>NW_027362873.1:2742938-5485876 GCF_046119375.1 Phyllobates terribilis | reverse complement strand
TTGCACCTTGCAATGTGGAGATATTACTGTTTGTGCATTTACAATATTCATTGATTTTTGCCATTGAAAAACGTCCAGAAATGTTTGAAGCTACTGACTGAATGAAAGGAGCTGGCATCTCACTCTCTTTGAATCTTCTTTATCATGCTAGGATTAGCAGGAAAAAGCAAAAAATTTCAGAATTGCACCTTGCAATGTGGAGATATTACTGTTTGTGCATTTACAATATTCATTGATTTTTGCCATTGAAAAATATCATGTTATTCATATACGAGAAATGTTTGAAGCTACTGACTGAATGAAAGGAGCTGGCATCTCACTCTCTTTGAATCTTCTTTTTCATGCTAGGATTAGCAGGAAAAAGCAAAAAATTTCAGAATTGCACCTTGCAATGTGGAGATATTACTGTTTGTGCATTTACAATATTCATTGATTTTTGCCATTGAAAAATGTCCAGAAATGTTTGAAGCTACTGACTGAATGAAAGGAGCTGGCATCTCACTCTCTTTGAATCTTCTTTATCATGCTAGGACTAGCAGGAAAAAGCAAAAAATTTCAGAATTGCACCTTGCAATGTGGAGATATTACTGTTTGTGTATTTACAATATTCATTGATTTTTGCCATTGAAAAACATCATGTTATTCATATACCAGAAATGTTTGAAGCTACTGACTGAATGAAAGGAGCTGGCATCTCACTCTCTTTGAATCTTCTTTATCATGCTAGGATTAGCAGGAAAAAGCAAAAAATTTCAGAATTGCACCTTGCAATGTGGAGATATTACTGTTTGTGCATTTACAATATTCATTGATTTTTGCCATTGAAAAACGTCCAGAAATGTTTGAAGCTACTGACTGAATGAAAGGAGCTGGCATCTCACTCTCTTTGAATCTTCTTTATCATGCTAGGATTAGCAGGAAAAAGCAAAAAATTTCAGAATTGCACCTTGCAATGTGGAGATATTACTGTTTGTGCATTTACAATATTCATTGATTTTTGCCATTGAAAAACATCATGTTATTCATATACCAGAAATGTTTGAAGCTACTGACTGAATGAAAGGAGCTGGCATCTCACTCTCTTTGAATCTTCTTTATCATGCTAGGATTAGCAGGAAAAAGCAAAAAATTTCAGAATTGCACCTTGCAATGTGGAGATATTACTGTTTGTGCATTTACAATATTCATTGATTTTTGCCATTGAAAAACGTCCAGAAATGTTTGAAGCTACTGACTGAATGAAAGGAGCTGGCATCTCACTCTCTTTGAATCTTCTTTATCATGCTAGGATTAGCAGGAAAAAGCAAAAAATTTCAGAATTGCACCTTGCAATGTGGAGATATTACTGTTTGTGCATTTACAATATTCATTGATTTTTGCCATTGAAAAACGTCCAGAAATGTTTGAAGCTACTGACTGAATGAAAGGAGCTGGCATCTCACTCTCTTTGAATCTTCTTTATCATGCTAGGATTAGCAGGAAAAAGCAAACAATTTCAGAATTGCACCTTGCAATGTGGAGATATTACTGTTTGTGCATTTACAATATTCATTGATTTTTGCCATTGAAAAACGTCCAGAAATGTTTGAAGCTACTGACTGAATGAAAGGAGCTGGCATCTCACTCTCTTTGAATCTTCTTTATCATGCTAGGATTAGCAGGAAAAAGCAAAAAATTTCAGAATTGCACCTTGCAATGTGGAGATATTACTGTTTGTGCATTTACAATATTCATTGATTTTTGCCATTGAAAAATATCATGTTATTCATATACGAGAAATGTTTGAAGCTACTGACTGAATGAAAGGAGCTGGCATCTCACTCTCTTTGAATCTTCTTTTTCATGCTAGGATTAGCAGGAAAAAGCAAAAAATTTCAGAATTGCACCTTGCAATGTGGAGATATTACTGTTTGTGCATTTACAATATTCATTGATTTTTGCCATTGAAAAATGTCCAGAAATGTTTGAAGCTACTGACTGAATGAAAGGAGCTGGCATCTCACTCTCTTTGAATCTTCTTTATCATGCTAGGACTAGCAGGAAAAAGCAAAAAATTTCAGAATTGCACCTTGCAATGTGGAGATATTACTGTTTGTGTATTTACAATATTCATTGATTTTTGCCATTGAAAAACATCATGTTATTCATATACCAGAAATGTTTGAAGCTACTGACTGAATGAAAGGAGCTGGCATCTCACTCTCTTTGAATCTTCTTTATCATGCTAGGATTAGCAGGAAAAAGCAAAAAATTTCAGAATTGCACCTTGCAATGTGGAGATATTACTGTTTGTGCATTTACAATATTCATTGATTTTTGCCATTGAAAAACGTCCAGAAATGTTTGAAGCTACTGACTGAATGAAAGGAGCTGGCATCTCACTCTCTTTGAATCTTCTTTATCATGCTAGGATTAGCAGGAAAAAGCAAAAAATTTCAGAATTGCACCTTGCAATGTGGAGATATTACTGTTTGTGCATTTACAATATTCATTGATTTTTGCCATTGAAAAACATCATGTTATTCATATACCAGAAATGTTTGAAGCTACTGACTGAATGAAAGAAGCTGGCATCTCACTCTCTTTGAATCTTCTTTATCATGCTAGGATTAGCAGGAAAAAGCAAAAAATTTCAGAATTGCACCTTGCAATGTGGAGATATTACTGTTTGTGCATTTACAATATTCATTGATTTTTGCCATTGAAAAACATCATGTTATTCATATACCAGAAATGTTTGAAGCTACTGACTGAATGAAAGGAGCTGGCATCTCACTCTCTTTGAATCTTCTTTATCATGCTAGGATTAGCAGGAAAAAGCAAAAAATTTCAGAATTGCACCTTGCAATGTGGAGATATTACTGTTTGTGCATTTACAATATTCATTGATTTTTGCCATTGAAAAACATCATGTTATTCATATACCAGAAATGTTTGAAGCTACTGACTGAATGAAAGGAGCTGGCATCTCACTCTCTTTGAATCTTCTTTATCATGCTAGGATTAGCAGGAAAAAGCAAAAAATTTCAGAATTGCACCTTGCAATGTGGAAATATTACTGTTTGTGCATTTACAATATTCATTGATTTTTGCCATTGAAAAACATCATGTTATTCATATACCAGAAATGTTTGAAGCTACTGACTGAATGAAAGGAGCTGGCATCTCACTCTCTTTGAATCTTCTTTATCATTCTAGGATTAGCAGGAAAAAGCAAAAAATTTCAGAATTGCACCTTGCAATGTGGAGATATTACTGTTTGTGCATTTACAATATTCATTGATTTTTGCCATTGAAAAACATCATGTTATTCATATACCAGAAATGTTTGAAGCTACTGACTGAATGAAAGGAGCTGGCATCTCACTCTCTTTGAATCTTCTTTATCATGCTAGGATTAGCAGGAAAAAGCAAAAAATTTCAGAATTGCACCTTGCAATGTGGAGATATTACTGTTTGTGCATTTACAATATTCATTGATTTTTGCCATTGAAAAACATCATGTTATTCATATACCAGAAATGTTTGAAGCTACTGACTGAATGAAAGGAGCTGGCATCTCACTCTCTTTGAATCTTCTTTATCATGCTAGGATTAGCAGGAAAAAGCAAAAAATTTCAGAATTGCACCTTGCAATGCGGAGATATTACTGTTTGTGCATTTACAATATTCATTGATTTTTGCCATTGAAAAACGTCCAGAAATGTTTGAAGCTACTGACTGAATGAAAGGAGCTGGCATCTCACTCTCTTTGAATCTTGTTTATCATGCTAGGATTAGCAGGAAAAAGCAAAAAATTTCAGAATTGCACCTTGCAATGCGGAGAAATTACTGTTTGTGCATTTACAATATTCATTGATTTTTGCCATTGAAAAACATCATGTTATTCATATACCAGAAATGTTTGAAGCTACTGACTGAATGAAAGGAGCTGGCATCTCACTCTCTTTGAATCTTCTTTATCAAGCTAGGATTAGCAGGAAAAAGCAAAAAATTTCAGAATTGCACCTTGCAATGTGGAGATATTACTGTTTGTGCATTTACAATATTCATTGATTTTTGCCATTGAAAAACGTCCAGAAATGTTTGAAGCTACTGACTGAATGAAAGGAGCTGGCATCTCACTCTCTTTGAATCTTCTTTATCATGCTAGGATTAGCAGGAAAAAGCAAAAAATTTCAGAATTGCACCTTGCAATGTGGAGATATTACTGTTTGTGCATTTACAATATTCATTGATTTTTGCCATTGAAAAATGTCCAGAAATGTTTGAAGCTACTGACTGAGTGAAAGGAGCTGGCATCTCACTCTCATTGAATCTTCTTTATCATGCTAGGATTAGCAGGAAAAAGCAAAAAATTTCAGAATTGCACCTTGCAATGTGGAGATATTACTGTTTGTGCATTTACAATATTCATTGATTTTTGCCATTGAAAAACATCATGTTATTCATATACCAGAAATGTTTGAAGCTACTGACTGAATGAAAGGAGCTGGCATCTCACTCTCTTTGAATCTTCTTTATCATGCTAGGATTAGCAGGAAAAAGCAAAAAATTTCAGAATTGCACCTTGCAATGTGGAGATATTACTGTTTGTGCATTTACAATATTCATTGATTTTTGCCATTGAAAAACATCATGTTATTCATATACCAGAAATGTTTGAAGCTACTCACTGAATGAAAGGAGCTGGCATCTCACTCTCTTTGAATCTTCTTTATCATTCTAGGATTAGCAGGAAAAAGCAAAAAATTTCAGAATTGCACCTTGCAATGTGGAGATATTACTGTTTGTGCATTTACAATATTCATTGATTTTTGCCATTGAAAAACATCATGTTATTCATATACCAGAAATGTTTGAAGCTACTGACTGAATGAAAGGAGCTGGCATCTCACTCTCTTTGAATCTTCTTTATCATGCTAAGAGGAGCAGGAAAAAGCAAAAAATTTCAGAATTGCACCTTGCAATGTGGAGATATTACTGTTTGTGCATTTACAATATTCATTGATTTTTGCCATTGAAAAACGTCCAGAAATGTTTGAAGCTACTGACTGAATGAAAGGAGCTGGCATCTCATTCTCTTTGAATCTTCTTTATCATGCTAGGATTAGCAGGAAAAAGCAAAAAATTTCAGAATTGCACCTTGCAATGTCCAGATATTACTGTTTGTGCATTTACAATATTCATTGATTTTTGCCATTGAAAAACGTCCAGAAATGTTTGAAGCTACTGACTGAATGAAAGGAGATGGCATCTCACTCTCTTTGAATCTTCTTTATCAAGCTAGGATTAGCAGGAAAAAGCAAAAAATTTCAGAATTGCACCTTGCAATGTGGAGATATTACTGTTTGTGCATTTACAATATTCATTGATTTTTGCCATTGAAAAACGTCCAGAAATGTTTGAAGCTACTGACTGAATGAAAGGAGCTGGCATCTCACTCTCTTTGAATCTTCTTTATCATGCTAGGATTAGCAGGAAAAAGCAAAAAATTTCAGAATTGCACCTTGCAATGTGGAGATATTACTGTTTGTGCATTTACAATATTCATTGATTTTTGCCATTGAAAAACGTCCAGAAATGTTTGAAGATACTGACTGAGTGAAAGGAGCTGGCATCTCACTCTCTTTGAATCTTCTTTATCATGGTAGGATTAGCAGGAAAAAGCAAAAAATTTCAGAATTGCACCTTGCAATGTGCAGATATTACTGTTTGTGCATTTACAATATTCATTGATTTTTGCCATTGAAAAACGTCCAGAAATGTTTGAAGCTACTGACTGAATGAAAGGAGCTGGCATCTCACTCTCTTTGAATCTTCTTTATCATGCTAGGATTAGCAGGAAAAAGCAAAAAATTTCAGAATTGCACCTTGCAATGTGGAGATATTACTGTTTGTGCATTTACAATATTCATTGATTTTTGCCATTGAAAAACGTCCAGAAATGTTTGAAGCTACTGACTGAATGAAAGGAGCTGGCATCTCACTCTCTTTGAATCTTCTTTATCATGCTAGGATTAGCAGGAAAAAGCAAAAAATTTCAGAATTGCACCTTACAATGTGGAGATATTACTGTTTGTGCATTTACAATATTCATTGATTTTTGCCATTGAAAAACATCATGTTATTCATATACCAGAAATGTTTGATGCTACTGACTGAATGAAAGGAGCTGGCATCTCACTCTCTTTGAATCTTCTTTATCATGCTAGGATTAGCAGGAAAAAGCAAAAAATTTCAGAATTGCACCTTGCAATGTGGAGATATTACTGTTTGTGCATTTACAATATTCATTGATTTTTGCCATTGAAAAACGTCCAGAAATGTTTGAAGCTACTGACTGAATGAAAGGAGCTGGCATCTCACTCTCTTTGAATCTTCTTTATCATGCTAGGATTAGCAGGAAAAAGCAAAAAATTTCAGAATTGCACCTTGCAATGTGGAGATATTACTGTTTGTGCATTTACAATATTCATTGATTTTTGCCATTGAAAAACGTCCAGAAATGTTTGAAGCTACTGACTGAATGAAAGGAGCTGGCATCTCACTCTCTTTGAATCTTCTTTATCATGCTAGGATTAGCAGGAAAAAGCAAAAAATTTCAGAATTGCACCTTGCAATGTGGAGATATTACTGTTTGTGCATTTACAATATTCATTGATTTTTGCCATTGAAAAACATCATGTTATTCATATACCAGAAATGTTTGAAGCTACTGACTGAATGAAAGGAGCTGGCATCTCACTCTCTTTGAATCTTCTTTATCATGCTAGGATTAGCAGGAAAAAGCAAAAAATTTCAGAATTGCACCTTGCAATGTGGAGATATTACTGTTTGTGCATTTACAATATTCATTGATTTTTGCCATTGAAAAACGTCCAGAAATGTTTGAAGCTACTGACTGAATGAAAGGAGCTGGCATCTCACTCTCTTTGAATCTTCTTTATCATGCTAGGATTAGCAGGAAAAAGCAAAAAATTTCAGAATTGCACCTTGCAATGTGGAGATATTACTGTTTGTGCATTTACAATATTCATTGATTTTTGCCATTGAAAAACGTCCAGAAATGTTTGAAGCTACTGACTGAATGAAAGGAGCTGGCATCTCACTCTCTTTGAATCTTCTTTATCATGCTAGGATTAGCAGGAAAAAGCAAAAAATTTCAGAATTGCACCTTGCAATGTGGAGATATTACTGTTTGTGCATTTACAATATTCATTGATTTTTGCCATTGAAAAACATCATGTTATTCATATACCAGAAATGTTTGAAGCTACTGACTGAATGAAAGGAGCTGGCATCTCACTCTCTTTGAATCTTCTTTATCATGCTAGGATTAGCAGGAAAAAGCAAAAAATTTCAGAATTGCACCTTGCAATGTCCAGATATTACTGTTTGTGCATTTACAATATTCATTGATTTTTGCCATTGAAAAACGTCCAGAAATGTTTGAAGCTACTGACTGAGTGAAAGGAGCTGGCATCTCACTCTCTTTGAATCTTCTTTATCATGGTAGGATTAGCAGGAAAAAGCAAAAAATTTCAGAATTGCACCTTGCAATGTGCAGATATTACTGTTTGTGCATTTACAATATTCATTGATTTTTGCCATTGAAAAACGTCCAGAAATGTTTGAAGCTACTGACTGAATGAAAGGAGCTGGCATCTCACTCTCTTTGAATCTTCTTTATCATGCTAGGATTAGCAGGAAAAAGCAAAAAATTTCAGAATTGCACCTTGCAATGTGGAGATATTACTGTTTGTGCATTTACAATATTCATTGATTTTTGCCATTGAAAAACGTCCAGAAATGTTTGAAGCTACTGACTGAATGAAAGGAGCTGGCATCTCACTCTCTTTGAATCTTCTTTATCATGCTAGGATTAGCAGGAAAAAGCAAAAAATTTCAGAATTGCACCTTGCAATGTGGAGATATTACTGTTTGTGCATTTACAATATTCATTGATTTTTGCCATTGAAAAACGTCCAGAAATGTTTGAAGCTACTGACTGAATGAAAGGAGCTGGCATCTCACTCTCTTTGAATCTTCTTTATCATGCTAGGATTAGCAGGAAAAAGCAAAAAATTTCAGAATTGCACCTTGCAATGTGGAGATATTACTGTTTGTGCATTTACAATATTCATTGATTTTTGCCATTGAAAAACGTCCAGAAATGTTTGAAGCTACTGACTGAGTGAAAGGAGCTGGCATCTCACTCTCTTTGCATCTTCTTTATCATGGTAGGATTAGCAGGAAAAAGCAAAAAATTTCAGAATTGCACCTTGCAATGTGCAGATATTACTGTTTGTGCATTTACAATATTCATTGATTTTTGCCATTGAAAAACGTCATGTTATTCATTTACCAGAAATGTTTGAAGCTACTGACTGAATGAAAGGAGCTGGCATCTCACTCTCTTTGAATCTTCTTTATCATGCTAGGATTAGCAGGAAAAAGCAAAAAATTTCAGAATTGCACCTTGCAATGTGGAGATATTACTGTTTGTGCATTTACAATATTCATTGATTTTTGCCATTGAAAAACATCATGTTATTCATATACCAGAAATGTTTGAAGCTACTGACTGAATGAAAGGAGCTGGCATCTCACTCTCTATGAATCTTCTTTATCATGCTAGGATTAGCAGGAAAAAGCAAAAAATTTCAGAATTGCACCTTGCAATGTGGAGATATTACTGTTTGTGCATTTACAATATTCATTGATTTTTGCCATTGAAAAAGGTCCAGAAATGTTTGAAGCTACTGACTGAATGAAAGGAGCTGGCATCTCACTCTCTTTGAATCTTCTTTATCATGCTAGGATTAGCAGGAAAAAGCAAAAAATTTCAGAATTGCACCTTGCAATGTGGAGATATTACTGTTTGTGCATTTACAATATTCATTGATTTTTGCCATTGAAAAACGTCCAGAAATGTTTGAAGCTACTGACTGAATGAAAGGAGCTGGCATCTCACTCTCTTTGAATCTTCTTTATCATGCTAGGATTAGCAGGAAAAAGCAAAAAATTTCAGAATTGCACCTTGCAATGTGGAGATATTACTGTTTGTGCATTTACAATATTCATTGATTTTTGCCATTGAAAAACGTCGAGAAATGTTTGAAGCTACTGACTGAATGAAAGGAGCTGGCATCTCACTCTCTTTGAATCTTCTTTATCATGCTAGGATTAGCAGGAAAAAGCAAAAAATTTCAGAATTGCACCTTGCAATGTGGAGATATTACTGTTTGTGCATTTACAATATTCATTGATTTTTGCCATTGAAAAACGTCCAGAAATGTTTGAAGCTACTGACTGAATGAAAGGAGCTGGCATCTCACTCTCTTTGAATCTTCTTTATCATGCTAGGATTAGCAGGAAAAAGCAAAAAATTTCAGAATTGCGCCTTGCAATGTGGAGATATTACTGTTTGTGCATTTACAATATTCATTGATTTTTGCCATTGAAAAACATCATGTTATTCACATACCAGAAATGCTTGAAGCTACTGACTGAATGAAAGGAGCTGGCATCTCACTCTCTTTGAATCTTCTTTATCATGCTAGGATTAGCAGGAAAGAGCAAAAAATTTCAGAATTGCACCTTGCAATGCAGAGAAATTACTGTTTGTGCATTTACAATATTCATTGATTTTTGCCATTGAAAAACATCATGTTATTCATATACCAGAAATGTTTGAAGCTACTGACTGAATGAAAGGAGCTGGCATCTCACTCTCTTTGAATCTTCTTTATCATGCTAAGAGGAGCAGGAAAAAGCAAAAAATTTCAGAATTGCACCTTGCAATGTGGAGATATTACTGTTTGTGCATTTACAATATTCATTGATTTTTGCCATTGAAAAACGTCCAGAAATGTTTGAAGCTACTGACTGAATGAAAGGAGCTGGCATCTCACTCTCTTTGAATCTTCTTTATCATGCTAGGATTAGCAGGAAAAAGCAAAAAATTTCAGAATTGCACCTTGCAATGTGGAGATATTACTGTTTGTGCATTTACAATATTCATTGATTTTTGCCATTGAAAAACGTCCAGAAATGTTTGAAGCTACTGACTGAATGAAAGGAGCTGGCATCTCACTCTCTTTGAATCTTCTTTATCATGCTAGGATTAGCAGGAAAAAGCAAAAAATTTCAGAATTGCACCTTGCAATGTGGAGATATTACTGTTTGTGCATTTACAATATTCATTGATTTTTGCCATTGAAAAACATCATGTTATTCATATACCAGAAATGTTTGAAGCTACTGACTGAATGAAAGGAGCTGGCATCTCACTCTCTTTGAATCTTCTTTATCATGCTAGGATTAGCAGGAAAAAGCAAAAAATTTCAGAATTGCACCTTGCAATGTGGAGATATTACTGTTTGTGCATTTACAATATTCATTGATTTTTGCCATTGAAAAACGTCCAGAAATGTTTGAAGCTACTGACTGAGTGAAAGGAGCTGGCATCTCACTCTCTTTGAATCTTCTTTATCATGGTAGTATTAGCAGGAAAAAGCAAAAAATTTCAGAATTGCACCTTGCAATGTGCAGATATTACTGTTTGTGCATTTACAATATTCATTGATTTTTGCCATTGAAAAACGTCCAGAAATGTTTGAAGCTACTGACTGAATGAAAGGAGCTGGCATCTCACTCTCTTTGAATCTTCTTTATCATGCTAGGATTAGCAGGAAAAAGCAAAAAATTTCAGAATTGCACCTTGCAATGTGGAGATATTACTGTTTGTGCATTTACAATATTCATTGATTTTTGCCATTGAAAAACGTCCAGAAATGTTTGAAGCTACTGACTGAATGAAAGGAGCTGGCATCTCACTCTCTTTGAATCTTCTTTATCATGCTAGGATTAGCAGGAAAAAGCAAAAAATTTCAGAATTGCACCTTGCAATGTGGAAATATTACTGTTTGTGCATTTACAATATTCATTGATTTTTGCCATTGAAAAACATCATGTTATTCATATACCAGAAATGTTTGAAGCTACTGACTGAATGAAAGGAGCTGGCATCTCACTCTCTTTGAATCTTCTTTATCATGCTAGGATTAGCAGGAAAAAGCAAAAAATTTCAGAATTGCACCTTGCAATGTGGAGATATTACTGTTTGTGCATTTACAATATTCATTGATTTTTGCCATTGAAAAACGTCCAGAAATGTTTGAAGCTACTGACTGAATGAAAGGAGCTGGCATCTCACTCTCTTTGAATCTTCTTTATCATGCTAGGATTAGCAGGAAAAAGTAAAAAATTTCAGAATTGCACCTTGCAATGTGGAGATATTACTGTTTGTGCATTTACAATATTCATTGATTTTTGCCATTGAAAAACGTCCAGAAATGTTTGAAGCTACTGACTGAATGAAAGGAGCTGGCATCTCACTCTCTTTGAATCTTCTTTATCATGCTAGGATTAGCAGGAAAAAGCAAAAAATTTCAGAATTGCACCTTGCAATGTGGAGATATTACTGTTTGTGCATTTACAATATTCATTGATTTTTGCCATTGAAAAATGTCCAGAAATGTTTGAAGCTACTGACTGAGTGAAAGGAGCTGGCATCTCACTCTCTTTGAATCTTCTTTATCATGGTAGGATTAGCAGGAAAAAGCAAAAAATTTCAGAATTGCACCTTGCAATGTGCAGATATTACTGTTTGTGCATTTACAATATTCATTGATTTTTGCCATTGAAAAACGTCATGTTATTCATATACCAGAAATGTTTGAAGCTACTGACTGAATGAAAGGAGCTGGCATCTCACTCTCTTTGAATCTTCTTTATCATGCTAGGATTAGCAGGAAAAAGCAAAAAATTTCAGAATTGCACCTTGCAATGTGGAGATATTACTGTTTGTGCATTTACAATATTCATTGATTTTTGCCATTGAAAAACGTCCAGAAATGTTTGAAGCTACTGACTGAGTGAAAGGAGCTGGCATCTCACTCTCTTTGAATCTTCTTTATCATGGTAGGATTAGCAGGAAAAAGCAAAAAATTTCAGAATTTCACCTTGCAATGTGCAGATATTACTGTTTGTGCATTTACAATATTCATTGATTTTTGCCATTGAAAAACGTCCAGAAATGTTTGAAGCTACTGACTGAATGAAAGGAGCTGGCATCTCACTCTCTTTGAATCTTCTTTATCATGCTAGGATTAGCAGGAAAAAGCAAAAAATTTCAGAATTGCACCTTCCAATGTGGAGATATTACTGTTTGTGCATTTACAATATTCATTGATTTTTGCCATTGAAAAACGTCCAGAAATGTTTGAAGCTACTGACTGAATGAAAGGAGCTGGCATCTCACTCTCTTTGAATCTTCTTTATCATGCTAGGATTAGCAGGAAAAAGCAAAAAATTTCAGAATTGCACCTTGCAATGTGGAGATATTACTGTTTGTGCATTTACAATATTCATTGATTTTTGCCATTGAAAAACGTCCAGAAATGTTTGAAGCTACTGACTGAATGAAAGGAGCTGGCATCTCACTCTCTTTGAATCTTCTTTATCATGCTAGGATTAGCAGGAAAAAGCAAAAAATTTCAGAATTGCACCTTGCAATGTGGAGATATTACTGTTTGTGCATTTACAATATTCATTGATTTTTGCCATTGAAAAACATCATGTTATTCATATACCAGAAATGTTTGAAGCTACTGACTGAATGAAAGGAGCTGGCATCTCACTCTCTTTGAATCTTCTTTATCATGCTAGGATTAGCAGGAAAAAGCAAAAAATTTCAGAATTGCACCTTGCAATGTGGAGATATTACTGTTTGTGCATTTACAATATTCATTGATTTTTGCCATTGAAAAAAGTCCAGAAATGTTTGAAGCTACTGACTGAATGAAAGGAGCTGGCATCTCACTCTCTTTGAATCTTCTTTATCATGCTAGGATTAGCAGGAAAAAGCAAAAAATTTCAGAATTGCACCTTGCAATGTGGAGATATTACTGTTTGTGCATTTACAATATTCATTGATTTTTGCCATTGAAAAACGTCCAGAAATGTTTGAAGCTACTGACTGAATGAAAGGAGCTGGCATCTCACTCTCTTTGAATCTTCTTTATCATGCTGGGATTAGCAGGAAAAAGCAAAAAATTTCAGAATTGCACCTTGCAATGTGGAGATATTACTGTTTGTGCATTTACAATATTCATTGATTTTTGCCATTGAAAAACATCATGTTATTCATATACCAGAAATGTTTGAAGCTACTGACTGAATGAAAGGAGCTGGCATCTCACTCTCTTTGAATCTTCTTTATCATGCTAAGAGGAGCAGGAAAAAGCAAAAAATTTCAGAATTGCACCTTGCAATGTGGAGATATTACTGTTTGTGCATTTACAATATTCATTGATTTTTGCCATTGAAAAACGTCCAGAAATGTTTGAAGCTACTGACTGAATGAAAGGAGCTGGCATCTCATTCTCTTTGAATCTTCTTTATCATGCTAGGATTAGCAGGAAAAAGCAAAAAAATTCAGAATTGCACCTTGCAATGTGGAGATATTACTGTTTGTGCATTTACAATATTCATTGATTTTTGCCATTGAAAAACGTCCAGAAATGTTTGAAGCTACTGACTGAATGAAAGGAGCTGGCATCTCACTCTCTTTGAATCTTCTTTATCAAGCTAGGATTAGCAGGAAAAAGCAAAAAATTTCAGAATTGCACCTTGCAATGTGGAGATATTACTGTTTGTGCATTTACAATATTCATTGATTTTTGCCATTGAAAAACGTCCCGAAATGTTTGAAGCTACTGACTGAATGAAAAGAGCTGGCATCTCACTCTCTTTGAATCTTCTTTATCATGCTAGGATTAGCAGGAAAAAGCAAAAAATTTCAGAATTGCACCTTGCAATGTGGAGATATTACTGTTTGTGCATTTACAATATTCATTGATTTTTGCCATTGAAAAACGTCCAGAAATGTTTGAAGATACTGACTGAGTGAAAGGAGCTGGCATCTCACTCTCTTTGAATCTTCTTTATCATGGTAGGATTAGCAGGAAAAAGCAAAAAATTTCAGAATTGCACCTTGCAATGTGCAGATATTACTGTTTGTGCATTTACAATATTCATTGATTTTTGCCATTGAAAAACGTCCAGAAATGTTTGAAGCTACTGACTGAATGAAAGGAGCTGGCATCTCACTCTCTTTGAATCTTCTTTATCATGCTAGGATTAGCAGGAAAAAGCAAAAAATTTCAGAATTGCACCTTGCAATGTGGAGATATTACTGTTTGTGCATTTACAATATTCATTGATTTTTGCCATTGAAAAACGTCCAGAAATGTTTGAAGCTACTGACTGAATGAAAGGAGCTGGCATCTCACTCTCTTTGAAACTTCTTTATCATGCTAGGATTAGCAGGAAAAAGCAAAAAATTTCAGAATTGCACCTTACAATGTGGAGATATTACTGTTTGTGCATTTACAATATTCATTGATTTTTGCCATTGAAAAACATCATGTTATTCATATACCAGAAATGTTTGAAGCTACTGACTGAATGAAAGGAGCTGGCATCTCACTCTCTTTGAATCTTCTTTATCATGCTAGGATTAGCAGGAAAAAGCAAAATATTTCAGAATTGCACCTTGCAATGTGGAGATATTACTGTTTGTGCATTTACAATATTCATTGATTTTTGCCATTGAAAAACGTCCAGAAATGTTTGAAGCTACTGACTGAATGAAAGGAGCTGGCATCTCACTCTCTTTGAATCTTCTTTATCATGCTAGGATTAGCAGGAAAAAGCAAAAAATTTCAGAATTGCACCTTGCAATGTGGAGATATTACTGTTTGTGCATTTACAATATTCATTGATTTTTGCCATTGAAAAACGTCCAGAAATGTTTGAAGCTACTGACTGAATGAAAGGAGCTGGCATCTCACTCTCTTTGAATCTTCTTTATCATGCTAGGATTAGCAGGAAAAAGCAAAAAATTTCAGAATTGCACCTTGCAATGTGGAGATATTACTGTTTGTGCATTTACAATATTCATTGATTTTTGCCATTGAAAAACATTATGTTATTCATATACCAGAAATGTTTGAAGCTACTGACTG
Organism: Phyllobates terribilis; assembly: GCF_046119375.1. NCBI lineage: Eukaryota > Metazoa > Chordata > Amphibia > Anura > Dendrobatidae > Phyllobates > Phyllobates terribilis. The sequence continues at coordinate 5,470,781 of NW_027362873.1, read as the reverse complement.
AATGAAAGGAGCTGGCATCTCACTCTCTTTGAATCTTCTTTATCATGCTAGAATTAGCAGGAAAAAGCAAAAAATTTCAGAATTGCACCTTGCAATGTGGAGATATTACTGTTTGTGCATTTACAATATTCATTGATTTTTGCCATTGAAAAACGTCCAGAAATGTTTGAAGCTACTGACTGAATGAAAGGAGCTGGCATCTCACTCTCTTTGAATCTTCTTTATCATGCTAGGATTAGCAGGAAAAAGCAAAAAATTTCAGAATTGCACCTTGCAATGTGGAGATATTACTGTTTGTGCATTTACAATATTCATTGATTTTTGCCATTGAAAAACGTCCAGAAATGTTTGAAGCTACTGACTGAATGAAAGGAGCTGGCATCTCACTCTCTTTGAATCTTCTTTATCATGCTAGGATTAGCAGGAAAAAGCAAAAAATTTCAGAATTGCACCTTGCAATGTGGAGATATTACTGTTTGTGCATTTACAATATTCATTGATTTTTGCCATTGAAAAACATCATGTTATTCATATACCAGAAATGTTTGAAGCTACTGACTGAATGAAAGGAGCTGGCATCTCACTCTCTTTGAATCTTCTTTATCATGCTAGGATTAGCAGGAAAAAGCAAAAAATTTCAGAATTGCACCTTGCAATGTCCAGATATTACTGTTTGTGCATTTACAATATTCATTGATTTTTGCCATTGAAAAACGTCCAGAAATGTTTGAAGCTACTGACTGAGTGAAAGGAGCTGGCATCTCACTCTCTTTGAATCTTCTTTATCATGGTAGGATTAGCAGGAAAAAGCAAAAAATTTCAGAATTTCACCTTGCAATGTGCAGATATTACTGTTTGTGCATTTACAATATTCATTGATTTTTGCCATTGAAAAACGTCCAGAAATGTTTGAAGCTACTGACTGAATGAAAGGAGCTGGCATCTCACTCTCTTTGAATCTTCTTTATCATGCTAGGATTAGCAGGAAAAAGCAAAAAATTTCAGAATTGCACCTTGCAATGTGGAGATATTACTGTTTGTGCATTTACAATATTCATTGATTTTTGCCATTGAAAAACGTCCAGAAATGTTTGAAGCTACTGACTGAATGAAAGGAGCTGGCATCTCACTCTCTTTGAATCTTCTTTATCATGCTAGGATTAGCAGGAAAAAGCAAAAAATTTCAGAATTGCACCTTGCAATGTGGAGATATTACTGTTTGTGCATTTACAATATTCATTGATTTTTGCCATTGAAAAACATCATGTTATTCATATACCAGAAATGTTTGAAGCTACTGACTGAATGAAAGGAGCTGGCATCTCACTCTCTTTGAATCTTCTTTATCATGCTAGGATTAGCAGGAAAAAGCAAAAAATTTCAGAATTGCACCTTGCAATGTGGAGATATTACTGTTTGTGCATTTACAATATTCATTGATTTTTGCCATTGAAAAACGTCCAGAAATGTTTGAAGCTACTGACTGAATGAAAGGAGCTGGCATCTCACTCTCTTTGAATCTTCTTTATCATGCTAGGATTAGCAGGAAAAAGCAAAAAATTTCAGAATTGCACCTTGCAATGTGGAGATATTACTGTTTGTGCATTTACAATATTCATTGATTTTTGCCATTGAAAAACGTCCAGAAATGTTTGAAGCTACTGACTGAATGAAAGGAGCTGGCATCTCACTCTCTTTGAATCTTCTTTATCATGCTAGGATTAGCAGGAAAAAGCAAAAAATTTCAGAATTGCACCTTGCAATGTGGAGATATTACTGTTTGTGCATTTACAATATTCATTGATTTTTGCCATTGAAAAACGTCCAGAAATGTTTGAAGCTACTGACTGAGTGAAAGGAGCTGGCATCTCACTCTCTTTGAATCTTCTTTATCATGGTAGGATTAGCAGGAAAAAGCAAAAAATTTCAGAATTGCACATTGCAATGTGCAGATATTACTGTTTGTGCATTTACAATATTCATTGATTTTTGCCATTGAAAAACGTCATGTTATTCATATACCAGAAATGTTTGAAGCTACTGACTGAATGAAAGGAGCTGGCATCTCACTTTCTTTGAATCTTCTTTATCATGCTAGGATTAGCAGGAAAAAGCAAAAAATTTCAGAATTGCACCTTGCAATGTGGAGATATTACTGTTTGTGCATTTACAATATTCATTGATTTTTGCCATTGAAAAACGTCCAGAAATGTTTGAAGCTACTGACTGAGTGAAAGGAGCTGGCATCTCACTCTCTTTGAATCTTCTTTATCATGCTAGGATTAGCAGGAAAAAGCAAAAAATTTCAGAATTGCACCTTGCAATGTGGAGATATTACTGTTTGTGCATTTACAATATTCAATGATTTTTGCCATTGAAAAACGTCCAGAAATGTTTGAAGCTACTGACTGAATGAAAGGAGCTGGCATCTCACTCTCTTTGAATCTTCTTTATCATGCTAGGATTAGCAGGAAAAAGCAAAAAATTTCAGAATTGCACCTTGCAATGTGGAGATATTACTGTTTGTGCATTTACAATATTCATTGATTTTTGCCATTGAAAAACATTATGTTATTCATATACCAGAAATGTTTGAAGCTACTGACTGAATGAAAGGAGCTGGCATCTCACTCTCTTTGAATCTTCTTTATCATGCTAGGATTAGCAGGAAAAAGCAAAAAATTTCAGAATTGCACCTTGCAATGTGGAGATATTACTGTTTGTGCATTTACAATATTCATTGATTTTTGCCATTGAAAAACATCATGTTATTCATATACCAGAAATGTTTGAAGCTACTGACTGAATGAAAGGAGCTGGCATCTCACTCTCTTTGAATCTTCTTTATCATGCTAGGATTAGCAGGAAAAAGAAAAAATTTCAGAATTGCACCTTGCAATGTGGAGATATTACTGTTTGTGCATTTACAATATTCATTGATTTTTGCCATTGAAAAAGGTCCAGAAATGTTTGAAGCTACTGACTGAATGAAAGGAGCTGGCATCTCACTCTCTTTGAATCTTCTTTATCATGCTAGGATTAGCAGGAAAAAGCAAAAAATTTCAGAATTGCACCTTGCAATGTGGAGATATTACTGTTTGTGCATTTACAATATTCATTGATTTTTGCCATTGAAAAACGTAGAGAAATGTTTGAAGCTACTGACTGAATGAAAGGAGCTGGCATCTCACTCTCTTTGAATCTTCTTTATCATGCTAGGATTAGCAGGAAAAAGCAAAAAATTTCAGAATTGCACCTTGCAATGTGGAGATATTACTGTTTGTGCATTTACAATATTCATTGATTTTTGCCATTGAAAAACGTCCAGAAATGTTTGAAGCTACTGACTGAATGAAAGGAGCTGGCATCTCACTCTCTTTGAATCTTCTTTATCATGCTAGGATTAGCAGGAAAAAGCAAAAAATTTCAGAATTGCGCCTTGCAATGTGGAGATATTACTGTTTGTGCATTTACAATATTCATTGATTTTTGCCATTGAAAAACATCATGTTATTCACATACCAGAAATGCTTGAAGCTACTGACTGAATGAAAGGAGCTGGCATCTCACTCTCTTTGAATCTTCTTTATCATGCTAGGATTAGCAGGAAAAAGCAAAAAGTTTCAGAATTGCACCTTGCAATGTGGAGTAATTACTGTTTGTGCATTTACAATATTCATTGATTTTTGCCATTGAAAAACGTCCAGAAATGTTTGAAGCTACTGACTGAATGAAAGGAGCTGGCATCTCACTCTCTTTGAATCTTATTTATCATGCTAGGATTAGCAGGAAAGAGCAAAAAATTTCAGAATTGCACCTTGCAATGCGGAGAAATTACTGTTTGTGCATTTACAATATTCATTGATTTTTGCCATTGAAAAACATCATGTTATTCATATACCAGAAATGTTTGAAGCTACTGACTGAATGAAAGGAGCTGGCATCTCACTCTCTTTGAATCTTCTTTATCATGCTAAGAGGAGCAGGAAAAAGCAAAAAATTTCAGAATTGCACCTTGCAATGTGGAGATATTACTGTTTGTGCATTTACAATATTCATTGATTTTTGCCATTGAAAAACGTCCAGAAATGTTTGAAGCTACTGACTGAATGAAAGGAGCTGGCATCTCACTCTCTTTGAATCTTCTTTATCATGCTAGGATTAGCAGGAAAAAGCAAAAAATTTCAGAATTGCACCTTGCAATGTGGAGATATTACTGTTTGTGCATTTACAATATTCATTGATTTTTGCCATTGAAAAACGTCCAGAAATGTTTGAAGCTACTGACTGAATGAAAGGAGCTGGCATCTCACTCTCTTTGAATCTTCTTTATCATGCTAGGATTAGCAGGAAAAAGCAAAAAATTTCAGAATTGCACCTTGCAATGTGGAGATATTACTGTTTGTGCATTTACAATATTCATTGATTTTTGCCATTGAAAAACATCATGTTATTCATATACCAGAAATGTTTGAAGCTACTGACTGAATGAAAGGAGCTGGCATCTCACTCTCTTTGAATCTTCTTTATCATGCTAGGATTAGCAGGAAAAAGCAAAAAATTTCAGAATTGCACCTTGCAATGTGGAGATATTACTGTTTGTGCATTTACAATATTCATTGATTTTTGCCATTGAAAAACGTCCAGAAATGTTTGAAGCTACTGACTGAGTGAAAGGAGCTGGCATCTCACTCTCTTTGAATCTTCTTTATCATGGTAGTATTAGCAGGAAAAAGCAAAAAATTTCAGAATTGCACCTTGCAATGTGCAGATATTACTGTTTGTGCATTTACAATATTCATTGATTTTTGCCATTGAAAAACGTCCAGAAATGTTTGAAGCTACTGACTGAATGAAAGGAGCTGGCATCTCACTCTCTTTGAATCTTCTTTATCATGCTAGGATTAGCAGGAAAAAGCAAAAAATTTCAGAATTGCACCTTGCAATGTGGAGATATTACTGTTTGTGCATTTACAATATTCATTGATTTTTGCCATTGAAAAACGTCCAGAAATGTTTGAAGCTACTGACTGAATGAAAGGAGCTGGCATCTCACTCTCTTTGAATCTTCTTTATCATGCTAGGATTAGCAGGAAAAAGCAAAAAATTTCAGAATTGCACCTTGCAATGTGGAGATATTACTGTTTGTGCATTTACAATATTCATTGATTTTTGCCATTGAAAAACATCATGTTATTCATATACCAGAAATGTTTGAAGCTACTGACTGAATGAAAGGAGCTGGCATCTCACTCTCTTTGAATCTTCTTTATCATGCTAGGATTAGCAGGAAAAAGCAAAAAATTTCAGAATTGCACCTTGCAATGTGGAGATATTACTGTTTGTGCATTTACAATATTCATTGATTTTTGCCATTGAAAAACGTCCAGAAATGTTTGAAGCTACTGACTGAATGAAAGGAGCTGGCATCTCACTCTCTTTGAATCTTCTTTATCATGCTAGGATTAGCAGGAAAAAGTAAAAAATTTCAGAATTGCACCTTGCAATGTGGAGATATTACTGTTTGTGCATTTACAATATTCATTGATTTTTGCCATTGAAAAACGTCCAGAAATGTTTGAAGCTACTGACTGAATGAAAGGAGCTGGCATCTCACTCTCTTTGAATCTTCTTTATCATGCTAGGATTAGCAGGAAAAAGCAAAAAATTTCAGAATTGCACCTTGCAATGTGGAGATATTACTGTTTGTGCATTTACAATATTCATTGATTTTTGCCATTGAAAAATGTCCAGAAATGTTTGAAGCTACTGACTGAGTGAAAGGAGCTGGCATCTCACTCTCTTTGAATCTTCTTTATCATGGTAGGATTAGCAGGAAAAAGCAAAAAATTTCAGAATTGCACCTTGCAATGTGCAGATATTACTGTTTGTGCATTTACAATATTCATTGATTTTTGCCATTGAAAAAAGTCATGTTATTCATATACCAGAAATGTTTGAAGCTACTGACTGAATGAAAGGAGCTGGCATCTCACTCTCTTTGAATCTTCTTTATCATGCTAGGATTAGCAGGAAAAAGCAAAAAATTTCAGAATTGCGCCTTGCAATGTGGAGATATTACTGTTTGTGCATTTACAATATTCATTGATTTTTGCCATGGAAAAACATCATGTTATTCACATACCAGAAATGTTGAAGCTACTGACTGAATGAAAGGAGCTGGCATCTCACTCTCTTTGAATCTTCTTTATCATGCTAGGATTAGCAGGAAAAAGCTAAAAGTTTCAGAATTGCACCTTGCAATGTGGAGTAATTACTGTTTGTGCATTTACAATATTCATTGATTTATGCCATTGAAAAACGTCCATAAATGTTTGAAGCTACTGACTGAATGAAAGGAGCTGGCATCTCACTCTCTTTGAATCTTATTTATCATGCTAGGATTAGCAGGAAAGAGCAAAAAATTTCAGAATTGCACCTTGCAATGCGGAGAAATTACTGTTTGTGCATTTACAATATTCATTGATTTTTGCCATTGAAAAACATCATGTTATTCATATACCAGAAATGTTTGAAGCTACTGACTGAATGAAAGGAGCTGGCATCTCACTCTCTTTGAATCTTCTTTATCATGCTAAGAGGAGCAGGAAAAAGCAAAAAATTTCAGAATTGCACCTTGCAATGTGGAGATATTACTGTTTGTGCATTTACAATATTCATTGATTTTTGCCATTGAAAAACGTCCAGAAATGTTTGAAGCTACTGACTGAATGAAAGGAGCTGGCATCTCACTCTCTTTGAATCTTCTTTATCATGCTAGGATTAGCAGGAAAAAGCAAAAAATTTCAGAATTGCACCTTGCAATGTGGAGATATTACTGTTTGTGCATTTACAATATTCATTGATTTTTGCCATTGAAAAACGTCCAGAAATGTTTGAAGCTACTGACTGAATGAAAGGAGCTGGCATCTCACTCTCTTTGAATCTTCTTTATCATGCTAGGATTAGCAGGAAAAAGCAAAAAATTTCAGAATTGCACCTTGCAATGTGGAGATATTACTGTTTGTGCATTTACAATATTCATTCATTTTTGCCATTGAAAAACATCATGTTATTCATATACCAGAAATGTTTGAAGCTACTGACTGAATGAAAGGAGCTGGCATCTCACTCTCTTTGAATCTTCTTTATCATGCTAGGATTAGCAGGAAAAAGCAAAAAATTTCAGAATTGCACCTTGCAATGTGGAGATATTACTGTTTGTGCATTTACAATATTCATTGATTTTTGCCATTGAAAAACGTCCAGAAATGTTTGAAGCTACTGACTGAGTGAAAGGAGCTGGCATCTCACTCTCTTTGAATCTTCTTTATCATGGTAGTATTAGCAGGAAAAAGCAAAAAATTTCAGAATTGCACCTTGCAATGTGCAGATATTACTGTTTGTGCATTTACAATATTCATTGATTTTTGCCATTGAAAAACGTCCAGAAATGTTTGAAGCTACTGACTGAATGAAAGGAGCTGGCATCTCACTCTCTTTGAATCTTCTTTATCATGCTAGGATTAGCAGGAAAAAGCAAAAAATTTCAGAATTGCACCTTGCAATGTGGAGATATTACTGTTTGTGCATTTACAATATTCATTGATTTTTGCCATTGAAAAACGTCCAGAAATGTTTGAAGCTACTGACTGAATGAAAGGAGCTGGCATCTCACTCTCTTTGAATCTTCTTTATCATGCTAGGATTAGCAGGAAAAAGCAAAAAATTTCAGAATTGCACCTTGCAATGTGGAGATATTACTGTTTGTGCATTTACAATATTCATTGATTTTTGCCATTGAAAAACATCATGTTATTCATATACCAGAAATGTTTGAAGCTACTGACTGAATGAAAGGAGCTGGCATCTCACTCTCTTTGAATCTTCTTTATCATGCTAGGATTAGCAGGAAAAAGCAAAAAATTTCAGAATTGCACCTTGCAATGTGGAGATATTACTGTTTGTGCATTTACAATATTCATTGATTTTTGCCATTGAAAAACGTCCAGAAATGTTTGAAGCTACTGACTGAATGAAAGGAGCTGGCATCTCACTCTCTTTGAATCTTCTTTATCATGCTAGGATTAGCAGGAAAAAGTAAAAAATTTCAGAATTGCACCTTGCAATGTGGAGATATTACTGTTTGTGCATTTACAATATTCATTGATTTTTGCCATTGAAAAACGTCCAGAAATGTTTGAAGCTACTGACTGAATGAAAGGAGCTGGCATCTCACTCTCTTTGAATCTTCTTTATCATGCTAGGATTAGCAGGAAAAAGCAAAAAATTTCAGAATTGCACCTTGCAATGTGGAGATATTACTGTTTGTGCATTTACAATATTCATTGATTTTTGCCATTGAAAAATGTCCAGAAATGTTTGAAGCTACTGACTGAGTGAAAGGAGCTGGCATCTCACTCTCTTTGAATCTTCTTTATCATGGTAGGATTAGCAGGAAAAAGCAAAAAATTTCAGAATTGCACCTTGCAATGTGCAGATATTACTGTTTGTGCATTTACAATATTCATTGATTTTTGCCATTGAAAAACGTCATGTTATTCATATACCAGAAATGTTTGAAGCTACTGACTGAATGAAAGGAGCTGGCATCTCACTCTCTTTGAATCTTCTTTATCATGCTAGGATTAGCAGGAAAAAGCAAAAAATTTCAGAATTGCACCTTGCAATGTGGAGATATTACTGTTTGTGCATTTACAATATTCATTGATTTTTGCCATTGAAAAACGTCCAGAAATGTTTGAAGCTACTGACTGAGTGAAAGGAGCTGGCATCTCACTCTCTTTGAATCTTCTTTATCATGGTAGGATTAGCAGGAAAAAGCAAAAAATTTCAGAATTTCACCTTGCAATGTGCAGATATTACTGTTTGTGCATTTACAATATTCATTGATTTTTGCCATTGAAAAACGTCCAGAAATGTTTGAAGCTACTGACTGAATGAAAGGAGCTGGCATCTCACTCTCTTTGAATCTTCTTTATCATGCTAGGATTAGCAGGAAAAAGCAAAAAATTTCAGAATTGCACCTTGCAATGTGGAGATATTACTGTTTGTGCATTTACAATATTCATTGATTTTTGCCATTGAAAAACGTCCAGAAATGTTTGAAGCTACTGACTGAATGAAAGGAGCTGGCATCTCACTCTCTTTGAATCTTCTTTATCATGCTAGGATTAGCAGGAAAAAGCAAAAAATTTCAGAATTGCACCTTGCAATGTGGAGATATTACTGTTTGTGCATTTACAATATTCATTGATTTTTGCCATTGAAAAACGTCCAGAAATGTTTGAAGCTACTGACTGAATGAAAGGAGCTGGCATCTCACTCTCTTTGAATCTTCTTTATCATGCTAGGATTAGCAGGAAAAAGCAAAAAATTTCAGAATTGCACCTTGCAATGTGGAGATATTACTGTTTGTGCATTTACAATATTCATTGATTTTTGCCATTGAAAAACATCATGTTATTCATATACCAGAAATGTTTGAAGCTACTGACTGAATGAAAGGAGCTGGCATCTCACTCTCTTTGAATCTTCTTTATCATGCTAGGATTAGCAGGAAAAAGCAAATAATTTCAGAATTGCACCTTGCAATGTGGAGATATTACTGTTTGTGCATTTACAATATTCATTGATTTTTGCCATTGAAAAACGTCCAGAAATGTTTGAAGCTACTGACTGAATGAAAGGAGCTGGCATCTCACTCTCTTTGAATCTTCTTTATCATGCTAGGATTAGCAGGAAAAAGCAAAAAATTTCAGAATTGCACCTTGCAATGTGGAGATATTACTGTTTGTGCATTTACAATATTCATTGATTTTTGCCATTGAAAAACGTCCAGAAATGTTTGAAGCTACTGACTGAATGAAAGGAGCTGGCATCTCACTCTCTTTGAATCTTCTTTATCATGCTGGGATTAGCAGGAAAAAGCAAAAAATTTCAGAATTGCACCTTGCAATGTGGAGATATTACTGTTTGTGCATTTACAATATTCATTGATTTTTGCCATTGAAAAACGTCCAGAAATGTTTGAAGCTACTGACTGAATGAAAGGAGCTGGCATCTCACTCTCTTTGAATCTTCTTTATCATGCTAGGATTAGCAGGAAAAAGCAAAAAATTTCAGAATTGCACCTTGCAATGTGGAGATATTACTGTTTGTGCATTTACAATATTCATTGATTTTTGCCATTGAAAAACGTCCAGAAATGTTTGAAGCTACTGACTGAATGAAAGGAGCTGGCATCTCACTCTCTTTGAATCTTCTTTATCATGCTAGGATTAGCAGGAAAAAGCAAAAAATTTCAGAATTGCACCTTGCAATGTGGAGATATTACTGTTTGTGCATTTACAATATTCATTGATTTTTGCCATTGAAAAACATCATGTTATTCATATACCAGAAATGTTTGAAGCTACTGACTGAATGAAAGGAGCTGGCATCTCACTCTCTTTGAATCTTCTTTATCATGCTAGGATTAGCAGGAAAAAGCAAAAAATTTCAGAATTGCACCTTGCAATGTGGAGATATTACTGTTTGTGCATTTACAATATTCATTGATTTTTGCCATTGAAAAACGTCCAGAAATGTTTGAAGCTACTGACTGAGTGAAAGGAGCTGGCATCTCACTCTCTTTGAATCTTCTTTATCATGGTAGTATTAGCAGGAAAAAGCAAAAAATTTCAGAATTGCACCTTGCAATGTGCAGATATTACTGTTTGTGCATTTACAATATTCATTGATTTTTGCCATTGAAAAACGTCCAGAAATGTTTGAAGCTACTGACTGAATGAAAGGAGCTGGCATCTCACTCTCTTTGAATCTTCTTTATCATGCTAGGATTAGCAGGAAAAAGCAAAAAATTTCAGAATTGCACCTTGCAATGTGGAGATATTACTGTTTGTGCATTTACAATATTCATTGATTTTTGCCATTGAAAAACGTCCAGAAATGTTTGAAGCTACTGACTGAATGAAAGGAGCTGGCATCTCACTCTCTTTGAATCTTCTTTATCATGCTAGGATTAGCAGGAAAAAGCAAAAAATTTCAGAATTGCACCTTGCAATGTGGAGATATTACTGTTTGTGCATTTACAATATTCATTGATTTTTGCCATTGAAAAACATCATGTTATTCATATACCAGAAATGTTTGAAGCTACTGACTGAATGAAAGGAGCTGGCATCTCACTCTCTTTGAATCTTCTTTATCATGCTAGGATTAGCAGGAAAAAGCAAAAAATTTCAGAATTGCACCTTGCAATGTGGAGATATTACTGTTTGTGCATTTACAATATTCATTGATTTTTGCCATTGAAAAACGTCCAGAAATGTTTGAAGCTACTGACTGAATGAAAGGAGCTGGCATCTCACTCTCTTTGAATCTTCTTTATCATGCTAGGATTAGCAGGAAAAAGTAAAAAATTTCAGAATTGCACCTTGCAATGTGGAGATATTACTGTTTGTGCATTTACAATATTCATTGATTTTTGCCATTGAAAAACGTCCAGAAATATTTGAAGCTACTGACTGAATGAAAGGAGCTGGCATCTCACTCTCTTTGAATCTTCTTTATCATGCTAGGATTAGCAGGAAAAAGCAAAAAATTTCAGAATTGCACCTTGCAATGTGGAGATATTACTGTTTGTGCATTTACAATATTCATTGATTTTTGCCATTGAAAAATGTCCAGAAATGTTTGAAGCTACTGACTGAGTGAAAGGAGCTGGCATCTCACTCTCTTTGAATCTTCTTTATCATGGTAGGATTAGCAGGAAAAAGCAAAAAATTTCAGAATTGCACCTTGCAATGTGCAGATATTACTGTTTGTGCATTTACAATATTCATTGATTTTTGCCATTGAAAAACGTCATGTTATTCATATACCAGAAATGTTTGAAGCTACTGACTGAATGAAAGGAGCTGGCATCTCACTCTCTTTGAATCTTCTTTATCATGCTAGGATTAGCAGGAAAAAGCAAAAAATTTCAGAATTGCACCTTGCAATGTGGAGATATTACTGTTTGTGCATTTACAATATTCATTGATTTTTGCCATTGAAAAACGTCCAGAAATGTTTGAAGCTACTGACTGAGTGAAAGGAGCTGGCATCTCACTCTCTTTGAATCTTCTTTATCATGGTAGGATTAGCAGGAAAAAGCAAAAAATTTCAGAATTTCACCTTGCAATGTGCAGATATTACTGTTTGTGCATTTACAATATTCATTGATTTTTGCCATTGAAAAACGTCCAGAAATGTTTGAAGCTACTGACTGAATGAAAGGAGCTGGCATCTCACTCTCTTTGAATCTTCTTTATCATGCTAGGATTAGCAGGAAAAAGCAAAAAATTTCAGAATTGCACCTTGCAATGTGGAGATATTACTGTTTGTGCATTTACAATATTCATTGATTTTTGCCATTGAAAAACGTCCAGAAATGTTTGAAGCTACTGACTGAATGAAAGGAGCTGGCATCTCACTCTCTTTGAATCTTCTTTATCATGCTAGGATTAGCAGGAAAAAGCAAAAAATTTCAGAATTGCACCTTGCAATGTGGAGATATTACTGTTTGTGCATTTACAATATTCATTGATTTTTGCCATTGAAAAACGTCCAGAAATGTTTGAAGCTACTGACTGAATGAAAGGAGCTGGCATCTCACTCTCTTTGAATCTTCTTTATCATGCTAGGATTAGCAGGAAAAAGCAAAAAATTTCAGAATTGCACCTTGCAATGTGGAGATATTACTGTTTGTGCATTTACAATATTCATTGATTTTTGCCATTGAAAAACATCATGTTATTCATATACCAGAAATGTTTGAAGCTACTGACTGAATGAAAGGAGCTGGCATCTCACTCTCTTTGAATCTTCTTTATCATGCTAGGATTAGCAGGAAAAAGCAAATAATTTCAGAATTGCACCTTGCAATGTGGAGATATTACTGTTTGTGCATTTACAATATTCATTGATTTTTGCCATTGAAAAACGTCCAGAAATGTTTGAAGCTACTGACTGAATGAAAGGAGCTGGCATCTCACTCTCTTTGAATCTTCTTTATCATGCTAGGATTAGCAGGAAAAAGCAAAAAATTTCAGAATTGCACCTTGCAATGTGGAGATATTACTGTTTGTGCATTTACAATATTCATTGATTTTTGCCATTGAAAAACGTCCAGAAATGTTTGAAGCTACTGACTGAATGAAAGGAGCTGGCATCTCACTCTCTTTGAATCTTCTTTATCATGCTGGGATTAGCAGGAAAAAGCAAAAAATTTCAGAATTGCACCTTGCAATGTGGAGATATTACTGTTTGTGCATTTACAATATTCATTGATTTTTGCCATTGAAAAACGTCCAGAAATGTTTGAAGCTACTGACTGAGTGAAAGGAGCTGGCATCTCACTCTCTTTGAATCTTCTTTATCATGGTAGGATTAGCAGGAAAAAGCAAAAAATTTCAGAATTGCACCTTGCAATGTGCAGATATTACTGTTTGTGCATTTACAATATTCATTGATTTTTGCCATTGAAAAACGTCATGTTATTCATATACCAGAAATGTTTGAAGCTACTGACTGAATGAAAGGAGCTGGCATCTCACTCTCTTTGAATCTTCTTTATCATGCTAGGATTAGCAGGAAAAAGCAAAAAATTTCAGAATTGCACCTTGCAATGTGGAGATATTACTGTTTGTGCATTTACAATATTCATTGATTTTTGCCATTGAAAAACGTCCAGAAATGTTTGAAGCTACTGACTGAGTGAAAGGAGCTGGCATCTCACTCTCTTTGAATCTTCTTTATCATGGTAGGATTAGCAGTAAAAAGCAAAAAATTTCAGAATTGCACCTTGCAATGTGCAGATATTACTGTTTGTGCATTTACAATATTCATTGATTTTTGCCATTGAAAAACGTCCAGAAATGTTTGAAGCTACTGACTGAATGAAAGGAGCTGGCATCTCACTCTCTTTGAATCTTCTTTATCATGCTAGGATTAGTAGGAAAAAGCAAAAAATTTCAGAATTGCACCTTGCAATGTGGAGATATTACTGTTTGTGAATTTACAATATTCATTGATTTTTGCCATTGAAAAACGTCCAGAAATGTTTGAAGCTACTGACTGAATGAAAGGAGCTGGCATCTCACTCTCTTTGAATCTTCTTTATCATGCTAGGATTAGCAGGAAAAAGCAAAAAATTTCAGAATTGCACCTTGCAATGTGGAGATATTACTGTTTGTGCATTTACCATATTCATTGATTTTTGCCATTGAAAAACATCATGTTATTCATATACCAGAAATGTTTGAAGCTACGGACTGAATGAAAGGAGCTGGCATCTCACTCTCTTTGAATCTTCTTTATCATGCTAGGATTAGCAGGAAAAAGCAAAAAATTTCAGAATTGCACCTTGCAATGTGGAGATATTACTGTTTGTGCATTTACAATATTCATTGATTTTTGCCATTGAAAAACGTCCAGAAATGTTTGAAGCTACTGACTGAATGAAAGGAGCTGGCATCTCACTCTCTTTGAATCTTCTTTATCATGCTAGGATTAGCAGGAAAAAGCAAAAAATTTCAGAATTGCACCTTGCAATGTGGAGATATTACTGTTTGTGCATTTACAATATTCATTGATTTTTGCCATTGAAAAACGTCCAGAAATGTTTGAAGCTACTGACTGAATGAAAGGAGCTGGCATCTCACTCTCTTTGAATCTTCTTTATCATGCTAGGATTAGCAGGAAAAAGCAAAAAATTTCAGAATTGCACCTTGCAATGTGGAGATATTACTGTTTGTGCATTTACAATATTCATTGATTTTTGCCATTGAAAAACGTCCAGAAATGTTTGAAGCTACTGACTGAATGAAAGGAGCTGGCATCTCACTCTCTTTGAATCTTCTTTATCATGCTAGGATTAGCAGGAAAAAGCAAAAAATTTCAGAATTGCACCTTGCAATGTGGAGATATTACTGTTTGTGCATTTACAATATTCATTGATTTTTGCCATTGAAAAACATCATGTTATTCATATGCCAGAAATGTTTGAAGCTACTGACTGAATGAAAGGAGCTGGCATCTCACTCTCTTTGAATCCTCTTTATCATGCTAGGATTAGCAGGAAAAAGCAAAAAATTTCAGAATTGCACCTTGCAATGTGGAGATATTACTGTTTGTGCATTTACAATATTCATTGATTTTTGCCATTGAAAAACGTCCAGAAATGTTTGAAGCTACTGACTGAATGAAAGGAGCTGGCATCTCACTCTCTTTGAATCTTCTTTATCATGCTAGGATTAGCAGGAAAAAGCAAAAAATTTCAGAATTGCACCTTGCAATGTGGAGATATTACTGTTTGTGCATTTACAATATTCATTGATTTTTGCCATTGAAAAACGTCCAGAAATGTTTGAAGCTACTGACTGAATGAAAGGAGCTGGCATCTCACTCTCTTTGAATCTTCTTTATCATGCTAGGATTAGCAGGAAAAAGCAAAAAATTTCAGAATTGCACCTTGCAATGTGGAGATATTACTGTTTGTGCATTTACAATATTCATTGATTTTTGCCATTGAAAAACATCATGTTATTCATATACCAGAAATGTTTGAAGCTACTGACTGAATGAAAGGAGCTGGCATCTCACTCTCTTTGAATCTTCTTTATCATGCTAGGATTAGCAGGAAAAAGCAAAAAATTTCAGAATTGCACCTTGCAATGTGGAGATATTACTGTTTGTACATTTACAATATTCATTGATTTTTGCCATTGAAAAACGTCCAGAAATGTTTGAAGCTACTGACTGAATGAAAGGAGCTGGCATCTCAATCTCTTTGAATCTTCTTTATCATGCTAGGATTAGCAGGAAAGAGCAAAAAATTTCAGAATTGCACCTTGCAATGCGGAGAAATTACTGTTTGTGCATTTACAATATTCATTGATTTTTGCCATTGAAAAACATCATGTTATTCATATACCAGAAATGTTTGAAGCTACTGACTGAATGAAAGGAGCTGGCATCTCACTCTCTTTGAATCTTCTTTATCATGCTAAGAGGAGCAGGAAAAAGCAAAAAATTTCAGAATTGCACCTTGCAATGTGGAGATATTACTGTTTGTGCATTTACAATATTCATTGATTTTTGCCATTGAAAAACGTCCAGAAATGTTTGAAGCTACTGACTGAATGAAAGGAGCTGGCATCTCACTCTCTTTGAATCTTCTTTATCATGCTAGGATTAGCAGGAAAAAGCAAAAAATTTCAGAATTGCACCTTGCAATGTGGAGATATTACTGTTTGTGCATTTACAATATTCATTGATTTTTGCCATTGAAAAACGTCCAGAAATGTTTGAAGCTACTGACTGAATGAAAGGAGCTGGCATCTCACTCTCTTTGAATCTTCTTTATCATGCTAGGATTAGCAGGAAAAAGCAAAAAATTTCAGAATTGCACCTTGCAATGTGGAGATATTACTGTTTGTGCATTTACAATATTCATTGATTTTTGCCATTGAAAAAGGTCCAGAAATGTTTGAAGCCACTGACTGAATGAAAGGAGCTGGCATCTCACTCTCTTTGAATCTTCTTTATCATGCTAGGATTAGCAGGAAAAAGCAAAAAATTTCAGAATTGCACCTTGCAATGTGGAGATATTACTGTTTGTGCATTTATAATATTCATTGATTTTTGCCATTGAAAAACGTGCAGAAATGTTTGAAGCTACTGACTGAATGAAAGGAGCTGGCATCTCACTCTCTTTGAATCTTCTTTATCATGCTAGGATTAGCAGGAAAAAGCAAAAAATTTCAGAATTGCCACTTGCAATGTGGAGATATTACTGTTTGTGCATTTACAATATTCATTGATTTTTGCCATTGAAAAACATCATGTTATTCATATACCAGAAATGTTTGAAGCTACTGACTGAATGAAAGGAGCTGGCATCTCACTCTCTTTGAATCTTCTTTATCATGCTAGGATTAACAGGAAAAAGCAAAAAATTTCAGAATTGCACCTTGCAATGTGGAGATATTACTGTTTGTGCATTTACAATATTCATTGATTTTTGCCATTGAAAAACATCATGTTATTCATATACCAGAAATGTTTGAAGCTACTGACTGAATGAAAGGAGCTGGCATCTCACTCTCTTTGAATCTTCTTTATCATGCTAGGATTAGCAGGAAAAAGCAAAAAATTTCTGAATTGCACCTTGCAATGTGGAGATATTACTGTTTGTGCATTTACAATATTCATTGATTTTTGCCATTGAAAAACGTCCAGAAATGTTTGAAGCTACTGACTGAATGAACGGAGCTGGCATCTCACTCTCTTTGAATCTTGTTTATCATGCTAGGATTAGCAGGAAAAAGCAAAAAATTTCAGAATTGCACCTTGCAATGCGCAGAAATTTCTGTTTGTGCATTTACAATATTCATTGATTTTTGCCATTGAAAAACTTCATGTTATTCATATACCAGAAATGTTTGAAGCTACTGACTGAATGAAAGGAGCTGGCATCTCACTCTCTTTGAATCTTCTTTATCAAGCTAGGATTAGCAGGAAAAAGCAAAAAATTTCAGAATTGCACCTTGCAATGTGGAGATATTACTGTTTGTGCATTTACAATATTCATTGATTTTTGCCATTGAAAAACGTCCAGAAATGTTTGAAGCTACTGACTGAATGAAAGGAGCTGGCATCTCACGCTCTTTGAATCTTCTTTATCATGCTAGGATTAGCAGGAAAAATCAAAAAATTTCAGAATTGCACCTTGCAATGTGAAGATATTACTGTTTGTGCATTTACAATATTCATTGATTTTTGCCATTGAAAAACGTCCAGAAATGTTTGAAGCTACTGACTGAGTGAAAGGAGCTGGCATCTCACTCTCTTTGAATCTTCTTTATCATGCTAGGATTAGCAGGAAAAAGCAAAAAATTTCAGAATTGCACCTTGCAATGTGGAGATATTACTGTTTGTGCATTTACAATATTCATTGATTTTTGCCATTGAAAAACATCATGTTATTCATATACCAGAAATGTTTGAAGCTACTGACTGAATGAAAGGAGCTGGCATCTCACTCTCTTTGAATCTTCTTTATCATGCTAGGATTAGCAGGAAAAAGCAAAAAAATTCAGAATTGCACCTTGCAATGTGGAGATATTACTGTTTGTGCATTTACAATATTCATTGATTTTTGCCATTGAAAAACATCATGTTATTCATATACCAGAAATGTTTGAAGCTACTGACTGAATGAAAGGAGCTGGCATCTCACTCTCTTTGAATCTTCTTTATCATTCTAGGATTAGCAGGAAAAAGCAAAAAATTTCAGAATTGCACCTTGCAATGTGGAGATATTACTGTTTGTGCATTTACAATATTCATTGATTTTTGCCATTGAAAAACATCATGTTATTCATATACCAGAAATGTTTGAAGCTACTGACTGAATGAAAGGAGCTGGCATCTCACTCTCTTTGAATCTTCTTTATCATGCTAGGATTAGCAGGAAAAAGCAAAAAATTTCAGAATTGCACCTTGCAATGTGGAGATATTACTGTTTGTGCATTTACAATATTCATTGATTTTTGCCATTGAAAAACATCATGTTATTCATATACCAGAAATGTTTGAAGCTACTGACTGAATGAAAGGAGCTGGCATCTCACTCTCTTTGAATCTTCTTTATCATGCTAAGAGGAGCAGGAAAAAGCAAAAAATTTCAGAATTGCACCTTGCAATGTGGAGATATTACTGTTTGTGCATTTACAATATTCATTGATTTTTGCCATTGAAAAACGTCCAGAAATGTTTGAAGCTACTGACTGAATGAAAGGAGCTGGCATCTCATTCTCTTTGAATCTTCTTTATCATGCTAGGATTAGCAGGAAAAAGCAAAAAATTTCAGAATTGCACCTTGCAATGTGGAGATATTACTGTTTGTGCATTTACAATAGTCATTGATTTTTGCCATTGAAAAACGTCCAGAAATGTTTGAAGCTACTGACTGAATGAAAGGAGCTGGCATCTCACTCTCTTTGAATCTTCTTTATCAAGCTAGGATTAGCAGGAAAAAGCAAAAAATTTCAGAATTGCACCTTGCAATGTGGAGATATTACTGTTTGTGCATTTACAATATTCATTGATTTTTGCCATTGAAAAACGTCCAGAAATGTTTGAAGCTACTGACTGAATGAAAGGAGCTGGCATCTCACTCTCTTTGAATCTTCTTTATCATGCTAGGATTAGCAGGAAAAAGCAAAAAATTTCAGAATTGCACCTTGCAATGTGGAGATATTACTGTTTGTGCATTTACAATATTCATTGATTTTTGCCATTGAAAAACGTCCAGAAATGTTTGAAGCTACTGACTGAGTGAAAGGAGCTGGCATCTCACTCTCTTTGAATCTTCTTTATCATGGTAGGATTAGCAGGAAAAAGCAAAAAATTTCAGAATTGCACCTTGCAATGTGCAGATATTACTGTTTGTGCATTTACAATATTCATTGATTTTTGCCAATGAAAAACGTCCAGAAATGTTTGAAGCTACTGACTGAATGAAAGGAGCTGGCATCTCACTCTCTTTGAATCTTCTTTATCATGCTAGGATTAGCAGGAAAAAGCAAAAAATTTCAGAATTGCACCTTGCAATGTGGAGATATTACTGTTTGTGCATTTACAATATTCATTGATTTTTGCCATTGAAAAACGTCCAGAAATGTTTGAAGCTACTGACTGAATGAAAGGAGCTGGCATCTCACTCTCTTTGAATCTTCTTTATCATGCTAGGATTAGCAGGAAAAAGCAAAAAATTTCAGAATTGCACCTTGCAATGTGGAGATATTACTGTTTGTGCATTTACAATATTCATTGATTTTTGCCATTGAAAAACGTCCAGAAATGTTTGAAGCTACTGACTGAATGAAAGGAGCTGGCATCTCACTCTCTTTGAATCTTCTTTATCATGCTAGGATTAGCAGGAAAAAGCAAAAAATTTCAGAATTGCACCTTGCAATGTGGAGATATTACTGTTTGTGCATTTACAATATTCATTGATTTTTGCCATTGAAAAACGTCCAGAAATGTGTGAAGCTACTGACTGAATGAAAGGAGCTGGCATCTCACTCTCTTTGAATCTTCTTTATTATGCTAGGATTAGCAGGAAAAAGCAAAAAATTTCAGAATTGCACCTTGCAATGTGGAGATATTACTGTTTGTGCATTTACAATATTCATTGATTTTTGCCATTGAAAAACATCATGTTATTCATATACCAGAAATGTTTGAAGCTACTGACTGAATGAAAGGAGCTGGCATCTCACTCTCTTTGAATCTTCTTTATCATGCTAGGATTAGCAGGAAAAAGCAAAAAATTTCAGAATTGCACCTTGCAATGTGGAGATATTACTGTTTGTGCATTTACAATATTCATTGATTTTTGCCATTGAAAAACGTCCAGAAATGTTTGAAGCTACTGACTGAATGAAAGGAGCTGGCATCTCACTCTCTTTGAATCTTCTTTATCATGCTAGGATTAGCAGGAAAAAGCAAAAAATTTCAGAATTGCACCTTGCAATGTGGAGATATTACTGTTTGTGCATTTACAATATTCATTGATTTTTGCCATTGAAAAACGTCCAGAAATGTTTGAAGCTACTGACTGAATGAAAGGAGCTGGCATCTCACTCTCTTTGAATATTCTTTATCATGCTAGGATTAGCAGGAAATAGCAAAAAATTTCAGAATTTCACCTTGCAATGCGGAGAAATTACTGTTTGTGAATTTACAATATTCATTGAATTTTGCAATTGAAAAACATCATGTTATTCATATACCAGAAATGTTTGAAGCTACTGACTGAATGAAAGGAGCTGGCATCTCACTCTCTTTGAATCTTCTTTATCATGCTAATAGGAGCAGGAAAAAGCAAAAAATTTCAGAATTGCACCTTGCAATGTGGAGATATTACTGTTTGTGCATTTACAATATTCATTGATTTTTGCCATTGAAAAACGTCCAGAAATGTTTGAAGCTACTGACTGAATGAAAGGAGCTGGCATCTCACTCTCTTTGAATCTTCTTTATCATGCTAGGATTAGCAGGAAAAAGCAAAAAATTTCAGAATTGCACCTTGCAATGTGGAGATATTACTGTTTGTGCATTTACAATATTCATTGATTTTTGCCATTGAAAAACGTCCAGAAATGTTTGAAGCTACTGACTGAATGAAAGGAGCTGGCATCTCACTCTCTTTGAATCTTCTTTATCATGCTAGGATTAGCAGGAAAAAGCAAAAAATTTCAGAATTGCACCTTGCAATGTGGAGATATTACTGTTTGTGCATTTACAATATTCATTGATTTTTGCCATTGAAAAACGTCCAGAAATATTTGAAGCTACTGACTGAATGAAAGGAGCTGGCATCTCACTCTCTTTGAATCTTCTTTATCATGCTAGGATTAGCAGGAAAAAGCAAAAAATTTCAGAATTGCACCTTGCAATGTGGAGATATTACTGTTTGTGCATTTATAATATTCATTGATTTTTGCCATTGAAAAACGTCCAGAAATGTTTGAAGCTACTGACTGAATGAAAGGAGCTGGCATCTCACTCTCTTTGAATCTTCTTTATCATGCTAGGATTAGCAGGAAAAAGCAAAAAATTTCAGAATTGCACCTTGCAATGTGGAGATATTACTGTTTGTGCATTTACAATATTCATTGATTTTTGCCATTGAAAAACGTCCAGAAATGTTTGAAGCTACTGACTGAATGAAAGGAGCTGGCATCTCACTCTCTTTGAATCTTCTTTATCACGCTAGGATTAGCAGGAAAAAGCAAAAAATTTCAGAATTGCACCTTGCAATGTGGAGATATTACTGTTTGTGCATTTACAATATTCATTGATTTTTGCCATTGAAAAACGTCCAGAAATGTTTGAAGCTACTGACTGAATGAAAGGAGCTGGCATCTCACTCTCTTTGAATCTTCTTTATCATGCTAGGATTAGCAGGAAAAAGCAAACAATTTCAGAATTGCACCTTGCAATGTGGAGATATTACTGTTTGTGCATTTACAATATTCATTGATTTTTGCCATTGAAAAACGTTCAGAAATGTTTGAAGCTACTGACTGAATGAAAGGAGCTGGCATCTCACTCTCTTTGAATCTTCTTTATCATGCTAGGATTAGCAGGAAAAAGCAAAAAATTTCAGAATTGCACCTTGCAATGTGGAGATATTACTGTTTGTGCATTTACAATATTCATTGATTTTTGCCATTGAAAAATGTCCAGAAATGTTTGAAGCTACTGACTGAATGAAAGGAGCTGGCATCTCACTCTCTTTGAATCTTCTTTATCATGCTAGGACTAGCAGGAAAAAGCAAAAAATTTCAGAATTGCACCTTGCAATGTGGAGATATTACTGTTTGTGCACTTACAATATTCATTGATTTTTGCCATTGAAAAACGTCCAGAAATGTTTCAATTTTACCCCCGTGTGATATATATTCTACCCACACACATTTGGAACTCTCCTGGGGTACCCTCACACACATTATTCCCTCATTTAATGGATATTTTCACCAAAAAATGAAGTTTTCAAAAAGTCAGAAAATTGGCTAAAAACGACTTAATATCAAGGACTCATCGGGCGAATCACTCTGGAACTGAAATCGGAATACTTACTGACATTTTCCCCTCTCCGAAAGTCTGAAAAATGATGGAAAAATGACAAGGTCCAAAAAAATTTTTTTTCAACTTTTTTCAATTTTACCCCTGTGGGATATACATTCTACCCACACACATTTGGAACTCTCCTGGGGTACCCTCACACATATTATTCCCTCATTTAATGTATATTTTCACCAAAAAGTGAAGTTTTCAAAAAGTCAAATTTGGATGAAAACGACTTAATATCAAGGACTCATCGGGCGAATCACTCTGGAACTGAAATCGGAATGCTCACTGACATTTTTCCCTCTCCGAAAGTCTGAAAAATGATGGAAAAATGACTAAGTCCAAAAATTTTTTTTTAAACTTTTTTCAATTTTACCCCCATGGGATATATATTCTACCCACACACATTTAGAACACTCCTGGGGTACCCTCACACATATTATTCCCTCATTTAATGGATATTTTCACCAAAAAGTGAAGTTTTCAAAAAGTCAGAAAATTGTCTGATAACGACTTAATATCAAGGACTCATCGGGCGAATCACTCTGGAACTGAAATCGGAATGCTCACTGACATTTTCCCTCCTTCGAAAGTCTGAAAAATGATGGAAAAATGACTAAGTCCAAAAAAATTTTTTTAAAACGTTTTTCAATTTTACCCCCGTGTGATATATATTCTACCCACACACATTTGGAACTCTCCTGGGGTACCCTCACACATATTATTACCTCATTTAATGGATATTTTCACCAAAAACTGAAGTTTTCAAAAATTCAGAAAATTTGATGAAAACGACTTAATATCAAGGACTCATCGGGCGAATCACTCTGGAACTGAAATGGGAATGCTCACTGACATTTTCCCCTCTCCGAAAGTCTGAAAAATGATGGAAAAATGACAAGGTCCAAAAAAAATTTTTTTCAACTTTTTTCAATTTTACCCCTGTGGGATATACATTCTACCCACACACATTTGGAACTCTCCTGGGGTACCCTCACACATATTATTCCCTCATTTAATGTATATTTTCACCAAAAAGTGAAGTTTTCAAAAAGTCAAAATTGGATGAAAATGACTTCATATCAAGGACTCATCGGGCGAATCGCTCTGGAACTGAAATCGGAATGCTCACTGACATTTTCCCTCCTTCAAAAGTCAGAAAAATGATGGAAAAATGACTAAGTCCAAAAATTTTTTTTAAACTTTTTTCAATTTTACCCCCATGGGATATATATTCTACCCAAACACATTTGGAACTCTCCTGGGGTACCCTCACACATATTATTCCCTCATTTAATGGATATTTTCACCAAAAAGTGAAGTTTTCAAAAAGTCAGAAAATTGGCTGAAAACGACTTAATATCAAGGACTCATTGGGCGAATCACTCTGGAACTGAAATCGGAATGCTCACTGACATTTTCCCCTCTCCGAAACTCTGAAAAATGATGGAAAAATGACTAAGTCCAAAAAAATTTTTTTTAAACTATTTTCAATTTTACCCCCATGGGATATATATTCTACCCACACACATTTGGAACTCTCCTGGGTTACTCTCACACATATTATTCCATCATTTAATGGATATTTTCACCAAAAAGTGAAGTTTTCAAAAAGTCAGAAAATTGGCTGAAAACGACTTAATATCAAGGACTCATCGGTTGAATCACTCTTTAACTGAAATTGGAATGCTCACTGACATTTTTCCCTCTCCGAAAGTCTGAAAAATGATGGAAAAATGACTAAGTCGAAAAAAAATTTTTTTTAACTTTTTTCAATTTTACCCCCATGGGATATATTTTCTATCCACACACATTTGGAACTCTCCTGCGGTACCCTCACGCATATTATTCCCTCATTTAATGGATATTTTCACCAAAAAGTGAAGTTTTCAAAAAGTCAGAAGATTGGCTGAAAACGACTTAACATCAAGGACTCGTCGGGTGAATCGCTCTTGAACTGAAATCATAATGCTCACTGACATTTTCCCCCCTTCGGAAGTCGGAAAAATGATGGAAAAATGACTAAGTCCAAAAAAAATTTTTTTCAACTTTTTTCAATTTTACCCCCGTGGGATATATATTCTACCCACACACATTTGGAACTCTCCTGGGGTACACTCGCACATATTATTCCCTCATTTAATGTATATTTTCACCAAAAAGTGAAGTTTTCAAAAAGTCAGAAAATTGGCTGAAAATGACTTAATATCAAGGACTCATCAGGCGATTCGCTCTGGATCTGAAATCGCAATGCTCACTGACATTTTCCCCTCTCCGAAAGTCTGAAAAATGATGGAAAAATGACTAAGTCCAAAAAAAATTTTTTTAAACTTTTTTCAATTTTACCCCCATGGGATATATATTCTACCCACACACATTTGGAACTCTCCTGGGGTACCCTCACACATATTATTCCCTCATTTAATGGATATTTACACCAAAAAGTGAAGTTTTCAAAAAGTCAGAAAATTGGCTGAAAACGACTTAATATCAAGGACTCATCGGGCGAAACACTCTGGAACTGAAATCGGAATACTCACTGACATTTTCCCCTCTCCGAAAGTCTGAAAAATGATGGAAAAATAACTAAGTCCAAAAAAAATTTTTTAAAACTTTTTTCAATTTTACCCCCATGGGATATATATTCTACCCACACACATTTGGAACTCTCCTGGGGTACCCTCACACATATTATTCCCTCATTTAATGGATATTTACACCAAAAAGTGAAGTTTTCAAAAAGTCAGAAAATTGGCTGAAAACGACTTAATATCAAGGAATCATCGGGCGAATCACTCTGGAACTGAAATCGGAATGCTCACTGACATTTTCCCCTCTCCGAAACTCTGAAAAATGATGGAAAAATGACTAAGTCCAAAAAAATTTTTTTTAAACTATTTTCAATTTTACCCCCATGGGATATATATTCTACCCACACACATTTGGAACTCTCCTGGGTTACTCTCACACATATTATTCCATCATTTAATGGATATTTTCACCAAAAAGTGAAGTTTTCAAAAAGTCAGAAAATTGGCTGAAAACGACTTAATATCAAGGACTCATCGGTTGAATCACTCTTTAACTGAAATTGGAATGCTCACTGACATTTTTCCCTCTCCGAAAGTCTGAAAAATGATGGAAAAATGACTAAGTCGAAAAAAAATTTTTTTTAACTTTTTTCAATTTTACCCCCATGGGATATATTTTCTATCCACACACATTTGGAACTCTCCTGCGGTACCCTCACACATATTATTCCCTCATTTAATGGATATTTTCACCAAAAAGTGAAGTTTTCAAAAAGTCAGAAGATTGGCTGAAAACGACTTAACATCAAGGACTCATCGGGTGAATCGCTCTTGAACTGAAATCATAATGCTCACTGACATTTTCCCCCCTTCGGAAGTCGGAAAAATGATGGAAAAATGACTAAGTCCAAAAAAAATTTTTTTCAACTTTTTTCAATTTTACCCCCGTGGGATATATATTCTACCCACACACATTTGGAACTCTCCTGGGGTACACTCGCACATATTATTCCCTCATTTAATGTATATTTTCACCAAAAAGTGAAGTTTTCAAAAAGTCAGAAAATTGGCTGAAAATGACTTAATATCAAGGACTCATCAGGCGATTCGCTCTGGATCTGAAATCGCAATGCTCACTGACATTTTCCCCTCTCCGAAAGTCTGAAAAATGATGGAAAAATGACTAAGTCCAAAAAAAATTTTTTTAAACTTTTTTCAATTTTACCCCCATGGGATATATATTCTACCCACACACATTTGGAACTCTCCTGGGGTACCCTCACACATATTATTCCCTCATTTAATGGATATTTACACCAAAAAGTGAAGTTTTCAAAAAGTCAGAAAATTGGCTGAAAACGACTTAATATCAAGGAATCATCGGGCGAATCACTCTGGAACTGAAATCGGAATGCTCACTGACATTTTCCCCTCTCCGAAACTCTGAAAAATGATGGAAAAATGACTAAGTCCAAAAAAATTTTTTTTAAACTATTTTCAATTTTACCCCCATGGGATATATATTCTACCCACACACATTTGGAACTCTCCTGGGTTACTCTCACACATATTATTCCATCATTTAATGGATATTTTCACCAAAAAGTGAAGTTTTCAAAAAGTCAGAAAATTGGCTGAAAACGACTTAATATCAAGGACTCATCGGTTGAATCACTCTTTAACTGAAATTGGAATGCTCACTGACATTTTTCCCTCTCCGAAAGTCTGAAAAATGATGGAAAAATGACTAAGTCGAAAAAAAATTTTTTTTAACTTTTTTCAATTTTACCCCCATGGGATATATTTTCTATCCACACACATTTGGAACTCTCCTGCGGTACCCTCACACATATTATTCCCTCATTTAATGGATATTTTCACCAAAAAGTGAAGTTTTCAAAAAGTCAGAAGATTGGCTGAAAACGACTTAACATCAAGGACTCATCGGGTGAATCGCTCTTGAACTGAAATCGTAATGCTCACTGACATTTTCCCCCCTTCGGAAGTCGGAAAAATGATGGAAAAATGACTAAGTCCAAAAATTTTTTTTAAACTTTTTTCAATTTTACCCCCATGGGATATATATTCTACCCAAACACATTTGGAACTCTCCTGGGGTACCCTCACACATATTATTCCCTCATTTAATGGATATTTTCACCAAAAAGTGAAGTTTTCAAAAAGTCAGAAAATTGGCTGAAAACGACTTAATATCAAGGACTCATTGGGCGAATCACTCTGGAACTGAAATCGGAATGCTCACTGACATTTTCCCCTCTCCGAAACTCTGAAAAATGATGGAAAAATGACTAAGTCCAAAAAAATTTTTTTTAAACTATTTTCAATTTTACCCCCATGGGATATATATTCTACCCACACACATTTGGAACTCTCCTGGGTTACTCTCACACATATTATTCCATCATTTAATGGATATTTTCACCAAAAAGTGAAGTTTTCAAAAAGTCAGAAAATTGGCTGAAAACGACTTAATATCAAGGACTCATCGGTTGAATCACTCTTTAACTGAAATTGGAATGCTCACTGACATTTTTCCCTCTCCGAAAGTCTGAAAAATGATGGAAAAATGACTAAGTCGAAAAAAAAATTTTTTTAACTTTTTTCAATTTTACCCCCATGGGATATATTTTCTATCCACACACATTTGGAACTCTCCTGCGGTACCCTCACACATATTATTCCCTCATTTAATGGATATTTTCACCAAAAAGTGAAGTTTTCAAAAAGTCAGAAGATTGGCTGAAAACGACTTAACATCAAGGACTCATCGGGTGAATCGCTCTTGAACTGAAATCATAATGCTCACTGACATTTTCCCCCCTTCGGAAGTCGGAAAAATGATGGAAAAATGACTAAGTCCAAAAAAAATTTTTTTCAACTTTTTTCAATTTTACCCCCGTGGGATATATATTCTACCCACACACATTTGGAACTCTCCTGGGGTACACTCGCACATATTATTCCCTCATTTAATGTATATTTTCACCAAAAAGTGAAGTTTTCAAAAAGTCAGAAAATTGGCTGAAAACGACTTAATATCAAGGACTCATCGGGCGAAACACTCTGGAACTGAAATCGGAATACTCACTGACATTTTCCCCTCTCCGAAAGTCTGAAAAATGATGGAAAAATAACTAAGTCCAAAAAAAATTTTTTTAAACTTTTTTCAATTTTACCCCCATGGGATATATATTCTACCCACACACATTTGGAACTCTCCTGGGGTACCCTCACACATATTATTCTCTCATTTAATGGATATTTACACCAAAAAGTGAAGTTTTCAAAAAGTCAGAAAATTGGCTGAAAACGACTTAATATCAAGGACTCATCGGGCGAATCACTCTGGAACTGAAATCGTAATGGTCACTGACATTTTCCCCTCTCTAAAAGTCTGAAAAATGATGGAAAAATGACTAAGCCCAAAAAAAAATTTTTTTATCTTTTTTCAATTTTACCCCCATGGGATATATATTCCACCCACACACATTTAGAACTCTCCTGGGGTACCCTCACACATATTATTCCCTCATTTAATGGATATTTTCACCAAAAGTGAAGTTTTCAAAAAGTCAGAAAATTGGCTGAAAATGACTTAATATCAAGGACTCATCGGGCGATTCGCTCTGGATCTGAAATCGCAATGCTCACTGACATTTTCCCCTCTCCGAAAGTCTGAAAAATGATGGAAAAATGACTAAGTCCAAAAAAAATTTTTTTAAACTTTTTTCAATTTTACCCCCATGGGATATATATTCTACCCACACACATTTGGAACTCTCCTGGGGTACCCTCACACATATTATTCCCTCATTTAATGGATATTTACACCAAAAAGTGAAGTTTTCAAAAAGTCAGAAAATTGGCTGAAAACGACTTAATATCAAGGACTCATCGGGCGAAACACTCTGGAACTGAAATCGGAATACTCACTGACATTTTCCCCTCTCCGAAAGTCTGAAAAATGATGGAAAAATAACTAAGTCCAAAAAAAATTTTTTTAAACTTTTTTCAATTTTACCCCCATGGGATATATATTCTACCCACACACATTTGGAACTCTCCTGGGGTACCCTCACACATATTATTCTCTCATTTAATGGATATTTACACCAAAAAGTGAAGTTTTCAAAAAGTCAGAAAATTGGCTGAAAACGACTTAATATCAAGGACTCATCGGGCGAATCACTCTGGAACTGAAATCGTAATGGTCACTGACATTTTCCCCTCTCTAAAAGTCTGAAAAATGATGGAAAAATGACTAAGCCCAAAAAAAAATTTTTTTATCTTTTTTCAATTTTACCCCCATGGGATATATATTCCACCCACACACATTTAGAACTCTCCTGGGGTACCCTCACACATATTATTCCCTCATTTAATGGATATTTTCACCAAAAGTGAAGTTTTCAAAAAGTCAGAAAATTGGCTGAAAATGACTTAATATCAAGGACTCATCGGGCGATTCGCTCTGGATCTGAAATCGCAATGCTCACTGACATTTTCCCCTCTCCGAAAGTCTGAAAAATGATGGAAAAATGACTAAGTCCAAAAAAAATTTTTTTAAACTTTTTTCAATTTTACCCCCATGGGATATATATTCTACCCACACACATTTGGAACTCTCCTGGGGTACCCTCACACATATTATTCCCTCATTTAATGGATATTTACACCAAAAAGTGAAGTTTTCAAAAAGTCAGAAAATTGGCTGAAAACGACTTAATATCAAGGACTCATCGGGCGAAACACTCTGGAACTGAAATCGGAATACTCACTGACATTTTCCCCTCTCCGAAAGTCTGAAAAATGATGGAAAAATAACTAAGTCCAAAAAAAATTTTTTTAAACTTTTTTCAATTTTACCCCCATGGGATATATATTCTACCCACACACATTTGGAACTCTCCTGGGGTACCCTCACACATATTATTCCCTCATTTAATGGATATTTACACCAAAAAGTGAAGTTTTCAAAAAGTCAGAAAATTGGCTGAAAACGACTTAATATCAAGGACTCATCGGGCGAATCACTCTGGAACTGAAATCGGAATGCTCACTGACATTTTCCCCTCTCCGAAACTCTGAAAAATGATGGAAAAATGACTAAGTCCAAAAAAATTTTTTTTAAACTATTTTCAATTTTACCCCCATGGGATATATATTCTACCCACACACATTTGGAACTCTCCTGGGTTACTCTCACACATATTATTCCATCATTTAATGGATATTTTCACCAAAAAGTGAAGTTTTCAAAAAGTCAGAAAATTGGCTGAAAACGACTTAATATCAAGGACTCATCGGTTGAATCACTCTTTAACTGAAATTGGAATGCTCACTGACATTTTTCCCTCTCCGAAAGTCTGAAAAATGATGGAAAAATGACTAAGTCGAAAAAAAAATTTTTTTAACTTTTTTCAATTTTACCCCCATGGGATATATTTTCTATCCACACACATTTGGAACTCTCCTGCGGTACCCTCACACATATTATTCCCTCATTTAATGGATATTTTCACCAAAAAGTGAAGTTTTCAAAAAGTCAGAAGATTGGCTGAAAACGACTTAACATCAAGGACTCATCGGGTGAATCGCTCTTGAACTGAAATCGTAATGCTCACTGACATTTTCCCCCCTTCGGAAGTCGGAAAAATGATGGAAAAATGACTAAGTCCAAAAAAAATTTTTTTCAACTTTTTTCAATTTTACCCCCGTGGGATATATATTCTACCCACACACATTTGGAACTCTCCTGGGGTACCCTCGCACATATTATTCCCTCATTTAATGTATATTTTCACCAAAAAGTGAAGTTTTCAAAAAGTCAGAAAATTGGCTGAAAATGACTTAATATCAAGGACTCATCGGGCGATTCGCTCTGGATCTGAAATCGCAATGCTCACTGACATTTTCCCCTCTCCGAAAGTCTGAAAAATGATGGAAAAATGACTAAGTCCAAAAAAAATTTTTTTAAACTTTTTTCAATTTTACCCCCATGGGATATATATTCTACCCACACACATTTGGAACTCTCCTGGGGTACCCTCACACATATTATTCCCTCATTTAATGGATATTTACACCAAAAAGTGAAGTTTTCAAAAAGTCAGAAAATTGGCTGAAAACGACTTAATATCAAGGACTCATCGGGCGAAACACTCTGGAACTGAAATCGGAATACTCACTGACATTTTCCCCTCTCCGAAAGTCTGAAAAATGATGGAAAAATAACTAAGTCCAAAAAAAATTTTTTTAAACTTTTTTCAATTTTACCCCCATGGGATATATATTCTACCCACACACATTTGGAACTCTCCTGGGGTACCCTCACACATATTATTCTCTCATTTAATGGATATTTACACCAAAAAGTGAAGTTTTCAAAAAGTCAGAAAATTGGCTGAAAACGACTTAATATCAAGGACTCATCGGGCGAATCACTCTGGAACTGAAATCGGAATGGTCACTGACATTTTCCCCTCTCTAAAAGTCTGAAAAATGATGGAAAAATGACTAAGCCCAAAAAAAAATTTTTTTATCTTTTTTCAATTTTACCCCCATGGGATACATATTCCACCCACACACATTTGGAACTCTCCTGGGTTACTCTCACACATATTATTCCATCATTTAATGGATATTTTCACCAAAAAGTAAAGTTTTCAAAAAGTCAGAAAATTGGCTGAAAACGACTTAATATCAAGGACTCATTGGTTGAATCACTCTTTAACTGAAATTGGAATGCTCACTGACATTTTTCCCTCTCCGAAAGTCTGAAAAATGATGGGAAAATGACTAAGTCCAAAAAACATTTTTTTCATCTTTTTTCAATTTTACCCCTGTGGGATATACATTCTACCCACACACATTTGGAACTCTCCTGGGGTACCCTCTCACATATTATTCCCTCATTTAATGTATATTTTCACCAAAAAGTGAAGTTTTCAAAAAGTCAAAATTGGCTGAAAATGACTAAATATCAAGGACTCATCGGGCGAATCGCTCTGGAACTGAAATCGGAATGCTCACTGACATTTTTCCCTCTCCGAAAGTCTGAAAAATGATGGAAAAATGACTAAGCCCAAAAAATTTTTTTTTTTACTTTTTTCAATTTTACCCCCATGGGATATACATTCTACCCACACACATTTGGAACTTTCCTGGGGTACCCTCACACATATTATTCCCTCATTTAATGGATATTTTCACCAAAAAGTGAAGTTTTCAAAAAGTCAGAAAATTGTCTGAAAACGACTTAATATCAAGAACTCATCGGGCGAATCACTCTGGAACTGAAATCGGAATACTCACTGACATCTTCCCCTCTCCGAAAGTCTGAAAAATGATGGAAAAATGACTAAGTCCAAAAAAATTTTTTTTAAACTTTTTTCAATTTTACCCCCATGGGATATATATACTACCCACACACATTTGGAACTCTCCTGGGGTACCCTCACACATATTATTTCCTCATTTAATGTATATTTTCACCAAAAAGTGAAGTTTTCAAAAAGTCAAAATTGGATGAAAATGACTTCATATCAAGGACTGATCGGGCGAATCGCTCTGGAACTGAAATCGGAATGCTCACTGACATTTTCCCTCCTTCGAAAGTCTGTAAAATGATGGAAAAATGACTAAGTCCAAAAAAAATTTTTTAAAACTTTTTTCAATTTTACCCCCGTGTGATATATATTCTACCCACACACATTTGGAACTCTCCTGGGGTACCCTCACACATATTATTCCCTCATTTAATGGATATTTTCACCAAAAAGTGAAGTTTTCAAAAAGTCATAAAATTGTCTGATAACGACTTAATATCAAGGACTCATCGGTCGAATCACTCTTTAACTGAAATTGGCATGCTCACTGACATTTTTCCCTGTCCGAAAGTCTGAAAAATGATGGAAAAATGAACAAGTCCGAAAAAAAATTTTTTAAACTTTTTTCAATTTTACCCCTGTGGGATATACATTCTACACACACACATTTGGAACTCTCCTGGGGTACCCTCACACATATTATTCCCTCATTTAATGTATATTTTCATCAAAAAGTGAAGCTTTCAAAAAGTCCGAAAATTGGCAGAAAAACGACTTAATATCAAGGACTCAGCGGGCGAATCGCTCTGGAACTGAAATCGGAATGCTCAATAACAATTTCCCCTCTCCGAAAGTCGGAAAAATGAAGGAAAAATTACTAAGTCCAAAAAAATTTTTTTTTACTTTTTTCAATTTTACCCCCATGGGATATATTTTCTATCCACACACATTTGGAACTTTCCTGGGGTTCCCTCACACATATTATTCCCTCATTTAATGGATATTTTCACCAAAAAGTGAAGTTTTCAAAAAGTCAGAAAATTGGCTGAAAACGACTTAATATCAAGGACTCATTGGGCGAATCACTCTGGAACTGAAATCGGAATGCTCACTGACATTTTCCCTCCTTCGAAAGTCTGAAAAATGATGGAAAAATGACTAAGTCCAAAAAAAATTTTTTAAAACTTTTTTCAATTTTACCCCCGTGGGATATATACTCTACCCACACACATTTGGAACTCTCCTGGGGTATCTTCACACATATTATTCCCTCATTTAATGGATATTTTCACCAAAAAGTGAAGTTTTCAAAAAGTCAGAAAATTGGCTAAAAACGACTTAAAATCAAGGACTCATCGGGCGAATCACTCTGGAACTGAAATCGGAATACTCACTGACATTTTCCCCTCTCCGAAAGTCTGAAAAATGATGGAAAAATGACGAAGTCCAAAAAAAAATTTTTTTTAAACTTTTTTCAATTTTACCCCCATGGGATATATATTCTACCCACACACATTTGGAACTCTCCTGGGGTACCCTCACACATATTATTCCCTCATTTAATGGATATTTTCACCAAAAAATGAAGTTTTCAAAAAGTCAGAAAATTGGCTAAAAACGACTTAATATCAAGGACTCATCGGGCGAATCACTCTGGAACTGAAATCGGAATACTCACTGACATTTTCCCCTCTCCGAAAGTCTGAAAAATGATGGAAAAATGACAAGGTCCAAAAAAAATTTTTTTGAACTTTTTTCAATTTTACCACTGTGGGATATACATTCTACCCACACACATTTGGAACTCTCCTGGGGTACCCTCACACATATTATTCCCTCATTTAATGTATATTTTCACCAAAAAGTGAAGCTTTCAAAAAGTCCGAAAATTGGCTGAAAACGACTTAATATCAAGGACTCATCGGGCGAATCGCTCTGGAACTGAAATCGGAATGCTCAATAACAATTTCCCCTCTCCGAAAGTCTGAAAAATGAAGGAAAAATGACTAAGTCCAAAAAACATTTTTTTCATCTTTTTTCAATTTTACCCCTGTGGGATATACATTCTACCCACACACATTTGGAACTCTCCTGGGGTACCCTCTCACATATTATTCTCTCATTTAATGTATATTTTCACCAAAAAGTGAAGTTTTCAAAAAGTCAAAATTGGCTGAAAATGACTTAATATCAAGGACTCATCGGGCGAATCGCTCTGGAACTGAAATCGGAATGCTCACTGACATTTTTCCCTCTCCGAAAGTCTGAAAAATGATGGAAAAATGACTAAGCCCAAAAAATTTTTTTTTTTACTTTTTTCAATTTTACCCCCATGGGATATATATTCTACCCACACACATTTGGAACTCTCCTGGGGTACCCTCACACATATTATTCCCTCATTTAATGGATATTTTCACCAAAAAATGAAGTTTTCAAAAAGTCAGAAAATTGGCTAAAAACGACTTAATATCAAGGACTCATCGGGCGAATCACTCTGGAACTGAAATCGGAATACTCACTGACATTTTCCCCTCTCCGAAAGTCTGAAAAATGATGGAAAAATGACAAGGTCCAAAAAAAATTTTTTTCAACTTTTTTCAATTTTACCCCTGTGGGATATAGATTCTACCCACACACATTTGGAACTCTCCTGGGGTACCCTCACACATATTATTCCCTCATTTAATGTATATTTTCACCAAAAAGTGAAGTTTTCAAAAAGTCAAAATTGGATGAAAATGACTTCATATCAAGGACTCATCGGGCGAATCACTCTGGAACTGAAATCGGAATGCTCACTGACATTTTCCCTCCTTCGAAAGTCTGAAAAATGATGGAAAAATGACTAAGTCCAAAAAAAATTTTTTAAAACTTTTTTCAATTTTACCCCCGTGTGATATATATTCTACCCACACACATTTGGAACTCTCCTGGGGTACCCTCACACATATTATTCCCTCATTTAATGGATATTTTCACCAAAAAGTGAAGTTTTCAAAAAGTCAGAAAATTGGCTGATAACGACTTAATATCAAGGACTCATCGGTCGAATCACTCTTTAACTGAAATTGGAATGCTCACTGACATTTTTCCCTGTCCGAAAGTCTGAAAAATTATGGAAAAATGACCAAGTCCGAAAAAAAAATTTTTAAACTTTTTTCAATTTTACCCCTGTGGGATATACATTCTACACACACACATTTGGAACTCTCCTGGGGTACCCTCACACATATTATTCCCTCATTTAATGTATATTTTCATCAAAAAGTGAAGCTTTCAAAAAGTCAGAAAATTGGCAGAAAAACTACTTAATATCAAGGACTCAGCGGGCGAATCGCTCTGGAACTGAAATCGGAATGCTCAATAACAATTTCCCCTCTCCGAAAGTCTGAAAAATGAAGGAAAAATTACTAAGTCCAAAAAAATTTTTTTTTACTTTTTTCAATTTTACCCCCATGGGATATATTTTCTATCCACACACATTTGGAACTTTCCTGGGGTTCCCTCACACATATTATTCCCTCATTTAATGGATATTTTCACCAAAAAGTGAAGTTTTCAAAAAGTCAGAAAATTGGCTGAAAACGACTTAATATCAAGGACTCATTGGGCGAATCACTCTGGAACTGAAATCGGAATGCTCACTGACATTTTCCCTCCTTCGAAAGTCTGAAAAATGATGGAAAAATGACTAAGTCCAAAAAAAATTTTTTAAAACTTTTTTCAATTTTACCCCCGTGGGATATATACTCTACCCACACACATTTGGAACTCTCCTGGGGTACCTTCACACATATTATTCCCTCATTTAATGGATATTTTCACCAAAAAGTGAAGTTTTCAAAAAGTCAGAAAATTGGCTAAAAACGACTTAATATCAAGGACTCATCGGGCGAATCACTCTGGAACTGAAATCGGAATACTCACTGACATTTTCCCCTCTCCGAAAGTCTGAAAAATGATGGAAAAATGACAAGGTCCAAAAAAAATTTTTTTGAACTTTTTTCAATTTTACTACTGTGGGATATACATTCTACCCACACACATTTGGAACTCTCCTGGGGTACCCTCACACATATTATTCCCTCATTTAATGTATATTTTCACCAAAAAGTGAAGCTTTCAAAAAGTCCGAAAATTGGCTGAAAACGACTTAATATCAAGGACTCATCGGGCGAATCGCTCTGGAACTGAAATCGGAATGCTCAATAACAATTTCCCCTCTCCGAAAGTCTGAAAAATGAAGGAAAAATGACTAAGTCCAAAAAAAATTTTTTTTTACTTTTTTCAATTTTACCCCCATGGGATATATTTTCTTTCCACACACATTTGGAACTCTCCTGGGGTACCTTCACACATATTATTCCCTCATTTAATGGATATTTTCACCAAAAAGTGAAGTTTTCAAAAAGTCAGAAAATTGGCTAAAAACGACTTAATATCAAGGACTCATCGGGCGAATCACTCTGGAACTGAAATCGGAATACTCACTGACATTTTCCCCTCTCCGAAAGTCTGAAAAATGATGGAAAAATGACAAGGTCCAAAAAAAATTTTTTTGAACTTTTTTCAATTTTACTACTGTGGGATATACATTCTACCCACACACATTTGGAACTCTCCTGGGGTACCCTCACACATATTATTCCCTCATTTAATGTATATTTTCACCAAAAAGTGAAGCTTTCAAAAAGTCCGAAAATTGGCTGAAAACGACTTAATATCAAGGACTCATCGGGCGAATCGCTCTGGAACTGAAATCGGAATGCTCAATAACAATTTCCCCTCTCCGAAAGTCTGAAAAATGAAGGAAAAATGACTAAGTCCAAAAAAAATTTTTTTTTACTTTTTTCAATTTTACCCCCATGGGATATATTTTCTTTCCACACACATTTGGAACTCTCCTGGGGTACCCTCACACATATTATTTCCTCATTTAATGTATATTTTCACCAAAAAGTGAAGTTTTCAAAAAGTCAAAATTGGATGAAAATGACTTCATATCAAGGACTGATCGGGCGAATCGCTCTGGAACTGAAATCGGAATGCTCACTGACATTTTCCCTCCTTCGAAAGTCTGTAAAATGATGGAAAAATGACTAAGTCCAAAAAAAATTTTTTAAAACTTTTTTCAATTTTACCCCCGTGTGATATATATTCTACCCACACACATTTGGAACTCTCCTGGGGTACCCTCACACATATTATTCCCTCATTTAATGGATATTTTCACCAAAAAGTGAAGTTTTCAAAAAGTCAGAAAATTGTCTGATAACGACTTAATATCAAGGACTCATCGGTCGAATCACTCTTTAACTGAAATTGGAATGCTCACTGACATTTTTCCCTGTCCGAAAGTCTGAAAAATGATGGAAAAATGACCAAGTCCGAAAAAAAATTTTTTAAACTTTTTTCAATTTTACCCCTGTGGGATATACATTCTACACACACACATTTGGAACTCTCCTGGGGTACCCTCACACATATTATTCCCTCATTTAATGTATATTTTCACCAAAAAGTGAAGCTTTCAAAAAGTCCGAAAATTCCCTGAAAACGACTTAATATCAAGGACTCATTGGGCGAATCGCTCTGTAACTGAAATCGGAATGCTCAATAACAATTTCCCCTCTCCGAAAGTCTGAAAAATGAAGGAAAAATGACTAAGTCCGAAAAAATTTTTTTTTTACTTTTTTCAATTTTACCCCCATGGGATATATTTTCTATCCACACACATTTGGAACTTTCCTGGGGTTCCCTCACACATATTATTCCCTCATTTAATGGATATTTTCACCAAAAAGTGAAGTTTTCAAAAAGTCAGAAAATTGGCTGAAAACGACTTAATATCAAGGACTCATCGGGCGAATCACTCTGGAACTGAAATCGGAATACTCACTGACATTTTCACCTCTCCGAAAGTCTGAAAAATGATGGAAAAATGACTAAGTCCAAAAAACATTTTTTTCATCTTTTTTCAATTTTACCCCTGTGGGATATACATTCTACCCACACACATTTGGAACTCTCCTGGGGTACCCTCTCACATATTATTCCCTCATTTAATGTATATTTTCACCAAAAAGTGAAGTTTTCAAAAAGTCAAAATTGGCTGAAAATGACTTAATATCAAGGACTCATCGGGCGAATCGCTCTGGAACTGAAATCGGAATGCTCACTGACATTTTTCCCTCTCCGAAAGTCTGAAAAATGATGGAAAAATGACTAAGCCCAAAAAATTTTTTTTTTTACTTTTTTCAATTTTACCCCCATGGGATATATATTCTACCCACACACATTTGGAACTCTCCTGGGGTACCCTCACACATATTATTCCCTCATTTAATGGATATTTTCACCAAAAAATGAAGTTTTCAAAAAGTCAGAAAATTGGCTAAAAACGACTTAATATCAAGGACTCATCGGGCGAATCACTCTGGAACTGAAATCGGAATACTCACTGACATTTTCCCCTCTCCGAAAGTCTGAAAAATGATGGAAAAATGACAAGGTCCAAAAAAAATTTTTTTCAACTTTTTTCAATTTTACCCCTGTGGGATATAGATTCTACCCACACACATTTGGAACTCTCCTGGGGTACCCTCACACATATTATTCCCTCATTTAATGTATATTTTCACCAAAAAGTGAAGTTTTCAAAAAGTCAAAATTGGATGAAAATGACTTCATATCAAGGACTCATCGGGCGAATCACTCTGGAACTGAAATCGGAATGCTCACTGACATTTTCCCTCCTTCGAAAGTCTGAAAAATGATGGAAAAATGACTAAGTCCAAAAA
Source organism: Phyllobates terribilis (assembly GCF_046119375.1). Lineage (NCBI taxonomy): Eukaryota > Metazoa > Chordata > Amphibia > Anura > Dendrobatidae > Phyllobates > Phyllobates terribilis. The sequence continues at coordinate 5,431,388 of NW_027362873.1, read as the reverse complement.
AAATTTTTTAAAACTTTTTTCAATTTTACCCCCGTGGGATATATACTCTACCCACACACATTTGGAACTCTCCTGGGGTACCGTCACACATATTATTCCCTCATTTAATGGATGTTTTCACCAAAAAGTGAAGTTTTCAATAAGTCAGAAAATTGGCTAAAAACGACTTAATATCAAGGACTCATCGGGCGAATCACTCTGGAACTGAAATCGGAATGCTCACTGACATTTTCCCCTCTCCGAAAGTCTGAAAAATGATGGAAAAATGACAAGGTCCAAAAAAAATTTTTTTCAACTTTTTTCAATTTTACCCCCGTGGGATATATATTCTACTCACACACATTTGGAACTCTCCTGGGGTACCCTCACACATATTATTCCCTCATTTAATGGATATTTTCACCAAAAAGTCAAGTTTTCAAAAAGTCAGAAAATTGTCTGAAAACGACTTAATATCAAGGACTCATCGGGCGAATCACTCTGGAACTGAAATTGGAATGCTCACTGACATTTTTCCCTCTCCGAAAGTCTGAAAAATGATGGAAAAATGACTAAGTCCAAAAAAAAATTTTTTCAACTTTTTTCAATTTTACCCCTGTGGGATAGACATTCTACCCACACACATTTGGAACTCTCCTGGGGTACCCTCACACATATTATTCCCTCATTTAATGTATATTTTCACCAAAAAGTGAAGCTTTCAAAAAGTCCGAAAATTGGCTGAAAACGACTTAATATCAAGGACTCATCGGGCGAATTGCTCTGGAACTGAAATCGGAATGCTCAATAACAATTTCCCCTCTCCGAAAGTCTGAAAAATGAAAGAAAAATGACTAAGTCCAAAAAAAATTTTTTTTAACTTTTTTCAATTTTAGCCCCACGGGATATATTTTCTATCCACACACATTTGGAACTCTCCTGGGGTACCCTCACACATATTATTCCCTCATTTAATGGATATTTTCACCAAAAAGTGAAGCTTTCAAAAAGTCCGAAAATTGGCTGAAAATGAATTAATATCAAGGACTCATCGGGCGAATTGCTCTGGAACTGAAATCGGAATGCTCAATAACAATTTCCCCTCTCCGAAAGTCTGAAAAATGAAGGAAAAATGACTAAGTCCAAAAAAAATTTTTTTTAACTTTTTTCAATTTTACCCCCATGGGATATATTTTCTATCCACACACATTTGGAACTCTCCTGGGGTACCCTCACACATATTATTCCCTCATTTATTGGATATTTTCACCAAAAAGTGAAGTTTTCAAAAAGTCAGAAAATTGGCTGAAAACGACTTAATATCAAGGACTCATCGGGCGAATCGCTCTGGAACTGAAATCGGAATGCTCACTGACATTTTTCCCTCTCCGAAAGTCTGAAAAATGATGGAAAAATGACTAAGTCCAAAAAATTTTTTTTAAAACTTTTTTCAATTTTACCCCCATGGGATATATATTCTACCCACACACATTTGGAACTCTCCTGTGATACCCTCACACATATTATTCCCTCATTTAATGGATATTTTCACCAAAAAGTGAAGTTTTCAAAAAGTCCGAAAATTGGCTGAAAACGACTTAATATCAAGGACTCATCGGGCGAATCACTCTGGAACTGAAATCGGAATGCTCATTAACATTTTCCCCTCTCCGAAAGTCTGAAAAATGATGGAAAAATGACAAGGTCCAAAAAAAATTTTTTTCAACTTTTTTCAATTTTACCCCTGTGGGATATAGATTCTACCCACACACATTTGGAACTCTCCTGGGGTACCCTCACACATATTATTCCCTCATTTAATGTATATTTTCACCAAAAAGTGAAGTTTTCAAAAAGTCAAAATTGGATGAAAATGACTTCATATCAAGGACTCATCGGGCGAATCACTCTGGAACTGAAATCGGAATGCTCACTGACATTTTCCCTCCTTCGAAAGTCTGAAAAATGATGGAAAAATGACTAAGTCCAAAAAAAATTTTTTAAAACTTTTTTCAATTTTACCCCCGTGGGATATATACTCTACCCACACACATTTGGAACTCTCCTGGGGTACCGTCACACATATTATTCCCTCATTTAATGGATGTTTTCACCAAAAAGTGAAGTTTTCAATAAGTCAGAAAATTGGCTAAAAACGACTTAATATCAAGGACTCATCGGGCGAATCACTCTGGAACTGAAATCGGAATGCTCACTGACATTTTCCCCTCTCCGAAAGTCTGAAAAATGATGGAAAAATGACAAGGTCCAAAAAAAATTTTTTTCAACTTTTTTCAATTTTACCCCCGTGGGATATATATTCTACTCACACACATTTGGAACTCTCCTGGGGTACCCTCACACATATTATTCCCTCATTTAATGGATATTTTCACCAAAAAGTCAAGTTTTCAAAAAGTCAGAAAATTGTCTGAAAACGACTTAATATCAAGGACTCATCGGGCGAATCACTCTGGAACTGAAATTGGAATGCTCACTGACATTTTTCCCTCTCCGAAAGTCTGAAAAATGATGGAAAAATGACTAAGTCCAAAAAAAAATTTTTTCAACTTTTTTCAATTTTACCCCTGTGGGATAGACATTCTACCCACACACATTTGGAACTCTCCTGGGGTACCCTCACACATATTATTCCCTCATTTAATGTATATTTTCACCAAAAAGTGAAGCTTTCAAAAAGTCCGAAAATTGGCTGAAAACGACTTAATATCAAGGACTCATCGGGCGAATTGCTCTGGAACTGAAATCGGAATGCTCAATAACAATTTCCCCTCTCCGAAAGTCTGAAAAATGAAAGAAAAATGACTAAGTCCAAAAAAAATTTTTTTTAACTTTTTTCAATTTTAGCCCCACGGGATATATTTTCTATCCACACACATTTGGAACTCTCCTGGGGTACCCTCACACATATTATTCCCTCATTTAATGGATATTTTCACCAAAAAGTGAAGCTTTCAAAAAGTCCGAAAATTGGCTGAAAATGAATTAATATCAAGGACTCATCGGGCGAATTGCTCTGGAACTGAAATCGGAATGCTCAATAACAATTTCCCCTCTCCGAAAGTCTGAAAAATGAAGGAAAAATGACTAAGTCCAAAAAAAATTTTTTTTAACTTTTTTCAATTTTACCCCCATGGGATATATTTTCTATCCACACACATTTGGAACTCTCCTGGGGTACCCTCACACATATTATTCCCTCATTTATTGGATATTTTCACCAAAAAGTGAAGTTTTCAAAAAGTCAGAAAATTGGCTGAAAACGACTTAATATCAAGGACTCATCGGGCGAATCGCTCTGGAACTGAAATCGGAATGCTCACTGACATTTTTCCCTCTCCGAAAGTCTGAAAAATGATGGAAAAATGACTAAGTCCAAAAAATTTTTTTTAAAACTTTTTTCAATTTTACCCCCATGGGATATATATTCTACCCACACACATTTGGAACTCTCCTGGGATACCCTCACACATATTATTCGATCATTTAATGGATATTTTCACCAAAAAGTGAAGTTTTCAAAAAGTCCGAAAATTGGCTGAAAACGACTTAATATCAAGGACTCATCGGGCGAATCACTCTGGAACTGAAATCGGAATGCTCATTAACATTTTCCCCTCTCCGAAACTCTAAAAAATGATGGAAAAATGACTAAGTCCAAAAAAATTTTTTTTAAACTTTTTTCAATTTTACCCCCATGGGATATATATACTACCCACACACATTTGGAACTCTCCTGGGGTACCCTCACACATATTATTTCCTCATTTAATGTATATTTTCACCAAAAAGTGAAGTTTTCAAAAAGTCAAAATTGGATGAAAATGACTTCATATCAAGGACTGATCGGGCGAATCGCTCTGGAACTGAAATCGGAATGCTCACTGACATTTTCCCTCCTTCGAAAGTCTGTAAAATGATGGAAAAATGACTAAGTCCAAAAAAAATTTTTTAAAACTTTTTTCAATTTTACCCCCGTGTGATATATATTCTACCCACACACATTTGGAACTCTCCTGGGGTACCCTCACACATATTATTCCCTCATTTAATGGATATTTTCACCAAAAAGTGAAGTTTTCAAAAAGTCAGAAAATTGTCTGATAACGACTTAATATCAAGGACTCATCGGTCGAATCACTCTTTAACTGAAATTGGAATGCTCACTGACATTTTTCCCTGTCCGAAAGTCTGAAAAATGATGGAAAAATGACCAAGTCCGAAAAAAAATTTTTTAAACTTTTTTCAATTTTACCCCTGTGGGATATACATTCTACACACACACATTTGGAACTCTCCTGGGGTACCCTCACACATATTATTCCCTCATTTAACCCCTTAAGCCCCGCGGGTGGTTTGCACGTTAATGACCGGGCCAATTTTTACAATTCTGACCACTGTCACTTTATGAGGTAATTACTCTGGAACGCTTCAATGGATCCCCCTGATTCTGAGATTGTTTTTTCGTGACATATTGTACTTCATGATTGTGGAAAAATTTCTTCGATATCACTTGCGTTTATTTGTGAAAAAAACGGAAATTTGGCGAAAATTTTGAAAATTTTGCAATTTTCAAAATTTGAATTTTTAAGCCCTGAAATCAGAGCAATATGTCACACAAAAGAGTTAATAAATAACATTTCCCACATGTCTACTTTACATCAGCACAATTTTGGAACCAAAATTTTCTTTTGTTAGGGAGCTATAAGGGTTAAAAGTTGACCAGCGATTTCTCATTTTTCCAACAAAATTTACAAAAACATTTTTTTAGGGACCACATCACATTTGAAGTCACTTTGAGAGGTCTTTATGACAGAAAATAACCAAAAGTGACACCATTCTAAAAACTGCACCCCTCAAGGTGCTCAAAACCACATTCAAGAACTTTATTAACCCTTCAGGTGCTTCACAGGAATTTTTGGAATGTGGAAGAAAAAAATGAACATTTAACTTTTTTCACAAAAATTTTACTTTAGACCCAATTTTTTTTATTTTCACAGGGGTAACAAGAAAAAATGGACCCCAAAATTTGTTGTGCAATTTCCCCTGGGCACGCAGATACCCAATATTTGGGGAAAAAACACTGTTTGGGCGCACGGCAGGGCTCGGAAGGGAAGGAGCGCCATTTGACTTTTTGATTGTAAAATTTGCTTGAATAATTAGCGGACGCCATGTTGTGTTTGGAGAGCCCATGTGTGCCCAAACTTTGGAGCTCCCCCACAAGTGACCCCATTTTGGAAACTAGACCCCCCAAGGCACCTTTCTAGATGCATAGTGAGCACTTGGAACCCCCAGGTGCTTCACAAATTGATTCGTAACAATGAAAAAGTGAAAAAAAAAACACTTTTTCATTTTTATGAATCAATTTGTGAAGCACCTGAGGGTTCCAAGTGCTCACAATGCATCTAGATAGGTGCCTTGGGGGGTCTAGTTTCCAAAATGGGGTCACTTGTGGGGGAGCTCCAATGTTTGGGCACACAGCGGCTCTCCAAACGCAACATGGTGTCGCTAACAATTTGAGCCGATTTTCCGTTAAATTTGTTAGAGGACACCATGTTGCATTTAGAGAGTCCCTGTGTGCCCAAACATTGGAGCTCCCCCACAAGTGACCCCATTTTGGAAACTAGACCCCCCAAGGCACCTATCTAGATGCATAGTGAGCACTTGGAACCCCCAGGTGCTTCACAAATTCATTCGTAACAATGAAAAAGTGAAAAAAAAAACACTTTTTCATTTTTATGAATCAATTTGTGAAGCACCTGAGGGTTCCAAGTGCTCACTATGCATCTAGATAGGTGCCTTGGGTGGTCTAGTTTCCAAAATGGGGTCACTTGTGGGGGAGCTCCAATATTTGGGCACACAGCGGCTCTCTAAATGCAACATGGTGTCCGCTAACAAATTTAACGCAAAATTGGCTCAAATTGTTAGCGACACCATGTTGCGTTTGGAGAGCAGCTGTGTGCCCAAACATTGGAGCTCCCCCACAAGTGACCCCATTTTGGAAACTAGACCCCCCAAGGCACCTATCTAGATGCATAGTGAGCACTTGGAACCCCCAGGTGCTTCACAAATTGATTCGTAACAATGAAAAAGTGAAAAAAAAAACACTTTTTAATTTTTATGAATCAATTTGTGAAGCACCTGAGGGTTCCAAGTGCTCACTATGCATCTAGATAGGTGCCTTGGGTGGTCTAGTTTCCAAAATGGGGTCACTTGTGGGGGAGCTCCAATATTTGGGCACACAGCGGCTCTCTAAATGCAACATGGTGTCCGCTAACAAATTTAACGCAAAATTGGCTCAAATTGTTAGCGACACCATGTTGCGTTTGGAGAGCCGCTGTGTGCCCAAACATTGGAGCTCCCCCACAAGTGACCCCATTTTGGAAACTAGACCCCCCAAGGCACCTATCTAGATGCATAGTGAGCACTTGGAACCCTCAGGTGCTTCACAAATTGATTCGTAACAATGAAAAAGTGAAAAAAAAAACACTTTTTCATTTTTATAAATCAATTTGTGAAGCACCTGAGGGTTCCAAGTGCTCACAATGCATCTAGATAGGTGCCTTGGGGGGTCTAGTTTCCAAAATGGGGTCACTTGTGGGGGAGTTCCAATGTTTGGGCACACAGGGACTCTCTAAATGCAACATGGTGTCCTCTAACAAATTTAACGGAAAATCGGCTCAAATTGTTAGCGACACCATGTTGCGTTTGGAGAGCCGCTGTGTGCCCAAACATTGGAGCTCCCCCACAAGTGACCCCATTTTGGAAACTAGACCCCCCAAAGGCACCTATCTAGATGCATAGTGAGCACTTTGAACCCCCAGGTGCTTCACAAATTGATTCGTAACAATGAAAAAGTGAAAAAAAAAACACTTTTTCATTTTTATGAATCAATTTGTGAAGCATCTGAGGGTTCCAAGTGCTCACAATGCATCTAGATAGGTGCCTTGGGGGGTCTAGTTTCCAAAATGGGGTCACTTGTGGGGGAGCTCCAATGTTTGGGCACACAGCGGCTCTCCAAACGCAACATGGTGTCGCTAACAATTTGAGCCGATTTTCCGTTAAATTTGTTAGAGGACACCATGTTGCATTTAGAGAGTCCCTGTGTGCCCAAACATTGGAACTCCCCCACAAGTGACCCCATTTTGGAAACTAGACCCCCCAAGGCACCTATCTAGATGCATTGTGAGCACTTGGAACCCTCAGGTGCTTCACAAATTGATTTATAAAAATGAAAAAGTGTTTTTTTTTTCACTTTTTCATTGTTACGAATCAATTTGTGAAGCACCTGGGGGTTCCAAGTGCTCACTATGCATCTAGATAGGTGCCTTGGGTGGTCTAGTTTCCAAAATGGGGTCACTTGTGGGGGAGCTCCAATATTTGGGCACACAGCGGCTCTCTAAATGCAACATGGTGTCCGCTAACAAATTTAACGCAAAATTGGCTCAAATTGTTAGCGACACCATGTTGCGTTTGGAGAGCCGCTGTGTGCCCAAACATTGGAGCTCCCCCACAAGTGACCCCATTTTGGAAACTAGACCCCCCAAGGCACCTATCTAGATGCATAGTGAGCACTTGGAACCCCCAGGTGCTTCACAAATTGATTCGTAACAATGAAAAAGTGAAAAAAAAAACACTTTTTCATTTTTATAAATCAATTTGTGAAGCACCTGAGGGTTCCAAGTGCTCACAATGCATCTAGATAGGTGCCTTGGGGGGTCTAGTTTCCAAAATGGGGTCACTTGTGGGGGAGTTCCAATGTTTGGGCACACAGGGACTCTCTAAATGCAACATGGTGTCCTCTAACAAATTTAACGGAAAATCGGCTCAAATTGTTAGCGACACCATGTTGCGTTTGGAGAGCCGCTGTGTGCCCAAACATTGGAGCTCCCCCACAAGTGACCCCATTTTGGAAACTAGACCCCCCAAGGCACCTATCTAGATGCATAGTGAGCACTTGGAACCCCCAGGTGCTTCACAAATTGATTCGTAACAATGAAAAAGTGTTTTTTTTTTCACTTTTTCATTGTTACGAATCAATTTGTGAAGCACCTGGGGGTTCCAAGTGCTCACTATGCATCTAGATAGGTGCCTTGGGTGGTCTAGTTTCCAAAATGGGGTCACTTGTGGGGGAGCTCCAATATTTGGGCACACAGCGGCTCTCTAAATGCAACATGGTGTCCTCTAACAAATTTAACGCAAAATTGGCTCAAATTGTTAGCGACACCATGTTGCGTTTGGAGAGCCGCTGTGTGCCCAAACATTGGAGCTCCCCCACAAGTGACCCCATTTTGGAAACTAGACCCCCCAAGGCACCTATCTAGATGCATAGTGAGCACTTGGAACCCCCAGGTGCTTCACAAATTGATTCGTAACAATGAAAAAGTGAAAAAAAAAACACTTTTTCATTTTTATGAATCAATTTGTGAAGCATCTGAGGGTTCCAAGTGCTCACAATGCATCTAGATAGGTGCCTTGGGGGGTCTAGTTTCCAAAATGGGGTCACTTGTGGGGGATCTCCAATGTTTGGGCACACAGCGGCTCTCCAAACGCAACATGGTGTCGCTAACAATTTGAGCCGATTTTCCGTTAAATTTGTTAGAGGACACCATGTTGCATTTAGAGAGTCCCTGTGTGCCCAAACATTGGAGCTCCCCCACAAGTGACCCCATTTTGGAAACTAGACCCCCCAAGGCACCTTTCTAGATGCATAGTGAGCACTTGGAACCCCCAGGTGCTTCACAAATTGATCCATAACAATGAAAAAGTGTTTTTTTTTCACTTATTCAATTTTACGAATCAAATTGTGAAGCACCTGGGGGTTCCAAGTGCTCATTATGCATCTAGATAGGTGCCTTGGGGGGTCTAGTTTCCAAAATGGGGTCACTTGTGGGGGAGCTCCAATGTTTGGGCACACAGGGACTCTTCAAATGCAACATGGTATCCGCTAACAATTTGAGCCGACAATTTGTTAGCGAATACCATGTTGCATTTGAAGAGTCCCTGTGTGCCCAAACATTGGAGCTCCCCCACAAGTGACCCCATTTTGGAAACTAGACCCCCCAAGGCACCTATCTAGATGCATAATGAGCACTTGGAACCCCCAGGTGCTTCACAAATTGATTCGTAACATTGAATAAGTGAAAAAAAAACACTTTTTCATTGTTATGGATCAATTTGTGAAGCACCTGGGGGTTCCAAGTGCTCACTATGCATCTAGAAAGGTGCCTTGGGGGTCTAGTTTCCAAAATGGGGTCACTTGTGGGGGAGCTCCAATGTTTAGACACACAGGATCTCTCCAAACGCGACATGGTTCCAATTTGTTAGCGGACACCATGTTGCGTTTCAAGAGCCCCTGTGTGTCTAAACATTGGAGCTCCCCCACAAGTGACCCCATTTTGGAAACTAGACCCCCCAGGGAACTTATATAGATGTGTGGTGAGCCCATTGAACCCCCAGGTGCCTCTCAGAAAATCATAATGTTGACTTGTGAAAATAAAAAAAAAACATTTTTTCCACAAAAATGCAAAAAAAAATATTTTCACAAGGGTACTAGGAGAAATTGCACCCCATAAGTTGTTGTGCAATTTCTCCTGAGTACTCATATACCCCATGTGTTGGAAAAAAACTACTGTTTGGGCGCATGTAAGGGCTCGGAAGGGAAGGAGTGACGCTTTTGAACGCAGACTTTGATGGATTGGTCTGCGGGCGTCATGTCATGTTCTCAGAGCCCTTGATGTGCCTAAACAGTGAAATGCCTAACAAGTGCCCCCTTTTTGGTAGTGTTAGTTGATTTTTGAATTTTGTAATGTAGTGTTATACATCAGTTGTGTAGGACAATCTGACGAACACTACACAACTGATGTATGACAACCTGACGAACACTACGTCAGCTGTGCAGTGTTCGTCAGGTTGTTATACTTCAGAAATTAATTCAATAGTCCATCGAAGTATGGTACCTTTTGAAGCAGTCTTTCATACACAGGCCAGGTTTGTCAGGGCAGGTGTCACATTGATAAATGGTGTCCTTGCGTATTCCACTTTTATAACACACTCGGCACCTCTTTTGTGACTTTCCTTTTTTTCCGCTGTGAGGGATCTGCCCTGGGAAATGCTGGCCTGGTACAATCCTTGGTCCTTCAATTCCAGAAGTACTGGGGCCCTCTCTGTCACCGCTGCCAAATATCAGGGCCTTGATAACTGTTTCCTGAAACTGAAGGTACGACGCAGAAGTCTGGCCTGCACATTGTGACAGAAGGAAAGCATTGTGCATTGCCATCTGTACAATGTGCACGGCCAGCTTCTTGTACCACACTCTGGACTTTCTCAAAGCACTGTATGGCTGGAGGACTTGATCAGAGAGATCAACTCCCCCCATGTACTTGTTGTACCCCACTACACAGTCTGGTTTGATGACCTGTGTAGTGGAACCTCGTACAGTGCTGAGTGTGCTGCCATCACCATGTATGGTGGTCAAGAAAAGGACATCCCTTTTGTCCTTGTACTTGACCATCAACAGGTGGTCGCTACATTGGGCTCTGCTCTCACCCCTCTTGAGCAGCTGCCCAATTAGCGTCTTTGGGAGGCCTTTCTGAATTTTGCGGACAGTACCGCAGGCTGCGGTACGTCGCGCAGAGAGGGACTGGAAGAGCGGGATACTTGTATAAAAGTTATCCACGTAGAGGTGATAACCTTTATCAAGCAGTGGGTGCACCAAGTCCCACACAATTTTCCCACTCACTCCCAGAACAGGGGGGCATTCAGGGGGTTCAATCCGGGAGTCCTTCCCTTCATAAACTCTAAACTTGTGAGTGTATCCTGAGGTACTCTCACAAAGTTTATACAGCTTGATCCCGTACCTTGCCCTCTTACTGGGCAGGTACTGCCGGAATCCAAGCCGCCCCTTAAAAGAAATTAAGGACTCATCCACACAAATGTCCCTTTGGGGCACGTACACTTCACCAAACTTGTTGTTGAAGTGTTCGATGACCGGCCGAACTTTGAAAAGACGATCAAAGTTCGGGTCATCGCGTGCAGGACACCTTGCATTATCTTGGTAATGCAAGAACTTGTAGATGGCCTGAAAACGTGTCCGGGGCATGACCATTCGGAACACTGGAGTGTTATACAAAACGTCAACACTCCAGTATTGCCGAAGCTCGGGCTTCTTCAAGATCCCCATAAGAAGGACCAGGCCCCAAAACTTCATCATTTCTACTGCGTCTACAGGAGACCAGTTAGAAAATGATGAAGAGGGGTTTTGTTCTAAAAATTGATGAGCGTATAAATTAGTTTGGCCCACCATGAGGTTTATAAAATCCTCAGAGAAAAAGACTTTGAAAAAGTCTATTTCTGTGAGGCCGGTGGTGTCAAACTTGATTCCTGATTCCGCTACGAAATCAGGAATCAGCGGCTCATAATTTTCAGGGGGCGAAGTCCATATAGGCTCAGTAGTGGGGGGCGCTGGAACATCTCTCCTGCGACGACGGCGGGGCGGGCCAGCAGAACCTGAGGAAGAGGAGGAAGAAGAGAAGGAGGAAGACGACGAGGAGTCGGAAAAACAAAGAAATGTGGGATCCTCACCCTCACTGTCAGTGTCGGAGGCAAGAATAGCGTATGCCTCCTCCGCTGAATAATGAGTTTGGGATGAGCTGGACATTGTTTGTTATGTATGTGCTGCGTGTGTGTCAATTCTTTGAGAGTGTGTGTGTGTGTCAGTACTTTATTTAGAGTGTGTGGAAAAAGGAAATACTGTATGTGGTGCAAACAGCGAGCACGAGTGTGGATTGGTGAACTATGCCACCGATCAATACTCGGCAGCTGCTGGATGTGCGCACAAATGTGTGGGGAGTGGGAAGAGGGGAATTGGGTTGGATGAGGGGAGATCAGATTACTTACCAAAGTCCTCTCTGTTCTTTCAGGACCGGGAGCCCGTAGCAGGAGCCCGGCGCTGGTGACCGGGAGCCCGGCGCTGGTGACCGGGAGCCCGGAGCAGGAGACTGGGAGCCCGGAGCAGGAGACCGGGAGCCCGGAGCAGGAGACCGGGGGCCCGGAGCAGGAGACCGGGGGCCCGGAGCAGGAGACCGGGAGCCCGGAGCAGGAGACCGGCGCTGGTGACCGGGAGCCCGGAGCAGGAGACCGGGGGCCCGGAGCAGGAGACCGGGGGCCCGGAGCAGGAGACCGGGAGCCCGGAGCAGGAGACCGGGAGCCCGGAGCAGGAGACTGGCGCTGGTGACCGGGAGCCCGGAGCAGGAGACCGGGAGCCCAGAGCAGGAGACCGGGGGCCCGGAGCAGGAGACCGGGGGCCCAGAGCAGGAGACCGGGGGCCCGGAGCAGGAGACCGGGAGCCCGGAGCAGGAGACCGACGCTGGTGACCGGGAGCCCGGAGCAGGAGACCGGGGGCCCGGAGCAGGAGACCGGGGGCCCGGAGCAGGAAGACGGGAGCCCGGAGCAGGAAGACGGGAGCCCGGAGCAGGAAGACGGGAGCCCGGAGCAGGAGACCAGGAGCACGGAGCAGGAGACTGGTACTGGAGCTGGAGATCAGAAGCAAAAGAATTAACAGGGACACTGGGGTGAGGCGGATTGGGATGGGAAGGGGGGTAAAAAGACAGGGGAGTGGGAAGAGGGGTAAAAAGACAGGAGAGTGGGAAGAGGGGGATTGGGGTGGATGAGGGGAGATCAGAGATGGACTTACCAAAGGGTCAGCAGGACTGGAACAGAAGACCCAGAGCAGGAGCCCGGAGCAGGAGACCAGGAACCCGGAGCAGGAGACCAGGAGCCCGGTGCAGGAGACCAGGAGCCCGGTGCAGGAGACCAGGAGCCCAGTGCAGGAGACCAGGAGCCCGGTGCAGGAAACCAGGAGCCCGGTGCAGGAGACCAGGAGCCCGGTGCAGGAGACCAGGAGCCTGGTGCAGGAGACCAGGAGCCCGGTGCAGGAGACCAGGAGCCCGGTGCTGGAGCTGGAGATCAGAAGCAAAAGAATTAACAGGGACACTGGGGTGGGAAGGGGGGTTAAAAGACAGGGGAGTGGGAAGAGGGGTAAAAAGACAGGGGAGTGGGAAGAGGGGGAAGAGGGGGATTGGGGTGGATGAGGGGAGATCAGAGATGGACTTACCAAAGGGTCAGCAGGACTGGAACAGAAGACCCAGAGCAGGAGACCAGGAACCCGGAGCAGGAGACCAGGAGCCCGGAGCAGGAGACCAGGAGCCCGGAGCAGGAGACCAGGAGCCCGGAGCAGGAGACCAGGAGCCCGGAGCAGGAGACCAGGAGCCCGGAGAAGGAGACCAGGAGCCCGGTGCAGGAGACCAGGAGCACGGAGCAGGAGACTGGTACTGGAGCTGGAGATCAGAAGCAAAAGAATTAACAGGGACACTGGGGTGAGGCGGATTGGGATGGGAAGGGGGGTAAAAAGACAGGGGAGTGGGAAGAGGGGTAAAAAGACAGGAGAGTGGGAAGAGGGGGATTGGGGTGGATGAGGGGAGATCAGAGATGGACTTACCAAAGGGTCAGCAGGACTGGAACAGAAGACCCAGAGCAGGAGCCCGGGAGCCCGGAGCAGGAGACCAGGAGCCCGGAGCAGGAGACCAGGAGCCCGGAGCAGGAGACCAGGAGCCCGGAGCAGGAGACCAGGAGCCCGGAGCAGGAGACCAGGAGCCCGGTGCAGGAGACCAGGAGCCCGGCGCTGGTGACCAGGAGCCCGGCGCTGGTGACCAGGAGCCCGGCGCTGGTGACCGGGAGTGGAGCTGGAGACTCGGACCAGAGCTGGAGACCGCTGCAGGACGCAGAAAAAAAAGGTAAGGGGGGGTAAAAAGAGGGGGGAGGGGGGATTGGGGTGGATGAGGGGAGAACAGACTTACCAAAGTCTTCTCTGCAGGATGAGCAGCAGGCTCTGGAGCAGGAACTACAGCAGGTCAGGAGCAGAAGATCCAGGACGCAGGAACAGAAGATCCAGGACGCAGGAATAGAAGATCCAGGAGCAGCGGCAGCAGCAGCAGCGACTGGAACAGTGAGAATATTCTGTGGCACTACAAGGCCCAGAACAGACACATCAGATGTGATCGCTCTGTAGAAATCCTCACCAAATGTGAGGGTCTGCAGGGCGGTCACAGGGTGATGATGGGCTGGTGACAGGTGGAGGTAATCTGATTGGAGCAATCATTGATGACATCGATCGCTCCAATCAGAGTACCTGAATACAGGTGACCAGGCGGTCACAGGGAGGTGTCTCCCCTCTGTGACCCCCTGTGGTGCATGTTGTGCCCCAGCCATCTGATTGGTGACACTGATTGCACCAATCAGACATGGCTGGAGCAGAGCACGCACCACAGGGGGTCACAGAGGGGTGACACCTCCCTGTGACCGCCTGGTCACCTGTATTCAGGTACTCTGATTGGAGCGATCGATGTCATCATTGATCGCTCCAATCAGAGCAGTCTGGGGGCTTGAGTCACATTACAGGGGGTCATGGGGCGGTGACAGGCAGGTCACAAGCCGGTCACCGCCCCATGACCGCCCTGTCACCGCGCGGTCGCGCTACGATCGGTGCGATCGATGTGATCGGCGATCGCACCGATCATAGCAGTCCGGGGCCAGGGCTGGGGTGTCCTAGCAACAGTCTAGGATCGGTGCTCATAGGAGCACCGATCCTAGGCTGCAGATCACTGTTTCTGGCAATCACATTGCCGGAAACAGTGAGAAATGCTGTGATTGGCTATTCAGATTTGAACAGCCAATCACAGCGATCGCTGGTGCGGGGGGGCGGCGACAGCCCCCGGGATGATGACGCCATCTACCAGGAAGTAGGATGGCACCGTAACTTTAATGCTGTCACCGCGACTTAAGTCGCGGTGCCGCATTAAAGATATGACGTACTAATACGGGTCTGGCTCTTAAGTCCCAGGGCACAGACGCGTATTAGTACGTCAGATGTTATTAAGGGGTTAATGTATATTTTCACCAAAAAGTGAAGCTTTCAAAAAGTCCGAAAATTGGCTGAAAACGACTTAATATCAAGGACTCATTGGGCGAATCGCTCTGGAACTGAAATCGGAATGCTCAATAACAATTTCCCCTCTCCGAAAGTCTGAAAAATGAAGGAAAAATGACTAAGTCCGAAAAAAAATTTTTTTACTTTTTTCAATTTTACCCCCATGGGATATATTTTCTATCCACACACATTTGGAACTTTCCTGGGGTTCCCTCACACATATTATTCCCTCATTTAATGGATATTTTCACCAAAAAGTGAAGTTTTCAAAAAGTCAGAAAATTGGCTGAAAACGACTTAATATCAAGGACTCATCGGGCGAATCACTCTGGAACTGAAATCGGAATACTCACTGACATTTTCTCCTCTCCGAAAGTCTGAAAAATGATGGAAAAATGACTAAGTCCAAAAAACATTTTTTTCATCTTTTTTCAATTTTACCCCTGTGGGATATACATTCTACCCACACACATTTGGAACTCTCCTGGGGTACCCTCTCACATATTATTCCCTCATTTAATGTATATTTTCACCAAAAAGTGAAGTTTTCAAAAAGTCAAAATTGTCTGAAAATGACTTAATATCAAGGACTCATCGGGCGAATCACTCTGGAACTGAAATCGG
Organism: Phyllobates terribilis; assembly: GCF_046119375.1. Classification (NCBI taxonomy): domain Eukaryota; kingdom Metazoa; phylum Chordata; class Amphibia; order Anura; family Dendrobatidae; genus Phyllobates; species Phyllobates terribilis. Next base: position 5,415,778 of record NW_027362873.1, on the reverse strand, counting down.
AATACTCACTGACATTTTCTCCTCTCCGAAAGTCTGAAAAATGATGGAAAAATGACTAAGCCCAAAAAATTTTTTTTTTTACTTTTTTCAATTTTACCCCCATGGGATATACATTCTACCCACACACATTTGGAACTTTCCTGGAGTACCCTCACACATATTATTCCCTCATTTAATGGATATTTTCACCAAAAAGTGAAGTTTTCAAAAAGTCAGAAAATTGTCTGAAAACGACTTAATATCAAGGACTCATCGGGCGAATCACTCTGGAACTGAAATCGGAATACTCACTGACATTTTCCCCTCTCCGAAAGTCTGAAAAATGATGGAAAAATGACTAAGTCCAAAAAAAATTTTTTTTAACTTTTTTCAATTTTACCCCCGTGGGATATACATTCTACCCACACACATTTGGAACTCTCCTGGGGTACCCTCACACATATTATTCCCTCATTTAATGTATATTTTCATCAAAAAGTGAAGCTTTCAAAAAGTCCGAAAATTGGCAGAAAAACGACTTAATATCAAGGATTCAGCGGGCGAATCGCTCTGGAACTGAAATCGGAATGCTCAATAACAATTTCCCCTCTCCGAAAGTCTGAAAAATGAAGGAAAAATGACTAAGTCCAAAAAAATTTTTTTTTACTTTTTTCAATTTTACCCCCATGGGATATATTTTCTATCCACACACATTTGGAACTTTCCTGGGGTTCCCTCACACATATTATTCCCTCATTTAATGGATATTTTCACCAAAAAGTGAAGTTTTCAAAAAGTCAGAAAATTGGCTGAAAACGACTTAATATCAAGGACTCATTGGGCGAATCACTCTGGAACTGAAATCGGAATGCTCACTGACATTTTCCCTCCTTCGAAAGTCTGAAAAATGATGGAAAAATGACAAGGTCCAAAAAAAATTTTTTAAAACTTTTTTCAATTTTACCCCCGTGGGATATATACTCTACCCACACACATTTGGAACTCTCCTGGGGTACCTTCACACATATTATTGCCTCATTTAATGGATATTTTCACCAAAAAGTGAAGTTTTCAAAAAGTCAGAAAATTGGCTAAAAACGACTTAATATCAAGGACTCATCGGGCGAATCACTCTGGAACTGAAATTGGAATACTCACTGACATTTTCCCCTCTCCGAAAGTCTGAAAAATGATGGAAAAATGACGAAGTCCAAAAAAAAATTTTTTTTAAACTTTTTTCAATTTTACCCCCGTGGGATATATATTCTACCCACACACATTTGGAACTCTCCTGGGGTACCCTCACACATATTATTCCCTCATTTAATGGATATTTTCACCAAAAAATGAAGTTTTCAAAAAGTCAGAAAATTGGCTAAAAACGACTTAATATCAAGGACTCATCGGGCGAATCACTCTGGAACTGAAATCGGAATACTCACTGACATTTTCCCCTCTCCGAAAGTCTGAAAAATGACGGAAAAATGACAAGGTCCAAAAAAAATTTTTTTCAACTTTTTTCAATTTTACCCCTGTGGGATATAGATTCTACCCACACACATTTGGAACTCTCCTGGGGTACCCTCACACATATTATTCCCTCATTTAATGTATATTTTCACCAAAAAGTGAAGTTTTCAAAAAGTCAAAATTGGATGAAAATGACTTCATATCAAGGACTCATCGGGCGAATCACTCTGGAACTGAAATCGGAATGCTCACTGACATTTTCCCTCCTTCGAAAGTCTGAAAAATGATGGAAAAATGACTAAGTCCAAAAAAAATTTTTTAAAACATTTTTCAATTTTACCCCCGTGGGATATATATTCTACCCACACACATTTGGAACTCTCCTGGGGTACCCTCACACATATTATTCCCTCATTTAATGGATATTTTCACCAAAAAGTGAAGTTTTCAAAAAGTCAGAAAATTGGCTGAAAACGACTTAATATCAAGGACTCATCGGGCGAATCACTCTGGAACTGAAATCGGAATGCTCACTGACATTTTCCCCCTCTCGGAAAGTCTGAAAAATGATGGAAAAATGACTAAGTCCAAAAAAATTTTTTTTCAACTTTTTTCAATTTTACCCCGTGGGATATATATTCTACCCACACACATTTGGAACTCTCCTGGGGTACCCTCACACATATTATTCCCTCATTTAATGGATATTTTCACTTAAAAGTGAAGTTTTCAAAAAGTCAGAAAATTGTCTGATAACGACTTAATATCAAGGACTCATCGGTCGAATCACTCTTTAACTGAAATTGGAATGCTCACTGACATTTTTCCCTCTCCGAAAGTCTGAAAAATGATGGAAAAATGACTAAGTCCAAAAAAAAATTTTTTCAACTTTTTTCAATTTTACCCCTGTGGGATAGACATTCTACCCACACACATTTGGAACTCTCCTGGGGTACCCTCACACATATTATTCCCTCATTTAATGTATATTTTCACCAAAAAGTGAATCTTTCAAAAAGTCCGAAAATTGGCTGAAAACGACTTAATATCAAGGACTCATCGGGCGAAATCGCTCTGGAACTGAAATCGGAATGCTCAATAACAATTTCCCCTCTCCGAAAGTCTGAAAAATGAAGGAAAAATGACTAAGTCCAAAAAAAATTTTTTTTAACTTTTTTCAATTTTACCCCCATGGGATATATTTTCTATCCACACACATTTGGAACTCTCCTGGGGTACCCTCACACATATTATTCCCTCATTTAATGGATATTTTCACCAAAAAGTTAAGTTTTCAAAAAGTCAGAAAATTGGCTGAAAACGACTTAATATCAAGGACTCATCGGGCGAATCACTCTGGAACTGAAATCGGAATACTCACTGACATTTTCCCCTCTCCGAAAGTCTGAAAAATGATGGAAAAATGACTAAGTACAAAAAAAAATTTTTTCAACTTTTTTCAATTTTACCCCTGTGGGATAGACATTCTACCCACACACATTTGGAACTCTCCTGGGGTACCCTCACACATATTATTCCCTCATTTAATGTATATTTTCACCAAAAAGTGAAGCTTTCAAAAAGTCCGAAAATTGGCTGAAAACGACTTAATATCAAGGACTCATCGGGCGAATCGCTCTGGAACTGAAATCGGAATGCTCAATAACATTTTCCCCTCTCCGAAAGTCTGAAAAATGATGGAAAAATGACAAGGTCCAAAAAAAATTTTTTTCAACTTTTTTCAATTTTACCCCTGTGGGATAGACATTCTACCCACACACATTTGGAACTCTCCTGGGGTACCCTCACACATATTATTCCCTCATTTAATGGATATTTTCACCAAAAAGTGAACTTTTCAAAAAGTCAAAATTTAATGAAAATGACTTCATATCAAGGACTCATCGGGCGAATCGCTCTGGAACTGAAATCGGAATGCTCACTGACATTTTCCCTCCTTCGAAAGTCTGAAAAATGATGGAAAAATGACTAAGTCCAAAAAAAATTTTTTAAAACATTTTTCAATTTTACCCCCGTGGGATATATATTCTACCCACACACATTTGGAACTCTCCTGGGGTACCCTCACACATATTATTCCCTCATTTAATGGATATTTTCACCAAAAAGTGAAGTTTTCAAAAAGTCAGAAAATTGGCTGAAAACGACTTAATATCAAGGACTCATCGGGCGAATCACTCTGGAACTGAAATCGGAATGCTCACTGACATTTTCCCCCTCTCGGAAAGTCTGAAAAATGATGGAAAAATGACTAAGTCCAAAAAAATTTTTTTTCAACTTTTTTCAATTTTACCCCGTGGGATATATATTCTACCCACACACATTTGGAACTCTCCTGGGGTACCCTCACACATATTATTCCCTCATTTAATGGATATTTTCACTTAAAAGTGAAGTTTTCAAAAAGTCAGAAAATTGTCTGATAACGACTTAATATCAAGGACTCATCGGTCGAATCACTCTTTAACTGAAATTGGAATGCTCACTGACATTTTTCCCTCTCCGAAAGTCTGAAAAATGATGGAAAAATGACTAAGTCCAAAAAAAAATTTTTTCAACTTTTTTCAATTTTACCCCTGTGGGATAGACATTCTACCCACACACATTTGGAACTCTCCTGGGGTACCCTCACACATATTATTCCCTCATTTAATGTATATTTTCACCAAAAAGTGAATCTTTCAAAAAGTCCGAAAATTGGCTGAAAACGACTTAATATCAAGGACTCATCGGGCGAAATCGCTCTGGAACTGAAATCGGAATGCTCAATAACAATTTCCCCTCTCCGAAAGTCTGAAAAATGAAGGAAAAATGACTAAGTCCAAAAAAAATTTTTTTTAACTTTTTTCAATTTTACCCCCATGGGATATATTTTCTATCCACACACATTTGGAACTCTCCTGGGGTACCCTCACACATATTATTCCCTCATTTAATGGATATTTTCACCAAAAAGTTAAGTTTTCAAAAAGTCAGAAAATTGGCTGAAAACGACTTAATATCAAGGACTCATCGGGCGAATCACTCTGGAACTGAAATCGGAAAACTCACTGACATTTTCCCCTCTCCGAAAGTCTGAAAAATGATGGAAAAATGACTAAGTACAAAAAAAAATTTTTTCAACTTTTTTCAATTTTACCCCTGTGGGATAGACATTCTACCCACACACATTTGGAACTCTCCTGGGGTACCCTCACACATATTATTCCCTCATTTAATGTATATTTTCACCAAAAAGTGAAGCTTTCAAAAAGTCCGAAAATTGGCTGAAAACGACTTAATATCAAGGACTCATCGGGCGAATCGCTCTGGAACTGAAATCGGAATGCTCAATAACATTTTCCCCTCTCCGAAAGTCTGAAAAATGATGGAAAAATGACAAGGTCCAAAAAAAATTTTTTTCAACTTTTTTCAATTTTACCCCTGTGGGATAGACATTCTACCCACACACATTTGGAACTCTCCTGGGGTACCCTCACACATATTATTCCCTCATTTAATGGATATTTTCACCAAAAAGTGAACTTTTCAAAAAGTCAAAATTTAATGAAAATGACTTCATATCAAGGACTCATCGGGCGAATCGCTCTGGAACTGAAATCGGAATGCTCACTGACATTTTCCCTCCTTCGAAAGTCTGAAAAATGATGGAAAAATGACTAAGTCCAAAAAAATTTTTTAAAACTTTTTTCAATTTTACCCCGTGTGATATATATTCTACCCACACACATTTGGAACTCTCCTGGGGTACCCTCACACATATTATTCCCTCATTTAATGGATATTTTCACCAAAAAGTGAAGTTTTCAAAAAGTCAGAAAATTGGCTGAAAACGACTTAATATCAAGGACTCATCGGGCGAATCACTCTGGAAATGAAATCGGAATGCTCACTGACATTTTCCCCTCTCCGAAAGTCTGAAAAATGCTGGAAAAATGACTAAGTCCAAAAAAATTTTTTTTCAACTTTTTTCAATTTTACCCCGTGGGATATATATTCTACCCACACACATTTGGAACTCTCCTGGGGTACCCTCACACATATTATTCCCTCATTTAATGGATATTTTCACCAAAAAGTGAAGTTTTCAAAAAGTCAGAAAATTGTCTGATAACGACTTAATATCAAGGACTAATCGGTCGAATCACTCTTTAACTGAAAATGGAATGCTCACTGACATTTTTCCCTCTCCGAAAGTCTGAAAAATGATGGAAAAATGACTAAGTCCAAAAAAAAATGTTTTCAACTTTTTTCAATTTTACCCCTGTGGGATAGACATTCTACCCACACACATATGGAACTCTCCTGGGGTACCCTCACACATATTATTCCCTCATTTAATGGATATTTTCACCAAAAAGTGAAGTTTTCAAAAAGTCAGAAAATTGGCTGAAAACGACTTAATATCAAGGACTCATCGGGCGAATCACTCTGGAACTGAAATCGGAATACTCACTGACATTTTCTCCTCTCCGAAAGTCTGAAAAATGATGGAAAAATGACTAAGTCCAAAAAACATTTTTTTCATCTTTTTTCAATTTTACCCCTGTGGGATATACATTCTACCCACACACATTTGGAACTCTCCTGGGGTACCCTCTCACATATTATTCCCTCATTTAATGTATATTTTCACCAAAAAGTGAAGTTTTCAAAAAGTCAAAATTGGCTGAAAACGACGTAATATCAAGGACTCATCGGGCGAATCTCTCTGGAACTGAAATCGGAATGCTCACTGACATTTTCCCTCCTTCGAAAGTCTGAAAAATGATGGAAAAATGACAAAGTCCAAAAAAAATTTTTTAAAACTTTTTTCAATTTTACCCCCGTGGGATATACATTCTACCCACACACATTTGGCACTCTCCTGGGGTACCCTCACACATATTATTCCCTCATTTAATGTATATTTTCACCAAAAAGTGAAGTTTTCAAAAAGTCAGAAAATTGTCTGATAACGACTTAATATCAAGGACTCATCGGTCGAATCACTCTTTAACTGAAATCGGAATGCTCACTGACATTTTTCCCTCTCCGAAAGTCTGAAAAATGCTGGAAAAATGACTAAGTCCGAAAAAAATTTTTTTTAACTTTTTTCAATTTTACCCCCATGGGATATATATTCTACCCACACACATTTGGAACTCTCCTGGGGTACCCTCACACATATTATTCCCTCATTTAATGGATATTTTCACCAAAAAGTGAAGTTTTCAAAAATTCAGAGAATTGGCTGAAAACGACTTAATATCAAGGACTAATCGGGCGATTCGCTCTGGAACTGAAATCGGAATGCTCACTGACATTTTCCCCTCTCCGAAAGTCTGAAAAATGATGGAAAAATGACTAAGTCCAAAAAAATTTTTTTTAAACTTTTTTCAATTTTACCCCTGTGGGATATACATTCTACCCACACACATTTGGAACTGTCCTGGGGTACCCTCACACATATTATTCCCTCATTTAATGGATATTTTCACCAAAAAGTGAAGTTTTCAAAAAGTCAGAAAATTGGCTGAAAACGACTTAATATCAAGGACTCATCGGGCGAATCACTCTGGAACTGAAATCGGAATACTCACTGACATTTTCTCCTCTCCGAAAGTCTGAAAAATGATGGAAAAATGACTAAGTCCAAAAAACATTTTTTTCATCTTTTTTCAATTTTACCCCTGTGGGATATACATTCTACCCACACACATTTGGAACTCTCCTGGGGTACCCTCTCACATATTATTCCCTCATTTAATGTATATTTTCACCAAAAAGTGAAGTTTTCAAAAAGTCAAAATTGGCTGAAAACGACTTAATATCAAGGACTCATCGGGCGAATCTCTCTGGAACTGAAATCGGAATGCTCACTGACATTTTCCCTCCTTCGAAAGTCTGAAAAATGATGGAAAAATGACAAAGTCCAAAAAAAATTTTTTAAAACTTTTTTCAATTTTACCCCCGTGGGATATATATTCTACCCACACACATTTGGAACTCTCCTGGGGTACCCTCACACATATTATTGCCTCATTTAATGGATATTTTCACCAAAAAGTGAAGTTTTCAAAAAGTCAGAAAATTGGCTGAAAACTACTTAATATCAAGGACTCATCGGGCGAATCGCTCTGGAACTTAAATCGGAATGCTCACTGACATTTTCCCCTCTCTGAAAGTCTGAAAAATGATGGAAAAATGACTAAGTCCAAAAAATTTTTTTTTAAACTTTTTTCAATTTTACCCCCATGGGATATATATTCTACCCACACACATTTGGAACTCTCCTGGGGTACCCTCACACATATTATTCCCTCATTTAATGGATATTTTCACCAAAAAGTGAAGTTTTCAAAAAGTCAAATTTGGCTGAAAACGACTTAATATCAAGGACTCATTGGGCGAATCTCTCTGGAACTGAAATCGGAATGCTCACTGACATTTTCCCCCCTTCGAAAGTCTGAAAAATGATGGAAAAATGACTAAATCCAAAAAAATTTTTTTTCAACTTTTTTCAATTTTACCCCTGTGGGATATACATTCTACCCACACCCATTTGGAACTCTCCTGGGGTACCCTCACACATATTATTCCCTCATTTAATGGATATTTTCACCAAAAAGTGAAGTTTTCAAAAAATCAGAAAATTGGCTGAAAACGACTTAATATCAAGGACTCATCGGGCGAATCGCTCTGGAACTGAAATCGGAATGCTCACTGACATTTTCCCTCCTTCGAAAGTCTGAAAAATGATGGAAAAATGACTAAGTCCAAAAAAATTTTTTAAAACTTTTTTCAATTTTACCCCCGTGTGATATATATTCTACCCACACACATTTGGAACTCTCCTGGGGTACCCTCACACATATTATTCCCTCATTTAATGGATATTTTCACCAAAAAGTGAAGTTTTCAAAAAGTCAGAAAATTGGCTGAAAACGACTTAATATCAAGGACTCATCGGGCGAATCACTCTGGAAATGAAATCGGAATGCTCACTGACATTTTCCCCTCTCCGAAAGTCTGAAAAATGCTGGAAAAATGACTAAGTCCAAAAAAATTTTTTTGCAACTTTTTTCAATTTTACCCCGTGGGATATATATTCTACCCACACACATTTGGAACTCTCCTGGGGTACCCTCACACATATTATTCCCTCATTTAATGGATATTTTCACCAAAAAGTGAAGTTTTCAAAAAGTCAGAAAATTGTCTGATAACGACTTAATATCAAGGACTCATCGGTCGAATCACTCTTTAACTGAAAATGGAATGCTCACTGACATTTTTCCCTCTCCGAAAGTCTGAAAAATGATGGAAAAATGACTAAGTCCAAAAAAAAATGTTTTCAACTTTTTTCAATTTTACCCCTGTGGGATAGACATTCTACCCACACACATATGGAACTCTCCTGGGGTACCCTCACACATATTATTCCCTCATTTAATGGATATTTTCACCAAAAAGTGAAGTTTTCAAAAAGTCAGAAAATTGGCTGAAAACGACTTAATATCAAGGACTCATCGGGCGAATCACTCTGGAACTGAAATCGGAATACTCACTGACATTTTCTCCTCTCCGAAAGTCTGAAAAATGATGGAAAAATGACTAAGTCCAAAAAACATTTTTTTCATCTTTTTTCAATTTTACCCCTGTGGGATATACATTCTACCCACACACATTTGGAACTCTCCTGGGGTACCCTCTCACATATTATTCCCTCATTTAATGTATATTTTCACCAAAAAGTGAAGTTTTCAAAAAGTCAAAATTGGCTGAAAACGACGTAATATCAAGGACTCATCGGGCGAATCTCTCTGGAACTGAAATCGGAATGCTCACTGACATTTTCCCTCCTTCGAAAGTCTGAAAAATGATGGAAAAATGACAAAGTCCAAAAAAAATTTTTTAAAACTTTTTTCAATTTTACCCCCGTGGGATATACATTCTACCCACACACATTTGGCACTCTCCTGGGGTACCCTCACACATATTATTCCCTCATTTAATGTATATTTTCACCAAAAAGTGAAGTTTTCAAAAAGTCAGAAAATTGTCTGATAACGACTTAATATCAAGGACTCATCGGTCGAATCACTCTTTAACTGAAATCGGAATGCTCACTGACATTTTTCCCTCTCCGAAAGTCTGAAAAATGCTGGAAAAATGACTAAGTCCGAAAAAATTTTTTTTTAACTTTTTTCAATTTTACCCCCATGGGATATATATTCTACCCACACACATTTGGAACTCTCCTGGGGTACCCTCACACATATTATTCCCTCATTTAATGGATATTTTCACCAAAAAGTGAAGTTTTCAAAAATTCAGAGAATTGGCTGAAAACGACTTAATATCAAGGACTAATCGGGCGATTCGCTCTGGAACTGAAATCGGAATGCTCACTGACATTTTCCCCTCTCCGAAAGTCTGAAAAATGATGGAAAAATGACTAAGTCCAAAAAAATTTTTTTTAAACTTTTTTCAATTTTACCCCTGTGGGATATACATTCTACCCACACACATTTGGAACTGTCCTGGGGTACCCTCACACATATTATTCCCTCATTTAATGGATATTTTCACCAAAAAGTGAAGTTTTCAAAAAGTCAGAAAATTGGCTGAAAACGACTTAATATCAAGGACTCATCGGGCGAATCACTCTGGAACTGAAATCGGAATACTCACTGACATTTTCTCCTCTCCGAAAGTCTGAAAAATGATGGAAAAATGACTAAGTCCAAAAAACATTTTTTTCATCTTTTTTCAATTTTACCCCTGTGGGATATACATTCTACCCACACACATTTGGAACTCTCCTGGGGTACCCTCTCACATATTATTCCCTCATTTAATGTATATTTTCACCAAAAAGTGAAGTTTTCAAAAAGTCAAAATTGGCTGAAAACGACTTAATATCAAGGACTCATCGGGCGAATCTCTCTGGAACTGAAATCGGAATGCTCACTGACATTTTCCCTCCTTCGAAAGTCTGAAAAATGATGGAAAAATGACAAAGTCCAAAAAAAATTTTTTAAAACTTTTTTCAATTTTACCCCCGTGGGATATATATTCTACCCACACACATTTGGAACTCTCCTGGGGTACCCTCACACATATTATTGCCTCATTTAATGGATATTTTCACCAAAAAGTGAAGTTTTCAAAAAGTCAGAAAATTGGCTGAAAACTACTTAATATCAAGGACTCATCGGGCGAATCGCTCTGGAACTTAAATCGGAATGCTCACTGACATTTTCCCCTCTCTGAAAGTCTGAAAAATGATGGAAAAATGACTAAGTCCAAAAAATTTTTTTTTAAACTTTTTTCAATTTTACCCCCATGGGATATATATTCTACCCACACACATTTGGAACTCTCCTGGGGTACCCTCACACATATTATTCCCTCATTTAATGGATATTTTCACCAAAAAGTGAAGTTTTCAAAAAGTCAAATTTGGCTGAAAACGACTTAATATCAAGGACTCATTGGGCGAATCTCTCTGGAACTGAAATCGGAATGCTCACTGACATTTTCCCCCCTTCGAAAGTCTGAAAAATGATGGAAAAATGACTAAATCCAAAAAAATTTTTTTTCAACTTTTTTCAATTTTACCCCTGTGGGATATACATTCTACCCACACCCATTTGGAACTCTCCTGGGGTACCCTCACACATATTATTCCCTCATTTAATGGATATTTTCACCAAAAAGTGAAGTTTTCAAAAAATCAGAAAATTGGCTGAAAACGACTTAATATCAAGGACTCATCGGGCGAATCGCTCTGGAACTGAAATCGGAATGCTCACTGACATTTTCCCCTCTCCGAAAGTCTGAAAAATGATGGAAAAATGACAAGGTCCAAAAAAAATTTTTTTCAACTTTTTTCAATTTTACCCCTGTGGGATATACATTCTACCCACACACATTTGGCACTCTCCTGGGGTACCCTCACACATATTATTCCCTCATTTAATGTATATTTTCACCAAAAAGTGAAGTTTTCAAAAAGTCAGAAAATTGTCTGATAACGACTTAATATCAAGGACTCATCGGTCGAATCACTCTTTAACTGAAATCGGAATGCTCACTGACATTTTTCCCTCTCCGAAAGTCTGAAAAATGATGGAAAAATGACTAAGTCCGAAAAAAAATTTTTTAAACTTTTTTCAATTTTACCCCCATGGGATATATATTCTACCCACACACATTTGGAACTCTCCTGGGGTACCCTCACACATATTATTCCCTCATTTAATGGATATTTTCACCAAAAAGTGAAGTTTTCAAAAATTCAGAGAATTGGCTGAAAACGACTTAATATCAAGGACTAATCGGGCGATTCGCTCTGGAACTGAAATCGAAATGCTCACTGACATTTTCCCCTCTCCGAAAGTCTGAAAAATGATGGAAAAATGACTAAGTCCAAAAAAATTTTTTTTAAACTTTTTTCAATTTTACCCCTGTGGGATATACATTCTACCCACACACATTTGGAACTGTCCTGGGGTACCCTCACACATATTATTCCCTCATTTAATGGATATTTTCACCAAAAAGTGAAGTTTTCAAAAAGTCAGAAAATTGGCTGAAAACGACTTAATATCAAGGACTCATCGGGCGAATCACTCTGGAACTGAAATCGGAATACTCACTGACATTTTCTCCTCTCCGAAAGTCTGAAAAATGATGGAAAAATGACTAAGTCCAAAAAACATTTTTTTCATCTTTTTTCAATTTTACCCCTGTGGGATATACATTCTACCCACACACATTTGGAACTCTCCTGGGGTACCCTCTCACATATTATTCCCTCATTTAATGTATATTTTCACCAAAAAGTGAAGTTTTCAAAAAGTCAAAATTGGCTGAAAACGACTTAATATCAAGGACTCATCGGGCGAATCTCTCTGGAACTGAAATCGGAATGCTCACTGACATTTTCCCTCCTTCGAAAGTCTGAAAAATGATGGAAAAATGACAAAGTCCAAAAAAAATTTTTTAAAACTTTTTTCAATTTTACCCCCGTGGGATATACATTCTACCCACACACATTTGGCACTCTCCTGGGGTACCCTCACACATATTATTCCCTCATTTAATGTATATTTTCACCAAAAAGTGAAGTTTTCAAAAAGTCAGAAAATTGTCTGATAACGACTTAATATCAAGGACTCATCGGTCAAATCACTCTTTAACTGAAATCGGAATGCTCACTGACATTTTTCCCTCTCCGAAAGTCTGAAAAATGCTGGAAAAATGACTAAGTCCGAAAAAAAATTTTTTTAACTTTTTTCAATTTTACCCCCATGGGATATATATTCTACCCACACACATTTGGAACTCTCCTGGGGTACCCTCACACATATTATTCCCTCATTTAATGGATATTTTCACCAAAAAGTGAAGTTTTCAAAAATTCAGAGAATTGGCTGAAAACGACTTAATATCAAGGACTAATCGGGCGATTCGCTCTGGAACTGAAATCGGAATGCTCACTGACATTTTCCCCTCTCCGAAAGTCTGAAAAATGATGGAAAAATGACTAAGTCCAAAAAAATTTTTTTTAAACTTTTTTCAAATTTACCCCTGTGGGATATACATTCTACCCACACACATTTGGAACTGTCCTGGGGTACCCTCACACATATTATTCCCTCATTTAATGGATATTTTCACCAAAAAGTGAAGTTTTCAAAAAGTCAGAAAATTGGCTGAAAACGACTTAATATCAAGGACTCATCGGGCGAATCACTCTGGAACTGAAATCGGAATACTCACTGACATTTTCTCCTCTCCGAAAGTCTGAAAAATGATGGAAAAATGACTAAGTCCAAAAAACATTTTTTTCATCTTTTTCAATTTTACCCCTGTGGGATATACATTCTACCCACACACATTTGGAACTCTCCTGGGGTACCCTCTCACATATTATTCCCTCATTTAATGTATATTTTCACCAAAAAGTGAAGTTTTCAAAAAGTCAAAATTGGCTGAAAACGACTTAATATCAAGGACTCATCGGGCGAATCTCTCTGGAACTGAAATCGGAATGCTCACTGACATTTTCCCTCCTTCGAAAGTCTGAAAAATGATGGAAAAATGACAAAGTCCAAAAAAAATTTTTTAAAACTTTTTTCAATTTTACCCCCGTGGGATATATATTCTACCCACACACATTTGGAACTCTCCTGGGGTACCCTCACACATATTATTGCCTCATTTAATGGATATTTTCACCAAAAAGTGAAGTTTTCAAAAAGTCAGAAAATTGGCTGAAAACTACTTAATATCAAGGACTCATCGGGCGAATCGCTCTGGAACTTAAATCGGTATGCTCACTGACATTTTCCCCTCTCTGAAAGTCTGAAAAATGATGGAAAAATGACTAAGTCCAAAAAATTTTTTTTTAAACTTTTTTCAATTTTACCCCCATGGGATATATATTCTACCCACACACATTTGGAACTCTCCTGGGGTACCCTCACACATATTATTCCCTCATTTAATGGATATTTTCACCAAAAAGTGAAGTTTTCAAAAAGTCAAATTTGGCTGAAAACGACTTAATATCAAGGACTCATCGGGCGAATCTCTCTGGAACTGATATCGGAATGCTCACTGACATTTTCCCCCCTTCGAAAGTCTGAAAAATGATGGAAAAATGACTAAATCCAAAAAAATTTTTTTTCAACTTTTTTCAATTTTACCCCTGTGGGATATACATTCTACCCACACACATTTGGAACTGTCCTGGGGTACCCTCACACATATTATTCCCTCATTTAATGGATATTTTCACCAAAAAGTGAAGTTTTCAAAAAGTCAGAAAATTGTGTGATAACGACTTAATATCAAGGACTCATCGGTCGAATCACTCTTTAACTGAAATCGGAATGCTCACTGACATTTTTCCCTCTCCGAAAGTCTGAAAAATGATGGAAAAATGACTAAGTCCGAAAAAAAATTTTTTTTAACTTTTTTCAATTTTACCCCCATGGGATATATATTCTACCCACACACATTTGGAACTCTCCTGGGGTACCCTCACACATATTATTCCCTCATTTAATGGATATTTTCACCAAAAAGTGAAGTTTTCAAAAAGTCAGAAAATTGGCTGAAAACGACTTAATATCAAGGACTCATCGGGTGAATCACTCTGGAACTGAAATCGGAATACTCACTGACATTTTCCCCTCTCCGAAAGTCTGAAAAATGATGGAAAAATGACTAAGTCCAAAAAAATTTTTTTTCAACTTTTTTCAATTTTACCCCTGTGGGATAGACATTCTACCCACACACATTTGGAACTCTCCTGGGGTACCCTCACACATATTATTCCCTCATTTAATGTATATTTTCACCAAAAAGTGAAGCTTTCAAAAAGTCCGAAAATTGGCTCAAAACGACTTAATATCAAGGACTCATCGGGCGAATCGCTCTGGTACTGAAATCGGAATGCTCAATAACAATTTCCCCTCTCCGAAAGTCTGAAAAATGAAGGAAAAATGACTAAGTCCAAAAAAAATTTTTTTTAACTTTTTTCAATTTTACCCCCATGGGATATATTTTCTATCCACACACATTTGGAACTCTCCTGGGGTACCCTCACACATATTATTCCCTCATTTAATGGATATTTTCACCAAAAAGTGAAGTTTTCAAAAAGTCAAAATTTAATGAAAATGACTTCATATCAAGGACTCATCGGGCGAATCTCTCTGGAACTGAAATCGGAATGCTCACTGACATTTTCCCTCCTTCGAAAGTCTGAAAAATGATGGAAAAATGACAAAGTCCAAAAAAAATTTTTTAAAACTTTTTTCAATTTTACCCCCGTGGGATATATATTCTACCCACACACATTTGGAACTCTCCTGGGGTACCCTCACACATATTATTGCCTCATTTAATGGATATTTTCACCAAAAAGTGAAGTTTTCAAAAAGTCAGAAAATTGGCTGAAAACTACTTAATATCAAGGACTCATCGGGCGAATCGCTCTGGAACTTAAATCGGTATGCTCACTGACATTTTCCCCTCTCTGAAAGTCTGAAAAATGATGGAAAAATGACTAAGTCCAAAAAATTTTTTTTTAAACTTTTTTCAATTTTACCCCCATGGGATATATATTCTACCCACACACATTTGGAACTCTCCTGGGGTACCCTCACACATATTATTCCCTCATTTAATGGATATTTTCACCAAAAAGTGAAGTTTTCAAAAAGTCAAATTTGGCTGAAAACGACTTAATATCAAGGACTCATCGGGCGAATCTCTCTGGAACTGATATCGGAATGCTCACTGACATTTTCCCCCCTTCGAAAGTCTGAAAAATGATGGAAAAATGACTAAATCCAAAAAAAATTTTTTTCAACTTTTTTCAATTTTACCCCTGTGGGATATACATTCTACCCACACACATTTGGAACTCTCCTGGGGTACCCTCACACATATTATTCCCTCATTTAATGGATATTTTCACCAAAAAGTGAAGTTTTCAAAAAGTCAGAAAATTGGCTGAAAACGACTTAATATCAAGGACTCATCGGGCGAATCACTCTGGAACTGAAATCGGAATACTCACTGACATTTTCTCCTCTCCGAAAGTCTGAAAAATGATGGAAAAATGACTAAGTCCAAAAAACATTTTTTTCATCTTTTTTCAATTTTACCCCTGTGGGATATACATTCTACCCACACACATTTGGAACTCTCCTGTGGTACCCTCTCACATATTATTCCCTCATTTAATGTATATTTTCACCAAAAAGTGAAGTTTTCAAAAAGTCAAAATTGGCTGAAAACGACTTAATATCAAGGACTCATCGGGCGAATCTCTCTGGAACTGAAATCGGAATGCTCACTGACATTTTCCCTCCTTCGAAAGTCTGAAAAATGATGGAAAAATGACAAAGTCCAAAAAAAATTTTTTAAAACTTTTTTCAATTTTACCCCCGTGGGATATACATTCTACCCACACACATTTGGCACTCTCCTGGGGTACCCTCACACATATTATTCCCTCATTTAATGTATATTTTCACCAAAAAGTGAAGTTTTCAAAAAGTCAGAAAATTGTCTGATAACGACTTAATATCAAGGACTCATCGGTCGAATCACTCTTTAACTGAAATCGGAATGCTCACTGACATTTTTCCCTCTCCGAAAGTCTGAAAAATGCTGGAAAAATTACTAAGTCCGAAAAAATTTTTTTTTAACTTTTTTCAAATTTACCCCCATGGGATATATATTCTACCCACACACATTTGGAACTCTCCTGGGGTACCCTCACACATATTATTCCCTCATTTAATGGATATTTTCACCAAAAAGTGAAGTTTTCAAAAATTCAGAGAATTGGCTGAAAACGACTTAATATCAAGGACTAATCGGGCGATTCGCTCTGGAACTGAAATCGGAATGCTCACTGACATTTTCCCCTCTCCGAAAGTCTGAAAAATGATGGAAAAATGACTAAGTCCAAAAAAATTTTTTTTAAACTTTTTTCAATTTTACCCCTGTGGGATATACATTCTACCCACACACATTTGGAACTCTCCTGGGGTACCCTCTCACATATTATTCCCTCATTTAATGTATATTTTCACCAAAAAGTGAAGTTTTCAAAAAGTCAAAATTGGCTGAAAACGACTTAATATCAAGGACTCATCGGGCGAATCTCTCTGGAACTGAAATCGGAATGCTCACTGACATTTTCCCTCCTTCGAAAGTCTGAAAAATGATGGAAAAATCACAAAGTCCAAAAAAAATTTTTTAAAACTTTTTTCAATTTTACCCCCGTGGGATATATATTCTACCCACACACATTTGGAACTCTCCTGGGGTACCCTCACACATATTATTGCCTCATTTAATGGATATTTTCACCAAAAAGTGAAGTTTTCAAAAAGTCAGAAAATTGGCTGAAAACTACTTAATATCAAGGACTCATCGGGCGAATCGCTCTGGAACTTAAATCGGAATGCTCACTGACATTTTCCCCTCTCTGAAAGTCTGAAAAATGATGGAAAAATGACTAAGTCCAAAAAATTTTTTTTTAAACTTTTTTCAATTTTACCCCCATGGGATATATATTCTACCCACACACATTTGGAACTCTCCTGGGGTACCCTCACACATATTATTCCCTCATTTAATGGATATTTTCACCAAAAAGTGAAGTTTTCAAAAAGTCAAATTTGGCTGAAAACGACTTAATATCAAGGACTCATCGGGCGAATCTCTCTGGAACTGAAATCGGAATGCTCACTGACATTTTCCCCCCTTCGAAAGTCTGAAAAATGATGGAAAAATGACTAAATCCAAAAAAATTTTTTTTCAACTTTTTTCAATTTTACCCCTGTGGGATATACATTCTACCCACACACATTTGGAACTCTCCTGGGGTACCCTCACACATATTATTCCCTCATTTAATGGATATTTTCACCAAAAAGTGAAGTTTTCAAAAAGTCAGAAAATTGGCTGAAAACGACTTAATATCAAGGACTCATCGGGCGAATCACTCTGGAACTGAAATCGGAATGCTCACTGACATTTTCCCCTCTCCGAAAGTCTGAAAAATGATGGAAAAATTACTAAGTCCAAAAAAATTTTTTTTAAACTTTTTTCAATTTTACCTCTGTGGGATATACATTCTACCCACACACATTTGGAACTGTCCTGGGGTACCCTCACACATATTATTCCCTCATTTAATGGATATTTTCACCAAAAAGTGAAGTTTTCAAAAAGTCAGAAAATTGTCTGATAACGACTTAATATCAAGGACTCATCGGTCGAATCACTCTTTAACTGAAATCGGAATGCTCACTGACATTTTTCCCTCTCCGAAAGTCTGAAAAATGATGGAAAAATGACTAAGTCCGAAAAAAAATTTTTTTTAACTTTTTTCAATTTTACCCCCATGGGATATGTATTCTACCCACACACATTTGGAACTCTCCTGGGGTACCCTCACACATATTATTCCCTCATTTAATGGATATTTTCACCAAAAAGTGAAGTTTTCAAAAAGTCAGAAAATTGGCTGAAAACGACTTAATATCAAGGACTCATCGGGCGAATCACTCTGGAACTGAAATCGGAATACTCACTGACATTTTCCCCTCTCCGAAAGTCTGAAAAATGATGGAAAAATGACTAAGTCCAAAAAAAATTTTTTTCAACTTTTTTCAATTTTACCCCTGTGGGATAGACATTCTACCCACACACATTTGGAACTCTCCTGGGGTACCCTCACACATATTATTCCCTCATTTAATGTATATTTTCACCAAAAAGTGAAGCTTTCAAAAAGTCCGAAAATTGGCTCAAAACGACTTAATATCAAGGACTCATCGGGCGAATCGCTCTGGTACTGAAATCGGAATGCTCAATAACAATTTCCCCTCTCCGAAAGTCTGAAAAATGAAGGAAAAATGACTAAGTCCAAAAAAAATTTTTTTTAACTTTTTTCAATTTTACCCCCATGGGATATATTTTCTATCCACACACATTTGGAACTCTCCTGGGGTACCCTCACACATATTATTCCCTCATTTAATGGATATTTTCACCAAAAAGTGAAGTTTTCAAAAAGTCAAAATTTAATGAAAATGACTTCATATCAAGGACTCATCGGGCGAATCGCTCTGGAACTGAAATTGGAATGCTCACTGACATTTTCCCCTCTCCGAAAGTCTGAAAAATGATGGAAAAATGACTAAGTCCAAAAAAAATTTTTTAAAACTTTTTTCAATTTTACCGTGTGATATATATTCTACCCACACACATTTGGAACTCTCCTGGGGTACCCTCACACATATTATTCCCTCATTTAATGGATATTTTCACCAAAAAGTGAAGTTTTCAAAAAGTCAGAAAATTGGCTGAAAACGACTTAATATCAAGGACACATCGGGCGAATCGCTCTGGAACTGAAATCGGAATGCTCACTGACATTTTCCCCTCTCCGAAAGTCTGAAAAATGATGGAAAAATGACAAAGTCCAAAAAAAATTTTTTAAAACTTTTTTCAATTTTACCCCCGTGGGATATATATTCTACCCACACACATTTGGAACTCTCCTGGGGTACCCTCACACATATTATTGCCTCATTTAATGGATATTTTCACCAAAAAGTGAAGTTTTCAAAAAGTCCGAAAATTGGCTGAAAACTACTTAATATCAAGGACTCATCGGGCGAATCACTCTGGAACTTAAATCGGAATGCTCACTGACATTTTCCCCTCTCTGAAAGTCTGAAAAATGATGGAAAAATGACTAAGTCCAAAAAATTTTTTTTTAAACTTTTTTCAATTTTACCCCCATGGGATATATATTCTACCCACACACATTTGGAACTCTCCTGGGGTACCCTCACACATATTATTCCCTCATTTAATGGATATTTTCACCAAAAAGTGAAGTTTTCAAAAAGTCAAATTTGGCTGAAAACGACATAATATCAAGGACTAATCGGGCGATTCGCTCTGGAACTGAAATCGGAATGCTCACTGACATTTTCCCCTCTCCGAAAGTCTGAAAAATGATGGAAAAATGACTAAGTCCAAAAAAATTTTTTTTAAACTTTTTTCAATTTTACCCCTGTGGGATATACATTCTACCCACACACATTTGGAACTGTCCTGGGGTACCCTCACACATATTATTCCCTCATTTAATGGATATTTTCACCAAAAAGTGAACTTTTCAAAAAGTCAGAAAATTGGCTGAAAACGACTTAATATCAAGGACTCATCGGGCGAATCACTCTGGAACTGAAATCGGAATACTCACTGACATTTTCTCCTCTCCGAAAGTCTGAAAAATGATGGAAAAATGACTAAGTCCAAAAAACATTTTTTTCATCTTTTTTCAATTTTACCCCTGTGGGATATACATTCTACCCACACACATTTGGAACTCTCCTGGGGTACCCTCTCACATATTATTCCCTCATTTAATGTATATTTTCACCAAAAAGTGAAGTTTTCAAAAAGTCAAAATTGGCTGAAAACGACTTAATATCAAGGACTCATCGGGCGAATCTCTCTGGAACTGAAATCGGAATGCTCACTGACATTTTCCCTCCTTCGAAAGTCTGAAAAATGATGGAAAAATGACAAAGTCCAAAAAAAATTTTTTAAAACTTTTTTCAATTTTACCCCCGTGGGATATATATTCTACCCACACACATTTGGAACTCTCCTGGGGTACCCTCACACATATTATTCCCTCATTTAATGGATATTTTCACCAAAAAGTGAAGTTTTCAAAAAGTCAGAAAATTGGCTGAAAACGACTTAATATCAAGGACTCATCGGGCGAATCACTCTGGAACTGAAATCGGAATGCTCACTGACATTTTCCCCTCTCCGAAAGTCTGAAAAATGATGGAAAAATGACTAAGTCCAAAAAAATTTTTTTTAAACTTTTTTCAATTTTACCCCTGTGGGATATACATTCTACCCACACACATTTGGAACTCTCCTGGGGTACCCTCACACATATTATTCCCTCATTTAATGGATATTTTCAACAAAAAGTGAAGTTTTCAAAAAGTCAGAAAATTGGCTGAAAACGACTTAATATCAAGGACTCATCGGGCGAATCACTCTGGAATTGAAATCGGAATGCTCACTGACATTTTCCCCTCTCCGAAAGTCTGAAAAATGATGGAAAAATGACTAAGTCCAAAAAAATTTTTTTTCAACTTTTTTCAATTTTACCCCTGTGGGATAGACATTCTACCCACACACATTTGGAACTCTCCTGGGGTACCCTCACACATATTATTCCCTCATTTAATGTATATTTTCACCAAAAAGTGAAGCTTTCAAAAAGTCCGAAAATTGTCTCAAAACGACTTAATATCAAGGACTCATCGGGCGAATCACTCTGGAACTGAAATCGGAATGCTCACTGACATTTTCCCCTCTCCGAAAGTCTGAAAAATGATGGAAAAATTACTAAGTCCAAAAAAAATTTTTTTAAACTTTTTTCAATTTTACCCCTGTGGGATATACATTCTACCCACACACATTTGGAACTGTCCTGGGGTACCCTCACACATATTATTCCCTCATTTAATGGATATTTTCACCAAAAAGTGAAGTTTTCAAAAAGTCAGAAAATTGTCTGATAACGACTTAATATCAAGGACTCATCGGTCGAATCACTCTTTAACTGAAATCGGAATGCTCACTGACATTTTTCCCTCTCCGAAAGTCTGAAAAATGATGGAAAAATGACTAAGTCCGAAAAAATTTTTTTTTTAACTTTTTTCAATTTTACCCCCATGGGATATATATTCTACCCACACACATTTGGAACTCTCCTGGGGTACCCTCACACATATTATTCCCTCATTTAATGGATATTTTCACCAAAAAGTGAAGTTTTCAAAAAGTCAGAAAATTGGCTGAAAACGACTTAATATCAAGGACTCATCGGGCGAATCACTCTGGAACTGAAATCGGAATACTCACTGACATTTTCCCCTCTCCGAAAGTCTGAAAAATGATGGAAAAATGACTAAGTCCAAAAAAAATTTTTTTCAACTTTTTTCAATTTTACCCCTGTGGGATAGACATTCTACCCACACACATTTGGAACTCTCCTGGGGTACCCTCACACATATTATTCCCTCATTTAATGTATATTTTCACCAAAAAGTGAAGCTTTCAAAAAGTCCGAAAATTGGCTCAAAACGACTTAATATCAAGGAATCATCGGGCGAATCGCTCTGGTACTGAAATCGGAATGCTCAATAACAATTTCCCCTCTCCGAAAGTCTGAAAAATGAAGGAAAAATGACTAAGTCCAAAAAAAATTTTTTTTAACTTTTTTCAATTTTACCCCCATGGGATATATTTTCTATCCACACACATTTGGAACTCTCCTGGGGTACCCTCACACATATTATTCCCTCATTTAATGGATATTTTCACCAAAAAGTGAAGTTTTCAAAAAGTCAAAATTTAATGAAAATGACTTCATATCAAGGACTCATCGGGCGAATCGCTCTGGAACTGAAATTGGAATGCTCACTGACATTTTCCCCTCTCCGAAAGTCTGAAAAATGATGGAAAAATGACAAGGTCCAAAAAAAATTTTTTTCAACTTTTTTCAATTTTACCCCTGTGGGATATACATTCTACCCACACACATTTGGAACTCTCCTGGGGTACCCTCACACATATTATTCCCTCATTTAATGTATATTTTCACCAAAAAGTGAAGTTTTCAAAAAGTCAGAAAATTGGCTGAAAACGACTTAATATCAAGGACACATCGGGCGAATCGCTCTGGAACTGAAATCGGAATGCTCACTGACATTTTCCCCTCTCCGAAAGTCTGAAAAATGATGGAAAAATGACAAGGTCCAAAAAAAATTTTTTTCAACTTTTTTCAATTTTACCCCTGTGGGATATGCATTCTACCCACACACATTTGGCACTCTCCTGGGGTACCCTCACACATATTATTGCCTCATTTAATGTATATTTTCACCAAAAAGTGAAGTTTTCAAAAAGTCAGAAAATTGTCTGATAACGACTTAATATCAAGGACTCATCGGTCGAATCACTCTTTAACTGAAATCGGAATGCTCACTGACATTTTCCCTCCTTCGAAAGTCTGAAAAATGATGGAAAAATGACAAAGTCCAAAAAAAATTTTTTAAAACTTTTTTCAATTTTACCCCCGTGGGATATATATTCTACCCACACACATTTGGAACTCTCCTGGGGTACCCTCACACATATTATTGCCTCATTTAATGGATATTTTCACCAAAAAGTGAAGTTTTCAAAAAGTCCGAAAATTGGCTGAAAACTACTTAATATCAAGGACTCATCGGGCGAATCGCTCTGGAACTTAAATCGGAATGCTCACTGACATTTTCCCCTCTCTGAAAGTCTGAAAAATGATGGAAAAATGACTAAGTCCAAAAAATTTTTTTTTAAACTTTTTTCAATTTTACCCCCATGGGATATATATTCTACCCACACACATTTGGAACTCTCCTGGGGTACCCTCACACATATTATTCCCTCATTTAATGGATATTTTCACCAAAAAGTGAAGTTTTCAAAAAGTCAAATTTGGCTGAAAACGACATAATATCAAGGACTAATCGGGCGATTCGCTCTGGAACTGAAATCGGAATGCTCACTGACATTTTCCCCTCTCCGAAAGTCTGAAAAATGATGGAAAAATGACTAAGTCCAAAAAAATTTTTTTTAAACTTTTTTCAATTTTACCCCTGTGGGATATACATTCTACCCACACACATTTGGAACTGTCCTGGGGTACCCTCACACATATTATTCCCTCATTTAATGGATATTTTCACCAAAAAGTGAAGTTTTCAAAAAGTCAGAAAATTGGCTGAAAACGACTTAATATCAAGGACTCATCGGGCGAATCACTCTGGAACTGAAATCGGAATACTCACTGACATTTTCTCCTCTCCGAAAGTCTGAAAAATGATGGAAAAATGACTAAGTCCAAAAAACATTTTTTTCATCTTTTTTCAATTTTACCCCTGTGGGATATACATTCTACCCACACACATTTGGAACTCTCCTGGGGTACCCTCTCACATATTATTCCCTCATTTAATGTATATTTTCACCAAAAAGTGAAGTTTTCAAAAAGTTAAAATTGGCTGAAAACGACTTAATATCAAGGACTCATCGGGCGAATCTCTCTGGAACTGAAATCGGAATGCTCACTGACATTTTCCCTCCTTCGAAAGTCTGAAAAATGATGGAAAAATGACAAAGTCCAAAAAAAATTTTTTAAAACTTTTTTCAATTTTACCCCCGTGGGATATATATTCTACCCACACACATTTGGAACTCTCCTGGGGTACCCTCACACATATTATTCCCTCATTTAATGGATATTTTCACCAAAAAGTGAAGTTTTCAAAAAGTCAGAAAATTGGCTGAAAACGACTTAATATCAAGGACTCATCGGGCGAATCACTCTGGAACTGAAATCGGAATGCTCACTGACATTTTCCCCTCTCCGAAAGTCTGAAAAATGATGGAAAAATGACTAAGTCCAAAAAAATTTTTTTTAAACTTTTTTCAATTTTACCCCTGTGGGATATACATTCTACCCACACACATTTGGAACTGTCCTGGGGTAACCTCACACATATTATTCCCTCATTTAATGGATATTTTCACCAAAAAGTGAAGTTTTCAAAAAGTCAGAAAATTGTCTGATAACGACTTAATATCAAGGACTCATCGGTCGAATCACTCTTTAACTGAAATCGGAATGCTCACTGACATTTTTCCCTCTCCGAAAGTCTGAAAAATGATGGAAAAATGACTAAGTCCAAAAAAATTTTTTTTAAACTATTTTCAATTTTACCCCCGTGGGATATATATTCTACCCACACACATTTGGAACTCTCCTGAGGTACCCTCACACATATTATTCCCTCATTTAATGGTTATTTTCACCAAAAAGAGAAGTTTTCAAAATGTCAGAAAATTGGCTGAAAACGACTTATTATCAAGGACTCATCAGGCGAATCACTCTGGAACTGAAATCGGAATACTCAATGACATTTTCCCTCTCCGAAAGTCTGAAAAATGACGGAAAAATGACTAAGTCCAAAAAAAAATGTTTTCAACTTTTTTCAATTTTACCCCCGTGGGATATATATTCTACCCACAGACATTGGGAACTCTCCTGGGGTACCCTCACACATATTATTCCTTCATTTAATGGATATTTTTACCAAAAAGTTAAGTTTTCAAAAAGTCAGAAAATTGGCTGAAAACGACTTAATATCAAGGACTCATCGGGCGAATCGCTCTGGAACTGAAATCGGAATGCTCACTGTCATTTCCCCCCCTTCGAAAATCTGAAAAATGATGGAAAAATGCCTAAGTCCAAAAAAAATTTTTTTAAAACTTTTTTCAATTTTACCCCTGTGGGATATATATTCTAACCACACACATTTGGAACTCTCCTGAGGTACCCTTACACATATTATTCCCTCATTTAATGGATATTTTCACCAAAAAGTGAAGTTTTCAAAAAGTCCAAAAATTGGCTAAAAATGACTTAATATCAAGGAGTCATCGGGTGAATCACTGTGGAACTGAAATTGGAATACTCACTGACATTTTTCCCTCTCCGAAATTTTGAAAAATGAGGGAAAAATGACTAAGTCCAAAAAATTTTTTTTTAACTTTTTTAAATTTTACCCCCGTGGGATATATATTCTACCCACACACATTTGGAACTCTCCTGGGGTACCCTCACACATATTATTCCCTCATTTAATGGATATTTTCACCAAAAAGTGAAGTCTTCAAATAGTCAGAAAATTGGCTGAAAACGACTTAATATCAAGGACTCATCGGGCGAATCACTCTGGAACTGAAATCGGAATGCTCACTGACAATTTCCCCCCTTCGAAAGTCTGAGAAATGATGGAAAAATGACTAAGTCCAAAAAAAAATTTTCAAAACTTTTTTCAATTTACCCCCGTGGGATATATATTCTACCCACACACATTTGGAACTCTCCTGGGGTACCCTCACACATATTATTCCCTCATTTAATGGATATTTTCAACAAAAAGTGAAGTTTTCAAAAAGTCAGAAAATTGGCTGAAAACGACTTAATATCAAGGACTCATCGGGCGAATCACTCTGGAATTGAAATCGGAATGCTCACTGACATTTTCCCCTCTCCAAAAGTCTGAAAAAATATGGAAAAATGACTAAGTCCAAAAAAATTTTTTTTCAACTTTTTTCAATTTTACCCCTGTTGGATATACATTCTACCCACACACATTTGGAACTCTCCTGGGGCACCCTCACACATATTATTCCCTCATTTAATGGATATTTTCACCAAAAAGTGAAGTTTTCAAAAAGTCAGAAAATTGGCTGAAAACGACTTAATATCAAGGACTCATCGGACGAATCACTCTGGAACTGAAATCGGAATACTCACTCTCCGAAAGTCTGAAAAATGATGGAAAAATGACTAAGTCCAAAAAACATTTTTTTCAACTTTTTTCAGTTTTGACCCCGTGGGATATATATTCTACCCACACACATTTGGAACTCTCCTGGGGTACCCTCACACATATTATTCCCTCATTTAATGGATATTTTCACCAAAAAGGGAAGTTTTCAAAAAGTCAGAAAATTGGCTGAAAATGACTTAATATCAAGGACTCATCGGGCGAATCGATCTAGAACTGAAATCGGAATGCTCACTGACATTTTCCCCTCTCCGAAAGTCTGAAAAATGATGGAAAAATGACTAAGTCCAAAAAACATTTTTTTCAACTTTTTTCAATTTTACCCGCGTGGGATATATATTCTACCCACACACATTTCGAACTCTCCTGGGGTACCCTCACACATATTATTCCCTCATTTAATGTATATTTTCACCAAAGAGTGAAGTTTTCAAAAAGTCCGAAAATTGGCTGAAAACGACTTAATATCAAGGACTCATCCGGCGAATCACTCTGGAACTGAAATCGGAATGCTCACTGACATTTTCCCCTCTCCGAAAGTCTGAAAAATGATGGAAAAATGACTAAGTCCAAAAAAAATTTTTTTAAACTTTTTTCAATTTTACCCCCGTGGGATATATATTCTACCCACACAAATTTGGAACTCTCCTGGGGTACCCTCACACATATTATTCCCTCATTTAATGTATATTTTCACCAAAGAGTGAAGTTTTCAAAAAGTCCGAAAATTGGCTGAAAACGACTTAATATCAAGGACTCATCCGGCGAATCACTCTGGAACTGAAATCGGAATGCTCACTGACATTTTCCCCTCTCCGAAAGTCTGAAAAATGATGGAAAAATGACTATGTCCAAAAAAAATTTTTTTTAACTTTTTTCAATTTTACCCCCGTGGGATATATATTCTACCCACACACATTTGGAACTCTCCTGGGGTACCCTCACACATATTATTCCCTCATTTAATGGATATTTTCACCAAAAAGTGAAGTTATCAAAAAGTCAGAAAATTGGCTGAAAGCGACTTAATATCAAGGACTCATCGGGCGAATCGCTCTGGAACTGAAATCGGAATGCTCACTACCATTTTCCCCCCTTCGAAAGTCTGAAAAATGATGGAAAAATGACTAAGTCCAAAAAAAAATTTTAAAAACTTTTTTCAATTTTACCCCCGTGGGATATATATTCTACCCACACACATTTGGAACTGTCCTGGGGTACCCTCACACATATTATTCCCTCATTTAATGGATATTTTCACCAAAAAGGGAAGTTTTCAAAAAGTCAGAAAATTGGCTGAAAACGACTTAATATCAACGACTCATCGGGCGAATCGATCTAGAACTGAAATCGGAATGCTCACTGACATTTTCCCCTCTCCGAAAGTCTGAAAAATTATGGAAAAATGACTAAGTCCAAAAAACATTTTTTTCAACTTTTTTCAATTTTACCCGCGTGGGATATATATTCTACCCACACACATTTGGAACTCTCCTGGGGTACCCTCACACATATTATTCCCTCATTTAATCGATATTTTCACCAAAAAGTGAAGTTTTCAAAAAGTTAAAATTGGCTGAAAACGACTTAATATCAAGGACTCATCGGGCGAATCTCTCTGGAACTGAAATCGGAATGCTCATTGACATTTTTCCCTCTCCGAAAGTCTGAAAAATGATGGAAAAATGACTAAGTCCTAAAAAATTTTTTTTAAACTTTTTTCAATTTAACCCTGTGGGATATACATTCTACCCACACACATTTGGAACTCTCCTGGGGTACCCTCGCACATATTATTCCCTCATTTAATGGATATTTTCACCAAAAAGTGAAGTTTTCAAAAAGTCAGTAAATTGGCTGAAAATGACTTAATATCAAGGACTCATCAGGCGAATCACTCTGGAACTGAAATCGGAATGCTCACTGATATTTTCCCCTCTCCGAAAGTCTGAAAAATGATGGAAAAATGACTAAGTCCCAAAAAAATTTTTTTAAACTTTTTTCAATTTTACCCCCGTGGGATATATATTCTACCCACACACATTTGGAACTCTCCTGGGGTACCCTCACACATATTATTGCCTCATTTAATGGATATTTTCACCAAAAAGTGAAGTTTTCAAAAAGTCAGAAAATTGGCTGAAAATGACTTAATATCAAGGACTCATCGGGCGAATCACTCTGGAAATGAAATCGGAATGCTGACTGACATTTTCCCCTCTCCGAAAGTCTGAAAAATGATGGAAAAATGACTAAGTCCAAAAATATTTTTTTTAAACTTTTTTCAATTTTACCCCTGTGGGATATACATTCTACCCACACACATTTGGAACTCTCCTGGGGCACCCTCACACATATTATTCCCTCATTTAATGGATATTTTCACCAAAAAGTGAAGTTTTCAAAAAGTCAGAAAATTGGCTGAAAACGACTTAATATCAAGGACTCATCGGACGAATCACTCTGGAACTGAAATCGGAATACTCACTCTCCGAAAGTCTGAAAAATGATGGAAAAATGACTAAGTCCAAAAAACATTTTTTTCAACTTTTTTCAGTTTTAACCCCGTGGGATATATATTCTACCCACACACATATGGAACTCTCCTGGGGTACCCTCGCACATATTATTCCCTTATTTAATGGATATTTTCACCACAAAGTGAAGCTTTCAAAAAGTCAGAAAATTGGCTGAAAACGACTTAATATCAAGGACTCATTGGGCGAATCACTCTGGAATTGAAAACGGAATGCTCACTGACATTTTCCCCTCTCCAAAAGTCTGAAAAATGATGGAAAAATGACTAAGTCCAAAAAAATTTTTTTTCAACTTTTTTCAATTTTACCCCTATGGGATATACATTCTACCCACACACATTTGGAACTCCCCTGTGGTACCCTCACACATATTATTCCCTCATTTAATGTATATTTTCACCAAAAAGTGAAGTTTTCAAAAAGTCCGAAAATTGGCTGAAAACGACTTAATATCAAGGACTCATCCGGCGAATCACTCTGGAACTGAAATCGGAATGCTCACTGACATTTTCCCCTCTCCGAAAGTCTGAAAAATGATGGAAAAATGACTAAGTCCAAAAAACATTTTTTTCAACTTTTTTCAGTTTTAACCCCGTGGGATATATATTCTACCCACACACATTTGGAACTCTCCTGGGGTACCCTCGCACATATTATTCCCTTATTTAATGGATATTTTCACCACAAAGTGAAGCTTTCAAAAAGTCAGAAAATTGGCTGAAAACGACTTAATATCAAGGACTCATCGGGCGAATCACTCTGGAATTGAAAACGGAATGCTCACTGACATTTTCCCCTCTCCAAAAGTCTGAAAAATGATGGAAAAATGACTAAGTCCAAAAAAATTTTTTTAAAACTTTTTTCAATTTTACCCCCAGGGGATATATATTCTACCCACACACATTTGGAACTTTCCTGGGGTACCCTCACACATATTATTCCCTCATTTAATGTATATTTTCACCAAAGAGTGAAGTTTTCAAAAAGTCCGAAAATTGGCTGAAAACGACTTAATATCAAGGACTCATCCGGCGAATCACTCTAAATCGGAATGCTCACTGACATTTTCCCCTCTCCGAAAGTCTGAAAAATGATGGAAAAATGACTATGTCCAAAAAAAATTTTTTTAAACTTTTTTCAATTTTACCCCCGTGGGATATATATTCTACCCACACACATTTGGAACTCTCCTGGGGTACCCTCACACATATTATTCCCTCATTTAATGGATATTTTCACCAAAAAGTGAAGTTATCAAAAAGTCAGAAAATTGGCTGAAAGCGACTTAATATCAAGGACTCATCGGGCGAATCGCTCTGGAACTGAAATCGGAATGCTCACTACCATTTTCCCCCCTTCGAAAGTCTGAAAAATGATGGAAAAATGACTAAGTCAAAAAAAAAAAATTTAAAAAACTTTTTTCAATTTTACCCCCGTGGGATTTATATTCTACCCACACACATTTGGAACTGTCCTGGGGTACCCTCACACATATTATTCCCTCATTTAATGGATATTTTCACCAAAAAGGGAAGTTTTCAAAAAGTCAGAAAATTGGCTGAAAACGACTTAATATCAAGGACTCATCGGGCGAATCGATCTAGAACTGAAATCGGAATGCTCACTGACATTTTCCCCTCTCCGAAAGTCTGAAAAATTATGGAAAAATGACTAAGTCCAAAAAACATTTTTTTTAACTTTTTTCAATTTTACCCCCGTGGGATATATATTCTACCCACACACATTTGGAACTTTCCTGGGGTACCCTCGCACATATTATTCCCTCATTTAATGGATATTTTCACCAAAAAGTGAAGTTTTCAAAATGTCAGAAAATTGGCTGAAAACGACTTAATATCAAGGACTCATCGGGCGAATCGCTCTGGAACTGAAATCGGAATGCTCACTGACATTTTTCCCTCTCCGAAAGTCTGAAAAATGATGGAAAAATGACTAAGTCCAAAAAAATTTTTTTTAAACTTTTTTCAATTTTACCCCCATGGGATATATATTCTACCCACACACATTTGGAACTTTCCTGGGGTACCCTCACACATATTATTCCCTCATTTAATGGATATTTTCACCAAAAAGGGTAGTTTTCAAAAAGTCAGAAAATTGGCTGAAAATGACTTAATATCAAGGACTCATCGGGCGAATCGATCTAGAACTGAAATCGGAATGCTCACTGACATTTTCCCCTCTCCGAAAGTCTGAAAAATGATGGAAAAATGACTAAGTCGAAAAAACATTTTTTTCAACTTTTTTCAATTTTACCCGCGTGGGATATATATTCTACCCACACACATTTGGAACTCTCCTGGGGTACCCTCACACATATTATTCCCTCATTTAATGTATATTTTCACCAAAGAGTGAAGTTTTCAAAAAGTCCGAAAATTGGCTGAAAACGACTTAATATCAAGGACTCATCCGGCGAATCACTCTGGAACTGAAATCGGAATGCTCACTGACATTTTCCCCTCTCCGAAAGTCTGAAAAATGATGGAAAAATGACTAAGTCAAAAAAAAAAAATTTAAAAAACTTTTTTCAATTTTACCCCCGTGGGATATATATTCTACCCACACACATTTGGAACTGTCCTGGGGTACCCTCACACATATTATTCCCTCATTTAATGGATATTTTCACCAAAAAGGGAAGTTTTCAAAAAGTCAGAAAATTGGCTGAAAACGACTTAATATGAAGGACTCATCGGGCGAATCGATCTAGAACTGAAATCGGAATGCTCACTGACATTTTCCCCTCTCCGAAAGTCTGAAAAATTATGGAAAAATGACTAAGTCCAAAAAACATTTTTTTTAACTTTTTTCAATTTTACCCCCGTGGGATATATATTCTACCCACACACATTTGGAACTTTCCTGGGGTACCCTCGCACATATTATTCCCTCATTTAATGGATATTTTCACCAAAAAGTGAAGTTTTCAAAATGTCAGAAAATTGGCTGAAAACGACTTAATATCAAGGACCCATCGGGCGAATCGCTCTGGAACTGAAATCGGAATGCTCACTGACATTTTTCCCTCTCCGAAAGTCTGAAAAATGATGGAAAAATGACTAAGTCCAAAAAAATTTTTTTTAAACTTTTTTCAATTTTACCCCCATGGGATATATATTCTACCCACACACATTTGGAACTTTCCTGGGGTACCCTCACACATATTATTCCCTCATTTAATGGATATTTTCACCAAAAAGGGAAGTTTTCAAAAAGTCAGAAAATTGGCTGAAAATGACTTAATATCAAGGACTCATCGGGCGAATCGATCTAGAACTGAAATCGGAATGCTCACTGACATTTTCCCCTCTCCGAAAGTCTGAAAAATGATGGAAAAATGACTAAGTCGAAAAAACATTTTTTTCAACTTTTTTCAATTTTACCCGCGTGGGATATATATTCTACCCACACACATTTGGAACTCTCCTGGGGTACCCTCACACATATTATTCCCTCATTTAATGTATATTTTCACCAAAGAGTGAAGTTTTCAAAAAGTCCGAAAATTGGCTGAAAACGACTTAATATCAAGGACTCATCCGGCGAATCACTCTGGAACTGAAATCGGAATGCTCACTGACATTTTCCCCTCTCCGAAAGTCTGAAAAATGATGGAAAAATGACTAAGTCCAAAAAACATTTTTTTCAACTTTTTTCAGTTTTAACCCCGTGGGATATATATTCTACCCACACACATTTGGAACTCTCCTGGGGTACCCTCGCACATATTATTCCCTTATTTAATGGATATTTTCACCACAAAGTGAAGCTTTCAAAAAGTCAGAAAATTGGCTGAAAACGACTTAATATCAAGGACTCATCGGGCGAATCACTCTGGAATTGAAAACGGAATGCTCACTGACATTTTCCCCTCTCCAAAAGTCTGAAAAATGATGGAAAAATGACTAAGTCCAAAAAAATTTTTTTAAAACTTTTTTCAATTTTACCCCCATGGGATATATATTCTACCCACACACATTTGGAACTTTTCTGGGGTACCCTCACACATATTATTCCCTCATTTAATGGATATTTTCACCAAAAAGGGAAGTTTTCAAAAAGTCCGAAAATTGGCTGAAAACGACTTAATATCAAGGACTCATCCGGCGAATCACTCTGGAACTGAAATCGGAATGCTCACTGACATTTTCCCCTCTCCGAAAGTCTGAAAAATGATGGAAAAATGACTAAGTCCAAAAAAAATTTTTTTAAACTTTTTTCAATTTTACCCCCGTGGGATATATATTCTACCCACACACATTTGGAACTCTCCTGGGGTACCCTCACACATATTATTCCCTCATTTAATGTATATTTTCACCAAAGAGTGAAGTTTTCAAAAAGTCCGAAAATTGGCTGAAAACGACTTAATATCAAGGACTCATCCGGCGAATCACTCTAAATCGGAATGCTCACTGACATTTTCCCCTCTCCGAAAGTCTGAAAAATGATGGAAAAATGACTATGTCCAAAAAAAATTTTTTTAAACTTTTTTCAATTTTACCCCCGTGGGATATATATTCTACCCACACACATTTGGAACTCTCCTGGGGTACCCTCACACATATTATTCCCTCATTTAATGGATATTTTCACCAAAAAGTGAAGTTATCAAAAAGTCAGAAAATTGGCTGAAAGCGACTTAATATCAAGGACTCATCGGGCGAATCGCTCTGGAACTGAAATCGGAATGCTCACTACCATTTTCCCCCCTTCGAAAGTCTGAAAAATGATGGAAAAATGACTAAGTCAAAAAAAAAAAATTTAAAAAACTTTTTTCAATTTTACCCCCGTGGGATATATATTCTACCCGCACACATTTGGAACTGTCCTGGGGTACCCTCACACATATTATTCCCTCATTTAATGGATATTTTCACCAAAAAGGGAAGTTTTCAAAAAGTCAGAAAATTGGCTGAAAATGACTTAATATCAAGGACTCATCGGGCGAATCGATCTAGAACTGAAATCGGAATGCTCACTGACATTTTCCCCTCTCCGAAAGTCTTAAAAATGATGGAAAAATGACTAAGTCGAAAAAACATTTTTTTCAACTTTTTTCAATTTTACCCGCGTGGGATATATATTCTACCCACACACATTTGGAACTCTCCTGGGGTACCCTCACACATATTATTCCCTCATTTAATGTATATTTTCACCAAAGAGTGAAGTTTTCAAAAAGTCCGAAAATTGGCTGAAAACGACTTAATATCAAGGACTCATCCGGCGAATCACTCTGGAACTGAAATCGGAATGCTCACTGACATTTTCCCCTCTCCGAAAGTCTGAAAAATGATGGAAAAATGACTAAGTCAAAAAAAAAAAATTTAAAAAACTTTTTTCAATTTTACCCCCGTGGGATATATATTCTACCCACACACATTTGGAACTGTCCTGGGGTACCCTCACACATATTATTCCCTCATTTA
This sequence comes from Phyllobates terribilis, assembly GCF_046119375.1. Lineage (NCBI taxonomy): Eukaryota > Metazoa > Chordata > Amphibia > Anura > Dendrobatidae > Phyllobates > Phyllobates terribilis. The sequence goes on along the minus strand of NW_027362873.1, from coordinate 5,381,284 downwards.
ATGGATATTTTCACCAAAAAGGGAAGTTTTCAAAAAGTCAGAAAATTGGCTGAAAACGACTTAATATCAAGGACTCATCGGGCGAATCGATCTAGAACTGAAATCGGAATGCTCACTGACATTTTCCCCTCTCCGAAAGTCTGAAAAATTATGGAAAAATGACTAAGTCCAAAAAACATTTTTTTTAACTTTTTTCAATTTTACCCCCGTGGGATATATATTCTACCCACACACATTTGGAACTTTCCTGGGGTACCCTCACACATATTATTCCCTCATTTAATGTATATTTTCACCAAAGAGTGAAGTTTTCAAAAAGTCCGAAAATTGGCTGAAAACGACTTAATATCAAGGACTCATCCGGCGAATCACTCTAAATCGGAATGCTCACTGACATTTTCCCCTCTCCGAAAGTCTGAAAAATGATGGAAAAATGACTATGTCCAAAAAAAATTTTTTTAAACTTTTTTCAATTTTACCCCCGTGGGATATATATTCTACCCACACACATTTGGAACTCTCCTGGGGTACCCTCACACATATTATTCCCTCATTTAATGGATATTTTCACCAAAAAGTGAAGTTATCAAAAAGTCAGAAAATTGGCTGAAAGCGACTTAATATCAAGGACTCATCGGGCGAATCGCTCTGGAACTGAAATCGGAATGCTCACTACCATTTTCCCCCCTTCGAAAGTCTGAAAAATGATGGAAAAATGACTAAGTCAAAAAAAGAAAATTTAAAAAACTTTTTTCAATTTTACCCCCGTGGGATATATATTCTACCCACACACATTTGGAACTGTCCTGGGGTACCCTCACACATATTATTCCCTCATTTAATGGATATTTTCACCAAAAAGGGAAGTTTTCAAAAAGTCAGAAAATTGGCTGAAAACGACTTAATATCAAGGACTCATCGGGCGAATCGATCTAGAACTGAAATCGGAATGCTCACTGACATTTTCCCCTCTCCGAAAGTCTGAAAAATTATGGAAAAATTACTAAGTCCAAAAAAATTTTTTTTAAACTTTTTTCAATTTTACCCCCATGGGATATATATTCTACCCACACACATTTGGAACTTTCCTGGGGTACCCTCACACATATTATTCCCTCATTTAATGGATATTTTCACCAAAAAGGGAAGTTTTCAAAAAGTCAGAAAATTGGCTGAAAATGACTTAATATCAAGGACTCATCGGGCGAATCGATCTAGAACAGAAATCGGAATGCTCACTGACATTTTCCCCTCTCCGAAAGTCTGAAAAATGATGGAAAAATGACTAAGTCGAAAAAACATTTTTTTCAACTTTTTTCAATTTTACCCGCGTGGGATATATATTCTACCCACACACATTTGGAACTCTCCTGGGGTACCCTCACACATATTATTCCCTCATTTAATGTATATTTTCACCAAAGAGTGAAGTTTTCAAAAAGTCAGAAAATTGGCTGAAAACGACTTAATATCAAGGACTCATCCGGCGAATCACTCTGGAACTGAAATCGGAATGCTCACTGACATTTTCCCCTCTCCGAAAGTCTGAAAAATGATGGAAAAATGACTAAGTCCAAAAAACATTTTTTTCAACTTTTTTCAGTTTTAACCTCGTGGGATATATATTCTACCCACACACATTTGGAACTCTCCTGGGGTACCCTCGCACATATTATTCCCTTATTTAATGGATATTTTCACCACAAAGTGAAGCTTTCAAAAAGTCAGAAAATTGGCTGAAAACGTCTTAATATCAAGGACTCATCGGGCGAATCACTCTGGAATTGAAAACGGAATGCTCACTGACATTTTCCCCTCTCCAAAAGTCTGAAAAATGATGGAAAAATGACTAAGTCCAAAAAAATTTTTTTAAAACTTTTTTCAATTTTACCCCCATGGGATATATATTCTACCCACACACATTTGGAACTTTCCTGGGGTACCCTCACACATATTATTCCCTCATTTAATGGATATTTTCACCAAAAAGGGAAGTTTTCAAAAAGTCAGAAAATTGGCTGAAAATGACTTAATATCAAGGACTCATCGGGCGAATCGATCTAGAACTGAAATCGGAATGCTCACTGACATTTTCCCCTCTCCGAAAGTCTGAAAAATGATGGAAAAATGACTAAGTCCAAAAAACATTTTTTTCAACTTTTTTCAATTTTACCCGCGTGGGATATATATTCTACCCACACACATTTGGAACTCTCCTGGGGTACCCTCACACATATTATTCCCTCATTTAATGTATATTTTCACCAAAGAGTGAAGTTTTCAAAAAGTCCGAAAATTGGCTGAAAACGACTTAATATCAAGGACTCATCCGGCGAATCACTCTGGAACTGAAATCGGAATGCTCACTGACATTTTCCCCTCTCCGAAAGTCTGAAAAATGATGGAAAAATGACTAAGTCCAAAAAAAATTTTTTTAAACTTTTTTCAATTTTACCCCCGTGGGATATATATTCTACCCACACACATTTGGAACTCTCCTGGGGTACCCTCACACATATTATTCCCTCATTTAATGTATATTTTCACCAAAGAGTGAAGTTTTCAAAAAGTCCGAAAATTGGCTGAAAACGACTTAATATCAAGGACTCATCCGGCGAATCACTCTAAATCGGAATGCTCACTGACATTTTCCCCTCTCCGAAAGTCTGAAAAATGATGGAAAAATGACTATGTCCAAAAAAAATTTTTTTAAACTTTTTTCAATTTTACCCCCGTGGGATATATATTCTACCGACACACATTTGGAACTCTCCTGGGGTACCCTCACACATATTATTCCCTCATTTAATGGATATTTTCACCAAAAAGTGAAGTTATCAAAAAGTCAGAAAATTGGCTGAAAGCGACTTAATATCAAAGACTCATCCGGCGAATCACTCTGGAACTGAAATCGGAATGCTCACTGACATTTTCCCCTCTCCGAAAGTCTGAAAAATGATGGAAAAATGACTAAGTCAAAAAAAAAAAATTTAAAAAACTTGTTTCAATTTTACCCCCGTGGGATATATATTCTACCCACACACATTTGAAACTGTCCTGGGGTACCCTCACACATATTATTCCCTCATTTAATGGATATTTTCACCAAAAAGGGAAGTTTTCAAAAAGTCAGAAAATTGGCTGAAAACGACTTAATATCAAGGACTCATCGGGCGAATCGATCTAGAACTGAAATCGGAATGCTCACTGACATTTTCCCCTCTCCGAAAGTCTGAAAAATTATGGAAAAATGACTAAGTCCAAAAAACATTTTTTTTAACTTTTTTCACTTTTACCCCCGTGGGATATATATTCTACCCACACACATTTGGAACTTTCCTGGGGTACCCTCGCACATATTATTCCCTCATTTAATGGATATTTTCACCAAAAAGTGAAGTTTTCAAAATGTCAGAAAATTGGCTGAAAACGACTTAATATCAAGGACTCATCGGGCGAATCGCTCTGGAACTGAAATCGGAATGCTCACTGACATTTTTCCCTCTCCGAAAGTCTGAAAAATGATGGAAAAATGACTAAGTCCAAAAAAATTTTTTTAAAACTTTTTTCAATTTTACCCCCATGGGATATATATTCTACCCACACACATTTGGAACTTTCCTGGGGTACCCTCACACATATTATTCCCTCATTTAATGGATATTTTCACCAAAAAGGGAAGTTTTCAAAAAGTCAGAAAATTGGCTGAAAATGACTTAATATCAAGGACTCATCGGGCGAATCGATCTAGAACTGAAATCGGAATGCTCACTGACATTTTCCCCTCTCCGAAAGTCTGAAAAATGATGGAAAAATGACTAAGTCAAAAAAAAAAAATTTAAAAAACTTTTTTCAATTTTACCCCCGTGGGATATATATTCTACCCACACACATTTGGAACTGTCCTGGGGTACCCTCACACATATTATTCCCTCATTTAATGGATATTTTCACCAAAAAGGGAAGTTTTCAAAAAGTCAGAAAATTGGCTGAAAACGACTTAATATCAAGGACTCATCGGGCGAATCGATCTAGAACTGAAATCGGAATGCTCACTGACATTTTCCCCTCTCCGAAAGTCTGAAAAATTATGGAAAAATGACTAAGTCCAAAAAACATTTTTTTTAACTTTTTTCAATTTTACCCCCGTGGGATATATATTCTACCCACACACATTTGGAACTTTCCTGGGGTACCCTCGCACATATTATTCCCTCATTTAATGGATATTTTCACCAAAAAGTGAAGTTTTCAAAATGTCAGAAAATTGGCTGAAAACGACTTAATATCAAGGACTCATCGGGCGAATCGCTCTGGAACTGAAATCGGAATGCTCACTGACATTTTTCCCTCTCCGAAAGTCTGAAAAATGATGGAAAAATGACTAAGTCCAAAAAAATTTTTTTTAAACTTTTTTCAATTTTACCCCCATGGGATATATATTCTACCCACACACATTTGGAACTTTCCTGGGGTACCCTCACACATATTATTCCCTCATTTAATGGATATTTTCACCAAAAAGGGAAGTTTTCAAAAAGTCAGAAAATTGGCTGAAAATGACTTAATATCAAGGACTCATCGGGCGAATCGATCTAGAACTGAAATCGGAATGCTCACTGACATTTTCCCCTCTCCGAAAGTCTGAAAAATGATGGAAAAATGACTAAGTCGAAAAAACATTTTTTTCAACTTTTTTCAATTTTACCCGCGTGGGATATATATTCTACCCACACACATTTGGAACTCTCCTGGGGTACCCTCACACATATTATTCCCTCATTTAATGTATATTTTCACCAAAGAGTGAAGTTTTCAAAAAGTCCGAAAATTGGCTGAAAACGACTTAATATCAAGGACTCATCCGGCGAATCACTCTGGAACTGAAATCGGAATGCTCACTGACATTTTCCCCTCTCCGAAAGTCTGAAAAATGATGGAAAAATGACTAAGTAAAAAAAAAAAATTTAAAAAACTTTTTTCAATTTTACCCCCGTGGGATATATATTCTACCCACACACATTTGGAACTGTCCTGGGGTACCCTCACACATATTATTCCCTCATTTAATGGATATTTTCACCAAAAAGGGAAGTTTTCAAAAAGTCAGAAAATTGGCTGAAAACGACTTAATATCAAGGACTCATCGGGCGAATCGATCTAGAACTGAAATCGGAATGCTCACTGACATTTTCCCCTCTCCGAAAGTCTGAAAAATTATGGAAAAATGACTAAGTCCAAAAAACATTTTTTTTAACTTTTTTCAATTTTACCCCCGTGGGATATATATTCTACCCACACACATTTGGAACTTTCCTGGGGTACCCTCGCACATATTATTCCCTCATTTAATGGATATTTTCACCAAAAAGTGAAGTTTTCAAAATGTCAGAAAATTGGCTGAAAACGACTTAATATCAAGGACTCATCGGGCGAATCGCTCTGGAACTGAAATCGGAATGCTCACTGACATTTTTCCCTCTCCGAAAGTCTGAAAAATGATGGAAAAATGACTAAGTCCAAAAAAATTTTTTTTAAACTTTTTTCAATTTTACCCCCATGGGATATATATTCTACCCACACACATTTGGAACTTTCCTGGGGTACCCTCACACATATTATTCCCTCATTTAATGGATATTTTCACCAAAAAGGGAAGTTTTCAAAAAGTCAGAAAATTGGCTGAAAATGACTTAATATCAAGGACTCATCGGGCGAATCGATCTAGAACTGAAATCGGAATGCTCACTGACATTTTCCCCTCTCCGAAAGTCTGAAAAATGATGGAAAAATGACTAAGTCGAAAAAACATTTTTTTCAACTTTTTTCAATTTTACCCGCGTGGGATATATATTCTACCCACACACATTTGGAACTCTCCTGGGGTACCCTCACACATATTATTCCCTCATTTAATGTATATTTTCACCAAAGAGTGAAGTTTTCAAAAAGTCCGAAAATTGGCTGAAAACGACTTAATATCAAGGACTCATCCGGCGAATCACTCTGGAACTGAAATCGGAATGCTCACTGACATTTTCCCCTCTCCGAAAGTCTGAAAAATGATGGAAAAATGACTAAGTCCAAAAAAAATTTTTTTAAACTTTTTTCAATTTTACCCCCGTGGGATATATATTCTACCCACACACATTTGGAACTCTCCTGGGGTACCCTCACACATATTATTCCCTCATTTAATGGATATTTTCACCAAAAAGGGAAGTTTTCAAAAAGTCAGAAAATTGGCTGAAAACGACTTAATATCAAGGACTCATCGGGCGAATCGATCTAGAACTGAAATCGGAATGCTCACTGACATTTTCCCCTCTCCGAAAGTCTGAAAATTTATGGAAAAATGACTAAGTCCAAAAAACATTTTTTTTAACTTTTTTCAATTTTACCCCCGTGGGATATATATTCTACCCACACACATTTGGAACTTTCCTGGGGTACCCTCGCACATATTATTCCCTCATTTAATGGATATTTTCACCAAAAAGTGAAGTTTTCAAAATGTCAGAAAATTGGCTGAAAACGACTTAATATCAAGGACTCATCGGGCGAATCGCTCTGGAACTGAAATCGGAATGCTCACTGACATTTTTCCCTCTCCGAAAGTCTGAAAAATGATGGAAAAATGACTAAGTCCAAAAAAATTTTTTTTAAACTTTTTTCAATTTTACCCCCATGGGATATATATTCTACCCACACACATTTGGAACTTTCCTGGGGTACCCTCACACATATTATTCCCTCATTTAATGGATATTTTCACCAAAAAGGGAAGTTTTCAAAAAGTCAGAAAATTGGCTGAAAATGACTTAATATCAAGGACTCATCGGGCGAATCGATCTAGAACTGAAATCGGAATGCTCACTGACATTTTCCCCTCTCCGAAAGTCTGAAAAATGATGGAAAAATGACTAAGTCGAAAAAACATTTTTTTCAACTTTTTTCAATTTTACCCGCGTGGGATATATATTCTACCCACACACATTTGGAACTCTCCTGGGGTACCCTCACACATATTATTCCCTCATTTAATGTATATTTTCACCAAAGAGTGAAGTTTTCAAAAAGTCCGAAAATTGGCTGAAAACGACTTAATATCAAGGACTCATCCGGCGAATCACTCTGGAACTGAAATCGGAATGCTCACTGACATTTTCCCCTCTCCGAAAGTCTGAAAAATGATGGAAAAATGACTAAGTCCAAAAAAAATTTTTTTAAACTTTTTTCAATTTTACCCCCGTGGGATATATATTCTACCCACACACATTTGGAACTCTCCTGGGGTACCCTCACACATATTATTCCCTCATTTAATGTATATTTTCACCAAAGAGTGAAGTTTTCAAAAAGTCCGAAAATTGGCTGAAAACGACTTAATATCAAGGACTCATCCGGCGAATCACTCTGGAACTGAAATCGGAATGCTCACTGACATTTTCCCCTCTCCGAAAGTCTGAAAAATGATGGAAAAATGACTATGTCCAAAAAAAATTTTTTTAAACTTTTTTCAATTTTACCCCCGTGGGATATATATTCTACCCACACACATTTGGAACTCTCCTGGGGTACCCTCACACATATTATTCCCTCATTTAATGGATATTTTCACCAAAAAGTGAAGTTATCAAAAAGTCAGAAAATTGGCTGAAAGCGACTTAATATCAAGGACTCATCGGGCGAATCGCTCTGGAACTGAAATCGGAATGCTCACTACCATTTTCCCCCCTTCGAAAGTCTGAAAAATGATGGAAAAATGACTAAGTCCAAAAAAAAATTTAAAAAACTTTTTTCAATTTTACCCCCGTGGGATATATATTCTACCCACACACATTTGGAACTGTCCTGGGGTACCCTCACACATATTATTCCCTCATTTAATGGATATTTTCACCAAAAAGGGAAGTTTTCAAAAAGTCAGAAAATTGGCTGAAAACGACTTAATATCAAGGACTCATCGGGCGAATCGATCTAGAACTGAAATCGGAATGCTCACTGACATTTTCCCCTCTCCGAAAGTCTGAAAAATTATGGAAAAATGACTAAGTCCAAAAAACATTTTTTTCAACTTTTTTCAATTTTACCCGCGTGGGATATATATTCTACCCACACACATTTGGAACTCTCCTGGGGTACCCTCACACATATTATTCCCTCATTTAATCGATATTTTCACCAAAAAGTGAAGTTTTCAAAAAGTTAAAATTGGCTGAAAACGACTTAATATCAAGGACTCATCGGGCGAATCGCTCTGGAACTGAAATCGGAATGCTCATTGACATTTTTCCCTCTCCGAAAGTCTGAAAAATGATGGAAAAATGACTAAGTCCAAAAAATTTTTTTTCAACTTTTTTCAATTTTACCCCTGTGGGATATACATTCTACCCACACACATTTGGAACTCCCCTGGGGTACCCTCACACATATTATTCCCTCATTTAATGTATATTTTCACCAAAGAGTGAAGTTTTCAAAAAGTCCGAAAATTGGCTGAAAACGACTTAATATCAAGGACTCATCCGGCGAATCACTCTGGAACTGAAATCGGAATGCTCACTGTCATTTTCCCCTCTCCGAAAGTCTGAAAAATGATGGAAAAATGACTAAGTCCAAAAAAAAATTTAAAAAACTTTTTTCAATTTTACCCCCATGGGATATATATTCTACCCACACACATTTGGAACTGTCCTGGGGTACCCTCACACATATTATTCCCTCATTTAATGGATATTTTCACCAAAAAGGGAAGTTTTCAAAAATTCAGAAAATTGGCTGAAAACGACTTAATATCAAGGACTCATCGGGCGAATCGATCTAGAACTGAAATCGGAATGCTCACTGACATTTTCCCCTCTCCGAAAGTCTGAAAAATTATGGAAAAATGACTAAGTCCAAAAAACATTTTTTTTAACTTTTTTCAATTTTACCCCCGTGGGATATATATTCTACCCACACACATTTGGAACTTTCCTGGGGTACCCTCGCACATATTATTCCCTCATTTAATGGATATTTTCACCAAAAAGTGAAGTTTTCAAAATGTCAGAAAATTGGCTGAAAACGACTTAATATCAAGGATTCATCGGGCGAATCGCTCTGGAACTGAAATCGGAATGCTCACTGACATTTTTCCCTCTCCGAAAGTCTGAAAAATGATGGAAAAATGACTAAGTCCAAAAAATTTTTTTTTAAACTTTTTTCAATTTTACCCCCATGGGATATATATTCTACCCACACACATTTGGAACTTTCCTGGGGTACCCTCACACATATTATTCCCTCATTTAATGGATATTTTCACCAAAAAGGGAAGTTTTCAAAAAGTCAGAAAATTGGCTGAAAATGACTTAATATCAAGGACTCATCGGGCGAATCGATCTAGAACTGAAATCGGAATGCTCACTGACATTTTCCCCTCTCCGAAAGTCTGAAAAATGATGGAAAAATGACTAAGTCCAAAAAACATTTTTTTCAACTTTTTTCAATTTTACCCGCGTGGGATATATATTCTACCCACACACATTTGGAACTCTCCTGGGGTACCCTCACACATATTATTCCCTCATTTAATGTATATTTTCACCAAAGAGTGAAGTTTTCAAAAAGTCCGAAAATTGGCTGAAAACGACTTAATATCAAGGACTCATCCGGCGAATCACTCTGGAACTGAAATCGGAATGCTCACTGACATTTTCCCCTCTCCGAAACTCTGAAAAATGATGGAAAAATGACTAAGTCCAAAAAAAATTTTTTTAAACTTTTTTCAATTTTACCCCCGTGGGATATATATTCTACCCACACACATTTGGAACTCTCCTGGGGTACCCTCACACATATTATTCCCTCATTTAATGTATATTTTCACCAAAGAGTGAAGTTTTCAAAAAGTCCGAAAATTGGCTGAAAACGACTTAATATCAAGGACTCATCCGGCGAATCACTCTGGAACTGAAATCGGAATGCTCACTGACATTTTCCCCTCTCCGAAAGTCTGAAAAATGATGGAAAAATGACTATGTCCAAAAAAAATTTTTTTAAACTTTTTTCAATTTTACCCCCGTGGGATATATATTCTACCCACACACATTTGGAACTCTCCTGGGGTACCCTCACACATATTATTCCCTCATTTAATGGATATTTTCACCAAAAAGTGAAGTTATCAAAAAGTCAGAAAATTGGCTGAAAGCGACTTAATATCAAGGACTCATCGGGCGAATCGCTCTGGAACTGAAATCGGAATGCTCACTACCATTTTCCCCCCTTCGAAAGTCTGAAAAATGATGGAAAAATGACTAAGTCCAAAAAAAAATTTAAAAAACTTTTTTCAATTTTACCCCCGTGGGATATATATTCTACCCACACACATTTGGAACTGTCCTGGGGTACCCTCACACATATTATTCCCTCATTTAATGGATATTTTCACCAAAAAGGGAAGTTTTCAAAAAGTCAGAAAATTGGCTGAAAACGACTTAATATCAAGGACTCATCGGGCGAATCGATCTAGAACTGAAATCGGAATGCTCACTGACATTTTCCCCTCTCCGAAAGTCTGAAAAATTATGGAAAAATGACTAAGTCCAAAAAACATTTTTTTCAACTTTTTTCAATTTTACCCGCGTGGGATATATATTCTACCCACACACATTTGGAACTCTCCTGGGGTACCCTCACACATATTATTCCCTCATTTAATCGATATTTTCACCAAAAAGTGAAGTTTTCAAAAAGTTAAAATTGGCTGAAAACGACTTAATATCAAGGACTCATCGGGCGAATCGCTCTGGAACTGAAATCGGAATGCTCATTGACATTTTTCCCTCTCCGAAAGTCTGAAAAATGATGGAAAAATGACTAAGTCCAAAAAATTTTTTTTCAACTTTTTTCAATTTTACCCCTGTGGGATATACATTCTACCCACACACATTTGGAACTCCCCTGGGGTACCCTCACACATATTATTCCCTCATTTAATGTATATTTTCACCAAAGAGTGAAGTTTTCAAAAAGTCCGAAAATTGGCTGAAAACGACTTAATATCAAGGACTCATCCGGCGAATCACTCTGGAACTGAAATCGGAATGCTCACTGTCATTTTCCCCTCTCCGAAAGTCTGAAAAATGATGGAAAAATGACTAAGTCCAAAAAAAATTTTTTTAAACTTTTTTCAATTTTACCCCCGTGGGATATATATTCTACCCACACACATTTGGATCTCTCCTGGGGTACCCTCACACATATTATTCCCTAATTTAATGGATATTTTCACCAAAAAGTGAAGTTTTCAAAAAGTCAGAAAATTGGCTGAAAGCGACTTAATATCAAGGACTCATCGGGCGAATCGCTCTGGAACTGAAATCGGAATGCTCACTACCATTTTCCCCCCTTCGAAAGTCTGAAAAATGATGGAAAAATGACTAAGTCCAAAAAAAAATTTAAAAAACTTTTTTCAATTTTACCCCCGTGGGATATATATTCTACCCACACACATTTGGAACTGTCCTGGGGTACCCTCACACATATTATTCCCTCATTTAATGGATATTTTCACCAAAAAGGGAAGTTTTCAAAAAGTCAGAAAATTGGCTGAAAACGACTTAATATCAAGGACTCATCGGGCGAATCGATCTAGAACTGAAATCGGAATGCTCACTGACATTTTCCCCTCTCCGAAAGTCTGAAAAATTATGGAAAAATGACTAAGTCCAAAAAACATTTTTTTTTAACTTTTTTCAATTTTACCCCCGTGGGATATATATTCTACCCACACACATTTGGAACTTTCCTGGGGTACCCTCGCACATATTATTCCCTCATTTAATGGATATTTTCACCAAAAAGTGAAGTTTTCAAAATGTCAGAAAATTGGCTGAAAACGACTTAATATCAAGGACTCATCGGGCGAATCGCTCTGGAACTGAAATCGGAATGCTCACTGACATTTTTCCCTCTCCGAAAGTCTGAAAAATGATGGAAAAATGACTAAGTCCAAAAAAATTTTTTTTAAACTTTTTTCAATTTTACCCCCATGGGATATATATTCTACCCACACACATTTGGAACTTTCCTGGGGTACCCTCACACATATTATTCCCTCATTTAATGGATATTTTCACCAAAAAGGGAAGTTTTCAAAAAGTCAGAAAATTGGCTGAAAATGACTTAATATCAAGGACTCATCGGGCGAATCGATCTAGAACTGAAATCGGAATGCTCACTGACATTTTCCCCTCTCCGAAAGTCTGAAAAATGATGGAAAAATGACTAAGTCCAAAAAACATTTTTTTCAACTTTTTTCAATTTTACCCGCGTGGGATATATATTCTACCCACACACATTTGGAACTCTCCTGGGGTACCCTCACACATATTATTCCCTCATTTAATGTATATTTTCACCAAAGAGTGAAGTTTTCAAAAAGTCCGAAAATTGGCTGAAAACGACTTAATATCAAGGACTCATCCGGCGAATCACTCTGGAACTGAAATCGGAATGCTCACTGACATTTTCCCCTCTCCGAAAGTCTGAAAAATGATGGAAAAATGACTAAGTCCAAAAAAAATTTTTTTAAACTTTTTTCGATTTTACCCCCGTGGGATATATATTCTACCCACACACATTTGGAACTCTCCTGGGGTACCCTCACACATATTATTCCCTCATTTAATGTATATTTTCACCAAAGAGTGAAGTTTTCAAAAAGTCCGAAAATTGGCTGAAAACGACTTAATATCAAGGACTCATCCGGCGAATCACTCTGGAACTGAAATCGGAATGCTCACTGACATTTTCCCCTCTCCGAAAGTCTGAAAAATGATGGAAAAATGACTATGTCCAAAAAAAATTTTTTTAAACTTTTTTCAATTTTACCCCCGTGGGATATATATTCTACCCACAAACATTTGGAACTCTCCTGGGGTACCCTCACACATATTATTCCCTCATTTAATGGATATTTTCACCAAAAAGTGAAGTTTTCAAAAAGTCAGAAAATTGGCTGAAAACGACTTAATATCAAGGACTCATCGGGCGAATCGATCTAGAACTGAAATCGGAATGCTCACTGACATTTTCCCCTCTCCGAAAGTCTGAAAAATGATAGAAAAATGACTAAGTCCAAAAAACATTTTTTTCAACTTTTTTCAATTTTACCCCCGTGGGATATATATTCTACCCACACACATTTGGATCTCTCCTGGGGTACCCTCACACACATTATTCCCTAATTTAATGGATATTTTCACCAAAAAGTGAAGTTTTCAAAAAGTCAGAAAATTGGCTAAAAGCGACTTAATATCAAGGACTCATCGGGCGAATCGCTCTGGAACTGAAATCGGAATGCTCACTACCATTTCCCCCCCTTCGAAAGTCTGAAAAATGATGGAAAAATGACTAAGTCCAAAAAAAAATTTTAAAAACTTTTTTCAATTTTACCCCCGTGGGATATATATTCTACCCACACACATTTGGAACTTTCCTGGGGTACCCTTGCACATATTATTCCCTCATTTAATGGATATTTTCACCAAAAAGTGAAGTTTTCAAAATGTCAGAAAATTGGCTGAAAATGACTTAATATCAAGGACTCATCGGGCGAATCACTCTGGAACTGAAATCGGAATACTCACTGACATTTTCCCCTCTCCGAAAGTCTGAAAAATGATGGAAAAATGACTAAGTCCAAAAAACATTTTTTTCAAATTTTTGCAATTTTACCCCCGTGGGATATTTATTCCACCCACACACATTTGGAACTCTCCTGGGGTACCCTCACACATATTATTCCCTCATTTAATGTATATTTTCACCAAAGAGTGAAGTTTTCAAAAAGTCCGAAAATTGGCTGAAAACGACTTAATATCAAGGACTCATCCGGCGAATCACTCTGGAACTGAAATCGGAATGCTCACTGACATTTTCCCCTCTCCGAAAGTCTGAAAAATGATGGAAAAATGACTAAGTCAAAAAAAAAAAATTTAAAAAACTTTTTTCAATTTTACCCCCGTGGGATATATATTCTACCCACACACATTTGGAACTGTCCTGGGATACCCTCACACATATTATTCCCTCATTTAATGGATATTTTCACCAAAAAGGGAAGTTTTCAAAAAGTCAGAAAATTGGCTGAAAACGACTTAATATCAAGGACTCATCGGGCGAATCGATCTAGAACTGAAATCGGAATGCTCACTGACATTTTCCCCTCTCCGAAAGTCTGAAAAATTATGGAAAAATGACTAAGTCCAAAAAACATTTTTTTTAACTTTTTTCAATTTTACCCCCGTGGGATATATATTCTACCCACACACATTTGGAACTTTCCTGGGGTACCCTCGCACATATTATTCCCTCATTTAATGGATATTTTCACCAAAAAGTGAAGTTTTCAAAATGTCAGAAAATTGGCTGAAAACGACTTAATATCAAGGACTCATCGGGCGAATCGCTCTGGAACTGAAATCGGAATGCTCACTGACATTTTTCCCTCTCCGAAAGTCTGAAAAATGATGGAAAAATGACTAAGTCCAAAAAAATTTTTTTTAAACTTTTTTCAATTTTACCCCCATGGGATATATATTCTACCCACACACATTTGGAACTTTCCTGGGGTACCCTCACACATATTATTCCCTCATTTAATGGATATTTTCACCAAAAAGGGAAGTTTTCAAAAAGTCAGAAAATTGGCTGAAAATGACTTAATATCAAGGACTCATCGGGCGAATCGATCTAGAACTGAAATCGGAATGCTCACTGACATTTTCCCCTCTCCGAAAGTCTGAAAAATGATGGAAAAATGACTAAGTCGAAAAAACATTTTTTTCAACTTTTTTCAATTTTTCCCGCGTGGGATATATATTCTACCCACACACATTTGGAACTCTCCTGGGGTACCCTCACACATATTATTCCCTCATTTAATGTATATTTTCACCAAAGAGTGAAGTTTTCAAAAAGTCCGAAAATTGGCTGAAAACGACTTAATATCAAGGACTCATCCGGCGAATCACTCTGGAACTGAAATCGGAATGCTCACTGACATTTTCCCCTCTCCGAAAGTCTGAAAAATGATGGAAAAATGACTAAGTCAAAAAAAAAAAATTTAAAAAACTTTTTTCAATTTTACCCCCGTGGGATATATATTCTACCCACACACATTTGGAACTGTCCTGGGGTACCCTCACACATATTATTCCCTCATTTAATGGATATTTTCACCAAAAAGGGAAGTTTTCAAAAAGTCAGAAAATTGGCTGAAAACGACTTAATATCAAGGACTCATCGGGCGAATCGATCTAGAACTGAAATCGGAATGCTCACTGACATTTTCCCCTCTCCGAAAGTCTGAAAAATTATGGAAAAATGACTAAGTCCAAAAAACATTTTTTTTAACTTTTTTCAATTTTACTACCGTGGGATATATATTCTACCCACACACATTTGGAACTTTCCTGGGGTACCCTCGCACATATTATTCCCTCATTTAATGGATATTTTCACCAAAAAGTGAAGTTTTCAAAATGTCAGAAAATTGGCTGAAAACGACTTAATATCAAGGACTCATCGGGCGAATCGCTCTGGAACTGAAATCGGAATGCTCACTGACATTTTTCCCTCTCCGAAAGTCTGAAAAATGATGGAAAAATGACTAAGTCCAAAAAAATTTTTTTTAAACTTTTTTCAATTTTACCCCCATGGGATATATATTCTACCCACACACATTTGGAACTTTCCTGGGGTACCCTCACACATATTATTCCCTCATTTAATGGATATTTTCACCAAAAAGGGAAGTTTTCAAAAAGTCAGAAAATTGGCTGAAAATGACTTAATATCAAGGACTCATCGGGCGAATCGATCTAGAACTGAAATCGGAATGCTCACTGACATTTTCCCCTCTCCGAAAGTCTGAAAAATGATGGAAAAATGACTAAGTCGAAAAAACATTTTTTTCAACTTTTTTCAATTTTACCCGCGTGGGATATATATTCTACCCACACACATTTGGAACTCTCCTGGGGTACCCTCACACATATTATTCCCTCATTTAATGTATATTTTCACCAAAGAGTGAAGTTTTCAAAAAGTCCGAAAATTGGCTGAAAACGACTTAATATCAAGGACTCATCCGGCGAATCACTCTGGAACTGAAATCGGAATGCTCACTGACATTTTCTCCTCTCCGAAAGTCTGAAAAATGATGGAAAAATGACTAAGTCCAAAAAAAATTTTTTTAAACTTTTTTCAATTTTACCCCCGTGGGATATATATTCTACCCACACACATTTGGAACTCTCCTGGGGTACCCTCACACATATTATTCCCTCATTTAATGTATATTTTCACCAAAGAGTGAAGTTTTCAAAAAGTCCGAAAATTGGCTGAAAACGACTTAATATCAAGGACTCATCCGGCGAATCACTCTGGAACTGAAATCGGAATGCTCACTGACATTTTCCCCTCTCCGAAAGTCTGAAAAATGATGGAAAAATGACTATGTCCAAAAAAAATTTTTTTAAACTTTTTTCAATTTTACCCCCGTGGGATATATATTCTACCCACACACATTTGGAACTCTCCTGGGGTACCCTCACACATATTATTCCCTCATTTAATGTATATTTTCACCAAAGAGTGAAGTTTTCAAAAAGTCCGAAAATTGGCTGAAAACAACTTAATATCAAGGACTCATCCGGCGAATCACTCTGGAACTGAAATCGGAATGCTCACTGACATTTTCCCCTCTCCGAAAGTCTGAAAAATGATGGAAAAATGACTATGTCCAAAAAAAATTTTTTTAAACTTTTTTCAATTTTACCCCCGTGGGATATATATTCTACCCACACACATTTGGAACTCTCCTGGGGTACCCTCACACATATTATTCCCTCATTTAATGGATATTTTCACCAAAAAGTGAAGTTATCAAAAAGTCAGAAAATTGGCTGAAAGCGACTTAATATCAAGGACTCATCGGGCGAATCGCTCTGGAACTGAAATCGGAATGCTCACTACCATTTTCCCCCCTTCGAAAGTCTGAAAAATGATGGAAAAATGACTAAGTCCAAAAAAAAATTTAAAAAACTTTTTTCAATTTTACCCCCGTGGGATATATATTCTACCCACACACATTTGGAACTGTCCTGGGGTACCCTCACACATATTATTCCCTCATTTAATGGATATTTTCACCAAAAAGGAAAGTTTTCAAAAAGTCAGAAAATTGGCTGAAAACGACTTAATATCAAGGACTCATCGGGCGAATCGATCTAGAACTGAAATCGGAATGCTCACTGACATTTTCCCCTCTCCGAAAGTCTGAAAAATTATGGAAAAATGACTAAGTCCAAAAAACATTTTTTTCAACTTTTTTCAATTTTACCCGCGTGGGATATATATTCTACCCACACACATTTGGAACTCTCCTGGGGTACCCTCACACATATTATTCCCTCATTTAATGGATATTTTCACCAAAAAGTGAAGTTTTCAAAAAGTTAAAATTGGCTGAAAACGACTTAATATCAAGGACTCATCGGGCGAATCGCTCTGGAACTGAAATCGGAATGCTCATTGACATTTTTCCCTCTCCGAAAGTCTGAAAAATGATGGAAAAATGACTAAGTCCAAAAAATTTTTTTTCAACTTTTTTCAATTTTACCCCTGTGGGATATACATTCTACCCACACACATTTGGAACTCCCCTGGGGTACCCTCACACATATTATTCCCTCATTTAATGTATATTTTCACCAAAGAGTGAAGTTTTCAAAAAGTCCGAAAATTGGCTGAAAACGACTTAATATCAAGGACTCATCGGGCGAATCACTCTGGAACTGAAATCGGAATGCTCACTGTCATTTTCCCCTCTCCGAAAGTCTGAAAAATGATGGAAAAATGACTAAGTCCAAAAAAAATTTAAAAAACTTTTTTCAATTTTACCCCCGTGGGATATATATTCTACCCACACACATTTGGAACTGTCCTGGGGTACCCTCACACATATTATTCCCTCATTTAATGGATATTTTCACCAAAAAGGGAAGTTTTCAAAAAGTCAGAAAATTGGCTGAAAACGACTTAATATCAAGGACTCATCGGGCGAATCGATCTAGAACTGAAATCGGAATGCTCACTGACATTTTCCCCTCTCCGAAAGTCTGAAAAATTATGGAAAAATGACTAAGTCCAAAAAACATTTTTTTTAACTTTTTTCAATTTTACCCCCGTGGGATATATATTCTACCCACACACATTTGGAACTTTCCTGGGGTACCCTCGCACATATTATTCCCTCATTTAATGGATATTTTCACCAAAAAGTGAAGTTTTCAAAATGTCAGAAAATTGGCTGAAAACGACTTAATATCAAGGACTCATCGGGCGAATCGCTCTGGAACTGAAATCGGAATGCTCACTGACATTTTTCCCTCTCCGAAAGTCTGAAAAATGATGGAAAAATGACTAAGTCCAAAAAAATTTTTTTTAAACTTTTTTCAATTTTACCCCCATGGGATATATATTCTACCCACACACATTTGGAACTTTCCTGGGGTACCCTCACACATATTATTCCCTCATTTAATGGATATTTTCACCAAAAAGGGAAGTTTTCAAAAAGTCAGAAAATTGGCTGAAAATGACTTAATATCAAGGACTCATCGGGCGAATCGATCTAGAACTGAAATCGGAATGCTCACTGACATTTTCCCCTGTCCGAAAGTCTGAAAAATGATGGAAAAATGACTAAGTCCAAAAAACATTTTTTTCAACTTTTTTCAATTTTACCCGCGTGGGATATATATTCTACCCACACACATTTGGAACTCTCCTGGGGTACCCTCACACATATTATTCCCTCATTTAATGTATATTTTCACCAAAGAGTGAAGTTTTCAAAAAGTCCGAAAATTGGCTGAAAACGACTTAATATCAAGGACTCATCCGGCGAATCACTCTGGAACTGAAATCGGAATGCTCACTGACATTTTCCCCTCTCCGAAAGTCTGAAAAATGATGGAAAAATGACTAAGTCCAAAAAAAATTTTTTTAAACTTTTTTCAATTTTACCCCCGTGGGATATATATTCTACCCACACACATTTGGAACTCTCCTGGGGTACCCTCACACATATTATTAACTCATTTAATGTATATTTTCACCAAAGAGTGAAGTTTTCAAAAAGTCCGAAAATTGGCTGAAAACGACCTAATATCAAGGTCTCATCCGGCGAATCACTCTGGAACTGAAATCGGAATGCTCACTGACATTTCCCCTCTCCGAAAGTCTGAAAAATGATGGAAAAATGACTATGTCCAAAAAAATTTTTTTTAAACTTTTTTCAATTTTACCCCCGTGGGATATATATTCTACCCACACACATTTGGAACTGTCCTGGGGTACCCTCACACATATTATTCCCTCATTTAATGGATATTTTCACCAAAAAGGGAAGTTTTCAAAAAGTCAGAAAATTGGCTGAAAACGACTTAATATCAAGGACTCATCGGGCGAATCGATCTAGAACTGAAATCGGAATGCTCACTGACATTTTCCCCTCTCCGAAAGTCTGAAAAATTATGGAAAAATGACTAAGTCCAAAAAACATTTTTTTCAACTTTTTTCAATTTTACCCGCGTGGGATATATATTCTACCCAGACACATTTGGAACTCTCCTGGGGTACCCTCACACATATTATTCCCTCATTTAAGCGATATTTTCACCAAAAAGTGAAGTTTTCAAAAAGTTAAAATTGGCTGAAAACGACTTAATATCAAGGACTCATCGGGCGAATCGCTCTGGAACTGAAATCGGAATGCTCATTGACATTTTTCCCTCTCCGAAAGTCTGAAAAATGATGGAAAAATGACTAAGTCCAAAAAATTTTTTTTAAACTTTTTTCAATTTTACCCCTGTGGGATATACATTCTACCCACACACATTTGGAACTCCCCTGGGGTACCCTCACACATATTATTCCCTAATTTAATGGATATTTTCACCAAAAAGTGAAGTTTTCAAAAAGTCAGAAAATTGGCTGAAAGCGACTTAATATCAAGGACTCATCGGGCGAATCGCTCTGGAACTGAAATCGGAATGCTCACTACCATTTTCCCCCCTTCGAAAGTCTGAAAAATGATGGAAAAATGACTAAGTCCAAAAAAAAATTTAAAAAACTTTTTTCAATTTTACCCCCGTGGGATATATATTCTACCCACACACATTTGGAACTGTCCTGGGGTACCCTCACACATATTATTCCCTCATTTAATGGATATTTTCACCAAAAAGGGAAGTTTTCAAAAAGTCAGAAAATTGGCTGAAAACGACTTAATATCAAGGACTCATCGGGCGAATCGATCTAGAACTGAAATCGGAATGCTCACTGACATTTTCCCCTCTCCGAAAGTCTGAAAAATTATGGAAAAATGACTAAGTCCAAAAAACATTTTTTTTAACTTTTTTCAATTTTACCCCCGTGGGATATATATTCTACCCACACACATTTGGAACTTTCCTGGGGTACCCTCGCACATATTATTCCCTCATTTAATGGATACTTTCACCAAAAAGTGAAGTTTTCAAAATGTCAGAAAATTGGCTGAAAACGACTAAATATCAAGGACTCATCGGGCGAATCGCTCGGGAACTGAAATCGGAATGCTCACTGACATTTTTCCCTCTCCGAAAGTCTGAAAAATGATGGAAAAATGACTAAGTCCAAAAAAATTTTTTTTAAACTTTTTTCAATTTTACCCCCATGGGATATATATTCTACCCACACACATTTGGAACTTTCCTGGGGTACCCTCACACATATTATTCCCTCATTTAATGGATATTTTCACCAAAAAGGGAAGTTTTCAAAAAGTCAGAAAATTGGCTGAAAATGACTTAATATCAAGGACTCATCGGGCGAATCGATCTAGAACTGAAATCGGAATGCTCACTGACATTTTCCCCTCTCCGAAAGTCTGAAAAATGATGGAAAAATGACTAAGTCCAAAAAACATTTTTTTCAACTTTTTTCAATTTTACCCGCGTGGGATATATATTCTACCCACACACATTTGGAACTCTCCTGGGGTACCCTCACACATATTATTCCCTCATTTAATCGATATTTTCACCCAAAAGTGAAGTTTTCAAAAAGTTAAAATTGGCTGAAAACGACTTAATATCAAGGACTCATCGGGCGAATCGCTCTGGAACTGAAATCGGAATGCTCATTGACATTTTTCCCTCTCCGAAAGTCTGAAAAATGATGGAAAAATGACTAAGTCCAAAAAATTTTTTTTCAACTTTTTTCAATTTTACCCCTGTGGGATATACATTCTACCCACACACATTTGGAACTCCCCTGGGGTACCCTCACACATATTATTCCCTCATTTAATGTATATTTTCACCAAAGAGTGAAGTTTTCAAAAAGTCCGAAAATTGGCTGAAAACGACTTAATATCAAGGACTCATCCGGCGAATCTCTCTGGAACTGAAATCGGAATGCTCACTGTCATTTTCCCCTCTCCGAAAGTCTGAAAAATGATGGAAAAATGACTAAGTCCAAAAAAAATTTTTTTAAACTTTTTTCAATTTTACCCCCGTGGGATATATATTCTACCCACACACATTTGGATCTCTCCTGGGGTACCCTCACACACATTATTCCCTAATTTAATGGATATTTTCACCAAAAAGTGAAGTTTTCAAAAAGTCAGAAAATTGGCTAAAAGCGACTTAATATCAAGGACTCATCGGGCGAATCGCTCTGGAACTGAAATCGGAATGCTCACTACCATTTCCCCCCCTTCGAAAGTCTGAAAAATGATGGAAAAATGACTAAGTCCAAAAAAAAATTTTAAAAACTTTTTTCAATTTTACCCCCGTGGGATATATATTCTACCCACACACATTTGGAACTTTCCTGGGGTACCCTTGCACATATTATTCCCTCATTTAATGGATATTTTCACCAAAAAGTGAAGTTTTCAAAATGTCAGAAAATTGGCTGAAAATGACTTAATATCAAGGACTCATCGGGCGAATCACTCTGGAACTGAAATCGGAATACTCACTGACATTTTCCCCTCTCCGAAAGTCTGAAAAATGATGGAAAAATGACTAAGTCCAAAAAACATTTTTTTCAAATTTTTGCAATTTTACCCCCGTGGGATATATATTCCACCCACAAACATTTGGAACTCTCCTGAGGTACCCTCACACATATTATTCCCTCATTTAATGGATATTTTCACCAAAAAGTGAAGTTTTCAAAAAGTCAAAATTGGCTGAAAACGACTTAATATCAAGGACTCATCGGGCGAATCGCTCTGGAACTGAAATCGGAATGCTCACTGACATTTTTCCCTCTCCGAAAGTCTGAAAAATGATGGAAAAATGACTAAGTCCTAAAAAAAATTTTTTAAACTTTTTTCAATTTTACCCCTGTGGGATATACATTCTACCCACACACATTTGGAACTCTCCTGGGGTACCCTCGCACATATTATTCCCTCATTTAATGGATATTTTCACCAAAAAGTGAAGTTTTCAAAAAGTCAGTAAATTGGCTGAAAATGACTTAATATCAAGGACTCATCGGGCGAATCACTCTGGAACTGAAATTGAAATGCTCACTGATATTTTCCCCTCTTCGAAAGTCTGAAAAATGATGGAAAAATTACTAAGTCCAAAAAACATTTTTTTCAACTTTTTTCAATTTTACCCCCGTAGGATATATATTCTACCCACACACATTTGGAACTTTCCTGGGGTACCCTCGCACATATTATTCCCTCATTTAATGGATATTTTCACCAAAAAGTGAAGTTTTCAAAAAGTTAGAAAATTGGCTGAAAACGACTTAATATCAAGGACTCATCGGGCGAATCAATCTGGAACTGAAATCGGAGTGCTCACTGACATTTTCCCCTCTCCGAAAGTCTGAAAAATGATGGAAAAATGACTAAGTCCAAAAAATTTTTTTTAAAACTTTTATCAATTTTACCCCCGTGGGATATATATTCTACCCACACACATTTGGAACTCTCCTGGGGTACCCTCACACATATTATTCCCTCTATATATTCTACCCACACACATTTGGAACTCTCCTGGGGTACCCTCACACATATTATTCCCTCATTTAATGGATATTTTCACCAAAAAGTGAAGTTTTCAAAAAGTCAGAAAATTGGCTGAAAACGACTTAATATCAAGGACTCATCGGGCGAATCACTATGGAACTGAAATCGGAATGCTCACTGACATTTTCACCTCTCCAAAAGTCTGAAAAATGATGGAAAAATGAATAAGTCCAAAAAAAATTTTTTCAACTTTTTTCAATTTTACCCCCATGGGATATATATTCAACCCACACACATTTGGAACTCTACTGGGGTACCCTCACACATATTATTCCCTCATTTAATGGATATTTTCACCAAAAAGTGAAGTTTTCAAAAAGTCAGAAAATTGGCTGAAAGCGACTTAATATCAAGGACTCATCGGGCGAATCGATCTGGAACTGAAATCGGAATGCTCACTGACATTTCCCCCCCTTCGAAAGTCTGAAAAATGATGGAAAAATGACTAAGTCCAAAAAAAATTTTTTTACATATTTTTCAATTTTACCCCTGTGGGATATAAATTCTACCCACACACATTTGGAACTCTCCTGGGGTACCCTCGCACATATTATTCCTTCATTTAATGGATATTTTCACCAAAAAGTGAAGTTTTCAAAAAGTCAGAAAATTGGCTGAAAACGACTTAATATCAAGGACTCATCGGGCGAATCGTTCTGGAACTGAAATTGGAATGCTCACTGACATTTTTCCCTCTCCGAAAGTCTGAAAAATGATGGAAAAATGACTAAGTCCTAAAAAAGTTTTTTTAAACTTTTTTCAATTTTACCCCTGTGGGATATACATTCTACCCGCACACATTTGGAACTCTCCTGGGGTACCCTGCACATATTATTCCCTCATTTAATGGATATTTTCACCAAAAAGTGAAGTTTTCAAAAAGTCAGTAAATTGGCTGAAAATGACTTAATATCAAGGACTCATCGGGCAAATCACTCTGGAACTGAAATCGGAATGCTCACTGACATTTTCCCCTCTCCGAAAGTCTGAAAAATGATGGAAAAATGACTAAGTCCAAAAAACATTTTTTTCAACTTTTTTCAATTTTACCCCCGTGGGATATATATTCTACCCACACACATTTGAAACTCTCCTGGGGTACCCTCACACATATTATTCCCTCATTTAATGGATATTTTCACCAAAAAGTGAAGTTTTCAAAAAGTCAGAAAATTGGCTGAAAATGACTTATTATCAAGGACTCATCGGGTGAATCGCTCTGGAACTGAAATCGGAATGCTCACTGACATTTTCCCCTCTCCAAAAGTCTGAAAAATGATGGAAAAATGACTAAGTCCAAAAAATTTTTTTTAAAACTTTTTTCAATTTTACCCCCATGGGATATATATTCTACCCACACACATTTGGAACTCTCCTGGGGTACCCTCACACATATTATTCCCTCATTTAATGGATATTTTCACCAAAAAGTGAAATATTCAAAAAGTCAGAAAATTGGCTGAAAATGACTTATTATCAAGGACTCATCCGGCGAATCGCTCTGGAACCGAAATCAGAATGCTCACTGATATTTTCCACTCTCTGAAAGTCTGAAAAATGATGGAAAAATGACTAAGTCAAAAAAAATTTTTTTTAAACTTTTTTAAATTTTACCCCAGTGGGATATATATTCTACCCACACACATTTGGTACTCTCCTGAGGTACCCTCACACATATTATTCCCTCATTTAATGGATATTTTCACCAAAAAATAAAGTTTTCAAAAAGTCCGAAAATTGGCTGAAAACGACTTAATATCAAAGACTCATCGGGCGAATCACTCTAGAACTGAAATCGGATTGCTCACTGACATTTTCCCCTCTCCGAAGGGCTGAAAAATGATGGAAAAATGACAAAGTCCTAAAAAAAATGTTTTCAACTTTTTTCAACTTTTTCCCCCGTGGGATATATATTCTACCCACACACATTTGGAACTCTCCTGCGGTACCCTCACACATATTCCCTCATTTAATGGATATTTTCACCAAAAAGTGAAGTTTTCAAAAAGTCAGAAAATTGGCTGAAAACGACTTAATATCATGGACTCATCAGGCGAATCACTCTGGAACTGAAATCGGAATGCTCACTGACATTTTCCCCTCTCCGAAAGGCTGAAAAATGATGGAAAAATGAATAAGTCCTAAAAAAAATTTTTTCAACTTTTTTAAATTTTTCCCCCATGGGATATATATTCTACCCACACACATTTGGAACTCTCCTGGGGTACTCTCACACATATTATTCCCTCATTTAATGGATATTTTCACCAAAAAGTGAAGTTTTCAAAATGTCAGAAAATTGGCTGAAAATGACTTATTATCAAGGACTCATCGGGCGAATCGCTCTGGAACTGAAATTGGAATGGTCACTGACATTTTCCCCTCTCCGAAAGTCTGAAAAATGATGGAAAAATGACTAAGTCCAAAAAAAATTTTTTCAACTTTTTGCTATATTACCCCCGTGGGATATATATTCTACCCACACACATTTGGAACTCTCCTGGGGTACCCTCACACATATTCCCTCATTTAATGGATATTTTCACCAAAAAGTGAAGTTTTCAAAAAGTCAGAAAATTGGCTGAAAACGACTTAATATCAAGGACTCATCGGGCAAATCACTCTGGAACTGAAATTGGAATGCTCACTGACATTTTCCACTCTCCGAAAGTCTGAAAAATGATGGAAAAATGACTAAGTCCAAAAAAAAATTTTTTAAACTTTTTTCAATATTACCCCCGTGGGATATATATTCTACCCACACACATTTGGAACTCTCCTGGGGTACCCTCACACATATTATTCCCTCATTTAATGGATATTTTCATCAAAAAGTGAAGTTTTCAAAAAGTCCGAAAATTGGCTGAAAACGAATTAATGTCAAGGATTCATCGGGCCAATCATTTTGGATTTGAAATCGGAATGCTCACTGACATTTTCCCATCTCCAAAATTCTGAAAAATGCTGGAAAAATGACTAAGTCCAAAAAAATTTTTTTTCAACTTTTTGCAATTTTACCCCCGTGGGATATATATTCTACCCACACACATTTGAAACTCTCATGGGGTGCCCTCACACATATTATTCCCTCATTTAATGGATATTTTCACCAAAAAGTGAAGTTTTCAAAAAGTCAGAAAATTGGCTGAAAATGTCTTATTATCCAAGACTCATCGGGTGAATCGCTCTGGAACTGAAATCCGAATGCTCACTGACATTTTCCACTCTCCGAAAGTCTGAAAAATGATGGAAAAATGACTAAGTCCAAAAAAAAATTTTTTAAACTTTTTTCAATATTACCCCCGTGGGATATATATTCTACCCACACACATTTGGAACTCTCCTGGGGTACCCTCACACATATTATTCCCTCATTTAATGGATATTTTCATCAAAAAGTGAAGTTTTCAAAAAGTCAGAAAATTGGCTGAAAACGAATTAATGTCAAGGACTCATCGGGCGAATCACTCTGAAACTGAAATCGGAATGCTCACTGACATTTTCCCCTCTCTGAAAGTCTGAAAAATAATGGAAAAATGACTAAGTCCAAAAAAATTTTTTTTAAACTTTTTTCAATTTTACCCCCGTGGGATATATATTATACCCACACACATTTGGAACTCTCCTGGGGTACCCTCACACAAATTATTCCCTCATTTAATGGATTTTTTCACCAATCATGAAGTTTTCAAAAAGTCAGAAAATTGGTTGAAAATTACTTAATATCAAGGACTCATCGGGTGAATCACTCTGGAATTCAAATCGGAATGCTCAGTGACATTTTCCCCTCTCCGAAAGTCTGAAAAATGATGGAAAAATGACCAAGTCTAAAAAAATTTTTTTGCAACTTTTTTCAATTTTACCCCTGTGGGATATACATTCTACCCACACACATTTGGAACTCTCCCGGGGTACCCTCACACATATTCCCTCATTTAATGGATATTTTCACCAAAAAGTGAAGTTTTCAAAAAGTCAGAAAATTGGCTGAAAATGACTTATTATCTAGGACTCATCGGGCGATTCGCTCTGGAACTGAAATCCCATTGCTCACTGACATTTTCCACTCTCCGAAAGTCTGAAAAATGATGGAAAAGTGACTAAGTCCAAAAAATTTTTTCCAACTTTTTTCAATTTTACTCCCGTGGGATATATATTCTACGCACACACATTTGGAACTCTCCTGGGGTACCCTCACACATATTATTCCCTCATTTAATGGATATTTTCACCAATTGTGAAGTTTTCAAAAAGTCAGAAAATTGGCTGAAAACGACTTAATATCAAGGACTCATCGGGCGAATCACTCTGGAATTGAAATCGGAATGCTCACTGACATTTTCCCCTCTCCAAAAGTCTGAAAAATGATGGAAAAATGACTAAGTCTAAAAAAAAATTTTTAAAACTTTTTTCAATTTTACCCCCGTGGGATATATATTCTACCCACACACACTTGGAACTCTCCTGGGTTACCCTCACACATATTATTCCCTCATTTAATGGATATTTTCACCAAAAAGTGAAGTTTTCAAAAAGTCAGAAAATTGGCTGAAAATGACTTATTATCAAGGATTCATCGGGCGAATCGCTCTGGAATTGAGATAGGAATGCTCACTGACATTTTCCCCTCTCCAAAAGTCTGAAAAATTATGGAAAAATTACTAAGTCCAAAAAATTTTTTTTTCAACTTTTTTCAATTTTACCCCTGTGGGATATACATTCTACCCACACACATTTGGAACGCTCCTGGGGTACCCTCACACATATTATTCCCTCATTTAATGTATATTTTCACCAAAAGTGAAGTTTTCAAAAATTCAGAAAATTGGCTGAAAGCGACTTAATATCAAGGTCTCATCGGGCGAATCGCTCTGGGACTGAAATCGGAATGCTCACTGACATTTTCCCCCCTTCGAAAGTCTGAAAAATGATGGAAAAATGACTAAGTCCAAAAAAATTTTTTTAAACTTTTTTCAATTTTACCCCTGTGGGATATACATTCTACCCACACACATTTGGAACTCTCCTGGGGCAACCTCACACATATTATTCCCTCATTTAATGGATATTTTCACCAAAAAGTGAAGTTTTCAAAAAGTCAGAAAATTGGCTGAAAACGACTTAATATCAAGGACTCATCGGGTGAAACACTCTGGAACTGAAATCGGAATACTCACTGACATTTTTAACCGTTCGAAAGTCTGAAAAATGATGGAAAAATGAGTAAGTCCAAAAAAAAATTTTTTCGACTCTTTTCAATTTTACCCCCGTGGGATATATATTCTACCCAAAAACATTTGGAACGCTCCTGGGGTACCCTCGGATATATTATTCCCTCAATTAATGGATATTTTCACCAAAAAGTGAAGTTTTCAAAAAGTCAGAAAATTGGCTGAAAACGACTTAATATCAAGGACTCATCGGGTGAAACACTCTGGAACTGAAATCGGAATACTCACTGACATTTTTCCCTCTCCGAAAGTCTGCAAAATGATGGAAAAATGACTAAGTCCAAAAAAAAATTTTTTAAACTTTTTTCAATTTTACCCCCATGGGATATATATTCTACCCACACACATTTGGAACTCTCCTGGGGTACCCTCACACATATTATTCCCTCATTTAATGGATATTTTCACCAAAAAGTGAAGTTTTCAAAAAGTCAAAATTGGCTATAAACGACCTAATATCAAGGACTCATCGGGCGAATCGCTCTGGAACTGAAATCGGAATGCTCACTGACATTTTCCCTTCTCCGAAAGTCTGAAAAAGTATGGAAAAATGACTAAGTCCAAAAAAATTATTTTTCAACTTTTTTCAATTTTACCCCTGTGGGATATGTATTCTACCCACATACATTTGGAACTCTCCTGGGGTGCCCTCACACATATTATTCCCTCATTTAATGTATATTTTCACCAAAAGTGAAGTTTTCACAAATTCAGAAAATTGGCTGAAAGCGACTTAACATCAAGGACTCATCGGGCGAATCGCTCTGGAACTGAAATCGGAATGCTCACTGACATTTTCCCCCCTTCGAAAGTCTGAAAAATGATGGAAAAATGACTAAGTCCAAAAAAATTTTTTTAAAACTTTTTTCAATTTTACCCCCGTGGGATATATATTCTATGCACACACATTTGGAACTCTCCTGGAGTAACCTCACACATATTATTCTCTCATTTAATGGATATTTTCACCAAAAAGTAAAGTTTTCAAAAATTCAGAAAATTGGCTGAAAGCGACTTAATATCAAGGACTCATCGATCGAATCACTCTGGAACTGAAATCGGAATACTCACTGACATTTTCCCCACTTCGAAAGTCTGAAAAATGATGGAAAAATGACTAAGTCCCAAAAAAATTTTTTAAAACTTTTTTCAATTTTACCCCCGTGGGATATATATTCTATGCACACACATTTCCAACTCTCCTGGGGTAACCTCACACATATTATTCTCTCATTTAATGGATATTTTCACCAAAAAGTGAAGTTTTCAAAAAGTCAGAAAATTAGCTGAAAACGACTTAATATCAAGGACTCATCGGGCGAATCACTCTGGAACTGAAATCAGAATACTCACTGACATTTTCCCCTCTCCGAAAGTTTGAAAAATGATGGAAAAATGACTAAGTCCAAAAAAATTTTTTTTTTACTTTTTTCAATTTTACCCCTGTGGGATATACATTCTACCCACACACATTTGGATCTCTCCTGGGGTACCCTCACACATATTATTCCCTCATTTAATGGATATTTTCACCAAAAAATGAAGTTTTCAAAAAGTCAGAAAATTGGCTGAAAACGACTTAATATCATGGACTTATCGTGCAAATCACTCTGGAACTGAAATCGGAATGCTCACTGACATTTTCCCCTCTCCAAAAGTCTGAAAAATGCTGGAAAAATGAGTAAGTCCAAAAAAAAATTTTTTAAACTTTTTTCAATTTTACCCCCATGGGATATATATTCTACCCACACACATTTGGAACTCTCCTGGGGTACCCTCACACATATTCCCTCATTTAATGGATATTTTCACCAAAAAGTGAAGTTTTCAAAAAGTCAAAATTGGCTATAAACGACCTAATATCAAGGACTCATCGGGCGAATCGCTCTGGAACTGAAATCGGAATGCTCACTGACATTTTTCCCTCTCCGAAAGTCTGAAAAATGATGGAAAAATTACTAAGTCCAAAAAAATTTTTTTTCAACTTTTTTCAATTTTACCCCCATGGGATATATATTCTACCCACACACATTTGGAACTCTCCTGGGGTACCCTCACACATATTATTCCCTCATTTAATGGATATTTTCACCAAAAAATGAAGTTTTCAAATAGTCAGAAAATTGGCTGAAAACGACTTAATATCAAGGACTCATTGGGCGAATCACTCTGGAACTGAAATCAGAATACTCACTGACATTTTCCCCTCTCCGAAAGTCTGAAAAATGATGGAAAAATGACTAAGTCCAAAAAAATTTTTTTTGAACTTTTTTCAATTTTACCCCTGTGGGATATACATTCTACCCACACACATTTGGAACTCTCCTGGGGTACCCTCACACATATTATTCCCTCATTTAATGGATATTTTCACCAAAAAGTGAAGTTTTCAAAAAGTCAGAAAATTTTCTGAAAACGACTTAATATCAAGGACTCATCGGGCGAATCACTCTGGAACTGAAATAGGAATACTCACTGATATTTTCCCCTCTCCGAAAGGCTGAAAAATGATGGAAAAATGACTAAGTCCAAAAAAAATTTTTTTCAACTTTTCTCAATTTTACCCCCATGGGATATATATTCTACCCACACACATTTGGAACTCTCCTGGGGTACCCTCGCACATATTATTCCCTCATTTAATGGATATTTTCACCAAAAAGTGAAGTTTTCAAAAAGTCAGAAAATTGGCTGAAAACGACTTCATATCAAGGACTCATCGGGCGAATCACTCTGGAACTGAAATTGGAATGCTCACTGACATTTTCCCCTCTCTGAAAGTCTGAAAAATGATGGAAAAAGGACTAATTCTAAAAAAATTTTTCTTTTACATATTTTCAATTTTACCCCGTGGGATATATATTCTACCCACACACATTTGGAACTCTCCTGGGGTACCCTCACACATATTATTCCCTCATTTAATGGATATTTTCACCAAAAAGTGAAGTTTTCAAAAAGTCAGAAAATTGGCTGAAAACGACTTAATATCAAGGACTCATCGGGCGAATCACTCTGGAACTGAAATCAGAATACTCACTGACATTTTCCCCTCTCCGAAAGTCTGAAAAATGATGTAAAAATGGCTAAGTCCAAAAAAAAATTTTTTTAAACTTTTTTCAATTTTAGCCCTGTAGCATATATATTCTACCCACACACATTTGGAACTCTCCTGGGGTACCCTCACACATATTATTTCCTCATTTAATGGATATTTTCACCAAAAAGTGAAGTTTTCAAAAAGTCAGAAAATTGGCTGAAAACGACTTAATATCAAGGACTCATCAGGCGAATCACTCTGGAACTGAAATCAGAATACTCACTGACATTTTCCCCTCTCCGAAAGTCTGAAAAATGATGGAAAAATGACTAAGTCCAAAAAAAATTTTTTTTCAACTTTTTTCAATTTTACCCCTGTGGGATATACATTCTACCCACACACATTTGGAACTCTCCTGGGGTACCCTCACACATATTATTCCCTCATTTAATGGATATTTTCACCAAAAAGTGAAGTTTTCAAAAATTCAGAAAATTGGCTGAAAACTAATTAATATCAAGGACTCATCGGTCGATTCGCTCTGGATCTGAAATCGGAATACTCACTGACATTTTCCCGTCTCCGAAAGTCTGAAAAATGATGGAAAAATTACTAAGTCCAAAAAAATTTTTTTTCAACTTTTTTCAATTTTACCCCTGTGGGATATACATTCTACCCACACACATTTGGAACTCTCCTGGGGTACCCTCGCACATATTATTCCCTCATTTAATGGATATTTTCACAAAAAAGTGAACTTTTCAAAAAGTCAGAAAATTGGCTGAAAACGACTTCATATCACGGACTCATCGGGCGAATCACTCTTGAACTGAAATTGGAATGCTCACTGACATTTTCCCCTCTCTGAAAGTCTGAAAAATGATGGAAAAATGACTAAGTCCAAAGAAATTTTTTTTCAACTTTTTTCAATTTTACCCCCGTGGGATATATATTCAACCCACACACATTTGGAATTCTCCTGGGGTACTCTCACACATATTATTCCCTCATTTAATGGATATTTTCAACCAAAAAGTGAAGTTTTTGAAAAAGTCAGAAAATTGTCTGAAAACGACTTAGTATCAAGGACTCATTGGGCGAATCGCTCTGGAGCTGAAATCGGAATGCTCACTGACATTTCCCCCCCTTCGAAAGTCTGAAAAATGATGGAAAAATGACTAAGTCCAAAAAAAATGTTTTAAAACTTTTTTCAATTTTACCCCCGTGGCATATATATTCTACCCACACACATTTGGAACTCTCCTGGGGTAACCTCACACATATTATTCTCTCATTTAATGGATATTTTCACCAAAAAGTGAAGTTTTCAAAAAGTCAGAAAATTAGCTGAAAACGACTTAATATCAAGGACTCATCGGGCGAATCACTCTGGAACTGAAATCAGAATACTCACTGACATTTTCCCCTCTCCGAAAGTTTGAAAAATGATGGAAAAATGACTAAGTCCAAAAAAATTTTTTTTTTACTTTTTTCAATTTTACCCCTGTGGGATATACATTCTACCCACACACATTTGGATCTCTCCTGGGGTACCCTCACACATATTATTCCCTCATTTAATGGATATTTTCACCAAAAAATGAAGTTTTCAAAAAGTCAGAAAATTGGCTGAAAACGACTTAATATCAAGGACTCATCGGGCGAATCGCTCTGGAACTGAAATCGGAATGCTCACTGACATTTTTTCCTCTCCGAAAGTCTGAAAAATGATGGAAAAATGACTAAGTCCAAAAAACATTTTTTTCAACTTTTTTAAATTTTACTCCCATGGGATATATATTCTACCCACACACATTTGGAACGCTCCTGGGGTACCCTCGCATATATTATTCCCTCATTTAATGGATATTTTCACCAAAAAGTGAAGTTTTCAAAAAGTCAGAAAATTGGCTGAAAACGACTTAATATCATGGACTTATCGTGCGAATCACTCTGGAACTGAAATCGCAATGCTCACTGACATTTTCCCCTCTCCAAAAGTCTGAAAAATGATGGAAAAATGAGTAAGTCCAAAAAAAAATTTTTTAAACTTTTTTCAATTTTACCCCCATGGGATATATATTCTACCCACACACATTTGGAACTCTCCTGGGGTACCCTCACACATATTATTCCCTCATTTAATGAATATTTTCACCAAAAAGTGAAGTTTTCAAAAAGTCAGAAAATTGGCTGAAAACGACTTAATATCAAGGACTCATCGGGCGAATCACTCTGGAACTGAAATCGGAATGCTCACTGACATTTTCCCCTCTCCGGAAGTCTGAAAAATTATGGAAAAATGACTAAGTCCAAAAAAATTTTTTTTCAACATTTTTCAATTTTACCCCTGTGGGATATACATTCTACCCACACACATTTGGAACTCTCCTGGGGTACCCTCACACATATTATTCCCTCATTTAATGTATATTTTCACCAAAAGTGAAGTTTTCAAAAATTCAGAAAATTGGCTGAAAGCGACTTAATATCAAGGTCTCATCGGGCGAATCGCTCTGGAACTGAAATCGGAATGCTCACTGACATTTCCCCCCCTTCGAAAGTCTGAAAAATGATGGAAAAATGACTAAGTCCAAAAAAAAATTTTTTCAACTTTTTTCAATTTTACCCTCGTGGGATATATATTCTGCCCACACACATTTGGAACGCTCCTGGGGTACCCTCGCATATATTATTCCCTCATTTAATGGATATTTTCACCAAAAAGTGAAGTTTTCAAAAAGTCAGAAAATTGGCTGAAAACGACTTAATATCATGGACTTATCGTGCGAATCACTCTGGAACTGAAATCGCAATGCTCACTGACATTTTCCCCTCTCCAAAAGTCTGAAAAATGATGGAAAAATGAGTAAGTCCAAAAAAAAATTTTTTAAACTTTTTTCAATTTTACCCCCATGGGATATATATTCTACCCACACACATTTGGAACTCTCCTGGGGTACCCTCACACATATTCCCTCATTTAATGAATATTTTCACCAAAAAGTGAAGTTTTCAAAAAGTCAAAATTGGCTATAAACGACCTAATATCAAGGACTCATCGGGCGAATCGCTCTGGAACTGAAATCGGAATGCTCACTGACATTTTTCCCTCTCTGAAAGTCTGAAAAATGATGGAAAAATGACTAAGTCCAAAAAACATTTTTTTCAACTTTTTTAAATTTTGCTCCCATGGGATATATATTCTACCCACACACATTTGGAACTCTCCTGGGGTACCCTCACACATATTATTCCCTCATTTAATGGATATTTTCACCAAAAAGTGAAGTTTTCAAAAAGTCAGAAAATTGGCTGAAAACGACTTAATATCAAGGACTCATCGGGCGAATCGCTCTGGAACTGAAGTCGGAATGCTCACTGACATTTTCCCCCCTTCGAAAGTCTGAAAAATGATGGAAAAATGACTAAGTCCAAAAAAATTTTTTTTATAACTTTTTTCAATTTTACCCCCGTGGGATATAAATTCTACCCACACACATTTGGAACTTTCCTGGGGTGACCTCACACATATTATTCCCTCATTTAATGGATATTTTCACCAAAAAGTGAAGTTTTCAAAAAGTCAGAAAATTGGCTGAAAACGACTTAACATCAAGGACTCATCGGGCGAATCGCTCTGGAAGTGAAATCGGAATACTCACTGACATTTTCCCCTCTTCGAAAGTCTGAAAAATGATGGAAAAATGAGTAAGTCCAAAAAAAATTTTTTTCCACTTTTTTCAATTTTACCCCCATGGGATATATATTCTATGCACACACATTTGGAACTCTCCTGGGGTAACCTCACACATATTATTCTCTCATTTAATGGATATTTTCACCAAAAAGTGAAGTTTTCAAAAAGTCAGAAAATTGGCTGAAAACGACTTAATATCAAGGACTCATCGGGCGAATCACTCTGGAACTGAAATCGGAATACTCACTCACATTTTCCCCTCTCCGAAAGTTTGAAAAATGATGGAAAAATGACTAAGTCCAAAAAAATTTTTTTTTTACTTTTTTCAATTTTACCCCTGTGGGATATACATTCTACCCACACACATTTGGATCTCTCCTGGGGTACCCTTACACATATTATTCCCTCATTTAATGGATATTTTCACCAAAAAATGAAGTTTTCAAAAAGGCAGAAAATTGGCTGAAAACGACTTAATATCAAGGACTCATCGGGCGAATCGCTCTGGAACTGAAATCGGAATGCTCACTGACATTTTTTCCTCTCCGAAAGTCTGAAAAATTATGGAAAAATGACTAAGTCCAAAAAACATTTTTTTCAACTTTTTTAAATTTTACTCCCATGGGATATATATTCTACCCACACACATTTGGAACTCTCCTGTGGTACCCACGCACATATTATTCCCTCATTTAATGGATATTTTCACCAAAAAGTGAAGTTTTCAAAAAGTCAGAAAATTGGCTGAAAACGACTTAATATCAAGGACTCATCGGGCGAATCACTCTGGAACTGAAATCGGAATGCTCACTGACATTTTCCCCGCTCCAAAAGTCTGAAAAATGATGGAAAAATGAGTAAGTCCAAAAAAAAATTTTTTAAACTTTTTTCAATTTTACCCCCATGGGATATATATTCTACCCCCACACATTTGGAACTCTCCTGGGGTACGCTCACACATATTCCCTCATTTAATGGATATTTTCACCAAAAAATGAAGTTTTCAAAAAGTCAGAAAATTGGCTGAAAACGACTTAATATCAAGGACTCATTGGGCGAATCACTCTGGAACTGAAATCAGAATACTCACTGACATTTTCCCCTCTCCGAAAGTCTGAAAAATGATGGAAAAATGACTAAGTCCAAAAAAATTTTTTTTCAACTTTTTTCAATTTTACCCCTGTAGGATATACATTCTACCCACACACATTTGGAACTCTCCTGGGGTACCCTCACACATATTATTCCCTCATTTAATGGATATTTTCACCAAAAAGTGAAGTTTTCAAAAAGTCAGAAAATTGGCTGAAAACGACTTAATATCAAGGACTCATCGGGCGAATCGCTCTGGAACTGAAGTCGGAATGCTCACTGACATTTTCCCCCCTTCGAAAGTCTGAAAAATGATGGAAAAATGACTAAGTCCAAAAAAATTTTTTTTATAACTTTTTTCAATTTTACCCCCGTGGGATATAAATTCTACCCACACACATTTGGAACTCTCCTGGGGTGACCTCACACATATTATTCCCTCATTTAATGGATATTTTCACCAAAAAGTGAAGTTTTCAAAAAGTCAGAAAATTGGCTGAAAACGACTTAACATCAAGGACTCATCGGGCGAATCGCTCTGGAACTGAAATTGGAATGCTCACTGACATTTTTCCCTATCCGAAAGTCTGAAAAATGATGGAAAAATGACTAAGTCCAAAAAAATTTTTTTTAAACTTTTTTCAATTTTACCTCCATGGGATATATATTCTACCCACACACATTTTGAACTCTCCTGGGGTACCCTCACACATATTATTCCCTCATTTAATGGATATTTTCACCAAAAAGTGAACTTTTCAAAAAGTCAGAAAATTGGCTGAAAACGACTTAATATCAAGGACTCATCGGGCGAATCGCTCTGGAAGTGAAATCGGAATACTCACTGACATTTTCCCCTCTTCGAAAGTCTGAAAAATGATGGAAAAATGAGTAAGTCCAAAAAAAATTTTTTTCCACTTTTTTCAATTTTACCCCCATGGGATATATATTCTATGCACACACATTTGGAACTCTCCTGGGGTAACCTCACACATATTATTCTCTCATTTAATGGATATTTTCACCAAAAAGTGAAGTTTTCAAAAAGTCAGAAAATTGGCTGAAAACGACTTAATATCAAGGACTCATCGGGCGAATCGCTCTGGAACTGAAATCGGAATGCTCACTGACATTTTTTCCTCTCCGAAAGTCTGAAAAATTATGGAAAAATGACTAAGTCCAAAAAACATTTTTTTCAACTTTTTTAAATTTTACTCCCATGGGATATATATTCTACCCACACACATTTGGAACTCTCCTGTGGTACCCACGCACATATTATTCCCTCATTTAATGGATATTTTCACCAAAAAATGAAGTTTTCAAAAAGTCAGAAAATTGGCTGAAAACGACTTAATATCAAGGACTCATCGGGCGAATCACTCTGGAACTGAAATTGGAATGCTCACTGACATTTTCCCCTCTCTGAAAGTCTGAAAAATGATGGAAAAATGACTAAGTCCAAAAAAATTTTTTTTAAACTTTTTTCAACTTTACCCCCATGGGATATATATTTTACCCACACACATTTGGAACTCTCCTGGGGTACCCTCACACATATTATTCCCTCATTTAATGTATATTTTCACCAAAAAGTGAAGTTTTCAAAAAGTCAGAAAATTGGCTGAAAACGACTTAATATCAAGGACTCATCGGGCGAATCACTCTGGAACTGAAATCGGAATACTCACTGACATTTTCCCCTCTCCGAAAGTTTGAAAAATGATGGAAAAATGACTAAGTCCAAAAAAATTTTTTTTTTACTTTTTTCAATTTTACCCCTGTGGGATATACATTCTACCCACACACATTTGGATCTCTCCTGGGGTACCCTTACACATATTATTCCCTCATTTAATGGATATTTTCACCAAAAAATGAAGTTTTCAAAAAGGCAGAAAATTGGCTGAAAACGACTTAATATCACGGACTCATCGGGCGAATCGCTCTGGAACTGAAATCGGAATGCTCACTGACATTTTTTCCTCTCCGAAAGTTTGAAAAATTATGGAAAAATGACTAAGTCCAAAAAACATTTTTTTCAACTTTTTTAAATTTTACTCCCATGGGATATACATTCTACCCACACACATTTGGAACTCTCCTGTGGTACCCACGCACATATTATTCCCTCATTTAATGGATATTTTCACCAAAAAGTGAAGTTTTCAAAAAGTCAGAAAATTGGCTGAAAACGACTTAATATCAAGGACTCATCGGGCGAATCACTCTGGAACTGAAATCGGAATGCTCACTGACATTTTCCCCTCTCCAAAAGTCTGAAAAATGATGGAAAAATGAGTAAGTCCAAAAAAAAATTTTTTAAACTTTTTTCAATTTTACCCCCATGGGATATATATTCTACCCACACACATTTGGAACTCTCCTGGGGTACGCTCACACATATTCCCTCATTTAATGGATATTTTCACCAAAAAGTGAAGTTTTCAAAAAGTCAAAATTGGCTATAAACGACCTAATATCAAGGACTCATCGGGCGAATCGCTCTGGAACTGAAATCGGAATGCTCACTGACATTTTTCCCTCTCCGAAAGTCTGAAAAATGATGGAAAAATTACTAAGTCCAAAAAAATTTTTTTTCAACTTTTTTCAATTTTACCCCCATGGGATATATATTCTACCCACACACATTTGGAACTCTCCTGGGGTACCCTCACACATATTATTCCCTCATTTAATGGATATTTTCACCAAAAAATGAAGTTTTCAAAAAGTCAGAAAATTGGCTGAAAACGACTTAATATCAAGGACTCATTGGGCGAATCACTCTGGAACTGAAATCAGAATACTCACTGACATTTTCCCCTCTCCGAAAGTCTGAAAAATGATGGAAAAATGACTAAGTCCAAAAAAATTTTTTTTCAACTTTTTTCAATTTTACCCCTGTAGGATATACATTCTACCCACACACATTTGGAACTCTCCTGGGGTACCCTCACACATATTATTCCCTCATTTAATGGATATTTTCACCAAAAAGTGAAGTTTTCAAAAAGTCAGAAAATTGGCTGAAAACGACTTAATATCAAGGACTCATCGGGCGAATCGCTCTGGAACTGAAGTCGGAATGCTCACTGACATTTTCCCCCCTTCGAAAGTCTGAAAAATGATGGAAAAATGACTAAGTCCAAAAAAATTTTTTTTATAACTTTTTTCAATTTTACCCCCGTGGGATATAAATTCTACCCACACACATTTGGAACTCTCCTGGGGTGACCTCACACATATTATTCCCTCATTTAATGGATATTTTCACCAAAAAGTGAAGTTTTCAAAAAGTCAGAAAATTGGCTGAAAACGACTTAACATCAAGGACTCATCGGGCGAATCGCTCTGGAACTGAAATTGGAATGCTCACTGACATTTTTCCCTATCCGAAAGTCTGAAAAATGATGGAAAAATGACTAAGTCCAAAAAAATTTTTTTTAAACTTTTTTCAATTTTACCTCCATGGGATATATATTCTACCCACACACATTTGGAACTCTCCTGGGGTACCCTCACACATATTATTCCCTCATTTAATGGATATTTTCACCAAAAAGTGAAGT
This sequence comes from Phyllobates terribilis, assembly GCF_046119375.1. Lineage (NCBI taxonomy): Eukaryota > Metazoa > Chordata > Amphibia > Anura > Dendrobatidae > Phyllobates > Phyllobates terribilis. The sequence goes on along the minus strand of NW_027362873.1, from coordinate 5,341,485 downwards.
TTTCAAAAAGTCAGAAAATTGGCTGAAAACGTCTTAATATCAAGGACTCATCGGGCGAATCGCTCTGGAAGTGAAATCGGAATACTCACTGACATTTTCCCCTCTTCGAAAGTCTGAAAAATGATGGAAAAATGAGTAAGTCCAAAAAAAATTTTTTTCCACTTTTTTCAATTTTACCCCCATGGGATATATATTCTATGCACACACATTTGGAACTCTCCTGGGGTAACCTCACACATATTATTCTCTCATTTAATGGATATTTTCACCAAAAAGTGAAGTTTTCAAAAAGTCAGAAAATTGGCTGAAAACGACTTAATATCAAGGACTCATCGGGCGAATCACTCTGGAACTGAAATCGGAATACTCACTCACATTTTCCCCTCTCCGAAAGTTTGAAAAATGATGGAAAAATGACTAAGTCCAAAAAAATTTTTTTTTTACTTTTTTCAATTTTACCCCTGTGGGATATACATTCTACCCACACACATTTGGATCTCTCCTGGGGTACCCTTACACATATTATTCCCTCATTTAATGGATATTTTCACCAAAAAATGAAGTTTTCAAAAAGGCAGAAAATTGGCTGAAAACGACTTAATATCAAGGACTCATCGGGCGAATCGCTCTGGAACTGAAATCGGAATGCTCACTGACATTTTTTCCTCTCCGAAAGTCTGAAAAATTATGGAAAAATGACTAAGTCCAAAAAACATTTTTTTCAACTTTTTTAAATTTTACTCCCATGGGATATATATTCTACCCACACACATTTGGAACTCTCCTGTGGTACCCACGCACATATTATTCCCTCATTTAATGGATATTTTCACCAAAAAATGAAGTTTTCAAAAAGTCAGAAAATTGGCTGAAAACGACTTAATATCAAGGACTCATCGGGCGAATCACTCTGGAACTGAAATCGGAATGCTCACTGACATTTTCCCCTCTCCAAAAGTCTGAAAAATGATGGAAAAATGAGTAAGTCCAAAAAAAAATTTTTTAAACTTTTTTCAATTTTACCCCCATGGGATATATATTCTACCCACACACATTTGGAACTCTCCTGGGGTACGCTCACACATATTCCCTCCTTTAATGGATATTTTCACCAAAAAGTGAAGTTTTCAAAAAGTCAAAATTGGCTATAAACGACCTAATATCAAGGACTCATCGGGCGAATCGCTCTGGAACTGAAATCGGAATGCTCACTGACATTTTTCCCTCTCCGAAAGTCTGAAAAATGATGGAAAAATTACTAAGTCCAAAAAAATTTTTTTTCAACTTTTTTCAATTTTACCCCCATGGGATATATATTCTACCCACACACATTTGGAACTCTCCTGGGGTACCCTCACACATATTATTCCCTCATTTAATGGATATTTTCACCAAAAAATGAAGTTTTCAAAAAGTCAGAAAATTGGCTGAAAACGACTTAATATCAAGGACTCATTGGGCGAATCACTCTGGAACTGAAATCAGAATACTCACTGACATTTTCCCCTCTCCGAAAGTCTGAAAAATGATGGAAAAATGACTAAGTCCAAAAAAATTTTTTTTCAACTTTTTTCAATTTTACCCCTGTAGGATATACATTCTACCCACACACATTTGGAACTCTCCTGGGGTACCCTCACACATATTATTCCCTCATTTAATGGATATTTTCACCAAAAAGTGAAGTTTTCAAAAAGTCAGAAAATTGGCTGAAAACGACTTAATATCAAGGACTCATCAGGCGAATCACTCTGGAACTGAAATCGGAATACTCACTGATATTTTCCCCTCTCCGAAAGTCTGAAAAATGATGGAAAAATGACTAAGTCCAAAAAAAATTTTTTTCAACTTTTCTCAATTTTACCCCCATGGGATATATATTCTACCCACACACATTTGGATCTCTCCTGGGGTACCCTCGCACATATTATTCCCTCATTTAATGGATATTTTCACCAAAAAGTGAAGTTTTCAAAAAGTCAGAAAATTGGCTGAAAACGACTTCATATCAAGGACTCATCGGGCGAATCACTCTGGAACTGAAATTGGAATGCTCACTGACATTTTCCCCTCTCTGAAAGTCTGAAAAATGATGGAAAAATGACTAAGTCCAAAAAAATTTTTTTTAAACTTTTTTCAACATTACCCCCATGGGATATATATTCTACCCACACACATTTGGAACTCTCCTGGGGTACCCTCACACATATTATTCCCTCATTTAATGTATATTTTCACCAAAAAGTGAAGTTTTCAAAAAGTCAGAAAATTGGCTGAAAACGACTTAATATCAAGGACTCATCGGGCGAATCACTCTGGAACTGAAATCGGAATACTCACTGACATTTTCCCCTCTCCGAAAGTTTGAAAAATGATGGAAAAATGACTAAGTCCAAAAAAATTTTTTTTTTACTTTTTTCAATTTTACCCCTGTGGGATATACATTCTACCCACACACATTTGGATCTCTCCTGGGGTACCCTTACACATATTATTCCCTCATTTAATGGATATTTTCACCAAAAAATGAAGTTTTCAAAAAGGCAGAAAATTGGCTGAAAACGACTTAATATCACGGACTCATCGGGCGAATCGCTCTGGAACTGAAATCGGAATGCTCACTGACATTTTTTCCTCTCCGAAAGTCTGAAAAATTATGGAAAAATGACTAAGTCCAAAAAACATTTTTTTCAACTTTTTTAAATTTTACTCCCATGGGATATATATTCTACCCACACACATTTGGAACTCTCCTGTGGTACCCACGCACATATTATTCCCTCATTTAATGGATATTTTCACCAAAAAGTGAAGTTTTCAAAAAGTCAGAAAATTGGCTGAAAACGACTTAATATCAAGGACTCATCGGGCGAATCACTCTGGAACTGAAATCGGAATGCTCACTGACATTTTCCCCTCTCCAAAAGTCTGAAAAATGATGGAAAAATGAGTAAGTCCAAAAAAAAATTTTTTAAACTTTTTTCAATTTTACCCCCATGGGATATATATTCTACCCACACACATTTGGAACTCTCCTGGGGTACGCTCACACATATTCCCTCATTTAATGGATATTTTCACCAAAAAGTGAAGTTTCCAAAAGGCAAAATTGGCTATAAACGACCTAATATCAAGGACTCATCGGGCGAATCGCTCTGGAACTGAAATCGGAATGCTCACTGACATTTTTCCCTCTCCGAAAGTCTGAAAAATGATGGAAAAATTACTAAGTCCAAAAAAATTTTTTTTCAACTTTTTTCAATTTTACCCCCATGGGATATATATTCTACCCACACACATTTGGAACTCTCCTGGGGTACCCTCACACATATTATTCCCTCATTTAATGGATATTTTCACCAAAAAATGAAGTTTTCAAAAAGTCAGAAAATTGGCTGAAAACGACTTAATATCAAGGACTCATTGGGCGAATCACTCTGGAACTGAAATCAGAATACTCACTGACATTTTCCCCTCTCCGAAAGTCTGAAAAATGATGGAAAAATGACTAAGTCCAAAAAAATTTTTTTTCAACTTTTTTCAATTTTACCCCTGTAGGATATACATTCTACCCACACACATTTGGAACTCTCCTGGGGTACCCTCACACATATTATTCCCTCATTTAATGGATATTTTCACCAAAAAGTGAAGTTTTCAAAAAGTCAGAAAATTGGCTGAAAACGACTTAATATCAAGGACTCATCGGGCGAATCGCTCTGGAACTGAAGTCGGAATGCTCACTGACATTTTCCCCCCTTCGAAAGTCTGAAAAATGATGGAAAAATGACTAAGTCCAAAAAAATTTTTTTTATAACTTTTTTCAATTTTACCCCCGTGGGATATAAATTCTACCCACACACATTTGGAACTCTCCTGGGGTGACCTCACACATATTATTCCCTCATTTAATGGATATTTTCACCAAAAAGTGAAGTTTTCAAAAAGTCAGAAAATTGGCTGAAAACGACTTAACATCAAGGACTCATCGGGCGAATCGCTCTGGAACTGAAATTGGAATGCTCACTGACATTTTTCCCTATCCGAAAGTCTGAAAAATGATGGAAAAATGACTAAGTCCAAAAAAATTTTTTTTAAACTTTTTTCAATTTTACCTCCATGGGATATATATTCTACCCACACACATTTGGAACTCTCCTGGGGTACCCTCACACATATTATTCCCTCATTTAATGGATATTTTCACCAAAAAGTGAACTTTTCAAAAAGTCAGAAAATTGGCTGAAAACGTCTTAATATCAAGGACTCATCGGGCGAATCGCTCTGGAAGTGAAATCGGAATACTCACTGACATTTTCCCCTCTTCGAAAGTCTGAAAAATGATGGAAAAATGAGTAAGTCCAAAAAAAAATTTTTTCCACTTTTTTCAATTTTACCCCCATGGGATATATATTCTATGCACACACATTTGGAACTCTCCTGGGGTAACCTCACACATATTATTCTCTCATTTAATGGATATTTTCACCAAAAAGTGAAGTTTTCAAAAAGTCAGAAAATTGGCTGAAAACGACTTAATATCAAGGACTCATCGGGCGAATCACTCTGGAACTGAAATCGGAATACTCACTCACATTTTCCCCTCTCCGAAAGTTTGAAAAATGACGGAAAAATGACTAAGTCCAAAAAAATTTTTTTTTTACTTTTTTCAATTTTACCCCTGTGGGATATACATTCTACCCACACACATTTGGATCTCTCCTGGGGTACCCTTACACATATTATTCCCTCATTTAATGGATATTTTCACCAAAAAATGAAGTTTTCAAAAAGGCAGAAAATTGGCTGAAAACGACTTAATATCAAGGACTCATCGGGCGAATCGCTCTGGAACTGAAATCGGAATGCTCACTGACATTTTTTCCTCTCCGAAAGTCTGAAAAATTATGGAAAAATGACTAAGTCCAAAAAACATTTTTTTCAACTTTTTTAAATTTTACTCCCATGGGATATATATTCTACCCACACACATTTGGAACTCTCCTGTGGTACCCACGCACATATTATTCCCTCATTTAATGGATATTTTCACCAAAAAATGAAGTTTTCAAAAAGTCAGAAAATTGGCTGAAAACGACTTAATATCAAGGACTCATCGGGCGAATCACTCTGGAACTGAAATCGGAATGCTCACTGACATTTTCCCCTCTCCAAAAGTCTGAAAAATGATGGAAAAATGAGTAAGTCCAAAAAAAAATTTTTTAAACTTTTTTCAATTTTACCCCCATGGGATATATATTCTACCCACACACATTTGGAACTCTCCTGGGGTACGCTCACACATATTCCCTCATTTAATGGATATTTTCACCAAAAAGTGAAGTTTTCAAAAAGTCAAAATTGGCTATAAACGACCTAATATCAAGGACTCATCGGGCGAATCGCTCTGGAACTGAAATCGGAATGCTCACTGACATTTTTCCCTCTCCGAAAGTCTGAAAAATGATGGAAAAATTACTAAGTCCAAAAAAATTTTTTTTCAACTTTTTTCAATTTTACCCCCATGGGATATATATACTACCCACACACATTTGGAACTCTCCTGGGGTACCCTCACACATATTATTCCCTCATTTAATGGATATTTTCACCAAAAAATGAAGTTTTCAAAAAGTCAGAAAATTGGCTGAAAACGACTTAATATCAAGGACTCATTGGGCGATTCACTCTGGAACTGAAATCAGAATACTCACTGACATTTTCCCCTCTCCGAAAGTCTGAAAAATGATGGAAAAATGACTAAGTCCAAAAAAATTTTTTTTCAACTTTTTTCAATTTTACCCCTGTAGGATATACATTCTACCCACACACATTTGGAACTCTCCTGGGGTACCCTCACACATATTATTCCCTCATTTAATGGATATTTTCACCAAAAAGTGAAGTTTTCAAAAAGTCAGAAAATTGGCTGAAAACGACTTAATATCAAGGACTCATCAGGCGAATCACTCTGGAACTGAAATCGGAATACTCACTGATATTTTCCCCTCTCCGAAAGTCTGAAAAATGATGGAAAAATGACTAAGTCCAAAAAATTTTTTTTCAACTTTTCTCAATTTTACCCCCATGGGATATATATTCTACCCACACACATTTGGAACTCTCCTGGGGTACCCTCGCACATATTATTCCCTCATTTAATGGATATTTTCACCAAAAAGTGAAGTTTTCAAAAAGTCAGAAAATTGGCTGAAAACGACTTCATATCAAGGACTCATCGGGCGAATCACTCTGGAACTGAAATTGGAATGCTCACTGACATTTTCCCCTCTCTGAAAGTCTGAAAAATGATGGAAAAATGACTAAGTCCAAAAAAATTTTTTTTAAACTTTTTTCAACTTTACCCCCATGGGATATATATTCTACCCACACACATTTGGAACTCTCCTGGGGTACCCTCACACATATTATTCCCTCATTTAATGTATATTTTCACCAAAAAGTGAAGTTTTCAAAAAGTCAGAAAATTGGCTGAAAACGACTTAATATCAAGGACTCATCGGGCGAATCACTCTGGAACTGAAATCGGAATACTCACTGACATTTTCCCCTCTCCAAAAGTTTGAAAAATGACGGAAAAATGACTAAGTCCAAAAAAATTTTTTTTTTACTTTTTTCAATTTTACCCCTGTGGGATATACATTCTACCCACACACATTTGGATCTCTCCTGGGGTACCCTTACACATATTATTCCCTCATTTAATGGATATTTTCACCAAAAAATGAAGTTTTCAAAAAGGCAGAAAATTGGCTGAAAACGACTTAATATCAAGGACTCATCGGGCGAATCGCTCTGGAACTGAAATCGGAATGCTCACTGACATTTTTTCCTCTCCGAAAGTCTGAAAAATTATGGAAAAATGACTAAGTCCAAAAAACATTTTTTTCAACTTTTTTAAATTTTACTCCCATGGGATATATATTCTACCCACACACATTTGGAACTCTCCTGTGGTACCCACGCACATATTATTCCCTCATTTAATGGATATTTTCACCAAAAAATGAAGTTTTCAAAAAGTCAGAAAATTGGCTGAAAACGACTTAATATCAAGGACTCATCGGGCGAATCACTCTGGAACTGAAATCGGAATGCTCACTGACAGTTTCCCCTCTCCAAAAGTCTGAAAAATGATGGAAAAATGAGTAAGTCCAAAAAAAAATTTTTTAAACTTTTTTCAATTTTACCCCCATGGGATATATATTCTACCCACACACATTTGGAACTCTCCTGGGGTACGCTCACACATATTCCCTCATTTAATGGATATTTTCACCAAAAAGTGAAGTTTTCAAAAAGTCAAAATTGGCTATAAACGACCTAATATCAAGGACTCATCGGGCGAATCGCTCTGGAACTGAAATCGGAATGCTCACTGACATTTTTCCCTCTCCCAAAGTCTGAAAAATGATGGAAAAATTACTAAGTCCAAAAAAATTTTTTTTCAACTTTTTTCAATTTTACCCCCATGGGATATATATTCTACCCACACACATTTGGAACTCTCCTGGGGTACCCTCACACATATTATTCCCTCATTTAATGGATATTTTCACCAAAAAATGAAGTTTTCAAAAAGTCAGAAAATTGGCTGAAAACGACTTAATATCAAGGACTCATTGGGCGAATCACTCTGGAACTGAAATCAGAATACTCACTGACATTTTCCCCTCTCCGAAAGTCTGAAAAATGATGGAAAAATGACTAAGTCCAAAAAAATTTTTTTTCAACTTTTTTCAATTTTACCCCTGTAGGATATACATTCTACCCACACACATTTGGAACTCTCCTGGGGTACCCTCACACATATTATTCCCTCATTTAATGGATATTTTCACCAAAAAGTGAAGTTTTCAAAAAGTCAGAAAATTGGCTGAAAACGACTTAATATCAAGGACTCATCGGGCGAATCACTCTGGAACTGAAATCGGAATACTCACTGATATTTTCCCCTCTCCGAAAGTCTGAAAAATGATGGAAAAATGACTAAGTCCAAAAAAAATTTTTTTCAACTTTTCTCAATTTTACCCCCATGGGATATATATTCTACCCACACACATTTGGAACTCTCCTGGGGTACCCTCGCACATATTATTCCCTCATTTAATGGATATTTTCACCAAAAAGTGAAGTTTTCAAAAAGTCAGAAAATTGGCTGAAAACGACTTCATATCAAGGACTCATCGGGCGAATCACTCTGGAACTGAAATTGGAATGCTCACTGACATTTTCCCCTCTCTGAAAGTCTGAAAAATGATGGAAAAATGACTAAGTCCAAAAAAATTTTTTTTAAACTTTTTTCAACATTACCCCCATGGGATATATATTCTACCCACACACATTTGGAACTCTCCTGGGGTACCCTCACACATATTATTCCCTCATTTAATGTATATTTTCACCAAAAAGTGAAGTTTTCAAAAAGTCAGAAAATTGGCTGAAAACGACTTAATATCAAGGACTCATCGGGAGAATCACTCTGGAACTGAAATCGGAATACTCACTGACATTTTCCCCTCTCCGAAAGTTTGAAAAATGATGGAAAAATGACTAAGTCCAAAAAAATTTTTTTTTTACTTTTTTCAATTTTACCCCTGTGGGATATACATTCTACCCACACACATTTGGATCTCTCCTGGGGTACCCTTACACATATTATTCCCTCATTTAATGGATATTTTCACCAAAAAATGAAGTTTTCAAAAAGGCAGAAAATTGGCTGAAAACGACTTAATATCACGGACTCATCGGGCGAATCGCTCTGGAACTGAAATCGGAATGCTCACTGACATTTTTTCCTCTCCGAAAGTCTGAAAAATTATGGAAAAATGACTAAGTCCAAAAAACATTTTTTTCAACTTTTTTAAATTTTACTCCCATGGGATATATATTCTACCCACACACATTTGGATCTCTCCTGGGGTACCCTCACACATATTATTCCCTCATTTAATGTATATTTTCACCAAAAGTGAAGTTTTCAAAAATTCTGAAAATTGGCTGAAAGCGACTTAATATCAAGGTCTCATCGGGCGAATCGCTCTGGAACTGAAATCGGAATGCTCACTGACATTTCCCCCCCTTCGAAAGTCTGAAAAATGATGGAAAAATGACTAAGGCCAAAAAAAATTTTTCTCAACTTTTTTCAATTTTACCCTCGTGGGATATATATTCTGCCCAAACACATTTGGAACGCTCCTGGGGTACCCTCGCATATATTATTCCCTCATTTAATGGATATTTTCACCAAAAAGTGAAGTTTTCAAAAAGTCAGAAAATTGGCTGAAAACGACTTAATATCATGGACTTATCGTGCGAATCACTCTGGAACTGAAATCGGAATGCTCACTGACATTTTCCCCTCTCCAAAAGTCTGAAAAATGATGGAAAAATGAGTAAGTCCAAAAAAAAATTTTTTAAACTTTTTTCAATTTTACCCCCATGGGATATATATTCTACCCACACACATTTGGAACTCTCCTGGGGTACGCTCACACATATTCCCTCATTTAATGGATATTTTCACCAAAAAGTGAAGTTTTCAAAAAGTCAAAATTGGCTATAAACGACCTAATATCAAGGACTCATCGGGCGAATCGCTCTGGAACTGAAATCGGAATGCTCACTGACATTTTTCCCTCTCCGAAAGTCTGAAAAATGATGGAAAAATTACTAAGTCCAAAAAAATTTTTTTTCAACTTTTTTCAATTTTACCCCCATGGGATATATATTCTACCCACACACATTTGGAACTCTCCTGGGGTACCCTCACACATATTATTCCCTCATTTAATGGATATTTTCACCTAAAAATGAAGTTTTCAAAAAGTCAGAAAATTGGCTGAAAACGACTTAATATCACGGACTCATCGGGCGAATCGCTCTGGAACTGAAATCGGAATGCTCACTGACATTTTTTCCTCTCCGAAAGTCTGAAAAATTATGGAAAAATGACTAAGTCCAAAAAACATTTTTTTCAACTTTTTTAAATTTTACTCCCATGGGATATACATTCTACCCACACACATTTGGAACTCTCCTGTGGTACCCACGCACATATTATTCCCTCATTTAATGGATATTTTCACCAAAAAGTGAAGTTTTCAAAAAGTCAGAAAATTGGCTGAAAACGACTTAATATCAAGGACTCATCGGGCGAATCACTCTGGAACTGAAATCGGAATGCTCACTGACATTTTCCCCTCTCCAAAAGTCTGAAAAATGATGGAAAAATGAGTAAGTCCAAAAAAAAATTTTTTAAACTTTTTTCAATTTTACCCCCATGGGATATATATTCTACCCACACACATTTGGAACTCTCCTGGGGTACGCTCACACATATTCCCTCATTTAATGGATATTTTCACCAAAAAGTGAAGTTTTCAAAAAGTCAAAATTGGCTATAAACGACCTAATATCAAGGACTCATCGGGCGAATCGCTCTGGAACTGAAATCGGAATGCTCACTGACATTTTTCCCTCTCCGAAAGTCTGAAAAATGATGGAAAAATTACTAAGTCCAAAAAAATTTTTTTTCAACTTTTTTCAATTTTACCCCCATGGGATATATATTCTACCCACACACATTTGGAACTCTCCTGGGGTACCCTCACACATATTATTCCCTCATTTAATGGATATTTTCACCAAAAAATGAAGTTTTCAAAAAGTCAGAAAATTGGCTGAAAACGACTTAATATCAAGGACTCATTGGGCGAATCACTCTGGAACTGAAATCAGAATACTCACTGACATTTTCCCCTCTCCGAAAGTCTGAAAAATGATGGAAAAATGACTAAGTCCAAAAAAATTTTTTTTCAACTTTTTTCAATTTTACCCCTGTAGGATATATATTCTACCCACACACATTTGGAACTCTCCTGGGGTACCCTCACACATATTATTCCCTCATTTAATGGATATTTTCACCAAAAAGTGAAGTTTTCAAAAAGTCAGAAAATTGGCTGAAAACGACTTAATATCAAGGACTCATCGGGCGAATCGCTCTGGAAGTGAAATCGGAATACTCACTGACATTTTCCCCTCTTCGAAAGTCTGAAAAATGATGGAAAAATGAGTAAGTCCAAAAAAAATTTTTTTCCACTTTTTTCAATTTTACCCCCATGGGATATATATTCTATGCACACACATTTGGAACTCTCCTGGGGTAACCTCACACATATTATTCTCTCATTTAATGGATATTTTCACCAAAAAGTGAAGTTTTCAAAAAGTCAGAAAATTGGCTGAAAACGACTTAATATCAAGGACTCATCGGGCGAATCACTCTGGAACTGAAATCGGAATACTCACTCACATTTTCCCCTCTCCGAAAGTTTGAAAAATGATGGAAAAATGACTAAGTCCAAAAAAATTTTTTTTTTACTTTTTTCAATTTTACCCCTGTGGGATATACATTCTACCCACACACATTTGGATCTCTCCTGGGGTACCCTTACACATATTATTCCCTCATTTAATGGATATTTTCACCAAAAAATGAAGTTTTCAAAAAGGCAGAAAATTGGCTGAAAACGACTTAATATCAAGGACTCATCGGGCGAATCGCTCTGGAACTGAAATCGGAATGCTCACTGACATTTTTTCCTCTCCGAAAGTCTGAAAAATTATGGAAAAATGACTAAGTCCAAAAAACATTTTTTTCAACTTTTTTAAATTTTACTCCCATGGGATATATATTCTACCCACACACATTTGGAACTCTCCTGTGGTACCCACGCACATATTATTCCCTCATTTAATGGATATTTTCACCAAAAAATGAAGTTTTCAAAAAGTCAGAAAATTGGCTGAAAACGACTTAATATAAAGGACTCATCGGGCGAATCACTCTGGAACTGAAATCGGAATGCTCACTGACATTTTCCCCTCTCCAAAAGTCTGAAAAATGATGGAAAAATGAGTAAGTCCAAAAAAAAATTTTTTAAACTTTTTTCAATTTTACCCCCATGGGATATATATTCTACCCACACACATTTGGAACTCTCCTGGGGTACGCTCACACATATTCCCTCATTTAATGGATATTTTCACCAAAAAGTGAAGTTTTCAAAAAGTCAAAATTGGCTATAAACGACCTAATATCAAGGACTCATCGGGCGAATCGCTCTGGAACTGAAATCGGAATGCTCACTGACATTTTTCCCTCTCCGAAAGTCTGAAAAATGATGGAAAAATTACTAAGTCCAAAAAAATTTTTTTTCAACTTTTTTCAATTTTACCCCCATGGGATATATATTCTACCCACACACATTTGGAACTCTCCTGGGGTACCCTCACACATATTATTCCCTCATTTAATGGATATTTTCACCAAAAAATGAAGTTTTCAAAACGTCAGAAAATTGGCTGAAAACGACTTAATATCAAGGACTCATTGGGCGAATCACTCTGGAACTGAAATCAGAATACTCACTGACATTTTCCCCTCTCCGAAAGTCTGAAAAATGATGGAAAAATGACTAAGTCCAAAAAAATTTTTTTTCACCTTTTTTCAATTTTACCCCTGTAGGATATACATTCTACCCACACACATTTGGAACTCTCCTGGGGTACCCTCACACATATTATTCCCTCATTTAATGGATATTTTCACCAAAAAGTGAAGTTTTCAAAAAGTCAGAAAATTGGCTGAAAACGACTTAATATCAAGGACTCATCGGGCGAATCACTCTGGAACTGAAATCGGAATACTCACTGATATTTTCCCCTCTCCGAAAGTCTGAAAAATGATGGAAAAATGACTAAGTCCAAAAAAAATTTTTTTCAACTTTTCTCAATTTTACCCCCATGGGATATATATTCTACCCACACACATTTGGAACTCTCCTGGGGTACCCTCACACATATTATTCCCTCATTTAATGGATATTTTCACCAAAAAGTGAAGTTTTCAAAAAGTCAGAAAATTGGCTGAAAACGACTTCATATCAAGGACTCATCGGGCGAATCACTCTGGAACTGAAATTGGAATGCTCACTGACATTTTCCCCTCTCTGAAAGTCTGAAAAATGATGGAAAAATGACTAAGTCCAAAAAAATTTTTTTTAAACTTTTTTCAACATTACCCCCATGGGATATATATTCTACCCACACACATTTGGAACTCTCCTGGGGTACCCTCACACATATTATTCCCTCATTTAATGTATATTTTCACCAAAAAGTGAAGTTTTCAAAAAGTCAGAAAATTGGCTGAAAACGACTTAATATCAAGGACTCATCGGGCGAATCACTCTGGAACTGAAATCGGAATACTCACTGACATTTTCCCCTCTCCGAAAGTTTGAAAAATGATGGAAAAATGACTAAGTCCAAAAAAATTTTTTTTTTACTTTTTTCAATTTTACCCCTGTGGGATATACATTCTACCCACACACATTTGGATCTCTCCTGGGGTACCCTTACACATATTATTCCCTCATTTAATGGATATTTTCACCAAAAAATGAAGTTTTCAAAAAGGCAGAAAATTGGCTGAAAACGACTTAATATCACGGACTCATCGGGCGAATCGCTCTGGAACTGAAATCGGAATGCTCACTGACATTTTTTCCTCTCCGAAAGTCTGAAAAATTATGGAAAAATGACTAAGTCCAAAAAACATTTTTTTCAACTTTTTTAAATTTTACTCCCATGGGATATATATTCTACCCACACACATTTGGAACTCTCCTGTGGTACCCACGCACATATTATTCCCTCATTTAATGGATATTTTCACCAAAAAGTGAAGTTTTCAAAAAGTCAGAAAATTGGCTGAAAACGACTTAATATCAAGGACTCATCGGGCGAATCACTCTGGAACTGAAATCGGAATGCTCACTGACATTTTCCCCTCTCCGGAAGTCTGAAAAATGCTGGAAAAATGACTAAGTCCAAAAAAATTTTTTTTCAACTTTTTTCAATTTTACCCCTGTGGGATATACATTCTACCCACACACATTTGGAACTCTCCTGGGGTACCCTCACACATATTATTCCCTCATTTAATGTATATTTTCACCAAAAGTGAAGTTTTCAAAAATTCTGAAAATTGGCTGAAAGCGACTTAATATCAAGGTCTCATCGGGCGAATCGCTCTGGAACTGAAATCGGAATGCTCACTGACATTTCCCCCCCTTCGAAAGTCTGAAAAATGATGGAAAAATGACTAAGGCCAAAAAAAATTTTTTTCAACTTTTTTCAATTTTACCCTCGTGGGATATATATTCTGCCCAAACACATTTGGAACGCTCCTGGGGTACCCTCGCATATATTATTCCCTCATTTAATGGATATTTTCACCAAAAAGTGAAGTTTTCAAAAAGTCAGAAAATTGGCTGAAAACGACTTAATATCATGGACTTATCGTGCGAATCACTCTGGAACTGAAATCGGAATGCTCACTGACATTTTCCCCTCTCCAAAAGTCTGAAAAATGATGGAAAAATGAGTAAGTCCAAAAAAAAATTTTTTAAACTTTTTTCAATTTTACCCCCATGGGATATATATTCTACCCACACACATTTGGAACTCTCCTGGGGTACGCTCACACATATTCCCTCATTTAATGGATATTTTCACCAAAAAGTGAAGTTTTCAAAAAGTCAAAATTGGCTATAAACGACCTAATATCAAGGACTCATCGGGCGAATCGCTCTGGAACTGAAATCGGAATGCTCACTGACATTTTTCCCTCTCCGAAAGTCTGAAAAATGATGGAAAAATTACTAAGTCCAAAAAAATTTTTTTTCAACTTTTTTCAATTTTACCCCCATGGGATATATATTCTACCCACACACATTTGGAACTCTCCTGGGGTACCCTCACACATATTATTCCCTCATTTAATGGATATTTTCACCAAAAAATGAAGTTTTCAAAAAGTCAGAAAATTGGCTGAAAACGACTTAATATCAAGGACTCATTGGGCGAATCACTCTGGAACTGAAATCAGAATACTCACTGACATTTTCCCCTCTCCGAAAGTCTGAAAAATGATGGAAAAATGACTAAGTCCAAAAAATTTTTTTTCAACTTTTTTCAATTTTACCCCTGTGGGATATACATTCTACCGACACACATTTGGAACTCTCCTGGGGTACCCTCACACATATTATTCCCTCATTTAATGGATATTTTCACCAAAAAGTGAAGTTTTCAAAAAGTCAGAAATTTGGCTGAAAACGACTTAATATCAAGGACTCATCGGGCGAATCACTCTGGAACTGAAATCGGAATACTCACTGATATTTTCCCCTCTCCGAAAGTCTGAAAAATGATGGAAAAATGACTAAGTCCAAAAAAAATTTTTTTCAACTTTTCTCAATTTTACCCCCATGGGATATATATTCTACCCACACACATTTGGAACTCTCCTGGGGTACCCTCGCACATATTATTCCCTCATTTAATGGATATTTTCACCAAAAAGTGAAGTTTTCAAAAAGTCAGAAAATTGGCTGAAAACGACTTCATATCAAGGACTCATCGGGCGAATCACTCTGGAACTGAAATTGGAATGCTCACTGACATTTTCCCCTCTCTGAAAGTCTGAAAAATGATGGAAAAATGACTAAGTCCAAAAAAATTTTTTTTAAACTTTTTTCAACTTTACCCCCATGGGATATATATTCTACCCACACACATTTGGAACTCTCCTGGGGTACCCTCACACATATTATTCCCTCATTTAATGTATATTTTCACCAAAAAGTGAAGTTTTCAAAAAGTCAGAAAATTGGCTGAAAACGACTTAATATCAAAGACTCATCGGGCGAATCGCTCTGGAGCTGAAAACGGAATGCTCACTGACATTTTCCCCCCTTCGAAAGTCTGAAAAATGATGGAAAAATGACTAATTCCAAAAAAATTTTTCTTTTACATATTTTCAATTTTACCCCGTGGGATATATATTCTACCCACACACATTTGGAACTCTCCTGGGGTACCCTCACACATATTATTCCCTCATTTAATGGATATTTTCACCAAAAAGTGAAGTTTTCAAAAAGTCAGAAAATTGGCTGAAAACGACTTAATATCAAGGACTCATCGGGCGAATCACTCTGGAACTGAAATCAGAATACTCACTGACATTTTCCCCTCTCCGAAAGTCTGAAAAATGATGGAAAAATGACTAAGTCCAAAAAAAATTTTTTTTCAACTTTTTTCAATTTTCCCCTCTTCGAAAGTCTGAAAAATGATGGAAAAATGACTAAGTCCAAAAAAATTTTTTTTCAACTTTTTTCAATTTTACCCCTGTGGGATATACATTCTACCCATACACATTTGGAACTTTCCTGGGGTACCCTCACACATATTATTCCCTCATTTAATGTATATTTTCACCAAAAAGTGAAGTTTTCAAAAAGTCAGAAAATTGGCTGAAAACGACTTAATATCAAAGACTCATCGGGCGAATCGCTCTGGAGCTGAAAACGGTATGCTCACTGACATTTTCCCCCCTTCGAAAGTCTGAAAAATGATGGAAAAATGACTAATTCCAAAAAAATTTTTCTTAAACATATTTTCAATTTTACCCCGTGGGATATATATTCTACCCACACACATTTGGAACTCTCCTGGGGTACCCTCACACATATTATTCCCTCATTTAATGGATATTTTCACCAAAAAGTGAAGTTTTCAAAAAGTCAGAAAATTGGCTGAAAACGACTTAATATCAAGGACTCATCGGGCGAATCACTCTGGAACTGAAATCAGAATACTCACTGACATTTTCCCCTCTCCGAAAGTCTGAAAAATGATGTAAAAATGACTAAGTCCAAAAAAAAATTTTTTAAAACTTTTTTCAATTTTAGCCCCGTAGCATATATATTCTACCCACACACATTTGGAACTCTCCTGGGGTACCCTCACACATATTATTTCCTCATTTAATGGATATTTTCACCAAAAGGTGAAGTTTTCAAAAAGTCAGAAAATTGGCTGAAAACGACTTAATATCAAGGACTCATCGGGCGAATCACTCTGGAACTGAAATCAGAATACTCACTGACATTTTCCCCTCTCCGAAAGTCTGAAAAATGATGGAAAAATGACTAAGTCCAAAAAAAATTTTTTTTCAACTTTTTTCAATTTTACCCCTGTGGGATATACATTCTACCCACACACATTTGGAACTCTCCTGGGGTACCCTCACACATATTATTCCCTCATTTAATGGATATTTTCACCAAAAAGTGAAGTTTTCAAAAAGTCAGAAAATTGGCTGAAAACTAATTAATATCAAGGACTCATCGGTCGATTCGCTCTGGATCTGAAATCGGAATACTCACTGACATTTTCCCGTCTCCGAAAGTCTGAAAAATGATGGAAAAATGACTAAGTCCAAAAAAATTTTTTTTCAACTTTTTTCAATTTTACCCCTGTGGGATATACATTCTACCCACACACATTTGGAACTCTCCTGGGGTACCCTCGCACATATTATTCCCTCATTTAATGGATATTTTCACCAAAAAGTGAAGTTTTCAAAAAGTCAGAAAATTGGCTGAAAACGACTTCATATCACGGACTCATCGGGCGAATCACTCTTGAACTGAAATTGGAATGCTCACTGACATTTTCCCCTCTCTGAAAGTCTGAAAAATGATGGAAAAATGACTAAGTCCAAAAAAAATGTTTTAAAACTTTTTTCAATTTTACCCCCGTGGCATATATATTCTACCCACACACATTTGGAACTCTCCTGGGGTACCCTCACACATATTATTCCCTCATTTAATGGATATTTTCACCAAAAAGTGAAGTTTTCAAAAATTCAGAAAATTGGCTGAAAACGACTTAATATCAAGGACTCATTGGGCGAATCACTCTGGAACTGAAATCGGAATACTCACTGACATTTTCCCCTCTCCGAAAGTCTGAAAAATGATGGAAAAATGACTTAAGTCCAAAAAAATTTTTTTTCAACTTTTTTCAATTTTACCCCTGTGGGATATATATTCTACCCACACACATTTGGAACTCTCCTGGGGTACCCTCACACATATTATTCCCTCATTTAATGGATATTTTCACCAAAAAGTGAAGTTTTCAAAAAGTTAGAAAATTGGCTGAAAACGACTTAATATCAAAGATTCATCAGGCGAATCACTCTGGAGCTGAAAATGGAATGCTCACTGACATTTTCCCCCCTTCGAAAGTCTGAAAAATGATGGAAAAATGACTAATTCCAAAAAAAAATTTTTTTAAAATTTTTTCAATTTTACCCCGTGGGATATATATTCTACCCACACACATTTGGAACTCTCCTGGGGTACCCTCACACATATTATTCCCTCATTTAATGGATATTTTCACCAAAAAGTGAAGTTTTCAAAAAGTCAGAAAATTGGCTGAAAACGACTTCATATCAAGGACTCATCGGCCGAATCACTCTGGAACTGAAATCGGAGTGCTCACTGACATTTTCCCCTCTCTGAAAGTCTGAAAAATGATGGAAAAATGACTAAGTCCCAAAAAATTTTTTTTCAACTTTTTTCAATTTTACCCCTGTGGGATATACATTCTACCCATACACATTTGGAACTTTCCTGGGGTACCCTCACACATATTATTCTCTCATTTAATGTATATTTTCACCAAAAAGTGAAGTTTTCAAAAAGTCAGAAAATTGGCTGAAAGCGACTTAATATCAAGGACTCATCGGGCAAATCACTCTGGAACTGAAATCGGAAAGCTCACTGACATTTTCCCCTCTCTGAAAGTCTGAAAAATGATGGAAAAATGTCTAAGTCCAAAAAATTTTTTTTAAACTTTTTTCAATTTTACCCCCGTGGGATATATATTGTACCCACACACATTTGTTACTCTCCTGGGGTACCCTCACACATATTATTCCCTCATTTAATGTCTATTTTCACCAAAAAGTGAAGTTTTCAAAAAGTCAGAAAATTGTCTGAAAATGACTTAATATCAAGGACTCATCTGGCGAATCACTCTGGAACTGAAATCGGAATACTCACTGACATTTTCCCCTCTCCGAAAGTCTGAAAAATGACTAAGTCCAAAAAAATTTTTTTTCAACTTTTTTCAATTTTACCCCTGTGGGATATACATTCTACCCATACACATTTGGAACTCTCCTGGAGTACCCTCACACATACAGTCATATGAAAAAGTTTGGGCACCCCTATTAATCTTAAGCTTAATGTTTTATAAAAATTGGTGTTTTTGCAACAGCTATTTCAGTTTGATATATGTAATAACTGTTGGACACAGTAATGTTTCTGCCTTGAAATGAGGTTTATTGTGCTAACAGAAAATGTGCAATCTGCATTCAAACAAAATTTGACCAGTGCATAAGTATGGGCACCCTTATCATTTTCTTGTTTTAAATACTCCTGCCTACTTTTTACTGACTTACTAAAGCACTTTTTTTGGTTTTGTAACCTCATTGAGCTTTGAACTTTATAGCCAGGTGTATGCAATCATGAGAAAAGCTACTTAAAGTGGCCACTTGCAAGTTGTTCTCCTGTTTGAATCTCCTCTGAAGAGTGGCATCATGGGCTCCTCAAAACAACTGTCAAATGATCTGAAAACAAAGATTATTCAACATAGTTGTTCAGGGTAAGGATACAAAAAGCTGTCTCAGAGATTTAACCTGTCAGTTTCCACTGTGAGGAACATAGTAAGGAAATGGAAGAACATAGGGACAGTTCTTGTTAAGGCCAGAAGTGTCAGGACAAGAAAAACATCAGAAAGGCAGAGAAGAAGAATGGTGAGATCAGTCAAGGACAATCCTCAGACCACCTCCAGAGAGCTGCAGCATCAACTTGCTGCAGATGGTGTCACTGTGCATCGGTCAACTATACAACGCACTTTGCACAAGGAGAAGCTGTATGGGAGAGTGATGCGAAAGAAGCCGTTTCTGCAAGTACGCACAAACAGAGTCGGCTGAGGTATGCAAAAGCACATTTGAAGAAGCCTATTTCTTTTTGGAAGAAGGTCCTGTGGACTGATGAAACCAAGATTGAGTTGTTTGGTCATACAAAAAGGCGTTATGCATGGTGGCAAAAAAACACAGCATTCCAAGAAAAACACCTGCTACCCACAGTAAAATTTGGTGGAGGTTCCATCATGCTTTGGGGCTGTGTGGTCAATGCCGGCACTGGGAATCTTGTTAAAGTTGAGGGACGCATGGATTCCACTCAGTATCAGCAGATTCTTGGCAATAGTGTTCAAGAATCAGTGATAAAGTTGAAGTTACGCAGTGGATGGATCTTTCAGCAAGACAATGATCCAAAACACCGCTCCAAATCTACTCAGGCATTCATGCAGAGGAACAATTACAATGTTCTGGAATGGCCATCCCAGTCCCCAGACCTGAATATCATTGAACATCTGTGGGATCATTTGAAGAGGCTGTCCATGCTCGGCGACCATCAAACTTAACTGAACTGGAATTGTTTTGTAAAGAGGAATGGTCAAAAATACCTTCATCCAGGATCCAGGAACTCATTAAAAGCTACAGGAAGCGACTAGAGGCTGTTATTTTTGCAAAAGGAGGATCTACTAAATATTAATGTCACTTTTCTGGTGAGGTGCCCATACTTATGCACCTGTCAAATTTTGTTTGAATGCAGATTGCACATTTTCTGTTAGTACAATAAACCTCATTTCAAGGCAGAAACATTACTGTATCCAACAGTTATTACATATATCAAACTGAAATAGCTGTTGCAAAAACACCAATTTTTATAAAACATTAAGCTTAAGATTAATAGGGGTGCCCAAACTTTTTCATATGTATGTATTATTCCCTCATTTAATGTATATTTTCACCAAAAAGTGAAGTTTTCAAAAAGTCAGAAAATTGGCTGAAAACGACTTCATATCATGGACTCATCGTTCGAATTACTCTGGAACTGAAATCGGAATGCTCACTGACATTTTCCCCTCTCTGAAAGTCTGAAAAATGATGGAAAAATGACTAAGTCCAAAAAAATTTTTTTCAAACTTTTTTCAATTTTACCCCCTTGGGATATATATTCTACCCACACACATTTGGAACTCTCCTGGGGAACCCTCACACATATTATTCCCTCATTTAATGGATATTTTCACCAAAAAGTGAAGTTTTCTAAAAGTCAGAAAATGGCTGAAAACGACTTAATATCAAGGACTCATCAGGCGAATCGCTCTGGAACTGAAATTGGAATGCTCACTGACATTTTCCCCTCTCCGAAAGTCTGAAAAATGATGGAAAAATGACTAAGTCCCAAAAAATGTTTTTTCAACTTTTTTCAATTTTACCACTGTGGGATATATATTCTACCCACACACATTTGGAACTCTCCTGGGGAACCCTCACACACATTATTCCCTCATTTAAGGGATATTTTCACCAAAAAGTGAAGTTTTCAAAAAGTCTGAAAATTGGCTGAAAACGACTTAATATCAAGGACTCATCGGGCGAATCGCTCTGGAACTGAAATCGGAATGCTCACTGACATTTTCCCCTCTCCGAAAGTCTGAAAAATGATGGAAAAATGACTAAGTCCAAAAAAATTTTTTTTCAACTTTGTTCAATTTTACACCTGTGGGATATACATTCTACCCACACACATTTGGAACTCTCATGGGGTACCCTCACACATATTATTCCCTCATTTAATGTCTATTTTCACCAAAAAGTATAGTTTTCAAAAAGTCAGAAAATTGTTTGAAAACGACTTAATATCAAGGACTTATGGGGCGAATCGCTCTGGAGCTGAAATCGGAATGATCACTGACATTTTCCCCCCTTCGAAAGTCTGAAAAATGATGGAAAAATGACTAAGTCCAAAAAAATTTTTTTTTAACTTTGTTCAATTTTACACCTGTGGGATATACATTCTACCCACACACATTTGGAACTCTCCTGGGGTACCCTCACACATATTATTCCCTCATTTAATGTATATTTTCACCAAAAAGTGAAGTTTTCAAAAAGTCCGAAAATTGGCTGAAAACGACTTAATATCAAGGACTCATCGGGCGAATCGCTCTGGAACTGAAATCGGAATGCTCACTGACATTTTCCCCTCTCCGAAAGTCTGAAAAATGATGGAAAAATGACTAAGTCCAAAAGAATTTTTTTTAAACTTTTTTCAATTTTACCCCCGTGGGATATATATTCTACCCACACACATTTGGAACTCTCCTGGGGTACCGTCACACATATTATTCCCTCATTTAATGTCTATTTTCACCAAAAAGTGAAGTTTTCAAAAAGTCAGAAAATTGTCTGAAAACGACTTAATATCAAGGACTCATCGGGCGAATCGCTCTGGAACTGAAATCGGAATGCTCACTGACATTCTCCCCTCTCCAAAAGTCTGAAAAATGATGGAAAAATGACTAAGTCCAAAAGAATTTTTTTTCAACTTTTTTCAATTTTACCCCCGTGGGATATATATTCTACCCACACACATTTGGAACTCTCCTGGGGTACCCTCACACATATTATTCCCTCATTTAATGTCTATTTTCACCAAAAAGTGAAGTTTTCAAAAAGTCAGAAAATTGTCTGAAAACGACTTAATATCAAGGACTCATCGGGCGAATCGCTCTGGAACTGAAATCGGAATGCTCACTGACATTCTCCCCTCTCCAAAAGTCTGAAAAATGATGGAAAAATGACTAAGTCCAAAAAAATTTTTTTTCAACTTTTTTCAATTTTACCCCTGTGGGATATATATTCTACCCACACACATTTGGAACTCTCCTGGGGTACCCTCACACATATTATTCACTCATTTAATGTATATTTTCACCAAAAAGTGAAGTTTTCAAAAAGTCAGAAAATTGGCTGAAAATGACTTCATATCATGGACTCATCGTTCGAATTACTCTGGAACTGAAATCGGAATGCTCACTGACATTTTTCCCTCTCCGAAAGTCTGAAAAATGATGGAAAAATGACTAAGTCCAGAAAAAATTATTTTTAACTTTGTTCAATTTTACACCTGTGGGATATACATTCTACCCACACACATTTGGAACTCTCCTGGGGTACCCTCACACATATTATTCCCTCATTTAATGTATATTTTCACCAAAAAGTGAAGTTTTCAAAAAGTCCGAAAATTGGCTGAAAACGACTTAATATCACGGACTCATCGGGCGAATCGCTCTGGAGCTGAAATCGGAATGCTGACTGACATTTTCCCCCCTTCGAAAGTCTGAAAAATGATGGAAAAATGACTAAGTCCAAAAAAAATGTTTTAAAACTTTTTTCAATTTTACCCCCGTGGCATATATATTCTACCCACACACATTTGGTACTCTCCAGGGGTACCCTCACACATATTATTCCCTCATTTAATGGATATTTTCACCAAAAAGTGAAGTTTTCAAAAAGTCAGAAAATTGGCTGAAAACGACTTAATATCAAGGACTCATCTGGCGAATCACTCTGGAACTGAAATCGGAATGCTCACTGACATTTTTCCCTCTCCGAAAGTCTGAAAAATGATGGAAAAATGACTAAGTCCAAAAAAATTTTTTTTTAACTTTTTTCAATTTTACCCCCATGGAATATATATTCTACCCACACACATTTGGAACTCTCCTGGGGTACCCTCACACATATTATTCCCTCATTTAATGGATATTTTCACCAAAAAGTGAAGTTTTCAAAAAGTCAGAAAATTGGCTGAAAACGATTTCATATCAAGGACTCATCAGGCGAATCACTCTGGAACTGAAATCGAAATACTCACTGACATTTTCCTCTCTCTGAAAGTCTGAAAAATGATGGAAAAATGACTAAGTCCAAAAAAATTTTTTTTCAACTTTTTTCAATTTTACACCTGTGGGATATACATTCTACCCACACACATTTGGAACTCTCCTGGGGTACCCTCACACATATTATTCCCTCATTTAATGTATATTTTCACCAAAAAGTGAAGTTTTCAAAAAGTCTGAAAATTGGCTGAAAACGACTTAATATCAAGGATTCAACGGGCGAATCGCTCTGGAACTGAAATCGGAATGCTCACTGACATTTTCCCCTCTCCGAAAGTCTGAATAATGATGGAAAAATGACTAAGTCCAAAAGAATTTTTTTTAAACTTTTTTCAGTTTTACCCCCGTGGGATATATATTCTACCCACACACATTTGGAACTCTCCTGGGGTTCCCTCACACATATTATTCCCTCATTTAATGTATATTTTCACCAAAAAGTGAAGTTTTCAAAAAGTCCGAAAATTGGCTGCAAACGACTTCACATCAAGGACTCATCGGACGAATCGCTCTGGAACTGAAATCGGAATGCTCACTGACATTTTCCCCTCTCCGAAAGTCTGAAAAATGATGGAAAAATGACTAAGTCCAAAAAAATTTTTTTTTAACTTTTTTCAATTTTACCCCCGTGGGATAGATATTCTACCCACACACATTTGGAACTCTCCAGGGTTACCCTCACACATATTATTCTCTCATTTAATGTCTATTTTCACCAAAAAGTGAAGTTTTCTAAAAGTCAGAAATTGGCTGAAAACGACTTAATATCAAGGACTCATCAGGCGAATCGCTCTGGAACTGAAATTGGAATGCTCTCTGACATTTTCCCCTCTCCGAAAATCTGAAAAATGATGGAAAAATGACTAAGTCCAAAAAAATTTTTTTTAAACTTTTTTCAATTTTACCCCCGTGGGATATATATTGTACCCACACACATTTGTTACTCTCCTGGAGTACCCTCACACATATTATTCCCTCATTTAATGTCTATTTTCACCAAAAAGTGAAGTTTTCTAAAAGTCAGAAATTGGCTGAAAACGACTTAATATCAAGGACTCATCAGGCGAATCGCTCTGGAACTGAAATTGGAATGCTCACTGACATTTTCCCCTCTCCGAAAATCTGAAAAATGATGGAAAAATGACTAAGTCCCAAAAAATTTTTTTTCAACTTTTCTCAATTTTACCCCCGTGGGATATATATTCTACCCACACAGATTTGGAACTCTCCTGGGGTACCCTCACACATATTATTCCCTCATTTAATGTCTATTTTCACCAAAAAGTATAGTTTTCAAAAAGTCAGAAAATTGTTTGAAAACGACTTAATATCAAGGACTTATGGGGCGAATCGCTCTGGAGCTGAAATCGGAATGATCACTGACATTTTCCCCCCTTCAAAAGTCTGAAAAATGATGGAAAAATGACTAAGTCCAAAAAAATTTTTTTTTAACTTTGTTCAATTTTACACCTGTGGGATATACATTCTACCCACACACATTTGGAACTCTCCTGGGGTACCCTCACACATATTATTCCCTCATTTAATGTATATTTTCACCAAAAAGTGAAGTTTTCAAAAAGTCCGAAAATTGGCTGAAAACGACTTAATATCAAGGACTCATCGGGCGAATCGCTCTGGAACTGAAATCGGAATGCTCACTGACATTTTCCCCTCTCCGAAAGTCTGAAAAATGATGGAAAAATGACTAAGTCCAAAAGAATTTTTTTTAAACTTTTTTCAATTTTACCCCCGTGGGATATATATTCTACCCACACACATTTGAAACTCTCCTGGGGTACCGTCACACATATTATTCCCTCATTTAATGTCTATTTTCACCAAAAAGTGAAGTTTTCAAAAAGTCAGAAAATTGTCTGAAAACGACTTAATATCAAGGACTCATCGGTCGAATCGCTCTGGAACTGAAATCGGAATGCTCACTGACATTCTCCCCTCTCCAAAAGTCTGAAAAATGATGGAAAAATGACTAAGTCCAAAAGAATTTTTTTTCAACTTTTTTCAATTTTACCCCCGTGGGATATATATTCTACCCACACACATTTGGAACTCTCCTGGGGTACCCTCACACATATTATTCCCTCATTTAATGTCTATTTTCACCAAAAAGTGAAGTTTTCAAAAAGTCAGAAAATTGTCTGAAAACGACTTAATATCAAGGACTCATCGGGCGAATCGCTCTGGAACTGAAATCGGAATGCTCACTGACATTCTCCCCTCTCCAAAAGTCTGAAAAATGATGGAAAAATGACTAAGTCCAGAAAAAATTATTTTTAACTTTGTTCAATTTTACACCTGTGGGATATACATTCTACCCACACACATTTGGAACTCTCCTGGGGTACCCTCACACATATTATTCCCTCATTTAATGTATATTTTCACCAAAAAGTGAAGTTTTCAAAAAGTCCGAAAATTGGCTGAAAACGACTTAATATCACGGACTCATCGGGCGAATCGCTCTGGAGCTGAAATCGGAATGCTGACTGACATTTTCCCCCCTTCGAAAGTCTGAAAAATGATGGAAAAATGACTAAGTCCAAAAAAAATGTTTTAAAACTTTTTTCAATTTTACCCCCGTGGCATATATATTCTACCCACACACATTTGGTACTCTCCTGGGGTACCCTCACACATATTATTCCCTCATTTAATGGATATTTTCACCAAAAAGTGAAGTTTTCAAAAAGTCAGAAAATTGGCTGAAAACGACTTAATATCAAGGACTCATCTGGCGAATCACTCTGGAACTGAAATCGGAATGCTCACTGACATTTTTCCCTCTCCGAAAGTTTGAAAAATGATGGAAAAATGACTAAGTCCAAAAAAATTTTTTTTTAACTTTTTTCAATTTTACCCCCATGGAATATATATTCTACCCACACACATTTGGAACTCTCCTGGGGTACCCTCACACATATTATTCCCTCATTTAATGGATATTTTCACCAAAAAGTGAAGTTTTCAAAAAGTCAGAAAATTGGCTGAAAACGATTTCATATCAAGGACTCATCAGGCGAATCACTTTGGAACTGAAATCGAAATACTCACTGACATTTTCCTCTCTCTGAAAGTCTGAAAAATGATGGAAAAATGACTAAGTCCAAAAAAATTTTTTTTCAACTTTTTTCAATTTTACACCTGTGGGATATACATTCTACCCACACACATTTGGAACTCTCCTGGGGTACCCTCACACATATTATTCCCTCATTTAATGTATATTTTCACCAAAAAGTGAAGTTTTCAAAAAGTCTGAAAATTGGCTGAAAACGACTTAATATCAAGGATTCAACGGACGAATCGCTCTGGAACTGAAATCGGAATGCTCACTGACATTTTCCCCTCTCCGAAAGTCTGAATAATGATGGAAAAATGACTAAGTCCAAAAGAATTTTTTTTAAACTTTTTTCAGTTTTACCCCCGTGGGATATATATTCTACCCACACACATTTGGAACTCTCCTGGGGTTCCCTCACACATATTATTCCCTCATTTAATGTCTATTTTCACCAAAAAGTGAAGTTTTCAAAAAGTCAGAAAATTGGCTGAAAACGACATAATATCAAGGACTCATCGGGCAAATCACTCTGGAACTGAAATCGGAAAGCTCACTGACTTTTTCCCCTCTCTGAAAGTCTGAAAAATGATGGAAAAATGACTAAGTCCAAAAAATTTTTTTTTCAACTTTTTTCAATTTTACCCCCGTGGGATATATATTCAACCCACACACATTTGGAATTCTCCTGGGGTACTATCACATATATTATTCCCTCATTTAATGGATATTTTCACCAAAAAGTGAAGTTTTCTAAAAGTCAGAAATTGGCTGAAAACGACTTAATATCAAGGACTCATCAGGCGAATCGCTCTGGAACTGAAATTGGAATGCTCACTGACATTTTCCCCTCTCCGAAAATCTGAAAAATGATGGAAAAATGACTAAGTCCAAAAAAATTTTTTTTAAACTTTTTTCAATTTTACCCCCGTGGGATATATATTGTACCCACACACATTTGTTACTCTCCTGGGGTACCCTCACACATATTATTCCCTCATTTAATGTCTATTTTCACCAAAAAGTGAAGTTTTCAAAAAGTCAGAAAATTGGCTGAAAATGACTTCATATCAAGGACTCATCGGGCGAATCACTCTGGAACTGAAATCGGAATGCTCACTGACATTTTCCCGTCTCTGAAAGTCTGAAAAATGATGGAAAAATGACTAAGTCCAAAAAAATTTTTTTTCAACTTTTTTCAATTTTACCCCCGTGGGATATATATTCTACCCACACACATTTGGAACTCTCCTGGGGTACCCTCGCACATATTATTCCCTCATTTAATGGATATTTTCACCAAAAAGTGAAGTTTTCTAAAAGTCAGAAATTGGCTGAAAACGACTTAATATCAAGGACTCATCAGGCGAATCGCTCTGCAACTGAAATTGGAATGCTCACTGACATTTTCCCCTCTCCGAAAGTCTGAAAAATGATGGAAAAATGACTAATCCAAAAAAATTTTTTTTCAACTTTTTTCAATTTTACCCCCGTGGGATATATATTCAACCCACACACATTTGGAATTCTCCTGGAGTACTCTCACACATATTATTCCTTCACTTAATGGATATTTTCACCAAAAAGTGAAGTTTTCAAAAAGTCAGAAAATTGTCTGAAAACGACTTATTATCAAGGACTCATCGGTCGAATGACTCTGGAACTGAAATCGGAATGTTCACTGACATTTTCCCCTCTCCGAAAGTCTGAAAAATGATGGAAAAATGACTAAGTCCAAAAAAATTTTTTTTAAACTTTTTTCAATTTTACCCCCGTGGGATATATATTCTACCCACAAACATTTGGAACTCTCCTGGGGTACCCTCACATATTATTCCCTCATTTAATGTCTATTTTCACCAAAAAGTGAAGTTTTCAAAAAGTCAGAAAATTGTCTGAAAACTACTTAATATCAAGGACTCATCGGGCGAATCGCTCTGGAGCTGAAATCGGAATGCTCACTGACATTTTCCGCCCTTCGAAAGTCTGAAAAATGATGGAAAAATGACTAAGTCCAAAAAAAATGTTTTAAAACTTTTTTCAATTTTACCCCCGTGGCATATATATTCTACCCACACACATTTGGTACTCTCCTGGGGTACCCTCACACATATTATTCCCTCATTTAATGGATATTTTCACTAAAAAGTGAAGGTTTCAAAAAGTCAGAATATTGGCTGAAAACGACTTAATATCAAGGATTCATCGGGCGAATCGCTCTGGAACTGAAATCGGAATGCTCACTGACATTTTCCGCCCTTCGAAAGTCTGAAAAATGATGGAAAAATGACTAAGTCCAAAAAAAATGTTTTAAAACTTTTTTCAATTTTACCCCCGTGGCATATATATTCTACCCACACACATTTGGTACTCTCCTGGGGTACCCTCACACATATTATTCCCTCATTTAATGGATATTTTCACCAAAAAGTGAAGTTTCCAAAAAGTCTGAAAATTGTCTGAAAACGACTTATTATCAAGGACTCATCGGTCGAATGACTCTGGAACTGAAATCGGAATGCTCACTGACATTTTCCCCTCTTCGAAAGTCTGAAAAATGATGGAAAAATGACTAAGTCCAAAAAAATTTTTTTTCAACTTTGTTCAATTTTACACCTGTGGGATATACATTCTACCCACACACATTTGGAACTCTCCTGGGGTACCCTCACACATATTATTCCCTCATTTAATGTATATTTTCACCAAAAAGTGAAGTTTCCAAAAAGTCTGAAAATTGTCTGAAAACGACTTATTATCAAGGACTCATCGGTCGAATGACTCTGGAACTGAAATCGGAATGCTCACTGACATTTTCCCCTCTCCGAAAGTCTGAAAAATGATGGAAAAATGACTAAGTCCCAAAAAATTTTTTTTCAACTTTTCTCAATTTTACCCCCGTGGGATATATATTCTACCCACACAGATTTGGAACTCTCCTGGGGTACCCTCACACATATTATTCCCTCATTTAATGGATATTTTCACCAAAAAGTGAAGTTTTCAAAAAGTCAGAAAATTGGCTGAAAACGACTTAATATCAAGGACTCATCGGGCGAATCACTCTGGAACTGAAATCAGAATACTCACTGACATTTTCCCCTCTCCAAAAGTCTGAAAAATGATGGAAAAATGACTAAGTCCAAAAAAATTTTTTTTCAACTTTTTTCAATTTTACCCATGTGGGATATACATTCTACCCATACACATTTGGAACTTTCCTGGGGTACCCTCACACATATTATTCCCTCATTTAATGTATATTTTCACCAAAAAGTGAAGTTTTCAAAAAGTCAGAAAATTGGCTGAAAACGACTTAATATCAAGGACTCATCGGGCAAATCACTCTGGAACTGAAATCGGAAAGCTCACTGACTTTTTACCCTCTCTGAAAGTCTGAAAAATGATGGAAAAATGACTAAGTCCAAAAAATTTTTTTTTCAACTTTTTTCAATTTTACCCCCGTGGGATATATATTCAACCCACACACATTTGGAATTCTCCTGGGGTACTCTCACATATATTATTCCCTCATTTAATGGATATTTTCACCAAAAAGTGAAGTTTTCTAAAAGTCAGAAATTGGCTGAAAACGACTTAATATCAAGGACTCATCAGGCGAATCGCTCTGGAACTGAAATTGGAATGCTCACTGACATTTTCCCCTCTCCGAAAATCTGAAAAATGATGGAAAAATGACTAAGTCCAAAAAAATTTTTTTTAAACTTTTTTCAATTTTACCCCCGTGGGATATATATTGTACCCACACACATTTGTTACTCTCCTGGGGTACCCTCACACATATTATTCCCTCATTTAATGTCTATTTTCACCAAAAAGTGAAGTTTTCAAAAAGTCAGAAAATTGGCTGAAAACGACTTAATATCAAGGACACATCGGGAGAATCACTCTGGAACTGAAATCAGAATACTCACTGACCTTTTCCCCTCTCCGAAAGTCTGAAAAATGACTAAGACCAAAAAAATTTTTTTTCAACTTTTTTCAATTTTACCCCTGTGGGATATACATTCTACCCATACACATTTGGAACTCTCCTGGAGTACCCTCACACATATTATTCCCTCATTTAATGTATATTTTCACCAAAAAGTGAAGTTTTCAAAAAGTCAGAAAATTGGCTGAAAACGACTTAATATCAAGGACTCATCGGGCAAATCACTCTGGAACTGAAATTGGAAAGCTCACTGACATTTTCCCTTCTCTGAAAGTCTGAAAAATGATGGAAAAATGACTAAGTCCAAAAAAATTTTTTTCAAACTTTTTTCAATTTTACCCCCTTGGGATATATATTCTACCCACACACATTTGGAACTCTCCTGGGGAACCCTCACACATATTATTCCCTCATTTAATGGATATTTTCACCAAAAAGTGAAGTTTTCTAAAAGTCAGAAATTGGCTGAAAACGACTTAATATCAAGGACTCATCGGGCGAATCACTCTGGAACTGAAATCGGAATACTCACTGACATTTTCCCCTCTCCGAAAGTCTGAAAAATGACTAAGTCCCAAAAAATTTTTTTTCAACTTTTTTCAATTTTACCCCTGTGGGATATATATTCTACCCACACACATTTGGAACTCTCCTGGGGAACCCTCACACATATTATTCCCTCGTTTAAGGGATATTTTCACCAAAAAGTGAAGTTTTCAAAAAGTCAGAAAATTGGCTGAAAATGACTTCATATCAAGGACTCATCGGGCGAATCACTCTGGAACTGAAATCGGAATGCTCACTGACATTTTCAAGTCTCTGAAAGTCTGAAAAATGATGGAAAAATGACTAAGTCCAAAAAAATTTTTTTTCAACTTTTTTCAATTTTACCCCCGTGGGATATATATTCTACCCACACACATTTGGAACTCTCCTGGGGTACCCTCGCACATATTATTCCCTCATTTAATGGATATTTTCACCAAAAAGTGAAGTTTTCTAAAAGTCAGAAATTGGCTGAAAACGACTTAATATCAAGGACTCATCAGGCGAATCGCTCTGCAACTGAAATTGGAATGCTCACTGACATTTTCCCCTCTCCGAAAGTCTGAAAAATCATGGAAAAATGACTAATCCAAAAAAATTTTTTTTCAACTTTTTTCAATTTTACCCCCGTGGGATATATATTCAACCCACACACATTTGGAATTCTCCTGGAGTACTCTCACACATATTATTCCTTCACTTAATGGATATTTTCACCAAAAAGTGAAGTTTTCAAAAAGTCAGAAAATTGTCTGAAAACGACTTATTATCAAGGACTCATCGGTCGAATGACTCTGGAACTGAAATCGGAATGTTCACTGACATTTTCCCCTCTCCGAAAGTCTGAAAAATGATGGAAAAATGACTAAGTCCAAAAAAATTTTTTTTAAACTTTTTTCAATTTTACCCCCGTGGGATATATATTCTACCCACAAACATTTGGAACTCTCCTGGGGTACCCTCACACATATTATTCCCTCATTTAATGTCTATTTTCACCAAAAAGTGAAGTTTTCAAAAAGTCAGAAAATTGTCTGAAAACTACTTAATATCAAGGACTCATCGGGCGAATCGCTCTGGAGCTGAAATCGGAATGCTCACTGACATTTTCCGCCCTTCGAAAGTCTGAAAAATGATGGAAAAATGACTAAGTCCAAAAAAAATGTTTTAAAACTTTTTTCAATTTTACCCCCGTGGCATATATATTCTACCCACACACATTTGGTACTCTCCTGGGGTACCCTCACACATATTATTCCCTCATTTAATGGATATTTTCACTAAAAAGTGAAGGTTTCAAAAAGTCAGAATATTGGCTGAAAACGACTTAATATCAAGGATTCATCGGGCGAATCGCTCTGGAACTGAAATCGGAATGCTCACTGACATTTTCCGCCCTTCGAAAGTCTGAAAAATGATGGAAAAATGACTAAGTCCAAAAAAAATGTTTTAAAACTTTTTTCAATTTTACCCCCGTGGCATATATATTCTACCCACACACATTTGGTACTCTCCTGGGGTACCCTCACACATATTATTCCCTCATTTAATGGATATTTTCACCAAAAAGTGAAGTTTCCAAAAAGTCTGAAAATTGTCTGAAAACGACTTATTATCAAGGACTCATCGGTCGAATGACTCTGGAACTGAAATCGGAATGCTCACTGACATTTTCCCCTCTTCGAAAGTCTGAAAAATGATGGAAAAATGACTAAGTCCAAAAAAATTTTTTTTCAACTTTGTTCAATTTTACACCTGTGGGATATACATTCTACCCACACACATTTGGAACTCTCCTGGGGTACCCTCACACATATTATTCCCTCATTTAATGTATATTTTCACCAAAAAGTGAAGTTTTCAAAAAGTCTGAAAATTGGCTGAAAACGACTTAATATCAAGGATTCAACGGGCGAATCGCTCTGGAACTGAAATCGGAATACTCACTGACATTTTCCCCTCTCTGAAAGTCTGAAAAATGCTGGAAAAATGACTAAGTCCAAAAAATTTTTTTTTCAACTTTGTTCAATTTTACACCTGTGGGATATACATTCTACCCACACACATTTAGAACTCTCCTGGGGTACCCTCACACATATTATTCCCTCATTTAATGTCTATTTTCACCAAAAAGTGAAGTTTTCAAAAAGTCAGAAAATTGGCTGAAAACGACTTAATATCAAGGACTCAACGGGCGAATCGCTCTGGAGCTGAAATTGGAATGCTCACTGACATTTTCCCCTCTCCGAAAGTCTGAAAAATGATGGAAAAATGACTAATCCAAAAAAATTTTTTTTCAACTTTTTTCAATTTTACCCCCGTGGGATATATATTCAACCAACACACATTTGGAATTCTCCTGGGGTACTCTCACACATATTATTCCTTCACTTAATGCATATTTTCACCAAAAAGTGAAGTTTTCAAAAAGTCAGAAAATTGTCTGAAAACGACTTAT
This sequence comes from Phyllobates terribilis, assembly GCF_046119375.1. Taxonomy (NCBI): domain Eukaryota; kingdom Metazoa; phylum Chordata; class Amphibia; order Anura; family Dendrobatidae; genus Phyllobates; species Phyllobates terribilis. The sequence goes on along the minus strand of NW_027362873.1, from coordinate 5,307,660 downwards.
TATCAAGGACTCATCGGTCGAATGACTCTGGAACTGAAATCGGAATGCTCACTGACATTTTCCCCTCTCCGAAAGTCTGAAAAATGATGGAAAAATGACTAAGTCCCAAAAAATTTTTTTTCAACTTTTCTCAATTTTACCCCCGTGGGATATATATTCTACCCACACAGATTTGGAACTCTCCTGGGGTACCCTCACACATATTATTCCCTCATTTAATGGATATTTTCACCAAAAAGTGAAGTTTTCAAAAAGTCAGAAAATTGGCTGAAAACGACTTAATATCAAGGACTCATCGGGCGAATCACTCTGGAACTGAAATCAGAATACTCACTGACATTTTCCCCTCTCCAAAAGTCTGAAAAATGATGGAAAAATGACTAAGTCCAAAAAAATTTTTTTTCAACTTTTTTCAATTTTACCCATGTGGGATATACATTCTACCCATACACATTTGGAACTTTCCTGGGGTACCCTCACACATATTATTCCCTCATTTAATGTATATTTTCACCAAAAAGTGAAGTTTTCAAAAAGTCAGAAAATTGGCTGAAAACGACTTAATATCAAGGACTCATCGGGCAAATCACTCTGGAACTGAAATCGGAAAGCTCACTGACTTTTTACCCTCTCTGAAAGTCTGAAAAATGATGGAAAAATGACTAAGTCCAAAAAATTTTTTTTTCAACTTTTTTCAATTTTACCCCCGTGGGATATATATTCAACCCACACACATTTGGAATTCTCCTGGGGTACTCTCACATATATTATTCCCTCATTTAATGGATATTTTCACCAAAAAGTGAAGTTTTCTAAAAGTCAGAAATTGGCTGAAAACGACTTAATATCAAGGACTCATCAGGCGAATCGCTCTGGAACTGAAATTGGAATGCTCACTGACATTTTCCCCTCTCCGAAAATCTGAAAAATGATGGAAAAATGACTAAGTCCAAAAAAATTTTTTTTAAACTTTTTTCAATTTTACCCCCGTGGGATATATATTGTACCCACACACATTTGTTACTCTCCTGGGGTACCCTCACACATATTATTCCCTCATTTAATGTCTATTTTCACCAAAAAGTGAAGTTTTCAAAAAGTCAGAAAATTGGCTGAAAACGACTTAATATCAAGGACTCATCGGGAGAATCACTCTGGAACTGAAATCAGAATACTCACTGACCTTTTCCCCTCTCCGAAAGTCTGAAAAATGACTAAGACCAAAAAAATTTTTTTTCAACTTTTTTCAATTTTACCCCTGTGGGATATACATTCTACCCATACACATTTGGAACTCTCCTGGAGTACCCTCACACATATTATTCCCTCATTTAATGTATATTTTCACCAAAAAGTGAAGTTTTCAAAAAGTCAGAAAATTGGCTGAAAACGACTTAATATCAAGGACTCATCGGGCAAATCACTCTGGAACTGAAATTGGAAAGCTCACTGACATTTTCCCTTCTCTGAAAGTCTGAAAAATGATGGAAAAATGACTAAGTCCAAAAAAATTTTTTTCAAACTTTTTTCAATTTTACCCCCTTGGGATATATATTCTACCCACACACATTTGGAACTCTCCTGGGGAACCCTCACACATATTATTCCCTCATTTAATGGATATTTTCACCAAAAAGTGAAGTTTTCTAAAAGTCAGAAATTGGCTGAAAACGACTTAATATCAAGGACTCATCGGGCGAATCACTCTGGAACTGAAATCGGAATACTCACTGACATTTTCCCCTCTCCGAAAGTCTGAAAAATGACTAAGTCCCAAAAAATTTTTTTTCAACTTTTTTCAATTTTACCCCTGTGGGATATATATTCTACCCACACACATTTGGAACTCTCCTGGGGAACCCTCACACATATTATTCCCTCGTTTAAGGGATATTTTCACCAAAAAGTGAAGTTTTCAAAAAGTCAGAAAATTGGCTGAAAATGACTTCATATCAAGGACTCATCGGGCGAATCACTCTGGAACTGAAATTGGAATGCTCACTGACATTTTCCCCTCTCCGAAAGTCTGAAAAATCATGGAAAAATGACTAATCCAAAAAAATTTTTTTTCAACTTTTTTCAATTTTACCCCCGTGGGATATATATTCAACCCACACACATTTGGAATTCTCCTGGAGTACTCTCACACATATTATTCCTTCACTTAATGGATATTTTCACCAAAAAGTGAAGTTTTCAAAAAGTCAGAAAATTGTCTGAAAACGACTTATTATCAAGGACTCATCGGTCGAATGACTCTGGAACTGAAATCGGAATGTTCACTGACATTTTCCCCTCTCCGAAAGTCTGAAAAATGATGGAAAAATGACTAAGTCCAAAAAAATTTTTTTTAAACTTTTTTCAATTTTACCCCCGTGGGATAAATATTCTACCCACAAACATTTGGAACTCTCCTGGGGTACCCTCACACATATTATTCCCTCATTTAATGGCTATTTTCACCAAAAAGTGAAGTTTTCAAAAAGTCAGAAAATTGTCTGAAAACTACTTAATATCAAGGACTCATCGGGCGAATCGCTCTGGAGCTGAAATCGGAATGCTCACTGACATTTTCCGCCCTTCGAAAGTCTGAAAAATGATGGAAAAATGACTAAGTCCAAAAAAAATGTTTTAAAACTTTTTTCAATTTTACCCCCGCGGCATATATATTCTACCCACACACATTTGGAACTCTCCTGTTTACCCTCACACATATTATTCCCTCATTTAATGGATATTTTCACCAAAAAGTGAAGTTTTCAAAAAGTCCGAAAATTGGCTGAAAACGACTTAATATCAAGGACTCATCGGGCGAATCGCTCTGGAACTGAAATCGGAATGCTCACTGACATTCTCCCCTCTCCAAAAGTCTGAAAAATGATGGAAAAATGACTAAGTCCAAAAGAATTTTTTTTAAACTTTTTTCAATTTTACCCCCGTGGGATATATATTCTACCCACACACATTTGGAACTCTCCTGGGGTACCCTCACACATATTATTCCCTCATTTAATGTCTATTTTCACCAAAAAGTGAAGTTTTCAAAAAGTCAGAAAATTGTCTGAAAACGACTTAATATCAAGGACTCATCGGGCGAATCGCTCTGGAACTGAAATCGGAATGCTCACTGACATTCTCCCCTCTCCAAAAGTCTGAAAAATGATGGAAAAATGACTAAGTCCAAAAAAATTTTTTTTCAACTTTTTTCAATTTTACCCCTGTGGGATATATGTTCTACCCACACACATTTGGAACTCTCCTGGGGTACCCTCACACATATTATTCACTCATTTAATGTATATTTTCACCAAAAAGTGAAGTTTTCAAAAAGTCAGAAAATTGGCTGAAAACGACTTCATATCATGGACTCATCGTTCGAATTACTCTGGAACTGAAATCGGAATGCTCACTGACATTTTTCCCTCTCCGAAAGTCTGAAAAATGATGGATAAATGACTAAGTCCAGAAAAAATTATTTTTAACTTTGTTCAATTTTACACCTGTGGGATATATATTCTACCCACACACATTTGGAACTCTCCTGGGGTACCCTCACACATATTATTCCCTCATTTAATGTATATTTTCACCAAAAAGTGAAGTTTTCAAAAAGTCCGAAAATTGGCTGAAAACGACTTAATATCAAGGACTCATCGGGCGAATCGCTCTGGAGCTGAAATCGGAATGCTCACTGACATTTTCCCCCCTTCGAAAGTCTGAAAAATGATGGAAAAATGACTAAGTCCAAAAAAAAATTTTTTCAACTTTTTTCAATTTTACCCCCGTGGAATATATATTCTACCCACACACATTTAGAACTCTCCTGGGGTACCCTCACACATATTATTCCCTCATTTAATGGATATTTTCACTAAAAAGTGAAGTTTTCAAAAAGTCAGAAAATTGGCTGAAAACGACTTAATATCAAGGACGCATCGGGCGAATCGCTCTGGTACTGAAATCGGAATGCTCACTGACATTTTCCCCTCTCCGAAAGTCTGAAAAATGCTGGAAAAATGACTAAGTCCAAAAAAATTTTTTTTAAACTTTTTTCAATTTTACCCCCGTGGGATATATATTCTACCCACAAACATTTGGAACTCTCCTGGGGTACCCTCACACATATTATTCCCTCATTTAATGTCTATTTTCACCAAAAAGTGAAGTTTTCAAAAAGTCAGAAAATTGTCTGAAAACTACTTAATATCAAGGACTCATCGGGCGAATCGCTCTGGAGCTGAAATCGGAATGCTCACTGACATTTTCCGCCCTTCGAAAGTCTGAAAAATGATGGAAAAATGACTAAGTCCAAAAAAAATGTTTTAAAACTTTTTTCAATTTTACCCCCGTGGGATATATATTCTACCCACACACATTTGGAACTCTCCTGGGGTACCCTCACACATATTATTCCCTCATTTAATGGATATTTTCACCAAAAAGTGAAGTTTTCAAAAAGTCTGAAAATTGGCTGAAAACGACTTAATATCAAGGACTCATCGGGCGTATCACTCTGGAACTGAAATCAGAATGCTCACTGACATTTTCCCCTCCACGAAAGTCAGAAAAATGATGGAAAAATGACTAAGTCCAAAAAAAAATTTTTTCAACTTTTTTCAATTTTACCCCCGTGGAATATATATTCTACCCACACACATTTAGAACTCTCCTGGGGTACCCTCACACATATTATTCCCTCATTTAATGGATATTTTCACTAAAAAGTGAAGTTTTCAAAAAGTCAGAAAATTGGCTGAAAACGACTTAATATCAAGGACTCATCGGGCGAATCGCTCTGGTACTGAAATCGGAATGCTCACTGACATTTTCCCCTCTCCGAAAGTCTGAAAAATGATGGAAAAATGACTAAGTCCAAAAAAAAATTTTTTCAACTTTTTTCAATTTTACCCCCGTGGAATATATATTCTACCCACACACATTTAGAACTCTCCTGGGGTACTCTCACACATATTATTCCCTCATTTAATGGATATTTTCACTAAAAAGTGAAGTTTTCAAAAAGTCAGAAAATTGGCTGAAAACGACTTAATTTCAAGGACTCATCGGGCGAATCGCTCTGGAACTGAAATCGGAATGCTCACTGACATTTTCCCCTCTCCGAAAGTCTGAAAAATGATGGAAAAATGACTAAGTCCAAAAAAAAATTTTTTTAACTTTTTTCAATTTTACCCCCGTGGGATATATATTCTACCCACACACATTTAGAACTCTCCTGGGGTACCCTCACAAATATTATTCCCTCATTTAATGGATATTTTCACTAAAAAGTGAAGTTTTCAAAAAGTCAGAAAATTGGCTGAAAACGACTTAATATCAAGGACTCATCTAGCGAATCGCTCTGGAACTGAAATCGGAATGGTCACTGACATTTTCCCCTCTCCGAAAGTCTGAAAAATGGTGGAAAAATGACTAAGTCCAAAAAAAATTTTTTTTCAACTTATTTCAATTTTACCCCCGTGGAATATATATTCTAACTACACACATTTAGAACTCTCCTGGGGTACCCTCACACATATTATTCCCTCATTTAATGGATATTTTCACTAAAAAGTGAAGTTTTCAAAAAGTCAGAAAATTGGCTGAAAACGACTTAATATCAAGGACTCATCGGGCGAATCGCTCTGGAACTGAAATCGGAATGCTCACAGACATTTTCCCCTCTCCGAAAGTCTGAAAAATGATGGAAAAATGACTAAGTCCAAAAAAAAATTTTTTCAACTTTTTTCAATTTTACCCGCGTGGGATATATATTCTTCCCACACACATTTAGAACTCTCCTGGGGTACCCTCACACATATTATTCCCTCATTTAATGAATATTTTCACTAAAAAGTGAAGTTTTCAAAAAGTCAGAAAATTGGCTGAAAACGACTTAATATCAAGGACTCATCGGGCGAATCGCTCTGGAACTGAAATCGGAATGCTCACTGACATTTTCCCCTCTCCGAAAGTCTGAAAAATGATGGAAAAATGACTAAGTCCAAAAAAAAATTTTTTCAACTTTTTTCAATTTTACCCCCGTGGAATATATATTCTACCCACACACATTTAGAACTCTCCTGGGGTACCCTCACACATATTATTCCCTCATTTAATGGATATTTTCACTAAAAAGTGACGTTTTCAAAAAGTCAGAAAATTGGCTGAAAACGACTTAATATCAAGGACTCATCGGGCGAATCGCTTTGGAACTGAAATCGGAATGCTCACTGACATTTTCCCCTCTCCGAAAGTCTGAAAAATGATGGAAAAATGACTAAGTCCAAAAAAAAATTTTTTCAACTTTTTTCAATTTTACCCCCGTGGGATATATATTCTTCCCACACACATTTAGAACTCTCCTGGGGTACCCTCACACATATTATTCCCTCATTTAATGGATATTTTCACTAAAAAGTGAAGTTTTCAAAAAGTCAGAAAATTGGCTGAAAACGACTTAATATCAAGGACTCATCGGGCGAATCGCTCTGGAACTGAAATCAGAATGCTCACTGACATTTTCCCCTCTCCGAAAGTCTAAAAAATTATGGGAAAATGACTAAGTCCAAAAAAAAATTTTTTCAACTTTTTTCAATTTTACCCCCGTGGAATATATATTCTACCCACACACATTTAGAACTCTCCTGGGGTACCCTCACACATATTATTCCCTCATTTAATGGATATTTTCACTAAAAAGTGAAGTTTTCAAAAAGTCAGAAAATTGGCTGAAAACGACTTAATATCAAGGACTCATCGAGCGAATCGCTCTGGAACTGAAATCGGAATGCTCACTGACATTTTCCCCTCTCCGAAAGTCTGAAAAATGATGGAAAAATGACTAAGTCCAAAATAAAATTTTTTCAACTTTTTTCAATTTTACCCCCGTGGGATATATATTCTACCCACACACATTTAGAACTCTCCTGGGGTACCCTCACACATATTATTCCCTCATTTAATGGATATTTTCACTAAAAAGTGAAGTTTTCAAAAAGTCAGAAAATTGGCTGAAAACGACTTAATATCAAGGACTCATCGGGCGAATCGCTCTGGTACTGAAATTGGAATGCTCACTGACATTTTCCCTTCTCCGAAAGTCTGAAAAATGATGGAAAAATGACTAAGTCCAAAATAAAATTTTTTCAACTTTTTTCAATTTTACCCCCGTGGGATATATATTCTACCCACACACATTTAGAACTCTCCTGGGGTACCCTCACACATATTATTCCCTCATTTAATGGATATTTTCACTAAAAAGTGAAGTTTTCAAAAAGTCAGAAAATTGGCTGAAAACGACTTAATATCAAGGACTCATCGGGCGAATCGCTCTGGAACTGAAATCGGAATGCTCACAGACATTTTCCCCTCTCCGAAAGTCTGAAAAATGATGGAAAAATGACTAAGTCCAAAAAAAAATTTTTTCAACTTTTTTCAATTTTACCCCCGTGGGATATATATTCTTCCCACACACATTTAGAACTCTCCTGGGGTACCCTCACACATATTATTCCCTCATTTAATGAATATTTTCACTAAAAAGTGAAGTTTTCAAAAAGTCAGAAAATTGGCTGAAAACGACTTAATATCAAGGACTCATCGGGCGAATCGCTCTGGAACTGAAATCAGAATGCTCACTGACATTTTCCCCTCTCCGAAAGTCTGAAAAATTATGGGAAAATGACTAAGTCCAAAAAAAAATTTTTTCAACTTTTTTCATTTTTACCCCCGTGGAATATATATTCTACCCACACACATTTAGAACTCTCCTGGGGTACCCTCACACATATTATTCCCTCATTTAATGGATATTTTCACTAAAAAGTGAAGTTTTCAAAAAGTCAGAAAATTGGCTGAAAACGACTTAATATCAAGGACTCATCGAGCGAATCGCTCTGGAACTGAAATCGGAATGCTCACTGACATTTTCCCCTCTCCGAAAGTCTGAAAAATGATGGAAAAATGACTAAGTCCAAAATAAAATTTTTTCAACTTTTTTCAATTTTACCCCCGTGGGATATATATTCTACCCACACACATTTAGAACTCTCCTGGGGTACCCTCACACATATTATTCTCTCATTTAATGGATATTTTCACTAAAAAGTGAAGGTTTCAAAAAGTCAGAATATTGGCTGAAAACGTCATAATATCAAGGACTCATCGGGCGAATCGCTCTGGAACTGAAATCGGAATGTTCACTGACATTTTCCCCTCTCCGAAAGTCGGAAAAATGACTAAGTCCAAAAAAAATTTTTTTAAACTTTTTTCAATTCTACCCCCGTGGGATATATATTCTACCCACACACATTTAGAACTCTCCTGGGGTACCCTCACACATATTATTCCCTCATTTAATGGATATTTTCACTAAAAAGTGAAGTTTTCAAAAAGGCAGAAAATTGGCTGAAAACGACTTAATATCAAGGACTCATCGGGCGAATCGCTCTGGAACTGAAATCGGAATGCTCACTGACATTTTCCCCTCTCCGAAAGTCTGAAAAATGATGGAAAAATGACTAAGTCTAAAAAAAATTTTTTTAAACTTTTTTCAATTTTACCCCGTGGGATATGTATTCTACCCACACACATTTAGAACTCTCCTGGGGTACCCTCACACATATTATTCCCTCATTTAATGGATATTTTCACTAAAAAGTGAAGTTTTCAAAAAGTCAGAAAATTGGCTGAAAACGACTTAATATCAAGGTCTCATCGGGCGAATCGCTCTGGAACTGAAATCGGAATGCTCACTGACATTTTCCCCTCTCCGAAAGTCTGAAAAATGATGGAAAAATGACTAAGTCCAAAAAAATTTTTTTTCAACTTTTTTCAATTTTACCCCCGTGGGATATATATTCTACCCACACACATTTGGAACTCTCCTGGGGTACCCTCACACATATTATTCCCTCATTTAATGGATATTTTCACTAAAAAGTGAAGTTTTCAAAAAGTCAGAAAATTGGCTGAAAACGACTTAATATCAAGGACTCATCGGGCGAATCGCTCTGGAACTGAAATCGGAATGCTCACTGACATTTTCCCCTCTCCGAAAGTCTGAAAAATGATGGGAAAATGACTAAGTCCAAAAAAAAATTTTTTTAAACTTTTTCAATTTTACCCCCGTGGGATATATATTCTACCCACACACATTTGGAACTCTCCTGGGGTACCCTCACACATATTATTCCCTCATTTAATGGATATTTTCACTAAAAAGTGAAGTTTTCAAAAAGTCAGAAAATTGGCTGAAAACGACTTAATTTCAAGGACTCATCGGGCGAATCGCTCTGGAACTGAAATCGGAATGCTCACTGACATTTTCCCCTCTCCGAAAGTCTGAAAAATGATGGAAAAATGACTAAGTCCAAAAAAAAATTTTTTTAACTTTTTTCAATTTTACCCCCGTGGGATATATATTCTACCCACTCACATTTAGAACTCTCCTGGGGTACCCTCACAAATATTATTCCCTCATTTAATGGATATTTTCACTAAAAAGTGAAGTTTTCAAAAAGTCAGAAAATTGGCTGAAAACGACTTAATATCAAGGACTCATCGGGCGAATCGCTCTGGAACTGAAATCGGAATGCTCACTGACATTTTCCCCTCTCCGAAAGTCTGAAAAATGATGGAAAAATGACTAAGTCCAAAAAAAAATTTTTTCAACTTTTTTCAATTTTACCCCCGTGGGATATATATTCTTCCCACACACATTTAGAACTCTCCTGGGGTACCCTCACACATATTATTCCCTCATTTAATGAAATTTTCACTAAAAAGTGAAGTTTTCAAAAAGTAAGAAAATTGGCTGAAAACGACTTAATATCAAGGACTCATCGGGCGAATCGCTCTGGAACTGAAATCGGAATGCTCACTGACATTTTCCCCTCTCCGAAAGTCTGAAAAATGATGGAAAAATGACTAAGTCCAAAAAAAAATTTTTTCAACTTTTTTCAATTTTACCCCCGTGGAATATATATTCTACCCACACACATTTAGAACTCTCCTGGGGTACCCTCACACATATTATTCCCTCATTTAATGGATATTTTCACTAAAAAGTGACGTTTTCAAAAAGTCAGAAAATTGGCTGAAAACGACTTAATATCAAGGACTCATCGGGCGAATCGCTCTGGAACTGAAATCAGAATGCTCACTGACATTTTCCCCTCTCCGAAAGTCTGAAAAATTATGGGAAAATGACTAAGTCCAAAAAAAAATTTTTTCAACTTTTTTCAATTTTACCCCAGTGGAATATATATTCTACCCACACACATTTAGAACTCTCCTGGGGTACCCTCACACATATTATTCCCTCATTTAATGGATATTTTCACTAAAAAGTGAAGTTTTCAAAAAGTCAGAAAATTGGCTGAAAACGACTTAATATCAAGGACTCATCGAGCGAATCGCTCTGGAACTGAAATCGGAATGCTCACTGACATTTTCCCCTCTCCGAAAGTCTGAAAAATGATGGAAAAATGACTAAGTCCAAAATAAAATTTTTTCAACTTTTTTCAATTTTACCCCCGTGGGATATATATTCTACCCACACACATTTAGAACTCTCCTGGGGTACCCTCACACATATTATTCCCTCATTTAATGGATATTTTCACTAGAAAGTGAAGTTTTCAAAAAGTCTGAAAATTGGCTGAAAACGACTTAATATCAAGGACTCATCGGGCGAATCGCTCTGGTACTGAAATTGGAATGCTCACTGACATTTTCCCTTCTCCGAAAGTCTGAAAAATGATGGAAAAATGACTAAGCCCAAAATAAAATTTTTTCAACTTTTTTCAATTTTACCCCCGTGGGATATATATTCTACCCACACACATTTAGAACTCTCCTGGGGTACCCTCACACATATTATTCCCTCATTTAATGGATATTTTCACTAAAAAGTGAAGTTTTCAAAAAGTCAGAAAATTGGCTGAAAATGACTTATTATCAAGGACTCATCGGGCGAATCGCTCTGGAACTGAAATCGGAATGCTCACTGACATTTTCCCCTCTCCGAAAGTCTGAAAAATGCTGGAAAAATGACTAAGTCAAAAAAAAAAAAATTTTCAACTTTTTTCAATTTTACCTCCGTGGAGTATATATTCTACCCACACACATTTAGAACTCTCCTGGGGTACCCTCACACATATTATTCTCTCATTTAATGGATATTTTCACTAAAAAGTGAAGGTTTCAAAAAGTCAGAATATTGGCTGAAAACGACATAATATCAAGGACTCATCGGGCGAATCGCTCTGGAACTGAAATCGGAATGTTCACTGACATTTTCCCCTCTCCGAAAGTCGGAAAAATGACTAAGTCGAAAAAAAAATTTTTTAAACTTTTTTCAATTCTACCCCCGTGGGATATATATTCTACCCACACACATTTAGAACTCTCCTGGGGTACCCTCACACATATTATTCCCTCATTTAATGGATATTTTCACTAAAAAGTGAAGTTTTCAAAAAGGCAGAAAATTGGCTGAAAACGACTTAATATCAAGGACTCATCGGGCGAATCGCTCTGGAACTGAAATCGGAATGCTCACTGACATTTTCCCCTCTCCGAAAGTCTGAAAAATGATGGAAAAATGACTAAGTCTAAAAAAAATTTTTTTAAACTTTTTTCAATTTTACCCCCGTGGGATATATATTCTACCCACACACATTTAGAACTCTCCTGGGGTACCCTCACAAATATTATTCCCTCATTTAATGGATATTTTCACTAAAAAGTGAAGTTTTCAAAAAGTCAGAAAATTGGCTGAAAACGACTTAACATCAAGGACTCATCTAGCGAATCGCTCTGGAACTGAAATCGGAATGGTCACTGACATTTTCCCCTCTCCGAAAGTCTGAAAAATGGTGGAAAAATGACTAAGTCCAAAAAAAATTTTTTTTCAACTTATTTCAATTTTACCCCCGTGGAATATATATTCTAACTACACACATTTAGAACTCTCCTGGGGTACCCTCACACATATTATTCCCTCATTTAATGGATATTTTCACTAAAAAGTGAAGTTTTCAAAAAGTCAGAAAATTGGCTGAAAACGACTTAATATCAAGGACTCATCGGGCGAATCGCTCTGGAACTGAAATCGGAATGCTCACTGACATTTTCCCCTCTCCGAAAGTCTGAAAAATGATGGAAAAATGACTAAGTCCAAAAAAAAATTTTTTCAACTTTTTTCAATTTTACCCCCGTGGGATATATATTCTTCCCACACACATTTAGAACTCTCCTGGGGTACCCTCACACATATTATTCCCTCATTTAATGAAATTTTCACTAAAAAGTGAAGTTTTCAAAAAGTCAGAAAATTGGCTGAAAACGACTTAATATCAAGGACTCATCGGGCGAATTGCTCTGGAACTGAAATCGGAATGCTCACTGACATTTTCCCCTCTCCGAAAGTCTGAAAAATGATGGAAAAATGACTAAGTCCAAAAAAAAATTTTTTCAACTTTTTTCAATTTTACCCCCGTGGAATATATATTCTACCCACACACATTTAGAACTCTCCTGGGGTACCCTCACACATATTATTCCCTCATTTAATGGATATTTTCACTAAAAAGTGACGTTTTCAAAAAGTCAGAAAATTGGCTGAAAACGACTTAATATCAAGGACTCATCGGGCGAATCGCTCTGGAACTGAAATCAGAATGCTCACTGACATTTTCCCCTCTCCGAAAGTCTGAAAAATTATGGGAAAATGACTAAGTCCAAAAAAAAATTTTTTCAACTTTTTTCAATTTTACCCCCGTGGAATATATATTCTACCCACACACATTTAGAACTCTCCTGGGGTACCCTCACACATATTATTCCCTCATTTAATGGATATTTTCACTAAAAAGTGAAGTTTTCAAAAAGTCAGAAAATTGGCTGAAAACGACTTAATATCAAGGACTCATTGAGCGAATCGCTCTGGAACTGAAATCGAAATGCTCACTGACATTTTCCCCTCTCCGAAAGTCTGAAAAATGATGGAAAAATGACTAAGTCCAAAATAAAATTTTTTCAACTTCTTTCAATTTTACCCCCGTGGAATATATATTCTAACTACACACATTTAGAACTCTCCTGGGGTACCCTCACACATATTATTCCCTCATTTAATGAAATTTTCACTAAAAAGTGAAGTTTTCAAAAAGTCAGAAAATTGGCTGAAAACGACTTAATATCAAGGACTCATCGGGCGAATTGCTCTGGAACTGAAATCGGAATGCTCACTGACATTTTCCCCTCTCCGAAAGTCTGAAAAATGATGGAAAAATGACTAAGTCCAAAAAAAAATTTTTTCAACTTTTTTCAATTTTACCCCCGTGGAATATATATTCTACCCACACACATTTAGAACTCTCCTGGGGTACCCTCACACATATTATTCCCTCATTTAATGGATATTTTCACTAAAAAGTGACGTTTTCAAAAAGTCAGAAAATTGGCTGAAAACGACTTAATATCAAGGACTCATCGGGCGAATCGCTCTGGAACTGAAATCAGAATGCTCACTGACATTTTCCCCTCTCCGAAAGTCTGAAAAATTATGGGAAAATGACTAAGTCCAAAAAAAAATTTTTTCAACTTTTTTCAATTTTACCCCCGTGGAATATATATTCTACCCACACACATTTAGAACTCTCCTGGGGTACCCTCACACATATTATTCCCTCATTTAATGGATATTTTCACTAAAAAGTGAAGTTTTCAAAAAGTCAGAAAATTGGCTGAAAACGACTTAATATCAAGGACTCATTGAGCGAATCGCTCTGGAACTGAAATCGGAATGCTCACTGACATTTTCCCCTCTCCGAAAGTCTGAAAAATGATGGAAAAATGACTAAGTCCAAAATAAAATTTTTTCAACTTCTTTCAATTTTACCCCCGTGGGATATATATTCTACCCACACACATTTAGAACTCTCCTGGGGTACCCTCACACATATTATTCCCTCATTTAATGGATATTTTCACTAAAAAGTGAAGTTTTCAAAAAGTCTGAAAATTGGCTGAAAACGACTTAATATCAAGGACTCATCGGGCGAATCGCTCTGGTACTGAAATTGGAATGCTCACTGACATTTTCCCTTCTCCGAAAGTCTGAAAAATGATGGAAAAATGACTAAGTCAAAAAAAAATAAATTTTCAACTTTTTTCAATTTTACCTCCGTGGAGTATATATTCTACCCACACACATTTAGAACTCTCCTGGGGTACCCTCACACATATTATTCTCTCATTTAATGGATATTTTCACTAAAAAGTGAAGGTTTCAAAAAGTCAGAATATTGGCTGAAAACGACATAATATCAAGGACTCATCGGGCGAATCGCTCTGGAACTGAAATCGGAATGTTCACTGACATTTTCCCCTCTCCGAAAGTCGGAAAAATGACTAAGTCGAAAAAAAATTTTTTTAAACTTTTTTCAATTCTACCCCCGTGGGATATATATTCTACCCACACACATTTAGAACTCTCCTGGGGTACCCTCACACATATTATTCCCTCATTTAATGGATATTTTCACTAAAAAGTGAAGTTTTCAAAAAGGCAGAAAATTGGCTGAAAACGACTTAATATCAAGGACTCATCGGGCGAATCGCTCTGGAACTGAAATCGGAATGCTCACTGACATTTTCCCCTCTCCGAAAGTCTGAAAAATGATGGAAAAATGACTAAGTACAAAAAAAAATTTTTTCAACTTTTTTCAATTTTACCCCCGTGGGATATATATTCTTCCCACACGCATTTAGAACTCTCCTGGGGTACCCTCACACATATTATTCCCTCATTTAATGGATATTTTCACTAAAAAGTGAAGTTTTCAAAATGTCAGAAAATTGGCTGAAAACGACTTAATATCAAGGACTCATCGGGCGAATCGCTCTGGAACTGAAATCGGAATGCTCACTGACATTTTCCCCTGTCCGAAAGTCTGAAAAATGATGGGAAAATGACTAAGTCCAAAAAAAAATTTTTTCAACTTTTTTCAATTTTACCCCCGTGGAATATATATTCTACCCACACACATTTAGAACTCTCCAGGGGTACCCTCACACATATTATTCCCTCATTTAATGGATATTTTCACTAAAAAGTGAAGTTTTCAAAAAGTAAGAAAATTGGCTGAAAACGACTTAATATCAAGGAATCATCCGGCGAATCGCTCTGGAACTGAAATCGGAATGCTCACTGACATTTTCCCCTCTCCGAAAGTCTGAAAAATGACGGAAAAATTACTAAGTCCAAAAAAAAATGTTTTCAACTTTTTTCAATTTTACCCCCGTGGGATATATATTCTACCCACACACATTTAGAACTCTCCTGGGGTACCCTCACACATATTATTCCCTCATTTAATGGATATTTTCACTAAAATTGAAGTTTTCAAAAAGTCAGAAAATTGGCTGAAAATGACTTAATATCAAGGACTGATCGAGCGAATCGCTTTGGAACTGAAATCGGAATGCTCACTGACATTTTCCCCTCTCCGAAAGTCTGAAAAATGATGGAAAAATGACTAAGTCCAAAAAAAATTTTTTTCAACTTTTTTAAATTTTACCCCCGTGGAATATATATTCTACCCACACACATTTAGAACTCTCCTGGGGTACCCTCACACATATTATTCCCTCATTTAATGGATATTTTCACTAAAAAGTGAAGCTTTCAAAAAGTCAGAAAATTGGCTGAAAACGACTTAATATCAAGGACTCATCGGGCAAATCGCTCTGGAACTGAAATCGGAATGCTCACTGACATTTTCCCCTCTCCGAAAGTCTGAAAAATGATGGAAAAATGACTAAGTCCAAAAAAAAATTTTTTCAACTTTTTTCAATTTTACCCCCGTGGGATATATATTCTTCCCACACACATTTAGAACTCTCCTGGGGTACCCTCACACATATTATTCCCTCATTTAATGGATATTTTCACTAAAAAGTGAAGTTTTCAAAAAGTCAGAAAATTGGCTGAAAACGACTTAATATCAAGGACTCATCGGGCGAATCGCTCTGGAACTGAAATCGGAATGCTCACTGACATTTTCCCCTCTCCGAAAGTCTGAAAAATGATGGGAAAATGACTAAGTCCAAAAAAAAATTTTTTCAACTTTTTTCAATTTTACCCCCGTGTAATATATATTCTACCCACACACATTTAGAACTCTCCTGGGGTACCCTCACACATATTATTCCCTCATTTAATGGATATTTTCACTAAAAAGTGAAGTTTTCAAAAAGTCAGAAAATTGGCTGAAAACGACTTAATATCAAGGAATCATCCGGCGAATCGCTCTGGAACTGAAATCGGAATGCTCACTGACATTTTCCCCTCTCCGAAAGTCTGAAAAATGACGGAAAAATGACTAAGTCCAAAAAAAAATGTTTTCAACTTTTTTCAATTTTACCCCCGTGGGATATATATTCTACCCACACACATTTAGAACTCTCCTGGGGTACCCTCACACATATTATTCCCTCATTTAATGGATATTTTCACTAAAATTGAAGTTTTCAAAAAGTCAGAAAATTGGCTGAAAACGACTTAATATCAAGGACTGATCGAGCGAATCGCTCTGGAACTGAAATCGGAATGCTCACTGACATTTTCCCCTCTCCGAAAGTCTGAAAAATGATGGAAAAATGACTAAGTCCAAAAAAAATTTTTTTCAACTTTTTTCAATTTTACCCCCGTGGAATATATATTCTACCCACACACATTTAGAACTCTCCTGGGGTACCCTCACACATATTATTCCCTCATTTAATGAATATTTTCACTAAAAAGTGAAGCTTTCAAAAAGTCAGAAAATTGGCTGAAAACGACTTAATATCAAGGACTCATCGGGCAAATCGCTCTGGAACTGAAATCGGAATGCTCACTGACATTTTCCCCTCTCCGAAAGTCTGAAAAATGATGGAAAAATGACTAAGTCTAAAAAAATTTTTTTTAAACTTTTTTCAATTTTACCCCCGTGGGATATATATTCTACCCACACACATTTAGAACTCTCCTGGGGTACCCTCACACATATTATTCCCTCATTTAATGGATATTTTCACTAAAAAGTGAAGCTTTCAAAAAGTCAGAAAATTGGCTGAAAACGACTTAATATCAAGGACTCATCGGGCAAATCGCTCTGGAACTGAAATCGGAATGCTCACTGACATTTTCCCCTCTCCGAAAGTCTGAAAAATGATGGAAAAATGACTAAGTCTAAAAAAATTTTTTTTAAACTTTTTTCAATTTTACCCCCGTGCGATATATATTCTACCCACACACATTTAGAACTCTCCTGGGGTACCCTCACACATATTATTCCCTCATTTAATGGATATTTTCACTAAAAAGTGAAGTTTTCAAAAAGTCTGAAAATTGGCTGAAAACGACTTAATATCAAGGACTCATCGGGCGAATCGCTCTGGAACTGAAATCGGAATGCTCACTGACATTTTCCCCTCTCCGAAAGTCTGAAAAATGATGGAAAAATGACTAAGTCTAAAAAAAATTTTTTTAAACTTTTTTCAATTTTACCCCGTGGGATATATATTCTACCCACACACATTTAGAACTCTCCTGGGGTACCCTCACACATATTATTCCCTCATTTAATGGATATTTTCACTAAAAAGTGAAGTTTTCAAAAAGTCTGAAAATTGGCTGAAAACGACTTAATATCAAGGACTCATCGGGCGAATCGCTCTGGAACTGAAATCGGAATGCTCACTGACATTTTCCCTTCTCCGAAAGTCTGAAAAATGATGGAAAAATGACTAAGTCCAAAATAAAAATTTTTCAACTTTTTTCAATTTTACCCCCGTGGGATATATATTCTACCCACACACATTTAGAACTCTCCTGGGGTACCCTCACACATATTATTCCCTCATTTAATGGATATTTTCACTAAAAAGTGAAGGTTTCAAAAAGTCAGAATATTTTCTGAAAACGACTTAATATCAAGGATTCATCGGGCGAATCGCTCTGGAACTGAAATCGGAATGTTCACTGACATTTTCCCTTCTCCGAAAGTCGGAAAAATGACTAAGTCCAAAAAAATTTTTATTAAACTTTTTTCAATTTTACCCCCGTGGGATATATATTCTACCCACACACATTTAGAACTCTCCTGGGGTACCCTCACACATATTATTGCCTCATTTAATGGATATTTTCACTAAAAAGTGAAGTTTTCAAAAAGTCAGAAAATTGGCTGAAAACGACTTAATATAAAGGACTCATCGGGCGAATCGCTCTGGAACTGAAATCGGAATGCTCACTGACATTTTCCCCTCTCCGAAAGTCTGAAAAATGATGGAAAAATGACTAAGTCCAAAAAAAATTTTTTTCAACTTTTTTCAATTTTACCCCCGTGGGATATATATTCTACCCACACACATTTGGAACTCTCCTGGGGTACCCTCACACATATTATTCCCTCATTTAATGGATATTTTCACTAAAAAGTGAAGTTTTCAAAAAGTCAGAAAATTGGCTGAAAACGACTTAATATCAAGGACTCATCGGGCGAATCGCTCTGGAACTGAAATCGGAATGCTCACTGACATTTTCCTCTCTCCGAAAGTCTGAAAAATGATGGAAAAATGACTAAGTCCAAAATAAAAATTTTTCAACTTTTTTCAATTTTACCCCCGTGGGATATATATTCTACCCACACACATTTAGAACTCTCCTGGGGTACCCTCACACATATTATTCCCTCATTTAATGGATATTTTCACTAAAAAGTGAAGGTTTCAAAAAGTCAGAATATTGGCTGTAAACGACTTAATATCAAGGATTCATCGGGCGAATCGCTCTGGAACTGAAATCGGATGTTTTGTTCACTGACATTTTCCCTTCTCCGAAAGTCGGAAAAATGACTAAGTCCAAAAAAATTTTTTTTAAACTTTTTTCAATTCTACCCCCGTGGGATATATATTCTACCCACACACATTTAGAACTCTCCTGGGGTACCCTCACACATATTATTCCCTCATTTAATGGATATTTTCACTAAAAAGTGAAGTTTTCAAAAAGTCAGAAAATTGGCTGAAAACGACTTAATATCAAGGACTCATCGGGCGAATCGCTCTGGAACTGAAATCGGAATGCTCACTGACATTTTCCCCTCTCCGAAAGTCTGAAAAATGATGGAAAAATGACTAAGTCTAAAAAAAATTTTTTTAAACTTTTTTCAATTTTACCCCGTGGGATATATATTCTACCCACACACATTTAGAACTCTCCTGGGGTACCCTCACACATATTATTCCCTCATTTAATGGATATTTTCACTAAAAAGTGAAGTTTTCAAAAAGTCAGAAAATTGGCTGAAAACGACTTAATATCAAGGAATCATCCGGCGAATCGCTCTGGAACTGAAATCGGAATGCTCACTGACATTTTCCCCTCTCCGAAAGTCTGAAAAATGACGGAAAAATGACTAAGTCCAAAAAAAAATGTTTTCAACTTTTTTCAATTTTACCCCCGTGGGATATATATTCTACCCACACACATTTAGAACTCTCCTGGGGTACCCTCACACATATTATTCCCTCATTTAATGGATATTTTCACTAAAATTGAAGTTTTCAAAAAGTCAGAAAATTGGCTGAAAACGACTTAATATCAAGGACTGATCGAGCGAATCGCTCTGGAACTGAAATCGGAATGCTCACTGACATTTTCCCCTCTCCGAAAGTCTGAAAAATGATGGAAAAATGACTAAGTCCAAAAAAAATTTTTTTCAACTTTTTTCAATTTTACCCCCGTGGAATATATATTCTACCCACACACATTTAGAACTCTCCTGGGGTACCCTCACACATATTATTCCCTCATTTAATGAATATTTTCACTAAAAAGTGAAGCTTTCAAAAAGTCAGAAAATTGGCTGAAAACGACTTAATATCAAGGACTCATCGGGCAAATCGCTCTGGAACTGAAATCGGAATGCTCACTGACATTTTCCCTTCTCCGAAAGTCTGAAAAATGATGGAAAAATGACTAAGTCCAAAATAAAAATTTTTCAACTTTTTTCAATTTTACCCCCGTGGGATATATATTCTACCCACACACATTTAGAACTCTCCTGGGGTACCCTCACACATATTATTCCCTCATTTAATGGATATTTTCACTAAAAAGTGAAGTTTTCAAAAAGTCAGAAAATTGGCTGAAAACGACTTAATATCAAGGACTCATCGGGCGAATCGCTCTGGAACTGAAATCGGAATGCTCACTGACATTTTCCCCTCTCCGAAAGTCTGAAAAATGATGGAAAAATGACTAAGTCTAAAAAAAATTTTTTTAAACTTTTTTCAATTTTACCCCCGTGGGATATATATTCTACCCACACACATTTAGAACTCTCCTGGGGTACCCTCACACATATTATTCCCTCATTTAATGGATATTTTCACTAAAAAGTGAAGTTTTCAAAAAGTCTGAAAATTGGCTGAAAACGACTTAATATCAAGGACTCATCGGGCGAATCGCTCTGGAACTGAAATCGGAATGCTCACTGACATTTTCCCCTCTCCGAAAGTCTGAAAAATGATGGAAAAATGACTAAGTCCAAAATAAAATTTTTTCAACTTTTTTCAATTTTACCCCCGTGGGATATATATTCTACCCACACACATTTAGAACTCTCCTGGGGTACCCTCACACATATTATTCCCTCATTTAATGGATATTTTCACTAAAAAGTGAAGTTTTCAAAAAGTCAGAAAATTGGCTGAAAACGACTTAATATCAAGGACTCATCGGGCGAATCGCTCTGGAACTGAAATCGGAATGCTCACTGACATTTTCCCCTCTCCGAAAGTCTGAAAAATGATGGAAAAATGACTAAGTCCAAAATAAAAATTTTTCAACTTTTTTCAATTTTACCCCCGTGGGATATATATTCTACCCACACACATTTAGAACTCTCCTGGGGTGCCCTCACACATATTATTCCCTCATTTAATGGATATTTTCACTAAAAAGTGAAGGTTTCAAAAAGTCAGAATATTGGCTGAAAACGACTTAATATCAAGGATTCATCGGGCGAATCGCTCTGGAACTGAAATCGGAATGTTCACTGACATTTTCCCTTCTCCGAAAGTCGGAAAAATGACTAAGTCCAAAAAAAATTTTTTTAAACTTTTTTCAATTCTACCCCCGTGGGATATATATTCTACCCACACACATTTAGAACTCTCCTGGGGTACCCTCACACATATTATTCCCTCATTTAATGGATATTTTCACTAAAAAGTGAAGTTTTCAAAAAGTCAGAAAATTGGCTGAAAACGACTTAATATCAAGGACTCATCGGGCGAATCGCTCTGGAACTGAAATCGGAATGCTCACTGACATATTCCCCTCTCCGAAAGTCTGAAAAATGATGGAAAAATGACTAAGTCTAAAAAAAATTTTTTTAAACTTTTTTCAATTTTACCCCGTGGGATATATATTCTACCCACACACATTTAGAACTCTCCTGGGGTACCCTCACACATATTATTCCCTCATTTAATGGATATTTTCACTAAAAAGTGAAGTTTTCAAAAAGTCAGAAAATTGGCTGAAAACGACTTAATATCAAGGACTCATCGGGCGAATCGCTCTGGAACTGAAATCGGAATGCTCACTGACATTTTCCCCTCTCCGAAAGTCTGAAAAATGATGGAAAAATGACTAAGTCTAAAAAAAATTTTTTTAAACTTTTTTCAATTTTACCCCCGTGGGATATATATTCTACCCACACACATTTAGAACTCTCCTGGGGTACCCTCACACATATTATTCCCTCATTTAATGGATATTTTCACTAAAAAGTGAAGTTTTCAAAAAGTCTGAAAATTGGCTGAAAACGACTTAATATCAAGGACTCATCGGGCGAATCGCTCTGGAACTGAAATCGGAATGCTCACTGACATTTTCCCCTCTCCGAAAGTCAGAAAAATGATGGAAAAATGACTAAGTCCAAAATAAAAATTTTTCAACTTTTTTCAATTTTACCCCCGTGGGATATATATTCTACCCACACACATTTAGAACTCTCCTGGGGTGCCCTCACACATATTATTCCCTCATTTAATGGATATTTTCACTAAAAAGTGAAGGTTTCAAAAAGTCAGAATATTGGCTGAAAACGACTTAATATCAAGGATTCATCGGGCGAATCGCTCTGGAACTGAAATCGGAATGTTCACTGACATTTTCCCTTCTCCGAAAGTCGGAAAAATGACTAAGTCCAAAAAAAATTTTTTTAAACTTTTTTCAATTCTACCCCCGTGGGATATATATTCTACCCACACACATTTAGAACTCTCCTGGGGTACCCTCACACATATTATTCCCTCATT
The DNA here is from genome assembly GCF_046119375.1 of Phyllobates terribilis. Lineage (NCBI taxonomy): Eukaryota > Metazoa > Chordata > Amphibia > Anura > Dendrobatidae > Phyllobates > Phyllobates terribilis. The sequence goes on along the minus strand of NW_027362873.1, from coordinate 5,285,271 downwards.
TAATGGATATTTTCACTAAAAAGTGAAGTTTTCAAAAAGTCAGAAAATTGGCTGAAAACGACTTAATATCAAGGACTCATCGGGCGAATCGCTCTGGAACTGAAATCGGAATGCTCACTGACATATTCCCCTCTCCGAAAGTCTGAAAAATGATGGAAAAATGACTAAGTCTAAAAAAATTTTTTTTAAACTTTTTTCAATTTTACCCCGTGGGATATATATTCTACCCACACACATTTAGAACTCTCCTGGGGTACCCTCACACATATTATTCCCTCATTTAATGGATATTTTCACTAAAAAGTGAAGTTTTCAAAAAGTCAGAAAATTGGCTGAAAACGACTTAATATCAAGGACTCATCGGGCGAATCGCTCTGGAACTGAAATCGGAATGCTCACTGACATTTTCCCCTCTCCGAAAGTCTGAAAAATGATGGAAAAATGACTAAGTCTAAAAAAAATTTTTTTAAACTTTTTTCAATTTTACCCCCGTGGGATATATATTCTACCCACACACATTTAGAACTCTCCTGGGGTACCCTCACACATATTATTCCCTCATTTAATGGATATTTTCACTAAAAAGTGAAGTTTTCAAAAAGTCTGAAAATTGGCTGAAAACGACTTAATATCAAGGACTCATCGGGCGAATCGCTCTGGAACTGAAATCGGAATGCTCACTGACATTTTCCCCTCTCCGAAAGTCAGAAAAATGATGGAAAAATGACTAAGTCCAAAATAAAATTTTTTCAACTTTTTTCAATTTACCCCCGTGGGATATATATTCTACCCACACACATTTAGAACTCTCCTGGGGTACCCTCACACATATTATTCCCTCATTTAATGGATATTTTCACTAAAAAGTGAAGTTTTCAAAAAGTCAGAAAATTGGCTGAAAATGACTTATTATCAAGGACTCATCGGGCGAATCGCTCTGGATCTGAAATCGGAATGCTCGCTGACATTTTCCCCTCTCCGAAAGTCTGAAAAATGATGGAAAAATGACTAAGTCCAAAAAAATTTTTTTTAAACTTTTTTCAGTTTTACCCCCGTGGGATATATATTCTACCCACACACATTTGGAACTCTCCTGGGGTACCCTCACACATATTATTCCCTCATTTAATGGATATTTTCACCAAAAAGTGAAGTTTTCAAAAAGTCAGAAAATTGGCTGAAAATGACTTATTATCAAGGACTCATCGGGCGAATCGCTCTGGAACTGAAATCGGAATGCTCACTGACATTTTCCCCTCTCCGAAAGTCTGAAAAATGCTGGAAAAATGACTAAGTCCAAAAAAAAAATTTTTCAACTTTTTTCAATTTTACCTCCGTGGAGTATATAATCTACCCACACACATTTAGAACTCTCCTGGGGTACCCTCACACATATTATTCTCTCATTTAATGGATATTTTCACTAAAAAGTGAAGGTTTCAAAAAGTCAGAATATTGGCTGAAAACGACTTAATATCAAGGACTCATCGGGCGAATCGCTCTGGAACTGAAATCGGAATGTTCACTGACATTTTCCCCTCTCCGAAAGTCGGAAAAATGACTAAGTCCAAAAAAAATTTTTTTAAACTTTTTTCAATTCTACCCCCGTGGGATATATATTCTACCCACACACATTTAGAACTCTCCTGGGTTACCCTCACACATATTATTCCCTCATTTAATGGATATTTTCACTAAAAAGTGAAGTTTTCAAAAAGTCAGAAAATTGGCTGAAAACGACTTAATATCAAGGAATCATCCGGCGAATCGCTCTGGAACTGAAATCGGAATGCTCACTGACATTTTCCCCTCTCCGAAAGTCTGAAAAATGACGGAAAAATGACTAAGTCCAAAAAAAAATGTTTTCAACTTTTTTCAATTTTACCCCCGTGGGATATATATTCTACCCACACACATTTAGAACTCTCCTGGGGTACCCTCACACATATTATTCCCTCATTTAATGGATATTTTCACTAAAATTGAAGTTTTCAAAAAGTCAGAAAATTGGCTGAAAACGACTTAATATCAAGGACTGATCGAGCGAATCGCTCTGGAACTGAAATCGGAATGCTCACTGACATTTTCCCCTCTCCGAAAGTCTGAAAAATGATGGAAAAATGACTAAGTCTAAAAAAAATTTTTTTTAACTTTTTTCAATTTTACCCCCGTGGGATATATATTCTACCCACACACATTTGGAACTCTCCTGGGGTACCCTCACACATATTATTCCCTCATTTAATGGATATTTTCACCAAAAAGTGAAGTTTTCAAAAAGTCAGAAAATTGGCTGAAAATGACTTATTATCAAGGACTCATCGGGCGAATCGCTCTGGAACTGAAATCGGAATGCTCACTGACATTTTCCCCTCTCCGAAAGTCTGAAAAATGATGGGAAAATGACTAAGTCCAAAAAAAAATTTTTTCAACTTTTTTCAATTTTTCCCCCGTGGAATATATATTCTACCCACACACATTTAGAACTCTCCTGGGTTACCCTCACACATATTATTCCCTAATTTAATGGATATTTTCACTAAAAAGTGAAGTTTTCAAAAAGTCAGAAAATTGGCTGAAAACGACTTAATATCAAGGAATCATCCGGCGAATCGCTCTGGAACTGAAATCGGAATGCTCACTGACATTTTCCCCTCTCCGAAAGTCTGAAAAATGATGGAAAAATGACTAAGTCCAAAATAAAATTTTTTCAACTTTTTTCAATTTTACCCCCGTGGGATATATATTCTACCCACACACATTTAGAACTCTCCTGGGGTACCCTCACACATATTATTCCCTCATTTAATGGATATTTTCACTAAAAAGTGAAGTTTTCAAAAAGTCAGAAAATTGGCTGAAAACGACTTAATATCAAGGACTCATCGGGCGAATCGCTCTGGATCTGAAATCGGAATGCTCGCTGACATTTTCCCCTCTCCGAAAGTCTGAAAAATGATGGAAAAATGACTAAGTCCAAAAAAATTTTTTTTAAACTTTTTTCAGTTTTACCCCCGTGGGATATATATTCTACCCACACACATTTGGAACTCTCCTGGGGTACCCTCACACATATTATTCCCTCATTTAATGGATATTTTCACCAAAAAGTGAAGTTTTCAAAAAGTCAGAAAATTGGCTGAAAATGACTTATTATCAAGGACTCATCGGGCGAATCGCTCTGGAACTGAAATCGGAATGCTCACTGACATTTTCCCCTCTCCGAAAGTCTGAAAAATGCTGGAAAAATGACTAAGTCCAAAAAAAAAATTTTTCAACTTTTTTCAATTTTACCTCCGTGGAGTATATAATCTACCCACACACATTTAGAACTCTCCTGGGGTACCCTCACACATATTATTCTCTCATTTAATGGATATTTTCACTAAAAAGTGAAGGTTTCAAAAAGTCAGAATATTGGCTGAAAACGACTTAATATCAAGGACTCATCGGGCGAATCGCTCTGGAACTGAAATCGGAATGTTCACTGACATTTTCCCCTCTCCGAAAGTCGGAAAAATGACTAAGTCCAAAAAAAATTTTTTTAAACTTTTTTCAATTCTACCCCCGTGGGATATATATTCTACCCACACACATTTAGAACTCTCCTGGGTTACCCTCACACATATTATTCCCTCATTTAATGGATATTTTCACTAAAAAGTGAAGTTTTCAAAAAGTCAGAAAATTGGCTGAAAACGACTTAATATCAAGGAATCATCCGGCGAATCGCTCTGGAACTGAAATCGGAATGCTCACTGACATTTTCCCCTCTCCGAAAGTCTGAAAAATGACGGAAAAATGACTAAGTCCAAAAAAAAATGTTTTCAACTTTTTTCAATTTTACCCCCGTGGGATATATATTCTACCCACACACATTTAGAACTCTCCTGGGGTACCCTCACACATATTATTCCCTCATTTAATGGATATTTTCACTAAAAAGTGAAGTTTTCAAAAAGTCAGAAAATTGGCTGAAAACGACTTAATATCAAGGACTCATCGGGCGAATCGCTCTGGAACTGAAATCGGAATGCTCACTGACATTTTCCCCTCTCCGAAAGTCTGAAAAATGATGGAAAAATGACTAAGTCTAAAAAAAATTTTTTTAAACTTTTTTCAATTTTACCCCCGTGGGATATATATTCTACCCACACACATTTAGAACTCTCCTGGGGTACCCTCACACATATTATTCCCTCATTTAATGGATATTTTCACTAAAAAGTGAAGTTTTCAAAAAGTCTGAAAATTGGCTGAAAACGACTTAATATCAAGGACTCATCGGGCGAATCGCTCTGGAACTGAAATCGGAATGCTCACTGACATTTTCCCCTCTCCGAAAGTCAGAAAAATGATGGAAAAATGACTAAGTCCAAAATAAAAATTTTTCAACTTTTTTCAATTTTACCCCCGTGGGATATATATTCTACCCACACACATTTAGAACTCTCCTGGGGTGCCCTCACACATATTATTCCCTCATTTAATGGATATTTTCACTAAAAAGTGAAGGTTTCAAAAAGTCAGAATATTGGCTGAAAACGACTTAATATCAAGGATTCATCGGGCGAATCGCTCTGGAACTGAAATCGGAATGTTCACTGACATTTTCCCTTCTCCGAAAGTCGGAAAAATGACTAAGTCCAAAAAAAATTTTTTTAAACTTTTTTCAATTCTACCCCCGTGGGATATATATTCTACCCACACACATTTAGAACTCTCCTGGGGTACCCTCACACATATTATTCCCTCATTTAATGGATATTTTCACTAAAAAGTGAAGTTTTCAAAAAGTCAGAAAATTGGCTGAAAACGACTTAATATCAAGGACTCATCGGGCGAATCGCTCTGGAACTGAAATCGGAATGCTCACTGACATATTCCCCTCTCCGAAAGTCTGAAAAATGATGGAAAAATGACTAAGTCTAAAAAAAATTTTTTTAAACTTTTTTCAATTTTACCCCGTGGGATATATATTCTACCCACACACATTTAGAACTCTCCTGGGGTACCCTCACACATATTATTCCCTCATTTAATGGATATTTTCACTAAAAAGTGAAGTTTTCAAAAAGTCAGAAAATTGGCTGAAAACGACTTAATATCAAGGACTCATCGGGCGAATCGCTCTGGAACTGAAATCGGAATGCTCACTGACATTTTCCCCTCTCCGAAAGTCTGAAAAATGATGGAAAAATGACTAAGTCTAAAAAAAATTTTTTTAAACTTTTTTCAATTTTACCCCCGTGGGATATATATTCTACCCACACACATTTAGAACTCTCCTGGGGTACCCTCACACATATTATTCCCTCATTTAATGGATATTTTCACTAAAAAGTGAAGTTTTCAAAAAGTCTGAAAATTGGCTGAAAACGACTTAATATCAAGGACTCATCGGGCGAATCGCTCTGGAACTGAAATCGGAATGCTCACTGACATTTTCCCCTCTCCGAAAGTCAGAAAAATGATGGAAAAATGACTAAGTCCAAAATAAAATTTTTTCAACTTTTTTCAATTTTACCCCCGTGGGATATATATTCTACCCACACACATTTAGAACTCTCCTGGGGTACCCTCACACATATTATTCCCTCATTTAATGGATATTTTCACTAAAAAGTGAAGTTTTCAAAAAGTCAGAAAATTGGCTGAAAATGACTTATTATCAAGGACTCATCGGGCGAATCGCTCTGGATCTGAAATCGGAATGCTCGCTGACATTTTCCCCTCTCCGAAAGTCTGAAAAATGATGGAAAAATGACTAAGTCCAAAAAAATTTTTTTTAAACTTTTTTCAGTTTTACCCCCGTGGGATATATATTCTACCCACACACATTTGGAACTCTCCTGGGGTACCCTCACACATATTATTCCCTCATTTAATGGATATTTTCACCAAAAAGTGAAGTTTTCAAAAAGTCAGAAAATTGGCTGAAAATGACTTATTATCAAGGACTCATCGGGCGAATCGCTCTGGAACTGAAATCGGAATGCTCACTGACATTTTCCCCTCTCCGAAAGTCTGAAAAATGCTGGAAAAATGACTAAGTCCAAAAAAAAAATTTTTCAACTTTTTTCAATTTTACCTCCGTGGAGTATATAATCTACCCACACACATTTAGAACTCTCCTGGGGTACCCTCACACATATTATTCTCTCATTTAATGGATATTTTCACTAAAAAGTGAAGGTTTCAAAAAGTCAGAATATTGGCTGAAAACGACTTAATATCAAGGACTCATCGGGCGAATCGCTCTGGAACTGAAATCGGAATGTTCACTGACATTTTCCCCTCTCCGAAAGTCGGAAAAATGACTAAGTCCAAAAAAAATTTTTTTAAACTTTTTTCAATTCTACCCCCGTGGGATATATATTCTACCCACACACATTTAGAACTCTCCTGGGTTACCCTCACACATATTATTCCCTCATTTAATGGATATTTTCACTAAAAAGTGAAGTTTTCAAAAAGTCAGAAAATTGGCTGAAAACGACTTAATATCAAGGAATCATCCGGCGAATCGCTCTGGAACTGAAATCGGAATGCTCACTGACATTTTCCCCTCTCCGAAAGTCTGAAAAATGACGGAAAAATGACTAAGTCCAAAAAAAAATGTTTTCAACTTTTTTCAATTTTACCCCCGTGGGATATATATTCTACCCACACACATTTAGAACTCTCCTGGGGTACCCTCACACATATTATTCCCTCATTTAATGGATATTTTCACTAAAATTGAAGTTTTCAAAAAGTCAGAAAATTGGCTGAAAACGACTTAATATCAAGGACTGATCGAGCGAATCGCTCTGGAACTGAAATCGGAATGCTCACTGACATTTTCCCCTCTCCGAAAGTCTGAAAAATGATGGAAAAATGACTAAGTCTAAAAAAAATTTTTTTTAACTTTTTTCAATTTTACCCCCGTGGGATATATATTCTACCCACACACATTTGGAACTCTCCTGGGGTACCCTCACACATATTATTCCCTCATTTAATGGATATTTTCACCAAAAAGTGAAGTTTTCAAAAAGTCAGAAAATTGGCTGAAAATGACTTATTATCAAGGACTCATCGGGCGAATCGCTCTGGAACTGAAATCGGAATGCTCACTGACATTTTCCCCTCTCCGAAAGTCTGAAAAATGATGGGAAAATGACTAAGTCCAAAAAAAAATTTTTTCAACTTTTTTCAATTTTTCCCCCGTGGAATATATATTCTACCCACACACATTTAGAACTCTCCTGGGTTACCCTCACACATATTATTCCCTAATTTAATGGATATTTTCACTAAAAAGTGAAGTTTTCAAAAAGTCAGAAAATTGGCTGAAAACGACTTAATATCAAGGAATCATCCGGCGAATCGCTCTGGAACTGAAATCGGAATGCTCACTGACATTTTCCCCTCTCCGAAAGTCTGAAAAATGATGGAAAAATGACTAAGTCCAAAATAAAATTTTTTCAACTTTTTTCAATTTTACCCCCGTGGGATATATATTCTACCCACACACATTTAAAACTCTCCTGGGGTACCCTCACACATATTATTCCCTCATTTAATGGATATTTTCACTAAAAAGTGAAGTTTTCAAAAAGTCAGAAAATTGGCTGAAAATGACTTATTATCAAGGACTCATCGGGCGAATCGCTCTGGATCTGAAATCGGAATGCTCGCTGACATTTTCCCCTCTCCGAAAGTCTGAAAAATGATGGAAAAATGACTAAGTCCAAAAAAATTTTTTTTTAAACTTTTTTCACTTTTACCCCCGTGGGATATATATTCTACCCACACACATTTGGAACTCTCCTGGGGTACCCTCACACATATTATTCCCTCATTTAATGGATATTTTCACCAAAAAGTGAAGTTTTCAAAAATTCAGAAAATTGGCTGAAAATGACTTATTATCAAGGACTCATCGGGCGAATCGCTCTGGAACTGAAATCGGAGTGCTCACTGACATTTTCCCCTCTCCGAAAGTCTGAAAAATGCTGGAAAAATGACTAAGTCAAAAAAAAAAATTTTTCAACTTTTTTCAATTTTACCTCCGTGGAGTATATATTCTACCCACACACATTTAGAACTCTCCTGGGGTACCCTCACACATATTATTCTCTCATTTAATGGATATTTTCACTAAAAAGTGAAGGTTTCAAAAAGTCAGAATATTGGCTGAAAACGACTTAATATCAAGGACTCATCGGGCGAATCGCTCTGGAACTGAAATCGGAATGTTCACTGACATTTTCCCCTCTCCGAAAGTCTGAAAAATGATGGGAAAATGACTAAGTCCAAAAAAAAATTTTTTCAACTTTTTTCAATTTTACCCCCGTGGAATATATATTCTACCCACACACATTTAGAACTCTCCTGGGTTACCCTCACACATATTATTCCCTCATTTAATGGATATTTTCACTAAAAAGTGAAGTTTTCAAAAAGTCAGAAAATTGGCTGAAAACGACTTAATATCAAGGAATCATCCGGCGAATCGCTCTGGAACTGAAATCGGAATGCTCACTGACATTTTCCCCTCTCCGAAAGTCTGAAAAATGACGGAAAAATGACTAAGTCCAAAAAAAAATGTTTTCAACTTTTTTCAATTTTACCCCCGTGGGATATATATTCTACCCACACACATTTAGAACTCTCCTGGGGTACCCTCACACATATTATTCCCTCATTTAATGGATATTTTCACTAAAATTGAAGTTTTCAAAAAGTCAGAAAATTGGCTGAAAACGACTTAATATCAAGGACTGATCGAGCGAATCGCTCTGGAACTGAAATCGGAATGCTCACTGACATTTTCCCCTCTCCGAAAGTCTGAAAAATGATGGAAAAATGACTAAGTCCAAAAAAAATTTTTTTCAACTTTTTTCACTTTTACCCCCGTGGAATATATATTCTACCCACACACATTTAGAACTCTCCTGGGGTACCCTCACACATATTATTCCCTCATTTAATGGATATTTTCACTAAAAAGTGAAGCTTTCAAAAAGTCAGAAAATTGGCTGAAAACGACTTAATATCAAGGACTCATCGGGCAAATCGCTCTGGAACTGAAATCGGAATGCTCACTGACATTTTCCCCTCTCCGAAAGTCTGAAAAATGATGGAAAAATGACTAAGTCTAAAAAAAATTTTTTTAAACTTTTTTCAATTTCACCCCCGTGGGATATATATTCTACCCACAAACATTTAGAACTCTCCTGGGGTACCCTCACACATATTATTCCCTCATTTAATGGATATTTTCACTAAAAAGTGAAGTTTTCAAAAAGTCTGAAAATTGGCTGAAAACGACTTAATATCAAGGACTCATCGGGCGAATCGCTCTGGAACTGAAATCGGAATGCTCACTGACATTTTCCCCTCTCCGAAAGTCTGAAAAATGATGGAAAAATGACTAAGTCCAAAATAAAAATTTTTCAACTTTTTTCAATTTTACCCCCGTGGGATATATATTCTACCCACACACATTTAGAACTCTCCTGGGGTACCCTCACACATATTATTCCCTCATTTAATGAATATTTTCACTAAAAAGTGAAGGTTTCAAAAAGTCAGAATATTGGCTGAAAACGACTTAATATCAAGGATTCATCGGGCGAATCGCTCTGGAACTGAAATCGGAATGTTCACTGACATTTTCCCTTCTCCGAAAGTCGGAAAAATGAATAAGTCCAAAAAAAATTTTTTTAAACTTTTTTCAATTCTACCCCCGTGGGATATATATTCTACCCACACACATTTAGAACTCTCCTGGGGTACCCTCACACATATTATTCCCTCATTTAATGGATATTTTCACTAAAAAGTGAAGTTTTCAAAAAGTCAGAAAATTGGCTGAAAAAGACTTAATATCAAGGACTCATCGGGCGAATCGCTCTGGAACTGAAATCGGAATGCTCACTGACATTTTCCCCTCTCCGAAAGTCTGAAAAATGATGGAAAAATGACTAAGTCTAAAAAAAATTTTTTTAAACTTTTTTCAATTTTACCCCGTGGGATATATATTCTACCCACACACATTTAGAACTCTCCTGGGGTACCCTCACACATATTATTCCCTCATTTAATGGATATTTTCACTAAAAAGTGAAGTTTTCAAAAAGTCAGAAAATTGGCTGGAAACGACTTAATATCAAGGTCTCATCGGGCGAATCGCTCTGGAACTGAAATCGGAATGCTCACTGACATTTTCCCCTCTCCGAAAGTCTGAAAAATGATGGAAAAATGACTAAGTCCAAAAAAAATTTTTTTCAACTTTTTTCAATTTTACCCCCGTGGGATATATATTCTACCCACACACATTTGGAACTCTCCTGGGGTACCCTCACACATATTATTCCCTCATTTAATGGATATTTTCACTAAAAAGTGAAGTTTTCAAAAAGTCAGAAAATTGGCTGAAAATGACTTATTATCAAGGACTCATCGGGCGAATCGCTCTGGATCTGAAATCGGAATGCTCGCTGACATTTTCCCCTCTCCGAAAGTCTGAAAAATGATGGAAAAATGACTAAGTCCAAAAAAATTTTTTTTAAACTTTTTTCAGTTTTACCCCCGTGGGATATATATTCTACCCACACACATTTGGAACTCTCCTGGGGTACCCTCACACATATTATTCCCTCATTTAATGGATATTTCCACCAAAAAGTGAAGTTTTCAAAAATTCAGAAAATTGGCTGAAAATGACTTATTATCAAGGACTCATCGGGCGAATCGCTCTGGAACTGAAATCGGAATGCTCACTGACATTTTCCCCTCTCCGAAAGTCTGAAAAATGCTGGAAAAATGACTAAGTCAAAAAAAAAAATTTTTCAACTTTTTTCAATTTTACCTCCGTGGAGTATAAATTCTACCCACACACATTTAGAACTCTCCTGGGGTACCCTCACACATATTATTCTCTCATTTAATGGATATTTTCACTAAAAAGTGAAGGTTTCAAAAAGTCAGAATATTGGCTGAAAACGACTTAATATCAAGGACTCATCGGGCGAATCGCTCTGGAACTGAAATCGGAATGTTCACTGACATTTTCCCCTCTCCGAAAGTCGGAAAAATGACTAAGTCCAAAAAAAATTTTTTTAAACTTTTTTCAATTCTACCCCCGTGGGATATATATTCTACCCACACACATTTAGAACTCTCCTGGGGTACCCTCACACATATTATTCCCTCATTTAATGGATATTTTCACTAAAAAGTGAAGTTTTCAAAAAGTCAGAAAATTGGCTGAAAACGACTTAATATCAAGGACTCATCGGGCGAATCGCTCTGGAACTGAAATCGGAATGCTCACTGACATTTTCCCCTGTCCGAAAGTCTGAAAAATGATGGAAAAATGACTAAGTCTAAAAAAAATTTTTTTAAACTTTTTTCAATTTTACCCCCGTGGGATATATATTCTACCCACACACATTTGGAACTCTCCTGGGGTACCCTCACACATATTATTCCCTCATTTAATGGATATTTTCACTAAAAAGTGAAGTTTTCAAAAAGTCAGAAAATTGGCTGAAAACGACTTAATATCAAGGTCTCATCGGGCGAATCGCTCTGGAACTGAAATCGGAATGCTCACTGACATTTTCCCCTCTCCGAAAGTCTGAAAAATGATGGAAAAATGACTAAGTCCAAAAAAATTTTTTTTCAACTTTTTTCAATTTTACCCCCGTGGGATATATTTTCTACCCACACACATTTGGAACTCTCCTGGGGTACCCTCACACATATTATTCCCTCATTTAATGGATATTTTCACCAATCGTGAAGTTTTCAAAAAGTCAGAAAATTGGCTGAAAACGACTTAATATCAAGGACTCATCGGGCGAATCACTCTGGAACTGAAATAGGAATGCTCACTGACATTTTCCCCTCTCCGAAAGTCTGAAAAATGATGGGAAAATGACTAAGTCCAAAAAAAAATTTTTTCAACTTTTTTCAATTTTACCCCCGTGGAATATATATTCTACCCACACACATTTAGAACTCTCCTGGGGTACCCTCACACATATTATTCCCTCATTTAATGGATATTTTCACTAAAAAGTGAAGTTTTCAAAAAGTCAGAATATTGGCTGAAAACGACTTAATATCACGGACTCATCGGGCGAATCGCTCTGGAACTGAAATCGGAATGTTCACTGACATTTTCCCCTCTCCGAAAGTCGGAAAAATGACTAAGTCCAAAAAAAATTTTTTTAAACTTTTTTCAATTCTACCCCCGTGGGATATATATTCTACCCACACACATTTAGAACTCTCCTGGGGTACCCTCACACATATTATTCCCTCATTTAATGGATATTTTCACTAAAAAGTGAAGTTTTCAAAAAGTCAGAAAACAGGCTGAAAATGACTTATTATCAAGGACTCATCGCGCGAATCGCTCTGGAACTGAAATCGGAATGCTCACTGACATTTTCCCCTCTCCGAAAGTCTGAAAAATGACTAAGTCCGAAAAAAAATTTTTTCAACTTTTTTCATTTTTACCCCCGTGGGATAAATATTCTACCCACACACATTTGGAACTCTCCTGGGGTGCCCTCACACATATCATTCCCTCATTTAATGGATATTTTCACCAATCGTGAAGTTTTCAAAAAGTCAGAAAATTGGTTGAAAACGTCTTAATATCACGGACTAATTGGGCGAATCACTCTGGAATTGAAATCGGAATGCTCACTGACATTTTCCCCTCTCCGAAAGTCTGAAAAATGATGGAAAAATGACTAAGTCCAAAAAAATTTTTTTCAACTTTTTTCAATTTTACCCCCGTGGGATATATATTCTACCCACACACATTTGAAACTCTCCTGGGGTACACTCACACATATTCCCTCATTTAATGGACATTTTCACCAAAAAGTGAAGTTTCCAAAAAGTCAGAAAATTGGATTAAAACGACTTAATATCAAGGACTCATCGGGCGAATCACTCTGGAACAGAAATCGGAATGCTCACTGACATTTTCCCCTCTCCAAAAGTCTGAAAAATGATGGAAAAATGACTAAATCCCCCAAAAATTTTTTTAAACTTTTTTCATTTTTACCCCCGTGGGATAAATATTCTACCCACACACATTTGGAACTCTCCTGGGGTGCCCTCACACATATTATTCCCTCATTTAATGGATATTTTCACCAATCGTGAAGTTTTCAAAAAGTCAGAAAATTGGCTGAAAACGACTTAATATCACGGACTAATTGGGCGAATCACTCTGGAATTGAAATCGGAATGCTCACTGACATTTTCCCCTCTCCGAAAGTCTGAAAAATGATGGAAAAATGACTAAGTCCAAAAAAATTTTTTAAAACTTTTTTCAATTTTACCCCCGTGGGATATATATTCTACCCACACACATTTGGAACTCTCCTGGGGTACCCTCACACATATTATTCCCTCATTTAATGGATATTTTCACTAAAAAGTGAAGTTTTCAAAAAGTCAGAAAATTGGCTGAAAATGACTTATTATCAAGGACTCATCGCGCGAATCGCTCTGGAACTGAAATCGGAATGCTCACTGACATTTTCCCCTCTCCGAAAGTCTGAAAAATGATGGAAAAATGACTACGTCCGAAAAAAAATTTTTTCAACTTTTTTCAATTTTACCCCCGTGGGATATATATTCTACCCACATACATTTAGAACTCTTCTGGGGTACCCTCACACATATTATTCCCTCATTTAATGGATATTTTCACTAAAAAGTGAAGTTTTCAAAAAGTCAAAAAATTGGCTGAAAACGACCTAATATCAAGGACTCATCGGGCGAATCACTCTGGAACTGAAATCGGAATGCTCACTGACATTTTCCCCTCTCCGAAAGTCTGAAAAATGATGGAAAAATGACTAAGTCCCAAAAAAATTTTTTTCAACTTTTTTCAATTTTACCCCCGTGGGATATATATTCTACCCACACACATTTGAAACTCTCCTGGGGTACACTCACACATATTCCCTCATTTAATGGACATTTTCACCAAAAAGTGAAGTTTTCAAAAAGTCAGAAAATTGGATTAAAACGACTTAATATCAAGGACTCATCGGGCGAATCACTCTGGAACAGAAATCGGAATGCTCACTGACATTTTCCCCTCTCCAAAAGTCTGAAAAATGATGGAAAAATGACTAAATCCCCCAAAAATTTTTTTAAACTTTTTTCATTTTTACCCCCGTGGGATAAATATTCTACCCACACACATTTGGAACTCTCCTGGGGTGCCCTCACACATATTATTCCCTCATTTAATGGATATTTTCACCAATCGTGAAGTTTTCAAAAAGTCAGAAAATTGGCTGAAAACAACTTAATATCACGGACTAATTGGGCGAATCACTCTGGAATTGAAATCGGAATGCTCACTGACATTTTCCCCTCTCCGAAAGTCTGAAAAATGATGGAAAAATCACTAACTCCAAAAAATTTTTTTTTAAACTTTTTTCAATTTTACCCCCGTGGGATATGTATTCTACCCACACACATTTGGAACTCTCCTGGGGTACCCTCACACATATTATTCCCTCATTTAATGGATATTTTCACCAAAAAGTGAAGTTTTCAAAAAGTCTGAAAATTGGCTAAAAATGACTTATTATCAAGGACTCATCGCGCGAATCGCTCTGGAACTGAAATCGGAATGCTCACTGACATTTTCCCCTCTCCGAATGTCTGAAAAATGATGGAAAAATGACTACGTCCGAAAAAAATTTTTTTCAACTTTTTCCAATTTTACCCCCGTGGGATATATATTCTACCCACACACATTTAGAACTCTTCTGGGGTACCCTCACACATATTATTCCCTCATTTAATGGATATTTTCCCTAAAAAGTGAAGTTTTCAAAAAGTCAGAAAATTGGCTTAAAACGACTTAATATCAAGGACTCATCGGGCGAATCACTCTGGAACAGAAATCGGAATGCTCACTGACATTTTCCCCTCTCCAAAAGTCTGAAAAATGATGGAAAAATGACTAAATCCCCAAAAAAATTTTTTAAACTTTTTTCAATTTTACCCCCGTGGGGTATATATAAAACCCCCACACATTTGAAATTCTCCTGGGGTGCCCTCACACATATTATTCCCTCATTTAATGGATATTTTCACCAATCGTGAAGTTTTCAAAAAGTCAGAAAATTGGCTGAAAACAACTTAATATCATGGACTCATCGGGCAAATCACTCTGGAATTGAAATCGCAATGCTCACTGACATTTTCCCCTCTCCGAAAGTCTGAAAAATGATGGAAAAATAACTAAGTCCAAAAAAATTTTTTTTAAACTTTTTTCAATTTTACCCCCATGGGATATATATTCTACCCACACACATTTGGAACTCTCCTGGGGTACACTCACACATATTCCCTCATTTAATGGATATTTTCACCAAAAAATGAAATTTTCAAAAACTCAGAAAATTGGCTTAAAACAACTTAATATCAAGCACTCATCGGGCGAATCACTCTGGAACAGAAATCGGAATGCTCACTGACATTTTCCCCTCTCCAAAAGTCTGAAAAATGATGGAAAAATGACTAAATCCCCAAAAAAATTTTTTAAACTTTTTTCAATTTTACCCCCGTGGGATATATATTCTACCCACACACATTTGGAACTCTCCTGGGGTGCCCTCACACATATTATTCCCTCATTTAATGGATATTTTCACCAATCGTGAAGTTTTCAAAAAGTCAGAAAATTGGCTGAAAACGACTTAATATCACGGACTAATTGGGCGAATCACTCTGGAATTGAAATCGGAATGCTCACTGACATTTTCCCCTCTCCGAAAGTCTGAAAAATGATGGAAAAATCACTAACTCCAAAAAAATTTTTTTTAAACTTTTTTCAATTTTACCCCCGTGGGATATGTATTCTACCCACACACATTTGGAACTCTCCTGGGGTACCCTCACACATATTATTCCCTCATTTAATGGATATTTTCACCAAAAAGTGAAGTTTTCAAAAAGTCAGAAAATTGGCTGAAAATGACTTGTTATCAAGGACTCATCGCGCGAATCGCTCTGGAACTGAAATCGGAATGCTCACTGACATTTTCCCCTCTCCGAAAGTCTGAAAAATGATGGAAAAATCACTAAGTCCCAAAAAATTTTTTTTCAACTTTTTTCACTTTTACCCCCGTGGGATATATATTCTACCCACACACTTTTGGAACTCTCCTGTGGTGCCCTCACACATATTATTCCCTCATTTAATGGATATTTTCACCAATCGTGAAGTTTTCAAAAAGTCAGAAAATTGGCTGAAAACGACTTAATATCACGGACTAATCGGGCAAATCACTCTGGAATTGAAATCGGAATGCTCACTGACATTTTCCCCTCTCCGAAAGTCTGAAAAATGATGGAAAAATGACTAAGTCCAAAAAATTTTTTTTTAAACTTTTTTCAATTTTACCCCCGTGGGATATATATTCTACCCACACACATTTGGAACTCTCCTGGGGTACCCTAACACATATAATTCTATCATTTAATGGATATTTTCACCAAAAAGTGAAGTTTGCAAAAAGTCAGAAAATTGGCTGAAAACGACATAATATCAAGGACTCATCGGGCGAATCGTTCTGGAGCTGAAATCGGAATCCTCACTGACATTTTCCCCTCTCCGAAAGTCTGAAAAATGATGGAAAAATAACTAAGTCCAAAAAAAAAATTTCTCAACTTTTTTCAATTTTTCCCACTTGGGATGTATATTCTACCCACACACATTTGGAACTCTCCTGGGGTACCCTAACACATATAATTCCCTCATTTAATGGATATTTTCACCAAAAAGTGAAGTTTTCAAAAAGTCAGAAAATTGGCTGAAAACGACTTAATATCACGGACTCCTCTGGCGAATCACTCTGGAATTGAAATCGGAATGATCACTGACATTTTCCCCTCTCCGAAAGTCTGAAAAATGATGGAAAAATGACTAAGTCGAAAAAAAAATTTTTAAAACTTTTTTCAATTTTACCCCCGTGGGATATATATTCTACCCACACACATTTGGAACTCTCCTGGGGTACCCTCACACATATAATTCCCTCATTTAATGTATTTTTTCACCAATCGTGAAGTTTTCAAAAAGTCAGAAAAATGGATGAAAGCAACTTAATATCACGCACTCATGAGGCGAATCACTCTGGAATTGAAATCGGAATGCTCACTGACATTTTCCCCTCTCCGAAAGTCTGAAAAATGGTGGAAAAATGACTAAGTTCAAAAAAAATTTTTTTTCAACTTTTTTCAATTTTACCCCCGTGGGATATATATTCTACCAACACACATTTGGAACTCTCCTGGGTTACCCTCACACATATTATTCCCTCATTTAATGGATATTTTCACCAAAAAGTGAAGTTTTCAAAAAGTCAGTAAATTGCCTGAAAACGACTTATTAACAAGGACTCATCAGGCGCATCGCTCTGGAGCTGAAATCGGAATCCTCACTGACATTTTCCCCTCTCTGAAAGTCTGAAAAATGATGGAAAAATGACTAAGTTCAAAAAAAAAATTTCTCAACTTTTTTCAATTTTACCCACGTGGGATATATATTCTACCCACACACATTTGGAACTCTCCTGGGGTACCCTAACACATATAATTCCCTCATTTAATGGATATTTTCACCAAAAAGTGAAGGTTTCAAAATGTCAGAAAATTAGTTGAAAATGACTTAATATCAAGGACTCATCGGGCAAATCACTCTGGAACTGAAATCAGAATGCTCACTGACATTTTCCCCTCTCCAAAAGTCTGAAAAATGATGGAAAAATGACTAAGTCCAAAAAAATTTTTTTTTCAACTTTTTTCAATTTTACCCCCGTGGGATTTACTGTATATTTTACCCACACACATTTGGAATTCTCCTGGGGTACCCTCACACATATTCCCTCATTTAATGGATATTTTCACCAAAAAGTGAAGTTTTCAAAAAGTCAGAAAATTGGCTGAAAACGACTTAATATCACGGACTCATCGGGCGAATCACTCTGGAATTGAAATCAGAATACTCACTGACACATTCCCCTCTCCGAAAGTCTGAAAAATGATGGAAAAATGACTAAGTCAAAAAAAAAATTTTAAATTTTTTTCTCAATTTTACCCCCGTGGAATATATATATATTTTACCCACACAGACACACACATTCTACCCATATATATTCTACCAACACACATTTGGAACTCTCCTGGGGTACCCTAACACATATAATTCCCTCATTTAATGGATATTTTCACCAAAAAGTGAAGTTTTCAAAATGTCAGAAAATTGGTTGAAAACTACATCAAATCAAGGACTCATAGGGCGAATAGCTTTTTAACTGAAATCGGAATGCTCACTGACATTTCCCCTCTCCAAAAGTCTGAAAAATGATGAAAAAATGACTAAGTCCAAAAAAAAAATTTTTAAACTTTTTTCAATTTTACCCCCGTGGGATATATATTCTACCCACACACATTTGGAACTCTCCTGGGGTACCCTCACACATATTCCCTCATTTAATGGATATTTTCACCAAAAAGTGAAGTTTTCAAAAAGTCAGAAAATTGGCTGAAAACGACTTAATATCAAGGACACATCGGGCGAATCACTCTGGAATTGAAGTCGGAATGCTCACTGACATTTTCCCCTCTCCAAAAGTCTGAAAAATGATGGAAAAATGACTAAGTCCAAAAAAAATTTTTTTTTACTTTTTTCAATTTTACCCCCGTGGGATATATATTCTACCCTCACACATTTGGAACTCTCCTGGGGTACACTCACACATATTCCCTCATTTAATGGATATTTTCACCAAAAAGTGAAGTTTTCAAAAAATCAGAAAATTGGCTTAAAACGACTTAATATCAAGGACTCATCGGGCGAATCACTCTGGAACAGAAATCGGAATGCTCACTGACATTTTCCCCTCTCCAAAAGTCTGAAAAATGATGGAAAAATGACTAAATCCCAAAAAAAAATTTTTAAACTTTTTTCAATTTTACCCCCGTGGGGTATATATTCTACCCACACACATTTGGAACTCTCCTGGGGTACACTCACACATATTCCCTCATTTAATGGATATTTTCACCAAAAAGTGAAGTTTTCAAAAACTCAGAAAATTGGCTTAAAACGACTTAATATCAAGGACTCATCGGGCGAATCACTCTGGAACAGAAATCGGAATGCTCACTGACATTTTCCCCTCTCCAAAAGTCTGAAAAATGATGGAAAAATGACTAAATCCCCCAAAAAATTTTTTAAACTTTTTTCAATTTTACCCCCGTGGGATATATATTCTACCCACACACATTTGGAACTCTCCTGGGGTGCCCTCACACATATTATTCCCTCATTTAATGGATATTTTCACCAATCGTGAAGTTTTCAAAAAGTCAGAAAATTGGCTGAAAACGACTTAATATCACGGACTAATCGGGCAAATCACTCTGGAATTGAAATCGCAATGCTCACTGACATTTTCCCCTCTCCGAAAGTCTGAAAAATTATGGAAAAATCACTAAGTCCCAAAAAATTTTTTTTCAACTTTTTTCACTTTTACCCCCGTGGGATATATATTCTACCCACACACTTTTGGAACTCTCCTGTGTTGCCCTCACACATATTATTCCCTCATTTAATGGATATTTTCACCAATCGTGAAGTTTTCAAAAAGTCAGAAAATTGGCTGAAAATGACCTAATATCACGGACTCCTCTGGCGAATCACTCTGGAATTGAAATCGGAATGATCACTGACATTTTCCCGTCTCCGAAAGTCTGAAAAATGATGGAAAAATTACTAAGTCGAAAAAAAAATTTTTAAAACTTTTTTCAATTTTACCCCCGTGGGATATATATTCTACCCACACACATTTGGAACTCTCCTGGGGTACCCTCACACATATAATTCCCTCATTTAATGTATATTTTCACCAATCGTGAAGTTTTCAAAAAGTCAGAAAATTGGATGAAAGCAACTTAATATCACGCAATCTTAAGGCGAATCACTCTGGAATTGAAATCGGAATGCTCACTGACATTTTCCCCTCTCCGAAAGTCTGAAAAATGGTGGAAAAATGACTAAGTTCAAAAAAATTTTTTTTTCAACTTTTTTCAATTTTACCCCCGTGGGATTTATATTCTACCCACACACATTTGGAACTCTCCTGGGTTACCCTCACACATATTATTCCCTCATTTAATGGATATTTTCACCAAAAAGTGAAGTTTTCAAAAAGTCAGTAAATTGCCTGAAAACGACTTATTAACAAGGACTCATCAGGCGCATCGCTCTGGAGCTGAAATCGGAATCTTCACTGACATTTTCCCCTCTCTGAAAGTCTGAAAAATGATGGAAAAATGACTAAGTTAAAAAAAAAAATTTCTCAACTTTTTTCAATTTTACCCACGTGGGATATATATTCTACCCACACACATTTGGAACTCTCCTGGGGTACCCTAACACATATAATTCCCTCATTTAATGGATATTTTCACCAAAAAGTGAAGTTTTCAAAATGTCAGAAAATTGGTTGAAAACTGCATCATATCAAGGACTCATAGGGCGAATAGCTTTTTAACTGAAATCGGAATGCTCACTGACATTTCCCCTCTCCAAAAGTCTGAAAAATGATGAAAAAATGACTAAGTCCAAAAAAAAATTTTTAAACTTTTTTCAATTTTACCCCCGTGGGATATATATTCTACCCACACACATTTGGAACTCTCCTGGGGTACCCTCACACATATTCCCTCATTTAATGGATATTTTCACCAAAAAGTGAAGTTTTCAAAAAGTCAGAAAATTGGCTGAAAATGACTTATTATCAAGGACTCATCGGGCAAATCGCTCTGGAACTGAAATCGGAATGCTCACTGACATTTTCCCCTCTCCAAAAGTCTGAAAAATGATGGAAAAATGACACATTTGGAACTCTCCTGGGGTACCCTCACACATATTATTCCTGTTATGATCTGCTACAGGGACTAAGGAAAGACAGGAGAACTGTCCCTACAATAGAACTAAACTAGATCCCTACGATGTAACGGGGAACCTGATCCTGCGATCAGACCCGCTAAAGTCCTCGGCTAGTCTGAACGAAGACCTATAGATGTGAGGGAGGGATCCCTACAAGAACTAGGGACTTGGATAAGTTGGACACCTCCTAGCAGAAATAGTAGCAGTCAAAGACAAACACACAACAAAAAGCATAGAGGTCAGAAGACCTAGCAAAACTAACAGAGAACGGCAACAGAGCACCAAGCTAGCTCAAGAGTAGTAAATACAATGAAGTCCAGCAAGACCAGGAGGGCGGAGCCGGATTAAATAGGCAAAAATGGTCATGTGACCAGCAAACTAAAAAAAAACTAACAGGAAAGTTCTAACAGTACCCCCTCTTCTAAGAGGATCCTCCGGATCCCCTAGGCCCAGGCTTACCAGGAAACCTCCTGTGAAAAGCTCTGACAAGTCTGGGGGCAGAAACATCATCCGCCCTCACCCATGAGTTATCCTCAGGTCCGAAACCCTTCCAAGCGACGAGATACTGCAAACTCCCTCTATACCGTCTAGAATTTAGGATGCGGGAAATTTCATATTCCCCGTCCTCCACCGCCGGAGGGACAGTGGCAGAGGCGTCACCATCAGACACATCAGCTTTTTTCAACAGAGAAACATGAAACACCGGGTTAATCTTCCAGGAACCTCCAACCTAACAGCAGATTGGTTAACTATCTGAAGCACCTTAAAGGGCCCTACGAACTTGGGACCCAATTTTTTAGAAGGAATCCTCAATCGCAGATTCTTAGAGGACAACCAAACCTTGTCACCAACAGCAAACAAAACCTCTTGCCGTTTCCTATCAAAGTACCTCTTAGATTTTTTGTTAGCCTCCTGAAGATTACCACGCACATCCGTCCAAACTCTCTCCAAATCACCGGAAAAACTCTCCTCCTCAGGCACAGCCGAAACCAATTTGGAGAATGACCCAAAAGACGGATGTCTCCCAGAACAACAAAAAAAAGGCGAACACCCAGCAGAAGAGGATGTATGGTTGTTAAAAGCAAATTCAGCAAGTGGCAGAAACTCAGACCACCCCTCTTGATTGTCTGCCACAAAAAAACGCAAGAACTGCTCAACATCTTGGTTCTTCCTTTCTGTCTGGCCATTAGACTCAGGATGATATCCAGATGAAAACGACAAATGAACTCCCAACCTGTCACAAAAGGCACGCCAAAAACGAGCCACGAACTGAGGTCCCCTATCAGAAACAATGTCAGTAGGAACACCATCTAGTCTGACAATCTCCTTGACAAAGGCCTTAGCGAGTGTCTTAGCGCAAGGCAGTTTGATGAAGGGAACCAAGTGACACATCTTGCTAAAACGGTCCACGACCACCTAGATGACCGTGAAACCTTCAGAGGGGGGAAGGTCAGTAATAAAGTCCATAGCCAGATGTGTCCAAGGTGCACTAGGAACCTCCAGAGGGCAAAGCAACCCCGCAGCAGGAACATGCGAAGACTTGGATCTAGCACACACAGTACATTGGCGCACCCACTAGAGATGAGCGTTGTTCTACTCGAACTGTTCACCAATCTCAAATTCGAGCTGTTTTGGGCGGTGTTCGAACCGTTCGGCGAACACGAACAATTTGAGAAAAATTCGGCTGTTCGAGGTTATGTTCGATAACTGTTCGTGCACCAAAATCATAACTGGATTTTTTCTCAGTAATGATGAAAATTAATGTTAATACGCAGTTTGAGTGTACAGCGGGGTGGGGGGAGGGGCAGGGGATGGATCTCTGCAGGAACAATGAAGATCTCCATTTTTTTTTCTCTTTCCCGCATTTGCAGTGGGGAGGTGCAATCTGTCAGCCTATCAGCAGCGCACACACGGAGCGAAGTGCTTTTTTTCACACAAGCAAGGGCATGTGTCATTGGCAGTGTATGTCACATGTCCTTGCCCTATAAGACCAAGCCATTTTCCCCGTCGCCACCATTTTCTCACTGCTGCAGCTGCGTGTTAGACGGCACCGCTGTTGCTGTGTGCGCTATACCTTGTTAATTTCAAGCCAATTTTTGCACAAATATACAGATAGCTTGGGAGTAGGGAATAGTTGTGATTGCAGTCCTTTTAAGGACTAGGTTACAGCATTTCCTACGACTTTTATCAGGGAGGTCTGTGCTCTTAAATAGATAGGTTGTGGGAGTAAAGACTAATTGTAATTGGAGTCCTTTTCAGGCCTAGGTTACATCAGTTCCTATCAGTTTTTGCCAGGCAGGTCTGTGCCAGTGCTGTGCAAGTTTTTTTCACAGCATTTGGCTGAATCTAGCAAAGCTAATCCTTTTTGGCCTATTGCAGAGTGTGTTAGTCAGTGGAGTAGCCTATCTGTGTTGCAAGATATACCACCTGTGTATAGAATACCAATTTTTTTACTGCACCTAGTGAAGTAAAATCTTTTGGGCATAGCATCATTCTATTAGTCCATCTATACTGACCTCCATCAGGTTGCAAATTAAAACTAATTTTTATCTGCATCTACAGTACCTCTGAAAAAATATTTGGGCTTCTACCTGTGTGTGGGACTTGTTGTATTAGTCCATCTATACTGACCTCCATCAGGTTGCAAACTGAATATAATTTTTTCTGCATCTAGCTCTGAAAAAATATTTGGCCTTCTAGTAGTGTGTCGGACTTTCTCTATTAGTCCATCTATACTGACCTCCATCAGGTTGCAAACTGAATATAATTTTTTTCTGCATCTAGCTCTGAAAAAATATTTGGCCTTCTAGTAGTGTGTCGGACTTTCTCTATTAGTCCATCTATACTGACCTCCATCAGGTTGCAAATTAAAACTAATTTTTATCTGCATCTACAGTACCTCTGAAAAAATATTTGGGCTTCTAGCTGTGTGTGGGACTTGTTGTATTAGTCCATCTATACTGACCTCCATCAGGTTGCAAACTGAATATATTTTTTTCTGCATCTACCTCTGAAAAAATATTGGGCTTCTAGCTGTGTGTGGGACTTGTTGTATTAGTCCATCTATACTGACCTCCATCAGGTTGCAAACTGAATATATTTTTTTCTGCATCTACCTCTGAAAAAATATTGGGCTTCTAGCTGTGTGTGGGTCTTGTTCTATTAATCCATCTATACTGACCTCCATCAGGTTGCAAACTGAATATAATTTTTTTCTGCATCTAGCTCTGAAAAAATATTTGGCCTTCTAGTAGTGTGTCGGACTTTCTCTATTAGTCCATCTATACTGACCTCCATCAGGTTGCAAATTAAAACTAATTTTTATCTGCATCTACAGTACCTCTGAAAAAATATTTGGGCTTCTAGCTGTGTGTGGGACTTGTTGTATTAGTCCATCTATACTGACCTCCATCAGGTTGCAAACTGAATATATTTTTTTCTGCATCTACCTCTGAAAAAATATTGGGCTTCTAGCTGTGTGTGGGACTTGTTGTATTAGTCCATCTATACTGACCTCCATCAGGTTGCAAACTGAATATATTTTTTTCTGCATCTACCTCTGAAAAAATATTGGGCTTCTAGCTGTGTGTGGGTCTTGTTCTATTAATCCATCTATACTGACCTCCATCAGGTTGCAAACTGAATATAATTTTTTTCTGCATCTAGCTCTGAAAAAATATTTGGCCTTCTAGTAGTGTGTCGGACTTTCTCTATTAGTCCATCTATACTGACCTCCATCAGGTTGCAAACTGAATATCATTTTTTTCTGCATCTAGCTCTGAAAAAATATTTGGCCTTCTAGTAGTGTGTCGGACTTTCTCTATTAGTCCATCTATACTGACCTCCATCAGGTTGCAAATTAAAACTAATTTTTATCTGCATCTACAGTACCTCTGAAAAAATATTTGGGCTTCTAGCTGTGTGTGGGACTTGTTGTATTAGTCCATCTATACTGACCTCCATCAGGTTGCAAACTGAATATATTTTTTTCTGCATCTACCTCTGAAAAAATATTGGGCTTCTAGCTGTGTGTGGGACTTGTTGTATTAGTCCATCTATACTGACCTCCATCAGGTTGCAAACTGAATATAATTTTTTTCTGCATCTAGCTCTGAAAAAATATTTGGCCTTCTAGTAGTGTGTCGGACTTTCTCTATTAGTCCATCTATACTGACCTCCATCAGGTTGCAAATTAAAACTAATTTTTATCTGCATCTACAGTACCTCTGAAAAAATATTTGGGCTTCTAGCTGTGTGTGGGACTTGTTGTATTAGTCCATCTATACTGACCTCCATCAGGTTGCAAACTGAATATATTTTTTTCTGCATCTACCTCTGAAAAAATATTGGGCTTCTAGCTGTGTGTGGGACTTGTTGTATTAGTCCATCTATACTGACCTCCATCAGGTTGCAAACTGAATATATTTTTTTCTGCATCTACCTGTGAAAAAATATTGGGCTTCTAGCTGTGTGTGGGTCTTGTTCTATTAATCCATCTATACTGACCTCCATCAGGTTGCAAACTGAATATAATTTTTTTCTGCATCTAGCTCTGAAAAAATATTTGGCCTTCTAGTAGTGTGTCGGACTTTCTCTATTAGTCCATCTATACTGACCTCCATCAGGTTGCAAACTGAATATAATTTTTTTCAGCATCTAGCTCTGAAAAAATATTTGGCCTTCTAGTAGTGTGTCGGACTTTCTCTATTAGTCCATCTATACTGACCTCCATCAGGTTGCAAATTAAAACTAATTTTTATCTGCATCTACAGTACCTCTGAAAAAATATTTGGGCTTCTAGCTGTGTGTGGGACTTGTTGTATTAGTCCATCTATACTGACCTCCATCAGGTTGCAAACTGAATATATTTTTTTCTGCATCTACCTCTGAAAAAATATTGGGCTTCTAGCTGTGTGTGGGACTTGTTGTATTAGTCCATCTATACTGACCTCCATCAGGTTGCAAACTGAATATATTTTTTTCTGCATCTACCTCTGAAAAAATATTGGGCTTCTAGCTGTGTGTGGGTCTTGTTCTATTAATCCATCTATACTGACCTCCATCAGGTTGCAAACTGAATATAATTTTTTTCTGCATCTAGCTCTGAAAAAATATTTGGCCTTCTAGTAGTGTGTCGGACTTTCTCTATTAGTCCATCTATACTGACCTCCATCAGGTTGCAAACTGAATATCATTTTTTTCTGCATCTAGCTCTGAAAAAATATTTGGCCTTCTAGTAGTGTGTCGGACTTTCTCTATTAGTCCATCTATACTGACCTCCATCAGGTTGCAAATTAAAACTAATTTTTATCTGCATCTACAGTACCTCTGAAAAAATATTTGGGCTTCTAGCTGTGTGTGGGACTTGTTGTATTAGTCCATCTATACTGACCTCCATCAGGTTGCAAACTGAATATATTTTTTTCTGCATCTACCTCTGAAAAAATATTGGGCTTCTAGCTGTGTGTGGGACTTGTTGTATTAGTCCATCTATACTGACCTCCATCAGGTTGCAAACTGAATATAATTTTTTTCTGCATCTAGCTCTGAAAAAATATTTGGCCTTCTAGTAGTGTGTCGGACTTTCTCTATTAGTCCATCTATACTGACCTCCATCAGGTTGCAAATTAAAACTAATTTTTATCTGCATCTACAGTACCTCTGAAAAAATATTTGGGCTTCTAGCTGTGTGTGGGACTTGTTGTATTAGTCCATCTATACTGACCTCCATCAGGTTGCAAACTGAATATATTTTTTTCTGCATCTACCTCTGAAAAAATATTGGGCTTCTAGCTGTGTGTGGGACTTGTTGTATTAGTCCATCTATACTGACCTCCATCAGGTTGCAAACTGAATATATTTTTTTCTGCATCTACCTGTGAAAAAATATTGGGCTTCTAGCTGTGTGTGGGTCTTGTTCTATTAATCCATCTATACTGACCTCCATCAGGTTGCAAACTGAATATAATTTTTTTCTGCATCTAGCTCTGAAAAAATATTTGGCCTTCTAGTAGTGTGTCGGACTTTCTCTATTAGTCCATCTATACTGACCTCCATCAGGTTGCAAACTGAATATAATTTTTTTCAGCATCTAGCTCTGAAAAAATATTTGGCCTTCTAGTAGTGTGTCGGACTTTCTCTATTAGTCCATCTATACTGACCTCCATCAGGTTGCAAATTAAAACTAATTTTTATCTGCATCTACAGTACCTCTGAAAAAATGTTTGGGCTTCTAGCTGTGTGTGGGACTTGTTGTATTAGTCCATCTATACTGACCTCCATCAGGTTGCAAACTGAATATATTTTTTTCTGCATCTACCTCTGAAAAAATATTGGGCTTCTAGCTGTGTGTGGGACTTGTTGTATTAGTCCATCTATACTGACCTCCATCAGGTTGCAAACTGAATATATTTTTTTCTGCATCTACCTCTGAAAAAATATTGGGCTTCTAGCTGTGTGTGGGTCTTGTTCTATTAATCCATCTATACTGACCTCCATCAGGTTGCAAACTGAATATAATTTTTTTCTGCATCTAGCTCTGAAAAAATATTTGGCCTTCTAGTAGTGTGTCGGACTTTCTCTATTAGTCCATCTATACTGACCTCCATCAGGTTGCAAATTAAAACTAATTTTTATCTGCATCTACAGTACCTCTGAAAAAATATTTGGGCTTCTAGCTGTGTGTGGGACTTGTTGTATTAGTCCATCTATACTGACCTCCATCAGGTTGCAAACTGAATATATTTTTTTCTGCATCTACCTCTGAAAAAATATTGGGCTTCTAGCTGTGTGTGGGTCTTGTTCTATTAATCCATCTATACTGACCTCCATCAGGTTGCAAACTGAATATAATTTTTTTCTGCATCTAGCTCTGAAAAAATATTTGGCCTTCTAGTAGTGTGTCGGACTTTCTCTATTAGTCCATCTATACTGACCTCCATCAGGTTGCAAACTGAATATAATTTTTTTCTGCATCTAGCTCTGAAAAAATATTTGGCCTTCTAGTAGTGTGTCGGACTTTCTCTATTAGTCCATCTATACTGACCTCCATCAGGTTGCAAATTAAAACTAATTTTTATCTGCATCTACAGTACCTCTGAAAAAATATTTGGGCTTCTAGCTGTGTGTGGGACTTGTTGTATTAGTCCATCTATACTGACCTCCATCAGGTTGCAAACTAAATATATTTTTTTCTGCATCTACCTCTGAAAAAATATTGGGCTTCTAGCTGTGTGTGGGACTTGTATTAGTCCATCTATACTGACCTCCATCAGGTTGCAAACTGAATATATTTTTTTCTGCATCTACCTCTGAAAAAATATTGGGCTTCTAGCTGTGTGTGGGTCTTGTTCTATTAATCCATCTATACTGACCTCCATCAGGTTGCAAACTGAATATAATTTTTTTCTGCATCTAGCTCTGAAAAAATATTTGGCCTTCTAGTAGTGTGTCGGACTTTCTCTATTAGTCCATCTATACTGACCTCCATCAGGTTGCAAATTAAAACTAATTTTTATCTGCATCTACAGTACCTCTGAAAAAATATTTGGGCTTCTAGCTGTGTGTGGGACTTGTTGTGTTAGTCCATCTATACTGACCTCCATCAGGTTGCAAACTGAATATATTTTTTCTGCATCTACCTCTGAAAAAATATTGGGCTTCTAGCTGTGTGTGGGACTTGTTGTATTAGTCCATCTATACTGACCTCCATCAGGTTGCAAACTGAATATATTTTTTTCTGCATCTACCTCTGAAAAAATATTGGGCTTCTATCTGTGTGGGTCTTGTTCTATTAATCCATCTATACTGACCTCCATCAGGTTGCAAACTGAATATAATTTTTTTTCTGCATCTAGCTCTGAAAAAATATTTGGCCTTCTAGTAGTGTGTCGGACTTTCTCTATTAGTCCATCTATACTGACCTCCATCAGGTTGCAAATTAAAACTAATTTTTATCTGCATCTACAGTACCTCTGAAAAAATATTTGGGCTTCTAGCTGTGTGTGGGACTTGTTGTATTAGTCCATCTATACTGACCTCCATCAGGTTGCAAACTGAATATATTTTTTTCTGCATCTACCTCTGAAAAAATATTGGGCTTCTAGCTGTGTGTGGGACTTGTTGTATTAGTCCATCTATACTGACCTCCATCAGGTTGCAAACTGAATATATTTTTTTCTGCATCTACCTCTGAAAAAATATTGGGCTTCTAGCTGTGTGTGGGTCTTGTTCTATTAATCCATCTATACTGACCTCCATCAGGTTGCAAACTGAATATAATTTTTTTCTGCATCTAGCTCTGAAAAAATATTTGGCCTTCTAGTAGTGTGTCGGACTTTCTCTATTAGTCCATCTATACTGACCTCCATCAGGTTGCAAATTAAAACTAATTTTTATCTGCATCTACAGTACCTCTGAAAAAATATTTGGGCTTCTAGCTGTGTCTGGGACTTGTTGTATTAGTCCATCTATACTGACCTCCATCAGGTTGCAAACTGAATATATTTTTTTCTGCATCTACCTCTGAAAAAATATTGGGCTTCTAGCTGTGTGTGGGACTTGTTGTATTAGTCCATCTATACTGACCTCCATCAGGTTGCAAACTGAATATATTTTTTTCTGCATCTACCTCTGAAAAAATATTGGGCTTCTAGCTGTGTGTGGGTCTTGTTCTATTAATCCATCTATACTGACCTCCATCAGGTTGCAAACTGAATATAATTTTTTTCTGCATCTAGCTCTGAAAAAATATTTGGCCTTCTAGTAGTGTGTCGGACTTTCTCTATTAGTCCATCTATACTGACCTCCATCAGGTTGCAAACTGAATATAATTTTTTTCTGCATCTAGCTCTGAAAAAATATTTGGCCTTCTAGTAGTGTGTTGGACTTTCTCTATTAGTCCATCTATACTGACCTCCATCAGGTTGCAAATTAAAACTAATTTTTATCTGCAACTACAGTACCTCTGAAAAAATATTTGGGCTTCTAGCTGTGTGTGGGACTTGTTGTATTAGTCCATCTATACTGACCTCCATCAGGTTGCAAACTGAATATATTTTTTTCTGCATCTAACTCTGAAAAAATATTGGGCTTCTAGCTGTGTGTGGGTCTTGTTCTATAAATCCATCTATACTGACCTCCATCAGGTTGCAAACTGAATATAATTTTTTCTGCATCTAGCTCTGAAAAAATATTTGGCCTTCTAGTAGTGTGTCGGACTTTCTCTATTAGTCCATCTATACTGACCTCCATCAGGTTGCAAATTAAAACTAATTTTTATCTGCATCTACAGTACCTCTGAAAAAATATTTGGGCTTCTAGCTGTGTGTGGGACTTGTTGTATTAGTCCATCTATACTGACCTCCATCAGGTTGCAAACTGAATATATTTTTTTCTGCATCTACCTCTGAAAAAATATTGGGCTTCTAGCTGTGTGTGGGACTTGTTGTATTAGTCCATCTATACTGACCTCCATCAGGTTGCAAACTGAATATATTTTTTTCTGCATCTACCTCTGAAAAAATATTGGGCTTCTAGCTGTGTGTGGGTCTTGTTCTATTAATCCATCTATACTGACCTCCATCAGGTTGCAAACTGAATATAATTTTTTTCTGCATCTAGCTCTGAAAAAATATTTCGCCTTCTAGTAGTGTGTCGGACTTTCTCTATTAGTCCATCTATACTGACCTCCATCAGGTTGCAAATTAAAACTAATTTTTATCTGCATCTACAGTACCTCTGAAAAAATATTTGGGCTTCTAGCTGTGTGTGGGACTTGTTGTATTAGTCCATCTATACTGACCTCCATCAGGTTGCAAACTGAATATATTTTTTTCTGCATCTACCTCTGAAAAAATATTGGGCTTCTAGCTGTGTGTGGGTCTTGTTCTATTAATCCATCTATACTGACCTCCATCAGGTTGCAAACTGAATATAATTTTTTTCTGCATCTAGCTCTGAAAAAATATTTGGCCTTCTAGTAGTGTGTCGGACTTTCTCTATTAGTCCATCTATACTGACCTCCATCAGGTTGCAAACTGAATATAATTTTTTTCTGCATCTAGCTCTGAAAAAATATTTGGCCTTCTAGTAGTGTGTCGGACTTTCTCTATTAGTCCATCTATACTGACCTCCATCAGGTTGCAAATTAAAACAAATTTTTATCTGCATCTACAGTACCTCTGAAAAAATATTTGGGCTTCTAGCTGTGTGTGGGACTTGTTGTATTAGTCCATCTATACTGACCTCCATCAGGTTGCAAACTGAATATATTTTTTTCTGCATCTACCTCTGAAAAAATATTGGGCTTCTAGCTGTGTGTGGGACTTGTTGTATTAGTCCATCTATACTGACCTCCATCAGGTTGCAAACTGAATATATTTTTTTCTGCATCTACCTCTGAAAAAATATTGGGCTTCTAGCTGTGTGTGGGTCTTGTTCTATTAATCCATCTATACTGACCTCCATCAGGTTGCAAACTGAATATAATTTTTTTCTGCATCTAGCTCTGAAAAAATATTTGGCCTTCTAGTAGTGTGTCGGACTTTCTCTATTAGTCCATCTATACTGACCTCCATCAGGTTGCAAATTAAAACTAATTTTTATCTGCATCTACAGTACCTCTGAAAAAATATTTGGGCTTCTAGCTGTGTGTGGGACTTGTTGTGTTAGTCCATCTATACTGACCTCCATCAGGTTGCAAACTGAATATATTTTTTCTGCATCTACCTCTGAAAAAATATTGGGCTTCTAGCTGTGTGTGGGACTTGTTGTATTAGTCCATCTATACTGACCTCCATCAGGTTGCAAACTGAATATATTTTTTTCTGCATCTACCTCTGAAAAAATATTGGGCTTCTATCTGTGTGGGTCTTGTTCTATTAATCCATCTATACTGACCTCCATCAGGTTGCAAACTGAATATAATTTTTTTTCTGCATCTAGCTCTGAAAAAATATTTGGCCTTCTAGTAGTGTGTCGGACTTTCTCTATTAGTCCATCTATACTGACCTCCATCAGGTTGCAAACTTAATATAATTTTTTTCTGCATCTAGCTCTGAAAAAATATTTGGCCTTCTAGTAGTGTGTCGGACTTTCTCTATTAGTCCATCTATACTGACCTCCATCAGGTTGCAAATTAAAACTAATTTTTATCTGCATCTACAGTACCTCTGACAAAATATTTGGGCTTCTAGCTGTGTCTGGGACTTGTTGTATTAGTCCATCTATACTGACCTCCATCAGGTTGCAAACTGAATATATTTTTTTCTGCATCTACCTCTGAAAAAATATTGGGCTTCTAGCTGTGTGTGGGACTTGTTGTATTAGTCCATCTATACTGACCTCCATCAGGTTGCAAACTGAATATATTTTTTTCTGCATCTACCTCTGAAAAAATATTGGGCTTCTAGCTGTGTGTGGGTCTTGTTCTATTAATCCATCTATACTGACCTCCATCAGGTTGCAAACTGAATATAATTTTTTTCTGCATCTAGCTCTGAAAAAATATTTGGCCTTCTAGTAGTGTGTCGGACTTTCTCTATTAGTCCATCTATACTGACCTCCATCAGGTTGCAAACTGAATATAATTTTTTTCTGCATCTAGCTCTGAAAAAATATTTGGCCTTCTAGTAGTGTGTCGGACTTTCTCTATTAGTCCATCTATACTGACCTCCATCAGGTTGCAAATTAAAACTAATTTTTATCTGCATCTACAGTACCTCTGAAAAAATATTTGGGCTTCTAGCTGTGTGTGGGACTTGTTGTATTAGTCCATCTATACTGACCTCCATCAGGTTGCAAACTGAATATATTTTTTTCTGCATCTACCTCTGAAAAAATATTGGGCTTCTAGCTGTGTGTGGGTCTTGTTCTATTAATCCATCTATACTGACCTCCATCAGGTTGCAAACTGAATATAATTTTTTTCTGCATCTAGCTCTGAAAAAATATTTGGCCTTCTAGTAGTGTGTCGGACTTTCTCTATTAGTCCATCTATACTGACCTCCATCAGGTTGCAAATTAAAACTAATTTTTATCTGCATCTACAGTACCTCTGAAAAAATATTTGGGCTTCTAGCTGTGTGTGGGACTTGTTGTATTAGTCCATCTATACTGACCTCCATCAGGTTGCAAACTGAATATATTTTTTTCTGCATCTACCTCTGAAAAAATATTGGGCTTCTAGCTGTGTGTGGGACTTGTTGTATTAGTCCATCTATACTGACCTCCATCAGGTTGCAAACTGAATATATTTTTTTCTGCATCTACCTCTGAAAAAATATTGGGCTTCTAGCTGTGTGTGGGTCTTGTTCTATTAATCCATCTATACTGACCTCCATCAGGTTGCAAACTGAATATAATTTTTTTCTGCATCTAGCTCTGAAAAAATATTTGGCCTTCTAGTAGTGTGTCGGACTTTCTCTATTAGTCCATCTATACTGACCTCCATCAGGTTGCAAACTGAATATAATTTTTTTCTGCATCTAGCTCTGAAAAAATATTTGGCCTTCTAGTAGTGTGTCGGACTTTCTCTATTAGTCCATCTATACTGACCTCCATCAGGTTGCAAATTAAAACTAATTTTTATCTGCATCTACAGTACCTCTGAAAAAATATTTGGGCTTCTAGCTGTGTGTGGGACTTGTTGTATTAGTCCATCTATACTGACCTCCATCAGGTTGCAAACTGAATATATTTTTTTCTGCATCTACCTCTGAAAAAATATTGGGCTTCTAGCTGTGTGTGGGACTTGTTGTATTAGTCCATCTATACTGACCTCCATCAGGTTGCAAACTGAATATATTTTTTTCTGCATCTACCTCTGAAAAAATATTGGGCTTCTAGCTGTGTGTGGGTCTTGTTCTATTAATCCATCTATACTGACCTCCATCAGGTTGCAAATTCAAAATAATTTTTTTCTGCATCTAACCCAGCCAATAGTTTTGGCCTAATACCACAGTTTGGCCACTCAGCTCTGCTCGGTTACCATCCATTGTTTTTTTGTGCAAACAACTCCAGAGTTGTGAATTAGTTAACCACCAAAATGAGTGGAAAAAGGCCTGCTGCTGGTGGAAAGGGGAATAGGCGTGTTGGGAAGGGGAAAAAAGGTTGTGTCCGTGGGGTAGGTGTTAAAGCAACAGTAACATCTGCAGAAGAAAGACCATCTTCCAGCCAAACTAAAATGTCTACTTCTTTTAGCGGACAATGTGATAAGATCCCTTTCTTACGGCCACGCCAATCGCTACAAATTCCAGATGAGGCACAAAAACAGCAGGTGCTTCAACGGATATCAAGTGCTCCTTTAAGTGGGCTCTCCTCCACATCAACTTCAACATCACAAATACTCCAGTCCTCAAAGGTGTCACCCAAATCGCACTTGCTTCCTCACAGCTCCCAAATCTCCAGCTGCCCGTCTGAGTATGAGGTAGAACAGATGGTTGAGTCTGCAGAGCTGTTTACTCATACTATAGCCTGGGAATCAGAGGTCGACTCCAGCGCTTCTGTGAATCCAGACGAGGAAATGATCTGCACTGATGCCCAGAATCTTTATGAGTCGGATCCAGGACCAGACGCAGAAGGTTCTGACCATAATGTAGACCCTCATTCCCAAACTGTAACTCCTGTTGGTGGAGACAATGAGGAAGACCATGATAAGACTCAAATACCTGATTGGAGCGACAACTTTAGTTTTTTGTCAGGGCAGGAACAGGTTGGCTCTGAGGACGACGGGTGTGATAACGCACAGGGTGATGATGATGAGGTCGGAGATCCCACTTACTGTCAACCCACAGTCAGCCAAGAGATGAGGTCAGCAGAGGAGGTGGAGGAAGATGCTAGTGACGACGAGGTCAGGTTGTGCCTTCCTGGACAGAGACGTAGTACTGGAAGCACGTCAACAACTGCATCCTCAAACACAACTCTGCCTCTCACCACAAGTCGTGGTGGCTCTTCAGGTCGCATGGGTGCTAAGCCTTGCATAGCCTGGGCATTTTTTCAGATCGATAAAGATGACCCAACTCGTGTTATCTGTAACATTTGTCAGCAAAAGCTAAGTAGAGGCCAAAAAATACATAGTTTGAGTACTTCATGCATGAACCGGCACATGGACATGAAGCATAAGTTGCAGTGGGAAGCTCAGTGTGCTACAATGCGGCCTAGCCGGCCGGGCCAACCACCGTCTGCCATATCTTGTGCATCCGCGGCCTCTTCATCCTCTGTGACTGGGGGGACAGCAGTCACACCTGTTTTGGGGCGCAGACCTGCCACCTCTTTACCCGCAACAGCCAGCGTGATTGGCAGGTCATCATTTTCTTTGGAGGTGGTAACACCAGCTGGTGTTGAGCGCTGTCCGACATCGATAGCACCACCTTTGGATCAAGGCAACCTAACATGTCCGCCTGCATCTTCCTCACAGACCGGCAGTTTGCCGGGGACACCCTTATCAACCCCGTCTAAGCACAATAGCCAGCCCTCGGTCCCTCAGATGTGGACAAGTAAAAGACCATTTCCTCCTAGCCATGAGAAAGCTAAGAGGTTGAATTTCACCATCTGCAAGCTCTTGGCTACAGAAATGCTGCCTTTCCGCCTGGTGGACACAGGGGATTTTCGAGACCTTATGTCCGTCGCAGTGCCCCAGTACCAGATGCCCAGTCGGCACTACTTCTCAAAGAAAGGTGTGCCTGCGCTCCACCAGCATGTCGCACATAACATCACCGCTTCTTTGAGAAACTCTGTGTGTGACAGGGTGCATTTCACCACAGACACTTGGACGAGTAGGCATGGACAGGGGCGTTACATGTCGCTGACTGGGCACTGGGTAACTATGGTGACAGCAGGACAAGGGGCTGCTGTCCAAGTCTTGCCGTCCCCACGAGTTGTGCGTCAATCCTCTTTATGTCAAAGTTCCTCCACTGCTTCTGCCTCCTCAACCTCCTCTCGGTCTTCCACCTGCACCCAAAGCCTGTCTGGTCATGCCACAAGCTTTCTAACTGCGCAGAAGGGATCCTGCACACCTCCTTACTATGCTGGCAGTAGGGCTCAACGTCATCAGGCGGTTTTTACATTGAAATGTCTGGGAAATGTGAGTCACACAGCTGAGGAGTTGTGGTCAGCTCTGGAGAACCAATTTCATGAATGGTTGTCTCCACTGGACCTGAAACCAGGGAAGGCCGTGTGCGACAATGCTGCAAACCTGGGTGCGGCCCTTCGCCGGGGCAATGTCACACACGTGCCTTGTATGGCTCACGTGTTGAACCTGGTTGTCCAGCAATTTTTAGCCCACTATCCCAGACTAGATGGCCTTCTGCAGAGGGCACGGTCGCTGTGTGCTCACTTCCGCCGTTCGCATCCTGCAGCTCAGCGACTTACATCTCTACAGAAGTCGTTGGGCCTGCCACTTCACCGGCTAAAATGCGATGTGCCTACCCGGTGGAATTCAACTCTGCACATGTTGCAGCGACTGTGGCAGCACCGACAAGCCCTGGTGCAATACGTTCTGACGTATAGCCTGGGCCAACGAGATTCAGAGGTGGGGCAAATCACGCTGGAGGAGTGGTCTCAGATCAGGGACCTATGCACCCTTCTGCACAGTTTTGAAATGGCGACGAAGATGTTTAGTGCTGACGATGCCATTATCAGCATGACTATTCCGGTGATTTACATGCTGGAGCACATGTTAAACAGAATTCGGAGTCAGGTGGTGGCACAAGAGGAGGTGGAGGAAGTAGAGGAGGAGGAGTTGTATGCGGAAGGGCTAACATCTGCAAGGTCCAGACGGTCGGCAGCACCAAGGCGGCAGGCATGTGAGGGTGGGGGAGATGGTTTTACCAGGGCGCATGGTAGCAGCCAAACTAGTGAGGAAGGTGCAGGAGCCCAGGAAGAAGTGGAGGACGAACTGATGGAAGACTCATCAGATGAGGGAGACCTTGATCACATTTCTGTTGTGCGAGGTTGGGGGGAGAGGACAGAGGAAGGAAGCATGATTGTTACCTCGCCACCAACACAACAGGGACTTGGTGCTCCTGGATGCGCAACACACATGAGTGCCTTCTTGCTGCACTACCTGCAACATGACCCAACTTGCCAACCGTGGGACCGTCAAGTGTTCAGCACTCAAACCGTAACAGAACCACAGTATCTGCTGGTAACATCAATTTTGCGGAATCATTTCACCACTTTTTTAGCCCATCCTTTGCAAGGCCACAGGAGACAAGAAGTCTGACACATAGTCAACGCCTAGAGACGATGGTACAGGAGTATCTCCAAGTAAACATTGAAGCCACGACTGTGTCACTGGACCCTTGCTCTTTTTGGGCTTCCAATCTGGATAAATGGCCGGAGCTAGCCACTTACGCCTTGGAGATCTTGTCATGCCCCGCAGCCAGCGTTCTGTCTGAACGTGTGTTCAGCGCTGCTGGTGGTGTGCTGACAGATAAGCGCACGCGGCTCTCCACTGATAATGTAGACAGACTCACGTTCATAAAGATGAACAAATCATGGATCCGACTGGAAAATAATTTGGGCTTTGTAGCAGTGTGCAGCACTGATCCTATTAGGCCATCTATACTAAAGCTTCACCAGATTTAAAATTAAAAATAATTTTTAGCTGCATCTAGCCCGGAAAATAATTTTGGGGCTCCGAGATGCGCAAGGCACATAAGTGCCTTCTTGCTGCACTACCTGCAGCATGACCCTCATATTGTCAGAATTCGAAGTAATCATGACTACTGGGTTGCCACACTCTTAGATCCCCCAAACTTTTCGATCAACCTTTTCATTTTAATAAAGACCAAAAAAATGGTCATTTTTGAAATTATAAGCATTAGCAGGTTGTTAGAAACTGAAATCAAACAGTTTTCAACTCAAAACTTTATTCTAGGTGATGTTACATTTTCACATAGGACCCCTTGTTCGAAAGGAGCTTCTGAACTCTCTCGTCCATTGAATTTGTCAGGTTTTGGATGGTTTCTGCTTCAATTGTTTTGCATGAGGACAGAATACCCTCCCAGAGCTGTTGCTTAGATGTGAACTGCCTCCCGCCATCATAGACACTCCTTTTAATGATGCTCCAAAGGTTCTGAATGGGGTAGAGGTCAGGGGAGCATGGGCGTCACACCATAAGTTTGTCCCCTTTTATGCCCATATCAGCCAGAGATGCAGATGTTTTATGTGCAGCATGAGATGGTGCATTATCATGCAGAAAAATGATCTTGCTGTGAAATACACGGTTCTTCTTCTTGAACCATGGCAGGAAGTGCTGTTTGAGAAAATCCACATACATTATGGAGTTCATCTTTAGAGCCTTCAGGGATCCTAAAGGGGCCGACAATCTCTCTCCCCATGATTCCAGCCCAAAACATTACTCCACCTCCTCCTTGTTGGCGCTGTAGCCGTGTTTGCGTGGGGTGTCCATCAACCAGCCATCCTCCACTCCATCCATCTGGACCATCGAGCGCTGCACGGCACTCATCCGTGAACAAAACAGTTTTGAAATCAGTCTTCATGTAATGTTTGGCCCACTGGAGCCGTTTCTGCTTGTGTGAAGTGGATAGACAGGATGGCGCATGCACAGCTGCAAACCTCTGAAGGACCCTGCATCTTGTTGTTCGGGGGACGTTGGAGGCACAAGCAGCTTCAAAAACTTGTCTGCTGCTATGACAATGCTTTTTTGCCGCTGCTCTTTCAACCTGACGTAATTGCCTGTAGGAAAGAGTCCTCAATTTGCCCTTATCAGCACGCACACGTGTGTACTGTGAATCAGCTACATACTTCTTGATTGCCAAGACACTTCATCCTGATCATCGCACAATGTTGATTGTAATCATGCCTTGACCTAAACACTCCACAATTTGTTGCTTCTCAGCAGCCGACACATCCTTTTTCTTTCCCATTTTGGCAGAAAATGTAGGCTGCTTAATAATGTGAGAGAGCCTTCTTAAGTAGTCTTGCCTTTCATTGGACACACCTGCCAAACTAATTAGCACAGGTGTCTGCAATTGCTTACAGTGATATAAAGAGCCCTGACACACATCACCATCAATGAGTTTAACTGACAAACAAACAAATTCTTCCCTTATCACTCCTAAACACTTTTTGCATAATAATTTGGAACGCAGTGTACATGTGCTTTTCCACAAAACACCAGTGGTTCACGTAGTGAATCTTACAGTTCTAACTTGCCAACCGTGGTCTGTATGGAGTTGTTCAATAAAGGGCCCAAAATTAAGATAACATAGATGGGAGAGGTCTCTATGAATAGGAATTCCTAAGTATTTGATACCCTGTGAGGGCCAGGCAAAGGGAAAGTTGGACTGGATGGAATCCTATATGGATTTGGGGAGGGAGACATCGAGGGCCTCAGACTTCGCTGCATTGATTTTAAAATTTGACCATGTAACAAAGTGATCTATTTCAGCCATAACAGCATGGATGGATATATGTGATTGAGTGATATATACTAGGACATCATCAGCAAATAGAGAGCACTTGTACTCGGTGCCTCCCACCTCAATCCACCTAATATTGGGGTTATGGCGAATTGATGAGAGCAGGTGCTCCGTCACTAGGATGTATAAGAGAGGGGACAGAGGACATCACTGCCTTGTCCCATTGGTGATTGTGAAAGGTGATGAAAATGTTCTGACGCACCCCCTGGGCCTTGGGACACCCGGAGCCGGACCCTTTTTGGTGGATGCTGGTAGTTGTAGTCTTCGTGGCGGCGACCCGGTTCCGTGGCTCAGGGCGGTCAAACCAGTGGCGGAACTATTTATGTGGTTTTGATGTTTAAATGTCCGACTACGCCACCCGTGGATTGCAGTCAGAGTGAACCGCCGCTACAGGGCAGACCGCTGAGGCTGGTGTTGTGGGTGCAGCAGAGCGTAGCATAACTCCCCACGGGAGGAGTATAGCCTCAGGGCAGTGTATGCGGAGGATGGGGGTGATGGTGCAGGGCAGCAGCAGTAACGACACGGAGTCAGTGATGCAGTTCAGGGCCTTTACTCACAGTTCTTATTATCCAGACCACGTCTGCAGGTAACGGCTGCCCACGTCGTACTGTGCTCACCAGGTGAGGGGCTCAGACAACTCCCAGATAACTTTGGAGCACTTCACAGGACCCCCTTTGTGTGTCCTTTGTCTGGCCTTTCTTACCAACACTTCTGTCCGGCTGCCTCGGGCCTCCTCTTGGTAAACTTGGCGCCAGTTTCCCTGACCCTATGTGGTGCCTTGCTAGCGGGTGTAGCGAGGGGCTGCGCCACATAAAATGTCAGAGCCTCCGGTTTCTAGCTGAGGGTCGTTTCCTGCCTCCACTAGTTCGGGGACCGGTCTCCCCCTTTGGCCTGACCCCTCCACGCAGGTGGATTCGGGCGTGCGGTGGCGACTCGCCCGTCCGCACCCCTGGGATCCCTTCATTCCTCGTTCCTGGAGCCTTCTCCGCTCCTCTTCCTTCCTTCTCCCTCTTCCAGGCCTGGGCCTCTGTTACTAGGCCCGCCTCCGGAGCAGAGCTCATGCAGAGCCCCTGCTCCCTGCCACTTCTGCTCAGACTTCTCTGCACTGAACTAAGATGGTGCCCACCTTTTATACTCCCTTCTCAATGCACCCAGGAACTGCTTCCTCCCTGCTCCTGCACTACAGGGTTCCCCTTCCTCAGTGTTCCCTCCCCCCACTCCAGCCAGGGACAGGGACTGTCGTGCCCATCTCAGGGGCATATTGGTCGCCCTGCCACACGGCAATGTGGTGTAATGCATGCAGGTGTCGGGTCCTGATCCACACTCAATCCTTACCTGAGAGTGAGATATCACACCTCTGGGTGAGGTGCAATACGTCTGTAGCAACCGAGCCCTCAGGGTGCTACAGTTCCATTTATCTTCAGCCTAGGTGACGTATTGCGATACAGGGCCGTGATTTTGGCTATAAAAGGGTCCCCTAGACCCCTACCCCAAGCTTTTTAAGAGAATCATATATGGCGTGCCAGGAGACTCTATGGAATGCTTTCTCAGCATCCAACGAGAGTATCTAATTACAAATTTTTAACTGCATCTAGCCCAGGAAATACTTTGTGCCTAGTAGCAGTGTCTGCTAGTCAGCGGATTATCCCGGCTGTTAAGCAAGCTGCATCACCTGTAGTTTAGACACTTAATTTTTTCAAAGGAAATGCTTCGGGACCATGGGATACTTAGTGAAGAGCATCAGGAGGCACCCCAAGGCATAGGGGCTGGGACTGGCAGTAGGATGCCTTGCGATGGACAGCCGAGCTCGATCCTTATAAAAGCTTTTTAACTGCAGCAGCTTTAGTGGACGCTACTGGAGCTGGAATTACCGCGGCTGCTGGCATGAGACTTGCCCTCCAATAGATCCTTGTAAATGGATTTAAAGTGTATTCATTCAAATTAGAGAGACAATTTAAATTAAAAAGCTTAGAGCTGCCTCCACCACAGGGGGGCTCGCTCGACCCACCAGCGGACAGGCACCAGTATTGGGAGAGGGGGGCTGGCCGTCAGGGTTCACCGCGGCTCTGGCACAAACCCGGCGACACGGAGGTGGCACGGGCAGGAGCGGACTGGCCGTGTCGGCTTCTCACTTTTTGGATTTTAGAAGGGCATGACATGCCTATATCTGTGTCTCCCCCTCCTTTTACTCCTCCACCTCTTTTATTTTCGCATGACTATATGTACTTGTCACTTTTCCATGTGTTAGTTATGTCTTCTGAGCAGTTTGTCAGCTTTTGGACACCTTTGAAGGTGTTTTCTATGTGTTTCTATGTGTTTTTGTTTGCCTGCCATTGGTTTTAACGGTGTTCGAAGGTGTTCGACGAACAGTTCGACGAACAGTTCGGCGAACACACGGGTGTTCGACGAACCGAACCGAACTCGAACACTACGGGGGTGGCTCAACACTATTAATGACTTCCTTCTGCCATCCAGGCCACCAAAAACTGCGACCCACAAGTCTCTTGGTCTCAGAAATTCCTGGATGACCTGCCAACCGAGACTCATGACACTCAACAAACAAATCTCTCCTAAAGGTCCTAGGCACAAACAACCTCCCATGGGGAGTGTTAGATGGGGCATTCTCCTGAGCTTTAAGAATCTCATCCTCCAAAACGGAGTCCAAAGCAGCAATCACAACACCTTCTTGTAAAATGCTCTCCTCTTCCTCCTCAACACCGACCATGGGAGAAAAGCTGCGAGACAAAGCATCCGCTTTAACATTCTTGG
Source organism: Phyllobates terribilis (assembly GCF_046119375.1). Classification (NCBI taxonomy): domain Eukaryota; kingdom Metazoa; phylum Chordata; class Amphibia; order Anura; family Dendrobatidae; genus Phyllobates; species Phyllobates terribilis. The sequence goes on along the minus strand of NW_027362873.1, from coordinate 5,243,052 downwards.
TACCCGGGATGTAAGTAACGGAAAAATTAAACCGCGAGAAAAAAAGTGCCCACCTAGCCTGACGGGCATTCAAGCGCTTGGCAGCATCAAGATAGATCAGATTTTTATGATCAGTGAAAACCTGAATGGGAAATTCAGCACATTCCAAGAGGTGACGCCAGTGTTCAAATGCGATTTTAATCGCCAGCAATTCCCAATTACCAATATCGTAATTAAGTTCAGTCTCAGAAAATTTTTTTGAAAAAAAGGCACAGGGATGTACTCCATCCTTGTTTTCCTGAGACAACACCGCACCGACCCCCACCGAAGAAGCATTAACCTCAACCAAAAACGGCTTAGTCACATCAGGCTGCATAAGGATGGGAGCAGAGGTGAACCTCTCCTTTAGAAACACAAAAGCTTCAATGGCCTCAGAAGTCCACTGAACCGCATTAGCACCTTTCCTGGTGAGATCGGTCAGCGGTTTGACAATAATAGAAAATTTTTTTATGAATTTTCTGTAATAATTGGCGAAACCCAAAAACCTCTGTATCGATTTCAAACCAATAGGCCTAGGCCATTCCTGCACAGCTTGAACTTTAACCGGGTCCATCTCAAAACCTTCACTGGAGATAATGTAGCCCAAAAAACTAATTCTCTGTACAGCGAACTCACATTTCTCCAGCTTAACAAAAAGCGAATTGTCCATTAATAACTGTAATACCTCACGTACGCTCCGCCAATGAGACTCCAGATCAGGCGAATAAATCAGAATGTCATCCAAATACACAACCACATTTTTGCCGATTAAAGGTCTAAGGATGTCATTAATAAGATTCTGAAAAAATGCTGGAGCATTGGTAAGACCAAAAGGCATAACCAGATTCTCAAAATGACCCACAGGAGTGTTAAAAGCAGTCTTCCATTCATCACCCTCCTTCATGCGCAACAAATTGTATGCCCCCCGGAGATCAATTTTAGAGAACCACTTGGCCCCCACTAACTGGTTAAATAAATCAGGAATCAATGGCAGTGGGTAAGGATTGCGTACAGTAATTTTATTAATGTCACGAAAGTCCAGACAAGGACGTAAACCGCCATCTTTTTTTTTTTACAAAAAGAAATCCAACAGCCACAGGAGACTTGGAAGGCCTAATGTGACCGGCGGCCAAGCTTGTCTGTATGTATTCCTCCAAAGCCTTTCTCTCAGGAATAGTAAGATTAAATAAAAGACTTTTAGGAAGAGTCGCTCCAGGGACAAATTCAATGGTACAATCATAGTCTCTATGGGGAGGCAAAATTTGTGACTCCTCCTCAGAAAAAACTCTCCAAAAATCCTGAATAGGTACAGGCAATTCCACTTTATCCACAGCAGCAATACGTCCGTTACAACACTTTTCATAACACTTAGGGCTCCAGGACTTAATTTCATTGGTAGACCAATCCAGTACAGGATTGTGCAATTTTAACCAGGGTAACCCCAATATTACTGGAGAAGGCAAATTATCCAATACCACCAAATCCAAATTTTCTTGGTGAATACCATTAATAGTGAGGGGAAATTCACAGACCTTATGAGTAACACTCTTCAAGGGAGAGCCATCAACAGAAACCACAGCAAAAGGGGATGACAAAGTTTTAGGTTCTAATCTAAGTTTTTCCAAGAATCCCCCATCAATCACATTCAGAGTAGAACCACAATCCACAAATACCCGAAATTCAATTAATTCATCCTGAGCAGCAGTAGTGGCAGATAGGAATACTCCCTCAGAATTTAAACAGGCAATACGGGCATAACTGACCATTTTTTTTTCTTTCTTCAAACGAAGCACACAGTTCTTAATAAAATGACCAGAATTTCCGCAATAGAAGCACAAGCCTTCAGAAAGCCTGCAATCTTTTTCCTGAGAGCGGGGTGTCATCGCTCCAATTTCCATCGGCTCTCCATTGTCAGCACAGACCCTCTCAAGACTCGGAGCTGACATAGCAGAGGATTTGCTCTCATTAACCCTTGCACGCAGTCTCCAGTCCACCCGTATAGCTAATTGCATAGCCTCCTGCAAGTTTCCAGGTGTGGAATAAGCAATCAGTAAATCCTTAACCCTTTCACCTAGCCCTGCAAGAAACAAGCTTTTCAAAGCTGAATCGTTCCACCCCACCTGAGCAGACCACCGACGGAAGTGAGAACAATATTTTTCCACATTACCTGATCCCTGCCTCAAACGTCTCAATTCAGACTCAGCAGATGAGACACGATCAGGATCATCATACAACAAACCCAAAGCAGAAAAAAAACTATCCACTGATCTAAAGCACGGATCACTAGATTGTAGACAGAAGGCCCATCCCTGAGGATCTTTGCGCAAAAGTGACATTATGAACCCTATGCGCTGTGATTCATCACCAGAGGATCCGGGTCTCAAACGAAAATACAATAAACAAGCATTTTTAAAAGAAAAAAAATCTTGTTGTTCGCCAAAAAAATAAATCAGGCAGACGTACCATTGGTTCCACAAAATGTGCTCCAGAACAGCTACTCACGTGTTGTTGGAGCTTGGCCACCTCCAGAGAGAGTCCCTGCAAGCGTTGAGCCAAATCTTGAACCGAGACCATGATGGAAAATTGGAGGTCTTTCCTTAGAGAAAATTTTTTTTTTTTTTCTTTTAGGGCTGGACTTACTGTTATGATCTGCTACAGGGACTAAAGAAAGATAGGAGAACTGTCCCTACAATAGAACTAAACTAGATCCCTACGATGTAACGGGGAACCTGATCCTGCGATCAGACCCGCTAAAGTCCTCGGCTAGTCTGAACGAAGACCTATAGATGTGAGGGAGGGATCCCTACAAGAACTAGGGACTGGGATAAGTTGGACACCTCGTAGCAGAAATAGTAGCAGTCAAAGACAAACACAGAACAAAAAGCATAGAGGTCAGAAGACCTAGCAAAACTAACAGAGAACGGCAACAGAGCACCAAGCTAGCTCAAGAGTAGTAAATACAATGAAGTCCAGCAAGACCAGGAGGGCGGAGCCGGATTAAATTGGCAAAAATGGTCATGTGACCAGCAAACTAAAAAAAAACTAACAGGAGAGTTCTAACAGTACCCCCTCTTCTAAGAGGATCCTCCGGATCCCCTAGGCCCAGGCTTACCAGGAAACCTCCTGTGAAAAGCTCTGACAAGTCTGGAAGCAGAAACATCATCCGCCCTCACCCATGAGTTATCCTCAGGTCCGAAACCCTTCCAAGCGACGAGATACTGCAAACTCCCTCTATACCGTCTAGAATTTAGGATGCGGGAAATTTCATATGGTCATGTGACCAGCAAACTTAAAAAAACCTAACAGGAGAGTTCTAACAATTCCCTCATATGATGGATATTTTCACCAAAGAGTGAAGTTTTCAAAAAGTCAGAAAATTGGCTGAAAATGACTTAATATCAAGGACTCATCGGGCGAATCGCTCTGGAACTGAAATCGGAATGCTCACTGACATTTTCCCCTCTCCGAAAGTCTGAAAAATGCTGGAAAAATGACTAAGTCTAAAAAAAAAAATTTTTTCACCTTTTTTCAATTTTACCCCCGTGGGATATATATTCTACCCACACACATTTAGAACTCTCCTGGGGTACCCTCACACATATTCCCTCATTTAAAGGATATTTTCACCAAAAAGTGAAGTTTTCAAAAAGTCAGAAAATTGGCTGAAAACGAGTTAATATCAAGGACTCATGGGGCGAATCACTCTGGAACTGAAATCGGAATGCTCACTGACATTTCCCCTCTCCGAAAGTCTGAAAAATGAGGGAAAAATGACTAAGTACAAAAAAATTTTTTTTCAACTTTTTCACACGTGGGATATATATTCTACCAACACACATTTGGAACTCTCCTGGGGTACTCTTACACATATTATTCCCTCATTTAATTAATATTTTTACGAAAAAGTGAAGTTTTCAAAAAGTCAGAAAATTGGCTGAAAACGACTTAATATCAAGGACTCATCGGGCGAATCACTCTGGAACTGAAATCGGAATGCTCACTGACATTTTCCCCTCTCCGAAAGTCGGAAAAATGATGGAAAAATGACTAATTCCCCCAAAAAATTTTTTTCAACTTTTTTCAATTTTACCCGCGTGGGATATATATTCTGCCCACACACATTTGGAACTCTCCTAGGGTACCCTCACCACACATATTATTCCCTCATTTAATGGACATTTTCACCAAAAAGTGAAGTTTTCAAAAAGTCAGAAAATTGGCTGAAGACGACTTACTATCAAGAATTCATTGGGCGAATCGCTCTGGAACTGAAATCGGAAAGCTCTCTGACATTTTCCCCTCTCTGTAAGTTTGACAAATGGCGGAAAAAATACTAAGTCCAAAAAAATTTTTTCCAACTGTTTTCAATTTTATTCCCGTGGGATATATATTCTACCCACACACATTTGGAACTCTCCTGGGGTACCCTCACACATATTATTCCCTCATTTAATGGATATTTTCACCAAAAAGTGAAGTTTTCAAAAAGTCAGAAAATTGGCTGAAAACGACTTAATATCAAGGACTCATCGGGCGAATCTCTATGGAACTGAAATGGGAATGCTCACTGACATTTTCCCCTCTCCAAAAGTCTGAAAAATGATGGAAAAATGACTAAGTCCCAAAAAAAATTTTTTAAACTTTTTTCAATTTTACCCCCGTGGGATATATATTCTACCCACACACATTTGGTACTCTCCTGGGGTACCCTCACACATATTCCCTCATTTAATGGATATTTTCACCAAAAAGTGAACTTTTCAAAAAGTCAGAAAATTGTCTGAAAATGACTTAATATCAAGGACTCATCCGGCGAATCTCTATGGAACTGAAATGGGAATGCTCACTGACATTTTCCCCTCTCCAAAACTCTGAAAAATGCCGGAAAAATGACTAAGTCCAAAAAAATTTTTTTTCAACTTTTTTCAATTTTACCCCCGTGGGATATATATTCTACACACACACATTTGGAACTCTCCTGGCGTACCCTCACACATATTATTCCCTCATTTAATGGATATTTTCACTAATCGTGTACTTTTCAAAAAGTCAGAAAATTGGCTGAAAACGACTTACTATCAAGGACTCATGGGGCGAATCACTCTGGAATTGAAATCGGAATGCTCACTGACATTTTCCCCTCTCCGAAAGTCTGAAAAATAATGGAAAAATGACTAAGTCCAAAAACATTTTTTTAAAACTTTTTTCAATTTTACCCCCGTGGGATATATATTCTACCCACACACATTTGGAACAATCCTGGGGTACCCTCACACATATTATTCCCTCATTTAATGAGTATTTTCACCAAAAAGTGAAGTTTTCTAAAAGTCTGAAAATTGCCTGAAAATGACTTATTATCAAGGACTCATCGGGCGAATCGCTCTGGAACTGAAATCGGAATGCTCACTGACATTTTCCCCTCTCCGAATTCTGAAAAATGATGGAAAAATGACTAAGTCCAAAGAAATTTTTTTTCAACTTTTTTCAATTTTACCCCCGTGGGATATAAATTCTACCCACACACATTTGGTACTCTCCTGCGGTACACTCACACATATTATTCCCTCATTTAATGGATATTTTCACCAAAAAGTGAAGTTTTCAAAAAGTCAGAAAATTGGTTGAAAACGACAAAATATCAAGGACTCATCGGGCAAATCACTCTGGAATTGAAATCGGAATGCTCACTGACATTTTCCGCTCTCCAAAAGTCTGAAAAATGCTGGAAAAATGACTAAGTCCAAAAAATTTTTTTTAAAACTTTTTTCAATTTTACCCCCGTGGGATATATATTCTACCCACACACATTTGGAACTCTCCTGGGGTACCCTCACACATATTATTCCCTCATTTAATGGATATTTTCACTAAAAAGTGAAGTTTTCAAAAAGTCAGAAAATTGGCTGAAAACGACTTAATTTCAAGGACTCATCGGGCGAATCTCTCTGGAACGGAAATCGGAAGGCTCACTGACATTTTCCTCTCTCCAAAAGTCTGAAAAATGCTGGACTACGTCCAAAAAATTTTTTTTAACCTTTTTTCAATTTTACCCCCGTGGGATATATATTCTACCCAAACACATTTGGAACTCTCCTGGGGTACCCTCACACATATTATTCCCTCATTTAATGGATATTTTCACCAAAAAGTGAAGTTTTCAAAAAGTCAGAAAATTGGCTGAAAATGACTTATTATCAAGGACTCATCGGGCGAATCGCTCTGGAACTGAAATCGGAATGCTCAATGAAATTTTCCCCTCTCCGAAAGTCTGAATAATGATGGAAAAATGACTAAGTCCAAAAAAATTTTTTTTAAACTTTTTTCAATTTTACCCCCGTGGGATATATATTCTACCCAAACACATTTGGAACTCTCCTGGGGTACCCTCACACATATTATTCCCTCATTTAATGGATATTTTCACCAAAAAGTGAAGTTTTCAAAAAGTCAGAAAATTGGCTGAAAATGACTTATTATCAAGGACTCATCGGGCGAATCGCTCTGGAACTGAAATCGGAATGCTCAATGAAATTTTCCCCTCTCCGAAAGTCTGAAAAATGATGGAAAAATGACTAAGTCCAAAAAAATTTTTTTTAAACTTTTTTCAATTTTACCCCCGTGGGATATATATTCTACCCAAACACATTTGGAACTCTCCTGGGGTACCCTCACACATATTATTCCCTCATTTAATGGATATTTTCACCAAAAAGTGAAGTTTTCAAAAAGTCAGAAAATTGGCTGAAAATGACTTATTATCAAGGACTCATGGGGCGAATCACTCTGGAATTATAATCGGAATGCTCACTGACATTTTCCCCTCTCCAAAAGTCTGAAAAATGATGGAAAAATGACTAAGTCCAAAAAAATTTTTTTAAAACTTTTTTCAATTTTACCCCCGTGGGATATATATTCTACCCACACACATTTGGAACTCTCCTGGGGTACCCTCACACATATTATTCCCTCATTTAATGGATATTTTCACTAAAAAGTGAAGTTTTCAAAAAGTCAGAAAATTGGCTGAAAACGACTTAATATCAGGGACTCATCGGGCGAATCGCTCTGGAACTGAAATCGGAATGCTCACTGACATTTTCCCCTCTCCAAAAGTCTGAAAAATGATGGAAAAATGACTAAGACCAAAGAAATTTTTTTTCAACTTTTTTCAATTTTACCCCCGTGGGATATAAATTCTACCAACACACATTTGGAACTCTCCTGCTATACACTCACTCATATTATTCCCTCATTTAATGGATATTTTCACCAATCGTGAAGTTTTCAAAAAGTCAGAAAATTGGTTGAAAACGACAAAATATCAAGGACTCATCGGGCAAATCACTCTGGAATTGAAATCGGAATGCTCACTGACATTTTCCGCTCTCCAAAAGTCTGAAAAATGCTGGAAAAATGACTAAGTCCAAAAAATTTTTTTTAAAACTTTTTTCAATTTTAGCCCCGTGGGATATATATTCTACCCACACACATTTGGAACTCTCCTGGGGTACCCTCACACATATTATTCCCTCATTTAATGGATATTTTCACAAAAAAGTGAAGTTTTCAAAAAGTCAGAAAATTGGCTCAAAACGACTTAATATCAGGGACTCATCGGGCGAATCGCTCTGGAACTGAAATCGGAATGCTCACTGACATTTTCCCCTCTCAAAAAGTCTGAAAAATGATGGAAAAATGACTAAGTCCAAAAAAATATTTTTTAAACTTTTTTCAATTTTACCGCCGTGGGATATATATTCTACCCACACACATTTAGAACTCTCCTGGGGTACCCTCACACATATTATTCCCTCATTTAATGGATATTTTCACTAAAAAGTGAAGTTTTCAAAAAGTCAGAAAATTGGCTGAAAACGACTTAATATCAAGGACTCATCGGGCGAATCTCTCTGGAACGCAAATCGGAAGGCTCACTGACATTTTCCTCTCTCCAAAAGTCTGAAAAATGCTGTAAAAATGACTACGTCCAAAAAATTTTTTTTAAACTTTTTTCAATTTTACCCCCGTGGGATATATATTCTACCCACACACATTTGGAACTCTCCTGGGGTACCCTCACACAATTCCCTCATTTAATGGATATTTTCACTAAAAAGTGAAGTTTTCATAAAGTCAGAAAATTGGCTTAAAACGACTTAATATCAAGGACTCATCGGGCGAATCACTCTGGAATTATAATCGGAATGCTCACTGACATTTTCCCCTCTCCAAAAGTCTGAAAAATGATGGAAAAATGACTAAGTCCAAAAAAAATTTTTTTCAACTTTTTACAATTTTAACCTCGTGGGATATATATTCTACCCACACACATTTGGAACTATCCTGGGGTACCCTCGCACATATTATTCCCTCATTTAATGGATATTTTCACAAATCGTGAAGTTTTCAAAAAGTCAGAAAATTGGTTGAAAACGACTTAATATCAAGTACTCATCGGGCGCATCACTCTGGAATTGAAATCGGAATGCTCACTGACGTTTTCCGCTCTTCAAAAGTCTGAAAAATGCTGGAAAAATGACTAAGTCCAAAACATTTTTTTTGAAACTTTTTTCAATTTTACCCACGTGGGATATATATTCTACCAACACACATTTGAAACTCTCCTGGGGTACCCTCACACATATTATTCCCTCATTTAATGGATATTTTCACAAAAAAGTGAAGTTTTCAAAAAGTCAGAAAATTGGCTGAAAACGACTTAATATCAGGGACTCATCGGGCGAATCGCTCTGGAACTGAAATCGGAATGCTCACTGACATTTTCCCCTCTCCAAAATTCTGAAAAATGATGGAAAAATGACTAAGTGCAAAAAAATTTTTTTAAAGCTTTTTTCAATTTTACCCCCGTGGGATATATATTCTACCCACACACATTTGGAACAATCCTGGGGTACCCTCACACATATTATTCCCTCATTAAATGGATATTTTCACCAAAAAGTGAAGTTTTCTAAAAGTCTGAAAATTGCCTGAAAATGACTTAATATCAAGGACTCATTGGGCGAATCGCTCTGGAACTGAAATCGGAATGCTCACTGACATTTTCCGATCTCCAAAACTCTTAAAAATGATGGAAAAATGACTAAGTCCAAAGAATTTTTTTTTCAACTTTTTTCAATTTTACCCCTGTGGGATATATATTCTACCCACACACATTTGGAACAATCCTGGGGTACCCTCACACATATTAATCCCTCATTTAATGTATATTTTCACCAAAAAGTGAAGTTTTCAAAAAGTCAGAAAATTGGTTGAAAACGACAAAATATCAAGGACTCATCGGGCGAATCGCTCTGGAACTGAAATCGGAATGCTCACTGACATTTTCCCCTCTCCAAAACTCTGAAAAATGATGGAAAAATTACTAAGTCCAAAAAAATTTTTTTAAAACTTTCTTCAATTTTACCCCCGTGGGATATATATTCTACCCACACACATTTGGAACTCTCCTGGGGTACCCTCACACATATTATTCCCTCATTTAATGGATATTTTCACCAAAAAGTGAAGTTTTCAAAAAGTTAGAAAATTGGCTGAAAACGACTTAATATCAAGGACTCATCGGGCGAATCTCTCTGGAACGGAAATCGGAAGGCTCACTGACATTTTCCTCTCTCCAAAAGTCTGAAAAATGCTGGAAAAATGACTACGTCCAAAAAATTTTTTTGAAAACTTTTTTCAATTTTACCCCCGTGGGATATATATTCTACCCACACATATTTGGAACTCTCCTGTGGTACCCTCACACACATTATTCCGTCATTTAATGGATATTTTCACTAAAAAGTGAAGTTTTCAAAAAGTCAGTAAATGGGCTGAAAATGACTTATTATCAAGGACTCATCGGGCGAATCACTCTGGAACTGAAATCGGAATGCTCACTGACATTTTCCCCTCTCCGAAAGTCTGAAAAATGATGGAAAAATGACTAAGTCCAAAAAAAATTTTTTTCAAATTTTTTCAATTTTACCCCCGTGGGATATATATTCTACCCACACACATTTGCAACTCTCCTGGGGTACCCTCACTCAATTCCCTCATTTAATGGATATTTTCATCAAAAAGTGAAGTTTTCAAAAAGTCAGAAAATTGGCTTAAAACGACTTAATATCAAGGACTCATCGGGCGAATCACTCTGGAATTGAAATCGGAATGCTCACTGACATTTTCCCCTCTCCAAAAGTCTGAAAAATGATGGAAAAATGACTAAGTCCAAAAAAAATTTTTTTAAACTTTTTACAATTTTACCCCCGTGGGATATATATTCTACCCACACACATTTGGAACTATCCTGGGGTACCCTCACACATATTATTCCCTCATTTAATGGATATTTTCACAAATCGTGAAGTTTTCAAAAAGTCAGAAAATTGGTTGAAAACGACTTAATATCAAGGACTCATCGGGCGAATCACTCTGGAATTGAAATCGGAATGCTCACTGACGTTTTCCGCTCTTCAAAAGTCTGAAAAATGCTGGAAAAATGACTAAGTCCAAAGAAATTTTTTTTCAACTTTTTTCAATTTTACCTCCGTGGGATATAAATTCTACCCAAACACATTTGGAACTCTCCTGCTATACACTCACTCATATTATTCCCTCATTTAATGGATATTTTCACCAATCGTGAAGTTTTCAAAAAGTCAGAAAATTGGTTGAAAACTACAAAATATCAAGGACTCATCGGGCAAATCACTCTGGAATTGAAATCGGAATGCTCACTGACATTTTCCCCTCTCCAAAAGTCTGAAAAATGCTGGAAAAATGACTAAGTCCAAAAAATTTTTTTTAAAACTTTTTTCAATTTTACCCCCGTGGGATATATATTCTACACACACACATTTGGAACTCTCCTGGGGTACCCTCACACATATTATTCCCTCATTTAATGGATTTTTTCACCAAAAAGTGAAGTTTTCAAAAAGTCAGAAAATTGCCTGAAAATGACTTATTATCAAGGACTCATCGGGCGAATCGCTCTGGGACTGAAATCGGAATGCTCACTGACATTTTCCCCTCTCCGAAAGTCTGAAAAATGATGGAAAAATGACTAAGTCCAAAAAAATTTTTTTTAAACTTTTTTCAATTTTACCGCCGTAGGATATATATTCTACCCACACATTTGGAACTCTCCTGGGGTACCCTCACACATATTATTCCCTCATTTAATGGATATTTTCACTAAAAAGTGAAGTTTTCAGAAAGTCAGAAAATTGGCTGAAAACGCCTTAATATCAAGGACTCATCAGGCGAATCTCTCTGGAACGGAAATCGGAAGGCTCACTGACATTTTCCTCTCTCCAAAAGTCTGAAAAATGCTGGAAAAATGACTACGTCCAAAAAAATTTTTTAAAACTTTTTTAAATTTTACCCCCGTGGGATATATATTCTACCCACACACATTTGGAACTCTCCTGGGGTACCCTCACACATATTATTCCCTCATTTAATGGATATTTTCACCAAAAAGTGAAGTTTTCAAAAAGTCAGAAAATTGGCTTAAAACGACTTAATATCAAGGACTCATCGGGCGAATCACTCTGGAATTGAAATCGGAATGCTCACTGACATTTTCCCCTCTCCAAAAGTCTGAAAAATGATGGAAAAATGACAGTCCAAAAAAAATTTTTTTCAACTTTTTACAATTTTACCCCCGTGGGATATATATTCTACCCACACACATTTGGAACTATCCTGGGGTACCCTCACACATATTATTTTATCATTTAATGGATATTTTCACAAATCGTGAAGTTTTCAAAAAGTCAGAAAATTGGATGAAAACGGCTTAATATCAAGGACTCATCGGGCGAATCACTCTGGAATTGAAATCGGAATGCTCACTGACGTTTTCCGCTCTTCAAAAGTCTGAAAAATGATGGAAAAATGACTAAGTCCAAAAAATTTTTTTTAAAACTTTCTTCAATTTTACCCCCGTGGGATATATATTCTACCCACACACATTTGGAACTCTCCTGGGGTACCCTCACACACATTATTCCCTCATTTAATGGATATTTTCACTAAAAAGTGAAGTTTTCAAAAAGTCAGAAAATGGGCTGAAAATGGCTTATTATCAAGGACTCATCGGGCGAATCGCTCTGGAACTGAAATCGGAATGCTCACTGACATTTTCCCCTCTCCAAAAGTCTGAAAAATGATGGAAAAATGACTAAGTCCAAAAAAAAATTTTTTCAACGTTTTTTAATTTTACCCCCTTGGGATATATATTCTACCCACACACATTTGGAACTCTCCTGGGGTACACTCACACATATTATTCCCTCATTTAATGGATATTTTCACAAATCGTGAAGTTTTCTAAAAGTCAGAAAATTGGTTGAAAACGACATAATATCAAGGGCTCATCGAGAGAATCACTCTGGAATTGAAATCGGAATGCTCACTGACAGTTTTCCCTCTCCAAAAGTCTGAAAAATGATGGAAAAATGACTAAGTCCAAAAAAATTTTTTTTCAACTTTTTACAATTTTACCCCCGTGGGATATATATTCTACCCACACACATTTGGAACTCTCCTGGGGTACCCTCACACATATTCCCTCATTTAATGGATATTTTCACCAAAAAGTGAAGTTTTCAAAAAGTCAGAAAATTGGCTGAAAATGACTTATTATCAAGGACTCATCGGGCGAATCGCTCTCGAACTGAAATCGGAATGCTCACTGACATTTTACCCTCTCCGAAAGTCTGAAAAATGATGGAAAAATGAATAAGTCCAAAAAATTTTTTTTAAAACTTTTTTCAATTTTACCCCCGTGGGATATATATTCTACCGAAACACATTTGGAACTCTCCTGGGGTACCCTCACACATATTATTCCCTCATTTAATGGACATTTTCACCAAAAAGTGAAGTTTTCAAAAAGTCAGAAAATTGGCTGAAAACGACTTAATATCAAGGACTCATCGGGCGAATCGCTCTGGAACTGAAATCGGAATGCTCACTGACATTTTACCCTCTCCGAAAGTCTGAAAAATGATGGAAAAATGAATAAGTCCAAAAAAATTTTTTTTCAACTTTTTTCAATTTAACCCCCGTGGGATATATATTCTAACCACACACATTTGGTACTCTCCTTGGGTACCCTCACACATATTATTCCCTCATTTAATGGATATTTTCACCAAAAAGTGAAGTTTTCAAAAAGTCAGAAAATTGGCTGAAAACGACTTAATATCAGGGACTCATTGGGCGAATCGCTCTGGAACTGAAATCAGAATGCTCACTGACATTTTCCCCTCACCGAATGTCTGAAAAATGATGGAAAAATGACAGTCCAAAAAATTTTTTTCTCAACTTTTTACAATTTTACCCCCGTGGGATATATATTCTACCCACACACATTTGGAACTCTCCTGGGGTACCCTCACACATATTCCCTCATTTAATGGATATTTTCACCAAAAAGTGAAGTTTTCCAAAAGTCTGAAAATTGGCTGAAAACGACTTAATATCAAGGTCTCATCGGGCGAATCGCTCTGGAACTGAAATCGGAATGCTCACTGACATTTTCCCCTCTGCAAAACTCTGAAAATGATGGAAAAATGACTAAGTCCAAAAAAAAATTTTTAAAACTTTCTTCAATTTTACCCCCGTGGGATATATATTCTACCCACACACATTTGGAACTCTCCTGGGGTACCCTCACACATATTCCCTCATTTAATGGATATTTTCACCAAAAAGTGAAGTTTTCAAAAAGTCAGAAAATTGGCTGAAAATGACTTATTATCAAGGACTCATCGGGCGAATCGCTCTTGAACTGATATCGGAATGCTCACTGACATTTTACCCTCTCCGAAAGTCTGAAAAATGATGGAAAAATGAATAAGTCCAAAAATTTTTTTTTAAAACTTTTTTCAATTTTACCCCCGTGGGATATATATTCTACCGAAACACATTTGGAACTCTCCTGGGGTACCCTCACACATATTATTCCCTCATTTAATTGACATTTTCACCAAAAAGTGAAGTTTTCAAAAAGTCAGAAAATTGGCTGAAAACGACTTAATATCAAGGACTCATCGGGCGAATCGCTCTGGAACTGAAATCGGAATGCTCACTGACATTTTACCCTCTCCGAAAGTCTGAAAAATGATGGAAAAATGAATAAGTCCAAAAAAATTTTTTTTCAACTTTTTTCAATTTAACCCCCGTGGGATATATATTCTAACCACACACAGTTGGTACTCTCCTGGGGTACCCTCACACATATTATTCCCTCATTTAATGGATATTTTCACCAAAAAGTGAAGTTTTCAAAAAGTCAGAAAATTGGCTGAAAACGACTTAATATCAGGGACTCATTGGGCGAATCGCTCTGGAACTGAAATCGGAATGCTCACTGACATTTTCCCCTCACCGAATGTCTGAAAAATGATGGAAAAATGACAGTCCAAAAAATTTTTTTCTCAACTTTTTACAATTTTACCCCCGTGGGATATATATTCTACCCACACACATTTGGAACTCTCCTGGGGTACCCTCACACATATTCTCTCATTTAATGGATATTTTCACCAAAAAGTGAAGTTTTCAAAAAGTCAGAAAATTGGCTTAAAACGACTTAATATCAAGGACTCATCGGGCGAATCACTCTGAAATTGAAATCGGAATGCTCACTGACATTTTCCCCTCTCCAAAAGTCTGAAAAATGATGGAAAAATGACAGTCCAAAAAAATTTTTTTTCAACTTTTTACAATTTTACCCCCGTGGGATATATATTCTACCCACACACATTTGGAACTATCCTGGGGTACCCTCACACATATTATTTCCTCATTTAATGGATATTTTCACAAATCGTGAAGTTTTCAAAAAGTCAGAAAATTGGATGAAAACGGCTTAATATCAAGGACTCATCGGGCGAATCACTCTGGAATTGAAATCGGAATGCTCACTGACGTTTTCCGCTCTTCAAAAGTCTGAAAAATGATGGAAAAATGACTAAGTCCAAAAAAATTTTTTTAAAACTTTCTTCAATTTTACCCCCGTGGGATATATATTCTACCCACACACATTTGGAACTCTCCTGGGGTACCCTCACCCACATTATTCCCTCATTTAATGGATATTTTCACTAAAAAGTGAAGTTTTCAAAAAGTCAGAAAATGGGCTGAAAATGACTTATTATCAAGGACTCATCGGGCGAATCGCTCTGGAACTGAAATCGGAATGCTCACTGACATTTTCCCCTCTCCAAAAGTCTGAAAAATGATGGAAAAATGACTAAGTCCCAAAAAAAATTTTTTCAACGTTTTTTAATTTTACCCCCTTGGGATATATATTCTACCCACACACATTTGGAACTCTCCTGGGGTACACTCACACATATTATTCCCTCATTTAATGGATATTTTCACAAATCGTGAAGTTTTCTAAAAGTCAGAAAATTGGTTGAAAACGACATAATATCAAGGGCTCATCGAGAGAATCACTCTGGAATTGAAATCGTAATGCTCACTGACAGTTTTCCCTCTCCAAAAGTCTGAAAAATGATGGAAAAATGAATAAGTCCGAAAAAAATTTTTTTCAACTTTTTTCAATTTAACCCCCGTGGGATATATATTCTACCAACACACATTTGGAACTCTCCTGGGGTACCCTCACACATATTATTCCCTCATTTAATGGATATTTTCACCAAAAAGTGAAGTTTTCAAAAAGTTAGAAAATTGGCTGAAAATGACTTATTATCAAGGACTCATCGGGCGAATCGCTCTGGAACTGAAATCGGAATGCTCATTGACATTTTCCCCTCTCCGAAAGTCTGAAAAATGATGGAAAAATGACTAAGTCCAAAAAAATTTTTTTTAGACTTTTTTCAATTTTTCCCCCGTGGTATACATATTCTACCTACAGACATTTGGAACTCTCCTGGGGTACCCTCACACATATTATTCCCTCATTTAATGGATATTTTCACCAAAAAGTGACGTTTTCAAAAAGTCAGAAAATTGGCTGAAAACGACTTAATATCAGGGACTCATCGGGCGAATCGCTCTGGAACTGAAATCGGAATGCTCACTGACATTTTCCCCTCTCCGGGATTCTGAAAAATGATGGAAAAATGACTAAGTCAAAAAAAAAAATTTTTCAACGTTTTTTAATTTTACCCCCTTGGGATATATATTCTACCCACACACATTTGGAACTCTCCTGGGGTACACTCACACATATTATTCCCTCATTTAATGGATATTTTCACAAATCGTGAAGTGTTCTAAAAGTCAGAAAATTCGTTGAAAACGACATAATATCAAGGACTCATCGAGCGAATCACTCTGGAATTGAAATCGGAATGCTCACTGACAGTTTTCCCTCTCCAAAAGTCTGAAAAATGATGGAAAAATGACTAAGTCCAAAAAAATTTTTTTAAACTTTTTTCAATTTTACCCCCGTGGGATATATATTCTACCCACACACATTTGGAACTCTCCTGGGGTACCCTCACACATATTATTCCCTCATTTAATGGATATTTTCACCAAAAAGTGAAGTTTTCAAAAAGTCAGAAAATTGGCTGAAAATGACTTATTATCAAGGACTCATCGGGCGCATCGCTCTGGAACTGAAATCGGAATGCTCACTGACATTTTCCACTCTCCAAAAGCCTGAAAAATGATGGAAAAATGACTTAGTCCAAAAAAATTTTTTTTCAACTTTTTACAATTTTACCCCCGTGGGATATATATTCTACCCACACACATTTGGAACTCTCCTGGGGTACCCTCACACATATTCCCTCATTTAATGGATATTTTCACCAAAAAGTAAAGTTTTCAAAATTCAGAAAATTGGCTGAAAACGACTTAATATCAAGGACTCATCGGGTGAATCTCTCTGGAATTGAAATTGGAATGCTCACTGACATTTTCCCCTCTCCAAAAGTCGGAAAAATTATGGAAAAATGACTAAGTCCAAAAAAATTTTTTTAAAACTTTTTTCAATTTTACCCCCGTGGGATATATATTCTACCCACACACATTTGGAACTCTCCTTGGGTACCCTCACACATATTATTCCCTCATTTAATGGATATTTTCACCAAAAAGTGAAGTTTTCAAAAAGTCAGAAAATTGGCTGAAAACGCCTTAATATCAATGTCTCATCGGGCGAATCAATCTAGAACTGAAATCGGATTGTTCACTGACATTTTCCCCTCTCCAAAAGGATGAAAAATGATGGAAAAATGACTAAGTCCAAAAAAATTTTTTTTTGACTTTTTTCAATTTTTCCCCCGAGGGATACATATTCTACCCACAGACATTTTGAACTCTCCTGGGGTACCCTCACACATATTATTCCCTCATTTAATGGATATTTTCACAAAAAAGTGAAGTTTTCAAAAAGTCAGAAAATTGGCTGAAAACGACTTAATATCAGGGACTCATCGGGCGAATCGCTCTGGTACTGAAATCGGAATGCTCACTGACATTTTCCCCTCTCCGAAAGTCTGAAAAATGATGGAAAAATGACTAAGTCCAAAAAAAAATTTTTTCAACTTTTTTTAGTTTTACCCCCTTGGGATATACAGTGCCTACAAGTAGTATTCAACCCCCTGCAGATTTAGCTGGTTGACACATGCGGAATTAACTTGGCATTGCGACATTTGTACTGTAGATCAGCCTGGAAGTGGAAAATGCACTGCAGCAAATTTTGTTTTTGTTTTTTTGTTTTGTTTTTTTTTAAAACGTAAAAAGTTAATTCAGAGTGTCATTTATTATTCAACCCCTCAAACCACAAGAATTCTGTTTGGTCCCCCTAAAGTATTAAGAAGTAGTTCAGGCACCAAGAATAATGAGCTTCACATGTGTGGATTAAAGATCTCTTTTGCCAGCCTTTTCTGACTATTTAAGACCCTCCCCAAACTTGTGAACAGCACTCAGACATGGTCAACATGGGAAAGACAAAAGGAGCATTCCAAGGCCATCAGAGACAAGATCGTGGAGGGTCACAAGGCTGGCAAGGGGTACAAAACCCTTTCCAAGGAGTTGGGCCTACCTGTCTCCACTGTTGGGAGCATCATCCGTAAGTGGAAGACTTATGGAACTACTGTTAGCCTTCCACGGCCAGGACAGCCTTTGAAAGTGTCCTCCCGTGCCGAGGCCAGGCTTGTCTGAAGAGTCAAGGCTAACCCAAGGACAACAAGGAAGGAGCTCCGGGAAGATCTCATGGCAGTGGGGACATTGGTTTCAGTCAATACCATAAGTAACGTACTCCACCGCAATGGTCTCCGTTCCAGACGAGCCCGTAAGGTACCTTTACTTTCAAAGCGTCATGTCAAGGCTCGTCTACAGTTTGCTCATGATCACTTGGAGGACTCTGAGACAGACTGGTTCAAGGTTCTATGGTCTGATGAGACCAAGATCGAGATCTTTGGTGCCAACCACACACGTGACGTTTGGAGACTGGATGGCACTGCATACGACCCCAAGAATACCATCCCTACAGTTAAGCATGGTGGTGGCAGCATCATGCTGTGGGGCTGTTTCTCTGCCAAGGGGCCTGGCCATCTGGTCCGCATCCATGGGAAGATGGATAGCACGGCCTACCTGGAGATTTTGGCCAAGAACCTCCGCTCCTCCATCAAGGATCTTAAGATGGGTCGTAATTTCATCTTCCAACAAGAATACGACCCAAAGCACACAGCCAAGAAAACCAAGGCCTGGTTCAATAGGGAAAAAGTCAAGGTGTTGGAGTGGCCTAGTCAGTCTCCTGACCTTAACCCAATTGAAAACTTGTGGAAGGAGCTCAAGAATAAAGTCCACATGAGACACCCAAAGAACCTAGATAACTTGGAGAAGATCTGCATGGAGGAGTGGGCCAAGATAACTCCACAGACCTGTGCCGGCCTGATCAGGTCTTATAAAAGATGATTATTAGCTGTAATTGCAAACAAGGGTTATTCCACAAAATATTAAACATAGGGGTTGTATAATAATTGACCCACACTTTTATGTTTAAAATTTAATAAAATTCAACTGAGCAACATAACTTTTTGGTTTGTAAGATTTATGCTTCTGTTCATAAAACCTACTCTCGTTTGCAGTTTGAAGGCTCTAACTTATTTGCATCTTATCAAACCAGCTAAATGTGCAGGGGGTTGAATACTACTTGTAGGCACTGTATATTCTACCCACACACATTTGGAACTCTCCTGGGGTACACTCACACATACTATTCCCTCATTTAATGGATATTTTCACAAATCATGAAGTTTTCTAAAAGTCAGAAAATTGGTTGAAAACGACATAATATCAAGGACTCATCGGGCGAATCACTCTGGAATTGAAATCAGAATGCTCACTGACATTTTTCCCTCTCCAAAAGTCTGAAAAATGATGGAAAAATGACTAAGTCCAAAAAAATTTTTTTTCAACTTTTTACAATTTTACCCCCGTGGGATATATATTCTACCCACACACATTTGGAACTCTCCTGGGGTACCCTCACACATATTCCCTCATTTAACGGATATTTTCACCAAAAAGTGAAGTTTTCAAAAAGTATGAAAATTGGCTGAAAACGACTTAATATCAAGGACTCATCGGGCGAATCACTCTGGAATTGAAATCGGAATGCTCATTGACATTTCCCCCTCTCCGAAAGTCTGAAAAATGATGGAAAAATGACTAAGTCCAAAAAAAAATTTTTTCAACATTTTTTTAATTTTACCCCCTTGGGATATATATTCTACCCACACACATTTGGAACTCTCCTGGGGTACACTCACACATATTAATCCCTCATTTAATGGATATTTTCACAAATCGTGAAGTTTTCAAAAAGTCAGAAAATTGGCTGAAAATGACTTATTATCAAGGACTCATCGGGCCAATCGCTCTGGAACTTAAATCGGAATGCTCACTGACATTTTACCCTCTCCGAAAGTCTGAAAAATGATGGAAAAATGACTAAGTCCAAAAAAATTTTTCTTCAACTTTTTTCAATTTAACCCCCGTGGGATATATATTCTACCCACACACATTTGGAACTCTCCTGGGGTACCTTCACACATATTATTCCCTCATTTAATGGATATTTTCACCAAAAAGTAAAGTTTTCAAAATTCAGAAAATTGGCTGAAAACGACTTAATATCAAGGACTCATCGGGCGAATCTCTCTGGAATTGAAATCGGAATGCTCACTGACATTTTCCCCTCTCCAAAAGTCGGAAAAATGATGGAAAAATGACTAAGTCCCAAAAAAATTTTTTAAAACTTTTTTCAATTTTACCCCCGTGGTATATATATTCTACCCACACACATTTGGAACTCTCCTTGGGTACCCTCACACATATTACTCCCTCATTTAATGGATATTTTCACCAAAAAGTGAAGTTTTCAAAAAGTCAGAAAATTGGCTGAAAATGACTTATTATCAAGGACTCATCGGGCGAATCGCTTTGGAACTGAAATCGGAATGCTCACTGACATTTTCCCCTCTCCAAAAGTCTGAAAAATGATGGAAAAATGACTAAGTCCAAAAAAATTTTTTTAAAACTTTTTTCAATTTTACCCCCGTGGGATATATATTCTACCCACACACATTTGGAACTCTCCTGGGGTACCCTCACACATATTATTCCCTCATTTAATGGATATTTTCACCAAAAAGTGAAGTTTTCAAAAAGTCAGAAAATTGGCTGAAAACGACTTATTATCAAGGACTCATTGGGCGCATCGCTATGGAACTGAAATCGGAATGCTCACTGACATTTTCCCCTCTCCGAAAGTCTGAAAAATGATGGAAAAATGACAGTCCAAAAAAAATTTTTTTCAACTTTTTACAATTTTACCCCCGTGGGATATATATTCTACCCACACACATTTGGAACTCTCCTGGGGTACCCTCACACATATTCCCTCATTTAACGGATATTTTCACCAAAAAGTGAAGTTTTCAAAAAGTATGAAAATTGGCTGAAAACGACTTAATATCAAGGACTCATCGGGCGAATCACTCTGGAATTGAAATCGGAATGCTCATTGACATTTCCCCCTCTCCGAAAGTCTGAAAAATGATGGAAAAATGACTAAGTCCAAAAAAAAATTTTTTCAACGTTTTTTTAATTTTACCCCCTTGGGATATATATTCTACCCACACACATTTGGAACTCTCCTGGGGTACACTCACACATATTATTCCCTCATTTAATGGATATTTTCACAAATCGTGAAGTTTTCTAAAAGTCAGAAAATTGGTTGAAAATGACATAATATCAAGGACTCATCGGGCGAATGACTCTGGAATTGAAATCAGAATGCTCACTGACATTTTCCCCTCTCCGAAAGTCTGAAAAATGATGGAAGAATGACAGTCCAAAAAATTTTTTTTTCAACTTTTTGCAATTTTACCCCCGTGGGATATATATTCTACCCACACACGTTTGGAACTCTCCAGGGGTACCCTCACACATATTATTCCCTCATTTAATGGATATTTTTACCAAAAAGTGAAGTTTTCAAACAGTCAGAAAATTGGCTGAAAACGACTTATTATCAAGGACTCATTGGGCGCATCGCTCTGGTACTGAAATCGGAATGCTCACTGACATTTTCTACTCTCCGAAACTCTGAAAAATGATGGAAAAATGACTAAGTCGAAAAAAAATTTTTTTCAACTTTTTGCAATTTTACCCCCGTGGGATATATATTCTACCCACACACATTTGGAACTCTCCTAGGGTACCCTCACACATATTATTCCCTCATTTAATGGATATTTTCACCAAAAAGTGAAGTTTTCAAAAAGTCTGAAAAATGGCTGAAAATGACTTATTATCAAAGATTCATCGGGCGAATCACTCTGGAACTGAAATCGGAATGCTCACTGACATTTTACCCTCTCCAACAGTCTGAAAAATGATGGAAAAATGACTAAGTCCCAAAAAAATTTTTTAACACTTTTTTCAATTTTACCCCCGTGGGATATATATTCTACCCACACACATTTGCAACTCTCCTGGGGTACCCTCACTCAATTCCCTCATTTAATGGATATTTTCACCAAAAAGTGAAGTTTTCAAAAAGTCAGAAAATTGGCTTAAAACGACTTAATATCAAGGACTCATCGGGCGAATCACTCTGGAATTGAAATCGGAATGCTCACTGACATTTTCCCCTCTCCGAAAGTCTGAAAAATGATGGAAAAATGACAAAGTCCAAAAAAAATTTTTTTAAACTTTTTACAATTTTACCCCCGTGGGATATATATTCTACCCACACACATTTGGAACTATCCTGGGGTACCCTCACACATATTATTCCCTCATTTAATGGATATTTTCACAAATCGTGAAGTTTTCAAAAAGTCAGAAAATTGGTTGAAAACGACTTAATATCAAGGACTCATCGGGCGAATCACTCTGGAATTGAAATCGGAATGCTCACTGACGTTTTCCGCTCTTCAAAAGTCTGAAAAATGCTGGAAAAATGACTAAGTCCAAAGAAATTTTTTTTCAACTTTTTTCAATTTTACCTCCGTGGGATATAAATTCTACCCAAACACATTTGGAACTCTCCTGCTATACACTCACTCATATTATTCCCTCATTTAATGGATATTTTCACCAATCGTGAAGTTTTCAAAAAGTCAGAAAATTGGTTGAAAACTACAAAATATCAAGGTCTTATCGGGCGAATCGCTCTGGAACTGAAATCGGAATGCTCACTGACATTTTCCCCTCTGCAAAACTCTGAAAAATGATGGAAAAATGACTAAGTCCAAAAAAAATTTTTTAAAACTTTCTTCAATTTTACCCCCGTGGGATATATATTCTACCCACACACATTTGGAACTCTCCTGGGGTACCCTCACACATATTCCCTCATTTAATGGATATTTTCACCAAAAAGTAAAGTTTTCAAAAAGTCAGAAAATTGGCTGAAAATGACTTATTATCAAGGACTCATCGGGCGAATCGCTCTGGAACTGAAATCGGAATGCTCACTGACATTTTACCCTCTCCAAAAGTCTGAAAAATGATGGAAAAATGAATAAGTCCAAAAAATTTTTTTTAAAACTTTTTTCAATTTTACCCCCGTGGGATATATATTCTACCGAAACACATTTGGAACTCTCCTGGGGTACCCTCACACATATTATTCCCTCATTTAATGGACATTTTCACCAAAAAGTGAAGTTTTCAAAAAGTCAGAAAATTGGCTGAAAACGACTTAATATCAAGGACTCATCGGGCGAATCGCTCTGGAACTGAAATCGGAATGCTCATTGACATTTTCCCCTCTCCGAAAGTCTGAAAAATGCTGGAAAAATGACTAAGTCCCAAAAAATTTTTTTTCAATTTTACCCCCGTGGGATATATATTCTAACCACACACATTTGGTACTCTCCTGGGGTACCCTCACACATATTATTCCCTCATTTAATGGATATTTTCATCAAAAAGTGAAGTTTTCAAAAAGTCAGAAAATTGGCGGAAAACGCCTTAATATCAAAGACTCATCGGGCGAATCACTCTAGAACTGAAATCGGATTGTTCACTGACATTTTCCCCTCTCCAAAAGTATGAAAAATGATGGAAAAATGACTAAGTCCAAAAAAATTTTTTTTCGACTTTTTTCAATTTTTCCCCCGTGGTATACATATTCTACCTACAGACATTTGGAAGTCTCCTGGGGTACCCTCACACATATTATTCCCTCATTTAATGGATATTTTCACAAAAAAGTGACGTTTTCAAAAAGTCAGAAAATTGGCTGAAAACGACTTAATATCAGGGACTCATCGGGCGAATCGCTCTGGAACTGAAATCGGAATGCTCACTGACATTTTCCCCTCTCCGAAATTCTGAAAAATGATGGAAAAATGACTAAGTCCAAAAAAAAATTTTTTCAACGTTTTTTAATTTTACCCCCTTGGGATATATATTCTACCCACACACATTTGGAACTCTCCTGGGGTACACTCACACATATTATTCCCTCATTTAATGGATATTTTCACAAATCGTGAAGTTTTCTAAAAGTCAGAAAATTCGTTGAAAACGACATAATATCAAGGACTCATCGAGCGAATCACTCTGGAATTGAAATGGGAATGCTCACTGACAGTTTTCCCTCTCCAAAAGTCTGAAAAATGATGGAAAAATGACTAAGTCCAAAAAATTTTTTTTAAACTTTTTTCAATTTTACCCCCGTGGGATATATATTCTACCCACACACATTTGGAACTCTCCTGGGGAACCCACACACATATTATTCCCTCATTTAATGGATATTTTCACCAAAAAGTGAAGTTTTCAAAAAGTCAGAAAATTGGCTGAAAATGACTTATTATCAAGGACTCATCGGGCGCATCACTCTGGAACTGAAATCGGAATGCTCACTGACATTTTCCACTCTCCAAAAGCCTGAAAAATGATGGAAAAATGACTTAGTCCAAAAAAATTTTTTTTCAACTTTTTACAATTTTACCCCCGTGGGATATATATTCTACCCACACACATTTGGAACTCTCCTGGGGTACCCTCACACATATTCCCTCATTTAATGGATATTTTCACCAAAAAGTAAAGTTTTCAAAATTCAGAAAATTGGCTGAAAACGACTTAATATTAAGGACTCATCGGGCGAATCTCTCTGGAACTGAAATCGGAATGCTCATTGACATTTTCCCCTCTCCGAAAGTCTGAAAAATGATGGAAAAATGACTAAGTCCAAAAAAAATTTTTTTCAACTTTTTTCAATATTACCCCCGTGGGATATATATTCTACCCACACACATTTGGAACTCTCCTGGGGTACCCTCACACATATTCCCTCATTTAATGGATATTTTCACCAAAAAGTGAAGTTTTCAAAAAGTCTGAAAATTGGCTGAAAACGACTTAATATCAAGGACTCATCGGGCGAATCGCTCTAGAACTGAAATCGGAATGCTCACTGACATTTTGCCCTCTCCAAAACCCTGAAGAAAAATGATGGAAAAATGACTAAGTCCGAAAAAAAAATTTTAACACTTTTTTCAATTTTACCCCCGTGGGATATACATTCTACCCACACACATTTGGAACTCTCCTGGGGTACCCTCACACATATTCCCTCATTTAATCGATATTTTCACCAAAAAGTGAAGTTTTCAAAAAGTATGAAAATTGGCTGAAAACGACTTATTATCAAGGACTCATCGGGCGAATCACTCTTGAATTGAAATCGGAATGCTCACTGACATTTCCCCCTCTCCGAAAGTCTGAAAAATTATGGAAAAATGACTAAGTCCAAAAAAAAATTTTTTCAACGTTTTTTTAATTTTACCCCCTTGGGATTTATATTCTACCCACACACATTTGGAACTCTCCTTGGGTACTCTCACACATATTATTCCCTCATTTAATGGATATTTTCAAAAATCGTGAAGTTTTCTAAAAGTCAGAAAATTGGTTGAAAACGACATAATATCAAGGACTCATCGGGCGAATCACTCTGGAATTGAAATCAGAATGCTCACTGACATTTTTCCCTCTCCAAAAGTCTGAAAAATGATGGAAAAATGACTAAGTCCAAAAAATTTTTTTTAAACTTTTTTCAATTTTACCCCCGTGGGATATATATTCTACCCACACACATTTGGGACTCTCCTTGGGTACCCTCACACATATTATTCCCTCCTTTAATGGATATTTTCACCAAAAAGTGAAGTTTGCAAAAAGTCAGAAAATTGGCTTAAAATGACTTATTATCAAGGACTCATCGGGCGAAGCGCTCTGGAACTGAAATTGGAATGCTCACTGACATTTTCCCCTCTCCGAAAGTCTGAAAAATGATGGAAAAATGAATAAGTCCAAAAAAATTTTTCTTCAACTTTTTTCAATTCAACCCCCGTGGGATATATATTCTACCCACACACATTTGGAACTCTCCTGGGGTACCCTCACACATATTATTCCCTCATTTAATGGATATTTTCACCAAAAAGTAAAGTTTTCAAAAAGTCAGAAAATTGGCTGAAAACGCCTTAATATCAAAGTCTCATCGGGCGAATCACTCTAGAACTGAAATCGGATTGTTCACTGACATTTTCCCCTCTCCAAAAGGATGAAAAATGATGGAAAAATGACTAAGTCCAAAAAATTTTTTTTAAACTTTTTTCAATTTTACCCCCGTGGGATATATATTCTACCCACACACATTTGGAACTCTCCTTGGGTACCCTCACACATATTATTCCCTCCTTTAATGGATATTTTCACCAAAAAGTGAAGTTTGCAAAAAGTCAGAAAATTGGCTTAAAATGACTTATTATCAAGGACTCATCGGGCGAAGCGCTCTGGAACTGAAATTGGAATGCTCACTGACATTTTCCCCTCTCCGAAAGTCTGAAAAATGATGGAAAAATGACAGTCCAAAAAATTTTTTTTTCAACTTTTTACAATTTTACCCCCGTGGGATATATATTCTACCCACACACATTTGGAACACTCCTGGGGTACCCTCACACATATTCCCTCATTTAACGGATATTTTCACCAAAAAGTGAAGTTTTCAAAAAGTATGAAAATTGGCTGAAAACGACTTAATATCAAGGACTCATCGGGCGAATCACTCTGGAATTGAAATCGGAATGCTCACTGACATTTCCCCCTCTCCGTAAGTCTGAAAAATGATGGAAAAATGACTAAGTCCAAAAAAAAATGTTTTCAACGTTTTTTTAATTTTACCCCCTTGGGATGTACAGTGCCTACAAGTAGTATTCAACCCCCTGCAGATTTAGCTGGTTGACACATGCGGAATTAACTTGGCATTGCGACATTTGTACTGTAGATCAGCCTGGAAGTGGAAAATGCACTGCAGCAAATTTTGTTTTTGTTTTTTTGTTTTGTTTTTTTTTAAAACGTAAAACGTTAATTCAGAGTGTCATTTATTATTCAACCCCTCAAACCACAAGAATTCTGTTTGGTCCCCCTAAAGTATTAAGAAGTAGTTCAGGCACCAAGAATAATGAGCTTCACATGTGTGGATTAAAGATCTCTTTTGCCAGCCTTTTCTGACTATTTAAGACCCTCCCCAAACTTGTGAACAGCACTCAGACATGGTCAACATGGGAAAGACAAAAGGAGCATTCCAAGGCCATCAGAGACAAGATCGTGGAGGGTCACAAGGCTGGCAAGGGGTACAAAACCCTTTCCAAGGAGTTGGGCCTACCTGTCTCCACTGTTGGGAGCATCATCCGTAAGTGGAAGACTTATGGAACTACTGTTAGCCTTCCACCGCCAGGACAGCCTTTGAAAGTGTCCTCCCGTGCCGAGGCCAGGCTTGTCTGAAGAGTAAAGGCTAACCCAAGGACAACAAGGAAGGAGCTCCGGGAAGATCTCATGGCAGTGGGGACATTGGTTTCAGTCAATACCATAAGTAACGTACTCCACCGCAATGGTCTCCGTTCCAGACGAGCCCGTAAGGTACCTTTACTTTCAAAGCGTCATGTCAAGGCTCGTCTACAGTTTGCTCATGATCACTTGGAGGACTCTGAGACAGACTGGTTCAAGGTTCTATGGTCTGATGAGACCAAGATCGAGATCTTTGGTGCCAACCACACACGTGACGTTTGGAGACTGGATGGCACTGCATACGACCCCAAGAATACCATCCCTACAGTTAAGCATGGTGGTGGCAGCATCATACTGTGGGGCTGTTTCTCTTCCAAGGGGCCTGGCCATCTGGTCCGCATCCATGGGAAGATGGATAGCACGGCCTACCTGGAGATTTTGGCCAAGAACCTCCGCTCCTCCATCAAGGATCTTAAGATGGGTCGTAATTTCATCTTCCAACAAGAATACGACCCAAAGCACACAGCCAAGAAAACCAAGGCCTGGTTCAATAGGGAAAAAGTCAAGGTGTTGGAGTGGCCTAGTCAGTCTCCTGACCTTAACCCAATTGAAAACTTGTGGAAGGAGCTCAAGAATAAAGTCCACATGAGACACCCAAAGAACCTAGATAACTTGGAGAAGATCTGCATGGAGGAGTGGGCCAAGATAACTCCACAGACCTGTGCCGGCCTGATCAGGTCTTATAAAAGATGATTATTAGCTGTAATTGCAAACAAGGGTTATTCCACAAAATATTAAACATAGGGGTTGTATAATAATTGACCCACACTTTTATGTTTAAAATTTAATAAAATTCAACTGAGCAACATAACTTTTTGGTTTGTAAGATTTATGCTTCTGTTCATAAAACCTACTCTCGTTTGCAGTTTGAAGGCTCTAACTTATTTGCATCTTATCAAACCAGCTAAATGTGCACGGGGTTGAATACTACTTGTAGGCACTGTATATTCTACCCACACACATTTGGAACTCTCCTGGGGTACACTCACACATATTATTCCCTCATTTAATGGATATTTTCACAAATCGTGAAGTTTTCTAAAAGTCAGAAAATTGGTTGAAAACGACATAATATCAAGGACTCATCGGGCGAATGACTCTGGAATTGAAATCAGAATGCTCACTGACATTTTTCCCTCTCCAAAAGTCTGAAAAATGATTTAAAAATGACTAAGTCCCAAAAATTTTTTTTTAACTTTTTTCAATTTTACCCCCGTGGGATATATATTCTACCCACACACATTTGGAACTCTCCTTGGGTGCCCTCACACATATTATTCCCTCCTTTAATGGATATTTTCACCAAAAAGTGAAGTTTTCAAAAAGTCAGAAAATTGGCTGAAAATGAATTATTATCAAGGTCTCATCGGGCGAATCGCTCTGGAACTGAAATCGGAATGCTCACTGACATTTTACCCTCTCCGAAAGTCTGAAAAATGATTGAAAAATGAATAAGACCAAAAAAATTTTTTTTCGACTTTTTTCAATTTTTCTCCCGTGAGATACAAATTCTACCCACAGACATTTGGAATTCTCCTGGGGTACCCTCACACATATTATTCCCTCATTTAATGGATATTTTCACAAAAAAGTGAAGTTTTCAAAAAGTCAGAAAATTGGCTGAAAACGACTTAATATCAGGGACTCATCTGGCGAATCGCTCTGGAATTGAAATCGGAATGCTCACTGACATTTTCCCCTCTCCGAAAGTCTGAAAAATGATGGAAGAATGACAGTCCAAAAATTTTTTTTTTCAACTTTTTACAATTTTACCCCCGTGGGATATATATTCTACCCATACACATTTGGAACTCTCCTGGGGTACCCTCACACATATTATTCCCTCATTTAATGGATATTTTTACCAAAAAGTGAAGTTTTCAAAAAGTCAGAAAATTGGCTGAAAACGACTTATTATCAAGGACTCATTGGGCGCATCGCTCTGGAACTGAAATCGGAATGCTCACTGACATTTTCTACTCACCGAAACTCTGAAAAATGATGGAAAAATGACTAAGTCGAAAAAAATTTTTTTTCAACTTTTTGCAATTTTACCCCCGTGGGATATATATTCTACCCACATACATTTGGAACTCTCCTAGGGTACCCTCACACATATTATTCCCTCATTTAATGAATATTTTCACCAAAAAGTGAAGTTTTCAAAAAGTCAGAAAAATGGCTGAAAATGACTTCTTATCAAGGATTCATCGGGGGAATCACTCTGGAACTGAAATCGGAATGCTCACTGACATTTTCCCCTCTCCAACAGTCTGAAAAATGATGGAAAAATGACTAAGTCCAAAAAAATTTTTTTAACACTTTTTTCAATTTTACCCCCGTGGGATATATATTCTACCCACACACATTTGGAACTCTCCTGGGGTACCCTCACACATATTCCCTCATTTAATCGATATTTTCACCAAAAAGTGAAGTTTTCAAAAAGTTTGAAAATTGGCTGAAAACGACTTAATATCAAGGACTCATCGGGCGAATCACTCTGGAATTGAAATCGGAATGCTCACTGACATTTCCCCCTCTCCGAAAATCTGAAAAATGATGGAAAAATGACTAAGTCCAAATAAATGTTTTCAACGTTTTTTTAATTTTACCCCCTTGGGATATATATTCTACCCACACACATTTGGAACTCTCCTGGGGTACACTCACACATACTATTCCCTCATTTAATGGATATTTTCACAAATCATGAAGTTTTCTAAAAGTCAGAAAATTGGTTGAAAACGACATAATATCAAGGACTCATCGGGCGAATCATTCTGGAATTGAAATCAGAATGCTCACTGACATTTTTCCCTCTCCAAAAGTCTGAAAAATGATGGAAAAATGACTAAGTCCAAAAAATTTTTTTTAAACTTTTTTCAATTTTACCCCCGTGGGATATATATTCTACCCACACACATTTGGAACTCTCCTGGGGTACCTTCACACATATTATTCCCTCATTTAATGGATATTTTCACCAAAAAGTAAAGTTTTCAAAATTCAGAAAATTGGCTGAAAACGACTTAATATCAAGGACTCATCGGGCGAATCTCTCTGGAATTGAAATCGGAATGCTCACTGACATTTTCCCCTCTCCAAAAGTCGGAAAAATGATGGAAAAATGACTAAGTCCCAAAAAAATTTTTTAAAACTTTTTTCAATTTTACCCCCGTGGTATATATATTCTACCCACACACATTTGGAACTCTCCTTGGGTACCCTCACACATATTACTCCCTCATTTAATGGATATTTTCACCAAAAAGTGAAGTTTTCAAAAAGTCAGAAAATTGGCTGAAAATGACTTATTATCAAGGACTCATCGGGCGAATCGCTTTGGAACTGAAATCGGAATGCTCACTGACATTTTCCCCTCTCCAAAAGTCTGAAAAATGATGGAAAAATGACTAAGTCCAAAAAAATTTTTTTAAAACTTTTTTCAATTTTACCCCCGTGGATATATATTCTACCCACACACATTTGGAACTCTCCTGGGGTACCCTCACACATATTATTCCCTCATTTAATGGATATTTTCACCAAAAAGTGAAGTTTTCAAAAAGTCAGAAAATTGGCTGAAAACGACTTATTATCAAGGACTCATTGGGCGCATCGCTATGGAACTGAAATCGGAATGCTCACTGACATTTTCTACTCTCCGAAAGTCTGAAAAATGATGGAAAAATGACTAAGTCCAAAAAATTTTTTTTTCAACTTTTTACAATTTTACCCCCGTGGGATATATATTCTACCCACACACATTTGGAACTCTCCTGGGGTACCCTCACACATATTCCCTCATTTAACGGATATTTTCACCAAAAAGTGAAGTTTTCAAAAAGTATGAAAATTGGCTGAAAACGACTTAATATCAAGGACTCATCGGGCGAATCACTCTGGAATTGAAATCGGAATGCTCATTGACATTTCCCCCTCTCCGAAAGTCTGAAAAATGATGGAAAAATGACTAAGTCCAAAAAAAAATTTTTTCAACGTTTTTTTAATTTTACCCCCTTGGGATATATATTCTACCCACACACATTTGGAACTCTCCTGGGGTACACTCACACATATTATTCCCTCATTTAATGGATATTTTCACAAATCGTGAAGTTTTCTAAAAGTCAGAAAATTGGTTGAAAATGACATAATATCAAGGACTCATCGGGCGAATGACTCTGGAATTGAAATCAGAATGCTCACTGACATTTTTCCCTCTCCAAAAGTCTGAAAAATGATGGAAAAATGACTAAGTCCAAAAAATTTTTTTAAAACTTTTTTCAATTTTACCCCCGTGGGATATATATTCTACCCACACACATTTGGAACTCTCCTTGGGTACTCTCACACATATTATTCCCTCCTTTAATGGATATTTTCACCAAAAAGTGAAGTTTTCAAAAAGTCAGAAAATTGGCTGAAAATGAATTATTATCAAGGACTCATCGGGCGAATCCCTCTGGAACTGAAATCGGAATGCTCACTGACATTTTACCCTCTCCGAAAGTCTGAAAAATGATGGAAGAATGACAGTCCAAAAAATTTTTTTTTCAACTTTTTACAATTTTACCCCCGTGGGATATATATTCTACCCACACACATTTGGAACTCTCCAGGGGTACCCTCACACATATTATTCCCTCATTTAATGGATATTTTTACCAAAAATTGAAGTTTTCAAACAGTCAGAAAATTGGCTGAAAACGACTTATTATCAAGGTCTCATTGGGCGCATCGCTCTGGTACTGAAATCGGAATGCTCACTGACATTTTCTACTCTCCGAAACTCTGAAAAATGATGGAAAAATGACTAAGTCGAAAAAAAATTTTTTTCAACTTTTTGCAATTTTACCCCCGTGGGATATATATTCTACCCACACACATTTGGAACTCTCCTGGGGTACCCTCACACATATTCCCTCATTTAATGGATATTTTCACCAAAAAGTGAAGTTTTCAAAAAGTCAGAAAATTGGCTGAAAACGACTTAATATCAAGGACTCATCGGGCGAATCACTCTGGAATTGAAATCGGAATGCTCACTGACATTTTCCCCTCTCCAAAAGTCTGAAAAATGATGGAAAAATGACTAAGTCCAAAAAAATTTTTTCCAACTTTTTTTAATTTTACCCCCGTGGGATATATATTCTACCCACACACATTTGGAACTGTCCTAGGGTACCCTCACACATATTATTCCCTCATTTAATGGATATTTTCACCAAAAAGTGAAGTTTTCAAAAAGTCTGAAAAATGGCTGAAAATGACTTATTATCAAAGATTCATCGGGCGAATCACTCTGGAACTGAAATCGGAATGCTCACTGACATTTTACCCTCTCCAACAGTCTGAAAAATGATGGAAAAATGACTAAGTCCAAAAAAATATTTTTAACACTTTTTTCAATTTTACCCCCGTGGGATATATATTCTACCCACACACATTTGGAACTCTCCTGGGGTACCCTCACACATATTCCCTCATTTAATCGATATTTTCACCAAAAAGTGAAGTTTTCAAAAAGTATGAAAATTGGCTGAAAACGACTTAATATCAAGGACTCATCGGGCGAATCACTCTGGAATTGAAATCGGAATGCTCACTGACATTTCCCCCTCTCCGAAAGTCTGAAAAATGATGGAAAAATGACTAAGTCCAAAAAAAAATGTTTTCAATGTTTTTTTAATTTTACCCCCTTGGGATATATATTCTACATACACACATTTGGAACTCTCCTGGGGTACACTCACACATACTATTCCCTCATTTAATGGATATTTTCACAAAAAAGTAAAGTTTTCAAAAAGTCAGAAAATTGGCTGAAAATGACTTATTATCAAGGATTCATCGGGCGAACCGCTCTGGAACTGAAATCGGAATGCTCACTGACATTTTCCACTCTCCGAAAGTCTGAAAAATGATGGAAAAATGACTAAGTCCAAAAAAATTTTTTTTCAACTTTTTTCAATTTTACTACCGTGGGATATATATTCCACCCACACACATTTGCAACTCTCCTGGGGTACCCTCACACATATTATTCCCTCATTTAATGAATATTTTCACCAAAAAGTGAAGTTTTCAAAAAGTCAGAAAATTGGCTGAAAACGACTTATTATCAAGGACTCATTGGGCGCATCGCTCTGGAACTGAGATCGGAATGCTCACTGACATTTTCTACTCTCCGAAAGTCTGAAAAATGCTGGAAAAATGACTAAGTCCAAAAAAATTTTTTTTAAACTTTTTGCAATTTTATCCCCGTGGGATATATATTCTACCCACACACATTTGGAACTCTCCTGGGGTACCCTCACACATATTCCCTCATTTAATGGATATTTTCACCAAAAAGTGAAGTTTTCAAAAAGTCAGAAAATTGGCTGAAAACGACTTAATATCAAGGACTCATTGGGCGAATCACTCTGGAATTGAAATCAGAATGCTCACTGACATTTTCCCCTCTCCAAATGTATGAAAAATGATGGAAAAATGACTAAGTAAAAAAAAAATTTTTTTCAACTTTTTTCAATTTTACCCCCGTGCGATATATATTCTACCCACACACATTTGGAACTCTCCTGGGGTACCCTCACACATATTATTCTCTCATTTAATGGATATTTTCACAAATCGTGAAGTTTTCAAAAAGTCCAAAAATTGGTTGAAAACGACTTAATATCAAGGACTCATCGGGCGAATCACTCTGGAATTGAAATCGGAAAGCTCACTGACATTTTCCCCTCTCCAAAAGTCTGAAAAATGATGGAAAAATGACTAAGTCCAAAAAAATTTTTTGAAAACTTTTTTCAATTTTACGCCCGTGGGATATATATTCTACCCACACACATTTGGAACTCTCCTGGGGTACCCTCACACATATTCCCTCATTTAATGGATATTTTCACCAAAAAGTGAAGTTTTCAAAAAGTCAGAAAATTGGCTGAAAACGACTTAATATCAAGGACTCATCGGGCGAATCACTCTGGAATTGAAATCGGAATGCTCACAGACATTTTCCCCTCTCCAAAAGTCTGAAAAATGATGGAAAAATGACTAAGTCCAAAAAAATTTTTTCCAACTTTTTTTAATTTTACCCCCGTGGGATATATATTCTACCCAAACACATTTGGAACTCTCCTGGGGTACCCTCACACATATTATTCCCTCATTTAATGGATATTTTCACCAAAAAGTGAAGTTTTCAAAAAGTCAGAAAATTGGCTGAAAATGACTTATTATCAAGGACTCATCGGGCGAATCGCTCTGTAACTGAAATCGGAATGCTCACCGACATTTTCCCCTCTCCGAAAGTCTGAAAAATGATGGAAAAATGACTAAGTCCAAAAAAATTTTTTTCAACTTTTTTCAATATTACCCCCGTGGGATATATATTCTACCCACACACATTTGGAACTCTCCTGGGGTACCCTCACACATATTCCCTCATTTAATGGATATTTTCACCAAAAAGTGAAGTTTTCAAAAAGTCAAAAAATTGACTGAAAACGACTTAATATCAAGGACTCATCGGGCGAATCACTCTGGAATTGAAATCGGAATGCTCACTGACATTTTCCCCTCTCCAAAAGTCTGAAAAATGATGGAAAAATGACTAAGTCCAAAAAAATTTTTTCCAACTTTTTAATTTTATCCCCGTGGGATATATATTCTACCCACAAACATTTGGAACTCTCCTGGGGTACCATCACACATATTATTCCCTCATTTAATGGATATTTTCACCAATCGTGAAGTTTTTAAAAAGTCCGAAAATTGGTTGAAAACGACTTAATTTCAAGGACTCATCGGGCGAATCACTCTGGAATTGAAATCGGAATGCTCACTGACATTTTCCCCTCTCCAAAAGTCTGAAAAATGATGGAAAAATGACTAAGTCCAAAAAATTTTTTTTCAACTTTTTCTACTTTTACCCCCGTGGGAAATATATTCTACCCACACACATTTGGAACTCTCCTGGAGTACCCTCACACATATTATTCCCTCATTTAATGGATATTTTCACCAAAAAGTGAAGTTTTCAAAAAGTTAGAAAATTGGCTGAAAATGACTTATTATCAAGGACTCATCGGGCGAATCGCTCTGTAACTGAAATCGGAATGCTCACTGACATTTTCCCCTCTCCGAAAGTCTGAAAAATTATGGAAAAATGACTAAGTCCAAAAAAATTTTTTCCAACTTTTTTTAATTTTACCCCCTTGGGATATATATTCTACCCACACACATTTGGAACTCTCCTGGGGTACCCTCACACATATTATTCCCTCATTTAATGGATATTTTCACCAATCGTGAAGTTTTCAAAAAGTCAGAAAATTGGCTGAAAACGACTTAATATCAAGGACTCATCGGGCGAATCGCTCTTGAACTGAAATCGGAATGCTCACTGACATTTTCCCCTCTCCAAACGTCTGAAAAATGATGGAAAAATGACTAAGTCCAAAAAAATTTTTTGAAAACTTTTTTCAATTTTACGCCCGTGGGATATATATTCTACCCACACACATTTGGAACTCTCCTGGGGTACCCTCACACATATTCCCTCATTTAATGGATATTTTCACCAAAAAGTGAAGTTTTCAAAAAGTCAGAAAATTGGCTGAAAACGACTTAATATCAAGGACTAATCGGGCGAATCACTCTGGGATTGAAATCGGAATGCTCACTGACATTTTCCCCTCTCCAAAAGTCTAAAAATGATGGAAAAATGACTAAGCCCAAAAAAAATTTTTTTCAACTTTTTTCAATATTACCCCCGTGGGATATATATTCTACCCACACACATTTGGAACTCTCCTTGGGTACCCTCACACATATTATTCCCTCATTTAATGGATATTTTCACCAAAAAGTGAAGTTTTCAAAAAGTCAGAAAATTGGCTGAAAGCGACTTAATATCAAGGACTCATCGGGCGAATCACTCTGGAACTGAAATCGGAATACTCACTGACATTTTCCCCTTTCCGAAAGTCTGAAAAATAATGGAAAAATGACTAAGCCCAAAAAAATTTTTTAAAACTTTTTTAAATTTTACCCCCATGGGATATATATTCTACCCACACACATTTGGAACTCTCCTGGGGTACCCTCACACATATTATTCCCTCATTTAATTGATATTTTCACCAATCGTGAAGTTTTCAAAAAGTCAGAAAATTGTTTGAAAACAACTTAATATCAAGGACTCATCGGGCGAATCACTCTGGAATTGAAATCGGAATGCTCACTGACATTTTCCCCTCTCCAAAAGTCTGAAAAATGATAGAAAAATGACAGTCCAAAAAAATTTTTTTAAACCTTTTTTGAATTTTACGCCCGTGGGATATATATTCTACCCACACACATTTGGAACTCTCCTGGGGTACCCTCACACATATTATTCTCTCATTTAATGGATATTTTCAACAATCGTGAAGTTTTCAAAAAGTCAGAAAATTGTCTGAAAACTACTTAATATCAAGGACTCATCAGGCGAATCGCTCTGGAATTGAAATCGGAATGCTCACTGACATTTTCCCCTCTCCAAATATCTGAAAAATGATGGAAAAATGACTAAGTCCAAAAAACTTTTTTTCCAACTTTTTTTAATTTAACCCCCTTGGGATATATATTCTACCCACACACATTTGGAACTCTCCTGGGGTACCCTCACACATATTATTCCCTCATTTAATGGATATTTTCACCAAAAAGTGAAGTTTTCAAAAAGTCAGAAAATTGACTGAAAACGACTTAATATCAAGGACTCATCGGGCGAATCACTCTGGAATTGAAATCGGAATGCTCACTGACATTTTCCCCTCTCCAAAAGTCTGAAAAATGATGGAAAAATGACTAAGTCCAAAAAAATTTTTTCAAACTTTTTTAATTTTACCCCCGTGGGATATATATTCTACCCACATACATTTGGAACTCTCCTGGGGTACCCTCACACATATTCCCTCATTTAATGGATATTTTCACCAAAAAGTGAAGTTTTCAAAAAGTCAGAAAATTGACTGAAAACGACTTAATATCAAGGACTCATCGTGTGAATCACTCTGGAACTGAAATCGGAATGCTCACTGACATATTCCCCTCTCCGAAAGTCTGAAAAATAATGGAAAAATGACTAAGTCCCAAAAAATTTTTTTTAAACTTTTTTCAATTTTACCCCCTTGGGATATATATTCTACCCACACACATTTGGAACTCTCCTGGGGTACCATCACACATATTATTCCCTCATTTAATGGATATTTTCACCAAAAAGTGAAGTTTTCAAAAAGTCAGAAAATTGGCTGAAAATGACTTATTATCAAGGACTCATCGGGCGAATCGCTCTGGAACTGAAATCGGAATGTTCAGTGACATTTTCCCCTCTCCAAAAGTCTGAAAAATAATGGAAAAATGACAGTCCAAAAAAATTTTTTTAAACTTTTTTCAATTTTACGCCCGTGGGATATATATTCTACCCACACACATTTGGAACTCTCCTGGGGTACCCTCACACATATTATTCTCTCATTTAATGGATATTTTCAACAATCGTGAAGTTTTCAAAAAGTCCGAAAATTGGTTGAAAACGACTTAATATCAAGGACTCATCGGGCGAATCACTCTGGAATTGAAATCGGAATGCTCACTTACATTTTCCCCTCTCCAAAAGTCTGAAAAATGATGGAAAAATGACTAAGTCCAAAATTTTTTTCCAACTTTTTTTAATTTTACCCCCGTGGGAAATATATTCTACCCACACACATTTGGAACTCTCCTGGAGTACCCTCACACATATTATTCCCTCATTTAATGGATATTTTCACCAAAAAGTGAAGTTTTCAAAAAGTTAGAAAATTGGCTGAAAATTACTTATTATCAAGGACTCATCGGGCGAATCGCTCTGTAACTGAAATCGGAATGCTCACTGACATTTTCCCCTCTCCGAAAGTCTGAAAAATTATGGAAAAATGACTAAGTTCCAAAAAAATTTTTTTCAACTTTTTTCAATATTACCCCCGTGGGATATATATTCTACCCACACACATTTGGAACTCTCCTGGGGTACCCTCACACATATTCCCTCATTTAATGGATATTTTCACCAAAAAGTGAAGTTTTCAAAAAGTCACAAAATTGGCTGAAAACGACTTAATATCAAGGACTCATCGGGTGAATCACTCTGGAACTGAAATCGGAATGCTCACTGACATTTTCCCCTCTCCAAAAGTCTGAAAAATGATGGAAAAATGACAGTCCAAAAAAATTTTTTTTAAACTTTTTTCAATTTTATGCCCATGGGATATATATTCTACCCACACACATTTGGAACTCTCCTGGGGTACCCTCACACACATTCCCTCATTTAATGGATATTTTCACCAAAAAGTGAAGTTTTCAAAAAGTCAGAAAATTGGCTGAAAACGACTTAATATCAAGGACTCATCGGGCGAATCACTCTGGAATTTAAATCAGAATGCTCACTGACATTTTCCCCTTTCCAAATGTATGAAAAATGATGGAAAAATGACTAAGTCCAAAAAAATTTTTTTTCAACTTTTTTCAATTTTAACCCGTGGGATATATATTCTACCCACACACATTTGGAACTCTCCTGGGGTACCCTCACACATATTATTCTCTCATTTAATGGATATTTTCACCAATCGTGAAGTTTTCAAAAAGTCAGAAAATTGGCTGAAAATGACTTATCATCAAGGACTCATCGGGCGAATCGCTCTGTAACTGAAATCGGAATGCTCACCGACATTTTCCCCTCTCCGAAAGTCTGAAAAATGATGGAAAAATGACTAAGTCCAAAAAAAATTTTTTTTAACTTTTTTCAATATTACCCCCGTGGGATATATATTCTACCCACACACATTTGGAACTCTCCTGGGGTACCCTCACACATATTCCCTCATTTAATGGATATTTTCACCAAAAAGTGAAGTTTTCAAAAAGTCAGAAAATTGGCTGAAAACGACTTAATATCAAGGACTCATCGGCGAATCACTCTGGAATTGAAATCGGAATGCTCACTGACATTTTCCACTCTCCGAAAGTCTGAAAAATGATGGAAAAATGACTAAGTCCAAAAAAATTTTTTCAAACTTTTTTAATTTTACCCCCGTGGGATATATATATTACCCAAACACATTTGGAACTCTCCTGGGGTACCCTCACACATATTCCCTCATTTAATGGATATTTTCACCAAAAAGTGAAGTTTTCAAAAAGTCAGAAAATTGGCTGAAAATGACTTAATATCAAGGACTCATCGTGTGAATCACTCTGGAACTGAAATCGGAATGCTCACTGACATTTTCCCCTCTCCGAAAGTCTGAAAAATAATGGAAAAATGACTAAGTCCCAAAAAATTTTTTTTAAACTTTTTTCAATTTTACCCCCTTGGGATATATATTCTACCCACACACATTTGGAAC
Source organism: Phyllobates terribilis (assembly GCF_046119375.1). Lineage (NCBI taxonomy): Eukaryota > Metazoa > Chordata > Amphibia > Anura > Dendrobatidae > Phyllobates > Phyllobates terribilis. The sequence goes on along the minus strand of NW_027362873.1, from coordinate 5,203,186 downwards.
TCTCCTGGGGTACCATCACACATATTATTCCCTCATTTAATGGATATTTTCACCAAAAAGTGAAGTTTTCAAAAAGTCAGAAAATTGGCTGAAAATGACTTATTATCAAGGACTCATCGGGCGAATCGCTCTGGAACTGAAATCGGAATGTTCACTGACATTTTACCCTCTCCAAAAGTCTGAAAAATGATGGAAAAATGACAGTCCAAAAAAATTTTTTTAAACTTTTTTCAATTTTACGCCCGTGGGATATATATTCTACCACACACATTTGGAACTCTCCTGGGGTACCCTCACACATATTATTCTCTCATTTAATGGATATTTTCAACAATCGTGAAGTTTTCAAAAAGTCCGAAAATTGGTTGAAAACGACTTAATATCAAGGACTCATCGGGCGAATCACTCTGGAATTGAAATCGGAATGCTCACTTACATTTTCCCCTCTCCAAAAGTCTGAAAAATGATGGAAAAATGACTAAGTCCAAAATTTTTTTCCAACTTTTTTTAATTTTACCCCCGTGGGAAATATATTCTACCCACACACATTTGGAACTCTCCTGGAGTACCCTCACACATATTATTCCCTCATTTAATGGATATTTTCACCAAAAAGTGAAGTTTTCAAAAAGTTAGAAAATTGGCTGAAAATTACTTATTATCAAGGACTCATCGGGTGAATCGCTCTGTAACTGAAATCGGAATGCTCACTGACATTTTCCCCTCTCCGAAAGTCTGAAAAATTATGGAAAAATGACTAAGTTCCAAAAAAATTTTTTTCAACTTTTTTCAATATTACCCCCGTGGGATATATATTCTACCCACACACATTTGGAACTCTCCTGGGGTACCCTCACACATATTCCCTCATTTAATGGATATTTTCACCAAAAGTGAAGTTTTCAAAAAGTCACAAAATTGGCTGAAAATGACTTAATATCAAGGACTCATCGGGTGAATCACTCTGGAACTGAAATCGGAATGCTCACTGACATTTTCCCCTCTCCAAAAGTCTGAAAAATGATGGAAAAATGACAGTCCAAAAAAATTTTTTTAAAACTTTTTTCAATTTTATGCCCGTGGGATATATATTCTACCCACACACATTTGGAACTCTCCTGGGGTACCCTCACACATATTCCCTCATTTAATGGATATTTTCACCAAAAAGTGAAGTTTTCAAAAAGTCAGAAAATTGGCTGAAAACGACTTAATATCAAGGACTCATCGGGCGAATCACTCTGGAATTGAAATCAGAATGCTCACTGACATTTTCCCCTTTCCAAATATATGAAAAATGATGGAAAAATGACTAAGTCCAAAAAAATTTTTTTTCAACTTTTTTCAATTTTACCCCCGTGGGATATATATTCTACCCACACACATTTGGAACTCTCCTGGGGTACCCTCACACATATTATTCTCTCATTTAATGGATATTTTCACCAATCGTGAAGTTTTCAAAAAGTCCGAAAATTGGTTGAAAACGACATAATATCAAGGACTCATCGGGCGAATCACTCTGGAATTGAAATCGGAATGCTCACTTACATTTTCCCCTCTCCAAAAGTCTGAAAAATGATGGAAAAATGACTAAGTCCAAAAAAATTTTTCCAACTTTTTTTAATTTTACCCCCGTGGGATATATATTCTAACCAAACACATTTGGAACTCTCCTGGGGTACCCTCACACATATTATTCCCTCATTTAATGGATATTTTCACCAAAAAGTGAAGTTTTCAAAAAGTCAGAAAATTGGCTGAAAATGACTTATTATCAAGGACTCATCGGGCGAATCGCTCTGTAACTGAAATCGGAATGCTCACCGACATTTTCCCCTCTCCGAAAGTCTGAAAAATGATGGAAAAATGACTAAGTCCAAAAAAAATTTTTTTAAACTTTTTTCAATATTACCCCCGTGGGATATATATTCTACCCACACACATTTGGAACTCTCCTGGGGTACCCTCACACATATTCCCTCATTTAATGGATATTTTCACCAAAAAGTGAAGTTTTCAAAAAGTCAGAAAATTGGCTGAAAACGACTTAATATCAAGGACTCATCGGGCGAATCACTCTGGAACTGAAATCGGAATGCTCACTGACATTTTCCCCTCTCCAAATGTTTGAAAAATGATGGAAAAATGACTAAGTCCAAAAAAATTTTTTTAAAACTTTTTTCAATTTTACCCCCGTGGGAAATATATTCTACCCACACACATTTGGAATTCTCCTGGGGTACCCTCACACATATTATTCCCTCATTTAATGGATATTTTCACCAAAAGTGAAGTTTTCAAAAAGTCAGAAAATTGGCTGAAAACGACTTAACATCAAGGACTTATCGGGCGAATCGCTCTGGAACTGAAATCAGAATGCTCACTGACATTTTCCACTCTCCGAAAGTCTGAAAAATAATGGAAAAATGACAGTCCAAAAAAATATTTTTGCAACTTTTTTCAATTTTACCCCCGTGGGATATATATTCTACCCACACACATTTGGAACTCTCCTGGGGTACCTTCACACATATTATTCCCTCATTTAATGGATATTTTCACCAATCGTGAAGTTTTCAAAAAGTCAGAAAATTGGTTGAAAACGACTTAATATCAAGGCCTCATCAGGCGAATCACTCTGGAATTGAAATCGGAATGCTCACTGACATTTTCCCCTCTCCAAATGTTTGAAAAATGATGGAAAAATGACTAAGTCCAAAAAAATTTTTTTAAAACTTTTTTCAATTTTACCCCCGTGGGATATATATTCTACCCACACACATTTGGAATTCTCCTGGGGTACCCTCACACATATTATTCCCTCATTTAATGGATATTTTCACCAAAAGTGAAGTTTTCAAAAAGTCAGAAAATTGTCTGAAAACTACTTAATATCAAGGACTCATCGGGCAAATCGCTCTGGAATTGAAATCGGAATGCTCACTGATATTTTCCCCTCTCCAAATGTCTGAAAAATGCTGGAAAAATGACTAAGTCCAAAAAAATTTTTTTTCAACATTTTTCAATTTTACGCCCGTGGGATATATATTCTACCCACACACATTTGGAACTCTCCTGGGGTACCCTCACACATATTATTCCCTCATTTAATGGATATTTTCACCAATCGTGAAGTTTTCAAAAAGTCAGAAAATTGGTTGAAAACGACTTAATATCAAGGCCTCATCAGGCGAATCACTCTGGAATTGAAATCGGAATGCTCACTGACATTTTCCACTCTCCGAAAGTCTGAAAAATGATGGAAAAATGACTAAGTCCAAAAAAATATTTGTAAAACTTTTTTCAATTTTACGCCCGTGGGATATATATTATATATTCTACCCACACACATTTGGAACTCTCCTGGGGTACCCTCACACATATTCCCTCATTTAAGGGATATTTTCACCAAAAAGTGAAGTTTTCAAAAAGTCAGAAAATTGGCTGAAAACGACTTAATATCAAGGACTCATCGGGCGAATCACTCTGGAACTGAAATCGGAATGCTCACTGACATTTTCCCCCCCCGAAAGTCTGAAAAATAATGGAAAAATGATTAAGTCCCAAAAAAATTTTCTTCAACTTTTTTCAATTTTACCCCCGTGGGATATATATTCTACCCACACACATTTGGAACTCTCCTGGGGTACCATCACACATATTATTCCCTCATTTAATGGATATTTTCACCAATCGTGAAGTTTTCAAAAAGTCAGAAAATTGGCTGAAAACGACTTAATATCAAGGACTCATCGGGCGAATCACTCTGGAATTGAAATCGGAATGCTCACTGACATTTTCCCCTCTCCAAAAGTCTGAAAAATGATGGAAAAATGACTAAGTCCAAAAAAATATTTGTAAAACTTTTTTCAATTTTACGCCCGTGGGATATATATTATATATTCTACCCACACACATTTGGAACTCTCCTGGGGTACCCTCACACATATTCCCTCATTTAATGGATATTTTCACCAAAAAGTGAAGTTTTCAAAAAGTCAGAAAATTGTCTGAAAACTACTTAATATCAAGGACTCATCTGGCGAATCACTCTGGAACTGAAATCGGAATGCTCACTGACATTTTCCCCCCTCCGAAAGTCTGAAAAATAATGGAAAAATGATTAAGTCCCAAAAAAATTTTCTTCAACTTTTTTCAATTTTACCCCCGTGGGATATATATTCTACCCACACACATTTGGAACTCTCCTGGGGTACCATCACACATATTATACCCTCATTTAATGGATATTTTCACAAATCGTGAAGTTTTCAAAAAGTCAGAAAATTGGCTGAAAACGACTTAATATCAAGGACTCATCGGGCGAATTGCTCTGGAACTGAAATCGGAATGCTCACTGACATTTTCCCCTCTCCAAATGTCTGAAAAATGATGGAAAAATGACTAAGTCCAAAAAAATTTTTTTAAAACTTTTTTCAATTTTACCCCCGTGGGATATATATTCTACCCACACACATTTGGAATTCTCCTGGGGTACCCTCACACATATTATTCCCTCATTTAATGGATATTTTCACCAAAAGTGAAGTTTTCAAAAAGTCAGAAAATTGTCTGAAAACTACTTAATATCAAGGACTCATCGGGCAAATCGCTCTGGAATTGAAATCGGAATGCTCACTGATATTTTCCCCTCTCCAAATGTCTGAAAAATGCTGGAAAAATGACTAAGTCCAAAAAAATTTTTTTTCAACATTTTTCAATTTTACGCCCGTGGGATATATATTCTACCCACACACATTTGGAACTCTCCTGGGGTACCCTCACACATATTATTCCCTCATTTAATGGATATTTTCACCAAAAAGTGAAGTTTTCAAAAAGTCAGAAAATTGGTTGAAAACGACTTAATATCAAGGACTCATCGGGCGAATCACTCTGGAATTGAAATCGGAATGCTCACTGACATTTTCCCCTTTCCAAAAGTCTGAAAAATGATGGAAAAATGACTAAGTCCAAAAAAAATTTTTCCAACTTTTTTAATTTTACCCCCGTGGGATATATATTCTACCCACACACATTTGGAACTCTCCTGGGGTACCCTCACACATATTATTCCCTCATTTAATGGATATTTTCACCAAAAAGTGAAGTTTTCAAAAAGTCAGAAAATTGGATGAAAATGACCTATTATCAAGGACTCATCGGGCGAATCGCTCTGGAACTGGAATCGGAATGCTCACTGACATTTTCCCCTCTCCAAAAGTCTGAAAAATGATGGAAAAATGACTAAGTCCAAAAAAATTTTTTTAAAACTTTTTTCAATTTTACGCCCGTGGGATATATATTCTACCCACACACATTTGGAACTCTCCTGGGGTACCCTCACACATATTCCCTCATTTAATGGATATTTTCACCAAAAAGTGAAGTTTTCAAAAAGTCAGAAAATTGGCTGAAAACGACTTATTATCAAGGACTCATCGGGCGAATCACTCTGGAACTGAAATCGGAATGCTCACTGACATTTTCACCTCTCCGAAAGTCTGAAAAATAATGGAAAAATGACTAAGTCCAAAAGAAATTTTTTTAAACTTTTTTCAATTTTACCCCCGTGGGATATATATTCTACCCACACACATTTGGAACTCTCCTGGGGTACCCTCACACATATTATTCCCTCATTTAATGGATATTTTCACCAAAAAGGGAAGTTTTCAAAAAGTCAGAAAATTGGCTGAAAATGACCTATTATCAAGGACTCATCGGGCGAATCGCTCTGGAACTGAAATCGGAATGCTCACTGACATTTTCCCCTCTCCAAAAGTCTGAAAAATGATGGAAAAATGGCTAAGTCTAAAAAAATTTTTTTAAAACTTTTTTCAATTTTACGCCCGTGGGATATATATTATATATTCTACCCACACACATTTGGAACTCTCCTGGGGTACCCTCACACATATTCCCTCATTTAATGGATATTTTCACCAAAAAGTGAAGTTTTCAAAAAGTCAGAAAATTGTCTGAAAACTACTTAATATCAAGGACTCATCTGGCGAATCACTCTGGAACTGAAATCGGAATGCTCACTGACATTTTCCCCCCTCCGAAAGTCTGAAAAATAATGGAAAAATGATTAAGTCCCAAAAAAATTTTCTTCAACTTTTTTCAATTTTACCCCCGTGGGATATATATTCTACCCACACACATTTGGAACTCTCCTGGGGTACCATCACACATATTATTCCCTCATTTAATGGATATTTTCACAAATCGTGAAGTTTTCAAAAAGTCAGAAAATTGGCTGAAAACGACTTAATATCAAGGACTCATCGGGCGAATTGCTCTGGAACTGAAATCGGAATGCTCACTGACATTTTCCCCTCTCCAAATGTCTGAAAAATGATGGAAAAATGACTAAGTCCAAAAAAATTTTTTTAAAACTTTTTTCAATTTTACCCCCGTGGGATATATATTCTACCCACACACATTTGGAATTCTCCTGGGGTACCCTCACACATATTATTCCCTCATTTAATGGATATTTTCACCAAAAGTGAAGTTTTCAAAAAGTCAGAAAATTGTCTGAAAACTACTTAATATCAAGGACTCATCGGGCAAATCGCTCTGGAATTGAAATCGGAATGCTCACTGATATTTTCCCCTCTCCAAATGTCTGAAAAATGCTGGAAAAATGACTAAGTCCAAAAAAATTTTTTTTCAACATTTTTCAATTTTACGCCCGTGGGATATATATTCTACCCACACACATTTGGAACTCTCCTGGGGTACCCTCACACATATTATTCCCTCATTTAATGGATATTTTCACCAAAAAGTGAAGTTTTCAAAAAGTCAGAAAATTGGTTGAAAACGACTTAATATCAAGGACTCATGGGGCGAATCACTCTGGAATTGAAATCGGAATGCTCACTGACATTTTCCCCTTTCCAAAAGTCTGAAAAATGATGGAAAAATGACTAAGTCCAAAAAAAATTTTTCCAACTTTTTTAATTTTACCCCCGTGGGATATATATTCTACCCACACACATTTGGAACTCTCCTGGGGTACCCTCACACATATTATTCCCTCATTTAATGGATATTTTCACCAAAAAGTGAAGTTTTCAAAAAGTCAGAAAATTGGATGAAAATGACCTATTATCAAGGACTCATCGGGCGAATCGCTCTGGAACTGGAATCGGAATGCTCACTGACATTTTGCCCTCTCCAAAAGTCTGAAAAATGATGGAAAAATGACTAAGTCAAAAAAAATTTTTTTAAAACTTTTTTCAATTTTACGCCCGTGGGATATATATTCTACCCACACACATTTGGAACTCTCCTGGGGTACCCTCACACATATTCCCTCATTTAATGGATATTTTCACCAAAAAGTGAAGTTTTCAAAAAGTCAGAAAATTGGCTGAAAACGACTTATTATCAAGGACTCATCGGGCGAATCACTCTGGAACTGAAATCGGAATGCTCACTGACATTTTCACCTCTCCGAAAGTCTGAAAAATAATGGAAAAATGACTAAGTCCAAAAGAAATTTTTTTAAACTTTTTTCAATTTTACCCCCGTGGGATATATATTCTACCCACACACATTTGGAACTCTCCTGGGGTACCCTCACACATATTATTCCCTCATTTAATGGATATTTTCACCAAAAAGGGAAGTTTTCAAAAAGTCAGAAAATTGGCTGAAAATGACCTATTATCAAGGACTCATCGGGCGAATCGCTCTGGAACTGAAATCGGAATGCTCACTGACATTTTCCCCTCTCCAAAAGTCTGAAAAATGATGGAAAAATGGCTAAGTCTAAAAAAATTTTTTTAAAACTTTTTTCAATTTTACGCCCGTGGGATATATATTCTACCCACACACATTTGGAATTCTCCTGGGGTACCCTCACACATATTATTCCCTCATTTAATGGATATTTTCACCAAAAGTAAAGTTTTCAAAGTCAGAAAATTGGCTGAAAATGACTTATTATCAAGGACTCATCGGGCGAATCGCTCTGGAACTGAAATCGGAATGCTCACTGACATTTTCCACTCTCCGAAAGTCTGAAAAATGATGGAAAAATGAGTAAGTCAAAAAAAATTTTTTTTCAACTTTTTTCAATTTTACCCCCGTGGGATATATATTCTACCCACACACATTTGGAACTCTCCTGGGATAACCTCACACATATTATTACCTCATTTAATGGATATTTTCACCAAAAAGTGAAGTTTTCAAAAAGTCAGAAAATTGGCTAAAAACGACTTAACATCAAGGACTCATCGGGCGAATCGCTCTGGAACTGAAATCGGAATGCTCACTGACATTTTCCACTCTCCGAAAGTCTGAAAAATAATGGAAAAATGACAGTCCAAAAAAATATTTTTGCAACTTTTTTCAATTTTACCCCCGTGGGATATATATTCTACCCACACACATTTGGAACTCTCCTGGGGTACCCTCACACATATTCCCTCATTTAATGGATATTTTCACCAAAAAGTGAAGTTTTCAAAAAGTCAGAAAATTGGCTGAAAACGACTTAATATCAAGGACTCATCGGCGAATCACTCTGGAATTGAAATCGGAATGCTCACTGACATTTTCCACTCTCCGAAAGTCTGAAAAATGATGGAAAAATGACTAAGGACAAAAAAAATTTTTTTCAACTTTTTTCAATATTACCCCCGTGGGATATATATTCTACCCACACACATTTGGAACTCTCCTGGGGTACCCTCACACATATTATTCCCTCATTTAATGGATATTTTCACCAAAAGTGAAGTTTTCAAAAAGTCAGAAAATTGGCTGAAAACGACTTATTATCAAGGACTCATCGGGCGAATCACTCTGGAACTGAAATCGGAATGCTCACTGACATTTTCCCCTCTCCGAAAGTCTGAAAAATAATGGAAAAATGACTAAGTCCAAAAGAAATTTTTTTAAACTTTTTTCAATTTTACCCCCGTGGGATATATATTCTACCCACACACATTTGGAACTCTCCTGGGGTACCCTCACACATATTATTCCCTCATTTAATGGATATTTTCACCAAAAAGTGAAGTTTACAAAAAGTCAGAAAATTGGCTGAAAACGACTTAATATCAAGGACTCATCGGGCGAATCACTCTGGAACTGAAATCGGAATGCTCACTGACATTTTCCCAACTCCGAAAGTCTGAAAAATAATGGAAAAATGACTAAGTTCCAAAAAAAATGTTTTCAACTTTTTTCAATTTTACCCCCGTGGGATATATATTCTACCCAAACACATTTGGAACTCTCCTGGGGTACCATCACACATATTATTCCCTCATTTAATGGATATTTTCACCAATCGTGACGTTTTCAAAAAGTCAGAAAATTGGCTGAAAACGACTTAATATCAAGGACTCATCGGGCGAATCACTCTGGAATTGAAATTGGAATGCTCACTGACATTTTCCCCTCTCCAAATGTCTGAAAAATGATGGAAAAATGAATAAGTCCAAAAAAAATTTTTTTCAACTTTTTTCAATATTACCCCCGTGGGATATATATTCTACCCACACACATTTGGAACTCTCCTGGGGTACCCTCACACATATTATTCCCTCATTTAATGGATATTTTCACCAAAAAGTGAAGTTTTCAAAAAGTCAGAAAATTGGCTGAAAATGACTTATTATCAAGGACTCATCGGGCGAATCGCTCTGTAACTGAAATCGGAATGCTCACCGACATTTTCCCCTCTCCGAAAGTCTGAAAAATGATGGAAAAATGACTAAGTCCAAAAAAAATTTTTTTAAACTTTTTTCAATATTACCCCCGTGGGATATATATTCTACCCACACACATTTGGAACTCTCCTGGGGTACCCTCACACATATTCCCTCATTTAATGGATATTTTCACCAAAAAGTGAAGTTTTCAAAAAGTCAGAAAATTGGCTGAAAACGACTTAATATCAAGGACTCATCGGGCAAATCACTCTGGAACTGAAATCGGAATGCTCACTGACATTTTCCCCTTTCCGAAAGTCTGAAAAATAATGGAAAAATGACTAAGTCCAAAAAAATTTTTTTCAACTTTTTTCAATTTTACCCCCGTGGGATATATATTCTACCCACACACATTTGGAACTCTCCTGGGGTACCCTCACACATATTATTCCCTCATTTAATGGATATTTTCACCAATCGTGAAGTTTTCAAAAAGTCAGAAAATTGGTTGAAAACGACGTAATATCAAGGCCTCATCAGGCGAATCACTCTGGAATTGAAATCGAAATGCTCACTGACATTTTCCCCTCTCCAAATGTTTGAAAAATGATGGAAAAATGACTAAGTCCAAAAAAATTTTTGTAAAACTTTTTTCAATTTTACCCCTGTGGGAAATATATTCTACCCACACACATTTGGAATTCTCCTGGGGTACCCTCACACATATTATTCCCTCATTTAATGGATATTTTCACCAAAAGTGAAGTTTTCAAAAAGTCAGAAAATTGGCTGAAAATGACTTATTATCAAGGACTCATCGGGCGAATCGCTCTGGAACTGAAATCGGAATGCTCACTGACATTTTCCACTCTCCGAAAGTCTGAAAAATAATGGAAAAATGACAGTCCAAAAAAATATTTTTGCAACTTTTTTCAATTTTACGCCCGTGGGATATATATTATATATTCTACCCACACACATTTGGAACTCTCCTGGGGTACCCTCACACATATTCCCTCATTTAATGGATATTTTCACCAAAAAGTGAAGTTTTCAAAAAGTCAGAAAATTGGCTGAAAACGACTTAATATCAAGGACTCATCGGGCGAATCACTCTGGAACTGAAATCGGAATGATCACTGACATTTTCCCCCCTCCGAAAGTCTGAAAAATAATGGAAAAATGATTAAGTCCCAAAAAAATTTTCTTCAACTTTTTTCAATTTTACCCCCGTGGGATATATATTCTACCCACACACATTTGGAACTCTCCTGGGGTACCCTCACACATATTATTCCCTCATTTAATGGATATTTTCACCAAAAAGTGAAGTTTTCAAAAAGTCAGAAAATTGGTTGAAAACGACGTAATATCAAGGACTCATCGGGCGAATCACTCTGGAATTGAAATCGGAATGCTCACTGACATTTTCCCCTTTCCAAAAGTCTGAAAAATAATGGAAAAATGACTAAGTCCAAAAGAAATTTTTTTAAACTTTTTTCAATTTTACCCCCGTGGGATATATATTCTACCCACACACATTTGGAACTCTCCTGGGGTACCCTCACACATATTATTCCCTCATTTAATGGATATTTTCACCAAAAAGGGAAGTTTTCAAAAAGTCAGAAAATTGGCTGAAAATGACCTATTATCAAGGACTCATCGGGCGAATCGCTCTGGAACTGAAATCGGAATGCTCACTGACATTTTCCCCTCTCCAAAAGTCTGAAAAATGATGGAAAAATGACTAAGTCTAAAAAAATTTTTTTAAAACTTTTTTCAATTTTACGCCCGTGGGATATATATTCTACCCACACACATTTGGAATTCTCCTGGGGTACCCTCACACATATTATTCCCTCATTTAATGGATATTTTCACCAAAAGTGAAGTTTTCAAAGTCAGAAAATTGGCTGAAAATGACTTATTATCAAGGACTCATCGGGCGAATCGCTCTGGAACTGAAATCGGAATGCTCACTGACATTTTCCACTCTCCGAAAGTCTGAAAAATGATGGAAAAATGAGTAAGTCAAAAAAAAATTTTTTTCAACTTTTTTCAATTTTACCCCCGTGGGATATATATTCTACCCACACACATTTGTAACTCTCCTGGGGTACCCTCACACATATTCCCTCATTTAATGGATATTTTCACCAAAAAGTGAAGTTTTCAAAAAGTCAGAAAATTGGCTGAAAACGACTTATTATCAAGGACTCATTGGGCGAATCACTCTGGAACTGAAATCGGAATGCTCACTGACATTTTCCCCTCTCCGAAAGTCTGAAAAATAATGGAAAAATGACTAAGTCCCAAAAAAAATTTTTTCAACTTTTTTCAATTTTACCCCCGTGGGATATATATTCTACCCAAACACATTTGGAACTCTCCTGGGGTACCATCACACATATTATTCCCTCATTTAATGGATATTTTCACCAATCGTGACGTTTTCAAAAAGTCAGAAAATTGGCTGAAAACGACTTATTATCAAGGACTCATCGGGCGAATCACTCTGGAACTGAAATCGGAATGCTCACTGACATTTTCCCCTCTCCGAAAGTCTGAAAAATAATGGAAAAATGACTAAGTCCAAAAGAAATTTTTTTAAACTTTTTTCAATTTTACCCCCGTGGGATATATATTCTACCCACACACATTTGGAACTCTCCTGGGGTACCCTCACACATATTATTCCCTCATTTAATGGATATTTTCACCAATCGTGACGTTTTCAAAAAGTCAGAAAATTGGCTGAAAACGACTTAATATCAAGGACTCATCGGGCGAAACACTCTGGAATTGAAATCGGAATGCTCACTGACATTTTCCCCTCTCCAAATGTCTGAAAAATGATGGAAAAATGACTAAGTCCAAAAAAAAATTTTTCCAACTTTTTTTAATTTTACCCCCGTGGGATATATATTCTACCCACACACATTTGGAACTCTCCTGGGTACCCTTACACATATTATTCCCTCATTTAATGGATATTTTCACCAAAAAATGAAGTTTTCAAAAAGTCAGAAAATTGTCTGAAAACTACTTAATATCAAGGACTCATCGGGCGAATCGCTCTGGAATTGAAATCGAAATGCTCACTGATATTTTCCCCTCTCCAAATGTCTGAAAAATGATGGAAAAATGACTAAGTACCAAAAAATTTTTTTTCAACATTTTTCAATTTTACGCCCGTGGGATATATATTCTACCCACACACATTTGGAACTCTCCTGGGGTACCCTCACACCTATTATTCCCTCATTTAATGGATATTTTCACCAAAAAGTGAAGTTTTCAAAAAGTCAGAAAATTGGCTGAAAAAGACTTAATATCAAGGACTCATCGGGCGAATCACTCTGGAATTGAAATCGGAATGCTCACTGACATTTTCCCCTCTCCAAAAGTCTGAAAAATGATGGAAAAATGACTAAGTCCAAAAAAAATTTTTCCAACTTTTTTAATTTTACCCCCGTGGGATATATATTCTACCCACACACATTTGGAACTCTCCTGGGGTACCCTCACACATATTATTCCCTCATTTAATGGATATTTTCACCAAAAAGTGAAGTTTTCAAAAAGTCAGAAAATTCGCTGAAAATGACCTATTATCAAGGACTCATCGGGCGAATCGCTCTGGAACTGAAATCGGAATGCTCACTGACATTTTCCCCTCTCCAAAAGTCTGAAAAATGATGGAAAAATGACTAAGTCCAAAAAAATTTTTTCCAACTTTTTTTAATTTTACCCCCGTGGGATATATATTCTACCCACACACATTTGGAACTCTCCTGGGGTACCCTCACACATATTATTCCCTCATTTAATGGATATTTTCACCAAAAAGTGAAGTTTTCAAAAAGTCAGAAAATTGGCTGAAAACGACTTAATATCAAGGCCTCATCGGGCGAATCACTCTGGAACTGAAATCGGAATGCTCACTGACATTTTCCCCTCTCCAAATGTCTGAAAAATGATGGAAAAATGACTAAGTCCAAAAAAATTTTTTTAAAACTTTTTTCTATTTTACCCCCGTGGGATATATATTCTACCCACACACATTTGGAATTCTCCTGGGGTACCCTCACACATATTATTCCCTCATTTAATGGATATTTTCACCAAAAGTGAAGTTTTCAAAAACTCAGAAAATTGGCTGAAAATGACTTATTATCAAGGACTCATCGGGCGAATCGCTCTGGAACTGAAATCGGAATGCTCACTGACATTTTCCACTCTCCGAAAGTCTGAAAAATGATGGAAAAATGACTAAGTCCAAAAAAAATTTTTTTCAACTTTTTTCAATATTACCCCCGTGGGATATATATTCTACCCACACACATTTGGAACTCTCCTGGGGTACCCTCACACATATTCCCTCATTTAATGGATATTTTCACCAAAAAGTGAAGTTTTCAAAAAGTCAGAAAATTGGCTGAAAACGACTTATTATCAAGGATTCATCGGGCGAATCACTCTGGAACTGAAATAGGAATGCTCACTGACGTTTTCCCCTCTCCGAAAGTCTGAAAAATAATGGAAAAATGACTAAGTCCAAAAGAAATTTTTTTAAACTTTTTTCAATTTTACGCCCGTGGGATATATATTATATATTCTACCCACACACATTTGGAACTCTCCTGGGGTACCCTCACACATATTCCCTCATTTAATGGATATTTTCACCAAAAAGTGAAGTTTTCAAAAAGTCAGAAAATTGGCTGAAAACGACTTAATATCAAGGACTCATCGGGCGAATCACTCTGGAACTGAAATCGGAATGATCACTGACATTTTCCCCCCTCCGAAAGTCTGAAAAATAATGGAAAAATGATTAAGTCCCAAAAAAATTTTCTTCAACTTTTTTCAATTTTACCCCCGTGGGATATATATTCTACCCACACACATTTGGAACTCTCCTGGGGTACCCTCACACATATTATTCCCTCATTTAATGGATATTTTCACCAAAAAGTGAAGTTTTCAAAAAGTCAGAAAATTGGTTGAAAACGACGTAATATCAAGGACTCATCGGGCGAATCACTCTGGAATTGAAATCGGAATGCTCACTGACATTTTCCCCTTTCCAAAAGTCTGAAAAATAATGGAAAAATGACTAAGTCCAAAAGAAATTTTTTTAAACTTTTTTCAATTTTACCCCCGTGGGATATATATTCTACCCACACACATTTGGAACTCTCCTGGGGTACCCTCACACATATTATTCCCTCATTTAATGGATATTTTCACCAAAAAGGGAAGTTTTCAAAAAGTCAGAAAATTGGCTGAAAATGACCTATTATCAAGGACTCATCGGGCGAATCGCTCTGGAACTGAAATCGGAATGCTCACTGACATTTTCCCCTCTCCAAAAGTCTGAAAAATGATGGAAAAATGACTAAGTCTAAAAAAATTTTTTTAAAACTTTTTTCAATTTTACGCCCGTGGGATATATATTCTACCCACACACATTTGGAATTCTCCTGGGGTACCCTCACACATATTATTCCCTCATTTAATGGATATTTTCACCAAAAGTGAAGTTTTCAAAGTCAGAAAATTGGCTGAAAATGACTTATTATCAAGGACTCATCGGGCGAATCGCTCTGGAACTGAAATCGGAATGCTCACTGACATTTTCCACTCTCCGAAAGTCTGAAAAATGATGGAAAAATGAGTAAGTCAAAAAAAATTTTTTTTCAACTTTTTTCAATTTTACCCCCGTGGGATATATATTCTACCCACACACATTTGTAACTCTCCTGGGGTACCCTCACACATATTCCCTCATTTAATGGATATTTTCACCAAAAAGTGAAGTTTTCAAAAAGTCAGAAAATTGGCTGAAAACGACTTATTATCAAGGACTCATTGGGCAAATCACTCTGGAACTGAAATCGGAATGCTCACTGACATTTTCCCCTCTCCGAAAGTCTGAAAAATAATGGAAAAATGACTAAGTCCCAAAAAAAATTTTTTCAACTTTTTTCAATTTTACCCCCGTGGGATATATATTCTACCCAAACACATTTGGAACTCTCCTGGGGTACCATCACACATATTATTCCCTCATTTAATGGATATTTTCACCAATCGTGACGTTTTCAAAAAGTCCGAAAATTGGCTGAAAACGACTTAATATCAAGGACTCATCGGGCGAATCACTCTGGAATTGAAATCGGAATGCTCACTGACATTTTCCCCTCTCCAAATGTCTGAAAAATGATGGAAAAATGACTAAGTCCAAAAAAAATTTTTTTCAACTTTTTTCAATATTACCCCCGTGGGATATATATTCTACCCACACACATTTGGAACTCTCCTGGGGTACCCTCACACATATTATTCCCTCATTTAATGGATATTTTCACCAAAAGTGAAGTTTTCAAAAAGTCAGAAAATTGGCTGAAAATGACTTATTATCAAGGACTCATTGGGCGAATCGCTCTGGAACTGAAATCGGAATGCTCACTGACATTTTCCCCTCTCCGAAAGTCTGAAAAATGATGGAAAAATGACTAAGTCCAAAAAAAATTTTTTTCAACTTTTTTCAATATTATTCCCGTGGGATATATATTCTACCCACACACATTTGTAACTCTCCTGGGGTACCCTCACACATATTCCCTCATTTAATGGATATTTTCACCAAAAAGTGAAGTTTTCAAAAAGTCAGAAAATTGGCTGAAAACGACTTATTATCAAGGACTCATCGGGCGAATCACTCTGGAACTGAAATCGGAATGCTCACTGACATTTTCCCCTCTCCGAAAGTCTGAAAAATAATGGAAAAATGACTAAGTCCAAAAGAAATTTTTTTAAACTTTTTTCAATTTTACCCCCGTGGGATATATATTCTACCCACACACATTTGGAACTCTCCTGGGGTACCCTCACACATATTATTCCCTCATTTAATGGATATTTTCACCAAAAAGTGAAGTTTTCAAAAAGTCAGAAAATTGGCTGAAAAAGACTTAATATCAAGGACTCATCGGGCGAATCACTCTGGAATTGAAATCGGAATGCTCACTGACATTTTCCCCTCTCCAAAAGTCTGAAAAATGATGGAAAAATGACTAAGTCCAAAAAAAATTTTTCCAACTTTTTTAATTTTACCCCCGTGGGATATATATTCTACCCACACACATTTGGAACTCTCCTGGGGTACCCTCACACATATTATTCCCTCATTTAATGGATATTTTCACCAAAAAGTGAAGTTTTCAAAAAGTCAGAAAATTCGCTGAAAATGACCTATTATCAAGGACTCATCGGGCGAATCGCTCTGGAACTGAAATCGGAATGCTCACTGACATTTTCCCCTCTCCAAAAGTCTGAAAAATGATGGAAAAATGACTAAGTCCAAAAAAATTTTTTCCAACTTTTTTTAATTTTACCCCCGTGGGATATATATTCTACCCACACACATTTGGAACTCTCCTGGGGTACCCTTACACATATTATTCCCTCATTTAATGGATATTTTCACCAAAAAATGAAGTTTTCAAAAAGTCAGAAAATTGTCTGAAAACTACTTAATATCAAGGACTCATCGGGCGAATCGCTCTGGAATTGAAATCGAAATGCTCACTGATATTTTCCCCTCTCCAAATGTCTGAAAAATGATGGAAAAATGACTAAGTCCCAAAAAATTTTTTTTCAACATTTTTCAATTTTACGCCCGTGGGATATATATTCTACCCACACACATTTGGAACTCTCCTGGGGTACCCTCACACATATTATTCCCTCATTTAATGGATATTTTCACCAAAAAGTGAAGTTTTCAAAAAGTCAGAAAATTGGCTGAAAACGACTTAATATCAAGGCCTCATCGGGCGAATCACTCTGGAACTGAAATCGGAATGCTCACTGACATTTTCTCCTCTCCAAATGTCTGAAAAATGATGGAAAAATGACTAAGTCCAAAAAAATTTTTTTAAAACTTTTTTCAATTTTACCCCCGTGGGATATATATTCTACCCACACACATTTGGAATTCTCCTGGGGTACCCTCACACATATTATTCCCTCATTTAATGGATATTTTCACCAAAAGTGAAGTTTTCAAAAAGTCAGAAAATTGGCTGAAAATGACTTATTATCAAGGACTCATCGGGCGAATCGCTCTGGAACTGAAATCGGAATGCTCACTGACATTTTCCACTCTCCGAAAGTCTGAAAAATGATGGAAAAATGAGTAAGTCAAAAAAAATTTTTTTTCAACTTTTTTCAATTTTACCCCCGTGGGATATATATTCTACCCACACACATTTGGAACTCTCCTGGGATACCCTCACACATATTATTACCTCATTTAATGGATATTTTCACCAAAAAGTGAAGTTTTCAAAAAGTCAGAAAATTGGCTGAAAATGACTTAACATCAAGGACTCATCGGGGGAATCGCTCTGGAACTGAAATCGGAATGCTCACTGACATTTTCCACTCTCCGAAAGTCTGAAAAATAATGGAAAAATGACAGTCCAAAAAAATATTTTTGCAACTTTTTTCAATTTTACCCCCGTGGGATATATATTCTACCCACACACATTTGGAACTCTCCTGGGGTACCCTCACACATATTCCCTCATTTAATGGATATTTTCACCAAAAAGTGAAGTTTTCAAAAAGTCAGAAAATTCGCTGAAAACGACTTAATATCAAGGACTCATCGGCGAATCACTCTGGAATTGAAATCGGAATGCTCACTGACATTTTCCACTCTCCGAAAGTCTGAAAAATGATGGAAAAATGACTAAGTCCAAAAAAAATTTTTTTCAACTTTTTTCAATATTACCCCCGTGGGATATATATTCTACCCACACACATTTGGAACTCTCCTGGGGTACCCTCACACATATTATTCCCTCATTTAATGGATATTTTCACCAAAAGTGAAGTTTTCAAAAAGTCAGAAAATTGGCTGAAAATGACTTATTATCAAGGACTCATTGGGCGAATCGCTCTGGAACTGAAATCGGAATGCTCACTGACATTTTCCCCTCTCCGAAAGTCTGAAAAATGATGGAAAAATGACTAAGTCCAAAAAAAATTTTTTTCAACTTTTTTCAATATTACCCCCGTGGGATATATATTCTACCCACACACATTTGTAACTCTCCTGGGGTACCCTCACACATATTCCCTCATTTAATGGATATTTTCACCAAAAAGTGAAGTTTTCAAAAAGTCAGAAAATTGGCTGAAAACGACTTATTATCAAGGACTCATCGGGCGAATCACTCTGGAACTGAAATAGGAATGCTCACTGACGTTTTCCCCTCTCCGAAAGTCTGAAAAATAATGGAAAAATGACTAAGTCCAAAAGAAATTTTTTTAAACTTTTTTCAATTTTACCCCCGTGGGATATATATTCTACCCACACACATTTGGAACTCTCCTGGGGTACCCTCACACATATTATTCCCTCATTTAATGGATATTTTCACCAATCGTGACGTTTTCAAAAAGTCAGAAAATTGGCTGAAAACGACTTAATATCAAGGACTCATCGGGCGAATCGCTCTGGAACTGAAATCGGAATGCTCACTGACATTTTCCACTCTCCGAAAGTCTGAAAAATGATGGAAAAATGACTAAGTCCAAAAAAATTTTTTTAAAACTTTTTTCAATTTTACCCCCGTGGGATATATATTCTACCCACACACATTTGGAACTCTCCTGGGATACCCTCACACATATTATTACCTCATTTAATGGATATTTTCACCAAAAAGTGAAGTTTTCAAAAAGTCAGAAAATTGGCTGAAAACGACTTAACATCAAGGACTCATCGGGCGAATCGCTCTGGAACTGAAATCGGAATGCTCACTGACATTTTCCACTCTCCGAAAGTCTGAAAAATAATGGAAAAATGACAGTCCAAAAAAATATTTTTGCAACTTTTTTAATTTTACCCCCGTGGGATATATATTCTACCCACACACATTTGGAACTCTCCTGGGGTACCCTCACACATATTATTCCCTCATTTAATGGATATTTTCACCAAAAAGTGAAGTTTTCAAAAAGTCAGAAAATTCGCTGAAAATGACCTATTATCAAGGACTCATCGGGCGAATCGCTCTGGAACTGAAATCGGAATGCTCACTGACATTTTCCCCTCTCCAAAAGTCTGAAAAATGATGGAAAAATGACTAAGTCCAAAAAAATTTTTTCCAACTTTTTTTAATTTTACCCCCGTGGGATATATATTCTACCCACACACATTTGGAACTCTCCTGGGGTACCCTTACACATATTATTCCCTCATTTAATGGATATTTTCACCAAAAAATGAAGTTTTCAAAAAGTCAGAAAATTGTCTGAAAACTACTTAATATCAAGGACTCATCGGGCGAATCGCTCTGGAATTGAAATCGAAATGCTCACTGATATTTTCCCCTCTCCAAATGTCTGAAAAATGATGGAAAAATGACTAAGTCCCAAAAAATTTTTTTTCAACATTTTTCAATTTTACGCCCGTGGGATATATATTCTACCCACACACATTTGGAACTCTCCTGGGGTACCCTCACACATATTATTCCCTCATTTAATGGATATTTTCACCAAAAAGTGAAGTTTTCAAAAAGTCAGAAAATTGGCTGAAAACGACTTAATATCAAGGCCTCATCGGGCGAATCACTCTGGAACTGAAATCGGAATGCTCACTGACATTTTCCCCTCTCCAAATGTCTGAAAAATGATGGAAAAATGACTAAGTCCAAAAAAATTTTTTTAAAACTTTTTTCAATTTTACCCCCGTGGGATATATATTCTACCCACACACATTTGGAATTCTCCTGGGGTACCCTCACACATATTATTCCCTCATTTAATGGATATTTTCACCAAAAGTGAAGTTTTCAAAAAGTCAGAAAATTGGCTGAAAATGACTTATTATCAAGGACTCATCGGGCGAATCGCTCTGGAACTGAAATCGGAATGCTCACTGACATTTTCCACTCTCCGAAAGTCTGAAAAATGATGGAAAAATGAGTAAGTAAAAAAAAATTTTTTTTCAACTTTTTTCAATTTTACCCCCGTGGGATATATATTCTACCCACACACATTTGGAACTCTCCTGGGATACCCTCACACATATTATTACCTCATTTAATGGATATTTTCACCAAAAAGTGAAGTTTTCAAAAAGTCAGAAAATTGGCTGAAAATGACTTAACATCAAGGACTCATCGGGGGAATCGCTCTGGAACTGAAATCGGAATGCTCACTGACATTTTCCACTCTCCTAAAGTCTGAAAAATAATGGAAAAATGACAGTCCAAAAAAATATTTTTGCAACTTTTTTCAATTTTACCCCCGTGGGATATATATTCTACCCACACACATTTGGAACTCTCCTGGGGTACCCTCACACATATTCCCTCATTTAATGGATATTTTCACCAAAAAGTGAAGTTTTCAAAAAGTCAGAAAATTCGCTGAAAACGACTTAATATCAAGGACTCATCGGCGAATCACTCTGGAATTGAAATCGGAATGCTCACTGACATTTTCCACTCTCCGAAAGTCTGAAAAATGATGGAAAAATGACTAAGTCCAAAAAAAATTTTTTTCAACTTTTTTCAATATTACCCCCGTGGGATATATATTCTACCCACACACATTTGGAACTCTCCTGGGGTACCCTCACACATATTATTCCCTCATTTAATGGATATTTTCACCAAAAGTGAAGTTTTCAAAAAGTCAGAAAATTGGCTGAAAATGACTTATTATCAAGGACTCATTGGGCGAATCGCTCTGGAACTGAAATCGGAATGCTCACTGACATTTTCCCCTCTCCGAAAGTCTGAAAAATGATGGAAAAATGACTAAGTCCAAAAAAAATTTTTTTCAACTTTTTTCAATATTACCCCCGTGGGATATATATTCTACCCACACACATTTGTAACTCTCCTGGGGTACCCTCACACATATTCCCTCATTTAATGGATATTTTCACCAAAAAGTGAAGTTTTCAAAAAGTCAGAAAATTGGCTGAAAACGACTTAATATCAAGGACTCATCGGGCGAATCGCTCTGGAGCTGAAATCGGAATGCTCACTGACATTTTCCACTCTCCGAAAGTCTGAAAAATGATGGAAAAATGACTAAGTCCAAAAAAATTTTTTTAAAACTTTTTTCAATTTTACCCCCGTGGGATATATATTCTACCCACACACATTTGGAACTCTCCTGGGATACCCTCACACATATTATTACCTCATTTAATGGATATTTTCACCAAAAAGTGAAGTTTTCAAAAAGTCAGAAAATTGGCTGAAAACGACTTAACATCAAGGACTCATCGGGCGAATCGCTCTGGAACTGAAATCGGAATGCTCACTGACATTTTCCACTCTCCGAAAGTCTGAAAAATAATGGAAAAATGACAGTCCAAAAAAATATTTTTGCAACTTTTTTCAATTTTACCCCCGTGGGATATATATTCTACCCACACACATTTGGAACTCTCCTGGGGTACCCTCACACATATTCCCTCATTCAATGGATATTTTCACCAAAAAGTGAAGTTTTCAAAAAGTCAGAAAATTGGCTGAAAACGACTTAATATCAAGGACTCATCGGCGAATCACTCTGGAATTGAAATCGGAATGCTCACTGACATTTTCCACTCTCCAAAAGTCTGAAAAATGATGGAAAAATGACTAAGTCCAAAAAAAATTTTTTTCAACTTTTTTCAATATTACCCCCGTGGGATATATATTCTACCCACACACATTTGGAACTCTCCTGGGGTACCCTCACACATATTATTCCCTCATTTAATGGATATTTTCACCAAAAAGTGAAGTTTTCAAAAAGTCAGAAAATTGGCTGAAAATGACCTATTATCAAGGACTCATCGGGCGAATCGCTCTGGAACTGAAATCGGAATGCTCACTGACATTTTCCCCTCTCCAAAAGTCTGAAAAATGATGGAAAAATGACTAAGTCCAAAAAAATTTTTTTAAAACTTTTTTCAATTTTACGCCCGTGGGATATATATTCTACCCACACACATTTGGAACTCTCCTGGGGTACCCTCACACATATTCCCTCATTTAATGGATATTTTCACCAAAAAGTGAAGTTTTCAAAAAGTCAGAAAATTGTCTGAAAACGACTTAATATCAAGGACTCATCGGGCAAATCACTCTGGAACTGAATTCGGAATGCTCACTGACATTTTCCCCTCTCCGAAAGTCTGAAAAATAATTTAAAAATGACTAAGTCCCAAAAAAATTTTCTTCAACTTTTTTCAATTTTACCCCCGTGGGATATATATTCTACCCACACACATTTGGAATTCTCCTGGGGTACCCTCACACATATTATTCCCTCATTTAATGGATATTTTCACCAAAAGTGAAGTTTTCAAAAAGTCAGAAAATTGGCTGAAAATGACTTATTATCAAGGACTCGTCGGGCGAATCGCTCTGGAACTGAAATCGGAATGCTCACTGACATTTTCCACTCTCCGAAAGTCTGAAAAATGATGGAAAAATGACTAAGTCCAAAAAAATTTTTTTAAAACTTTTTTCAATTTTACGCCCGTGGGATATATATTCTACCCACACACATTTGGAACTCTCCTGGGGTACCCTCACACATATTATTCCCTCATTTAATGGATATTTTCACCAAAAAGTGAAGTTTTCAAAAAGTCAGAAAATTGGCTGAAAACGACTTAACATCAAGGACTCATCGGGCGAATCGCTCTGGAACTGAAATCAGAATGCTCACTGACATTTTCCACTCTCCGAAAGTCTGAAAAATGATGGAAAAATGACTAAGTCCAACAAAAGTTTTTTTCAACTTTTTTCAATTTTACCCCTGTGGGATATAT
Source organism: Phyllobates terribilis (assembly GCF_046119375.1). NCBI lineage: Eukaryota > Metazoa > Chordata > Amphibia > Anura > Dendrobatidae > Phyllobates > Phyllobates terribilis. The sequence goes on along the minus strand of NW_027362873.1, from coordinate 5,179,633 downwards.
ATTCTACCCACACATGTGGAACTCTCCTGGGGTACCCTCACACATATTCCCTCATTTAATGGAGATTTTCACCAAAAAGGGAAGTTTTCAAAAAGTCAGAATATTGGCTGAAAACGACTTAATATCAAGGACTCATCGGGCGAATCGCTCTGGAACTGAAATAGGAATGCTCACTGACATTTTCCCCTCTCCGAAAGTCTGAAAAATAATGGAAAAATGACTAAGTCCCAAAAAAATTTTTTTCACCTTTTTTCAATTTTACCCCCGTGGGATATATATTCTACCCACACACATTTGGAACTCTCCTGGGGTACCCTCACACATATTCCCTCATTTAATGGATATTTTCACCAAAAAGTGAAGTTTTCAAACAGTCAGAAAATTGGCTGAAAACGACTTAATATCAAGGACTCATCGGCGAATCACTCTGGAATTGAAATCGGAATGCTCACTGACATTTTCCACTCTCCGAAAGTCTGAAAAATGATGGAAAAATGACTTAGTCCAAAAAAAATTTTTTTCAACTCTTTTCAATATTACCCCCGTGGGATATATATTTTACCCACACACATTTGGAACTCTCCTGGGGTACCCTCACACATATTATTCCCTCATTTAATGGATATTTTCACCAAAAAGAGAAGTTTTCAAAAAGTCAGAAAATTGGCTGAAAATGACTTATTATCAAGGACTCATTGGGCGAATCGCTCTGGAACTGAAATCGGAATGCTCACTGACATTTTCCACTCTCCGAAAGTCTGAAAAATGCTGGAAAAATGACTAAGTCCAAAAAAAATTTTTTTCAACTTTTTTCAATTTTACCCCCGTGGGATATATATTCTACCCACACACATTTGGAACTCTCCTGGAGTACCCTCACACATATTCCCTCATTTAATGGATATTTTCACCAAAAAGTGAAGTTTTCAAAAAGTCAGAAAATTGGCTGAAAACGACTTAATATCATGGACTCATCGGGCGAATCACTCTGGAGCTGAAATCGGAATGCTCACTGACATGTTCCCCTCTCCAAAAGTCTGAAAAATTATGGCAAAATGACTAAGTCCAAAAAATTTTTTTTTTACATTTTTTCAATTTTACCCCCGTGGGATATATATTCTACCCACACACATTTGGAACTCTCCTGGGGTACCCTCACACATATTATTCCCTCATTTAATGGATATTTTCACCAAAAAGTGAAGTTTTCAAAAAGTCAGAAAATTGGCTGAAAATGACTTATTATCAAGGACTCATCGGGCGAATCGCTCTGGAACTAAAATCGGAATGCTCACTGACATTTTCCCCTCTCCGAAAGTCTGAAAAATAATGGAAAAATGATTAAGTCAAAAAAAATTTTTTTTCAACTTTTTTCAATTTTACCCCCGTGGGATATATATTCTACCCACACACATTTGGAACTCTCCTGGGGTACCCTCACACATATTATTCCCTCATTTAATGGATATTTTCACCAATCGTGAAGTTTTCAAATAGTCAGAAAATTGGCTGAAAACGACTTAATATCAAGAACACATCGGGCGAATCACTCTGGAATTGAAATCGGAATGCTCACTGACATTTTCCCCTCTCTGAAATTCTGAAAAATAATGGAAAAATGACAGTCCAAAAAAATATTTTTGCAACTTTTTTCAATTTTACCCCCGTGGGATATATATTCTACCCACACACATTTGGAACTCTCCTGGGGTACCCTCACACATATTCCCTCATTTAATGGATATTTTCACCAAAAAGTGAAGTTTTCAAAAAGTCAGAAAATTGGCTGAAAACGACTTAATATCAAGGACTCATCGACGAATCACTCTGGAATTGAAATCGGAATGCTCACTGACATTTTCCACTCTCCGAAAGTCTGAAAAATGATGGAAAAATGACTTAGTCCAAAAAAAATTTTTTTCAACTCTTTTCAATATTACCCCCGTGGGATATATATTCTACCCACACACATTTGGAACTCTCCTGGGGTACCCTCACACATATTATTCCCTCATTTAATGGATATTTTCACCAAAAAGTGAAGTTTTCAAAAAGTCAGAAAATTGGCTGAAAATGACTTATTATCAAGGACTCATTGGGCGAATCGCTCTGGAACTGAAATCGGAATGCTCACTGACATTTTCCACTCTCCGAAAGTCTGAAAAATGCTGGAAAAATGACTAAGTCCAAAAAAAATTTTTTTCAACTTTTTTCAATTTTACCCCCGTGGGATATATATTCTACCCACACACATTTGGAACTCTCCTGGAGTACCCTCACACATATTCCCTCATTTAATGGATATTTTCACCAAAAAGTGAAGTTTTCAAAAAGTCAGAAAATTGGCTGAAAACGACTTAATATCATGGACTCATCGGGCGAATCACTCTGGAGCTGAAATCGGAATGCTCACTGACATGTTCCCCTCTCCAAAAGTCTGAAAAATTATGGCAAAATGACTAAGTCCAAAAAATTTTTTTTTTACATATTTTCAATTTTACCCCCGTGGGATATATATTCTACCCACACACATTTGGAACTCTCCTGGGGTACCCTCACACATATTATTCCCTCATTTAATGGATATTTTCACCAAAAAGTGAAGTTTTCAAAAAGTCAGAAAATTGGCTGAAAATGACTTATTATCAAGGACTCATCGGGCGAATCGCTCTGGAACTAAAATCGGAATGCTCACTGACATTTTCCCCTCTACGAAAGTCTGAAAAATAATGGAAAAATGATTAAGTCAAAAAAAATTTTTTTGCAACTTTTTTCAATTTTACCCCCGTGGGATATATATTCTACCCACACACATTTGGAACTCTCCTGGGGTACCCTCACACATATTATTCCCTCATTTAATGGATATTTTCACCAATCGTGAAGTTTTCAAATAGTCAGAAAATTGGCTGAAAACGACTTAATATCAAGAACACATCGGGCGAATCACTCTGGAATTGAAATCGGAATGCTCACTGACATTTTCCCCTCTCTGAAAGTCTGAAAAATAATGGAAAAATGACTAAGTCTAAAAAAATTTTTTTAGTTTTTTTTTCAATTTTACCCCCGTGGAATATATATTCTACCCACACACATTTGGAACTCTCCTGGGGTACCCTCACACATATTATTCCCTCATTTAATGGATATTTTCACCAAAAAGTGAAGTTTTCAAAAAGTCAGATAATTGGCTGAAAATGACTTATTATCAAGGACTCATCGGGCGAATCGCTCTGGAACTGATATCGGAATGCTCACTGACATTTTCCACTCTCCGAAAGTCTGAAAAATAATGGAAAAATGATTAAGTCCAAAAAAATTTTTTTCAACTTTTTTCAATTTTACCCCCGTGGGATATATATTCTACCCACACACATTTGGAACTCTCCTGGGGTACCCTCACACATATTATTCCCTCATTTAATGGATATTTTCACCAATCGTGAAGTTTTCAAAAAGTCAGAAAATTGGCTGAAAACGACTTAATATCAAGGACTCATCGGGCAAATCACTGTGGAACTGAAATCGGAATGCTCACTGACATTTTCCACTCTCCGAAAGTCTGAAAAATGATGGAAAAATGACTAAGTCCAAAAAAAAATTTTTTCAGCTTTTTTCAATATTACCCCCGTGGGATATATATTCTACCCACACACATTTGGAACTCTCCTGGGGTACACTCACACATATTATTCCCTCATTTAATGGATATTTTCACCAAAAAGTGAAGTTTTCAAAAAGTCAGAAAATTGGCTGAAAATTTCTTATTATCAAGGACTCATCGGGCGAATCTCTCTGGAACTGAAATCGGAATGCTCACTGACATTTTCCCCTCTCCGAAAGTCTGAAAAATGATGGAAAAATGACTAAGTCCAAAAAAATTTTTTTTCAACTTTTTTCAATATTACCCCCGTGGGATATATATTCTACCCACACACATTTGGAACTCTCCTGGGGTACCCTCACACATATTCCCTCATTTAATGGAGATTTTCACCAAAAAGTGAAGTTTTCAAAAAGTCAGAAAATTGGTTGAAAACGACTTAATATCAAGGACTCATCGGGCGAATCACTGTGGAACTGAAATCGGAATGCTCACTGACATTTTCCCCTCTCGGAATGTCTGAAAAATAATGTAAAAATGACTAAGTCCCAAAAAATTTTTTTTCACCTTTTTTCAATTTTACCCCCGTGGGATATATATTCTACCCACACACATTTGGAACTCTCCTGGGGCACCATCACACATATTATTCCCTCATTTAATGGATATTTTCACCAATCGTGAAGTTTTCAAATAGTCAGAAAATTGGCTGAAAACGACTTAATATCAAGGACTCATCGGGCGAATCACTCTGGAATTGAAATCGGAATGCTCACTGACATTTTCCCCTCTCCAAAAGTCTGAAAAATGATGGAAAAATGACTAAGTCCAAAAAAATTTTTTTTCAACTTTTTTCAATTTTACCCCCGTGGGATATATATTCTACCCACACACATTTGGAACTCTCCTGGGGTACCCTCACACATATTATTCCCTCATTTAATGGATATTTTCACCAATCGTGAAGTTTTCAAAAAGTCAGAAAATTGGCTGAAAACGACTTAATATCAAGGACTCATCGGGCGAATCACTCTGGAATTGAAATCGGAATCCTCACTGACATTTTCCCCTCTCCAAAAGTCTGAAAAATGATGGAAAAATGACTAAGTCCAAAAAAATTGTTTTAAAATTTTTTTCAATTTTACCTCCGTGGGATATATATTCAACCAACACACATTTGGAACTCTCCTGGGGAACCCTCACACATATTATTCCCTCATTTAATGGATATTTTCACCAAAAAGTGAAGTTTTCAAAAAGTCAGAAAATTGGCTAAAAATGACTTATTATCAAGGACTCATCGGGCGAATCACTCTGGAACTGAAATCGGAATGCTCACTGACATTTTCCCCTCTCCGAAAGTCTGAAAAATAATGGAAAAATGACTAAGTCCAAAAAAATTTTTTAAAATTTTTTTTCAATTTTACCCCCGTGGGATATATATTCTACCCACACACATTTGCAACTCTCCTGGGGTACCCTCACACATATTATTCCCTCATTTAATGGATATTTTCACCAAAAAGTGAAGTTTTCAAAAAGTCAAAAAATTGGCTGAAAACGACTTCACATCAAGGACTCATCAGGCGAATCGCTCTGAAACTGAAATCACAATGCTCACTGACATTTTCCACTCTCTGAAATTCTGAAAAATAATGGAAAAATGACAGTCCAAAAAAATATTTTTGCAACTTTTTTCAATTTTACCCCCGTGGGATATATATTCTACCCACACACATTTGGAACTCTCCTGGGGTACCCTCACACATATTCCCTCATTTAATGGATATTTTCACCAAAAAGTGAAGTTTTCAAAAAGTCAGAAAATTGGCTGAAAACGACTTAATATCAAGGACTCATCGGCGAATCACTCTGGAATTGAAATCGGAATGCTCACTGACATTTTCCACTCTCCGAAAGTCTGAAAAATGATGGAAAAATGACTTAGTCCAAAAAAAATTTTTTTCAACTCTTTTCAATATTACCCCCGTGGGATATATATTCTACCCACACACATTTGGAACTCTCCTGGGGTACCCTCACACATATTATTCCCTCATTTAATGGATATTTTCACCAAAAAGTGAAGTTTTCAAAAAGTCAGAAAATTGGCTGAAAATGACTTATTATCAAGGACTCATTGGGCGAATCACTCTGGAACTGAAATCGGAATGCTCACTGACATTTTCCACTCTCCGAAAGTCTGAAAAATGCTGGAAAAATGACTAAGTCCAAAAAAAATTTTTTTCAACTTTTTTCAATTTTACCCCCGTGGGATATATATTTTACCCACACACATTTGGAACTCTCCTGGAGTACCCTCACACATATTCCCTCATTTAATGGATATTTTCACCAAAAAGTGAAGTTTTCAAAAAGTCAGAAAATTGGCTGAAAACGACTTAATATCATGGACTCATCGGGCGAATCACTCTGGAGCTGAAATCGGAATGCTCACTGACATGTTCCCCTCTCCAAAAGTCTGAAAAATTATGGCAAAATGACTAAGTCCAAAAAAATTTTTTTTTACATTTTTTCAATTTTACCCCCGTGGGATATATATTCTACCCACACACATTTGGAACTCTCCTGGGGTACCCTCACACATATTCCCTCATTTAATGGAGATTTTTACCAAAAAGTGAAGTTTTCAAAAAGTCAGAAAATTGGTTGAAAACGACTTAATATCAAGGACTCATCGGGCGAATCACTGTGGAACTGAAATCGGAATGCTCACTGACATTTTCCCCTCTCCGAAAGTCTGAAAAATAATGGAAAAATGACTAAGTCCCAAAAAAATTTTTTTCACCTTTTTTCAATTTTACCCCCGTGGGATATATATTCTACCCACACACATTTGGAACTCTCCTGGGGTACCCTCACACATATTATTCCCTCATTTAATGGATATTTTCACCAATCGTGAAGTTTTCAAAAAGTCAGAAAATTGGCTGAAAACGACTTAATATCAAGGACTCATCGGGCGAATCACTCTGGAATTGAAATCGGAATCCTCACTGACATTTTCCCCTCTCCAAAAGTCTGAAAAATGATGGAAAAATGACTAAGTCCAAAAAAATTGTTTTAAAATTTTTTTCAATTTTACCTCCGTGGGATATATATTCAACCAACACACATTTGGAACTCTCCTGGGGAACCCTCACACATATTATTCCCTCATTTAATGGATATTTTCACCAAAAAGTGAAGTTTTCAAAAAGTCAGAAAATTGGCTAAAAATGACTTATTATCAAGGACTCATCGGGCGAATCACTCTGGAACTGAAATCGGAATGCTCACTGACATTTTCCCCTCTCCGAAAGTCTGAAAAATAATGGAAAAATGACTAAGTCCAAAAAAATTTTTTAAAATTTTTTTTCAATTTTACCCCCGTGGGATATATATTCTACCCACACACATTTGCAACTCTCCTGGGGTACCCTCACACATATTATTCCCTCATTTAATGGATATTTTCACCAAAAAGTGAAGTTTTCAAAAAGTCAAAAAATTGGCTGAAAACGACTTCACATCAAGGACTCATCAGGCGAATCGCTCTGAAACTGAAATCACAATGCTCACTGACATTTTCCACTCTCTGAAATTCTGAAAAATAATGGAAAAATGACAGTCCAAAAAAATATTTTTGCAACTTTTTTCAATTTTACCCCCGTGGGATATATATTCTACCCACACACATTTGGAACTCTCCTGGGGTACCCTCACACATATTCCCTCATTTAATGGATATTTTCACCAAAAAGTGAAGTTTTCAAAAAGTCAGAAAATTGGCTGAAAACGACTTAATATCAAGGACTCATCGGCGAATCACTCTGGAATTGAAATCGGAATGCTCACTGACATTTTCCACTCTCCGAAAGTCTGAAAAATGATGGAAAAATGACTTAGTCCAAAAAAAATTTTTTTCAACTCTTTTCAATATTACCCCCGTGGGATATATATTCTACCCACACACATTTGGAACTCTCCTGGGGTACCCTCACACATATTATTCCCTCATTTAATGGATATTTTCACCAAAAAGTGAAGTTTTCAAAAAGTCAGAAAATTGGCTGAAAATGACTTATTATCAAGGACTCATTGGGCGAATCACTCTGGAACTGAAATCGGAATGCTCACTGACATTTTCCACTCTCCGAAAGTCTGAAAAATGCTGGAAAAATGACTAAGTCCAAAAAAAATTTTTTTCAACTTTTTTCAATTTTACCCCCGTGGGATATATATTTTACCCACACACATTTGGAACTCTCCTGGAGTACCCTCACACATATTCCCTCATTTAATGGATATTTTCACCAAAAAGTGAAGTTTTCAAAAAGTCAGAAAATTGGCTGAAAACGACTTAATATCATGGACTCATCGGGCGAATCACTCTGGAGCTGAAATCGGAATGCTCACTGACATGTTCCCCTCTCCAAAAGTCTGAAAAATTATGGCAAAATGACTAAGTCCAAAAAAATTTTTTTTTACATTTTTTCAATTTTACCCCCGTGGGATATATATTCTACCCACACACATTTGGAACTCTCCTGGGGTACCCTCACACATATTCCCTCATTTAATGGAGATTTTTACCAAAAAGTGAAGTTTTCAAAAAGTCAGAAAATTGGTTGAAAACGACTTAATATCAAGGACTCATCGGGCGAATCACTGTGGAACTGAAATCGGAATGCTCACTGACATTTTCCCCTCTCCGAAAGTCTGAAAAATAATGGAAAAATGACTAAGTCCCAAAAAAATTTTTTTCACCTTTTTTCAATTTTACCCCCGTGGGATATATATTCTACCCACACACATTTGGAACTCTCCTGGGGTACCATCACACACATTATTCCCTCATTTAATGGATATTTTCACCAATCGTGAAGTTTTCAAAAAGTCAGAAAATTGGCTGAAAACGACTTAATATCAAGGACTCATCGGGCGAATCGCTCTGGAATTGAAATCGGAATCTTCACTGACATTTTCCCCTCTCCAAAAGTCTGAAAAATGATGGAAAAATGACTAAGTCCAAAAAAATTTTTTTAAAAATTTTTTCAATTTTACCTCCGTGGGATATATATTCAACGCACACACATTTGGTACTCTCCTGGGGTACCCTCACACATATTATTCCCTCATTTAATGGATATTTTCACCAAAAAGTGAAGTTTTCAAAAAGTCAGAAAATTGGCTGAAAATGACTTATTATCAAGGACTCATCGGGCGAATCACTCTGGAACTGAAATCGAAATGCTCACTGACATTTTCCCCTCTCCGAAAGTCTGAAAAATAATGGAAAAATGACTAAGTCCAAAAAAATTTTTTTAAATTTTTTTTCAATTTTACCCCCGTGGGATATATATTCTACCCACACACATTTGGAACTCTCCTGGGGTACCCTCACACATATTATTCCCTCATTTAATGGATATTTTCACCAAAAAGTGAAGTTTTCAAAAAGTCAGAAAATTGGCTGAAAATGACTTATTATCAAGGACTCATCGGGCGAATCGCTCTGGAACTAAAATCGGAATGCTCACTGACATTTTCCCCTCTCCGAAAGTCTGAAAAATAATGGAAAAATGATTAAGTCAAAAAAAAATTTTTTTCAACTTTTTTCAATTTTACCCCCGTGGGATATATATTCTACCCACACACATTTGGAACTCTCCTGGGGTACCCTCACACATATTATTCCCTCATTTAATGGATATTTTCACCAATCGTGAAGTTTTCAAATAGTCAGAAAATTGGCTGAAAACGACTTAATATCAAGAACACATCGGGCGAATCACTCTGGAATTGAAATCGGAATGCTCACTGACATTTTCCCCTCTCCGAAAATCTGAAAAATAATGGAAAAATGACTAAGAACAAAAAAATTTTTTTAAATTTTTTTTCAATTTTACCCCCGTGGAATATATATTCTACCCACACACATTTGGAACTCTCCTGGGGTACCCTCACACATATTATTCCCTCATTTAATGGATATTTTCACCAATCGTGAAGTTTTCAAAAAGTCAGAAAATTGGCTGAAAACGACTTAATATCAAGGACTCATCGGGCAAATCACTGTGGAACTGAAATCGGAATGCTCACTGACATTTTCCCCTCTCCGAAAGTCTGAAAAATGATGGAAAAATGACTAAGTCCCAAAAAAATTTTTTTCTTCTTTTTTCAATTTTACCCCCGTGGGATATATATTCTACGCACACACATTTGGAACTCTCCTGGGGTACCCTCACACATATTATTCCCTCATTTAATGGATATTTTCACCAAAAAGTGAAGTTTTCAAAAAGTCAGAAAATTGGCTGAAAATGACTTATTATCAAGGACTCATCGGGCGAATCGCTCTGGAACTGAAATCGGAATGCTCACTGACATTTTCCCCTCTCCGAAAGTCTGAAAAATAATGGAAAAATGACTAAGTCCAAAAAAATTTTTTTGCAACTTTTTTCAATTTTACCCCCGTGGGATATATATTCTACCCACACACAATTGGAACTCTCCTGGGGTACCCTCACACATATTATTCCCTCATTTAATGGATATTTTCACCAAAAAGTGAAGTTTTCAAAAAGTCAGAAAATTGGCTGAAAACGACTTAATATCAAGGACTCATCGGGCGAATCACTGTGGAACTGAAATCGGAATGCTCACTGACATTTTCCCCTCTCCGAAAGTCTGAAAAATGATGGAAAAATGACTAAGTCCCAAAAAAATTTTTTTCTTCTTTTTTCAATTTTACCCCCGTGGGATATATATTCTACGCACACACATTTGGAACTCTCCTGGGGTACCCTCACACATATTATTCCCTCATTTAATGGATATTTTCACCAAAAAGTGAAGTTTTCAAAAAGTCAGAAAATTGGCTGAAAATGACTTATTATCAAGGACTCATCGGGCGAATCGCTCTGGAACTGAAATCGGAATGCTCACTGACATTTTCCCCTCTTCGAAAGTCTGAAAAATAATGGAAAAATGACTAAGTCCAAAAAAATTTTTTTGCAACTTTTTTCAATTTTACCCCCGTGGGATATATATTCTACCCACACACATTTGGAACTCTCCTGGGGTACCCTCACACATATTATTCCCTCATTTAATGGATATTTTCACCAAAAAGTGAAGTTTTCAAAAAGTCAGAAAATTGGCTGAAAACGACTTAATATCAAGGACTCATCGGGCGAATCGCTCTGGAACTGAAATCGGAATGCTCACTGACATTTTCCACTCTCCGAAAGTCTGAAAAATAATGGAAAAATGACTAAGTCCAAAAAATTTTTTTTTCAACTTTATTCAATTTTACCCCCGTGGGATATATATTCTACCCACACACATTTGGAACTCTCCTGGGGTACCCTCACACATATTATTCCCTCATTTAATGGATATTTTCACCAATCGTGAAGTTTTCAAAAAGTCAGAAAATTGGCTGAAAACGACTTAATATCAAGGACTCATCGGGCGAATCACTGTGGAACTGAAATCGGAATGCTCACTTACATTTTCCCCTCTCCGAAAGTCTGAAAAATGATGGAAAAATGACTAAGTCCAACAAAATTTTTTTTAAACTTTTTTCAATTTTACCCCCGTGGGATATATATTCTACCCACACACATTTGGAACTCTCCTGGGGTACCCTCACACATATTCCCTCATTTAATGGATATTTTCACCAAAAAGTCAAGTTTTCAAAAAGTCAGAAAATTGGCTGAAAACGACTTAATATCAAGGACTCATCGGGCGAATCGCTCTGGAACTGAAATAGGAATGCTCACTGACATTTTTCACTCTCCGAAAGTCTGAAAAATGATGGAAAAATGACTAAGTCCAACAAAATTTTTTTTCAACTTTTTTCAATTTTACCCCTGTGGGATATATATTCTACACACACATTTGGAACTCTCCTGGGGTACCCTCACACATATTATTCCCTCATTTAATGGATATTTTCACCAAAAAGTGAAGTTTTCAAAAAGTCAGAAAATTGGCTGAAAATGACTTATTATCAAGGACTCATCGGGCGAATCGCTCTGGAACTGAAATCGGAATGCTCACTGACATTTTCCCCTCTCCGAAAGTCTGAAAAATAATGGAAAAATGACTAAGTCCCAAAAAAATTTTTTTAAAACTTTTTTCAATTTTACGCCCGTGGGATATATATTCTACCCACACACATTTGGAACTCTCCTGGGGTACCCTCACACATATTATTCCCTCATTTAATGGATATTTTCACCAAAAAGTGAAGTTTTCAAAAAGTCAGAAAATTGGCTGAAAATGACATTAACAAGGACTCATCGGGCGAATCGCTCTGGAACTGAAATCGGAATGCTCACTGACATTTTCCCCTCTCCGAAAGTCTGAAAAATAATGGAAAAATGACTAAGTCCAAAAAAATTTTTTTTCAACTTTTTTCAATTTTACCCCCGTGGGATATATATTCTACCCACACACATTTGGAACTCTCCTGGGGTACCCTCACACATATTATTCCCTCATTTAATGGATATTTTCACCAAAAAGTGAAGTTTTCAAAAAGTCAGATAATTGGCTGAAAATGACTTATTATCAAGGACTCATCGGGCGAATCGCTCTGGAACTGATATCGGAATGCTCACTGACATTTTCCCCTCTCCGAAAGTCTGAAAAATAATGGAAAAATGATTAAGTCCAAAAAAATTTTTTTTCAACTTTTTTCAATTTTACCCCCGTGGGATATATATTCTACCCACACACATTTGGAACTCTCCTGGGGTACCCTCACACATATTATTCCCTCATTTAATGGTTATTTTCACCAATCGTGAAGTTTTCAAATAGTCAGAAAATTGGCTGAAAACGACTTAATATCAAGGACTCATCGGGCGAATCACTCTGGAATTGAAATCGGAATGCTCACTTACATTTTCCCCTCTCCAAAAGTCTGAAAAATTATGGAAAAATTACTAAGTCCAAAAAAATTTTTTTAAAAATTTTTTCAATTTTACCCCCGTGGGATATATATTCTACTCACACACATTTGGAACTCTCCTGGGGTACCCTCACACATATTATTCCCTCATTTAATGGATATTTTCACCAAAAAGTGAAGTTTTCAAAAAGTCAGAAAATTGGCTGAAAACGACTTAATATCAAGGACTCATCGGGCGAATCGCTCTGGAACTGAAATCGGAATGCTCACTGACATTTTCCACTCTCCGAAAGTCTGAAAAATAATGGAAAAATGACTAAGTCCAAAAAAATTTTTTTTCAACTTTTTTCAATTTTACCCCCGTGGGATATATATTCTACCCACACACATTTGGAACTCTCCTGGGGTACCCTCACACATATTATTCCCTCATTTAATGGTTATTTTCACCAATCGTGAAGTTTTCAAATAGTCAGAAAATTGGCTGAAAACGACTTAATATCAAGGACTCATCGGGCGAATCACTCTGGAATTGAAATCGGAATGCTCACTTACATTTTCCCCTCTCCAAAAGTCTGAAAAATTATGGAAAAATTACTAAGTCCAAAAAATTTTTTTTTTTAATTTTTTCAGTTTTACCCCCGTGGGATATATATTCTACTCACACACATTTGGAACTCTCCTGCGGTACCCTCACACATATTATTCCCTCATTTAATGGATATTTTCACCAAAAAGTGAAGTTTTCAAAAAGTCAGAAAATTGGCTGAAAACGACTTAATATCAAGGACTCATCGGGCGAATCGCTCTGGAACTGAAATCGGAATGCTCACTGACATTTTCCACTCTCCGAAAGTCTGAAAAATAATGGAAAAATGACTAAGTCCAAAAAATTTTTTTTTCAACTTTATTCAATTTTACCCCCGTGGGATATATATTCTACCCACACACATTTGGAACTCTCCTGGGGTACCCTCACACATATTATTCCCTCATTTAATGGATATTTTCACCAATCGTGAAGTTTTCAAAAAGTCAGAAAATTGGCTGAAAACGACTTAATATCAAGGACTCATCGGGCGAATCACTGTGGAACTGAAATCGGAATGCTCACTTACATTTTCCCCTCTCCGAAAGTCTGAAAAATAATGGAAAAATGACTAAGTCCAAAAAAATTTTTTTTCACCTTTTTTCAATTTTACCCCCGTGGGATATATATTCTACCCACACACATTTGGAACTCTCCTGGGGTACCATCACACATATTATTCCCTGATTTAATGGATATTTTCACCAATCGTGAAGTTTTCAAAAAGTCAGAAAATTGGCTGAAAACGACTTAATATCAAGGACTCATCGGGCGAATCACTCTGGAATTGAAATCGGAATGCTCACTGACATTTTCCCCTCTCCAAAAGTCTGAAAAATGATGGAAAAATGACTAAGTCCAAAAAAAATTTTTTTAAATTTTTTTCAATTTTACCTCCGTGGGATATATATTCTACCCACACACATTTGGAACTCTCCTGGGGTACCCTCACACATATTATTCCCTCATTTAATGGATATTTTCACCAAAAAGTGAAGTTTTCAAAAAGTCAGAAAATTGGCTGAAAATGACTTATTATTAAACCCCTTAAGCCCCGGAGCATTTTTCGTTTTTGCATTTTCGTTTTTGCTCCCCTTGTTCCCAGAGCCATAGCGTTTTTATTTTTTGGTCAATATGGCCATGTGAGGGCTTATTTTTTGCGGGACGAGTTGTACTTTTCAACGCCATTACTAGTTTTATCATATCCTGTACGGGAAAACGGGAAAAAAATTCCAAGTGCGGTAAAATTGCAAAAAAAGTGCAATACCACAGTTGTTTTTTATTTATTTTTTTTACTATGTTCACTGAATGCTAAAACTGACCTGCTCTTCTTATTCTACAGGTCATTACGAGTTCATAGACACCAAACATGTATAGGTTGTTTTATATTTAAGTGGTGAAAAAAAATTCCAAAATTTGGTAAAAAAAATAATAAAAAAATAGCGCCATTTTCTAAGACCCGTAGCGTCTCCAATTTTCGGGATCTGGTGCTGGTTGAGGGCTTATTTTTTGCATGCCGGGCTGACGTTTTTATTGATACCATTTGGGGGTAGATCCGATGTTTTGATCGCCCGTTATTGCATTTTATTGCAATTTTGCAGCGACCAAAAAACTTAATTCTGGCGTTTAGAATTTTTTTCTCGTTACGCCGTTTACCGATCGGAATAATTCTTTTTTTATTTTGATAGATCGGGCGATTCTGAACGCGCGATACCAAATATGTGTATGTGGGTTTTTTTTTTATATATTTTATTTTGAATGGGGCGAAAGGGGGGTGATTTAAACTTTTATATTTTTTTATTTTTTTTTATATTTTTAAAAACTTTTTTTTTTTACTTTTTGCATGCTTCTATAGTCTCCATAGGAGACTAGAAGCAGCAACTGTCCGATCGCCTCTGCTGCATACAGGGGACGAGCAGGTCCCCTGCATGCATCAGAAATGGTCCTGTGCTATGAGCGCCGACCACTAGTTGGCGTTCATAGCGACAAGATCATGACAACCACAGGCGTCTGCTGCAGACCCTGGGTTGTCATGCACGCCCATCGGCGACCCGCGATCACGTGACGGGGTCGCCGGTGGGCGGGGCTTATGACGCGCTACCGGGAAGCGCGCGTTAAATGCTGCTGTCGGAGATTGACAGCAGCATTTAACTGGTTAACAGCCGCGGGTGGATCGCGATTCCACCCGCGGCTGTTGCGGGCACATGTCAGCTGTAAGAATCAACTGACATGTGCTCGGTTCAGTGAGGGCTCAGCGCCGGAGCCCTCACTGAACCGGCGGTACGCAAATATGCGTACTAATACGTCCCCGGTAAGTAAGGGGTTAAGGACTCATCGGGCGAATCGCTCTGGAACTGAAATCGGAATGCTCACTGACATTTTCCACTCTCCGAAAGTCTGAAAAATAATGGAAAAATGACTAAGTCCAAAAAAATTTTTTTTCAACTTTTTTCAATTTTACCCCCGTGGGATATATATTCTACCCACACACATTTGGAACTCTCCTGGGGTACCCTCACACATATTATTCCCTCATTTAATGGATATTTTCACCAATCGTGAAGTTTTCAAAAAGTCAGAAAATTGGCTGAAAACGACTTAATATCAAGGACTCATCGGGCGAATAACTCTGGAATTGAAATCGGAATGCTCACTGACATTTCCCCCTCTCCAAAAGTCTGAAAAGTGATGGGAAAATGACTAAGTCCAAAAAAATTTTTTTTACATTTTTTTCAATTTTACCCCCGTGGGATATATATTCTACCCACACACATTTGGAACTCTCCTGGGGTACCCTCACACATATTCCCTCATTTAATGGATATTTTCAACAAAAAGTGAAGTTTTCAAAAAGTCAGAAAATTGGCTGAAAATTTCTTATTATCAAGGACTCATCGGGCGAATCGCTCTGGAACTGAAATCGGAATGCTCACTGACATTTTCCCCTCTCCGAAAGTCTGAAAAATGATGGAAAAATGACTAAGTCCAAAAAAAATTTTTTTCAACTTTTTTCAATTTTACCCCCGTGGGATATATATTCTACCCACACACATTTGGAACTCTCCTGGGGTACCCTCACACATATTATTCCCTCATTTAATGGATATTTTCACCAATCGTGAAGTTTTCAAAAAGTCAGAAAATTGGCTGAAAACGACTTAATATCAAGGACTCATCGGGCGAATAACTCTGGAATTGAAATCGGAATGCTCACTGACATTTCCCCCTCTCCAAAAGTCTGAAAAGTGATGGGAAAATGACTAAGTCCAAAAAAATTTTTTTTACATTTTTTTCAATTTTACCCCCGTGGGATATATATTCTACCCACACACATTTGGAACTCTCCTGGGGTACCCTCACACATATTCCCTCATTTAATGGATATTTTCAACAAAAAGTGAAGTTTTCAAAAAGTCAGAAAATTGGCTGAAAATTTCTTATTATCAAGGACTCATCGGGCGAATCGCTCTGGAACTGAAATCGGAATGCTCACTGACATTTTCCCCTCTCCGAAAGTCTGAAAAATGATGGAAAAATGACTAAGTCCAAAAAAAATTTTTTTCAACTTTTTTCAATATTACCCCCGTGGGATATATATTCTACCCACACACATTTGGAACTCTCCTGGGGTACCCTCACACATATTCCCTCATTTAATGGAGATTTTCACCAAAAAGTGAAGTTTTCAAAAAGTCAGAAAATTGGTTGAAAACGACTTAATATCAAGGACTCATCGGGCGAATCACTGTGGAACTGAAATCGGAATGCTCACTGACATTTTCCCCTCTCCGAAAGTCTGAAAAATAATGGAAAAATGACTAAGTCCCAAAAAATTTTTTTTCACCTTTTTTCAATTTTACCCCCGTGGGATATATATTCTACCCACACACATTTGGAACTCTCCTGGTGTACCATCACACATATTATTCCCTCATTTAATGGATATTTTCACCAATCGTGAAGTTTTCAAATAGTCAGAAAATTGGCTGAAAACGACTTAATATCAAGGACTCATCGGGCGAATCACTCTGGAATTGAAATCGGAATGCTCACTGACATTTTCCCCTCTCCAAAAGTCTGAAAAATGATGGAAAAATGACAAAGTCCAAAAAAATTTTTTAAAAAATTTTTTCAATTTTACCCCCGTAGGATATATATTCTACCCACACACATTTGGAACTCTCCTGGGGTACCCTCACACATATTATTCCCTCATTTAATGGATATTTTCACCAAAAAGTTAAGTTTTCAAAAAGTCAGAAAATTGGCTGAAAATGACATTATCAAGGACTCATCGGGCGAATCGCTCTGGAACTGAAATCGGAATGCTCACTGACATTTCCCCCTCTCCAAAAGTCTGAAAAGTGATGGAAAAATGACTAAGTCCAAAAAAATTTTTTTTACATTTTTTTCAATTTTACCCCCGTGGGATATATATTCTACCCACACATTTGGAACTCTCCTGGGGTACCCTCACACATATTCCCTCATTTAATGGATATTTTCAACAAAAAGTGAAGTTTTCAAAAAGTCAGAAAATTGGCTGAAAACTACTTAATATCAAGGACTCATCGGGCAAATCACTCTGGAACTGAAATCGGAATGCTCACTGACATTTTCCCCTCTCCGAAAGTCTGAAAAATAATGGAAAAATGACTAAGTCCAAAAAAATTTTTTTTCACCTTTTTTCAATTTTACCCCCGTGGGATATATATTCTACCCACACACATTTGGAACTCTCCTGGGGTACCATCACACATATTATTCCCTCATTTAATGGATATTTTCACCAATCGTGAAGTTTTCAAAAAGTCAGAAAATTGGCTGAAAACGACTTAATATCAAGGACTCATCGGGCGAATCACTCTGGAATTGAAATCGGAATGCTCACTGACATTTTCCCCTCTCCAAAAGTCTGAAAAATGATGGAAAAATGACTAAGTCCAAAAAAAATTTTTTTACATTTTTTTCAATTTTACCTCCGTGGGATATATATTCTACCCACACACATTTGGAACTCTCCTGAGGTACCCTCACACATATTATTCCCTCATTTAATGGATATTTTCACCAAAAAGTGAAGTTTTCAAAAAGTCAGAAAATTGGCTGAAAATGACTTATTATTAAGGACTCATCGGGCGAATCGCTCTGGAACTGAAATCGGAATGCTCACTGACATTTTCCCCTCTCCGAAAGTCTGAAAAATAATGGAAAAATTACTAAGTCCAAAAAAATTTTTTTTCAACTTTTTTCAATTTTACCCCCGTGGGATATATATTCTACCCACACACATTTGGAGCTCTCCTGGCGTTCCCTCACACATATTATTCCCTCATTTAATGGGTATTTTCACCAATCGTGAAGTTTTCAAATAGTCAGAAAATTGGCTGAAAACGACTTAATATCAGGACTCATCGGGCGAATCACTATGGAACTGAAATCGGAATGCTCACTGACATTTTACCCTCTCCGAAAGTCTGAAAAATAATGGAAAAATGACTAAGTCCAAAAAAATTTTTTTTCACCTTTTTTCAATTTTACCTCCGTGGGATATATATTCTACCCACACACATTTGGAACTCTCCTGGGGTACCCTCACACATATTATTCCCTCATTTAATGGATATTTTCACCAAAAAGTGAAGTTTTCAAAAAGTCAGAAAATTGGCTGAAAATGACTTATTATCAAGGACTCATCGGGCGAATCGCTCTGGAACTGATATCGGAATGCTCACTGACATTTTCCCCTCTCCGAAAGTCTGAAAAATAATGGAAAAATGATTAAGTCCAAAAAAATTTTTTTTCAACTTTTTTCAATTTTACTCCCGTGGGATATATATTCTACCCACACACATTTGGAACTTTCCTGGGGTACCCTCACACATATTATTCCCTCATTTAATGGATATTTTCACCAATCGTGAAGTTTTCAAAAAGTCCGAAAATTGGCTGAAAACGACTTAATATCAAGGACTCATCGGGCGAATCACTGTGGAACTGAAATCGGAATGCTCACTGACATTTTCCACTCTCCGAAAGTCTGAAAAATGATGGAAAAATGACTAAGTCCAAAAAAAATTTTTTTCAACTTTTTTCAATATTACCCCCGTGGGATATATATTCTACCCACACACATTTGGAACTCTCCTGGGGTACACTCACACATATTATTCCCTCATTTAATGGATATTTTCACCAAAAAGTGAAGTTTTCAAAAAGTCAGAAAATTGGCTGAAAACGACTTAATATCAAGGACTCATTGGGCGAATTGCTCTGGAACCGAAATCGGAATGCTCACTGACATTTTCCACTCTCCGAAAGTCTGAAAAATAATGGAAAAATGACTAAGTCCAAAAAAATTTTTTTTCAACTTTTTTCAATTTTACCCCCGTGGGATATATATTCTACCCACACACATTTGGAACTCTCCTGGGGTACCCTCACACATATTATTCCCTCATTTAATGGATATTTTCACCAATCGTGAAATTTTCAAATAGTCAGAAAATTGGCTGAAAACGACTTAATATCAAGGACTCATCGAGCGAATCACTCTGGAATTGAAATCGGAATGCTCACTTACATTTTCCCCTCTCCAAAAGTCTGAAAAATTATGGAAAAATGACTAAGTCCAAAAAAATTTTTTTTCAACTTTTTTCAATTTTACCCCCGTGGGATATATATTCTACCAACACACATTTGGAACTCTCCTGGGGTACCCTCACACATATTATTCCCTCATTTAATGGATATTTTCACCAATCGTGAAGTTTTCAAAAAGTCAGAAAATTGGCTGAAAACGACTTAATATCAAGTACTCATCGGGCGAATCACTGTGGAATTGAAATCGGAATGCTCACTGACATTTTCCACTCTCCGAAAGTCTGAAAAATGATGGAAAAATGACTAAGTCCAAAAAAAAATTTTTTCAACTTTTTTCAATATTACCCCCGTGGGATATATATTCTACCCACACACATTTGGAACTCTCCTGGGGTACACTCACACATATTATTCCCTCATTTAAGGGATATTTTCACCAAAAAGTGAAGTTTTCAAAAAGTCAGAAAATTGGCTGAAAATTTCTTATTATCAAGGACTCATCGGGCGAATCGCTCTGGAACTGAAATCGGAATGCTCACTGACATTTTCCCCTCTCCGAAAGTCTGAAAAATGATGGAAAAATGACTAAGTCCAAAAAAAATTTTTTTCAACTTTTTTCAATATTACCCCCGTGGGATATATATTCTACCCACACACATTTGGAACTCTCCTGGGGTACCCTCACACATATTCCCTCATTTAATGGAGATTTTCACCAAAAAGTGAAGTTTTCAAAAAGTCAGAAAATTGGTTGAAAACGACTTAATATCAAGGACTCATCGGGCGAATCACTGTGGAACTGAAATCGGAATGCTCACTGACATTTTCCCCTCTCCGAAAGTCTGAAAAATAATGGAAAAATGACTAAGTCCCAAAAAAATGTTTTCACCTTTTTTCAATTTTACCCCCGTGGGATATATATTCTACCCACACACATTTGGAACTCTCCTGGGGTACCATCACACATATTATTCCCTCATTTAATGGATATTTTCACCAATCGTGAAGTTTTCAAATAGTCAGAAAATTGGCTGAAAACGACTTAATATCAAGGACTCATCGGGCGAATCACTCTGGAATTGAAATCGGAATGCTCACTGACATTTTCCCCTCTCCAAAAGTCTGAAAAATGATGGAAAAATGACTAAGTCCAAAAAAATTTTTTTTAAATTTTTTTCAATTTTACCCCCGTAGGATATATATTCTACCCACACACATTTGGAACTCTCCTGGGGTACCCTCACACATATTATTCCCTCATTTAATGGATATTTTCACAAAAAAGTGAAGTTTTCAAAAAGTCAGAAAATTGGCTGAAAACGACTTAATATCAAGGACTCATCGGGCAAATCACTCTGGAACTGAAATCGGAATGCTCACTGACATTTTCCCCTCTCCGAAAGTCTGAAAAATAATGGAAAAATGACTAAGTCCAAAAAAATTTTTTTTCACCTTTTTTCAATTTTACCCCCGTGGGATATATATTCTACCCACACACATTTGGAACTCTCCTGGGGTACCATCACACATATTATTCCCTCATTTAATGGATATTTTCACCAATCGTGAAGTTTTCAAAAAGTCAGAAAATTGGCTGAAAATGACTTAATATCAAGGACTCATCGGGCGAATCACTCTGGAATTGAAATCGGAATGCTCACTGACATTTTCCCCTCTCCAAAAGTCTGAAAAATGATGGAAAAATGACTAAGTCCAAAAAAAAATTTTTTAAATTTTTTTCAATTTTACCTCCGTGGGATATATATTCTACCCACACACATTTGGAACTCTCCTGAGGTACCCTCACACATATTATTCCCTCATTTAATGGATATTTTCACCAATCGTGAAGTTTTCAAATAGTCAGAAAATTGGCTGAAAACGACTTAATATCAAGGACTCATCGGGCGAATCACTCTGGAATTGAAATCGGAATGCTCACTGACATTTTCCCCTCTCCGAAAGTCTGAAAAATAATGGAAAAATTACTAAGTCCAAAAAAATTTTTTTTCAACTTTTTTCAATTTTACCCCCGTGGGATATATATTCTACCCAAACACATTTGGAGCTCTCCTGGCGTTCCCTCACACATATTATTCCCTCATTTAATGGATATTTTCACCAATCGTGAAGTTTTCAAATAGTCAGAAAATTGGCTGAAAACGACTTAATATCAAGGACTCATCGGGCGAATCACTCTGGAATTGAAATCGGAATGCTCACTGACATTTCCCGCTCTCCAAAAGTCTGAAAAATGATGGAAAAATGACTAAGTCCAAAAAAATTTTTTTTACATTTTTTTCAATTTTACCCCCGTTGGATATATATTCTACCCACACACATTTGGAACTCTCCTGGGGTACCCTCACACATATTCCCTCATTTAATGGATATTTTCACCAAAAAGTGAAGTTTTCAAAAAGTCAGAAAATTGGCTGAAAACTACTTAATATCAAGGACTCATCGGGCAAATCACTCTGGAACTGAAATCGGAATGCTCACTGACATTTTCCGCTCTCCGAAAGTCTGAAAAATAATGGAAAAATGACTAAGTCCCAAAAAATTTTTTTTCACCTTTTTTCAATTTTACTCCCGTGGGATATATATTCTACCCACACACCTTTGGAACTCTCCTGGGGTACCATCACACATATTATTCCCTCATTTAATGGATATTTTCACCAGTCGTGAAGTTTTCAAAAAGTCAGAAAATTGGCTGAAAACGACTTAATATCAAGGACTCATCGGGCGAATCACTCTGGAATTGAAATCGGAATGCTCACTGACATTTTCCCCTCTCCAAAAGTCTGAAAAATGATGGAAAAATGACTAAGTCCAAAAAAAATTTTTTTCAATTTTTTTCAATTTTACCTCCGTGGGATATATATTCTACCCACACACATTTGGAGCTCTCCTGGCGTTCCCTCACACATATTATTCCCTCATTTAATGGATATTTTCACCAATCGTGAAGTTTTCAAATAGTCAGAAAATTCGCTGAAAACGACTTAATATCAAGGACTCATCGGGCGAATCACTCTGGAATTGAAATCGGAATGCTCACTGACATTTCCCGCTCTCCAAAAGTCTGAAAAATGATGGAAAAATGACTAAGTCCAAAAAAATTTTTTTTACATTTTTTTCAATTTTACCCCCGTTGGATATATATTCTACCCACACACATTTGGAACTCTCCTGGGGTACCCTCACACATATTCCCTCATTTAATGGATATTTTCACCAAAAAGTGAAGTTTTCAAAAAGTCAGAAAATTGGCTGAAAACTACTTAATATCAAGGACTCATCGGGCAAATCACTCTGGAACTGAAATCGGAATGCTCACTGACATTTTTCGCTCTCCGAAAGTCTGAAAAATAATGGAAAAATGACTAAGTCCCAAAAAATTTTTTTTCACCTTTTTTCAATTTTACTCCCGTGGGATATATATTCTACCCACACACCTTTGGAACTCTCCTGGGGTACCATCACACATATTATTCCCTCATTTAATGGATATTTTCACCAGTCGTGAAGTTTTCAAAAAGTCAGAAAATTGGCTGAAAACGACTTAATATCAAGGACTCATCGGGCGAATCACTCTGGAATTGAAATCGGAATGCTCACTGACATTTTCCCCTCTCCAAAAGTCTGAAAAATGATGGAAAAATGACTAAGTCCAAAAAAAATTTTTTTCAATTTTTTTCAATTTTACCTCCGTGGGATATATATTCTACCCACACACATTAGGAACTCTCCTGGGGTACCCTCACACATATTATTCCCTCATTTAATGGATATTTTCACCAAAAAGTGAAGTTTTCAAAAAGTCAGAAAATTGGCTGAAAACTACTTAATATCAAGGACTCATCGGGCGAATCACTCTGGAACTGAAATCGGAATGCTCACTGAAATTTTCCCCTCTCCGAAAGTCTGAAAAATAATGGAAAAATGACAGTCCAAAAAAATATTTTTTCAACTTTTTTCAATTTTACCCCCTGTGGGATATATATTCTACCCACACACATTTGGAACTCTCCTGGGGTACCCTCACACATATTATTCCCTCATTTAACGGATATTTTCACCTATCGTGAAGTTTTCAAAAAGTCAGAAAATTGGATGAAAAGGACTGAATATCAAGGACTCATCGGCAAATCACTCTGGAATTGAAATCGGAATGCTCACTGACATTTTCCACTCTCCGAAAGTCTGAAAAATGATGGAAAAATCATTAAGTCCAAAAAAAAATTTTTTCAACTTTTTTCAATATTACCCCCGTGGGATATATATTCTACCCACACACATTTCGAACTCTCCTGGGGTACCCTCACACATATTCCCTCATTTAATGGATATTTTCACCAAAAAATGAAGTTTTCAAAAAGTCAGAAAATTGGCTGAAAACGACTTAATATCAAGGACTCATCGGAGAATCACTCTGGAATTGAAATCGGAAATCTCACTGACATTTTCCACTCTCCGAAAGTTTGAAAAATGATGGAAAAATGGCTAAGTCCAAAAAAAAATTTTTTTAAAACTTTTTTCAATTTTACCTCGTGGGATATATATTCTACCCACACACATTTGGAACTCTCCTGGGGTACCCTCACATATATTATTCCCTCATTTAATGGATATTTTCACCAAAAAGTGAAGTTTTCAAAAAGTCAGAAAATTGGCTGAAAATGACTTATTATCAAGGAATCATCATGCGAATCGCTCTGGAACTGAACTCGGAATGCTCACTGACATTTTCCCCTCTCCGAAAGTCTGAAAAATAATGGAAAAATGACTAAGTCCAAAAAAATTTTTTTTCAACTTTTTTCAATTTTACCCCCGTGGGATATATATTCTACCCACACACATTTGGAGCTCTCCTGGGGTACCCTCACACATATTCCCTCATTTAATGGATATTTTCACCAAAAAGTGAAGTTTTCAAAAAGTCAGAAAATTGGCTGAAAACGACTTAATATCAAAGACTCATCGGGCGAATCACTCTGGAACTGAAATCGGAATGCTCACTGACATTTTCCCCTCTCCGAAAGTCTGAAAAATAAAGGAAAAATGACTAAGTCCCAAAAATTTTTTTTCACCTTTTTTCAATTTTACCCCGGTGGGATATATATTCTACCCACACACATTTGGAACTCTCCTGGGGTACCATCACACATATTATTCCCTCATTTAATGGATATTTTCACCAATCGTGAAGTTTTCAAAAAGTCAGAAAATTGGCTGAAAACGACTTAATATCAAGGACACATCGGTCGAATCACTCTGGAATTGAAATCGGAATGCTCACTGACATTTTCCCCTCTCCAAAAGTCTGAAAAATTATGGAAAAATGACTAAGTCCAAAAAAATTTTTTTAAAAATGTTTTCAATTTTACCTCCGTGGCATATATATTCTACCCACACACATTTGGAACTCTCCTGGGGTACCCTCACACATATTATTCCCTCATTTAATGGATATTTTCACCAAAAAGTGAAGTTTTCAAAAAGTCTGAAAATTGATTGAAAATGACATTATCAAGGACTCATCAGGCGAATCGCTCTGGAACTGAACTCGGAATGCTCACTGACATTTTCCACTCTCCGAAAGTCTGAAAAATAATGGAAAAATGACAGTCCAAAAAAATATTTTTTCAACTTTTTTCAATTTTACCCCCGTGGGATATATATTCTACCCACACACATTTGGAACTCTCCTGGGGTACCCTCACACATATTCCCTCATTTAATGGATATTTTTATCAAAAAGTGAAGTTTTCAAAAAGTCAGAAAATTGGTTGAAAACGACTTATTATCAAGCACTCATTGGGCGAATCACTCTGGAACTGAAATCGGAATGCTCACTGACATTTTCCCCTCTCCGAAAGTCTGAAAAATGATGGAAAAATGACTAAGTCCAAAAAAATTTTTTTTCAACTTTTTTCAATTTTACCCCCGTGGGATATATATTCTACCCACACACATTTGGAACTCTACTGGGGTACCCTCACACATATTATTCCCTCATTTAATGGATATTTTCACCAATCGTGAAGTTTTCAAAAAGTCAGAAAATTGGTTGAAAACGACTTAATATCAAGGACTCATCGGCGAATCACTCTGGAATTGAAATCGGAATGCTCACTGACATTTTCCACTCTCCGAAAGTCTGAAAAATGATGGAAAAATGGCTAAGTCCAAAATAAAATTTTTTTAAAACTTTTTTCAATTTTACCTCGTGGGATATATATTCTACCCACACACAATTGGAACTCTCCTGGGGTACCCTCACACATATTATTCCCTCATTTAATGGATATTTTCACCAAAAAGTGAAGTTTTCAAAAAGTCAGAAAATTGGCTGAAAATGACTTATTATCAAGGAATCATAAGGCGAATCGCTCTGGAACTGAACTCGGAATGCTCACTGACATTTTCCACTCTCCGAAAGTCTGAAAAATAATGGAAAAATGACAGTCCAAAAAAATATTTTTTCAACTTTTTTCAATTTTACCCCCGTGGGATATATATTCTACCCACACACATTTGGAACTCTCCTGGGGTACCCTCACACATATTCCCTCATTTAATGAATATTTTCACCAAAAAAGTGAAGTTTTCAAAAAGTCAGAAAATTGGCTGAAAACGACTTAATATCAAGGACTCATCGGGCGAATCACTCTGGAACTGAAATCGGAATGCTCACTGACATTTTCCCCTCTCCGAAAGTCTGAAAAATAATGGAAAAATGACTAAGTCCCAAAAATTTTTTTTTCACCTTTTTTCAATTTTACCCCCGTGGGATATGTATTCAACCCCCACACATTTGAAACTCTCCTGGGGTACCATCACACATATTATTCCCTCATTTAATGGATATTTTCACCAATCGTGAAGTTTTCAAAAAGTCAGAAAATTGGCTGAAAACGACTTAATATCAAGGACTCATCGGGCGAATCACTCTGGAACTGAAATCGGAATGCTCACTGACATTTTCCCCTCTCCAAAAGTCTGAAAAATTATGGCAAAATGAGTAAGTCCAAAAAAATTTTTTTTTACATTTTTTCAATTTTACCCCCGTGGGATATATATTCTACCCACACACATTTGGAACTCTACTGGGGTACCCTCACACATATTATTCCCTCATTTAATGGATATTTTCACCAATCGTGAAGTTTTCAAAAAGTCAGAAAATTGGTTGAAAACGACTTAATATCAAGGACTCATCGGGCGAATCGCTCTGGAACTGAAATCGGAATGCTCACTGACATTTTCCCCTCTCCGAAAGTCTGAAAAATGATGGAAAAATGACTAAGTCCCAAAAAAATTTTTTTCAACTTTTTTCAATTTTACCCCCGTGAGATATATATTCTACCCACACACATTTGGAACTCTCCTGGGGTACCCTCACACATATTCCCTCATTTAATGGAGATTTTCACCAAAAAGTGAAGTTTTCAAAAAGTCAGAAAATTGGCTGAAAATGACTTATTAGCAAGGACTCATCGGGCGAATCGCTCTGGAACTGAAATCGGAATGCTCACTGACATTTTCCCCTCTCCGAAAGTCTGAAAAATAATGGAAAAATGACTAAGTCCAAAAAAATTTTTTTTTCAACTTTTTTCAATTTTACCCCCGTGGGATATATATTCTACCCACACACATTTGGAACTCTCCTGGGGTACCCTCACACATATTATTCCCTCATTTAATGGATATTTTCACCAATCGTGAAGTTTTCAAAAAGTCAGAAAATTGGTTGAAAACGACTTAATATCAAGGACTCATCGGTGAATCACACTGGAATTGAAATCGGAATGCTCACTGACATTTTCCCCTCTCCGAAAGTCTGAAAAATAATGGAAAAATGACTAAGTCCCAAAAAATTTTTTTTCACCTTTTTTCAATTTTACCCCCGTGGGATATATATTCTACCCACACACATTTGGAACTCTCCTGGGGTACCCTCACACATATTATTCCCTCATTTAATGGATATTTTCACCAAAAAGTGAAGTTTACAAATAGTCAGAAAATTGGCTGAAAATGACTTATTATCAAGCACTCATTGGGCGAATCACTCTGGAACTGAAATCGGAATGCTCACTGACATTTTCCCCTCTCCGAAAGTCTGAAAAATGATGGAAAAATGACTAAGTCCAAAAAAATTTTTTTTCAACTTTTTTCAATTTTACCCCCGTGGGATATATATTCTACCCACACACATTTGGAACTCTACTGGGGTACCCTCACACATATTATTCCCTCATTTAATGGATATTTTCACCAATCGTGAAGTTTTCAAAAAGTCAGAAAATTGGTTGAAAATGACTTAATATCAAGGACTCATCGGCGAATCACTCTGGAATTGAAATCGGAATGCTCACTGACATTTTCCATTCTCCGAAAGTCTGAAAAATGATGGAAAAATGGCTAAGTCCAAAATAAAATTTTTTTAAAACTTTTTTCAATTTTACCTCGTGGGATATATATTCTACCCACACACATTTGGAACTCTCCTGGGGTACCCTCACACATATTATTCCCTCATTTAATGGATATTTTCACCAAAAAGTGAAGTTTTCAAAAAGTCAGAAAATTGGCTGAAAATGACTTATTATCAAGGAATCATAAGGCGAATCGCTCTGGAACTGAACTCGGAATGCTCACTGACATTTTCCACTCTCCGAAAGTCTGAAAAATAATGGAAAAATGACAGTCCAAAAAAATATTTTTTCAACTTTTTTCAATTTTACCCCCGTGGGATATATATTCTACCCACATACATTTGGAACTCTCCTGGGGTACCCTCACACATATTCCCTCATTTAATGAATATTTTCACCAAAAAGTGAAGTTTTCAAAAAGTCAGAAAATTGGCTGAAAATGACTTATTAGCAAGGACTCATCGGGCGAATCGCTCTGGAACTGAAATCGGAATGCTCACTGACATTTTCCCCTCTCCGAAAGTCTGAAAAATAATGGAAAAATGACTAAGTCCAAAAAAATTTTTTTTTTCAACTTTTTCCAATTTTACCCCCGTGGGATATATATTCTACCCACACACATTTGGAACTCTCCTGGGGTACCCTCACACATATTATTCCCTCATTTAATGGATATTTTCACCAATCGTGAAGTTTTCAAAAAGTCAGAAAATTGGTTGAAAACGACTTAATATCAAGGACTCATCGGTGAATCACACTGGAATTGAAATCGGAATGCTCACTGACATTTTCCCCTCTCCGAAAGTCTGAAAAATAATGGAAAAATGACTAAGTCCCAAAAAATTTTTTTTCACCTTTTTTCAATTTTACCCCCGTGGGATATATATTCTACCCACACACATTTGGAACTCTCCTGGGGTACCCTCACACATATTATTCCCTCATTTAATGGATATTTTCACCAAAAAGTGAAGTTTACAAATAGTCAGAAAATTGGCTGAAAATGACTTATTATCAAGCACTCATTGGGCGAATCACTCTGGAACTGAAATCGGAATGCTCACTGACATTTTCCCCTCTCCGAAAGTCTGAAAAATGATGGAAAAATGACTAAGTCCAAAAAAATTTTTTTTCAACTTTTTTCAATTTTACCCCCGTGGGATATATATTCTACCCACACACATTTGGAACTCTACTGGGGTACCCTCACACATATTATTCCCTCATTTAATGGATATTTTCACCAATCGTGAAGTTTTCAAAAAGTCAGAAAATTGGTTGAAAACGACTTAATATCAAGGACTCATCGGCGAATCACTCTGGAATTGAAATCGGAATGCTCACTGACATTTTCCATTCTCCGAAAGTCTGAAAAATGATGGAAAAATGGCTAAGTCCAAAATAAAATTTTTTTAAAACTTTTTTCAATTTTACCTCGTGGGATATATATTCTACCCACACACATTTGGAACTCTCCTGGGGTACCCTCACACATATTATTCCCTCATTTAATGGATATTTTCACCAAAAAGTGAAGTTTTCAAAAAGTCAGAAAATTGGCTGAAAATGACTTATTATCAAGGAATCATAAGGCGAATCGCTCTGGAACTGAACTCGGAATGCTCACTGACATTTTCCACTCTCCGAAAGTCTGAAAAATAATGGAAAAATGACAGTCCAAAAAAATATTTTTTCAACTTTTTTCAATTTTACCCCCGTGGGATATATATTCTACCCACACACATTTGGAACTCTCCTGGGGTACCCTCACACATATTCCCTCATTTAATGAATATTTTCACCAAAAAGTGAAGTTTTCAAAAAGTCAGAAAATTGGCTGAAAACGACTTAATATCAAGGACTCATCGGGCGAATCACTCTGGAACTGAAATCGGAATGCTCACTGACATTTTCCCCTCTCCGAAAGTCTGAAAAATAATGGAAAAATGACTAAGTCCCAAAAATTTTTTTTTCACCTTTTTTCAATTTTACCCCCGTGGGATATATATTCAACCCACACACATTTGAAACTCTCCTGGGGTACCATCACACATATTATTCCCTCATTTAATGGATATTTTCACCAATCGTGAAGTTTTCAAAAAGTCAGAAAATTGGCTGAAAACGACTTAATATCAAGGACTCATCGGGCGAATCACTCTGGAACTGAAATCGGAATGCTCACTGACATTTTCCCCTCTCCAAAAGTCTGAAAAATTATGGCAAAATGAGTAAGTCCAAAAAAATTTTTTTTTACATTTTTTCAATTTTACCCCCGTGGGATATATATTCTACCCACACACATTTGGAACTCTACTGGGGTACCCTCACACATATTATTCCCTCATTTAATGGATATTTTCACGAATCGTGAAGTTTTCAAAAAGTCAGAAAATTGGTTGAAAACGACTTAATATCAAGGACTCATCGGGCGAATCGCTCTGGAACTGAAATCGGAATGCTCACTGACATTTTCCCCTCTCCGAAAGTCTGAAAAATGATGGAAAAATGATTAAGTCCCAAAAAAATTTTTTTCAACTTTTTTCAATTTTACCCCCGTGAGATATATATTCTACCCACACACATTTGGAACTCTCCTGGGGTACCCTCACACATATTCCCTCATTTAATGGAGATTTTCACCAAAAAGTGAAGTTTTCAAAAAGTCAGAAAATTGGCTGAAAACGACTTATTAGCAAGGACTCATCGGGCGAATCGCTCTGGAACTGAAATCGGAATGCTCACTGACATTTTCCCCTCTCCGAAAGTCTGAAAAATAATGGAAAAATGACTAAGTCCAAAAAAATTTTTTTTTCAACTTTTTTCAATTTTACCCCCGTGGGATATATATTCTACCCACACACATTTGGAACTCTCCTGGGGTACCCTCACACATATTATTCCCTCATTTAATGGATATTTTCACCAATCGTGAAGTTTTCAAATAGTCAGAAAATTGGCTGAAAACGACTTATTATCAAGGACTCATCGGGCGAATCGCTCTGGAACTGAAATCGGAATGCTCACTGACATTTTCCCCTCTCTGAAAGTCTGAAAAATGATGGAAAAATGACTAAGTCCAAAAAAAATTTTTTTCAACTTTTTTCAATATTACCCCCGTGGGATATATATTCTACCCACACACATTTGGAACTCTCCTGGGGTACCCTCACACATATTCCCTCATTTAATGGATATTTTCACCAAAAAGTGAAGTTTTCAAAAAGTCAGAAAATTGGCTGAAAATGACTTAATATCAAGGACTCATCGGGAGAATCACTCTGGAACTGAAATTGGAATGCTCACTGACATTTTCCCCTCTCCTAAAGTCTGAAAAATAATGGAAAAATGACTAAGTCCAAAAAAATTTTTTTTCAACTTTTTTCAATTTTACCCCCGTGGGATATATATTCTACCCACACACATTTGGAACTCTCCTGGGGTACCCTCACACATATTATTCCCTCATTTAATGGATATTTTCACCAATTGTGAAGTTTTCAAAAAGTCAGAAAATTGGTTGAAAACTACTTAATATCAAGGACTCATCGGCGAATCACTCTGGAATTGAAATCGGAATTCTCACTGACATTTTCCACTCTCCGAAAGTTTGAAAAATGATGGAAAAATGGCTAAGTCCAAAAAAAAATTTTTTTAAAACTTTTTTCAATTTTACTTCGTGGGATATATATTCTACCCACACACATTTGGAACTCTCCTGGGGTACCCTCACATATATTATTCCCTCATTTAATGGATATTTTCACCAAAAAGTGAAGTTTTCAAAAAGTCAGAAAATTGGCTGAAAATGACTTATTATCAAGGAATCATCATGCGAATCGCTCTGGAACTGAACTCGGAATGCTCACTGACATTTTCCCCTCTCCGAAAGTCTGAAAAATAATGGAAAAATGACAGTCCAAAAAAATATTTTTTCAACTTTTTTCAATTTTACCCCCGTGGGATATATATTCTACCCACACACATTTGGAACTCTCCTGGGGTACCCTCACACATATTATTCCCTCATTTAATGGATATTTTCACCAAAAAGTGAAGTTTACAAATAGTCAGAAAATTGGCTGAAAATGACTTATTATCAAGCACTCATTGGGCGAATCACTCTGGAACTGAAATTGGAATGCTCACTGACATTTTCCCCTCTCCGAAAGTCTGAAAAATGATGGAAAAATGACTAAGTCCAAAAAAATTTTTTTTCAACTTTTTTCAATTTTACCCCCGTGGGATATATATTCTACCCACACACATTTGGAACTCTACTGGGGTACCCTCACACATATTATTCCCTCATTTAATGGATATTTTCACCAATCGTGAAGTTTTCAAAAAGTCAGAAAATTGGTTGAAAACGACTTAATATCAAGGACTCATCGGCGAATCACTCTGGAATTGAAATCGGAATGCTCACTGACATTTTCCACTCTCCGAAAGTCTGAAAAATGATGGAAAAATGGCTAAGTCCAAAAAAAAAATTTTTTAAAACTTTTTTCAATTTTACCTCGTGGGATATATATTCTACCCACACACATTTGGAACTCTCCTGGGGTACCCTCACACATATTATTCCCTCATTTAATGGATATTTTCACCAAAAAGTGAAGTTTTCAAAAAGTCAGAAAATTGGCTGAAAATGACTTATTATCAAGGAATCATAAGGCGAATCGCTCTGGAACTGAACTCGGAATGCTCACTGACATTTTCCACTCTCCGAAAGTCTGAAAAATAATGGAAAAATGACAGTCCAAAAAAATATTTTTTCAACTTTTTTCAATTTTACCCCCGTGGGATATATATTCTACCCACACACATTTGGAACTCTCCTGGGGTACCCTCACAAATATTATTCCCTCATTTAATGGATATTTTCACCAATCGTGAAGTTTTCAAATAGTCAGAAAATTGGCTGAAAACGACTTATTATCAAGGACTCATCGGGCGAATCGCTCTGGAACTGAAATCGGAATGCTCACTGACATTTTCCCCTCTCTGAAAGTCTGAAAAATGATGGAAAAATGACTAAGTCCCAAAAAAATTTTTTTCAACTTTTTTCAATTTTACCCCCGTGAGATATATATTCTACCCACACACATTTGGAACTCTCCTGGGGTACCCTCACACATATTCCCTCATTTAATAGAGATTTTCACCAAAAAGTGAAGTTTTCAAAAAGTCAGAAAATTGGCTGAAAACGACTTATTAGCAAGGACTCATCGGGCGAATCGCTCTGGAACTGAAATCGGAATGCTCACTGACATTTTCCCCTCTCCGAAAGTCTGAAAAATAATGGAAAAATGACTAAGTCCAAAAAAAATTTTTTTCAACTTTTTTCAATATTACCCCCGTGGGATATATATTCTACCCACACACATTTGGAACTCTCCTGGGGTACCCTCACACATATTCCCTCATTTAATGGATATTTTCACCAAAAAGTGAAGTTTTCAAAAAGTCAGAAAATTGGCTGAAAACGACTTAATATCAAGGACTCATCGGGAGAATCACTCTGGAACTGAAATTGGAATGCTCACTGACATTTTCCCCTCTCCTAAAGTCTGAAAAATAATGGAAAAATGACTAAGTCCAAAAAAATTTTTTTTCAACTTTTTTCAATTTTACCCCCGTGGGATATATATTCTACCCACACACATTTGGAACTCTCCTGGGGTACCCTCACACATATTATTCCCTCATTTAATGGATATTTTCACCAATTGTGAAGTTTTCAAAAAGTCAGAAAATTGGTTGAAAACTACTTAATATCAAGGACTCATCGGCGAATCACTCTGGAATTGAAATCGGAATTCTCACTGACATTTTCCACTCTCCGAAAGTTTGAAAAATGATGGAAAAATGGCTAAGTCCAAAAAAAAATTTTTTTAAAACTTTTTTCAATTTTACTTCGTGGGATATATATTCTACCCACACACATTTGGAACTCTCCTGGGGTACCCTCACATATATTATTCCCTCATTTAATGGATATTTTCACCAAAAAGTGAAGTTTTCAAAAAGTCAGAAAATTGGCTGAAAATGACTTATTATCAAGGAATCATCATGCGAATCGCTCTGGAACTGAACTCGGAATGCTCACTGACATTTTCCCCTCTCCGAAAGTCTGAAAAATAATGGAAAAATGACAGTCCAAAAAAATATTTTTTCAACTTTTTTCAATTTTACCCCCGTGGGATATATATTCTACCCACACACATTTGGAACTCTCCTGGGGTACCCTCACACATATTATTCCCTCATTTAATGGATATTTTCACCAAAAAGTGAAGTTTACAAATAGTCAGAAAATTGGCTGAAAATGACTTATTATCAAGCACTCATTGGGCGAATCACTCTGGAACTGAAATTGGAATGCTCACTGACATTTTCCCCTCTCCGAAAGTCTGAAAAATGATGGAAAAATGACTAAGTCCAAAAAAATTTTTTTTCAACTTTTTTCAATTTTACCCCCGTGGGATATATATTCTACCCACACACATTTGGAACTCTACTGGGGTACCCTCACACATATTATTCCCTCATTTAATGGATATTTTCACCAATCGTGAAGTTTTCAAAAAGTCAGAAAATTGGTTGAAAACGACTTAATATCAAGGACTCATCGGCGAATCACTCTGGAATTGAAATCGGAATGCTCACTGACATTTTCCACTCTCCGAAAGTCTGAAAAATGATGGAAAAATGGCTAAGTCCAAAAAAAAAATTTTTTAAAACTTTTTTCAATTTTACCTCGTGGGATATATATTCTACCCACACACATTTGGAACTCTCCTGGGGTACCCTCACACATATTATTCCCTCATTTAATGGATATTTTCACCAAAAAGTGAAGTTTTCAAAAAGTCAGAAAATTGGCTGAAAATGACTTATTATCAAGGAATCATAAGGCGAATCGCTCTGGAACTGAACTCGGAATGCTCACTGACATTTTCCACTCTCCGAAAGTCTGAAAAATAATGGAAAAATGACAGTCCAAAAAAATATTTTTTCAACTTTTTTCAATTTTACCCCCGTGGGATATATATTCTACCCACACACATTTGGAACTCTCCTGGGGTACCCTCACAAATATTATTCCCTCATTTAATGGATATTTTCACCAATCGTGAAGTTTTCAAATAGTCAGAAAATTGGCTGAAAACGACTTATTATCAAGGACTCATCGGGCGAATCGCTCTGGAACTGAAATCGGAATGCTCACTGACATTTTCCCCTCTCTGAAAGTCTGAAAAATGATGGAAAAATGACTAAGTCCCAAAAAAATTTTTTTCAACTTTTTTCAATTTTACCCCCGTGAGATATATATTCTACCCACACACATTTGGAACTCTCCTGGGGTACCCTCACACATATTCCCTCATTTAATAGAGATTTTCACCAAAAAGTGAAGTTTTCAAAAAGTCAGAAAATTGGCTGAAAACGACTTATTAGCAAGGACTCATCGGGCGAATCGCTCTGGAACTGAAATCGGAATGCTCACTGACATTTTCCCCTCTCCGAAAGTCTGAAAAATAATGGAAAAATGACTAAGTCCAAAAAAATTTTTTTTTCAACTTTTTTCAATTTTACCCCCGTGGGATATATATTCTACCCACACACATTTGGAACTCTCCTGGGGTACCCTCACACATATTATTCCCTCATTTAATGGATATTTTCACCAATCGTGAAGTTTTCAAATAGTCAGAAAATTGGCTGAAAACGACTTATTATCAAGGACTCATCGGGCGAATCACTCTGGAATAGAATTTGGAATGCTCACTGACATTTTCCCCTCTCCAAAAGTCTGAGAAATGATGGAAAATGACTAAGTCCAAAAAAATTTTTTTTCAACTTTTTTCAATTTTACCCCCGTGGGATATATATTCTAAACACACACATTTGGAACTCTCCTGGGGTACCCTCACACATATTATTCCCTCATTTAATGGATATTTTCACCAAAAAGTGAAGTTTTCAAAAAGTCAGAAAATTGGCTGAAAACGACTTAATATCAAGGACTCATCGGGCGAATCACTGTGGAACTGAAATCGGAATACTCACTGACATTGTCCCCTCTCCGAAAGTATGAAAAATAATGGAAAAATGACTAAGTCCAAAAAAATTTTTTTTTCAACTTTTTTCAATTTTACCCCCGTGGGATATATATTCTACCCACACACATTTGGAACTCTCCTGGGGTACCCTCACACATATTATTCCCTCATTTAATGGATATTTTCACCAATCGTGAAGTTTTCAAATAGTCAGAAAATTGGCTGAAAACGACTTATTATCAATGACTCATCGGGCGAATCACTGTGGAACTGAAATCGGAATACTCACTGACATTGTCCCCTCTCCGAAAGTCTGAAAAATAATGGAAAAATGACTAAGTCCAAAAAAATCTTTTGAAAAATTTTTTCAATTTTACCCCCGTGGGATATATATTCTACCCACACACATTTGGAACTCTCCTGGGGTACCCTCACACATATTATTCCCTCATTTAATGGATATTTTCACCAAAAAGTGAAGTTTTCAAAAAGTCAGAAAATTGGCTGAAAATGACTTATTATCAAGGACTCATTGGGCGAATCACTCTGGAACTGAAATCGGAAAGCTCACTGACATTTTCCCCTCTCCGAAAGTCTGAAAAATAATGGAAAAATGACTAAGTCCCAAAAAAATTTTTTTCACCTTTTTTCAATTTTACCCCCGTGGGATATATATTCTACCCACACACATTTGGAACATTCCTGGGGTACCATCACACATATTATTCCCTAATTTAATGGATATTTTCACCAATCGTGAAGTTTTCAAAAAGTCAGAAAATTGGCTGAAAACGACTTAATATCAAGGACTCATCGTGCGAATCACTGGGGAACTGAAATCGGAATACTCACTGACATTTTCCCCTCTCCGAAAGTCTGAAAAATAATGGAAAAATGACTAAGTCCAAAAAAATTTTTTTAAAATTTTTTTCAATTTTACCCCCGTATGATATATTTTCTACCCACACACATTTAGAACTCTCCTGGGGTACCCTCACACATATTATTCCCTCATTTAATGGATATTTTCACCAAAAAGTGAAGTTTTCAAAAAGTCAGAAAATTGGCTGAAAATGACTTATTATCAAGGACTCATCGGGCGAATCGCTCTGGAACTGAAATCGGAATGCTCACTGACATTTTCCCCTCTCCGAAAGTCTGAAAAATGCTGGAAAAATGACTAAGTCCAAAAAAAATTTTTTTCAACTTTTTTCAATTTTACCCCCGTGGGATATATATTCTACCCACACACATTTGGAACTCTCCTGGGGTACCCTCACACATATTATTCCCTCATTTAATGGATATTTTCACCAAAAAGTGAAGTTTTCAAAAAGTCAGAAAATTGGCTGAAAACGACTTATTATCAAGGAATCATCAGGCGAATCGCTCTGGAACTGAACTCCGAATGCTCACTGACATTTTCCACTCTCCGAAAGTCTGAAAAATAATGGAAAAATTACAGTCCAAAAAATTTTTTTTTCACCTTATTTCAATTTTACCCCCGTGGGATATATATTCTACCCACACACATTTGGAACTCTCCTGGGGTACCCTCACACATATTATTCCCTCATTTAATGGATATTTTCACCATTCGTGAAGTTTTCAAATAGTTAGAAAATTGTCTGAAAACGACTTAATATCAAGGACTCATCGGGCGAATCACTCTAGAATTGAAATCGGAATGCTCACTGACATTTTCCCCTCTCCAAAAGTCTGAAAAATGATGGAAAAATGACTAAGTCCAAAAAAATTTTTTAAAAAATTTTTTCAATTTTACCCCCGTCGGATATATATTCTACCCACACACATTTGGAACTCTCCTGGGGTACCCTCACACATATTATTCCCTCATTTAATGGATATTTTCACCAAAAAGTGAAGTTTTCAAAAAGTCAGAAAATTGGCTGAAAATGACTTATTATCAAGGACTCATAGGGCGAATCGCTCTGGAACTGAAATCGGAATGCTCACCGACATTTTCCACTCTCCGAAAGTCTGAAAAATGATGGAAAAATGACTAAGTCCAAAAAAATTGTTTTTCAACTTTTTTCAATATTACCCCCGTGGGATATATATTCTACCCACACACATTTGGAACTCTCCTGGGGTACCCTCACACATATTCCCTCATTTAATGGATATTTTCACCAAAAAGTGAAGTTTTCAAAAAGTCAGAAAATTGGCTGAAAACAACTTAATATCAAGGACTCATCGGGCGAATCACTCTGGAACTGAAATCGGAATGCTCACTGACATTTTTCCCTCTCCGAAAGTCTGAAAAATGATGGAAAAATGACTAAGTCCAAAAAAATTTTTTTCAACTTTTTTCAATTTTACCCCCGTGGGATATATATTCTACCCACACACATTTAGAACTCTCCTGGGGTTCCCTCACACATATTATTCCCTCATTTAATGGATATTTTCACCAATCATGAAGATTTCAAAAAGTCAGAAAATTGGTTGAAAACGACTTAATATCAAGGACTCATTGGGCGAATCACTCTGGAATAGAGATGAGCGGTGTTCGACTAGAACTGTTCGCCAATCTCAAATTCGAGCTGTTTTGGGCGGTGTTCGAGTTGTTCGACGAACCCGAACGATTTGCAAAAAATTCGGCTGTTCGAGGTTATGTTCGATAACTGTTCGTGCACCAAAAGCGTGTCCTGCATGTCTGGCGCTATTTAGAGCACCAATCATGCAGGGATTGTCTGCCACTCACTTTAATGCCACAGCCATGGTGGTTGTGGCATTACAGTGATTGCCCAAATCGATGGGAACTGTGCTCACAGTGAAACATGAAAAGTCGGCAATTCAGCAGCGGCATACACCGGTACCCGACAATTTAGAACCGAAAGCATAGAGCTTCACACATAGATTAGATAGATATAAACATGTCAGCCACATATATACGAAGTACAGTGAAAGTGCTGCTTACTGTACTTGTCATTTAGCGTAAAGGATTTATCAAAAAAAATAATAGTGTTTTCATGCACCGTCTCTTTAAAAAAGCCGGCCGGCAATTCAGCAGCGGTACCCGACAATTTAGAATAGAAGAAATAGAGAATCACACATAGATTAGATAGATAGAAACATGTCAGTCACATATATATGAAGTACAGTGACAGTGTTGATTACTGTACTTGTCATTTAGTGTAAAGGATTTATCAAAAAAAATAATAGTGTTTTCATGCACCGTCTCTTTAAAAAAGCCGGCCGGCAATTCAGCATCTGTACCCAACAATTTATAACAGACAGAATAGAGCTTCACACATAGATTAGATAGATAGAAACATGTCAGTCACATATATATGAAGTACAGTGATAGTGTTGGTTACTGTACTTGTCATTTAGTATTAAAATAAAGGATTTATTATTAAAAAAATTGCCGTGGGGTTCCCCTTAATTTTAGGCTCTAGCGGAGGTTAAGCAGACAGCTGGGGCAGATGTTTGAAGACTGGGAAGGGGTAATACCCACGTAGCTTCCCAGGCTACTAATATCAGCCCCCAGCTGAATACATAGCCTTTACTAGCTATTAAAATGGGGGACCCCCCCAAAAAAATGACGTGGGGTCCCCCCTAATTTAATAGCTAGCAAAGGCTAGGCAGACAGCTGGGGGCTGATATTAATAGCCCAGGAAGGGAGCCATGAATATTGGCCCCCTCCCAGGCTAGAAACACCAGCCGTCAGCCGCCCCAGAAATGGCGCATTCATAGGATGCGCCAATTCTGGAACTTAGCCTCGCTCTTCCACGCTGCCCTGGTGCGGTGGCAGGGGGTAATAGGGCTGGGGTTGATGTCAGCTTATAATGCCAGCTGACATCAAGCCCAGGTTAGTAATGGAGAGGCGTCTATAAGACACCCCCATTACTAACCCCATAGTCAAAGTTAAAAAAAACACAAACACCCAGAAAAAAGTCCTTTAATTGAAATAAAGACACAATTCTTTATTGTTCTAAATTAAACCATACTTACCGTCACGCCCATTCCAGCTGAAGCCAACGATCTCCTGTAATAAAAATAAAATAATAAAGCAACCTCATCCTTACCTTTCCATGGTTCCCACGACAGCTTCAGCTCTGCTACATCGAGATGACAGGCTGGACCGCAGCAGAACGCCGCCATCCAGCCTGTCATCCCGCAGACACTGAGAAGAGCAGGCATGCTTGCGCTCCTCAGTGTCTCTCTGTGACGGCATAAAGATGAGCCGAGGTCATGTCCAATGAACTCGGCTCACCTCATGCACGTCACTTACAGCGTGGGAGAATTCTCACGCTGAAGCGCTGAGTGCAGGAGAATTTTCCCACGCTGTCAGTGAGGTGCATGAGGTGAGCTGAGTTCATTGGACATGAGCTCACCTCATGCACGTCACTGACAGCGTGGGAGAATTCTCCTGCACTCAGCACTTCAGCGTGAGAATTTTCCCACGCTGTCAGTGACGTGCATGAGGTGAGCCGAGTTCATTGGACATGACCTCGGCTCATCTGGATGCCGTCACAGCGAGACACTGAGGAGCGCAAGCATGCCTGCTCTTCTCAGTGTCTGCGGCATGACAGGCTGGATGGCAGCGTTCTGCTGCGGTCCAGCCTGTCATCTCGATGTAGCAGAGCTGAAGCTGTCGTGGGAGCCATGGAAAGGTAAGGATGAGGTTGGTTTATTATTTTTCTTTTATTGCAGGAGATCGTTGGCTTCAGCTGGAATGGGCGTGATGGTAAGTATAGTTTAATTTAGAACAATAAAGAATTGTGTGTTTATTTCAATTAAAGGACTTTATTCTGGGTGTTGTGTTTTTTTTAAATACTTTACTAGAAATTCATGGCGGTCATGTCTAATACTGGCGTGACCCCATGAATTTTGGGCTTAGGGCCAGCTGATAATACCAAGCTGGCCCTAACCCCTTTATTACCCAGTGAGCCACCGCACCAGGGCCCTGGATGAGTTGGGTACAGTGCCAGAAGATGGCGCTTCTATGAACGCGCCATTTTCCGGGGTGGCTGCGGACTGCAATTTGCAGCGGGGGGGGGCCCAGAAAGCTTGGGCCTCCCTGCGCTGCAGATTCCAGCCCCCAGCTGCCTAGTTGTACCTGGCTGGACACAAAAATAGGGCGAAGCCCCACGTATTTTTTTTTTAATTATTTCATGAAATTCATGAAATAATTAAGAAAAAAAGGCCTTCCCTATATTGTTGTGTCCGGCCAGGTACAAATAGTCAGCTGGTGGTTGGGGGCAGCCCGTTCCTGCCTGCTGTACCTGGCTGGACACAAATATAGTGCGAAGCCCCACTTCAATTTTTTTTAATTATTTCAGGAAATTCATGAAATAATTAAAAAAAAATTGACGTGGGGCTTCGCACTATATTTGTGTCCAGTCAGGTGCAGCAGGCAGGAACGGGCTGCCCCCAACCACCAGCTGCCTATTTGTACCTGGCCGGACACAACAATATAGGGAAGCCCTTTTTTTCTTAATTATTTCATGAAATAATTTAAAGAAAATTGACGTGGGGCTTCGCCCTGTTTTTGTGTCCAGCCAGGTACAACTATGCAGCTGGGGGCTGGAATCCGCAGCGCAGGGAGGCCCAAGCTTTCTGGGCCACCCCCGCTGCAAATTGCAGTCCGCAGCCACCGCGGAAAATGGCGCGTTCATAGAAGCGCCATCTTCTGGCGCTGTACCCAACTCATCCAGGGCCCTGATGCGGTGGCTCACTGGGTAATAAAGGGGTTAGGGCCAGCTTGGCATTATCAGCTGGCCCTAAGCCCAAAATTCATGGGGTCACGCCAATATTAGACATGACCACCATGAATTTCTAGTAAAGTATTTAAAAAAAACACAACACCCAGAAAAAAGTCCTTTAATTGAAATAAACACACAATTCTTTATTGTTCTAAATTAAACCATACTTACCGTCACGCCCATTCCAGCTGAAGCCAACGATCTCCTGAAATAAAAGAAAAATAATAAAGCAACATCATCCTTACCTTTCCATGGTTCCCATGACAGCTTCAGCTCTGCTACATCGAGATGACAGGCTGGACCGCAGCAGAACGCTGCCATCCAGCCTGTCATCCCGCAGACACTGAGAAGCGCAGGCTTGCTTGCGCTCCACAGTGTCTCTCTGTGAGGGCATCCAGATGAGCCGAGTTAATGTCCAATGAACTCGGCTCACCTCATGCACGTCACTGACAGCGTGGGAAAATTCTCCTGCACTCAGCCCTTTAGCGTGGGAGAATTCTCACACTGAAGCGCTGAGTGCAGGAGAATTCTCCCACGCTGTCAGTGACGTGCAGGAGGTGAGCTGAGTTCATTGGACATGAGCTCACCTTATGCACGTCACTGACAGCGTGGGAAAATTCTCCTGCACTCAGCGCTTCAGCGTGGGAGAATTCTCACGCTGAAGCGCTGAGTGCAGGAGAATTCTCCCACGCTGTCAGTGACGTGCAGGAGGTGAGCTGAGTTCATTGGACATGAGCTCACCTTATGCACGTCACTGACAGCGTGGGAGAATTCTCCTGCACTCAGCGCTTCAGCGTGAGAATTTTCCCACGCTGTCAGTGACGTGCATGAGGTGCGCCGAGTTCATTGGACATGAACTCGTCTCATCTTTATGCCGTCACAGCCAGACACTGCAGAGCGCAAGCATGCCTGCGCTTCTCAGTGTCTGCGGGATGACAGGCTGGATGGCAGCGTTCTGCTGCGGTCCAGCCTGTCATCTCGATGTAGCAGAGCTGAAGCTGTCGTGGGAACCATGGAAAGGTAAGGATGATGTTGCTTTATTATTTTTCTTTTATTG
Organism: Phyllobates terribilis; assembly: GCF_046119375.1. Taxonomy (NCBI): domain Eukaryota; kingdom Metazoa; phylum Chordata; class Amphibia; order Anura; family Dendrobatidae; genus Phyllobates; species Phyllobates terribilis. The sequence continues at coordinate 5,136,600 of NW_027362873.1, read as the reverse complement.
CAGGAGATCGTTGGCTTCAGCTGGAATGGGCGTGATGGTAAGTATGGTTTAATTTAGAACAATAAAGGATTGTGTCTTTATTTCAATTAAAGGACTTTATTCTGGGTGTTTGTGTTTTCTTTTAACTTTGACTATGGGGTTAGTAATGGGGGTGTCTTATAGACGCCTCTCCATTACTAACCTGGGCTTGATGTCAGCTGGCATTATAAGCTGACATCAACCCCAGCCCTATTACCCCCTGCCACCGCTACAGGGCAGCGTGGAAGAGCGAGGCTAAGTGCCAGAATTGGCGTATCCTATGAATGAGCCATTTCTGGGGCGGCTGACGGCTGGTGTTTCTAGCCTGGGAGGGGGCCAATATTCATGGCTCCCTTCCTGGGCTATTAATATCAGCCCCCAGCTGTCTGCCTAGCCTTTGCTAGCTATTAAATTAGGGGGGACCCCATGTCATTTTTTTGGGGGGTCCCCCATTTTAATAGCTAGTAAAGGCTATGTATTCAGCTGGGGGCTCATATTAGTAGCCTGGGAAGCTCCGTGGGTATTACCCCCTTCCCAGGCTTCAAACATCTGCCCCAGCTGTCTGCTTAACCTCCGCTAGAGACTAAAATTAAGGGGAACCCCACGCCAATTTTTTTTAATAATAAATCCTTTATTTTAATACTAAATGACAAGTACAGTAACCAACACTATCACTGTACTTAATATATATGTGACTGACATGTTTCTATCTATCTAATCTATGTGTGAAGCTCTATTCTGTCTGTTATAAATTGTCGGGTACAGATGCTGAATTGCCGGCCGGCTTTTTTAAAGAGACAGTGCATGAAAACACTATTATATTTTTTAATAAATCCTTTACACTAAATGACAAGTACAGTAAGCAACACTGTCACTGTACTTCATATATATGTGACTGACATGTTTCTATCTATCTAATCTATGTGTGAGGCTCTATTCCTTCTTGTCTAAATTGTCGGGTACCGGTGTATGCCGCTGCTGAATTGCCGGCCGGCTTTTTTAAAGAGAGTGTCTTCTGAGCAGTTTGTCAGCTTTTGGACACCTTTGAAGGTGTTTTCTATGTGTTTCTATGTGTTTTTGTTTGCCTGCCATTGGTTTTAACGGTGTTCGACGGTGTTCTAAGGTGTTCGACGAACAGTTCGACGAACAGTTCCTCGAACATCCAGGTGTTCGACGAACCGAACCGAACCCGAACACAACGGGGGTGGCTCAACACTACTCTGGAATTGAAATCAGAATGCTCACTGACATTTTCCCCTCTCCAAAAGTGTGAAAAGTGATGGAAAAATGACTAAGTCCAAAAAAAATTTTTTTCAAATTTTTTCAATATTACCCCCGTGGGATATATATTCTACCCACACACATTTGGAACTCTCCTGGGGTACCCTCACACATATTCCCTCATTTAATGGATATTTTCAACAAAAAGTGAAGTTTTCAAAAAGTCAGAAAATTGGCTGAAAACGACTTAATATCAAGGACTCATCGGGTGAATCACTCTGGAGCTGAAATCGGAATGCTCACTGACATTTTCCCCTCTCCGAAAGTCTGAAGAATAATGGAAAAATGACTAAGTCCCAAAAAAATTTTTTTAAACTTTTTTCAATTTTACCCCCGTGGGATATATATTCTACCCACACACATTTGGAACTCTCCTGGGGTACCCTCACACATATTATTCCCTCATTTAATGGATATTTTCACCAATCGTGAAGTTTTCAAAAAGTCAGAAAATTGGTTGAAAACGACTTAATATCAAGGACTCATTGGTCGAATCACTCTGGAATTGAAATCGGAATGCTCACTGACATTTTCCCCTCTCCAAAAGTCTGAAAAATGATGGAAAAATGACTAAGTCCAAAAAAAATTTTTTTCAAATTTTTTCAATATTACCCCGTGGGATATATATTCTACCCACACACATTTGGAACTCTCCTGGGGTACCCTCACACATATTCCCTCATTTAATGGATATTTTCACCAAAAAGTGAAGTTTTCAAAAAGTCAGAAAATTGGCTGAAAACGACTTAATATCAAGGACTCATCGGGTGAATCACTCTGGAACTGAAATCGGAATGCTCACTGACATTTTCCCCTCTCCAAAAGTCTGAAAAATGATGGAAAAATTACTAAGTCCAAAAAAAAATTTTTTCAACTTTTTTCAATATTACCCCCGTGGGATATATATTCTACCCACACACATTTGGAACTCTCCTGGGGTACCCTCACACATATTCCCTCATTTAATGGATATTTTCACCAAAAAGTGAAGTTTTCAAAAAGTCAGAAAATTTGCTGAAAACGACTTAATATCAAGGACTCATCGGGCGAATCACTCTGGAATTGAAATCGGAATGCTCACTGACATTTTCTTCTCTCCGAAAGTCTGAAAAATGATGGAAAAATGACTAAGTCCAAAAAAATTTTTTTAAACTTTTTTCAATTTTACCCCCTTGGGATATATATTCTACCCACACACATTTGGAACTCTCCTGGGGTACCCTCACACATATTATTCCCTCATTTGATGAATATTTTCACCAAAAAGTGAAGTTTTCAAAAAGTCAGAAAATTGGCTGAAAACGACTTAATATCAGGGACTCATCGGGTGAATCGCTCTGGAACTGAAATCGGAATGCTCACTGACATTTTCCCCTCTCCGAAAGTCTGAAAAATGATGGAAAAATTACTAAGTCTAAAAAAATTTTTTTTAACTTTTTTCAATTTTACCCCGTGAATATATATTTTACCCACACACATTTGGAACTCTCCTGGGGTACCCTCACACATATTATTCCCTCATTTAATGGATATTTTCACCAAAAAGTGAAGTTTTCAAAAAGTCAGAAAATTGGCTGAAAACGACTTATTATCAAGGACTCATTGGGCGCATCGCTCTGGAACGGAAATCTGAATGCTCACTGACATTTTCCACTCTCCGAAAGTCTGAAAAATGATGGAAAAATGACTAAGTCCAAAAAATTTTTTTTTCAACTTTTTGCAATTTTATCCCCGTGGGATATATATTCTACCCACACACATTTGGAACTCTCCTGGGGTACCCTCACACATATTATTCCCTCATTTAATGGATATTTTCACCAAAAAGTGAAGTTTTCAAAAAGTCAGAAAATTGGCTGAAAATGACTCATCGGGCGAATCGCTCTGGAACTGAAATCGGAATGCTCACTGACATTTTCCCCTCTCCAAATGTCTGAAAAATGATGGAAAAATTACTAAGTCCAAAAAATTTTTTCAACTTTTTTCAATTTTACCCCCGTGGGATATATATTCTACCCACACACATTTGGAACTCTCCTGGGGTACCCTCACACATATTATTCCCTCATTTAATGGATATTTTCATCAAAAAGTGAAGTTTTCAAAAAGTCAGAAAATTGGTTGAAAACGACTTAATATCAGGGACTCATCGGTCGAATCACTCTGGAATTGAAATCGGAATGCTCACTAACATTTTTCCCTCTCCGAAAGTCTGAAAAATGCTGGAAAAATGACTAAGTCCAAAAAAATTTTTTTTCAACTTTTTTCAATTTTATCCCCGTGGGATATATATTCTACCCACACACATTTGGAACTCTCCTGGGGTACCCTCACACATATTATTCCCTCATTTAATGGATATTTTCACCAAAAAGTGAAGTTTTCAAAAAGTCAGAAAATTGGTTGAAAACGACTTAATATCAAGGACTCAACGGTCGAATCACTCTGGAATTGAAATCGGAATGCTCACTGACATTTTCCCCTCTCCGAAAGTCTGAAAAATGATGGAAAAATGACTAAGTCCCAAAAATTTTTTTTCAATTTTACTCCCATGGGATATATATTCTACCCACACACATTTGGAACTCTCCTGGGGTACCCTCACACATATTCCCTCATTTAATGGATATTTTCACCAAAAAGTGAAGTTTTCAAAAAAGTCAGAAAATTGGCTGAAAAAGACTTAATATCATGGACTCATCGGGCGAATCACTCTGGAACTGAAATCTGAATGCTCACTGACATTTTCCACTCTCCGAAAGTCTGAAAAATGATGGAAAAATGACTAAGTCCCAAAAATTTTTTTTGCAACTTTTTTCAATTTTACCCCCTTGGGATATACAGTACAGACCAAAAGTTTGGACACACCTTCTCATTTAAAGATTTTTCTGTATTTTCATGACTATGAAAATTGTACATTCACACTGAAGGCATTAAAACTATGAATTAACACATGTGGAATTATATACTTAACAAAAAAGTGTGAAACAACTGAAAATATGTCTTATATTATAGGTTCTTCAAAGTAGCCACCTTTTGCTTTGATGACTGCTTTGCATACTATTGGCAGTCACTTGATGAGCTTCAAGAGGTAGTCACCGGAAATGGTCTTCCAACAATCTTGAAAGAGTTCCCAGAGATGCTTAGCACTTGTTGGCCATTTTGCCTTCACTCTGCAGTCCAGCTCACGCCAAACCATCTCGATTGGGTTCAGGTCTGGAGACTGTGGAGGCCAGATCATCTGGCTTAGCACCCCATCACTCTCCTTCTTGGTCAAATAGCCCTTACACAGCCTGGAGGTGTGTTTGGGGTCATTGTCCTGTTGAAAAATAAATGATGGTCCAACTAAACACAAACCGGATGGAATAGCATGCCACTGCAAGATGCTGTGGTAGCCATGCTGGTTCAGTATGCCTTCAATTTTGAATAAATCCCCAACAGTGTCACCAGCAAAGCACCCCCACACCATCACACCTCCTCCTCCATGCTTCACGGTGGGAACCAGGCATGTAGAGTCCATCCGTTCACCTTTTCTGCGTCGCACAAGCACATGGTGGTTGGAACCAAAGATCTCAAATTTGGACTCATCAGACCAAAGCACAGATTTCCTCTGGTCTAATGTCCATTCCTTGTGTTCTTTAGCCCAAACAAGTCTCGTCTGCTTGTTGCCTATCCTTAGCAGTGGTTTCCTAGCAGCTATTTTACCATGAAGGCCTACTGCACAAAGTCTCCTCTTAACAGTTGTTGTAGAGATGTGTCTGCTGCTAGAACTCTGTGTGGCATTGACCTGGTCTCTAATCTGAGCTGCTGTTAACCTGCGATTTCTGAGGCTGGTGACTTGGATAAACTTATCCTCAGAAGCAGAAGTGACTCTTGGTCTTCCTTGTCTGGGGCGGTCCTCATGTGAGCCAGTTTCTTTGTAGCGCTTTATGGTTTTTGCAACTGCACTTGGGGACACTTTCAAAGTTTGCCCAGTTTTTCGCACTGACTGACCTTCATTTCTTAAAGTAATGATGGCCACTCATTTTTCTTTACTTAGAATTTGTATTATGGCAAGAAAAAAGCAGCTAACAGTCTATTCAGTAGGACTATCAGCTGTGAATCCACCAGACTTCTGCACAACACAACTGATGGTCACAACCCCATTTATAAGGCAAGAAATCCCACTTATTAAACCTGACAGGGCACACCTGTGAAGTGAAAACCATTTCCGGTGACTACCTCTTGAAGCTCATCAAGAGAATGCCAAGAGTGTGCAAAGCAGTCATCAAAGCCAAAGGTGGCTACTTTGAAGAACCTAGAATATAAGATATATTTTCAGTTGTTTCACACTTTTTTGTTAAGTATATAATTCCACATGTGTTAATTCATAGTTCTGATGCCTTCAGTGTGAATGTACAATTTTCATAGTCATGAAAATACAGAAAAATCTTTAAATGAGAAGGTGTGTCCAAACTTTTGGTCTGTACTGTATATTCTACCCACACACATTTGGAACTCTTCTGGGGTACCCTCACACATATTCCCTCATTTAATGGATATTTTCACCAAAAAGTGAAGTTTTCAAAAAAGTCAGAAAATTGGCTGAAAACGACTTAATATCATGGACTCATCGGGCGAATCACTCTGGAACTGAAATCGGAATGCTCACTGACATTTTGCCCTGTCCGAAAGTCTGAAAAATGATGGAAAAATGACTAAGTCCAAAAAAAATTTTTTTCAACTTTTTTCAATTTTACCCCCGTGGGAAATATACTGTACCCACACACATTTGGAAGTCTCCTGGGGTACACTCACACATATTATTCCCTCATTTAATGAATATTTTCACCAATCGTGAAGTTTTCAAAAAGTCAGAAAATTTCCTGAAAACGAGTTAATATCAAGGACTCATCGGGCGAATCACTCTGGAATTGAAATAGGAATGCTCACTGACATTTTCCCCTCTCCAAAAGTCTGAAAAATGATGGAAAAATGAATAAGTCCAAAAAAATTTTTTTTCAACTTTTTTCAATTTTACCCCTGTGGAATATACATTCTACCCACACACATTTGGAACTCTCCTGGGGTAACCTCACACATATTATTCCCTCATTTAATGTATATTTTCACCAAAAAGTGAAGTTTTCAAAAAGTCAGAAAATTGGCTGAAAATGACTTAATATCAAGGACTCATCGGGCGAATCGCTCTGGAACTGAAATCGGAATGCTCACTGACATTTTGCCCCCTTCAAAAGTCTGAAAAATGATGGAAAAATGACTAAGTCCAAAAAAAATTTTTTTAAAACTTTTTTCAATTTTACGCCCGTGGGATATATATTCTACCCACACACATTTGGAACTCTCCTGGGGTACCCTCGCACATATTATTCCCTCATTTAATGGATATTTTCACCAAAAAGTGAAGTTTTCAAAAAGTCAGAAAATTGTCTGAAAACAACTTAATATCAAGGACTCATCGGGCGAATCACTCTGGAATTGAAATAGGAATGCTCACTGACATTTTCCCCTCTCCAAAAGTCTGAAAAATGATGGAAAAATGAATAAGTCCCAAAAAAAAATTTTTCAACTTTTTTCAATTTTACCCCCATGAGATATATATTCTGCCCACACACATTTGGAACTCTCCTGGGGTACCCTCACACATATTATTCCCTCATTTAATGGATATTTTCACCAAAAAGTGAAGTTTTCAAAAAGTCAGAAAATTGGCTGAAAACGACTTAATATCAAGGACTCATCGGGCGAATCACTCTGGAACTGAAATCAGAATGCTCACTGACATTTTCCCCTCTCCAAAAGTCTGAAAAATGATGGAAAAATGACTAAGTCCAAAAAAAAATTTTTTCAACTTTTTTCAATTTTACCCCCGTGGGAAATATATTGTACCCACACACATTTGGAAGTCTCCTGGGGTACACTCACACATATTATTCCCTCATTTAATGAATATTTTCACCAATCGTGAAGTTTTTAAAAAGTCAGAAAATTGGCTGAAAACGACTTAATATCAAGGACTCATCGGGCGAATCACTTTGGAATTGAAATAGGAATGCTCACTGACATTTTCCCCTCTCCAAAAGTCTGAAAAATGATGGAAAAATGAATAAGTCCCAAAAAAAATTTTTTTCAACTTTTTCAATTTTACCCCCGTAGGATATATATTCTACCCACACACATTTGGAACTCTCCTGGGGTACCCTCGCACATATTATTCCCTCATTTAATGGATATTTTCACCAAAAAGTGAAGTTTTCAAAAAGTCAGAAAATTGGCTGAAAACGACTTAATATCAAGGACTCATCGGGCGAATCGCTCTGGAACTGAAATCGGAATGCTCACTGACATTTTGCCCCCTTCAAAAGTCTGAAAAATGATGGAAAAATGACTAAGTCCAAAAAAAATTTTTTTAAAACTTTTTTCAATTTTACGCCCGTGGGATATATATTCTACCCACACACATTTGGAACTCTCCTGGGGTACCCTCGCACATATTATTCCCTCATTTAATGGATATTTTCACCAAAAAGTGAAGTTTTCAAAAAGTCAGAAAATTGGCTGAAAACGACTTAATATTAAGGACTCATCGGGCGAATCACTCTGGAACTGAAATCGGAATGCTCACTGACATTTTCCCCTCTCCGAAAGTCTGAAAAATGATGGAAAAATGACTAAGTCCAAAAACATTTTTTTCAACTTTTTTCAATTTTACCCCCGTGGGATATATATTCTACCCACACACATTTGGAACTCTCCTGGGGTACCCTCGCACATGTTATTCCCTTATTAAATGGATATTTTCACCAAAAAGTGAAGCTTTCAAAAAGTCAGAAAATTGGCTGAAAACGACTTAATATCAAGGACTCATCGGGCGAATCACTCTGGAATTGAAATCGGAATGCTCACTGACATTTTCCCCTCTCCAAAAGTCTGAAAAATGATGGAAAAATGACTAATTCCAAAAAAAATTTTTTTAAACTTTTTTCAATTTTACCCCCATGGGATATATATTCTACCCACACACATTTGGAACTCTCCTGGGGTACCCTCACACATATTATTCCCTCATTTAATGGATATTTTCACCAAAAAGTGAAGTTTTCAAAGTTAAAATTGGCTGAAAACGACTTAATATCAAGGACTCATCGGGCGAATCGCTCTGGAACTGACATCGGAATGCTCACTGGCATTTTTCCCTCTCCGAAAGTCTGAAAAATGATGGAAAAATGACTAAGTCCTAAAAAATTTTTTTTAAACTTTTTCAATTTTACCCCTGTGGGATATACATTCTACCCACACACATTTGGAACTCTCCTGCGTTACCCTCGCACATATTATTCCCTCATTTAATGGATATTTTCACCAAAAAGTGAATTTTTCAAAAAGTCAGAAAATTGGCTGAAAGCGACTTAATATCAAGGACTCATCGGGCGAATCGCTCTGGAACTGAAATCGGAATGCTCACTGACATTTTCCCCCCTTCAAAAGTCTGAAAAATGATGGAAAAATGACTATGTCCAAAAAAAATTTTTTAAAACTTTTTTCAATTTTACCCCTGTGGGATATACATTCTACCCACACACATTTGGAACTCTCCTGGGGTACCCTCACACATATTATTCCCTCATTTAATGTATATTTTCACCAAAGAGTGGTTTTCAAAAAGTCCGAAAATTGGCTGAAAACGACTTAATAGCAAGGACTCATCGGGCGAATCACTCTGGAACTGAAATCGGAATGCTCACTGACATTTTCCCCTCTCCGAAAGTCTGAAAAATGATGGAAAAATGACTAATTTCAAAAAAAATTTTTTTTAAACTTTTTTCAATTTTACCCCCATGGGATATATATTCTACCCACACACATTTGGAACTCTCCTGGGGTACCCTCACACATATTATTCCCTCATTTAATGGATATTTTCACCAAAAAGTGAAGTTTTCAAAAAGTCAGTAAATTGGCTGAAAATGACTTAATATCAATGACTCATCGGGCGAATCACTCTGGAACTGAAATCGGAATGCTCACTGACATTTTCCCCTCTCCGAAAGTCTGAAAAATGATGGAAAAATGACTTAGTCCAAAAAAATTTTTTTTAAACTTTTTTCAATTTTACCCCTGTGGGATATACATTCTACCCACACATATTTGGAACTCTCCTGGGGTACCCTCACACATATTATTCCCTCATTTAATGGATATTTTCACCAAAAAGTGAAGTTTTCAAAAAGTCAGAAAATTGGCTGAAAGCGACTTAATATCAAGGACTCATCGGGCGAATCGCTCTGGAACTGAAATCGGAATGCTCACTGACATTTTCCCACCTTCAAAAGTCTGAAAAATGATGGAAAAATGACTATGTCCAAAAAAAATTTTTTAAAACTTTTTTCAATTTTACCCTCGTGGGATATATATTCTACCCACACACATTTGGAACTCTCCTGGGGTACCCTCACACATATTATTCCCTCATTTAATGGATATTTTCACCAAAAAGTGAAGTTTTCAAAAAGTCAAAATTGGCTGAAAACGACTTAATATCAAGGACTCATCGGGCGAATCGCTCTGGAACTGAAATCGGAATGCTCACTGACATTTTTCCCTCTCCGAAAGTCTGAAAAATGATGAAAAAATGACTAAATCCAAAAAAATTTTTTTTAAACTTTTTTCACTTTTACCCCCATGGGATATATATTCTACCCACACACATTTGGAACTCTCCTGGGGTACCCTCACACATATTATTCCCTCATTTAATGGATATTTTCACCAAAAAGGGAAGTTTTCAAAAAGTCAGAAAATTGGCAGAAAACGACTTAATATCAAGGACTCATCGGGCGAATCACTCTGGAACTGAAATCGGAATGCTCACTGATATTTTCCCCTCTCCGAAAGTCTGAAAAATGATGGAAAAGTTACTAAGTCCAAAAAATTTTTTTTTTAAACTTTTTCCAATTTTACCCCCATGGGATATATATTCTACCCACACACATTTGGAACTCTCCTGGGGTACCCTCACACATATTATTCCCTCATTTAGTGGATATTTTCACCAAAAAGTGAAGTTTTCAAAAAGTCAGTAAATTGGCTGAAAATGACTTAATATCAAGGACTCATCGGGAGAATCACTCTGGAACTGAAATCGGAATGCTCACTGACATTTTCCCCTCTCCGAAAGTCTGAAAAATGATGGAAAAATGACTAAGTCCAAAAAACATTTTTTTCAACTTTTTTCAATTTTACCCCCGTGGGAAATATATTCTACCCACACACATTTGGAACTCTCCTGGGGTACCCTCGCACATGTTATTCCCTTATTAAATGGATATTTTCACCAAAAAGTGAAGCTTTCAAAAAGTCAGAAAATTGGCTGAAAACGACTTAATATCAAGGACTCATCGGGCGAATCACTCTGGAATTGAAATCGGAATGCTCACTGACATTTTCCCCTCTCCAAAAGTCTGAAAAATGATGGAAAAATGACTAATTCCAAAAAAATTTTTTTTAAACTTTTTTCAATTTTACCCCCATGGGATATATATTCTACCCACACACATTTGGAACTCTCCTGGGGTACCCTCACACATATTATTCCCTCATTTAATGGATATTTTCACCAAAAAGTGAAGTTTTCAAAGTTAAAATTGGCTGAAAACGACTTAATATCAAGGACTCATCGGGCGAATCGCTCTGGAACTGACATCGGAATGCTCACTGGCATTTTTCCCTCTCCGAAAGTCTGAAAAATGATGGAAAAATGACTAAGTCCTAAAAAAATTTTTTTAAACTTTTTCAATTTTACCCCTGTGGGATATACATTCTACCCACACACATTTGGAACTCTCCTGCGTTACCCTCGCACATATTATTCCCTCATTTAATGGATATTTTCACCAAAAAGTGAAGTTTTCAAAAAGTCAGAAAATTGGCTGAAAGCGACTTAATATCAAGGACTCATCGGGCGAATCGCTCTGGAACTGAAATCGGAATGCTCACTGACATTTTCCCCCCTTCAAAAGTCTGAAAAATGATGGAAAAATGACTATGTCCAAAAAAAATTTTTTAAAACTTTTTTCAATTTTACCCCTGTGGGATATACATTCTACCCACACACATTTGGAACTCTCCTGGGGTACCCTCACACATATTATTCCCTCATTTAATGTATATTTTCACCAAAGAGTGGTTTTCAAAAAGTCCGAAAATTGGCTGAAAACGACTTAATAGCAAGGACTCATCGGGCGAATCACTCTGGAACTGAAATCGGAATGCTCACTGACATTTTCCCCTCTCCGAAAGTCTGAAAAATGATGGAAAAATGACTAATTTCAAAAAAAAATTTTTTTAAACTTTTTTCAATTTTACCCCCATGGGATATATATTCTACCCACACACATTTGGAACTCTCCTGGGGTACCCTCACACATATTATTCCCTCATTTAATGGATATTTTCACCAAAAAGTGAAGTTTTCAAAAAGTCAGAAAATTGGCTGAAAGCGACTTAATATCAAGGACTCATCGGGCGAATCGCTCTGGAACTGAAATCGGAATGCTCACTGACATTTTCCCACCTTCAAAAGTCTGAAAAATGATGGAAAAATGACTATGTCCAAAAAAAATTTTTTAAAACTTTTTTCAATTTTACCCTCGTGGGATATATATTCTACCCACACACATTTGGAACTCTCCTGGGGTACCCTCACACATATTATTCCCTCATTTAATGGATATTTTCACCAAAAAGTGAAGTTTTCAAAAAGTCAAAATTGGCTGAAAACGACTTAATATCAAGGACTCATCGGGCGAATCGCTCTGGAACTGAAATCGGAATGCTCACTGACATTTTTCCCTCTCCGAAAGTCTGAAAAATGATGAAAAAATGACTAAATCCAAAAAAATTTTTTTTAAACTTTTTTCACTTTTACCCCCATGGGATATATATTCTACCCACACACATTTGGAACTCTCCTGGGGTACCCTCACACATATTATTCCCTCATTTAATGGATATTTTCACCAAAAAGGGAAGTTTTCAAAAAGTCAGAAAATTGGCAGAAAACGACTTAATATCAAGGACTCATCGGGCGAATCACTCTGGAACTGAAATCGGAATGCTCACTGATATTTTCCCCTCTCCGAAAGTCTGAAAAATGATGGAAAAGTTACTAAGTCCAAAAATTTTTTTTTTAAACTTTTTCCAATTTTACCCCCATGGGATATATATTCTACCCACACACATTTGGAACTCTCCTGGGTACCCTCACACATATTATTCCCTCATTTAGTGGATATTTTCACCAAAAAGTGAAGTTTTCAAAAAGTCAGTAAATTGGCTGAAAATGACTTAATATCAAGGACTCATCGGGAGAATCACTCTGGAACTGAAATCGGAATGCTCACTGACATTTTCCCCTCTCCGAAAGTCTGAAAAATGATGGAAAAATGACTAAGTCCAAAAAACATTTTTTTCAACTTTTTTCAATTTTACCCCCGTGGGAAATATATTCTACCCACACACATTTGGAACTCTCCTGGGGTACCCTCGCACATGTTATTCCCTTATTAAATGGATATTTTCACCAAAAAGTGAAGCTTTCAAAAAGTCAGAAAATTGGCTGAAAACGACTTAATATCAAGGACTCATCGGGCGAATCACTCTGGAATTGAAATCGGAATGCTCACTGACATTTTCCCCTCTCCAAAAGTCTGAAAAATGATGGAAAAATGACTAAGTCCAAAAAAATTTTTTTAAAACTTTTTTCAATTTTACCCCTGTGGGATATACATTCTACCCACACACATTTGGAACTCTCCTGGGGTACCCTCACACATATTATTCCCTCATTAAATGTATATTTTCACCAAAGAGTGAAGTTTTCAAAAAGTCCGAAAATTGGCTGAAAACGACGTAATAGCAATGACTCATCGGGCGAATCACTCTGGAACTGAAATCGGAATGCTCAATGACATTTTTCCCTCTCCGAAAGTCTGAATAATGATGGAAAAATGACTAAGTCCAAAAAAAATTTTTTTCAACTTTTTTCAATTTTACCCGCGTGGGATATATATTCTACCCACACACATTTGGAACTCTCCTGGGGTACCCTCACACATATTATTCCCTCATTTAATGGATATTTTCACCAAAAAGTGAAGTTTTCAAAGTTAAAATTGGCTGAAAACGACTTAATATCAAGGACTCATCGGGCGAATCGCTCTGGAACTGACATCGGAATGCTCACTGGCATTTTTCCCTCTCCGAAAGTCTGAAAAATGATGGAAAAATGACTAAGTCCTAAAAAAATTTTTTTAAACTTTTTTCAATTTTACCCCTGTGGGATATACATTCTACCCACACACATTTGGAACTCTCCTGGGTTACCCTCGCACATATTATTCCCTCATTTAATGGATATTTTCACCAAAAAGTGAAGTTTTCAAAAAGTCAGAAAATTGGCTGAAAGCGACTTAATATCAAGGACTCATCGGGCGAATCGCTCTGGAACTGAAATCGGAATGCTCACTGACATTTTCCCCCCTTCAAAAGTCTGAAAAATGATGGAAAAATGACTATGTCCAAAAAAAATTTTTTAAAACTTTTTTCAATTTTACCCCCGTGGGATATATATTCTACCCACACACATTTGCAACTCTCCTGGGGTACCCTCACACATATTATTCCCTCATTTAATGGATATTTTCACCAAAAAGTGAAGTTTTCAAAAAGTCAGAAAATTGGCGGAAAACGACTTAATATGAAGGACTCATCGGGCGAATCACTCTGGAACTGAAATCGGAATACTCACTGACATTTTCCCCTCTCCGAAAGTCTGAAAAATGATGGAAAAATGACTAAGTCCAAAAAAAATTTTTTTAAACTTTTTTCAATTTTACCCGTGTGGGATATATATTCCACCAACACACATTTGGAACTCTCCTGGGGTACCCTCACACATATTATTCCCTCATTTAATGGATATTTTCACCAAAAAGTGAAGTTTTCAAAAAGTCAAAATTGGCTGAAAACGACTTAATATCAAGGACTCATCGGGCGAATCGCTCTGGAACTGAAATCGGAATGCTCACTGACATTTTTCCCTCTCCGAAAGTCTGAAAAATGATGGAAAAATGACTAAATCCAAAAAAATTTTTTTTAAACTTTTTTCAATTTTACCCCCATGGGATATATATTCTACCCACACACATTTGGAACTCTCCTGGGGTACCCTCACACATATTATTCCCTCATTTAATGGATATTTTCACCAAAAAGGGAAGTTTTCAAAAAGTCCGAAAATTGGCTGAAAACGACTTAATATCAAGGACTCATCGGGCGAATCACTCTGGAACTGAAATCGGAATGCTCACTGATATTTTCCCCTCTCCGAAAGTCTGAAAAATGATGGAAAAGTTACTAAGTCCAAAAAAAATTTTTTTTAAACTTTTTTCAATTTTACCCCCATGGGATATATATTCTACCCACACACATTTGGAACTCTCCTGGGGTACCCTCACACATATTATTCCCTCATTTAGTGGATATTTTCACCAAAAAGTGAAGTTTTCAAAAAGTCAGTAAATTGGCTGAAAATGACTTAATATCAAGGACTCATCGGGAGAATCACTCTGGAACTGAAATCGGAATGCTCACTGACATTTTCCCCTCTCCGAAAGTCTGAAAAATGATGGAAAAATGACTAAGTCCAAAAAACATTTTTTTCAACTTTTTTCAATTTTACCCCCGTGGGATATATATTCTACCCACACACATTTGGAACTCTCCTGGGGTACCCTCGCACATGTTATTCCCTTATTAAATGGATATTTTCACCAAAAAGTGAAGCTTTCAAAAAGTCAGAAAATTGGCTGAAAATGACTTAATATCAAGGAATCATCGGGCGAATCACTCTGGAATTGAAATCGGAATGCTCACTGACATTTTCCCCTCTCCAAAAGTCTGAAAAATGATGGAAAAATGACTAAGTCCAAAAAAATTTTTTTAAAACTTTTTTCAATTTTACCCCTGTGGGATATACATTCTACCCACACACATTTGGAACTCTCCTGGGGTACCCTCACACATATTATTCCCTCATTTATTGTATATTTTCACCAAAGAGTGAAGTTTTCAAAAAGTCCGAAAATTGGCTGAAAACGACTTAATAGCAAGGACTCATCGGGCGAATCACTCTGGAACTGAAATCGGAATGCTCACTGACATTTTTCCCTCTCCGAAAGTCTGAATAATGATGGAAAAATGACTAAGTCCAAAAAAAATTTTTTTAAACTTTTTTCAATTTTACCCGCGTGGGATATATATTCTACCCACACACATTTGGAACTCTCCTGGGGTACCCTCACACATATTATTCCCTCATTTAATGGATATTTTCACCAAAAAGTGAAGTTTTCAAAGTTAAAATTGGCTGAAAACGACTTAATATCAAGGACTCATCCGGCGAATCGCTCTGGAACTGACATCGGAATGCTCACTGGCATTTTTCCCTCTCCGAAAGTCTGAAAAATGATGGAAAAATGACTAAGTCCTAAAAAAATTTTTTTAAACTTTTTTCAATTTTACCCCTGTGGGATATACATTCTACCCACACACATTTGGAACTCTCCTGGGTTACCCTCACACATATTATTCGCTCATTTAATGGATATTTTCACCAAAAAGTGAAGTTTTCAAAAAGTCAGAAAATTGGCTGAAAGCGACTTAATATCAAGGACTCATCGGGCGAATCGCTCTGGAACTGAAATCGGAATGCTCACTGACATTTTCCCCCCTTCAAAAGTCTGAAAAATGATGGAAAAATGACTATGTCCAAAAAAAATTTTTTAAAACTTTTTTCAATTTTACCCCCGTGAGATATATATTCTACCCACACACATTTGCAACTCTCCTGGGGTACCCTCACACATATTATTCCCTCATTTAATGGATATTTTCACCAAAAAGTGAAGTTTTCAAAAAGTCAGAAAATTGGCGGAAAACGACTTAATATGAAGGACTCATCGGGCGAATCACTCTGGAACTGAAATCGGAATACTCACTGACATTTTCCCCTCTCCGAAAGTCTGAAAAATGATGGAAAAATGACTAAGTCCAAAAAAAATTTTTTTAAACTTTTTTCAATTTTACCCGCGTGGGATATATATTCCACCCACACACATTTGGAACTCTCCTGGGATACCCTCACACATATTATTCCCTCATTTAATGGATATTTTCACCAAAAAGTGAAGTTTTCAAAAAGTCAAAATTGGCTGAAAACGACTTAATATCAAGGACTCATCGGGCGAATCGCTCTGGAACTGAAATCGGAATGCTCACTGACATTTTTCCCTCTCCGAAAGTCTGAAAAATGATGGAAAAATGACTAAATCCAAAAAAATTTTTTTTAAACTTTTTTCAATTTTACCCCCATGGGATATATATTCTACCCAAACACATTTGGAACTCTCCTGGGGTACCCTCACACATATTATTCCCTCATTTAGTGGATATTTTCACCAAAAAGTGAAGTTTTCAAAAAGTCAGTAAATTGGCTGAAAATGACTTAATATCAAGGACTCATCGGGAGAATCACGCTGGAACTGAAATCGGAATGCTCACTGACATTTTCCCCTCTCCGAAAGTCTGAAAAATGATGGAAAAATGACTAAGTCCAAAAAAAATTTTTTTAAACTTTTTTCAATTTTACCCGCGTGGGATATATATTCCACCAACACACATTTGGAACTCTCCTGGGGTACCCTCACACATATTATTCCCTCATTTAATGGATATTTTCACCAAAAAGTGAAGTTTTCAAAAAGTCAAAATTGGCTGAAAACGACTTAATATCAAGGACTCATCGGGCGAATCGCTCTGGAACTGAAATCGGAATGCTCACTGACATTTTTCCCTCTCCGAAAGTCTGAAAAATGATGGAAAAATGACTAAATCCAAAAAAATTTTTTTTAAACTTTTTTCAATTTTACCCCCATGGGATATATATTCTACCCACACACATTTGGAACTCTCCTGGGGTACCCTCACACATATTATTCCCTCATTTAATGGATATTTTCACCAAAAAGGGAAGTTTTCAAAAAGTCCGAAAATTGGCTGAAAACGACTTAATATCAAGGACTCATCGGGCGAATCACTCTGGAACTGAAATCGGAATGCTCACTGATATTTTCCCCTCTCCGAAAGTCTGAAAAATGATGGAAAAGTTACTAAGTCCAAAAAAAATTTTTTTTAAACTTTTTTCAATTTTACCCCCATGGGATATATATTCTACCCACACACATTTGGAACTCTCCTGGGGTACCCTCACACATATTATTCCCTCATTTAGTGGATATTTTCACCAAAAAGTGAAGTTTTCAAAAAGTCAGTAAATTGGCTGAAAATGACTTAATATCAAGGACTCATCGGGAGAATCACTCTGGAACTGAAATCGGAATGCTCACTGACATTTTCCCCTCTCCGAAAGTCTGAAAAATGATGGAAAAATGACTAAGTCCAAAAAACATTTTTTTCAACTTTTTTCAATTTTACCCCCGTGGGATATATATTCTACCCACACACATTTGGAACTCTCCTGGGGTACCCTCGCACATGTTATTCCCTTATTAAATGGATATTTTCACCAAAAAGTGAAGCTTTCAAAAAGTCAGAAAATTGGCTGAAAATGACTTAATATCAAGGAATCATCGGGCGAATCACTCTGGAATTGAAATCGGAATGCTCACTGACATTTTCCCCTCTCCAAAAGTCTGAAAAATGATGGAAAAATGACTAAGTCCAAAAAAATTTTTTTAAAACTTTTTTCAATTTTACCCCTGTGGGATATACATTCTACCCACACACATTTGGAACTCTCCTGGGGTACCCTCACACATATTATTCCCTCATTTATTGTATATTTTCACCAAAGAGTGAAGTTTTCAAAAAGTCCGAAAATTGGCTGAAAACGACTTAATAGCAAGGACTCATCGGGCGAATCACTCTGGAACTGAAATCGGAATGCTCACTGACATTTTTCCCTCTCCGAAAGTCTGAATAATGATGGAAAAATGACTAAGTCCAAAAAAAATTTTTTTAAACTTTTTTCAATTTTACCCGCGTGGGATATATATTCTACCCACACACATTTGGAACTCTCCTGGGGTACCCTCACACATATTATTCGCTCATTTAATGGATATTTTCACCAAAAAGTGAAGTTTTCAAAAAGTCAGAAAATTGGCTGAAAGCGACTTAATATCAAGGACTCATCGGGCGAATCGCTCTGGAACTGAAATCGGAATGCTCACTGACATTTTCCCCCCTTCAAAAGTCTGAAAAATGATGGAAAAATGACTATGTCCAAAAAAAATTTTTTAAAACTTTTTTCAATTTTACCCCCGTGAGATATATATTCTACCCACACACATTTGCAACTCTCCTGGGGTACCCTCACACATATTATTCCCTCATTTAATGGATATTTTCACCAAAAAGTGAAGTTTTCAAAAAGTCAGAAAATTGGCGGAAAACGACTTAATATGAAGGACTCATCGGGCGAATCACTCTGGAACTGAAATCGGAATACTCACTGACATTTTCCCCTCTCCGAAAGTCTGAAAAATGATGGAAAAATGACTAAGTCCAAAAAAAATTTTTTTAAACTTTTTTCAATTTTACCCGCGTGGGATATATATTCCACCCACACACATTTGGAACTCTCCTGGGATACCCTCACACATATTATTCCCTCATTTAATGGATATTTTCACCAAAAAGTGAAGTTTTCAAAAAGTCAAAATTGGCTGAAAACGACTTAATATCAAGGACTCATCGGGCGAATCGCTCTGGAACTGAAATCGGAATGCTCACTGACATTTTTCCCTCTCCGAAAGTCTGAAAAATGATGGAAAAATGACTAAATCCAAAAAAATTTTTTTTAAACTTTTTTCAATTTTACCCCCATGGGATATATATTCTACCCAAACACATTTGGAACTCTCCTGGGGTACCCTCACACATATTATTCCCTCATTTAGTGGATATTTTCACCAAAAAGTGAAGTTTTCAAAAAGTCAGTAAATTGGCTGAAAATGACTTAATATCAAGGACTCATCGGGAGAATCACGCTGGAACTGAAATCGGAATGCTCACTGACATTTTCCCCTCTCCGAAAGTCTGAAAAATGATGGAAAAATGACTAAGTCCAAAAAACATTTTTTTCAACTTTTTTCAATTTTACCCCCGCGGGATATATATTCTACCCACACACATTTGGAACTCTCCTGGGGTACCCTCGCACATGTTATTCCCTTATTAAATGGATATTTTCACCAAAAAGTGAAGCTTTCAAAAAGTCAGAAAATTGGCTGAAAACGACTTAATATCAAGGAATCATCGGGCGAATCACTCTGGAATTGAAATCGGAATGCTCACTGACATTTTCCCCTCTCCAAAAGTCTGAAAAATGATGGAAAAATGACTAAGTCCAAAAAAATTTTTTTAAAACTTTTTTCAATTTTACCCCTGTGGGATATACATTCTACCCACACACATTTGGAACTCTCCTGGGGTACCCTCACACATATTATTCCCTCATTTAATGGATATTTTCACCAAAAAGTGAAGTTTTCAAAGTTAAAATTGGCTGAAAACGACTTAATATCAAGGACTCATCGGGCGAATCGCTCTGGAACTGAAATCGGAATGCTCACTTACTTTTTCCCCCCTTCGAAAGTCTGAAAAATGATGGAAAAATGACTAAGTCCAAAAAAATTTTTTTTAAACTTTTTTCAATTTTACCCCTGTGGGATATACATTCTACCCACACATATTTGCAACTCTCCTGGGGTACCCTCACACATATTATTCCCTCATTTAATGGATATTTTCACTTAAAAGTGAAGTTTTCAAAAAGTCCGAAAATTGGCTGAAAACGACTTAATATCCAGGACTCATCCGGCGAATCGCTCTGGAACTGAAATCGGAATGCTCACTACCATTTTCCCCCCTTCGAAAGTCTGAAAAATGATGGAAAAATGACTAAGTACAAAAAAAAAATTTTTAAACTTTTTTCAATTTTACCCCCGTGGGATATACATTCTACCCACACACATTTGGAACTCTCCTGGGGTACCCTCACACATATTATTCCCTCATTTAATGGATAATTTCACCAAAAAGTGAAGTTTTCAAAAAGTCCGAAAATTGGCTGAAAACGACTTAATATCAAGGACTCATCCGGCGAATCGCTCTGGAACTGAAATCGGAATGCTCACTGACATTTTCCCCTCTCCGAAAGTCTGAAAAATGATGGAAAAATGACTAAGTCCAAAAAAAATTTTTTTCAACTTTTTTCAATTTTACCCCCATGGGATATATATTCTGCCCACACACATTTGGAACTCTCCTGGGGTACCCTCACACATATTATTCCCTCATTTAATGGATATTTTCACCAAAAAGTGAAGTTTTCAAAAAGTCAGAAAATTGGCTGAAAACGACTTAATATCAAGGACTCATCGGGCGAATCACTCTGGAACTGAAATCGGAATGCTCACTGACATTTTCCCCTCTCCAAAAGTCTGAAAAATGATGGAAAAAATGACTAAGTCCAAAAAAATTTTTTTTCAACTTTTTTCAATTTTACCCCTGTGGGATATGCATTCTACCCACACACATTTGGAACTCCCCTGGGTACCCTCACACATTATTCCCTCATTTAATGTATATTTTCACCAAAGAGTGAAGTTTTCAAAAAGTCCGAAAATTGGCTGAAAACGACTTAATATCAAGGACGCATCTGGTGAATCGCTCTGGAACTGAAATCGGAATGCTCACTGACATTTTCCCCTCTCCGAAAGTCTGAAAAATGATGGAAAAATGACTAAGTCCAAAAAAATTTTTTTTAAACTTTTTTCAATTTTACCCCCATGGGATATATATTCTACCCACACACATTTGGAACTCTCCTGGGGTACCCTCACACATATTATTCCCTCATTTAATGGATATTTTCACCAAAAAGTGAAGTTTTCAAAAAGTCCGAAAATTGGCTGAATACGACTTAATATCAAGGACTCATCGGGCGAATCACTCTGGAACTGAAATCGGAATGCTCACTGACATTTTCCCCTCTCCGAAAGTCTGAAAAATGATGGAAAAATGACTAAGTCCAAAAAAAATTTTTTTAAACTTTTTTTCAATTTTACCCCTGTGGAATATACATTCTACCCACACACATTTGGAACTCTCCTGGGGTACCCTCACACATATTATTCCCTCATTTAATGGATATTTTCACCAAAAAGTGAAGTTTTCAAAAAGTCCGAAAATTGGCTGAAAACGACTTAATATCAAGGACTCATCGGGAGAATCACTCTGGAACTGAAATCGGAATGCTCACTGACATTTTCCCCTCTCCGAAAGTCTGAAAAATGATGGAAAAATGACTAAGTCCAAAAAACATTTTTTTCAACTTTTTTCAATTTTACCCCCGTGGGATATATATTCTACCCACACACATTTGGAACTCTCCTGGGGTACCCTCGCACATGTTATTCCCTTATTAAATGGATATTTTCACCAAAAAGTGAAGCTTTCAAAAAGTCAGAAAATTGGCTGAAAATGACTTAATATCAAGGAATCATCGGGCGAATCACTCTGGAATTGAAATCGGAATGCTCACTGACATTTTCCCCTCTCCAAAAGTCTGAAAAATGATGGAAAAATGACTAAGTCCAAAAAAATTTTTTTAAAACTTTTTTCAATTTTACCCCTGTGGGATATACATTCTACCCACACACATTTGGAACTCTCCTGGGGTACCCTCACACATATTATTCCCTCATTTATTGTATATTTTCACCAAAGAGTGAAGTTTTCAAAAAGTCCGAAAATTGGCTGAAAACGACTTAATAGCAAGGACTCATCGGGCGAATCACTCTGGAACTGAAATCGGAATGCTCACTGACATTTTTCCCTCTCCGAAAGTCTGAATAATGATGGAAAAATGACTAAGTCCAAAAAAAATTTTTTTAAACTTTTTTCAATTTTACCCGCGTGGGATATATATTCTACCCACACACATTTGGAACTCTCCTGGGGTACCCTCACACATATTATTCCCTCATTTAATGGATATTTTCACCAAAAAGTGAAGTTTTCAAAGTTAAAATTGGCTGAAAACGACTTAATATCAAGGACTCATCCGGCGAATCGCTCTGGAACTGACATCGGAATGCTCACTGGCATTTTTCCCTCTCCGAAAGTCTGAAAAATGATGGAAAAATGACTAAGTCCTAAAAAAATTTTTTTAAACTTTTTTCAATTTTACCCCTGTGGGATATACATTCTACCCACACACATTTGGAACTCTCCTGGGTTACCCTCACACATATTATTCGCTCATTTAATGGATATTTTCACCAAAAAGTGAAGTTTTCAAAAAGTCAGAAAATTGGCTGAAAGCGACTTAATATCAAGGACTCATCGGGCGAATCGCTCTGGAACTGAAATCGGAATGCTCACTGACATTTTCCCCCCTTCAAAAGTCTGAAAAATGATGGAAAAATGACTATGTCCAAAAAAAATTTTTTAAAACTTTTTTCAATTTTACCCCCGTGAGATATATATTCTACCCACACACATTTGCAACTCTCCTGGGGTACCCTCACACATATTATTCCCTCATTTAATGGATATTTTCACCAAAAAGTGAAGTTTTCAAAAAGTCAGAAAATTGGCGGAAAACGACTTAATATGAAGGACTCATCGGGCGAATCACTCTGGAACTGAAATCGGAATACTCACTGACATTTTCCCCTCTCCGAAAGTCTGAAAAATGATGGAAAAATGACTAAGTCCAAAAAAAATTTTTTTAAACTTTTTTCAATTTTACCCGCGTGGGATATATATTCCACCCACACACATTTGGAACTCTCCTGGGATACCCTCACACATATTATTCCCTCATTTAATGGATATTTTCACCAAAAAGTGAAGTTTTCAAAAAGTCAAAATTGGCTGAAAACGACTTAATATCAAGGACTCATCGGGCGAATCGCTCTGGAACTGAAATCGGAATGCTCACTGACATTTTTCCCTCTCCGAAAGTCTGAAAAATGATGGAAAAATGACTAAATCCAAAAAAATTTTTTTTAAACTTTTTTCAATTTTACCCCCATGGGATATATATTCTACCCAAACACATTTGGAACTCTCCTGGGGTACCCTCACACATATTATTCCCTCATTTAGTGGATATTTTCACCAAAAAGTGAAGTTTTCAAAAAGTCAGTAAATTGGCTGAAAATGACTTAATATCAAGGACTCATCGGGAGAATCACGCTGGAACTGAAATCGGAATGCTCACTGACATTTTCCCCTCTCCGAAAGTCTGAAAAATGATGGAAAAATGACTAAGTCCAAAAAACATTTTTTTCAACTTTTTTCAATTTTACCCCCGCGGGATATATATTCTACCCACACACATTTGGAACTCTCCTGGGGTACCCTCGCACATGTTATTCCCTTATTAAATGGATATTTTCACCAAAAAGTGAAGCTTTCAAAAAGTCAGAAAATTGGCTGAAAACGACTTAATATCAAGGAATCATCGGGCGAATCACTCTGGAATTGAAATCGGAATGCTCACTGACATTTTCCCCTCTCCAAAAGTCTGAAAAATGATGGAAAAATGACTAAGTCCAAAAAAATTTTTTTAAAACTTTTTTCAATTTTACCCCTGTGGGATATACATTCTACCCACACACATTTGGAACTCTCCTGGGGTACCCTCACACATATTATTCCCTCATTTAATGGATATTTTCACCAAAAAGTGAAGTTTTCAAAGTTAAAATTGGCTGAAAACGACTTAATATCAAGGACTCATCGGGCGAATCGCTCTGGAACTGAAATCGGAATGCTCACTTACTTTTTCCCCCCTTCGAAAGTCTGAAAAATGATGGAAAAATGACTAAGTCCAAAAAAATTTTTTTTAAACTTTTTTCAATTTTACCCCTGTGGGATATACATTCTACCCACACATATTTGCAACTCTCCTGGGGTACCCTCACACATATTATTCCCTCATTTAATGGATATTTTCACTTAAAAGTGAAGTTTTCAAAAAGTCCGAAAATTGGCTGAAAACGACTTAATATCCAGGACTCATCCGGCGAATCGCTCTGGAACTGAAATCGGAATGCTCACTACCATTTTCCCCCCTTCGAAAGTCTGAAAAATGATGGAAAAATGACTAAGTACAAAAAAAAAATTTTTAAACTTTTTTCAGTTTTACCCCCGTGGGATATACATTCTACCCACACACATTTGGAACTCTCCTGGGGTACCCTCACACATATTATTCCCTCATTTAATGGATAATTTCACCAAAAAGTGAAGTTTTCAAAAAGTCCGAAAATTGGCTGAAAACGACTTAATATCAAGGACTCATCCGGCGAATCGCTCTGGAACTGAAATCGGAATGCTCACTGACATTTTCCCCTCTCCGAAAGTCTGAAAAATGATGGAAAAATGACTAAGTCCAAAAAAAATTTTTTTCAACTTTTTTCAATTTTACCCCCATGGGATATATATTCTGCCCACACACATTTGGAACTCTCCTGGGGTACCCTCACACATATTATTCCCTCATTTAATGGATATTTTCACCAAAAAGTGAAGTTTTCAAAAAGTCAGAAAATTGGCTGAAAACGACTTAATATCAAGGACTCATCGGGCGAATCACTCTGGAACTGAAATCGGAATGCTCACTGACATTTTCCCCTCTCCAAAAGTCTGAAAAATGATGGAAAAAATGACTAAGTCCAAAAAAATTTTTTTTCAACTTTTTTCAATTTTACCCCTGTGGGATATGCATTCTACCCACACACATTTGGAACTCCCCTGGGTACCCTCACACATTATTCCCTCATTTAATGTATATTTTCACCAAAGAGTGAAGTTTTCAAAAAGTCCGAAAATTGGCTGAAAACGACTTAATATCAAGGACGCATCTGGTGAATCGCTCTGGAACTGAAATCGGAATGCTCACTGACATTTTCCCCTCTCCGAAAGTCTGAAAAATGATGGAAAAATGACTAAGTCCAAAAAAATTTTTTTTAAACTTTTTTCAATTTTACCCCCATGGGATATATATTCTACCCACACACATTTGGAACTCTCCTGGGGTACCCTCACACATATTATTCCCTCATTTAATGGATATTTTCACCAAAAAGTGAAGTTTTCAAAAAGTCCGAAAATTGGCTGAATACGACTTAATATCAAGGACTCATCGGGCGAATCACTCTGGAACTGAAATCGGAATGCTCACTGACATTTTCCCCTCTCCGAAAGTCTGAAAAATGATGGAAAAATGACTAAGTCCAAAAAAAATTTTTTTAAACTTTTTTTCAATTTTACCCCTGTGGAATATACATTCTACCCACACACATTTGGAACTCTCCTGGGGTACCCTCACACATATTATTCCCTCATTTAATGGATATTTTCACCAAAAAGTGAAGTTTTCAAAAAGTCCGAAAATTGGCTGAAAACGACTTAATATCAAGGACTCATCCGGCGAATCGCTCTGGAACTGAAATCGGAATGCTCACTGACATTTTCCCCTCTCCGAAAGTCTGAAAAATGATGGAAAAATGACTAAGTCCAAAAAAAATTTTTTTAAACTTTTTTTCAATTTTACCCCTGTGGGATATACATTCTACCCACACACATTTGGAACTCTCCTGGGGTACCCTCACACATATTATTCCCTCATTTAATGGATATTTTCACCAAAAAGTGAAGTTTTCAAAAAGTCCGAAAATTGGCTGAAAACGACTTAATATCAAGGACTCATCCGGCGAATCGCTCTGGAACTGAAATCGGAATGCTCACTGACATTTTCCCCTCTCTGAAAGTCTGAAAAATGATGGAAAAATGACTAAGTCCTAAAAAAAATTTTTTAAACTTTTTTCAATTTTACCCCTGTGGGATATACATTCTACCCACACACATTTGGAACTCTCCTGGGGTACCCTCGCACATATTATTCCCTCATTTAATGGATATTTTCACGAAAAAGTGAAGTTTTCAAAAAGTCAGAAAATTGGCTGAAAGCGACTTAGTATCAAGGACTCATCGGGCGAATCACTCTGGAACTGAAATCGGAATGCTCACTTACTTTTTCCCCCCTTCGAAAGTCTGAAAAATGATGGAAAAATGACTAAGTCCAAAAAAATTTTTTTTAAACTTTTTTCAATTTTACCCCCATGGGATATATACTCTGCCCACACACATTTGGAACTCTCCTGGGGTACCCTCGCACATATTATTCCCTCATTTAATGGATATTTTCACCAAAAAGTGAAGTTTTCAAAAAGTCCGAAAATTGGCTGAAAACGACTTAATATCAAGGACTCATCCGGCGAATCGCTCTGGAACTGAAATCGGAATGCTCACTACCATTTTCCCTCCTTCGAAAGTCTGAAAAATGATGGAAAAATGACTAAGTCCAAAAAAAAAATTTTAAAACTTTTTTCAATTTTACCCCCGTGGGATATATATTCTACCCACACACATTTGGAACTCTCCTGGGGTACCCTCACACATATTATTCCCTCATTTAATGGATATTTTCTCCAAAAAGTGAAGTTTTCAAAAAGTCAGAAAATTGGCTGAAAACGACTTAATATCAAGGATTCATCCGGCGAATCGCTCTGGAACTGAAATCGGAATGCTCACTGACATTTTCCCCTCTCCGAAAGTCTGAAAAATGATGGAAAAATGACTAAGTACAAAAAAAAAATTTTTAAACTTTTTTCAATTTTACCCCCGTGGGATATATATTCTACCCACACACATTTGGAACTCTCCTGGGGTACCCTCACACATATTATTCCCTCATTTAATGGATATTTTCACCAAAAAGTGAAGTTTTCAAAAAGTCCGAAAATTGGCTGAAAACGACTTAATATCAAGGACTCATCCGGCGAATCGCTCTGGAACTGAAATCGGAATGCTCACTGACATTTTCCCCTCTCCGAAAGTCTGAAAAATGATGGAAAAATGACTAAGTCCAAAAAAAATTTTTTTCAACTTTTTTCAATTTTACCCCCATGGGATATATATTCTGCCCACACACATTTGGAACTCTCCTGGGGTACCCTCACACATATTATTCCCTCATTTAATGGATATTTTCACCAAAAAGTGAAGTTTTCAAAAAGTCAGAAAATTGGCTGAAAACGACTTAATATCAAGGACTCATCGGGCGAATCACTCTGGAACTGAAATCGGAATGCTCACTGACATTTTCCCCTCTCCAAAAGTCTGAAAAATGATGGAAAAATGACTAAGTCCAAAAAAATTTTTTTTCAACTTTTTTCAATTTTACCCCTGTGGGATATACATTCTACCCACACACATTTGGAACTCCCCTGGGTACCCTCACACATTATTCCCTCATTTAATGTATATTTTCACCAAAGAGTGAAGTTTTCAAAAAGTCCGAAAATTGGCTGAAAACGACTTAATATCAAGGACTCATCTGGCGAATCGCTCTGGAACTGAAATCGGAATGCTCACTGACATTTTCCCCTCTCCGAAAGTCTGAAAAATGATGGAAAAATGACTAAGTCCAAAAAAATTTTTTTTAAACTTTTTTCAATTTTACCCCCATGGGATATATATTCTACCCACACACATTTGGAACTCTCCTGGGGTACCCTCACACATATTATTCCCTCATTTAATGAATATTTTCACCAAAAAGTGAAGTTTTCAAAAAGTCAGAAAATTGGCTGAAAGCGACTTAATATCAAGGACACATCGGGCGAATCGCTCTGGAACTGAAATCGGAATGCTCACTACCATTTTCCCCCCTTCGAAAGTCTGAAAAATGATGGAAAAATGACTAAGTCCAAAAAAAAATTTTTAAAACTTTTTTCAATTTTACCCCCGTGGGATATATATTCTACCCACACACATTTGGAACTCTCCTGGGGTACCCTCACACATATTATTCCCTCATTTAATGGATATTTTCACCAAAAAGTGAAGTTTTCAAAAAGTCCGAAAATTGGCTGAAAACGACTTAATATCAAGGACTCATCGGGCGAATCACTCTGGAACTGAAATCGGAATACTCACTGACATTTTCCCCTCTCCGAAAGTCTGAAAAATGATGGAAAAATGACTAAGTCCAAAAAAAATTTTTTAAACTTTTTTTCAATTTTACCCCCATGGGATATACATTCTACCCACACACATTTGGAACTCTCCTGGGGTACCCTCACACATATTATTCCCTCATTTAATGGATATTTTCACCAAAAAGTGAAGTTTTCAAAAAGTCCAAAAATTGGCTGAAAACGACTTAATATCAAGGACTCATCCGGCGAATCACTCTGGAACTGAAATCGGAATGCTCACTGACATTTTCCCCTCTCCGAAAGTCTGAAAAATGATGGAAAAATGACTAAGTCCAAAAAAAATTTTTTTAAACTTTTTTCAATTTTACCCCCATGGGATATATATTCTACCCACACACATTTGGAACTCTCCTGGGGTACCCTCACACATATTATTCCCTCATTTAATGGATATTTTCACCAAAAAGTGAAGTTTTCAAAAAGTCCGAAAATTGGCTGAATACGACTTAATATCAAGGACTCATCGGGCGAATCACTCTGGAACTGAAATCGGAATGCTCACTGACATTTTCCCCTCTCCGAAAGTCTGAAAAATGATGGAAAAATGACTAAGTCCAAAAAAAATTTTTTTAAACTTTTTTTCAATTTTACCCCTGTGGGATATACATTCTACCCACACACATTTGGAACTCTCCTGGGGTACCCTCACACATATTATTCCCTCATTTAATGGATATTTTCACCAAAAAGTGAAGTTTTCAAAAAGTCCGAAAATTGGCTGAAAACGACTTAATATCAAGGACTCATCCGGCGAATCGCTCTGGAACTGAAATCGGAATGCTCACTGACATTTTCCCCTCTCCGAAAGTCTGAAAAGTGATGGAAAAATGACTAAGTCCAAAAAAAATTTTTTTCAACTTTTTTCAATTTTACCCCCATGGGATATATATTCTGCCCACACACATTTGGAACTCTCCTGGGGTACCCTCACACATATTATTCCCTCATTTAATGGATATTTTCACCAAAAAGTGAAGTTTTCAAAAAGTCAGAAAATTGGCTGAAAACGACTTAATATCAAGGACTCATCGGGCGAATCACTCTGGAACAGAAATCAGAATGCTCACTGACTTTTTCCCCTCTCCAAAAGTCTGAAAAATGATGGAAAAATGACTAAGTCCAAAAAAAATTTTTTTGAACTTTTTTCAATTTTACCCCCATGGGATCTATATTCTACCCACACACATTTGGAACTCTCCTGGGGTACCCTCACACATATTATTCCCTCATTTAATGGATATTTTCACCAAAAAGTGAAGTTTTCAAAAAGTCAGAAAATTGGCTGAAAACGACTTAATATCAAGGACTCATCCGGCGAATCGCTCTGGAACTGAAATCGGAATGCTCACTGACATTTTCCCCTCTCCGAAAGTCTGAAAAATGATGGAAAAATGACTAAGTCCAAAAAAAATTTTTTTCAACTTTTTTCAATTTTACCCCCATGGGATATATATTCTGCCCACACACATTTGGAACTCTCCTGGGGTACCCTCACACATATTATTCCCTCATTTAATGGATATTTTCACCAAAAAGTGAAGTTTTCAAAAAGTCAGAAAATTGGCTGAAAACGACTTAATATCAAGGACTCATCGGGCGAATCACTCTGGAACTGAAATCGGAATGCTCACTGACATTTTCCCCTCTCCAAAAGTCTGAAAAATGATGGAAAAATGACTAAGTCCAAAAAAATTTTTTTTCAACTTTTTTCAATTTTACCCCTGTGGGATATACATTCTACCCACACACATTTGGAACTCCCCTGGGTACCCTCACACATTATTCCCTCATTTAATGTATATTTTCACCAAAGAGTGAAGTTTTGAAAAAGTCCGAAAATTGGCTGAAAACGACT
This sequence comes from Phyllobates terribilis, assembly GCF_046119375.1. Lineage (NCBI taxonomy): Eukaryota > Metazoa > Chordata > Amphibia > Anura > Dendrobatidae > Phyllobates > Phyllobates terribilis. Next base: position 5,106,222 of record NW_027362873.1, on the reverse strand, counting down.
TAATATCAAGGACTCATCTGGCGAATCGCTTTGGAACTGAAATCGGAATGCTCACTGACATTTTCCCCTCTCCGAAAGTCTGAAAAATGATGGAAAAATGACTAAGTCCAAAAAAATTTTTTTTAAACTTTTTTCAATTTTACCCCCATGGGATATATATTCTACGCACACACATTTGGAACTCTCCTGGGGTACCCTCACACATATTATTCCCTCATTTAATGAATATTTTCACCAAAAAGTGAAGTTTTCAAAAAGTCAGAAAATTGGCTGAAAGCGACTTAATATCAAGGACACATCGGGCGAATCGCTCTGGAACTGAAATCGGAATGCTCACTACCATTTTCCCCCCTTCGAAAGTCTGAAAAATGATGGAAAAATGACTAAGTCCAAAAAAAAATTTTTAAAACTTTTTTCAATTTTACCCCCGTGGGATATATATTCTACCCACACACATTTGGAACTCTCCTGGGGTACCCTCACACATATTATTCCCTCATTTAATGGATATTTTCACCAAAAAGTGAAGTTTTCAAAAAGTCCGAAAATTGGCTGAAAACGACTTAATATCAAGGACTCATCGGGCGAATCACTCTGGAACTGAAATCGGAATACTCACTGACATTTTCCCCTCTCCGAAAGTCTGAAAAATGATGGAAAAATGACTAAGTCCAAAAAAATTTTTTTAAAACTTTTTTCAATTTTACCCCCATGGGATATATATTCTGCCCACACACATTTGGAACTCTCCTGGGGTACCCTCACACATATTATTCCCTCATTTAATGGATATTTTCACCAAAAAGTGAAGTTTTCAAAAAGTCAGAAAATTGGCTGAAAACTACTTAATATCAAGGACTCATCGGGCGAATCACTCTGGAACTGAAATCGGAATGCTCACTGACATTTTCCCCTCTCCAAAAGTCTGAAAAATGATGGAAAAATGACTAAGTCCAAAAAAAATTTTTTAAACTTTTTTTCAATTTTACCCCCATGGGATATACATTCTACCCACACACATTTGGAACTCTCCTGGGGTACCCTCACACATATTATTCCCTCATTTAATGGATATTTTCACCAAAAAGTGAAGTTTTCAAAAAGTCCAAAAATTGGCTGAAAACGACTTAATATCAAGGACTCATCCGGCGAATCACTCTGGAACTGAAATCGGAATGCTCACTGACATTTTCCCCTCTCCGAAAGTCTGAAAAATGATGGAAAAATGACTAAGTCCAAAAAAATTTTTTTTAAACTTTTTTCAATTTTACCCCCATGGGATATATATTCTACCCACACACATTTGGAACTCTCCTGGGGTACCCTCACACATATTATTCCCTCATTTAATGGATATTTTCACTAAAAAGTGAAGTTTTCAAAAAGTCCGAAAATTGGCTGAATACGACTTAATATCAAGGACTCATCGGGCGAATCACTCTGGAACTGAAATCGGAATGCTCACTGACATTTTCCCCTCTCCGAAAGTCTGAAAAATGATGGAAAAATGACTAAGTCCAAAAAAAATTTTTTTAAACTTTTTTTCAATTTTACCCCTGTGGGATATACATTCTACCCACACACATTTGGAACTCTCCTGGGGTACCCTCACACATATTATTCCCTCATTTAATGGATATTTTCACCAAAAAGTGAAGTTTTCAAAAAGTCCGAAAATTGGCTGAAAACGACTTAATATCAAGGACTCATCCGGCGAATCGCTCTGGAACTGAAATCGGAATGCTCACTGACATTTTCCCCTCTCCGAAAGTCTGAAAAGTGATGGAAAAATGACTAAGTCCAAAAAAAATTTTTTTCAACTTTTTTCAATTTTACCCCCATGGGATATATATTCTGCCCACACACATTTGGAACTCTCCTGGGGTACCCTCACACATATTATTCCCTCATTTAATGGATATTTTCACCAAAAAGTGAAGTTTTCAAAAAGTCCAAAAATTGGCTGAAAACGACTTAATATCAAGGACTCATCCGGCGAATCACTCTGGAACTGAAATCGGAATGCTCACTGACATTTTCCCCTCTCCGAAAGTCTGAAAAATGATGGAAAAATGACTAAGTCCAAAAAAAATTTTTTTAAACTTTTTTCAATTTTACCCCCATGGGATATATATTCTACCCACACACATTTGGAACTCTCCTGGGGTACCCTCACACATATTATTCCCTCATTTAATGGATATTTTCACCAAAAAGTGAAGTTTTCAAAAAGTCCGAAAATTGGCTGAATACGACTTAATATCAAGGACTCATCGGGCGAATCACTCTGGAACTGAAATCGGAATGCTCACTGACATTTTCCCCTCTCCGAAAGTCTGAAAAATGATGGAAAAATGACTAAGTCCAAAAAAAATTTTTTTAAACTTTTTTTCAATTTTACCCCTGTGGGATATACATTCTACCCACACACATTTGGAACTCTCCTGGGGTACCCTCACACATATTATTCCCTCATTTAATGGATATTTTCACCAAAAAGTGAAGTTTTCAAAAAGTCCGAAAATTGGCTGAAAACGACTTAATATCAAGGACTCATCCGGCGAATCGCTCTGGAACTGAAATCGGAATGCTCACTGACATTTTCCCCTCTCCGAAAGTCTGAAAAATGATGGAAAAATGACTAAGTCCAAAAAAAATTTTTTTGAACTTTTTTCAATTTTACCCCCATGGGATCTATATTCTACCCACACACATTTGGAACTCTCCTGGGGTACCCTCACACATATTATTCCCTCATTTAATGGATATTTTCACCAAAAAGTGAAGTTTTCAAAAAGTCAGAAAATTGGCTGAAAACGACTTAATATCAAGGACTCATCCGGCGAATCGCTCTGGAACTGAAATCGGAATGCTCACTGACATTTTCCCCTCTCCGAAAGTCTGAAAAATGATGGAAAAATGACTAAGTCCAAAAAAAATTTTTTTCAACTTTTTTCAATTTTACCCCCATGGGATATATATTCTGCCCACACACATTTGGAACTCTCCTGGGGTACCCTCACACATATTATTCCCTCATTTAATGGATATTTTCACCAAAAAGTGAAGTTTTCAAAAAGTCAGAAAATTGGCTGAAAACGACTTAATATCAAGGACTCATCGGGCGAATCACTCTGGAACTGAAATCGGAATGCTCACTGACATTTTCCCCTCTCCAAAAGTCTGAAAAATGATGGAAAAATGACTAAGTCCAAAAAAATTTTTTTTCAACTTTTTTCAATTTTACCCCTGTGGGATATACATTCTACCCACACACATTTGGAACTCCCCTGGGTACCCTCACACATTATTCCCTCATTTAATGTATATTTTCACCAAAGAGTGAAGTTTTCAAAAAGTCCGAAAATTGGCTGAAAACGACTTAATATCAAGGACTCATCTGGCGAATCGCTCTGGAACTGAAATCGGAATGCTCACTGACATTTTCCCCTCTCCGAAAGTCTGAAAAATGATGGAAAAATGACTAAGTCCAAAAAAATTTTTTTTAAACTTTTTTCAATTTTACCCCCATGGGATATATATTCTACGCACACACATTTGGAACTCTCCTGGGGTACCCTCACACATATTATTCCCTCATTTAATGAATATTTTCACCAAAAAGTGAAGTTTTCAAAAAGTCAGAAAATTGGCTGAAAGCGACTTAATATCAAGGACACATCGGGCGAATCGCTCTGGAACTGAAATCGGAATGCTCACTACCATTTTCCCCCCTTCGAAAGTCTGAAAAATGATGGAAAAATGACTAAGTCCAAAAAAAAATTTTTAAAACTTTTTTCAATTTTACCCCCGTGGGATATATATTCTACCCACACACATTTGGAACTCTCCTGGGGTACCCTCACACATATTATTCCCTCATTTAATGGATATTTTCACCAAAAAGTGAAGTTTTCAAAAAGTCCGAAAATTGGCTGAAAACGACTTAATATCAAGGACTCATCGGGCGAATCACTCTGGAACTGAAATCGGAATACTCACTGACATTTTCCCCTCTCCGAAAGTCTGAAAAATGATGGAAAAATGACTAAGTCCAAAAAAATTTTTTTAAAACTTTTTTCAATTTTACCCCCATGGGATATATATTCTGCCCACACACATTTGGAACTCTCCTGGGGTACCCTCACACATATTATTCCCTCATTTAATGGATATTTTCACCAAAAAGTGAAGTTTTCAAAAAGTCAGAAAATTGGCTGAAAACTACTTAATATCAAGGACTCATCGGGCGAATCACTCTGGAACTGAAATCGGAATGCTCACTGACATTTTCCCCTCTCCAAAAGTCTGAAAAATGATGGAAAAATGACTAAGTCCAAAAAAAATTTTTTAAACTTTTTTTCAATTTTACCCCCATGGGATATACATTCTACCCACACACATTTGGAACTCTCCTGGGGTACCCTCACACATATTATTCCCTCATTTAATGGATATTTTCACCAAAAAGTGAAGTTTTCAAAAAGTCCAAAAATTGGCTGAAAACGACTTAATATCAAGGACTCATCCGGCGAATCACTCTGGAACTGAAATCGGAATGCTCACTGACATTTTCCCCTCTCCGAAAGTCTGAAAAATGATGGAAAAATGACTAAGTCCAAAAAAATTTTTTTTAAACTTTTTTCAATTTTACCCCCATGGGATATATATTCTACCCACACACATTTGGAACTCTCCTGGGGTACCCTCACACATATTATTCCCTCATTTAATGGATATTTTCACTAAAAAGTGAAGTTTTCAAAAAGTCCGAAAATTGGCTGAATACGACTTAATATCAAGGACTCATCGGGCGAATCACTCTGGAACTGAAATCGGAATGCTCACTGACATTTTCCCCTCTCCGAAAGTCTGAAAAATGATGGAAAAATGACTAAGTCCAAAAAAAATTTTTTTAAACTTTTTTTCAATTTTACCCCTGTGGGATATACATTCTACCCACACACATTTGGAACTCTCCTGGGGTACCCTCACACATATTATTCCCTCATTTAATGGATATTTTCACCAAAAAGTGAAGTTTTCAAAAAGTCCGAAAATTGGCTGAAAACGACTTAATATCAAGGACTCATCCGGCGAATCGCTCTGGAACTGAAATCGGAATGCTCACTGACATTTTCCCCTCTCCGAAAGTCTGAAAAGTGATGGAAAAATGACTAAGTCCAAAAAAAATTTTTTTCAACTTTTTTCAATTTTACCCCCATGGGATATATATTCTGCCCACACACATTTGGAACTCTCCTGGGGTACCCTCACACATATTATTCCCTCATTTAATGGATATTTTCACCAAAAAGTGAAGTTTTCAAAAAGTCAGAAAATTGGCTGAAAACGACTTAATATCAAGGACTCATCGGGCGAATCACTCTGGAACAGAAATCAGAATGCTCACTGACTTTTTCCCCTCTCCGAAAGTCTGAAAAATGATGGAAAAATGACTAAGTCCAAAAAAATTTTTTTTAAACTTTTTTCAATTTTACCCCCATGGGATCTATATTCTACCCACACACATTTGGAACTCTCCTGGGGTACCCTCACACATATTATTCCCTCATTTAATGGATATTTTCACCAAAAAGTGAAGTTTTCAAAAAGTCAGAAAATTGGCTGAAAACGACTTAATATCAAGGACTCATCCGGCGAATCGCTCTGGAACTGAAATCGGAATGCTCACTGACATTTTCCCCTCTCCGAAAGTCTGAAAAATGATGGAAAAATGACTAAGTCCAAAAAAAATTTTTTTCAACTTTTTTCAATTTTACCCCCATGGGATATATATTCTGCCCACACACATTTGGAACTCTCCTGGGGTACCCTCACACATATTATTCCCTCATTTAATGGATATTTTCACCAAAAAGTGAAGTTTTCAATAAGTCAGAAAATTGGCTGAAAACGACTTAATATCAAGGACTCATCGGGCGAATCACTCTGGAACTGAAATCGGAATGCTCACTGACATTTTCCCCTCTCCGAAAGTCTGAAAAATGATGGAAAAATTACTAAGTCCAAAAAAAATTTTTTTAAACTTTTTTTCAATTTTACCCCTGTGGGATATACATTCTACCCACACACATTTGGACCTCTCCTGGGGTACCCTCACACATATTATTCCCTCATTTAATGGATATTTTCAACAAAAAGTGAAGTTTTCAAAAAGTCCGAAAATTGGCTGAAAACGACTTAATATCAAGGACGCATCGGGCGAATCACTCTGGAACTGAAATCGGAATGCTCACTGACATTTTCCCCTCTCCAAAAGTCTGAAAAATGATGGAAAAATGACTAAGTCCAAAAAAATTTTTTTTCAACTTTTTTCAATTTTACCCCTGTGGGATATGCATTCTACCCACACACATTTGGAACTCCCCTGGGTACCCTCACACATTATTCCCTCATTTAATGTATATTTTCACCAAAGAGTGAAGTTTTCAAAAAGTCCGAAAATTGGCTGAAAACGACTTAATATCAAGGACGCATCTGGCGAATCGCTCTGGAACTGAAATCGGAATGCTCACTGACATTTTCCCCTCTCCGAAAGTCTGAAAAATGATGGAAAAATGACTAAGTCCAAAAAAATTTTTTTTAAACTTTTTTCAATTTTACCCCCATGGGATATATATTCTACCCACACACATTTGGAACTCTCCTGGGGTACCCTCACACATATTATTCCCTCATTTAATGGATATTTTCACCAAAAAGTGAAGTTTTCAAAAAGTCCGAAAATTGGCTGAAAACGACTTAATATCAAGGACTCATCCGGCGAATCGCTCTGGAACTGAAATCGGAATGCTCACTGACATTTTCCCCTCTCTGAAAGTCTGAAAAATGATGGAAAAATGACTAAGTCCTAAAAAAAATTTTTTAAACTTTTTTCAATTTTACCCCTGTGGGATATACATTCTACCCACACACATTTGGAACTCTCCTGGGGTACCCTCGCACATATTATTCCCTCATTTAATGGATATTTTCACGAAAAAGTGAAGTTTTCAAAAAGTCAGAAAATTGGCTGAAAGCGACTTAGTATCAAGGACTCATCGGGCGAATCGCTCTGGAACTGAAATCGGAATGCTCACTTACTTTTTCCCCCCTTCGAAAGTCTGAAAAATGATGGAAAAATGACTAAGTCCAAAAAAATTTTTTTTAAACTTTTTTCAATTTTACCCCCATGGGATATATACTCTGCCCACACACATTTGGAACTCTCCTGGGGTACCCTCGCACATATTATTCCCTCATTTAATGGATATTTTCACCAAAAAGTGAAGTTTTCAAAAAGTCCGAAAATTGGCTGAAAACGACTTAATATCAAGGACTCATCCGGCGAATCGCTCTGGAACTGAAATCGGAATGCTCACTACCATTTTCCCCCCTTCGAAAGTCTGAAAAATGATGGAAAAATGACTAAGTCCAAAAAAAAAAATTTTAAAACTTTTTTCAATTTTACCCCCGTGGGATATATATTCTACCCACACACATTTGGAACTCTCCTGGGGTACCCTCACACATATTATTCCCTCATTTAATGGATATTTTCACCAAAAAGTGAAGTTTTCAAAAAGTCAGAAAATTGGCTGAAAACGACTTAATATCAAGGATTCATCCGGCGAATCGCTCTGGAACTGAAATCGGAATGCTCACTGACATTTTCCCCTCTCCGAAAGTCTGAAAAATGATGGAAAAATGACTAAGTACAAAAAAAAAATTTTTAAACTTTTTTCAATTTTACCCCCGTGGGATATATATTCTACCCACACACATTTGGAACTCTCCTGGGGTACCCTCACACATATTATTCCCTCATTTAATGGATATTTTCACCAAAAAGTGAAGTTTTCAAAAAGTCCGAAAATTGGCTGAAAACGACTTAATATCAAGGACTCATCCGGCGAATCGCTCTGGAACTGAAATCGGAATGCTCACTGACATTTTCCCCTCTCCGAAAGTCTGAAAAATGATGGAAAAATGACTAAGTCCAAAAAAAATTTTTTTCAACTTTTTTCAATTTTACCCCCATGGGATATATATTCTGCCCACACACATTTGGAACTCTCCTGGGGTACCCTCACACATATTATTCCCTCATTTAATGGATATTTTCACCAAAAAGTGAAGTTTTCAAAAAGTCAGAAAATTGGCTGAAAACGACTTAATATCAAGGACTCATCCGGCGAATCGCTCTGGAACTGAAATCGGAATGCTCACTACCATTTTCCCCCCTTCGAAAGTCTGAAAAATGATGGAAAAATGACTAAGTCCAAAAAAAAAATTTTAAAACTTTTTTCAATTTTACCCCCGTGGGATATATATTCTACCCACACACATTTGGAACTCTCCTGGGGTACCCTCACACATATTATTCCCTCATTTAATGGATATTTTCACCAAAAAGTGAAGTTTTCAAAAAGTCAGAAAATTGGCTGAAAACGACTTAATATCAAGGATTCATCCGGCGAATCGCTCTGGAACTGAAATCGGAATGCTCACTGACATTTTCCCCTCTCCGAAAGTCTGAAAAATGATGGAAAAATGACTAAGTACAAAAAAAAAATTTTTAAACTTTTTCCAATTTTACCCCCGTGGGATATATATTCTACCCACACACATTTGGAACTCTCCTGGGGTACCCTCACACATATTATTCCCTCATTTAATGGATATTTTCACCAAAAAGTGAAGTTTTCAAAAAGTCCGAAAATTGGCTGAAAACGACTTAATATCAAGGACTCATCCGGCGAATCGCTCTGGAACTGAAATCGGAATGCTCACTGACATTTTCCCCTCTCCGAAAGTCTGAAAAATGATGGAAAAATGACTAAGTCCAAAAAAAATTTTTTTCAACTTTTTTCAATTTTACCCCCATGGGATATATATTCTGCCCACACACATTTGGAACTCTCCTGGGGTACCCTCACACATATTATTCCCTCATTTAATGGATATTTTCACCAAAAAGTGAAGTTTTCAAAAAGTCAGAAAATTGGCTGAAAACGACTTAATATCAAGGACTCATCGGGCGAATCACTCTGGAACTGAAATCGGAATGCTCACTGACATTTTCCCCTCTCCAAAAGTCTGAAAAATGATGGAAAAATGACTAAGTCCAAAAAAATTTTTTTTCAACTTTTTTCAATTTTACCCCTGTGGGATATACATTCTACCCACACACATTTCTAACTCCCCTGGGTACCCTCACACATTATTCCCTCATTTAATGTATATTTTCACCAAAGAGTGAAGTTTTCAAAAAGTCCGAAAATTGGCTGAAAACGACTTAATATCAAGGACTCATCTGGCGAATCGCTCTGGAACTGAAATCGGAATGCTCACTGACATTTTCCCCTCTCCGAAAGTCTGAAAAATGATGGAAAAATGACTAAGTCCAAAAAAATTTTTTTTAAACTTTTTTCAATTTTACCCCCATGGGATATATATTCTACCCACACACATTTGGAACTCTCCTGGGGTACCCTCACACATATTATTCCCTCATTTAATGAATATTTTCACCAAAAAGTGAAGTTTTCAAAAAGTCAGAAAATTGGCTGAAAGCGACTTAATATCAAGGACACATCGGGCGAATCGCTCTGGAACTGAAATCGGAATGCTCACTACCATTTTCCCCCCTTCGAAAGTCTGAAAAATGATGGAAAAATGACTAAGTCCAAAAAAAAATTTTTAAAACTTTTTTCAATTTTACCCCCGTGGGATATATATTCTACCCACACACACTTGGAACTCTCCTGGGGTACCCTCACACATATTATTCCCTCATTTAATGGATATTTTCACCAAAAAGTGAAGTTTTCAAAAAGTCCGAAAATTGGCTGAAAACGACATAATATCAAGGACTCATCCGGCGAATCACTCTGGAACTGAAATCGGAATACTCACTGACATTTTCCCCTCTCCGAAAGTCTGAAAAATGATGGAAAAATGACTAAGTCCAAAAAAATTTTTTTAAAACTTTTTTCAATTTTACCCCCATGGGATATATATTCTGCCCACACACATTTGGAACTCTCCTGGGGTACCCTCACACATATTATTCCCTCATTTAATGGATATTTTCACCAAAAAGTGAAGTTTTCAAAAAGTCAGAAAATTGGCTGAAAACGACTTAATATCAAGGACTGATCGGGCGAATCACTCTGGAACTGAAATCGGAATGCTCACTGACATTTTCCCCTCTCCAAAAGTCTGAAAAATGATGGAAAAATGACTAAGTCCAAAAAAAATTTTTTAAACTTTTTTTCAATTTTACCCCCATGGGATATACATTCTACCCACACACATTTGGAACTCTCCTGGGGTACCCTCACACATATTATTCCCTCATTTAATGGATATTTTCACCAAAAAGTGAAGTTTTCAAAAAGTCCAAAAATTGGCTGAAAACGACTTAATATCAAGGACTCATCCGGCGAATCACTCTGGAACTGAAATCGGAATGCTCACTGACATTTTCCCCTCTCCGAAAGTCTGAAAAATGATGGAAAAATGACTAAGTCCAAAAAAAATTTTTTTAAACTTTTTTCAATTTTACCCCCATGGGATATATATTCTACCCACACACATTTGGAACTCTCCTGGGGTACCCTCACACATATTATTCCCTCATTTAATGGATATTTTCACCAAAAAGTGAAGTTTTCAAAAAGTCCGAAAATTGGCTGAATACGACTTAATATCAAGGACTCATCGGGCGAATCACTCTGGAACTGAAATCGGAATGCTCACTGACATTTTCCCCTCTCCGAAAGTCTGAAAAATGATGGAAAAATGACTAAGTCCAAAAAAAATTTTTTTAAACTTTTTTCAATTTTACCCCCATGGGATCTATATTCTACCCACACACATTTGGAACTCTCCTGGGGTACCCTCACACATATTATTCCCTCATTTAATGGATATTTTCACCAAAAAGTGAAGTTTTCAAAAAGTCAGAAAATTGGCTGAAAACGACTTAATATCAAGGACTCATCCGGCGAATCGCTCTGGAACTGAAATCGGAATGCTCACTGACATTTTCCCCTCTCCGAAAGTCTGAAAAATGATGGAAAAATGACTAAGTCCAAAAAAAATTTTTTCAACTTTTTTCAATTTTACCCCCATGGGATATATATTCTGCCCACACACATTTGGAACTCTCCTGGGGTACCCTCACACATATTATTCCCTCATTTAATGGATATTTTCACCAAAAAGTGAAGTTTTCAATAAGTCAGAAAATTGGCTGAAAACGACTTAATATCAAGGACTCATCGGGCGAATCACTCTGGAACTGAAATCGGAATGCTCACTGACATTTTCCCCTCTCCGAAAGTCTGAAAAATGATGGAAAAATTACTAAGTCCAAAAAAAATTTTTTTAAACTTTTTTTCAATTTTACCCCTGTGGGATATACATTCTACCCACACATTTGGACCTCTCCTGGGGTACCCTCACACATATTATTCCCTCATTTAATGGATATTTTCAACAAAAAGTGAAGTTTTCAAAAAGTCCGAAAATTGGCTGAAAACGACTTAATATCAAGGACTCATCCGGCGAATCGCTCTGGAACTGAAATCGGAATGCTCACTGACATTTTCCCCTCTCCGAAAGTCTGAAAAATGATGGAAAAATGACTAAGTCCAAAAAAAATTTTTTTCAACTTTTTTCAATTTTACCCCCATGGGATATATATTCTGCCCACACACATTTGGAACTCTCCTGGGGTACCCTCACACATATTATTCCCTCATTTAATGGATATTTTCACCAAAAAGTGAAGTTTTCAAAAAGTCAGAAAATTGGCTGAAAACGACTTAATATCAAGGACTCATCCGGCGAATCGCTCTGGAACTGAAATCGGAATGCTCACTACCATTTTCCCCCCTTCGAAAGTCTGAAAAATGATGGAAAAATGACTAAGTCCAAAAAAAAAATTTTAAAACTTTTTTCAATTTTACCCCCGTGGGATATATATTCTACCCACACACATTTGGAACTCTCCTGGGGTACCCTCACACATATTATTCCCTCATTTAATGGATATTTTCACCAAAAAGTGAAGTTTTCAAAAAGTCAGAAAATTGGCTGAAAACGACTTAATATCAAGGATTCATCCGGCGAATCGCTCTGGAACTGAAATCGGAATGCTCACTGACATTTTCCCCTCTCCGAAAGTCTGAAAAATGATGGAAAAATGACTAAGTACAAAAAAAAAATTTTTAAACTTTTTCCAATTTTACCCCCGTGGGATATATATTCTACCCACACACATTTGGAACTCTCCTGGGGTACCCTCACACATATTATTCCCTCATTTAATGGATATTTTCACCAAAAAGTGAAGTTTTCAAAAAGTCCGAAAATTGGCTGAAAACGACTTAATATCAAGGACTCATCCGGCGAATCGCTCTGGAACTGAAATCGGAATGCTCACTGACATTTTCCCCTCTCCGAAAGTCTGAAAAATGATGGAAAAATGACTAAGTCCAAAAAAAATTTTTTTCAACTTTTTTCAATTTTACCCCCATGGGATATATATTCTGCCCACACACATTTGGAACTCTCCTGGGGTACCCTCACACATATTATTCCCTCATTTAATGGATATTTTCACCAAAAAGTGAAGTTTTCAAAAAGTCAGAAAATTGGCTGAAAACGACTTAATATCAAGGACTCATCGGGCGAATCACTCTGGAACTGAAATCGGAATGCTCACTGACATTTTCCCCTCTCCAAAAGTCTGAAAAATGATGGAAAAATGACTAAGTCCAAAAAAATTTTTTTTCAACTTTTTTCAATTTTACCCCTGTGGGATATACATTCTACCCACACACATTTCTAACTCCCCTGGGTACCCTCACACATTATTCCCTCATTTAATGTATATTTTCACCAAAGAGTGAAGTTTTCAAAAAGTCCGAAAATTGGCTGAAAACGACTTAATATCAAGGACTCATCTGGCGAATCGCTCTGGAACTGAAATCGGAATGCTCACTGACATTTTCCCCTCTCCGAAAGTCTGAAAAATGATGGAAAAATGACTAAGTCCAAAAAAATTTTTTTTAAACTTTTTTCAATTTTACCCCCATGGGATATATATTCTACCCACACACATTTGGAACTCTCCTGGGGTACCCTCACACATATTATTCCCTCATTTAATGAATATTTTCACCAAAAAGTGAAGTTTTCAAAAAGTCAGAAAATTGGCTGAAAGCGACTTAATATCAAGGACACATCGGGCGAATCGCTCTGGAACTGAAATCGGAATGCTCACTACCATTTTCCCCCCTTCGAAAGTCTGAAAAATGATGGAAAAATGACTAAGTCCAAAAAAAAATTTTTAAAACTTTTTTCAATTTTACCCCCGTGGGATATATATTCTACCCACACACATTTGGAACTCTCCTGGGGTACCCTCACACATATTATTCCCTCATTTAATGGATATTTTCACCAAAAAGTGAAGTTTTCAAAAAGTCCGAAAATTGGCTGAAAACGACATAATATCAAGGACTCATCCGGCGAATCACTCTGGAACTGAAATCGGAATACTCACTGACATTTTCCCCTCTCCGAAAGTCTGAAAAATGATGGAAAAATGACTAAGTCCAAAAAAATTTTTTTAAAACTTTTTTCAATTTTACCCCCATGGGATATATATTCTGCCCACACACATTTGGAACTCTCCTGGGGTACCCTCACACATATTATTCCCTCATTTAATGGATATTTTCACCAAAAAGTGAAGTTTTCAAAAAGTCAGAAAATTGGCTGAAAACGACTTAATATCAAGGACTGATCGGGCGAATCACTCTGGAACTGAAATCGGAATGCTCACTGACATTTTCCCCTCTCCAAAAGTCTGAAAAATGATGGAAAAATGACTAAGTCCAAAAAAAATTTTTTAAACTTTTTTTCAATTTTACCCCCATGGGATATACATTCTACCCACACACATTTGGAACTCTCCTGGGGTACCCTCACACATATTATTCCCTCATTTAATGGATATTTTCACCAAAAAGTGAAGTTTTCAAAAAGTCCAAAAATTGGCTGAAAACGACTTAATATCAAGGACTCATCCGGCGAATCACTCTGGAACTGAAATCGGAATGCTCACTGACATTTTCCCCTCTCCGAAAGTCTGAAAAATGATGGAAAAATGACTAAGTCCAAAAAAAATTTTTTTAAACTTTTTTCAATTTTACCCCCATGGGATATATATTCTACCCACACACATTTGGAACTCTCCTGGGGTACCCTCACACATATTATTCCCTCATTTAATGGATATTTTCACCAAAAAGTGAAGTTTTCAAAAAGTCCGAAAATTGGCTGAATACGACTTAATATCAAGGACTCATCGGGCGAATCACTCTGGAACTGAAATCGGAATGCTCACTGACATTTTCCCCTCTCCGAAAGTCTGAAAAATGATGGAAAAATGACTAAGTCCAAAAAAAATTTTTTTAAACTTTTTTCAATTTTACCCCCATGGGATCTATATTCTACCCACACACATTTGGAACTCTCCTGGGGTACCCTCACACATATTATTCCCTCATTTAATGGATATTTTCACCAAAAAGTGAAGTTTTCAAAAAGTCAGAAAATTGGCTGAAAACGACTTAATATCAAGGACTCATCCGGCGAATCGCTCTGGAACTGAAATCGGAATGCTCACTGACATTTTCCCCTCTCCGAAAGTCTGAAAAATGATGGAAAAATGACTAAGTCCAAAAAAAATTTTTTCAACTTTTTTCAATTTTACCCCCATGGGATATATATTCTGCCCACACACATTTGGAACTCTCCTGGGGTACCCTCACACATATTATTCCCTCATTTAATGGATATTTTCACCAAAAAGTGAAGTTTTCAATAAGTCAGAAAATTGGCTGAAAACGACTTAATATCAAGGACTCATCGGGCGAATCACTCTGGAACTGAAATCGGAATGCTCACTGACATTTTCCCCTCTCCGAAAGTCTGAAAAATGATGGAAAAATTACTAAGTCCAAAAAAAATTTTTTTAAACTTTTTTTCAATTTTACCCCTGTGGGATATACATTCTACCCACACATTTGGACCTCTCCTGGGGTACCCTCACACATATTATTCCCTCATTTAATGGATATTTTCAACAAAAAGTGAAGTTTTCAAAAAGTCCGAAAATTGGCTGAAAACGACTTAATATCAAGGACTCATCCGGCAAATCGCTCTGGAACTGAAATCGGAATGCTCACTGACATTTTCCCCTCTCCGAAAGTCTGAAAAATTATGGAAAAATGACTAAGTACAAAAAAAAATTTTTTAAACTTTTTTCAATTTTACCCCCATGGGATCTATATTCTACCCACACACATTTGGAACTCTCCTGGGGTACCCTCACACATATTATTCCCTCATTTAATGGATATTTTCACCAAAAAGTGAAGTTTTCAAAAAGTCAGAAAATTGGCTGAAAACGACTTAATATCAAGGACTCATCCGGCGAATCGCTCTGGAACTGAAATCGGAATGCTCACTGACATTTTCCCCTCTCCGAAAGTCTGAAAAATGATGGAAAAATGACTAAGTCCAAAAAAAATTTTTTTAAACTTTTTTCAATTTTACCCCCATGGGATATATATTCTACCCACACACATTTGGAACTCTCCTGGGGTACCCTCACACATATTATTCCCTCATTTAATGGATATTTTCACCAAAAAGTGAAGTTTTCAAAAAGTCCGAAAATTGGCTGAAAACGACTTAATATCAAGGACTCATCGGGCGAATCACTCTGGAACTGAAATCGGAATACTCACTGACATTTTCCCCTCTCCGAAAGTCTGAAAAATGATGGAAAAATGACTAAGTCCAAAAAAATTTTTTTAAAACTTTTTTCAATTTTACCCCCATGGGATATATATTCTGCCCACACACATTTGGAACTCTCCTGGGGTACCCTCACACATATTATTCCCTCATTTAATGGATATTTTCACCAAAAAGTGAAGTTTTCAAAAAGTCAGAAAATTGGCTGAAAACGACTTAATATCAAGGACTCATCGGGCGAATCACTCTGGAACTGAAATCGGAATGCTCACTGACATTTTCCCCTCTCCAAAAGTCTGAAAAATGATGGAAAAATGACTAAGTCCAAAAAAAATTTTTTAAACTTTTTTTCAATTTTACCCCCATGGGATATACATTCTACCCACACACATTTGGAACTCTCCTGGGGTACCCTCACACATATTATTCCCTCATTTAATGGATATTTTCACCAAAAAGTGAAGTTTTCAAAAAGTCCAAAAATTGGCTGAAAACGACTTAATATCAAGGACTCATCCGGCGAATCACTCTGGAACTGAAATCGGAATGCTCACTGACATTTTCCCCTCTCCGAAAGTCTGAAAAATGATGGAAAAATGACTAAGTCCAAAAAAAATTTTTTTAAACTTTTTTCAATTTTACCCCCATGGGATATATATTCTACCCACACACATTTGGAACTCTCCTGGGGTACCCTCACACATATTATTCCCTCATTTAATGGATATTTTCACCAAAAAGTGAAGTTTTCAAAAAGTCCGAAAATTGGCTGAATACGACTTAATATCAAGGACTCATCGGGCGAATCACTCTGGAACTGAAATCGGAATGCTCACTGACATTTTCCCCTCTCCGAAAGTCTGAAAAATGATGGAAAAATGACTAAGTCCAAAAAAAATTTTTTTAAACTTTTTTCAATTTTACCCCCATGGGATCTATATTCTACCCACACACATTTGGAACTCTCCTGGGGTACCCTCACACATATTATTCCCTCATTTAATGGATATTTTCACCAAAAAGTGAAGTTTTCAAAAAGTCAGAAAATTGGCTGAAAACGACTTAATATCAAGGACTCATCCGGCGAATCGCTCTGGAACTGAAATCGGAATGCTCACTGACATTTTCCCCTCTCCGAAAGTCTGAAAAATGATGGAAAAATGACTAAGTCCAAAAAAAATTTTTTTCAACTTTTTTCAATTTTACCCCCATGGGATATATATTCTGCCCACACACATTTGGAACTCTCCTGGGGTACCCTCACACATATTATTCCCTCATTTAATGGATATTTTCACCAAAAAGTGAAGTTTTCAATAAGTCAGAAAATTGGCTGAAAACGACTTAATATCAAGGACTCATCGGGCGAATCACTCTGGAACTGAAATCGGAATGCTCACTGACATTTTCCCCTCTCCGAAAGTCTGAAAAATGATGGAAAAATTACTAAGTCCAAAAAAAATTTTTTTAAACTTTTTTTCAATTTTACCCCTGTGGGATATACATTCTACCCACACATTTGGACCTCTCCTGGGGTACCCTCACACATATTATTCCCTCATTTAATGGATATTTTCAACAAAAAGTGAAGTTTTCAAAAAGTCCGAAAATTGGCTGAAAACGACTTAATATCAAGGACTCATCCGGCGAATCGCTCTGGAACTGAAATCGGAATGCTCACTGACATTTTCCCCTCTCCGAAAGTCTGAAAAATTATGGAAAAATGACTAAGTACAAAAAAAAATTTTTTAAACTTTTTTCAATTTTACCCCCATGGGATCTATATTCTACCCACACACATTTGGAACTCTCCTGGGGTACCCTCACACATATTATTCCCTCATTTAATGGATATTTTCACCAAAAAGTGAAGTTTTCAAAAAGTCAGAAAATTGGCTGAAAACGACTTAATATCAAGGACTCATCCGGCGAATCGCTCTGGAACTGAAATCGGAATGCTCACTGACATTTTCCCCTCTCCGAAAGTCTGAAAAATGATGGAAAAATGACTAAGTCCAAAAAAAATTTTTTTAAACTTTTTTCAATTTTACCCCCATGGGATCTATATTCTACCCACACACATTTGGAACTCTCCTGGGGTACCCTCACACATATTATTCCCTCATTTAATGGATATTTTCACCAAAAAGTGAAGTTTTCAAAAAGTCAGAAAATTGGCTGAAAACGACTTAATATCAAGGACTCATCCGGCGAATCGCTCTGGAACTGAAATCGGAATGCTCACTGACATTTTCCCCTCTCCGAAAGTCTGAAAAATGATGGAAAAATGACTAAGTCCAAAAAAAATTTTTTTCAACTTTTTTCAATTTTACCCCCATGGGATATATATTCTGCCCACACACATTTGGAACTCTCCTGGGGTACCCTCACACATATTATTCCCTCATTTAATGGATATTTTCACCAAAAAGTGAAGTTTTCAATAAGTCAGAAAATTGGCTGAAAACGACTTAATATCAAGGACTCATCGGGCGAATCACTCTGGAACTGAAATCGGAATGCTCACTGACATTTTCCCCTCTCCGAAAGTCTGAAAAATGATGGAAAAATTACTAAGTCCAAAAAAAATTTTTTTAAACTTTTTTTCAATTTTACCCCTGTGGGATATACATTCTACCCACACATTTGGACCTCTCCTGGGGTACCCTCACACATATTATTCCCTCATTTAATGGATATTTTCAACAAAAAGTGAAGTTTTCAAAAAGTCCGAAAATTGGCTGAAAATGACTTAATATCAAGGACTCATCCGGCGAATCGCTCTGGAACTGAAATCGGAATGCTCACTGACATTTTCCCCTCTCCGAAAGTCTGAAAAATTATGGAAAAATGACTAAGTACAAAAAAAAATTTTTTTAACTTTTTTCAATTTTACCCCCGTGGGATATATATTCTACCC
The DNA here is from genome assembly GCF_046119375.1 of Phyllobates terribilis. NCBI lineage: Eukaryota > Metazoa > Chordata > Amphibia > Anura > Dendrobatidae > Phyllobates > Phyllobates terribilis. Next base: position 5,087,456 of record NW_027362873.1, on the reverse strand, counting down.
ACACACATTTGGAACTCTCCTGGGGTACCCTCACACATATTATTCCCTCATTTAATGGATATTTTCACCAAAAAGTGAAGTTTTCAAAAAGTCAGAAAATTGGCTGAAAACGACTTAATATCAAGGACTCATCGGGCGAATCACTCTGGAACTGAAATCGGAATACTCACTGACATTTTCCCCTCTCCGAAAGTCTGAAAAATGATGGAAAAATGACTAAGTCCAAAAAAAATTTTTTTTTTTACTTTTTTCAATTTTACCCCTGTGGGATATAAATTCTACCCACACACATTTGGAACTCTCCTGGGGTACCCTCGCACATATTATTCCCTCATTTAATGGATATTTTCACCAAAAAGTGAAGTTTCCAAAAAGTCAGAAAATTGGCTGAAAACGACTTAATATCAAGGACTCATCGGGCGAATTACTCTGGAATTGAAATCGGATGCTCACTGACATTTTCCCCTCTCCGAAAGTCTGAAAAATGATGGAAAAATGACTAAGTCCAAAAAAATTTTTTTAAAACTTTTTTCAATTTTACCCCCATGGGATATATATTCTGCCCACACACATTTGGAACTCTCCTGGGGTACCCTCACACATATTATTCCCTCATTTAATGGATATTTTCACCAAAAAGTGAAGTTTTCAAAAAGTCAGAAAATTGGCTGAAAACGACTTAATATCAAGGACTCATCAGGCGAATCACTCTGGAACTGAAATCGGAATGCTCACTGACATTTTCCCCTCTCCGAAAGTCTGAAAAATGATGGAAAAATGACTAAGTCCAAAAAAAATTTTTTTAAACTTTTTTTCAATTTTACCCCTGTGGGATGTAAATTCTACCCACACACATTTGGAACTCTCCTGGGGTACCCTCGCACATATTATTCCCTCATTTAATGGATATTTTCACCAAAAAGTGAAGTTTCCAAAAAGTCAGTAAATTGGCTGAAAATGACTTAATATCAAGGACTCATCGGGCGAATCACTCTGGAACGGAAATCGGAATGCTCACTGACATTTTCCCCTCTCCGAAAGTCTGAAAAATGATGGAAAAATGAATAAGTCCAAAAAAAATTTTTTTAAACTTTTTTCAATTTTACCCCTGTGGGATATACATTCTACCCACACACATTTGGAACTCTCCTGGGGTACCCTCACACATATTATTCCCTCATTTAATGGATATTTTCACCAAAAAGTGAAGTTTTCAAAAAGTCCAAAAATTGGCTGAAAACGACTTAATATCAAGGAGTCATCCGGCGAATCGCTCTGGAACTGAAATCGGAATGCTCACTGACATTTTCCCCTCTCCGAAAGTCTGAAAAATGATGGAAAAATGACTAAGTACAAAAAAAAATTTTTTAAACTTTTTTCAATTTTACCCCCGTGGGATATATATTCTTCCCACACACATTTGGAACTCTCCTGGGGTACCCTCACACATATTATTCCCTCATTTAATGGATATTTTCACCAAAAAGTGAAGTTTTCAAAAAGTCAGAAAATTGGCTGAAAACGACTTAATATCAAGGACTCATCGGGCTAATCACTCTGGAACTGAAATCGGAATGCTCACTGACATTTTCCCCTCTCCAAAAGTCTGAAAAATGATGGAAAAATGACTAAGTCCAAAAAAAATTTTTTAAACTTTTTTTCAATTTTACCCCCATGGGATATACATTCTACCCACACACATTTGGAACTCTCCTGGGGTACCCTCACACATATTATTCCCTCATTTAATGGATATTTTCACCAAAAAGTGAAGTTTTCAAAAAGTCCGAAAATTGGCTGAAAACGACTTAATATCAAGGACTCATCCGGCGAATCGCTCTGGAACTGAAATCGGAATGCTCACTGACATTTTCCCCTCTCTGAAAGTCTGAAAAATGATGGAAAAATGACTAAGTACGAAAAAAAATTTTTTAAACTTTTTTCAATTTTACCCCCGTGGGATATATATTCTACCCACACACATTTGGAACTCTCCTGGGGTACCCTCACACATATTATTCCCTCATTTAATGGATATTTTCACCAAAAAGTGAAGTTTTCAAAAAGTCCGAAAATTGGCTGAAAACGACTTAATATCAAGGACTCATCCGGCGAATCGCTCTGGAACTGAAATCGGAATGCTCACTGACATTTTCCCCTCTCCGAAAGTCTGAAAAATGTTGGAAAAATGACTAAGTCCAAAAAAAATTTTTTTCAACTTTTTTCAATTTTACCCCCATGGGATATATATTCTGCCCACACACATTTTGAACTCTCCTGGGGTACCCTCACACATATTATTCCCTCATTTAATGGATATTTTCACCAAAAAGTGAAGTTTTCAAAAAGTCAGAAAATTGGCTGAAAACGACTTAATATCAAGGACTCATCGGGCGAATCACTCTGGAACTGAAATCGGAATGCTCACTGACATTTTCCCCTCTCCGAAAGTCTGAAAAATGATGGAAAAATGACTAAGTCCAAAAAAAATTTTTTTAAACTTTTTTTCAATTTTACACCTGTGGGATATACATTCTACCCACACACATTTGGAACTCTCCTGGGGTACCCTCACACATATTATTCCCTCATTTAATGGATATTTTCACCAAAAAGTGAAGTTTTCAAAAAGTCCGAAAATTGGCTGAATACGACTTAATATCAAGGACTCATCGGGCGAATCACTCTGGAACTGAAATCGGAATGCTCACTGACATTTTCCCCTCTCCGAAAGTCTGAAAAATGATGGAAAAATGACTAAGTCCAAAAAAAATTTTTTTAAACTTTTTTCAATTTTACCCCTGTGGGATATACATTCTACCCACACACATTTGGAACTCTCCTGGGGTACCCTCACACATATTATTCCCTCATTTAATGGATATTTTCACCAAAAAGTGAAGTTTTCAAAAAGTCCGAAAATTGGCTGAAAACGACTTAATATCAAGGACTCATCCGGCGAATCGCTCTGGAACTGAAATCGGAATGCTCACTGACATTTTCCCCTCTCTGAAAGTCTGAAAAATGATGGAAAAATGACTAAGTACAAAAAAAAATTTTTTAAACTTTTTTCAATTTTACCCCCGTGGGATATATATTCTACCCACACACATTTGGAACTCTCCTGGGGCACCCTCACACATATTATTCCCTCATTTAATGGATATTTTCACCAAAAAGTGAAGTTTTCAAAAAGTCCGAAAATTGGCTGAAAACGACTTAATATCAAGTACTCATCCGGCGAATCGCTCTGGAACTGAAATCGGAATGCTCACTGACATTTTCCCCTCTCCGAAAGTCTGAAAAATGTTGGAAAAATGACTAAGTCCAAAAAAAATTTTTTTCAACTTTTTTCAATTTTACCCCCATGGGATATATATTCTGCCCACACACATTTGGAACTCTCCTGGGGTACCCTCACACATATTATTCCCTCATTTAATGGATATTTTCACCAAAAAGTGAAGTTTTCAAAAAGTCAGAAAATTGGCTGAAAACGACTTAATATCAAGGACTCATCGGGCGAATCACTCTGGAACTGAAATCGGAATGCTCACTGACATTTTCCCCTGTCCAAAAGTCTGAAAAATGATGGAAAAATGACTAAGTCCAAAAAAAATTTTTTTAAACTTTTTTCAATTTTACCCCCATGGGATATATATTCTACCCACACACATTTGGAACTCTCCTGGGGTACCCTCACACATATTATTCCCTCATTTAATGGATATTTTCACCAAAAAGTGAAGTTTTCAAAAAGTCCGAAAATTGGCTGAATACGACTTAATATCAAGGACTCATCCGGCGAATCGCTCTGGAACTGAAATCGGAATGCTCACTACCATTTTCCCCCCTTCGAAAGTCTGAAAAATGATGGAAAAATGACTAAGTCTAAAAAAAATTTTTTTTTTTACTTTTTTCAATTTTACCCCTGTGGGATATAAATTCTACCCACACACATTTGGAACTCTCCTGGGGTACCCTCGCACATATTATTCCCTCATTTAATGGATATTTTCACCAAAAAGTGAAGTTTCCAAAAAGTCAGTAAATTGGCTGAAAATGACTTAATATCAAGGACTCATCGGGCGAATCACTCTGGAACGGAAATCGGAATGCTCACTGACATTTTCCCCTCTCCGAAAGTCTGAAAAATGATGGAAAAATGAATAAGTCCAAAAAAAATTTTTTTAAACTTTTTTCAATTTTACCCCTGTGGGATATACATTCTACCCACACACATTTGGAACTCTCCTGGGGTACCCTCACACATATTATTCCCTCATTTAATGGATATTTTCACCAAAAAGTGAAGTTTTCAAAAAGTCCAAAAATTGGCTGAAAACGACTTAATATCAAGGAGTCATCCGGCGAATCGCTCTGGAACTGAAATCGGAATGCTCACTGACATTTTCCCCTCTCCGAAAGTCTGAAAAATGATGGAAAAATGACTAAGTACAAAAAAAATTTTTTTAAACTTTTTTCAATTTTACCCCCGTGGGATATATATTCTTCCCACACACATTTGGAACTCTCCTGGGGTACCCTCACACATATTATTCCCTCATTTAATGGATATTTTCACCAAAAAGTGAAGTTTTCAAAAAGTCAGAAAATTGGCTGAAAACGACTTAATATCAAGGACTCATCGGGCGAATCACTCTGGAACTGAAATCGGAATGCTCACTGACATTTTCCCCTCTCCAAAAGTCTGAAAAATGATGGAAAAATGACGAAGTCCAAAAAAAATTTTTTAAACTTTTTTTCAATTTTACCCCCATGGGATATACATTCTACCCACACACATTTGGAACTCTCCTGGGGTACCCTCACACATATTATTCCCTCATTTAATGGATATTTTCACCAAAAAGTGAAGTTTTCAAAAAGTCCGAAAACTGGCTGAAAACGACTTAATATCAAGGACTCATCCGGCGAATCACTCTGGAACTGAAATCGGAATGCTCACTGACATTTTCCCCTCTCTGAAAGTCTGAAAAATGATGGAAAAATGACTAAGTACAAAAAAAAATTTTTTAAACTTTTTTCAATTTTACCCCCGTGGGATATATATTCTACCCACACACATTTGGAACTCTCCTGGGGTACCCTCACACAAATTATTCCCTCATTTAATGGATATTTTCACCAAAAAGTGAAGTTTTCAAAAAGTCCGAAAATTGGCTGAAAACGACTTAATATCAAGTACTCATCCGGCGAATCGCTCTGGAACTGAAATCGGAATGCTCACTGACATTTTCCCCTCTCCGAAAGTCTGAAAAATGTTGGAAAAATGACTAAGTCCAAAAAAAATTTTTTTCAACTTTTTTCAATTTTACCCCCATGGGATATATATTCTGCCCACACACATTTGGAACTCTCCTGGGGTACCCTCACACATATTATTCCCTCATTTAATGGATATTTTCACCAAAAAGTGAAGTTTTCAAAAAGTCAGAAAATTGGCTGAAAACGACTTAATATCAAGGACTCATCGGGCGAATCACTCTGGAACTGAAATCGGAATGCTCACTGACATTTTCCCCTCTCCAAAAGTCTGAAAAATGATGGAAAAATGACTAAGTCCAAAAAAAATTTTTTAAACTTTTTTTCAATTTTACCCCCATGGGATATACATTCTACCCACACACATTTGGAACTCTCCTGGGGTACCCTCACACATATTATTCCCTCATTTAATGGATATTTTCACCAAAAAGTGAAGTTTTCAAAAAGTCTGAAAATTGGCTGAATACGACTTAATATCAAGGACTCATCCGGCGAATCGCTCTGGAACTGAAATCGGAATGCTCACTGACATTTTCCCCTCTCCGAAAGTCTGAAAAGTGATGGAAAAATGACTAAGTCCAAAAAAAATTTTTTTCAACTTTTTTCAATTTTACCCCATGGTATATATATTATGCCCACACACATTTGGAACTCTCCTGGGGTACCCTCACACATATTATTCCCTCATTTAATGGATATTTTCACCAAAAAGTGAAGTTTTCAAAAAGTCAGAAAATTGGCTGAAAACGACTTAATATCAAGGACTCATCGGGCGAATCACTCTGGAACAGAAATCAGAATGCTCACTGACATTTTCCCCTCTCTGAAAGTCTGAAAAATGATGGAAAAATGACTAAGTACAAAAAAAAATTTTTTAAACTTTTTTCAATTTTACCCCCGTGGGATATATATTCTACCCACACACATTTGGAACTCTCCTGGGGTACCCTCACACATATTATTCCTTCATTTAATGGATATTTTCACCAAAAAGTGAAGTTTTCAAAAAGTCCGAAAATTGGCTGAAAACGACTTAATATCAAGTACTCATCCGGCGAATCGCTCTGGAACTGAAATCGGAATGCTCACTGACATTTTCCCCTCTCCGAAAGTCTGAAAAATGTTGGAAAAATGACTAAGTCCAAAAAAAATTTTTTTCAACTTTTTTCAATTTTACCCCCATGGGATATATATTCTGCCCACACACATTTGGAACTCTCCTGGGGTACCCTCACACATATTATTCCCTCATTTAATGGATATTTTCACCAAAAAGTGAAGTTTTCAAAAAGTCAGAAAATTGGCTGAAAACGACTTAATATCAAGGACTCATCGGGCGAATCACTCTGGAACTGAAATCGGAATGCTCACTGACATTTTCCCCTGTCCAAAAGTCTGAAAAATGATGGAAAAATGACTAAGTCCAAAAAAAATTTTTTTAAACTTTTTTCAATTTTACCCCCATGGGATATATATTCTACCCACACACATTTGGAACTCTCCTGGGGTACCCTCACACATATTATTCCCTCATTTAATGGATATTTTCACCAAAAAGTGAAGTTTTCAAAAAGTCCGAAAATTGGCTGAATACGACTTAATATCAAGGACTCATCCGGCGAATCGCTCTGGAACTGAAATCGGAATGCTCACTACCATTTTCCCCCCTTCGAAAGTCTGAAAAATGATGGAAAAATGACTAAGTCTAAAAAAAATTTTTTTTTTACTTTTTTCAATTTTACCCCTGTGGGATATAAATTCTACCCACACACATTTGGAACTCTCCTGGGGTACCCTCGCACATATTATTCCCTCATTTAATGGATATTTTCACCAAAAAGTGAAGTTTCCAAAAAGTCAGTAAATTGGCTGAAAATGACTTAATATCAAGGACTCATCGGGCGAATCACTCTGGAACGGAAATCGGAATGCTCACTGACATTTTCCCCTCTCCGAAAGTCTGAAAAATGATGGAAAAATGAATAAGTCCAAAAAAAATTTTTTTAAACTTTTTTCAATTTTACCCCTGTGGGATATACATTCTACCCACACACATTTGGAACTCTCCTGGGGTACCCTCACACATATTATTCCCTCATTTAATGGATATTTTCACCAAAAAGTGAAGTTTTCAAAAAGTCCAAAAATTGGCTGAAAACGACTTAATATCAAGGAGTCATCCGGCGAATCGCTCTGGAACTGAAATCGGAATGCTCACTGACATTTTCCCCTCTCCGAAAGTCTGAAAAATGATGGAAAAATGACTAAGTACAAAAAAAATTTTTTTAAACTTTTTTCAATTTTACCCCCGTGGGATATATATTCTTCCCACACACATTTGGAACTCTCCTGGGGTACCCTCACACATATTATTCCCTCATTTAATGGATATTTTCACCAAAAAGTGAAGTTTTCAAAAAGTCAGAAAATTGGCTGAAAACGACTTAATATCAAGGACTCATCGGGCGAATCACTCTGGAACTGAAATCGGAATGCTCACTGACATTTTCCCCTCTCCAAAAGTCTGAAAAATGATGGAAAAATGACTAAGTCCAAAAAAAATTTTTTAAACTTTTTTTCAATTTTACCCCCATGGGATATACATTCTACCCACACACATTTGGAACTCTCCTGGGGTACCCTCACACATATTATTCCCTCATTTAATGGATATTTTCACCAAAAAGTGAAGTTTTCAAAAAGTCCGAAAACTGGCTGAAAACGACTTAATATCAAGGACTCATCCGGCGAATCACTCTGGAACTGAAATCGGAATGCTCACTGACATTTTCCCCTCTCCGAAAGTCTGAAAAATGATGGAAAAATGACTAAGTCCAAAAAAAATTTTTTTAAACTTTTTTCAATTTTACCCCCATGGGATATATATTCTACCCACACACATTTGGAACTCTCCTGGGGTACCCTCACACATATTATTCCCTCATTTAATGGATATTTTCACCAAAAAGTGAAGTTTTCAAAAAGTCCGAAAATTGGCTGAATACGACTTAATATCAAGGACTCATCGGGCGAATCACTCTGGAACTGAAATCGGAATGCTCACTGACATTTTCCCCTCTCCGAAAGTCTGAAAAATGATGGAAAAATGACTAAGTCCAAAAAAAATTTTTTTAAACTTTTTTTCAATTTTACCCCTGTGGGATATACATTCTACCCACACACATTTGGAACTCTCCTGGGGTACCCTCACACATATTATTCCCTCATTTAATGGATATTTTCACCAAAAAGTGAAGTTTTCAAAAAGTCCGAAAATTGGCTGAAAACGACTTAATATCAAGGACTCATCCGGCGAATCGCTCTGGAACTGAAATCGGAATGCTCACTGACATTTTCCCCTCTCTGAAAGTCTGAAAAATGATGGAAAAATGACTAAGTACGAAAAAAAAATTTTTAAACTTTTTTCAATTTTACCCCCGTGGGATATATATTCTACCCACACACATTTGGAACTCTCCTGGGGTACCCTCACACATATTATTCCCTCATTTAATGGATATTTTCACCAAAAAGTGAAGTTTTCAAAAAGTCCGAAAATTGGCTGAAAACGACTTAATATCAAGGACTCATCCGGCGAATCGCTCTGGAACTGAAATCGAAATGCTCACTGACATTTTCCCCTCTCCGAAAGTCTGAAAAATGTTGGAAAAATGACTAAGTCCAAAAAAAATTTTTTTCAACTTTTTTCAATTTTACCCCCATGGGATATATATTCTGCCCACACACATTTGGAACTCTCCTGGGGTACCCTCACACATATTATTCCCTCATTTAATGGATATTTTCACCAAAAAGTGAAGTTTTCAAAAAGTCAGAAAATTGGCTGAAAACGACTTAATATCAAGGACTCATCGGGCGAATCACTCTGGAACTGAAATCGGAATGCTCACTGACATTTTCCCCTCTCCGAAAGTCTGAAAAATGATGGAAAAATGACTAAGTCCAAAAAAAATTTTTTTAAACTTTTTTTCAATTTTACCCCTGTGGGATATACATTCTACCCACACACATTTGGAACTCTCCTGGGGTACCCTCACACATATTATTCCCTCATTTAATGGATATTTTCACCAAAAAGTGAAGTTTTCAAAAAGTCCGAAAATTGGCTGAATACGACTTAATATCAAGGACTCATCGGGCGAATCACTCTGGAACTGAAATCGGAATGCTCACTGACATTTTCCCCTCTCCGAAAGTCTGAAAAATGATGGAAAAATGACTAAGTCCAAAAAAAATTTTTTTAAACTTTTTTTCAATTTTACCCCTGTGGGTAATACATTCTACCCACACACATTTGGAACTCTCCTGGGGTACCCTCACACATATTATTCCCTCATTTAATGGATATTTTCACCAAAAAGTGAAGTTTTCAAAAAGTCCGAAAATTGGCTGAAAACGACTTAATATCAAGGACTCATCCGGCGAATCGCTCTGGAACTGAAATCGGAATGCTCACTGACATTTTCCCCTCTCTGAAAGTCTGAAAAATGATGGAAAAATGACTAAGTACAAAAAAAAATTTTTTAAACTTTTTTCAATTTTACCCCCGTGGGATATATATTCTACCCACACACATTTGGAACTCTCCTGGGGTACCCTCACACAAATTATTCCCTCATTTAATGGATATTTTCACCAAAAAGTGAAGTTTTCAAAAAGTCCGAAAACTGGCTGAAAACGACTTAATATCAAGGACTCATCCGGCGAATCACTCTGGAACTGAAATCGGAATGCTCACTGACATTTTCCCCTCTCTGAAAGTCTGAAAAATGATGGAAAAATGACTAAGTACAAAAAAAAATTTTTTAAACTTTTTTCAATTTTACCCCCGTGGGATATATATTCTACCCACACACATTTGGAACTCTCCTGGGGTACCCTCACACAAATTATTCCCTCATTTAATGGATATTTTCACCAAAAAGTGAAGTTTTCAAAAAGTCCGAAAATTGGCTGAAAACGACTTAATATCAAGTACTCATCCGGCGAATCGCTCTGGAACTGAAATCGGAATGCTCACTGACATTTTCCCCTCTCCGAAAGTCTGAAAAATGTTGGAAAAATGACTAAGTCCAAAAAAAATTTTTTTCAACTTTTTTCAATTTTACCCCCATGGGATATATATTCTGCCCACACACATTTGGAACTCTCCTGGGGTACCCTCACACATATTATTCCCTCATTTAATGGATATTTTCACCAAAAAGTGAAGTTTTCAAAAAGTCAGAAAATTGGCTGAAAACGACTTAATATCAAGGACTCATCGGGCGAATCACTCTGGAACTGAAATCGGAATGCTCACTGACATTTTCCCCTCTCCAAAAGTCTGAAAAATGATGGAAAAATGACTAAGTCCAAAAAAAATTTTTTAAACTTTTTTTCAATTTTACCCCCATGGGATATACATTCTACCCACACACATTTGGAACTCTCCTGGGGTACCCTCACACATATTATTCCCTCATTTAATGGATATTTTCACCAAAAAGTGAAGTTTTCAAAAAGTCTGAAAATTGGCTGAATACGACTTAATATCAAGGACTCATCCGGCGAATCGCTCTGGAACTGAAATCGGAATGCTCACTGACATTTTCCCCTCTCCGAAAGTCTGAAAAGTGATGGAAAAATGACTAAGTCCAAAAAAAATTTTTTTCAACTTTTTTCAATTTTACCCCATGGTATATATATTATGCCCACACACATTTGGAACTCTCCTGGGGTACCCTCACACATATTATTCCCTCATTTAATGGATATTTTCACCAAAAAGTGAAGTTTTCAAAAAGTCAGAAAATTGGCTGAAAACGACTTAATATCAAGGACTCATCGGGCGAATCACTCTGGAACAGAAATCAGAATGCTCACTGACATTTTCCCCTCTCTGAAAGTCTGAAAAATGATGGAAAAATGACTAAGTACAAAAAAAAATTTTTTAAACTTTTTTCAATTTTACCCCCGTGGGATATATATTCTACCCACACACATTTGGAACTCTCCTGGGGTACCCTCACACATATTATTCCTTCATTTAATGGATATTTTCACCAAAAAGTGAAGTTTTCAAAAAGTCCGAAAATTGGCTGAAAACGACTTAATATCAAGTACTCATCCGGCGAATCGCTCTGGAACTGAAATCGGAATGCTCACTGACATTTTCCCCTCTCCGAAAGTCTGAAAAATGTTGGAAAAATGACTAAGTCCAAAAAAAATTTTTTTCAACTTTTTTCAATTTTACCCCCATGGGATATATATTCTGCCCACACACATTTGGAACTCTCCTGGGGTACCCTCACACATATTATTCCCTCATTTAATGGATATTTTCACCAAAAAGTGAAGTTTTCAAAAAGTCAGAAAATTGGCTGAAAACGACTTAATATCAAGGACTCATCGGGCGAATCACTCTGGAACTGAAATCGGAATGCTCACTGACATTTTCCCCTGTCCAAAAGTCTGAAAAATGATGGAAAAATGACTAAGTCCAAAAAAAATTTTTTTAAACTTTTTTCAATTTTACCCCCATGGGATATATATTCTACCCACACACATTTGGAACTCTCCTGGGGTACCCTCACACATATTATTCCCTCATTTAATGGATATTTTCACCAAAAAGTGAAGTTTTCAAAAAGTCCGAAAATTGGCTGAATACGACTTAATATCAAGGACTCATCCGGCGAATCGCTCTGGAACTGAAATCGGAATGCTCACTACCATTTTCCCCCCTTCGAAAGTCTGAAAAATGATGGAAAAATGACTAAGTCTAAAAAAAATTTTTTTTTTTACTTTTTTCAATTTTACCCCTGTGGGATATAAATTCTACCCACACACATTTGGAACTCTCCTGGGGTACCCTCGCACATATTATTCCCTCATTTAATGGATATTTTCACCAAAAAGTGAAGTTTCCAAAAAGTCAGTAAATTGGCTGAAAATGACTTAATATCAAGGACTCATCGGGCGAATCACTCTGGAACGGAAATCGGAATGCTCACTGACATTTTCCCCTCTCCGAAAGTCTGAAAAATGATGGAAAAATGAATAAGTCCAAAAAAAATTTTTTTAAACTTTTTTCAATTTTACCCCTGTGGGATATACATTCTACCCACACACATTTGGAACTCTCCTGGGGTACCCTCACACATATTATTCCCTCATTTAATGGATATTTTCACCAAAAAGTGAAGTTTTCAAAAAGTCCAAAAATTGGCTGAAAACGACTTAATATCAAGGAGTCATCCGGCGAATCGCTCTGGAACTGAAATCGGAATGCTCACTGACATTTTCCCCTCTCCGAAAGTCTGAAAAATGATGGAAAAATGACTAAGTACAAAAAAAATTTTTTTAAACTTTTTTCAATTTTACCCCCGTGGGATATATATTCTTCCCACACACATTTGGAACTCTCCTGGGGTACCCTCACACATATTATTCCCTCATTTAATGGATATTTTCACCAAAAAGTGAAGTTTTCAAAAAGTCAGAAAATTGGCTGAAAACGACTTAATATCAAGGACTCATCGGGCGAATCACTCTGGAACTGAAATCGGAATGCTCACTGACATTTTCCCCTCTCCAAAAGTCTGAAAAATGATGGAAAAATGACTAAGTCCAAAAAAAATTTTTTAAACTTTTTTTCAATTTTACCCCCATGGGATATACATTCTACCCACACACATTTGGAACTCTCCTGGGGTACCCTCACACATATTATTCCCTCATTTAATGGATATTTTCACCAAAAAGTGAAGTTTTCAAAAAGTCCGAAAACTGGCTGAAAACGACTTAATATCAAGGACTCATCCGGCGAATCACTCTGGAACTGAAATCGGAATGCTCACTGACATTTTCCCCTCTCCGAAAGTCTGAAAAATGATGGAAAAATGACTAAGTCCAAAAAAAATTTTTTTAAACTTTTTTCAATTTTACCCCCATGGGATATATATTCTACCCACACACATTTGGAACTCTCCTGGGGTACCCTCACACATATTATTCCCTCATTTAATGGATATTTTCACCAAAAAGTGAAGTTTTCAAAAAGTCCGAAAATTGGCTGAATACGACTTAATATCAAGGACTCATCGGGCGAATCACTCTGGAACTGAAATCGGAATGCTCACTGACATTTTCCCCTCTCCGAAAGTCTGAAAAATGATGGAAAAATGACTAAGTCCAAAAAAAATTTTTTTAAACTTTTTTTCAATTTTACCCCTGTGGGATATACATTCTACCCACACACATTTGGAACTCTCCTGGGGTACCCTCACACATATTATTCCCTCATTTAATGGATATTTTCACCAAAAAGTGAAGTTTTCAAAAAGTCCGAAAATTGGCTGAAAACGACTTAATATCAAGGACTCATCCGGCGAATCGCTCTGGAACTGAAATCGGAATGCTCACTGACATTTTCCCCTCTCTGAAAGTCTGAAAAATGATGGAAAAATGACTAAGTACGAAAAAAAAATTTTTAAACTTTTTTCAATTTTACCCCCGTGGGATATATATTCTACCCACACACATTTGGAACTCTCCTGGGGTACCCTCACACATATTATTCCCTCATTTAATGGATATTTTCACCAAAAAGTGAAGTTTTCAAAAAGTCCGAAAATTGGCTGAAAACGACTTAATATCAAGGACTCATCCGGCGAATCGCTCTGGAACTGAAATCGAAATGCTCACTGACATTTTCCCCTCTCCGAAAGTCTGAAAAATGTTGGAAAAATGACTAAGTCCAAAAAAAATTTTTTTCAACTTTTTTCAATTTTACCCCCATGGGATATATATTCTGCCCACACACATTTGGAACTCTCCTGGGGTACCCTCACACATATTATTCCCTCATTTAATGGATATTTTCACCAAAAAGTGAAGTTTTCAAAAAGTCAGAAAATTGGCTGAAAACGACTTAATATCAAGGACTCATCGGGCGAATCACTCTGGAACTGAAATCGGAATGCTCACTGACATTTTCCCCTCTCCGAAAGTCTGAAAAATGATGGAAAAATGACTAAGTCCAAAAAAAATTTTTTTAAACTTTTTTTCAATTTTACCCCTGTGGGATATACATTCTACCCACACACATTTGGAACTCTCCTGGGGTACCCTCACACATATTATTCCCTCATTTAATGGATATTTTCACCAAAAAGTGAAGTTTTCAAAAAGTCCGAAAATTGGCTGAATACGACTTAATATCAAGGACTCATCGGGCGAATCACTCTGGAACTGAAATCGGAATGCTCACTGACATTTTCCCCTCTCCGAAAGTCTGAAAAATGATGGAAAAATGACTAAGTCCAAAAAAAATTTTTTTAAACTTTTTTTCAATTTTACCCCTGTGGGATATACATTCTACCCACACACATTTGGAACTCTCCTGGGGTACCCTCACACATATTATTCCCTCATTTAATGGATATTTTCACCAAAAAGTGAAGTTTTCAAAAAGTCCGAAAATTGGCTGAAAACGACTTAATATCAAGGACTCATCCGGCGAATCGCTCTGGAACTGAAATCGGAATGCTCACTGACATTTTCCCCTCTCTGAAAGTCTGAAAAATGATGGAAAAATGACTAAGTACAAAAAAAAATTTTTTAAACTTTTTTCAATTTTACCCCCGTGGGATATATATTCTACCCACACACATTTGGAACTCTCCTGGGGTACCCTCACACAAATTATTCCCTCATTTAATGGATATTTTCACCAAAAAGTGAAGTTTTCAAAAAGTCCGAAAATTGGCTGAAAACGACTTAATATCAAGTACTCATCCGGCGAATCGCTCTGGAACTGAAATCGGAATGCTCACTGACATTTTCCCCTCTCCGAAAGTCTGAAAAATGTTGGAAAAATGACTAAGTCCAAAAAAAATTTTTTTCAACTTTTTTCAATTTTACCCCCATGGGATATATATTCTGCCCACACACATTTGGAACTCTCCTGGGGTACCCTCACACATATTATTCCCTCATTTAATGGATATTTTCACCAAAAAGTGAAGTTTTCAAAAAGTCAGAAAATTGGCTGAAAACGACTTAATATCAAGGACTCATCGGGCGAATCACTCTGGAACTGAAATCGGAATGCTCACTGACATTTTCCCCTCTCCAAAAGTCTGAAAAATGATGGAAAAATGACTAAGTCCAAAAAAAATTTTTTAAACTTTTTTTCAATTTTACCCCCATGGGATATACATTCTACCCACACACATTTGGAACTCTCCTGGGGTACCCTCACACATATTATTCCCTCATTTAATGGATATTTTCACCAAAAAGTGAAGTTTTCAAAAAGTCTGAAAATTGGCTGAATACGACTTAATATCAAGGACTCATCCGGCGAATCGCTCTGGAACTGAAATCGGAATGCTCACTGACATTTTCCCCTCTCCGAAAGTCTGAAAAGTGATGGAAAAATGACTAAGTCCAAAAAAAATTTTTTTCAACTTTTTTCAATTTTACCCCATGGTATATATATTCTGCCCACACACATTTGGAACTCTCCTGGGGTACCCTCACACATATTATTCCCTCATTTAATGGATATTTTCACCAAAAAGTGAAGTTTTCAAAAAGTCAGAAAATTGGCTGAAAACGACTTAATATCAAGGACTCATCGGGCGAATCACTCTGGAACAGAAATCAGAATGCTCACTGACATTTTCCCCTCTCCGAAAGTCTGAAAAATGATGGAAAAATGACTAAGTCCAAAAAAAATTTTTTTTAACTTTTTTCAATTTTACCCCCGTGGGATATATATTCTACCCACACACATTTGGAACTCTCCTGGGGTACCCTCACACATATTATTCCCTCATTTAATGGATATTTTCACCAAAAAGTGAAGTTTTCAAAAAGTCTGAAAATTGGCTGAAAACGACTTAATATCAAGGACTCATCCGGCGAATCGCTCTGGAACTGAAATCGGAATGCTCACTGACATTTTCCCCTCTCCGAAAGTCTGAAAAATGATGGAAAAATGACTAAGTACAAAAAAAATTTTTTTTAACTTTTTTCAATTTTACCCCCGTGGGATATATATTCTACCCACACACATTTGGAACTCTCCTGGGGTACCCTCACACATATTATTCCCTCATTTAATGGATATTTTCACCAAAAAGTGAAGTTTTCAAAAAGTCCGAAAATTGGCTGAAAACGACTTAATATCAAGGACTCATCCGGCGAATCACCCTGGAACTGAAATCGGAATGCTCACTGACATTTTCCCCTCTCCGAAAGTCTGAAAAGTGATGGAAAAATGACTAAGTCCAAAAAAAATTTTTTTCAACTTTTTTCAATTTTACCCCCATGGGATATATATTCTGCCCACACACATTTGGAACTCTCCTGGGGTACCCTCACACATATTATTCCCTCATTTAATGGATATTTTCACCAAAAAGTGAAGTTTTCAAAAAGTCAGAAAATTGGCTGAAAACGACTTAACATCAAGGACTCATCGGGCGAATCACTCTGGAACTGAAATCGGAATGCTCACTGACATTTTCCCCTCTCCGAAAGTCTGAAAAATGATGGAAAAATGACTAAGTCCAAAAAAAATTTTTTTAAGCTTTTTTTCAATTTTACCCCTGTGGGATATACATTCTACCCACACACATTTGGAACTCTCCTGGGGTACCCTCACACATATTATTCCCTCATTTAATGGATATTTTCACCAAAAAGTGAAGTTTTCAAAAAGTCCGAAAATTGGCTGAAAACGACTTAATATCAAGGACTCATCCGGCGAATCACTCTGGAACTGAAATCGGAATGCTCACTGACATTTTCCCCTCTCTGAAAGTCTGAAAAATGATGGAAAAATGACTAAGTCCAAAAAAAATTTTTTTAAACTTTTTTCAATTTTACCCCCATGGGATATATATTCTACCCACACACATTTGGAACTCTCCTGGGGTACCCTCACACATATTATTCACTCATTTAATGGATATTTTCACCAAAAAGTGAAGTTTTCAAAAAGTCCGAAAATTGGCTGAAAACGACTTAATATCAAGGACTCATCCGGCGAATCGCTCTGGAACTGAAATCGGAATGCTCACTGACATTTTCCCCTCTCCGAAAGTCTGAAAAATGATGGAAAAATGACTAAGTACAAAAAAAATTTTTTTTAACTTTTTTCAATTTTACCCCCGTGGGATATATATTCTACCCACACACATTTGGAACTCTCCTGGGGTACCCTCACACATATTATTCCCTCATTTAATGGATATTTTCACCAAAAAGTGAAGTTTTCAAAAAGTCCGAAAATTGGCTGAAAACGACTTAATATCAAGGACTCATCCGACGAATCACTCTGGAACTGAAATCGGAATGCTCACTGACATTTTCCCCTCTCTGAAAGTCTGAAAAATGATGGAAAAATGACTAAGTCCAAAAAAAATTTTTTTAAACTTTTTTCAATTTTACCCCCATGGGATATATATTCTACCCACACACATTTGGAACTCTCCTGGGGTACCCTCACACATATTATTCCCTCATTTAATGGATATTTCACCAAAAAGTGAAGTTTTCAAAAAGTCCGAAAATTGGCTGAATACGACTTAATATCAAGGACTCATCGGGCGAATCACTCTGGAACTGAAATCGGAATGCTCACTGACATTTTCCCCTCTCCGAAAGTCTGAAAAATGATGGAAAAATGACTAAGTCCAAAAAAAATTTTTTTAAGCTTTTTTTCAATTTTACCCCTGTGGGATATACATTCTACCCACACACATTTGGAACTCTCCTGGGGTACCCTCACACATATTATTCACTCATTTAATGGATATTTTCACCAAAAAGTGAAGTTTTCAAAAAGTCCGAAAATTGGCTGAAAACGACTTAATATCAAGGACTCATCCGGCGAATCGCTCTGGAACTGAAATCGGAATGCTCACTGACATTTTCCCCTCTCCGAAAGTCTGAAAAATGATGGAAAAATGACTAAGTACAAAAAAAAATTTTTTTAACTTTTTTCAATTTTACCCCCGTGGGATATATATTCTACCCACACACATTTGGAACTCTCCTGGGGTACCCTCACACATATTATTCCCTCATTTAATGGATATTTTCACCAAAAAGTGAAGTTTTCAAAAAGTCCGAAAATGGCTGAATACGACTTAATATCAAGGACTCATCGGGCGAATCACTCTGGAACTGAAATCGGAATGCTCACTGACATTTTCCCCTCTCCGAAAGTCTGAAAAATGATGGAAAAATGACTAAGTCCAAAAAAAATTTTTTTAAGCTTTTTTTCAATTTTACCCCTGTGGGATATACATTCTACCCACACACATTTGGAACTCTCCTGGGGTACCCTCACACATATTATTCACTCATTTAATGGATATTTTCACCAAAAAGTGAAGTTTTCAAAAAGTCCGAAAATTGGCTGAAAACGACTTAATATCAAGGACTCATCCGGCGAATCGCTCTGGAACTGAAATCGGAATGCTCACTGACATTTTCCCCTCTCCGAAAGTCTGAAAAATGATGGAAAAATGACTAAGTACAAAAAAAATTCTTTTAAACTTTTTTCAATTTTACCCCCATGGGATATATATTCTACCCACACACATTTGGAACTCTCCTGGGGTACCCTCACACATATTACTCCCTCATTTAATGGATATTTTCACCAAAAAGTGAAGTTTTCAAAAAGTCCGAAAATTGGCTGAAAACGACTTAATATCAAGGACTCATCCGGCGAATCACTCTGGAACTGAAATCGGAATGCTCACTGACGTTTTCCCCTCTCCGAAAGTCTGAAAAATGATGGAAAAATGACTAAGTCCAAAAAAAATTTTTTTAAACTTTTTTTCAATTTTACCCCTGTGGGATATACATTCTACCCACACACATTTGGAACTCTCCTGGGGAAACCTCACACATATTATTCCCTCATTTAATGGATATTTTCACCAAAAAGTGAAGTTTTCAAAAAGTCCGAAAATTGGCTGAAAACGACTTAATATCAAGGACTCATCCGGCGAATCGCTCTGGAACTGAAATCGGAATGCTCACTGACATTTTCCTCTCTCTGAAAGTCTGAAAAATTATGGAAAAATGACTAAGTACAAAAAAAAAATTTTTTACCTTTTTTCAATTTTACCCCCGTGGGATATATATTCTACCCACACACATTTGGAACTCTCCTGGGGTACCCTCACACATATTATTCCCTCATTTAATGGATATTTTCACCAAAAAGTGAAGTTTTCAAAAAGTCAGAAAATTGGCTGAAAACGAGTTAATATCAAGGACTCATCGGGCGAATCACTCTGGAACAGAAATCAGAATGCTCACTGACATTTTCCCCTCTCCGAAAGTCTGAAAAGTGATGGAAAAATGACTAAGTCCAAAAAAATTTTTTTTGAACTTTTTTCAATTTTACCCCCATGGGATATATATTCTGCCCACACACATTTGGAACTCTCCTGGGGTACCCTCACACATATTATTCCCTCATTTAATGGATATTTTCACCAAAAAGTGAAGTTTTCAAAAAGTCAGAAAATTGGCTGAAAACGACTTAATATCAAGGACTCATCGGGCGAATCACTCTGGAACAGAAATCAGAATGCTCACTGACATTTTCCCCTCTCCGAAAGTCTGAAAAATGATGGAAAAATGACTAAGTCCAAAAAAAATATTTTTCAACTTTTTTTCAATTTTACCCCTGTGGGATATACATTCTACCCACACACATTTGGAACTCTCCTGGGGTACCCTCACACATATTATTCCCTCATTTAATGGATATTTTCACCAAAAAGTGAAGTTTTCAAAAAGTCCGAAAATTGGCTGAAAACGACTTAATATCAAGGACTCATCCGGCGAATCGCTCTGGAACTGAAATCGGAATGCTCACTGACATTTTCCCCTCTCCGAAAGTCTGAAAAATGATGGAAAAATGACTAAGTCCAAAAAAAATTTTTTTCAACTTTTTTTCAATTTTACCCCTGTGGGATATACATTCTACCCACACACATTTGGAACTCTCCTGGGGTACCCTCACACATATTATTCCCTCATTTAATGGATATTTTCACCAAAAAGTGAAGTTTTCAAAAAGTCCGAAAATTGGCTGAAAACGACTTAATATCAAGGACTCATCCGGCGAATCGCTCTGGAACTGAAATCGGAATGCTCACTGACATTTTCCCCTCTCCGAAAGTCTGAAAAATGATGGAAAAATGACTAAGTCCAAAAGAAATTTTTTTAAACTTTTTTTCAATTTTACCCCTGTGGGATATACATTCTACCCACACACATTTGGAACTCTCCTGGGGTACCCTCACACATATTATTCCCTCATTTAATGGATATTTTCACCAAAAAGTGAAGTTTTCAAAAACTCAGAAAATTGGCTGAAAACGACTTAATATCAAGGACTCATCGGGCGAATCACTCTGGAACAGAAATCAGAATGCTCACTGACATTTTCCCCTCTCCGAAAGTCTGAAAAGTGATGGAAAAATGACTAAGTCCTAAAAAAATTTTTTTTAACTTTTTTCAATTTTACCCCCATGGGATATATATTCTGCCCACACACATTTGGAACTCTCCTGGGGTACCCTCACACATATTATTCCCTCATTTAATGGATATTTTCACCAAAAAGTGAAGTTTTCAAAAAGTCAGAAAATTGGCTGAAAACGACTTAATATCAAGGACTCATCGGGCGAATCACTCTGGAACAGAAATCAGAATGCTCACTGACATTTTCCCCTCTCCGAAAGTCTGAAAAATGATGGAAAAATGACTAAGTCCAAAAAAAATTTTTTTAAACTTTTTTCAATTTTACCCCCATGGGATATATATTCTACCCACACACATTTGGAACTCTCCTGGGGTACCCTCACACATATTATTCCCTCATTTAATGGATATTTTCACCAAAAAGTGAAGTTTTCAAAAAGTCAGAAAATTGGCTGAAAACGACTTAATATCAAGGACTCATCCGGCGAATCGCTCTGGAACTGAAATCGGAATGCTCACTGACATTTTCCCCTCTCCGAAAGTCTGAAAAATGATGGAAAAATGACTAAGTCCCAAAAAAATTTTTTTCAACTTTTTTCAATTTTACCCCCATGGGATATATATTCTGCCCACACACATTTGGAACTCTCCTGGGGTACCCTCACACATATTATTCCCTCATTTAATGGATATTTTCACCAAAAAGTGAAGTTTTCAAAAAGTCAGAAAATTGGCTGAAAACGACTTAATATCAAGGACTCATCCGGCGAATCACTCTGGAACTGAAATCGGAATGCTCACTGACATTTTCCCCTCTCCGAAAGTCTGAAAAATGATGGAAAAATGACTAAGTCCAAAAAAAATTTTTTTAAACTTTTTTAAATTTTACCCCCATGGGATATATATTCTACCCACACACATTTGGAACTCTCCTGGGGTACCCTCACACATATTATTCCCTCATTTAATGGATATTTTCACCAAAAAGTGAAGTTTTCAAAAAGTCCGAAAATTGGCTGAAAACGACTTAATATCAAGGACTCATCCGGCGAATCGCTCTGGAACTGAAATCGGAATGCTCACTGACATTTTCCCCTCTCCGAAAGTCTGAAAAATGATGGAAAAATGACTAAGTACAAAAAAAATTTTTTTTAACTTTTTTCAATTTTACCCCCGTGGGATATATATTCTACCCACACACATTTGGAACTCTCCTGGGGTACCCTCACACATATTATTCCCTCATTTAATGGATATTTTCACCAAAAAGTGAAGTTTTCAAAAAGTCCGAAAATTGGCTGAAAACGACTTAATATCAAGGACTCATCCGGCGAATCGCTCTGGAACTGAAATCGGAATGCTCACTGACATTTTCCCCTCTCTGAAAGTCTGAAAAATGATGGAAAAATGACTAAGTACAAAAAAAAATTTTTTAAACTTTTTTCAATTTTACCCCCGTGGGATATATATTCTACCCACACACGTTTGGAACTCTCCTGGGGTACCCTCACACATATTATTCCCTCATTTAATGGATATTTTCACCAAAAAGTGAAGTTTTCAAAAAGTCCGAAAATTGGCTGAAAACGACTTAATATCAAGGACTCATCCGGCGAATCGCTCTGGAACTGAAATCGGAATGCTCACTGACATTTTCCCCTCTCCAAAAGTCTGAAAAGTGATGGAAAAATGACTATGTCCAAAAAAATTTTTTTTCAACTTTTTTCAATTTTACCCCCATGGGATATATATTCTGCCCACACACATTTGGAACTCTCCTGGGGTACCCTCACACATATTATTCCCTCATTTAATGGATATTTTCACCAAAAAGTGAAGTTTTCAAAAAGTCCGAAAATTGGCTGAAAACGACTTAATATCAAGGACTCATCCGGCGAATCGCTCTGGAACTGAAATCGGAATGCTCACTGACATTTTCCCCTCTCCGAAAGTCTGAAAAATGATGGAAAAATGACTAAGTACAAAAAAAAATTTTTTTAACTTTTTTCAATTTTACCCCCGTGGGATATATATTCTACCCACACACATTTGGAACTCTCCTGGGGTACCCTCACACATATTATTCCCTCATTTAATGGATATTTTCACCAAAAAGTGAAGTTTTCAAAAAGTCAGAAAATTGGCTGAAAACGACTTAATATCAAGGACTCATCCGGCGAGTCACTCTGGAACTGAAATCGGAATGCTCACTGACATTTTCCCCTCTCCGAAAGTCTGAAAAATGATGGAAAAATGACTAAGTCCAAAAAAAATTTTTTTAAACTTTTTTCAATTTTACCCCCATGGGATATATATTCTACCCACACACATTTGGAACTCTCCTGGGGTACCCTCACACATATTATTCCCTCATTTAATGGATATTTTCACCAAAAAGTGAAGTTTTCAAAAAGTCAGAAAATTGGCTGAAAACGACTTAATATCAAGGACTCATCGGGCGAATCACTCTGGAACTGAAATCGGAATGCTCACTGACATTTTCCCCTCTCCGAAAGTCTGAAAAATGATGGAAAACTGACTAAGTCCAAAAATAATTTTTTTAAACTTTTTTTCAATTTTACCCCTGTGGGATATACATTCTACCCACACACATTTGGAACTCTCCTGGGGTACCCTCACACATATTATTCCCTCATTTAATGGATATTTTCACCAAAAAGTGAAGTTTTCAAAAAGTCAGAAAATTGGCTGAAAACGACTTAATATCAAGGACTCATCCGGCGAATCGCTCTGGAACTGAAATCGGAATGCTCACTGACATTTTCCCCTCTCCGAAAGTCTGAAAAGTGATGGAAAAATGACTAAGTCCAAAAAAAAATTTTTTCAACTTTTTTCAATTTTACCCCCATGGGATATATATTCTGCCCACACACATTTGGAACTCTCCTGGGGTACCCTCACACATATTATTCCCTCATTTAATGGATATTTTCACCAAAAAGTGAAGTTTTCAAAAAGTCAGAAAATTGGCTGAAAACGACTTAATATAAAAGGACTCATCGGGCGAATCACTCTGGAACAGAAATCAGAATGCTCACTGACATTTTCCCCTCTCCAAAAGTCTGAAAAATGATGGAAAAATGACTAAGTCCAAAAAAAATTTTTTTAAACTTTTTTCAATTTTACCCCCATGGGATATATATTCTACCCACACACATTTGGAACTCTCCTGGGGTACCCTCACACATATTATTCCCTCATTTAATGGATATTTTCACCAAAAAGTGAAGTTTTCAAAAAGTCCGAAAATTGGCTGAAAACGACTTAATATCAAGGACTCATCAGGCGAATCGCTCTGGAACTGAAATCGGAATGCTCACTGACATTTTCCCCTCTCCGAAAGTCTGAAAAATGATGGAAAAATGACTAAGTCCAAAAAAAATTTTTTTAAACTTTTTTTCAATTTTACCCCTGTGGGATATACATTCTACCCACACACATTTGGAACTCTCCTGGGGTACCCTCACACATATTATTCCCTCATTTAATGGATATTTTCACCAAAAAGTGAAGTTTTCAAAAAGTCCGAAAATTGGCTGAAAACGACTTAATATCAAGGACTCATCCGGCGAATCGCTCTGGAACTGAAATCGGAATGCTCACTGACATTTTCCCCTCTCTGAAAGTCTGAAAAATTATGGAAAAATGACTAAGTACAAAAAAAATTTTTTAAAACTTTTTTCAATTTTACCCCCATGGGATATATATTCTGCCCACACACATTTGGAACTCTCCTGGGGTACCCTCACACATATTATTCCCTCATTTAATGGATATTTTCACCAAAAAGTGAAGTTTTCAAAAAGTCCGAAAATTGGCTGAAAACAACTTAATATCAAGGACTCATCCGGCGAATCGCTCTGGAACTGAAATCGGAATGCTCACTGACATTTTCCCCTCTCCGAAAGTCTGAAAAATGATGGAAAAATGACTAAGTCCAAAAAAAATTTTTTTAAACTTTTTTTCAATTTTACCCCTGTGGGATATACATTCTACCCACACACATTTGGAACTCTCCTGGGGTACCCTCACACATATTATTCCCTCATTTAATGGATATTTTCACCAAAAAGTGAAGTTTTCAAAAAGTCCGAAAATTGGCTGAATACGACTTAATATCAAGGACTCATCCGGCGAATCGCTCTGGAACTGAAATCGGAATGCTCACTGATATTTTCCCGTCTCCGAAAGTCTGAAAAATGATGGAAAAATGACTAAGTACAAAAAAAAATTTTTTAAACTTTTTTCAATTTTACCCCCGTGGGATATATATTCTACCCACACACATTTGGAACTCTCCTGGGGTACCCTCACACATATTATTCCCTCATTTAATGGATATTTTCACCAAAAAGTGAAGTTTTCAAAAAGTCCGAAAATTGGCTGAAAACGACTTAATATCAAGGACTCATCCGGCGAATCGCTCTGGAACTGAAATCGGAATGCTCACTGACATTTTCCCCTCTCCGAAAGTCTGAAAAATGATGGAAAAATGACTAAGTACAAAAAAAAATTTTTTTAACTTTTTTCAATTTTACCCCCGTGGGATATATATTCTACCCACACACATTTGGAACTCTCCTGGGGTACCCTCACACATATTATTCCCTCATTTAATGGATATTTTCACCAAAAAGTGAAGTTTTCAAAAAGTCAGAAAATTGGCTGAAAACGACTTAATATCAAGGACTCATCCGGCGAGTCACTCTGGAACTGAAATCGGAATGCTCACTGACATTTTCCCCTCTCCGAAAGTCTGAAAAATGATGGAAAAATGACTAAGTCCAAAAAAAATTTTTTTAAACTTTTTTCAATTTTACCCCCATGGGATATATATTCTACCCACACACATTTGGAACTCTCCTGGGGTACCCTCACACATATTATTCCCTCATTTAATGGATATTTTCACCAAAAAGTGAAGTTTTCAAAAAGTCAGAAAATTGGCTGAAAACGACTTAATATCAAGGACTCATCGGGCGAATCACTCTGGAACTGAAATCGGAATGCTCACTGACATTTTCCCCTCTCCGAAAGTCTGAAAAATGATGGAAAACTGACTAAGTCCAAAAATAATTTTTTTAAACTTTTTTTCAATTTTACCCCTGTGGGATATACATTCTACCCACACACATTTGGAACTCTCCTGGGGTACCCTCACACATATTATTCCCTCATTTAATGGATATTTTCACCAAAAAGTGAAGTTTTCAAAAAGTCCGAAAATTGGCTGAAAACGACTTAATATCAAGGACTCATCCGGCGAATCGCTCTGGAACTGAAATCGGAATGCTCACTGACATTTTCCCCTCTCTGAAAGTCTGAAAAATGATGGAAAAATGACTAAGTACAAAAAAAAATTTTTTAAACTTTTTTCAATTTTACCCCCGTGGGATATATATTCTACCCACACACATTTGGAACTCTCCTGGGTACCCTCACACATATTATTCCCTCATTTAATGGATATTTTCACCAAAAAGTGAAGTTTTCAAAAAGTCCGAAAATTGGCTGAAAACGACTTAATATCAAGGACTCATCCGGCGAATCGCTCTGGAACTGAAATCGGAATGCTCACTGACATTTTCCCCTCTCCGAAAGTCTGAAAAGTGATGGAAAAATGACTAAGTCCAAAAAAAAATTTTTTCAACTTTTTTCAATTTTACCCCCATGGGATATATATTCTGCCCACACACATTTGGAACTCTCCTGGGGTACCCTCACACATATTATTCCCTCATTTAATGGATATTTTCAAAAAAAAGTGAAGTTTTCAAAAAGTCAGAAAATTGGCTGAAAACGACTTAATATAAAAGGACTCATCGGGCGAATCATTCTGGAACAGAAATCAGAATGCTCACTGACATTTTCCCCTCTCCAAAAGTCTGAAAAATGATGGAAAAATGACTAAGTCCAAAAAAAATTTTTTTAAACTTTTTTCAATTTTACCCCCATGGGATATATATTCTACCCACACACATTTGGAACTCTCCTGGGGTACCCTCACACATATTATTCCCTCATTTAATGGATATTTTCACCAAAAAGTGAAGTTTTCAAAAAGTCCGAAAATTGGCTGAAAACGACTTAATATCAAGGACTCATCCGGCGAATCGCTCTGGAACTGAAATCGGAATGCTCACTGACATTTTCCCCTCTCCGAAAGTCTGAAAAATGATGGAAAAATGACTAAGTACAAAAAAAAATTTTTTAAACTTTTTTCAATTTTACCCCCGTGGGATATATATTCTACCCACACACGTTTGGAACTCTCCTGGGGTACCCTCACACATATTATTCCCTCATTTAATGGATATTTTCACCAAAAAGTGAAGTTTTCAAAAAGTCCGAAAATTGGCTGAAAACGACTTAATATCAAGGACTCATCCGGCGAATCGCTCTGGAACTGAAATCGGAATGCTCACTGACATTTTCCCCTCTCCAAAAGTCTGAAAAGTGATGGAAAAATGACTATGTCCAAAAAAATTTTTTTTCAACTTTTTTCAATTTTACCCCCATGGGATATATATTCTGCCCACACACATTTGGAACTCTCCTGGGGTACCCTCACACATATTATTCCCTCATTTAATGGATATTTTCACCAAAAAGTGAAGTTTTCAAAAAGTCCGAAAATTGGCTGAAAACGACTTAATATCAAGGACTCATCCGGCGAATCGCTCTGGAACTGAAATCGGAATGCTCACTGACATTTTCCCCTCTCCGAAAGTCTGAAAAATGATGGAAAAATGACTAAGTACAAAAAAAAATTTTTTTAACTTTTTTCAATTTTACCCCCGTGGGATATATATTCTACCCACACACATTTGGAACTCTCCTGGGGTACCCTCACACATATTATTCCCTCATTTAATGGATATTTTCACCAAAAAGTGAAGTTTTCAAAAAGTCAGAAAATTGGCTGAAAACGACTTAATATCAAGGACTCATCCGGCGAGTCACTCTGGAACTGAAATCGGAATGCTCACTGACATTTTCCCCTCTCCGAAAGTCTGAAAAATGATGGAAAAATGACTAAGTCCAAAAAAAATTTTTTTAAACTTTTTTCAATTTTACCCCCATGGGATATATATTCTACCCACACACATTTGGAACTCTCCTGGGGTACCCTCACACATATTATTCCCTCATTTAATGGATATTTTCACCAAAAAGTGAAGTTTTCAAAAAGTCAGAAAATTGGCTGAAAACGACTTAATATCAAGGACTCATCGGGCGAATCACTCTGGAACTGAAATCGGAATGCTCACTGACATTTTCCCCTCTCCGAAAGTCTGAAAAATGATGGAAAACTGACTAAGTCCAAAAATAATTTTTTTAAACTTTTTTTCAATTTTACCCCTGTGGGATATACATTCTACCCACACACATTTGGAACTCTCCTGGGGTACCCTCACACATATTATTCCCTCATTTAATGGATATTTTCACCAAAAAGTGAAGTTTTCAAAAAGTCAGAAAATTGGCTGAAAACGACTTAATATCAAGGACTCATCCGGCGAATCGCTCTGGAACTGAAATCGGAATGCTCACTGACATTTTCCCCTCTCTGAAAGTCTGAAAAATGATGGAAAAATGACTAAGTACAAAAAAAAATTTTTTAAACTTTTTTCAATTTTACCCCCGTGGGATATATATTCTACCCACACACATTTGGAACTCTCCTGGGGTACCCTCACACATATTATTCCCTCATTTAATGGATATTTTCACCAAAAAGTGAAGTTTTCAAAAAGTCCGAAAATTGGCTGAAAACGACTTAATATCAAGGACTCATCCGGCGAATCGCTCTGGAACTGAATTCGGAATGCTCACTGACATTTTCCCCTCTCCGAAAGTCTGAAAAGTGATGGAAAAATGACTAAGTCCAAAAAAAAATTTTTTCAACTTTTTTCAATTTTACCCCCATGGGATATATATTCTGCCCACACACATTTGGAACTCTCCTGGGGTACCCTCACACATATTATTCCCTCATTTAATGGATATTTTCACCAAAAAGTGAAGTTTTCAAAAAGTCAGAAAATTGGCTGAAAACGACTTAATATAAAAGGACTCATCGGGCGAATCACTCTGGAACAGAAATCAGAATGCTCACTGACATTTTCCCCTCTCCAAAAGTCTGAAAAATGATGGAAAAATGACTAAGTCCAAAAAAAATTTTTTTAAACTTTTTTCAATTTTACCCCCATGGGATATATATTCTACCCACACACATTTGGAACTCTCCTGGGGTACCCTCACACATATTATTCCCTCATTTAATGGATATTTTCACCAAAAAGTGAAGTTTTCAAAAAGTCCGAAAATTGGCTGAAAACGACTTAATATCAAGGACTCATCAGGCGAATCGCTCTGGAACTGAAATCGGAATGCTCACTGACATTTTCCCCTCTCCGAAAGTCTGAAAAATGATGGAAAAATGACTAAGTCCAAAAAAAATTTTTTTAAACTTTTTTTCAATTTTACCCCTGTGGGATATACATTCTACCCACACACATTTGGAACTCTCCTGGGGTACCCTCACACATATTATTCCCTCATTTAATGGATATTTTCACCAAAAAGTGAAGTTTTCAAAAAGTCCGAAAATTGGCTGAAAACGACTTAATATCAAGGACTCATCCGGCGAATCGCTCTGGAACTGAAATCGGAATGCTCACTGACATTTTCCCCTCTCTGAAAGTCTGAAAAATTATGGAAAAATGACTAAGTACAAAAAAAATTTTTTAAAACTTTTTTCAATTTTACCCCCGTGGGATATATATTCTACCCACACACATTTGGAACTCTCCTGGTGTACCCTCACACATATTATTCCCTCATTTAATGGATATTTTCACCAAAAAGTGAAGTTTTCAAAAAGTCCGAAAATTGGCTGAAAACGACTTAATATCAAGGACTCATCCGGCGATTCGCTCTGGAACTGAAATCGGAATGCTCACTGACATTTTCCCCTCTCCGAAAGTCTGAAAAATGATGGAAAAATGACTAAGTCCAAAAATAATTTTTTTAAACTTTTTTTCAATTTTACCCCTGTGGGATATACATTCTACCCACACACATTTGGAACTCTCCTGGGGTACCCTCACACATATTATTCCCTCATTTAATGGATATTTTCACCAAAAAGTGAAGTTTTCAAAAAGTCCGAAAATTGGCTGAAAACGACTTAATATCAAGGACTCATCCGGCGAATCGCTCTGGAACTGAAATCGGAATGCTCACTGACATTTTCCCCTCTCCGAAAGTCTGAAAAGTGATGGAAAAATGACTAAGTCCAAAAAAAATTTTTTTCAACTTTTTTCAATTTTACCCCCATGGGATATATATTCTGCCCACACACATTTGGAACTCTCCTGGGGTACCCTCACACATATTATTCCCTCATTTAATGGATATTTTCACCAAAAAGTGAAGTTTTCAAAAAGTCCGAAAATTGGCTGAATACGACTTAATATCAAGGACTCATCCGGCGAATCGCTCTGGAACTGAAATCGGAATGCTCACTGATATTTTCCCGTCTCCGAAAGTCTGAAAAATGATGGAAAAATGACTAAGTACAAAAAAAAATTTTTTAAACTTTTTTCAATTTTACCCCCGTGGGATATATATTCTACCCACACACATTTGGAACTCTCCTGGGGTACCCTCACACATATTATTCCCTCATTTAATGGATATTTTCACCAAAAAGTGAAGTTTTCAAAAAGTCCGAAAATTGGCTGAAAACGACTTAATATCAAGGACTCATCCGGCGAATCGCTCTGGAACTGAAATCGGAATGCTCACTGACATTTTCCCCTCTCCGAAAGTCTGAAAAATGATGGAAAAATGACTAAGTACAAAAAAAAATTTTTTTAACTTTTTTCAATTTTACCCCCGTGGGATATATATTCTACCCACACACATTTGGAACTCTCCTGGGGTACCCTCACACATATTATTCCCTCATTTAATGGATATTTTCACCAAAAAGTGAAGTTTTCAAAAAGTCAGAAAATTGGCTGAAAACGACTTAATATCAAGGACTCATCCGGCGAGTCACTCTGGAACTGAAATCGGAATGCTCACTGACATTTTCCCCTCTCCGAAAGTCTGAAAAATGATGGAAAAATGACTAAGTCCAAAAAAAATTTTTTTAAACTTTTTTCAATTTTACCCCCATGGGATATATATTCTACCCACACACATTTGGAACTCTCCTGGGGTACCCTCACACATATTATTCCCTCATTTAATGGATATTTTCACCAAAAAGTGAAGTTTTCAAAAAGTCAGAAAATTGGCTGAAAACGACTTAATATCAAGGACTCATCGGGCGAATCACTCTGGAACTGAAATCGGAATGCTCACTGACATTTTCCCCTCTCCGAAAGTCTGAAAAATGATGGAAAACTGACTAAGTCCAAAAATAATTTTTTTAAACTTTTTTTCAATTTTACCCCTGTGGGATATACATTCTACCCACACACATTTGGAACTCTCCTGGGGTACCCTCACACATATTATTCCCTCATTTAATGGATATTTTCACCAAAAAGTGAAGTTTTCAAAAAGTCCGAAAATTGGCTGAAAACGACTTAATATCAAGGACTCATCCGGCGAATCGCTCTGGAACTGAAATCGGAATGCTCACTGACATTTTCCCCTCTCTGAAAGTCTGAAAAATGATGGAAAAATGACTAAGTACAAAAAAAAATTTTTTAAACTTTTTTCAATTTTACCCCCGTGGGATATATATTCTACCCACACACATTTGGAACTCTCCTGGGTACCCTCACACATATTATTCCCTCATTTAATGGATATTTTCACCAAAAAGTGAAGTTTTCAAAAAGTCCGAAAATTGGCTGAAAACGACTTAATATCAAGGACTCATCCGGCGAATCGCTCTGGAACTGAAATCGGAATGCTCACTGACATTTTCCCCTCTCCGAAAGTCTGAAAAGTGATGGAAAAATGACTAAGTCCAAAAAAAAATTTTTTCAACTTTTTTCAATTTTACCCCCATGGGATATATATTCTGCCCACACACATTTGGAACTCTCCTGGGGTACCCTCACACATATTATTCCCTCATTTAATGGATATTTTCACCAAAAAGTGAAGTTTTCAAAAAGTCAGAAAATTGGCTGAAAACGACTTAATATAAAAGGACTCATCGGGCGAATCATTCTGGAACAGAAATCAGAATGCTCACTGACATTTTCCCCTCTCCAAAAGTCTGAAAAATGATGGAAAAATGACTAAGTCCAAAAAAAATTTTTTTAAACTTTTTTCAATTTTACCCCCATGGGATATATATTCTACCCACACACATTTGGAACTCTCCTGGGGTACCCTCACACATATTATTCCCTCATTTAATGGATATTTTCACCAAAAAGTGAAGTTTTCAAAAAGTCCGAAAATTGGCTGAAAACAACTTAATATCAAGGACTCATCCGGCGAATCGCTCTGGAACTGAAATCGGAATGCTCACTGACATTTTCCCCTCTCCGAAAGTCTGAAAAATGATGGAAAAATGACTAAGTCCAAAAAAAATTTTTTTAAACTTTTTTTCAATTTTACCCCTGTGGGATATACATTCTACCCACACACATTTGGAACTCTCCTGGGGTACCCTCACACATATTATTCCCTCATTTAATGGATATTTTCACCAAAAAGTGAAGTTTTCAAAAAGTCCGAAAATTGGCTGAATACGACTTAATATCAAGGACTCATCCGGCGAATCGCTCTGGAACTGAAATCGGAATGCTCACTGATATTTTCCCGTCTCCGAAAGTCTGAAAAATGATGGAAAAATGACTAAGTACAAAAAAAAATTTTTTAAACTTTTTTCAATTTTACCCCCGTGGGATATATATTCTACCCACACACATTTGGAACTCTCCTGGGGTACCCTCACACATATTATTCCCTCATTTAATGGATATTTTCACCAAAAAGTGAAGTTTTCAAAAAGTCCGAAAATTGGCTGAAAACGACTTAATATCAAGGACTCATCCGGCGAATCGCTCTGGAACTGAAATCGGAATGCTCACTGACATTTTCCCCTCTCCGAAAGTCTGAAAAATGATGGAAAAATGACTAAGTACAAAAAAAAATTTTTTAACTTTTTTCAATTTTACCCCCGTGGGATATATATTCTACCCACACACATTTGGAACTCTCCTGGGGTACCCTCACACATATTATTCCCTCATTTAATGGATATTTTCACCAAAAAGTGAAGTTTTCAAAAAGTCCGAAAATTGGCTGAAAACGACTTAATATCAAGGACTCATCCGGCGAATCGCTCTGGAACTGAAATCGGAATGCTCACTGACATTTTCCCCTCTCCGAAAGTCTGAAAAGTGATGGAAAAATGACTAAGTCCAAAAAAAAATTTTTTCAACTTTTTTCAATTTTACCCCCATGGGATATATATTCTGCCCACACACATTTGGAACTCTCCTGGGGTACCCTCACACATATTATTCCCTCATTTAATGGATATTTTCACCAAAAAGTGAAGTTTTCAAAAAGTCAGAAAATTGGCTGAAAACGACTTAATATAAAAGGACTCATCGGGCGAATCATTCTGGAACAGAAATCAGAATGCTCACTGACATTTTCCCCTCTCCAAAAGTCTGAAAAATGATGGAAAAATGACTAAGTCCAAAAAAAATTTTTTTAAACTTTTTTCAATTTTACCCCCATGGGATATATATTCTACCCACACACATTTGGAACTCTCCTGGGGTACCCTCACACATATTATTCCCTCATTTAATGGATATTTTCACCAAAAAGTGAAGTTTTCAAAAAGTCCGAAAATTGGCTGAAAACGACTTAATATCAAGGACTCATCCGGCGAATCGCTCTGGAACTGAAATCGGAATGCTCACTGACATTTTCCCCTCTCCGAAAGTCTGAAAAATGATGGAAAAATGACTAAGTCCAAAAAAAATTTTTTTAAACTTTTTTTCAATTTTACCCCTGTGGGATATACATTCTACCCACACACATTTGGAACTCTCCTGGGGTACCCTCACACATATTATTCCCTCATTTAATGGATATTTTCACCAAAAAGTGAAGTTTTCAAAAAGTCCGAAAATTGGCTGAATACGACTTAATATCAAGGACTCATCCGGCGAATCGCTCTGGAACTGAAATCGGAATGCTCACTGACATTTTCCCCTCTCCGAAAGTCTGAAAAATGATGGAAAAATGACCAAGTCCAAAAAAATTTTTTTTAAACTTTTTTCAATTTTACCCCCATGGGATATATATTCTACCCACACACATTTGGAACTCTCCTGGGGTACCCTCACACATATTATTCCCTCATTTAATGGATATTTTCACCAAAAAGTGAAGTTTTCAAAAAGTCCGAAAATTGGCTGAAAACGACTTAATATCAAGGACTCATCAGGCGAATCGCTCTGGAACTGAAATCGGAATGCTCACTGACATTTTCCCCTCTCCGAAAGTCTGAAAAATGATGGAAAAATGACTAAGTCCAAAAAAAATTTTTTTAAACTTTTTTTCAATTTTACCCCTGTGGGATATACATTCTACCCACACACATTTGGAACTCTCCTGGGGTACCCTCACACATATTATTCCCTCATTTAATGGATATTTTCACCAAAAAGTGAAGTTTTCAAAAAGTCCGAAAATTGGCTGAATACGACTTAATATCAAGGACTCATCCGGCGAATCGCTCTGGAACTGAAATCGGAATGCTCACTGACATTTTCCCGTCTCCGAAAGTCTGAAAAATGATGGAAAAATGACTAAGTCCAAAAAAAATTTTTTTAAACTTTTTTCAATTTTACCCCCATGGGATATATATTCTACCCACACACATTTGGAACTCTCCTGGGGTACCCTCACACATATTATTCCCTCATTTAATGGATATTTTCACCAAAAAGTGAAGTTTTCAAAAAGTCAGAAAATTTGCTGAAAACGACTTAATATCAAGGACTCATCGGGCGAATCACTCTGGAACTGAAATCGGAATGCTCACTGACATTTTCCCCTCTCCGAAAGTCTGAAAAAGGATGGAAAACTGACTAAGTCCAAAAATAATTTTTTTAAACTTTTTTTCAATTTTACCCCTGTGGGATATACATTCTACCCACACACATTTGGAACTCTCCTGGGGTACCCTCACACATATTATTCCCTCATTTAATGGATATTTTCACCAAAAAGTGAAGTTTTCAAAAAGTCCGAAAATTGGCTGAAAACGACTTAATATCAAGGACTCATCCGGCGAATCGCTCTGGAACTGAAATCGGAATGCTCACTGACATTTTCCCCTCTCTGAAAGTCTGAAAAATTATGGAAAAATGACTAAGTACAAAAAAAATTTTTTAAAACTTTTTTCAATTTTACCCCCGTGGGATATATATTCTACCCACACACATTTGGAACTCTCCTGGGGTACCCTCACACATATTATTCCCTCATTTAATGGATATTTTCACCAAAAAGTGAAGTTTTCAAAAAGTCCGAAAATTGGCTGAAAACGACTTAATATCAAGGACTCATCCGGCGAATCGCTCTGGAACTGAAATCGGAATGCTCACTGACATTTTCCCCTCTCCGAAAGTCTGAAAAATGATGGAAAAATGACTAAGTCCAAAAATAATTTTTTTAAACTTTTTTTCAATTTTACCCCTGTGGGATATACATTCTACCCACACACATTTGGAACTCTCCTGGGGTACCCTCACACATATTATTCCCTCATTTAATGGATATTTTCACCAAAAAGTGAAGTTTTCAAAAAGTCCGAAAATTGGCTGAAAACGACTTAATATCAAGGACTCATCCGGCGAATCGCTCTGGAACTGAAATCGGAATGCTCACTGACATTTTCCCCTCTCCGAAAGTCTGAAAAGTGATGGAAAAATGACTAAGTCCAAAAAAAATTTTTTTCAACTTTTTTCAATTTTACCCCCATGGGATATATATTCTGCCCACACACATTTGGAACTCTCCTGGGGTACCCTCACACATATTATTCCCTCATTTAATGGATATTTTCACCAAAAAGTGAAGTTTTCAAAAAGTCCGAAAATTGGCTGAAAACGACTTAATATCAAGGACTCATCCGGCGAATCGCTCTGGAACTGAAATCGGAATGCTCACTGACATTTTCCCCTCTCCGAAAGTCTGAAAAATGATGGAAAAATGACTAAGTACAAAAAAAAATTTTTTTAACTTTTTTCAATTTTACCCCCGTGGGATATATATTCTACCCA
Source organism: Phyllobates terribilis (assembly GCF_046119375.1). Lineage (NCBI taxonomy): Eukaryota > Metazoa > Chordata > Amphibia > Anura > Dendrobatidae > Phyllobates > Phyllobates terribilis. The sequence continues at coordinate 5,051,328 of NW_027362873.1, read as the reverse complement.
CACACATTTGGAACTCTCCTGGGGTACCCTCACACATATTATTCCCTCATTTAATGGATATTTTCACCAAAAAGTGAAGTTTTCAAAAAGTCAGAAAATTGGCTGAAAACGACTTAATATCAAGGACTCATCCGGCGAGTCACTCTGGAACTGAAATCGGAATGCTCACTGACATTTTCCCCTCTCCGAAAGTCTGAAAAATGATGGAAAAATGACTAAGTCCAAAAAAAATTTTTTTAAACTTTTTTCAATTTTACCCCCATGGGATATATATTCTACCCACACACATTTGGAACTCTCCTGGGGTACCCTCACACATATTATTCCCTCATTTAATGGATATTTTCACCAAAAAGTGAAGTTTTCAAAAAGTCAGAAAATTGGCTGAAAACGACTTAATATCAAGGACTCATCGGGCGAATCACTCTGGAACTGAAATCGGAATGCTCACTGACATTTTCCCCTCTCCGAAAGTCTGAAAAATGATGGAAAACTGACTAAGTCCAAAAATAATTTTTTTAAACTTTTTTTCAATTTTACCCCTGTGGGATATACATTCTACCCACACACATTTGGAACTCTCCTGGGGTACCCTCACACATATTATTCCCTCATTTAATGGATATTTTCACCAAAAAGTGAAGTTTTCAAAAAGTCAGAAAATTGGCTGAAAACGACTTAATATCAAGGACTCATCCGGCGAATCGCTCTGGAACTGAAATCGGAATGCTCACTGACATTTTCCCCTCTCTGAAAGTCTGAAAAATGATGGAAAAATGACTAAGTACAAAAAAAAATTTTTTAAACTTTTTTCAATTTTACCCCCGTGGGATATATATTCTACCCACACACATTTGGAACTCTCCTGGGGTACCCTCACACATATTATTCCCTCATTTAATGGATATTTTCACCAAAAAGTGAAGTTTTCAAAAAGTCCGAAAATTGGCTGAAAACGACTTAATATCAAGGACTCATCCGGCGAATCGCTCTGGAACTGAATTCGGAATGCTCACTGACATTTTCCCCTCTCCGAAAGTCTGAAAAGTGATGGAAAAATGACTAAGTCCAAAAAAAAATTTTTTCAACTTTTTTCAATTTTACCCCCATGGGATATATATTCTGCCCACACACATTTGGAACTCTCCTGGGGTACCCTCACACATATTATTCCCTCATTTAATGGATATTTTCACCAAAAAGTGAAGTTTTCAAAAAGTCAGAAAATTGGCTGAAAACGACTTAATATAAAAGGACTCATCGGGCGAATCACTCTGGAACAGAAATCAGAATGCTCACTGACATTTTCCCCTCTCCAAAAGTCTGAAAAATGATGGAAAAATGACTAAGTCCAAAAAAAATTTTTTTAAACTTTTTTCAATTTTACCCCCATGGGATATATATTCTACCCACACACATTTGGAACTCTCCTGGGGTACCCTCACACATATTATTCCCTCATTTAATGGATATTTTCACCAAAAAGTGAAGTTTTCAAAAAGTCCGAAAATTGGCTGAAAACGACTTAATATCAAGGACTCATCAGGCGAATCGCTCTGGAACTGAAATCGGAATGCTCACTGACATTTTCCCCTCTCCGAAAGTCTGAAAAATGATGGAAAAATGACTAAGTCCAAAAAAAATTTTTTTAAACTTTTTTTCAATTTTACCCCTGTGGGATATACATTCTACCCACACACATTTGGAACTCTCCTGGGGTACCCTCACACATATTATTCCCTCATTTAATGGATATTTTCACCAAAAAGTGAAGTTTTCAAAAAGTCCGAAAATTGGCTGAAAACGACTTAATATCAAGGACTCATCCGGCGAATCGCTCTGGAACTGAAATCGGAATGCTCACTGACATTTTCCCCTCTCTGAAAGTCTGAAAAATTATGGAAAAATGACTAAGTACAAAAAAAATTTTTTAAAACTTTTTTCAATTTTACCCCCGTGGGATATATATTCTACCCACACACATTTGGAACTCTCCTGGTGTACCCTCACACATATTATTCCCTCATTTAATGGATATTTTCACCAAAAAGTGAAGTTTTCAAAAAGTCCGAAAATTGGCTGAAAACGACTTAATATCAAGGACTCATCCGGCGATTCGCTCTGGAACTGAAATCGGAATGCTCACTGACATTTTCCCCTCTCCGAAAGTCTGAAAAATGATGGAAAAATGACTAAGTCCAAAAATAATTTTTTTAAACTTTTTTTCAATTTTACCCCTGTGGGATATACATTCTACCCACACACATTTGGAACTCTCCTGGGGTACCCTCACACATATTATTCCCTCATTTAATGGATATTTTCACCAAAAAGTGAAGTTTTCAAAAAGTCCGAAAATTGGCTGAAAACGACTTAATATCAAGGACTCATCCGGCGAATCGCTCTGGAACTGAAATCGGAATGCTCACTGACATTTTCCCCTCTCCGAAAGTCTGAAAAGTGATGGAAAAATGACTAAGTCCAAAAAAAATTTTTTTCAACTTTTTTCAATTTTACCCCCATGGGATATATATTCTGCCCACACACATTTGGAACTCTCCTGGGGTACCCTCACACATATTATTCCCTCATTTAATGGATATTTTCACCAAAAAGTGAAGTTTTCAAAAAGTCCGAAAATTGGCTGAATACGACTTAATATCAAGGACTCATCCGGCGAATCGCTCTGGAACTGAAATCGGAATGCTCACTGATATTTTCCCGTCTCCGAAAGTCTGAAAAATGATGGAAAAATGACTAAGTACAAAAAAAAATTTTTTAAACTTTTTTCAATTTTACCCCCGTGGGATATATATTCTACCCACACACATTTGGAACTCTCCTGGGGTACCCTCACACATATTATTCCCTCATTTAATGGATATTTTCACCAAAAAGTGAAGTTTTCAAAAAGTCCGAAAATTGGCTGAAAACGACTTAATATCAAGGACTCATCCGGCGAATCGCTCTGGAACTGAAATCGGAATGCTCACTGACATTTTCCCCTCTCCGAAAGTCTGAAAAATGATGGAAAAATGACTAAGTACAAAAAAAAATTTTTTTAACTTTTTTCAATTTTACCCCCGTGGGATATATATTCTACCCACACACATTTGGAACTCTCCTGGGGTACCCTCACACATATTATTCCCTCATTTAATGGATATTTTCACCAAAAAGTGAAGTTTTCAAAAAGTCAGAAAATTGGCTGAAAACGACTTAATATCAAGGACTCATCCGGCGAGTCACTCTGGAACTGAAATCGGAATGCTCACTGACATTTTCCCCTCTCCGAAAGTCTGAAAAATGATGGAAAAATGACTAAGTCCAAAAAAAATTTTTTTAAACTTTTTTCAATTTTACCCCCATGGGATATATATTCTACCCACACACATTTGGAACTCTCCTGGGGTACCCTCACACATATTATTCCCTCATTTAATGGATATTTTCACCAAAAAGTGAAGTTTTCAAAAAGTCAGAAAATTGGCTGAAAACGACTTAATATCAAGGACTCATCGGGCGAATCACTCTGGAACTGAAATCGGAATGCTCACTGACATTTTCCCCTCTCCGAAAGTCTGAAAAATGATGGAAAACTGACTAAGTCCAAAAATAATTTTTTTAAACTTTTTTTCAATTTTACCCCTGTGGGATATACATTCTACCCACACACATTTGGAACTCTCCTGGGGTACCCTCACACATATTATTCCCTCATTTAATGGATATTTTCACCAAAAAGTGAAGTTTTCAAAAAGTCCGAAAATTGGCTGAAAACGACTTAATATCAAGGACTCATCCGGCGAATCGCTCTGGAACTGAAATCGGAATGCTCACTGACATTTTCCCCTCTCTGAAAGTCTGAAAAATGATGGAAAAATGACTAAGTACAAAAAAAAATTTTTTAAACTTTTTTCAATTTTACCCCCGTGGGATATATATTCTACCCACACACATTTGGAACTCTCCTGGGTACCCTCACACATATTATTCCCTCATTTAATGGATATTTTCACCAAAAAGTGAAGTTTTCAAAAAGTCCGAAAATTGGCTGAAAACGACTTAATATCAAGGACTCATCCGGCGAATCGCTCTGGAACTGAAATCGGAATGCTCACTGACATTTTCCCCTCTCCAAAAGTCTGAAAAATGATGGAAAAATGACTAAGTCCAAAAAAAATTTTTTTAAACTTTTTTCAATTTTACCCCCATGGGATATATATTCTACCCACACACATTTGGAACTCTCCTGGGGTACCCTCACACATATTATTCCCTCATTTAATGGATATTTTCACCAAAAAGTGAAGTTTTCAAAAAGTCCGAAAATTGGCTGAAAACAACTTAATATCAAGGACTCATCCGGCGAATCGCTCTGGAACTGAAATCGGAATGCTCACTGACATTTTCCCCTCTCCGAAAGTCTGAAAAATGATGGAAAAATGACTAAGTCCAAAAAAAATTTTTTTAAACTTTTTTTCAATTTTACCCCTGTGGGATATACATTCTACCCACACACATTTGGAACTCTCCTGGGGTACCCTCACACATATTATTCCCTCATTTAATGGATATTTTCACCAAAAAGTGAAGTTTTCAAAAAGTCCGAAAATTGGCTGAATACGACTTAATATCAAGGACTCATCCGGCGAATCGCTCTGGAACTGAAATCGGAATGCTCACTGATATTTTCCCGTCTCCGAAAGTCTGAAAAATGATGGAAAAATGACTAAGTACAAAAAAAAATTTTTTAAACTTTTTTCAATTTTACCCCCGTGGGATATATATTCTACCCACACACATTTGGAACTCTCCTGGGGTACCCTCACACATATTATTCCCTCATTTAATGGATATTTTCACCAAAAAGTGAAGTTTTCAAAAAGTCCGAAAATTGGCTGAAAACGACTTAATATCAAGGACTCATCCGGCGAATCGCTCTGGAACTGAAATCGGAATGCTCACTGACATTTTCCCCTCTCCGAAAGTCTGAAAAATGATGGAAAAATGACTAAGTACAAAAAAAAATTTTTTAACTTTTTTCAATTTTACCCCCGTGGGATATATATTCTACCCACACACATTTGGAACTCTCCTGGGGTACCCTCACACATATTATTCCCTCATTTAATGGATATTTTCACCAAAAAGTGAAGTTTTCAAAAAGTCCGAAAATTGGCTGAAAACGACTTAATATCAAGGACTCATCCGGCGAATCGCTCTGGAACTGAAATCGGAATGCTCACTGACATTTTCCCCTCTCCGAAAGTCTGAAAAGTGATGGAAAAATGACTAAGTCCAAAAAAAAATTTTTTCAACTTTTTTCAATTTTACCCCCATGGGATATATATTCTGCCCACACACATTTGGAACTCTCCTGGGGTACCCTCACACATATTATTCCCTCATTTAATGGATATTTTCACCAAAAAGTGAAGTTTTCAAAAAGTCAGAAAATTGGCTGAAAACGACTTAATATAAAAGGACTCATCGGGCGAATCATTCTGGAACAGAAATCAGAATGCTCACTGACATTTTCCCCTCTCCAAAAGTCTGAAAAATGATGGAAAAATGACTAAGTCCAAAAAAAATTTTTTTAAACTTTTTTCAATTTTACCCCCATGGGATATATATTCTACCCACACACATTTGGAACTCTCCTGGGGTACCCTCACACATATTATTCCCTCATTTAATGGATATTTTCACCAAAAAGTGAAGTTTTCAAAAAGTCCGAAAATTGGCTGAAAACGACTTAATATCAAGGACTCATCCGGCGAATCGCTCTGGAACTGAAATCGGAATGCTCACTGACATTTTCCCCTCTCCGAAAGTCTGAAAAATGATGGAAAAATGACTAAGTCCAAAAAAAATTTTTTTAAACTTTTTTTCAATTTTACCCCTGTGGGATATACATTCTACCCACACACATTTGGAACTCTCCTGGGGTACCCTCACACATATTATTCCCTCATTTAATGGATATTTTCACCAAAAAGTGAAGTTTTCAAAAAGTCCGAAAATTGGCTGAATACGACTTAATATCAAGGACTCATCCGGCGAATCGCTCTGGAACTGAAATCGGAATGCTCACTGACATTTTCCCCTCTCCGAAAGTCTGAAAAATGATGGAAAAATGACCAAGTCCAAAAAAATTTTTTTTAAACTTTTTTCAATTTTACCCCCATGGGATATATATTCTACCCACACACATTTGGAACTCTCCTGGGGTACCCTCACACATATTATTCCCTCATTTAATGGATATTTTCACCAAAAAGTGAAGTTTTCAAAAAGTCCGAAAATTGGCTGAAAACGACTTAATATCAAGGACTCATCAGGCGAATCGCTCTGGAACTGAAATCGGAATGCTCACTGACATTTTCCCCTCTCCGAAAGTCTGAAAAATGATGGAAAAATGACTAAGTCCAAAAAAAATTTTTTTAAACTTTTTTTCAATTTTACCCCTGTGGGATATACATTCTACCCACACACATTTGGAACTCTCCTGGGGTACCCTCACACATATTATTCCCTCATTTAATGGATATTTTCACCAAAAAGTGAAGTTTTCAAAAAGTCCGAAAATTGGCTGAATACGACTTAATATCAAGGACTCATCCGGCGAATCGCTCTGGAACTGAAATCGGAATGCTCACTGACATTTTCCCGTCTCCGAAAGTCTGAAAAATGATGGAAAAATGACTAAGTCCAAAAAAAATTTTTTTAAACTTTTTTCAATTTTACCCCCATGGGATATATATTCTACCCACACACATTTGGAACTCTCCTGGGGTACCCTCACACATATTATTCCCTCATTTAATGGATATTTTCACCAAAAAGTGAAGTTTTCAAAAAGTCAGAAAATTTGCTGAAAACGACTTAATATCAAGGACTCATCAGGCGAATCACTCTGGAACTGAAATCGGAATGCTCACTGACATTTTCCCCTCTCCGAAAGTCTGAAAAAGGATGGAAAACTGACTAAGTCCAAAAATAATTTTTTTAAACTTTTTTTCAATTTTACCCCTGTGGGATATACATTCTACCCACACACATTTGGAACTCTCCTGGGGTACCCTCACACATATTATTCCCTCATTTAATGGATATTTTCACCAAAAAGTGAAGTTTTCAAAAAGTCCGAAAATTGGCTGAAAACGACTTAATATCAAGGACTCATCCGGCGAATCGCTCTGGAACTGAAATCGGAATGCTCACTGACATTTTCCCCTCTCTGAAAGTCTGAAAAATTATGGAAAAATGACTAAGTACAAAAAAAATTTTTTAAAACTTTTTTCAATTTTACCCCCGTGGGATATATATTCTACCCACACACATTTGGAACTCTCCTGGGGTACCCTCACACATATTATTCCCTCATTTAATGGATATTTTCACCAAAAAGTGAAGTTTTCAAAAAGTCCGAAAATTGGCTGAAAACGACTTAATATCAAGGACTCATCCGGCGAATCGCTCTGGAACTGAAATCGGAATGCTCACTGACATTTTCCCCTCTCCGAAAGTCTGAAAAATGATGGAAAAATGACTAAGTCCAAAAATAATTTTTTTAAACTTTTTTTCAATTTTACCCCTGTGGGATATACATTCTACCCACACACATTTGGAACTCTCCTGGGGTACCCTCACACATATTATTCCCTCATTTAATGGATATTTTCACCAAAAAGTGAAGTTTTCAAAAAGTCCGAAAATTGGCTGAAAACGACTTAATATCAAGGACTCATCCGGCGAATCGCTCTGGAACTGAAATCGGAATGCTCACTGACATTTTCCCCTCTCCGAAAGTCTGAAAAGTGATGGAAAAATGACTAAGTCCAAAAAAAATTTTTTTCAACTTTTTTCAATTTTACCCCCATGGGATATATATTCTGCCCACACACATTTGGAACTCTCCTGGGGTACCCTCACACATATTATTCCCTCATTTAATGGATATTTTCACCAAAAAGTGAAGTTTTCAAAAAGTCAGAAAATTGGCTGAAAACGACTTAATATAAAAGGACTCATCGGGCCAATCACTCTGGAACAGAAATCAGAATGCTCACTGACATTTTCCCCTCTCCAAAAGTCTGAAAAATGATGGAAAAATGACTAAGTCCAAAAAAAATTTTTTTAAACTTTTTTCAATTTTACCCCCATGGGATATATATTCTACCCACACACATTTGGAACTCTCCTGGGGTACCCTCACACATATTATTCCCTCATTTAATGGATATTTTCACCAAAAAGTGAAGTTTTCAAAAAGTCCGAAAATTGGCTGAAAACGACTAAATATCAAGGACTCATCCGGCGAATCGCTCTGGAACTGAAATCGGAATGCTCACTGACATTTTCCCCTCTCCGAAAGTCTGAAAAATGATGGAAAAATGACTAAGTCCAAAAAAAATTTTTTTAAACTTTTTTCAATTTTACCCCCATGGGATATATATTCTACCCACACACATTTGGAACTCTCCTGGGGTACCCTCACACATATTATTCCCTCATTTAATGGATATTTTCACCAAAAAGTGAAGTTTTCAAAAAGTCAGAAAATTGGCTGAAAACGACTTAATATCAAGGACTCATCGGGTGAATCACTCTGGAACTGAAATCGGAATGCTCACTGACATTTTCCCCTCTCCGAAAGTCTGAAAAATGATGGAAAACTGACTAAGTCCAAAAATAATTTTTTTAAACTTTTTTTCAATTTTACCCCTGTGGGATATATATTCTACCCACACACATTTGGAACTCTCCTGGGGTACCCTCACACATATTATTCCCTCATTTAATGGATATTTTCACCAAAAAGTGAAGTTTTCAAAAAGTCAGAAAATTGGCTGAATACGACTTAATATCAAGGACTCATCCGGCGAATCACTCTGGAACTGAAATCGGAATGCTCACTGACATTTTCCACTCTCCGAAAGTCTGAAAAATGATGGAAAAATGACTAAGTCCAAAAAAAATTTTTTTAAACTTTTTTCAATTTTACCCCCATGGGATATATATTCTACCCACACACATTTGGAACTCTCCTGGGGTACCCTCACACATATTATTCCCTCATTTAATGGATATTTTCACCAAAAAGTGAAGTTTTCAAAAAGTCAGAAAATTGGCTGAAAACGACTTAATATCAAGGACTCATCGGGCGAATCACTCTGGAACTGAAATCGGAATGCTCACTGACATTATCCCCTCTCCGAAAGTCTGAAAAATGATGGAAAACTGACTAAGTCCAAAAATAATTTTTTTAAACTTTTTTTCAATTTTACCCCTGTGGGATATACATTCTACCCACACACATTTGGAACTCTCCTGGGGTACCCTCACACATATTATTCCCTCATTTAATGAATATTTTCACCAAAAAGTGAAGTTTTCAAAAAGTCCGAAAATTGGCTGAAAACGACTTAATATCAAGGACTCATCCGGCGAATCGCTCTGGAACTGAAATCGGAATGCTCACTGACATTTTCCCCTCTCTGAAAGTCTGAAAAATGATGGAAAAATGACTAAGTAGAAAAAAAAATTTTTTAAACTTTTTTCAATTTTATCCCCGTGGGATATATATTCTACCCACACACATTTGGAACTCTCCTGGGGTACCCTCACACATATTATTCCCTCATTTAATTGATATTTTCACCAAAAAGTGAAGTTTTCAAAAAGTCCGAAAATTGGCTGAAAACGACTTAATATCAAGGACTCATCTGGCGAATCGCTCTGGAACTGAAATCGGAATGCTCACTGACATTTTCCCCTCTCCGAAAGTCTGAAAAGTGATGGAAAAATGACTAAGTCCAAAAAAAATTTTTTTCAACTTTTTTCAATTTTACCCACATGGGATATATATTCTGCCCACACACACATTTGGAACTCTCCTGGGGTACCCTCACACATATTATTCCCTCATTTAATGGATATTTTCACCAAAAAGTGAAGTTTTCAAAAAGTCAGAAAATTGGCTGAAAACGACTTAATATAAAAGGACTCATCGGGCCAATCACTCTGGAACAGAAATCAGAATGCTCACTGACATTTTCCCCTCTCCAAAAGTCTGAAAAATGATGGAAAAATGACTAAGTCCAAAAAAATTTTTTTTAAACTTTTTTCAATTTTACCCCCATGGGATATATATTCTACCCACACACATTTGGAACTCTCCTGGGGTACCCTCACACATATTATTCCCTCATTTAATGGATATTTTCACCAAAAAGTGAAGTTTTCAAAAAGTCAGAAAATTGGCTGAAAACGACTTAATATCAAGGACTCATCGGGTGAATCACTCTGGAACTGAAATCGGAATGCTCACTGACATTTTCCCCTCTCCGAAAGTCTGAAAAATGATGGAAAACTGACTAAGTCCAAAAATAATTTTTTTAAACTTTTTTTCAATTTTACCCCTGTGGGATATATATTCTACCCACACACATTTGGAACTCTCCTGGGGTACCCTCACACATATTATTCCCTCATTTAATGGATATTTTCACCAAAAAGTGAAGTTTTCAAAAAGTCCGAAAATTGGCTGAAAACGACTTAATATCAAGGACTCATCCGGCGAATCGCTCTGGAACTGAAATCGGAATGCTCACTGACATTTTCCCCTCTCCGAAAGTCTGAAAAATGATGGAAAAATGACTAAGTCCAAAAATAATTTTTTTAAACTTTTTTTCAATTTTACCCCTGTGGGATATACATTCTACCCACACACATTTGGAACTCTCCTGGGGTACCCTCACACATATTATTCCCTCATTTAATGGATATTTTCACCAAAAAGTGAAGTTTTCAAAAAGTTCGAAAATTGGCTGAAAACGACTTAATATCAAGGACTCATCCGGCGAATCGCTCTGGAACTGAAATCGGAATGCTCACTGACATTTTCCCCTCTCCGAAATTCTGAAAAGTGATGGAAAAATGACTAAGTCCAAAAAAAATTTTTTTCAACTTTTTTCAATTTTACCCCCATGGGATATATATTCTGCCCACACACATTTGGAACTCTCCTGGGGTACCCTCACACATATTATTCCCTCATTTAATGGATATTTTCACCAAAAAGTGAAGTTTTCAAAAAGTCAGAAAATTGGCTGAAAACGACTTAATATAAAAGGACTCATCGGGCGAATCACTCTGGAACAGAAATCAGAATGCTCACTGACATTTTCCCCTCTCCAAAAGTCTGAAAAATGATGGAAAAATGACTAAGTCCAAAAAAAATTTTTTTAAACTTTTTTCAATTTTACCCCCATGGGATATATATTCTACCCACACACATTTGGAACTCTCCTGGGGTACCCTCACACATATTATTCCCTCATTTAATGGATATTTTCACCAAAAAGTGAAGTTTTCAAAAAGTCCGAAAATTGGCTGAAAACGACTTAATATCAAGGACTCATCCGGCGAATCGCTCTGGAACTGAAATCGGAATGCTCACTGACATTTTCCCCTCTCCGAAAGTCTGAAAAATGATGGAAAAATGACTAAGTCCAAAAAAAATTTTTTTAAACTTTTTTTCAATTTTACCCCTGTGGGATATACATTCTACCCACACACATTTGGAACTCTCCTGGGGTACCCTCACACATATTATTCCCTCATTTAATGGATATTTTCACCAAAAAGTGAAGTTTTCAAAAAGTCCGAAAATTGGCTGAAAACGACTTAATATCAAGGACTCATCCGGCGAATCGCTCTGGAACTGAAATCGGAATGCTCACTGACATTTTCCCCTCTCTGAAAGTCTGAAAAATGATGGAAAAATGACTAAGTACAAAAAAAAATTTTTTAAACTTTTTTCAATTTTACCCCCGTGGGATATATATTCTACCCACACACATTTGGAACTCTCCTGGGGTACCCTCACACATATTATTCCCTCATTTAATGGATATTTTCACCAAAAAGTGAAGTTTTCAAAAAGTCAGAAAATTGGCTGAAAACGACTTAATATCAAGGACTCATCCGGCGAATCGCTCTGGAACTGAAATCGGAATGCTCACTGACATTTTCCCCTCTCCGAAAGTCTGAAAAGTGATGGAAAAATGACTAAGTCCCAAAAAAATTTTTTTCAACTTTTTTCAATTTTACCCCCATGGGATATATATTCTGCCCACACACATTTGGAACTCTCCTGGGGTACCCTCACACATATTATTCCCTCATTTAATGGATATTTTCACCAAAAAGTGAAGTTTTCAAAAAGTCAGAAGATTGGCTGAAAACGACTTAATATCAAGGACTCATCGGGCGAATCACTCTGGAACAGAAATCAGAATGCTCACTGACATTTTCCCCTCTCCGAAAGTCTGAAAAATGATGGAAAAATGACTAAGTCCAAAAAAAATTTTTTTAAACTTTTTTCAATTTTACCCCCATGGGATATATATTCTACCCACACACATTTGGAACTCTCCTGGGGTACCCTCACACATATTATTCCCTCATTTAATGGATATTTTCACCAAAAAGTGAAGTTTTCAAAAAGTCCGAAAATTGGCTGAAAACGACTTAATATCAAGGACTCATCCGGCGAATCGCTCTGGAACTGAAATCGGAATGCTCACTGACATTTTCCCCTCTCCGAAAGTCTGAAAAATGATGGAAAAATGACTAAGTCCCAAAAAAATTTTTTTCAACTTTTTTCAATTTTACCCCCATGGGATATATATTCTGCCCACACACATTTGGAACTCTCCTGGGGTACCCTCACACATATTATTCCCTCATTTAATGGATATTTTCACCAAAAAGTGAAGTTTTCAAAAAGTCAGAAAATTGGCTGAAAACGACTTAATATCAAGGACTCATCGGGCGAATCACTCTGGAACAGAAATCAGAATGCTCACTGACATTTTCCCCTCTCCGAAAGTCTGAAAAATGATGGAAAAATGATTAAGTCCAAAAAAAATTTTTTTAAACTTTTTTCAATTTTACCCCCATGGGATATATATTCTACCCACACACATTTGGAACTCTCCTGGGGTACCCTCACACATATTATTCCCTCATTTAATGGATATTTTCACCAAAAAGTGAAGTTTTCAAAAAGTCAGAAAATTGGCTGAAAACGACTTAATATCAAGGACTCATCGGGCGAATCACTCTGGAACAGAAATCAGAATGCTCACTGACATTTTCCCCTCTCCGAAAGTCTGAAAAATGATGGAAAAATGACTAAGTCCAAAAAAAATTTTTTTAAACTTTTTTCAATTTTACCCCCATGGGATATATATTCTACCCACACACATTTGGAACTCTCCTGGGGTACCCTCACACATATTATTCCCTCATTTAATGGATATTTTCACCAAAAAGTGAAGTTTTCAAAAAGTCCGAAAATTGGCTGAAAACGACTTAATATCAAGGACTCATCCGGCGAATCGCTCTGGAACTGAAATCGGAATGCTCACTGACATTTTCCCCTCTCCGAAAGTCTGAAAAATGATGGAAAAATGACTAAGTCCAAAAAAAATTTTTTTAAACTTTTTTTCAATTTTACCCCTGTGGGATATACATTCTACCCACACACATTTGGAACTCTCCTGGGGTACCCTCACACATATTATTCCCTCATTTAATGGATATTTTCACCAAAAAGTGAAGTTTTCAAAAAGTCCAAAAATTGGCTGAAAACGACTTAATATCAAGGACTCATCCGGCGAATCGCTCTGGAACTGAAATCGGAATGCTCACTGACATTTTCCCCTCTCCGAAAGTCTGAAAAATGATGGAAAAATGACTAAGTCCAAAAAAAAATTTTTTAAACTTTTTTTCAATTTTACCCCTGTGGGATATACATTCTACCCACACACATTTGGAACTCTCCTGGGGTACCCTCACACATATTATTCCCTCATTTAATGGATATTTTCACCAAAAAGTGAAGTTTTCAAAAAGTCCGAAAATTGGCTGAAAACGACTTAATATCAAGGACTCATCCGGCGAATCGCTCTGGAACTGAAATCGGAATGCTCACTGACATTTTCCCCTCTCCGAAAGTCTGAAAAATGATGGAAAAATGACTAAGTCCAAAAAAAATTTTTTTAAACTTTTTTTCAATTTTACCCCTGTGGGATATACATTCTACCCACACACATTTGGAACTCTCCTGGGGTACCCTCACACATATTATTCCCTCATTTAATGGATATTTTCACCAAAAAGTGAAGTTTTCAAAAAGTCCGAAAATTGGCTGAAAACGACTAAATATCAAGGTCTCATCCGGCGAATCGCTCTGGAACTGAAATCGGAATGCTCACTGACATTTTCCCCTCTCCGAAAGTCTGAAAAGTGATGGAAAAATGACTAAGTCCCAAAAAAATTTTTTTCAACTTTTTTCAATTTTACCCCCATGGGATATATATTCTGCCCACACACATTTGGAACTCTCCTGGGGTACCCTCACACATATTATTCCCTCATTTAATGGATATTTTCACCAAAAAGTGAAGTTTTCAAAAAGTCAGAAAATTGGCTGAAAACGACTTAATATCAAGGACTCATCGGGCGAATCACTCTGGAACAGAAATCAGAATGCTCACTGACATTTTCCCCTCTCCGAAAGTCTGAAAAATGATGGAAAAATGATTAAGTCCAAAAAAAATTTTTTTAAACTTTTTTTCAATTTTACCCCTGTGGGATATACATTCTACCCACACACATTTGGAACTCTCCTGGGGTACCCTCACACATATTATTCCCTCATTTAATGGATATTTTCACCAAAAAGTGAAGTTTTCAAAAAGTCCGAAAATTGGCTGAAAACGACTTAATATCAAGGACTCATCCGGCGAATCGCTCTGGAACTGAAATCGGAATGCTCACTGACATTTTCCCCTCTCTGAAAGTCTGAAAAATGATGGAAAAATGACTAAGTACAAAAAAAAATTTTTTAAACTTTTTTCAATTTTACCCCCGTGGGATATATATTCTACCCACACACATTTGGAACTCTCCTGGGGTGCCCTCACACATATTATTCCCTCATTTAATGGATATTTTCACCAAAAAGTGAAGTTTTCAAAAAGTCAGAAAATTGGCTGAAAACGACTTAATATCAAGGACTCATCCGGCGAATCGCTCTGGAACTGAAATCGGAATGCTCACTGACATTTTCCCCTCTCCGAAAGTCTGAAAAGTGATGGAAAAATGACTAAGTCCCAAAAAAATTTTTTTCAACTTTTTTCAATTTTACCCCCATGGGATATATATTCTGCCCACACACATTTGGAACTCTCCTGGGGTACCCTCACACATATTATTCCCTCATTTAATGGATATTTTCACCAAAAAGTGAAGTTTTCAAAAAGTCAGAAAATTGGCTGAAAACGACTTAATATCAAGGACTCATCGGGCGAATCACTCTGGAACAGAAATCAGAATGCTCACTGACATTTTCCCCTCTCCGAAAGTCTGAAAAATGATGGAAAAATGATTAAGTCCAAAAAAAATTTTTTTAAACTTTTTTCAATTTTACCCCCATGGGATATATATTCTACCCACACACATTTGGAACTCTCCTGGGGTACCCTCACACATATTATTCCCTCATTTAATGGATATTTTCACCAAAAAGTGAAGTTTTCAAAAAGTCAGAAAATTGGCTGAAAACGACTTAATATCAAGGACTCATCGGGCGAATCACTCTGGAACTGAAATTGGAATGCTCACTGACATTTTCCCCTCTCCGAAAGTCTGAAAAATGATGGAAAAATGACTAAGTCCAAAAAAAAATTTTTTAAACTTTTTTTCAATTTTACCCCTGTGGGATATACATTCTACCCACACACATTTGGAACTCTCCTGGGGTACCCTC
Source organism: Phyllobates terribilis (assembly GCF_046119375.1). Classification (NCBI taxonomy): domain Eukaryota; kingdom Metazoa; phylum Chordata; class Amphibia; order Anura; family Dendrobatidae; genus Phyllobates; species Phyllobates terribilis. Next base: position 5,035,481 of record NW_027362873.1, on the reverse strand, counting down.
ACACATATTATTCCCTCATTTAATGGATATTTTCACCAAAAAGTGAAGTTTTCAAAAAGTCCGAAAATTGGCTGAAAACGACTTAATATCAAGGACTCATCCGGCGAATCGCTCTGGAACTGAAATCGGAATGCTCACTGACATTTTCCCCTCTCCGAAAGTCTGAAAAATGATGGAAAAATGACTAAGTACAAAAAAAAATTTTTTAAACTTTTTTCAATTTTACCCCCGTGGGATATATATTCTGCCCACACACATTTGGAACTCTCCTGGGGTACCCTCACACATATTATTCCCTCATTTAATGGATATTTTCACCAAAAAGTGAAGTTTTCAAAAAGTCCGAAAATTGGCTGAAAACGACTTAATATCAAGGACTCATCTGGCGAATCGCTCTGGAACTGAAATCGGAATGATCACTGACATTTTCCCCTCTCTGAAAGTCTGAAAAATGATGGAAAAATGACTAAGTACAAAAAAAAATTTTTTAAACTTTTTTCAATTTTACCCCCATGGGATATATATTCTGCCCACACACATTTGGAACTCTCCTGGGGTACCCTCACACATATTATTCCCTCATTTAATGGATATTTTCACCAAAAAGTGAAGTTTTCAAAAAGTCAGAAAATTGGCTGAAAACGACTTAATATCAAGGACTCATCGGGCGAATCACTCTGGAACAGAAATCAGAATGCTCACTGACATTTTCCCCTGTCCGAAAGTCTGAAAAATGATGGAAAAATGACTAAGTCCAAAAAAAATTTTTTTAAACTTTTTTCAATTTTACCCCCATGGGATATATATTCTACCCACACACATTTGGAACTCTCCTGGGGTACCCTCACACATATTATTCCCTCATTTAATGGATATTTTCACCAAAAAGTGAAGTTTTCAAAAAGTCCGAAAATTGGCTGAAAACGACTTAATATCAAGGACTCATCCGGCGAATCGCTCTGGAACTTAAATCGGAATGCTCACTGACATTTCCCCTCTCCGAAAGTCTGAAAAATGATGGAAAAATGACTAAGTACAAAAAAAATTTTTTTTTAACTTTTTTCAATTTTACCCCCGTGGGATATATATTCTACCCACACACATTTGGAACTCTCCTGGGGTACCCTCACACATATTATTCCCTCATTTAATGGATATTTTCACCAAAAAGTGAAGTTTTCAAAAAGTCCGAAAATTGGCTGAAAACGACTTAATATCAAGGACTCATCCGGCGAATCACTCTGGAACTGAAATCGAAATGCTCACTGACATTTTCCCCTCTCCGAAAGTCTGAAAAATGATGGAAAAATGACTAAGTCCAAAAAAAAATTTTTTTAAACTTTTTTCAATTTTACCCCCATGGGATATATATTCTACCCACACACATTTGGAACTCTCCTGGGGTACCCTCACACATATTATTCCCTCATTTAATGGATATTTTCACCAAAAAGTGAAGTTTTCAAAAAGTCAGAAAATTGGCTGAAAACGACTTAATATCAAGGACTCATCGGGCGAATCACTCTGGAACTGAAATCGGAATGCTCACTGACATTTTCCCCTCTCCGAAAGTCTGAAAAATGATGGAAAAATGACTAAGTCCAAAAAAAAATTTTTTAAACTTTTTTTCAATTTTACCCCTGTGGGATATACATTCTACCCACACACATTTGGAACTCTCCTGGGGTACCCTCACACATATTATTCCCTCATTTAATGGATATTTTCACCAAAAAGTGAAGTTTTCAAAAAGTCTGAAAATTGGCTGAAAACGACTTAATATCAAGGACTCATCCGGCGAATCGCTCTGGAACTGAAATCGGAATGCTCACTGACATTTTCCCCTCTCTGAAAGTCTGAAAAATGATGGAAAAATGACTAAGTACAAAAAAAAATTTTTTAAACTTTTTTCAATTTTCCCCCCGTGGGATATATATTCTACCCACACACATTTGGAACTCTCCTGGGGTACCCTCACACATATTATTCCCTCATTTAATGGATATTTTCACCAAAAAGTGAAGTATTCAAAAAGTCAGAAAATTGGCTGAAAACGACTTAATATCAAGGACTCATCGGGCGAATCACTCTGGAACAGAAATCAGAATGCTCACTGACATTTTCCCCTCTCTGAAAGTCTGAAAAATGATGGAAAAATGACTAAGTCCAAAAAAATTTTTTTTAAACTTTTTTCAATTTTACCCCCATGGGATATATATTCTACCCACACACATTTGGAACTCTCCTGGGGTACCCTCACACATATTATTCCCTCATTTAATGGATATTTTCACCAAAAAGTGAAGTTTTCAAAAAGTCCGAAAATTGGCTGAAAACGACTTAATATCAAGGACTCATCCGGCGAATCGCTCTGGAACTGAAATCGGAATGCTCACTGACATTTTCCCCTCTCTGAAAGTCTGAAAAATGATGGAAAAATGACTAAGTACAAAAAAAAAATTTTTAAACTTTTTTCAATTTTACCCCCGTGGGATATATATTCTACCCACACACATTTGGAACTCTCCTGGGGTACCCTCACACATATTATTCCCTCATTTAATGGATATTTTCACCAAAAAGTGAAGTTTTCAAAAAGTCCGAAAATTGGCTGAAAACGACTTAATATCAAGGACTCATCTGGCGAATCGCTCTGGAACTGAAATCGGAATGCTCACTGACATTTTCCCCTCTCCGAAAGTCTGAAAAGTGATGGAAAAATGACTAAGTCCAAAAAAAATTTTTTTAAACTTTTTTCAATTTTACCCCCATGGGATATATATTCTACCCACACACATTTGGAACTCTCCTGGGGTACCCTCACACATATTATTCCCTCATTTAGTGGATATTTTCACCAAAAAGTGAAGTTTTCAAAAAGTCAGAAAATTGGCTGAAAACGACTTAATATCAAGGACTCATCGGGCAAATCACTCTGGAACAGAAATCAGAATGCTCACTGACATTTTCCCCTCTCCGAAAGTCTGAAAAATGATGGAAAAATGACTAAGTCCAAAAAAAATTTTTTTCAACTTTTTTTCAATTTTACCCCTTTGGGATATACATTCTACCCACACACATTTGGAACTCTCCTGGGGTACCCTCACACATATTATTCCCTCATTTAATGGATATTTTCACCAAAAAGTGAAGTTTTCAAAAAGTCCGAAAATTGGCTGAAAACGACTTAATATCAAGGACTCATCCGGCGAATCGCTCTGGAACTGAAATCGGAATGCTCACTGACATTTTCCCCTCTCCGAAAGTCTGAAAAATGATGGAAAAATGACTAAGTACAAAAAAATTTTTTTTTAACTTTTTTCAATTTTACCCCCGTGGGATATATATTCTACCCACACATTTGGAACTCTCCTGGGGTACCCTCACACATATTATTCCCTCATTTAATGGATATTTTCACCAAAAAGTGAAGTTTTCAAAAAGTCCGAAAATTGGCTGAAAATGACTTAATATCAAGGACTCATCCGGCGAATCGCTCTGGAACTGAAATCTGAATGCTCACTGACATTTTCCCCTCTCCGAAAGTCTGAAAAGTGATGGAAAAATGACTAAGTCCAAAAAAAATTTTTTTCAACTTTTTTCAATTTTACCCCCATGGGATATATATTCTGCCCACACACATTTGGAACTCTCCTGGGGTACCCTCACACATATTATTCCCTCATTTAATGGATATTTTCACCAAAAAGTGAAGTTTTCAAAAAGTCAGAAAATTGGCTGAAAACGACTTAATATCAAGGACTCATCGGGCGAATCACTCTGGAACTGAAATCGGAATGCTCACTGACATTTTCCCCTCTCCGAAAGTCTGAAAAATGATGGAAAAATGACTAAGTCCAAAAAAAAATTTTTTAAACTTTTTTTCAATTTTACCCCTGTGGGATATACATTCTACCCACACACATTTGGAACTCTCCTGGGGTACCCTCACACATATTATTCCCTCATTTAATGGATATTTTCACCAAAAAGTGAAGTTTTCAAAAAGTCCGAAAATTGGCTGAAAACGACTTAATATCAAGGACTCATCCGGCGAATCGCTCTGGAACTGAAATCGGAATGCTCACTGACATTTTCCCCTCTCCGAAAGTCTGAAAAATGATGGAAAAATGACTAAGTCCAAAAAAATTTTTTTTCAACTTTTTTCAATTTTACCCCCATGGGATATATATTCTGCCCACACACATTTGGAACTCTCCTGGGGTACCCTCACACATATTATTCCCTCATTTAATGGATATTTTCACCAAAAAGTGAAGTTTTCAAAAAGTCAGAAAATTGGCTGAAAACGACTTAATATCAAGGCCTCATCGGGCGAATCACTCTGGAACTGAAATCGGAATGCTCACTGACATTTTCCCCTCTCCGAAAGTCTGAAAAATGATGGAAAAATGACTAAGTCCAAAAAAAATTTTTTTAAACTTTTTTTCAATTTTACCCCTGTGGGATATACATTCTACCCACACACATTTGGAACTCTCCTGGGGTACCCTCACACATATTATTCCCTCATTTAATGGATATTTTCACCAAAAAGTGAAGTTTTCAAAAAGTCCGAAAATTGGCTGAAAACGACTTAATATCAAGGACTCATCCGGCGAATCGCTCTGGAACTGAAATCGGAATGCTCACTGACATTTTCCCCTCTCTGAAAGTCTGAAAAATGATGGAAAAATGACTAAGTACAAAAAAAAATTTTTTAAACTTTTTTCAATTTTACCCCCGTGGGATATATATTCTACCCACACACATTTGGAACTCTCCTGGGGTACCCTCACACATATTATTCCCTCATTTAATGGATATTTTCACCAAAAAGTGAAGTTTTCAAAAGGTCCGAAAATTGGCTGAAAACGACTTAATATCAAGGACTCATCGGGCTAATCACTCTGGAACAGAAATCAGAATGCTCACTGACATTTTCCCCTCTCCGAAAGTCTGAAAAATGATGGAAAAATGACTAAGTCCAAAAAAAATTTTTTTCAACTTTTTTTCAATTTTACCCCTTTGGGATATACATTCTACCCACACACATTTGGAACTCTCCTGGGGTACCCTCACACATATTATTCCCTCATTTAATGGATATTTTCACCAAAAAGTGAAGTTTTCAAAAAGTCCGAAAATTGGCTGAAAACGACTTAATATCAAGGACTCATCCGGCGAATCGCTCTGGAACTGAAATCGGAATGCTCACTGACATTTTCCCCTCTCCGAAAGTCTGAAAAATGATGGAAAAATGACTAAGTACAAAAAAATTTTTTTTTTACTTTTTTCAATTTTACCCCCGTGGGATATATATTCTACCCACACATTTGGAACTCTCCTGGGGTACCCTCACACATATTATTCCCTCATTTAATGGATATTTTCACCAAAAAGTGAAGTTTTCAAAAAGTCCGAAAATTGGCTGAAAATGACTTAATATCAAGGACTCATCCGGCGAATCGCTCTGGAACTGAAATCGGAATGCTCACTGACATTTTCCCCTCTCCGAAAGTCTGAAAAGTGATGGAAAAATGACTAAGTCCAAAAAAAATTTTTTTCAACTTTTTTCAATTTTACCCCCATGGGATATATATTCTGCCCACACACATTTGGAACTCTCCTGGGGTACCCTCACACATATTATTCCCTCATTTAATGGATATTTTCACCAAAAAGTGAAGTTTTCAAAAAGTCAGAAAATTGGCTGAAAACGACTTAATATCAAGGACTCATCGGGCGAATCACTCTGGAACTGAAATCGGAATGCTCACTGACATTTTCCCCTCTCCGAAAGTCTGAAAAATGATGGAAAAATGACTAAGTCCAAAAAAAAATTTTTTAAACTTTTTTTCAATTTTACCCCTGTGGGACATACATTCTACCCACACACATTTGGAACTCTCCTGGGGTACCCTCACACATATTATTCCCTCATTTAATGGATATTTTCACCAAAAAGTGAAGTTTTCAAAAAGTCCGAAAATTGGCTGAAAACGACTTAATATCAAGGACTCATCCGGCGAATCGCTCTGGAACTGAAATCGGAATGCTCACTGACATTTTCCCCTCTCCGAAAGTCTGAAAAATGATGGAAAAATGACTAAGTCCAAAAAAATTTTTTTTCAACTTTTTTCAATTTTACCCCCATGGGATATATATTCTGCCCACACACATTTGGAACTCTCCTGGGGTACCCTCACACATATTATTCCCTCATTTAATGGATATTTTCACCAAAAAGTGAAGTTTTCAAAAAGTCAGAAAATTGGCTGAAAACGACTTAATATCAAGGCCTCATCGGGCGAATCACTCTGGAACTGAAATCGGAATGCTCACTGACATTTTCCCCTCTCCGAAAGTCTGAAAAATGATGGAAAAATGACTAAGTCCAAAAAAAATTTTTTTAAACTTTTTTTCAATTTTACCCCTGTGGGATATACATTCTACCCACACACATTTGGAACTCTCCTGGGGTACCCTCACACATATTATTCCCTCATTTAATGGATATTTTCACCAAAAAGTGAAGTTTTCAAAAAGTCCGAAAATTGGCTGAAAACGACTTAATATCAAGGACTCATCCGGCGAATCGCTCTGGAACTGAAATCGGAATGCTCACTGACATTTTCCCCTGTCCGAAAGTCTGAAAAATGATGGAAAAATGACTAAGTACAAAAAAAAAATTTTTTAACTTTTTTCAATTTTACCCCCGTGGGATATATATTCTACCCACACACATTTGGAACTCTCCTGGGGTACCCTCACACATATTATTCCCTCATTTAATGGATATTTTCACCAAAAAGTGAAGTTTTCAAAAAGTCCGAAAATTGGCTAAAAACGACTTAATATCAAGGACTCATCCGGCGAATCGCTCTGGAACTGAAATCGGAATGCTCACTGACATTTTCCCCTCTCTGAAAGTCTGAAAAATGATGGAAAAATGACTAAGTACAAAAAAAAATTTTTTAAACTTTTTTCAATTTTACCCCCGTGGGATATATATTCTACCCACACACATTTGGAACTCTCCTGGGGTACCCTCACACATATTATTCCCTCATTTAATGGATATTTTCACCAAAAAGTGAAGTTTTCAAAAAGTCCGAAAATTGGCTGAAAACGACTTAATATCAAGGACTCATCTGGCGAATCGCTCTGGAACTGAAATCGGAATGCTCACTGACATTTTCCCCTCTCCGAAAGTCTGAAAAATGATGGAAAAATGACTAAGTCCAAAAAAATTTTTTTTCAACTTTTTTCAATTTTACCCCCATGGGATATATATTCTGCCCACACACATTTGGAACTCTCCTGGGGTACCCTCACACATATTATTCCCTCATTTAATGGATATTTTCACCAAAAAGTGAAGTTTTCAAAAAGTCAGAAAATTGGCTGAAAACGACTTAATATCAAGGCCTCATCGGGCGAATCACTCTGGAACTGAAATCGGAATGCTCACTGACATTTTCCCCTCTCCGAAAGTCTGAAAAATGATGGAAAAATGACTAAGTCCAAAAAAAATTTTTTTAAACTTTTTTTCAATTTTACCCCTGTGGGATATACATTCTACCCACACACATTTGGAACTCTCCTGGGGTACCCTCACACATATTATTCCCTCATTTAATGGATATTTTCACCAAAAAGTGAAGTTTTCAAAAAGTCCGAAAATTGGCTGAAAACGACTTAATATCAAGGACTCATCCGGCGAATCGCTCTGGAACTGAAATCGGAATGCTCACTGACATTTTCCCCTGTCCGAAAGTCTGAAAAATGATGGAAAAATGACTAAGTACAAAAAAAAAATTTTTTAACTTTTTTCAATTTTACCCCCGTGGGATATATATTCTACCCACACACATTTGGAACTCTCCTGGGGTACCCTCACACATATTATTCCCTCATTTAATGGATATTTTCACCAAAAAGTGAAGTTTTCAAAAAGTCCAAAAATTGGCTGAAAACGACTTAATATCAAGGACTCATCCGGCGAATCGCTCTGGAACTGAAATCGGAATGCTCACTGACATTTTCCCCTCTCTGAAAGTCTGAAAAATGATGGAAAAATGACTAAGTACAAAAAAAAATTTTTTAAACTTTTTTCAATTTTACCCCCGTGGGATATATATTCTACCCACACACATTTGGAACTCTCCTGGGGTACCCTCACCCATATTATTCCCTCATTTAATGGATATTTTCACCAAAAAGTGAAGTTTTCAAAAAGTCCGAAAATTGGCTGAAAACGACTTAATATCAAGGACTCATCCGGCGAATCGCTCTGGAACTGAAATCGGAATGCTCACTGACATTTTCCCCTCTCCGAAAGTCTGAAAAGTGATGGAAAAATGACTAAGTCCAAAAAAATTTTTTTTCAACTTTTTTCAATTTTACCCCCATGGGATATATATTCTGCCCACACACATTTGGAACTCTCCTGGGGTACCCTCACACATATTATTCCCTCATTTAATGGATATTTTCACCAAAAAGTGAAGTTTTCAAAAAGTCAGAAAATTGGCTGAAAACGACTTAATATCAAGGCCTCATCGGGCGAATCACTCTGGAACTGAAATCGGAATGCTCACTGACATTTTCCCCTCTCCGAAAGTCTGAAAAATGATGGAAAAATGACTAAGTCCAAAAAAAATTTTTTTAAACTTTTTTTCAATTTTACCCCTGTGGGATATACATTCTACCCACACACATTTGGAACTCTCCTGGGGTACCCTCACACATATTATTCCCTCATTTAATGGATATTTTCACCAAAAAGTGAAGTTTTCAAAAAGTCCGAAAATTGGCTGAAAACGACTTAATATCAAGGACTCATCCGGCGAATCGCTCTGGAACTGAAATCGGAATGCTCACTGACATTTTCCCCTGTCCGAAAGTCTGAAAAATGATGGAAAAATGACTAAGTACAAAAAAAAATTTTTTTAACTTTTTTCAATTTTACCCCCGTGGGATATATATTCTACCCACACACATTTGGAACTCTCCTGGGGTACCCTCACACATATTATTCCCTCATTTAATGGATATTTTCACCAAAAAGTGAAGTTTTCAAAAAGTCCGAAAATTGGCTGAAAACGACTTAATATCAAGGACTCATCCGGCGAATCGCTCTGGAACTGAAATCGGAATGCTCACTGACATTTTCCCCTCTCTGAAAGTCTGAAAAATGATGGAAAAATGACTAAGTCCAAAAAAAATTTTTTTAAACTTTTTTTCAATTTTACCCCTGTGGGATATACATTCTACCCACACACATTTGGAACTCTCCTGGGGTACCCTCACACATATTATTCCCTCATTTAATGGATATTTTCACCAAAAAGTGAAGTTTTCAAAAAGTCCGAAAATTGGCTGAAAACGACTTAATATCAAGGACTCATCGGGCTAATCACTCTGGAACAGAAATCAGAATGCTCACTGACATTTTCCCCTCTCCGAAAGTCTGAAAAATGATGGAAAAATGACTAAGTCCAAAAAAAATTTTTTTCAACTTTTTTTCAATTTTACCCCTTTGGGATATACATTCTACCCACACACATTTGGAACTCTCCTGGGGTACCCTCACACATATTATTCCCTCATTTAATGGATATTTTCACCAAAAAGTGAAGTTTTCAAAAAGTCCGAAAATTGGCTGAAAACGACTTAATATCAAGGACTCATCCGGCGAATCGCTCTGGAACTGAAATCGGAATGCTCACTGACATTTCCCCTCTCCGAAAGTCTGAAAAATGATGGAAAAATGACTAAGTACAAAAAAAAAATTTTTTAACTTTTTTCAATTTTACCCCCGTGGGATATATATTCTACCCACACACATTTGGAACTCTCCTGGGGTACCCTCACACATATTATTCCCTCATTTAATGGATATTTTCACCAAAAAGTGAAGTTTTCAAAAAGTCCGAAAATTGGCTGAAAACGACTTAATATCAAGGACTCATCCGGCGAATCGCTCTGGAACTGAAATCGGAATGCTCACTGACATTTTCCCCTCTCCGAAAGTCTGAAAAGTGATGGAAAAATGACTAAGTCCAAAAAAAATTTTTTTAAACTTTTTTCAATTTTACCCCCATGGGATATATATTCTGCCCACACACATTTGGAACTCTCCTGGGGTACCCTCACACATATTATTCCCTCATTTAATGGATATTTTCACCAAAAAGTGAAGTTTTCAAAAAGTCAGAAAATTGGCTGAAAACGACTTAATATCAAGGACTCATCGGGCGAATCACTCTGGAACTGAAATCGGAATGCTCACTGACATTTTCCCCTCTCCGAAAGTCTGAAAAATGATGGAAAAATGACTAAGTCCAAAAAAAATTTTTTTAAACTTTTTTTCAATTTTACCCCTGTGGGATATACATTCTACCCACACACATTTGGAACTCTCCTGGGGTACCCTCACACATATTATTCCCTCATTTAATGGATATTTTCACCAAAAAGTGAAGTTTTCAAAAAGTCCGAAAATTGGCTGAAAACGACTTAATATCAAGGACTCATCCGGCGAATCGCTCTGGAACTGAAATCGGAATGCTCACTGACATTTTCCCCTCTCCGAAAGTCTGAAAAATGATGGAAAAATGACTAAGTACAAAAAAAATTTTTTTTAACTTTTTTCAATTTTACCCCCATGGGATATATATTCTGCCCACACACATTTGGAACTCTCCTGGGGTACCCTCACACATATTATTCCCTCATTTAATGGATATTTTCACCAAAAAGTGAAGTTTTCAAAAAGTCCGAAAATTGGCTGAAAACGACTTAATATCAAGGACTCATCCGGCGAATCGCTCTGGAACTGAAATCGGAATGCTCACTGACATTTTCCCCTCTCCGAAAGTCTGAAAAATGATGGAAAAATGACTAAGTCCAAAAAAAATTTTTTTCAACTTTTTTCAATTTTACCCCCATGGGATATATATTCTGCCCACACACATTTGGAACTCTCCTGGGGTACCCTCACACATATTATTCCCTCATTTAATGGATATTTTCACCAAAAAGTGAAGTTTTCAAAAAGTCAGAAAATTGGCTGAAAACGACTTAATATCAAGGACTCATCCGGCGAATCGCTCTGGAACTGAAATCGGAATGCTCACTGACATTTTCCCCTCTCCGAAAGTCTGAAAAATGATGGAAAAATGACTAAGTCCAAAAAAAATTTTTTTCAACTTTTTTCAATTTTACCCCCATGGGATATATATTCTGCCCACACACATTTGGAACTCTCCTGGGGTACCCTCACACATATTATTCCCTCATTTAATGGATATTTTCACCAAAAAGTGAAGTTTTCAAAAAGTCAGAAAATTGGCTGAAAACGACTTAATATCAAGGACTCATCGGGCGAATCACTCTGGAACTGAAATCGGAATGCTCACTGACATTTTCCCCTCTCCGAAAGTCTGAAAAATGATGGAAAAATGACTAAGTCCAAAAAAAATTTTTTTAAACTTTTTTTCAATTTTACCCCTGTGGGATATACATTCTACCCACACACATTTGGAACTCTCCTGGGGTACCCTCACACATATTATTCCCTCATTTAATGGATATTTTCACCAAAAAGTGAAGTTTTCAAAAAGTCCGAAAATTGGCTGAAAACGACTTAATATCAAGGACTCATCCGGCGAATCGCTCTGGAACTGAAATCGGAATGCTCACTGACATTTTCCCCTCTCCGAAAGTCTGAAAAGTGATGGAAAAATGACTAAGTCCAAAAAAAATTTTTTTCAACTTTTTTCAATTTTACCCCCATGGGATATATATTCTGCCCACACACATTTGGAACTCTCCTGGGGTACCCTCACACATATTATTCCCTCATTTAATGGATATTTTCACCAAAAAGTGAAGTTTTCAAAAAGTCCGAAAATTGGCTGAAAACGACTTAATATCAAGGACTCATCCGGCGAATCGCTCTGGAACTGAAATCGGAATGCTCACTGACATTTTCCCCTCTCCGAAAGTCTGAAAAATGATGGAAAAATGACTAAGTCCAAAAAAAATTTTTTTCAACTTTTTTCAATTTTACCCCCATGGGATATATATTCTGCCCACACACATTTGGAACTCTCCTGGGGTACCCTCACACATATTATTCCCTCATTTAATGGATATTTTCACCAAAAAGTGAAGTTTTCAAAAAGTCAGAAAGTTGGCTGAAAACGACTTAATATCAAGGACTCATCGGGCGAATCACTCTGGAACTGAAATCGGAATGCTCACTGACATTTTCCCCTCTCCGAAAGTCTGAAAAATGATGGAAAAATGACTAAGTCCAAAAAAAATTTTTTTAAACTTTTTTTCAATTTTACCCCTGTGGGATATACATTCTACCCACACACATTTGGAACTCTCCTGGGGTACCCTCACACATATTATTCCCTCATTTAATGGATATTTTCACCAAAAAGTGAAGTTTTCAAAAAGTCCGAAAATTGGCTGAAAACGACTTAATATCAAGGACTCATCCGGCGAATCGCTCTGGAACTGAAATCGGAATGCTCACTGACATTTTCCCCTCTCCGAAAGTCTGAAAAATGATGGAAAAATGACTAAGTACAAAAAAAAAATTTCTTAACTTTTTTCAATTTTACCCCCGTGGGATATATATTCTACCCACACACATTTGGAACTCTCCTGGGGTACCCTCACACATATTATTCCCTCATTTAATGGATATTTTCACCAAAAAGTGAAGTTTTCAAAAAGTCCGAAAATTGGCTGAAAACGACTTAATATCAAGGACTCATCCGGCGAATCGCTCTGGAACTGAAATCGGAATGCTCACTGACATTTTCCCCTCTCCGAAAGTCTGAAAAGTGATGGAAAAATGACTAAGTCCAAAAAAAATTTTTTTCAACTTTTTTCAATTTGACCCCCATGGGATATATATTCTGCCCACACACATTTGGAACTCTCCTGGGGTACCCTCACACATATTATTCCCTCATTTAATGGATATTTTCACCAAAAAGTGAAGTTTTCAAAAAGTCAGAAAATTGGCTGAAAACGACTTAATATCAAGGACTCATCGGGCGAATCACTCTGGAACTGAAATCGGAATGCTCACTGACATTTTCCCCTCTCCGAAAGTCTGAAAAATGATGGAAAAATGACTAAGTCCAAAAAAAATTTTTTTAAACTTTTTTTCAATTTTACCCTTGTGGGATATACATTCTACCCACACACATTTGGAACTCTCCTGGGGTACCCTCACACATATTATTCCCTCATTTAATGGATATTTTCACCAAAAAGTGAAGTTTTCAAAAAGTCTGAAAATTGGCTGAAAACGACTTAATATCAAGGACTCATCCGGCGAATCGCTCTGGAACTGAAATCGGAATGCTCACTGACATTTTCCCCTCTCCGAAAGTCTGAAAAGTGATGGAAAAATGACTAAGTCCAAAAAAAATTTTTTTCAACTTTTTTCAATTTTACCCCCATGGGATATATATTCTGCCCACACACATTTGGAACTCTCCTGGGGTACCCTCACACATATTATTCCCTCATTTAATGGATATTTTCACCAAAAAGTGAAGTTTTCAAAAAGTCCGAAAATTGGCTGAAAACGACTTAATATCAAGGACTCATCCGGCGAATCGCTCTGGAACTGAAATCGGAATGCTCACTGACATTTTCCCCTCTCCGAAAGTCTGAAAAATGATGGAAAAATGACTAAGTCCAAAAAAATTTTTTTTCAACTTTTTTTCAATTTTACCCCTGTGGGATATACATTCTACCCACACACATTTGGAACTCTCCTGGGGTACCCTCACACATATTATTCCCTCATTTAATGGATATTTTCACCAAAAAGTGAAGTTTTCAAAAAGTCCGAAAATTGGCTGAAAACGACTTAATATCAAGGACTCATCCGGCGAATCGCTCTGGAACTGAAATCGGAATGCTCACTGACATTTTCCCCTCTCCGAAAGTCTGAAAAATGATGGAAAAATGACTAAGTGCAAAAAAAATTTTTTTTAACTTTTTTCAATTTTACCCCCGTGGGATATATATTCTACCCACACACATTTGGAACTCTCCTGGGGTACCCTCACACATATTATTCCCTCATTTAATGGATATTTTCACCAAAAAGTGAAGTTTTCAAAAAGTCTGAAAATTGGCTGAAAACGACTTAATATCAAGGACTCATCCGGCGAATCGCTCTGGAACTGAAATCGGAATGCTCACTGACATTTTCCCCTCTCCGAAAGTCTGAAAAGTGATGGAAAAATGACTAAGTCCAAAAAAAATTTTTTTCAACTTTTTTCAATTTTACCCCCATGGGATATATATTCTGCCCACACACATTTGGAACTCTCCTGGGGTACCCTCACACATATTATTCCCTCATTTAATGGATATTTTCACCAAAAAGTGAAGTTTTCAAAAAGTCCGAAAATTGGCTGAAAACGACTTAATATCAAGGACTCATCCGGCGAATCGCTCTGGAACTGAAATCGGAATGCTCACTGACATTTTCCCCTCTCCGAAAGTCTGAAAAATGATGGAAAAATGACTAAGTCCAAAAAAAATTTTTTTCAACTTTTTTCAATTTTACCCCCATGGGATATATATTCTGCCCACACACATTTGGAACTCTCCTGGGGTACCCTCACACATATTATTCCCTCATTTAATGGATATTTTCACCAAAAAGTGAAGTTTTCAAAAAGTCAGAAAATTGGCTGAAAACGACTTAATATCAAGGACTCATCCGGCGAATCGCTCTGGAACTGAAATCGGAATGCTCACTGACATTTTCCCCTCTCCGAAAGTCTGAAAAATGATGGAAAAATGACTAAGTACAAAAAAAAAATTTTTTAACTTTTTTCAATTTTACCCCCGTGGGATATATATTCTACCCACACACATTTGGAACTCTCCTGGGGTACCCTCACACATATTATTCCCTCATTTAATGGATATTTTCACCAAAAAGTGAAGTTTTCAAAAAGTCCGAAAATTGGCTGAAAACGACTTAATATCAAGGACTCATCCGGCGAATCGCTCTGGAACTGAAATCGGAATGCTCACTGACATTTTCCCCTCTCCGAAAGTCTGAAAAGTGATGGAAAAATGACTAAGTCCAAAAAAAATTTTTTTCAACTTTTTTCAATTTTACCCCCATGGGATATATATTCTGCCCACACACATTTGGAACTCTCCTGGGGTACCCTCACACATATTATTCCCTCATTTAATGGATATTTTCACCAAAAAGTGAAGTTTTCAAAAAGTCCGAAAATTGGCTGAAAACGACTTAATATCAAGGACTCATCCGGCGAATCGCTCTGGAACTGAAATCGGAATGCTCACTGACATTTTCCCCTCTCCGAAAGTCTGAAAAATGATGGAAAAATGACTAAGTCCAAAAAAAATTTTTTTCAACTTTTTTCAATTTTACCCCCATGGGATATATATTCTGCCCACACACATTTGGAACTCTCCTGGGGTACCCTCACACATATTATTCCCTCATTTAATGGATATTTTCACCAAAAAGTGAAGTTTTCAAAAAGTCAGAAAATTGGCTGAAAACGACTTAATATCAAGGACTCATCAGGCGAATCACTCTGGAACTGAAATCGGAATGCTCACTGACATTTTCCCCTCTCCGAAAGTCTGAAAAATGATGGAAAAATGACTAAGTCCAAAAAAAATTTTTTTAAACTTTTTTTCAATTTTACCCCTGTGGGATATACATTCTACCCACACACATTTGGAACTCTCCTGGGGTACCCTCACACATATTATTCCCTCATTTAATGGATATTTTCACCAAAAAGTGAAGTTTTCAAAAAGTCAGAAAATTGGCTGAAAACGACTTAATATCAAGGACTCATCCGGCGAATCGCTCTGGAACTGAAATCGGAATGCTCACTGACATTTTCCCCTCTCCGAAAGTCTGAAAAATGATGGAAAAATGACTAAGTACAAAAAAAAAATTTTTTAACTTTTTTCAATTTTACCCCCGTGGGATATATATTCTACCCACACACATTTGGAACTCTCCTGGGGTACCCTCACACATATTATTCCCTCATTTAATGGATATTTTCACCAAAAAGTGAAGTTTTCAAAAAGTCCGAAAATTGGCTGAAAACGACTTAATATCAAGGACTCATCCGGCGAATCGCTCTGGAACTGAAATCGGAATGCTCACTGACATTTTCCCCTCTCCGAAAGTCTGAAAAGTGATGGAAAAATGACTAAGTCCAAAAAAAATTTTTTTCAACTTTTTTCAATTTTACCCCCATGGGATATATATTCTGCCCACACACATTTGGAACTCTCCTGGGGTACCCTCACACATATTATTCCCTCATTTAATGGATATTTTCACCAAAAAGTGAAGTTTTCAAAAAGTCCGAAAATTGGCTGAAAACGACTTAATATCAAGGACTCATCCGGCGAATCGCTCTGGAACTGAAATCGGAATGCTCACTGACATTTTCCCCTCTCCGAAAGTCTGAAAAATGATGGAAAAATGACTAAGTACAAAAAAATTTTTTTTTAACTTTTTTCAATTTTACCCCCGTGGGATATATATTCTACCCACACACATTTGGAACTCTCCTGGGGTACCCTCACACATATTATTCCCTCATTTAATGGATATTTTCACCAAAAAGTGAAGTTTTCAAAAAGTCCGAAAATTGGCTGAAAACGACTTAATATCAAGGACTCATCCGGCGAATCGCTCTGGAACTGAAATCGGAATGCTCACTGACATTTTCCCCTCTGCGAAAGTCTGAAAAGTGATGGAAAAATGACTAAGTCCAAAAAAAATTTTTTTCAACTTTTTTCAATTTTACCCCCATGGGATATATATTCTGCCCACACACATTTGGAACTCTCCTGGGGTACCCTCACACATATTATTCCCTCATTTAATGGATATTTTCACCAAAAAGTGAAGTTTTCAAAAAGTCAGAAAGTTGGCTGAAAACGACTTAATATCAAGGACTCATCGGGCGAATCACTCTGGAACTGAAATCGGAATGCTCACTGACATTTTCCCCTCTCCGAAAGTCTGAAAAATGATGGAAAAATGACTAAGTCCAAAAAAAATTTTTTTAAACTTTTTTTCAATTTTACCCCTGTGGGATATACATTCTACCCACACACATTTGGAACTCTCCTGGGGTACCCTCACACATATTATTCCCTCATTTAATGGATATTTTCACCAAAAAGTGAAGTTTTCAAAAAGTCCGAAAATTGCCTGAAAACGACTTAATATCAAGGACTCATCCGGCGAATCGCTCTGGAACTGAAATCGGAATGCTCACTGACATTTTCCCCTCTCCGAAAGTTTGAAAAATGATGGAAAAATGACTAAGTACAAAAAAAAAATTTTTAAACTTTTTTCAATTTTACCCCCGTGGGATATATATTCTACCCACACACATTTGGAACTCTCCTGGGGTACCCTCACACATATTATTCCCTCATTTAATGGATATTTTCACCAAAAAGTGAAGTTTTCAAAAAGTCCGAAAATTGGCTGAAAACAACTTAATATCAAGGACTCATCCGGCGAATCGCTCTGGAACTGACATCGGAATGCTCACTGACATTTTCCCCTCTCCGAAAGTCTGAAAAGTGATGGAAAAATGACTAAGTCCAAAAAAAATTTTTTTCAACTTTTTTCAATTTTACCCCCATGGGATATATATTCTGCCCACACACATTTGGAACTCTCCTGGGGTACCCTCACACATATTATTCCCTCATTTAATGGATATTTTCACCAAAAAGTGAAGTTTTCAAAAAGTCCGAAAATTGGCTGAAAACGACTTAATATCAAGGACTCATCCGGCGAATCGCTCTGGAACTGAAATCGGAATGCTCACTGACATTTTCCCCTCTCCGAAAGTCTGAAAAATGATGGAAAAATGACTAAGTCCAAAAAAAATTTTTTTCAACTTTTTTCAATTTTACCCCCATGGGATATATATTCTGCCCACACACATTTGGAACTCTCCTGGGGTACCCTCACACATATTATTCCCTCATTTAATGGATATTTTCACCAAAAAGTGAAGTTTTCAAAAAGTCAGAAAATTGGCTGAAAACGACTTAATATCAAGGACTCATCAGGCGAATCACTCTGGAACTGAAATCGGAATGCTCACTGACATTTTCCCCTCTCCGAAAGTCTGAAAAATGATGGAAAAATGACTAAGTCCAAAAAAAATTTTTTTAAACTTTTTTTCAATTTTACCCCTGTGGGATATACATTCTACCCACACACATTTGGAACTCTCCTGGGGTACCCTCACACATATTATTCCCTCATTTAATGGATATTTTCACCAAAAAGTGAAGTTTTCAAAAAGTCCGAAAATTGGCTGAAAACGACTTAATATCAAGGACTCATCCGGCGAATCGCTCTGGAACTGAAATCGGAATGCTCACTGACATTTTCCCCTCTCCGAAAGTCTGAAAAATGATGGAAAAATGACTAAGTACAAAAAAATTTTTTTTTAACTTTTTTCAATTTTACCCCCGTGGGATATATATTCTACCCACACACATTTGGAACTCTCCTGGGGTACCCTCACACATATTATTCCCTCATTTAATGGATATTTTCACCAAAAAGTGAAGTTTTCAAAAAGTCCGAAAATTGGCTGAAAACGACTTAATATCAAGGACTCATCCGGCGAATCGCTCTGGAACTGAAATCGGAATGCTCACTGACATTTTCCCCTCTCCGAAAGTCTGAAAAGTGATGGAAAAATGACTAAGTCCAAAAAAAATTTTTTTCAACTTTTTTCAATTTTACCCCCATGGGATATATATTCTGCCCACACACATTTGGAACTCTCCTGGGGTACCCTCACACATATTATTCCCTCATTTAATGGATATTTTCACCAAAAAGTGAAGTTTTCAAAAAGTCAGAAAGTTGGCTGAAAACGACTTAATATCAAGGACTCATCGGGCGAATCACTCTGGAACTGAAATCGGAATGCTCACTGACATTTTCCCCTCTCCGAAAGTCTGAAAAATGATGGAAAAATGACTAAGTCCAAAAAAAATTTTTTTAAACTTTTTTTCAATTTTACCCCTGTGGGATATACATTCTACCCACACACATTTGGAACTCTCCTGGGGTACCCTCACACATATTATTCCCTCATTTAATGGATATTTTCACCAAAAAGTGAAGTTTTCAAAAAGTCCGAAAATTGGCTGAAAACGACTTAATATCAAGGACTCATCCGGCGAATCGCTCTGGAACTGAAATCGGAATGCTCACTGACATTTTCCCCTCTCCGAAAGTCTGAAAAATGATGGAAAAATGACTAAGTACAAAAAAAAAATTTTTAAACTTTTTTCAACTTTACCCCCGTGGGATATATATTCTACCCACACACATTTGGAACTCTCCTGGGGTACCCTCACACATATTATTCCCTCATTTAATGGATATTTTCACCAAAAAGTGAAGTTTTCAAAAAGTCCGAAAATTGGCTGAAAACGACTTAATATCAAGGACTCATCCGGCGAATCGCTCTGGAACTGAAATCGGAATGCTCACTGACATTTTCCCCTCTCCGAAAGTCTGAAAAGTGATGGAAAAATGACTAAGTCCAAAAAAAATTTTTTTCAACTTTTTTCAATTTTACCCCCATGGGATATATATTCTGCCCACACACATTTGGAACTCTCCTGGGGTACCCTCACACATATTATTCCCTCATTTAATGGATATTTTCACCAAAAAGTGAAGTTTTCAAAAAGTCCGAAAATTGGCTGAAAACAACTTAATATCAAGGACTCATCCGGCGAATCGCTCTGGAACTGAAATCGGAATGCTCACTGACATTTTCCCCTCTCCGAAAGTCTGAAAAATGATGGAAAAATGACTAAGTACAAAAAAATTTTTTTTTAACTTTTTTCAATTTTACCCCCGTGGGATATATATTCTACCCACACACATTTGGAACTCTCCTGGGGTACCCTCACACATATTATTCCCTCATTTAATGGATATTTTCACCAAAAAGTGAAGTTTTCAAAAAGTCCGAAAATTGGCTGAAAACGACTTAATATCAAGGACTCATCCGGCGAATCGCTCTGGAACTGAAATCGGAATGCTCACTGACATTTTCCCCTCTCCGAAAGTCTGAAAAGTGATGGAAAAATGACTAAGTCCAAAAAAAATTTTTTTCAACTTTTTTCAATTTTACCCCCATGGGATATATATTCTGCCCACACACATTTGGAACTCTCCTGGGGTACCCTCACACATATTATTCCCTCATTTAATGGATATTTTCACCAAAAAGTGAAGTTTTCAAAAAGTCAGAAAGTTGGCTGAAAACGACTTAATATCAAGGACTCATCGGGCGAATCACTCTGGAACTGAAATCGGAATGCTCACTGACATTTTCCCCTCTCCGAAAGTCTGAAAAATGATGGAAAAATGACTAAGTCCAAAAAAAATTTTTTTAAACTTTTTTTCAATTTTACCCCTGTGGGATATACATTCTACCCACACACATTTGGAACTCTCCTGGGGTACCCTCACACATATTATTCCCTCATTTAATGGATATTTTCACCAAAAAGTGAAGTTTTCAAAAAGTCCGAAAATTGGCTGAAAACGACTTAATATCAAGGACTCATCCGGCGAATCGCTCTGGAACTGAAATCGGAATGCTCACTGACATTTTCCCCTCTCCGAAAGTCTGAAAAGTGATGGAAAAATGACTAAGTCCAAAAAAAATTTTTTTCAACTTTTTTCAATTTTACCCCCATGGGATATATATTCTGCCCACACACATTTGGAACTCTCCTGGGGTACCCTCACACATATTATTCCCTCATTTAATGGATATTTTCACCAAAAAGTGAAGTTTTCAAAAAGTCAGAAAGTTGGCTGAAAACGACTTAATATCAAGGACTCATCGGGCGAATCACTCTGGAACTGAAATCGGAATGCTCACTGACATTTTCCCCTCTCCGAAAGTCTGAAAAATGATGGAAAAATGACTAAGTCCAAAAAAAATTTTTTTAAACTTTTTTTCAATTTTACCCCTGTGGGATATACATTCTACCCACACACATTTGGAACTCTCCTGGGGTACCCTCACACATATTATTCCCTCATTTAATGGATATTTTCACCAAAAAGTGAAGTTTTCAAAAAGTCCGAAAATTGGCTGAAAACGACTTAATATCAAGGACTCATCCGGCGAATCGCTCTGGAACTGAAATCGGAATGCTCACTGACATTTTCCCCTCTCCGAAAGTCTGAAAAATGATGGAAAAATGACTAAGTACAAAAAAAAAATTTTTAAACTTTTTTCAACTTTACCCCCGTGGGATATATATTCTACCCACACACATTTGGAACTCTCCTGGGGTACCCTCACACATATTATTCCCTCATTTAATGGATATTTTCACCAAAAAGTGAAGTTTTCAAAAAGTCCGAAAATTGGCTGAAAACGACTTAATATCAAGGACTCATCCGGCGAATCGCTCTGGAACTGAAATCGGAATGCTCACTGACATTTTCCCCTCTCCGAAAGTCTGAAAAGTGATGGAAAAATGACTAAGTCCAAAAAAAATTTTTTTCAACTTTTTTCAATTTTACCCCCATGGGATATATATTCTGCCCACACACATTTGGAACTCTCCTGGGGTACCCTCACACATATTATTCCCTCATTTAATGGATATTTTCACCAAAAAGTGAAGTTTTCAAAAAGTCCGAAAATTGGCTGAAAACAACTTAATATCAAGGACTCATCCGGCGAATCGCTCTGGAACTGAAATCGGAATGCTCACTGACATTTTCCCCTCTCCGAAAGTCTGAAAAATGATGGAAAAATGACTAAGTACAAAAAAATTTTTTTTTAACTTTTTTCAATTTTACCCCCGTGGGATATATATTCTACCCACACACATTTGGAACTCTCCTGGGGTACCCTCACACATATTATTCCCTCATTTAATGGATATTTTCACCAAAAAGTGAAGTTTTCAAAAAGTCCGAAAATTGGCTGAAAACGACTTAATATCAAGGACTCATCCGGCGAATCGCTCTGGAACTGAAATCGGAATGCTCACTGACATTTTCCCCTCTCCGAAAGTCTGAAAAGTGATGGAAAAATGACTAAGTCCAAAAAAAATTTTTTTCAACTTTTTTCAATTTTACCCCCATGGGATATATATTCTGCCCACACACATTTGGAACTCTCCTGGGGTACCCTCACACATATTATTCCCTCATTTAATGGATATTTTCACCAAAAAGTGAAGTTTTCAAAAAGTCAGAAAGTTGGCTGAAAACGACTTAATATCAAGGACTCATCGGGCGAATCACTCTGGAACTGAAATCGGAATGCTCACTGACATTTTCCCCTCTCCGAAAGTCTGAAAAATGATGGAAAAATGACTAAGTCCAAAAAAAATTTTTTTAAACTTTTTTTCAATTTTACCCCTGTGGGATATACATTCTACCCACACACATTTGGAACTCTCCTGGGGTACCCTCACACATATTATTCCCTCATTTAATGGATATTTTCACCAAAAAGTGAAGTTTTCAAAAAGTCCGAAAATTGGCTGAAAACGACTTAATATCAAGGACTCATCCGGCGAATCGCTCTGGAACTGAAATCGGAATGCTCACTGACATTTTCCCCTCTCCGAAAGTCTGAAAAATGATGGAAAAATGACTAAGTACAAAAAAAAAATTTTTTAACTTTTTTCAATTTTACCCCCGTGGGATATATATTCTACCCACACACATTTGGAACTCTCCTGGGGTACCCTCACACATATTATTCCCTCATTTAATGGATATTTTCACCAAAAAGTGAAGTTTTCAAAAAGTCCGAAAATTGGCTGAAAACGACTTAATATCAAGGACTCATCCGGCGAATCGCTCTGGAACTGAAATCGGAATGCTCACTGACATTTTCCCCTCTCCGAAAGTCTGAAAAGTGATGGAAAAATGACTAAGTCCAAAAAAAATTTTTTTCAACTTTTTTCAATTTTACCCCCATGGGATATATATTCTGCCCACACACATTTGGAACTCTCCTGGGGTACCCTCACACATATTATTCCCTCATTTAATGGATATTTTCACCAAAAAGTGAAGTTTTCAACAAGTCCGAAAATTGGCTGAAAACGACTTAATATCAAGGACTCATCCGGCGAATCGCTCTGGAACTGAAATCGGAATGCTCACTGACATTTTCCCCTCTCCGAAAGTCTGAAAAATGATGGAAAAATGACTAAGTCCAAAAAAGTATTTTTTCAACTTTTTTCAATTTTACCCCCATGGGATATATATTCTGCCCACACACATTTGGAACTCTCCTGGGGTACCCTCACACATATTATTCCCTCATTTAATGGATATTTTCACCAAAAAGTGAAGTTTTCAAAAAGTCAGAAAATTGGCTGAAAACGACTTAATATCAAGGACTCATCCGGCGAATCGCTCTGGAACTGAAATTGGAATGCTCACTGACATTTTCCCCTCTCCGAAAGTCTGAAAAATGATGGAAAAATGACTAAGTCCAAAAAAAATTTTTTTCAACTTTTTTCAATTTTACCCCCATGGGATATATATTCTGCCCACACACATTTGGAACTCTCCTGGGGTACCCTCACACATATTATTCCCTCATTTAATGGATATTTTCACCAAAAAGTGAAGTTTTCAAAAAGTCAGAAAATTGGCTGAAAACGACTTAATATCAAGGACTCATCGGGCGAATCACTCTGGAACTGAAATCGGAATGCTCACTGACATTTTCCCCTCTCCGAAAGTCTGAAAAATGATGGAAAAATGACTAAGTCCAAAAAAAATTTTTTTAAACTTTTTTTCAATTTTACCCCTGTGGGATATACATTCTACCCACACACATTTGGAACTCTCCTGGGGTACCCTCACACATATTATTCCCTCATTTAATGGATATTTTCACCAAAAAGTGAAGTTTTCAAAAAGTCCGAAAATTGGCTGAAAACGACTTAATATCAAGGACTCATCCGGCGAATCGCTCTGGAACTGAAATCGGAATGCTCACTGACATTTTCCCCTCTCCGAAAGTCTGAAAAATGATGGAAAAATGACTAAGTACAAAAAAAAAATTTTTTAACTTTTTTCAATTTTACCCCCGTGGGATATATATTCTACCCACACACATTTGGAACTCTCCTGGGGTACCCTCACACATATTATTCCCTCATTTAATGGATATTTTCACCAAAAAGTGAAGTTTTCAAAAAGTCCGAAAATTGGCTGAAAACGACTTAATATCAAGGACTCATCCGGCGAATCGCTCTGGAACTGAAATCGGAATGCTCACTGACATTTTCCCCTCTCCGAAAGTCTGAAAAGTGATGGAAAAATGACTAAGTCCAAAAAAAATTTTTTTCAACTTTTTTCAATTTTACCCCCATGGGATATATATTCTGCCCACACACATTTGGAACTCTCCTGGGGTACCCTCACACATATTATTCCCTCATTTAATGGATATTTTCACCAAAAAGTGAAGTTTTCAAAAAGTCCGAAAATTGGCTGAAAACGACTTAATATCAAGGACTCATCCGGCGAATCGCTCTGGAACTGAAATCGGAATGCTCACTGACATTTTCCCCTCTCCGAAAGTCTGAAAAATGATGGAAAAATGACTAAGTACAAAAAAATTTTTTTTTAACTTTTTTCAATTTTACCCCCGTGGGATATATATTCTACCCACACACATTTGGAACTCTCCTGGGGTACCCTCACACATATTATTCCCTCATTTAATGGATATTTTCACCAAAAAGTGAAGTTTTCAAAAAGTCCGAAAATTGGCTGAAAACGACTTAATATCAAGGACTCATCCGGCGAATCGCTCTGGAACTGAAATCGGAATGCTCACTGACATTTTCCCCTCTGCGAAAGTCTGAAAAGTGATGGAAAAATGACTAAGTCCAAAAAAAATTTTTTTCAACTTTTTTCAATTTTACCCCCATGGGATATATATTCTGCCCACACACATTTGGAACTCTCCTGGGGTACCCTCACACATATTATTCCCTCATTTAATGGATATTTTCACCAAAAAGTGAAGTTTTCAAAAAGTCAGAAAGTTGGCTGAAAACGACTTAATATCAAGGACTCATCGGGCGAATCACTCTGGAACTGAAATCGGAATGCTCACTGACATTTTCCCCTCTCCGAAAGTCTGAAAAATGATGGAAAAATGACTAAGTCCAAAAAAAATTTTTTTAAACTTTTTTTCAATTTTACCCCTGTGGGATATACATTCTACCCACACACATTTGGAACTCTCCTGGGGTACCCTCACACATATTATTCCCTCATTTAATGGATATTTTCACCAAAAAGTGAAGTTTTCAAAAAGTCCGAAAATTGGCTGAAAACGACTTAATATCAAGGACTCATCCGGCGAATCGCTCTGGAACTGAAATCGGAATGCTCACTGACATTTTCCCCTCTCCGAAAGTCTGAAAAATGATGGAAAAATGACTAAGTACAAAAAAAAAATTTTTAAACTTTTTTCAATTTTACCCCCGTGGGATATATATTCTACCCACACACATTTGGAACTCTCCTGGGGTACCCTCACACATATTATTCCCTCATTTAATGGATATTTTCACCAAAAAGTGAAGTTTTCAAAAAGTCCGAAAATTGGCTGAAAACGACTTAATATCAAGGACTCATCCGGCGAATCGCTCTGGAACTGAAATCGGAATGCTCACTGACATTTTCCCCTCTCCGAAAGTCTGAAAAGTGATGGAAAAATGACTAAGTCCAAAAAAAATTTTTTTCAACTTTTTTCAATTTTACCCCCATGGGATATATATTCTGCCCACACACATTTGGAACTCTCCTGGGGTACCCTCACACATATTATTCCCTCATTTAATGGATATTTTCACCAAAAAGTGAAGTTTTCAAAAAGTCCGAAAATTGGCTGAAAACAACTTAATATCAAGGACTCATCCGGCGAATCGCTCTGGAACTGACATCGGAATGCTCACTGACATTTTCCCCTCTCCGAAAGTCTGAAAAGTGATGGAAAAATGACTAAGTCCAAAAAAAATTTTTTTCAACTTTTTTCAATTTTACCCCCATGGGATATATATTCTGCCCACACACATTTGGAACTCTCCTGGGGTACCCTCACACATATTATTCCCTCATTTAATGGATATTTTCACCAAAAAGTGAAGTTTTCAAAAAGTCCGAAAATTGGCTGAAAACGACTTAATATCAAGGACTCATCCGGCGAATCGCTCTGGAACTGAAATCGGAATGCTCACTGACATTTTCCCCTCTCCGAAAGTCTGAAAAATGATGGAAAAATGACTAAGTCCAAAAAAAATTTTTTTCAACTTTTTTCAATTTTACCCCCATGGGATATATATTCTGCCCACACACATTTGGAACTCTCCTGGGGTACCCTCACACATATTATTCCCTCATTTAATGGATATTTTCACCAAAAAGTGAAGTTTTCAAAAAGTCAGAAAATTGGCTGAAAACGACTTAATATCAAGGACTCATCAGGCGAATCACTCTGGAACTGAAATCGGAATGCTCACTGACATTTTCCCCTCTCCGAAAGTCTGAAAAATGATGGAAAAATGACTAAGTCCAAAAAAAATTTTTTTAAACTTTTTTTCAATTTTACCCCTGTGGGATATACATTCTACCCACACACATTTGGAACTCTCCTGGGGTACCCTCACACATATTATTCCCTCATTTAATGGATATTTTCACCAAAAAGTGAAGTTTTCAAAAAGTCCGAAAATTGGCTGAAAACGACTTAATATCAAGGACTCATCCGGCGAATCGCTCTGGAACTGAAATCGGAATGCTCACTGACATTTTCCCCTCTCCGAAAGTCTGAAAAATGATGGAAAAATGACTAAGTACAAAAAAAAATTTTTTTAACTTTTTTCAATTTTACCCCCGTGGGATATATATTCTACCCACACACATTTGGAACTCTCCTGGGGTACCCTCACACATATTATTCCCTCATTTAATGGATATTTTCACCAAAAAGTGAAGTTTTCAAAAAGTCCGAAAATTGGCTGAAAACGACTTAATATCAAGGACTCATCCGGCGAATCGCTCTGGAACTGAAATCGGAATGCTCACTGACATTTTCCCCTCTCCGAAAGTCTGAAAAGTGATGGAAAAATGACTAAGTCCAAAAAAAATTTTTTTCAACTTTTTTCAATTTTACCCCCATGGGATATATATTCTGCCCACACACATTTGGAACTCTCCTGGGGTACCCTCACACATATTATTCCCTCATTTAATGGATATTTTCACCAAAAAGTGAAGTTTTCAAAAAGTCCGAAAATTGGCTGAAAACGACTTAATATCAAGGACTCATCCGGCGAATCGCTCTGGAACTGAAATCGGAATGCTCACTGACATTTTCCCCTCTCCGAAAGTCTGAAAAATGATGGAAAAATGACTAAGTACAAAAAAATTTTTTTTTAACTTTTTTCAATTTTACCCCCGTGGGATATATATTCTACCCACACACATTTGGAACTCTCCTGGGGTACCCTCACACATATTATTCCCTCATTTAATGGATATTTTCACCAAAAAGTGAAGTTTTCAAAAAGTCCGAAAATTGGCTGAAAACGACTTAATATCAAGGACTCATCCGGCGAATCGCTCTGGAACTGAAATCGGAATGCTCACTGACATTTTCCCCTCTCCGAAAGTCTGAAAAGTGATGGAAAAATGACTAAGTCCAAAAAAAATTTTTTTCAACTTTTTTCAATTTTACCCCCATGGGATATATATTCTGCCCACACACATTTGGAACTCTCCTGGGGTACCCTCACACATATTATTCCCTCATTTAATGGATATTTTCACCAAAAAGTGAAGTTTTCAAAAAGTCAGAAAGTTGGCTGAAAACGACTTAATATCAAGGACTCATCGGGCGAATCACTCTGGAACTGAAATCGGAATGCTCACTGACATTTTCCCCTCTCCGAAAGTCTGAAAAATGATGGAAAAATGACTAAGTCCAAAAAAAATTTTTTTAAACTTTTTTTCAATTTTACCCCTGTGGGATATACATTCTACCCACACACATTTGGAACTCTCCTGGGGTACCCTCACACATATTATTCCCTCATTTAATGGATATTTTCACCAAAAAGTGAAGTTTTCAAAAAGTCCGAAAATTGGCTGAAAACGACTTAATATCAAGGACTCATCCGGCGAATCGCTCTGGAACTGAAATCGGAATGCTCACTGACATTTTCCCCTCTCCGAAAGTCTGAAAAATGATGGAAAAATGACTAAGTACAAAAAAAAAATTTTTAAACTTTTTTCAACTTTACCCCCGTGGGATATATATTCTACCCACACACATTTGGAACTCTCCTGGGGTACCCTCACACATATTATTCCCTCATTTAATGGATATTTTCACCAAAAAGTGAAGTTTTCAAAAAGTCCGAAAATTGGCTGAAAACGACTTAATATCAAGGACTCATCCGGCGAATCGCTCTGGAACTGAAATCGGAATGCTCACTGACATTTTCCCCTCTCCGAAAGTCTGAAAAGTGATGGAAAAATGACTAAGTCCAAAAAAAATTTTTTTCAACTTTTTTCAATTTTACCCCCGTGGGATATATATTCTGCCCACACACATTTGGAACTCTCCTGGGGTACCCTCACACATATTATTCCCTCATTTAATGGATATTTTCACCAAAAAGTGAAGTTTTCAAAAAGTCCGAAAATTGGCTGAAAACAACTTAATATCAAGGACTCATCCGGCGAATCGCTCTGGAACTGAAATCGGAATGCTCACTGACATTTTCCCCTCTCCGAAAGTCTGAAAAATGATGGAAAAATGACTAAGTACAAAAAAATTTTTTTTAACTTTTTTCAATTTTACCCCCGTGGGATATATATTCTACCCACACACATTTGGAACTCTCCTGGGGTACCCTCACACATATTATTCCCTCATTTAATGGATATTTTCACCAAAAAGTGAAGTTTTCAAAAAGTCCGAAAATTGGCTGAAAACGACTTAATATCAAGGACTCATCCGGCGAATCGCTCTGGAACTGAAATCGGAATGCTCACTGACATTTTCCCCTCTCCGAAAGTCTGAAAAGTGATGGAAAAATGACTAAGTCCAAAAAAAATTTTTTTCAACTTTTTTCAATTTTACCCCCATGGGATATATATTCTGCCCACACACATTTGGAACTCTCCTGGGGTACCCTCACACATATTATTCCCTCATTTAATGGATATTTTCACCAAAAAGTGAAGTTTTCAAAAAGTCAGAAAGTTGGCTGAAAACGACTTAATATCAAGGACTCATCGGGCGAATCACTCTGGAACTGAAATCGGAATGCTCACTGACATTTTCCCCTCTCCGAAAGTCTGAAAAATGATGGAAAAATGACTAAGTCCAAAAAAAATTTTTTTAAACTTTTTTTCAATTTTACCCCTGTGGGATATACATTCTACCCACACACATTTGGAACTCTCCTGGGGTACCCTCACACATATTATTCCCTCATTTAATGGATATTTTCACCAAAAAGTGAAGTTTTCAAAAAGTCCGAAAATTGGCTGAAAACGACTTAATATCAAGGACTCATCCGGCGAATCGCTCTGGAACTGAAATCGGAATGCTCACTGACATTTTCCCCTCTCCGAAAGTCTGAAAAATGATGGAAAAATGACTAAGTACAAAAAAAAAATTTTTTAACTTTTTTCAATTTTACCCCCGTGGGATATATATTCTACCCACACACATTTGGAACTCTCCTGGGGTACCCTCACACATATTATTCCCTCATTTAATGGATATTTTCACCAAAAAGTGAAGTTTTCAAAAAGTCCGAAAATTGGCTGAAAACGACTTAATATCAAGGACTCATCCGGCGAATCGCTCTGGAACTGAAATCGGAATGCTCACTGACATTTTCCCCTCTCCGAAAGTCTGAAAAGTGATGGAAAAATGACTAAGTCCAAAAAAAATTTTTTTCAACTTTTTTCAATTTTACCCCCATGGGATATATATTCTGCCCACACACATTTGGAACTCTCCTGGGGTACCCTCACACATATTATTCCCTCATTTAATGGATATTTTCACCAAAAAGTGAAGTTTTCAAAAAGTCCGAAAATTGGCTGAAAACAACTTAATATCAAGGACTCATCCGGCGAATCGCTCTGGAACTGACATCGGAATGCTCACTGACATTTTCCCCTCTCCGAAAGTCTGAAAAGTGATGGAAAAATGACTAAGTCCAAAAAAAATTTTTTTCAACTTTTTTCAATTTTACCCCCATGGGATATATATTCTGCCCACACACATTTGGAACTCTCCTGGGGTACCCTCACACATATTATTCCCTCATTTAATGGATATTTTCACCAAAAAGTGAAGTTTTCAAAAAGTCCGAAAATTGGCTGAAAACGACTTAATATCAAGGACTCATCCGGCGAATCGCTCTGGAACTGAAATCGGAATGCTCACTGACATTTTCCCCTCTCCGAAAGTCTGAAAAATGATGGAAAAATGACTAAGTCCAAAAAAAATTTTTTTCAACTTTTTTCAATTTTACCCCCATGGGATATATATTCTGCCCACACACATTTGGAACTCTCCTGGGGTACCCTCACACATATTATTCCCTCATTTAATGGATATTTTCACCAAAAAGTGAAGTTTTCAAAAAGTCCGAAAATTGGCTGAAAACGACTTAATATCAAGGACTCATCCGGCGAATCGCTCTGGAACTGAAATCGGAATGCTCACTGACATTTTCCCCTCTCCGAAAGTCTGAAAAATGATGGAAAAATGACTAAGTACAAAAAAAAAATTTTTTAACTTTTTTCAATTTTACCCCCGTGGGATATATATTCTACCCACACACATTTGGAACTCTCCTGGGGTACCCTCACACATATTATTCCCTCATTTAATGGATATTTTCACCAAAAAGTGAAGTTTTCAAAAAGTCCGAAAATTGGCTGAAAACGACTTAATATCAAGGACTCATCCGGCGAATCGCTCTGGAACTGAAATCGGAATGCTCACTGACATTTTCCCCTCTCCGAAAGTCTGAAAAGTGATGGAAAAATGACTAAGTCCAAAAAAAATTTTTTTCAACTTTTTTCAATTTTACCCCCATGGGATATATATTCTGCCCACACACATTTGGAACTCTCCTGGGGTACCCTCACACATATTATTCCCTCATTTAATGGATATTTTCACCAAAAAGTGAAGTTTTCAAAAAGTCCGAAAATTGGCTGAAAACGACTTAATATCAAGGACTCATCCGGCGAATCGCTCTGGAACTGAAATCGGAATGCTCACTGACATTTTCCCCTCTCCGAAAGTCTGAAAAATGATGGAAAAATGACTAAGTACAAAAAAATTTTTTTTTAACTTTTTTCAATTTTACCCCCGTGGGATATATATTCTACCCACACACATTTGGAACTCTCCTGGGGTACCCTCACACATATTATTCCCTCATTTAATGGATATTTTCACCAAAAAGTGAAGTTTTCAAAAAGTCCGAAAATTGGCTGAAAACGACTTAATATCAAGGACTCATCCGGCGAATCGCTCTGGAACTGAAATCGGAATGCTCACTGACATTTTCCCCTCTCCGAAAGTCTGAAAAGTGATGGAAAAATGACTAAGTCCAAAAAAAATTTTTTTCAACTTTTTTCAATTTTACCCCCATGGGATATATATTCTGCCCACACACATTTGGAACTCTCCTGGGGTACCCTCACACATATTATTCCCTCATTTAATGGATATTTTCACCAAAAAGTGAAGTTTTCAAAAAGTCAGAAAGTTGGCTGAAAACGACTTAATATCAAGGACTCATCGGGCGAATCACTCTGGAACTGAAATCGGAATGCTCACTGACATTTTCCCCTCTCCGAAAGTCTGAAAAATGATGGAAAAATGACTAAGTCCAAAAAAAATTTTTTTAAACTTTTTTTCAATTTTACCCCTGTGGGATATACATTCTACCCACACACATTTGGAACTCTCCTGGGGTACCCTCACACATATTATTCCCTCATTTAATGGATATTTTCACCAAAAAGTGAAGTTTTCAAAAAGTCCGAAAATTGGCTGAAAACGACTTAATATCAAGGACTCATCCGGCGAATCGCTCTGGAACTGAAATCGGAATGCTCACTGACATTTTCCCCTCTCCGAAAGTCTGAAAAATGATGGAAAAATGACTAAGTACAAAAAAAAAATTTTTAAACTTTTTTCAACTTTACCCCCGTGGGATATATATTCTACCCACACACATTTGGAACTCTCCTGGGGTACCCTCACACATATTATTCCCTCATTTAATGGATATTTTCACCAAAAAGTGAAGTTTTCAAAAAGTCCGAAAATTGGCTGAAAACGACTTAATATCAAGGACTCATCCGGCGAATCGCTCTGGAACTGAAATCGGAATGCTCACTGACATTTTCCCCTCTCCGAAAGTCTGAAAAGTGATGGAAAAATGACTAAGTCCAAAAAAAATTTTTTTCAACTTTTTTCAATTTTACCCCCATGGGATATATATTCTGCCCACACACATTTGGAACTCTCCTGGGGTACCCTCACACATATTATTCCCTCATTTAATGGATATTTTCACCAAAAAGTGAAGTTTTCAAAAAGTCCGAAAATTGGCTGAAAACAACTTAATATCAAGGACTCATCCGGCGAATCGCTCTGGAACTGAAATCGGAATGCTCACTGACATTTTCCCCTCTCCGAAAGTCTGAAAAATGATGGAAAAATGACTAAGTACAAAAAAATTTTTTTTTAACTTTTTTCAATTTTACCCCCGTGGGATATATATTCTACCCACACACATTTGGAACTCTCCTGGGGTACCCTCACACATATTATTCCCTCATTTAATGGATATTTTCACCAAAAAGTGAAGTTTTCAAAAAGTCCGAAAATTGGCTGAAAACGACTTAATATCAAGGACTCATCCGGCGAATCGCTCTGGAACTGAAATCGGAATGCTCACTGACATTTTCCCCTCTCCGAAAGTCTGAAAAGTGATGGAAAAATGACTAAGTCCAAAAAAAATTTTTTTCAACTTTTTTCAATTTTACCCCCATGGGATATATATTCTGCCCACACACATTTGGAACTCTCCTGGGGTACCCTCACACATATTATTCCCTCATTTAATGGATATTTTCACCAAAAAGTGAAGTTTTCAAAAAGTCAGAAAGTTGGCTGAAAACGACTTAATATCAAGGACTCATCGGGCGAATCACTCTGGAACTGAAATCGGAATGCTCACTGACATTTTCCCCTCTCCGAAAGTCTGAAAAATGATGGAAAAATGACTAAGTCCAAAAAAAATTTTTTTAAACTTTTTTTCAATTTTACCCCTGTGGGATATACATTCTACCCACACACATTTGGAACTCTCCTGGGGTACCCTCACACATATTATTCCCTCATTTAATGGATATTTTCACCAAAAAGTGAAGTTTTCAAAAAGTCCGAAAATTGGCTGAAAACGACTTAATATCAAGGACTCATCCGGCGAATCGCTCTGGAACTGAAATCGGAATGCTCACTGACATTTTCCCCTCTCCGAAAGTCTGAAAAATGATGGAAAAATGACTAAGTACAAAAAAAAAATTTTTTAACTTTTTTCAATTTTACCCCCGTGGGATATATATTCTACCCACACACATTTGGAACTCTCCTGGGGTACCCTCACACATATTATTCCCTCATTTAATGGATATTTTCACCAAAAAGTGAAGTTTTCAAAAAGTCCGAAAATTGGCTGAAAACGACTTAATATCAAGGACTCATCCGGCGAATCGCTCTGGAACTGAAATCGGAATGCTCACTGACATTTTCCCCTCTCCGAAAGTCTGAAAAGTGATGGAAAAATGACTAAGTCCAAAAAAAATTTTTTTCAACTTTTTTCAATTTTACCCCCATGGGATATATATTCTGCCCACACACATTTGGAACTCTCCTGGGGTACCCTCACACATATTATTCCCTCATTTAATGGATATTTTCACCAAAAAGTGAAGTTTTCAACAAGTCCGAAAATTGGCTGAAAACGACTTAATATCAAGGACTCATCCGGCGAATCGCTCTGGAACTGAAATCGGAATGCTCACTGACATTTTCCCCTCTCCGAAAGTCTGAAAAATGATGGAAAAATGACTAAGTCCAAAAAAGTATTTTTTCAACTTTTTTCAATTTTACCCCCATGGGATATATATTCTGCCCACACACATTTGGAACTCTCCTGGGGTACCCTCACACATATTATTCCCTCATTTAATGGATATTTTCACCAAAAAGTGAAGTTTTCAAAAAGTCAGAAAATTGGCTGAAAACGACTTAATATCAAGGACTCATCCGGCGAATCGCTCTGGAACTGAAATTGGAATGCTCACTGACATTTTCCCCTCTCCGAAAGTCTGAAAAATGATGGAAAAATGACTAAGTCCAAAAAAAATTTTTTTCAACTTTTTTCAATTTTACCCCCATGGGATATATATTCTGCCCACACACATTTGGAACTCTCCTGGGGTACCCTCACACATATTATTCCCTCATTTAATGGATATTTTCACCAAAAAGTGAAGTTTTCAAAAAGTCAGAAAATTGGCTGAAAACGACTTAATATCAAGGACTCATCGGGCGAATCACTCTGGAACTGAAATCGGAATGCTCACTGACATTTTCCCCTCTCCGAAAGTCTGAAAAATGATGGAAAAATGACTAAGTCCAAAAAAAATTTTTTTAAACTTTTTTTCAATTTTACCCCTGTGGGATATACATTCTACCCACACACATTTGGAACTCTCCTGGGGTACCCTCACACATATTATTCCCTCATTTAATGGATATTTTCACCAAAAAGTGAAGTTTTCAAAAAGTCCGAAAATTGGCTGAAAACGACTTAATATCAAGGACTCATCCGGCGAATCGCTCTGGAACTGAAATCGGAATGCTCACTGACATTTTCCCCTCTCCGAAAGTCTGACAAATGATGGAAAAATGACTACAAAAAAAATTTTTTTTAACTTTTTTCAATTTTACCCCCGTGGGATATATATTCTACCCACACACATTTGGAACTCTCCTGGGGTACCCTGACACATATTATTCCCTCATTTAATGGATATTTTCACCAAAAAGTGAAGTTTTCAAAAAGTCCGAAAATTGGCTGAAAATGACTTAATATCAAGGACTCATCCGGCGAATCGCTCTGGAACTGAAATCGGAATGCTCACTGACATTTTCCCCTCTCCGAAAGTCTGAAAAATGATGGAAAAATGACTAAGTCCAAAAAAAATTTTTTTCAACTTTTTTCAATTTTACCCCCATGGGATATATATTCTGCCCACACACATTTGAAACTCTCCTGGGGTACCCTCACACATATTATTCCCTCATTTAATGGATATTTTCACCAAAAAGTGAAGTTTTCAAAAAGTCAGAAAATTGGCTGAAAACGACTTAATATCAAGGACTCATCCGGCGAATCGCTCTGGAACTGAAATCGGAATGCTCACTGACATTTTCCCCTCTCCGAAAGTCTGAAAAATGATGGAAAAATGACTAAGTCCAAAAAAAATTTTTTTCAACTTTTTTCAATTTTACCCCCATGGGATATATATTCTGCCCACACACATTTGGAACTCTCCTGGGGTACCCTCACACATATTATTCCCTCATTTAATGGATATTTTCACCAAAAAGTGAAGTTTTCAAAAAGTCAGAAAATTGGCTGAAAACGACTTAATATCAAGGACTCATCGGGCGAATCACTCTGGAACTGAAATCGGAATGCTCACTGACATTTTCCCCTCTCCGAAAGTCTGAAAAATGATGGAAAAATGACTAAGTCCAAAAAAAATTTTTTTAAACTTTTTTTCAATTTTACCCCTGTGGGATATACATTCTACCCACACACATTTGGAACTCTCCTGGGGTACCCTCACACATATTATTCCCTCATTTAATGGATATTTTCACCAAAAAGTGAAGTTTTCAAAAAGTCCGAAAATTGGCTGAAAACGACTTAATATCAAGGACTCATCCGGCGAATCGCTCTGGAACTGAAATCGGAATGCTCACTGACATTTTCCCCTCTCCGAAAGTCTGAAAAATGATGGAAAAATGACTAAGTACAAAAAAAAAATTTTTTAACTTTTTTCAATTTTACCCCCGTGGGATATATATTCTACCCACACACATTTGGAACTCTCCTGGGGTACCCTCACACATATTATTCCCTCATTTAATGGATATTTTCACCAAAAAGTGAAGTTTTCAAAAAGTCCGAAAATTGGCTGAAAACGACTTAATATCAAGGACTCATCCGGCGAATCGCTCTGGAACTGAAATCGGAATGCTCACTGACATTTTCCCCTCTCCGAAAGTCTGAAAAGTGATGGAAAAATGACTAAGTCCAAAAAAATTTTTTTTCAACTTTTTTCAATTTTACCCCCATGGGATATATATTCTGCCCACACACATTTGGAACTCTCCTGGGGTACCCTCACACATATTATTCCCTCATTTAATGGATATTTTCACCAAAAAGTGAAGTTTTCAAAAAGTCCGAAAATTGGCTGAAAACGACTTAATATCAAGGACTCATCCGGCGAATCGCTCTGGAACTGAAATCGGAATGCTCACTGACATTTTCCCCTCTCCGAAAGTCTGAAAAATGATGGAAAAATGACTAAGTCCAAAAAAAATTTTTTTTCAACTTTTTTCAATTTTACCCCCATGGGATATATATTCTGCCCACACACATTTGGAACTCTCCTGGGGTACCCTCACACATATTATTCCCTCATTTAATGGATATTTTCACCAAAAAGTGAAGTTTTCAAAAAGTCAGAAAGGTGGCTGAAAACGACTTAATATCAAGGACTCATCGGGCGAATCACTCTGGAACTGAAATCGGAATGCTCACTGACATTTTCCCCTCTCCGAAAGTCTGAAAAATGATGGAAAAATGACTAAGTACAAAAAAAAAATTTTTTAACTTTTTTCAATTTTACCCCCGTGGGATATATATTCTACACACACACATTTGGAACTCTCCTGGGGTACCCTCACACATATTATTCCCTCATTTAATGGATATTTTCACCAAAAAGTGAAGTTTTCAAAAAGTCCGAAAATTGGCTGAAAACGACTTAATATCAAGGACTCATCCGGCGAATCGCTCTGGAACTGAAATCGGAATGCTCACTGACATTTTCCCCTCTCCGAAAGTCTGAAAAATGATGGAAAAATGACTAAGTCCAAAAAAAATTTTTTTCAACTTTTTTCAATTTTACCCCCATGGGATATATATTCTGCCCACACACATTTGGAACTCTCCTGGGGTACCCTCACACATATTATTCCCTCATTTAATGGATATTTTCACCAAAAAGTGAAGTTTTCAAAAAGTCAGAAAA
Organism: Phyllobates terribilis; assembly: GCF_046119375.1. Taxonomy (NCBI): domain Eukaryota; kingdom Metazoa; phylum Chordata; class Amphibia; order Anura; family Dendrobatidae; genus Phyllobates; species Phyllobates terribilis. The sequence continues at coordinate 4,997,884 of NW_027362873.1, read as the reverse complement.
TTGGCTGAAAACGACTTAATATCAAGGACTCATCCGGCGAATCGCTCTGGAACTGAAATCGGAATGCTCACTGACATTTTCCCCTCTCCGAAAGTCTGAAAAATGATGGAAAAATGACTAAGTCCAAAAAAAATTTTTTTCAACTTTTTTCAATTTGACCCCCATGGGATATATATTCTGCCCACACACATTTGGAACTCTCCTGGGGTACCCTCACACATATTATTCCCTCATTTAATGGATATTTTCACCAAAAAGTGAAGTTTTCAAAAAGTCAGAAAATTGGCTGAAAACGACTTAATATCAAGGACTCATCGGGCGAATCACTCTGGAACTGAAATCGGAATGCTCACTGACATTTTCCCCTCTCCGAAAGTCTGAAAAATGATGGAAAAATGACTAAGTCCAAAAAAATTTTTTTTAAACTTTTTTTCAATTTTACCCCTGTGGGATATACATTCTACCCACACACATTTGGAACTCTCCTGGGGTACCCTCACACATATTATTCCCTCATTTAATGGATATTTTCACCAAAAAGTGAAGTTTTCAAAAAGTCCGAAAATTGGCTGAAAACGACTTAATATCAAGGACTCATCCGGCGAATCGCTCTGGAACTGAAATCGGAATGCTCACTGACATTTTCCCCTCTCCGAAAGTCTGAAAAATGATGGAAAAATGACTAAGTACAAAAAAAAAATTTTTTAACTTTTTTCAATTTTACCCCCGTGGGATATATATTCTACCCACACACATTTGGAACTCTCCTGGGGTACCCTCACACATATTATTCCCTCATTTAATGGATATTTTCACCAAAAAGTGAAGTTTTCAAAAAGTCCGAAAATTGGCTGAAAACGACTTAATATCAAGGACTCATCCGGCGAATCGCTCTGGAACTGAAATCGGAATGCTCACTGACATTTTCCCCTCTCCGAAAGTCTGAAAAATGATGGAAAAATGACTAAGTCCAAAAAAAATTTTTTTCAACTTTTTTCAATTTTACCCCCATGGGATATATATTCTGCCCACACACATTTGGAACTCTCCTGGGGTACCCTCACACATATTATTCCCTCATTTAATGGATATTTTCACCAAAAAGTGAAGTTTTCAAAAAGTCAGAAAATTGGCTGAAAACGACTTAATATCAAGGACTCATCAGGCGAATCACTCTGGAACTGAAATCGGAATGCTCACTGACATTTTCCCCTCTCCGAAAGTCTGAAAAATGATGGAAAAATGACTAAGTCCAAAAAAAATTTTTTTAAACTTTTTTTCAATTTTACCCCTGTGGGATATACATTCTACCCACACACATTTGGAACTCTCCTGGGGTACCCTCACACATATTATTCCCTCATTTAATGGATATTTTCACCAAAAAGTGAAGTTTTCAAAAAGTCAGAAAGGTGGCTGAAAACGACTTAATATCAAGGACTCATCGGGCGAATCACTCTGGAACTGAAATCGGAATGCTCACTGACATTTTCCCCTCTCCGAAAGTCTGAAAAATGATGGAAAAATGACTAAGTACAAAAAAAAAATTTTTTAACTTTTTTCAATTTTACCCCCGTGGGATATATATTCTACCCACACACATTTGGAACTCTCCTGGGGTACCCTCACACATATTATTCCCTCATTTAATGGATATTTTCACCAAAAAGTGAAGTTTTCAAAAAGTCCGAAAATTGGCTGAAAACGACTTAATATCAAGGACTCATCCGGCGAATCGCTCTGGAACTGAAATCGGAATGCTCACTGACATTTTCCCCTCTCCGAAAGTCTGAAAAATGATGGAAAAATGACTAAGTCCAAAAAAATTTTTTTTAAACTTTTTTTCAATTTTACCCCTGTGGGATATACATTCTACCCACACACATTTGGAACTCTCCTGGGGTACCCTCACACATATTATTCCCTCATTTAATGGATATTTTCACCAAAAAGTGAAGTTTTCAAAAAGTCAGAAAATTGGCTGAAAACGACTTAATATCAAGGACTCATCCGGCGAATCGCTCTGGAACTGAAATCGGAATGCTCACTGACATTTTCCCCTCTCCGAAAGTCTGAAAAATGATGGAAAAATGACTAAGTACAAAAAAAAAATTTTTTAACTTTTTTCAATTTTACCCCCGTGGGATATATATTCTACCCACACACATTTGGAACTCTCCTGGGGTACCCTCACACATATTATTCCCTCATTTAATGGATATTTTCACCAAAAAGTGAAGTTTTCAAAAAGTCCGAAAATTGGCTGAAAACGACTTAATATCAAGGACTCATCCGGCGAATCGCTCTGGAACTGAAATCGGAATGCTCACTGACATTTTCCCCTCTCCGAAAGTCTGAAAAATGATGGAAAAATGACTAAGTCCAAAAAAAATTTTTTTCAACTTTTTTCAATTTTACCCCCATGGGATATATATTCTGCCCACACACATTTGGAACTCTCCTGGGGTACCCTCACACATATTATTCCCTCATTTAATGGATATTTTCACCAAAAAGTGAAGTTTTCAAAAAGTCAGAAAATTGGCTGAAAACGACTTAATATCAAGGACTCATCAGGCGAATCACTCTGGAACTGAAATCGGAATGCTCACTGACATTTTCCCCTCTCCGAAAGTCTGAAAAATGATGGAAAAATGACTAAGTCCAAAAAAAATTTTTTTAAACTTTTTTTCAATTTTACCCCTGTGGGATATACATTCTACCCACACACATTTGGAACTCTCCTGGGGTACCCTCACACATATTATTCCCTCATTTAATGGATATTTTCACCAAAAAGTGAAGTTTTCAAAAAGTCCGAAAATTGGCTGAAAACGACTTAATATCAAGGACTCATCCGGCGAATTGCTCTGGAACTGAAATCGGAATGCTCACTGACATTTTCCCCTCTCCGAAAGTCTGAAAAATGATGGAAAAATGACTAAGTACAAAAAAAATTTTTTTTAACTTTTTTCAATTTTACCCCCGTGGGATATATATTCTACCCACACACATTTGGAACTCTCCTGGGGTACCCTCACACATATTATTCCCTCATTTAATGGATATTTTCACCAAAAAGTGAAGTTTTCAAAAAGTCCGAAAATTGGCTGAAAACGACTTAATATCAAGGACTCATCCGGCGAATCGCTCTGGAACTGAAATCGGAATGCTCACTGACATTTTCCCCTCTCCGAAAGTCTGAAAAGTGATGGAAAAATGACTAAGTCCAAAAAAAATTTTTTTCAACTTTTTTCAATTTTACCCCCATGGGATATATATTCTGCCCACACACATTTGGAACTCTCCTGGGGTACCCTCACACATATTATTCCCTCATTTAATGGATATTTTCACCAAAAAGTGAAGTTTTCAAAAAGTCAGAAAGTTGGCTGAAAACGACTTAATATCAAGGACTCATCGGGCGAATCACTCTGGAACTGAAATCGGAATGCTCACTGACATTTTCCCCTCTCCGAAAGTCTGAAAAATGATGGAAAAATGACTAAGTCCAAAAAAAATTTTTTTCAACTTTTTTCAATTTTACCCCCATGGGATATATATTCTGCCCACACACATTTGGAACTCTCCTGGGGTACCCTCACACATATTATTCCCTCATTTAATGGATATTTTCACCAAAAAGTGAAGTTTTCAAAAAGTCAGAAAATTGGCTGAAAACGACTTAATATCAAGGACTCATCAGGCGAATCACTCTGGAACTGAAATCGGAATGCTCACTGACATTTTCCCCTCTCCGAAAGTCTGAAAAATGATGGAAAAATGACTAAGTCCAAAAAAAATTTTTTTAAACTTTTTTTCAATTTTACCCCTGTGGGATATACATTCTACCCACACACATTTGGAACTCTCCTGGGGTACCCTCACACATATTATTCCCTCATTTAATGGATATTTTCACCAAAAAGTGAAGTTTTCAAAAAGTCAGAAAGGTGGCTGAAAACGACTTAATATCAAGGACTCATCGGGCGAATCACTCTGGAACTGAAATCGGAATGCTCACTGACATTTTCCCCTCTCCGAAAGTCTGAAAAATGATGGAAAAATGACTAAGTACAAAAAAAAAATTTTTTAACTTTTTTCAATTTTACCCCCGTGGGATATATATTCTACCCACACACATTTGGAACTCTCCTGGGGTACCCTCACACATATTATTCCCTCATTTAATGGATATTTTCACCAAAAAGTGAAGTTTTCAAAAAGTCCGAAAATTGGCTGAAAACGACTTAATATCAAGGACTCATCCGGCGAATCGCTCTGGAACTGAAATCGGAATGCTCACTGACATTTTCCCCTCTCCGAAAGTCTGAAAAATGATGGAAAAATGACTAAGTCCAAAAAAATTTTTTTTAAACTTTTTTTCAATTTTACCCCTGTGGGATATACATTCTACCCACACACATTTGGAACTCTCCTGGGGTACCCTCACACATATTATTCCCTCATTTAATGGATATTTTCACCAAAAAGTGAAGTTTTCAAAAAGTCAGAAAATTGGCTGAAAACGACTTAATATCAAGGACTCATCCGGCGAATCGCTCTGGAACTGAAATCGGAATGCTCACTGACATTTTCCCCTCTCCGAAAGTCTGAAAAATGATGGAAAAATGACTAAGTACAAAAAAAAAATTTTTTAACTTTTTTCAATTTTACCCCCGTGGGATATATATTCTACCCACACACATTTGGAACTCTCCTGGGGTACCCTCACACATATTATTCCCTCATTTAATGGATATTTTCACCAAAAAGTGAAGTTTTCAAAAAGTCCGAAAATTGGCTGAAAACGACTTAATATCAAGGACTCATCCGGCGAATCGCTCTGGAACTGAAATCGGAATGCTCACTGACATTTTCCCCTCTCCGAAAGTCTGAAAAATGATGGAAAAATGACTAAGTCCAAAAAAAATTTTTTTCAACTTTTTTCAATTTTACCCCCATGGGATATATATTCTGCCCACACACATTTGGAACTCTCCTGGGGTACCCTCACACATATTATTCCCTCATTTAATGGATATTTTCACCAAAAAGTGAAGTTTTCAAAAAGTCAGAAAATTGGCTGAAAACGACTTAATATCAAGGACTCATCAGGCGAATCACTCTGGAACTGAAATCGGAATGCTCACTGACATTTTCCCCTCTCCGAAAGTCTGAAAAATGATGGAAAAATGACTAAGTCCAAAAAAAATTTTTTTAAACTTTTTTTCAATTTTACCCCTGTGGGATATACATTCTACCCACACACATTTGGAACTCTCCTGGGGTACCCTCACACATATTATTCCCTCATTTAATGGATATTTTCACCAAAAAGTGAAGTTTTCAAAAAGTCAGAAAATTGGCTGAAAACGACTTAATATCAAGGACTCATCCGGCGAATTGCTCTGGAACTGAAATCGGAATGCTCACTGACATTTTCCCCTCTCCGAAAGTCTGAAAAATGATGGAAAAATGACTAAGTACAAAAAAAATTTTTTTTAACTTTTTTCAATTTTACCCCCGTGGGATATATATTCTACCCACACACATTTGGAACTCTCCTGGGGTACCCTCACACATATTATTCCCTCATTTAATGGATATTTTCACCAAAAAGTGAAGTTTTCAAAAAGTCCGAAAATTGGCTGAAAACGACTTAATATCAAGGACTCATCCGGCGAATCGCTCTGGAACTGAAATCGGAATGCTCACTGACATTTTCCCCTCTCCGAAAGTCTGAAAAATGATGGAAAAATGACTAAGTACAAAAAAAATTTTTTTTTACTTTTTTCAATTTTACCCCCGTGGGATATATATTCTACCCACACACATTTGGAACTCTCCTGGGGTACCCTCACACATATTATTCCCTCATTTAATGGATATTTTCACCAAAAAGTGAAGTTTTCAAAAAGTCCGAAAATTGGCTGAAAACGACTTAATATCAAGGACTCATCCGGCGAATCGCTCTGGAACTGAAATCGGAATGCTCACTGACATTTTCCCCTCTCCGAAAGTCTGAAAAGTGATGGAAAAATGACTAAGTCCAAAAAAAATTTTTTTCAACTTTTTTCAATTTTACCCCCATGGGATATATATTCTGCCCACACACATTTGGAACTCTCCTGGGGTACCCTCACACATATTATTCCCTCATTTAATGGATATTTTCACCAAAAAGTGAAGTTTTCAAAAAGTCAGAAAGTTGGCTGAAAACGACTTAATATCAAGGACTCATCGGGCGAATCACTCTGGAACTGAAATCGGAATGCTCACTGACATTTTCCCCTCTCCGAAAGTCTGAAAAATGATGGAAAAATGACTAAGTCCAAAAAAAATTTTTTTAAACTTTTTTTCAATTTTACCCCTGTGGGATATACATTCTACCCACACACATTTGGAACTCTCCTGGGGTACCCTCACACATATTATTCCCTCATTTAATGGATATTTTCACCAAAAAGTGAAGTTTTCAAAAAGTCCGAAAATTGGCTGAAAACGACTTAATATCAAGGACTCATCCGGCGAATCGCTCTGGAACTGAAATCGGAATGCTCACTGACATTTTCCCCTCTCCGAAAGTCTGAAAAATGATGGAAAAATGACTAAGTACAAAAAAAAAATTTTTTAACTTTTTTCAATTTTACCCCCGTGGGATATATATTCTACCCACACACATTTGGAACTCTCCTGGGGTACCCTCACACATATTATTCCCTCATTTAATGGATATTTTCACCAAAAAGTGAAGTTTTCAAAAAGTCCGAAAATTGGCTGAAAACGACTTAATATCAAGGACTCATCCGGCGAATCGCTCTGGAACTGAAATCGGAATGCTCACTGACATTTTCCCCTCTCTGAAAGTCTGAAAAATGATGGAAAAATGACTAAGTACAAAAAAAATTTTTTTTAACTTTTTTCAATTTTACCCCCGTGGGATATATATTCTACCCACACACATTTGGAACTCTCCTGGGGTACCCTCACACATATTATTCCCTCATTTAATGGATATTTTCACCAAAAAGTGAAGCTTTCAAAAAGTCAGAAAATTGGCTGAAAACGACTTAATATCAAGGACTCATCCGGCGAATCGCTCTGGAACTGAAATCGGAATGCTCACTGACATTTTCCCCTCTCCGAAAGTCTGAAAAGTGATGGAAAAATGACTAAGTCCAAAAAAAATTTTTTTCAACTTTTTTCAATTTTACCCCCATGGGATATATATTCTGCCCACACACATTTGGAACTCTCCTGGGGTACCCTCACACATATTATTCCCTCATTTAATGGATATTTTCACCAAAAAGTGAAGTTTTCAAAAAGTCAGAAAATTGGCTGAAAACGACTTAATATCAAGGACTCATCGGGCGAATCACTCTGGAACAGAAATCAGAATGCTCACTGACATTTTCCCCTCTCCGAAAGTCTGAAAATTGATGGAAAAATGACTAAGTCCAAAAAAAATTTTTTTAAACTTTTTTCAATTTTACCCCCATGGGATATATATTCTACCCACACACATTTGGAACTCTCCTGGGGTACCCTCACACATATTATTCCCTCATTTAATGGATATTTTCAACAAAAAGTGAAGTTTTCAAAAAGTCAGAAAATTGGCTGAAAACGACTTAATATCAAGGACTCATCCGGCGAATCGCTCTGGAACTGAAATCGGAATGCTCACTGACATTTTCCCCTCTCCGAAAGTCTGAAAAATGATGGAAAAATGACTAAGTCCAAAAAAAATTTTTTTCAACTTTTTTCAATTTTACCCCCATGGGATATATATTCTGCCCACACACATTTGGAACTCTCCTGGGGTACCCTCACACATATTATTCCCTCATTTAATGGATATTTTCACCAAAAAGTGAAGTTTTCAAAAAGTCAGAAAATTGGCTGAAAACGACTTAATATCAAGGACTCATCGGGCGAATCACTCTGGAACTGAAATCGGAATGCTCACTGACATTTTCCCCTCTCCGAAAGTCTGAAAAATGATGGAAAAATGACTAAGTCCAAAAAAAATTTTTTTAAACTTTTTTTCAATTTTACCCCTGTGGGATATACATTCTACCCACACACATTTGGAACTCTCCTGGGGTACCCTCACACATATTATTCCCTCATTTAATGGATATTTTCACCAAAAAGTGAAGTTTTCAAAAAGTCCGAAAATTGGCTGAAAACGACTTAATATCAAGGACTCATCCGGCGAATCACTCTGGAACTGAAATCGGAATGCTCACTGACATTTTCCCCTCTCCGAAAGTCTGAAAAATGATGGAAAAATGACTAAGTCCAAAAAAATTTTTTTCAACTTTTTTCAATTTTACCTCCATGGGATATATATTCTGCCCACACACATTTGGAACTCTCCTGGGGTACCCTCACACATATTATTCCCTCATTTAATGGATATTTTCACCAAAAAGTGAAGTTTTCAAAAAGTCAGAAAATTAGCTGAAAACGACTTAATCGGGCGAATCACTCTGGAACAGAAATCAGAATGCTCACTGACATTTTCCCCTCTCCGAAAGTCTGAAAAATGATGGAAAAATGACTAAGTCCAAAAAAAATTTTTTAAACTTTTTCAATTTTACCCCCATGGGATATATATTCTACCCACACACATTTGGAACTCTCCTGGGGTACCCTCACACATATTATTCCCTCATTTAATGGATATTTTCACCAAAAAGTGAAGTTTTCAAAAATTCCGAAAATTGGCTGAAAACGACTTAATATCAAGGACTCATCCGGCGAATCGCTCTGGAACTGAAATCGGAATGCTCACTGACATTTTCCCCTCTCCGAAAGTCTGAAAAATGATGGAAAAATGACTAAGTCCAAAAAAAATTTTTTTCAACTTTTTTCAATTTTACCCCCATGGGATATATATTCTGCCCACACACATTTGGAACTCTCCTGGGGTACCCTCACACATATTATTCCCTCATTTAATGGATATTTTCACCAAAAAGTGAAGTTTTCAAAAAGTCAGAAAATTTTCTGAAAACGACTTAATATCAAGGACTCATCCGGCGAATCGCTCTGGAACTGAAATCGGAATGCTCACTGACATTTTCCCCTCTCCGAAAGTCTGAAAAATGATGGAAAAATGACTAAGTCCAAAAAAATTTTTTTTCAACTTTTTTCAATTTTACCCCCATGGGATATATATTCTGCCCACACACATTTGGAACTCTCCTGGGGTACCCTCACACATATTATTCCCTCATTTAATGGATATTTTCACCAAAAAGTGAAGTTTTCAAAAAGTCAGAAAATTGTCTGAAAATGACTTAATATCAAGGACTCAACGGGCGAATCACTCTGGAACTGAAATCGGAATGCTCTCTGACATTTTCCCCTCTCCGAAAGTCTGAAAAATGATGGAAAAATGACTAAGTCCAAAAAAAATTTTTTTAAACTTTTTTTCAATTTTACCCCTGTGGGATATACATTCTACCCACACACATTTGGAACTCTCCTGGGGTACCCTCACACATATTATTCCCTCATTTAGTGGATATTTTCACCAAAAAGTGAAGTTTTCAAAAAGTCCGAAAATTGGCTGAAAACGACTTAATATCAAGGACTCATCGGGCGAATCACTCTGGAACAGAAATCGGAATGCTCACTGACATTTTCCCCTCTCCGAAAGTCTGAAAAATGATGGAAAAATGACTAAGTCCCAAAAAAATTTTTTTAAACTTTTTTCAATTTTACCCCCATGCGATATATATTCTACCCACACACATTTGGAACTCTCCTGGGGTACCCTCACATATATTATTCCCTCATTTAATGGATATTTTCACCAAAAGTGAAGTTTTCAAAAAGTCCGAAAATTGGCTGAAAACGACTTAATATCAAGGACTCATCCGGCGAATCGCTCTGGAACTGAAATCGGAATGCTCACTGACATTTTCCCCTCTCCGAAAGTCTGAAAAATGATGGAAAAATGACTAAGTCCAAAAAAAATTTTTTTCAACTTTTTTCAATTTTACCCCCATGGGATATATATTCTGCCCACACACATTTGGAACTCTCCTGGGGTACCCTCACACATATTATTCCCTCATTTAATGGATATTTTCACCAAAAAGTGAAGTTTTCAAAAAGTCAGAAAATTGGCTGAAAACGACTTAATATCAAGGACTCATCGGGCGAATCACTCTGGAACAGAAATCGGAATGCTCACTGACATTTTCCCCTCTCCGAAAGTCTGAAAAATGATGGAAAAATGACTAAGTCCAAAAAAAATTTTTATAAACTTTTTTCAATTTTACCCCCATGGGATATATATTCTACCCACACACATTTGGAACTCTCCTGGGGTACCCTCACATATATTATTCCCTCATTTAATGGATATTTTCACCAAAAAGTGAAGTTTTCAAAAAGTCCGAAAATTGGCTGAAAACGACTTAATATCAAGGACTCATCCGGCGAATCGCTCTGGAACTGAAATCGGAATGCTCACTGACATTTTCCCCTCTCCGAAAGTCTGAAAAATGATGGAAAAATGACTAAGTCCAAAAAAAATTTTTTTCAACTTTTTTCAATTTTACCCCCATGGGATATATATTCTGCCCACACACATTTGGAACTCTCCTGGGGTACCCTCACACATATTATTCCCTCATTTAATGGATATTTTCACCAAAAAGTGAAGTTTTCAAAAAGTCCGAAAATTGGCTGAATACGACTTAATATCAAGGTCTCATCTGGCGAATCGCTCTGGAACTGAAATCGGAATGCTCACTGACATTTTCCCCTCTCCGAAAGTCTGAAAAATGATGGAAAAATGACTAAGTACAAAAAAAAATTTTTTAAACTTTTTTCAATTTTACCCCCGTGGGATATATATTCTACCCACACACATTTGGAACTCTCCTGGGGTACCCTCACACATATTATTCCCTCATTTAATGGATATTTTCACCAAAAAGTGAAGTTTTCAAAAAGTCAGAAAATTGTCTGAAAATGACTTAATATCAAGGACTCATCGGGCGAATCACTCTGGAACTGAAATCGGAATGCTCTCTGACATTTTCCCCTCTCCGAAAGTCTGAAAAATGATGGAAAAATGACTAAGTCCAAAAAAAATTTTTTTAAACTTTTTTTCAATTTTACCCCTGTGGGATATACATTCTACCCACACACATTTGGAACTCTCCTGGGGTACCCTCACACATATTATTCCCTCATTTAATGGATATTTTCACCAAAAAGTGAAGTTTTCAAAAAGTCCGAAAATTGGCTGAAAACGACTTAATATCAAGGACTCATCCGGCGAATCGCTCTGGAACTGAAATCGGAATGCTCACTGACATTTTCCCCTCTCCGAAAGTCTGAAAAATGATGGAAAAATGACTAACTACAAAAAAAAATTTTTTAAACTTTTTTCAATTTTACCCCCGTGGGATATATATTCTACCCACACACATTTGGAACTCTCCTGGGGTACCCTCACACATATTATTCCCTCATTTAATGGATATTTTCACCAAAAAGTGAAGTTTTCAAAAAGTCCGAAAATTGGCTGAAAACGACTTAATATCAAGGACTCATCCGGCGAATCGCTCTGGAACTGAAATCGGAATGCTCACTGACATTTTCCCCTCTCCGAAAGTCTGAAAAATGATGGAAAAATGACTAAGTCCAAAAAAAATTTTTTTCAACTTTTTTCAATTTTACCCCCATGGGATATATATTCTACCCACACACATTTGGAACTCTCCTGGGGTACCCTCACACATATTATTCCCTCATTTAATGGATATTTTCACCAAAAAGTGAAGTTTTCAAAAAGTCCGAAAATTGGCTGAATACGACTTAATATCAAGGACTCATCTGGCGAATCGCTCTGGAACTGAAATCGGAATGCTCACTGACATTTTCCCCTCTCCGAAAGTCTGAAAAATAATGGAAAAATGACTAAGTACAAAAAAAAAATTTTTAAACTTTTTTCAATTTTACCCCCGTGGGATATATATTCTACCCACACACATTTGGAACTCTCCTGGGGTACCCTCACACATATTATTCCCTCATTTAATGGATATTTTCACCAAAAAGTGAAGTTTTCAAAAAGTCAGAAAATTGTCAGAAAATGACTTAATATCAAGGACTCATCGGGCGAATCACTCTGGAACTGAAATCGGAATGCTCACTGACATTTTCCCCTCTCCGAAAGTCTGAAAAATGATGGAAAAATGACTAAGTCCAAAAAAATTTTTTTTAAACTTTTTTCAATTTTACCCCCATGGGATATATATTCTACCCACACACATTTGGAACTCTCCTGGGGTACCCTCACACATATTATTCCCTCATTTAATGGATATTTTCACCAAAAAGTGAAGTTTTCAAAAAGTCCGAAAATTGGCTGAAAACGACTTAATATCAAGGACTCATCCGGCGAATCGCTCTGGAACTGAAATCGGAATGCTCACTGACATTTTCCCCTCTCCGAAAGTCTGAAAAATGATGGAAAAATGACTAAGTACAAAAAAAAAATTTTTAAACTTTTTTCAATTTTACCCCCGTGGGATATATATTCTACCCACACACATTTGGAACTCTCCTGGGGTACCCTCACACATATTATTCCCTCATTTAATGGATATTTTCACCAAAAAGTGAAGTTTTCAAAAAGTCAGAAAATTGTCTGAAAATGACTTAATATCAAGGACTCATCGGGCGAATCGCTCTGGAACTGAAATCGGAATGCTCACTGACATTTTCCCCTCTCCGAAAGTCTGAAAAATGATGGAAAAATGACTAAGTACAAAAAAAAAATTTTTAAACTTTTTTCAATTTTACCCCCGTGGGATATATATTCTACCCACACACATTTGGAACTCTCCTGGGGTACCCTCACATATATTATTCCCTCATTTAATGGATATTTTCACCAAAAAGTGAAGTTTTCAAAAAGTCCGAAAATTGGCTGAAAACGACTTAATATCAAGGACTCATCCGGCGAATCGCTCTGGAACTGAAATCGGAATGCTCACTGACATTTTCCCCTCTCCGAAAGTCTGAAAAATGATGGAAAAATGACTAAGTCCAAAAAAAATTTTTTTCAACTTTTTTCAATTTTACCCCCATGGGATATATATTCTGCCCACACACATTTGGAACTCTCCTGGGGTACCCTCACACATATTTTTCCCTCATTTAATGGATATTTTCACCAAAAAGTGAAGTTTTCAAAAAGTCCGAAAATTGGCTGAAAACGACTTAATATCAAGGACTCATCGGGCGAATCACTCTGGAACTGAAATCGGAATGCTCACTGACATTTTCCCCTCTCCGAAAGTCTGAAAAATGATGGAAAAATGACTAAGTCCAAAAAAAATTTTTTTCAACTTTTTTCAATTTTACCCCCATGGGATATATATTCTACCCACACACATTTGGAACTCTCCTGGGGTACCCTCACACATATTATTCCCTCATTTATTGGATATTTTCACCAAAAAGTGAAGTTTTCAAAAAGTCCGAAAATTGGCTGAATACGACTTAATATCAAGGACTCATCTGGCGAATCGCTCTGGAACTGAAATCGGAATGCTCACTGACATTTTCCCCTCTCCGAAAGTTTGAAAAATGATGGAAAAATGACTAAGTACAAAAAAAAAATTTTTAAACTTTTTTCAATTTTACCCCCGTGGGATATATATTCTACCCACACACATTTGGAACTCTCCTGGGGTACCCTCACATATATTATTCCCTCATTTAATGGATATTTTCACCAAAAAGTGAAGTTTTCAAAAAGTCCGAAAATTGGCTGAAAACGACTTAATATCAAGGACTCATCCGGCGAATCGCTCTGGAACTGAAATCGGAATGCTCACTGACATTTTCCCCTCTCCGAAAGTCTGAAAAATGATGGAAAAATGACTAAGTCCAAAAAAAATTTTTTTCAACTTTTTTCAATTTTACCCCCATGGGATATATATTCTGCCCACACACATTTGGAACTCTCCTGGGGTACCCTCACACATATTATTCCCTCATTTAATGGATATTTTCACCAAAAAGTGAAGTTTTCAAAAAGTCCGAAAATTGGCTGAAAACGACTTAATATCAAGGACTCATCGGGCGAATCACTCTGGAACTGAAATCGGAATGCTCACTGACATTTTCCCCTCTCCGAAAGTCTGAAAAATGATGGAAAAATGACTAAGTCCAAAAAAAATTTTTTTCAACTTTTTTCAATTTTACCCCCATGGGATATATATTCTACCCACACACATTTGGAACTCTCCTGGGGTACCCTCACACATATTATTCCCTCATTTATTGGATATTTTCACCAAAAAGTGAAGTTTTCAAAAAGTCCGAAAATTGGCTGAATACGACTTAATATCAAGGACTCATCTGGCGAATCGCTCTGGAACTGAAATCGGAATGCTCACTGACATTTTCCCCTCTCCGAAAGTTTGAAAAATGATGGAAAAATGACTAAGTACAAAAAAAAAATATTTAAACTTTTTTCAATTTTACCCCCGTGGGATATATATTCTACCCACACACATTTGGAACTCTCCTGGGGTACCCTCACACATATTATTCCCTCATTTAATGGATATTTTCACCAAAAAGTGAAGTTTTCAAAAAGTCCGAAAATTGGCTGAAAACGACTTAATATCAAGGACTCATCCGTCGAATCGCTCTGGAACTGAAATCGGAATGCTCACTGACATTTTCCCCTCTCCGAAAGTCTGAAAAATGATGGAAAAATGACTAAGTACAAAAAAAAAATTTTTAAACTTTTTTCAATTTTACCCCCGTGGGATATATATTCTACCCACACACATTTGGAACTCTCCTGGGGTACCCTCACACATATTATTCCCTCATTTAATGGATATTTTCACCAAAAAGTGAAGTTTTCAAAAAGTCCGAAAATTGGCTGAAAACGACTTAATATCAAGGACTCATCCGTCGAATCGCTCTGGAACTGAAATCGGAATGCTCACTGACATTTTCCCCTCTCCGAAAGTCTGAAAAATGATGGAAAAATGACTAAGTACAAAAAAAAAATTTTTAAACTTTTTTCAATTTTACCCCCGTGGGATATATATTCTACCCACACACATTTGGAACTCTCCTGGGGTACCCTCACACATATTATTCCCTCATTTAATGGATATTTTCACCAAAAAGTGAAGTTTTCAAAAAGTCCGAAAATTGGCTGAAAACGACTTAATATCAAGGACTCATCCGTCGAATCGCTCTGGAACTGAAATCGGAATGCTCACTGACATTTTCCCCTCTCCGAAAGTCTGAAAAATGATGGAAAAATGACTAAGTACAAAAAAAAATTTTTTAAACTTTTTTCAATTTTACCCCCGTGGGATATATATTCTACCCACACACATTTGGAACTCTCCTGGGGTACCCTCACATATATTATTCCCTCATTTAATGGATATTTTCACCAAAAAGTGAAGTTTTCAAAAAGTCCGAAAATTGGCTGAAAACGACTTAATATCAAGGACTCATCCGGCGAATCGCTCTGGAACTGAAATCGGAATGCTCACTGACATTTTCCCCTCTCCGAAAGTCTGAAAAATGATGGAAAAATGACTAAGTCCAAAAAAAATTTTTTTTCAACTTTTTTCAATTTTACCCCCATGGGATATATATTCTGCCCACACACATTTGGAACTCTCCTGGGGTACCCTCACACATATTATTCCCTCATTTAATGGATATTTTCACCAAAAAGTGAAGTTTTCAAAAAGTCAGAAAATTGGCTGAAAACGACTTAATATCAAGGACTCATCGGGCGAATCACTCTGGAACTGAAATCGGAATGCTCACTGACATTTTCCCCTCTCCGAAAGTCTGAAAAATGATGGAAAAATGACTAAGTCCAAAAAAAATTTTTTTCAACTTTTTTCAATTTTACCCCCATGGGATATATATTCTACCCACACACATTTGGAACTCTCCTGGGGTACCCTCACACATATTATTCCCTCATTTATTGGATATTTTCACCAAAAAGTGAAGTTTTCAAAAAGTCCGAAAATTGGCTGAATACGACTTAATATCAAGGACTCATCTGGCGAATCGCTCTGGAACTGAAATCGGAATGCTCACTGACATTTTCCCCTCTCCGAAAGTCTGAAAAATGATGGAAAAATGACTAAGTACAAAAAAAAAATTTTTAAACTTTTTTCAATTTTACCCCCGTGGGATATATATTCTACCCACACACATTTGGAACTCTCCTGGGGTACCCTCACACATATTATTCCCTCATTTAATGGATATTTTCACCAAAAAGTGAAGTTTTCAAAAAGTCCGAAAATTGGCTGAAAACGACTTAATATCAAGGACTCATCCGTCGAATCGCTCTGGAACTGAAATCGGAATGCTCACTGACATTTTCCCCTCTCCGAAAGTCTGAAAAATGATGGAAAAATGACTAAGTACAAAAAAAAAATTTTTAAACTTTTTTCAATTTTACCCCCGTGGGATATATATTCTACCCACACACATTTGGAACTCTCCTGGGGTACCCTCACATATATTATTCCCTCATTTAATGGATATTTTCACCAAAAAGTGAAGTTTTCAAAAAGTCCGAAAATTGGCTGAAAACGACTTAATATCAAGGACTCATCCGGCGAATCGCTCTGGAACTGAAATCGGAATGCTCACTGACATTTTCCCCTCTCCGAAAGTCTGAAAAATGATGGAAAAATGACTAAGTCCAAAAAAAATTTTTTTCAACTTTTTTCAATTTTACCCCCATGGGATATATATTCTGCCCACACACATTTGGAACTCTCCTGGGGTACCCTCACACATATTATTCCCTCATTTAATGGATATTTTCACCAAAAAGTGAAGTTTTCAAAAAGTCAGAAAATTGGCTGAAAACGACTTAATATCAAGGACTCATCGGGCGAATCACTCTGGAACTGAAATCGGAATGCTCACTGACATTTTCCCCTCTCCGAAAGTCTGAAAAATGATGGAAAAATGACTAAGTCCAAAAAAAATTTTTTTCAACTTTTTTCAATTTTACCCCCATGGGATATATATTCTACCCACACACATTTGGAACTCTCCTGGGGTACCCTCACACATATTATTCCCTCATTTATTGGATATTTTCACCAAAAAGTGAAGTTTTCAAAAAGTCCGAAAATTGGCTGAATACGACTTAATATCAAGGACTCATCTGGCGAATCGCTCTGGAACTGAAATCGGAATGCTCACTGACATTTTCCCCTCTCCGAAAGTTTGAAAAATGATGGAAAAATGACTAAGTACAAAAAAAAAATTTTTAAACTTTTTTCAATTTTACCCCCGTGGGATATATATTCTACCCACACACATTTGGAACTCTCCTGGGGTACCCTCACACATATTATTCCCTCATTTAATGGATATTTTCACCAAAAAGTGAAGTTTTCAAAAAGTCCGAAAATTGGCTGAAAACGACTTAATATCAAGGACTCATCCGTCGAATCGCTCTGGAACTGAAATCGGAATGCTCACTGACATTTTCCCCTCTCCGAAAGTCTGAAAAATGATGGAAAAATGACTAAGTACAAAAAAAAATTTTTAAACTTTTTTCAATTTTACCCCCGTGGGATATATATTCTACCCACACACATTTGGAACTCTCCTGGGGTACCCTCACACATATTATTCCCTCATTTAATGGATATTTTCACCAAAAAGTGAAGTTTTCAAAAAGTCCGAAAATTGGCTGAAAACGACTTAATATCAAGGACTCATCCGTCGAATCGCTCTGGAACTGAAATCGGAATGCTCACTGACATTTTCCCCTCTCCGAAAGTCTGAAAAATGATGGAAAAATGACTAAGTACAAAAAAAAAATTTTTAAACTTTTTTCAATTTTACCCCCGTGGGATATATATTCTACCCACACACATTTGGAACTCTCCTGGGGTACCCTCACACATATTATTCCCTCATTTAATGGATATTTTCACCAAAAAGTGAAGTTTTCAAAAAGTCCGAAAATTGGCTGAAAACGACTTAATATCAAGGACTCATCCGTCGAATCGCTCTGGAACGGAAATCGGAATGCTCACTGACATTTTCCCCTCTCCGAAAGTCTGAAAAATGATGGAAAAATGACTAAGTACAAAAAAAAATTTTTAAACTTTTTTCAATTTTACCCCCGTGGGATATATATTCTACCCACACACATTTGGAACTCTCCTGGGGTACCCTCACATATATTATTCCCTCATTTAATGGATATTTTCACCAAAAAGTGAAGTTTTCAAAAAGTCCGAAAATTGGCTGAAAACGACTTAATATCAAGGACTCATCCGGAGAATCGCTCTGGAACTGAAATCGGAATGCTCACTGACATTTTCCCCTCTCCGAAAGTCTGAAAAATGATGGAAAAATGACTAAGTCCAAAAAAAATTTTTTTCAACTTTTTTCAATTTTACCCCCATGGGATATATATTCTGCCCACACACATTTGGAACTCTCCTGGGGTACCCTCACACATATTATTCCCTCATTTAATGGATATTTTCACCAAAAAGTGAAGTTTTCAAAAAGTCAGAAAATTGGCTGAAAACGACTTAATATCAAGGACTCATCGGGCGAATCACTCTGGAACTGAAATCGAAATGCTCACTGACATTTTCCCCTCTCCGAAAGTCTGAAAAATGATGGAAAAATGACTAAGTCCAAAAAAAAATTTTTTCAACTTTTTTCAATTTTACCCCCATGGGATATATATTCTGCCCACACACATTTGGAACTCTCCTGGGGTACCCTCACACATATTATTCCCTCATTTAATGGATATTTTCACCAAAAAGTGAAGTTTTCAAAAAGTCAGAAAATTGGCTGAAAACGACTTAATATCAAGGACTCATCGGGCGAATCACTCTGGAACTGAAATCGGAATGCTCACTGACATTTTCCCCTCTCCGAAAGTCTGAAAAATGATGGAAAAATGACTAAGTCCAAAAAAAATTTTTTTCAACTTTTTTCAATTTTACCCCCATGGGATATATATTCTACCCACACACATTTGGAACTCTCCTGGGGTACCCTCACACATATTATTCCCTCATTTAATGGATATTTTCACCAAAAAGTGAAGTTTTCAAAAAGTCCGAAAATTGGCTGAATACGACTTAATATCAAGGACTCATCTGGCGAATCGCTCTGGAACTGAAATCGGAATGCTCACTGACATTTTCCCCTCTCCGAAAGTCTGAAAAATGATGGAAAAATGACTAAGTACAAAAAAAAAATTTTTAAACTTTTTTCAATTTTACCCCCGTGGGATATATATTCTACCCACACACATTTGGAACTCTCCTGGGGTACCCTCACACATATTATTCCCTCATTTAATGGATATTTTCACCAAAAAGTGAAGTTTTCAAAAAGTCCGAAAATTGGCTGAAAACGACTGAATATCAAGGACTCATCCGTCGAATCGCTCTGGAACTGAAATCGGAATGCTCACTGACATTTTCCCCTCTCCGAAAGTCTGAAAAATGTTGGAAAAATGACTAAGTACAAAAAAAAAATTTTTAAACTTTTTTCAATTTTACCCCCGTGGGATATATATTCTACCCACACACATTTGGAACTCTCCTGGGGTACCCTCACACATATTATTCCCTCATTTAATGGATATTTTCACCAAAAAGTGAAGTTTTCAAAAAGTCAGAAAATTGTCTGAAAATGACTTAATATCAAGGACTCATCGGGCGAATCGCTCTGGAACTGAAATCGGAATGCTCACTGACATTTTCCCCTCTCCGAAAGTCTGAAAAATGATGGAAAAATGACTAAGTACAAAAAAAAAATTTTTAAACTTTTTTCAATTTTACCCCTGTGGGATATATATTCTACCCACACACATTTGGAACTCTCCTGGGGTACCCTCACATATATTATTCCCTCATTTAATGGATATTTTCACCAAAAAGTGAAGTTTTCAAAAAGTCCGAAAATTGGCTGAAAACGACTTAATATCAAGGACTCATCCGGAGAATCGCTCTGGAACTGAAATCGGAATGCTCACTGACATTTTCCCCTCTCCGAAAGTCTGAAAAATGATGGAAAAATGACTAAGTCCAAAAAAAATTTTTTTCAACTTTTTTCAATTTTACCCCCATGGGATATATATTCTGCCCACACACATTTGGAACTCTCCTGGGGTACCCTCACACATATTATTCCCTCATTTAATGGATATTTTCACCAAAAAGTGAAGTTTTCAAAAAGTCAGAAAATTGGCTGAAAACGACTTAATATCAAGGACTCATCGGGCGAATCACTCTGGAACTGAAATCGAAATGCTCACTGACATTTTCCCCTCTCCGAAAGTCTGAAAAATGATGGAAAAATGACTAAGTCCAAAAAAAAATTTTTTCAACTTTTTTCAATTTTACCCCCATGGGATATATATTCTGCCCACACACATTTGGAACTCTCCTGGGGTACCCTCACACATATTATTCCCTCATTTAATGGATATTTTCACCAAAAAGTGAAGTTTTCAAAAAGTCAGAAAATTGGCTGAAAACGACTTAATATCAAGGACTCATCGGGCGAATCACTCTGGAACTGAAATCGGAATGCTCACTGACATTTTCCCCTCTCCGAAAGTCTGAAAAATGATGGAAAAATGACTAAGTCCAAAAAAAATTTTTTTCAACTTTTTTCAATTTTACCCCCATGGGATATATATTCTACCCACACACATTTGGAACTCTCCTGGGGTACCCTCACACATATTATTCCCTCATTTAATGGATATTTTCACCAAAAAGTGAAGTTTTCAAAAAGTCCGAAAATTGGCTGAATACGACTTAATATCAAGGACTCATCTGGCGAATCGCTCTGGAACTGAAATCGGAATGCTCACTGACATTTTCCCCTCTCCGAAAGTCTGAAAAATGATGGAAAAATGACTAAGTACAAAAAAAAATTTTTTAAACTTTTTTCAATTTTACCCCCGTGGGATATATATTCTACCCACACACATTTGGAACTCTCCTGGGGTACCCTCACACATATTATTCCCTCATTTAATGGATATTTTCACCAAAAAGTGAAGTTTTCAAAAAGTCCGAAAATTGGCTGAAAACGACTGAATATCAAGGACTCATCCGGCGAATCGCTCTGGAACTGAAATCGGAATGCTCACTGACATTTTCCCCTCTCCGAAAGTCTGAAAAATGTTGGAAAAATGACTAAGTACAAAAAAAAAATTTTTAAACTTTTTTCAATTTTACCCCCGTGGGATATATATTCTACCCACACACATTTGGAACTCTCCTGGGGTACCCTCACACATATTATTCCCTCATTTAATGGATATTTTCACCAAAAAGTGAAGTTTTCAAAAAGTCAGAAAATTGGCTGAAAACGACTTAATATCAAGGACTCATCGGGCGAATCACTCTGGAACTGAAATCGGAATGCTTACTGACATTTTCCCCTCTCCGAAAGTCTGAAAAATGATGGAAAAATGACTAAGTCCAAAAAAAATTTTTTTCAACTTTTTTCAATTTTACCCCCGTGGGATATATATTCTACCCACACACATTTGGAACTCTCCTGGGGTACCCTCACACATATTATTCCCTCATTTAATGGATATTTTCACCAAAAAGTGAAGTTTTCAAAAAGTCCGAAAATTGGCTGAAAACGACTTAATATCAAGGACTCATCCGTCGAATCGCTCTGGAACTGAAATCGGAATGCTCACTGACATTTTCCCCTCTCCGAAAGTCTGAAAAATGATGGAAAAATGACTAACTACAAAAAAAAATTTTTTAAACTTTTTTCAATTTTACCCCCGTGGGATATATATTCTACCCACACACATTTGGAACTCTCCTGGGGTACCCTCACACATATTATTCCCTCATTTAATGGATATTTTCACCAAAAAGTGAAGTTTTCAAAAAGTCCGAAAATTGGCTGAAAACGACTTAATATCATGGACTCATCCGGCGAATCGCTCTGGAACTGAAATCGGAATGCTCACTGACATTTTCCCCTCTCCGAAAGTCTGAAAAATGATGGAAAAATGACTAAGTCCAAAAAAAATTTTTTTAAACTTTTTTCAATTTTACCCCCATGGGATATATATTCTACCCACACACATTTGGAACTCTCCTGGGGTACCCTCACACATATTATTCCCTCATTTAATGGATATTTTCACCAAAAAGTGAAGTTTTCAAAAAGTCCGAAAATTGGCTGAAAACGACTTAATATCAAGGACTCATCCGGCGAATCGCTCTGGAACTGAAATCGGAATGCTCACTGACATTTTCCCCTCTCCGAAAGTCTGAAAAATGATGGAAAAATGACTAAGTCCAAAAAAAATTTTTAAACTTTTTTCAATTTTACCCCCATGGGATATATATTCTGCCCACACACATTTGGAACTCTCCTGGGGTACCCTCACACATATTATTCCCTCATTTAATGGATATTTTCACCAAAAAGTGAAGTTTTCAAAAAGTCCGAAAATTGGCTGAAAACGACTTAATATCAAGGACTCATCCGGCGAATCGCTCTGGAACTGAAATCGGAATGCTCACTGACATTTTCCCCTCTCCGAAAGTCTGAAAAATGATGGAAAAATGACTAAGTACAAAAAAAAAATTTTTAAACTTTTTTCAATTTTACCCCCGTGGGATATATATTCTACCCACACACATTTGGAACTCTCCTGGGGTACCCTCACACATATTATTCCCTCATTTAATGGATATTTTCACCAAAAAGTGAAGTTTTCAAAAAGTCCGAAAATTGGCTGAAAACGACTTAATATCAAGGACTCATCCGGCGAATCGCTCTGGAACTGAAATCTAAATGCTCACTGACATTTTCCCCTCTCCGAAAGTCTGAAAAATGATGGAAAAATGACTAAGTCCAAAAAAAATTTTTTTAAACTTTTTTCAATTTTACCCCCATGGGATATATATTCTACCCACACACATTTGGAACTCTCCTGGGGTACCCTCACACATATTATTCCCTCATTTAATGGATATTTTCACCAAAAAGTGAAGTTTTCAAAAAGTCCGAAAATTGGCTGAAAACGACTTAATATCAAGGACTCATCTGGCGAATCGCTCTGGAACTGAAATCGGAATGCTCACTGACATTTTCCCCTCTCCGAAAGTCTGAAAAATGATGGAAAAATGACTAAGTCCAAAAAAATTTTTTTCAACTTTTTTCAATTTTACCCCCATGGGATATATATTCTGCCCACACACATTTCGAACTCTCCTGGGGTACCCTCACACATATTATTCCCTCATTTAATGGATATTTTCACCAAAAAGTGAAGTTTTCAAAAAGTCAGAAAATTGGCTGAAAACGACTTAATATCAAGGACTCATCGGGCGAATCACTCTGGAACTGAAATCAGAATGCTCACTGACATTTTCCCCTCTCCGAAAGTCTGAAAAATGATGGAAAAATGACTAAGTCCAAAAAAAATGTTTTTACACTTTTTTCAATTTTACCCCCATGGTATATATATTCTACCCACACACATTTGGAACTCTCCTGGGGTACCCTCACACATATTATTCCCTCATTTAATGGATATTTTCACCAAAAAGTGAAGTTTTCAAAAAGTCCGAAAATTGGCTGAAAACGACTTAATATCAAGGACTCATCCGGCGAATCGCTCTGGAACTGAAATCGGAATGCTCACTGACATTTTCCCCTCTCCGAAAGTCTGAAAAATGATGGAAAAATGACTAAGTACAAAAAAAAATTTTTTAAACTTTTTTCAATTTTACCCCCGTGGGATATATATTCTACCCACACACATTTGGAACTCTCCTGGTGTACCCTCACACATATTATTCCCTCATTTAATGGATATTTTCACCAAAAAGTGAAGTTTTCAAAAAGTCAGAAAATTGTCTGAAAATGACTTAATATCAAGGACTCATCGGGCGAATCACTCTGGAACTGAAATCGGAATACTCACTGACATTTTCCCCTCTCCGAAAGTCTGAAAAATGATGGAAAAATGACTAAGTCCCAAAAAAATTTTTTTAAACCTTTTTTCAATTTTACCATCATGGGATATATATTCTACCCACACACATTTGGAACTCTCCTGGGGTACCCTCACACATATTATTCCCTCATTTAATGGATATTTTCACCAAAAAGTGAAGTTTTCAAAAAGTCCGAAAATTGTCTGAAAATGACTTAATATCAAGGACTCATTGGGCGAATCACTCTGGAACTGAAATCGGAATACTCACTGACATTTTCCCCTCTCCGAAAGTCTGAAAAATGAGGGAAAAATCACTAAGTCCAAAAAAAATTTTTTTAAACTTTTTTCAATTTTACCCCCGTGGGATATATATTCTACCCACACACATTTGGAACTCTCCTGGGGTACCCTCACACATATTATTCCCTCATTTAATGGATATTTTCACCAAAAAGTGAAGTTTTCAAAAAGTCAGAAAATTGGCTGAAAACGACTTAATATCAAGGACTCATCGGGCGAATCACTCTGGAACTGAAATCGGAATGCTCACTGACATTTTCCCCTCTCCGAAAGTCTGAAAAATGATGGAAAAATGACTAAGTCCAAAAAAAATTTTTTTCAACTTTTTTCAATTTTACCCCCATGGGATATATATTCTGCCCACACACATTTGGAACTCTCCTGGGGTACCCTCACACATATTATTCCCTCATTTAATGGATATTTTCACCAAAAAGTGAAGTTTTCAAAAAGTCCGAAAATTGGCTGAAAACGACTTAATATCAAGGACTCATCCGGCGAATCGCTCTGGAACTGAAATCGGAATGCTCACTGACATTTTCCCCTCTCCGAAAGTCTGAAAAATGATGGAAAAATGACTAAGTACAAAAAAAAATTTTTTAAACTTTTTTCAATTTTACCCCCGTGGGATATATATTCTACCCACACACATTTGGAACTCTCCTGGGGTACCCTCACACATATTATTCCCTCATTTAATGGATATTTTCACCAAAAAGTGAAGTTTTCAAAAAGTCAGAAAATTGTCTGAAAATGACTTAATATCAAGGACTCATCGGGCGAATCACTCTAGAACTGAAATCGGAATACTCACTGACATTTTCCCCTCTCCGAAAGTCTGAAAAATGATGGAAAAATGACTAAGTCCCAAAAAAATTTTTTTAAACCTTTTTTCAATTTTACCATCATGGGATATATATTCTACCCACACACATTTGGAACTCTCCTGGGGTACCCTCACACATATTATTCCCTCATTTAATGGATATTTTCACCAAAAAGTGAAGATTTCAAAAAGTCCGAAAATTGGCTGAAAACGACTTAATATCAAGGACTCATCCGGCGAATCGCTCTGGAACTGAAATCGGAATGCTCACTGACATTTTCCCCTCTCCGAAAGTCTGAAAAATGATGGAAAAATGACTAAGTACAAAAAAAAATTTTTTAAACTTTTTTCAATTTTACCCCCGTGGGATATATATTCTACCCACACACATTTGGAACTCTCCTGGGGTACCCTCACACATATTATTCCCTCATTTAATGGATATTTTCACCAAAAAGTGAAGTTTTCAAAAAGTCCGAAAATTGTCTGAAAATGACTTAATATCAAGGACTCATTGGGCGAATCACTCTGGAACTGAAATCGGAATACTCACTGACATTTTCCCCTCTCCGAAAGTCTGAAAAATGAGGGAAAAATCACTAAGTCCAAAAAAAATTTTTTTAAACTTTTTTCAATTTTACCCCCGTGGGATATATATTCTACCCACACACATTTGGAACTCTCCTGGGGTACCCTCACACATATTATTCCCTCATTTAATGGATATTTTCACCAAAAAGTGAAGTTTTCAAAAAGTCCGAAAATTGTCTGAAAATGACTTAATATCAAGGACTCATCGGGCGAATCACTCTGGAACTGAAATCGGAATACTCACTGACATTTTCCCCTCTCCGAAAGTCTGAAAAATGAGGGAAAAATGACTAAGTCCCAAAAAAATTTTTTTCAACTTTTTTCAATTTTACCCCCATGGGATATATATTCTGCCCACACACATTTGGAACTCTCCTGGGGTACCCTCACACATATTATTCCCTCATTTAATGGATATTTTCACCAAAAAGTGAAGTTTTCAAAAAGTCAGAAAATTGGCTGAAAACGACTTAATATCAAGGACTCATCTGGCGAATCACTCTGGAACTGAAATCAGAATGCTCACTGACATTTTCCCCTCTCCGAAAGTCTGTAAAATGATGGAAAAATTACTAAGTAAAAAAAAAATTTTTTTACACTTTTTTCAATTTTACCCCCATGGGATATATATTCTACCCACACACATTTGGAACTCTCCTGGGGTACCCTCACACATATTATTCCCTCATTTAATGGATATTTTCACCAAAAAGTGAAGTTTTCAAAAAGTCCGAAAATTGGCTGAAAACGACTTAATATCAAGGACTCATCCGGCGAATCGCTCTGGAACTGAAATCGGAATGCTCACTGACATTTTCCCCTCTCCGAAAGTCTGAAAAATGATGGAAAAATGACTAAGTACAAAAAAAAATTTTTTAAACTTTTTTCAATTTTACCCCCGTGGGATATATATTCTACCCACACACATTTGGAACTCTCCTGGGGTACCCTCACACATATTATTCCCTCATTTAATGGATATTTTCACCAAAAAGTGAAGTTTTCAAAAAGTCAGAAAATTGTCTGAAAATGACTTAATATCAAGGACTCATCGGGCGAATCACTCTGGAACTGAAATCGGAATACTCACTGACATTTTCCCCTCTCCGAAAGTCTGAAAAATGATGGAAAAATAACTAAGTCCAAAAAAAATTTTTTTAAACTTTTTTTCAATTTTACCCCTGTGGGATATACATTCTACCCACACACATTTGGATCTCTCCTGGGGTAACCTCGCACATATTATTCCCTCATTTAATGGATATTTTCACCAAAAAGTGAAGTTTTCAAAAAGTCAGAAAATTGGCTGAAAACGACTTAATATCAAGGACTCATCTGGCGAATCACTCTGGAACTAAAATCAGAATGCTCACTGACATTTTCCCCTCTCCGAAAGTCTGAAAAATGATAGAAAAATGACTAAGTCCAAAAAAAATTTTTTTACACTTTTTTCAATTTTACCCCCATGGTATATATATTCTACCCACACACATTTGGAACTCTCCTGGGGTACCCTCACACATATTATTCCCTCATTTAATGGATATTTTCACCAAAAACTGAAGTTTTCAAAAAGTCCGAAAATTGGCAGAAAACGACTTAATATCAAGGACTCATCCGGCGAATCGCTCTGGAACTGAAATCGGAATGCTCACTGACATTTTCCCCTCTCCGAAAGTCTGAAAAATGATGGAAAAATGACTAAGTCCAAAAAAATTTTTTTCAACTTTTTTTCAATTTTACCCCTGTGGGATATACATTCTACCCACACACATTTGGAACTCTCCTGGGGTAACCTCGCACATATTATTCCCTCATTTAATGGATATTTTCACCAAAAAGTGAAGTTTTCAAAAAGTCAGAAAATTGGCTGAAAACGACTTAATATCAAGGACTCATCGGGCGAATCACTCTGGAACTGAAATCAGAATGCTCACTGACATTTTCCCCTCTCCGAAAGTCTGAAAAATGATGGAAAAATGACTAAGTCCAAAAAAAATTTTTTTACACTTTTTTCAATTTTACCCCCGTGGGATATATATTCTACCCACACACATTTGGAACTCTCCTGGGGTACCCTCACACATATTATTCCCTCATTTAATGGATATTTTCACCAAAAAGTGAAGTTTTCAAAAAGTCAGAAAATTGTCTGAAAACGACTTAATATCAAGGACTCATCGGGCGAATCACTCTGGAACTGAAATCGGAATGCTCACTGACATTTTCCCCTCTCCGAAAGTCTAAAAAATGATGGAAAAATGACTAAGTCCAAAAAAAATTTTTTTAAACTTTTTTTCAATTTTACCCCTGTGGGATATACATTCTACCCACACACATTTGGAACTCTCCTGGGGTACCCACACACATATTATTCCCTCATTTAATGGATATTTTCACCAAAAAGTGAAGTTTTCAAAAAGTCAGAAAATTGTCTGAAAACAACTTAATATCAAGGACTCATCGGGCGAATCACTCTGGAACTGAAATCGGAATACTCACTGACATTTTCCCCTCTCCGAAAGTCTGAAAAATGAGGGAAAAATGACTAAGTCCAATAAAAAAATTTTTCAACTTTTTTTCAATTTTACCCCTGTGGGATATAAATTCTACCCACACACATTTGGAACTCTCCTGCGGTACCCTCACACATATTATTCCCTCATTTAATGGATATTTTCACCAAAAAGTGAAGATTTCAAAAAGTCCGAAAATTGGCTGAAAACGACTTAATATCAAGGACTCATCCGGCGAATCGCTCTGGAACTGAAATCGGAATGCTCACTGACATTTTCCCCTCTCCGAAAGTCTGAAAAATTATGGAAAAATGACTAAGTACAAAAAAAAATTTTTTAAACTTTTTTCAATTTTACCCCCGTGGGATATATATTCTACCCACACACATTTGGAACTCTCCTGGGGTACCCTCACACATATTATTCCCTCATTTAATGGATATTTTCACCAAAAAGTGAAGTTTTCAAAAAGTCAGAAAATTGGCTGAAAACGACTTAATTTCAAGTACTCATCCGGCGAATCGCTCTGGAACTGAAATCGGAATGCTCACTGACATTTTCCCCTCTCCGAAAGTCTGAAAAATGATGGAAAAATGACTAAGTAAAAAAAATTTTTTTCAACTTTTTTCAAATTTAGCCCCATGGGATATATATTCTGCCCACACAAATTTGGAACTCTCCTGGGGTACCCTCGCACATATTATTCCCTCATTTAATGGATATTTTCACCAAAAAGTGAAGTTTTCAAAAAGTCAGAAAATTGGCTGAAAACGACTTAATATCAAGGACTCATCGGGCGAATCACTCTGGAACTGAAATCAGAATGCTCACTGACATTTTCCCCTCTCCGAAAGTCTGAAAAATGATGGAAAAATGACTAAGTCCAAAAAAATTTTTTTTACACTTTTTTCAATTTTACCCCCATGGTATATATATTCTACCCACACACATTTGGAACTCTCCTGGGGTACCCTCACACATATTATTCCCTCATTTAATGGATATTTTCACCAAAAAGTGAAGTTTTCAAAAAGTCCGAAAATTGGCTGAAAACGACTTAATATCAAGGACTCAACCGGCGAATCGCTCTGGAACTGAAATCGGAATGCTCACTGACATTTTCCCCTCTCCGAAAGTCTGAAAAATGATGGAAAAATGACTAAGTACAAAAAAAAATTTTTTAAACTTTTTTCAATTTTACCCCCGTGGGATATATATTCTACCCACACACATTTGGAACTCTCCTGGGGTACCCTCACACATATTATTCCCTCATTTAATGGATATTTTCACCAAAAAGTGAAGTTTTCAAAATGTCAGAAAATTGTCTGAAAATGACTTAATATCAAGGACTCATCGGGCGAATCACTCTGGAACTGAAATCGGAATACTCACTGACATTTTCCCCTCTCCGAAAGTCTGAAAAATGATGGAAAAATGACTAAGTCCCAAAAAAATTTTTTTAAACTTTTTTCAATTTTACCCCCATGGGATATATATTCTACCCACACACATTTGGAACTCTCCTGGGGTACCCTCACACATATTATTCCCTCATTTAATGGATATTTTCACCAAAAAGTGAAGATTTCAAAAAGTCCAAAAATTGGCTGAAAACGACTTAATATCAAGGACTCATCCGGCGAATCGCTCTGGAACTGAAATCGGAATGCTCACTGACATTTTCCCCTCTCCGAAAGTCTGAAAAATTATGGAAAAATGACTAAGTACAAAAAAAAATTTTTTAAACTTTTTTCAATTTTACCCCCGTGGGATATATATTCTACCCACACACATTTGGAACTCTCCTGGGGTACCCTCACACATATTATTCCCTCATTTAATGGATATTTTCACCAAAAAGTGAAGTTTTCAAAAAGTCAGAAAATTGTCTGAAAATGACTTAATATCAAGGACTCATCGGGCGAATCACTCTGGAACTGAAATCGGAATGCTCACTGACATTTTTCCCTCTCCGAAAGTCTGAAAAATGATGGAAAAATGACTAAGTCCAAAAAAATTTTTTTCAACTTTTTTCAATTTTACCCCCATGGGATATATATTCTGCCCACACACATTTGGAACTCTCCTGGGGTACCCTCACACATATTATTCCCTCATTTAATGGATATTTTCACCAAAAAGTGAAGTTTTCAAAAAGTCAGAAAATTGGCTGAAAGCGACTTAATATCAAGGACTCATCTGGCGAATCACTCTGGAACTGAAATCAGAATGCTCACTGACATTTTCCCCTCTCCGAAAGTCTGTAAAATGATGGAAAAATTACTAAGTAAAAAAAAAATTTTTTTACACTTTTTTCAATTTTACCCCCATGGGATATATATGCTACCCACACACATTTGGAACTCTCCTGGGGTACCCTCACACATATTATTCCCTCATTTAATGGATATTTTCACCAAAAAGTGAAGTTTTCAAAAAGTCCGAAAATTGGCTGAAAACGACTTAATATCAAGGACTCATCCGGCGAATCGCTCTGGAACTGAAATCGGAATGCTCACTGACATTTTCCCCTCTCCGAAAGTCTGAAAAATGATGGAAAAATGACTAAGTACAAAAAAAAATTTTTTAAACTTTTTTCAATTTTACCCCCGTGGGATATATATTCTACCCACACACATTTGGAACTCTCCTGGGGTACCCTCACACATATTATTCCCTCATTTAATGGATATTTTCACCAAAAAGTGAAGTTTTCAAAAAGTCAGAAAATTGTCTGAAAATGACTTAATATCAAGGACTCATCGGGCGAATCACTCTGGAACTGAAATCGGAATACTCACTGACATTTTCCCCTCTCCGAAAGTCTGAAAAATGATGGAAAAATAACTAAGTCCAAAAAAAATTTTTTTAAACTTTTTTTCAATTTTACCCCTGTGGGATATACATTCTACCCACACACATTTGGAACTCTCCTGGGGTAACCTCGCACATATTATTCCCTCATTTAATGGATATTTTCACCAAAAAGTGAAGTTTTCAAAAAGTCAGAAAATTGGCTGAAAACGACTTAATATCAAGGACTCATCTGGCGAATCACTCTGGAACTAAAATCAGAATGCTCACTGACATTTTCCCCTCTCCGAAAGTCTGAAAAATGATAGAAAAATGACTAAGTCCAAAAAAAATTTTTTTACACTTTTTTCAATTTTACCCCCATGGTATATATATTCTACCCACACACATTTGGAACTCTCCTGGGGTACCCTCACACATATTATTCCCTCATTTAATGGATATTTTCACCAAAAACTGAAGTTTTCAAAAAGTCCGAAAATTGGCAGAAAACGACTTAATATCAAGGACTCATCCGGCGAATCGCTCTGGAACTGAAATCGGAATGCTCACTGACATTTTCCCCTCTCCGAAAGTCTGAAAAATGATGGAAAAATGACTAAGTCCAAAAAAATTTTTTTCAACTTTTTTTCAATTTTACCCCTGTGGGATATACATTCTACCCACACACATTTGGAACTCTCCTGGGGTAACCTCGCACATATTATTCCCTCATTTAATGGATATTTTCACCAAAAAGTGAAGTTTTCAAAAAGTCAGAAAATTGGCTGAAAACGACTTAATATCAAGGACTCATCGGGCGAATCACTCTGGAACTGAAATCAGAATGCTCACTGACATTTTCCCCTCTCCGAAAGTCTGAAAAATGATGGAAAAATGACTAAGTCCAAAAAAAATTTTTTTACACTTTTTTCAATTTTACCCCCGTGGGATATATATTCTACCCACACACATTTGGAACTCTCCTGGGGTACCCTCACACATATTATTCCCTCATTTAATGGATATTTTCACCAAAAAGTGAAGTTTTCAAAAAGTCAGAAAATTGTCTGAAAACGACTTAATATCAAGGACTCATCGGGCGAATCACTCTGGAACTGAAATCGGAATGCTCACTGACATTTTCCCCTCTCCGAAAGTCTAAAAAATGATGGAAAAATGACTAAGTCCAAAAAAAATTTTTTTAAACTTTTTTTCAATTTTACCCCTGTGGGATATACATTCTACCCACACACATTTGGAACTCTCCTGGGGTACCCACACACATATTATTCCCTCATTTAATGGATATTTTCACCAAAAAGTGAAGTTTTCAAAAAGTCAGAAAATTGTCTGAAAACAACTTAATATCAAGGACTCATCGGGCGAATCACTCTGGAACTGAAATCGGAATACTCACTGACATTTTCCCCTCTCCGAAAGTCTGAAAAATGAGGGAAAAATGACTAAGTCCAATAAAAAAATTTTTCAACTTTTTTTCAATTTTACCCCTGTGGGATATAAATTCTACCCACACACATTTGGAACTCTCCTGCGGTACCCTCACACATATTATTCCCTCATTTAATGGATATTTTCAGCAAAAAGTGAAGTTTTCAAAAAGTCCGAAAATTGGCTGAAAACGACTTAATATCAAGGACTCATCCGGCGAATCGCTCTGGAACTGAAATCGGAATACTCACTGACATTTTCCCCTCTCCGAAAGTCTGAAAAATGATGGAAAAATGAATAAGTCCCAAAAAAAATTTTTTAAACTTTTTTCAATTTTACCCCCATGGGATATAAATTCTACCCACACACATTTGGAACTCTCCTGGGGTACCCTCACACATATTATTCCCTCATTTAATGGATATTTTCACCAAAAAGTGAAGATTTCAAAAAGTCCGAAAATTGGCTGAAAACGACTTAATATCAAGGACTCATCCGGCGAATCGCTCTGGAACTGAAATGGGAATGCTCACTGACATTTTCCCCTCTCCGAAAGTCTGAAAAATTATGGAAAAATGACTAAGTACAAAAAAAAATTTTTTAAACTTTTTTCAATTTTACCCCCGTGGGATATATATTCTACCCACACACATTTGGAACTCTCCTGGGGTACCCTCACACATATTATTCCCTCATTTAATGGATATTTTCACCAAAAAGTGAAGTTTTCAAAAAGTCAGAAAATTGGCTGAAAACGACTTAATATCAAGGACTCATCGGGCGAATCACTCTGGAACTGAAATCAGAATGCTCACTGACATTTTCCCCTCTCCGAAAGTCTGAAAAATGATGGAAAAATGACTAAGTCCCAAAAAAATTTTTTTAAACTTTTTTCAATTTTACCCCCATGGGATATATATTCTACCCACACACATTTGGAACTCTCCTGGGGTACCCTCACACATATTATTCCCTCATTTAATGGATATTTTCACCAAAAAGTGAAGATTTCAAAAAGTCCGAAAATTGGCTGAAAACGACTTAATATCAAGGACTCATCCGGCGAATCGCTCTGGAACTGAAATCGGAATGCTCACTGACATTTTCCCCTCTCCGAAAGTCTGAAAAATTATGGAAAAATGACTAAGTACAAAAAAAAATTTTTTAAACTTTTTTCAATTTTACCCCCGTGGGATATATATTCTACCCACAAACATTTGGAACTCTCCTGGGGTACCCTCACACATATTATTCCCTCATTTAATGGATATTTTCACCAAAAAGTGAAGTTTTCAAAAAGTCAGAAAATTGTCTGAAAATGACTTAATATCAAGGACTCATCGGGCGAATCACTCTGGAACTGAAATCGGAATGCTCACTGACATTTTTCCCTCTCCGAAAGTCTGAAAAATGATGGAAAAATGACTAAGTCCAAAAAAATTTTTTTCAACTTTTTTCAATTTTACCCCCATGGGATATATATTCTGCCCACACACATTTGGAACTCTCCTGGGGTACCCTCACACATATTATTCCCTCATTTAATGGATATTTTCACCAAAAAGTGAAGTTTTCAAAAAGTCAGAAAATTGTCTGAAAACGATTTAATATCAAGGACTCATCGGGCGAATCACTCTGGAACTGAAATCGGAATGCTCACTGACATTTTCCCCTCTCCGAATGTCTAAAAAATGATGGAAAAATGACTAAGTCCAAAAAAAATTTTTTTAAACTTTTTTTCAATTTTACCCCTGTGGGAAATACATTCTACCCACACACATTTGGAACTCTCCTGGGGTACCCACACACATATTATTCCCTCATTTAATGGATATTTTCACCAAAAAGTGAAGTTTTCAAAAAGTCAGAAAATTGGCTGAAAACAACTTAATATCAAGGACTCATCGGGCGAATCACTCTGGAACTGAAATCGGAATACTCACTGACATTTTCCCCTCTCCGAAAGTCTGAAAAATGAGGGAAAAATAACAGTCCAAAAAAAAATTTTTTCAACTTTTTCAATTTTACCCCCGTGGGATATATATTCTACCCACACACATTTGGAACTCTCCTGGGGTACCCTCACACATATTATTCCCTCATTTAATGGATATTTTCACCAAAAAGTGAAGTTTTCAAAAAGTCAGAAAATTGTCTGAAAACGATTTAATATCAAGGACTCATCGGGCGAATCACTCTGGAACTGAAATCGGAATGCTCACTGACATTTTCCCCTCTCCGAAAGTCTGAAAAATGATGGAAAAATGACTAAGTCCAAAAAAAATTTTTTTACACTTTTTTCAATTTTACCCCCATGGTATATATATTCTACCCACACAAATTTGGAACTCTCCTGGGGTACCCTCACACATATTATTCCCTCATTTAATGGATATTTTCACCAAAAAGTGAAGATTTCAAAAAGTCCGAAAATTGGCTGAAAACGACTTAATATCAAGGACTCATCCGGCGAATCGCTCTGGAACTGAAATCGGAATACTCACTGACATTTTCCCCTCTCCGAAAGTCTGAAAAATGATGGAAAAATGACTAAGTCCCAAAAAAATTTTTTTAAACTTTTTTCAATTTTACCCTCATGGGATATATATTCTACCCACACACATTTGGAACTCTCCTGGGGTACCCTCACACATATTATTCCCTCATTTAATGGATATTTTCACCAAAAAGTGAAGATTTCAAAAAGTCAGAAAATTGTCTGAAAATGACTTAATATCAAGGACTCATCGGGCGAATCACTCTGGAACTGAAATCGGAATGCTCACTGACATTTTTCCCTCTCCGAAAGTCTGAAAAATGATGGAAAAATGACTAAGTCCAAAAAAATTTTTTTCAACTTTTTTCAATTTTACCCCCATGGGATATATATTCTGCCCACACACATTTGGAACTCTCCTGGGGTACCCTCACACATATTATTCCCTCATTTAATGGATATTTTCACCAAAAAGTGAAGTTTTCAAAAAGTCAGAAAATTGTCTGAAAACGATTTAATATCAAGGACTCATCGGGCGAATCACTCTGGAACTGAAATCGGAATGCTCACTGACATTTTCCCCTCTCCGAATGTCTAAAAAATGATGGAAAAATGACTAAGTCCAAAAAAAATTTTTTTAAACTTTTTTTCAATTTTACCCCTGTGGGAAATACATTCTACCCACACACATTTGGAACTCTCCTGGGGTACCCACACACATATTATTCCCTCATTTAATGGATATTTTCACCAAAAAGTGAAGTTTTCAAAAAGTCAGAAAATTGGCTGAAAACAACTTAATATCAAGGACTCATCGGGCGAATCACTCTGGAACTGAAATCGGAATACTCACTGACATTTTCCCCTCTCCGAAAGTCTGAAAAATGAGGGAAAAATAACAGTCCAAAAAAAAATTTTTTCAACTTTTTCAATTTTACCCCCGTGGGATATATATTCTACCCACACACATTTGGAACTCTCCTGGGGTACCCTCACACATATTATTCCCTCATTTAATGGATATTTTCACCAAAAAGTGAAGATTTCAAAAAGTCCGAAAATTGGCTGAAAACGACTTAATATCAAGGACTCATCCGGCGAATCGCTCTGGAACTGAAATCGGAATGCTCACTGACATTTTCCCCTCTCCGAAAGTCTAAAAAATGATGGAAAAATGACTAAGTCCAAAAAAATTTTTTTTAAACTTTTTTTCAATTTTACCCCTGTGGGAAATACATTCTACCCACACACATTTGGAACTCTAATGGGGTACCCACACACATATTATTCCCTCATTTAATGGATATTTTCACCAAAAAGTGAAGTTTTCAAAAAGTCAGAAAATTGTCTGAAAACGACTTAATATCAAGGACTCATCGGGCGAATCACTCTGGAACTGAAATCGGAATACTCACTGACATTTTCCCCTCTCCGAAAGTCTGAAAAATGAGGGAAAAATAACAGTCCAAAAAAAAATTTTTTCAACTTTTTCAATTTTACCCCCGTGGGATATATATTCTACCCACACACATTTGGAACTCTCCTGGGGTACCCTCACACATATTATTCCCTCATTTAATGGATATTTTCACCAAAAAGTGAAGTTTTCAAAAAGTCAGAAAATTGGCTGAAAACGACTTAATATCAAGGACTCATCGGGCGAATCACTCTGGAACTGAAATCGGAATGCTCACTGACATTTTCCCCTCTCTGAAAGTCTGAAAAATGATGGAAAAATGACTAAGTCCAAAAAAATTTTTTTTAAACTTTTTTCAATTTTATCCCCGTGGGATATATATTCTACCCACACACATTTGGAACTCTCCTGGGGTACCCTCACACATATTATTCCCTCATTTAATTGATATTTTCACCAAAAAGTGAAGTTTTCAAAAAGTCAGAAAATTGGCTGAAAACGACTTAATATCAAGGACTCATCCGGCGAATCGCTCTGGAACTGAAATCGGAATGCTCACTGATATTTTCCCCTCTCCGAAAGTCTGAAAAATGATGGAAAAATGACTAAGTCCAAAAAAATTTTTTTTCAACTTTTTTTCAATTTTACCCCTGTGGGATATACATTATACCCACACACATTTGAAACTCTCCTGGGGTACCCTCACACATATTATTCCCTCATTTAATGGATATTTGCACCAAAAAGTGAAGTTTTCAAAAAGTCAGAAAATTGGCTGAAAACGACTTAATATCAAGGACTCATCGGGCGAATCACTCTGGAACTGAAATCTGAATACTCACTGACATTTTCCCCTCTCCGAAAGTCTGAAAAATGAGGGAAAAATAACAGTCCAAAAAAAAATTTTTTAAACTTTTTTTCAATTTTACCCCTGTGGGAAATACATTCTACCCACACACATTTGGAACTCTCCTGGGGTACCCACACACATATTATTCCCTCATTTAATGGATATTTTCACCAAAAAGTGAAGTTTTCAAAAAGTCAGAAAATTGTCTGAAAACGACTTAATATCAAGGACTCATCGGGCGAATCACTCTGGAACTGAAATCGGAATACTCACTGACATTTTCCCCTCTCCGAAAGTCTGAAAAATGAGGGAAAAATAACAGTCCAAAAAAAAATTTTTTCAACTTTTTCAATTTTACCCCCGTGGGATATATATTCTACCCACACACATTTGGAACTCTCCTGGGGTACCCTCACACATATTATTCCCTCATTTAATGGATATTTTCACCAAAAAGTGAAGTTTTCAAAAAGTCAGAAAATTGTCTGAAAACGAATTAATATCAAGGACTCATCGGGCGAATCACTCTGGAACTGAAATCGGAATACTCACTGATATTTTCCCCTCTCCGAAAGTCTGAAAAATGAGGGAAAAATGACTAAGTCCAAAAAAAAATTTTTTAAACTTTTTCAATTTTACCCCCGTGGGATATATATTCTACCCACACACATTTGGAACTCTCCTGGGGTACCCTCGCACATATTATTCCCTCATTTAATGGATATTTTCACCAAAAAGTGAAGTTTTCAAAAAGTCAGAAAATTGGCTGAAAACGACTTAATATCAAGGACTCATCGGGCGAATCACTCTGGAACTGAAATCGGAATGCTCACTGACATTTTCCCCTCTCTGAAAGTCTGAAAAATGATGGAAAAATGACTAAGTCCAAAAAAATTTTTTTTCAACTTTTTTCAATTTTACCCCCATGGGATATATATTCTGCCCACACACATTTGGAACTCTCCTGGGTACCCTCACACATATTATTCCCTCATTTAATGGATATTTTCACCAAAAAGTGAAGTTTTCAAAAAGTCAGAAAATTGGCTGAAAACGACTTAATATCAAGGACTCATCGGGCGAATCGCTCTGGAACTGAAATCGGAATGCTCACTGATATTTTCCCCTCTCCGAAAGTCTGAAAAATAATGGAAAAATGACTATGTCCAAAAAAATTTTTTTTCAACTTTTTTTCAATTTTACCCCTGTGGGATATACATTATACCCACACACATTTGAAACTCTCCTGGGGTACCCTCACACATATTATTCCCTCATTTAATGGATATTTGCACCAAAAAGTGAAGTTTTCAAAAAGTCAGAAAATTGGCTGAAAACGACTTAATATCAAGGACTCATCGGGCGAATCACTCTGGAACTGAAATCTGAATACTCACTGACATTTTCCCCTCTCCGAAAGTCTGAAAAATGAGGGAAAAATAACAGTCCAAAAAAAAATTTTTTCAACTTTTTAAATTTTACCCCCGTGGGATATATATTCTACCCACACACATTTGGAACTCTCCTGGGGTACCCTCACACATATTATTCCCTCATTTAATGGATATTTTCACCAAAAAGTGAAGTTTTCAAAAAGTCAGAAAATTGTCTGAAAACGATTTAATATCAAGGACTCATCGGGCGAATCACTCTGGAACTGAAATCGGAATGCTCACTGACATTTTCCCCTCTCCGAATGTCTAAAAAATGATGGAAAAATGACTAAGTCCAAAAAAAATTTTTTTAAACTTTTTTTCAATTTTACCCCTGTGGGAAATACATTCTACCCACACACATTTGGAACTCTCCTGGGGTACCCTCACACATATTATTCCCTCATTTAATGGATATTTTCACCAAAAAGTGAAGTTTTCAAAAAGTCAGAAAATTGTCTGAAAACGATTTAATATCAAGGACTCATCGGGCGAATCACTCTGGAACTGAAATCGGAATGCTCACTGACATTTTCCCCTCTCCGAATGTCTAAAAAATGATGGAAAAATGACTAAGTCCAAAAAAAATTTTTTTAAACTTTTTTTCAATTTTACCCCTGTGGGATATACATTCTACCCACACACATTTGGAACTCTCCTGGGGTAACCTCGCACATATTATTCCCTCATTTAATGGATATTTTCACCAAAAAGTGAAGTTTTCAAAAAG
This sequence comes from Phyllobates terribilis, assembly GCF_046119375.1. NCBI lineage: Eukaryota > Metazoa > Chordata > Amphibia > Anura > Dendrobatidae > Phyllobates > Phyllobates terribilis. The sequence goes on along the minus strand of NW_027362873.1, from coordinate 4,958,430 downwards.
TCAGAAAATTGGCTGAAAACGACTTAATATCAAGGACTCATCGGGCGAATCACTCTGGAACTGAAATCAGAATGCTCACTGACATTTTCCCCTCTCCGAAAGTCTGAAAAATGATGGAAAAATGACTAAGTCCAAAAAAAATTTTTTTACACTTTTTTCAATTTTACCCCCATGGTATATATATTCTACCCACACAAATTTGGAACTCTCCTGGGGTACCCTCACACATATTATTCCCTCATTTAATGGATATTTTCACCAAAAAGTGAAGATTTCAAAAAGTCCGAAAATTGGCTGAAAACGACTTAATATCAAGGACTCATCCGGCGAATCGCTCTGGAACTGAAATCGGAATACTCACTGACATTTTCCCCTCTCCGAAAGTCTGAAAAATGATGGAAAAATGACTAAGTCCCAAAAAAATTTTTTTAAACTTTTTTCAATTTTACCCCCATGGGATATATATTCTACCCACACACATTTGGAACTCTCCTGGGGTACCCTCACACATATTATTCCCTCATTTAATGGATATTTTCACCAAAAAGTGAAGATTTCAAAAAGTCCGAAAATTGGCTGAAAACGACTTAATATCAAGGACTCATCCGGCGAATCGCTCTGGAACTGAAATCGGAATGCTCACTGACATTTTCCCCTCTCCGAAAGTCTGAAAAATTATGGAAAAATGACTAAGTACAAAAAAAAATTTTTTAAACTTTTTTCAATTTTACCCCCGTGGGATATATATTCTACCCACACACATTTGGAACTCTCCTGGGGTACCCTCACACATATTATTCCCTCATTTAATGGATATTTTCACCAAAAAGTGAAGTTTTCAAAAAGTCAGAAAATTGTCTGAAAATGACTTAATATCAAGGACTCATCGGACGAATCACTCTGGAACTGAAATCGGAATGCTCACTGACATTTTTCCCTCTCCGAAAGTCTGAAAAATGATGGAAAAATGACTAAGTCCAAAAAAATTTTTTTCAACTTTTTTCAATTTTACCCCCATGGGATATATATTCTGCCCACACACATTTGGAACTCTCCTGGGGTACCCTCACACATATTATTCCCTCATTTAATGGATATTTTCACCAAAAAGTGAAGTTTTCAAAAAGTCAGAAAATTGTCTGAAAACGATTTAATATCAAGGACTCATCGGGCGAATCACTCTGGAACTGAAATCGGAATGCTCACTGACATTTTCCCCTCTCCGAATGTCTAAAAAATGATGGAAAAATGACTAAGTCCAAAAAAAATTTTTTTAAACTTTTTTTCAATTTTACCCCTGTGGGAAATACATTCTACCCACACACATTTGGAACTCTCCTGGGGTACCCACACACATATTATTCCCTCATTTAATGGATATTTTCACCAAAAAGTGAAGTTTTCAAAAAGTCAGAAAATTGGCTGAAAACAACTTAATATCAAGGACTCATCGGGCGAATCACTCTGGAACTGAAATCGGAATACTCACTGACATTTTCCCCTCTCCGAAAGTCTGAAAAATGAGGGAAAAATAACAGTCCAAAAAAAAATTTTTTCAACTTTTTCAATTTTACCCCCGTGGGATATATATTCTACCCACACACATTTGGAACTCTCCTGGGGTACCCTCACACATATTATTCCCTCATTTAATGGATATTTTCACCAAAAAGTGAAGTTTTCAAAAAGTCAGAAAATTGTCTGAAAACGATTTAATATCAAGGACTCATCGGGCGAATCACTCTGGAACTGAAATCGGAATGCTCACTGACATTTTCCCCTCTCCGAATGTCTAAAAAATGATGGAAAAATGACTAAGTCCAAAAAAAATTTTTTTAAACTTTTTTTCAATTTTACCCCTGTGGGATATACATTCTACCCACACACATTTGGAACTCTCCTGGGGTAACCTCGCACATATTATTCCCTCATTTAATGGATATTTTCACCAAAAAGTGAAGTTTTCAAAAAGTCAGAAAATTGGCTGAAAACGACTTAATATCAAGGACTCATCGGGCGAATCACTCTGGAACTGAAATCAGAATGCTCACTGACATTTTCCCCTCTCCGAAAGTCTGAAAAATGATGGAAAAATGACTAAGTCCAAAAAAAATTTTTTTACACTTTTTTCAATTTTACCCCCATGGTATATATATTCTACCCACACAAATTTGGAACTCTCCTGGGGTACCCTCACACATATTATTCCCTCATTTAATGGATATTTTCACCAAAAAGTGAAGATTTCAAAAAGTCCGAAAATTGGCTGAAAACGACTTAATATCAAGGACTCATCGGGCGAATCACTCTGGAACTGAAATCGGAATACTCACTGACATTTTCCCCTCTCCGAAAGTCTGAAAAATGAGGGAAAAATAACAGTCCAAAAAAAAATTTTTTCAACTTTTTCAATTTTACCCCCGTGGGATATATATTCTACCCACACACATTTGGAACTCTCCTGGGGTACCCTCACACATATTATTCCCTCATTTAATGGATATTTTCACCAAAAAGTGAAGTTTTCAAAAAGTCAGAAAATTGGCTGAAAACGACTTAATATCAAGGACTCATCGGGCGAATCACTCTGGAACTGAAATCGGAATGCTCACTGACATTTTCCCCTCTCTGAAAGTCTGAAAAATGATGGAAAAATGACTAAGTCCAAAAAAATTTTTTTTAAACTTTTTTCAATTTTATCCCCGTGGGATATATATTCTACCCACACACATTTGGAACTCTCCTGGGGTACCCTCACACATATTATTCCCTCATTTAATTGATATTTTCACCAAAAAGTGAAGTTTTCAAAAAGTCAGAAAATTGGCTGAAAACGACTTAATATCAAGGACTCATCCGGCGAATCGCTCTGGAACTGAAATCGGAATGCTCACTGATATTTTCCCCTCTCCGAAAGTCTGAAAAATGATGGAAAAATGACTAAGTCCAAAAAAATTTTTTTTCAACTTTTTTTCAATTTTACCCCTGTGGGATATACATTATACCCACACACATTTGAAACTCTCCTGGGGTACCCTCACACATATTATTCCCTCATTTAATGGATATTTGCACCAAAAAGTGAAGTTTTCAAAAAGTCAGAAAATTGGCTGAAAACGACTTAATATCAAGGACTCATCGGGCGAATCACTCTGGAACTGAAATCTGAATACTCACTGACATTTTCCCCTCTCCGAAAGTCTGAAAAATGAGGGAAAAATAACAGTCCAAAAAAAAATTTTTTAAACTTTTTTTCAATTTTACCCCTGTGGGAAATACATTCTACCCACACACATTTGGAACTCTCCTGGGGTACCCACACACATATTATTCCCTCATTTAATGGATATTTTCACCAAAAAGTGAAGTTTTCAAAAAGTCAGAAAATTGTCTGAAAACGACTTAATATCAAGGACTCATCGGGCGAATCACTCTGGAACTGAAATCGGAATGCTCACTGACATTTTCCCCTCTCCGAAAGTCTGAAAAATGATGGAAAAATGACTAAGTCCCCAAAAAATTTTTTCAACTTTTTTCAATTTTACCCCCATGGGAAATATATTCTGCTCACACACATTTGGAACTCTCCTGGGGTACCCTCACACATATTATTCCCTCATTTAATGGATATTTTCACCAAAAAGTGAAGTTTTCAAAAAGTCAGAAAATTGGCTGAAAACGACTTAATATCAAGGACTCATCGGGCGAATCACTCTGGAACTGAAATCGGAATACTCACTGATATTTTCCCCTCTCCGAAAGTCTGAAAAATGAGGGAAAAATGACTAAGTCCAAAAAAAAATTTTTTAAACTTTTTCAATTTTACCCCCGTGGGATATATATTCTACCCACACACATTTGGAACTCTCCTGGGGTACCCTCGCACATATTATTCCCTCATTTAATGGATATTTTCACCAAAAAGTGAAGTTTTCAAAAAGTCAGAAAATTGGCTGAAAACGACTTAATATCAAGGACTCATCGGGCGAATCACTCTGGAACTGAAATCGGAATGCTCACTGACATTTTCCCCTCTCTGAAAGTCTGAAAAATGATGGAAAAATGACTAAGTCCAAAAAAATTTTTTTTCAACTTTTTTCAATTTTACCCCCATGGGATATATATTCTGCCCACACACATTTGGAACTCTCCTGGGTACCCTCACACATATTATTCCCTCATTTAATGGATATTTTCACCAAAAAGTGAAGTTTTCAAAAAGTCAGAAAATTGGCTGAAAACGACTTAATATCAAGGACTCATCGGGCGAATCGCTCTGGAACTGAAATCGGAATGCTCACTGATATTTTCCCCTCTCCGAAAGTCTGAAAAATAATGGAAAAATGACTATGTCCAAAAAAATTTTTTTTCAACTTTTTTTCAATTTTACCCCTGTGGGATATACATTATACCCACACACATTTGAAACTCTCCTGGGGTACCCTCACACATATTATTCCCTCATTTAATGGATATTTGCACCAAAAAGTGAAGTTTTCAAAAAGTCAGAAAATTGGCTGAAAACGACTTAATATCAAGGACTCATCGGGCGAATCACTCTGGAACTGAAATCTGAATACTCACTGACATTTTCCCCTCTCCGAAAGTCTGAAAAATGAGGGAAAAATAACAGTCCAAAAAAAAATTTTTTCAACTTTTTAAATTTTACCCCCGTGGGATATATATTCTACCCACACACATTTGGAACTCTCCTGGGGTACCCTCACACATATTATTCCCTCATTTAATGGATATTTTCACCAAAAAGTGAAGTTTTCAAAAAGTCAGAAAATTGTCTGAAAACGATTTAATATCAAGGACTCATCGGGCGAATCACTCTGGAACTGAAATCGGAATGCTCACTGACATTTTCCCCTCTCCGAATGTCTAAAAAATGATGGAAAAATGACTAAGTCCAAAAAAAATTTTTTTAAACTTTTTTTCAATTTTACCCCTGTGGGAAATACATTCTACCCACACACATTTGGAACTCTCCTGGGGTACCCTCACACATATTATTCCCTCATTTAATGGATATTTTCACCAAAAAGTGAAGTTTTCAAAAAGTCAGAAAATTGTCTGAAAACGATTTAATATCAAGGACTCATCGGGCGAATCACTCTGGAACTGAAATCGGAATGCTCACTGACATTTTCCCCTCTCCGAATGTCTAAAAAATGATGGAAAAATGACTAAGTCCAAAAAAAATTTTTTTAAACTTTTTTTCAATTTTACCCCTGTGGGATATACATTCTACCCACACACATTTGGAACTCTCCTGGGGTAACCTCGCACATATTATTCCCTCATTTAATGGATATTTTCACCAAAAAGTGAAGTTTTCAAAAAGTCAGAAAATTGGCTGAAAACGACTTAATATCAAGGACTCATCGGGCGAATCACTCTGGAACTGAAATCAGAATGCTCACTGACATTTTCCCCTCTCCGAAAGTCTGAAAAATGATGGAAAAATGACTAAGTCCAAAAAAAATTTTTTTACACTTTTTTCAATTTTACCCCCATGGTATATATATTCTACCCACACAAATTTGGAACTCTCCTGGGGTACCCTCACACATATTATTCCCTCATTTAATGGATATTTTCACCAAAAAGTGAAGATTTCAAAAAGTCCGAAAATTGGCTGAAAACGACTTAATTTCAAGGACTCATCCGGCGAATCGCTCTGGAACTGAAATCGGAATACTCACTGACATTTTCCCCTCTCCGAAAGTCTGAAAAATGATGGAAAAATGACTAAGTCCCAAAAAAATTTTTTTAAACTTTTTTCAATTTTACCCCCATGGGATATATATTCTACCCACACACATTTGGAACTCTCCTGGGGTACCCTCACACATATTATTCCCTCATTTAATGGATATTTTCACCAAAAAGTGAAGATTTCAAAAAGTCCGAAAATTGGCTGAAAACGACTTAATATCAAGGACTCATCCGGCGAATCGCTCTGGAACTGAAATCGGAATGCTCACTGACATTTTCCCCTCTCCGAAAGTCTGAAAAATTATGGAAAAATGACTAAGTACAAAAAAAAATTTTTTAAACTTTTTTCAATTTTACCCCCGTGGGATATATATTCTACCCACACACATTTGGAACTCTCCTGGGGTACCCTCACACATATTATTCCCTCATTTAATGGATATTTTCACCAAAAAGTGAAGTTTTCAAAAAGTCAGAAAATTGTCTGAAAATGACTTAATATCAAGGACTCATCGGACGAATCACTCTGGAACTGAAATCGGAATGCTCACTGACATTTTTCCCTCTCCGAAAGTCTGAAAAATGATGGAAAAATGACTAAGTCCAAAAAAATTTTTTTCAACTTTTTTCAATTTTACCCCCATGGGATATATATTCTGCCCACACACATTTGGAACTCTCCTGGGGTACCCTCACACATATTATTCCCTCATTTAATGGATATTTTCACCAAAAAGTGAAGTTTTCAAAAAGTCAGAAAATTGTCTGAAAACGATTTAATATCAAGGACTCATCGGGCGAATCACTCTGGAACTGAAATCGGAATGCTCACTGACATTTTCCCCTCTCCGAATGTCTAAAAAATGATGGAAAAATGACTAAGTCCAAAAAAAATTTTTTTAAACTTTTTTTCAATTTTACCCCTGTGGGAAATACATTCTACCCACACACATTTGGAACTCTCCTGGGGTACCCACACACATATTATTCCCTCATTTAATGGATATTTTCACCAAAAAGTGAAGTTTTCAAAAAGTCAGAAAATTGGCTGAAAACAACTTAATATCAAGGACTCATCGGGCGAATCACTCTGGAACTGAAATCGGAATACTCACTGACATTTTCCCCTCTCCGAAAGTCTGAAAAATGAGGGAAAAATAACAGTCCAAAAAAAAATTTTTTCAACTTTTTCAATTTTACCCCCGTGGGATATATATTCTACCCACACACATTTGGAACTCTCCTGGGGTACCCTCACACATATTATTCCCTCATTTAATGGATATTTTCACCAAAAAGTGAAGTTTTCAAAAAGTCAGAAAATTGTCTGAAAACGATTTAATATCAAGGACTCATCGGGCGAATCACTCTGGAACTGAAATCGGAATGCTCACTGACATTTTCCCCTCTCCGAATGTCTAAAAAATGATGGAAAAATGACTAAGTCCAAAAAAAATTTTTTTAAACTTTTTTTCAATTTTACCCCTGTGGGATATACATTCTACCCACACACATTTGGAACTCTCCTGGGGTAACCTCGCACATATTATTCCCTCATTTAATGGATATTTTCACCAAAAAGTGAAGTTTTCAAAAGGTCAGAAAATTGGCTGAAAACGACTTAATATCAAGGACTCATCGGGCGAATCACTCTGGAACTGAAATCAGAATGCTCACTGACATTTTCCCCTCTCCGAAAGTCTGAAAAATGATGGAAAAATGACTAAGTCCAAAAAAAATTTTTTTACACTTTTTTCAATTTTACCCCCATGGTATATATATTCTACCCACACAAATTTGGAACTCTCCTGGGGTACCCTCACACATATTATTCCCTCATTTAATGGATATTTTCACCAAAAAGTGAAGATTTCAAAAAGTCCGAAAATTGGCTGAAAACGACTTAATATCAAGGACTCATCGGGCGAATCACTCTGGAACTGAAATCGGAATACTCACTGACATTTTCCCCTCTCCGAAAGTCTGAAAAATGAGGGAAAAATAACAGTCCAAAAAAAAATTTTTTCAACTTTTTCAATTTTACCCCCGTGGGATATATATTCTACCCACACACATTTGGAACTCTCCTGGGGTACCCTCACACATATTATTCCCTCATTTAATGGATATTTTCACCAAAAAGTGAAGTTTTCAAAAAGTCAGAAAATTGGCTGAAAACGACTTAATATCAAGGACTCATCGGGCGAATCACTCTGGAACTGAAATCGGAATGCTCACTGACATTTTCCCCTCTCTGAAAGTCTGAAAAATGATGGAAAAATGACTAAGTCCAAAAAAATTTTTTTTAAACTTTTTTCAATTTTATCCCCGTGGGATATATATTCTACCCACACACATTTGGAACTCTCCTGGGGTACCCTCACACATATTATTCCCTCATTTAATTGATATTTTCACCAAAAAGTGAAGTTTTCAAAAAGTCAGAAAATTGGCTGAAAACGACTTAATATCAAGGACTCATCGGGCGAATCACTCTGGAACTGAAATCTGAATACTCACTGACATTTTCCCCTCTCCGAAAGTTTGAAAAATGAGGGAAAAATAACAGTCCAAAAAAAAATTTTTTAAACTTTTTTTCAATTTTACCCCTGTGGGAAATACATTCTACCCACACACATTTGGAACTCTCCTGGGGTACCCACACACATATTATTCCCTCATTTAATGGATATTTTCACCAAAAAGTGAAGTTTTCAAAAAGTCAGAAAATTGTCTGAAAACGACTTAATATCAAGGACTCATCGGGCGAATCACTCTGGAACTGAAATCGGAATGCTCACTGACATTTTCCCCTCTCCGAAAGTCTGAAAAATGATGGAAAAATGACTAAGTCCCCAAAAAATTTTTTCAACTTTTTTCAATTTTACCCCCATGGGAAATATATTCTGCTCACACACATTTGGAACTCTCCTGGGGTACCCTCACACATATTATTCCCTCATTTAATGGATATTTTCACCAAAAAGTGAAGTTTTCAAAAAGTCAGAAAATTGGCTGAAAACGACTTAATATCAAGGACTCATCGGGCGAATCACTCTGGAACTGAAATCGGAATGCTCACTGACATTTTCCCCTCTCTGAAAGTCTGAAAAATGATGGAAAAATGACTAAGTCCAAAAAAATTTTTTTTCAACTTTTTTCAATTTTACCCCCATGGGATATATATTCTGCCCACACACATTTGGAACTCTCCTGGGTACCCTCACACATATTATTCCCTCATTTAATGGATATTTTCACCAAAAAGTGAAGTTTTCAAAAAGTCAGAAAATTGGCTGAAAACGACTTAATATCAAGGACTCATCCGGCGAATCGCTCTGGAACTGAAATCGGAATGCTCACTGATATTTTCCCCTCTCCGAAAGTCTGAAAAATGATGGAAAAATGACTAAGTCCAAAAAAATTTTTTTTCAACTTTTTTTCAATTTTACCCCTGTGGGATATACATTATACCCACACACATTTGAAACTCTCCTGGGGTACCCTCACACATATTATTCCCTCATTTAATGGATATTTGCACCAAAAAGTGAAGTTTTCAAAAAGTCAGAAAATTGGCTGAAAACGACTTAATATCAAGGACTCATCGGGCGAATCACTCTGGAACTGAAATCTGAATACTCACTGACATTTTCCCCTCTCCGAAAGTCTGAAAAATGAGGGAAAAATAACAGTCCAAAAAAAAATTTTTTAAACTTTTTTTCAATTTTACCCCTGTGGGAAATACATTCTACCCACACACATTTGGAACTCTCCTGGGGTACCCACACACATATTATTCCCTCATTTAATGGATATTTTCACCAAAAAGTGAAGTTTTCAAAAAGTCAGAAAATTGTCTGAAAACGACTTAATATCAAGGACTCATCGGGCGAATCACTCTGGAACTGAAATCGGAATACTCACTGACATTTTCCCCTCTCCGAAAGTCTGAAAAATGAGGGAAAAATAACAGTCCAAAAAAAAATTTTTTCAACTTTTTCAATTTTACCCCCGTGGGATATATATTCTACCCACACACATTTGGAACTCTCCTGGGGTACCCTCACACATATTATTCCCTCATTTAATGGATATTTTCACCAAAAAGTGAAGTTTTCAAAAAGTCAGAAAATTGTCTGAAAACGAATTAATATCAAGGACTCATCGGGCGAATCACTCTGGAACTGAAATCGGAATACTCACTGATATTTTCCCCTCTCCGAAAGTCTGAAAAATGAGGGAAAAATGACTAAGTCCAAAAAAAAATTTTTTAAACTTTTTCAATTTTACCCCCGTGGGATATATATTCTACCCACACACATTTGGAACTCTCCTGGGGTACCCTCACACATATTATTCCCTCATTTAATGGATATTTTCACCAAAAAGTGAAGTTTTCAAAAAGTCAGAAAATTGGCTGAAAACGACTTAATATCAAGGACTCATCGGGCGAATCGCTCTGGAACTGAAATCGGAATGCTCACTGACATTTTTCCCTCTCCGAAAGTCTGAAAAATGATGGAAAAATGACTAAGTCCAAAAAAATTTTTTTTTAACTTTTTTAAATTTTACCCCTATGGGATATACATTCTACCCACACACATTTGGAACTCTCCTGGGGTACCCTCACACATATTATTCCCTCATTTAATGGATATTTTCACCAAAAAGTGAAGTTTTCAAAAAGTCAGAAAATTGGCTGAAAACGACTTAATATCAAGGACTCATCGGGCGAATCGCTCTGGAACTGAAATCGGAATGCTCACTGACATTTTCCCCTCTCCGAAAGTCTGAAAAATGATGGAAAAATGACTAAGTCCAAAAAAATTTTTTTTTAACTTTTTTAAATTTTACCCCTATGGGATATACATTCTACCCACACACATTTGGAACTCTCCTGGGGTACCCTCACACATATTATTCCCTCATTTAATGGATATTTTCACCAAAAAGTGAAGTTTTCAAAAAGTCAGAAAATTTCCTGAAAACGACTTAATATCAAGGACTCATCGGGCGAATCACTCTGGAACTGAAATCGGAATACTCACTGACATTTTCCCCTCTCCGAAAGTCTGAAAAATGATGGAAAAATGACTAAGACCAAAAAACATTTTTTTCAACTTTTTTCAATTTTACCCCCATGGGATATATATTCTACCCACACACATTTGGAACTCTCCTGGGGTACCCTCACACATATTATTCCCTCATTTAATGGATATTTTCACCAAAAAGTGAAGTTTTCAAAAAGTCAGAAAATTGGCTGAAAACGACTTAATATCAAGGACTCATCGGGCGAATCACTCTGGAACTGAAATCGGAATACTCACAGACATTTTCCCCTCTCCGAAAGTCTGAAAAATGATGGAAAAATGACTAAGTCCAAAAAAATTTTTTTTCAACTTTTTTCAATTTTACCCCCATGGGATATATATTCTACCCACACACATTTGGAACTCTCCTGGGGTACCCTCACACATATTATTCCCTCATTTAATGGATATTTTCACCAAAAAGTGAAGTTTTCAAAAAGTCAGAAAATTGGCTGAAAACGACTTAATATCAAGGACTCATCGGGCGAATCGCTCTGGAACTGAAATCGGAATGCTCACTGACATTTTTCCCTCTCCGAAAGTCTGAAAAATGATGGAAAAATGACTAAGTCCAAAAAAATTTTTTTTTAACTTTTTTAAATTTTACCCCCATGGGATATATATTCTACCCACACACATTTGGAACTCTCCTGGGGTACCCTCACACATATTATTCCCTCATTTAATGGATATTTTCACCAAAAAGTGAAGTTTTCAAAAAGTCAGAAAATTGTCTGAAAACGACTTAATATCAAGGACTCATCGGGCGAATCACTCTGGAACTGAAATCGGAATACTCACTGACATTTTCCCCTCTCCGAAAGTCTGAAAAATGAGGGAAAAATAACAGTCCAAAAAAAAATTTTTTCAACTTTTTCAATTTTACCCCCGTGGGATATATATTCTACCCACACACATTTGGAACTCTCCTGGGGTACCCTCACACATATTATTCCCTCATTTAATGGATATTTTCACCAAAAAGTGAAGTTTTCAAAAAGTCAGAAAATTGTCTGAAAACGAATTAATATCAAGGACTCATCGGGCGAATCACTCTGGAACTGAAATCGGAATACTCACTGATATTTTCCCCTCTCCGAAAGTCTGAAAAATGAGGGAAAAATGACTAAGTCCAAAAAAAAATTTTTTAAACTTTTTCAATTTTACCCCCGTGGGATATATATTCTACCCACACACATTTGGAACTCTCCTGGGGTACCCTCACACATATTATTCCCTCATTTAATGGATATTTTCACCAAAAAGTGAAGTTTTCAAAAAGTCAGAAAATTGGCTGAAAACGACTTAATATCAAGGACTCATCGGGCGAATCGCTCTGGAACTGAAATCGGAATGCTCACTGACATTTTCCCCTCTCCGAAAGTCTGAAAAATGATGGAAAAATGACTAAGTCCAAAAAAATTTTTTTTTAACTTTTTTAAATTTTACCCCTATGGGATATACATTCTACCCACACACATTTGGAACTCTCCTGGGGTACCCTCACACATATTATTCCCTCATTTAATGGATATTTTCACCAAAAAGTGAAGTTTTCAAAAAGTCAGAAAATTTCCTGAAAACGACTTAATATCAAGGACTCATCGGGCGAATCACTCTGGAACTGAAATCGGAATACTCACTGACATTTTCCCCTCTCCGAAAGTCTGAAAAATGATGGAAAAATGACTAAGTCCAAAAAAATTTTTTTTTTACTTTTTTCAATTTTACCCCTGTGGGATATACATTCTACCCACACACATTTGGAACTCTCCTGGGGTACCCTCACACATATTATTCCCTCATTTAATGGATATTTTCACCAAAAAGTGAAGTTTTCAAAAAGTCAGAAAATTGGCTGAAAACGACTTAATATCAAGGACTCATCGGGCGAATAACTCTGGAACTGAAATCGGAATACTCACTGACATTTTCCCCTCTCCGAAAGTCTGAAAAATGATGGAAAAATGACTAAGACCAAAAAACATTTTTTTCAACTTTTTTCAATTTTACCCCCATGGGATATATATTCTACCCACACACATTTGGAACTCTCCTGGGGTACCCTCACACATATTATTCCCTCATTTAATGGATATTTTCACCAAAAAGTGAAGTTTTCAAAAAGTCAGAAAATTGGCTGAAAACGACTTAATATCAAGGACTCATCGGGCGAATCACTCTGGAACTGAAATCGGAATACTCACAGACATTTTCCCCTCTCCGAAAGTCTGAAAAATGATGGAAAAATGACTAAGTCCAAAAAAATTTTTTTTCAACTTTTTTCAATTTTACCCCCATGGGATATATATTCTACCCACACACATTTGGAACTCTCCTGGGGTACCCTCACACATATTATTCCCTCATTTAATGGATATTTTCACCAAAAAGTGAAGTTTTCAAAAAGTCAGAAAATTGGCTGAAAACGACTTAATATCAAGGACTCATCGGGCGAATCGCTCTGGAACTGAAATCGGAATGCTCACTGACATTTTTCCCTCTCCGAAAGTCTGAAAAATGATGGAAAAATGACTAAGTCCAAAAAAATTTTTTTTTAACTTTTTTAAATTTTACCCCCATGGGATATATATTCTACCCACACACATTTGGAACTCTCCTGGGGTACCCTCACACATATTATTCCCTCATTTAATGGATATTTTCACCAAAAAGTGAAGTTTTCAAAAAGTCAGAAAATTTCCTGAAAACGACTTAATATCAAGGACTCATCGGGCGAATCACTCTGGAACTGAAATCGGAATACTCACTGACATTTTCCCCTCTCCGAAAGTCTGAAAAATGATGGAAAAATGACTAAGTCCAAAAAAATTTTTTTTTTACTTTTTTCAATTTTACCCCTGTGGGATATACATTCTACCCACACACATTTGGAACTCTCCTGGGGTACCCTCACACATATTATTCCCTCATTTAATGGATATTTTCACCAAAAAGTGAAGTTTTCAAAAAGTCAGAAAATTGGCTGAAAACGACTTAATATCAAGGACTCATCGGGCGAATCACTCTGGAACTGAAATCGGAATACTCACTGACATTTTCCCCTCTCCGAAAGTCTGAAAAATGATGGAAAAATGACTAAGTCCAAAAAAAAATTTTTTTTTAACTTTTTTAAATTTTACCCCTATGGGATATACATTCTACCCACACACATTTGGAACTCTCCTGGGGTACCCTCACACATATTATTCCCTCATTTAATGGATATTTTCACCAAAAAGTGAAGTTTTCAAAAAGTCAGAAAATTTCCTGAAAACGACTTAATATCAAGGACTCATCGGGCGAATCACTCTGGAACTGAAATCGGAATACTCACTGACATTTTCCCCTCTCCGAAAGTCTGAAAAATGATGGAAAAATGACTAAGTCCAAAAAAATTTTTTTTTTACTTTTTTCAATTTTACCCCTGTGGGATATACATTCTACCCACACACATTTGGAACTCTCCTGGGGTACCCTCACACATATTATTCCCTCATTTAATGGATATTTTCACCAAAAAGTGAAGTTTTCAAAAAGTCAGAAAATTGGCTGAAAACGACTTAATATCAAGGACTCATCGGGCGAATCACTCTGGAACTGAAATCGGAATACTCACAGACATTTTCCCCTCTCCGAAAGTCTGAAAAATGATGGAAAAATGACTAAGTCCAAAAAAATTTTTTTTCAACTTTTTTCAATTTTACCCCCATGGGATATATATTCTACCCACACACATTTGGAACTCTCCTGGGGTACCCTCACACATATTATTCCCTCATTTAATGGATATTTTCACCAAAAAGTGAAGTTTTCAAAAAGTCAGAAAATTGGCTGAAAACGACTTAATATCAAGGACTCATCGGGCGAATCGCTCTGGAACTGAAATCGGAATGCTCACTGACATTTTTCCCTCTCCGAAAGTCTGAAAAATGATGGAAAAATGACTAAGTCCAAAAAATTTTTTTTTTAACTTTTTTAAATTTTACCCCCATGGGATATATATTCTACCCACACACATTTGGAACTCTCCTGGGGTACCCTCACACATATTATTCCCTCATTTAATGGATATTTTCACCAAAAAGTGAAGTTTTCAAAAAGTCAGAAAATTTCCTGAAAACGACTTAATATCAAGGACTCATCGGGCGAATCACTCTGGAACTGAAATCGGAATACTCACTGACATTTTCCCCTCTCCGAAAGTCTGAAAAATGATGGAAAAATGACTAAGTCCAAAAAAATTTTTTTTTTACTTTTTTCAATTTTACCCCTGTGGGATATACATTCTACCCACACACATTTGGAACTCTCCTGGGGTACCCTCACACACATTATTCCCTCATTTAATGGATATTTTCACCAAAAAGTGAAGTTTTCAAAAAGTCAGAAAATTGGCTGAAAACGACTTAATATCAAGGACTCATCGGGCGAATCACTCTGGAACTGAAATCGGAATACTCACTGACATTTTCCCCTCTCCGAAAGTCTGAAAAATGATGGAAAAATGACTAAGTCCAAAAAAAAATTTTTTTTTTACTTTTTTCAATTTTACCCCCATGGGATATATATTGTACCCACACACATTTGGAACTCTCCTGGGGTACCCTCACACATATTATTCCCTCATTTAATGGCTATTTTCACCAAAAAGTGAAGTTTTCAAAAAGTCAGAAAATTGGCTGAAAACGACTTAATATCAAGGGCTCATCGGGCGAATCGCTCTGGAACTGAAATCGGAATACTCACTGACATTTTCCCCTCTCCGAAAGTCTGAAAAATGATGGAAAAATGACTAAGTCCAAAAAATTTTTTTTAAAACTTATTTCAATTTTACCCCTATGGGATATACATTCTACCCACACACATTTGGAACTCTCCTGGGGTACCCTCACACATATTATTCCCTCATTTAATGGATATTTTCACCAAAAAGTGAAGTTTTCAAAAAGTCAGAAAATTGGCTGAAAACGACTTAATATCAAGGACTCATCGGGCGAATCACTCTGGAACTGAAATCGGAATACTCACAGACATTTTCCCCTCTCCGAAAGTCTGAAAAATGATGGAAAAATGACTAAGTCCAAAAAAATTTTTTTTCAACTTTTTTCAATTTTACCCCCATGGGATATATATTCTACCCACACACATTTGGAACTCTCCTGGGGTACCCTCACACATATTATTCCCTCATTTAATGGATATTTTCACCAAAAAGTGAAGTTTTCAAAAAGTCAGAAAATTGGCTGAAAACGACTTAATATCAAGGACTCATCGGGCGAATCGCTCTGGAACTGAAATCGGAATGCTCACTGACATTTTTCCCTCTCCGAAAGTCTGAAAAATGATGGAAAAATGACTAAGTCCAAAAAAATTTTTTTTTTACTTTTTTCAATTTTACCCCTGTGGGATATACATTCTACCCACACACATTTGGAACTCTCCTGGGGTACCCTCACACACATTATTCCCTCATTTAATGGATATTTTCACCAAAAAGTGAAGTTTTCAAAAAGTCAGAAAATTGGCTGAAAACGACTTAATATCAAGGACTCATCGGGCGAATCACTCTGGAACTGAAATCGGAATACTCACTGACATTTTCCCCTCTCCGAAAGTCTGAAAAATGATGGAAAAATGACTAAGTCCAAAAAAAAATTTTTTTTTTACTTTTTTCAATTTTACCCCCATGGGATATATATTGTACCCACACACATTTGGAACTCTCCTGGGGTACCCTCACACATATTATTCCCTCATTTAATGGCTATTTTCACCAAAAAGTGAAGTTTTCAAAAAGTCAGAAAATTGGCTGAAAACGACTTAATATCAAGGGCTCATCGGGCGAATCGCTCTGGAACTGAAATCGGAATACTCACTGACATTTTCCCCTCTCCGAAAGTCTGAAAAATGATGGAAAAATGACTAAGTCCAAAAAATTTTTTTTAAAACTTATTTCAATTTTACCCCTATGGGATATACATTCTACCCACACACATTTGGAACTCTCCTGGGGTACCCTCACACATATTATTCCCTCATTTAATGGATATTTTCACCAAAAAGTGAAGTTTTCAAAAAGTCAGAAAATTGGCTGAAAACGACTTAATATCAAGGACTCATCGGGCGAATCACTCTGGAACTGAAATCGGAATACTCACAGACATTTTCCCCTCTCCGAAAGTCTGAAAAATGATGGAAAAATGACTAAGTCCAAAAAAATTTTTTTTCAACTTTTTTCAATTTTACCCCCATGGGATATATATTCTACCCACACACATTTGGAACTCTCCTGGGGTACCCTCACACATATTATTCCCTCATTTAATGGATATTTTCACCAAAAAGTGAAGTTTTCAAAAAGTCAGAAAATTGGCTGAAAACGACTTAATATCAAGGACTCATCGGGCGAATCGCTCTGGAACTGAAATCGGAATGCTCACTGACATTTTTCCCTCTCCGAAAGTCTGAAAAATGATGGAAAAATGACTAAGTCCAAAAAAATTTTTTTTTAACTTTTTTAAATTTTACCCCCATGGGATATATATTCTACCCACACACATTTGGAACTCTCCTGGGGTACCCTCACACATATTATTCCCTCATTTAATGGATATTTTCACCAAAAAGTGAAGTTTTCAAAAAGTCAGAAAATTTCCTGAAAACGACTTAATATCAAGGACTCATCGGGCGAATCACTCTGGAACTGAAATCGGAATACTCACTGACATTTTCCCCTCTCCGAAAGTCTGAAAAATGATGGAAAAATGACTAAGTCCAAAAAAATTTTTTTTTTACTTTTTTCAATTTTACCCCTGTGGGATATACATTCTACCCACACACATTTGGAACTCTCCTGGGGTACCCTCACACATATTATTCCCTCATTTAATGGATATTTTCACCAAAAAGTGAAGTTTTCAAAAAGTCAGAAAATTGGCTGAAAACGACTTAATATCAAGGACTCATCGGGCGAATCACTCTGGAACTGAAATCGGAATACTCACTGACATTTTCCCCTCTCCGAAAGTCTGAAAAATGATGGAAAAATGACTAAGTCCAAAAAAAAATTTTTTTTTTACTTTTTTCAATTTTACCCCCATGGGATATATATTGTACCCACACACATTTGGAACTCTCCTGGGGTACCCTCACACATATTATTCCCTCATTTAATGGTTATTTTCACCAAAAAGTGAAGTTTTCAAAAAGTCAGAAAATTGGCTGAAAACGACTTAATATCAAGGGCTCATCGGGCGAATCGCTCTGGAACTGAAATCGGAATACTCACTGACATTTTCCCCTCTCCGAAAGTCTGAAAAATAATGGAAAAATGACTAAGTCCAATAAAAATTTTTTTTAACTTTTTTCAATTTTACCCCTGTGGGATATACATTCTACCCACGCACATTTGGAACTCTCCTGGGGTACCCTCACACATATTATTCCCTCATTTAAAGGATATTTTCACCAAAAAGTGAAGTTTTCAAAAAGTCAGAAAATTGACTGAAAACGACTTAATATCAAGGACTCATTGGGCGAATCGCTCTGGAACTGAAATTGGAATGCTCACTGACATTTTCCCCTCTCCGAAAGTCTGAAAAATGATGGAAAAATGACTAAGACCAAAAAACATTTTTTTCAACTTTTTTCAATTTTACCCCCATGGGATATATATTCTACCCACACACATTTGGAACTCTCCTGGGGTACCCTCACACATATTATTCCCTCATTTAATGGATATTTTCACCAAAAAGTGAAGTTTTCAAAAAGTCAGAAAATTGGCTGAAAACGACTTAATATCAAGGACTCATCGGGCGAATCACTCTGGAACTGAAATCGGAATACTCACAGACATTTTCCCCTCTCCGAAAGTCTGAAAAATGATGGAAAAATGACTAAGTCCAAAAAAATTTTTTTTTTACTTTTTTCAATTTTACCCCTGTGGGATATATATTCTACCCACACACATTTGGAACTCTCCTGGGGTACCCTCACACATATTATTCCCTCATTTAATGGATATTTTCACCAAAAAGTGAAGTTTTCAAAAAGTCAGAAAATTGGCTGAAAACGACTTAATATCAAGGACTCATCGGGCGAATCGCTCTGGAACTGAAATCGGAATGCTCACTGACATTTTTCCCTCTCCGAAAGTCTGAAAAATGATGGAAAAATGACTAAGTCCAAAAAAATTTTTTTTTAACTTTTTTAAATTTTACCCCTATGTGATATACATTCTACCCACACACATTTGGAACTCTCCTGGGGTACCCTCACACATATTATTCCCTCATTTAATGGATATTTTCACCAAAAAGTGAAGTTTTCAAAAAGTCAGAAAATTGGCTGAAAACGACTTAATATCAAGGACTCATCGGGCGAATCGCTCTGGAACTGAAATCGGAATGCTCACTGACATTTTCCCCTCTCCGAAAGTCTGAAAAATGATGGAAAAATGACTAAGTCCAAAAAAATTTTTTTTTAACTTTTTTAAATTTTACCCCTATGGGATATACATTCTACCCACACACATTTGGAACTCTCCTGGGGTACCCTCACACATATTATTCCCTCATTTAATGGATATTTTCACCAAAAAGTGAAGTTTTCAAAAAGTCAGAAAATTTCCTGAAAACGACTTAATATCAAGGACTCATCGGGCGAATCACTCTGGAACTGAAATCGGAATACTCACTGACATTTTCCCCTCTCCGAAAGTCTGAAAAATGATGGAAAAATGACTAAGTCCAAAAAAATTTTTTTTTTACTTTTTTCAATTTTACCCCTGTGGGATATACATTCTACCCACACACATTTGGAACTCTCCTGGGGTACCCTCACACATATTATTCCCTCATTTAATGGATATTTTCACCAAAAAGTGAAGTTTTCAAAAAGTCAGAAAATTGGCTGAAAACGACTTAATATCAAGGACTCATCGGGCGAATCACTCTGGAACTGAAATCGGAATACTCACAGACATTTTCCCCTCTCCGAAAGTCTGAAAAATGATGGAAAAATGACTAAGTCCAAAAAAATTTTTTTTCAACTTTTTTCAATTTTACCCCCATGGGATATATATTCTACCCACACACATTTGGAACTCTCCTGGGGTACCCTCACACATATTATTCCCTCATTTAATGGATATTTTCACCAAAAAGTGAAGTTTTCAAAAAGTCAGAAAATTGGCTGAAAACGACTTAATATCAAGGACTCATCGGGCGAATCGCTCTGGAACTGAAATCGGAATGCTCACTGACATTTTTCCCTCTCCGAAAGTCTGAAAAATGATGGAAAAATGACTAAGTCCAAAAAAATTTTTTTTTAACTTTTTTAAATTTTACCCCCATGGGATATATATTCTACCCACACACATTTGGAACTCTCCTGGGGTACCCTCACACATATTATTCCCTCATTTAATGGATATTTTCACCAAAAAGTGAAGTTTTCAAAAAGTCAGAAAATTTCCTGAAAACGACTTAATATCAAGGACTCATCGGGCGAATCACTCTGGAACTGAAATCGGAATACTCACTGACATTTTCCCCTCTCCGAAAGTCTGAAAAATGATGGAAAAATGACTAAGTCCAAAAAAATTTTTTTTTTACTTTTTTCAATTTTACCCCTGTGGGATATACATTCTACCCACACACATTTGGAACTCTCCTGGGGTACCCTCACACATATTATTCCCTCATTTAATGGATATTTTCACCAAAAAGTGAAGTTTTCAAAAAGTCAGAAAATTGGCTGAAAACGACTTAATATCAAGGACTCATCGGGCGAATCACTCTGGAACTGAAATCGGAATACTCACTGACATTTTCCCCTCTCCGAAAGTCTGAAAAATGATGGAAAAATGACTAAGTCCAAAAAAAAATTTTTTTTTTACTTTTTTCAATTTTACCCCCATGGGATATATATTGTACCCACACACATTTGGAACTCTCCTGGGGTACCCTCACACATATTATTCCCTCATTTAATGGTTATTTTCACCAAAAAGTGAAGTTTTCAAAAAGTCAGAAAATTGGCTGAAAACGACTTAATATCAAGGGCTCATCGGGCAAATCGCTCTGGAACTGAAATCGGAATACTCACTGACATTTTCCCCTCTCCGAAAGTCTGAAAAATGATGGAAAAATGACTAAGTCCAAAAAAATTTTTTTAAAACTTATTTCAATTTTACCCCTATGGGATATACATTCTACCCACACACATTTGGAACTCTCCTGGGGTACCCTCACACATATTATTCCCTCATTTAATGGTTATTTTCACCAAAAAATGAAGTTTTCAAAAAGTCAGAAAATTGGCTGAAAACGACTTAATATCAAGGACTCATCGTGCGAATCACTCTGGAACTGAAATCAGAATACTCACTGACATTTTCCCCTCTCCGAATGTCTGAAAAATGATGGAAAAATGACTAAGTCCAAAAAACATTTTTTTCAACTTTTTTCAATTTTACCCCCATGGGATATATATTGTACCCACACACATTTGGAACTCTCCTGGGGTACCCTCACACATATTATTCCCTCATTTAATGGTTATTTTCACCAAAAAGTGAAGTTTTCAAAAAGTCAGAAAATTGGCTGAAAACGACTTAATATCAAGGACTCATCGGGCGAATCGCTCTGGAACTGAAATCGGAATACTCACTGACATTTTCCCCTCTCCGAAAGTCTGAAAAATGATGGAAAAATGACTAAGTCCAAAAAAATTTTTTTTTACCTTTTTTTAATTTTACCCCCATGGGATATATATTCTACCCACACACATTTGGAACTCTCCTGGGGTACCCTCACACATATTATTCCCTCATTTAATGGATATTTTCACCAAAAAGTGAAGTTTTCAAAAAGTCAGAAAATTGGCTGAAAACGACTTAATATCAAGGACTCATCCGGCGAATCACTCTGGAACTGAAATCGGAATACTCACTGACATTTTCCCCTCTCCGAAAGTCTGAAAAATGATGGAAAAATGACTAAGTCCAAAAAAATTTTTTTTTTACTTTTTTCAATTTTACCCCTGTGGGATATACATTCTACCCACGCACATTTGGAACTCTCCTGGTGTACCCTCACACATATTATTCCCTCATTTAATGGATATTTTCACCAAAAAGTGAAGTTTTCAAAAAGTCAGAAAATTGGCTGAAAACGACTTAATATCAAGGACTCATCGGGCGAATCACTCTGGAACTGAAATCGGAATACTCACTGACATTTTCCCCTCTCCGAAAGTCTGAAAAATGATGGAAAAATGACTAAGTCCAAAAAAAAATTTTTTTTTTACTTTTTTCAATTTTACCCCCATGGGATATATATTGTACCCACACACATTTGGAACTCTCCTGGGGTACCCTCACACATATTATTCCCTCATTTAATGGATATTTTCACCAAAAAGTGAAGTTTTCAAAAAGTCAGAAAATTTCCTGAAAACGACTTAATATCAAGGACTCATCGGGCGAATCACTCTGGAACTGAAATCGGAATACTCACTGACATTTTCCCCTCTCCGAAAGTCTGAAAAATGATGGAAAAATGACGAAGTCCAAATAAAATTTTTTTTTACTTTTTTCAATTTTACCCCTGTGGGATATATATTGTACCCACACACATTTGGAACTCTCCTGGTGTACCCTCACACATATTATTCCCTCATTTAATGGTTATTTTCACCAAAAAGTGAAGTTTTCAAAAAGTCAGAAAATTGGCTGAAAACGACTTAATATCAAGGACTCATCGGGCGAATCGCTCTGGAACTGAAATCGGAATACTCACTGACATTTTCCCCTCTCCGAAAGTCTGAAAAATGATGGAAAAATGACTAAGTCCAAAAAAATTTTTTTAAAACTTTTTTCAATTTTACCCCTATGGGATATACATTCTACCCACACACATTTGGAACTCTCCTGGGGTACCCTCACACATATTATTCCCTCATTTAATGGTTATTTTCACCAAAAAATGAAGTTTTCAAAAAGTCAGAAAATAGGCTGAAAACGACTTAATATCAAGGACTCATCGGGCGAATCACTCTGGAACTGAAATCGGAGTACTCACTGACGTTTTCCCCTCTCCGAAAGTCTGAAAAATGATGGAAAAATGACTAAGTCCAAAAAAATTTTTTTAAAACTTTTTTCAATTTTACCCCTATGGGATATACATTCTACCCACACAGATTTGGAACTCTCCTGGGGTACCCTCACACATATTATTCCCTCATTTAATGGTTATTTTCACCAAAAAATGAAGTTTTCAAAAAGTCAGAAAATTGGCTGAAAACGACTTAATATCAAGGACTCATCGGGCGAATCACTCTGGAACTGAAATCGGAATACTCACTGACATTTTCCCCTCTCCGAAAGTCTGAAAAATGATGGAAAAATGACTAAGTCCAAAAAAATTTTTTTTCAACTTTTTTCAATTTTACCCCCATGGGATATATATTCTACCCACACACATTTGGAACTCTCCTGGGGTACCCTCACACATATTATTCCCTCATTTAATGGATATTTTCACCAAAAAGTGAAGTTTTCAAAAAGTCAGAAAATTGGCTGAAAACGACTTAATATCAAGGACTCATCGGGCGAATCACTCTGGAACTGAAATCGGAATACTCACTGACATTTTCCCCTCTCCGAAAGTCTGAAAAATGATGGAAAAATGACAAAGTCCAAAAAAATTTTTTTTTTACTTTTTTCAATTTTACCCCTGTGGGATATACATTCTACCCACGCACATTTGGAACTCTCCTGGTGTACCCTCACACATATTATTCCCTCATTTAATGGATATTTTCACCAAAAAGTGAAGTTTTCAAAAAGTCAGAAAATTGGCTGAAAACGACTTAATATC
The DNA here is from genome assembly GCF_046119375.1 of Phyllobates terribilis. Classification (NCBI taxonomy): domain Eukaryota; kingdom Metazoa; phylum Chordata; class Amphibia; order Anura; family Dendrobatidae; genus Phyllobates; species Phyllobates terribilis. Next base: position 4,934,723 of record NW_027362873.1, on the reverse strand, counting down.
AAGGACTCATCGGGCGAATCGCTATGGAACTGAAATCGGAATACTCACTGACATTTTCCCCTCTCCGAATGTCTGAAAAATGATGGAAACATGACTAAGTCCAAAAAACAATTTTTTCAACTTTTTTCAATTTTACCCCCATGGGATATATATTGTACCCACACACATTTGGAACTCTCCTGGGGTACCCTCACACATATTATTCCCTCATTTAATGGTTATTTTCACCAAAAAATGAAGTTTTCAAAAAGTCAGAAAATTGGCTGAAAACGACTTAATATCAAGGACTCATCGTGCGAATCACTCTGGAACTGAAATCGGAATACTCACTGACATTTTCCCCTCTCCGAAAGTCTGAAAAATGATGGAAAAATGACGAAGTCCAAAAAAATTTTTTTTTTACTTTTTTCAATTTTACCCCTGTGGGATATACATTCTACCCACGCACATTTGGAACTCTCCTGGTGTACCCTCACACATATTATTCCCTCATTTAATGGATATTTTCACCAAAAAGTGAAGTTTTCAAAAAGTCAGAAAATTGGCTGAAAACGACTTAATATCAAGGACTCATCGGGCGAATCGCTATGGAACTGAAATCGGAATACTCACTGACATTTTCCCCTCTCCGAAAGTCTGAAAAATGATGGAAAAATGACTAAGACCAAAAAAAAATTTTTTTTTTTACTTTTTTCAATTTTACCCCTGTGGGATATACATTCTACCCACACACATTTGGATCTCTCCTGGGGTACCCTCACACATATTATTCCCTCATTTAATGGATATTTTCACCAAAAAGTGAAGTTTTCAAAAAGTCAGAAAATTGGCTGAAAACGACTTAATATCAAGGGCTCATCGGGCGAATCACTCTGGAACTGAAATCGGAGTACTCACTGACGTTTTCCCCTCTCCGAAAGTCTGAAAAATGATGGAAAAATGACTAAGTCCAAAAAAATTTTTTTAAAACTTTTTTCAATTTTACCCCTATGGGATATACATTCTACCCACACACATTTGGAACTCTCCTGGGGTACCCTCACACATATTATTCCCTCATTTAATGGTTATTTTCACCAAAAAATGAAGTTTTCAAAAAGTCAGAAAATTGGCTGAAAACGACTTAATATCAAGGACTCATCGTGCGAATCACTCTGGAACTGAAATCGGAATACTCACTGACATTTTCCCCTCTCCGAATGTCTGAAAAATGATGGAAAAATGACTAAGTCCAAAAAAATTTTTTTTCAACTTTTTTCAATTTTACTCCCATGGGATATATATTCTACCCACACACATTTGGAACTCTCCTGGGGTACCCTCACACATATTATTCCCTCATTTAATGGATATTTTCACCAAAAAGTGAAGTTTTCAAAAAGTCAGAAAATTGGCTGAAAACGACTTAATATCAAGGACTCATCGGGCAAATCACTCTGGAACTGAAATCGGAATACTCACAGACATTTTCCCCACTCCGAAAGTCTGAAAAATGATGGAAAAATGACTAAGTCCAAAAAAATTTTTTTTCAACTTTTTTCAATTTTACCCCCATGGGATATATATTCTACCCACACACATTTGGAACTCTCCTGGGGTACCCTCACACATATTATTCCCTCATTTAATGGATATTTTCACCAAAAAGTGAAGTTTTCAAAAAGTCAGAAAATTGGCTGAAAACGACTTAATATCAAGGACTCATCGGGCGAATCACTCTGGAACTGAAATCGGAATACTCACTGACATTTTCCCCTCTCCGAAAGTCTGAAAAATGATGGAAAAATGACGAAGTCCAAAAAAATTTTTTTTTTACTTTTTTCAATTTTACCCCTGTGGGATATACATTCTACCCACGCACATTTGGAACTCTCCTGGTGTACCCTCACACATATTATTCCCTCATTTAATGGATATTTTCACCAAAAAGTGAAGTTTTCAAAAAGTCAGAAAATTGGCTGAAAACGACTTAATATCAAGGACTCATCGGGCGAATCACTCTGGAACTGAAATCGGAATACTCACTGACATTTTCCCCTCTCCGAAAGTCTGAAAAATGATGGAAAAATGACTAAGTCCAAAAAAAATTTTTTTTTTTTCCTTTTTTCAATTTTACCCCCATGGGATATATATTGTACCCACACACATTTGGAACTCTCCTGGGGTACCCTCACACATATTATTCCCTCATTTAATGGTTATTTTCACCAAAAAGTGAAGTTTTCAAAAAGTCAGAAAATTGGCTGAAAACGACTTAATATCAAGGACTTATCGGGCGAATCGCTCTGGAACTGAAATCGGAATACTCACTGACATTTTCCCCTCTCCGAAAGTCTGAAAAATGATGGAAAAATGACTAAGTCCAAAAAAATTTTTTTAAAACTTTTTTCAATTTTACCCCTATGGGATATACATTCTACCCACACACATTTGGAACTCTCCTGGGGTACCCTCACACATATTATTCCCTCATTTAATGGTTATTTTCACCAAAAAATTAAGTTTTCAAAAAGTCAGAAAATTGGCTGAAAACGACTTAATATCAAGGACTCATCGTGCGAATCACTCTGGAACTGAAATCGGAATACTCACTGACATTTTCCCCTCTCCGAATGTCTGAAAAATGATGGAAAAATGACTAAGTCCAAAAAACATTTTTTTCAACTTTTTTCAATTTTACCCCCATGGGATATATATTGTACCCACACACATTTGGAACTCTCCTGGGGTACCCTCACACATATTATTCCCTCATTTAATGGTTATTTTCACCAAAAAGTGAAGTTTTCAAAAAGTCAGAAAATTGGCTGAAAACGACTTAATATCTAGGACTCATCGGCCGAATCGCTCTGGAACTGAAATCGGAATACTCACTGACATTTTCCCCACTCCGAAAGTCTGAAAAATGATGGAAAAATGACTAAGTCCAAAAAAATTTTTTTTCAACTTTTTTCAATTTTACCCCCATGGGATATATATTCTACCCACACACATTTGGAACTCTCCTGGGGTACCCTCACACATATTATTCCCTCATTTAATGGATATTTTCACCAAAAAGTGAAGTTTTCAAAAAGTCAGAAAATTGGCTGAAAACGACTTAATATCAAGGACTCATTGGGCGAATCGCTCTGGAACTGAAATCGGAATACTCACTGACATTTTCCCCTCTCCGAAAGTCTGAAAAATGATGGAAAAATGACTAAGTCCAAAAAAATTTTTTTAAAACTTTTTTCAATTTTACCCCTATGGGATATACATTCTACCCACACACATTTGGAACTCTCCTGGGGTACCCTCACACATATTATTCCCTCATTTAATGGTTATTTTCACCAAAAAATGAAGTTTTCAAAAAGTCAGAAAATTGGCTGAAAACGACTTAATATCAAGGACTCATCGTGCGAATCACTCTGGAACTGAAATCGGAATACTCACTGACATTTTCCCCTCTCCGAATGTCTGAAAAATGATGGAAAAATGACTAAGTCCAAAAAAATTTTTTTAAAACTTTTTTCAATTTTACCCCTATGGGATATACATTCTACCCACACACATTTGGAACTCTCCTGGGGTACCCTCACACATATTATTCCCTCATTTAATGGTTATTTTCACCAAAAAATGAAGTTTTCAAAAAGTCAGAAAATTGGCTGAAAACGACTTAATATCAAGGACTCATCGTGCGAATCACTCTGGAACTGAAATCGGAATACTCACTGACATTTTCCCCTCTCCGAATGTCTGAAAAATGATGGAAACATGACTAAGTCCAAAAAACAATTTTTTCAACTTTTTTCAATTTTACCCCCATGGGATATATATTGTACCCACACACATTTGGAACTCTCCTGGGGTACCCTCACACATATTATTCCCTCATTTAATGGTTATTTTCACCAAAAAGTGAAGTTTTCAAAAAGTCAGAAAATTGGCTGAAAACGACTTAATATCAAGGACTCATCGGGCGAATCGCTCTGGAACTGAAATCGGAATACTCACTGATATTTTCCCCTCTCCGAAAGTCTGAAAAATGATGGAAAAATGACTAAGTCCAAAAAAAAATTTTTTTTTTTACTTTTTTCAATTTTACCCCTGTGGGATATACATTCTACCCACACACATTTGGATCTCTCCTGGGGTACCCTCACACATATTATTCCCTCATTTAATGGATATTTTCACCAAAAAGTGAAGTTTTCAAAAAGTCAGAAAATTGGCTGAAAACGACTTAATATCAAGGACTCATCGGGCGAATCGCTCTGGAACTGAAATCGGAGTACTCACTGACGTTTTCCCCTCTCCGAAAGTCTGAAAAATGATGGAAAAATGACTAAGTCCAAAAAAATTTTTTTAAAACTTTTTTCAATTTTACCCCTATGGGATATACATTCTACCCACACACATTTGGAACTCTCCTGGGGTACCCTCACACATATTATTCCCTCATTTAATGGTTATTTTCACCAAAAAATGAAGTTTTCAAAAAGTCAGAAAATTGGCTGAAAACGACTTAATATCAAGGACTCATCGTGCGAATCACTCTGGAACTGAAATCGGAATACTCACTGACATTTTCCCCTCTCCGAATGTCTGAAAAATGATGGAAAAATGACTAAGTCCAAAAAACATTTTTTTCAACTTTTTTCAATTTTACCCCCATGGGATATATATTGTACCCACACACATTTGGAACTCTCCTGGGGTACCCTCACACATATTATTCCCTCATTTAATGGATATTTTCACCAAAAAGTGAAGTTTTCAAAAAGTCAGAAAATTTCCTGAAAACGACTTAATATCAAGGACTCATCGGGCGAATCACTCTGGAACTGAAATCGGAATACTCACTGACATTTTCCCCTCTCCGAAAGTCTGAAAAATGATGGAAAAATGACGAAGTCCAAAAAAATTTTTTTTTTACTTTTTTCAATTTTACCCCTGTGGGATATACATTCTACCCACGCACATTTGGAACTCTCCTGGTGTACCCTCACACATATTATTCCCTCATTTAATGGATATTTTCACCAAAAAGTGAAGTTTTCAAAAAGTCAGAAAATTGGCTGAAAACGACTTAATATCAAGGACTCATCGGGCGAATCACTCTGGAACTGAAATCGGAATACTCACTGACATTTTCCCCTCTTCGAAAGTCTGAAAAATGATGGAAAAATGACTAAGTCCAAAAAAAATTTTTTTTTTTACGTTTTTCAATTTTACCCCCATGGGATATATATTGTACCCACACACATTTGGAACTCTCCTGGGGTACCCTCACACATATTATTCCCTCATTTAATGGATATTTTCACCAAAAAGTGAAGTTTTCAAAAAGTCAGAAAATTTCCTGAAAACGACTTAATATCAAGGACTCATCGGGCGAATCACTCTGGAACTGAAATCGGAATACTCACAGACATTTTCCCCTCTCCGAAAGTCTGAAAAATGATGGAAAAATGACTAAGTCCAAAAAAATTTTTTTTCAACTTTTTTCAATTTTACCCCCATGGGATATATATTCTACCCACACACATTTGGAACTCTCCTGGGGTACCCTCACACATATTATTCCCTCATTTAATGGTTATTTTCACCAAAAAGTGAAGTTTTCAAAAAGTCAGAAAATTGGCTGAAAACGACTTAATATCAAGGACTCATCGGGCGAATCGCTCTGGAACTGAAATCGGAATACTCACTGACATTTTCCCCTCTCCGAAAGTCTGAAAAATGATGGAAAAATGACTAAGTCGAAAAAAATTTTTTTTTACCTTTTTTTAATTTTACCCCTGTGGGATATACATTCTACCCACGCACATTTGGAACTCTCCTGGTGTACCCTCACACATATTATTCCCTCATTTAATGGATATTTTCACCAAAAAGTGAAGTTTTCAAAAAGTCAGAAAATTGGCTGAAAACGACTTAATATCAAGGACTCATCGGGCGAATCACTCTGGAACTGAAATCGGAGTACTCACTGACATTTTCCCCTCTCCGAAAGTCTGAAAAATGATGGAAAAATGACTAAGTCCAAAAAAATTTTTTTTAAACTTTTTTCAATTTTACCCCTATGAGATATACATTCTACCCACACACATTTGGAACTCTCCTGGGGTACCCTCACACATATTATTCCCTCATTTAATGGTTATTTTCACCAAAAAATGAAGTTTTCAAAAAGTCAGAAAATTGGCTGAAAACGACTTAATATCAAGGACTCATCGTGCGAATCACTCTGGAACTGAAATCGGAATACTCACTGACATTTTCCCCTCTCCGAATGTCTGAAAAATGATGGAAAAATGACTAAGTCCAAAAAACATTTTTTTCAACTTTTTTCAATTTTACCCCCATGGGATATATATTGTGCCCACACACATTTGGAACTCTCCTGGGGTACCCTCACACATATTATTCCCTCATTTAATGGTTATTTTCACCAAAAAGTGAAGTTTTCAAAAAGTCAGAAAATTGGCTGAAAACGACTTAATATCAAGGACACATCGGGCGAATCGCTCTGGAACTGAAATCGCAATGCTCACTGACATTTTCCCCTCTCCGAAAGTCTGAAAAATGATGTAAAAATGACTAAGTCCAAAAAAATTTTTTTTTTACTTTTTTCAATTTTACCCCTGTGGGATATACATTCTACCCACACACATTTGGATCTCTCCTGGGGTACCCTCACACATATTATTCCCTCTTTTAATGGTTATTTTCACCAAAAAATGAAGTTTTCAAAAAGTCAGAAAATTGGCTGAAAATGACTTAATATCAAGGACTCATCGGGCGAATCACTCTGGAACTGAAATCGGAATGCTCACTGACATTTTCCCCTCTCCGAAAGTCTGAAAAATGATGGAAAAATGACTAAGTCCAAAAAACATTTTTTTCAACATTTTTCAATTTCACCCCCGTGGGATATATATTCTACCCACTCACATTTGGTACTCTCCTGGGGTACCCTCACACATATTATTCCCTCATTTAATGGTTATTTTCACCAAAAAATGAAGTTTTCAAAAAGTCAGAAAATTGCCTGTAAACGACTTAATATCAAGGACTCATCGGGCGAATCGCTCTGGAACTGAAATCGGAATGCTCACTGACATTTTTCCCTCTCCGAAAGTCTGAAAAATGATGGAAAAATGACTAAGTCCAAAAAAATTTTTTTTTTTACTTGTTTCAATTTTACCCGTGTGGAATATACATTCTACCCACACACATTTGGATCTCTCCTGGGGTACCCTCACACATATTATTCCCTCATTTAATATATATTTTCACCAAAAAGTGAAGTTTTCATAAAGTCAGAAAATTGGCTGAAAACGACTTAATATCAAGGACTCATCGAGCGAATCACTCTGGAACTGAAATCGGAATACTCACTGACATTTGCCCCTCTCCGAAAGTCTGAAAAATGATGGAAAAATGACTAAGTCGAAAAAACATTTTTTTCAACTTTTTTCAATTTCACCCCCGTGGGATATATATTCTACCCACTCACATTTGGTACTCTCCTGGGGTACCCTCACACATATTATTCCCTCATTTAATGGTTATTTTCACCAAAAAATGAAGTTTTCAAAAAGTCAGAAAATTGCCTGTAAACGACTTAATATCAAGGACTCATCGGGCGAATCGCTCTGGATCTGAAATCGGAATGCTCACTGACATTTTTCCCTCTCCGAAAGTCTGAAAAATGATGGAAAAATGACTAAGTCCAAAAAAATTTTTTTTTAACTTTTTTCAATTTTACCCCCATGGGATATATATTCTACCCACACACATTTGGAACTCTCCTGGGGTACCCTCACACATATTATTCCCTCATTTAATGGTTATTTTCACCAAAAAACGAAGTTTTCAAAAAGTCAGAAATTTGGCTGAAAACGACTTAATATCAAGGACTCATCGGGCGAATCACTCTGGAACTGAAATCGGAATGCTCACTGACATTTTTCCCTCTCCAAAAATCTGAAAAATGATGGAAAAATGACTAAGTCCAAAAAAATTTTTTTTTTACTTTTTTCAATTTTACCCCCATGGGATATATATTGTACCCACACACATTTGCAACTCTCCTGGGGTACCCTCACACATATTATTCCCTCATTTAATGGATATTTTCACCAAAAAGTGAAGTTTTCAAAAAGTCAGAAAATTGGCTGAAAACGACTTAATATCAAGGACTCATCGGGCGAATCGCTCTGGAACTGAAATCGGAATGCTCACTGACATTTTCCCCTCTCCGAAAGTCTGAAAAATGATGGAAAAATGACTAAGTCCAAAAAACATTTTTTTCAACTTTTTTCAATTTTACCCCCATGGGATATATATTCTACCCACACATATTTGGAAGTCTCCTGGGGTACCCTCACACATATTATTCCCTCATTTAATGGATATTTTCACCAAAAAATGAAGTTTTCAAAAAGTCAGAAAATTAGCTGAATACGACTTAATATCAAGGACTCATCGGGCGAATCGCTCTGGAACTGAAATCGCAATGCTCACTGACATTTTTCCCTCTCTGAAAGTCTGAAAAATGATGGAATAATGACTAAGTCCAAAAAAATTTTTTTTAAACTTTTTTCAATTTTACCCCCATGGGATATATATTCTACCCACACACATTTGGGACTCTCCTGGGGTACCCTCACACATATTATTCCCTCATTTAATGGATATTTTCACCAAAAAGCGAAGTTTTCAAAAAGTCAGAAAATTGGCTGAAAATGACTTAATATCAAGGACTCATCAGGCGAATCGCTCTGGAACTGAAATCGGAATGCTCACTGACATTTTCCCCTCTCCGAAAGTCTGAAAAATGATGGAAAAATGACTAAGTCCAAAAAAATTTTTTGTTTACTTTTTTCAATTTTACCCCTGTGGGATATACATTCTACCCACACACATTTGGATCTCTCCTGGGGTACCCTCACACATATTATTCCCTCATTTAATGGTTATTTTCACCAAAAAGTGAAGTTTTCAAAAAGTCAGAAAATTGGCTGAAAACGACTTAATATCAAGGACTTATCGGGCGAATAGCTCTGGAACTGAAATCGGAATGCTCACTGACATTTTCCCCTCTCTGAAAGTCTGAAAAATGATGGAAAAATGACTAAGTCCAAAAAATTTTTTTTTTAACTTTTTTCAATTTTACCCCTGTGGAATATACATACTACCCAAACACATTTCGAACTCTCCTGGGGTACCCTCACACATATTATTCCCTCATTTAATGGATATTTTCACCAAAAAGTGAAGTTTTCAAAAAGTCAGAAAATTTGATGAAAACGACTTAATATCAAGGACTCATCGGGCGAATCACTCTGGAACTGAAATCGGAATGCTCACTGACATTTTCCCCTCTCCGAAAGTCTGAAAAATGATGGAAAAATGACTAAGTCCAAAAAACATTTTTTTCAACTTTTTTCAATTTTACCCCCGTGGGATATATATTCTGCCCACACTCATTTGGAAGTCTCCTGGGGTACCCTCGCACATATTATTCCCTCATTTAATGGATAGTTTCACCAAAAAGTGAAGTTTTCAAAAAGTCAGAAAATTGGCTGAAAACGACTTAATATCAAGGACTCATCGGGCGAATCACTCTGGAACTGAAATCGGAATACTCACCTACATTTTCCCCTCTCCGAAGGTCTGAAAAATGATGGAAAAATGACTAAGTCCAAAAAACATTTTTTTCAACTTTTTTCAATTTTACCCCCGTGGGATATATATTCTACCCACACACATTTGGAACTCTCCTGGGGTACCCTCGCACATATTATTCCCTCATTTAATGGATATTTTCACCAAAAAGTGAAGTTTTCAAAAAGTCAGAAAATTGTCTGAAAACGACTTAATATCAAGGACTCATCGGGCGAATCACTCTGGAACTGAAATCGGAATACTCATTGACATTTTCCCCTCTCCGAAAGTCTGAAAAATGATGGAAAAATGACTAAGTCCAAAAAACATTTTTTTTAACTTTTTTCAATTTTACCCCCATGGGATATATATTCTACCCACACACATTTGGAACTCTCCTGGGGTACCCTCACACATATTAGTCCCTCATTTAATGGTTATTTTCACCAAAAAATGAAGTTTTCAAAAAGTCAGAAAATTGCCTGTAAACGACTTAATATCAAGGACTCATCGGGCGAATCGCTCTGGAACTGAAATCGGAATGCTCACTGACATTTTTCCCTCTCCGAAAGTCTGAAAAATGATGGAAAAATGACTAAGTCCAAAAAAATTTTTTTTTTACTTTTTTCAATTTTACCCCTGTGGAATATACATTCTACCCACACACATTTGGATCTCTCCTGGGGTACCCTCACACATATTATTCCCTCATTTAATGGATATTTTCACCAAAAAGTGAAGTTTTCAAAAAGTCAGAAAATTGGCTGAAAACGACTTAATATCAAGGACTCATCGGGCGAATCACTCTGGAACTGAAATCGGAATACTCACTGACATTTTCCCCTCTTCGAAAGTCTGAAAAATGATGGAAAAATGACTAAGACCAAAAAACATTTTTTTTTACTTTTTTCAATTTTACCCCCATGGGATATATATTGTACCCACACACATTTGCAACTCTCCTGGGGTACCCTCACACATATTATTCCCTCATTTAATGGATATTTTCACCAAAAAGTGAAGTTTTCAAAAAGTCAGAAAATTGGCTGAAAACGACTTAATATCAGGGACTCATCGGGCGAATCGCTCTGGAACTGAAATCGGAATGCTCACTGACATTTTCCCCTCTCCGAAAGTCTGAAAAATGATGGAAAAATTACTAAGTCCAAAAAAATTTTTTTTTCACTTTTTTCAATTTTACCCCTGTGGGATATACATTCTACGCACACACATTTGGATATCTCCTGGGGTACCCTCACACATATTATTCCCTCATTTAATGGATATTTTCACCAAAAAGTGAAGTTTCAAAAAGTCAGAAAATTGGCTGAAAACGACTTAATATCAAGGACTCATCGGGCGAATAGCTCTGGAACTGAAATCGGAATACTCACTGACATTTTTCCCTCTCCAAAAATCTGAAAAATGATGGAAAAATGACTAAGTCCAAAAAACATTTTTTTCAACTTTTTTCAATTTTACCCCCATGGGATATATATTCTACCCACACATATTTGGAACTCTCCTGGGGTACCCTCACACTTATTATTCCCTCATTTAATGGTTATTTTCACCAAAAAATGAAGTTTTCAAAAAGTCAGAAAATTGGCTGAAAACGACTTAATATCAAGGACTCATCGGGCGAATCGCTCAGGAACTGATATCGGAATGCTCACTGACATTTTTCCCTCTCCGAAAGTCTGAAAAATGATGGAAAAATGACTAAGACCAAAAAAATTTTTTTTTTACTTTTTTCAATTTTACCCCTGTGGGATATACATTCTATCCACACACATTTGGATCTCTCCTGGGGTACCCTCACACATATTATTCCCTCATTTAATGGATATTTTCACCAAAAAGTGAATTTTTCAAAAAGTCAGAAAATTGGCTGAAAACGACTTAATATCAAGGACTCATCGGGCGAATCGCTCTGGAACTGAAATCGGAATGCTCACTGACATTTTCCCCTCTCCGAAAGTCTGAAAAATGATGGAAAAATGACTAAGTCCAAAAAACATTTTTTTCAACTTTTTTCAATTTTACCCCCATGGGATATATATTCTACCCACACATATTTGGAACTCTCCTGGGGTACCCTCACACTTATTATTCCCTCATTTAATGGTTATTTTCACCAAAAAATGAAGTTTTCAAAAAGTCAGAAAATTGGCTGAAAACGACTTAATATCAAGGACTCATCGGGCGAATCGCTCAGGAACTGATATCGGAATGCTCACTGACATTTTTCCCTCTCCGAAAGTCTGAAAAATGATGGAAAAATGACTAAGACCAAAAAAATTTTTTTTTTACTTTTTTCAATTTTACCCCTGTGGGATATACATTCTACCCACACACATTTGGAACTCTCCTGGGGTACCCTCACACATATTATTCCCTCATTTAATGGATATTTTCACCAAAAAGTGAAGTTTTCAAAAAGTCAGAAAATTGGCTGAAAACGACTTAATATCAAGGACTCATCGGGCGAATCACTCTGGAACTGAAATCGGAATACTCACTGACATTTTCCCCTCTCCGAAAGTATGAAAAATGATGGAAAAATGACTAAGTCCAAAAAATTTTTTTTTTAACTTTTTTCAATTTTACCCCCATGGGATATATATTCTACCCACACACATTTGGAACTCTCCTGGGGTACCCTCACACATATTATTCCCTCATTTAATGGTTATTTTCACCAAAAAATGAAGTTTTCAAAAAGTCAGAAAATTGGCTGAAAACGACTTAATATCAAGGACTCATCGGGCGAATCGCTCAGGAACTGATATCGGAATGCTCACTGACATTTTTCCCTCTCCGAAAGTCTGAAAAATGATGGAAAAATGACTAAGACCAAAAAAATTTTTTTTTTACTTTTTTCAATTTTACCCCTGTGGGATATACATTCTACCCACACACATTTGGATCTCTCCTGGGGTACCCTCACACATATTATTCCCTCATTTAATGGATATTTTCACCAAAAAGTGAATTTTTCAAAAAGTCAGAAAATTGGCTGAAAACGACTTAATATCAAGGACTCATCGGGCGAATCGCTCTGGAACTGAAATCGGAATGCTCACTGACATTTTCCCCTCTCCGAAAGTCTGAAAAATGATGGAAAAATGACTAAGTCCAAAAAACATTTTTTTCAACTTTTTTCAATTTTACCCCCATGGGATATATATTCTACCCACACATATTTGGAACTCTCCTGGGGTACCCTCACACTTATTATTCCCTCATTTAATGGTTATTTTCACCAAAAAATGAAGTTTTCAAAAAGTCAGAAAATTGGCTGAAAACGACTTAATATCAAGGACTCATCGGGCGAATCACTCTGGAACTGAAATCGGAATACTCACTGACATTTTCCCCTCTCCGAAAGTCTGAAAAATGATGGAAAAATGACTAAGTAAAAAAACATTTTTTTCAACTTTTTTCAATTTTACCCCCATGGGATATATATTCTACCCACACATATTTGGAACTCTCCTGGGGTACCCTCACACTTATTATTCCCTCATTTAATGGATATTTTCACCAAAAAATGAAGTTTTCAAAAAGTCAGAAAATTGGCTGAAAACGACTTTTTATCAAGGACTCATCGGGCGAATCACTCTGGAACTGAAATCGGAATACTCACTGACATTTTCCCCTCTCCGAAAGTATGAAAAATGATGGAAAAATGACTAAGTCCAAAAAATTTTTTTTTTAACTTTTTTCAATTTTACCCCCATGGGATATATATTCTACCCACACACATTTGGAACTCTCCTGGGGTACCCTCACACATATTATTCCCTCATTTAATGGTTATTTTCACCAAAAAACGAAGTTTTCAAAAAGTCAGAAAATTGGCTGAAAACGACTTAATATCAAGGACTCATCGGGCGAATCGCTCAGGAACTGATATCGGAATGCTCACTGACATTTTTCCCTCTCCAAAAGTCTGAAAAATGATGGAAAAATGACTAAGTCCAAAAAAATTTTTTTTTTACTTGTTTCAATTTTACCCGTGTGGAATATACATTCTACCCACACACATTTGGATCTCTCCTGGGGTACCCTCACACATATTATTCCCTCATTTAATATATATTTTCACCAAAAAGTGAAGTTTTCAAAAAGTCAGAAAATTGGCTGAAAACGACTTAATATCAAGGACTCATCGGGCGAATCACTCTGGAACTGAAATCGGAATACTCACTGACATTTTCCCCTCTCCGAAAGTCTGAAAAATGATGGAAAAATGACTAAGACCAAAAAACATTTTTTTCAGCTTTTTTCAATTTTACCCCCATGGGATATATATTCTACCCACACACATTTGGAACTCTCCTGGGGTACCCTCACACATATTATTCCCTCATTTAATGGATATTTTCACCAAAAAGTGAAGTTTTCAAAAAGTCAGAAAATTGGCTGAAAACGACTTAATATCAAGGACTCATCGGGCGAATCGCTCTGGAACTGAAATCGGAATGCTCACTGACATTTTCCCCTCTCCGAAAGTCTGAAAAATGCTGGAAAAATTACTAAGACCAAAAAAATTTTTTTTTTACTTTTTTCAATTGTACCCCTGTGGGATATACATTCTTCCCACACACATTTGGAACTCTCCTGGGGTGCCCTCACACATATTATTCCCTCATTTAATGGTTATTTTCACCAAAAAATGAAGTTTTCAAAAAGTCAGAAAATTGGCTGAAAACGACTTAATATCAAGGACTCATCGGGCGAATCACTCTGGAACTGAAATCGGAATACTCACTGACATTTTCCCCTCTCCGAAAGTCTGAAAAATGATGGAAAAATGACTAAGTCCAAAAAATTTTTATTTTTACTTGTTTCAATTTTACCCGTGTGGAATATACATTCTACCCACACACATTTGGATCTCTCCTGGGGTACCCTCACACATATTATTCCCTCATTTAATATATATTTTCACCAAAAAGTGAAGTTTTCAAAAAGTCAGAAAATTGGCTGAAAACGACTTAATATCAAGGACTCATCGGGCGAATCACTCTGGAACTGAAATCGGAATACTCACTGACATTTTCCCCTCTCCGAAAGTCTGAAAAATGATGGAAAAATGACTAAGTCCAAAAAATTTTTATTTTTACTTGTTTCAATTTTACCCATGTGGAATATACATTCTACCCACACACATTTGGATCTCTCCTGGGGTACCCTCACACATATTATTCACTCATTTAATATATATTTTCACCAAAAAGTGAAGTTTTCAAAAAGTCAGAAAATTGGCTGAAAACGACTTAATATCAAGGACTCATCGGGCGAATCACTCTGGAACTGAAATCGGAATACTCACTGACATTTTCCCCTCTCCGAAAGTCTGAAAAATGATGGAAAAATGACTAAGACCAAAAAACATTTTTTTCAGCTTTTTTCAATTTTACCCCCATGGGATATATATTCTACCCACACACATTTGGAACTCTCCTGGGGTACCCTCACACATATTATTCCCTCATTTAATGGATATTTTCACCAAAAAGTGAAGTTTTCAAAAAGTCAGAAAATTGGCTGAAAACGACTTAATATCAAGGACTCATCGGGCGAATCGCTCAGGAACTGATATCGGAATGCTCACTGACATTTTTCCCTCTCCGAAAGTCTGAAAAATGATGGAAAAATGACTAAGACCAAAAAAATTTTTTTTTTACTTTTTTCAATTTTACCCCTGTGGGATATACATTCTACCCACACACATTTGGAACTCTCCTGGGGTACCCTCACACATATTATTCCCTCATTTAATGGATATTTTCACCAAAAAGTGAAGTTTTCAAAAAGTCAGAAAATTGGCTGAAAACGACTTAATATCAAGGACTCATCGGGCGAATCACTCTGGAACTGAAATCGGAATACTCACTGACATTTTCCCCTCTCCGAAAGTATGAAAAATGATGGAAAAATGACTAAGTCCAAAAAATTTTTTTTTTAACTTTTTTCAATTTTACCCCCATGGGATATATATTCTACCCACACACATTTGGAACTCTCCTGGGGTACCCTCACACATATTATTCCCTCATTTAATGGTTATTTTCACCAAAAAACGAAGTTTTCAAAAAGTCAGAAAATTGGCTGAAAACGACTTAATATCAAGGACTCATCGGGCGAATCGCTCAGGAACTGATATCGGAATGCTCACTGACATTTTTCCCTCTCCAAAAGTCTGAAAAATGATGGAAAAATGACTAAGTCCAAAAAAAACATTTTTTTCAACTTTTTTCAATTTTACCCCCATGGGATATATATTCTACCCACACACATTTGGAACTCTCCTGGGGTACCCTCACACTTATTATTCCCTCATTTAATGGTTATTTTCACCAAAAAATGAAGTTTTCAAAAAGTCAGAAAATTGGCTGAAAATGACTTAATATCAATGACTCATCGGGCGAATCGCTCTGGAACTGAAATCGGAATGCTCACTGACATTTTTCCCTCTCCGAAAGTCTGAAAAATGATGGAAAAATGACTAAGTCCAAAAAAATTTTTTTTTTACTTGTTTCAATTTTACCCGTGTGGAATATACATTCTACCCACACACATTTGGATCTCTCCTGGGGTACCCTCACACATATTATTCCCTCATTTAATATATATTTTCACCAAAAAGTGAAGTTTTCAAAAAGTCAGAAAATTGGCTGAAAACGACTTAATATCAAGGACTCATCGGGCGAATCACTCTGGAACTGAAATCGGAATACTCACTGACATTTTCCCCTCTCCGAAAGTCTGAAAAATGATGGAAAAATGACTAAGACCAAAAAACATTTTTTTCAGCTTTTTTCAATTTTACCCCCATGGGATATATATTCTACCCACACACATTTCGAACTCTCCTGGGGTACCCTCACACATATTATTCCCTCATTTAATGGATATTTTCACCAAAAAGTGAAGTTTTCAAAAAGTCAGAAAATTGGCTGAAAACGACTTAATATCAAGGACTCATCGGGCGAATCGCTCTGGAACTGAAATCGGAATGCTCACTGACATTTTCCCCTCTCCGAAAGTCTGAAAAATGCTGGAAAAATGACTAAGACCAAAAAAATTTTTTTTTTACTTTTTTCAATTGTACCCCTGTGGGATATACATTCTTCCCACACACATTTGGAACTCTCCTGGGGTACCCTCACACATATTATTCCCTCATTTAATGGTTATTTTCACCAAAAAATGAAGTTTTCAAAAAGTCAGAAAATTGGCTGAAAACGACTTAATATCAAGGACTCATCGGGCGAATCACTCTGGAACTGAAATCGGAATACTCACTGACATTTTCCCCTCTCCGAAAGTCTGAAAAATGATGGAAAAATGACTAAGTCCAAAAAATTTTTATTTTTACTTGTTTCAATTTTACCCGTGTGGAATATACATTCTACCCACACACATTTGGATCTCTCCTGGGGTACCCTCACACATATTATTCCCTCATTTAATATATATTTTCACCAAAAAGTGAAGTTTTCAAAAAGTCAGAAAATTGGCTGAAAACGACTTAATATCAAGGACTCATCGGGCGAATCACTCTGGAACTGAAATCGGAATACTCACTGACATTTTCCCCTCTCCGAAAGTCTGAAAAATGATGGAAAAATGACTAAGACCAAAAAACATTTTTTTCAGCTTTTTTCAATTTTACCCCCATGGGATATATATTCTACCCACACACATTTGGAACTCTCCTGGGGTACCCTCACACATATTATTCCCTCATTTAATGGATATTTTCACCAAAAAGTGAAGTTTTCAAAAAGTCAGAAAATTGGCTGAAAATGACTTAATATCAAGGACTCACAGGGCGAATCGCTCTGGAACTGAAATCGGAATGCTCACTGACATTTTCCCCTCTCCGAAAGTCTGAAAAATGCTGGAAAAATGACTAAGACCAAAAAAATTTTTTTTTTACTTTTTTCAATTGTACCCCTGTGGGATATACATTCTACCCACACACATTTGGAACTCTCCCGGGGTACCCTCACACATATTATTCCCTCATTTAATGGATATTTTCACCAAAAAATGAAGTTTTCAAAAAGTCAGAAAATTGGCTGAAAACGACTTAATATCAAGGACTCATCGGGCGAATCGCTCAGGAACTGATATCGGAATGCTCACTGACATTTTTCCCTCTCCGAAAGTCTGAAAAATGATGGAAAAATGACTAAGACCAAAAAAATTTTTTTTTTACTTTTTTCAATTTTACCCCTGTGGGATATACATTCTACCCACACACATTTGGAACTCTCCTGGGGTACCCTCACACATATTATTCCCTCATTTAATGGATATTTTCACCAAAAAGTGAAGTTTTCAAAAAGTCAGAAAATTGGCTGAAAACGACTTAATATCAAGGACTCATCGGGCGAATCACTCTGGAACTGAAATCGGAATACTCACTGACATTTTCCCCTCTCCGAAAGTATGAAAAATGATGGAAAAATGACTAAGTCCAAAAAATTTTTTTTTTAACTTTTTTCAATTTTACCCCCATGGGATATATATTCTACCCACACACATTTGGAACTCTCCTGGGGTACCCTCACACATATTATTCCCTCATTTAATGGTTATTTTCACCAAAAAACAAAGTTTTCAAAAAGTCAGAAAATTGGCTGAAAACGACTTAATATCAAGGACTCATCGGGCGAATCGCTCAGGAACTGATATCGGAATGCTCACTGACATTTTTCCCTCTCCAAAAGTCTGAAAAATGATGGAAAAATGACTAAGTCCAAAAAAATTTTTTTTTTACTTTTTTCAATTTTACCCCTGTGGAATATACATTCTACCCACACACATTTGGATCTCTCCTGGGGTACCCTCACACATATTATTCCCTCATTTAATATATATTTTCACCAAAAAGTGAAGTTTTCAAAAAGTCAGAAAATTGGCTGAAAACGACTTAATATCAAGGACTCATCGGGCGAATCACTCTGGAACTGAAATCGGAATACTCACTGACATTTTCCCCTCTCCGAAAGTCTGAAAAATGATGGAAAAATGACTAAGACCAAAAATCATTTTTTTCAGCTTTTTTCAATTTTACCCCCATGGGATATATATTCTACCCACACACATTTGGAACTCTCCTGGGGTACCCTCACACATATTATTCCCTCATTTAATGGATATTTTCACCAAAAAGTGAAGTTTTCAAAAAGTCAGAAAATTGGCTGAAAACGACTTAATATCAAGGACTCATCGGGCGAATCGCTCTGGAACTGAAATCGGAATGCTCACTGACATTTTCCCCTCTCCGAAAGTCTGAAAAATGCTGGAAAAATGACTAAGACCAAAAAAATTTTTTTTTTACTTTTTTCAATTGTACCCCTGTGGGATATACATTCTACCCACACACATTTGGAACTCTCCTGGGGTACCCTCACACATATTATTCCCTCATTTAATGGATATTTTCACCAAAAAGTTAATTTTTCAAAAAGTCAGAAAATTGGCTGAAAACGACTTAATATCAAGGACTCATCGGGCGAATCACTCTGGAACTGAAATCGGAATACTCACTGACATTTTCCCCTCTCCGAAAGTCTGAAAAATGATGGAAAAATGACTAAGTCCAAAAAACATTTTTTTCAACTTTTTTCAATTTTACCCCCATGGGATATATATTCTACCCACACACATTTGGAACTCTCCTGGGGTACCCTCACACATATTATTCCCTCATTTAATGGTTATTTTCACCAAAAAATGAAGTTTTCAAAAAGTCAGAAAATTGGCTGAAAACGACTTAATATCAAGGACTCATCGGGCGAATCACTCTGGAACTGAAATCGGAATACTCACTGACATTTTCCCCTCTCCGAAAGTCTGAAAAATGATGGAAAAATGACTAAGTCCAAAAAATTTTTATTTTTACTTGTTTCAATTTTACCCGTGTGGAATATACATTCTATCCACACACATTTGGATCTCTCCTGGGGTACCCTCACACATATTATTCCCTCATTTAATATATATTTTCACCAAAAAGTGAAGTTTTCAAAAAGTCAGAAAATTGGCTGAAAACGACTTAATATCAAGGACTCATCGGGCGAATCACTCTGGAACTGAAATCGGAATACTCACTGACATTTTCCCCTCTCCGAAAGTCTGAAAAATGATGGAAAAATGACTAAGACCAAAAAACATTTTTTTCAGCTTTTTTCAATTTTACCCCCATGGGATATATATTCTACCCACACACATTTGGAACTCTCCTGGGGTACCCTCACACATATTATTCCCTCATTTAATGGTTATTTTCACCAAAAAACGAAGTTTTCAAAAAGTCAGAAAATTGGCTGAAAACGACTTAATATCAAGGACTCATCGGGCGAATCGCTCTGGAACTGAAATCGGAATGCTCACTGACATTTTTCCCTCTCCAAAAGTCTGAAAAATGATGGAAAAATGACTAAGTCCAAAAAAATTTTTTTTTTACTTTTTTCAATTTTACCCCTGTGGAATATACATTCTACCCACACACATTTGGATCTCTCCTGGGGTACCCTCACACATATTATTCCCTCATTTAATGGATATTTTCACCAAAAAGTGAAGTTTTCAAAAAGTCAGAAAATTGGCTGAAAACGACTTAATATCAAGGACTCATCGGGCGAATCACTCTGGAACTGAAATCGGAGTACTCACTGACATTTTCCCCTCTCTGAAAGTCTGAAAAATGATGGAAAAATGACTAAGTCCAAAAAAAACATTTTTTTCAACTTTTTTCAATTTTACCCCCATGGGATATATATTCTACCCACACACATTTGGAACTCTCCTGGGGTACCCTCACACTTATTATTCCCTCATTTAATGGTTATTTTCACCAAAAAGTGAAGTTTTCAAAAAGTCAGAAAATTGGCTGAAAACGACTTAATATCAAGGACTCATCGGGCGAATCACTCTGGAACTGAAATCGGAATACTCACTGACATTTTCCCCTCTCCGAAAGTCTGAAAAATGATGGAAAAATGACTAAGTCCAAAAAAATTTTTTTTTAACTTTTTTCAATTTTACCCCCATGGGATATATATTCTACCCACACACATTTGGAACTCTCCTGGGGTACCCTCACACATATTATTCCCTCATTTAATGGTTACTTTGTTTACTTTTTTCAATTTTACCCCTGTGGGATATACATTCTACCCACACACATTTGGATCTCTCCTGGGGTACCCTCACACATATTATTCCCTCATTTAATGGTTATTTTCACCAAAAAGTGAAGTTTTCAAAAAGTCAGAAAATTGGCTGAAAACGACTTAATATCAAGGACTTATCGGGCGAATAGCTCTGGAACTGAAATCGGAATGCTCACTGACATTTTCCCCTCTCTGAAAGTCTGAAAAATGATGGAAAAATGACTAAGTCCAAAAAATTTTTTTTTTAACTTTTTTCAATTTTACCCCTGTGGAATATACATACTACCCAAACACATTTCGAACTCTCCTGGGGTACCCTCACACATATTATTCCCTCATTTAATGGATATTTTCACCAAAAAGTGAAGTTTTCAAAAAGTCAGAAAATTTGATGAAAACGACTTAATATCAAGGACTCATCGGGCGAATCACTCTGGAACTGAAATCGGAATGCTCACTGACATTTTCCCCTCTCCGAAAGTCTGAAAAATGATGGAAAAATGACTAAGTCCAAAAAACATTTTTTTCAACTTTTTTCAATTTTACCCCCGTGGGATATATATTCTGCCCACACTCATTTGGAAGTCTCCTGGGGTACCCTCGCACATATTATTCCCTCATTTAATGGATAGTTTCACCAAAAAGTGAAGTTTTCAAAAAGTCAGAAAATTGGCTGAAAACGACTTAATATCAAGGACTCATCGGGCGAATCACTCTGGAACTGAAATCGGAATACTCACCTACATTTTCCCCTCTCCGAAGGTCTGAAAAATGATGGAAAAATGACTAAGTCCAAAAAACATTTTTTTCAACTTTTTTCAATTTTACCCCCGTGGGATATATATTCTACCCACACACATTTGGAACTCTCCTGGGGTACCCTCGCACATATTATTCCCTCATTTAATGGATATTTTCACCAAAAAGTGAAGTTTTCAAAAAGTCAGAAAATTGTCTGAAAACGACTTAATATCAAGGACTCATCGGGCGAATCACTCTGGAACTGAAATCGGAATACTCATTGACATTTTCCCCTCTCCGAAAGTCTGAAAAATGATGGAAAAATGACTAAGTCCAAAAAACATTTTTTTTAACTTTTTTCAATTTTACCCCCATGGGATATATATTCTACCCACACACATTTGGAACTCTCCTGGGGTACCCTCACACATATTAGTCCCTCATTTAATGGTTATTTTCACCAAAAAATGAAGTTTTCAAAAAGTCAGAAAATTGCCTGTAAACGACTTAATATCAAGGACTCATCGGGCGAATCGCTCTGGAACTGAAATCGGAATGCTCACTGACATTTTTCCCTCTCCGAAAGTCTGAAAAATGATGGAAAAATGACTAAGTCCAAAAAAATTTTTTTTTTACTTTTTTCAATTTTACCCCTGTGGAATATACATTCTACCCACACACATTTGGATCTCTCCTGGGGTACCCTCACACATATTATTCCCTCATTTAATGGATATTTTCACCAAAAAGTGAAGTTTTCAAAAAGTCAGAAAATTGGCTGAAAACGACTTAATATCAAGGACTCATCGGGCGAATCACTCTGGAACTGAAATCGGAATACTCACTGACATTTTCCCCTCTTCGAAAGTCTGAAAAATGATGGAAAAATGACTAAGACCAAAAAACATTTTTTTTTACTTTTTTCAATTTTACCCCCATGGGATATATATTGTACCCACACACATTTGCAACTCTCCTGGGGTACCCTCACACATATTATTCCCTCATTTAATGGATATTTTCACCAAAAAGTGAAGTTTTCAAAAAGTCAGAAAATTGGCTGAAAACGACTTAATATCAGGGACTCATCGGGCGAATCGCTCTGGAACTGAAATCGGAATGCTCACTGACATTTTCCCCTCTCCGAAAGTCTGAAAAATGATGAAAAAATTACTAAGTCCAAAAAAATTTTTTTTTCACTTTTTTAAATTTTACCCCTGTGGGATATACATTCTACGCACACACATTTGGATATCTCCTGGGGTACCCTCACACATATTATTCCCTCATTTAATGGATATTTTCACCAAAAAGTGAAGTTTCAAAAAGTCAGAAAATTGGCTGAAAACGACTTAATATCAAGGACTCATCGGGCGAATAGCTCTGGAACTGAAATCGGAATACTCACTGACATTTTTCCCTCTCCAAAAATCTGAAAAATGATGGAAAAATGACTAAGTCCAAAAAACATTTTTTTCAACTTTTTTCAATTTTACCCCCATGGGATATATATTCTACCCACACATATTTGGAACTCTCCTGGGGTACCCTCACACTTATTATTCCCTCATTTAATGGTTATTTTCACCAAAAAATGAAGTTTTCAAAAAGTCAGAAAATTGGCTGAAAACGACTTAATATCAAGGACTCATCGGGCGAATCGCTCAGGAACTGATATCGGAATGCTCACTGACATTTTTCCCTCTCCGAAAGTCTGAAAAATGATGGAAAAATGACTAAGACCAAAAAAATTTTTTTTTTACTTTTTTCAATTTTACCCCTGTGGGATATACATTCTATCCACACACATTTGGATCTCTCCTGGGGTACCCTCACACATATTATTCCCTCATTTAATGGATATTTTCACCAAAAAGTGAATTTTTCAAAAAGTCAGAAAATTGGCTGAAAACGACTTAATATCAAGGACTCATCGGGCGAATCGCTCTGGAACTGAAATCGGAATGCTCACTGACATTTTCCCCTCTCCGAAAGTCTGAAAAATGATGGAAAAATGACTAAGTCCAAAAAACATTTTTTTCAACTTTTTTCAATTTTACCCCCATGGGATATATATTCTACCCACACATATTTGGAACTCTCCTGGGGTACCCTCACACTTATTATTCCCTCATTTAATGGTTATTTTCACCAAAAAATGAAGTTTTCAAAAAGTCAGAAAATTGGCTGAAAACGACTTAATATCAAGGACTCATCGGGCGAATCGCTCAGGAACTGATATCGGAATGCTCACTGACATTTTTCCCTCTCCGAAAGTCTGAAAAATGATGGAAAAATGACTAAGACCAAAAAAATTTTTTTTTTACTTTTTTCAATTTTACCCCTGTGGGATATACATTCTACCCACACACATTTGGAACTCTCCTGGGGTACCCTCACACATATTATTCCCTCATTTAATGGATATTTTCACCAAAAAGTGAAGTTTTCAAAAAGTCAGAAAATTGGCTGAAAACGACTTAATATCAAGGACTCATCGGGCGAATCACTCTGGAACTGAAATCGGAATACTCACTGACATTTTCCCCTCTCCGAAAGTATGAAAAATGATGGAAAAATGACTAAGTCCAAAAAATTTTTTTTTTAACTTTTTTCAATTTTACCCCCATGGGATATATATTCTACCCACACACATTTGGAACTCTCCTGGGGTACCCTCACACATATTATTCCCTCATTTAATGGTTATTTTCACCAAAAAATGAAGTTTTCAAAAAGTCAGAAAATTGGCTGAAAACGACTTAATATCAAGGACTCATCGGGCGAATCGCTCAGGAACTGATATCGGAATGCTCACTGACATTTTTCCCTCTCCGAAAGTCTGAAAAATGATGGAAAAATGACTAAGACCAAAAAAATTTTTTTTTTACTTTTTTCAATTTTACCCCTGTGGGATATACATTCTACCCACACACATTTGGATCTCTCCTGGGGTACCCTCACACATATTATTCCCTCATTTAATGGATATTTTCACCAAAAAGTGAATTTTTCAAAAAGTCAGAAAATTGGCTGAAAACGACTTAATATCAAGGACTCATCGGGCGAATCGCTCTGGAACTGAAATCGGAATGCTCACTGACATTTTCCCCTCTCCGAAAGTCTGAAAAATGATGGAAAAATGACTAAGTCCAAAAAACATTTTTTTCAACTTTTTTCAATTTTACCCCCATGGGATATATATTCTACCCACACATATTTGGAACTCTCCTGGGGTACCCTCACACTTATTATTCCCTCATTTAATGGTTATTTTCACCAAAAAATGAAGTTTTCAAAAAGTCAGAAAATTGGCTGAAAACGACTTAATATCAAGGACTCATCGGGCGAATCACTCTGGAACTGAAATCGGAATACTCACTGACATTTTCCCCTCTCCGAAAGTCTGAAAAATGATGGAAAAATGACTAAGTCCAAAAAACATTTTTTTCAACTTTTTTCAATTTTACCCCCATGGGATATATATTCTACCCACACATATTTGGAACTCTCCTGGGGTACCCTCACACTTATTATTCCCTCATTTAATGGATATTTTCACCAAAAAATGAAGTTTTCAAAAAGTCAGAAAATTGGCTGAAAACGACTTTTTATCAAGGACTCATCGGGCGAATCACTCTGGAACTGAAATCGGAATACTCACTGACATTTTCCCCTCTCCGAAAGTATGAAAAATGATGGAAAAATGACTAAGTCCAAAAAATTTTTTTTTTAACTTTTTTCAATTTTACCCCCATGGGATATATATTCTACCCACACACATTTGGAACTCTCCTGGGGTACCCTCACACATATTATTCCCTCATTTAATGGTTATTTTCACCAAAAAACGAAGTTTTCAAAAAGTCAGAAAATTGGCTGAAAACGACTTAATATCAAGGACTCATCGGGCGAATCGCTCAGGAACTGATATCGGAATGCTCACTGACATTTTTCCCTCTCCAAAAGTCTGAAAAATGATGGAAAAATGACTAAGTCCAAAAAAATTTTTTTTTTACTTGTTTCAATTTTACCCGTGTGGAATATACATTCTACCCACACACATTTGGATCTCTCCTGGGGTACCCTCACACATATTATTCCCTCATTTAATATATATTTTCACCAAAAAGTGAAGTTTTCAAAAAGTCAGAAAATTGGCTGAAAACGACTTAATATCAAGGACTCATCGGGCGAATCACTCTGGAACTGAAATCGGAATACTCACTGACATTTTCCCCTCTCCGAAAGTCTGAAAAATGATGGAAAAATGACTAAGACCAAAAAACATTTTTTTCAGCTTTTTTCAATTTTACCCCCATGGGATATATATTCTACCCACACACATTTGGAACTCTCCTGGGGTACCCTCACACATATTATTCCCTCATTTAATGGATATTTTCACCAAAAAGTGAAGTTTTCAAAAAGTCAGAAAATTGGCTGAAAACGACTTAATATCAAGGACTCATCGGGCGAATCGCTCTGGAACTGAAATCGGAATGCTCACTGACATTTTTCCCTCTCCGAAAGTCTGAAAAATGATGGAAAAATGACTAAGTCCAAAAAAATTTTTTTTTTACTTTTTTCAATTTTACCCCTGTGGAATATACATTCTACCCACACACATTTGGATCTCTCCTGGGGTACCCTCACACATATTATTCCCTCATTTAATGGATATTTTCACCAAAAAGTGAAGTTTTCAAAAAGTCAGAAAATTGGCTGAAAACGACTTAATATCAAGGACTCATCGGGCGAATCACTCTGGAACTGAAATCGGAATACTCACTGACATTTTCCCCTCTTCGAAAGTCTGAAAAATGATGGAAAAATGACTAAGACCAAAAAACATTTTTTTTTACTTTTTTCAATTTTACCCCCATGGGATATATATTGTACCCACACACATTTGCAACTCTCCTGGGGTACCCTCACACATATTATTCCCTCATTTAATGGATATTTTCACCAAAAAGTGAAGTTTTCAAAAAGTCAGAAAATTGGCTGAAAACGACTTAATATCAGGGACTCATCGGGCGAATCGCTCTGGAACTGAAATCGGAATGCTCACTGACATTTTCCCCTCTCCGAAAGTCTGAAAAATGATGAAAAAATTACTAAGTCCAAAAAAATTTTTTTTTCACTTTTTTAAATTTTACCCCTGTGGGATATACATTCTACGCACACACATTTGGATATCTCCTGGGGTACCCTCACACATATTATTCCCTCATTTAATGGATATTTTCACCAAAAAGTGAAGTTTCAAAAAGTCAGAAAATTGGCTGAAAACGACTTAATATCAAGGACTCATCGGGCGAATAGCTCTGGAACTGAAATCGGAATACTCACTGACATTTTTCCCTCTCCAAAAATCTGAAAAATGATGGAAAAATGACTAAGTCCAAAAAACATTTTTTTCAACTTTTTTCAATTTTACCCCCATGGGATATATATTCTACCCACACATATTTGGAACTCTCCTGGGGTACCCTCACACTTATTATTCCCTCATTTAATGGTTATTTTCACCAAAAAATGAAGTTTTCAAAAAGTCAGAAAATTGGCTGAAAACGACTTAATATCAAGGACTCATCGGGCGAATCGCTCAGGAACTGATATCGGAATGCTCACTGACATTTTTCCCTCTCCGAAAGTCTGAAAAATGATGGAAAAATGACTAAGACCAAAAAAATTTTTTTTTTACTTTTTTCAATTTTACCCCTGTGGGATATACATTCTATCCACACACATTTGGATCTCTCCTGGGGTACCCTCACACATATTATTCCCTCATTTAATGGATATTTTCACCAAAAAGTGAATTTTTCAAAAAGTCAGAAAATTGGCTGAAAACGACTTAATATCAAGGACTCATCGGGCGAATCGCTCTGGAACTGAAATCGGAATGCTCACTGACATTTTCCCCTCTCCGAAAGTCTGAAAAATGATGGAAAAATGACTAAGTCCAAAAAACATTTTTTTCAACTTTTTTCAATTTTACCCCCATGGGATATATATTCTACCCACACATATTTGGAACTCTCCTGGGGTACCCTCACACTTATTATTCCCTCATTTAATGGTTATTTTCACCAAAAAATGAAGTTTTCAAAAAGTCAGAAAATTGGCTGAAAACGACTTAATATCAAGGACTCATCGGGCGAATCGCTCAGGAACTGATATCGGAATGCTCACTGACATTTTTCCCTCTCCGAAAGTCTGAAAAATGATGGAAAAATGACTAAGACCAAAAAAATTTTTTTTTTACTTTTTTCAATTTTACCCCTGTGGGATATACATTCTACCCACACACATTTGGAACTCTCCTGGGGTACCCTCACACATATTATTCCCTCATTTAATGGATATTTTCACCAAAAAGTGAAGTTTTCAAAAAGTCAGAAAATTGGCTGAAAACGACTTAATATCAAGGACTCATCGGGCGAATCACTCTGGAACTGAAATCGGAATACTCACTGACATTTTCCCCTCTCCGAAAGTATGAAAAATGATGGAAAAATGACTAAGTCCAAAAAATTTTTTTTTTAACTTTTTTCAATTTTACCCCCATGGGATATATATTCTACCCACACACATTTGGAACTCTCCTGGGGTACCCTCACACATATTATTCCCTCATTTAATGGTTATTTTCACCAAAAAATGAAGTTTTCAAAAAGTCAGAAAATTGGCTGAAAACGACTTAATATCAAGGACTCATCGGGCGAATCGCTCAGGAACTGATATCGGAATGCTCACTGACATTTTTCCCTCTCCGAAAGTCTGAAAAATGATGGAAAAATGACTAAGACCAAAAAAATTTTTTTTTTACTTTTTTCAATTTTACCCCTGTGGGATATACATTCTACCCACACACATTTGGATCTCTCCTGGGGTACCCTCACACATATTATTCCCTCATTTAATGGATATTTTCACCAAAAAGTGAATTTTTCAAAAAGTCAGAAAATTGGCTGAAAACGACTTAATATCAAGGACTCATCGGGCGAATCGCTCTGGAACTGAAATCGGAATGCTCACTGACATTTTCCCCTCTCCGAAAGTCTGAAAAATGATGGAAAAATGACTAAGTCCAAAAAACATTTTTTTCAACTTTTTTCAATTTTACCCCCATGGGATATATATTCTACCCACACATATTTGGAACTCTCCTGGGGTACCCTCACACTTATTATTCCCTCATTTAATGGTTATTTTCACCAAAAAATGAAGTTTTCAAAAAGTCAGAAAATTGGCTGAAAACGACTTAATATCAAGGACTCATCGGGCGAATCACTCTGGAACTGAAATCGGAATACTCACTGACATTTTCCCCTCTCCGAAAGTCTGAAAAATGATGGAAAAATGACTAAGTCCAAAAAACATTTTTTTCAACTTTTTTCAATTTTACCCCCATGGGATATATATTCTACCCACACATATTTGGAACTCTCCTGGGGTACCCTCACACTTATTATTCCCTCATTTAATGGATATTTTCACCAAAAAATGAAGTTTTCAAAAAGTCAGAAAATTGGCTGAAAACGACTTTTTATCAAGGACTCATCGGGCGAATCACTCTGGAACTGAAATCGGAATACTCACTGACATTTTCCCCTCTCCGAAAGTATGAAAAATGATGGAAAAATGACTAAGTCCAAAAAATTTTTTTTT
The DNA here is from genome assembly GCF_046119375.1 of Phyllobates terribilis. Lineage (NCBI taxonomy): Eukaryota > Metazoa > Chordata > Amphibia > Anura > Dendrobatidae > Phyllobates > Phyllobates terribilis. Next base: position 4,905,438 of record NW_027362873.1, on the reverse strand, counting down.
TAACTTTTTTCAATTTTACCCCCATGGGATATATATTCTACCCACACACATTTGGAACTCTCCTGGGGTACCCTCACACATATTATTCCCTCATTTAATGGTTATTTTCACCAAAAAACGAAGTTTTCAAAAAGTCAGAAAATTGGCTGAAAACGACTTAATATCAAGGACTCATCGGGCGAATCGCTCAGGAACTGATATCGGAATGCTCACTGACATTTTTCCCTCTCCAAAAGTCTGAAAAATGATGGAAAAATGACTAAGTCCAAAAAAATTTTTTTTTTACTTGTTTCAATTTTACCCGTGTGGAATATACATTCTACCCACACACATTTGGATCTCTCCTGGGGTACCCTCACACATATTATTCCCTCATTTAATATATATTTTCACCAAAAAGTGAAGTTTTCAAAAAGTCAGAAAATTGGCTGAAAACGACTTAATATCAAGGACTCATCGGGCGAATCACTCTGGAACTGAAATCGGAATACTCACTGACATTTTCCCCTCTCCGAAAGTCTGAAAAATGATGGAAAAATGACTAAGACCAAAAAACATTTTTTTCAGCTTTTTTCAATTTTACCCCCATGGGATATATATTCTACCCACACACATTTGGAACTCTCCTGGGGTACCCTCACACATATTATTCCCTCATTTAATGGATATTTTCACCAAAAAGTGAAGTTTTCAAAAAGTCAGAAAATTGGCTGAAAACGACTTAATATCAAGGACTCATCGGGCGAATCGCTCTGGAACTGAAATCGGAATGCTCACTGACATTTTCCCCTCTCCGAAAGTCTGAAAAATGCTGGAAAAATTACTAAGACCAAAAAAATTTTTTTTTTACTTTTTTCAATTGTACCCCTGTGGGATATACATTCTACCCACACACATTTGGAACTCTCCTGGGGTACCCTCACACATATTATTCCCTCATTTAATGGTTATTTTCACCAAAAAATGAAGTTTTCAAAAAGTCAGAAAATTGGCTGAAAACGACTTAATATCAAGGACTCATCGGGCGAATCACTCTGGAACTGAAATCGGAATACTCACTGACATTTTCCCCTCTCCGAAAGTCTGAAAAATGATGGAAAAATGACTAAGTCCAAAAAATTTTTATTTTTACTTGTTTCAATTTTACCCATGTGGAATATACATTCTACCCACACACATTTGGATCTCTCCTGGGGTACCCTCACACATATTATTCACTCATTTAATATATATTTTCACCAAAAAGTGAAGTTTTCAAAAAGTCAGAAAATTGGCTGAAAACGACTTAATATCAAGGACTCATCGGGCGAATCACTCTGGAACTGAAATCGGAATACTCACTGACATTTTCCCCTCTCCGAAAGTCTGAAAAATGATGGAAAAATGACTAAGACCAAACAACATTTTTTTCAGCTTTTTTCAATTTTACCCCCATGGGATATATATTCTACCCACACACATTTGGAACTCTCCTGGGGTACCCTCACACATATTATTCCCTCATTTAATGGATATTTTCACCAAAAAGTGAAGTTTTCAAAAAGTCAGAAAATTGGCTGAAAACGACTTAATATCAAGGACTCATCGGGCGAATCGCTCAGGAACTGATATCGGAATGCTCACTGACATTTTTCCCTCTCCGAAAGTCTGAAAAATGATGGAAAAATGACTAAGACCAAAAAAATTTTTTTTTTACTTTTTTCAATTTTACCCCTGTGGGATATACATTCTACCCACACACATTTGGAACTCTCCTGGGGTACCCTCACACATATTATTCCCTCATTTAATGGATATTTTCACCAAAAAGTGAAGTTTTCAAAAAGTCAGAAAATTGGCTGAAAACGACTTAATATCAAGGACTCATCGGGCGAATCACTCTGGAACTGAAATCGGAATACTCACTGACATTTTCCCCTCTCCGAAAGTATGAAAAATGATGGAAAAATGACTAAGTCCAAAAAATTTTTTTTTTAACTTTTTTCAATTTTACCCCCATGGGATATATATTCTACCCACACACATTTGGAACTCTCCTGGGGTACCCTCACACATATTATTCCCTCATTTAATGGTTATTTTCACCAAAAAACGAAGTTTTCAAAAAGTCAGAAAATTGGCTGAAAACGACTTAATATCAAGGACTCATCGGGCGAATCGCTCAGGAACTGATATCGGAATGCTCACTGACATTTTTCCCTCTCCAAAAGTCTGAAAAATGATGGAAAAATGACTAAGTCCAAAAAAATTTTTTTTTTACTTTTTTCAATTTTACCCCTGTGGAATATACATTCTACCCACACACATTTGGATCTCTCCTGGGGTACCCTCACACATATTATTCCCTCATTTAATGGATATTTTCACCAAAAAGTGAAGTTTTCAAAAAGTCAGAAAATTGGCTGAAAACGACTTAACATCAAGGACTCATCGGGCGAATCACTCTGGAACTGAAATCGGAGTACTCACTGACATTTTCCCCTCTCCGAAAGTCTGAAAAATGATGGAAAAATGACTAAGTCCAAAAAAAACATTTTTTTCAACTTTTTTCAATTTTACCCCCATGGGATATATATTCTACCCACACACATTTGGAACTCTCCTGGGGTACCCTCACACTTATTATTCCCTCATTTAATGGTTATTTTCACCAAAAAATGAAGTTTTCAAAAAGTCAGAAAATTGGCTGAAAATGACTTAATATCAATGACTCATCGGGCGAATCGCTCTGGAACTGAAATCGGAATGCTCACTGACATTTTTCCCTCTCCGAAAGTCTGAAAAATGATGGAAAAATGACTAAGTCCAAAAAAATTTTTTTTTTACTTGTTTCAATTTTACCCGTGTGGAATATACATTCTACCCACACACATTTGGATCTCTCCTGGGGTACCCTCACACATATTATTCCCTCATTTAATATATATTTTCACCAAAAAGTGAAGTTTTCAAAAAGTCAGAAAATTGGCTGAAAACGACTTAATATCAAGGACTCATCGGGCGAATCACTCTGGAACTGAAATCGGAATACTCACTGACATTTTCCCCTCTCCGAAAGTCTGAAAAATGATGGAAAAATGACTAAGACCAAAAAACATTTTTTTCAGCTTTTTTCAATTTTACCCCCATGGGATATATATTCTACCCACACACATTTCGAACTCTCCTGGGGTACCCTCACACATATTATTCCCTCATTTAATGGATATTTTCACCAAAAAGTGAAGTTTTCAAAAAGTCAGAAAATTGGCTGAAAACGACTTAATATCAAGGACTCATCGGGCGAATCGCTCTGGAACTGAAATCGGAATGCTCACTGACATTTTCCCCTCTCCGAAAGTCTGAAAAATGCTGGAAAAATGACTAAGACCAAAAAAATTTTTTTTTTACTTTTTTCAATTGTACCCCTGTGGGATATACATTCTTCCCACACACATTTGGAACTCTCCTGGGGTACCCTCACACATATTATTCCCTCATTTAATGGTTATTTTCACCAAAAAATGAAGTTTTCAAAAAGTCAGAAAATTGGCTGAAAACGACTTAATATCAAGGACTCATCGGGCGAATCACTCTGGAACTGAAATCGGAATACTCACTGACATTTTCCCCTCTCCGAAAGTCTGAAAAATGATGGAAAAATGACTAAGTCCAAAAAATTTTTATTTTTACTTGTTTCAATTTTACCCGTGTGGAATATACATTCTACCCACACACATTTGGATCTCTCCTGGGGTACCCTCACACATATTATTCCCTCATTTAATATATATTTTCACCAAAAAGTGAAGTTTTCAAAAAGTCAGAAAATTGGCTGAAAACGACTTAATATCAAGGACTCATCGGGCGAATCACTCTGGAACTGAAATCGGAATACTCACTGACATTTTCCCCTCTCCGAAAGTCTGAAAAATGATGGAAAAATGACTAAGTCCAAAAAATTTTTATTTTTACTTGTTTCAATTTTACCCATGTGGAATATACATTCTACCCACACACATTTGGATCTCTCCTGGGGTACCCTCACACATATTATTCACTCATTTAATATATATTTTCACCAAAAAGTGAAGTTTTCAAAAAGTCAGAAAATTGGCTGAAAACGACTTAATATCAAGGACTCATCGGGCGAATCACTCTGGAACTGAAATCGGAATACTCACTGACATTTTCCCCTCTCCGAAAGTCTGAAAAATGATGGAAAAATGACTAAGACCAAAAAACATTTTTTTCAGCTTTTTTCAATTTTACCCCCATGGGATATATATTCTACCCACACACATTTGGAACTCTCCTGGGGTACCCTCACACATATTATTCCCTCATTTAATGGATATTTTCACCAAAAAGTGAAGTTTTCAAAAAGTCAGAAAATTGGCTGAAAACGACTTAATATCAAGGACTCATCGGGCGAATCGCTCAGGAACTGATATCGGAATGCTCACTGACATTTTTCCCTCTCCGAAAGTCTGAAAAATGATGGAAAAATGACTAAGACCAAAAAAATTTTTTTTTTACTTTTTTCAATTTTACCCCTGTGGGATATACATTCTACCCACACACATTTGGAACTCTCCTGGGGTACCCTCACACATATTATTCCCTCATTTAATGGATATTTTCACCAAAAAGTGAAGTTTTCAAAAAGTCAGAAAATTGGCTGAAAACGACTTAATATCAAGGACTCATCGGGCGAATCACTCTGGAACTGAAATCGGAATACTCACTGACATTTTCCCCTCTCCGAAAGTATGAAAAATGATGGAAAAATGACTAAGTCCAAAAAATTTTTTTTTTAACTTTTTTCAATTTTACCCCCATGGGATATATATTCTACCCACACACATTTGGAACTCTCCTGGGGTACCCTCACACATATTATTCCCTCATTTAATGGTTATTTTCACCAAAAAACGAAGTTTTCAAAAAGTCAGAAAATTGGCTGAAAACGACTTAATATCAAGGACTCATCGGGCGAATCGCTCAGGAACTGATATCGGAATGCTCACTGACATTTTTCCCTCTCCAAAAGTCTGAAAAATGATGGAAAAATGACTAAGTCCAAAAAAATTTTTTTTTTACTTTTTTCAATTTTACCCCTGTGGAATATACATTCTACCCACACACATTTGGATCTCTCCTGGGGTACCCTCACACATATTATTCCCTCATTTAATGGATATTTTCACCAAAAAGTGAAGTTTTCAAAAAGTCAGAAAATTGGCTGAAAACGACTTAACATCAAGGACTCATCGGGCGAATCACTCTGGAACTGAAATCGGAGTACTCACTGACATTTTCCCCTCTCCGAAAGTCTGAAAAATGATGGAAAAATGACTAAGTCCAAAAAAAACATTTTTTTCAACTTTTTTCAATTTTACCCCCATGGGATATATATTCTACCCACACACATTTGGAACTCTCCTGGGGTACCCTCACACTTATTATTCCCTCATTTAATGGTTATTTTCACCAAAAAATGAAGTTTTCAAAAAGTCAGAAAATTGGCTGAAAATGACTTAATATCAATGACTCATCGGGCGAATCGCTCTGGAACTGAAATCGGAATGCTCACTGACATTTTTCCCTCTCCGAAAGTCTGAAAAATGATGGAAAAATGACTAAGTCCAAAAAAATTTTTTTTTTACTTGTTTCAATTTTACCCGTGTGGAATATACATTCTACCCACACACATTTGGATCTCTCCTGGGGTACCCTCACACATATTATTCCCTCATTTAATATATATTTTCACCAAAAAGTGAAGTTTTCAAAAAGTCAGAAAATTGGCTGAAAACGACTTAATATCAAGGACTCATCGGGCGAATCACTCTGGAACTGAAATCGGAATACTCACTGACATTTTCCCCTCTCCGAAAGTCTGAAAAATGATGGAAAAATGACTAAGACCAAAAAACATTTTTTTCAGCTTTTTTCAATTTTACCCCCATGGGATATATATTCTACCCACACACATTTCGAACTCTCCTGGGGTACCCTCACACATATTATTCCCTCATTTAATGGATATTTTCACCAAAAAGTGAAGTTTTCAAAAAGTCAGAAAATTGGCTGAAAACGACTTAATATCAAGGACTCATCGGGCGAATCGCTCTGGAACTGAAATCGGAATGCTCACTGACATTTTCCCCTCTCCGAAAGTCTGAAAAATGCTGGAAAAATGACTAAGACCAAAAAAATTTTTTTTTTACTTTTTTCAATTGTACCCCTGTGGGATATACATTCTTCCCACACACATTTGGAACTCTCCTGGGGTACCCTCACACATATTATTCCCTCATTTAATGGTTATTTTCACCAAAAAATGAAGTTTTCAAAAAGTCAGAAAATTGGCTGAAAACGACTTAATATCAAGGACTCATCGGGCGAATCACTCTGGAACTGAAATCGGAATACTCACTGACATTTTCCCCTCTCCGAAAGTCTGAAAAATGATGGAAAAATGACTAAGTCCAAAAAATTTTTATTTTTACTTGTTTCAATTTTACCCGTGTGGAATATACATTCTACCCACACACATTTGGATCTCTCCTGGGGTACCCTCACACATATTATTCCCTCATTTAATATATATTTTCACCAAAAAGTGAAGTTTTCAAAAAGTCAGAAAATTGGCTGAAAACGACTTAATATCAAGGACTCATCGGGCGAATCACTCTGGAACTGAAATCGGAATACTCACTGACATTTTCCCCTCTCCGAAAGTCTGAAAAATGATGGAAAAATGACTAAGACCAAAAAACATTTTTTTCAGCTTTTTTCAATTTTACCCCCATGGGATATATATTCTACCCACACACATTTGGAACTCTCCTGGGGTACCCTCACACATATTATTCCCTCATTTAATGGATATTTTCACCAAAAAGTGAAGTTTTCAAAAAGTCAGAAAATTGGCTGAAAATGACTTAATATCAAGGACTCACAGGGCGAATCGCTCTGGAACTGAAATCGGAATGCTCACTGACATTTTCCCCTCTCCGAAAGTCTGAAAAATGCTGGAAAAATGACTAAGACCAAAAAAATTTTTTTTTTACTTTTTTCAATTGTACCCCTGTGGGATATACATTCTACCCACACACATTTGGAACTCTCCCGGGGTACCCTCACACATATTATTCCCTCATTTAATGGATATTTTCACCAAAAAATGAAGTTTTCAAAAAGTCAGAAAATTGGCTGAAAACGACTTAATATCAAGGACTCATCGGGCGAATCGCTCAGGAACTGATATCGGAATGCTCACTGACATTTTTCCCTCTCCGAAAGTCTGAAAAATGATGGAAAAATGACTAAGACCAAAAAAATTTTTTTTTTACTTTTTTCAATTTTACCCCTGTGGGATATACATTCTACCCACACACATTTGGAACTCTCCTGGGGTACCCTCACACATATTATTCCCTCATTTAATGGATATTTTCACCAAAAAGTGAAGTTTTCAAAAAGTCAGAAAATTGGCTGAAAACGACTTAATATCAAGGACTCATCGGGCGAATCACTCTGGAACTGAAATCGGAATACTCACTGACATTTTCCCCTCTCCGAAAGTATGAAAAATGATGGAAAAATGACTAAGTCCAAAAAATTTTTTTTTTAACTTTTTTCAATTTTACCCCCATGGGATATATATTCTACCCACACACATTTGGAACTCTCCTGGGGTACCCTCACACATATTATTCCCTCATTTAATGGTTATTTTCACCAAAAAACGAAGTTTTCAAAAAGTCAGAAAATTGGCTGAAAACGACTTAATATCAAGGACTCATCGGGCGAATCGCTCAGGAACTGATATCGGAATGCTCACTGACATTTTTCCCTCTCCAAAAGTCTGAAAAATGATGGAAAAATGACTAAGTCCAAAAAAATTTTTTTTTTACTTTTTTCAATTTTACCCCTGTGGAATATACATTCTACCCACACACATTTGGATCTCTCCTGGGGTACCCTCACACATATTATTCCCTCATTTAATATATATTTTCACCAAAAAGTGAAGTTTTCAAAAAGTCAGAAAATTGGCTGAAAACGACTTAATATCAAGGACTCATCGGGCGAATCACTCTGGAACTGAAATCGGAATACTCACTGACATTTTCCCCTCTCCGAAAGTCTGAAAAATGATGGAAAAATGACTAAGACCAAAAATCATTTTTTTCAGCTTTTTTCAATTTTACCCCCATGGGATATATATTCTACCCACACACATTTGGAACTCTCCTGGGGTACCCTCACACATATTATTCCCTCATTTAATGGATATTTTCACCAAAAAGTGAAGTTTTCAAAAAGTCAGAAAATTGGCTGAAAACGACTTAATATCAAGGACTCATCGGGCGAATCGCTCTGGAACTGAAATCGGAATGCTCACTGACATTTTCCCCTCTCCGAAAGTCTGAAAAATGCTGGAAAAATGACTAAGACCAAAAAAATTTTTTTTTTACTTTTTTCAATTGTACCCCTGTGGGATATACATTCTACCCACACACATTTGGAACTCTCCTGGGGTACCCTCACACATATTATTCCCTCATTTAATGGATATTTTCACCAAAAAGTTAATTTTTCAAAAAGTCAGAAAATTGGCTGAAAACGACTTAATATCAAGGACTCATCGGGCGAATCACTCTGGAACTGAAATCGGAATACTCACTGACATTTTCCCCTCTCCGAAAGTCTGAAAAATGATGGAAAAATGACTAAGTCCAAAAAACATTTTTTTCAACTTTTTTCAATTTTACCCCCATGGGATATATATTCTACCCACACACATTTGGAACTCTCCTGGGGTACCCTCACACATATTATTCCCTCATTTAATGGTTATTTTCACCAAAAAATGAAGTTTTCAAAAAGTCAGAAAATTGGCTGAAAACGACTTAATATCAAGGACTCATCGGGCGAATCACTCTGGAACTGAAATCGGAATACTCACTGACATTTTCCCCTCTCCGAAAGTCTGAAAAATGATGGAAAAATGACTAAGTCCAAAAAATTTTTATTTTTACTTGTTTCAATTTTACCCATGTGGAATATACATTCTATCCACACACATTTGGATCTCTCCTGGGGTACCCTCACACATATTATTCCCTCATTTAATATATATTTTCACCAAAAAGTGAAGTTTTCAAAAAGTCAGAAAATTGGCTGAAAACGACTTAATATCAAGGACTCATCGGGCGAATCACTCTGGAACTGAAATCGGAATACTCACTGACATTTTCCCCTCTCCGAAAGTCTGAAAAATGATGGAAAAATGACTAAGACCAAAAAACATTTTTTTCAGCTTTTTTCAATTTTACCCCCATGGGATATATATTCTACCCACACACATTTGGAACTCTCCTGGGGTACCCTCACACATATTATTCCCTCATTTAATGGTTATTTTCACCAAAAAACGAAGTTTTCAAAAAGTCAGAAAATTGGCTGAAAACGACTTAATATCAAGGACTCATCGGGCGAATCGCTCTGGAACTGAAATCGGAATGCTCACTGACATTTTTCCCTCTCCAAAAGTCTGAAAAATGATGGAAAAATGACTAAGTCCAAAAAAATTTTTTTTTTACTTTTTTCAATTTTACCCCTGTGGAATATACATTCTACCCACACACATTTGGATCTCTCCTGGGGTACCCTCACACATATTATTCCCTCATTTAATGGATATTTTCACCAAAAAGTGAAGTTTTCAAAAAGTCAGAAAATTGGCTGAAAACGACTTAATATCAAGGACTCATCGGGCGAATCACTCTGGAACTGAAATCGGAGTACTCACTGACATTTTCCCCTCTCTGAAAGTCTGAAAAATGATGGAAAAATGACTAAGTCCAAAAAAAACATTTTTTTCAACTTTTTTCAATTTTACCCCCATGGGATATATATTCTACCCACACACATTTGGAACTCTCCTGGGGTACCCTCACACTTATTATTCCCTCATTTAATGGTTATTTTCACCAAAAAGTGAAGTTTTCAAAAAGTCAGAAAATTGGCTGAAAACGACTTAATATCAAGGACTCATCGGGCGAATCACTCTGGAACTGAAATCGGAATACTCACTGACATTTTCCCCTCTCCGAAAGTCTGAAAAATGATGGAAAAATGACTAAGTCCAAAAAAATTTTTTTTTAACTTTTTTCAATTTTACCCCCATGGGATATATATTCTACCCACACACATTTGGAACTCTCCTGGGGTACCCTCACACATATTATTCCCTCATTTAATGGTTATTTTCACCAAAAAACGAAGTTTTCAAAAAGTCAGAAAATTGGCTGAAAACGACTTAATATCAAGGACTCATCGGGCGAATCGCTCTGGAACTGAAATCGGAATGCTCACTGACATTTTTCCCTCTCCAAAAGTCTGAAAAATGATGGAAAAATGACTAAGTCCAAAAAAATTTTTTTTTTACTTTTTTCAATTTTACCCCTGTGGAATATACATTCTACCCACACACATTTGGATCTCTCCTGGGGTACCCTCACACATATTATTCCCTCATTTAATGGATATTTTCACCAAAAAGTGAATTTTTCAAAAAGTCAGAAAATTGGCTGAAAACGACTTAATATCAAGGACTCATCGGGCGAATCGCTCTGGAACTGAAATCGGAATGCTCACTGACATTTTCCCCTCTCCGAAAGTCTGAAAAATGATGGAAAAATGACTAAGTCCAAAAAACATTTTTTTTAACTTTTTTCAATTTTACCCCCATGGGATATATATTCTACAAACACATATTTGGAACTCTCCTGGGGTACCCTCACACTTATTATTCCCTCATTTAATGGTTATTTTCACCAAAAAATGAAGTTTTCAAAAAGTCAGAAAATTGGCTGAAAACGACTTAATATCAAGGACTCATCGGGCGAATCGCTCAGGAACTGATATCGGAATGCTCACTGACATTTTTCCCTCTCCGAAAGTCTGAAAAATGATGGAAAAATGACTAAGACCAAAAAAATTTTTGTTTTACTTTTTTCATTTTACCCCTGTGGGATATACATTCTACCCACACACATTTGTAACTCTCCTGGGGTACCCTCACACATATTATTCCCTCATTTAATGGATATTTTCACCAAAAAGTGAAGTTTTCAAAAAGTCAGAAAATTGGCTGAAAACGACTTAATATCAAGGACTCATCGGGCGCATCACTCTGGAACTGAAATCGGAGTACTCACTGACATTTTCCCCTCTCCGAAAGTCTGAAAAATGATGGAAAAATGACTAAGTCCAAAAAAAACATTTTTTTCAACTTTTTTCAATTTTACCCCCATGGGATATATATTCTACCCACACACATTTGGAACTCTCCTGGGGTACCCTCACACTTATTATTCCCTCATTTAATGGTTATTTTCACCAAAAAATGAAGTTTTCAAAAAGTCAGAAAATTGGCTGAAAACGACTTAATATCAATGACTCATCGGGCGAATCGCTCTGGAACTGAAATCGGAATGCTCACTGACATTTTTCCCTCTCCGAAAGTCTGAAAAATGATGGAAAAATGACTAAGTCCAAAAAAATTTTTTTTTTACTTGTTTCAATTTTACCCGTGTGGAATATACATTGTACCCACACACATTTGGATCTCTCTTGGGGTACCCTCACACATGTTATTCCCTCATTTAATGGATATTTTCACCAAAAAGTGAAGTTTCAAAAAGTCAGAAAATTGGCTGAAAACGACTTAATATCAAGGACTCATCGGGCGAATCACTCTGGAACTGAAATCGGAATACTCACTGACATTTTCCCCTCTCCGAAAGTCTGAAAAATGATGGAAAAATGACTAAGTCCAAAAAACATTTTTTTCAACTTTTTTCAATTTTACCCCCATGGGATATATATTCTACCCACACACATTTGGAACTCTCCTGGGGTACCCTCACACTTATTATTCCCTCATTTAATGGTTATTTTCACCAAAAAATGAAGTTTTCAAAAAGTCAGAAAATTGGCTGAAAACGACTTAATATCAAGGACTCATCGGGCGAATCACTCTGGAACTGAAATCGGAATACTCACTGACATTTTCCCCTCTCCGAAAGTCTGAAAAATGATGGAAAAATGACTAAGTCCAAAAAACATTTTTTTCAACTTTTTTCAATTTTACCCCCATGGGATATATATTCTACCCACACACATTTGGAATTCTCCTGGGGTACCCTCACACTTATTATTCCCTCATTTAATGGTTATTTTCACCAAAAAATTAAGTTTTCAAAAAGTCAGAAAATTGGCTGAAAATGACTTAATATCAAGGACTCATCGGGCGAATCGCTCAGGAACTGAAATCGGAATGCTCACTGACATTTTTCCCTCTCCGAAAGTCTGAAAAATGATGGAAAAATGACTAAGACCAAAAAAATTTTTTTTTTACTTTTTTCAATTTTACCCCTGTGGGATATACATTCTACCCACGCACATTTGGAACTCTCCTGGGGTACCCTCACACTTATTATTCCCTCATTTAATGGTTATTTTCACCAAAAAATGAAGTTTTCAAAAAGTCAGAAAATTGGCTGAAAACGACTTAATATCAAGGACTCATCGGGCGAATCGCTCTGGAACTGAAATCGGAATGCTCACTGACATTTTTCCCTCTCCGAAAGTCTGAAAAATGATGGAAAAATGACTAAGTCCAAAAAAATTTTTTTTTTACTTGTTTCAATTTTACCCGTGTGGAATATACATTCTACCCACACACATTTGGATCTCTCCTGGGGTACCCTCACACATATTATTCCCTCATTTAATATATATTTTCACCAAAAAGTGAAGTTTTCAAAAAGTCAGAAAATTGGCTGAAAACGACTTAATATCAAGGACTCATCGGGCGAATCACTCTGGAACTGAAATCGGAATACTCACTGACATTTTCCCCTCTCCGAAAGTCTGAAAAATGATGGAAAAATGACTAAGACCAAAAAACATTTTTTTCAACTTTTTTCAATTTGACCCCCATGGGATATATATTCTACCCACACACATTTGGAACTCTCCTGGGGTACCCTCACACATATTATTCCCTCATTTAATGGTTATTTTCACCAAAAAACGAAGTTTTCAAAAAGTCAGAAAATTGGCTGAAAATGACTTAATATCAAGGACTCATCAGGCGAATCGCTCTGGAACTGAAATCGGAATGCTCACTGACATTTTCCCCTCTCCAAAAGTCTGAAAAATGATGGAAAAATGACTAAGTCCAAAAAAATTTTTTTTTTACTTTTTTCAATTTTACCCCTGTGGAATATACATTCTACCCACACACATTTGGATCTCTCCTGGGGTACCCTCACACTAATTATTCCCTCATTTAATGGATATTTTCACCAAAAAGTGAAGTTTTCAAAAAGTCAGAAAATTGGCTGAAAACGACTTAATATCAAGGACTCATCGGGCGAATCACTCTGGAACTGAAATCGGAATACTCACTGACATTTTCCCCTCTCCGAAAGTCTGAAAAATGATGGAAAAATGACTAAGTCCAAAAAAATTTTTTTTAAACTTTTTTCAATTTTACCCCTGTAGGATATACATTCTACCCACACACAATTGGATCTCTCCTGGGGTACCCTCACACATGTTATTCCCTCATTTAATGGATATTTTCACCAAAAAGTGAAGTTTCAAAAAGTCAGAAAATTGGCTGAAAACGACTTAATATCAAGGACTCATCGGGCGAATCACTCTGGAACTGAAATCGGAATACTCACTGACATTTTTCCCTCTCCAAAAGTCTGAAAAATGCTGGAAAAATGACTAAGACCAAAAAAAATTTTTTTTAACTTTTTTCAATTTTACCCCTGTGGGATATACATTCTACCCACACACATTTGGATCTCTCCTGGGGTACCCTCACACATATTATTCCCTCATTTAATGGATATTTTCACCAAAAAGTGAAGTTTTCAAAAAGTCAGAAAATTGGCTGAAAACGACTTAATATCAAGAACTCATCGGGCGAATCACTCTGGAACTGAAATCGGAGTACTCACTGACATTTTCCCCTCGCCGAAAGTCTGAAAAATGATGAAAAAATGACTAAGACCAAAAAACATTTTTTTCAACTTTTTTCAATTTTACCCCCATGGGATATATATTGTACCCACACACATTTGGATCTCTCCTGGGGTACCCTCCACATATTATTCCCTCATTTAATATATATTTTCACCAAAAAATGAAGTTTTCAAAAAGTTAGAAAATTGGCTGAAAACGACTTAATATCAAGGACTCATCAGGCGAATCGCTCTGGAACTGAAATCGGAATGCTCACTGACATTTTTCCCTCTCCAAAAGTCTGAAAAATGCTGGAAAAATGACTAAGACCAAAAAAATTTTTTTTTAACTTTTTTCAATTTTACCCCTGTGGGATATACATTCTACCCACACACATTTGGATCTCTCCTGGGGTACCCTCACACATATTATTCCCTCATTTAATGATTATTTTCACCAAAAAATGAAGTTTTCAAAAAGTTAGAAAATTGGCTGAAAACGACTTAATATCAAGGACTCATCAGGCGAATCGCTCTGGAACTGAAATCGGAATGCTCACTGACATTTTTCCCTCTCCAAAAGTCTGAAAAATGCTGGAAAAATGACTAAGACCAAAAAAAATTTTTTTTAACTTTTTTCAATTTTACCCCTGTGGGATATACATTCTACCCACACACATTTGGATCTCTCCTGGGGTAACCTCACACATATTATTCCCTCATTTAACGGATATTTTCACCAAAAAGTGAAGTTTTCAAAAAGTCAGAAAATTGGCTGAAAACGACTTAATATCAAGAACTCATCGGGCGAATCACTCTGGAACTGAAATCGGAGTACTCACTGACATTTTCCCCTCTCCGAAAGTCTGAAAAATGATGAAAAAATGACTAAGACCAAAAATCATTTTTTTCAACTTTTTTCAATTTTACCCCCATGGGATATATATTGCACCCACACACATTTGGATCTCTCCTGGGGTACCCTCCACATATTATTCCCTCATTTAATATATATTTTCACCAAAAAGTGAAGTTTTCAAAAAGTCAGAAAATTGGCTGAAAACGACTTAATATCAAGGACTCATCGGGCGAATCACTCTTGAACTGAAATCGGAATACTCACTGACATTTTCCCCTCTCCGAAAGTCTGAAAAATGATGGAAAAATGAGAAAGTCCAAAAAAATTTTTTTTTTACTTTTTTCAATTTTACCCCTGTGGAATATACATTCTACCAACACACATTTGGATCTCTCCTGGGGTACCCTCACACATATTATTCCCTCATTTAATGGATATTTTCACAAAAAAGTGAAGTTTTCAAAAAGTCAGAAAATTGGCTGAAAACGACTTAATATCAAGGACTCATCGGGCGAATCACTCTGGAACTGAAATCGGAATACTCACTGACATTTTCCCCTCTCCGAAAGTCTGAAAAATGATGGAAAAATGACTAAGTCCAAAAAAAATTTTTTTCAACTTTTTTCAATTTTACCCCCATGGGATATATATTCTACCCACACACATTTGGAACTCTCCTGGGGTACCCTCACACATATTATTCCCTCATTTAATGGTTATTTTCACCAAAAAACGAAGTTTTCAAAAAGTCAGAACATTGTCTGAAAACGACTTAATATCAAGGACTCATCGGGCGAATCGCTCTGGAACTGAAATCGGAATGCTCACTGACATTTTTCCCTCTCCAAAAGTCTGAAAAATGATGGAAAAATGAGAAAGTCCAAAAAAATTTTTTTTTTACTTTTTTCAATTTTACCCCTGTGGAATATACATTCTACCAACACACATTTGGATCTCTCCTGGGGTACCCTCACACATATTATTCCCTCATTTAATGGATATTTTCACAAAAAAGTGAAGTTTTCAAAAAGTCAGAAAATTGGCTGAAAACGACTTAATATCAAGGACTCATCGGGCGAATCACTCTGGAACTGAAATCGGAATACTCACTGACATTTTCCCCTCTCCTAAAGTCTGTAAAATGATGGAAAAATGACTAAGTCCAAAAAACATTTTTTTCAACTTTTTTCAATTTTACCCTCATGGGATATATATTCTACCCACACACATTTGGAACTCTCATGGGGTACCCTCACACTTATTATTCCCTTATTTAATGGTTATTTTCACCAAAAAATGAAGTTTTCAAAAAGTCAGAAAATTGGCTGAAAACGACTTAATATCAACGACTCATCGGGCGAATCGCTCTGGAACTGAAATCGGAATGCTCACTGACATTTTTCCCTCTCCGAAAGTCTGAAAAATGATGGAAAAATGACTAAGTCCAAAAAAATTTTTTTTTTACTTGTTTCAATTTTACCCGTGTGGAATATACATTCTACCCACACACATTTGGATCTCTCCTGGGGTACCCTCCACATATTATTCCCTCATTTAATATATATTTTCACCAAAAAGTGAAGTTTTCAAAAAGTCAGAAAATTGGCTGAAAACGACTTAATATCAAGGACTCATCGGGCGAATCACTCTTGAACTGAAATCGGAATACTCACTGACATTTTCCCCTCTCCGAAAGTCTGAAAAATGATGGAAAAATGACTAAGTCCAAAAAAAATTTTTTTTAACTTTTTTCAATTTTACCCCTGTGGGATATACATTCTACCCACACACATTTGGATCTCTCCTGGGGTACCCTCACACATATTATTCCCTCATTTAATGGTTATTTTCACCAAAAAATGAAGTTTTCAAAAAGTCAGAAACTTGTCTGAAAACGACTTAATATCAAGGACTCATCGGGCGAATCGCTCTGGAACTGAAATCGGAATGCTCACTGACATTTTTCCCTCTCCAAAAGTCTGAAAAATGATGGAAAAATGACAAAGTCCAAAAAAATTTTTTTTTTACTTTTTTCAATTTTACCCCTGTGGAATATACATTCTACCCACACACATTTGGATCTCTCCTGGGGTACCCTCACACATATTATTCCCTCATTTAATGGATATTTTCACCAAAAAGTGAAGTTTTCAAAAAGTCAGAAAATTGGCTGAAAACGACTTAATATCAAGGACTCATCGGGCGAATCACTCTGGAACTGAAATCGGAGTACTCGCTGACATTTTCCCCTCTCCGAAAGTCTGAAAAATGATGGAAAAATGACTAAGACCAAAAAACATTTTTTTCAACTTTTTTCAATTTTACCCCCATGGGATATATATTGTACCCACACACATTTGGAACTCTCCTGGGGTACCCTCACACATATTATTCCCTCATTTAATGGATATTTTCACCAAAAAGTGAAGTTTTCAAAAAGTCAGAAAATTGGCTGAAAACGACTTAATATCAAGGACTCATAGGGCGAATCGCTCTGGAACTGAAATCGCAATGCTCACTGACATTTTCCCCTCTCCGAAAGTCTGAAAAATGATGGAAAAATGACTAAGACCAAAAAAATTTTTTTTTTACTTTTTTCAATTTTACCCCTGTGGGATATACATTCTACCCACACACATTTGGAACTCTCCTGGGGTACCCTCACACATATTATTCCCTCATTTAATGGATATTTTCACCAAAAAGTGAAGTTTTCAAAAAGTCAGAAAATTGGCTGAAAACGACTTAATATCAAGGACTCATCGGGCGAATCACTCTGGAACTGAAATCGGAATACTCACTGACATTTTCCCCTCTCCGAAAGTCTGAAAAATGATGGAAAAATGACTAAGTCCAAAAAAATTTTTTTTTAACTTTTTTCAATTTTACCCCTGTGTAATATACATTCTACCCACACACATTTGGATCTCTCCTGGGGTACCCTCACACATATTATTCCCTCATTTAATGGATATTTTCACCAAAAAGTGAAGATTTCAAAAAGTCAGAAAATTGGCTGAAAACGACTTAATATCAAGGACTCATCGGGCGAATCACTCTGCAACTGAAATCGGAGTACTCACTGACATTTTCCCCTCTCCGAAAGTCTGAAAAATGATGGAAAAATGACTAAGACCAAAAAACATTTTTTTCAACTTTTTTCAATTTTACCCCCATGGGATATATATTCTACCCAGACACATTTGGAACTCTCCTGGGGTAAGCTCACACATATTATTCCCTCATTTAATGGTTATTTTCACCAAAAAATGAAGTTTTCAAAAAGTCAGAAAATTGTCTGAAAACGACTTAATATCAAGGACTCATCGGGCGAATCGCTCTGGAACTGAAATCGGAATGCTCACTGACATTTTTCCCTCTCCAAAAGTCTGAAAAATGATGGAAAAATGACAAAGTCCAAAAAAATTTTTTTTTTACTTTTTTCAATTTTACCCCTGTGGAATATACATTCTACCAACACACATTTGGATCTCTCCTGGGGCACTCTCACACATATTATTCCCTCATTTAATGGATATTTTCACCAAAAAGTGAAGTTTTCAAAAAGTCAGAAAATTGGCTGAAAACGACTTAATATCAAGGACTCATCGGGCGAATCACTCTGGAACTGAAATCGGAATACTCACTGACATTTTCCCCTCTCCGAAAGTCTGAAAAATGATGGAAAAATGACTAAGTCCAAAAAACATTTTTTTCAACTTTTTTCAATTTTACCCCCATGGGATATATATTCTACCCACACACATTTGGAACTCTCCTGGGGTACCCTCACACATATTATTCCCTCATTTAATGGTTATTTTCACCAAAAAATGAAGTTTTCAAAAAGTCAGAAAATTGGCTGAAAACGACTTAATATCAAGGACTCATCGGGCGAATCACTCTGGAACTGAAATCGGAATACTCACTGACATTTTCCACTCTCCTAAAGTCTGTAAAATGATGGAAAAATGACTAAGTCCAAAAAACATTTTTTTCAACTTTTTTCAATTTTACCCTCATGGGATATATATTCTACCCACACACATTTGGAACTCTCCTGGGGTACCCTCACACTTATTATTCCCTTATTTAATGGTTATTTTCACCAAAAAATGAAGTTTTCAAAAAGTCAGAAAATTGGCTGAAAACGACTTAATATCAAGGACTCATCGGGCGAATCGCTCTGGAACTGAAATCGGAATGCTCACTGACATTTTTCCCTCTCCGAAAGTCTGAAAAATGATGGAAAAATGACTAAGTCCAAAAAAATTTTTTTTTTACTTGTTTCAATTTTACCCGTGTGGAATATACATTCTACCCACACACATTTGGATCTCTCCTGGGGTACCCCCACACATATTATTCCCTCATTTAATATATATTTTCACCAAAAAGTGAAGTTTTCAAAAAGTCAGAAAATTGGCTGAAAACGACTTAATATCAAGGACTCATCGGGCGAATCACTCTGGAACTGAAATCGGAATACTCACTGACATTTTCCCCTCTCCGAAAGTCTGAAAAATGATGGAAAAATGACTAAGTCCAAAAAAATTTTTTTTTAACTTTTTTCAATTTTACCCCTGTGGGATATACATTCTACCCACACACATTTGGATCTCTCCTGGGGTACCCCCACACATATTATTCCCTCATTTAATATATATTTTCACCAAAAAGTGAAGTTTTCAAAAAGTCAGAAAATTGGCTGGAAACGACTTAATATCAAGGACTCATCAGGCGAATCACTCTGCAACTGAAATCGGAGTACTCACTGACATTTTCCCCTCTCCGAAAGTCTGAAAAATGATGGAAAAATGACTAAGACCAAAAAACATTTTTTTCAACTTTTTTCAATTTTACCCCCATGGGATATATATTCTACCCAGACACATTTGGAACTCTCCTGGGGTACCCTCACACATATTATTCCCTCATTTAATGGTTATTTTCACCAAAAAATGAAGTTTTCAAAAAGTTAGAAAATTGGCTGAAAACGACTTAATATCAAGGACTCATCAGGCGAATCGCTCTGGAACTGAAATCGGAATGCTCACTGACATTTTTCCCTCTCCAAAAGTCTGAAAAATGCTGGAAAATTGACTAAGACCAAAAAAAATTTTTTTTAACTTTTTTCAATTTTACCCCTGTGGGATATACATTCTACCCACACACATTTGGATCTCTCCTGGGGTACCCTCACACATATTATTCCCTCATTTAATGGATATTTTCACCAAAAAGTGAAGATTTCAAAAAGTCAGAAAATTGGCTGAAAACGACTTAATATCAAGGACTCATCGGGCGAATCACTCTGCAACTGAAATCGGAGTACTCACTGACATTTTCCCCTCTCCGAAAGTCTGAAAAATGATGGAAAAATGACTAAGACCAAAAAACATTTTTTTCAACTTTTTTCAATTTTACCCCCATGGGATATATATTCTACCCAGACACATTTGGAACTCTCCTGGGGTACCCTCACACATATTATTCCCTCATTTAATGGTTATTTTCACCAAAAAATGAAGTTTTCAAAAAGTCAGAAAATTGGCTGAAAACGACTTAATATCAAGGACTCATCAGGCGAATCGCTCTGGAACTGAAATCGGAATGCTCACTGACATTTTTCCCTCTCCAAAAGTCTGAAAAATGCTGGAAAAATGACTAAGTCCAAAAAAATTTTTTTTTTACTTTTTTCAATTTTACCCCTGTGGAATATACATTCTACCCACACACATTTGGATCTCTCCTGGGGTACCCTCACACATATTATTCCCTCATTTAATGGATATTTTCACCAAAAAGTGAAGTTTTCAAAAAGTCAGAAAATTGGCTGAAAACGACTTAATATCAAGGACTCATCGGGCGAATCACTCTGGAACTGAAATCGGAGTACTCACTGACATTTTCCCCTCTCCGAAAGTCTGAAAAATGATGAAAAAATGACTAAGACCAAAAAACATTTTTTTCAACTTTTTTCAATTTTACCCCCATGGGATATATATTGTACCCACACACATTTGGATCTCTCCTGGGGTACCCTCCACATATTATTCCCTCATTTAATATATATTTTCACCAAAAAGTGAAGTTTTCAAAAAGTCAGAAAATTGGCTGAAAACGACTTAATATCAAGGACTCATCAGGCGAATCGCTCTGGAACTGAAATCGGAATGCTCACTGACATTTTTCCCTCTCCAAAAGTCTGAAAAATGCTGGAAAAATGACTAAGTCCAAAAAAATTTTTTTTTTACTTTTTTCAATTTTACCCCTGTGGAATATACATTCTACCCACACACATTTGGATCTCTCCTGGGGTACCCTCACACATATTATTCCCTCATTTAATGGATATTTTCACCAAAAAGTGAAGTTTTCAAAAAGTCAGAAAATTGGCTGAAAACGACTTAATATCAAGGACTCATCGGGCGAATCACTCTGGAACTGAAATCGGAGTACTCACTGACATTTTCCCCTCTCCGAAAGTCTGAAAAATGATGAAAAAATGACTAAGACCAAAAAACATTTTTTTCAACTTTTTTCAATTTTACCCCCATGGGATATATATTGTACCCACACACATTTGGATCTCTCCTGGGGTACCCTCCACATATTATTCCCTCATTTAATATATATTTTCACCAAAAAGTGAAGTTTTCAAAAAGTCAGAAAATTGGCTGAAAACGACTTAATATCAAGGACTTATCGGGCGAATCACTCTTGAACTGAAATCGGAATACTCACTGACATTTTCCCCTCTCCGAAAGTCTGAAAAATGATGGAAAAATGACTAAGTCCAAAAAAAATTTTTTTTAACTTTTTTCAATTTTACCCCTGTGGGATATACATTCTACCCACACACATTTGGATCTCTCCTGGGGTACCCTCACACATATTATTCCCTCATTTAATGGATATTTTCACCAAAAAGTGAAGTTTTCAAAAAGTCAGAAAATTGGCTGAAAACGACTTAATATCAAGGACTCATCGGGAGAATCACTCTGGAACTGAAATCGGAGTACTCACTGACATTTTCCCCTCTCCGAAAGTCTGAAAAATGATGGAAAAATGACTAAGTCCAAAAAAAACATTTTTTTCAACTTTTTTCAATTTTACCCCCATGGGATATATATTCTACCCACACACATTTGGAACTCTCCTGGGGTACCCTCACACATATTATTCCCTCATTTAATGGTTATTTTCACCAAAAAACGAAGTTTTCAAAAAGTCAG
Organism: Phyllobates terribilis; assembly: GCF_046119375.1. Lineage (NCBI taxonomy): Eukaryota > Metazoa > Chordata > Amphibia > Anura > Dendrobatidae > Phyllobates > Phyllobates terribilis. The sequence continues at coordinate 4,883,302 of NW_027362873.1, read as the reverse complement.
AAAATTGGCTGAAAACGACTTAATATCAAGGACTCATCGGGCGAATCGCTCTGGAACTGAAATCGGAATGCTCACTGACATTTTTCCCTCTCCAAAAGTCTGAAAAATGATGGAAAAATGACTAAGTCCAAAAAAATTTTTTTTTTACTTTTTTCAATTTTACCCCTGTGGAATATACATTCTACCCACACACATTTGGATCTCTCCTGGGGTACCCTCACACATATTATTCCCTCATTTAATGGATATTTTCACCAAAAAGTGAATTTTTCAAAAAGTCAGAAAATTGGCTGAAAACGACTTAATATCAAGGACTCATCGGGCGAATCGCTCTGGAACTGAAATCGGAATGCTCACTGACATTTTCCCCTCTCCGAAAGTCTGAAAAATGATGGAAAAATGACTAAGTCCAAAAAACATTTTTTTCAACTTTTTTCAATTTTACCCCCATGGGATATATATTCTACAAACACATATTTGGAACTCTCCTGGGGTACCCTCACACTTATTATTCCCTCATTTAATGGTTATTTTCACCAAAAAATGAAGTTTTCAAAAAGTCAGAAAATTGGCTGAAAACGACTTAATATCAAGGACTCATCGGGCGAATCGCTCAGGAACTGATATCGGAATGCTCACTGACATTTTTCCCTCTCCGAAAGTCTGAAAAATGATGGAAAAATGACTAAGACCAAAAAAATTTTTGTTTTACTTTTTTCATTTTACCCCTGTGGGATATACATTCTACCCACACACATTTGTAACTCTCCTGGGGTACCCTCACACATATTATTCCCTCATTTAATGGATATTTTCACCAAAAAGTGAAGTTTTCAAAAAGTCAGAAAATTGGCTGAAAACGACTTAATATCAAGGACTCATCGGGCGAATCACTCTGGAACTGAAATCGGAGTACTCACTGACATTTTCCCCTCTCCGAAAGTCTGAAAAATGATGGAAAAATGACTAAGTCCAAAAAAACATTTTTTTCAACTTTTTTCAATTTTACCCCCATGGGATATATATTCTACCCACACACATTTGGAACTCTCCTGGGGTACCCTCACACTTATTATTCCCTCATTTAATGGTTATTTTCACCAAAAAATGAAGTTTTCAAAAAGTCAGAAAATTGGCTGAAAACGACTTAATATCAACGACTCATCGGGCGAATCGCTCTGGAACTGAAATCGGAATGCTCACTGACATTTTTCCCTCTCCGAAAGTCTGAAAAATGATGGAAAAATGACTAAGTCCAAAAAAATTTTTTTTTTACTTGTTTCAATTTTACCCGTGTGGAATATACATTGTACCCACACACATTTGGATCTCTCCTGGGGTACCCTCACACATATTATTCCCTCATTTAATATATATTTTCACCAAAAAGTGAAGTTTTCAAAAAGTCAGAAAATTGGCTGAAAACGACTTAATATCAAGGACTCATCGAGCGAATCACTCTGGAACTGAAATCGGAATACTCACTGACATTTTCCCCTCTCCGAAAGTCTGAAAAATGATGGAAAAATGACTAAGTCCAAAAAAATTTTTTTTTAACTTTTTTCAATTTTACCCCTGTGGGATATACATTCTACCCACACACATTTGGATCTCTCCTGGGGTACCCCCACACATATTATTCCCTCATTTAATATATATTTTCACCAAAAAGTGAAGTTTTCAAAAAGTCAGAAAATTGGCTGGAAACGACTTAATATCAAGGACTCATCAGGCGAATCACTCTGCAACTGAAATCGGAGTACTCACTGACATTTTCCCCTCTCCGAAAGTCTGAAAAATGATGGAAAAATGACTAAGACCAAAAAACATTTTTTTCAACTTTTTTCAATTTTACCCCCATGGGATATATATTCTACCCAGACACATTTGGAACTCTCCTGGGGTACCCTCACACATATTATTCCCTCATTTAATGGTTATTTTCACCAAAAAATGAAGTTTTCAAAAAGTTAGAAAATTGGCTGAAAACGACTTAATATCAAGGACTCATCAGGCGAATCGCTCTGGAACTGAAATCGGAATGCTCACTGACATTTTTCCCTCTCCAAAAGTCTGAAAAATGCTGGAAAATTGACTAAGACCAAAAAAAATTTTTTTTAACTTTTTTCAATTTTACCCCTGTGGGATATACATTCTACCCACACACATTTGGATCTCTCCTGGGGTACCCTCACACATATTATTCCCTCATTTAATGGATATTTTCACCAAAAAGTGAAGATTTCAAAAAGTCAGAAAATTGGCTGAAAACGACTTAATATCAAGGACTCATCGGGCGAATCACTCTGCAACTGAAATCGGAGTACTCACTGACATTTTCCCCTCTCCGAAAGTCTGAAAAATGATGGAAAAATGACTAAGACCAAAAAACATTTTTTTCAACTTTTTTCAATTTTACCCCCATGGGATATATATTCTACCCAGACACATTTGGAACTCTCCTGGGGTACCCTCACACATATTATTCCCTCATTTAATGGTTATTTTCACCAAAAAATGAAGTTTTCAAAAAGTCAGAAAATTGGCTGAAAACGACTTAATATCAAGGACTCATCAGGCGAATCGCTCTGGAACTGAAATCGGAATGCTCACTGACATTTTTCCCTCTCCAAAAGTCTGAAAAATGCTGGAAAAATGACTAAGTCCAAAAAAATTTTTTTTTTACTTTTTTCAATTTTACCCCTGTGGAATATACATTCTACCCACACACATTTGGATCTCTCCTGGGGTACCCTCACACATATTATTCCCTCATTTAATGGATATTTTCACCAAAAAGTGAAGTTTTCAAAAAGTCAGAAAATTGGCTGAAAACGACTTAATATCAAGGACTCATCGGGCGAATCACTCTGGAACTGAAATCGGAGTACTCACTGACATTTTCCCCTCTCCGAAAGTCTGAAAAATGATGAAAAAATGACTAAGACCAAAAAACATTTTTTTCAACTTTTTTCAATTTTACCCCCATGGGATATATATTGTACCCACACACATTTGGATCTCTCCTGGGGTACCCTCCACATATTATTCCCTCATTTAATATATATTTTCACCAAAAAGTGAAGTTTTCAAAAAGTCAGAAAATTGGCTGAAAACGACTTAATATCAAGGACTCATCAGGCGAATCGCTCTGGAACTGAAATCGGAATGCTCACTGACATTTTTCCCTCTCCAAAAGTCTGAAAAATGCTGGAAAAATGACTAAGTCCAAAAAAATTTTTTTTTTACTTTTTTCAATTTTACCCCTGTGGAATATACATTCTACCCACACACATTTGGATCTCTCCTGGGGTACCCTCACACATATTATTCCCTCATTTAATGGATATTTTCACCAAAAAGTGAAGTTTTCAAAAAGTCAGAAAATTGGCTGAAAACGACTTAATATCAAGGACTCATCGGGCGAATCACTCTGGAACTGAAATCGGAGTACTCACTGACATTTTCCCCTCTCCGAAAGTCTGAAAAATGATGAAAAAATGACTAAGACCAAAAAACATTTTTTTCAACTTTTTTCAATTTTACCCCCATGGGATATATATTGTACCCACACACATTTGGATCTCTCCTGGGGTACCCTCCACATATTATTCCCTCATTTAATATATATTTTCACCAAAAAGTGAAGTTTTCAAAAAGTCAGAAAATTGGCTGAAAACGACTTAATATCAAGGACTTATCGGGCGAATCACTCTTGAACTGAAATCGGAATACTCACTGACATTTTCCCCTCTCCGAAAGTCTGAAAAATGATGGAAAAATGACTAAGTCCAAAAAAAATTTTTTTTAACTTTTTTCAATTTTACCCCTGTGGGATATACATTCTACCCACACACATTTGGATCTCTCCTGGGGTACCCTCACACATATTATTCCCTCATTTAATGGATATTTTCACCAAAAAGTGAAGTTTTCAAAAAGTCAGAAAATTGGCTGAAAACGACTTAATATCAAGGACTCATCGGGAGAATCACTCTGGAACTGAAATCGGAGTACTCACTGACATTTTCCCCTCTCCGAAAGTCTGAAAAATGATGGAAAAATGACTAAGTCCAAAAAAAACATTTTTTTCAACTTTTTTCAATTTTACCCCCATGGGATATATATTCTACCCACACACATTTGGAACTCTCCTGGGGTACCCTCACACATATTATTCCCTCATTTAATGGTTATTTTCACCAAAAAACGAAGTTTTCAAAAAGTCAGAAAATTGGCTGAAAACGACTTAATATCAAGGACTCATCGGGCGAATCGCTCTGGAACTGAAATCGGAATGCTCACTGACATTTTTCCCTCTCCAAAAGTCTGAAAAATGATGGAAAAATGACTAAGTCCAAAAAAATTTTTTTTTTACTTTTTTCAATTTTACCCCTGTGGAATATACATTCTACCCACACACATTTGGATCTCTCCTGGGGTACCCTCACACATATTATTCCCTCATTTAATGGATATTTTCACCAAAAAGTGAATTTTTCAAAAAGTCAGAAAATTGGCTGAAAACGACTTAATATCAAGGACTCATCGGGCGAATCGCTCTGGAACTGAAATCGGAATGCTCACTGACATTTTCCCCTCTCCGAAAGTCTGAAAAATGATGGAAAAATGACTAAGTCCAAAAAACATTTTTTTCAACTTTTTTCAATTTTACCCCCATGGGATATATATTCTACAAACACATATTTGGAACTCTCCTGGGGTACCCTCACACTTATTATTCCCTCATTTAATGGTTATTTTCACCAAAAAATGAAGTTTTCAAAAAGTCAGAAAATTGGCTGAAAACGACTTAATATCAAGGACTCATCGGGCGAATCGCTCAGGAACTGATATCGGAATGCTCACTGACATTTTTCCCTCTCCGAAAGTCTGAAAAATGATGGAAAAATGACTAAGACCAAAAAAATTTTTGTTTTACTTTTTTCATTTTACCCCTGTGGGATATACATTCTACCCACACACATTTGTAACTCTCCTGGGGTACCCTCACACATATTATTCCCTCATTTAATGGATATTTTCACCAAAAAGTGAAGTTTTCAAAAAGTCAGAAAATTGGCTGAAAACGACTTAATATCAAGGACTCATCGGGCGAATCACTCTGGAACTGAAATCGGAGTACTCACTGACATTTTCCCCTCTCCGAAAGTCTGAAAAATGATGGAAAAATGACTAAGTCCAAAAAAACATTTTTTTCAACTTTTTTCAATTTTACCCCCATGGGATATATATTCTACCCACACACATTTGGAACTCTCCTGGGGTACCCTCACACTTATTATTCCCTCATTTAATGGTTATTTTCACCAAAAAATGAAGTTTTCAAAAAGTCAGAAAATTGGCTGAAAACGACTTAATATCAACGACTCATCGGGCGAATCGCTCTGGAACTGAAATCGGAATGCTCACTGACATTTTTCCCTCTCCGAAAGTCTGAAAAATGATGGAAAAATGACTAAGTCCAAAAAAATTTTTTTTTTACTTGTTTCAATTTTACCCGTGTGGAATATACATTGTACCCACACACATTTGGATCTCTCCTGGGGTACCCTCACACATATTATTCCCTCATTTAATATATATTTTCACCAAAAAGTGAAGTTTTCAAAAAGTCAGAAAATTGGCTGAAAACGACTTAATATCAAGGACTCATCGAGCGAATCACTCTGGAACTGAAATCGGAATACTCACTGACATTTTCCCCTCTCCGAAAGTCTGAAAAATGATGGAAAAATGACTAAGTTCAAAAAAATTTTTTTTTAACTTTTTTCAATTTTACCCCCATGGGATATATATTCTACCAACACACATTTGGAACTCTCCTGGGGTACCCTCACACATATTATTCCCTCATTTAATGGTTATTTTCACCAAAAAACGAAGTTTTCAAAAAGTCAGAAAATTGGCTGAAAAAGACTTAATATCAAGGACTCATCGGGCGAATCGCTCAGGAACTGAAATCGGAATGCTCACTGACATTTTTCCCTCTCCGAAAGTTTGAAAAATGATGGAAAAATGACTAAGACCAAAAAAATTTTTTTTTTACTTTTTTCAATTTTACCCCTGTGGGATATACATTCTACCCACGCACATTTGGAACTCTCCTGGGGTACCCTCACACTTATTATTCCCTCATTTAATGGTTATTTTCACCAAAAAATGAAGTTTTCAAAAAGTCAGAAAATTGGCTGAAAACGACTTAATATCAAGGACTCATCGGGCGAATCGCTCTGGAACTGAAATCGGAATGCTCACTGACATTTTTCCCTCTCCGAAAGTCTGAAAAATGATGGAAAAATGACTAAGTCCAAAAAAATTTTTTTTAAACTTTTTTCAATTTTACCCCTGTAGGATATACATTCTACCCACACACAATTGGATCTCTCCTGGGGTACCCTCACACATGTTATTCCCTCATTTAATGGATATTTTCACCAAAAAGTGAAGTTTCAAAAAGTCAGAAAATTGGCTGAAAACGACTTAATATCAAGGACTCATCGGGCGAATCACTCTGGAACTGAAATCGGAATACTCACTGACATTTTTCCCTCTCCAAAAGTCTGAAAAATGCTGGAAAAATGACTAAGACCAAAAAAAATTTTTTTAAACTTTTTTCAATTTTACCCCTGTGGGATATACATTCTACCCACACACATTTGGATCTCTCCTGGGGTACCCTCACACATATTATTCCCTCATTTAATGGATATTTTCACCAAAAAGTGGTTTTCAAAAAGTCAGACAATTGGCTGAAAATGACTTAATATCAAGAACTCATCGGGCGAATCACTCTGGAACTGAAATCGGAGTACTCACTGACATTTTCCCCTCGCCGAAAGTCTGAAAAATGATGAAAAAATGACTAAGACCAAAAAACATTTTTTTCAACTTTTTTCAATTTTACCCCCATGGGATATATATTGTACCCACACACATTTGGATCTCTCCTGGGGTACCCTCCACATATTATTCCCTCATTTAATATATATTTTCACCAAAAAATGAAGTTTTCAAAAAGTTAGAAAATTGGCTGAAAACGACTTAATATCAAGGACTCATCAGGCGAATCGCTCTGGAACTGAAATCGGAATGCTCACTGACATTTTTCCCTCTCCAAAAGTCTGAAAAATGCTGGAAAAATGACTAAGACCAAAAAAAATTTTTTTTAACTTTTTTCAATTTTACCCCTGTGGGATATACATTCTACCCACACACATTTGGATCTCTCCTGGGGTACCCTCACACATATTATTCCCTCATTTAATGATTATTTTCACCAAAAAATGAAGTTTTCAAAAAGTTAGAAAATTGGCTGAAAACGACTTAATATCAAGGACTCATCAGGCGAATCGCTCTGGAACTGAAATCGGAATGCTCACTGACATTTTTCCCTCTCCAAAAGTCTGAAAAATGCTGGAAAAATGACTAAGACCAAAAAAAATTTTTTTTTACTTTTTTCAATTTTACCCCTGTGGGATATACATTCTACCCACACACATTTGGATCTCTCCTGGGGTAACCTCACACATATTATTCCCTCATTTAATGGATATTTTCACCAAAAAGTGAAGTTTTCAAAAAGTCAGAAAATTGGCTGAAAACGACTTAATATCAAGAACTCATCGGGCGAATCACTCTGGAACTGAAATCGGAGTACTCACTGACATTTTCCCCTCTCCGAAAGTCTGAAAAATGATGAAAAAATGACTAAGACCAAAAATCATTTTTTTCAACTTTTTTCAATTTTACCCCCATGGGATATATATTGTACCCACACACATTTGGATCTCTCCTGGGGTACCCTCCACATATTATTCCCTCATTTAATATATATTTTCACCAAAAAGTGAAGTTTTCAAAAAGTCAGAAAATTGGCTGAAAACGACTTAATATCAAGGACTCATCGGGCGAATCACTCTTGAACTGAAATCGGAATACTCACTGACATTTTCCCCTCTCCGAAAGTCTGAAAAATGATGGAAAAATGAGAAAGTCCAAAAAAATTTTTTTTTTACTTTTTTCAATTTTACCCCTGTGGAATATACATTCTACCAACACACATTTGGATCTCTCCTGGGGTACCCTCACACATATTATTCCCTCATTTAATGGATATTTTCACCAAAAAGTGAAGTTTTCAAAAAGTCAGAAAATTGGCTGAAAACGACTTAATATCAAGAACTCATCGGGCGAATCACTCTGGAACTGAAATCGGAGTACTCACTGACATTTTCCCCTCTCCGAAAGTCTGAAAAATGATGAAAAAATGACTAAGACCAAAAATCATTTTTTTCAACTTTTTTCAATTTTACCCCCATGGGATATATATTGTACCCACACACATTTGGATCTCTCCTGGGGTACCCTCCACATATTATTCCCTCATTTAATATATATTTTCACCAAAAAGTGAAGTTTTCAAAAAGTCAGAAAATTGGCTGAAAACGACTTAATATCAAGGACTCATCGGGCGAATCACTCTTGAACTGAAATCGGAATACTCACTGACATTTTCCCCTCTCCGAAAGTCTGAAAAATGATGGAAAAATGAGAAAGTCCAAAAAAATTTTTTTTTTACTTTTTTCAATTTTACCCCTGTGGAATATACATTCTACCAACACACATTTGGATCTCTCCTGGGGTACCCTCACACATATTATTCCCTCATTTAATGGATATTTTCACAAAAAAGTGAAGTTTTCAAAAAGTCAGAAAATTGGCTGAAAACGACTTAATATCAAGGACTCATCGGGCGAATCACTCTGGAACTGAAATCGGAATACTCACTGACATTTTCCCCTCTCCGAAAGTCTGAAAAATGATGGAAAAATGACTAAGTCCAAAAAAAATTTTTTTCAACTTTTTTCAATTTTACCCCCATGGGATATATATTCTACCCACACACATTTGGAACTCTCCTGGGGTACCCTCACACATATTATTCCCTCATTTAATGGTTATTTTCACCAAAAAACGAAGTTTTCAAAAAGTCAGAACATTGTCTGAAAACGACTTAATATCAAGGACTCATCGGGCGAATCGCTCTGGAACTGAAATCGGAATGCTCACTGACATTTTTCCCTCTCCAAAAGTCTGAAAAATGATGGAAAAATGAGAAAGTCCAAAAAACATTTTTTTCAACTTTTTTCAATTTTACCCCCATGGGATATATATTCTACCCACACACATTTGGAACTCTCCTGGGGTACCCTCACACATATTATTCCCTCATTTAATGGTTATTTTCACCAAAAAATGAAGTTTTCAAAAAGTCAGAAAATTGGCTGAAAACGACTTAATATCAAGGACTCATCGGGCGAATCACTCTGGAACTGAAATCTGAATACTCACTGACATTTTCCCCTCTCCTAAAGTCTGTAAAATGATGGAAAAATGACTAAGTCCAAAAAACATTTTTTTCAACTTTTTTCAATTTTACCCTCATGGGATATATATTCTACCCACACACATTTGGAACTCTCCTGGGGTACCCTCACACTTATTATTCCCTTATTTAATGGTTATTTTCACCAAAAAATGAAGTTTTCAAAAAGTCAGAAAATTGGCTGAAAACGACTTAATATCAAGGACTCATCGGGCGAATCGCTCTGGAACTGAAATCGGAATGCTCACTGACATTTTTCCCTCTCCGAAAGTCTGAAAAATGATGGAAAAATGACTAAGTCCAAAAAAATTTTTTTTTTACTTGTTTCAATTTTACCCGTGTGGAATATACATTCTACCCACACACATTTGGATCTCTCCTGGGGTACCCTCCACATATTATTCCCTCATTTAATATATATTTTCACCAAAAAGTGAAGTTTTCAAAAAGTCAGAAAATTGGCTGAAAACGACTTAATATCAAGGACTCATCGGGCGAATCACTCTTGAACTGAAATCGGAATACTCACTGACATTTTCCCCTCTCCGAAAGTCTGAAAAATGATGGAAAAATGACTAAGTCCAAAAAAAATTTTTTTTAACTTTTTTCAATTTTACCCCTGTGGGATATACATTCTACCCACACACATTTGGATCTCTCCTGGGGTACCCTCACACATATTATTCCCTCATTTAATGGTTATTTTCACCAAAAAATGAAGTTTTCAAAAAGTCAGAAACTTGTCTGAAAACGACTTAATATCAAGGACTCATCGGGCGAATCGCTCTGGAACTGAAATCGGAATGCTCACTGACATTTTTCCCTCTCCAAAAGTCTGAAAAATGATGGAAAAATGACAAAGTCCAAAAAAATTTTTTTTTTACTTTTTTCAATTTTACCCCTGTGGAATATACATTCTACCCACACACATTTGGATCTCTCCTGGGGTACCCTCACACATATTATTCCCTCATTTAATGGATATTTTCACCAAAAAGTGAAGTTTTCAAAAAGTCAGAAAATTGGCTGAAAACGACTTAATATCAAGGACTCATCGGGCGAATCACTCTGGAACTGAAATCGGAGTACTCACTGACATTTTCCCCTCTCCGAAAGTCTGAAAAATGATGGAAAAATGACTAAGACCAAAAAACATTTTTTTCAACTTTTTTCAATTTTACCCCCATGGGATATATATTGTACCCACACACATTTGGAACTCTCCTGGGGTACCCTCACACATATTATTCCCTCATTTAATGGATATTTTCACCAAAAAGTGAAGTTTTCAAAAAGTCAGAAAATTGGCTGAAAACGACTTAATATCAAGGACTCATAGGGCGAATCGCTCTGGAACTGAAATCGCAATGCTCACTGACATTTTCCCCTCTCCGAAAGTCTGAAAAATGATGGAAAAATGACTAAGACCAAAAAAATTTTTTTTTTACTTTTTTCAATTTTACCCCTGTGGGATATACATTCTACCCACACACATTTGGAACTCTCCTGGGGTACCCTCACACATATTATTCCCTCATTTAATGGATATTTTCACCAAAAAGTGAAGTTTTCAAAAAGTCAGAAAATTGGCTGAAAACGACTTAATATCAAGGACTCATCGGGCGAATCACTCTGGAACTGAAATCGGAATACTCACTGACATTTTCCCCTCTCCGAAAGTCTGAAAAATGATGGAAAAATGACTAAGTCCAAAAAAATTTTTTTTTAACTTTTTTCAATTTTACCCCTGTGGGATATACATTCTACCCACACACATTTGGATCTCTCCTGGGGTACCCTCACACATATTATTCCCTCATTTAATGGATATTTTCGCCAAAAAGTGAAGTTTTCAAAAAGTCAGAAAATTGGCTGAAAACGACTTAATATCAAGGACTCATCGGGCGAATCACTCTGGAACTGAAATCGGAATACTCACTGACATTTTTCCCTCTCCGAAAGTCTGAAAAATGATGGAAAAATGACTAAGTCCAAAAAAATTTTTTTTTAACTTTTTTCAATTTTACCCCTGTGGGATATACATTCTACCCACACACATTTGGATCTCTCCTGGGGTACCCTCACACATATTATTCCCTCATTTAATGGATATTTTCACCAAAAAGTGAAGATTTCAAAAAGTCAGAAAATTGGCTGAAAACGACTTAATATCAAGGACTCATCGGGCGAATCACTCTGCAACTGAAATCGGAGTACTCACTGACATTTTCCCCTCTCCGAAAGTCTGAAAAATGATGGAAAAATGACTAAGACCAAAAAACATTTTTTTCAACTTTTTTCAATTTTACCCCCATGGGATATATATTCTACCCAGACACATTTGGAACTCTCCTGGGGTAAGCTCACACATATTATTCCCTCATTTAATGGTTATTTTCACCAAAAAATGAAGTTTTCAAAAAGTCAGAAAATTGTCTGAAAACGACTTAATATCAAGGACTCATCGGGCGAATCGCTCTGGAACTGAAATCGGAATGCTCACTGACATTTTTCCCTCTCCAAAAGTCTGAAAAATGATGGAAAAATGACAAAGTCCAAAAAAAATTTTTTTTTTACTTTTTTCAATTTTACCCCTGTGGAATATACATTCTACCAACACACATTTGGATCTCTCCTGGGGCACTCTCACACATATTATTCCCTCATTTAATGGATATTTTCACCAAAAAGTGAAGTTTTCAAAAAGTCAGAAAATTGGCTGAAAACGACTTAATATCAAGGACTCATCGGGCGAATCACTCTGGAACTGAAATCGGAATACTCACTGACATTTTCCCCTCTCCGAAAGTCTGAAAAATGATGGAAAAATGACTAAGTCCAAAAAACATTTTTTTCAACTTTTTTCAATTTTACCCCCATGGGATATATATTCTACCCACACACATTTGGAACTCTCCTGGGGTACCCTCACACATATTATTCCCTCATTTAATGGTTATTTTCACCAAAAAATGAAGTTTTCAAAAAGTCAGAAAATTGGCTGAAAACGACTTAATATCAAGGACTCATCGGGCGAATCACTCTGGAACTGAAATCGGAATACTCACTGACATTTTCCACTCTCCTAAAGTCTGTAAAATGATGGAAAAATGACTAAGTCCAAAAAACATTTTTTTCAACTTTTTTCAATTTTACCCTCATGGGATATATATTCTACCCACACACATTTGGAACTCTCCTGGGGTACCCTCACACTTATTATTCCCTTATTTAATGGTTATTTTCACCAAAAAATGAAGTTTTCAAAAAGTCAGAAAATTGGCTGAAAACGACTTAATATCAAGGACTCATCGGGCGAATCGCTCTGGAACTGAAATCGGAATGCTCACTGACATTTTTCCCTCTCCGAAAGTCTGAAAAATGATGGAAAAATGACTAAGTCCAAAAAAATTTTTTTTTTACTTGTTTCAATTTTACCCGTGTGGAATATACATTCTACCCACACACATTTGGATCTCTCCTGGGGTACCCCCACACATATTATTCCCTCATTTAATATATATTTTCACCAAAAAGTGAAGTTTTCAAAAAGTCAGAAAATTGGCTGAAAACGACTTAATATCAAGGACTCATCGGGCGAATCACTCTGGAACTGAAATCGGAATACTCACTGACATTTTCCCCTCTCCGAAAGTCTGAAAAATGATGGAAAAATGAGAAAGTCCAAAAAAATTTTTTTTTTACTTTTTTCAATTTTACCCCTGTGGAATATACATTCTACCAACACACATTTGGATCTCTCCTGGGGTACCCTCACACATATTATTCCCTCATTTAATGGATATTTTCACAAAAAAGTGAAGTTTTCAAAAAGTCAGAAAATTGGCTGAAAACGACTTAATATCAAGGACTCATCGGGCGAATCACTCTGGAACTGAAATCGGAATACTCACTGACATTTTCCCCTCTCCGAAAGTCTGAAAAATGATGGAAAAATGACTAAGTCCAAAAAACATTTTTTTCAACTTTTTTCAATTTTACCCCCATGGGATATATATTCTACCCACACACATTTGGAACTCTCCTGGGGTACCCTCACACATATTATTCCCTCATTTAATGGTTATTTTCACCAAAAAATGAAGTTTTCAAAAAGTCAGAAAATTGGCTGAAAACGACTTAATATCAAGGACTCATCGGGCGAATCACTCTGGAACTGAAATCTGAATACTCACTGACATTTTCCCCTCTCCTAAAGTCTGTAAAATGATGGAAAAATGACTAAGTCCAAAAAACATTTTTTTCAACTTTTTTCAATTTTACCCTCATGGGATATATATTCTACCCACACACATTTGGAACTCTCCTGGGGTACCCTCACACTTATTATTCCCTTATTTAATGGTTATTTTCACCAAAAAATGAAGTTTTCAAAAAGTCAGAAAATTGGCTGAAAACGACTTAATATCAAGGACTCATCGGGCGAATCGCTCTGGAACTGAAATCGGAATGCTCACTGACATTTTTCCCTCTCCGAAAGTCTGAAAAATGATGGAAAAATGACTAAGTCCAAAAAAATTTTTTTTTTACTTGTTTCAATTTTACCCGTGTGGAATATACATTCTACCCACACACATTTGGATCTCTCCTGGGGTACCCTCCACATATTATTCCCTCATTTAATATATATTTTCACCAAAAAGTGAAGTTTTCAAAAAGTCAGAAAATTGGCTGAAAACGACTTAATATCAAGGACTCATCGGGCGAATCACTCTGGAACTGAAATCGGAATACTCACTGACATTTTCCCCTCTCCGAAAGTCTGAAAAATGATGGAAAAATGAGAAAGTCCAAAAAAATTTTTTTTTTACTTTTTTCAATTTTACCCCTGTGGAATATACATTCTACCAACACACATTTGGATCTCTCCTGGGGTACCCTCACACATATTATTCCCTCATTTAATGGATATTTTCACAAAAAAGTGAAGTTTTCAAAAAGTCAGAAAATTGGCTGAAAACGACTTAATATCAAGGACTCATCGGGCGAATCACTCTGGAACTGAAATCGGAATACTCACTGACATTTTCCCCTCTCCGAAAGTCTGAAAAATGATGGAAAAATGACTAAGTCCAAAAAACATTTTTTTCAACTTTTTTCAATTTTACCCCCATGGGATATATATTCTACCCACACACATTTGGAACTCTCCTGGGGTACCCTCACACATATTATTCCCTCATTTAATGGTTATTTTCACCAAAAAATGAAGTTTTCAAAAAGTCAGAAAATTGGCTGAAAACGACTTAATATCAAGGACTCATCGGGCGAATCACTCTGGAACTGAAATCTGAATACTCACTGACATTTTCCCCTCTCCTAAAGTCTGTAAAATGATGGAAAAATGACTAAGTCCAAAAAACATTTTTTTCAACTTTTTTCAATTTTACCCTCATGGGATATATATTCTACCCACACACATTTGGAACTCTCCTGGGGTACCCTCACACTTATTATTCCCTTATTTAATGGTTATTTTCACCAAAAAATGAAGTTTTCAAAAAGTCAGAAAATTGGCTGAAAACGACTTAATATCAAGGACTCATCGGGCGAATCGCTCTGGAACTGAAATCGGAATGCTCACTGACATTTTTCCCTCTCCGAAAGTCTGAAAAATGATGGAAAAATGACTAAGTCCAAAAAAATTTTTTTTTTACTTGTTTCAATTTTACCCGTGTGGAATATACATTCTACCCACACACATTTGGATCTCTCCTGGGGTACCCTCCACATATTATTCCCTCATTTAATATATATTTTCACCAAAAAGTGAAGTTTTCAAAAAGTCAGAAAATTGGCTGAAAACGACTTAATATCAAGGACTCATCGGGCGAATCACTCTTGAACTGAAATCGGAATACTCACTGACATTTTCCCCTCTCCGAAAGTCTGAAAAATGATGGAAAAATGACTAAGACCAAAAAACATTTTTTTCAACTTTTTTCAATTTTACCCCCATGGGATATATATTGTACCCACACACATTTGGAACTCTCCTGGGGTACCCTCACACATATTATTCCCTCATTTAATGGATATTTTCACCAAAAAGTGAAGTTTTCAAAAAGTCAGAAAATTGGCTGAAAACGACTTAATATCAAGGACTCATAGGGCGAATCGCTCTGGAACTGAAATCGCAATGCTCACTGACATTTTCCCCTCTCCGAAAGTCTGAAAAATGATGGAAAAATGACTAAGACCAAAAAAATTTTTTTTTTACTTTTTTCAATTTTACCCCTGTGGGATATACATTCTACCCACACACATTTGGAACTCTCCTGGGGTACCCTCACACATATTATTCCCTCATTTAATGGATATTTTCACCAAAAAGTGAAGTTTTCAAAAAGTCAGAAAATTGGCTGAAAACGACTTAATATCAAGGACTCATCGGGCGAATCACTCTGGAACTGAAATCGGAATACTCACTGACATTTTCCCCTCTCCGAAAGTCTGAAAAATGATGGAAAAATGACTAAGTCCAAAAAAATTTTTTTTTAACTTTTTTCAATTTTACCCCTGTGGGATATACATTCTACCCACACACATTTGGATCTCTCCTGGGGTACCCTCACACATATTATTCCCTCATTTAATGGATATTTTCACCAAAAAGTGAAGTTTTCAAAAAGTCAGAAAATTGGCTGAAAACGACTTAATATCAAGGACTCATCGGGCGAATCACTCTGGAACTGAAATCGGAATACTCACTGACATTTTCCCCTCTCCGAAAGTCTGAAAAATGATGGAAAAATGAGAAAGTCCAAAAAAATTTTTTTTTTACTTTTTTCAATTTTACCCCTGTGGAATATACATTCTACCAACACACATTTGGATCTCTCCTGGGGTACCCTCACACATATTATTCCCTCATTTAATGGATATTTTCACAAAAAAGTGAAGTTTTCAAAAAGTCAGAAAATTGGCTGAAAACGACTTAATATCAAGGACTCATCGGGCGAATCACTCTGGAACTGAAATCGGAATACTCACTGACATTTTCCCCTCTCCGAAAGTCTGAAAAATGATGGAAAAATGACTAAGTCCAAAAAACATTTTTTTCAACTTTTTTCAATTTTACCCCCATGGGATATATATTCTACCCACACACATTTGGAACTCTCCTGGGGTACCCTCACACATATTATTCCCTCATTTAATGGTTATTTTCACCAAAAAATGAAGTTTTCAAAAAGTCAGAAAATTGGCTGAAAACGACTTAATATCAAGGACTCATCGGGCGAATCACTCTGGAACTGAAATCTGAATACTCACTGACATTTTCCCCTCTCCTAAAGTCTGTAAAATGATGGAAAAATGACTAAGTCCAAAAAACATTTTTTTCAACTTTTTTCAATTTTACCCTCATGGGATATATATTCTACCCACACACATTTGGAACTCTCCTGGGGTACCCTCACACTTATTATTCCCTTATTTAATGGTTATTTTCACCAAAAAATGAAGTTTTCAAAAAGTCAGAAAATTGGCTGAAAACGACTTAATATCAAGGACTCATCGGGCGAATCGCTCTGGAACTGAAATCGGAATGCTCACTGACATTTTTCCCTCTCCGAAAGTCTGAAAAATGATGGAAAAATGACTAAGTCCAAAAAAATTTTTTTTTTACTTGTTTCAATTTTACCCGTGTGGAATATACATTCTACCCACACACATTTGGATCTCTCCTGGGGTACCCTCCACATATTATTCCCTCATTTAATATATATTTTCACCAAAAAGTGAAGTTTTCAAAAAGTCAGAAAATTGGCTGAAAACGACTTAATATCAAGGACTCATCGGGCGAATCACTCTTGAACTGAAATCGGAATACTCACTGACATTTTCCCCTCTCCGAAAGTCTGAAAAATGATGGAAAAATGACTAAGTCCAAAAAAAATTTTTTTTAACTTTTTTCAATTTTACCCCTGTGGGATATACATTCTACCCACACACATTTGGATCTCTCCTGGGGTACCCTCACACATATTATTCCCTCATTTAATGGTTATTTTCACCAAAAAATGAAGTTTTCAAAAAGTCAGAAACTTGTCTGAAAACGACTTAATATCAAGGACTCATCGGGCGAATCGCTCTGGAACTGAAATCGGAATGCTCACTGACATTTTTCCCTCTCCAAAAGTCTGAAAAATGATGGAAAAATGACAAAGTCCAAAAAAATTTTTTTTTTACTTTTTTCAATTTTACCCCTGTGGAATATACATTCTACCCACACACATTTGGATCTCTCCTGGGGTACCCTCACACATATTATTCCCTCATTTAATGGATATTTTCACCAAAAAGTGAAGTTTTCAAAAAGTCAGAAAATTGGCTGAAAACAACTTAATATCAAGGACTCATCGGGCGAATCACTCTGGAACTGAAATCGGAGTACTCACTGACATTTTCCCCTCTCCGAAAGTCTGAAAAATGATGGAAAAATGACTAAGACCAAAAAACATTTTTTTCAACTTTTTTCAATTTTACCCCCATGGGATATATATTGTACCCACACACATTTGGAACTCTCCTGGGGTACCCTCACACATATTATTCCCTCATTTAATGGATATTTTCACCAAAAAGTGAAGTTTTCAAAAAGTCAGAAAATTGGCTGAAAACGACTTAATATCAAGGACTCATCGGGCGAATCACTCTGGAACTGAAATCGGAATACTCACTGACATTTTCCCCTCTCCGAAAGTCTGAAAAATGATGGAAAAATGACTAAGTCCAAAAAAATTTTTTTTTAACTTTTTTCAATTTTACCCCTGTGGGATATACATTCTACCCACACACATTTGGATCTCTCCTGGGGTACCCTCACACATATTATTCCCTCATTTAATGGATATTTTCACCAAAAAGTGAAGTTTTCAAAAAGTCAGAAAATTGGCTGAAAACGACTTAATATCAAGGACTCATCGGGCGAATCACTCTGGAACTGAAATCGGAATACTCACTGACATTTTTCCCTCTCCGAAAGTCTGAAAAATGATGGAAAAATGACTAAGTCCAAAAAAATTTTTTTTTAACTTTTTTCAATTTTACCCCTGTGGGATATACATTCTACCCACACACATTTGGATCTCTCCTGGGGTACCCTCACACATATTATTCCCTCATTTAATGGATATTTTCACCAAAAAGTGAAGATTTCAAAAAGTCAGAAAATTGGCTGAAAACGACTTAATATCAAGGACTCATCGGGCGAATCACTCTGCAACTGAAATCGGAGTACTCACTGACATTTTCCCCTCTCCGAAAGTCTGAAAAATGATGGAAAAATGACTAAGACCAAAAAACATTTTTTTAAACTTTTTTCAATTTTACCCCCATGGGATATATATTCTACCCAGACACATTTGGAACTCTCCTGGGGTAAGCTCACACATATTATTCCCTCATTTAATGGTTATTTTCACCAAAAAATGAAGTTTTCAAAAAGTCAGAAAATTGTCTGAAAACGACTTAATATCAAGGACTCATCGGGCGAATCGCTCTGGAACTGAAATCGGAATGCTCACTGACATTTTTCCCTCTCCAAAAGTCTGAAAAATGATGGAAAAATGACAAAGTCCAAAAAAATTTTTTTTTTACTTTTTTCAATTTTACCCCTGTGGAATATACATTCTACCAACACACATTTGGATCTCTCCTGGGGCACTCTCACACATATTATTCCCTCATTTAATGGATATTTTCACCAAAAAGTGAAGTTTTCAAAAAGTCAGAAAATTGGCTGAAAACGACTTAATATCAAGGACTCATCGGGCGAATCACTCTGGAACTGAAATCGGAATACTCACTGACATTTTCCCCTCTCCGAAAGTCTGAAAAATGATGGAAAAATGACTAAGTCCAAAAAACATTTTTTTCAACTTTTTTCAATTTTACCCCCATGGGATATATATTCTACCCACACACATTTGGAACTCTCCTGGGGTACCCTCACACATATTATTCCCTCATTTAATGGTTATTTTCACCAAAAAATGAAGTTTTCAAAAAGTCAGAAAATTGGCTGAAAACGACTTAATATCAAGGACTCATCGGGCGAATCACTCTGGAACTGAAATCGGAATACTCACTGACATTTTCCACTCTCCTAAAGTCTGTAAAATGATGGAAAAATGACTAAGTCCAAAAAACATTTTTTTCAACTTTTTTCAATTTTACCCTCATGGGATATATATTCTACCCACACACATTTGGAACTCTCCTGGGGTACCCTCACACTTATTATTCCCTTATTTAATGGTTATTTTCACCAAAAAATGAAGTTTTCAAAAAGTCAGAAAATTGGCTGAAAACGACTTAATATCAAGGACTCATCGGGCGAATCGCTCTGGAACTGAAATCGGAATGCTCACTGACATTTTTCCCTCTCCGAAAGTCTGAAAAATGATGGAAAAATGACTAAGTCCAAAAAAATTTTTTTTTTACTTGTTTCAATTTTACCCGTGTGGAATATACATTCTACCCACACACATTTGGATCTCTCCTGGGGTACCCCCACACATATTATTCCCTCATTTAATATATATTTTCACCAAAAAGTGAAGTTTTCAAAAAGTCAGAAAATTGGCTGAAAACGACTTAATATCAAGGACTCATCGGGCGAATCACTCTGGAACTGAAATCGGAATACTCACTGACATTTTCCCCTCTCCGAAAGTCTGAAAAATGATGGAAAAATGACTAAGTCCAAAAAAATTTTTTTTTTACTTTTTTCAATTTTACCCCTGTGGGATATACATTCTACCCACACACATTTGGATCTCTCCTGGGGTACCCCCACACATATTATTCCCTCATTTAATATATATTTTCACCAAAAAGTGAAGTTTTCAAAAAGTCAGAAAATTGGCTGGAAACGACTTAATATCAAGGACTCATCAGGCGAATCACTCTGCAACTGAAATCGGAGTACTCACTGACATTTTCCCCTCTCCGAAAGTCTGAAAAATGATGGAAAAATGACTAAGACCAAAAAACATTTTTTTCAACTTTTTTCAATTTTACCCCCATGGGATATATATTCTACCCAGACACATTTGGAACTCTCCTGGGGTACCCTCACACATATTATTCCCTCATTTAATGGTTATTTTCACCAAAAAATGAAGTTTTCAAAAAGTTAGAAAATTGGCTGAAAACGACTTAATATCAAGGACTCATCAGGCGAATCGCTCTGGAACTGAAATCGGAATGCTCACTGACATTTTTCCCTCTCCAAAAGTCTGAAAAATGCTGGAAAAATGACTAAGACCAAAAAAAATTTTTTTTAACTTTTTTCAATTTTACCCCTGTGGGATATACATTCTACCCACACACATTTGGATCTCTCCTGGGGTACCCTCACACATATTATTCCCTCATTTAATGGATATTTTCACCAAAAAGTGAAGATTTCAAAAAGTCAGAAAATTGGCTGAAAACGACTTAATATCAAGGACTCATCGGGCGAATCACTCTGCAACTGAAATCGGAGTACTCACTGACATTTTCCCCTCTCCGAAAGTCTGAAAAATGATGGAAAAATGACTAAGACCAAAAAACATTTTTTTCAACTTTTTTCAATTTTACCCCCATGGGATATATATTCTACCCAGACACATTTGGAACTCTCCTGGGGTACCCTCACACATATTATTCCCTCATTTAATGGTTATTTTCACCAAAAAATGAAGTTTTCAAAAAGTCAGAAAATTGGCTGAAAACGACTTAATATCAAGGACTCATCAGGCGAATCGCTCTGGAACTGAAATCGGAATGCTCACTGACATTTTTCCCTCTCCAAAAGTCTGAAAAATGCTGGAAAAATGACTAAGTCCAAAAAAATTTTTTTTTTACTTTTTTCAATTTTACCCCTGTGGAATATACATTCTACCCACACACATTTGGATCTCTCCTGGGGTACCCTCACACATATTATTCCCTCATTTAATGGATATTTTCACCAAAAAGTGAAGTTTTCAAAAAGTCAGAAAATTGGCTGAAAACGACTTAATATCAAGGACTCATCGGGCGAATCACTCTGGAACTGAAATCGGAGTACTCACTGACATTTTCCCCTCTCCGAAAGTCTGAAAAATGATGAAAAAATGACTAAGACCAAAAAACATTTTTTTCAACTTTTTTCAATTTTACCCCCATGGGATATATATTGTACCCACACACATTTGGATCTCTCCTGGGGTACCCTCCACATATTATTCCCTCATTTAATATATATTTTCACCAAAAAGTGAAGTTTTCAAAAAGTCAGAAAATTGGCTGAAAACGACTTAATATCAAGGACTCATCAGGCGAATCGCTCTGGAACTGAAATCGGAATGCTCACTGACATTTTTCCCTCTCCAAAAGTCTGAAAAATGCTGGAAAAATGACTAAGTCCAAAAAAATTTTTTTTTTACTTTTTTCAATTTTACCCCTGTGGAATATACATTCTACCCACACACATTTGGATCTCTCCTGGGGTACCCTCACACATATTATTCCCTCATTTAATGGATATTTTCACCAAAAAGTGAAGTTTTCAAAAAGTCAGAAAATTGGCTGAAAACGACTTAATATCAAGGACTCATCGGGCGAATCACTCTGGAACTGAAATCGGAGTACTCACTGACATTTTCCCCTCTCCGAAAGTCTGAAAAATGATGAAAAAATGACTAAGACCAAAAAACATTTTTTTCAACTTTTTTCAATTTTACCCCCATGGGATATATATTGTACCCACACACATTTGGATCTCTCCTGGGGTACCCTCCACATATTATTCCCTCATTTAATATATATTTTCACCAAAAAGTGAAGTTTTCAAAAAGTCAGAAAATTGGCTGAAAACGACTTAATATCAAGGACTTATCGGGCGAATCACTCTTGAACTGAAATCGGAATACTCACTGACATTTTCCCCTCTCCGAAAGTCTGAAAAATGATGGAAAAATGACTAAGTCCAAAAAAATTTTTTTTTAACTTTTTTCAATTTTACCCCTGTGGGATATACATTCTACCCACACACATTTGGATCTCTCCTGGGGTACCCTCACACATATTATTCCCTCATTTAATGGATATTTTCACCAAAAAGTGAAGTTTTCAAAAAGTCAGAAAATTGGCTGAAAACGACTTAATATCAAGGACTCATCGGGCGAATCACTCTGGAACTGAAATCGGAGTACTCACTGACATTTTCCCCTCTCCGAAAGTCTGAAAAATGATGAAAAAATGACTAAGACCAAAAAACATTTTTTTCAACTTTTTTCAATTTTACCCCCATGGGATATATATTGTACCCACACACATTTGGATCTCTCCTGGGGTACCCTCCACATATTATTCCCTCATTTAATATATATTTTCACCAAAAAGTGAAGTTTTCAAAAAGTCAGAAAATTGGCTGAAAACGACTTAATATCAGGGACTTATCGGGCGAATCACTCTTGAACTGAAATCGGAATACTCACTGACATTTTCCCCTCTCCGAAAGTCTGAAAAATGATGGAAAAATGACTAAGTCCAAAAAAAATTTTTTTTAACTTTTTTCAATTTTACCCCTGTGGGATATACATTCTACCCACACACATTTGGATCTCTCCTGGGGTACCCTCACACATATTATTCCCTCATTTAATGGATATTTTCACCAAAAAGTGAAGTTTTCAAAAAGTCAGAAAATTGGCTGAAAACGACTTAATATCAAGGACTCATCGGGCGAATCACTCTGGAACTGAAATCGGAGTACTCACTGACATTTTCCCCTCTCCGAAAGTCTGAAAAATGATGGAAAAATGACTAAGACCAAAAAACATTTTTTTCAACTTTTTTCAATTTTACCCCCATGGGATATATATTGTACCCACACACATTTGGAACTCTCCTGGGGTACCCTCACACATATTATTCCCTCATTTAATGGATATTTTCACCAAAAAGTGAAGTTTTCAAAAAGTCAGAAAATTGGCTGAAAACGACTTAATATCAAGGACTCATAGGGCGAATCGCTCTGGAACTGAAATCGGAATGCTCACTGACATTTTCCCCTCTCCGAAAGTCTGAAAAATGATGGAAAAATGACTAAGACCAAAAAATTTTTTTTTTTACTTTTTTCAATTTTACCCCTGTGGGATATACATTCTACCCACACACATTTGGAACTCTCCTGAGGTACCCTCACACATATTATTCCCTCATTTAATGGATATTTTCACCAAAAAGTGAAGTTTTCAAAAAGTCAGAAAATTGGCTGAAAACGACTTAATATCAAGGACTCATCGGGCGAATCACTCTGGAACTGAAATCGGAATACTCACTGACATTTTCCTCTCTCCGAAAGTCTGAAAAATGATGGAAAAATGACTAAGTCCAAAAAAATTTTTTTTTAACTTTTTTCAATTTTACCCCTGTGGGATATACATTCTACCCACACACATTTGGATCTCTCCTGGGGTACCCTCACACATATTATTCCCTCATTTAATGGATATTTTCACCAAAAAGTGAAGATTTCAAAAAGTCAGAAAATTGGCTGAAAACGACTTAATATCAAGGACTCATCCGGCGAATCACTCTGCAACTGAAATCGGAGTACTCACTGACATTTTCCCCTCTCCGAAAGTCTGAAAAATGATGGAAAAATGACTAAGACCAAAAAACATTTTTTTCAACTTTTTTCAATTTTACCCCCATGGGATATATATTCTACCCAGACACATTTGGAACTCTCCTGGGGTAAGCTCACACATATTATTCCCTCATTTAATGGTTATTTTCACCAAAAAATGAAGTTTTCAAAAAGTCAGAAAATTGGCTGAAAACGACTTAATATCAAGGACTCATCAGGCGAATCGCTCTGGAACTGAAATCGGAATGCTCACTGACATTTTTCCCTCTCCAAAAGTCTGAAAAATGCTGGAAAAATGACTAAGTCCCAAAAAATTTTTTTTTTACTTTTTTCAATTTTACCCCCATGGGATATATATTCTACCCACACACATTTGGAACTCTACTGGGGTACCCTCACACATATTATTTCCTCATTTAATGGATATTTTCACCAAAAAGTGAAGTTTTCAAAAAGTCAGAAAATTGGCTGAAAACGACTTAATATCAAGGACTCATCGGGCGAATCACTCTGGAACTGAAATCGGAATACTCACTGACATTTTCCCCTCTCCGAAAGTCTGAAAAATGATGGAAAAATGACTAAGTCCAAAAAACATTTTTTTCAACTTTTTTCAATTTTACCCCCATGGGATATATATTCTACCCACACACATTTGGAACTCTCCTGGGGTACCCTCACACATATTATTCCCTCATTTAATGGTTATTTTCACCAAAAAATGAAGTTTTCAAAAAGTCAGAAAATTGGCTGAAAACGACTTAATATCAAGGACTCATCGGGCGAATCGCTCTGGAACTGAAATCGGAATGCTCACTGACATTTTTCCCTCTCCGAAAGTCTGAAAAATGATGGAAAAATGACTAAGTCCAAAAAAATTTTTTTTTTACTTGTTTCAATTTTACCCGTGTGGAATATACATTCTACCCACACACATTTGGATCTCTCCTGGGGTACCCTCACACATATTATTCCCTCATTTAATATATATTTTCACCAAAAAGTGAAGTTTTCAAAAAGTCAGAAAATTGGCTGAAAACGACTTAATATCAAGGACTCATCGGGCGAATCACTCTGCAACTGAAATCGGAGTACTCACTGACATTTTCCCCTCTCCGAAAGTCTGAAAAATGATGGAAAAATGACTAAGACCAAAAAACATTTTTTTCAACTTTTTTCAATTTTACCCCCATGGGATATATATTCTACCCAGACACATTTGGAACCCTCCTGGGGTACCCTCACACATATTATTCCCTCATTTAATGGATATTTTCACCAAAAAGTGAAGTTTTCAAAAAGTCAGAAAATTGGCTGAAAACGACTTAATATCAAGGACTCATAGGGCGAATCGCTCTGGAACTGAAATCGGAATGCTCACTGACATTTTCCCCTCCCCGAAAGTCTGAAAAATGATGGAAAAATGACTAAGACCAAAAAAATTTTTTTTTTACTTTTTTCAATTTTACCCCTGTGGGATATACATTCTACCCACACACATTTGGAACTCTCCTGGGGTACCCTCACACATATTATTCCCTCATTTAATGGATATTTTCACCAAAAAGTGAAGTTTTCAAAAAGTCAGAAAATTGGCTGAAAACGACTTAATATCAAGGACTCATCGGGCGAATCACTCTGGAACTGAAATCGGAGTACTCACTGACATTTTCCCCTCTCCGAAAGTCTGAAAAATGATGGAAAAATGACTAAGACCAAAAAACATTTTTTTCAACTTTTTTCAATTTTACCCCCATGGGATATATATTGTACCCACACACATTTGGAACTCTCCTGGGGTACCCTCACACATATTATTCCCTCATTTAATGGATATTTTCACCAAAAAGTGAAGTTTTCAAAAAGTCAGAAAATTGGCTGAAAACGACTTAATATCAAGGACTCATAGGGCGAATCGCTCTGGAACTGAAATCAGAATGCTCACTGACATTTTCCCCTCTCCGAAAGTCTGAAAAATGATGGAAAAATGACTAAGACCAAAAAAATTTTTTTTTTACTTTTTTCAATTTTACCCCTGTGGGATATACATTCTACCCACACACATTTGGAACTCTCCTGGGGTACCCTCACACATATTATTCCCTCATTTAATGGATATTTTCACCAAAAAGTGAAGTTTTCAAAAAGTCAGAAAATTGGCTGAAAACGACTTAATATCAAGGACTCATCCGGCGAATCACTCTGCAACTGAAATCGGAGTACTCACTGACATTTTCCCCTCTCCGAAAGTCTGAAAAATGATGGAAAAATGACTAAGACCAAAAAACATTTTTTTCAACTTTTTTCAATTTTACCCCCATGGGATATATATTCTACCCAGACACATTTGGAACTCTCCTGGGGTAAGCTCACACATATTATTCCCTCATTTAATGGTTATTTTCACCAAAAAATGAAGTTTTCAAAAAGTCAGAAAATTGGCTGAAAACGACTTAATATCAAGGACTCATCAGGCGAATCGCTCTGGAACTGAAATCGGAATGCTCACTGACATTTTTCCCTCTCCAAAAGTCTGAAAAATGCTGGAAAAATGACTAAGTCCCAAAAAGTTTTTTTTTTACTTTTTTCAATTTTACCCCCATGGGATATATATTCTACCCACACACATTTGGAACTCTACTGGGGTACCCTCACACATATTATTTCCTCATTTAATGGATATTTTCACCAAAAAGTGAAGTTTTCAAAAAGTCAGAAAATTGGCTGAAAACGACTTAATATCAAGGACTCATCGGGCGAATCACTCTGGAACTGAAATCGGAATACTCACTGACATTTTCCCCTCTCCGAAAGTCTGAAAAATGATGGAAAAATGACTAAGTCCAAAAAACATTTTTTTCAACTTTTTTCAATTTTACCCCCATGGGATATATATTCTACCCACACATATTTGGAACTCTCCTGGGGTACCCTCACACATATTATTCCCTCATTTAATGGTTATTTTCACCAAAAAATGAAGTTTTCAAAAAGTCAGAAAATTGGCTGAAAACGACTTAATATCAAGGACTCATCGGGCGAATCACTCTGGAACTGAAATCGGAATACTCACTGACATTTTCCCCTCTCCTAAAGTCTGTAAAATGATGGAAAAATGACTAAGTCCAAAAAACATTTTTTTCAACTTTTTTCAATTTTACCCTCATGGGATATATATTCTACCCACACACATTTGGAACTCTCCTGGGGTACCCTCACACTTATTATTCCCTTATTTAATGGTTATTTTCACCAAAAAATGAAGTTTTCAAAAAGTCAGAAAATTGGCTGAAAACGACTTAATATCAAGGACTCATCGGGCGAATCGCTCTGGAACTGAAATCGGAATGCTCACTGACATTTTTCCCTCTCCGAAAGTCTGAAAAATGATGGAAAAATGACTAAGTCCAAAAAAATTTTTTTTTTACTTGTTTCAATTTTACCCGTGTGGAATATACATTCTACCCACACACATTTGGATCTCTCCTGGGGTACCCTCACACATATTATTCCCTCATTTAATATATATTTTCACCAAAAAGTGAAGTTTTCAAAAAGTCAGAAAATTGGCTGAAAACGACTTAATATCAAGGACTCATCGGGCGAATCACTCTGCAACTGAAATCGGAGTACTCACTGACATTTTCCCCTCTCCGAAAGTCTGAAAAATGATGGAAAAATGACTAAGACCAAAAAACATTTTTTTCAACTTTTTTCAATTTTACCCCCATGGGATATATATTCTACCCAGACACATTTGGAACCATCCTGGGGTACCCTCACACATATTATTCCCTCATTTAATGGATATTTTCACCAAAAAGTGAAGTTTTCAAAAAGTCAGAAAATTGGCTGAAAACGACTTAATATCAAGGACTCATAGGGCGAATCGCTCTGGAACTGAAATCGGAATGCTCACTGACATTTTCCCCTCTCCGAAAGTCTGAAAAATGATGGAAAAATGACTAAGACCAAAAAAATTTTTTTTTTACTTTTTTCAATTTTACCCCTGTGGGATATACATTCTACCCACACACATTTGGAACTCTCCTGGGGTACCCTCACACATATTATTCCCTCATTTAATGGATATTTTCACCAAAAAGTGAAGTTTTCAAAAAGTCAGAAAATTGGCTGAAAACGACTTAATATCAAGGACTCATCGGGCGAATCACTCTGGAACTGAAATCGGAGTACTCACTGACATTTTCCCCTCTCCGAAAGTCTGAAAAATGATGGAAAAATGACTAAGACCAAAAAACATTTTTTTCAACTTTTTTCAATTTTACCCCCATGGGATATATATTGTACCCACACACATTTGGAACTCTCCTGGGGTACCCTCACACATATTATTCCCTCATTTAATGGATATTTTCACCAAAAAGTGAAGTTTTCAAAAAGTCAGAAAATTGGCTGAAAACGACTTAATATCAAGGACTCATAGGGCGAATCGCTCTGGAACTGAAATCAGAATGCTCACTGACATTTTCCCCTCTCCGAAAGTCTGAAAAATGATGGAAAAATGACTAAGACCAAAAAAATTTTTTTTTTACTTTTTTCAATTTTACCCCTGTGGGATATACATTCTACCCACACACATTTGGAACTCTCCTGGGGTACCCTCACACATATTATTCCCTCATTTAATGGATATTTTCACCAAAAAGTGAAGTTTTCAAAAAGTCAGAAAATTGGCTGAAAACGACTTAATATCAAGGACTCATCGGGCGAATCACTCTGGAACTGAAATCGGAATACTCACTGACATTTTCCCCTCTCCGAAAGTCTGAAAAATGATGGAAAAATGACTAAGTCCAAAAAAATTTTTTTTTTACTTTTTTCAATTTTACCCCTGTGGGATATACATTCTACCCACACACATTTGGATCTCTCCTGGGGTACCCTCACACATATTATTCCCTCATTTAATGGATATTTTCACCAAAAAGTGAAGATTTCAAAAAGTCAGAAAATTGGCTGAAAACGACTTAATATCAAGGACTCATCGGGCAAATCACTCTGGAACTGAAATCGGAATGCTCACTGACATTTTCCCCTCTCCGAAAGTCTGAAAAATGATGGAAAAATGACTAAGACCAAAAAACATTTTTTTCAACTTTTTTCAATTTTACCCCCATGGGATATATATTCTACCCACACACATTTGGAACTCTCCTGGGGTACCCTCACACATATTATTCCCTCATTTAATGGATATTTTCACCAAAAAGTGAAGTTTTCAAAAAGTCAGAAAATTGGCTGAAAACGACTTAATATCAAGGACTCATCGGGCGAATCACTCTGGAACTGAAATCGGAGTACTCACTGACATTTTCCCCTCTCCGAAAGTCTGAAAAATGATGGAAAAATGACTAAGACCAAAAAACATTTTTTTCAACTTTTTTCAATTTTACCCTCATGGGATATATATTCTACCCACACACATTTGGAACTCTCCTGGGGTACCCTCACACATATTATTCCCTCATTTAATGGTTATTTTCACCAAAAAATGAAGTTTTCAAAAAGTCAGAAAATTGGCTGAAAACGACTTAATATCAAGGACTCATCGGGCGAATCGCTCTGGAACTGAAATCGGAATGCTCACTGACATTTTTCCCTCTCCAAAAGTCTGAAAAATGATGGAAAAATGACTAAGTCCAAAAAAATTTTTTTTTTACTTTTTTCAATTTTACCCCTGTGGAATATACATTCTACCCACACACATTTGGATCTCTCCTGGGGTACCCTCACACATATTATTCCCTCATTTAATGGATATTTTCACCAAAAATTGAAGTTTTCAAAAAGTCAGAAAATTGGCTGAAAACGACTTATTATCAAGGACTCATAGGGCGAATCGCTCTGGAACTGAAATCGGAATGCTCACTGACATTTTCCCCTCTCCAAAAGTCTGAAAAATGATGGAAAAATGACTAAGTCCAAAAAAATTTTTTTTTTACTTTTTTCAATTTTACCCCTGTGGAATATACATTCTACCCACACACATTTGGATCTCTCCTGGGGTACCCTCACACATATTATTCCCTCATTTAATGGATATTTTCACCAAAAATTGAAGTTTTCAAAAAGTCAGAAAATTGGCTGAAAACGACTTATTATCAAGGACTCATAGGGCGAATCGCTCTGGAACTGAAATCGGAATGCTCACTGACATTTTCCCCTCTCCGAAAGTCTGAAAAATGATGGAAAAATG
This sequence comes from Phyllobates terribilis, assembly GCF_046119375.1. NCBI lineage: Eukaryota > Metazoa > Chordata > Amphibia > Anura > Dendrobatidae > Phyllobates > Phyllobates terribilis. The sequence continues at coordinate 4,853,020 of NW_027362873.1, read as the reverse complement.
ACTAAGACCAAAAAAATTTTTTTTTAACTTTTTTCAATTTTACCCCCGTGGGATATACATTCTACCCACACACATTTGGAACTCTCCTGGGGTACCCTCACACATATTATCCCCTCATTTAATGGATATTTTCACCAAAAAGTGAAGTTTTCAAAAAGTCAGAAAATTGGCTGAAAACGACTTAATATCAAGGACTCATCGGGCGAATCACTCTGGAACTGAAATCGGAATACTCACTGACATTTTCCCCTCTCCAAAAGTCTGAAAAATGATGGAAAAATGACTAAGTCCAAAAAACATTTTTTTCAACTTTTTTCAATTTTACCCCCATGGGATATATATTCTACCCACACACATTTGGAACTCTCCTGGGGTACCCTCACACATATTATTCCCTCATTTAATGGTTATTTTCACCAAAAAATGAAGTTTTCAAAAAGTCAGAAAATTGGCTGAAAACGACTTAATATCAAGGACTCATCGGGCGAATCACTCTGGAACTGAAATCGGAATACTCACTGACATTTTCCCCTCTCCGAAAGTCTGAAAAATGATGGAAAAATGACTAAGTCCAAAAAAATTTTTTTTTAACTTTTTTCAATTTTACCCCTGTGGGATATACATTCTACCCACACACATTTGGATCTCTCCTGGGGTACCCTCACACATATTATTCCCTCATTTAATGGATATTTTCACCAAAAAGTGAAGATTTCAAAAAGTCAGAAAATTGGCTGAAAACGACTTAATATCAAGGACTCATCGGGCAAATCACTCTGGAACTGAAATCGGAATGCTCACTGACATTTTCCCCTCTCCGAAAGTCTGAAAAATGATGGAAAAATGACTAAGACCAAAAAACATTTTTTTCAACTTTTTTCAATTTTACCCCCATGGGATATATATTCTACCCACACACATTTGGAACTCTCCTGGGGTACCCTCACACATATTATTCCCTCATTTAATGGATATTTTCACCAAAAAGTGAAGTTTTCAAAAAGTCAGAAAATTGGCTGAAAACGACTTAATATCAAGGACTCATCGGGCGAATCACTCTGGAACTGAAATCGGAGTACTCACTGACATTTTCCCCTCTCCGAAAGTCTGAAAAATGATGGAAAAATGACTAAGACCAAAAAACATTTTTTTCAACTTTTTTCAATTTTACCCTCATGGGATATATATTCTACCCACACACATTTGGAACTCTCCTGGGGTACCCTCACACATATTATTCCCTCATTTAATGGTTATTTTCACCAAAAAATGAAGTTTTCAAAAAGTCAGAAAATTGGCTGAAAACGACTTAATATCAAGGACTCATCGGGCGAATCGCTCTGGAACTGAAATCGGAATGCTCACTGACATTTTTCCCTCTCCAAAAGTCTGAAAAATGATGGAAAAATGACTAAGTCCAAAAAAATTTTTTTTTTACTTTTTTCAATTTTACCCCTGTGGAATATACATTCTACCCACACACATTTGGATCTCTCCTGGGGTACCCTCACACATATTATTCCCTCATTTAATGGATATTTTCACCAAAAATTGAAGTTTTCAAAAAGTCAGAAAATTGGCTGAAAACGACTTATTATCAAGGACTCATAGGGCGAATCGCTCTGGAACTGAAATCGGAATGCTCACTGACATTTTCCCCTCTCCAAAAGTCTGAAAAATGATGGAAAAATGACTAAGACCCAAAAAAATTTTTTTTAAACTTTTTTCAATTTTACCCCTGTGGGATATACATTCTACCCACACACATTTGGATCTCTCCTGGGGTACCCTCACACATATTATTCCCTCATTTAATGGATATTTTCACCAAAAAGTGAAGTTTTCAAAAAGTCAGAAAATTGGCTGAAAACGACTTAATATCAAGGACTCATCGGGCGAATCACTCTGGAACTGAAATCGGAATACTCACTGACATTTTCCCCTCTCCGAAAGTCTGAAAAATGATGGAAAAATGACTAAGTCCAAAAAAATTTTTTTTTAACTTTTTTCATTTTTACCCCTGTGGGATATACATTCTACCCACACACATTTGGATCTCTCCTGGGGTACCCTCACACATATTATTCCCTCATTTAATGGATATTTTCACCAAAAAGTGAAGTTTTCAAAAAGTCAGAAAATTGGCTGAAAATGACTTAATATCAAGGACTCATCGGGCGAATCGCTCTGGAACTGAAATCGGAATGCTCACTGACATTTTCCCCTCTCCGAAAGTCTGAAAAATGATGGAAAAATGACTAAGACCAAAAAAATTTTTTTTTAACTTTTTTCAATTTTACCCCTGTGGGATATACATACTACCCACACACATTTGGAACTCTCCTGGGGTACCCTCACACATATTATTCCCTCATTTAATGGATATTTTCACCATAAAGTGAAGTTTTCAAAAAGTCAGAAATTTGGCTGAAAACGACTTAATATCAAGGACTCATCGGGCGAATTACTCTGGAACTGAAATCGGAATACTCACTGACATTTTCCCCTCTCCGAAAGTCTGAAAAATGATGGAATAATGACTAAGTCCAAAAAAATTTTTTTTTAACTTTTTTCAATTTTACCCCTGTGGGATATACATTCTACCCACACACATTTGGATCTCTCCTGGGGTACCCTCACACATATTATTCCCTCATTTAATGGATTTTTTCACCAAAAAGTGAAGTTTTCAAAAAGTCAGAAAATTGGCTGAAAATGACTTAATATCAAGGACTCATCGGGCGAATCGCTCTGGAACTGAAATCGGAATGCTCACTGACATTTTCCCCTCTCCGAAAGTCTGAAAAATGATGGAAAAATGACTAAGACCAAAAAAATTTTTTTTTAACTTTTTTCAATTTTACCCCTGTGGGATATACATACTACCCACACACATTTGGAACTCTCCTGGGGTACCCTCACACATATTATTCCCTCATTTAATGGATATTTTCACCAAAAAGTGAAGTTTTCAAAAAGTCAGAAATTTGGCTGAAAACGACTTAATATCAAGGACTCATCGGGCGAATTACTCTGGAACTGAAATCGGAATACTCACTGACATTTTCCCCTCTCCGAAAGTCTGAAAAATGATGGAATAATGACTAAGTCCAAAAAAATTTTTTTTTAACTTTTTTCAATTTTACCCCTGTGGGATATACATTCTACCCACACACATTTGGATCTCTCCTGGGGTACCCTCACACATATTATTCCCTCATTTAATGGATTTTTTCACCAAAAAGTGAAGTTTTCAAAAAGTCAGAAAATTGGCTGAAAATGACTTAATATCAAGGATTCATCGGGCGAATCGCTCTGGAACTGAAATCGGAATACTCACTGACATTTTCCCATCTCCGAAAGTCTGAAAAATGATGGAAAAATGACTAAGTCCAAAAAACATTTTTTTCAACTTTTTTCAATTTTACCCCAGTGGGATATATATTCTACCCACACACATTTGGAACTCTCCTGGGGTACCCTCGCACATATTATTCACTCATTTAATGGATATTTTCACCAAAAAGTGAAGTTTTCAAAAAGTAGAAAATTGGCTGAAAACGACTTAATATCAAGGACTCATCGGGCGAATCACTCTGGAACTGAAATCGGAGTACTCACTGACATTTTCCCCTCTCCGAAAGTCTGAAAAATGATGGAAAAATGACTAAGACCAAAAAACATTTTTTTCAACTTTTTTCAATTTTACCCTCATGGGATATATATTCTACCCACACACATTTGGAACTCTCCTGGGGTACCCTCACACATATTATTCCCTCATTTAATGGTTATTTTCACCAAAAAATGAAGTTTTCAAAAAGTCAGAAAATTGGCTGAAAACGACTTAATATCAAGGACTCATCGGGCGAATCGCTCTGGAACTGAAATCGGAATGCTCACTGACATTTTTCCCTCTCCAAAAGTCTGAAAAATGATGGAAAAATGACTAAGTCCAAAAAAATTTTTTTTTTACTTTTTCAATTTTACCCCTGTGGAATATACATTCTATCCACAAACATTTGGATCTCTCCTGGGGTACCCTCACACATATTATTCCCTCATTTAATGGATATTTTCACCAAAAATTGAAGTTTTCAAAAAGTCAGAAAATTGGCTGAAAATGACTTATTATCAAGGACTCATCGGGCGAATCACTCTGGAACTGAAATCGGAGTACTCACTGACATTTTCCCCTCTCCGAAAGTCTGAAAAATGATGGAAAAATGACTAAGACCAAAAAACATTTTTTTCAACTTTTTTCAATTTTACCCCCATGGGATATATATTCTACCCACACACATTTGGAACTCTCCTGGGGTACCCTCACATACTATTCCCTCATTTAATGGATATTTTCACCAAAAAGTGAAGTTTTCAAAAAGTCAGAAAATTGGCTGAAAACGACTTAATATCAAGGACTCATAGGGCGAATCGCTCTGGAACTGAAATCGGAATGCTCACTGACATTTTCCCCTCTCCGAAAGTCTGAAAAATGATGGAAAAATGACTAAGACCAAAAAAATTTTTTTTTAACTTTTTTCAATTTTACCCGCGTGGGATATACATTCTACCCACACACATTTGGAACTCTCCTGGGGTACCCTCACACATATTATTCCCTCATTTAATGGATATTTTCACCAAAAAGTGAAGTTTTCAAAAAGTTCTAAAATTGGCTGAAAACGACTTAATATCAAGGACTCATCGGGCGAATCACTCTGGAACTGAAATCGGAATACTCACTGACATTTTCCCCTCTCCTAAAGTCTGAAAAATGATGGAAAAATGACTAAGTCCAAAAAAATTTTTTTTTAACTTTTTTCAATTTTACCCCTGTGGGATATACATTCTACCCACACACATTTGGATCTCTCCTGGGGTACCCTCACACATATTATTCCCTCATTTAATGGATATTTTCACCAAAAAGTGAAGTTTATAAAAAGTCAGAAAATTGGCTGAAAACGACTTAATATCAAGGACTCATCGGGCGAATCACTCTGGAACTGAAATCGGAGTACTCACTGACATTTTCCCCTCTCCGAAAGTCTGAAAAATGATGGAAAAATGACTAAGACCAAAAAACATTTTTTTCACCTTTTTTCAATTTTACCCCCATGGGATATATATTCTACCCACACACATTTGGAACTCTCCTGGGGTACCCTCACACATATTATTCCCTCATTTAATGGATATTTTCACCAAAAAGTGAAGTTTTCAAAAAGTCAGAAAATTGGCTGAAAACGACTTAATATCAAGGACTCATCGGGCAAATCACTCTGGAACTGAAATCGGAATACTCACTGACATTTTCCCCTCTCCGAAAGTCTGAAAAATGATGGAATAATGACTAAGTCCAAAAAAATTTTTTTTTAACTTTTTTCAATTTTACCCCTGTGGGATATACATTCTACCCACACACATTTGGATCTCTCCTGGGGTACCCTCACACATATTATTCCCTCATTTAATGGATATTTTCACCAAAAAGTGAAGTTTTCAAAAAGTCAAAAAATTGGCTTAAAATGACTTAATATCAAGGATTCATCGGGCGAATCGCTCTGGAACTGAAATCGGAATACTCACTGACATTTTCCCCTCTCCGAAAGTCTGAAAAATGATGGAAAAATGACTAAGTCCAAAAAACATTTTTTTCAACTTTTTTCAATTTTACCCCAGTGGGATATATATTCTACCCACACACATTTGGAACTCTCCTGGGGTACCCTCGCACATATTATTCCCTCATTTAATGGATATTTTCACCAAAAAGTGAAGTTTTCAAAAAGTCAGAAAATTGGCTGAAAACGACTTAATATCAAGGACTCATCGGGCGAATCACTCTGGAACTGAAATCGGAGTACTCACTGACATTTTCCCCTCTCCGAAAGTCTGAAAAATGATGGAAAAATGACTAAGACCAAAAAACATTTTTTTCAACTTTTTTCAATTTTACCCTCATGGGATATATATTCTACCCACACACATTTGGAACTCTCCTGGGGTACCCTCACACATATTATTCCCTCATTTAATGGTTATTTTCACCAAAAAATGAAGTTTTCAAAAAGTCAGAAAATTGGCTGAAAACGACTTAATATCAAGGACTCATCGGGCGAATCGCTCTGGAACTGAAATCGGAATGCTCACTGACATTTTTCCCTCTCCAAAAGTCTGAAAAATGATGGAAAAATGACTAAGTCCAAAAAAATTTTTTTTTTACTTTTTTCAATTTTACCCCTGTGGAATATACATTCTACCCACACACATTTGGATCTCTCCTGGGGTACCCTCACACATATTATTCCCTCATTTAATGGATATTTTCACCAAAAATTGAAGTTTTCAAAAAGTCAGAAAATTGGCTGAAAACGACTTATTATCAAGGACTCATAGGGCGAATCGCTCTGGAACTGAAATCGGAATGCTCACTGACATTTTCCCCTCTCCAAAAGTCTGAAAAATGATGGAAAAATGACTAAGACCCAAAAAAATTTTTTTTAAACTTTTTTCAATTTTACCCCTGTGGGATATACATTCTACCCACACACATTTGGATCTCTCCTGGGGTACCCTCACACATATTATTCCCTCATTTAATGGATATTTTCACCAAAAAGTGAAGTTTTCAAAAAGTCAGAAAATTGGCTGAAAACGACTTAATATCAAGGACTCATCGGGCGAATCACTCTGGAACTGAAATCGGAATACTCACTGACATTTTCCCCTCTCCGAAAGTCTGAAAAATGATGGAAAAATGACTAAGTCCAAAAAAATTTTTTTTTAACTTTTTTCATTTTTACCCCTGTGGGATATACATTCTACCCACACACATTTGGATCTCTCCTGGGGTACCCTCACACATATTATTCCCTCATTTAATGGATATTTTCACCAAAAAGTGAAGTTTTCAAAAAGTCAGAAAATTGGCTGAAAATGACTTAATATCAAGGACTCATCGGGCGAATCGCTCTGGAACTGAAATCGGAATGCTCACTGACATTTTCCCCTCTCCGAAAGTCTGAAAAATGATGGAAAAATGACTAAGACCAAAAAAATTTTTTTTTAACTTTTTTCAATTTTACCCCTGTGGGATATACATACTACCCACACACATTTGGAACTCTCCTGGGGTACCCTCACACATATTATTCCCTCATTTAATGGATATTTTCACCAAAAAGTGAAGTTTTCAAAAAGTCAGAAATTTGGCTGAAAACGACTTAATATCAAGGACTCATCGGGCGAATTACTCTGGAACTGAAATCGGAATACTCACTGACATTTTCCCCTCTCCGAAAGTCTGAAAAATGATGGAATAATGACTAAGTCCAAAAAAATTTTTTTTTAACTTTTTTCAATTTTACCCCTGTGGGATATACATTCTACCCACACACATTTGGATCTCTCCTGGGGTACCCTCACACATATTATTCCCTCATTTAATGGATTTTTTCACCAAAAAGTGAAGTTTTCAAAAAGTCAGAAAATTGGCTGAAAATGACTTAATATCAAGGATTCATCGGGCGAATCGCTCTGGAACTGAAATCGGAATACTCACTGACATTTTCCCATCTCCGAAAGTCTGAAAAATGATGGAAAAATGACTAAGTCCAAAAAACATTTTTTTCAACTTTTTTCAATTTTACCCCAGTGGGATATATATTCTACCCACACACATTTGGAACTCTCCTGGGGTACCCTCGCACATATTATTCACTCATTTAATGGATATTTTCACCAAAAAGTGAAGTTTTCAAAAAGTAGAAAATTGGCTGAAAACGACTTAATATCAAGGACTCATCGGGCGAATCACTCTGGAACTGAAATCGGAGTACTCACTGACATTTTCCCCTCTCCGAAAGTCTGAAAAATGATGGAAAAATGACTAAGACCAAAAAACATTTTTTTCAACTTTTTTCAATTTTACCCTCATGGGATATATATTCTACCCACACACATTTGGAACTCTCCTGGGGTACCCTCACACATATTATTCCCTCATTTAATGGTTATTTTCACCAAAAAATGAAGTTTTCAAAAAGTCAGAAAATTGGCTGAAAACGACTTAATATCAAGGACTCATCGGGCGAATCGCTCTGGAACTGAAATCGGAATGCTCACTGACATTTTTCCCTCTCCAAAAGTCTGAAAAATGATGGAAAAATGACTAAGTCCAAAAAAATTTTTTTTTTACTTTTTCAATTTTACCCCTGTGGAATATACATTCTATCCACAAACATTTGGATCTCTCCTGGGGTACCCTCACACATATTATTCCCTCATTTAATGGATATTTTCACCAAAAATTGAAGTTTTCAAAAAGTCAGAAAATTGGCTGAAAATGACTTATTATCAAGGACTCATCGGGCGAATCACTCTGGAACTGAAATCGGAGTACTCACTGACATTTTCCCCTCTCCGAAAGTCTGAAAAATGATGGAAAAATGACTAAGACCAAAAAACATTTTTTTCAACTTTTTTCAATTTTACCCCCATGGGATATATATTCTACCCACACACATTTGGAACTCTCCTGGGGTACCCTCACATACTATTCCCTCATTTAATGGATATTTTCACCAAAAAGTGAAGTTTTCAAAAAGTCAGAAAATTGGCTGAAAACGACTTAATATCAAGGACTCATAGGGCGAATCGCTCTGGAACTGAAATCGGAATGCTCACTGACATTTTCCCCTCTCCGAAAGTCTGAAAAATGATGGAAAAATGACTAAGACCAAAAAAATTTTTTTTTAACTTTTTTCAATTTTACCCGCGTGGGATATACATTCTACCCACACACATTTGGAACTCTCCTGGGGTACCCTCACACATATTATTCCCTCATTTAATGGATATTTTCACCAAAAAGTGAAGTTTTCAAAAAGTTCTAAAATTGGCTGAAAACGACTTAATATCAAGGACTCATCGGGCGAATCACTCTGGAACTGAAATCGGAATACTCACTGACATTTTCCCCTCTCCTAAAGTCTGAAAAATGATGGAAAAATGACTAAGTCCAAAAAAAATTTTTTTTTAACTTTTTTCAATTTTACCCGTGTGGGATATACATTCTACCCACACACATTTGGATCTCTCCTGGGGTACCCTCACACATATTATTCCCTCATTTAATGGATATTTTCACCAAAAAGTGAAGTTTATAAAAAGTCAGAAAATTGGCTGAAAACGACTTAATATCAAGGACTCATCGGGCGAATCACTCTGGAACTGAAATCGGAGTACTCACTGACATTTTCCCCTCTCCGAAAGTCTGAAAAATGATGGAAAAATGACTAAGACCAAAAAACATTTTTTTCACCTTTTTTCAATTTTACCCCCATGGGATATATATTCTACCCACACACATTTGGAACTCTCCTGGGGTACCCTCACACATATTATTCCCTCATTTAATGGATATTTTCACCAAAAAGTGAAGTTTTCAAAAAGTCAGAAAATTGGCTGAAAACGACTTAATATCAAGGACTCATCGGGCAAATCACTCTGGAACTGAAATCGGAATACTCACTGACATTTTCCCCTCTCCGAAAGTCTGAAAAATGATGGAATAATGACTAAGTCCAAAAAAATTTTTTTTTAACTTTTTTCAATTTTACCCCTGTGGGATATACATTCTACCCACACACATTTGGATCTCTCCTGGGGTACCCTCACACATATTATTCCCTCATTTAATGGATATTTTCACCAAAAAGTGAAGTTTTCAAAAAGTCAAAAAATTGGCTTAAAATGACTTAATATCAAGGATTCATCGGGCGAATCGCTCTGGAACTGAAATCGGAATACTCACTGACATTTTCCCCTCTCCGAAAGTCTGAAAAATGATGGAAAAATGACTAAGTCCAAAAAACATTTTTTTCAACTTTTTTCAATTTTACCCCAGTGGGATATATATTCTACCCACACACATTTGGAACTCTCCTGGGGTACCCTCGCACATATTATTCCCTCATTTAATGGATATTTTCACCAAAAAGTGAAGTTTTCAAAAAGTCAGAAAATTGGCTGAAAACGACTTAATATCATGGACTCATCGGGCGAATCACTCTGGAACTGAAATCGGAGTAGTCACTGACATTTTCCCCTCTCCGAAAGTCTGAAAAATGATGGAAAAATGACTAAGACCAAAAAACATTTTTTTCAACTTTTTTCAATTTTACCCTCATGGGATATATATTCTACCCACACACATTTGGAACTCTCCTGGGGTACCCTCACACATATTATTCCCTCATTTAATGGTTATTTTCACCAAAAAATGAGGTTTTCAAAAAGTCAGAAAATTGGCTGAAAACGACTTAATATCAAGGACTCATCGGGCGAATCGCTCTGGAACTGAAATCGGAATGCTCACTGACATTTTTCCCTCTCCAAAAGTCTGAAAAATGATGTAAAAATGACTAAGTCCAAAAAAATTTTTTTTTTACTTTTTTCAATTTTACCCCTGTGGAATATACATTCTACCCACACACATTTGTATCTCTCCTGGGGTACCCTCACACATATTATTCCCTCATTTAATGGATATTTTCACCAAAAATTGAAGTTTTCAAAAAGTCAGAAAATTGGCTGAAAACGACTTTTTATCAAGGACTCATCGGGCGAATCACTCTGGAACTGAAATCGGAGTACTCACTGACATTTTCCCCTCTCCGAAAGTCTGAAAAATGATGGAAAAATGACTAAGACCAAAAAACATTTTTTTCAACTTTTTTCAATTTTACCCCTATGGGATATACATTCTACCCACACACATTTGCAACTCTCCTGGGGTACCCTCACACATACTATTCCCTCATTTAATGGATATTTTCACCAAAAAGTGAAGTTTTCAAAAAGTCAGAAAATTGGCTGAAAACGACTTAATATCAAGGACTCATAGAGCGAATCGCTCTGGAACTGAAATCGGAATGCTCACTGACATTTTCCCCTCTCCGAAAGTCTGAAAAATGATGGAAAAATGACTAAGACCAAAAAAATTTTTTTTTAACTTTTTTCAATTTTACCCCCGTGGGATATACATTCTACCCACACACATTTGGAACTCTCCTGGGGTACCCTCACACATATTATTCCCTCATTTAATGGATATTTTCACCAAAAAGTGAAGTTTTCAAAAAGTCATAAAATTGGCTGAAAACGACTTAATATCAAGGACTCATCGGGCAAATCACTCTGGAACTGAAATCGGAATACTCACTGACATTTTCCCCTCTCCGAAAGTCTGAAAAATGATGGAAAAATGACTAAGTCCAAAAAAATTTTTTTTTAACTTTTTTCAATTTTACCCCTGTGGGATACACATTCTACCCTCACACATTTGGATCTCTCCTGGGGTACCCTCACACATATTATTCCCTCATTTAATGGATATTTTCACCAAAAAGTGAAGTTTTCAAAAAGTTAGAAAATTGGCTGAAAACGACTTAATATCATGGACTCATCGGGCGAATCACTCTGGAACTGAAATCGGAATACTCACTGAAATTTTCCCCTCTCCGAAAGTCTGAAAAATGATGGAAAAATGACTAAGTCAAAAAAAATTTTTTTTAAACTTTTTTCAATTTTACCCCTGTGGGATATACATTCTACCCACACACATTTGTATCTCTCCTGGGGTACCGTCACACATATTATTCCCTCATTTAATGGATATTTTCACCAAAAAGTGAAGTTTTCAAAAAGTCAGAAAATTGGCTGAAAACGACTTAATATCAAGGACTCATCGGGCGAATCACTCTGAAACTGAAATCGGAATACTCACTGACATTTTCCCCTCTCCGAAAGTCTGAAAAATGATGGAAAAATGACTAAGTCCAAAAAATTTTTTTTTTAACTTGTTTCAATTTTACCCCTGTGGGATATACATTCTACCCACACACATTTGGATCTCTCCTGGGGTACCCTCACACATATTATTCCCTCATTTAATGGATATTTTCACCAAAAAGTGAAGTTTTCAAAAAGTCAGAAAATTGGCTGAAAACGACTTAATATCAAGGACTCATCGGGCGAATCACTCTGGAACTGAAATCGGAGTACTCACTGACATTTTCCCCTCTCCGAAAGTCTGAAAAATGATGGAAAAATGACTAAGACCAAAAAAATTTTTTTTTAACTTTTTTCAATTTTACCCCTGTGGGATATACATTCTACCCACACACATTTGGAACTCTCCTGGGGTACCCTCACACATATTATTCCCTCATTTAATGGATATTTTCACCAAAAAGTGAAGTTTTCAAAAAGTCAGAAAATTGGCTGAAAATGACTTAATATCAAGGATTCATCGGGCGAATCGCTCTGGAACTGAAATCGGAATACTCACTGACATTTTCCCCTCTCCGAAAGTCTGAAAAATGATGGAAAAATGACTAAGTCAAAAACATTTTTTCAACTTTTTTCAATTTTACCCCAGTGGGATATATATTCTACCCACAAACATTTGGAACTCTCCTGGGGTACCCTCGCACATATTATTCCCTCATTTAATGGATATTTTCACCAAAAAGTGAAGTTTTCAAAAAGTTAGAAAATTGGCTGAAAACGACTTAATATCATGGACTCATCGGGCGAATCACTCTGGAACTGAAATCGGAATACTCACTGAAATTTTCCCCTCTCCGAAAGTCTGAAAAATGATGGAAAAATGACTAAGTCCAAAAAAAATTTTTTTAAACTTTTTTCAATTTTACCCCTGTGGGATATACATTCTACCCACACACATTTGGATCTCTCCTGGGGTACCGTCACACATATTATTCCCTCATTTAATGGATATTTTCACCAAAAAGTGAAGTTTTCAAAAAGTCAGAAAATTGGCTGAAAACGACTTAATATCAAGGACTCATCGGGCGAATCACTCTGAAACTGAAATCGGAATACTCACTGACATTTTCCCCTCTCCGAAAGTCTGAAAAATGATGGAAAAATGACTAAGTCCAAAAAATTTTTTTTTTAACTTGTTTCAATTTTACCCCTGTGGGATATACATTCTACCCACACACATTTGGATCTCTCCTGGGGTACCCTCACACATATTATTCCCTCATTTAATGGATATTTTCACCAAAAAGTGAAGTTTTCAAAAAGTCAGAAAATTGGCTGAAAACGACTTAATATCAAGGACTCATCGGGCGAATCACTCTGGAACTGAAATCGGAGTACTCACTGACATTTTCCCCTCTCCGAAAGTCTGAAAAATGATGGAAAAATGACTAAGACCAAAAAAATTTTTTTTAAACTTTTTTCAATTTTACCCCTGTGGGATATACATTCTACCCACACACATTTGGAACTCTCCTGGGGTACCCTCACACATATTATTCCCTCAATTAATGGATATTTTCACCAAAAAGTGAAGTTTTCAAAAAGTCAGAAAATTGGCTGAAAATGACTTAATATCAAGGATTCATCGGGCGAATCGCTCTGGAACTGAAATCGGAATACTCACTGACATTTTCCCCTCTCCGAAAGTCTGAAAAATGATGGAAAAATGACTAAGTCAAAAACATTTTTTCAACTTTTTTCAATTTTACCCCAGTGGGATATATATTCTACCCACAAACATTTGGAACTCTCCTGGGGTACCCTCGCACATATTATTCCCTCATTTAATGGATATTTTCACCAAAAAGTGAAGTTTTCAAAAAGTTAGAAAATTGGCTGAAAACGACTTAATATCATGGACTCATCGGGCGAATCACTCTGGAACTGAAATCGGAATACTCACTGAAATTTTCCCCTCTCCGAAAGTCTGAAAAATGATGGAAAAATGACTAAGTCCAAAAAAATTTTTTTTAAACTTTTTTCAATTTTACCCCTGTGGGATATACATTCTACCCACACACATTTGGATCTCTCCTGGGGTACCGTCACACATATTATTCCCTCATTTAATGGATATTTTCACCAAAAAGTGAAGTTTTCAAAAAGTCAGAAAATTGGCTGAAAACGACTTAATATCAAGGACTCATCGGGCGAATCACTCTGAAACTGAAATCGGAATACTCACTGACATTTTCCCCTCTCCGAAAGTCTGAAAAATGATGGAAAAATGACTAAGTCCAAAAAATTTTTTTTTTAACTTGTTTCAATTTTACCCCTGTGGGATATACATTCTACCCACACACATTTGGATCTCTCCTGGGGTACCCTCACACATATTATTCCCTCATTTAATGGATATTTTCACCAAAAAGTGAAGTTTTCAAAAAGTCAGAAAATTGGCTGAAAACGACTTAATATCAAGGACTCATCGGGCGAATCACTCTGGAACTGAAATCGGAGTACTCACTGACATTTTCCCCTCTCCGAAAGTCTGAAAAATGATGGAAGAATGACTAAGACCAAAAAAATTTTTTTTTAACTTTTTTCAATTTTACCCCTGTGGGATATACATTCTACCCACACACATTTGGAACTCTCCTGGGGTACCCTCACACATATTATTCCCTCATTTAATGGATATTTTCACCAAAAAGTGAAGTTTTCAAAAAGTCAGAAAATTGGCTGAAAACGACTTAATATCAAGGACTCATCGGGCGAATCACTCTGAAACTGAAATCGGAATACTCACTGACATTTTCCCCTCTCCGAAAGTCTGAAAAATGATGGAAAAATGACTAAGTCCAAAAAATTTTTTTTTTAACTTGTTTCAATTTTACCCCTGTGGGATATACATTCTACCCACACACATTTGGATCTCTCCTGGGGTACCCTCACACATATTATTCCCTCATTTAATGGATATTTTCACCAAAAAGTGAAGTTTTCAAAAAGTCAGAAAATTGGCTGAAAACGACTTAATATCAAGGACTCATCGGGCGAATCACTCTGGAACTGAAATCGGAGTACTCACTGACATTTTCCCCTCTCCGAAAGTCTGAAAAATGATGGAAGAATGACTAAGACCAAAAAAATTTTTTTTTAACTTTTTTCAATTTTACCCCTGTGGGATATACATTCTACCCACACACATTTGGAACTCTCCTGGGGTACCCTCACACATATTATTCCCTCATTTAATGGATATTTTCACCAAAAAGTGAAGTTTTCAAAAAGTCAGAAAATTGGCTGAAAACGACTTAATATCAAGGACTCATCGGGCGAATCACTCTGGAACTGAAATCGGAGTACTCACTGACATTTTCCCCTCTCCGAAAGTCTGAAAAATGATGGAAAAATGACTAAGACCAAAAAAATTTTTTTTTAACTTTTTTCAATTTTACCCCTGTGGGATATACATTCTACCCACACACATTTGGAACTCTCCTGGGGTACCCTCACACATATTATTCCCTCATTTAATGGATATTTTCACCAAAAAGTGAAGTTTTCAAAAAGTCAGAAAATTGGCTGAAAATGACTTAATATCAAGGACTCATCGGGCGAATCGCTCTGGAACTGAAATCGGAATACTCACTGACATTTTCCCCTCTCCGAAAGTCTGAAAAATGATGGAAAAATGACTAAGTCAAAAACATTTTTTCAACTTTTTTCAATTTTACCCCAGTGGGATATATATTCTACCCACAAACATTTGGAACTCTCCTGGGGTACCCTCGCACATATTATTCCCTCATTTAATGGATATTTTCACCAAAAAGTGAAGTTTTCAAAAAGTCAGAAAATTGGCTGAAAACGACTTAATATCATGGACTCATTGGGCGAATCACTCTGGAACTGAAATCGGAGTACTCACTGACATTTTCCCCTCTCCGAAAGTCTGAAAAATGATGGAAAAATGACTAAGACCAAAAAACATTTTTTTCAACTTTTTTCAATTTTACCCTCATGGGATATATATTCTACCCACACACATTTGGAACTCTCCTGGGGTACCCTCACACATATTATTCCCTCATTTAATGGATATTTTCACCAAAAAGTGAAGTTTTCAAAAAGTCAGAAAATTGGCTGAAAACGACTTAATATCAAGGACTCATCGGGCGAATCACTCTGAAACTGAAATCGGAATACTCACTGACATTTTCCCCTCTCCGAAAGTCTGAAAAATGATGGAAAAATGACTAAGTCCAAAAAATTTTTTTTTTAACTTGTTTCAATTTTACCCCTGTGGGATATACATTCTACCCACACACATTTGGATCTCTCCTGGGGTACCCTCACACATATTATTCCCTCATTTAATGGATATTTTCACCAAAAAGTGAAGTTTTCAAAAAGTCAGAAAATTGGCTGAAAACGACTTAATATCAAGGACTCATCGGGCGAATCACTCTGGAACTGAAATCGGAGTACTCACTGACATTTTCCCCTCTCCGAAAGTCTGAAAAATGATGGAAAAATGACTAAGACCAAAAAAATTTTTTTTTAACTTTTTTCAATTTTACCCCTGTGGGATATACATTCTACCCACACACATTTGGAACTCTCCTGGGGTACCCTCACACATATTATTCCCTCATTTAATGGATATTTTCACCAAAAAGTGAAGTTTTCAAAAACTCAGAAAATTGGCTGAAAATGACTTAATATCAAGGATTCATCGGGCGAATCGCTCTGGAACTGAAATCGGAATACTCACTGACATTTTCCCCTCTCCGAAAGTCTGAAAAATGATGGAAAAATGACTAAGTCAAAAACATTTTTTCAACTTTTTTCAATTTTACCCCAGTGGGATATATATTCTACCCACAAACATTTGGAACTCTCCTGGGGTACCCTCGCACATATTATTCCCTCATTTAATGGATATTTTCACCAAAAAGTGAAGTTTTCAAAAAGTCAGAAAATTGGCTGAAAACGACTTAATATCATGGACTCATTGGGCGAATCACTCTGGAACTGAAATCGGAGTACTCACTGACATTTTCCCCTCTCCGAAAGTCTGAAAAATGATGGAAAAATGACTAAGACCAAAAAACATTTTTTTCAACTTTTTTCAATTTTACCCTCATGGGATATATATTCTACCCACACACATTTGGAACTCTCCTGGGGTACCCTCACACATATTATTCCCTCATTTAATGGTTATTTTCACCAAAAAATGAAGTTTTCAAAAAGTCAGAAAATTGGCTGAAAACGACTTAATATCAAGGACTCATCGGGCGAATCGCTCTGGAACTGAAATCGGAATGCTCACTGACATTTTTCCCTCTCCAAAAGTTTGAAAAATGATGGAAAAATGACTAAGTCCAAAAAAATTTATTTTTTACTTTTTTCAATTTTACCCCTGTGGAATATACATTCTACCCACACACATTTGGATCTCTCCTGGGGTACCCTCACACATATTATTCCCTCATTTAATGGATATTTTCACCAAAAAGTGAAGTTTTCAAAAAGTCATAAAATTGGCTGAAAACGACTTAATATCAAGGACTCATCGGGCAAATCACTCTGGAACTGAAATCGGAGTACTCACTGACATTTTCCCCTCTCCGAAAGTCTGAAAAATGATGGAAAAATGACTAAGACCAAAAAAATTTTTTTTTAACTTTTTTCAATTTTACCCCTGTGTGATATACATTCTACCCACACACATTTGGAACTCTCCTGGGGTACCCTCACACATATTATTCCCTCATTTAATGGATATTTTCACCAAAAAGTGAAGTTTTCAAAAAGTCAGAAATTTGGCTGAAAACGACTTAATATCAAGGACTCATCGGGCGAATCACTCTGGAACTGAAATCGGAATACTCACTGACATTTTCCCCTCTCTGAAAGTCTGAAAAATGATGGAAAAATGACTAAGTCCAAAAAAAATTTTTTTTTAAACTTTTTTCAATTTTATCCCTGAGGGATATACATTATACCCACACACATTTGGATCTCTCCTGGGGTACCCTCACACATAATATTCCCTCATTTAATGGATATTTTCACCAAAAAGTGAAGTTTTCAAAAAGTCAGAAAATTGGCTGAAAACGACTTAATATCAAGGACTCCTCGGGCGAATCACTCTGGAACTGAAATCGGAGTACTCACTGACATTTTCCCCTCTCCGAAAGTCTGAAAAATGATGGAAAAATGACTAAGACCAAAAAAATTTTTTTTTTACTTTTTTCAATTTTACCCCCGTGGGATATACATTCTACCCACACACATTTGGAACTCTCCTGGGGTACCCTCACACATATTATTCCCTCATTTAATGGATATTTTCACCAAAAAGTGAAGTTTTCAAAAAGTCATAAAATTGGCTGAAAACGACTTAATATCAAGGACTCATCGGGCAAATCACTCTGGAACTGAAATCGGAATACTCACTGACATTTTCCCCTCTCCGAAAGTCTGAAAAATGATGGAAAAATGACTAAGTCGAAAAAAAATTTTTTTTAACTTATTTTAATTTTACCGCTGTGGGATATACATTCTTCCCACACACATTTGGATCTCTCCTGGGGTACCCTCACACATATTATGCCCTCATTTAATGGATATTTTCACCAAAAAGTGAAGTTTTCAAAAAGTCAGAAAATTGGCTGAAAATGACTTTATATCAAGGACTCATCGGGCGAAACGCTCTGGAACTGAAATCGGAATGCTCACTGACATTTTTCCCTCTCCAAAACTCTGAAAAATGATGGAAAAATGACTAAGTCCAAAAAAATTTTTTTTTAACTTTTTTCAATTTTACCCCTGTGGGATATACATTCTACCCACACACATTTGGATCTCTCCTGGGGTACCCTCACACATATTATTCCCTCATTTAATGGATATTTTCACCAAAAAGTGAAGTTTTCAAAAAGTCAGAAAATTGGCTGAAAACGACTTAATATCAAGGACTCATCGGGCGAATCACTCTGGAACTGAAATCGGAGTACTCACTGACATTTTCCCCTCTCCGAAAGTCTGAAAAATGATGGAAAAATGACTAAGACCAAAAAACATTTTTTTCAACTTTTTTCAATTTTACCCCCATGGGATATATATTCTACCCACACACATTTGAAACTCTCCTGGGGTACCCTCACACATATTATTCCCTCATTTAATGGTTATTTTCACCAAAAAATGAAGTTTTCAAAAAGTCAGAAAATTGGCTGAAAACGACTTAATATCAAGGACTCATCGGGCGAATCGCTCTGGAACTGAAATCGGAATGCTCACTGACATTTTTCCCTCTCCAAAAGTCTGAAAAATGATGGAAAAATGACTAAGTCCAAAAAAATTTTTTTTTTACTTTTTTCAATTTTACCCCTGTGGAATATACATTCTACCCACACACATTTGGATCTCTCCTGGGGTACCCTCACACATATTATTCCCTCCTTTAATGGATATTTTCACCAAAAAGTGAAGTTTTCCAAAAGTCAGAAAATTGGCTGAAAACGACTTAATATCAAGGACTCATCGGGCGAATCACTCTGGAACTGAAATCGGAGTACTCACTGACATTTTCCCCTCTCCGAAAGTCTGAAAAATGATGGAAAAATGACTAAGACCAAAAAACATTTTTTTCAACTTTTTTCAATTTTACCCCCATGGGATATATATTCTACCCACACACATTTGGAACTCTCCTGGGGTACCCTCACACATATTATTCCCTCATTTAATGGATATTTTCACCAAAAAGTGAAGTTTTCAAAAAGTCAGAAAATTGGCTGAAAACGACTTAATATCAAGGACTCTTCGGGCGAATCGCTCTGGAACTGAAATCGGAATGCTCACTGACATTTTCCCCTCTCCGAAAGTCTGAAAAATGATGGAAAAATGACTAAGACCAAAAAAATTTTTTTTTTACTTTTTTCAATTTTACCCCTGTGGGATATACATTCTACCCACACACATTTGGAACTCTCCTGGGGTACCCTCACACATATTATTCCCTCATTTAATGGATATTTTCACCAAAAAGTGAAGTTTTCAAAAAGTCAGAAATTTGGCTGAAAACGACTTAATATCAAGGACTCATAGGGCGAATCGCTCTGGAACTGAAATCGGAATGCTCACTGACATTTTCCCCTCTCCGAAAGTCTGAAAAATGATGGAAAAATGACTAAGACCAAAAAAATTTTTTTTTAACTTTTTTCAATTTTACCCCCGTGGGGTATACATTCTACCCACACACATTTGGAACTCTCCTGGGGTACCCTCACACATATTATTCCCTCATTTAATGGATATTTTCACCAAAAAGTGAAGTTTTCAAAAAGTCAGAAAATTGGCTGAAAACGACTTAATATCAAGGACTCATCGGGCGAATCGCTCTGGAACTGAAATCGGAATGCTCACTGACATTTTCCCCTCTCCGAAAGTCTGAAAAATGATGGAAAAATGACTAAGTCCAAAAAAAATTTTTTTAAACTTTTTTCAATTTTTCCCCCATGGGATATATATTCTACCCACACACATTTGGAACTCTCCTGGGGTACCCTCACACATATTATTCCCTCATTTAATGGATATTTTCACCAAAAAGTGAAGTTTTCAAAAAGTCAGAAAATTGGCTGAAAACGACTTTATATCAAGGACTCATCGGGAGAATCGCTCTGGAACTGAAATCGGAATGCTCACTGACATTTTCCCCTCTCCGAAAGTCTGAAAAATGATGGAAAAATGACTAAGTCCAAAAAAATTTTTTTTTTACTTTTTTCAATTTTACCCCCATGGGATATACATTCTACCCACACACATTTGGAACTCTCCTGGGGTACCCTCACACATATTATTCCCTCATTTAATGGATATTTTCACCAAAAAGTGAACTTTTCAAAAAGTCAGAAATTTGGCTGAAAACGACTTAATATCAAGGACTCATAGGGCGAATCGCTCTGGAACTGAAATCGGAATGCTCACTGACATTTTCCCCTCTCCGAAAGTCTGAAAAATGATGGAAAAATGACTAAGACCAAAAAAATTTTTTTTTAACTTTTTTCAATTTTACCCCCGTGGGGTATACATTCTACCCACACACATTTGGAACTCTCCTGGGGTACCCTCACACATATTATTCCCTCATTTAATGGATATTTTCACCAAAAAGTGAAGTTTTCAAAAAGTCAGAAAATTGGCTGAAAACGACTTAATATCAAGGACTCATCGGGCAAATCACTCTGGAACTGAAATCGGAATACTCACTGACATTTTCCCCTCTCCGAAAGTCTGAAAAATGATGGAAAAATGACTAAGTCCAAAAAAATTTTTTTTTAACTTATTTTAATTTTACCCCTGTGGGATATACATTCTTCCCACACACATTTGGATCTCTCCTGGGGTACCCTCACACATATTATGCCCTCATTTAATGGATATTTTCACCAAAAAGTGAAGTTTTCAAAAAGTCAGAAAATTGGCTGAAAACGACTTAATATCAAGGACTCATCGGGCGAATCGCTCTAGAACTGAAATCGGAATGCTCACTGACATTTTTCCCTCTCCGAAAGTCTGAAAAATAATGGAAAAATGACTAAGTCCAAAAAAATTTTTTTTAAACTTTTTTCAATTTTTCCCCCATGGGATATATATTCTACCCACACACATTTGGAACTCTCCTGGGGTACCCTCACACATATTATTCCCTCATTTAATGGATATTTTCACCAAAAAGTGAAGTTTTCAAAAAGTCAGAAAATTGGCTGAAAATGACTTTATATCAAGGACTCATCGGGCGAATCGCTCTGGAACTGAAATCGGAATGCTCACTGACATTTTCCCCTCTCCGAAAGTCTGAAAAATGATGGAAAAATGACTAAGTTCAAAAAAAATTTTTTTAAACTTTTTTCAATTTTTCCCCCATGGGATATATATTCTACCCACACACATTTGGAACTCTCCTGGGGTACCCTCACACATATTATTCCCTCATTTAATGGATATTTTCACCAAAAAGTGAAGTTTTCAAAAAGTCAGAAAATTGGCTGAAAACGACTTAATATCAAGGATTCATCGGGCGAATCACTCTGGAACTGAAGTCGGAATACTCACTGACATTTTCCCCTCTCCGAAAGTCTGAAAAATGATGGAAAAATGACTAAGTCCAAAAAATTTTTTTTTTTACTTTTTTCAATTTTACCCCTGTGGAATATACATTCTACCCACTCACATTTGGATCTCTCCTGGGGTACCCTCACACATATTATTCCCTCATTTAATGGATATTTTCACCAAAAAGTGAAGTTTTCAAAAAGTCAGAAAATTGGCTGAAAACGACTTAATATCAAGGACTCATCGGGCGAATCACTCTGGAACTGAAATCGGAGTACTCACTGACATTTTCCCCTCTCCGAAAGTCTGAAAAATGATGGAAAAATGACTAAGACCAAAAAACATTTTTTTCAACTTTTTTCAATTTTACCCCCATGGGATATATATTCTACCCACACACATTTGGAACTCTCTGGGGTACCCTCACACATATTATTCCCTCATTTAATGGATATTTTCACCAAAAAGTGAAGTTTTCAAAAAGTCAGAAATTTGGCTGAAAACGACTTAATATCAAGGACTCATAGGGCGAATCGCTCTGGAACTGAAATCGGAATGCTCACTGACATTTTCCCCTCTCCGAAAGTCTGAAAAATGATGGAAAAATGACTAAGACCAAAAAAATTTTTTT
The DNA here is from genome assembly GCF_046119375.1 of Phyllobates terribilis. NCBI lineage: Eukaryota > Metazoa > Chordata > Amphibia > Anura > Dendrobatidae > Phyllobates > Phyllobates terribilis. The sequence continues at coordinate 4,830,453 of NW_027362873.1, read as the reverse complement.
TTAACTTTTTTCAATTTTACCCCCGTGGGGTATACATTCTACCCACACACATTTGGAACTCTCCTGTGGTACCCTCACACATATTATTCCCTCATTTAATGGATATTTTCACCAAAAAGTGAAGTTTTCAAAAAGTCATAAAATTGGCTGAAAACGACTTAATATCAAGGACTCATCGGGCAAATCACTCTGGAACTGAAATCGGAATACTCACTGACATTTTTCCCTCTCCGAAAGTCTGAAAAATAATGGAAAAATGACTAAGTCCAAAAAAATTTTTTTTAAACTTTTTTCAATTTTTCCCCCATGGGATATATATTCTACCCACACACATTTGGAACTCTCCTGGGGTACCCTCACACATATTATTCCCTCATTTAATGGATATTTTCACCAAAAAGTGAAGTTTTCAAAAAGTCAGAAAATTGGCTGAAAATGACTTTATATCAAGGACTCATCGGGCGAATCGCTCTGGAACTGAAATCGGAATGCTCACTGACATTTTCCCCTCTCCGAAAGTCTGAAAAATGATGGAACAATGACTAAGTCCAAAAAAAATTTTTTTAAACTTTTTTCAATTTTTCCCCCATGGGATATATATTCTACCCACACACATTTGGAACTCTCCTGGGGTACCCTCACACATATTATTCCCTCATTTAATGGATATTTTCACCAAAAAGTGAAGTTTTCAAAAAGTCAGAAAATTGGCTGAAAACGACTTTGTATCAAGGACTCATCGGGCGATTCGCTCTGGAACTGAAATCGGAATGCTCACTGACATTTTCCCCTCTCCGAAAGTCTGAAAAATGATGGAAAAATGACTAAGTCCAAAAAAATTTTTTTTAAACTTTTTTCAATTTTACCCCTGCGGGATATACATTCTACCCACACACATTTGGATCTCTCCTGGGGTACCCTCACACATATTATTCCCTCATTTAATGGATATTTTCACCAAAAAGTGAAGTTTTCAAAAAGTCAGAAAATTGGCTGAAAACGACTTAATATCAAGGACTCATCGGGCGAATCGCTCTGGAACTGAAATCGGAATGCTCACTGACATTTTCCCCTCTCCGAAAGTCTGAAAAATGATGGAAAAATGACTAAGTCCAAAAAAAATTTTTTTAAACTTTTTTCAATTTTTCCCCCATGGGATATATATTCTACCCACACACATTTGGAACTCTCCTGGGGTACCCTCACACATATTATTCCCTCATTTAATGGATATTTTCACCAAAAAGTGAAGTTTTCAAAAAGTCAGAAAATTGGCTGAAAACGACTTTATATCAAGGACTCATCGGGAGAATCGCTCTGGAACTGAAATCGGAATGCTCACTGACATTTTCCCCTCTCCGAAAGTCTGAAAAATGATGGAAAAATGACTAAGTCCAAAAAAATTTTTTTTAAACTTTTTTCAATTTTACCCCTGTGGGATATACATTCTACCCACACACATTTGGATCTCTCCTGGGGTACCCTCACACATATTATTCCCTCATTTAATGGATATTTTCACCAAAAAGTGAAGTTTTCAAAAAGTCAGAAAATTGGCTGAAAACGACTTAATATCAAGGACTCATCGGGCGAATCGCTCTGGAACTGAAATCGGAATGCTCACTGACATTTTTCCCTCTCCAAAAGTCTGAAAAATGATGGAAAAATGACTAAGTCCAAAAAAATTTTTTTTTTACTTTTTTCAATTTTACCCCTGTGGAATATACATTCTACCCACACACATTTGGATCTCTCCTGGGGTACCCTCACACATATTATTCCCTCATTTAATGGATATTTTCACCAAAAAGTGAAGTTTTCAAAAAGTCAGAAAATTGGCTGAAAACGACTTAATATCAAGGACTCATCGGTCGAATCACTCTGGAACTGAAATCGGAGTACTCACTGACATTTTCCCCTCTCCGAAAGTCTGAAAAATGATGGAAAAATGACTAAGACCAAAAAACATTTTTTTCAACTTTTTTCAATTTTACCCCCATGGGATATATATTCTACCCACACACATTTGGAACTCTCCTGGGGTACCCTCACACATATTATTCCCTCATTTAATGGATATTTTCACCAAAAAGTGAAGTTTTCAAAAAGTCAGAAAATTGGCTGAAAACGACTTAATATCAAGGACTCTTCGGGCGAATCGCTCTGGAACTGAAATCGGAATGCTCACTGACATTTTCCCCTCTCCGAAAGTCTGAAAAATGATGGAAAAATGACTAAGACCAAAAAAATTTTTTTTTTACTTTTTTCAATTTTACCCCTGTGGGATATACATTCTACCCACACACATTTGGAACTCTCCTGGGGTACCCTCACACATATTATTCCCTCATTTAATGGATATTTTCACCAAAAAGTGAACTTTTCAAAAAGTCAGAAATTTGGCTGAAAACGACTTAATATCAAGGACTCATAGGGCGAAACGCTCTGGAACTGAAATCGGAATGCTCACTGACATTTTCCCCTCTCCGAAAGTCTGAAAAATGATGGAAAAATGACTAAGACCAAAAAAATTTTTTTTTAACTTTTTTCAATTTTACCCCCGTGGGGTATACATTCTACCCACACACATTTGGAACTCTCCTGGGGTACCCTCACACATATTATTCCCTCATTTAATGGATATTTTCACCAAAAAGTGAAGTTTTCAAAAAGTCAGAAAATTGGCTGAAAACGACTTAATATCAAGGACTCATCGGGCAAATCACTCTGGAACTGAAATCGGAATACTCACTGACATTTTCCCCTCTCCGAAAGTCTGAAAAATGATGGAAAAATGACTAAGTCCAAAAAAATTTTTTTTTAACTTATTTTAATTTTACCCCTGTGGGATATACATTCTTCCCACACACATTTGGATCTCTCCTGGGGTACCCTCACACATATTATGCCCTCATTTAATGGATATTTTCACCAAAAAGTGAAGTTTTCAAAAAGTCAGAAAATTGGCTGAAAACGACTTAATATCAAGGACTCATCGGGCGAATCGCTCTGGAACTGAAATCGGAATGCTCACTGACATTTTCCCCTCTCCGAAAGTCTGAAAAATGATGGAAAAATGACTAAGTCCAAAAAAAATTTTTTTAAACTTTTTTCAATTTTTCCCCCATGGGATATATATTCTACCCACACACATTTGGAACTCTCCTGGGGTACCCTCACACATATTATTCCCTCATTTAATGGATATTTTCACCAAAAAGTGAAGTTTTCAAAAAGTCAGAAAATTGGCTGAAAACGACTTTATATCAAGGACTCATCGGGCGATTCGCTCTGGAACTGAAATCGGAATGCTCACTGACATTTTCCCCTCTCCGAAAGTCTGAAAAATGATGGAAAAATGACTAAGTCCAAAAAAATTTTTTTTAAACTTTTTTCAATTTTACCCCTGCGGGATATACATTCTACCCACACACATTTGGATCTCTCCTGGGGTACCCTCACACATATTATTCCCTCATTTAATGGATATTTTCACCAAAAAGTGAAGTTTTCAAAAAGTCAGAAAATTGGCTGAAAACGACTTAATATCAAGGACTCATCGGGCGAATCGCTCTGGAACTGAAATCGGATTGCTCACTGACATTTTCCCCTCTCCGAAAGTCTGAAAAATGATGGAAAAATGACTAAGTCCAAAAAAATTTTTTTTAAACTTTTTTCAATTTTTCCCCCATGGGATATATATTCTACCCACACACATTTGGAACTCTCCTGGGGTACCCTCACACATATTATTCCCTCATTTAATGGATATTTTCACCAAAAAGTGAAGTTTTCAAAAAGTCAGAAAATTGGCTGAAAACGACTTTATATCAAGGACTCATCGGGAGAATCGCTCTGGAACTGAAATCGGAATGCTCACTGACATTTTCCCCTCTCCGAAAGTCTGAAAAATGATGGAAAAATGACTAAGTCCAAAAAAATTTTTTTTTAACTTATTTTAATTTTACCCCTGTGGGATTTACATTCTTCCCACACACATTTGGATCTCTCCTGGGGTACCCTCACACATATTATGCCCTCATTTAATGGATATTTTCACCAAAAAGTGAAGTTTTCAAAAAGTCAGAAAATTGGCTGAAAATGACTTTATATCAAGGACTCATCGGGCGAATCACTCTGGAACTGAAATCGGAGTACTCACTGACATTTTCCCCTCTCCGAAAGTCTGAAAAATGATGGAAAAATGACTAAGACCAAAAAACATTTTTTTCAACTTTTTTCAATTTTACCCCCATGGGATATATATTCTACCCACACACATTTGGAACTCTCCTGGGGTACCCTCACACATATTATTCCCTCATTTAATGGTTATTTTCACCAAAAAATGAAGTTTTCAAAAAGTCAGAAAATTGGCTGAAAACGACTTAATATCAAGGACTCATCGGGCGAATCGCTCTGGAACTGAAATCGGAATGCTCACTGACATTTTTCCCTCTCCAAAAGTCTGAAAAATGATGGAAAAATGACTAAGTCCAAAAAAATTTTTTTTTTACTTTTTTCAATTTTACCCCTGTGGAATATACATTCTACCCACACACATTTGGATCTCTCCTGGGGTACCCTCACACATATTATTCCCTCATTTAATGGATATTTTCACCAAAAAGTGAAGTTTTCAAAAAGTCAGAAAATTGGCTGAAAATGACTTTATATCAAGGACTCATCGGGCGAATCGCTCTGGAACTGAAATCGGAATGCTCACTGACATTTTTCCCTCTCCAAAACTCTGAAAAATGATGGAAAAATGACTAAGTCCAAAAAAATTTTTTTTTAACTTTTTTCAATTTTACCCCTGTGGGATATACATTCTACCCACACACATTTGGATCTCTCCTGGGGTACCCTCACACATATTATTCCCTCATTTAATGGATATTTTCACCAAAAAGTAAAGTTTTCAAAAAGTCAGAAAATTGGCTGAAAACGACTTAATATCAAGGACTCATCGGGCGAATCACTCTGGAACTGAAATCGGAGTACTCACTGACATTTTCCCCTCTCCGAAAGTCTGAAAAATGATGGAAAAATGACTAAGACCAAAAAACATTTTTTTCAACTTTTTTCAATTTTACCCCCATGGGATATATATTCTACCCACACACATTTGGAACTCTCCTGGGGTACCCTCACACATATTATTCCCTCATTTAATGGTTATTTTCACCAAAAAATGAAGTTTTCAAAAAGTCAGAAAATTGGCTGAAAACGACTTAATATCAAGGACTCATCGGGCGAATCGCTCTGGAACTGAAATCGGAATGCTCACTGACATTTTTCCCTCTCCAAAAGTCTGAAAAATGATGGAAAAATGACTAAGTCCAAAAAAATTTTTTTTTTACTTTTTTCAATTTTACCCCTGTGGAATATACATTCTACCCACACACATTTGGATCTCTCCTGGGGTACCCTCACACATATTATTCCCTCATTTAATGGATATTTTCACCAAAAAGTGAAGTTTTCAAAAAGTCAGAAAATTGGCTGAAAACGACTTAATATCAAGGACTCATCGTTCGAATCACTCTGGAACTGAAATCGGAGTACTCACTGACATTTTCCCCTCTCCGAAAGTCTGAAAAATGATGGAAAAATGACTAAGACCAAAAAACATTTTTTTCAACTTTTTTCAATTTTACCCCCATGGGATATATATTCTACCCACACACATTTGGAACTCTCCTGGGGTACCCTCACACATATTATTCCCTCATTTAATGGATATTTTCACCAAAAAGTGAAGTTTTCAAAAAGTCAGAAAATTGGCTGAAAACGACTTAATATCAAGGACTCTTTGGGCGAATCGCTCTGGAACTGAAATCGGAATGCTCACTGACATTTTCCCCTCTCCGAAAGTCTGAAAAATGATGGAAAAATGACTAAGACCAAAAAAATTTTTTTTTTACTTTTTTCAATTTTACCCCTGTGGGATATACATTCTACCCACACACATTTGGAACTCTCCTGGGGTACCCTCACACATATTATTCCCTCATTTAATGGATATTTTCACCAAAAAGTGAACTTTTCAAAAAGTCAGAAATTTGGCTGAAAACGACTTAATATCAAGGACTCATAGGGCGAATCGCTCTGGAACTGAAATCGGAATGCTCACTGACATTTTCCCCTCTCCGAAAGTCTGAAAAATGATGGAAAAATGACTAAGACCAAAAAAATTTTTTTTTAACTTTTTTCAATTTTACCCCCGTGGGGTATACATTCTACCCACACACATTTGGAACTCTCCTGGGGTACCCTCACACATATTATTCCCTCATTTAATGGATATTTTCACCAAAAAGTGAAGTTTTCAAAAAGTCAGAAAATTGGCTGAAAATGACTTTATATCAAGGACTCATCGGGCGAATCGCTCTGGAACTGAAATCGGAATGCTCACTGACATTTTTCCCTCTCCAAAACTCTGAAAAATGATGGAAAAATGACTAAGTCCAAAAAAATTTTTTTTTAACTTTTTTCAATTTTACCCCTGTGGGATATACATTCTACCCACACACATTTGGATCTCTCCTGGGGTACCCTCACACATATTATTCCCTCATTTAATGGATATTTTCACCAAAAAGTAAAGTTTTCAAAAAGTCAGAAAATTGGCTGAAAACGACTTAATATCAAGGACTCATCGGGCGAATCACTCTGGAACTGAAATCGGAGTACTCACTGACATTTTCCCCTCTCCGAAAGTCTGAAAAATGATGGAAAAATGACTAAGACCAAAAAACATTTTTTTCAACTTTTTTCAATTTTACCCCCATGGGATATATATTCTACCCACACACATTTGGAACTCTCCTGGGGTACCCTCACACATATTATTCCCTCATTTAATGGATATTTTCACCAAAAAGTGAAGTTTTCAAAAAGTCAGAAAATTGGCTGAAAACGACTTAATATCAAGGACTCTTCGGGCGAATCGCTCTGGAACTGAAATCGGAATGCTCACTGACATTTTCCCCTCTCCGAAAGTCTGAAAAATGATGGAAAAATGACTAAGACCAAAAAAATTTTTTTTTTACTTTTTTCAATTTTACCCCTGTGGGATATACATTCTACCCACACACATTTGGAACTCTCCTGGGGTACCCTCACACATATTATTCCCTCATTTAATGGATATTTTCACCAAAAAGTGAACTTTTCAAAAAGTCAGAAATTTGGCTGAAAACGACTTAATATCAAGGACTCATAGGGCGAATCGCTCTGGAACTGAAATCGGAATGCTCACTGACATTTTCCCCTCTCCGAAAGTCTGAAAAATGATGGAAAAATGACTAAGACCAAAAAAATTTTTTTTTAACTTTTTTCAATTTTACCCCCGTGGGGTATACATTCTACCCACACACATTTGGAACTCTCCTGGGGTACCCTCACACATATTATTCCCTCATTTAATGGATATTTTCACCAAAAAGTGAAGTTTTCAAAAAGTCAGAAAATTGGCTGAAAACGACTTAATATCAAGGACTCATCGGGCAAATCACTCTGGAACTGAAATCGGAATACTCACTGACATTTTCCCCTCTCCGAAAGTCTGAAAAATGATGGAAAAATGACTAAGTCCAAAAAAATTTTTTTTTAACTTATTTTAATTTTACCCCTGTGGGATATACATTCTTCCCACACACATTTGGATCTCTCCTGGGGTACCCTCACACATATTATGCCCTCATTTAATGGATATTTTCACCAAAAAGTGAAGTTTTCAAAAAGTCAGAAAATTGGCTGAAAACGACTTAATATCAAGGACTCATCGGGCGAATCGCTCTAGAACTGAAATCGGAATGCTCACTGACATTTTTCCCTCTCCGAAAGTCTGAAAAATAATGGAAAAATGACTAAGTCCAAAAAAATTTTTTTTAAACTTTTTTCAATTTTTCCCCCATGGGATATATATTCTACCCACACACATTTGGAACTCTCCTGGGGTACCCTCACACATATTATTCCCTCATTTAATGGATATTTTCACCAAAAAGTGAAGTTTTCAAAAAGTCAGAAAATTGGCTGAAAACGACTTAATATCAAGGATTCATCGGGCGAATCACTCTGGAACTGAAATCGGAATACTCACTGACATTTTCCCCTCTCCGAAAGTCTGAAAAATGATGGAAAAATGACTAAGTCCAAAAAATTTTTTTTTTTACTTTTTTCAATTTTACCCCTGTGGAATATACATTCTACCCACTCACATTTGGATCTCTCCTGGGGTACCCTCACACATATTATTCCCTCATTTAATGGATATTTTCACCAAAAAGTGAAGTTTTCAAAAAGTCAGAAAATTGGCTGAAAACGACTTAATATCAAGGACTCATCAGGCGAATCACTCTGGAACTGAAATCGGAGTACTCACTGACATTTTCCCCTCTCCGAAAGTCTGAAAAATGATGGAAAAATGACTAAGACCAAAAAACATTTTTTTCAACTTTTTTCAATTTTACCCCCATGGGATATATATTCTACCCACACACATTTGGAACTCTCCTGGGGTACCCTCACACATATTATTCCCTCATTTAATGGATATTTTCACCAAAAAGTGAAGTTTTCAAAAAGTCAGAAAATTGGCTGAAAACGACTTAATATCAAGGACTCATCGGGCGAATCGCTCTGGAACTGAAATCGGAATGCTCACTGACATTTTCCCCTCTCCGAAAGTCTGAAAAATGATGGAAAAATGACTAAGACCAAAAAAATTTTTTTTTTACTTTTTTCAATTTTACCCCTGTGGGATATACATTCTACCCACACACATTTGGAACTCTCCTGGGGTACCCTCACACATATTATTCCCTCATTTAATGGATATTTTCACCAAAAAGTGAAGTTTTCAAAAAGTCAGAAATTTGGCTGAAAACGACTTAATATCAAGGACTCATAGGGCGAATCGCTCTGGAACTGAAATCGGAATGCTCACTGACATTTTCCCCTCTCCGAAAGTCTGAAAAATGATGGAAAAATGACTAAGACCAAAAAAATTTTTTTTTAACTTTTTTCAATTTTACCCCCGTGGGGTATACATTCTACCCACACACATTTGGAACTCTCCTGTGGTACCCTCACACATATTATTCCCTCATTTAATGGATATTTTCACCAAAAAGTGAAGTTTTCAAAAAGTCATAAAATTGGCTGAAAACGACTTAATATCAAGGACTCATCGGGCAAATCACTCTGGAACTGAAATCGGAATACTCACTGACATTTTTCCCTCTCCGAAAGTCTGAAAAATAATGGAAAAATGACTAAGTCCAAAAAATTTTTTTTTAAACTTTTTTCAATTTTTCCCCCATGGGATATATATTCTACCCACACACATTTGGAACTCTCCTGGGGTACCCTCACACATATTATTCCCTCATTTAATGGATATTTTCACCAAAAAGTGAAGTTTTCAAAAAGTCAGAAAATTGGCTGAAAATGACTTTATATCAAGGACTCATCGGGCGAATCGCTCTGGAACTGAAATCGGAATGCTCACTGACATTTTCCCCTCTCCGAAAGTCTGAAAAATGATGGAAAAATGACTAAGTCCAAAAAAAATTTTTTTAAACTTTTTTCAATTTTTCCCCCATGGGATATATATTCTACCCACACACATTTGGAACTCTCCTGGGGTACCCTCACACATATTATTCCCTCATTTAATGGATATTTTCACCAAAAAGTGAAGTTTTCAAAAAGTCAGAAAATTGGCTGAAAACGACTTTATATCAAGGACTCATCGGGCGATTCGCTCTGGAACTGAAATCGGAATGCTCACTGACATTTTCCCCTCTCCGAAAGTCTGAAAAATGATGGAAAAATGACTAAGTCCAAAAAAATTTTTTTTAAACTTTTTTCAATTTTACCCCTGTGGGATATACATTCTACCCACACACATTTGGATCTCTCCTGGGGTACCCTCACACATATTATGCCCTCATTTAATGGATATTTTCACCAAAAAGTGAAGTTTTCAAAAAGTCAGAAAATTGGCTGAAAACGACTTAATATCAAGGACTCATCGGGCGAATCGCTCTAGAACTGAAATCGGAATGCTCACTGACATTTTTCCCTCTCCGAAAGTCTGAAAAATAATGGAAAAATGACTAAGTCCAAAAAAATTTTTTTTAAACTTTTTTCAATTTTTCCCCCATGGGATATATATTCTACCCACACACATTTGGAACTCTCCTGGGGTACCCTCACACATATTATTCCCTCATTTAATGGATATGTTCACCAAAAAGTGAAGTTTTCAAAAAGTCAGAAAATTGGCTGAAAACGACTTAATATCAAGGATTCATCGGGCGAATCACTCTGGAACTGAAATCGGAATACTCACTGACATTTTCCCCTCTCCGAAAGTCTGAAAAATGATGGAAAAATGACTAAGTCCAAAAAATTTTTTTTTTTACTTTTTTCAATTTTACCCCTGTGGAATATACATTCTACCCACTCACATTTGGATCTCTCCTGGGGTACCCTCACACATATTATTCCCTCATTTAATGGATATTTTCACCAAAAAGTGAAGTTTTCAAAAAGTCAGAAAATTGGCTGAAAACGACTTAATATCAAGGACTCATCGGGCGAATCACTCTGGAACTGAAATCGGAGTACTCACTGACATTTTCCCCTCTCCGAAAGTCTGAAAAATGATGGAAAAATGACTAAGACCAAAAAACATTTTTTTCAACTTTTTTCAATTTTACCCCCATGGGATATATATTCTACCCACACACATTTGGTACTCTCCTGGGGTACCCTCACACATATTATTCCCTCATTTAATGGATATTTTCACCAAAAAGTGAAGTTTTCAAAAAGTCAGAAAATTGGCTGAAAACGACTTAATATCAAGGACTCATCGGGCGAATCGCTCTGGAACTGAAATCGGAATGCTCACTGACATTTTCCCCTCTCCGAAAGTCTGAAAAATGATGGAAAAATGACTAAGACCAAAAAATTTTTTTTTTACTTTTTTCAATTTTACCCCTGTGGGATATACATTCTACCCACACACATTTGGAACTCTCCTGGGGTACCCTCACACATATTATTCCCTCATTTAATGGATATTTTCACCAAAAAGTGAAGTTTTCAAAAACTCAGAAATTTGGCTGAAAACGACTTAATATCAAGGACTCATAGGGCGAATCGCTCTGGAACTGAAATCGGAATGCTCACTGACATTTTCCCCTCTCCGAAAGTCTGAAAAATGATGGAAAAATGACTAAGACCAAAAAAATTTTTTTTTAACTTTTTTCAATTTTACCCCCGTGGGGTATACATTCTACCCACACACATTTGGAACTCTCCTGTGGTACCCTCACACATATTATTCCCTCATTTAATGGATATTTTCACCAAAAAGTGAAGTTTTCAAAAAGTCATAAAATTGGCTGAAAACGACTTAATATCAAGGACTCATCGGGCAAATCACTCTGGAACTGAAATCGGAATACTCACTGACATTTTTCCCTCTCCGAAAGTCTGAAAAATAATGGAAAAATGACTAAGTCCAAAAAAATTTTTTTTAAACTTTTTTCAATTTTTCCCCCATGGGATATATATTCTACCCACACACATTTGGAACTCTCCTGGGGTACCCTCACACATATTATTCCCTCATTTAATGGATATTTTCACCAAAAAGTGAAGTTTTCAAAAAGTCAGAAAATTGGCTGAAAATGACTTTATATCAAGGACTCATCGGGCGAATCGCTCTGGAACTGAAATCGGAATGCTCACTGACATTTTCCCCTCTCCGAAAGTCTGAAAAATGATGGAAAAATGACTAAGTCCAAAAAAAATTTTTTTAAACTTTTTTCAATTTTTCCCCCATGGGATATATATTCTACCCACACACATTTGGAACTCTCCTGGGGTACCCTCACACATATTATTCCCTCATTTAATGGATATTTTCACCAAAAAGTGAAGTTTTCAAAAAGTCAGAAAATTGGCTGAAAACGACTTTATATCAAGGACTCATCGGGCGATTCGCTCTGGAACTGAAATCGGAATGCTCACTGACATTTTCCCCTCTCCGAAAGTCTGAAAAATGATGGAAAAATGACTAAGTCCAAAAAAATTTTTTTTAAACTTTTTTCAATTTTACCCCTGTGGGATATACATTCTACCCACACACATTTGGATCTCTCCTGGGGTACCCTCACACATATTATTCCCTCATTTAATGGATATTTTCACCAAAAAGTGAAGTTTTCAAAAAGTCAGAAAATTGGCTGAAAACGACTTAATATCAAGGATTCATCGGGCGAATCACTCTGGAACTGAAATCGGAATACTCACTGACATTTTCCCCTCTCCGAAAGTCTGAAAAATGATGGAAAAAAAACTAAGTCCAAAAAAATTTTTTTTTAACTTTTTTCAATTTTACCCCTGTGGGATATACATTCTACCCACACACATTTGGATCTCTCCTGGGGTACCCTCACACATATTATTCCCTCATTTAATGGATATTTTCACCAAAAAGTGAAGTTTTCAAAAAGTCAGAAAATTGGCTGAAAACGACTTAATATCAAGGACTCATCGGGCGAATCACTCTGGAACTGAAATCGGAGTACTCACTGACATTTTCCCCTCTCCGAAAGTCTGAAAAATGATGGAAAAATGACTAAGACCAAAAAAATTTTTTTTTAACTTTTTTCAATTTTACCCCTGTGGGATATACATTCTACCCACACACATTTGGAACTCTCCTGGGGTACCCTCACACATATTATTCCCTCATTTAATGGATATTTTCACCAAAAAGTGAAGTTTTCAAAAAGTCAGAAATTTGGCAGAAAACGACTTAATATCAAGGACTCATCGGGCGAATCACTCTGGAACTGAAATCGGAATACTCACTGACATTTTCCCCTCTCCGAAAGTCTGAAAAATGATGGAATAATGACTAAGTCCAAAAAATTTTTTTTAAACTTTTTTCAATTTTACCCCTGTGGGATATACATTCTACCCACACACATTTGGATCTCTCCTGGGGTACACTCACACATATTATTCCCTCATTTAATGGATATTTTCACCAAAAAGTGAAGTTTTCAAAAAGTCAGAAAATTGGCTGAAAATGACTTAATATCAAGGATTCATCGGGCGAATCGCTCTGGAACTGAAATCGGAATACTCACTGACATTTTCCCCTCTCCGAAAGTCTGAAAAATGATGGAAAAATGACTAAGTCCAAAAAACATTTTTTTCAACTTTTTTCAATTTTACCCCAGTGGGATATATATTCTACCCACACACATTTGGAACTCTCCTGGGGTACCCTCGCACATATTATTCCCTCATTTAATGGATATTTTCACCAAAAAGTGAAGTTTTCAAAAAGTCAGAAAATTGGCTGAAAACGACTTAATATCAAGGACTCATCGGGCGAATCACTCTGGAACTGAAATCGGAATACTCAGTGACATTTTCCCCTCTCCGAAAGTCTGAAAAATGATGGAAAAATGACTAAGTCCAAAAAACATTTTTTTCAACTTTTTTCAATTTTACCCCCATGGGATATATATTCTACCCACACACATTTGGAACTCTCCTGGGGTACGCTCACACATATTATTCACTCATTTAATGGTTATTTTCACCAAAAAGTGAAGTTTTCAAAAAGTCAGAAAATTGGCTGAAAACGACTTAATATCAAGGACTCATTGGGCGAATCGCTTTGGAACTGAAATCGGAATGCTCACTGACATTTTCCCCTCTCTGAAAGTCTGAAAAATGCTGGAAAAATGACTAAGTCCAAAAAATTTTTTTTTTAACTTATTTCAATTTTACCCCTGTGGGATATACATTCTTCCCACACACATTTGGAACTCTCCTGGGGTACGCTCACACATATTATTCACTCATTTAATGGTTATTTTCACCAAAAAGTGAAGTTTTCAAAAAGTCAGAAAATTGGCTGAAAACGACTTAATATCAAGGACTCATCGGGCGAATCGCTCTGGAACTGAAATCGGAATGCTCACTGACATTTTCCCCTCTCCGAAAGTCTGAAAAATGATGGAAAAATGACTAAGTCCAAAAAAATTTTTTTTTAACTTTTCTCACTTTTACCCCTGTGGGATATACATTCTACCCACACACATTTGGATCTCTCCTGGGGTACCCTCACACATATTATTCCCTCATTTAATGGATATTTTCACCAAAAAGTGAAGTTTTCAAAAAGTCATAAAATTGGCTGAAAACGACTTAATATCAAGGATTCATCGGGCAAATCACTCTGGAACTGAAATCGGAATACTCACTGACATTTTTCCCTCTCCGAAAGTCTGAAAAATAATGGAAAAATGACTAAGTCCAAAAAAATTTTTTTTAAACTTTTTTCAATTTTTCCCCCATGGGATATATATTCTACCCACACACATTTGGAACTCTCCTGGGGTACCCTCACACATATTATTCCCTCATTTAATGGATATTTTCACCAAAAAGTGAAGTTTTCAAAAAGTCAGAAAATTGGCTGAAAATGACTTTATATCAAGGACTCATCGGGCGAATCGCTCTGGAACTGAAATCGGAATGCTCACTGACATTTTCCCCTCTCCGAAAGTCTGAAAAATGATGGAAAAATGACTAAGTCCAAAAAAAATTTTTTTAAACTTTTTTCAATTTTTCCCCCATGGGATATATATTCTACCCACACACATTTGGAACTCTCCTGGGGTACCCTCACACATATTATTCCCTCATTTAATGGATATTTTCACCAAAAAGTGAAGTTTTCAAAAAGTCAGAAAATTGGCTGAAAACGACTTAATATCAAGGACTCATCGGGCGATTCGCTCTGGAACTGAAATCGGAATGCTCACTGACATTTTCCCCTCTCCGAAAGTCTGAAAAATGATGGAAAAATGACTAAGTCCAAAAAAATTTTTTTTAAACTTTTTTCAATTTTACCCCTGTGGGATATACATTCTACCCACACACATTTGGATCTCTCCTGGGGTACCCTCACACATATTATTCCCTCATTTAATGGATATTTTCACCAAAAAGTGAAGTTTTCAAAAAGTCAGAAAATTGGCTGAAAACGACTTAATATCAAGGATTCATCGGGCGAATCACTCTGGAACTGAAATCGGAATACTCACTGACATTTTCCCCTCTCCGAAAGTCTGAAAAATGATGGAAAAATGACTAAGTCCAAAAAAATTTTTTTTTAACTTTTTTCAATTTTACCCCTGTGGGATATACATTCTACCCACACACATTTGGATCTCTCCTGGGGTACCCTCACACATATTATTCCCTCATTTAATGGATATTTTCACCAAAAAGTGAAGTTTTCAAAAAGTCAGAAAATTGGCTGAAAACGACTTAATATCAAGGACTCATCGGGCGAATCACTCTGGAACTGAAATCGGAGTACTCACTGACATTTTCCCCTCTCCGAAAGTCTGAAAAATGATGGAAAAATGACTAAGACCAAAAAAATTTTTTTTTAACTTTTTTCAATTTTACCCCTGTGGGATATACATTCTACCCACACACATTTGGAACTCTCCTGGGGTACCCTCACACATATTATTCCCTCATTTAATGGATATTTTCACCAAAAAGTGAAGTTTTCAAAAAGTCAGAAATTTGGCAGAAAACGACTTAATATCAAGGACTCATCGGGCGAATCACTCTGGAACTGAAATCGGAATACTCACTGACATTTTCCCCTCTCCGAAAGTCTGAAAAATGATGGAATAATGACTAAGTCCAAAAAAATTTTTTTTAAACTTTTTTCAATTTTACCCCTGTGGGATATACATTCTACCCACACACATTTGGATCTCTCCTGGGGTACACTCACACATATTATTCCCTCATTTAATGGATATTTTCACCAAAAAGTGAAGTTTTCAAAAAGTCAGAAAATTGGCTGAAAATGACTTAATATCAAGGATTCATCGGGCGAATCGCTCTGGAACTGAAATCGGAATACTCACTGACATTTTCCCCTCTCCGAAAGTCTGAAAAATGATGGAAAAATGACTAAGTCCAAAAAACATTTTTTTCAACTTTTTTCAATTTTACCCCAGTGGGATATATATTCTACCCACACACATTTGGAACTCTCCTGGGGTACCCTCGCACATATTATTCCCTCATTTAATGGATATTTTCACCAAAAAGTGAAGTTTTCAAAAAGTCAGAAAATTGGCTGAAAACGACTTAATATCAAGGACTCATCGGGCGAATCACTCTGGAACTGAAATCGGAATACTCACTGACATTTTCCCCTCTCCGAAAGTCTGAAAAATGATGGAAAAATGACTAAGTCCAAAAAAATTTTTTTTAAACTTTTTTCAATTTTATCCCTGTGGGATATACATTATACCCACACACATTTGGATCTCTCCAGGGGTACCCTCAGACATATTTTTCCCTCATTTAATGGATATTTTCACCAAAAAGTGAAGTTTTCAAAAAGTCAGAAAATTGGCTGAAAACGACTTAATATCAAGGACTCATCGGGCGAATCACTCTGGAACTGAAATCGGAATACTCAATGCCATTTTCCCCTCTCCGAAAGTCTGAAAAATGATGGAAAAATGACTAAGTCCAAAAAACATTTTTTTCAACTTTTTTCAATTTTACCCCCATGGGATATATATTCTACCCACACACATTTGGAACTCTCCTGGGGTACGCTCACACATATTATTCACTCATTTAATGGTTATTTTCACCAAAAAGTGAAGTTTTCAAAAAGTCAGAAAATTGGCTGAAAACGACTTAATATCAAGGACTCATTGGGCGAATCGCTTTGGAACTGAAATCGGAATGCTCACTGACATTTTCCCCTCTCTGAAAGTCTGAAAAATGCTGGAAAAATGACTAAGTCCAAAAAATTTTTTTTTTAACTTATTTCAATTTTACCCCTGTGGGATATACATTCTTCCCACACACATTTGGAACTCTCCTGGGGTACCCTCACACATATTATTCCCTCATTTAATGAATATTTTCACCAAAAAGAGAAGTTTTCAAAACGTCAGAAAATTGGCTGAAAACGACTTAATATCAAGGACTCATCGGGCGAATCGCTCTGGAACTGAAATCGGAATGCTCACTGACATTTTCCCCTCTCTGAAAGTCTGAAAAATGCTGGAAAAATGACTAAGTCCAAAAAAATTTTTTTTTAACTTATTTTAATTTTACCCCTGTGGGATATACATTCTTCCCACACACATTTGGATCTCTCCTGGGGTACCCTCACACATATTATGCCCTCATTTAATGGATATTTTCACCAAAAAGTGAAGTTTTCAAAAAGTCAGAAAATTGGCTGAAAACGACTTAATATCAAGGACTCATCGGGCGAATCACTCTGGAACTGAAATCGGAATACTCACTGACATTTTCCCCTCTCCGAAAGTCTGAAAAATGATGGAAAAATGACTAAGTCCAAAAAAATTTTTTTTTAACTTTTCTCACTTTTACCCCTGTGGGATATACATTCTACCCACACACATTTGGATCTCTCCTGGGGTACCCTCACACATATTATTCCCTCATTTAATGGATATTTTCACCAAAAAGTGAAGTTTTCAAAAAGTCAGAAAATTGGCTGAAAACGACTTAATATCAAGGATTCATCGGGCGAATCACTCTGGAACTGAAATCGGAGTACTCACTGACATTTTCCCCTCTCCGAAAGTCTGAAAAATGATGGAAAAATGACTAAGACCAAAAAACATTTTTTTCAACTTTTTTCAATTTTACCCCCATGGGATATATATTCTACCCACACACATTTGGAACTCTCCTGGGCTACCCTCACACATATTATTCCCTCATTTAATGGTTATTTTCACCAAAAAATGAAGTTTTCAAAAAGTCAGAAAATTGGCTGAAAACGACTTAATATCAAGGATTCATCGGGCGAATCGCTCTGGAACTGAAATCGGAATACTCACTGACATTTTCCCCTCTCCGAAAGTCTGAAAAATGATGGAAAAATGACTAAGTCCAAAAAACATTTTTTTCAACTTTTTTCAATTTTACCCCAGTGGGATATATATTCTACCCACACACATTTGGAACTCTCCTGGGGTACCCTCGCACATATTATTCCCTCATTTAATGGATATTTTCACCAAAAAGTGAAGTTTTCAAAAAGTCAGAAAATTGGCTGAAAACGACTTAATATCAAGGACTCATCGGGCGAATCACTCTGGAACTGAAATCGGAATACTCAGTGACATTTTCCCCTCTCCGAAAGTCTGAAAAATGATGGAAAAATGACTAAGTCCAAAAAAATTTTTTTTAAACTATTTTCAATTTTATCCCTGTGGGATATACATTATACCCACACACATTTGGATCTCTCCAGGGGTACCCTCAGACATATTTTTCCCTCATTTAATGGATATTTTCACCAAAAAGTGAAGTTTTCAAAAAGTCAGAAAATTGGCTGAAAACGACTTAATATCAAGGACTCATCGGGCGAATCACTCTGGAACTGAAATCGGAATACTCAATGACATTTTCCCCTCTCCGAAAGTCTGAAAAATGATGGAAAAATGACTAAGTCCAAAAAACATTTTTTTCAACTTTTTTCAATTTTACCCCCATGGGATATATATTCTACCCACACACATTTGGAACTCTCCTGGGGTACCCTCACACATATTATTCCCTCATTTAATGGATATTTTCACCAAAAAGTGAAGTTTTCAAAAAGTCAGAAAATTGGCTGAAAATGACTTTATATCAAGGACTCATCGGGCGAATCGCTCTGGAACTGAAATCGGAATGCTCACTGACATTTTCCCCTCTCCGAAAGTCTGAAAAATGATGGAAAAATGACTAAGTCCAAAAAAAATTTTTTTAAACTTTTTTCAATTTTTCCCCCATGGGATATATATTCTACCCACACACATTTGGAACTCTCCTGGGGTACCCTCACACATATTATTCCCTCATTTAATGGATATTTTCACCAAAAAGTGAAGTTTTCAAAAAGTCAGAAAATTGGCTGAAAACGACTTTATATCAAGGACTCATCGGGCGATTCGCTCTGGAACTGAAATCGGAATGCTCACTGACATTTTCCCCTCTCCGAAAGTCTGAAAAATGATGGAAAAATGACTAAGTCCAAAAAAATTTTTTTTAAACTTTTTTCAATTTTACCCCTGTGGGATATACATTCTACCCACACACATTTGGATCTCTCCTGGGGTACCCTCACACATATTATTCCCTCATTTAATGGATATTTTCACCAAAAAGTGAAGTTTTCAAAAAGTCAGAAAATTGGCTGAAAACGACTTAATATCAAGGATTCATCGGGCGAATCACTCTGGAACTGAAATCGGAATACTCACTGACATTTTCCCCTCTCCGAAAGTCTGAAAAATGATGGAAAAATGACTAAGTCCAAAAAAATTTTTTTTTAACTTTTTTCAATTTTACCCCTGTGGGATATACATTCTACCCACACACATTTGGATCTCTCCTGGGGTACCCTCACACATATTATTCCCTCATTTAATGGATATTTTCACCAAAAAGTGAAGTTTTCAAAAAGTCAGAAAATTGGCTGAAAACGACTTAATATCAAGGACTCATCGGGCGAATCACTCTGGAACTGAAATCGGAGTACTCACTGACATTTTCCCCTCTCCGAAAGTCTGAAAAATGATGGAAAAATGACTAAGACCAAAAAAATTTTTTTTTAACTTTTTTCAATTTTACCCCTGTGGGATATACATTCTACCCACACACATTTGGAACTCTCCTGGGGTACCCTCACACATATTATTCCCTCATTTAATGGATATTTTCACCAAAAAGTGAAGTTTTCAAAAAGTCAGAAATTTGGCAGAAAACGACTTAATATCAAGGACTCATCGGGCGAATCACTCTGGAACTGAAATCGGAATACTCACTGACATTTTCCCCTCTCCGAAAGTCTGAAAAATGATGGAATAATGACTAAGTCCAAAAAAATTTTTTTTAAACTTTTTTCAATTTTACCCCTGTGGGATATACATTCTACCCACACACATTTGGATCTCTCCTGGGGTACACTCACACATATTATTCCCTCATTTAATGGATATTTTCACCAAAAAGTGAAGTTTTCAAAAAGTCAGAAAATTGGCTGAAAACGACTTAATATCAAGGACTCATCGGGCGAATCACTCTGGAACTGAAATCGGAATACTCAATGCCATTTTCCCCTCTCCGAAAGTCTGAAAAATGATGGAAAAATGACTAAGTCCAAAAAACATTTTTTTCAACTTTTTTCAATTTTACCCCCATGGGATATATATTCTACCCACACACATTTGGAACTCTCCTGGGGTACGCTCACACATATTATTCACTCATTTAATGGTTATTTTCACCAAAAAGTGAAGTTTTCAAAAAGTCAGAAAATTGGCTGAAAACGACTTAATATCAAGGACTCATTGGGCGAATCGCTTTGGAACTGAAATCGGAATGCTCACTGACATTTTCCCCTCTCTGAAAGTCTGAAAAATGCTGGAAAAATGACTAAGTCCAAAAAATTTTTTTTTTAACTTATTTCAATTTTACCCCTGTGGGATATACATTCTTCCCACACACATTTGGAACTCTCCTGGGGTACCCTCACACATATTATTCCCTCATTTAATGAATATTTTCACCAAAAAGAGAAGTTTTCAAAACGTCAGAAAATTGGCTGAAAACGACTTAATATCAAGGACTCATCGGGCGAATCGCTCTGGAACTGAAATCGGAATGCTCACTGACATTTTCCCCTCTCTGAAAGTCTGAAAAATGCTGGAAAAATGACTAAGTCCAAAAAAATTTTTTTTTAACTTATTTTAATTTTACCCCTGTGGGATATACATTCTTCCCACACACATTTGGATCTCTCCTGGGGTACCCTCACACATATTATGCCCTCATTTAATGGATATTTTCACCAAAAAGTGAAGTTTTCAAAAAGTCAGAAAATTGGCTGAAAACGACTTAATATCAAGGACTCATCGGGCGAATCACTCTGGAACTGAAATCGGAATACTCACTGACATTTTCCCCTCTCCGAAAGTCTGAAAAATGATGGAAAAATGACTAAGTCCAAAAAAATTTTTTTTTAACTTTTCTCACTTTTACCCCTGTGGGATATACATTCTACCCACACACATTTGGATCTCTCCTGGGGTACCCTCACACATATTATTCCCTCATTTAATGGATATTTTCACCAAAAAGTGAAGTTTTCAAAAAGTCAGAAAATTGGCTGAAAACGACTTAATATCAAGGACTCATCGGGCGAATCACTCTGGAACTGAAATCGGAGTACTCACTGACATTTTCCCCTCTCCGAAAGTCTGAAAAATGATGGAAAAATGACTAAGACCAAAAAACATTTTTTTCAACTTTTTTCAATTTTACCCCCATGGGATATATATTCTACCCACACACATTTGGAACTCTCCTGGGCTACCCTCACACATATTATTCCCTCATTTAATGGTTATTTTCACCAAAAAATGAAGTTTTCAAAAAGTCAGAAAATTGGCTGAAAACGACTTAATATCAAGGATTCATCGGGCGAATCGCTCTGGAACTGAAATCGGAATACTCACTGACATTTTCCCCTCTCCGAAAGTCTGAAAAATGATGGAAAAATGACTAAGTCCAAAAAACATTTTTTTCAACTTTTTTCAATTTTACCCCAGTGGGATATATATTCTACCCACACACATTTGGAACTCTCCTGGGGTACCCTCGCACATATTATTCCCTCATTTAATGGATATTTTCACCAAAAAGTGAAGTTTTCAAAAAGTCAGAAAATTGGCTGAAAACGACTTAATATCAAGGACTCATCGGGCGAATCACTCTGGAACTGAAATCGGAATACTCAGTGACATTTTCCCCTCTCCGAAAGTCTGAAAAATGATGGAAAAATGACTAAGTCCAAAAAAATTTTTTTTAAACTATTTTCAATTTTATCCCTGTGGGATATACATTATACCCACACACATTTGGATCTCTCCAGGGGTACCCTCAGACATATTTTTCCCTCATTTAATGGATATTTTCACCAAAAAGTGAAGTTTTCAAAAAGTCAGAAAATTGGCTGAAAACGACTTAATATCAAGGACTCATCGGGCGAATCACTCTGGAACTGAAATCGGAATACTCAATGACATTTTCCCCTCTCCGAAAGTCTGAAAAATGATGGAAAAATGACTAAGTCCAAAAAACATTTTTTTCAACTTTTTTCAATTTTACCCCCATGGGATATATATTCTACCCACACACATTTGGAACTCTCCTGGGGTACCCTCACACATATTATTCACTCATTTAATGGTTATTTTCACCAAAAAGTGAAGTTTTCAAAAAGTCAGAAAATTGGCTGAAAACGACTTAATATCAAGGACTCATTGGGCGAATCACTTTGGAACTGAAATCGGAATGCTCACTGACATTTTCCCCTCTCTGAAAGTCTGAAAAATGCTGGAAAAATGACTAAGTCCAAAAAATTTTTTTTTTAACTTATTTCAATTTTACCCCTGTGGGATATACATTCTTCCCACACACATTTGGAACTCTCCTGGGGTACCCTCACACATATTATTCCCTCATTTAATGAATATTTTCACCAAAAAGAGAAGTTTTCAAAACGTCAGAAAATTGGCTGAAAACGAATTAATATCAAGGACTCATCGGGCGAATCGCTCTGGAACTGAAATCGGAATGCTCACTGACATTTTCCCCTCTCTGAAAGTCTGAAAAATGCTGGAAAAATGACTAAGTCCAAAAAAATTTTTTTTTAACTTATTTTAATTTTACCCCTGTGGGATAAACATTCTTCCCACACACATTTGGATCTCTCCTGGGGTACCCTCACACATATTATGCCCTCATTTAATGGATATTTTCACCAAAAAGTGAAGTTTTCAAAAAGTCAGAAAATTGGCTGAAAACGACTTAATATCAAGGACTCATCGGGCGAATCACTCTGGAACTGAAATCGGAGTACTCACTGACATTTTCCCCTCTCCGAAAGTCTGAAAAATGATGGAAAAATGACTAAGACCAAAAAAATTTTTTTTTAACTTTTTTCAATTTTACCCCTGTGGGATATACATTCTACCCACACACATTTGGAACTCTCCTGGGGTACCCTCACACATATTATTCCCTCATTTAATGGATATTTTCACCAAAAAGTGAAGTTTTCAAAAAGTCAGAAATTTGGCAGAAAACGACTTAATATCAAGGACTCATCGGGCGAATCACTCTGGAACTGAAATCGGAATACTCACTGACATTTTCCCCTCTCCGAAAGTCTGAAAAATGATGGAATAATGACTAAGTCCAAAAAAATTTTTTTTAAACTTTTTTCAATTTTACCCCTGTGGGATATACATTCTACCCACACACATTTGGATCTCTCCTGGGGTACCCTCACACATATTATTCCCTCATTTAATGGATATTTTCACCAAAAAGTGAAGTTTTCAAAAAGTCAGAAAATTGGCTGAAAATGACTTAATATCAAGGATTCATCGGGCGAATCGCTCTGGAACTGAAATCGGAATACTCACTGACATTTTCCCCTCTCCGAAAGTCTGAAAAATGATGGAAAAATGACTAAGTCCAAAAAACATTTTTTTCAACTTTTTTCAATTTTACCCCAGTGGGATATATATTCTACCCACACACATTTGGAACTCTCCTGGGGTACCCTCGCACATATTATTCCCTCATTTAATGGATATTTTCACCAAAAAGTGAAGTTTTCAAAAAGTCAGAAAATTGGCTGAAAACGACTTTATATCAAGGACTCATCGGGCGATTCGCTCTGGAACTGAAATCGGAATGCTCACTGACATTTTCCCCTCTCCGAAAGTCTGAAAAATGATGGAAAAATGACTAAGTCCAAAAAAATTTTTTTTAAACTTTTTTCAATTTTACCCCTGTGGGATATACATTCTACCCACACACATTTGGATCTCTCCTGGGGTACCCTCACACATATTATTCCCTCATTTAATGGATATTTTCACCAAAAAGTGAAGTTTTCAAAAAGTCAGAAAATTGGCTGAAAACGACTTAATATCAAGGATTCATCGGGCGAATCACTCTGGAACTGAAATCGGAATACTCACTGACATTTTCCCCTCTCCGAAAGTCTGAAAAATGATGGAAAAATGACTAAGTCCAAAAAAATTTTTTTTTAACTTTTTTCAATTTTACCCCTGTGGGATATACATTCTACCCACACACATTTGGATCTCTCCTGGGGTACCCTCACACATATTATTCCCTCATTTAATGGATATTTTCACCAAAAAGTGAAGTTTTCAAAAAGTCAGAAAATTGGCTGAAAACGACTTAATATCAAGGACTCATCGGGCGAATCACTCTGGAACTGAAATCGGAGTACTCACTGACATTTTCCCCTCTCCGAAAGTCTGAAAAATGATGGAAAAATGACTAAGACCAAAAAAATTTTTTTTTAACTTTTTTCAATTTTACCCCTGTGGGATATACATTCTACCCACACACATTTGGAACTCTCCTGGGGTACCCTCACACATATTATTCCCTCATTTAATGGATATTTTCACCAAAAAGTGAAGTTTTCAAAAAGTCAGAAATTTGGCAGAAAACGACTTAATATCAAGGACTCATCGGGCGAATCACTCTGGAACTGAAATCGGAATACTCACTGACATTTTCCCCTCTCCGAAAGTCTGAAAAATGATGGAATAATGACTAAGTCCAAAAAAATTTTTTTTAAACTTTTTTCAATTTTACCCCTGTGGGATATACATTCTACCCACACACATTTGGATCTCTCCTGGGGTACACTCACACATATTATTCCCTCATTTAATGGATATTTTCACCAAAAAGTGAAGTTTTCAAAAAGTCAGAAAATTGGCTGAAAATGACTTAATATCAAGGATTCATCGGGCGAATCGCTCTGGAACTGAAATCGGAATACTCACTGACATTTTCCCCTCTCCGAAAGTCTGAAAAATGATGGAAAAATGACTAAGTCCAAAAAAATTTTTTTTAAACTTTTTTCAATTTTATCCCTGTGGGATATACATTATACCCACACACATTTGGATCTCTCCAGGGGTACCCTCAGACATATTTTTCCCTCATTTAATGGATATTTTCACCAAAAAGTGAAGTTTTCAAAAAGTCAGAAAATTGGCTGAAAACGACTTAATATCAAGGACTCATCGGGCGAATCACTCTGGAACTGAAATCGGAATACTCAATGACATTTTCCCCTCTCCGAAAGTCTGAAAAATGATGGAAAAATGACTAAGTCCAAAAAACATTTTTTTCAACTTTTTTCAATTTTACCCCCATGGGATATATATTCTACCCACACACATTTGGAACTCTCCTGGGGTACGCTCACACATATTATTCACTCATTTAATGGTTATTTTCACCAAAAAGTGAAGTTTTCAAAAAGTCAGAAAATTGGCTGAAAACGACTTAATATCAAGGACTCATTGGGCGAATCGCTTTGGAACTGAAATCGGAATGCTCACTGACATTTTCCCCTCTCTGAAAGTCTGAAAAATGCTGGAAAAATGACTAAGTCCAAAAAATTTTTTTTTTAACTTATTTCAATTTTACCCCTGTGGGATATACATTCTTCCCACACACATTTGGAACTCTCCTGGGGTACCCTCACACATATTATTCCCTCATTTAATGAATATTTTCACCAAAAAGAGAAGTTTTCAAAACGTCAGAAAATTGGCTGAAAACGACTTAATATCAAGGACTCATCGGGCGAATCGCTCTGGAACTGAAATCGGAATGCTCACTGACATTTTCCCCTCTCTGAAAGTCTGAAAAATGCTGGAAAAATGACTAAGTCCAAAAAAATTTTTTTTTAACTTATTTTAATTTTACCCCTGTGGGATATACATTCTTCCCACACACATTTGGATCTCTCCTGGGGTACCCTCACACATATTATGCCCTCATTTAATGGATATTTTCACCAAAAAGTGAAGTTTTCAAAAAGTCAGAAAATTGGCTGAAAACGACTTAATATCAAGGACTCATCGGGCGAATCACTCTGGAACTGAAATCGGAGTACTCACTGACATTTTCCCCTCTCCGAAAGTCTGAAAAATGATGGAAAAATGACTAAGTCCAAAAAAATTTTTTTTAAACTATTTTCAATTTTATCCCTGTGGGATATACATTATACCCACACACATTTGGATCTCTCCAGGGGTACCCTCAGACATATTTTTCCCTCATTTAATGGATATTTTCACCAAAAAGTGAAGTTTTCAAAAAGTTAGAAAATTGGCTGAAAACGACTTAATATCAAGGACTCATCGGGCGAATCACTCTGGAACTGAAATCGGAATACTCAATGACATTTTCCCCTCTCCGAAAGTCTGAAAAATGATGGAAAAATGACTAAGTCCAAAAAACATTTTTTTCAACTTTTTTCAATTTTACCCCCATGGGATATATATTCTACCCACACACATTTGGAACTCTCCTGGGGTACCCTCACACATATTATTCACTCATTTAATGGTTATTTTCACCAAAAAGTGAAGTTTTCAAAAAGTCAGAAAATTGGCTGAAAACGACTTAATATCAAGGACTCATCGGGCGAATCACTCTGGAACTGAAATCGGAATACTCACTGACATTTTACCCTCTCCGAAAGTCTGAAAAATGATGGAAAAATGACTAAGTCCAAAAAAATTTTTTTTTAACTTTTCTCACTTTTACCCCTGTGGGATATACATTCTACCCACACACATTTGGATCTCTCCTGGGGTACCCTCACACATATTATTCCCTCATTTAATGGATATTTTCACCAAAAAGTGAAGTTTTCAAAAAGTCAGAAAATTGGCTGAAAACGACTTAATATCAAGGACTCATCGGGCGAATCACTCTGGAACTGAAATCGGAGTACTCACTGACATTTTCCCCTCTCCGAAAGTCTGAAAAATGATGGAAAAATGACTAAGACCAAAAAACATTTTTTTCAACTTTTTTCAATTTTACCCCCATGGGATATATATTCTACCCACACACATTTGGAACTCTCCTGGGGTACCCTCACACATATTATTCCCTCATTTAATGGTTATTTTCACCAAAAAATGAAGTTTTCAAAAAGTCAGAAAATTGGCTGAAAACGACTTAATATCAAGGATTCATCGGGCGAATCGCTCTGGAACTGAAATCGGAATACTCACTGACATTTTCCCCTCTCCGAAAGTCTGAAAAATGATGGAAAAATGACTAAGTCCAAAAAACATTTTTTTCAACTTTTTTCAATTTTACCCCAGTGGGATATATATTCTACCCACACACATTTGGAACTCTCCTGGGGTACCCTCGCACATATTATTCCCTCATTTAATGGATATTTTCACCAAAAAGTGAAGTTTTCAAAAAGTCAGAAAATTGGCTGAAAACGACTTAATATCAAGGACTCATCGGGCGAATCACTCTGGAACTGAAATCGGAATACTCAGTGACATTTTCCCCTCTCCGAAAGTCTGAAAAATGATGGAAAAATGACTAAGTCCAAAAAAATTTTTTTTAAACTATTTTCAATTTTATCCCTGTGGGATATACATTATACCCACACACATTTGGATCTCTCCAGGGGTACCCTCAGACATATTTTTCCCTCATTTAATGGATATTTTCACCAAAAAGTGAAGTTTTCAAAAAGTCAGAAAATTGGCTGAAAACGACTTAATATCAAGGACTCATCGGGCGAATCACTCTGGAACTGAAATCGGAATACTCAATGACATTTTCCCCTCTCTGAAAGTCTGAAAAATGCTGGAAAAATGACTAAGTCCAAAAAATTTTTTTTTTAACTTATTTCAATTTTACCCCTGTGGGATATACATTCTTCCCACACACATTTGGAACTCTCCTGGGGTACCCTCACACATATTATTCCCTCATTTAATGAATATTTTCACCAAAAAGAGAAGTTTTCAAAACGTCAGAAAATTGGCTGAAAACGACTTAATATCAAGGACTCATCGGGCGAATCGCTCTGGAACTGAAATCGGAATGCTCACTGACATTTTCCCCTCTCTGAAAGTCTGAAAAATGCTGGAAAAATGACTAAGTCCAAAAAAATTTGATTTTAACTTATTTTAATTTTACCCCTGTGGGATATACATTCTTCCCACACACATTTGGATCTCTCCTGGGGTACCCTCACACATATTATGCCCTCATTTAATGGATATTTTCACCAAAAAGTGAAGTTTTCAAAAAGTCAGAAAATTGGCTGAAAACGACTTAATATCAAGGACTCATCGGGCGAATCACTCTGGAACTGAAATCGGAATACTCACTGACATTTTCCCCTCTCCGAAAGTCTGGAAAATGATGGAATAATGACTAAGTCCAAAAAAATTTTTTTTAAACTTTTTTCAATTTTACCCCTGTGGGATATACATTCTACCCACACACATTTGGATCTCTCCTGGGGTACACTCACACATATTATTCCCTCATTTAATGGATATTTTCACCAAAAAGTGAAGTTTTCAAAAAGTCAGAAAATTGACTGAAAATGACTTAATATCAAGGATTCATCGGGCGAATCGCTCTGGAACTGAAATCGGAATACTCACTGACATTTTCCCCTCTCCGAAAGTCTGAAAAATGATGGAAAAATGACTAAGTCCAAAAAAATTTTTTTTAAACTTTTTTCAATTTTATCCCTGTGGGATATACATTATACCCACACACATTTGGATCTCTCCAGGGGTACCCTCAGACATATTTTTCCCTCATTTAATGGATATTTTCACCAAAAAGTGAAGTTTTCAAAAAGTCAGAAAATTGGCTGAAAACGACTTAATATCAAGGACTCATCGGGCGAATCACTCTGGAACTGAAATCGGAATACTCAATGACATTTTCCCCTCTCCGAAAGTCTGAAAAATGATGGAAAAATGACTAAGTCCAAAAAACATTTTTTTCAACTTTTTTCAATTTTACCCCCATGGGATATATATTCTACCCACACACATTTGGAACTCTCCTGGGGTACGCTCACACATATTATTCACTCATTTAATGGTTATTTTCACCAAAAAGTGAAGTTTTCAAAAAGTCAGAAAATTGGCTGAAAACGACTTAATATCAAGGACTCATTGGGCGAATCGCTTTGGAACTGAAATCGGAATGCTCACTGACATTTTCCCCTCTCTGAAAGTCTGAAAATGCTGGAAAAATGACTAAGTCCAAAAAATTTTTTTTTTAACTTATTTCAATTTTACCCCTGTGGGATATACATTCTTCCCACACACATTTGGAACTCTCCTGGGGTACCCTCACACATATTATTCCCTCATTTAATGAATATTTTCACCAAAAAGAGAAGTTTTCAAAACGTCAGAAAATTGGCTGAAAACGACTTAATATCAAGGACTCATCGGGCGAATCGCTCTGGAACTGAAATCGGAATGCTCACTGACATTTTCCCCTCTCTGAAAGTCTGAAAAATGCTGGAAAAATGACTAAGTCCAAAAAAATTTTTTTTTAACTTATTTTAATTTTACCCCTGTGGGATATACATTCTTCCCACACACATTTGGATCTCTCCTGGGGTACCCTCACACATATTATGCCCTCATTTAATGGATATTTTCACCAAAAAGTGAAGTTTTCAAAAAGTCAGAAAATTGGCTGAAAACGACTTAATATCAAGGACTCATCGGGCGAATCACTCTGGAACTGAAATCGGAATACTCACTGACATTTTCCCCTCTCCGAAAGTCTGAAAAATGATGGAAAAATGACTAAGTCCAAAAAAATTTTTTTTTAACTTTTCTCACTTTTACCCCTGTGGGATATACATTCTACCCACACACATTTGGATCTCTCCTGGGGTACCCTCACACATATTATTCCCTCATTTAATGGATATTTTCACCAAAAAGTGAAGTTTTCAAAAAGTCAGAAAATTGGCTGAAAACGACTTAATATCAAGGACTCATCGGGCGAATCACTCTGGAACTGAAATCGGAGTACTCACTGACATTTTCCCCTCTCCGAAAGTCTGAAAAATGATGGAAAAATGACTAAGACCAAAAAACATTTTTTTCAACTTTTTTCAATTTTACCCCCATGGGATATATATTCTACCCACACACATTTGGAACTCTCCTGGGGTACCCTCACACATATTATTCCCTCATTTAATGGTTATTTTCACCAAAAAATGAAGTTTTCAAAAAGTCAGAAAATTGGCTGAAAACGACTTAATATCAAGGATTCATCGGGCGAATCGCTCTGGAACTGAAATCGGAATACTCACTGACATTTTCCCCTCTCCGAAAGTCTGAAAAATGATGGAAAAATGACTAAGTCCAAAAAACATTTTTTTCAACTTTTTTCAATTTTACCCCAGTGGGATATATATTCTACCCACACACATTTGGAACTCTCCTGGGGTACCCTCGCACATATTATTCCCTCATTTAATGGATATTTTCACCAAAAAGTGAAGTTTTCAAAAAGTCAGAAAATTGGCTGAAAACGACTTAATATCAAGGACTCATCGGGCGAATCACTCTGGAACTGAAATCGGAATGCTCAGTGACATTTTCCCCTCTCCGAAAGTCTGAAAAATGATGGAAAAATGACTAAGTCCAAAAAAATTTTTTTTAAACTATTTTCAATTTTATCCCTGTGGGATATACATTATACCCACACACATTTGGATCTCTCCAGGGGTACCCTCAGACATATTTTTCCCTCATTTAATGGATATTTTCACCAAAAAGTGAAGTTTTCAAAAAGTCAGAAAATTGGCTGAAAACGACTTAATATCAAGGACTCATCGGGCGAATCACTCTGGAACTGAAATCGGAATACTCAATGACATTTTCCCCTCTCCGAAAATCTGAAAAATGATGGAAAAATGACTAAGTCCAAAAAACATTTTTTTCAACTTTTTTCAATTTTACCCCCATGGGATATATATTCTACCCACACACATTTGGAACTCTCCTGGGGTACCCTCACACATATTATTCACTCATTTAATGGTTATTTTCACCAAAAAGTGAAGTTTTCAAAAAGTCAGAAAATTGGCTGAAAACGACTTAATATCAAGGACTCATCGGGCGAATCACTCTGGAACTGAAATCGGAATACTCACTGACATTTTCCCCTCTCCGAAAGTCTGAAAAATGATGGAAAAATGACTAAGTCCAAAAAAATTTTTTTTTAACTTTTCTCACTTTTACCCCTGTGGGATATACATTCTACCCACACACATTTGGATCTCTCCTGGGGTACCCTCACACATATTATTCCCTCATTTAATGGATATTTTCACCAAAAAGTGAAGTTTTCAAAAAGTCAGAAAATTGGCTGAAAACGACTTAATATCAAGGACTCATCGGGCGAATCACTCTGGAACTGAAATCGGAGTACTCACTGACAATTTCCCCTCTCCGAAAGTCTGAAAAATGATGGAAAAATGACTAAGACCAAAAAACATTTTTTTCAACTTTTTTCAATTTTACCCCCATGGGATATATATTCTACCCACACACATTTGGAACTCTCCTGGGGTACCCTCACACATATTATTCCCTCATTTAATGGTTATTTTCACCAAAAAATGAAGTTTTCAAAAAGTCAGAAAATTGGCTGAAAACGACTTAATATCAAGGATTCATCGGGCGAATCGCTCTGGAACTGAAATCGGAATACTCACTGACATTTTCCCCTCTCCGAAAGTCTGAAAAATGATGGAAAAATGACTAAGTCCAAAAAACATTTTTTTCAACTTTTTTCAATTTTACCCCAGTGGGATATATATTCTACCCACACACATTTGGAACTCTCCTGGGGTACCCTCGCACATATTATTCCCTCATTTAATGGATATTTTCACCAAAAAGTGAAGTTTTCAAAAAGTCAGAAAATTGGCTGAAAACGACTTAATATCAAGGACTCATCGGGCGAATCACTCTGGAACTGAAATCGGAATACTCAGTGACATTTTCCCCTCTCCGAAAGTCTGAAAAATGATGGAAAAATGACTAAGTCCAAAAAAATTTTTTTTAAACTATTTTCAATTTTATCCCTGTGGGATATACATTATACCCACACACATTTGGATCTCTCCAGGGGTACCCTCAGACATATTTTTCCCTCATTTAATGGATATTTTCACCAAAAAGTGAAGTTTTCAAAAAGTCAGAAAATTGGCTGAAAACGACTTAATATCAAGGACTCATCGGGCGAATCACTCTGGAACTGAAATCGGAATACTCAATGACATTTTCCCCTCTCCGAAAGTCTGAAAAATGATGGAAAAATGACTAAGTCCAAAAAACATTTTTTTCAACTTTTTTCAATTTTACCCCCATGGGATATATATTCTACCCACACACATTTGGAACTCTCCTGGGGTACCCTCACACATATTATTCACTCATTTAATGGTTATTTTCACCAAAAAGTGAAGTTTTCAAAAAGTCAGAAAATTGGCTGAAAACGACTTAATATCAAGGACTCATTGGGCGAATCACTTTGGAACTGAAATCGGAATGCTCACTGACATTTTCCCCTCTCTGAAAGTCTGAAAAATGCTGGAAAAATGACTAAGTCCAAAAAATTTTTTTTTTAACTTATTTCAATTTTACCCCTGTGGGATATACATTCTTCCCACACACATTTGGAACTCTCCTGGGGTACCCTCACACATATTATTCCCTCATTTAATGAATATTTTCACCAAAAAGAGAAGTTTTCAAAACGTCAGAAAATTGGCTGAAAACGAATTAATATCAAGGACTCATCGGGCGAATCGCTCTGGAACTGAAATCGGAATGCTCACTGACATTTTCCCCTCTCTGAAAGTCTGAAA
The DNA here is from genome assembly GCF_046119375.1 of Phyllobates terribilis. NCBI lineage: Eukaryota > Metazoa > Chordata > Amphibia > Anura > Dendrobatidae > Phyllobates > Phyllobates terribilis. The sequence goes on along the minus strand of NW_027362873.1, from coordinate 4,797,500 downwards.
AATGCTGGAAAAATGACTAAGTCCAAAAAAATTTTTTTTTAACTTATTTTAATTTTACCCCTGTGGGATAAACATTCTTCCCACACACATTTGGATCTCTCCTGGGGTACCCTCACACATATTATGCCCTCATTTAATGGATATTTTCACCAAAAAGTGAAGTTTTCAAAAAGTCAGAAAATTGGCTGAAAACGACTTAATATCAAGGACTCATCGGGCGAATCACTCTGGAACTGAAATCGGAGTACTCACTGACATTTTCCCCTCTCCGAAAGTCTGAAAAATGATGGAAAAATGACTAAGACCAAAAAAATTTTTTTTTAACTTTTTTCAATTTTACCCCTGTGGGATATACATTCTACCCACACACATTTGGAACTCTCCTGGGGTACCCTCACACATATTATTCCCTCATTTAATGGATATTTTCACCAAAAAGTGAAGTTTTCAAAAAGTCAGAAATTTGGCAGAAAATGACTTAATATCAAGGACTCATCGGGCGAATCACTCTGGAACTGAAATCGGAATACTCACTGACATTTTCCCCTCTCCGAAAGTCTGAAAAATGATGGAATAATGACTAAGTCCAAAAAAATTTTTTTTAAACTTTTTTCAATTTTACCCCTGTGGGATATACATTCTACCCACACACATTTGGATCTCTCCTGGGGTACACTCACACATATTATTCCCTCATTTAATGGATATTTTCACCAAAAAGTGAAGTTTTCAAAAAGTCAGAAAATTGGCTGAAAATGACTTAATATCAAGGATTCATCGGGCGAATCGCTCTGGAACTGAAATCGGAATACTCACTGACATTTTCCCCTCTCCGAAAGTCTGAAAAATGATGGAAAAATGACTAAGTCCAAAAAACATTTTTTTCAACTTTTTTCAATTTTACCCCAGTGGGATATATATTCTACCCACACACATTTGGAACTCTCCTGGGGTACCCTCGCACATATTATTCCCTCATTTAATGGATATTTTCACCAAAAAGTGAAGTTTTCAAAAAGTCAGAAAATTGGCTGAAAACGACTTAATATCAAGGACTCATCGGGCGAATCACTCTGGAACTGAAATCGGAATACTCACTGACATTTTCCCCTCTCCGAAAGTCTGAAAAATGATGGAAAAATGACTAAGTCCAAAAAAATTTTTTTTTAACTTTTCTCACTTTTACCCCTGTGGGATATACATTCTACCCACACACATTTGGATCTCTCCTGGGGTACCCTCACACATATTATTCCCTCATTTAATGGATATTTTCACCAAAAAGTGAAGTTTTCAAAAAGTCAGAAAATTGGCTGAAAACGACTTAATATCAAGGACTCATCGGGCGAATCACTCTGGAACTGAAATCGGAGTACTCACTGACATTTTCCCCTCTCCGAAAGTCTGAAAAATGATGGAAAAATGACTAAGACCAAAAAACATTTTTTTCAACTTTTTTCAATTTTACCCCCATGGGATATATATTCTACCCACACACATTTGGAACTCTCCTGGGGTACCCTCACACATATTATTCCCTCATTTAATGGTTATTTTCACCAAAAAATGAAGTTTTCAAAAAGTCAGAAAATTGGCTGAAAACGACTTAATATCAAGGATTCATCGGGCGAATCGCTCTGGAACTGAAATCGGAATACTCACTGACATTTTCCCCTCTCCGAAAGTCTGAAAAATGATGGAAAAATGACTAAGTCCAAAAAACATTTTTTTCAACTTTTTTCAATTTTACCCCAGTGGGATATATATTCTACCCACACACATTTGGAACTCTCCTGGGGTACCCTCGCACATATTATTCCCTCATTTAATGGATATTTTCACCAAAAAGTGAAGTTTTCAAAAAGTCAGAAAATTGGCTGAAAACGACTTAATATCAAGGACTCATCGGGCGAATCACTCTGGAACTGAAATCGGAATACTCAGTGACATTTTCCCCTCTCCGAAAGTCTGAAAAATGATGGAAAAATGACTAAGTCCAAAAAAATTTTTTTTTAACTTTTCTCACTTTTACCCCTGTGGGATATACATTCTACCCACACACATTTGGATCTCTCCTGGGGTACCCTCACACATATTATTCCCTCATTTAATGGATATTTTCACCAAAAAGTGAAGTTTTCAAAAAGTCAGAAAATTGGCTGAAAACGACTTAATATCAAGGACTCATCGGGCGAATCACTCTGGAACTGAAATCGGAGTACTCACTGACATTTTCCCCTCTCCGAAAGTCTGAAAAATGATGGAAAAATGACTAAGACCAAAAAACATTTTTTTCAACTTTTTTCAATTTTACCCCCATGGGATATATATTCTACCCACACACATTTGGAACTCTCCTGGGGTACCCTCACACATATTATTCCCTCATTTAATGGTTATTTTCACCAAAAAATGAAGTTTTCAAAAAGTCAGAAAATTGGCTGAAAACGACTTAATATCAAGGATTCATCGGGCGAATCGCTCTGGAACTGAAATCGGAATACTCACTGACATTTTCCCCTCTCCGAAAGTCTGAAAAATGATGGAAAAATGACTAAGTCCAAAAAACATTTTTTTCAACTTTTTTCAATTTTACCCCAGTGGGATATATATTCTACCCACACACATTTGGAACTCTCCTGGGGTACCCTCGCACATATTATTCCCTCATTTAATGGATATTTTCACCAAAAAGTGAAGTTTTCAAAAAGTCAGAAAATTGGCTGAAAACGACTTAATATCAAGGACTCATCGGGCGAATCACTCTGGAACTGAAATCGGAATACTCAGTGACATTTTCCCCTCTCCGAAAGTCTGAAAAATGATGGAAAAATGACTAAGTCCAAAAAAATTTTTTTTAAACTATTTTCAATTTTATCCCTGTGGGATATATATTCTACCCACACACATTTGGAACTCTCCTGGGGTACGCTCACACATATTATTCACTCATTTAATGGTTATTTTCACCAAAAAGTGAAGTTTTCAAAAAGTCAGAAAATTGGCTGAAAACGACTTAATATCAAGGACTCATTGTGCGAATCGCTTTGGAACTGAAATCGGAATGCTCACTGACATTTTCCCCTCTCTGAAAGTCTGAAAAATGCTGGAAAAATGACTAAGTCCAAAAAATTTTTTTTTTAACTTATTTCAATTTTACCCCTGTGGGATATACATTCTTCCCACACACATTTGGAACTCTCCTGGGGTACCCTCACACATATTATTCCCTCATTTAATGAATATTTTCACCAAAAAGAGAAGTTTTCAAAACGTCAGAAAATTGGCTGAAAACGACTTAATATCAAGGACTCATCGGGCGAATCGCTCTGGAACTGAAATCGGAATGCTCACTGACATTTTCCACTCTCTGAAAGTCTGAAAAATGCTGGAAAAATGACTAAGTCCAAAAAAATTTGATTTTAACTTATTTTAATTTTACCCCTGTGGGATATACATTCTTCCCACACACATTTGGATCTCTCCTGGGGTACCCTCACACATATTATGCCCTCATTTAATGGATATTTTCACCAAAAAGTGAAGTTTTCAAAAAGTCAGAAAATTGGCTGAAAACGACTTAATATCAAGGACTCATCGGGCGAATCACTCTGGAACTGAAATCGGAATACTCAGTGACATTTTCCCCTCTCCGAAAGTCTGAAAAATGATGGAAAAATGACTAAGTCCAAAAAAATTTTTTTTAAACTATTTTCAATTTTATCCCTGTGGGATATACATTATACCCACACACATTTGGATCTCTCCAGGGGTACCCTCAGACATATTTTTCCCTCATTTAATGGATATTTTCACCAAAAAGTGAAGTTTTCAAAAAGTCAGAAAATTGGCTGAAAACGACTTAATATCAAGGACTCATCGGGCGAATCACTCTGGAACTGAAATCGGAATACTCAATGACATTTTCTCATCTCCGAAAGTCTGAAAAATGATGGAAAAATGACTAAGTCCAAAAAACATTTTTTTCAACTTTTTTCAATTTTACCCCCATGGGATATATATTCTACCCACACACATTTGGAACTCTCCTGGGGTACCCTCACACATATTATTCACTCATTTAATGGTTATTTTCACCAAAAAGTGAAGTTTTCAAAAAGTCAGAAAATTGGCTGAAAACGACTTAATATCAAGGACTCATTGGGCGAATCACTTTGGAACTGAAATCGGAATGCTCACTGACATTTTCCCCTCTCTGAAAGTCTGAAAAATGCTGGAAAAATGACTAAGTCCAAAAAATTTTTTTTTTAACTTATTTCAATTTTACCCCTGTGGGATATACATTCTTCCCACACACATTTGGAACTCTCCTGGGGTACCCTCACACATATTATTCCCTCATTTAATGAATATTTTCACCAAAAAGAGAAGTTTTCAAAACGTCAGAAAATTGGCTGAAAACGAATTAATATCAAGGACTCATCGGGCGAATCGCTCTGGAACTGAAATCGGAATGCTCACTGACATTTTCCCCTCTCTGAAAGTCTGAAAAATGCTGGAAAAATGACTAAGTCCAAAAAAATTTTTTTTTAACTTATTTTAATTTTACCCCTGTGGGATAAACATTCTTCCCACACACATTTGGATCTCTCCTGGGGTACCCTCACACATATTATGCCCTCATTTAATGGATATTTTCACCAAAAAGTGAAGTTTTCAAAAAGTCAGAAAATTGGCTGAAAACGACTTAATATCAAGGACTCATAGGGCGAATCACTCTGGAACTGAAATCGGAATGCTCAGTGACATTTTCCCCTCTCCAAAAGTCTGAAAAATGATGGAAAAATGACTAAGTCCAAAAAAATTTTTTTTAAACTATTTTCAATTTTATCCCTGTGGGATATACATTCTACCCACACACATTTGGATCTCTCCTGGGGTACACTCACACATATTATTCCCTCATTTAATGGATATTTTCACCAAAAAGTGAAGTTTTCAAAAAGTCAGAAAATTGGCTGAAAATGACTTAATATCAAGGATTCATCGGGCGAATCGCTCTGGAACTGAAATCGGAATACTCACTGACATTTTCCCCTCTCCGAAAGTCTGAAAAATGATGGAAAAATGACTAAGTCCAAAAAAATTTTTTTTAAACTTTTTTCAATTTTATCCCTGTGGGATATACATTATACCCACACACATTTGGATCTCTCCAGGGGTACCCTCAGACATATTTTTCCCTCATTTAATGGATATTTTCACCAAAAAGTGAAGTTTTCAAAAAGTCAGAAAATTGGCTGAAAACGACTTAATATCAAGGACTCATCGGGCGAATCACTCTGGAACTGAAATCGGAATACTCAATGACATTTTCCCCTCTCCGAAAGTCTGAAAAATGATGGAAAAATGACTAAGTCCAAAAAACATTTTTTTCAACTTTTTTCAATTTTACCCCCATGGGATATATATTCTACCCACACACATTTGGAACTCTCCTGGGGTACGCTCACACATATTATTCACTCATTTAATGGTTATTTTCACCAAAAAGTGAAGTTTTCAAAAAGTCAGAAAATTGGCTGAAAACGACTTAATATCAAGGACTCATTGGGCGAATCGCTTTGGAACTGAAATCGGAATGCTCACTGACATTTTCCCCTCTCTGAAAGTCTGAAAAATGCTGGAAAAATGACTAAGTCCAAAAAATTTTTTTTTTAACTTATTTCAATTTTACCCCTGTGGGATATACATTCTTCCCACACACATTTGGAACTCTCCTGGGGTACCCTCACACATATTATTCCCTCATTTAATGAATATTTTCACCAAAAAGAGAAGTTTTCAAAACGTCAGAAAATTGGCTGAAAACGACTTAATATCAAGGACTCATCGGGCGAATCGCTCTGGAACTGAAATCGGAATGCTCACTGACATTTTCCCCTCTCTGAAAGTCTGAAAAATGCTGGAAAAATGACTAAGTCCAAAAAAATTTTTTTTTAACTTATTTTAATTTTACCCCTGTGGGATATACATTCTTCCCACACACATTTGGATCTCTCCTGGGGTACCCTCACACATATTATGCCCTCATTTAATGGATATTTTCACCAAAAAGTGAAGTTTTCAAAAAGTCAGAAAATTGGCTGAAAACGACTTAATATCAAGGACTCATCGGGCGAATCACTCTGGAACTGAAATCGGAATACTCACTGACATTTTCCCCTCTCCGAAAGTCTGAAAAATGATGGAAAAATGACTAAGTCCAAAAAAATTTTTTTTTAACTTTTCTCACTTTTACCCCTGTGGGATATACATTCTACCCACACACATTTGGATCTCTCCTGGGGTACCCTCACACATATTATTCCCTCATTTAATGGATATTTTCACCAAAAAGTGAAGTTTTCAAAAAGTCAGAAAATTGGCTGAAAACGACTTAATATCAAGGACTCATCGGGCGAATCACTCTGGAACTGAAATCGGAGTACTCACTGACATTTTCCCCTCTCCGAAAGTCTGAAAAATGATGGAAAAATGACTAAGACCAAAAAACATTTTTTTCAACTTTTTTCAATTTTACCCCCATGGGATATATATTCTACCCACACACATTTGGAACTCTCCTGGGGTACCCTCACACATATTATTCCCTCATTTAATGGTTATTTTCACCAAAAAATGAAGTTTTCAAAAAGTCAGAAAATTGGCTGAAAACGACTTAATATCAAGGATTCATCGGGCGAATCGCTCTGGAACTGAAATCGGAATACTCACTGACATTTTCCCCTCTCCGAAAGTCTGAAAAATGATGGAAAAATGACTAAGTCCAAAAAACATTTTTTTCAACTTTTTTCAATTTTACCCCAGTGGGATATATATTCTACCCACACACATTTGGAACTCTCCTGGGGTACCCTCGCACATATTATTCCCTCATTTAATGGATATTTTCACCAAAAAGTGAAGTTTTCAAAAAGTCAGAAAATTGGCTGAAAACGACTTAATATCAAGGACTCATCGGGCGAATCACTCTGGAACTGAAATCGGAATGCTCAGTGACATTTTCCCCTCTCCGAAAGTCTGAAAAATGATGGAAAAATGACTAAGTCCAAAAAAATTTTTTTTAAACTATTTTCAATTTTATCCCTGTGGGATATACATTATACCCACACACATTTGGATCTCTCCAGGGGTACCCTCAGACATATTTTTCCCTCATTTAATGGATATTTTCACCAAAATGTGAAGTTTTCAAAAAGTCAGAAAATTGGCTGAAAACGACTTAATATCAAGGACTCATCGGGCGAATCACTCTGGAACTGAAATCGGAATACTCAATGACATTTTCCCCTCTCCGAAAGTCTGAAAAATGATGGAAAAATGACTAAGTCCAAAAAACATTTTTTTCAACTTTTTTCAATTTTACCCCCATGGGATATATATTCTACCCACACACATTTGGAACTCTCCTGGGGTACCCTCACACATATTATTCCCTCATTTAATGGTTATTTTCACCAAAAAATGAAGTTTTCAAAAAGTCAGAAAATTGGCTGAAAACGACTTAATATCAAGGATTCATCGGGCGAATCGCTCTGGAACTGAAATCGGAATACTCACTGACATTTTCCCCTCTCCGAAAGTCTGAAAAATGATGGAAAAATGACTAAGTCCAAAAAACATTTTTTTCAACTTTTTTCAATTTTACCCCAGTGGGATATATATTCTACCCACACACATTTGGAACTCTCCTGGGGTACCCTCGCACATATTATTCCCTCATTTAATGGATATTTTCACCAAAAAGTGAAGTTTTCAAAAAGTCAGAAAATTGGCTGAAAACGACTTAATATCAAGGACTCATCGGGCGAATCACTCTGGAACTGAAATCGGAATACTCAGTGACATTTTCCCCTCTCCGAAAGTCTGAAAAATGATGGAAAAATGACTAAGTCCAAAAAAATTTTTTTTAAACTATTTTCAATTTTATCCCTGTGGGATATACATTATACCCACACACATTTGGATCTCTCCAGGGGTACCCTCAGACATATTTTTCCCTCATTTAATGGATATTTTCACCAAAAAGTGAAGTTTTCAAAAAGTCAGAAAATTGGCTGAAAACGACTTAATATCAAGGACTCATCGGGCGAATCACTCTGGAACTGAAATCGGAATACTCAATGACATTTTCCCCTCTCCGAAAGTCTGAAAAATGATGGAAAAATGACTAAGTCCAAAAAACATTTTTTTCAACTTTTTTCAATTTTACCCCCATGGGATATATATTCTACCCACACACATTTGGAACTCTCCTGGGGTACCCTCACACATATTATTCACTCATTTAATGGTTATTTTCACCAAAAAGTGAAGTTTTCAAAAAGTCAGAAAATTGGCTGAAAACGACTTAATATCAAGGACTCATTGGGCGAATCACTTTGGAACTGAAATCGGAATGCTCACTGACATTTTCCCCTCTCTGAAAGTCTGAAAAATGCTGGAAAAATGACTAAGTCCAAAAAATTTTTTTTTTAACTTATTTCAATTTTACCCCTGTGGGATATACATTCTTCCCACACACATTTGGAACTCTCCTGGGGTACCCTCACACATATTATTCCCTCATTTAATGAATATTTTCACCAAAAAGAGAAGTTTTCAAAACGTCAGAAAATTGGCTGAAAACGAATTAATATCAAGGACTCATCGGGCGAATCGCTCTGGAACTGAAATCGGAATGCTCACTGACATTTTCCCCTCTCTGAAAGTCTGAAAAATGCTGGAAAAATGACTAAGTCCAAAAAAATTTTTTTTTAACTTATTTTAATTTTACCCCTGTGGGATAAACATTCTTCCCACACACATTTGGATCTCTCCTGGGGTACCCTCACACATATTATGCCCTCATTTAATGGATATTTTCACCAAAAAGTGAAGTTTTCAAAAAGTCAGAAAATTGGCTGAAAACGACTTAATATCAAGGACTCATCGGGCGAATCACTCTGGAACTGAAATCGGAGTACTCACTGACATTTTCCCCTCTCCGAAAGTCTGAAAAATGATGGAAAAATGACTAAGACCAAAAAAATTTTTTTTTAACTTTTTTCAATTTTACCCCTGTGGGATATACATTCTACCCACACACATTTGGAACTCTCCTGGGGTACCCTCACACATATTATTCCCTCATTTAATGGATATTTTCACCAAAAAGTGAAGTTTTCAAAAAGTCAGAAATTTGGCAGAAAATGACTTAATATCAAGGACTCATCGGGCGAATCACTCTGGAACTGAAATCGGAATACTCACTGACATTTTCCCCTCTCCGAAAGTCTGAAAAATGATGGAATAATGACTAAGTCCAAAAAAATTTTTTTTAAACTTTTTTCAATTTTACCCCTGTGGGATATACATTCTACCCACACACATTTGGATCTCTCCTGGGGTACACTCACACATATTATTCCCTCATTTAATGGATATTTTCACCAAAAAGTGAAGTTTTCAAAAAGTCAGAAAATTGGCTGAAAATGACTTAATATCAAGGATTCATCGGGCGAATCGCTCTGGAACTGAAATCGGAATACTCACTGACATTTTCCCCTCTCCGAAAGTCTGAAAAATGATGGAAAAATGACTAAGTCCAAAAAACATTTTTTTCAACTTTTTTCAATTTTACCCCAGTGGGATATATATTCTACCCACACACATTTGGAACTCTCCTGGGGTACCCTCGCACATATTATTCCCTCATTTAATGGATATTTTCACCAAAAAGTGAAGTTTTCAAAAAGTCAGAAAATTGGCTGAAAACGACTTAATATCAAGGACTCATCGGGCGAATCACTCTGGAACTGAAATCGGAATACTCACTGACATTTTCCCCTCTCCGAAAGTCTGAAAAATGATGGAAAAATGACTAAGTCCAAAAAAATTTTTTTTTAACTTTTCTCACTTTTACCCCTGTGGGATATACATTCTACCCACACACATTTGGATCTCTCCTGGGGTACCCTCACACATATTATTCCCTCATTTAATGGATATTTTCACCAAAAAGTGAAGTTTTCAAAAAGTCAGAAAATTGGCTGAAAACGACTTAATATCAAGGACTCATCGGGCGAATCACTCTGGAACTGAAATCGGAGTACTCACTGACATTTTCCCCTCTCCGAAAGTCTGAAAAATGATGGAAAAATGACTAAGACCAAAAAACATTTTTTTCAACTTTTTTCAATTTTACCCCCATGGGATATATATTCTACCCACACACATTTGGAACTCTCCTGGGGTACCCTCACACATATTATTCCCTCATTTAATGGTTATTTTCACCAAAAAATGAAGTTTTCAAAAAGTCAGAAAATTGGCTGAAAACGACTTAATATCAAGGATTCATCGGGCGAATCGCTCTGGAACTGAAATCGGAATACTCACTGACATTTTCCCCTCTCCGAAAGTCTGAAAAATGATGGAAAAATGACTAAGTCCAAAAAACATTTTTTTCAACTTTTTTCAATTTTACCCCAGTGGGATATATATTCTACCCACACACATTTGGAACTCTCCTGGGGTACCCTCGCACATATTATTCCCTCATTTAATGGATATTTTCACCAAAAAGTGAAGTTTTCAAAAAGTCAGAAAATTGGCTGAAAACGACTTAATATCAAGGACTCATCGGGCGAATCACTCTGGAACTGAAATCGGAATACTCACTGACATTTTCCCCTCTCCGAAAGTCTGAAAAATGATGGAATAATGACTAAGTCCAAAAAAATTTTTTTTAAACTTTTTTCAATTTTACCCCTGTGGGATATACATTCTACCCACACACATTTGGATCTCTCCTGGGGTACACTCACACATATTATTCCCTCATTTAATGGATATTTTCACCAAAAAGTGAAGTTTTCAAAAAGTCAGAAAATTGGCTGAAAATGACTTAATATCAAGGATTCATCGGGCGAATCGCTCTGGAACTGAAATCGGAATACTCACTGACATTTTCCCCTCTCCGAAAGTCTGAAAAATGATGGAAAAATGACTAAGTCCAAAAAACATTTTTTTCAACTTTTTTCAATTTTACCCCAGTGGGATATATATTCTACCCACACACATTTGGAACTCTCCTGGGGTACCCTCGCACATATTATTCCCTCATTTAATGGATATTTTCACCAAAAAGTGAAGTTTTCAAAAAGTCAGAAAATTGGCTGAAAACGACTTAATATCAAGGACTCATCGGGCGAATCACTCTGGAACTGAAATCGGAATACTCACTGACATTTTCCCCTCTCCGAAAGTCTGAAAAATGATGGAAAAATGACTAAGTCCAAAAAAATTTTTTTTTAACTTTTCTCACTTTTACCCCTGTGGGATATACATTCTACCCACACACATTTGGATCTCTCCTGGGGTACCCTCACACATATTATTCCCTCATTTAATGGATATTTTCACCAAAAAGTGAAGTTTTCAAAAAGTCAGAAAATTGGCTGAAAACGACTTAATATCAAGGACTCATCGGGCGAATCACTCTGGAACTGAAATCGGAGTACTCACTGACATTTTCCCCTCTCCGAAAGTCTGAAAAATGATGGAAAAATGACTAAGACCAAAAAACATTTTTTTCAACTTTTTTCAATTTTACCCCCATGGGATATATATTCTACCCACACACATTTGGAACTCTCCTGGGGTACCCTCACACATATTATTCCCTCATTTAATGGTTATTTTCACCAAAAAATGAAGTTTTCAAAAAGTCAGAAAATTGGCTGAAAACGACTTAATATCAAGGATTCATCGGGCGAATCGCTCTGGAACTGAAATCGGAATACTCACTGACATTTTCCCCTCTCTGAAAGTCTGAAAAATGATGGAAAAATGACTAAGTCCAAAAAACATTTTTTTCAACTTTTTTCAATTTTACCCCAGTGGGATATATATTCTACCCACACACATTTGGAACTCTCCTGGGGTACCCTCGCACATATTATTCCCTCATTTAATGGATATTTTCACCAAAAAGTGAAGTTTTCAAAAAGTCAGAAAATTGGCTGAAAACGACTTAATATCAAGGACTCATCGGGCGAATCACTCTGGAACTGAAATCGGAATACTCAGTGACATTTTCCCCTCTCCGAAAGTCTGAAAAATGATGGAAAAATGACTAAGTCCAAAAAAATTTTTTTTTAACTATTTTCAATTTTATCCCTGTGGGATATATATTCTACCCACACACATTTGGAACTCTCCTGGGGTACGCTCACACATATTATTCACTCATTTAATGGTTATTTTCACCAAAAAGTGAAGTTTTCAAAAAGTCAGAAAATTGGCTGAAAACGACTTAATATCAAGGACTCATTGGGCGAATCGCTTTGGAACTGAAATCGGAATGCTCACTGACATTTTCCCCTCTCTGAAAGTCTGAAAAATGCTGGAAAAATGACTAAGTCCAAAAAATTTTTTTTTTAACTTATTTCAATTTTACCCCTGTGGGATATACATTCTTCCCACACACATTTGGAACTCTCCTGGGGTACCCTCACACATATTATTCCCTCATTTAATGAATATTTTCACCAAAAAGAGAAGTTTTCAAAACGTCAGAAAATTGGCTGAAAACGACTTAATATCAAGGACTCATCGGGCGAATCGCTCTGGAACTGAAATCGGAATGCTCACTGACATTTTCCCCTCTCTGAAAGTCTGAAAAATGCTGGAAAAATGACTAAGTCCAAAAAAATTTGATTTTAACTTATTTTAATTTTACCCCTGTGGGATATACATTCTTCCCACACACATTTGGATCTCTCCTGGGGTACCCTCACACATATTATGCCCTCATTTAATGGATATTTTCACCAAAAAGTGAAGTTTTCAAAAAGTCAGAAAATTGGCTGAAAACGACTTAATATCAAGGACTCATCGGGCGAATCACTCTGGAACTGAAATCGGAATACTCAGTGACATTTTCCCCTCTCCGAAAGTCTGAAAAATGATGGAAAAATGACTAAGTCCAAAAAAATTTTTTTTAAACTATTTTCAATTTTATCCCTGTGGGATATACATTATACCCACACACATTTGGATCTCTCCAGGGGTACCCTCAGACATATTTTTCCCTCATTTAATGGATATTTTCACCAAAAAGTGAAGTTTTCAAAAAGTCAGAAAATTGGCTGAAAACGACTTAATATCAAGGACTCATCGGGCGAATCACTCTGGAACTGAAATCGGAATACTCAATGACATTTTCTCATCTCCGAAAGTCTGAAAAATGATGGAAAAATGACTAAGTCCAAAAAACATTTTTTTCAACTTTTTTCAATTTTACCCCCATGGGATATATATTCTACCCACACACATTTGGAACTCTCCTGGGGTACCCTCACACATATTATTCACTCATTTAATGGTTATTTTCACCAAAAAGTGAAGTTTTCAAAAAGTCAGAAAATTGGCTGAAAACGACTTAATATCAAGGACTCATTGGGCGAATCACTTTGGAACTGAAATCGGAATGCTCACTGACATTTTCCCCTCTCTGAAAGTCTGAAAAATGCTGGAAAAATGACTAAGTCCAAAAAATTTTTTTTTTAACTTATTTCAATTTTACCCCTGTGGGATATACATTCTTCCCACACACATTTGGAACTCTCCTGGGGTACCCTCACACATATTATTCCCTCATTTAATGAATATTTTCACCAAAAAGAGAAGTTTTCAAAACGTCAGAAAATTGGCTGAAAACGAATTAATATCAAGGACTCATCGGGCGAATCGCTCTGGAACTGAAATCGGAATGCTCACTGACATTTTCCCCTCTCTGAAAGTCTGAAAAATGCTGGAAAAATGACTAAGTCCAAAAAAATTTTTTTTTAACTTATTTTAATTTTACCCCTGTGGGATAAACATTCTTCCCACACACATTTGGATCTCTCCTGGGGTACCCTCACACATATTATGCCCTCATTTAATGGATATTTTCACCAAAAAGTGAAGTTTTCAAAAAGTCAGAAAATTGGCTGAAAACGACTTAATATCAAGGACTCATCGGGCGAATCACTCTGGAACTGAAATCGGAATGCTCAGTGACATTTTCCCCTCTCCGAAAGTCTGAAAAATGATGGAAAAATGACTAAGTCCAAAAAAATTTTTTTTAAACTATTTTCAATTTTATCCCTGTGGGATATACATTATACCCACACACATTTGGATCTCTCCAGGGGTACCCTCAGACATATTTTTCCCTCATTTAATGGATATTTTCACCAAAAAGTGAAGTTTTCAAAAAGTCAGAAAATTGGCTGAAAACGACTTAATATCAAGGACTCATCGGGCGAATCACTCTGGAACTGAAATCGGAATACTCAATGACATTTTCCCCTCTCCGAAAGTCTGAAAAATGATGGAAAAATGACTAAGTCCAAAAAACATTTTTTTCAACTTTTTTCAATTTTACCCCCATGGGATATATATTCTACCCACACACATTTGGAACTCTCCTGGGGTACCCTCACACATATTATTCACTCATTTAATGGTTATTTTCACCAAAAAGTGAAGTTTTCAAAAAGTCAGAAAATTGGCTGAAAACGACTTAATATCAAGGACTCATCGGGCGAATCACTCTGGAACTGAAATCGGAATACTCACTGACATTTTCCCCTCTCCGAAAGTCTGAAAAATGATGGAAAAATGACTAAGTCCAAAAAAATTTTTTTTTAACTTTTCTCACTTTTACCCCTGTGGGATATACATTCTACCCACACACATTTGGATCTCTCCTGGGGTACCCTCACACATATTATTCCCTCATTTAATGGATATTTTCACCAAAAAGTGAAGTTTTCAAAAAGTCAGAAAATTGGCTGAAAACGACTTAATATCAAGGACTCATCGGGCGAATCACTCTGGAACTGAAATCGGAATACTCACTGACATTTTCCCCTCTCCGAAAGTCTGAAAAATGATGGAAAAATGACTAAGTCCAAAAAAATTTTTTTTTAACTTTTCTCACTTTTACCCCTGTGGGATATACATTCTACCCACACACATTTGGATCTCTCCTGGGGTACCCTCACACATATTATTCCCTCATTTAATGGATATTTTCACCAAAAAGTGAAGTTTTCAAAAAGTCAGAAAATTGGCTGAAAACGACTTAATATCAAGGACTCATCGGGCGAATCACTCTGGAACTGAAATCGGAGTACTCACTGACATTTTCCCCTCTCCGAAAGTCTGAAAAATGATGGAAAAATGACTAAGACCAAAAAACATTTTTTTCAACTTTTTTCAATTTTACCCCCATGGGATATATATTCTACCCACACACATTTGGAACTCTCCTGGGGTACCCTCACACATATTATTCCCTCATTTAATGGTTATTTTCACCAAAAAATGAAGTTTTCAAAAAGTCAGAAAATTGGCTGAAAACGACTTAATATCAAGGATTCATCGGGCGAATCGCTCTGGAACTGAAATCGGAATACTCACTGACATTTTCCCCTCTCCGAAAGTCTGAAAAATGATGGAAAAATGACTAAGTCCAAAAAACATTTTTTTCAACTTTTTTCAATTTTACCCCAGTGGGATATATATTCTACCCACACACATTTGGAACTCTCCTGGGGTACCCTCGCACATATTATTCCCTCATTTAATGGATATTTTCACCAAAAAGTGAAGTTTTCAAAAAGTCAGAAAATTGGCTGAAAACGACTTAATATCAAGGACTCATCGGGCGAATCACTCTGGAACTGAAATCGGAATACTCAGTGACATTTTCCCCTCTCCGAAAGTCTGAAAAATGATGGAAAAATGACTAAGTCCAAAAAAATTTTTTTTAAACTATTTTCAATTTTATCCCTGTGGGATATACATTATACCCACACACATTTGGATCTCTCCAGGGGTACCCTCAGACATATTATTCCCTCATTTAATGGATATTTTCACCAAAAAGTGAAGTTTTCAAAAAGTCAGAAAATTGGCTGAAAACGACTTAATATCAAGGACTCATCGGGCGAATCACTCTGGAACTGAAATCGGAATACTCAATGACATTTTCCCCTCTCCGAAAGTCTGAAAAATGATGGAAAAATGACTAAGTCCAAAAAACATTTTTTTCAACTTTTTTCAATTTTACCCCCATGGGATATATATTCTACCCACACACATTTGGAACTCTCCTGGGGTACCCTCACACATATTATTCACTCATTTAATGGATATTTTCACCAAAAAGTGAAGTTTTCAAAAAGTCAGAAAATTGGCTGAAAACGACTTAATATCAAGGACTCATTGGGCGAATCACTTTGGAACTGAAATCGGAATGCTCACTGACATTTTCCCCTCTCTGAAAGTCTGAAAAATGCTGGAAAAATGACTAAGTCCAAAAAATTTTTTTTTTAACTTATTTCAATTTTACCCCTGTGGGATATACATTCTTCCCACACACATTTGGAACTCTCCTGGGGTACCCTCACACATATTATTCCCTCATTTAATGAATATTTTCACCAAAAAGAGAAGTTTTCAAAACGTCAGAAAATTGGCTGAAAACGAATTAATATCAAGGACTCATCGGGCGAATCGCTCTGGAACTGAAATCGGAATGCTCACTGACATTTTCCCCTCTCTGAAAGTCTGAAAAATGCTGGAAAAATGACTAAGTCCAAAAAAATTTTTTTTTAACTTATTTTAATTTTACCCCTGTGGGATAAACATTCTTCCCACACACATTTGGATCTCTCCTGGGGTACCCTCACACATATTATGCCCTCATTTAATGGATATTTTCACCAAAAAGTGAAGTTTTCAAAAAGTCAGAAAATTGGCTGAAAACGACTTAATATCAAGGACTCATCGGGCGAATCACTCTGGAACTGAAATCGGAGTACTCACTGACATTTTCCCCTCTCCGAAAGTCTGAAAAATGATGGAAAAATGACTAAGACCAAAAAAATTTTTTTTTAACTTTTTTCAATTTTACCCCTGTGGGATATACATTCTACCCACACACATTTGGAACTCTCCTGGGGTACCCTCACACATATTATTCCCTCATTTAATGGATATTTTCACCAAAAAGTGAAGTTTTCAAAAAGTCAGAAATTTGGCAGAAAATGACTTAATATCAAGGACTCATCGGGCGAATCACTCTGGAACTGAAATCGGAATACTCACTGACATTTTCCCCTCTCCGAAAGTCTGAAAAATGATGGAATAATGACTAAGTCCAAAAAAATTTTTTTTAAACTTTTTTCAATTTTACCCCTGTGGGATATACATTCTACCCACACACATTTGGATCTCTCCTGGGGTACACTCACACATATTATTCCCTCATTTAATGGATATTTTCACCAAAAAGTGAAGTTTTCAAAAAGTCAGAAAATTGGCTGAAAATGACTTAATATCAAGGATTCATCGGGCGAATCGCTCTGGAACTGAAATCGGAATACTCACTGACATTTTTCCCCTCTCCGAAAGTCTGAAAAATGATGGAAAAATGACTAAGTCCAAAAAACATTTTTTTCAACTTTTTTCAATTTTACCCCAGTGGGATATATATTCTACCCACACACATTTGGAACTCTCCTGGGGTACCCTCGCACATATTATTCCCTCATTTAATGGATATTTTCACCAAAAAGTGAAGTTTTCAAAAAGTCAGAAAATTGGCTGAAAACGACTTAATATCAAGGACTCATCGGGCGAATCACTCTGGAACTGAAATCGGAATACTCACTGACATTTTCCCCTCTCCGAAAGTCTGAATAATGATGGAAAAATGACTAAGTCCAAAAAAATTTTTTTTTAACTTTTCTCACTTTTACCCCTGTGGGATATACATTCTACCCACACACATTTGGATCTCTCCTGGGGTACCCTCACACATATTATTCCCTCATTTAATGGATATTTTCACCAAAAAGTGAAGTTTTCAAAAAGTCAGAAAATTGGCTGAAAACGACTTAATATCAAGGACTCATCGGGCGAATCACTCTGGAACTGAAATCGGAGTACTCACTGACATTTTCCCCTCTCCGAAAGTCTGAAAAATGATGGAAAAATGACTAAGACCAAAAAACATTTTTTTCAACTTTTTTCAATTTTACCCCCATGGGATATATATTCTACCCACACACATTTGGAACTCTCCTGGGGTACCCTCACACATATTATTCCCTCATTTAATGGTTATTTTCACCAAAAAATGAAGTTTTCAAAAAGTCAGAAAATTGGCTGAAAACGACTTAATATCAAGGATTCATCGGGCGAATCGCTCTGGAACTGAAATCGGAATACTCACTGACATTTTCCCCTCTCCGAAAGTCTGAAAAATGATGGAAAAATGACTAAGTCCAAAAAACATTTTTTTCAACTTTTTTCAATTTTACCCCAGTGGGATATATATTCTACCCACACACATTTGGAACTCTCCTGGGGTACCCTCGCACATATTATTCCCTCATTTAATGGATATTTTCACCAAAAAGTGAAGTTTTCAAAAAGTCAGAAAATTGGCTGAAAACGACTTAATATCAAGGACTCATTGGGCGAATCGCTTTGGAACTGAAATTGGAATGCTCACTGACATTTTCCCCTCTCTGAAAGTCTGAAAAATGCTGGAAAAATGACTAAGTCCAAAAAATTTTTTTTTTAACTTATTTCAATTTTACCCCTGTGGGATATACATTCTTCCCACACACATTTGGAACTCTCCTGGGGTACCCTCACACATATTATTCCCTCATTTAATGAATATTTTCACCAAAAAGAGAAGTTTTCAAAACGTCAGAAAATTGGCTGAAAACGACTTAATATCAAGGACTCATCGGGCGAATCGCTCTGGAACTGAAATTGGAATGCTCACTGACATTTTCCCCTCTCTGAAAGTCTGAAAAATGCTGGAAAAATGACTAAGTCCAAAAAAATTTGATTTTAACTTATTTTAATTTTACCCCTGTGGGATATACATTCTTCCCACACACATTTGGATCTCTCCTGGGGTACCCTCACACATATTATGCCCTCATTTAATGGATATTTTCACCAAAAAGTGAAGTTTTCAAAAAGTCAGAAAATTGGCTGAAAACGACTTAATATCAAGGACTCATCGGGCGAATCACTCTGGAACTGAAATCGGAATACTCAGTGACATTTTCCCCTCTCCGAAAGTCTGAAAAATGATGGAAAAATGACTAAGTCCAAAAAAATTTTTTTTAAACTATTTTCAATTTTATCCCTGTGGGATATACATTATACCCACACACATTTGGATCTCTCCAGGGGTACCCTCAGACATATTTTTCCCTCATTTAATGGATATTTTCACCAAAAAGTGAAGTTTTCAAAAAGTCAGAAAATTGGCTGAAAACGACTTAATATCAAGGACTCATCGGGTGAATCACTCTGGAACTGAAATCGGAATACTCAATGACATTTTCCCATCTCCGAAAGTCTGAAAAATGATGGAAAAATGACTAAGTCCAAAAAACATTTTTTTCAACTTTTTTCAATTTTACCCCCATGGGATATATATTCTACCCACACACATTTGGAACTCTCCTGGGGTACCCTCACACATATTATTCACTCATTTAATGGTTATTTTCACCAAAAAGTGAAGTTTTCAAAAAGTCAGAAAATTGGCTGAAAACGACTTAATATCAAGGACTCATTGGGCGAATCACTTTGGAACTGAAATCGGAATGCTCACTGACATTTTCCCCTCTCTGAAAGTCTGAAAAATGCTGGAAAAATGACTAAGTCCAAAAAATTTTTTTTTTAACTTATTTCAATTTTACCCCTGTGGGATATACATTCTTCCCACACACATTTGGAACTCTCCTGGGGTACCCTCACACATATTATTCCCTCATTTAATGAATATTTTCACCAAAAAGAGAAGTTTTCAAAACGTCAGAAAATTGGCTGAAAACGAATTAATATCAAGGACTCATCGGGCGAATCGCTCTGGAACTGAAATCGGAATGCTCACTGACATTTTCCCCTCTCTGAAAGTCTGAAAAATGCTGGAAAAATGACTAAGTCCAAAAAAATTTTTTTTTAACTTATTTTAATTTTACCCCTGTGGGATAAACATTCTTCCCACACACATTTGGATCTCTCCTGGGGTACCCTCACACATATTATGCCCTCATTTAATGGATATTTTCACCAAAAAGTGAAGTTTTCAAAAAGTCAGAAAATTGGCTGAAAACGACTTAATATCAAGGACTCATCGGGCGAATCACTCTGGAACTGAAATCGGAGTACTCACTGACATTTTCCCCTCTCCGAAAGTCTGAAAAATGATGGAAAAATGACTAAGACCAAAAAAATTTTTTTTTAACTTTTTTCAATTTTACCCCTGTGGGATATACATTCTACCCACACACATTTGGAACTCTCCTGGGGTACCCTCACACATATTATTCCCTCATTTAATGGATATTTTCACCAAAAAGTGAAGTTTTCAAAAAGTCAGAAATTTGGCAGAAAACGACTTAATATCAAGGACTCATCGGGCGAATCACTCTGGAACTGAAATCGGAATACTCACTGACATTTTCCCCTCTCCGAAAGTCTGAAAAATGATGGAATAATGACTAAGTCCAAAAAAATTTTTTTTAAACTTTTTTCAATTTTACCCCTGTGGGATATACATTCTACCCACACACATTTGGATCTCTCCTGGGGTACACTCACACATATTATTCCCTCATTTAATGGATATTTTCACCAAAAAGTGAAGTTTTCAAAAAGTCAGAAAATTGGCTGAAAATGACTTAATATCAAGGATTCATCGGGCGAATCGCTCTGGAACTGAAATCGGAATACTCACTGACATTTTCCCCTCTCCGAAAGTCTGAAAAATGATGGAAAAATGACTAAGTCCAAAAAACATTTTTTTCAACTTTTTTCAATTTTACCCCAGTGGGATATATATTCTACCCACACACATTTGGAACTCTCCTGGGGTACCCTCGCACATATTATTCCCTCATTTAATGGATATTTTCACCAAAAAGTGAAGTTTTCAAAAAGTCAGAAAATTGGCTGAAAACGACTTAATATCAAGGACTCATCGGGCGAATCACTCTGGAACTGAAATCGGAATACTCACTGACATTTTCCCCTCTCCGAAAGTCTGAAAAATGATGGAAAAATGACTAAGTCCAAAAAAATTTTTTTTAAACTTTTTTCAATTTTATCCCTGTGGGATATACATTATACCCACACACATTTGGATCTCTCCAGGGGTACCCTCAGACATATTTTTCCCTCATTTAATGGATATTTTCACCAAAAAGTGAAGTTTTCAAAAAGTCAGAAAATTGGCTGAAAACGACTTAATATCAAGGACTCATCGGGCGAATCACTCTGGAACTGAAATCGGAATACTCAATGACATTTTCCCCTCTCCGAAAGTCTGAAAAATGATGGAAAAATGACTAAGTCCAAAACACATTTTTTTCAACTTTTTTCAATTTTACCCCCATGGGATATATATTCTACCCACACACATTTGGAACTCTCCTGGGGTACGCTCACACATATTATTCACTCATTTAATGGTTATTTTCACCAAAAAGTGAAGTTTTCAAAAAGTCAGAAAATTGGCTGAAAACGACTTAATATCAAGGACTCATTGGGCGAATCGCTTTGGAACTGAAATCGGAATGCTCACTGACATTTTCCCCTCTCTGAAAGTCTGAAAAATGCTGGAAAAATGACTAAGTCCAAAAAATTTTTTTTTTAACTTATTTCAATTTTACCCCTGTGGGATATACATTCTTCCCACACACATTTGGAACTCTCCTGGGGTACCCTCACACATATTATTCCCTCATTTAATGAATATTTTCACCAAAAAGAGAAGTTTTCAAAACGTCAGAAAATTGGCTGAAAACGACTTAATATCAAGGACTCATCGGGCGAATCGCTCTGGAACTGAAATCGGAATGCTCACTGACATTTTCCCCTCTCTGAAAGTCTGAAAAATGCTGGAAAAATGACTAAGTCCAAAAAAATTTTTTTTTAACTTATTTTAATTTTACCCCTGTGGGATATACATTCTTCCCACACACATTTGGATCTCTCCTGGGGTACCCTCACACATATTATGCCCTCATTTAATGGATATTTTCACCAAAAAGTGAAGTTTTCAAAAAGTCAGAAAATTGGCTGAAAACGACTTAATATCAAGGACTCATCGGGCGAATCACTCTGGAACTGAAATCGGAATACTCAATGACATTTTCCCCTCTCCGAAAGTCTGAAAAATGATGGAAAAATGACTAAGTCCAAAAAACATTTTTTTCAACTTTTTTCAATTTTACCCCCATGGGATATATATTCTACCCACACACATTTGGAACTCTCCTGGGGTACCCTCACACATATTATTCACTCATTTAATGGTTATTTTCACCAAAAAGTGAAGTTTTCAAAAAGTCAGAAAATTGGCTGAAAACGACTTAATATCAAGGACTCATTGGGCGAATCACTTTGGAACTGAAATCGGAATGCTCACTGACATTTTCCCCTCTCTGAAAGTCTGAAAAATGCTGGAAAAATGACTAAGTCCAAAAAATTTTTTTTTTAACTTATTTCAATTTTACCCCTGTGGGATATACATTCTTCCCACACACATTTGGAACTCTCCTGGGGTACCCTCACACATATTATTCCCTCATTTAATGAATATTTTCACCAAAAAGAGAAGTTTTCAAAACGTCAGAAAATTGGCTGAAAACGAATTAATATCAAGGACTCATCGGGCGAATCGCTCTGGAACTGAAATCGGAATGCTCACTGACATTTTCCCCTCTCTGAAAGTCTGAAAAATGCTGGAAAAATGACTAAGTCCAAAAAAATTTTTTTTTAACTTATTTTAATTTTACCCCTGTGGGATAAACATTCTTCCCACACACATTTGGATCTCTCCTGGGGTACCCTCACACATATTATGCCCTCATTTAATGGATATTTTCACCAAAAAGTGAAGTTTTCAAAAAGTCAGAAAATTGGCTGAAAACGACTTAATATCAAGGACTCATCGGGCGAATCACTCTGGAACTGAAATCGGAGTACTCACTGACATTTTCCCCTCTCCGAAAGTCTGAAAAATGATGGAAAAATGACTAAGACCAAAAAAATTTTTTTTTAACTTTTTTCAATTTTACCCCTGTGGGATATACATTCTACCCACACACATTTGGAACTCTCCTGGGGTACCCTCGCACATATTATTCCCTCATTTAATGGATATTTTCACCAAAAAGTGAAGTTTTCAAAAAGTCAGAAAATTGGCTGAAAACGACTTAATATCAAGGACTCATCGGGCGAATCACTCTGGAACTGAAATCGGAATACTCAGTGACATTTTCCCCTCTCCGAAAGTCTGAAAAATGATGGAAAAATGACTAAGTCCAAAAAAATTTTTTTTAAACTATTTTCAATTTTATCCCTGTGGGATATACATTATACCCACACACATTTGGATCTCTCCAGGGGTACCCTCAGACATATTATTCCCTCATTTAATGGATATTTTCACCAAAAAGTGAAGTTTTCAAAAAGTCAGAAAATTGGCTGAAAACGACTTAATATCAAGGACTCATCGGGCGAATCACTCTGGAACTGAAATCGGAATACTCAATGACATTTTCCCCTCTCCGAAAGTCTGAAAAATGATGGAAAAATGACTAAGTCCAAAAAACATTTTTTTCAACTTTTTTCAATTTTACCCCCATGGGATATATATTCTACCCACACACATTTGGAACTCTCCTGGGGTACCCTCACACATATTATTCACTCATTTAATGGATATTTTCACCAAAAAGTGAAGTTTTCAAAAAGTCAGAAAATTGGCTGAAAACGACTTAATATCAAGGACTCATTGGGCGAATCACTTTGGAACTGAAATCGGAATGCTCACTGACATTTTCCCCTCTCTGAAAGTCTGAAAAATGCTGGAAAAATGACTAAGTCCAAAAAATTTTTTTTTTAACTTATTTCAATTTTACCCCTGTGGGATATACATTCTTCCCACACACATTTGGAACTCTCCTGGGGTACCCTCACACATATTATTCCCTCATTTAATGAATATTTTCACCAAAAAGAGAAGTTTTCAAAACGTCAGAAAATTGGCTGAAAACGAATTAATATCAAGGACTCATCGGGCGAATCGCTCTGGAACTGAAATCGGAATGCTCACTGACATTTTCCCCTCTCTGAAAGTCTGAAAAATGCTGGAAAAATGACTAAGTCCAAAAAAATTTTTTTTTAACTTATTTTAATTTTACCCCTGTGGGATAAACATTCTTCCCACACACATTTGGATCTCTCCTGGGGTACCCTCACACATATTATGCCCTCATTTAATGGATATTTTCACCAAAAAGTGAAGTTTTCAAAAAGTCAGAAAATTGGCTGAAAACGACTTAATATCAAGGACTCATCGGGCGAATCACTCTGGAACTGAAATCGGAGTACTCACTGACATTTTCCCCTCTCCGAAAGTCTGAAAAATGATGGAAAAATGACTAAGACCAAAAAAATTTTTTTTTAACTTTTTTCAATTTTACCCCTGTGGGATATACATTCTACCCACACACATTTGGAACTCTCCTGGGGTACCCTCACACATATTATTCCCTCATTTAATGGATATTTTCACCAAAAAGTGAAGTTTTCAAAAAGTCAGAAATTTGGCAGAAAATGACTTAATATCAAGGACTCATCGGGCGAATCACTCTGGAACTGAAATCGGAATACTCACTGACATTTTCCCCTCTCCGAAAGTCTGAAAAATGATGGAATAATGACTAAGTCCAAAAAAATTTTTTTTAAACTTTTTTCAATTTTACCCCTGTGGGATATACATTCTACCCACACACATTTGGATCTCTCCTGGGGTACACTCACACATATTATTCCCTCATTTAATGGATATTTTCACCAAAAAGTGAAGTTTTCAAAAAGTCAGAAAATTGGCTGAAAATGACTTAATATCAAGGATTCATCGGGCGAATCGCTCTGGAACTGAAATCGGAATACTCACTGACATTTTTCCCCTCTCCGAAAGTCTGAAAAATGATGGAAAAATGACTAAGTCCAAAAAACATTTTTTTCAACTTTTTTCAATTTTACCCCAGTGGGATATATATTCTACCCACACACATTTGGAACTCTCCTGGGGTACCCTCGCACATATTATTCCCTCATTTAATGGATATTTTCACCAAAAAGTGAAGTTTTCAAAAAGTCAGAAAATTGGCTGAAAACGACTTAATATCAAGGACTCATCGGGCGAATCACTCTGGAACTGAAATCGGAATACTCACTGACATTTTCCCCTCTCCGAAAGTCTGAAAAATGATGGAAAAATGACTAAGTCCAAAAAAATTTTTTTTTAACTTTTCTCACTTTTACCCCTGTGGGATATACATTCTACCCACACACATTTGGATCTCTCCTGGGGTACCCTCACACATATTATTCCCTCATTTAATGGATATTTTCACCAAAAAGTGAAGTTTTCAAAAAGTCAGAAAATTGGCTGAAAACGACTTAATATCAAGGACTCATCGGGCGAATCACTCTGGAACTGAAATCGGAGTACTCACTGACATTTTCCCCTCTCCGAAAGTCTGAAAAATGATGGAAAAATGACTAAGACCAAAAAACATTTTTTTCAACTTTTTTCAATTTTACCCCCATGGGATATATATTCTACCCACACACATTTGGAACTCTCCTGGGGTACCCTCACACATATTATTCCCTCATTTAATGGTTATTTTCACCAAAAAATGAAGTTTTCAAAAAGTCAGAAAATTGGCTGAAAACGACTTAATATCAAGGATTCATCGGGCGAATCGCTCTGGAACTGAAATCGGAATACTCACTGACATTTTCCCCTCTCCGAAAGTCTGAAAAATGATGGAAAAATGACTAAGTCCAAAAAACATTTTTTTCAACTTTTTTCAATTTTACCCCAGTGGGATATATATTCTACCCACACACATTTGGAACTCTCCTGGGGTACCCTCGCACATATTATTCCCTCATTTAATGGATATTTTCACCAAAAAGTGAAGTTTTCAAAAAGTCAGAAAATTGGCTGAAAACGACTTAATATCAAGGACTCATTGGGCGAATCGCTTTGGAACTGAAATTGGAATGCTCACTGACATTTTCCCCTCTCTGAAAGTCTGAAAAATGCTGGAAAAATGACTAAGTCCAAAAAATTTTTTTTTTAACTTATTTCAATTTTACCCCTGTGGGATATACATTCTTCCCACACACATTTGGAACTCTCCTGGGGTACCCTCACACATATTATTCCCTCATTTAATGAATATTTTCACCAAAAAGAGAAGTTTTCAAAACGTCAGAAAATTGGCTGAAAACGACTTAATATCAAGGACTCATCGGGCGAATCGCTCTGGAACTGAAATTGGAATGCTCACTGACATTTTCCCCTCTCTGAAAGTCTGAAAAATGCTGGAAAAATGACTAAGTCCAAAAAAATTTGATTTTAACTTATTTTAATTTTACCCCTGTGGGATATACATTCTTCCCACACACATTTGGATCTCTCCTGGGGTACCCTCACACATATTATGCCCTCATTTAATGGATATTTTCACCAAAAAGTGAAGTTTTCAAAAAGTCAGAAAATTGGCTGAAAACGACTTAATATCAAGGACTCATCGGGCGAATCACTCTGGAACTGAAATCGGAATACTCAGTGACATTTTCCCCTCTCCGAAAGTCTGAAAAATGATGGAAAAATGACTAAGTCCAAAAAAATTTTTTTTAAACTATTTTCAATTTTATCCCTGTGGGATATACATTATACCCACACACATTTGGATCTCTCCAGGGGTACCCTCAGACATATTTTTCCCTCATTTAATGGATATTTTCACCAAAAAGTGAAGTTTTCAAAAAGTCAGAAAATTGGCTGAAAACGACTTAATATCAAGGACTCATCGGGTGAATCACTCTGGAACTGAAATCGGAATACTCAATGACATTTTCCCATCTCCGAAAGTCTGAAAAATGATGGAAAAATGACTAAGTCCAAAAAACATTTTTTTCAACTTTTTTCAATTTTACCCCCATGGGATATATATTCTACCCACACACATTTGGAACTCTCCTGGGGTACCCTCACACATATTATTCACTCATTTAATGGTTATTTTCACCAAAAAGTGAAGTTTTCAAAAAGTCAGAAAATTGGCTGAAAACGACTTAATATCAAGGACTCATTGGGCGAATCACTTTGGAACTGAAATCGGAATGCTCACTGACATTTTCCCCTCTCTGAAAGTCTGAAAAATGCTGGAAAAATGACTAAGTCCAAAAAATTTTTTTTTTAACTTATTTCAATTTTACCCCTGTGGGATATACATTCTTCCCACACACATTTGGAACTCTCCTGGGGTACCCTCACACATATTATTCCCTCATTTAATGAATATTTTCACCAAAAAGAGAAGTTTTCAAAACGTCAGAAAATTGGCTGAAAACGAATTAATATCAAGGACTCATCGGGCGAATCGCTCTGGAACTGAAATCGGAATGCTCACTGACATTTTCCCCTCTCTGAAAGTCTGAAAAATGCTGGAAAAATGACTAAGTCCAAAAAAATTTTTTTTTAACTTATTTTAATTTTACCCCTGTGGGATAAACATTCTTCCCACACACATTTGGATCTCTCCTGGGGTACCCTCACACATATTATGCCCTCATTTAATGGATATTTTCACCAAAAAGTGAAGTTTTCAAAAAGTCAGAAAATTGGCTGAAAACGACTTAATATCAAGGACTCATCGGGCGAATCACTCTGGAACTGAAATCGGAGTACTCACTGACATTTTCCCCTCTCCGAAAGTCTGAAAAATGATGGAAAAATGACTAAGACCAAAAAAATTTTTTTTTAACTTTTTTCAATTTTACCCCTGTGGGATATACATTCTACCCACACACATTTGGAACTCTCCTGGGGTACCCTCACACATATTATTCCCTCATTTAATGGATATTTTCACCAAAAAGTGAAGTTTTCAAAAAGTCAGAAATTTGGCAGAAAACGACTTAATATCAAGGACTCATCGGGCGAATCACTCTGGAACTGAAATCGGAATACTCACTGACATTTTCCCCTCTCCGAAAGTCTGAAAAATGATGGAATAATGACTAAGTCCAAAAAAATTTTTTTTAAACTTTTTTCAATTTTACCCCTGTGGGATATACATTCTACCCACACACATTTGGATCTCTCCTGGGGTACACTCACACATATTATTCCCTCATTTAATGGATATTTTCACCAAAAAGTGAAGTTTTCAAAAAGTCAGAAAATTGGCTGAAAATGACTTAATATCAAGGATTCATCGGGCGAATCGCTCTGGAACTGAAATCGGAATACTCACTGACATTTTCCCCTCTCCGAAAGTCTGAAAAATGATGGAAAAATGACTAAGTCCAAAAAACATTTTTTTCAACTTTTTTCAATTTTACCCCAGTGGGATATATATTCTACCCACACACATTTGGAACTCTCCTGGGGTACCCTCGCACATATTATTCCCTCATTTAATGGATATTTTCACCAAAAAGTGAAGTTTTCAAAAAGTCAGAAAATTGGCTGAAAACGACTTAATATCAAGGACTCATCGGGCGAATCACTCTGGAACTGAAATCGGAATACTCACTGACATTTTCCCCTCTCCGAAAGTCTGAAAAATGATGGAAAAATGACTAAGTCCAAAAAAATTTTTTTTAAACTTTTTTCAATTTTATCCCTGTGGGATATACATTATACCCACACACATTTGGATCTCTCCAGGGGTACCCTCAGACATATTTTTCCCTCATTTAATGGATATTTTCACCAAAAAGTGAAGTTTTCAAAAAGTCAGAAAATTGGCTGAAAACGACTTAATATCAAGGACTCATCGGGCGAATCACTCTGGAACTGAAATCGGAATACTCAATGACATTTTCCCCTCTCCGAAAGTCTGAAAAATGATGGAAAAATGACTAAGTCCAAAACACATTTTTTTCAACTTTTTTCAATTTTACCCCCATGGGATATATATTCTACCCACACACATTTGGAACTCTCCTGGGGTACGCTCACACATATTATTCACTCATTTAATGGTTATTTTCACCAAAAAGTGAAGTTTTCAAAAAGTCAGAAAATTGGCTGAAAACGACTTAATATCAAGGACTCATTGGGCGAATCGCTTTGGAACTGAAATCGGAATGCTCACTGACATTTTCCCCTCTCTGAAAGTCTGAAAAATGCTGGAAAAATTACTAAGTCCAAAAAATTTTTTTTTTAACTTATTTCAATTTTACCCCTGTGGGATATACATTCTTCCCACACACATTTGGAACTCTCCTGGGGTACCCTCACACATATTATTCCCTCATTTAATGAATATTTTCACCAAAAAGAGAAGTTTTCAAAACGTCAGAAAATTGGCTGAAAACGACTTAATATCAAGGACTCATCGGGCGAATCGCTCTGGAACTGAAATCGGAATGCTCACTGACATTTTCCCCTCTCTGAAAGTCTGAAAAATGCTGGAAAAATGACTAAGTCCAAAAAAATTTTTTTTTAACTTATTTTAATTTTACCCCTGTGGGATATACATTCTTCCCACACACATTTGGATCTCTCCTGGGGTACCCTCACACATATTATGCCCTCATTTAATGGATATTTTCACCAAAAAGTGAAGTTTTCAAAAAGTCAGAAAATTGGCTGAAAACGACTTAATATCAAGGACTCATCGGGCGAATCACTCTGGAACTGAAATCGGAATACTCAATGACATTTTCCCCTCTCCGAAAGTCTGAAAAATGATGGAAAAATGACTAAGTCCAAAAAACATTTTTTTCAACTTTTTTCAATTTTACCCCCATGGGATATATATTCTACCCACACACATTTGGAACTCTCCTGGGGTACCCTCACACATATTATTCACTCATTTAATGGTTATTTTCACCAAAAAGTGAAGTTTTCAAAAAGTCAGAAAATTGGCTGAAAACGACTTAATATCAAGGACTCATTGGGCGAATCACTTTGGAACTGAAATCGGAATGCTCACTGACATTTTCCCCTCTCTGAAAGTCTGAAAAATGCTGGAAAAATGACTAAGTCCAAAAAATTTTTTTTTTAACTTATTTCAATTTTACCCCTGTGGGATATACATTCTTCCCACACACATTTGGAACTCTCCTGGGGTACCCTCACACATATTATTCCCTCATTTAATGAATATTTTCACCAAAAAGAGAAGTTTTCAAAACGTCAGAAAATTGGCTGAAAACGAATTAATATCAAGGACTCATCGGGCGAATCGCTCTGGAACTGAAATCGGAATGCTCACTGACATTTTCCCCTCTCTGAAAGTCTGAAAAATGCTGGAAAAATGACTAAGTCCAAAAAAATTTTTTTTTAACTTATTTTAATTTTACCCCTGTGGGATAAACATTCTTCCCACACACATTTGGATCTCTCCTGGGGTACCCTCACACATATTATGCCCTCATTTAATGGATATTTTCACCAAAAAGTGAAGTTTTCAAAAAGTCAGAAAATTGGCTGAAAACGACTTAATATCAAGGACTCATCGGGCGAATCACTCTGGAACTGAAATCGGAGTACTCACTGACATTTTCCCCTCTCCGAAAGTCTGAAAAATGATGGAAAAATGACTAAGACCAAAAAAATTTTTTTTTAACTTTTTTCAATTTTACCCCTGTGGGATATACATTCTACCCACACACATTTGGAACTCTCCTGGGGTACCCTCACACATATTATTCCCTCATTTAATGGATATTTTCACCAAAAAGTGAAGTTTTCAAAAAGTCAGAAATTTGGCAGAAAACGACTTAATATCAAGGACTCATCGGGCGAATCACTCTGGAACTGAAATCGGAATACTCACTGACATTTTCCCCTCTCCGAAAGTCTGAAAAATGATGGAATAATGACTAAGTCCAAAAAAATTTTTTTTAAACTTTTTTCAATTTTACCCCTGTGGGATATACATTCTACCCACACACATTTGGATCTCTCCTGGGGTACACTCACACATATTATTCCCTCATTTAATGGATATTTTCACCAAAAAGTGAAGTTTTCAAAAAGTCAGAAAATTGGCTGAAAATGACTTAATATCAAGGATTCATCGGGCGAATCGCTCTGGAACTGAAATCGGAATACTCACTGACATTTTCCCCTCTCCGAAAGTCTGAAAAATGATGGAAAAATGACTAAGTCCAAAAAACATTTTTTTCAACTTTTTTCAATTTTACCCCAGTGGGATATATATTCTACCCACACACATTTGGAACTCTCCTGGGGTACCCTCGCACATATTATTCCCTCATTTAATGGATATTTTCACCAAAAAGTGAAGTTTTCAAAAAGTCAGAAAATTGGCTGAAAACGACTTAATATCAAGGACTCATCGGGCGAATCACTCTGGAACTGAAATCGGAATACTCACTGACATTTTCCCCTCTCCGAAAGTCTGAAAAATGATGGAAAAATGACTAAGTCCAAAAAAATTTTTTTTAAACTTTTTTCAATTTTATCCCTGTGGGATATACATTATACCCACACACATTTGGATCTCTCCAGGGGTACCCTCAGACATATTTTTCCCTCATTTAATGGATATTTTCACCAAAAAGTGAAGTTTTCAAAAAGTCAGAAAATTGGCTGAAAACGACTTAATATCAAGGACTCATCGGGCGAATCACTCTGGAACTGAAATCGGAATACTCAATGACATTTTCCCCTCTCCGAAAGTCTGAAAAATGATGGAAAAATGACTAAGTCCAAAACACATTTTTTTCAACTTTTTTCAATTTTACCCCCATGGGATATATATTCTACCCACACACATTTGGAACTCTCCTGGGGTACGCTCACACATATTATTCACTCATTTAATGGTTATTTTCACCAAAAAGTGAAGTTTTCAAAAAGTCAGAAAATTGGCTGAAAACGACTTAATATCAAGGACTCATTGGGCGAATCGCTTTGGAACTGAAATCGGAATGCTCACTGACATTTTCCCCTCTCTGAAAGTCTGAAAAATGCTGGAAAAATGACTAAGTCCAAAAAAATTTTTTTTTAACTTATTTTAATTTTACCCCTGTGGGATATACATTCTTCCCACACACATTTGGAACTCTCCTGGGGTACCCTCACACATATTATTCCCTCATTTAATGAATATTTTCACCAAAAAGAGAAGTTTTCAAAACGTCAGAAAATTGGCTGAAAACGACTTAATATCAAGGACTCATCGGGCGAATCGCTCTGGAACTGAAATCGGAATGCTCACTGACATTTTCCCCTCTCTGAAAGTCTGAAAAATGCTGGAAAAATGACTAAGTCCAAAAAAATTTTTTTTTAACTTATTTTAATTTTACCCCTGTGGGATATACATTCTTCCCACACACATTTGGATCTCTCCTGGGGTACCCTCACACATATTATGCCCTCATTTAATGGATATTTTCACCAAAAAGTGAAGTTTTCAAAAAGTCAGAAAATTGGCTGAAAACGACTTAATATCAAGGACTCATCGGGCGAATCACTCTGGAACTGAAATCGGAATACTCAATGACATTTTCCCCTCTCCGAAAGTCTGAAAAATGATGGAAAAATGACTAAGTCCAAAAAACATTTTTTTCAACTTTTTTCAATTTTACCCCCATGGGATATATATTCTACCCACACACATATGGAACTCTCCTGGGGTACCCTCACACATATTATTCACTCATTTAATGGTTATTTTCACCAAAAAGTGAAGTTTTCAAAAAGTCAGAAAATTGGCTGAAAACGACTTAATATCAAGGACTCATCGGGCGAATCACTCTGGAACTGAAATCGGAATACTCACTGACATTTTCCCCTCTCCGAAAGTCTGAAAAATGATGGAAAAATGACTAAGTCCAAAAAAATTTTTTTTTAACTTTTCTCAATTTTACCCCTGTGGGATATACATTCTACCCACACACATTTGGATCTCTCCTGGGGTACCCTCACACATATTATTCCCTCATTTAATGGATATTTTCACCAAAAAGTGAAGTTTTCAAAAAGTCAGAAAATTGGCTGAAAACGACTTAATATCAAGGACTCATCGGGCGAATCACTCTGGAACTGAAATCGGAGTACTCACTGACATTTTCCCCTCTCCGAAAGTCTGAAAAATGATGGAAAAATGACTAAGACCAAAAAACATTTTTTTCAACTTTTTTCAATTTTACCCCCATGGGATATATATTCTACCCACACACATTTGGAACTCTCCTGGGGTACCCTCACACATATTATTCCCTCATTTAATGGTTATTTTCACCAAAAAATGAAGTTTTCAAAAAGTCAGAAAATTGGCTGAAAACGACTTAATATCAAGGACTCATCGGGCGAATCGCTCTGGAACTGAAATCGGAATGCTCACTGACATTTTTCCCTCTCCAAAAGTCTGAAAAATGATGGAAAAATGACTAAGTCCAAAAAAATTTTTTTTTTACTTTTTTCAATCTTACCCCTGTGGAATATACATTCTACCCACACACATTTGGATCTCTCCTGGGGTACCCTCACACATATTATTCCCTCATTTAATGGATATTTTCACCAAAAAGTGAAGTTTTCAAAAAGTCAGAAAATTGGCTGAAAACGACTTAATATCAAGGACTCATCGGGCGAATCACTCTGGAACTGAAATCGGAGTACTCACTGACATTTTCCCCTCTCCGAAAGTCTGAAAAATGATGGAAAAATGACTAAGACCAAAAAACATTTTTTTCAACTTTTTTCAATTTTTACCCCCATGGGATATATATTCTACCCACACACATTTGGAACTCTCCTGGGGTACCCTCACACATATTATTCCCTCATTTAATGGATATTTTCACCAAAAAGTGAAGTTTTCAAAAAGTCAGAAAATTGGCTGAAAACGACTTAATATCAAGGACTCATCGGGCGAATCGCTCTGGAACTGAAATCGGAATGCTCACTGACATTTTCCCCTCTCCGAAAGTCTGAAAAATGATGGAATAATGACTAAGACCAAAAAAATTTTTTTTTTACTTTTTTCAATTTTACCCCTGTGGGATATACATTCTACCCACACACATTTGGAACTCTCCTGGGGTACCCTCACACATATTATTCCCTCATTTAATGGATATTTTCACCAAAAAGTGAAGTTTTCAAAAAGTCAGAAATTTGGCTGAAAACGACTTAATATCAAGGACTCATCGGGCGAATCACTCTGGAACTGAAATCGGAATACTCACTGACATTTTCCCCTCTCCGAAAGTCTGAAAAATGATGGAATAAATTTTTTTTTAACTTTTTTCAATTTTACCCCCATGGGATATATATTCTACCCACACACATTTGGAACTCTCCTGGGGTACCCTCGCACATATTATTCCCTCATTTAATGGATATTTTCACCAAAAAGTGAAGTTTTCAAAAAGTCAGAAAATTGGCTGAAAACGACTTAATATCAAGGACTCATCGGGCGAATCACTCTGGAACTGAAATCGGAATACTCACTGACATTTTCCCCTCTCCGAAAGTCTGAAAAATGATGGAAAAATGACTAAGTCCAAAAAAATTTTTTTTTAACTTTTCTCACTTTTACCCCTGTGGGATATACATTCTACCCACACACATTTGGATCTCTCCTGGGGTACCCTCACACATATTATTCCCTCATTTAATGGATATTTTCACCAAAAAGTGAAGTTTTCAAAAAGTCAGAAAATTGGCTGAAAACGACTTAATATCAAGGACTCATCGGGCGAATCACTCTGGAACTGAAATCGGAATACTCACTGACATTTTCCCCTCTCCGAAAGTCTGAAAAATGATGGAAAAATGACTAAGTCCAAAAAACATTTTTTTCAACTTTTTTCAATTTTACCCCAGTGGGATATATATTCTACCCACACACATTTGGAACTCTCCTGGGGTACCCTCGCACATATTATTCCCTCATTTAATGGATATTTTCACCAAAAAGAGAAGTTTTCAAAACGTCAGAAAATTGGCTGAAAACGACTTAATATCAAGGACTGATCGGGCGAATCGCTCTGGAACTGAAATCGGAATGCTCACTGACATTTTCCCCTCTCTGAAAGTCTGAAAAATGCTGGAAAAATGACTAAGTCCAAAAAAATTTTTTTTTAACTTATTTTAATTTTACCCCTGTGGGATATACATTCTTCCCACACACATTTGGATCTCTCCTGGGGTACCCTCACACATATTATGCCCTCATTTAATGGATATTTTCACCAAAAAGTGAAGTTTTCAAAAAGTCAGAAAATTGGCTGAAAACGACTTAATATCAAGGACTCATTGGGCGAATCACTTTGGAACTGAAATCGGAATGCTCACTGACATTTTCCCCTCTCTGAAAGTCTGAAAAATGCTGGAAAAATGACTAAGTCCAAAAAATTTTTTTTTTAACTTATTTCAATTTTACCCCTGTGGGATATACATTCTTCCCACACACATTTGGAACTCTCCTGGGGTACCCTCACACATATTATTCCCTCATTTAATGAATATTTTCACCAAAAAGAGAAGTTTTCAAAACGTCAGAAAATTGGCTGAAAACGAATTAATATCAAGGACTCATCGGGCGAATCGCTCTGGAACTGAAATCGGAATGCTCACTGACATTTTCCCCTCTCTGAAAGTCTGAAAAATGCTGGAAAAATGACTAAGTCCAAAAAAATTTTTTTTTAACTTATTTTAATTTTACCCCTGTGGGATAAACATTCTTCCCACACACATTTGGATCTCTCCTGGGGTACCCTCACACATATTATGCCCTCATTTAATGGATATTTTCACCAAAAAGTGAAGTTTTCAAAAAGTCAGAAAATTGGCTGAAAACGACTTAATATCAAGGACTCATCGGGCGAATCACTCTGGAACTGAAATCGGAGTACTCACTGACATTTTCCCCTCTCCGAAAGTCTGAAAAATGATGGAAAAATGACTAAGACCAAAAAAATTTTTTTTTTACTTTTTTCAATTTTACCCCTGTGGGATATACATTCTACCCACACACATTTGGAACTCTCCTGGGGTACCCTCACACATATTATTCCCTCATTTAATGGATATTTTCACCAAAAAGTGAAGTTTTCAAAAAGTCAGAAATTTGGCAGAAAACGACTTAATATCAAGGACTCATCGGGCGAATCACTCTGGAACTGAAATCGGAATACTCACTGACATTTTCCCCTCTCCGAAAGTCTGAAAAATGATGGAATAATGACTAAGTCCAAAAAAATTTTTTTTAAACTTTTTTCAATTTTACCCCTGTGGGATATACATTCTACCCACACACATTTGGATCTCTCCTGGGGTACACTCACACATATTATTCCCTCATTTAATGGATATTTTCACCAAAAAGTGAAGTTTTCAAAAAGTCAGAAAATTGGCTGAGAATGACTTAATATCAAGGATTCATCGGGCGAATCGCTCTGGAACTGAAATCGGAATACTCACTGACATTTTCCCCTCTCCGAAAGTCTGAAAAATGATGGAAAAATGACTAAGTCCAAAAAACATTTTTTTCAACTTTTTTCAATTTTACCCCAGTGGGATATATATTCTACCCACACACATTTGGAACTCTCCTGGGGTACCCTCGCACATATTATTCCCTCATTTAATGGATATTTTCACCAAAAAGTGAAGTTTTCAAAAAGTCAGAAAATTGGCTGAAAACGACTTAATATCAAGGATTCATCGGGCGAATCACTCTGGAACTGAAATCGGAATACTCACTGACATTTTCCCCTCTCCGAAAGTCTGAAAAATGATGGAAAAATGACTAAGTCCAAAAAAATTTTTTTTAAACTTTTTTCAATTTTATCCCTGTGGGATATACATTATACCCACACACATTTGGATCTCTCCAGGGGTACCCTCAGACATATTTTTCCCTCATTTAATGGATATTTTCACCAAAAAGTGAAGTTTTCAAAAAGTCAGAAAATTGGCTGAAAACGACTTAATATCAAGGACTCATCGGGCGAATCACTCTGGAACTGAAATCGGAATACTCAATGACATTTTCCCCTCTCCGAAAGTCTGAAAAATGATGGAAAAATGACTAAGTCCAAAAAACATTTTTTTCAACTTTTTTCAATTTTACCCCCATGGGATATGTATTCTACCCACACACATTTGGAACTCTCCTGGGGTACCCTCACACATATTATTCACTCATTTAATGGTTATTTTCACCAAAAAGTGAAGTTTTCAAAAAGTCAGAAAATTGGCTGAAAACGACTTAATATCAAGGACTCATTGGGCGAATCACTTTGGAACTGAAATCGGAATGCTCACTGACATTTTCCCCTCTCTGAAAGTCTGAAAAATGCTGGAAAAATGACTAAGTCCAAAAAATTTTTTTTTTAACTTATTTCAATTTTACCCCTGTGGGATATACATTCTTCCCACACACATTTGGAACTCTCCTGGGGTACCCTCACACATATTATTCCCTCATTTAATGAATATTTTCACCAAAAAGAGAAGTTTTCAAAACGTCAGAAAATTGGCTGAAAACGAATTAATATCAAGGACTCATCGGGCGAATCGCTCTGGAACTGAAATCGGAATGCTCACTGACATTTTCCCCTCTCTGAAAGTCTGAAAAATGCTGGAAAAATGACTAAGTCCAAAAAAATTTTTTTTTAACTTATTTTAATTTTACCCCTGTGGGATAAACATTCTTCCCACACACATTTGGATCTCTCCTGGGGTACCCTCACACATATTATGCCCTCATTTAATGGATATTTTCACCAAAAAGTGAAGTTTTCAAAAAGTCAGAAAATTGGCTGAAAACGACTTAATATCAAGGACTCATCGGGCGAATCACTCTGGAACTGAAATCGGAATACTCACTGACATTTTCCCCTCTCCGAAAGTCTGAAAAATGATGGAAAAATGACTAAGTCCAAAAAAATTTTTTTTTAACTTTTCTCAATTTTACCCCTGTGGGATATACATTCTACCCACACACATTTGGATCTCTCCTGGGGTACCCTCACACATATTATTCCCTCATTTAATGGATATTTTCACCAAAAAGTGAAGTTTTCAAAAAGTCAGAAAATTGGCTGAAAACGACTTAATATCAAGGACTCATCGGGCGAATCACTCTGGAACTGAAATCGGAGTACTCACTGACATTTTCCCCTCTCCGAAAGTCTGAAAAATGATGGAAAAATGACTAAGACCAAAAAACATTTTTTTCAACTTTTTTCAATTTTACCCCCATGGGATATATATTCTACCCACACACATTTGGAACTCTCCTGGGGTACCCTCACACATATTATTCCCTCATTTAATGGTTATTTTCACCAAAAAATGAAGTTTTCAAAAAGTCAGAAAATTGGCTGAAAACGACTTAATATCAAGGACTCATCGGGCGAATCGCTCTGGAACTGAAATCGGAATGCTCACTGACATTTTTCCCTCTCCAAAAGTCTGAAAAATGATGGAAAAATGACTAAGTCCAAAAAATTTTTTTTTTTACTTTTTTCAATCTTACCCCTGTGGAATATACATTCTACCCACACACATTTGGATCTCTCCTGGGGTACCCTCACACATATTATTCCCTCATTTAATGGATATTTTCACCAAAAAGTGAAGTTTTCAAAAAGTCAGAAAATTGGCTGAAAACGACTTAATATCAAGGACTCATCGGGCGAATCACTCTGGAACTGAAATCGGAGTACTCACTGACATTTTCCCCTCTCCGAAAGTCTGAAAAATGATGGAAAAATGACTAAGACCAAAAAACATTTTTTTCAACTTTTTTCAATTTTACCCCCATGGGATATATATTCTACCCACACACATTTGGAACTCTCCTGGGGTACCCTCACACATATTATTCCCTCATTTAATGGATATTTTCACCAAAAAGTGAAGTTTTCAAAAAGTCAGAAAATTGTCTGAAAACGACTTAATATCAAGGACTCATCGGGCGAATCGCTCTGGAACTGAAATCGGAATGCTCACTGACATTTTCCCCTCTCCGAAAGTCTGAAAAATGATGGAAAAATGACTAAGACCAAAAAAATTTTTTTTTTACTTTTTTCAATTTTACCCCTGTGGGATATACATTCTACCCACACACATTTGGAACTCTCCTGGGGTACCCTCACACATATTATTCCCTTATTTAATGGATATTTTCACCAAAAAGTGAAGTTTTCAAAAAGTCAGAAATTTGGCTGAAAACGACTTAATATCAAGGACTCATCGGGCGAATCACTCTGGAACTGAAATCGGAATACTCACTGACATTTTCCCCTCTCCGAAAGTCTGAAAAATGATGGAATAAATTTTTTTTTAACTTTTTTCAATTTTACCCCTGTGGGATATACATTCTACCCAAACACATTTGGATCTCTCCTGGGGTACCCTCACACATATTATTCCCTCATTTAATGGATATTTTCACCAAAAAGTGAAGTTTTCAAAAAGTCAGAAAATTGGCTGAAAACGACTTAATATCAAGGACTCATCGGGCGAATCACTCTGGAACTGAAATCGGAATACTAAATGACATTTTCCCCTCTCCGAAAGTCTGAAAAATAATGGAAAAATGACTAAGTCCAAAAAATTTTTTTTTAAACTTTTTTCAATTTTTCCCCCATGGGATATATATTCTACCCACACACATTTGGAACTCTCCTGGGGTACCCTCACACATATTATTCCCTCATTTAATGGATATTTTCACCAAAAAGTGAAGTTTTCAAAAAGTCAGAAAATTGGCTGAAAACGACTTTATATCAAGGACTTATCGGGCGAATCGCTCTGGAACTGAAATCTGAATGCTCACTGACATTTTCCCCTCTCCGAAAGTCTGAAAAATGATGGAAAAATGACTAAGTCCAAAAAAATTTTTTTAAACTTTTTTCAATTTTACCCCCATGGGATATATATTCTACCCACACACATTTGGAACTCTCCTGGGGTACCCTCACACATATTATTCCCTCATTTAATGGATATTTTCACCAAAAAGTGAAGTTTTCAAAAAGTCAGAAAATTGGCTGAAAACGACTTAATATCAAGGACTCATCGTGCGAATCACTCTGGAACTGAAATCGGAATGCTCACTGACATTTTCCCCTCTCCGAAAGTCTGAAAAATGATGGAAAAATGACTAAGTCCAAAAAAATTTTTTTAAACTTTTTTCAATTTTACCCCCATGGGATATATATTCTACCCACACACATTTGGATCTCTCCCGGGGTACCCTCACACATATTATTCCCTCATTTAATGGATATTTTCACCAAAAAGTAAAGTTTTCAAAAAGTCAGAAAATTGGCTGAAAACGACTTAATATCAAGGACTCATCAGGCGAATCACTCTGGAACTGAAATCGGAATACTCACTGACATTTTCCCCTCTCCGAAAGTCTGAAAAATGATGGAAAAATGACTAAGTCCAAAAAAATTTTTTTTTAACTTTTTTCAATTTTACCCCTGTGGGATATACATTCTACCCACACACATTTGGATCTCTCCTGGGGTACCCTCACACATATTATTCCCTCATTTAATGGATATTTTCACCAAAAAGTGAAGTTTTCAAAAAGTCAGAAAATTGGCTGAAAACGACTTAATATCAAGGACTCATCGCGCGAATCACTCTGGAACTGAAATCGGAGTACTCACTAACATTTTCCCCTCTCCGAAAGTCTGAAAAATGATGGAAAAATGACTAAGACCAAAAAACATTTTTTTCAACTTTTTTCAATTTTACCCCTATGGGATATATATTCTACCCACACACATTTGGAACTCTCCTGGGGTACCCTCACACATATTATTCCCTCATTTAATGGTTATTTTCACCAAAAAATGAAGTTTTCAAAAAGTCAGAAAATTGGCTGAAAACGACTTAATATCAAGGACTCATCGGGCGAATCGCTCTGGAACTGAAATCGGAATGCTCACTGACATTTTTCCCTCTCCGAAAGTCTGAAAAATAATGGAAAAATGACTAAGTCCAAAAAAATTTTTTTTAAACTTTTTTCAATTTTTCCCCCATGGGATATATATTCTACCCACACACATTTGGAACTCTCCTGGGGTACCCTCACACATATTATTCCCTCATTTAATGGATATTTTCAATAAAAAGTGAAGTTTTCAAAAAGTCAGAAAATTGGCTGAAAACGACTTTATATCAAGGACTCATCGGGCGAATCGCTCTGGAACTGAAATCGGAATGCTCACTGACATTTTCCCCTCTCCGAAAGTCTGAAAAATGATGGAAAAATGACTAAGTCCAAAAAACATTTTTTTCAACTTTTTTCAATTTTACCCCCATGGGATATATATTCTACCCACACACATTTGGATCTCTCCTGGGGTACCCTCACACATATTATTCCCTCATTTAATGGTTATTTTCACCAAAAAGTGAAGTTTTCAAAAAGTCAGAAAATTGGCTGAAAACGACTTAATATCAAGGACTCATCGTGCGAATCACTCTGGAACTGAAATCGGAATGCTCACTGACATTTTCCCCTCTCCGAAAGTCTGAAAAATGATGGAAAAATGACTAAGTCCAAAAAAATTTTTTTAAACTTTTTTCAATTTTACCCCCATGGGATATATATTCTACCCACACACATTTGGAACTCTCCTGGGGTACCCTCACACATATTATTCCCTCATTTAATGAATATTTTCACCAAAAAGAGAAGTTTTCAAAACGTCAGAAAATTGGCTGAAAAGGACTTAATATCAAGGACTCATCGGGCGAATCGCTCTGGAACTGAAATCGGAATGCTCACTGACATTTTCCCCTCTCTGAAAGTCTGAAAAATGCTGGAAAAATGACTAAGTCCAAAAAATTTTTTTTTTAACTTATTTTAATTTTACCCCTGTGCTATATACATTCTTCCCACACACATTTGGATCTCTCCTGGGGTACCCTCACACATATTATGCCCTCATTTAATGGATATTTTCACCAAAAAGTGAAGTTTTCAAAAAGTCAGAAAATTGGCTGAAAACGACTTAATATGAAGGAGTCATCGGGCGAATCACTCTGGAACTGAAATCGGAATACTCACTGACATTTTCCCCTCTCCGAAAGTCTGAAAAATGATGGAAAAATGACTAAGACAAAAAAACATTTTTTTCAACTTTTTTCAATTTTACCCCCATGGGATATATATTCTACCCACACACATTTGGAACTCTCCTGGGGTACCCTCACACATATTATTCCCTCATTTAATGGATATTTTCACCAAAAAGTGAAGTTTTCAAAAAGTCAGAAATTTGGCTGAAAACGACTTAATATCAAGGACTCATCGGGCGAATCACTCTGGAACTGAAATCGGAATACTCACTGACATTTTCCCCTCTCCGAAAGTCTGAAAAATGATGGAATAAATTTTTTTTTTACTTTTTTCAATTTTACCCCTGTGGGATATACATTCTACCCATACACATTTGGATCTCTCCTGGGGTACCCTCACATATATTATTCCCTCATTTAATGGATATTTTCACCAAAAAGTGAAGTTTTCAAAAAGTCAGAAAATTGGCTGAAAATGACTTAATATCAAGGACTCATCGGGCGAATCGCTCTGGAACTGAAATCGGAATACTCACTGACATTTTCCCCTCTCCGAAAGTCTGAAAAATGATGGAATAAATTTTTTTTTAACTTTTTTCAATTTTACCCCTGTGGGATATACATTCTACCCACACACATTTGGATCTCTCCTGGGGTACCCTCACACATATTATTCCCTCATTTAATGGATATTTTCACCAAAAAGTGAAGTTTTCAAAAAGTCAGAAAATTGGCTGAAAACGACTTAATATCAAGGACTCATCGGGCGAATCACTCTGGAACTGAAATCGGAATACTAAATGACATTTTCCCCTCTCCGAAAGTCTGAAAAATGATGGAAAAATGACTAAGTCCAAAAAACATTTTTTTCAACTTTTTTCAATTTTACCCCCATGGGATATATATTCTACCCACACACATTTGGAACTCTCCTGGGGTACCCTCACACATATTATTCACTCATTTAATGGTTATTTTCACCAAAAAGTGAAGTTTTCAAAAAGTCAGAAAATTGGATGAAAACGACTTAATATCAAGGACTCATCGGGCGAATCGCTCTGGAACTGAAATCGGAATGCTCACTGACATTTTCCCCTCTCTGAAAGTCTGAAAAATGCTGGAAAAATGACTAAGTCCAAAAAAATTTTTTTTTTAACTTATTTCAATTTTACCCCTGTGGGATATACATTCTTCCCACACACATTTGGATCTCTCCTGGGGTACCCTCACACATATTATGCCCTCATTTAATGGATATTTTCACCAAAAAGTGAAGTTTTCAAAAAGTCAGAAAATTGG
Organism: Phyllobates terribilis; assembly: GCF_046119375.1. Classification (NCBI taxonomy): domain Eukaryota; kingdom Metazoa; phylum Chordata; class Amphibia; order Anura; family Dendrobatidae; genus Phyllobates; species Phyllobates terribilis. The sequence goes on along the minus strand of NW_027362873.1, from coordinate 4,753,954 downwards.
CTGAAAACGACTTAATATCAAGGACTCATCGGGCGAATCACTCTGGAACTGAAATCGGAATACTCACTGACATTTTTCCCTCTCCGAAAGTCTGAAAAATAATGGAAAAATGACTAAGTCCAAAAAATTTTTTTTTAAACTTTTTTCAATTTTTCCCCCATGGGATATATATTCTACCCACACACATTTGGAACTCTCCTGGGGTACCCTCACACATATTATTCCCTCATTTAATGGATATTTTCACCAAAAAGTGAAGTTTTCAAAAAGTCAGAAAATTGGCTGAAAACGACTTTATATCAAGGACTCATCGGGCGAATCGCTCTGGAACTGAAATCGGAATGCTCACTGACATTTTACCCTCTCCGAAAGTCTGAAAAATGATGGAAAAATGACTAAGTCCAAAAAATATTTTTTTCAACTTTTTTCAATTTTACCCCCATGGGATATATATTCTACCCACACACATTTGGAACTCTCCTGGGGTACCCTCACACATATTATTCCCTCATTTAATGGTTATTTTCACCAAAAAGTGAAGTTTTCAAAAAGTCAGAAAATTGGCTGAAAACGACTTAATATCACGGACTCATCGTGCGAATCACTCTGGAACTGAAATCGGAATGCTCACTGACATTTTCCCCTCTCCGAAAGTCTGAAAAATGATGGAAAAATGACTAAGTCCAAAAAATTTTTTTTAAACTTTTTTCAATTTTACCCCCATGGGATATATATTCTACCCACACACATTTGGAACTCTCCTGGGGTACCCTCACACATATTATTCCCTCATTTAATGAATATTTTCACCAAAAAGTGAAGTTTTCAAAACGTCAGAAAATTGGCTGAAAACGACTTAATATCAAGGACTCATCGGGCGAATCGCTCTGGAACTGAAATCGGAATGCTCACTGACATTTTCCCCTCTCTGAAAGTCTGAAAAATGCTGGAAAAATGACTAAGTCCAAAAAAATTTTTTTTTAACTTATTTCAATTTTACCCCTGTGGGATATACATTCTTCCCACACACATTTGGATCTCTCCTGGGGTACCCTCACACATAATGTGCCCTCATTTAATGGATATTTTCACCAGAAAGTGAAGTTTTCAAAAAGTCAGAAAATTGGCTGAAAACGACTTAATATCAAGGACTCATCGGGCGAATCGCTCTGGAACTGAAATCGGAATGCTCACTGACATTTTTCCCTCTCCAAAAGTCTGAAAAATGATGGAAAAATGACTAAGTCCAAAAAAATTTTTTTTAAACTTTTTTCAATTTTACCCCTGTGGGATATACATTCTACCCACACACATTTGGATCTCTCCCGGGGTACCCTCACACATATTATTCCCTCATTTAATGGATATTTTCACCAAAAAGTGAAGTTTTCAAAAAGTCAGAAAATTGGCTGAAAACGACTTAATATCAAGGACTCATCAGGCGAATCACTCTGGAACTGAAATCGGAATACTCACTGACATTTTCCCCTCTCCGAAAGTCTGAAAAATGATGGAAAAATGACTAAGTCCAAAAAAATTTTTTTTTAACTTTTTTCAATTTTACCCCTGTGGGATATACATTCTACCCACACACATTTGGATCTCTCCTGGGGTACCCTCACACATATTATTCCCTCATTTAATGGATATTTTCACCAAAAAGTGAAGTTTTCAAAAAGTCAGAAAATTGGCTGAAAACGACTTAATATCAAGGACTCATCGGGCGAATCACTCTGGAACTGAAATCGGAGTACTCACTAACATTTTCCCCTCTCCGAAAGTCTGAAAAATGATGGAAAAATGACTAAGACCAAAAAACATTTTTTTTAACTTTTTTCAATTTTACCCCCATGGGATATATATTCTACCCACACACATTTGGAACTCTCCTGGGGTACCCTCACACATATTATTCCCTCATTTAATGGTTATTTTCACCAAAAATTGAAGTTTTCAAAAAGTCAGAAAATTGGCTGAAAACGACTTAATATCAAGGACTCAGCGGGCGAATCGCTCTGGAACTGAAATCGGAATGCTCACTGACATTTTCCCCTCTCCGAAAGTCTGAAAAATGATGGAAAAATGACTAAGTCCAAAAAATTTTTTTTAAACTTTTTTCAATTTTACCCCTGTGGGATATACATTCTACCCACACACATTTGGATCTCTCCTTGGGTAACCTCACACATATTATTTCCTCATTTAATGGATATTTTCACCAAAAAGTGAAGTTTTCAAAAAATCAGAAAATTGGCTGAAAACGACTTAATATCAAGGACTCATCGGGCGAAACACTCTGGAACTGAAATCGGAATATTCACTGACATTTTAACATCTCCGAAAGTCTGAAAAATGATGGAAAAATGACTAAGTCCAAAAAACATTTTTTTCAACTTTTTTCAATTTTACCCCCGTGGGATATATATTCTACCCACACATATTTGGAACTCTCCTGGGGTACCCTTGCACATATTATTCCCTCATTTATTGGATATTTTCACCAAAAAGTGAAGTTTTCAAAAAGTCAGAAAATTGGCTGAAAACGACTTAATATCAAGGACTCATCGCGCGAATCACTCTGGAACTAAAATCGGAATGCTCACTGACATTTTCCCCTCTCCAAAAGTCTGAAAAATGATGGAAAAATGACTAAGTCCAAAAAAAATTTTTTTTTTACTTTTTTCAATTTTACCCCCATGGGATATATATTCTACCCACACACATTTGGATCTCTCCTGGGGTACCCTCACACATATTATTTCCTCATTTAATGGATATTTTCACCAAAAAGTGAAGTTTTCAAAAAGTCAGAAAATTGGCTGAAAACGACTTAATATCAAGGACTCATCGGGCGAAACACTCTGGAACTGAAATCGGAATACTCACTGATATTTTCCCCTCTCCGAAAGTCTGAAAAATGATGGAAAAATGACTAAGTCCAAAAAACATTTTTTTCAATTTTACCCCCGTGGGATATATATTCTACCCACACACATTTGGATCTCTCCTGGGGTACCCTCACACATATTATTTCCTCATTTAATGGATATTTTCACCAAAAAGTGAAGTTTTCAAAAAGTCAAAATTGGCTATAAACGACCTAATATCAAGGACTCATCGGGCGAATCGCTCTGGAACTGAAATCGGAATGCTCACTGACATTTTTCCCTCTCCGAAAGTCTGAAAAATGATGGAAAAATGACTAAGTCCAAAAAAAATTTTTTTAAAACTTTTTTCAATTTTACCCCCGTGGGATATACATTCTACCCACACACATTATGAACTCTCCTGGGGTACCCTCACACATATTATTCCCTCATTTATTGTATATTTTCACCAAAAAGTGAAGTTTTCAAAAAGTCAGAAAATTGGCTGAAAGCGACTTAACATCAAGGACTCATCGGGAGAATCACTCTGGAACTGAAATCGGAATACTCACTGACATTTTTCCCTCTCCGAAAGTCTGAAAAATGATGGAAAAATGACTAAGTCCAAAAAAATTTTTTTTTTACTTTTTTCAATTTTACCCCTGTGGGATATACATACTACCCACACACATTTGGATCTCTCCTGGGGTACCCTCACACATATTATTCCCTCATTTAATGGATATTTTCACCAAAAAGTGAAGTTTTCAAATCTCAGAAAATTGGCTGAAAACGACTTAATATCAAGGACTGATCGGGCGAATGACTCTGGAACTGAAATCGGAATGCTCACTGACATTTTTCCCTCTCCGAAAGTCTGAAAAATGATGGAAAAATGACTAAGTCCAAAAAACATTTTTTTCAACTTTTTTCAATTTTACCCCCGTGGATTATATATTCTACCCACACACATTTGGATCTCTCCTGGGGTACCCTCACACATATTATTCCCTCATTTAATGGATATTTTCACCAAAAAGTGAAGTTTCAAAAAGTCAGAAAATTGGCTGAAAACGACTTAATATCAAGGACTCATCGGGTGAATCGCTCTGGAACTGAAATCGGAATGCTCACTGACATTTTCCCCTCTCCGAAAGTCTGAAAAATGATGGAAAAATGACTAAGTCCAAAAAATTTTTTTTTTTACTTTTTTCAATTTTACCCCTGTGGGATATACATTCTACCCACACACATTTGGATCTCTCCTTGGGTAACCTCACACATATTATTTCCTCATTTAATGGATATTTTCACCAAAAAGTGAAGTTTTCAAAAAATCAGAAAATTGGCTGAAAACGACTTAATATCAAGGACTCATCGGGCGAAACACTCTGGAACTGAAATCGGAATATTCACTGACATTTTAACATCTCCGAAAGTCTGAAAAATGATGGAAAAATGACTAAGTCCAAAAAACATTTTTTTCAACTTTTTTCAATTTTACACCAGTGGGATATATATTCTACCCACACATATTTGGAACTCTCCTGGGGTACCCTCGCACATATTATTCCCTCATTTAATGGATATTTTCACCAAAAAGTGAAGTTTTCAAAAAGTCAGAAAATTGGCTGAAAACGACTTAATATCAAGGACTCATCGGGCGAAACACTCTGGAACTGAAATCGGAATACTCACTGATATTTTCCCCTCTCCGAAATTCTGAAAAATGATGGAAAAATGACTAAGTCCAAAAAACATTTTTTTCAATTTTACCCCCGTGGGATATATATTCTACCCACACACATTTGGAACTCTCCTGGGGTACCCTCGCATATATTATGCCCTAATTTAATGGATATTTTCACCAAAAAGTGAAGTTTTCAAAAAGTCAAAATTGGCTATAAACGACCTAATATCAAGGACTCATCGGGCGAATCGCTCTGGAACTGAAATCGGAATGCTCACTGACATTTTTCCCTCTCCGAAAGTCTGAAAAATGATGGAAAAATGACTAAGTCCAAAAAAAATTTTTTTAAAACTTTTTTCAATTTTACCCCCGTGGGATATACATTCTACCCACACACATTATGAACTCTCCTGGGGTACCCTCACGCATATTATTCCCTCATTTAATGTATATTTTCACCAAAAAGTGAAGTTTTCAAAAAGTCAGAAAATTGGCTGAAAGCGACTTAACATCAAGGACTCATCGGGAGAATCACTCTGGAACTGAAATCGGAATACTCACTGACATTTTCCCCTCTCCGAAAGTCTGAAAAATGATGGAAAAATGACTAAGTCCAAAAAACATTTTTTTCAACTTTTTTCAATTTTACCCCCGTGGGATATATATTCTACCCACACATATTTGGAACTCTCCTGGGGTACCCTCGCACATATTATTCCCTCATTTAATGGATATTTTCACCAAAAAGTGAAGTTTTCAAAAAGTCAGAAAATTGGCTGAAAACGACTTAATATCAAGGACTCATCGCGCGAATCACTCTGGAACTGAAATCGGAATGCTCACTGACATTTTCCCCTCTCCAAAAGTCTGAAAAATGATGGAAAAATGACTAAGTCCAAAACAAATTTCTTTTTTACTTTTTTCAATTTTACCCCCATGGGATATATATTCTACCCACACACATTTGGATCTCTCCTGGGGTACCCTCACACATATTATTTCCTCATTTAATGGATATTTTCACCAAAAAGTGAAGTTTTCAAAAAGTCAGAAAATTGGCTGAAAACGACTTAATATCAAGGACTCATCGGGCGAAACACTCTGGAACTGAAATCGGAATACTCACTGATATTTTCCCCTCTCCGAAAGTCTGAAAAATGATGGAAAAATGACTAAGTCCAAAAAACATTTTTTTCAATTTTACCCCCGTGGGATATATATTCTACCCACACACATTTGGAACTCTCCTGGGGTACCCTCGCATATATTATGCCCTAATTTAATGGATATTTTCACCAAAAAGTGAAGTTTTCAAAAAGTCAAAATTGGCTATAAACGACCTAATATCAAGGACTCATCGGGCGAATCACTCTGGAACTGAAATCGGAATACTCACTGACATTTTCCCCTCTTCGAAAGTCTGAAAAATGATGGAAAAATGAGTAAGTCCAAAAAAATTTTTTTTTTACTTTTTTCAATTTTACCACTGTGGGATATACATTCTACCCACACACATTTGGATCTCTCCTGGGGTACTCTCACACATATTATTCCCTCATTTAATGGATATTTTCACCAAAAAGTGAAGTTTTCAAATCTCAGAAAATTGGCTGAAAACTACTTAATATCAAGGACTGATCGGGCGAATGACTCTGGAACTGAAATCGGAATGCTCACTGACATTTTTCCCTCTCCGAAAGTCTGAAAAATGATGGAAAAATGACTAAGTCCAAAAAACATTTTTTTCAACTTTTTTCAATTTTACCCCCGTGGATTATATATTCTACCCACACACATTTGGATCTCTCCTGGGGTACCCTCACACATATTATTCCCTCATTTAATGGATATTTTCACCAAAAAGTGAAGTTTCAAAAAGTCAGAAAATTGGCTGAAAACGACTTAATATCAAGGACTCATCGGGTGAATCGCTCTGGAACTGAAATCGGAATGCTCACTGACATTTTCCCCTCTCCGAAAGTCTGAAAAATGATGGAAAAATGACTAAGTCCAAAAAATTTTTTTTTTTACTTTTTTCAATTTTACCCCTGTGGGATATACATTCTACCCACACACATTTGGAACTCTCCTGGGGTACCCTCGCACATATTATTCCCTCATTTAATGGATATTTTCACCAAAAAGTGAAGTTTTCAAAAAGTCAGAAAATTTTCTGAAAACGACTTAATATCAAGGACTCATCCAGCGAATCACTCTGGAACTGAAATCAGAATACTCACTGACATTTTCCCCTCTCCGAAAGTCTGAAAAATGATGGAAAAATGACTAAGTCCAAAAAAAATTTTTTTAAAACTTTTTTCAATTTTACCCCCATGGGATATATATTCTACCCACACACATTTGGAACTCTCCTGGGGTACCCTCGCATATATTATGCCCTAATTTAATGGATATTTTCACCAAAAAGTGAAGTTTTCAAAAAGTCAAAATTGGCTATAAACGACCTAATATCAAGGACTCATCGGTCGAATCGCTCTGGAACTGAAATCGGAATGCTCACTGACATTTTTCCCTCTCCGAAAGTCTGAAAAATGATGGAAAAATGACTAAGTCCAAAAAAAATTTTTTTAAAACTTTTTTCAATTTTACCCCCGTGGGATATACATTCTACCCACACACATTATGAACTCTCCTGGGGTACCCTCACACATATTATTCCCTCATTTATTGTATATTTTCACCAAAAAGTGAAGTTTTCAAAAAGTCAGAAAATTGGCTGAAAGCGACTTAACATCAAGGACTCATCGGGAGAATCACTCTGGAACTGAAATCGGAATACTCACTGACATTTTCCCCTCTCCGAAAGTCTGAAAAATGATGGAAAAATGACTAAGTCCAAAAAATTTTTTTTTTTACTTTTTTCAATTTTACCACTGTGGGATATACATTCTACCCACACACATTTGGATCTCTCCTGGGGTACTCTCACACATATTATTCCCTCATTTAATGGATATTTTCACCAAAAAGTGAAGTTTTCAAATCTCAGAAAATTGGCTGAAAACGACTTAATATCAAGGACTGATCGGGCGAATGACTCTGGAACTGAAATCGGAATGCTCACTGACATTTTTCCCTCTCCGAAAGTCTGAAAAATGATGGAAAAATGACTAAGTCCAAAAAACATTTTTTTCAACTTTTTTCAATTTTACCCCCGTGGATTATATATTCTACCCACACACATTTGGATCTCTCCTGGGGTACCCTCACACATATTATTCCCTCATTTAATGGATATTTTCACCAAAAAGTGAAGTTTCAAAAAGTCAGAAAATTGGCTGAAAACGACTTAATATCAAGGACTCATCGGGTGAATCGCTCTGGAACTGAAATCGGAATGCTCACTGACATTTTCCCCTCTCCGAAAGTCTGAAAAATGATGGAAAAATGACTAAGTCCAAAAAATTTTTTTTTTTACTTTTTTCAATTTTACCCCTGTGGGATATACATTCTACCCACACACATTTGGATCTCTCCTTGGGTAACCTCACACATATTATTTCCTCATTTAATGGATATTTTCACCAAAAAGTGAAGTTTTCAAAAAATCAGAAAATTGGCTGAAAACGACTTAATATCAAGGACTCATCGGGCGAAACACTCTGGAACTGAAATCGGAATATTCACTGACATTTTAACATCTCCGAAAGTCTGAAAAATGATGGAAAAATGACTAAGTCCAAAAAACATTTTTTTCAATTTTACCCCCGTGCGATATATATTCTACCCACACACATTTGGAACTCTCCTGGGGTACCCTCGCATATATTATGCCCTAATTTAATGGATATTTTCACCAAAAAGTGAAGTTTTCAAAAAGTCAAAATTGGCTATAAACGACCTAATATCAAGGACTCATCGGGCGAATCGCTCTGGAACTGAAATCGGAATGCTCACTGACATTTTTCCCTCTCCGAAAGTCTGAAAAATGATGGAAAAATGACTAAGTCCAAAATAAAATTTTTTTAAAACTTTTTTCAATTTTACCCCCGTGGGATATACATTCTACCCACACACATTATGAACTCTCCTGGGGTACCCTCACGCATATTATTCCCTCATTTAATGTATATTTTCACCAAAAAGTGAAGTTTTCAAAAAGTCAGAAAATTGGCTGAAAACGACTTAATATCAAGGACTCATCGGGCGAATCACTCTGGAACTGAAATCGGAATACTCACTGACATTTTCCCCTCTTCGAAAGTCTGAAAAATGATGGAAAAATGAGTAAGTCCAAAAAAAATTTTTTTCAACTTTTTTCAATTTTACCCCCGTGGGATATATATTCTACCCACACACATTTGGAACTCTCCTGGGGTACCCTCGCACATATTATTCCCTCATTTAATGGATATTTTCACCAAAAAGTGAAGTTTTCAAAAAGTCAGAAAATTGGCTGAAAACGACTTAATATCAAGGACTCATAGCGCGAATCACTCTGGAACTGAAATCGGAATGCTCACTGACATTTTTCCCTCTCCGAAAGTCTGAAAAATGATGGAAAAATGACTAAGTCCAAAAAACATTTTTTTCAACTTTTTTCAATTTTACCCCCGTGGATTATATATTCTACCCACACACATTTGGATCTCTCCTGGGGTACCCTCACACATATTATTCCCTCATTTAATGGATATTTTCACCAAAAAGTGAAGTTTCAAAAAGTCAGAAAATTGGCTGAAAACGACTTAATATCAAGGACTCATCGGGTGAATCGCTCTGGAACTGAAATCGGAATGCTCACTGACATTTTCTCCTCTCCGAAAGTCTGAAAAATGATGGAAAAATGAATAAGTCCAAAAAATTTTTTTTTTTACTTTTTTCAATTTTACCCCTGTGGGATATACATTCTACCCACACACATTTGGATCTCTCCTTGGGTAACCTCACACATATTATTTCCTCATTTAATGGATATTTTCACCAAAAAGTGAAGTTTTGAAAAAGTCAGAAAATTGGCTGAAAACGACTTAATATCAAGGACTCATCGGGCGAAACACTCTGGAACTGAAATCGGAATATTCACTGACATTTTACCCTCTCCGAAAGTCTGAAAAATGATGGAAAAATGACTAAGTCCAAAAAACATTTTTTTCAACTTTTTTCAATTTTACCCCCATGGGATATATATTCTACCCACACACATTTGGATCTCTCCTGGGGTACCCTCACACATATTATTTCCTCATTTAATGGATATTTTCACCAAAAAGTGAAGTTTTCAAAAAGTCAGAAAATTGGCTGAAAACGACTTAACATCAAGGACTCATCGGGCGAAACACTCTGGAACTGAAATCGGAATACTCACTGATATTTTCCCCTCTCCGAAAGTCTGAAAAATGATGGAAAAATGACTAAGTCCAAAAAACATTTTTTTCAATTTTACCCCCGTGGGATATATGTTCTACCCACACACATTTGGAACTCTCCTGTGGTACCCACGCACATATTATTCCCTCATTTAATGGATATTTTCACCAAAAAGTGAAGTTTTCAAAAAGTCAAAATTGGCTATAAACGACCTAATATCAAGGACTCACCGGGCGAATCGCTCTGGAACTGAAATCGGAATGCTCACTGACATTTTTCCCTCTCCGAAAGTCTGAAAAATGATGGAAAAATGACTAAGTCCAAAAAAAATTTTTTTAAAACTTTTTTCAATTTTACCCCCGTGGGATATACATTCTACCCACACACATTATGAACTCTCCTGGGGTACCCTCACGCATATTATTCCCTCATTTAATGTATATTTTCACCAAAAAGTGAAGTTTTCAAAAAGTCAGAAAATTGGCTGAAAGCGACTTAACATCAAGGACTCATCGGGAGAATCACTCTGGAACTGAAATCGGAATACTCACTGACATTTTCCCCTCTCCGAAAGTCTGAAAAATGATGGAAAAATGACTAAGTCCAAAAAACATTTTTTTCAACTTTTTTCAATTTTACCCCCGTGGGATATATATTCTACCCACACACATTTGGAACTCTCCTGGGGTACACTCACACATATTATTCCCTCATTTAATGGATATTTTCACCAAAAAGTGAAGTTTTCAAAAAGTCAGAAAATTGGCTGAAAACGACTTAATATCAAGGACTGATCGGGCGAATCGCTCTGGAACTGAAATCGGAATGCTCACCGACATTTTTCCCTCTCCGAAAGTCTGAAAAATGATGGAAAAATGACTAAGTCCAAAAAAATTTTTTTCAACTTTTTTCAATTTTACCCCCGTGGATTATATATTCTACCCACACACATTTGGAACTCTCCTGGCGTACCCTCGCACATATTATTCCCTCATTTAATGGATATTTTCACCAAAAAGTGAAGTTTTCAAAAAGTCAGAAAATTAGTTGAAAACGACTTAATATCAAGGACTCATCAGGGCAAATCGCTCTGGAACTGAAATCGGAATGCTCACTGACATTTTCCCCTCTCCGAAAGTCTGAAAAATGATGGAAAAATGACTAAGTCCAAAAAAATTTTTTTAAACTTTTTTCAATTTTACCCCCATGGGATATATATTCTACCCACACACATTTGGAACTCTCCTGGGGTACCCTCACACATATTATTCCCTCATTTAATGGATATTTTCACCAAAAAGTGAAGTTTTCAAAAAGTCAGAAAATTGGCTGAAAACGACTTAATATCAAGGACTGATCGGGCGAATCGCTCTGGAACTGAAATCGGAATGTTCACTGACATTTTTCCCTCTCCGAAAGTCTGAGAAATGATGGAAAAATGACTAAGTCCAAAAAACATTTTTTTCAACTTTTTTCAATTTTACCCCCTTGGATTATATATTCTACCCACACACATTTGGATCTCTCCTGGGGTACCCTCACACATATTATTTCCTCATTTAATGGATATTTTCACCAAAAAGTGAAGTTTTCAAAAAGTCAGAAAATTGGCTGAAAACGACTTAATATCAAGGACTCATCGGGCGAAACACTCTGGAACTGAAATCGGAATACTCACTGATATTTTCCCCTCTCCGAAAGTCTGAAAAATGATGGAAAAATGACTAAGTCCAAAAAACATTTTTTTCAATTTTACCCCTGTGGGATATATATTCTACCCACACACATTTGGAACTCTCCTGGGGTACCCTCGCATATATTATGCCCTAATTTAATGGATATTTTCACCAAAAAGTGAAGTTTTCAAAAAGTCAAAATTGGCTATAAACGACCTAATATCAAGGACTCATCGGGCGAATCGCTCTGGAACTGAAATCGGAATGCTCACTGACATTTTTCCCTCTCCGAAAGTCTGAAAAATGATGGAAAAATGACTAAGTCCAAAAAACATTTTTTTCAACTTTTTTCAATTTTACCCCCGTGGATTATATATTCTACCCACACACATTTGGATCTCTCCTGGGGTACCCTCACACATATTATTCCCTCATTTAATGGATAATTTCACCAAAAAGTGAAGTTTCAAAAAGTCAGAAAATTGGCTGAAAACGACTTAATATCAAGGACTCATCGGGTGAATCGCTCTGGAACTGAAATCGGAATGCTCACTGACATTTTCTCCTCTCCGAAAGTCTGAAAAATGATGGAAAAATGAATAAGTCCAAAAAATTTTTTTTTTTACTTTTTTCAATTTTACCCCTGTGGGATATACATTCTACCCACACACATTTGGATCTCTCCTTGGGTAACCTCACACATATTATTTCCTCATTTAATGGATATTTTCACCAAAAAGTGAAGTTTTCAAAAAGTCAGAAAATTGGCTGAAAACGACTTAATATCAAGGACTCATCGGGCGAAACACTCTGGAACTGAAATCGGAATATTCACTGACATTTTACCCTCTCCGAAAGTCTGAAAAATGATGGAAAAATGACTAAGTCCAAAAAACATTTTTTTCAACTTTTTTCAATTTTACCCCCATGGGATATATATTCTACCCACACACATTTGGATCTCTCCTGGGGTACCCTCACACATATTATTTCCTCATTTAATGGATATTTTCACCAAAAAGTGAAGTTTTCAAAAAGTCAGAAAATTGGCTGAAAACGACTTAATATCAAGGACTCATCGGGCGAAACACTCTGGAACTGAAATCGGAATACTCACTGATATTTTCCCCTCTCCGAAAGTCTGAAAAATGATGGAAAAATGACTAAGTCCAAAAAACATTTTTTTCAATTTTACCCCTGTGGGATATATATTCTACCCACACACATTTGGAACTCTCCTGGGGTACCCTCGCATATATTATGCCCTAATTTAATGGATATTTTCACCAAAAAGTGAAGTTTTCAAAAAGTCAAAATTGGCTATAAACGACCTAATATCAAGGACTCATCGGGCGAATCGCTCTGGAACTGAAATCGGAATGCTCACTGACATTTTTCCCTCTCCGAAAGTCTGAAAAATGATGGAAAAATGACTAAGTCCAAAAAACATTTTTTTCAACTTTTTTCAATTTTACCCCCTTGGATTATATATTCTACCCACACACATTTGGAACTCTCCTGGGGTACCCTCGCACATATTATTCCCTCATTTAATGGATATTTTCACCAAAAAGTGAAGTTTTCAAAAAGTCAGAAAATTGGCTGAAAACGACTTAATATCAAGGACTCATCGGGGCAAATCGCTCTGGAACTGAAATCGGAATGCTCACTGACATTTTCCCCTCTCCGAAAGTCTGAAAAATGATGGAAAAATGACTAAGTCCAAAAAAATTTTTTTTTAACTTTTTTCAATTTTGCCCCTGTGGGATATACATTCTACCCACACACATTTGGATCTCTCCTGGGGTACCCTCACACATATTATTCCCTCATTTAATGGATATTTTCACCAAAAAGTGAAGTTTTCAAAAAGTCAGAAAATTGGCTGAAAACGACTTAATATCAAGGACTCATCGGGCGAATCACTCTGGAACTGAAATCGGAATACTCACTGACATTTTCCCCTCTCCGAAAGTCTGAAAAATGCTGGAAAAATGACTAAGTCCAAAAAAAATTTTTTTCAACTTTTTTCAATTTTACCCCTGTGGGATATACATTCTACCCACACACATTTGGATCTCTCCTGGGGTACCCTCACACATATTATTTCCTCATTTAATGGATATTTTCACCAAAAAGTGAAGTTTTCAAAAAGTCAGAAAATTGGCTGAAAACGACTTAATATCAAGGACTCATCGGGCGAATCACTCTGGAACTGAAATCGGAATACTCACTGACATTTTCCCCTCTCCGAAAGTCTGAAAAATGATGGAAAAATGACTAAGTCCAAAAAACATTTTTTTCAACTTTTTTCAATTTTAACCCCGTGGGATATATTTTCTACCCACACACATTTGGAACTCTCCTGGGGTACCCTCACACATATTATTCCCTCATTTAATGGATATTTTCACCAAAAAGTGAAGTTTTCAAAAAGTCAGAAAATTGGCTGAAAACGACTTAATATCAAGGACTCATCGGGCGCATCACTCTGGAACTGAAATCGGAATACTCACTGACATTTTCCCCTCTCCGAAAGTCTGAAAAATGATGGAAAAATGACTAAGTCCAAAAAATTTTTTTTTTTTACTTTTTTCAATTTTACCCCTGTGGGATATACATTCTACCCACACACATTTGGATCTCTCCTGGGGTACCCTCACACATATTATTCCCTCATTTAATAGATATTTTCACCAAAAAGTGAAGTTTTCAAAAAGTCAGAAAATTGGCTGAAAACGACTTAATATTAAGGACTGATCGGGCGAATCGCTCTGGAACTGAAATCGGAATGCTCACTGACATTTTTCGTTCTCCGAAATTCTGAAAAATGATGGAAAAATGACTAAGTCCAAAAAACATTTTTTTCAACTTTTTTCAATTTTACCCCCGTGGATTATATATTCTACCCACACACATTTGGAAATCTCCTGGCGTACCCTCGCACATATTATTCCCTCATTTAATGGATATTTTCACCAAAAAGTGAAGTTTTCAAAAAGTCAGAAAATTAGTTCAAAACGACTTAATATCAAGGACTCATCGGGGCACATCGCTCTGGAACTGAAATCGGAATGCTCACTGACATTTTCCCCTCTCCGAAAGTCTGAAAAATGATGGAAAAATGACTAAGTCCAAAAAACATTTTTTTCAACTTTTTTCAATTTTACCCCCTTGGATTATATATTCTACCCACACACATTTGGAACTCTCCTGCGGTACCCTCGCACATATTATTCCCTCATTTAATGGATATTTTCACCAAAAAGTGAAGTTTTCAAAAAGTCAGAAAATTGGCTGAAAACGACTTAATATCAAGGACTCATCGGGGCAAATCGCTCTGGAACTGAAATCGGAAAGCTCACTGACATTTTTCCCTCTCCGAAAGTCTGAAAAATGATGGAAAAATGACTAAGTCCAAAAAAATTTTTTTAAAACTTTTTTCAATTTTACCCCCGTGGGATATACATTCTACCCACACACATTATGAACTCTCCTGGGGTACCCTCACACATATTATTCCCTCATTTAATGGATATTTTCACCAAAAAGTGAAGTTTCAAAAAGTCAGAAAATTGGCTGAAAACGACTTAATATCAAGGACTCATCGGGTGAATCGCTCTGGAACTGAAATCGGAATGCTCACTGACATTTTCCCCTCTCCGAAAGTCTGAAAAATGATGGAAAAATGAATAAGTCCAAAAAATTTTTTTTTTTACTTTTTTCAATTTTACCCCTGTGGGATATACATTCTACCCACACACATTTGGATCTCTCCTTGGGTAACCTCACACATATTATTTCCTCATTTAATGGATATTTTCACCAAAAAGTGAAGTTTTCAAAAAATCAGAAAATTGGCTGAAAACGACTTAATATCAAGGACTCATCGGGCGAAACACTCTGGAACTGAAATCGGAATATTCACTGACATTTTACCCTCTCCGAAAGTCTGAAAAATGATGGAAAAATGACTAAGTCCAAAAAACATTTTTTTCAACTTTTTTCAATTTTACCCCCATGGGATATATATTCTACCCACACACATTTGGATCTCTCCTGGGGTACCCTCACACATATTATTTCCTCATTTAATGGATATTTTCACCAAAAAGTGAAGTTTTCAAAAAGTCAGAAAATTGGCTGAAAACGACTTAATATCAAGGACTCATCGGGCGAAACACTCTGGAACTGAAATCGGAATACTCACTGATATTTTCCCCTCTCCGAAAGTCTGAAAAATGATGGAAAAATGACTAAGTCCAAAAAACATTTTTTTCAATTTTACCCCCGTGGGATATATATTCTACCCACACACATTTGGAACTCTCCTGGGGTACCCTCGCATATATTATGCCCTAATTTAATGGATATTTTCACCAAAAAGTGAAGTTTTCAAAAAGTCAAAATTGGCTATAAACGACCTAATATCAAGGACTCATCGGGCGAATCGCTCTGGATCTGAAATCGGAATGCTCACTGACATTTTCCCCTCTCCGAAAGTCTGAAAAATGATGGAAAAATGACTAAGTCCAAAAAACATTTTTTTCAACTTTTTTCAATTTTACCCCCGTGGGATATATATTCTACCCACACACATTTGGAACTCTCCTGGCGTACCCTCGCACATATTATTCCCTCATTTAATGGATATTTTCACCAAAAAGTGAAGTTTTCAAAAAGTCAGAAAATTAGTTGAAAACGACTTAATATCAAGGACTCATCGGGGCAAATCGCTCTGGAACTGAAATCGGAATGCTCACTGACATTTTCCCCTCTCCGAAAGTCTGAAAAATGATGGAAAAATGACTAAGTCCAAAAAAATTTTTTTAAACTTTTTTCAATTTTACCCCCATGGGATATATCTTCTACCCACACACATTTGGAACTCTCCTGGGGTACCCTCACACATATTATTCCCTCATTTAATGGATATTTTCACCAAAAAGTGAAGTTTTCAAAAAGTCAGAAAATTGGCTGAAAACGACTTAATATCAAGGACTGATCGGGCGAATCGCTCTGGAACTGAAATCGGAATGTTCACTGACATTTTTCCCTCTCCGAAAGTCTGAAAAATGATGGAAAAATGACTAAGTCCAAAAAACATTTTTTTCAACTTTTTTCAATTTTACCCCCTTGGATTATATATTCTACCCACACACATTTGGAAATCTCCTGGCGTACCCTCGCACATATTATTCCCTCATTTAATGGATATTTTCACCAAAAAGTGAAGTTTTCAAAAAGTCAGAAAATTGGCTGAAAACGACTTAATATCAAGGACTCATCGGGTGAATCGCTCTGGAACTGAAATCGGAATGCTCACTGACATTTTCCCCTCTTCGAAAGTCTGAAAAATGATGGAAAAATGACTAAGTCCAAAAAAAATTGTTTTTTTTACTTTTTTCAATTTTACCCCTGTGGGATATACATTCTACCCACACACATTTGGATCTCTCCTGGGGTACCCTCACACATATTATTCCCTCATTTAATGGATATTTTCACCAAAAAGTGAAGTTTCAAAAAGTCAGAAAATTGGCTGAAAATGACTTGATATCAAGGACTCATCGGGTGAATCGCTCTGGAACTGAAATCGGAATGCTCACTGACATTTTCCCCTCTCCGAAAGTCTGAAAAATGATGGAAAAATGACTAAGTCCAAAAAACATTTTTTTCAACTTTTTTCAATTTTACCCCCATGGGATAAATATTCTACCCACACATATTTGGAACTCTCCTGGGGTACCCTCACGTATATTATGCCCTCATTTAATGGATATTTTCACCAAAAAGTGAAATTTTCAAAAAGTCAAAATTGGCTATAAACGACCTAATATCAAGGACTCATCGGGCGAATCACTCTGGAACTGAAATCGGAATACTCACTGACATTTTCCCCTCTCCAAAAGTCTGAAAAATGATGGAAAAATGACTAAGTCCAAAAAACATTTTTTTTTAACTTTTTTCAATTTTGCCCCTGTGGGATATACATTCTACCCACACACATTTGGATCTCTCCTGGGGTACCCTCACACATATTATTTCCTCATTTAATGGATATTTTCACCAAAAAGTGAAGTTTTCAAAAAGTCAGAAAATTGGCTGAAAACGACTTAATATCAAGGACTCATCGGGCGAATCACTCTGGAACTGAAATCGGAATGCTCACTGACACTTTCCCCTCTCCGAAAGTCTGAAAAATGATGGAAAAATGACTAAGTCCAAAAAAATTTTTTTTTAACTTTTTTCAATTTTACCCCTGTGGGATATACATTCTACCCACACACATTTGGATCTCTCCTGGGGTACCCTCACACATATTATTCCCTCATTTAATGGATATTTTCACCAAAAAGTGAAGTTTTCAAAAAGTCAGAAAATTGGCTGAAAATGACTTAATATCAAGGACTAATCGGGCGAATCACTCTGGAACTGAAATCGGAATACTCACTGACATTTTTCCCTCTCCGAAAGTCTGAAAAATGATGGAAAAATGACTAAGTCTAAAAAAAAATTTTTTTTAACTTTTTTCAATTTTACCCCTGTGGGATATACATTCTACCCACACACATTTGGATCTCTCCTGGGGTACCCTCACACATATTATTCCCTCATTTAATGGATATTTTCACCAAAAAGTGAAGTTTTCAAAAAGTCAAAATTGCCTATAAACGACTTAATATCAAGGACTCATCGGGCGAATCGCTCTGGAACTGAAATCGGAATGCTCACTGACATTTTTCCCTCTCCAAAATCTGAAAAATGATGGAAAAATGACTAAGTCCAAAAATAATTTTTTTAAACTTTTTTCAATTTTACCCTCATGGGATATATATTCTACCCACACACATTTGGAACTCTCCTGGGGTACCCTCACACATATTATTCCCTCATTTAATGGATATTTTCACCAAAAAGTGAAGTTTTCAAAAAGTCAGAAAATTGGCTGAAAACGACTTAATATCAAGGACTCATCGGGCGAATCGCTCTGGAACTGAAATCGGAATGCTCACTGACATTGTCCCCTCTCCGAAAGTCTGAAAAATGATGGAAAAATGACTAAGTCCAAAAAAAATTTTTTTTTAACTTTTTTCAATTTTACCCCTGTGGGATATACATTCTACCCACACACATTTGGATCTCTCCTGGGGTACCCTCACACATATTATTCCCTCATTTAATGGATATTTTCACCAAAAAGTGAAGTTTTCAAAAAGTCAAAATTGCCTATAAACGACTTAATATCAAGGACTCATCGGGCGAATCGCTCTGGAACTGAAATCGGAATGCTCACTGACATTTTTCCCTCTCCAAAATCTGAAAAATGATGGAAAAATGACTAAGTCCAAAAAAAATTTTTTTAAACTTTTTTCAATTTTACCCTCATGGGATATATATTCTACCCACACACATTTGGAACTCTCCTGGGGTACCCTCACACATATTATTCCCTCATTTAATGGATATTTTCACCAAAAAGTGAAGTTTTCAAAAAGTCCGAAAATTGGCTGAAAACGACTTAATATCAAGGACTCATCGGGCGAATCGCTCTGGAACTGAAATCGGAATGCTCACTGACATTTTCCCCTCTCCGAAAGTCTGAAAAATGATGGAAAAATGACTAAGTCCAAAAAATTTTTTATTTAACTTTATTCAATTTTATTACATTCTACCCACACACATTTGGATCTCTCCTGGGGTACCCTCACACATATTATTCCCTCATTTAATGGATATTTTCACCAAAATGTGAAGTTTTCAAAAAGTCAGAAAATTGGCTGAAAACGACTTAATATCAAGGACTCATCGGGCGAATCACTCTGGAACTGAAATCGGAATACTCACTGACATTTTCCCCTCTCCGAAAGTCTGAAAAATGATGGAAAAATGACTAAGTCCAAAAAACATTTTTTTCAACTTTTTTCAATTTTACCCCCGTGGGATATATATTCTACCCACACACATTTGGAACTCTCCTGGGGTACCCTCGCACATATTATTCCCTCATTTAATGGATATTTTCACCAAAAAGTGAAGTTTTCAAAAAGTCAAAATTGGCTATAAACGAAATAATATCAAGGACTCATCGGGCGAATCACTCTGGAACTGAAATCAGAATACTCACTGACATTTTCCCCTCTCCAAAAGTCTGAAAAATGATGGAAAAATGACTAAGTCCAAAAAACATTTTTTTTTAACTTTTTTCAATTTTGCCCCTGTGGGATATACATTCTACCCACACACATTTGGATCTCTCCTGGGGTACCCTCACACATATTATTTCCTCATTTAATGGATATTTTCACCAAAAAGTGAAGTTTTCAAAAAGTCAGAAAATTGGCTGAAAACGACTTAATATCAAGGACTCATCGGTTAATCACTCTGGAACTGAAATCGGAATGCTCACTGACACTTTCCCCTCTCCGAAAGTCTGAAAAATGATGGAAAAATGACTAAGTCCAAAAAAATTTTTTTTTAACTTTTTTCAATTTTACCCCTGTGGGATATACATTCTACCCACACACATTTGGATCTCTCCTGGGGTACCCTCACACATATTATTCCCTCATTTAATGGATATTTTCACCAAAAAGTGAAGTTTTCAAAAAGTCAGAAAATTGGCTGAAAACGACTTAATATCAAGGACTCATCGCGCGAATCACTCTGGAACTGAAATCGGAATGCTCACTGACATTTTCCCCTCTCCAAAAGTCTGAAAAATGATGGAAAAATGACTAAGTCCAAAAAACATTTTTTTTTAACTTTTTTCAATTTTGCCCCTGTGGGATATACATTCTACCCACACACATTTGGATCTCTCCTGGGGTACCCTCACACATATTATTCCCTCATTTAATGGATATTTTCACCAAAAAGTGAAGTTTTCAAAAAGTCAGAAAATTGGCTGAAAACGTCTTAATATCAAGGACTCATCGGGCGAATCACTCTGGAACTGAAATCGGAATACTCACTGACATTTTCCCCTCTCCGAAAGTCTGAAAAATGATGGAAAAATGACTAAGTCCAAAAAACATTTTTTTCAACTTTTTTCAATTTTACCCCCGTGGGATATATATTCTACCCACACACATTTGGAACTCTCCTGGGGTACCCTCACACATATTATTCCCTCATTTAATTAATATTTTCACCAAAAAGTGAAGTTTCAAAAAGTCAGAAAATTGGCTGAAAATGACTTGATATCAAGGACTCATCGGGTGAATCGCTCTGGAACTGAAATCGGAATGCTCACTGACATTTTCCCCTCTCCGAAAGTCTGAAAAATGATGGAAAAATGACTAAGTCCAAAAAACATTTTTTTCAACTTTTTTCAATTTTACCCCCATGGGATAAATATTCTACCCACACATATTTGGAACTCTCCTGGGGTACCCTCACGTATATTATGCCCTCATTTAATGGATATTTTCACCAAAAAGTGAAGTTTTCAAAAAGTCAAAATTGGCTATAAACGAAATAATATCAAGGACTCATCGGGCGAATCACTCTGGAACTGAAATCAGAATACTCACTGACATTTTCCCCTCTCCAAAAGTCTGAAAAATGATGGAAAAATGACTAAGTCCAAAAAACATTTTTTTTTAACTTTTTTCAATTTTGCCCCTGTGGGATATACATTCTACCCACACACATTTGGATCTCTCCTGGGGTACCCTCACACATATTATTTCCTCATTTAATGGATATTTTCACCAAAAAGTGAAGTTTTCAAAAAGTCAGAAAATTGGCTGAAAACGACTTAATATCAAGGACTCATCGGGCGAATCACTCTGGAACTGAAATCGGAATGCTCACTGACACTTTCCCCTCTCCGAAAGTCTGAAAAATGATGGAAAAATGACTAAGTCCAAAAAAATTTTTTTTTCACTTTTTTCAATTTTACCCCTGTGGGATATACATTCTACCCACACACATTTGGATCTCTCCTGGGGTACCCTCACACATATTATTCCCTCATTTAATGGATATTTTCACCAAAAAGTGAAGTTTTCAAAAAGTCAGAAAATTGGCTGAAAATGACTTAATATCAAGGACTAATCGGGCGAATCACTCTGGAACTGAAATCGGAATACTCACTGACATTTTTCCCTCTCCGAAAGTCTGAAAAATGATGGAAAAATGACTAAGTCCAAAAAAATTTTTTTAAACTTTTTTCAATTTTACCACCATGGGATATATATTCTACCCACACACATTTGGAACTCTCCTGGGGTACCCTCACACATATTATTCCCTCATTTAATGGATATTTTCACCAAAAAGTGAAGTTTTCAAAAAGTCAGAAAATTGGCTGAAAACGACTTAATATCAAGGACTCATCGCGCGAATCACTCTGGAACTGAAATCGGAATGCTCACTGACATTTTCCCCTCTCCAAAAGTCTGAAAAATGATGGAAAAATGACTAAGTCTAAAAAAAATTTTTTTTTAACTTTTTTCAATTTTACCCCTGTGGGATATACATTCTACCCACACACATTTGGATCTCTCCTGGGGTACCCTCACACATATTATTCCCTCATTTAATGGATATTTTCACCAAAAAGTGAAGTTTTCAAAAAGTCAAAATTGCCTATAAACGACTTAATATCAAGGACTCATCGGGCGAATCGCTCTGGAACTGAAATCGGAATGCTCACTGACATTTTTCCCTCTCCAAAATCTGAAAAATGATGGAAAAATGACTAAGTCCAAAAAAAATTTTTTTAAACTTTTTTCAACTTTACCCTCATGGGATATATATTCTACCCACACACATTTGGAACTCTCCTGGGGTACCCTCACACATATTATTCCCTCATTTAATGGATATTTTCACCAAAAAGTGAAGTTTTCAAAAAGTCCGAAAATTGGCTGAAAACGACTTAATATCAAGGACTCATCGGGCGAATCGCTCTGGAACTGAAATCGGAATGCTCACTGACATTGTCCCCTCTCCGAAAGTCTGAAAAATGATGGAAAAATGACTAAGTCCAAAAAAAATTTTTTTTTAACTTTTTTCAATTTTACCCCTGTGGGATATACATTCTACCCACACACATTTGGATCTCTCCTGGGGTACCCTCACACATATTATTCCCTCATTTAATGGATATTTTCACCAAAAAGTGAAGTTTTCAAAAAGTCAAAATTGCCTATAAACGACTTAATATCAAGGACTCATCGGGCGAATCGCTCTGGAACTGAAATCGGAATGCTCACTGACATTTTCCCCTCTCCGAAAGTCTGAAAAATGATGGAAAAATGACTAAGTCCAAAAAATTTTTTATTTAACTTTATTCAATTTTATTACATTCTACCCACACACATTTGGATCTCTCCTGGGGTACCCTCACACATATTATTCCCTCATTTAATGGATATTTTCACCAAAAAGTGAAGTTTTCAAAAAGTCAGAAAATTGGCTGAAAACGACTTAATATCAAGGACTCATCGGGCGAATCGCTCTGGAACTGAAATCGGAATGCTCACTGACATTTTTCCCTCTCCAAAATCTGAAAAAAGATGGAAAAATGACTAAGTCCAAAAAAAATTTTTTTAAACTTTTTTCAATTTTACCCTCATGGGATATATATTCTACCCACACACATTTGGAACTCTCCTGGGGTACCCTCACACATATTATTCCCTCATTTAATGGATATTTTCACCAAAAAGTGAAGTTTTCAAAAAGTCCGAAAATTGGCTGAAAACGACTTAATATCAAGGACTCATCGGGCGAATCGCTCTGGAACTGAAATCGGAATGCTCACTGACATTTTCCCCTCTCCGAAAGTCTGAAAAATGATGGAAAAATGACTAAGTCCAAAAAATTTTTTATTTAACTTTATTCAATTTTATTACATTCTACCCACACACATTTGGATCTCTCCTGGGGTACCCTCACACATATTATTCCCTCATTTAATGGATATTTTCACCAAAAAGTGAAGTTTTCAAAAAGTCTGAAAATTGGCTGAAAACGACTTAATATCAAGGACTCATCGGGCGAATCGCTCTGGAACTGAAATCGGAATGCTCACTAACATTTTTCCCTCTCCGAAAGTCTGAAAAATGATGGAAAAATGACTAAGTCCATAAAAAAATTTTTTGAAACTTTTTTCAATTTTACCCCCGTGGGATATATGTTCTACCCACACACATTTGGATCTCTCCTGGGGTACCCTCACACATATTATTCCCTCATTTAATGGATATTTTCACCAAAATGTGAAGTTTTCAAAAAGTCAGAAAATTGGCTGAAAACGACTTAATATCAAGGACTCATCGGGCGAATCACTCTGGAACTGAAATCGGAATACTCACTGACATTTTCCCCTCTCCGAAAGTCTGAAAAATGATGGAAAAATGACTAAGTCCAAAAAACATTTTTTTCAACTTTTTTCAATTTTACCCCCGTGGGATATATATTCTACCCACACACATTTGGAACTCTCCTGGGGTACCCTCACACATATTATTCCCTCATTTAATGGATATTTTCACCAAAAAGTGAAGTTTTCAAAAAGTCAGAAAATTGGCTGAAAACGACTTAATATCAAGGACTCATCGGGCGAATCACTCTGGTACTGAAATCGGAATACTCACTGACATTTTCCCCTCTCCGAAAGTCTGAAAAATGATGGAAAAATGACTAAGTCCAAAAAACATTTTTTTCAACTTTTTTTAATTTTACCCCCGTGGGATATATATTCTACCCACACACATTTGGAACTCTCGTGGTGTACCCTCGCACATATTATTCCCTCATTTAATGGATATTTTCACCAAAAAGTGAAGTTTTCAAAAAGTCAGAAAATTGGCTGAAAACGACTTAATATCAAGGACTCATCAGGCGAATCACTCTGGAACTGAAATCGCAATACTCACTGACATTTTCCCCTCTCCGAAAGTCTGAAAAATGCTGGAAAAATGACTAAGTCCAAAAAAATTTTTTTTCAACTTTTTTCAATTTTACCCCTGTGGGATATACATTCTACCCACACACATTTGGATCTCTCCTGGGGTACCCTCACACATATTATTCCCTCATTTAATGGATATTTTCACCAAAAAGTGAAGTTTTCAAAAAGTCCGAAAATTGGCTGAAAACGACTTAATATCAAGGACTCATCGGGCGAATCGCTCTGGAACTGAAATCGGAATGCTCACTGACATTGTCCCCTCTCCGAAAGTCTGAAAAATGATGGAAAAATGACTAAGTCCAAAAAAAATTTTTTTTTAACTTTTTTCAATTTTACCCCTGTGGGATATACATTCTACCCACACACATTTGGATCTCTCCTGGGGTACCCTCACACATATTATTCCCTCATTTAATGGATATTTTCACCAAAAAGTGAAGTTTTCAAAAAGTCAAAATTGCCTATAAACGACTTAATATCAAGGACTCATCGGGCGAATCGCTCTGGAACTGAAATCGGAATGCTCACTGACATTTTTCCCTCTCCAAAATCTGAAAAATGATGGAAAAATGACTAAGTCCAAAAAAAATTTTTTTAAACTTTTTTCAATTTTACCCTCATGGGATATATATTCTACCCACACACATTTGGAACTCTCCTGGGGTACCCTCACACATATTATTCCCTCATTTAATGGATATTTTCACCAAAAAGTGAAGTTTTCAAAAAGTCCGAAAATTGGCTGAAAACGACTTAATATCAAGGACTCATCGGGCGAATCGCTCTGGAACTGAAATCGGAATGCTCACTGACATTTTCCCCTCTCCGAAAGTCTGAAAAATGATGGAAAAATGACTAAGTCCAAAAAATTTTTTATTTAACTTTATTCAATTTTATTACATTCTACCCACACACATTTGGATCTCTCCTGGGGTACCCTCACACATATTATTCCCTCATTTAATGGATATTTTCACCAAAAAGTGAAGTTTTCAAAAAGTCAGAAAATTGGCTGAAAACGACTTAATATCAAGGACTCATCGGGCGAATCGCTCTGGAACTGAAATCGGAATGCTCACTGACATTTTTCCCTCTCCAAAATCTGAAAAAAGATGGAAAAATGACTAAGTCCAAAAAAAATTTTTTTAAACTTTTTTCAATTTTACCCTCATGGGATATATATTCTACCCACACACATTTGGAACTCTCCTGGGGTACCCTCACACATATTATTCCCTCATTTAATGGATATTTTCACCAAAAAGTGAAGTTTTCAAAAAGTCCGAAAATTGGCTGAAAACGACTTAATATCAAGGACTCATCGGGCGAATCGCTCTGGAACTGAAATCGGAATGCTCACTGACATTTTCCCCTCTCCGAAAGTCTGAAAAATGATGGAAAAATGACTAAGTCCAAAAAATTTTTTATTTAACTTTATTCAATTTTATTACATTCTACCCACACACATTTGGATCTCTCCTGGGGTACCCTCACACATATTATTCCCTCATTTAATGGATATTTTCACCAAAAAGTGAAGTTTTCAAAAAGTCTGAAAATTGGCTGAAAACGACTTAATATCAAGGACTCATCGGGCGAATCGCTCTGGAACTGAAATCGGAATGCTCACTAACATTTTTCCCTCTCCGAAAGTCTGAAAAATGATGGAAAAATGACTAAGTCCATAAAAAAATTTTTTGAAACTTTTTTCAATTTTACCCCCGTGGGATATATGTTCTACCCACACACATTTGGATCTCTCCTGGGGTACCCTCACACATATTATTCCCTCATTTAATGGATATTTTCACCAAAATGTGAAGTTTTCAAAAAGTCAGAAAATTGGCTGAAAACGACTTAATATCAAGGACTCATCGGGCGAATCACTCTGGAACTGAAATCGGAATACTCACTGACATTTTCCCCTCTCCGAAAGTCTGAAAAATGATGGAAAAATGACTAAGTCCAAAAAACATTTTTTTCAACTTTTTTCAATTTTACCCCCGTGGGATATATATTCTACCCACACACATTTGGAACTCTCCTGGGGTACCCTCACACATATTATTCCCTCATTTAATGGATATTTTCACCAAAAAGTGAAGTTTTCAAAAAGTCAGAAAATTGGCTGAAAACGACTTAATATCAAGGACTCATCGGGCGAATCACTCTGGTACTGAAATCGGAATACTCACTGACATTTTCCCCTCTCCGAAAGTCTGAAAAATGATGGAAAAATGACTAAGTCCAAAAAACATTTTTTTCAACTTTTTTTAATTTTACCCCCGTGGGATATATATTCTACCCACACACATTTGGAACTCTCGTGGTGTACCCTCGCACATATTATTCCCTCATTTAATGGATATTTTCACCAAAAAGTGAAGTTTTCAAAAAGTCAGAAAATTGGCTGAAAACGACTTAATATCAAGGACTCATCAGGCGAATCACTCTGGAACTGAAATCGCAATACTCACTGACATTTTCCCCTCTCCGAAAGTCTGAAAAATGCTGGAAAAATGACTAAGTCCAAAAAAATTTTTTTTCAACTTTTTTCAATTTTACCCCTGTGGGATATACATTCTACCCACACACATTTGGATCTCTCCTGGGGTACCCTCACACATATTATTCCCTCATTTAATGGATATTTTCACCAAAAAGTGAAGTTTTCAAAAAGTCAGAAAATTGGCTGAAAACGACTTAATATCAAGGACTCATCGGGCGAATCGCTCTGGAACTGAAATCGGAATGCTCACTGACATTTTTCCCTCTCCGAAAGTCTGAAAAATGATGGAAAAATGACTAAGTCCATAAAAAAAATTTTTGAAACTTTTTTCAATTTTACCCCCGTGGGATATATGTTCTACCCACACACATTTGGATCTCTCCTGGGGTACCCTCACACATATTATTCCCTCATTTAATGGATATTTTCACCAAAATGTGAAGTTTTCAAAAAGTCAGAAAATTGGCTGAAAACGACTTAATATCAAGGACTCATCGGGCGAATCACTCTGGAACTGAAATCGGAATACTCACTGACATTTTCCCCTCTCCGAAAGTCTGAAAAATGATGGAAAAATGACTAAGTCCAAAAAACATTTTTTTTTAACTTTTTTCAATTTTGCCCCTGTGGGATATACATTCTACCCACACACATTTGGATCTCTCCTGGGGTACCCTCACACATATTATTCCCTCATTTAATGGATATTTTCACCAAAAAGTGAAGTTTTCAAAAAGTCAGAAAATTGGCTGAAAACGACTTAATATCAAGGACTCATCGGGCGAATCACTCTGGTACTGAAATCGGAATACTCACTGACATTTTCCCCTCTCCGAAAGTCTGAAAAATGATGGAAAAATGACTAAGTCCAAAAAACATTTTTTTCAACTTTTTTTAATTTTACCCCCGTGGGATATATATTCTACCCACACACATTTGGAACTCTCCTGGTGTACCCTCGCACATATTATTCCCTCATTTAATGGATATTTTCACCAAAAAGTGAAGTTTTCAAAAAGTCAGAAAATTGGCTGAAAACGACTTAATATCAAGGACTCATCGGGCGAATCACTCTGGAACTGAAATCGCAATACTCACTGACATTTTCCCCTCTCCGAAAGTCTGAAAAATGCTGGAAAAATGACTAAGTCCAAAAAAATTTTTTTTAAACTTTTTTCAATTTTACCCCTGTGGGATATACATTCTACCCACACACATTTGGATCTCTCCTGGGGTACCCTCACACATATTATTTCCTCATTTAATGGATATTTTCACCAAAAAGTGAAGTTTTCAAAAAGTCAGAAAATTGGCTGAAAACGACTTAATATCAACGACTCATCGGGCGAATCACTCTGGAACTGAAATCGGAATACTCACTGACATTTTCCATTCTCCGAAAGTCTGAAAAATGATGGAAAAATGACTAAGTCCAAAAAATTTTTTATTTAACTTTATTCAATTTTATTACATTCTACCCACACACATTTGGATCTCTCCTGGGGTACCCTCACACATATGATTCCCTCATTTAATGGATATTTTCACCAAAAAGTGAAGTTTTCAAAAAGTCAGAAAATTGGCTGAAAACGACTTAATATCAAGTACTCAACGCGCGAATCACTCTGGAACTGAAATCGGAATGCTCACTGACATTTTCCCCTCTCCAAAAGTCTGAAAAATGATGGAAAAATGACTAAGTCCAAAAAAAATTTTTTTTTAGCTTTTTTCAATTTTACCCCCATGGGATATATATTCAACCCACACACATTTGGAACTCTCCTGGGGTACCCTCGCATATATTATGCCCTCATTTAATGGATATTTTCACCAAAAAGTGAAGTTTTCAAAAAGTCAAAATTGCCTATAAACGACTTAATATCAAGGACTCATCGGGCGAATCGCTCTGGAACTGAAATCGGAATGCTCACTGACATTTTTCCCTCTCCAAAATCTGAAAAATGATGGAAAAATGACTAAGTCCAAAAAAAATTTTTTTAAACTTTTTTCAATTTAACCCTCATGGGATTTATATTCTACCCACACACATTTGGAACTCTCCTGGGGTACCCTAACACATATTATTCCCTTATTTAATGGATATTTTCACCAAAAACTGAAGTTTTCAAAAAGTCCGAAAATTGGCTGAAAACGACTTAATATCAAGGACTCATCGGGCGAATCGCTCTGGAACTGAAATCGGAATGCTCACTGACATTTTTCCCTCTCCGAAAGTCTGAAAAATGATGGAAAAATGACTAAGTCCATAAAAAAATTTTTTGAAACTTTTTTCAATTTTACCCCCGTGGGATATATGTTCTACCCACACACATTTGGATCTCTCCTGGGGTACCCTCACACATATTATTCCCTCATTTAATGGATATTTTCACCAAAAAGTGAAGTTTTCAAAAAGTCAGAAAATTGGCTGAAAACTACTTAATATCAAGGACTCATCGGGCGAATCGCTCTGGAACTGAAATCGGAATGCTCACTGACATTTTTCCCTCTCCGAAAGTCTGAAAAATGATGGAAAAATGACTAAGTCCAAAAAAAAATTTTTTTAAACTTTTTTCAATTTTACCGCCGTGGGATATACATTCTACCCACACACATTTGGATCTCTCCTGGGGTACCCTCTCAAATATTATTCCCTCATTTAATGGATATTTTCACCAAAAAGTGAAGTTTTCAAAAAGTCAGAAAATTGGCTGAAAATGACTTAATATCAAGGACTAATCGGGCGAATCACTCTGGAACTGAAATCGGAATACTCACTGACATTTTCCCCTCTCCGAAAGTTCTAAAAATGATGGAAAAATGACTAAGTCCAAAAAACATTTTTTTCAACTTTTTTCAATTTTACCCCCATGGGATAAATATTCTACCCACACACATTTGGAACTCTCATGGGGTACCCTCACACATATTATTCCCTCATTTAATGGATATTTTCACCAAAAAATGAAGTTTTCAAAAAGTCAGAAAATTGGCTGAAAACGACTTAATATCAAGGACTCATCGGGCGAATCGCTCTGGAACTGAAATCGGAATGCTCACTGACATTTTTCCCTCTCCGAAAGTCTGAAAAATGATGGAAAAATGACTAAGTCCAAAAAATTTTTTTTAAACTTTTTTCAATTTTACCCCCATGGGATATATATTCTACCCACACACATTTGGAACTCTCCTGGGGTTCCCTCACACATATTATTCCCTCATTTAATGGATATTTTCACCAAAAAGTGAAGTTTTCAAAAAGTCAGAAAATTGGCTGAAAACGACTTAATATCAAGGACTCATCGGGCGAATCGCTCTGGAACTGAAATCGGAATGCTCACTGACATTTTTCCCTCTCCGAAAGTCTGAAAAATGATGGAAAAATGACTAAGTCCAAAAAAATTTTTTTAAACTTTTTTCAATTTTACCCCCATGGGATATATATTCTACCCACACACATTTGGAACTCTCCTGGGGTTCCCTCACACATATTATTCCCTCATTTAATGGATATTTTCACCAAAAAGTGAAGTTTTCAAAAAGTCAGAAAATTGGCTGAAAACGACTTAATATCAAGAACTCATCGGGCGAATCGCTCTGGATCTGAAATCGGAATGCTCACTGACATTTTCCCCTCTCCGAAAGTCTGAAAAATGATGGAAAAATGACTAAGTCCAAAAAAATTTTTTTTTTACTTTTTTCAATTTTACCCCTGTGGGATATACATTCTACCCACACACATTTGGATCTCTCCTGGGGTACCCTCACACATATTATTCCCTCATTTAATGGATATTTTCACCAAAAAGTGAAGTTTTCAAAAAGTCAGAAAATTGGCTGAAAACGACTTAATATCAAGGACTCATCGGGCGAATCACTCTGGTACTGAAATCGGAATACTCACTGACATTTTCCCCTCTCCGAAAGTCTGAAAAATGATGGAAAAATGACTAAGTCCAAAAAACATTTTTTTCAACTTTTTTTAATTTTACCCCCGTGGGATATATATTCTACCCACACACATTTGGAACTCTCCTGGTGTACCCTCGCACATATTATTCCCTCATTTAATGGATATTTTCACCAAAAAGTGAAGTTTTCAAAAAGTCAGAAAATTGGCTGAAAACGACTTAATATCAAGGACTCATCGGGCGAATCACTCTGGAACTGAAATCGCAATACTCACTGACATTTTCCCCTCTCCGAAAGTCTGAAAAATGCTGGAAAAATGACTAAGTCCAAAAAAATTTTTTTTAAACTTTTTTCAATTTTACCCCTGTGGGATATACATTCTACCCACACACATTTGGATCTCTCCTGGGGTACCCTCACACATATTATTTCCTCATTTAATGGATATTTTCACCAAAAAGTGAAGTTTTCAAAAAGTCAGAAAATTGGCTGAAAACGACTTAATATCAACGACTCATCGGGCGAATCACTCTGGAACTGAAATCGGAATACTCACTGACATTTTCCATTCTCCGAAAGTCTGAAAAATGATGGAAAAATGACTAAGTCCAAAAAATTTTTTATTTAACTTTATTCAATTTTATTACATTCTACCCACACACATTTGGATCTCTCCTGGGGTACCCTCACACATATGATTCCCTCATTTAATGGATATTTTCACCAAAAAGTGAAGTTTTCAAAAAGTCAGAAAATTGGCTGAAAACGACTTAATATCAAGTACTCAACGCGCGAATCACTCTGGAACTGAAATCGGAATGCTCACTGACATTTTCCCCTCTCCAAAAGTCTGAAAAATGATGGAAAAATGACTAAGTCCAAAAAAAATTTTTTTTTAGCTTTTTTCAATTTTACCCCCATGGGATATATATTCAACCCACACACATTTGGAACTCTCCTGGGGTACCCTCGCATATATTATGCCCTCATTTAATGGATATTTTCACCAAAAAGTGAAGTTTTCAAAAAGTCAAAATTGCCTATAAACGACTTAATATCAAGGACTCATCGGGCGAATCGCTCTGGAACTGAAATCGGAATGCTCACTGACATTTTTCCCTCTCCAAAATCTGAAAAATGATGGAAAAATGACTAAGTCCAAAAAAAATTTTTTTAAACTTTTTTCAATTTAACCCTCATGGGATTTATATTCTACCCACACACATTTGGAACTCTCCTGGGGTACCCTAACACATATTATTCCCTTATTTAATGGATATTTTCACCAAAAACTGAAGTTTTCAAAAAGTCCGAAAATTGGCTGAAAACGACTTAATATCAAGGACTCATCGGGCGAATCGCTCTGGAACTGAAATCGGAATGCTCACTGACATTTTTCCCTCTCCGAAAGTCTGAAAAATGATGGAAAAATGACTAAGTCCATAAAAAAATTTTTTGAAACTTTTTTCAATTTTACCCCCGTGGGATATATGTTCTACCCACACACATTTGGATCTCTCCTGGGGTACCCTCACACATATTATTCCCTCATTTAATGGATATTTTCACCAAAAAGTGAAGTTTTCAAAAAGTCAGAAAATTGGCTGAAAACTACTTAATATCAAGGACTCATCGGGCGAATCGCTCTGGAACTGAAATCGGAATGCTCACTGACATTTTTCCCTCTCCGAAAGTCTGAAAAATGATGGAAAAATGACTAAGTCCAAAAAAAAATTTTTTTAAACTTTTTTCAATTTTACCGCCGTGGGATATACATTCTACCCACACACATTTGGATCTCTCCTGGGGTACCCTCTCAAATATTATTCCCTCATTTAATGGATATTTTCACCAAAAAGTGAAGTTTTCAAAAAGTCAGAAAATTGGCTGAAAATGACTTAATATCAAGGACTAATCGGGCGAATCACTCTGGAACTGAAATCGGAATACTCACTGACATTTTCCCCTCTCCGAAAGTTCTAAAAATGATGGAAAAATGACTAAGTCCAAAAAACATTTTTTTCAACTTTTTTCAATTTTACCCCCATGGGATAAATATTCTACCCACACACATTTGGAACTCTCATGGGGTACCCTCACACATATTATTCCCTCATTTAATGGATATTTTCACCAAAAAATGAAGTTTTCAAAAAGTCAGAAAATTGGCTGAAAACGACTTAATATCAAGGACTCATCGGGCGAATCGCTCTGGAACTGAAATCGGAATGCTCACTGACATTTTTCCCTCTCCGAAAGTCTGAAAAATGATGGAAAAATGACTAAGTCCAAAAAATTTTTTTTAAACTTTTTTCAATTTTACCCCCATGGGATATATATTCTACCCACACACATTTGGAACTCTCCTGGGGTTCCCTCACACATATTATTCCCTCATTTAATGGATATTTTCACCAAAAAGTGAAGTTTTCAAAAAGTCAGAAAATTGGCTGAAAACGACTTAATATCAAGGACTCATCGGGCGAATCGCTCTGGAACTGAAATCGGAATGCTCACTGACATTTTTCCCTCTCCGAAAGTCTGAAAAATGATGGAAAAATGACTAAGTCCAAAAAAATTTTTTTAAACTTTTTTCAATTTTACCCCCATGGGATATATATTCTACCCACACACATTTGGAACTCTCCTGGGGTTCCCTCACACATATTATTCCCTCATTTAATGGATATTTTCACCAAAAAGTGAAGTTTTCAAAAAGTCAGAAAATTGGCTGAAAACGACTTAATATCAAGAACTCATCGGGCGAATCGCTCTGGATCTGAAATCGGAATGCTCACTGACATTTTCCCCTCTCCGAAAGTCTGAAAAATGATGGAAAAATGACTAAGTCCAAAAAAATTTTTTTTTTACTTTTTTCAATTTTACCCCTGTGGGATATACATTCTACCCACACACATTTGGATCTCTCCTGGGGTACCCTCACAGATATTATTCCCTCATTTAATGAATATTTTCACCAAAAAGTGAAGTTTCAAAAAGTCAGAAAATTGGCTGAAAATGACTTGATATCAAGGACTCATCGGGTGAATCGCTCTGGAACTGAAATCGGAATGCTCACTGACATTTTCCCCTCTCCGAAAGTCTGAAAAATGATGGAAAAATGACTAAGTCCAAAAAACATTTTTTTCAACTTTTTTCAATTTTACCCCCATGGGATAAATATTCTACCCACACACATTTGGAACTCTCCTGGGGTACCCTCACGTATATTATGCCCTCATTTAATGGATATTTTCACCAAAAAGTGAAGTTTTCAAAAAGTCAAAATTGGCTATAAACGACCTAATATCAAGGACTCATCGGGCGAATCACTCTGGAACTGAAATCGGAATACTCACTGACATTTTCCCCTCTCCAAAAGTCTGAAAAATGATGGAAAAATGACTAAGTCCAAAAAACATTTTTTTTTAACTTTTTTCAATTTTGCCCCTGTGGGATATACATTCTACCCACACACATTTGGATCTCTCCTGGGGTACCCTCACACATATTATTTCCTCATTTAATGGATATTTTCACCAAAAAGTGAAGTTTTCAAAAAGTCAGAAAATTGGCTGAAAACGACTTAATATCAAGGACTCATCGGGCGAATCACTCTGGAACTGAAATCGGAATGCTCACTGACACTTTCCCCTCTCCGAAAGTCTGAAAAATGATGGAAAAATGACTAAGTCCAAAAAAAATTTTTTTTAACTTTTTTCAATTTTACCCCTGTGGGATATACATTCTACCCACACACATTTGGATCTCTCCTGGGGTACCCTCACACATATTATTCCCTCATTTAATGGATATTTTCACCAAAAAGTGAAGTTTTCAAAAAGTCAGAAAATTGGCTGAAAATGACTTAATATCAAGGACTAATCGGGCGAATCACTCTGGAACTGAAATCGGAATACTCACTGACATTTTTCCCTCTCCGAAAGTCTGAAAAATGATGGAAAAATGACTAAGTCCAAAAAAATTTTTTTAAACTTTTTTCAATTTTACCACCATGGGATATATATTCTACCCACACACATTTGGAACTCTCCTGGGGTACCCTCACACATATTATTCCCTCATTTAATGGATATTTTCACCAAAAAGTGAAGTTTTCAAAAAGTCAGAAAATTGGCTGAAAACGACTTAATATCAAGGACTCATCGCGCGAATCACTCTGGAACTGAAATCGGAATGCTCACTGACATTTTCCCCTCTCCAAAAGTCTGAAAAATGATGGAAAAATGACTAAGTCCAAAAAAAATTTTTTTTTAACTTTTTTCAATTTTACCCCTGTGGGATATACATTCTACCCACACACATTTGGATCTCTCCTGGGGTACCCTCACACATATTATTCCCTCATTTAATGGATATTTTCACCAAAAAGTGAAGTTTTCAAAAAGTCAAAATTGCCTATAAACGACTTAATATCAAGGACTCATCGGGCGAATCGCTCTGGAACTCAAATCGGAATGCTCACTGACATTTTTCCCTCTCCAAAATCTGAAAAATGATGGAAAAATGACTAAGTCCAAAAAAAATTGTTTAAACTTTTTTCAATTTTACCCTCATGGGATATATATTCTACCCACACACATTTGGAACTCTCCTGGGGTACCCTCACACATATTATTCCCTCATTTAATGGATATTTTCACCAAAAAGTGAAGTTTTCAAAAAGTCCGAAAATTGGCTGAAAACGACTTAATATCAAGGACTCATCGGGCGAATCGCTCTGGAACTGAAATCGGAATGCTCACTGACATTGTCCCCTCTCCGAAAGTCTGAAAAATGATGGAAAAATGACTAAGTCCAAAAAAAATTTTTTTTTAACTTTTTTCAATTTTACCCCTGTGGGATATACATTCTACCCACACACATTTGGATCTCTCCTGGGGTACCCTCACACATATTATTCCCTCATTTAATGGATATTTTCATCAAAAAGTGAAGTTTTCAAAAAGTCAAAATTGCCTATAAACGACTTAATATCAAGGACTCATCGGGCGAATCGCTCTGGAACTGAAATCGGAATGCTCACTGACATTTTTCCCTCTCCAAAATCTGAAAAATGATGGAAAAATGACTAAGTCCAAAAAAAATTTTTTTAAACTTTTTTCAATTTTACCCTCATGGGATATATATTCTACCCACACACATTTGGAACTCTCCTGGGGTACCCTCACACATATTATTCCCTCATTTAATGGATATTTTCACCAAAAAGTGAAGTTTTCAAAAAGTCCGAAAAATGGCTGAAAACGACTTAATATCAAGGACTCATCGGGCGAATCGCTCTGGAACTGAAATCGGAATGCTCACTGACATTTTCCCCTCTCCGAAAGTCTGAAAAATGATGGAAAAATGACTAAGTCCAAAAAATTTTTTATTTAACTTTATTCAATTTTATTACATTCTACCCACACACATTTGGATCTCTCCTGGGGTACCCTCACACATATTATTCCCTCATTTAATGGATATTTTCACCAAAAAGTGAAGTTTTCAAAAAGTCAGAAAATTGGCTGAAAACGACTTAATATCAAGGACTCATCGGGCGAATCGCTCTGGAACTGAAATCGGAATGCTCACTGACATTTTCCCCTCTCCAAAAGTCTGAAAAATGATGGAAAAATGACTAAGTCCAAAAAACATTTTTTTTTAACTTTTTTCAATTTTGCCCCTGTGGGATATACATTCTACCCACACACATTTGGATCTCTCCTGGGGTACCCTCACACATATTATTCCCTCATTTAATGGATATTTTCACCAAAAAGTGAAGTTTTCAAAAAGTCAGAAAATTGGCTGAAAACGACTTAATATCAAAGACTCATCGGGCGAATCGCTCTGGAACTGAAATCGGAATGCTCACTGACATTTTTCCCTCTCCGAAAGTCTGAAAAATGATGGAAAAATGACTAAGTCCATAAAAAAAATTTTTGAAACTTTTTTCAATTTTACCCCCGTGGGATATATGTTCTACCCACACACATTTGGATCTCTCCTGGGGTACCCTCACACATATTATTCCCTCATTTAATGGATATTTTCACCAAAATGTGAAGTTTTCAAAAAGTCAGAAAATTGGCTGAAAACGACTTAATATCAAGTACTCAATGCGCGAATCACTCTGGAACTGAAATCGGAATGCTCACTGACATTTTCCCCTCTCCAAAAGTCTGAAAAATGATGGAAAAATGACTAAGTCCAAAAAAAATTTTTTTTTAGCTTTTTTCAATTTTACCCCCATGGGATATATATTCAACCCACACACATTTGGAACTCTCCTGGGGTACCCTCGCATATATTATGCCCTCATTTAATGGATATTTTCACCAAAAAGTGAAGTTTTCAAAAAGTCAAAATTGCCTATAAACGACTTAATATCAAGGACTCATCGGGCGAATCGCTCTGGAACTGAAATCGGAATGCTCACTGACATTTTTCCCTCTCCAAAATCTGAAAAATGATGGAAAAATGACTAAGTCCAAAAAAAATTTTTTTAAACTTTTTTCAATTTTACCCTCATGGGATTTATATTCTACCCACACACATTTGGAACTCTCCTGGGGTACCCTAACACATATTATTCCCTCATTTAATGGATATTTTCACCAAAAACTGAAGTTTTCAAAAAGTCCGAAAATTGGCTGAAAACGACTTAATATCAAGGACTCATCGGGCGAATCGCTCTGGAACTGAAATCGGAATGCTCACTGACATTTTCCCCTCTCCGAAAGTCTGAAAAATGATGGAAAAATGACTAAGTCCAAAAAATTTTTTATTTAACTTTATTCAATTTTATTACATTCTACCCACACACATTTGGATCTCTCCTGGGGTACCCTCACACATATTATTCCCTCATTTAATGGATATTTTCACCAAAAAGTGAAGTTTTCAAAAAGTCAAAATTGCCTATAAACGACTTAATATCAAGGACTCATCGGGCGAATCGCTCTGGAACTGAAATCGGAATGCTCACTGACATTTTTCCCTCTCCAAAATCTGAAAAATGATGGAAAAATGACTAAGTCCAAAAAAAATTTTTTTAAACTTTTTTCAATTTTACCCTCATGGGATATATATTCTACCCACACACATTTGGAACTCTCCTGGGGTACCCTCACACATATTATTCCCTCATTTAATGGATATTTTCACCAAAAAGTGAAGTTTTCAAAAAGTCCGAAAATTGGCTGAAAACGACTTAATATCAAGGACTCATCGGGCGAATCGCTCTGGAACTGAAATCGGAATGCTCACTGACATTTTCCCCTCTCCGAAAGTCTGAAAAATGATGGAAAAATGACTAAGTCCAAAAAATTTTTTATTTAACTTTATTCAATTTTATTACATTCTACCCACACACATTTGGATCTCTCCTGGGGTACCCTCACACATATTATTCCCTCATTTAATGGATATTTTCACCAAAAAGTGAAGTTTTCAAAAAGTCAGAAAATTGGCTGAAAACGACTTAATATCAAGGACTCATCGCGCGAATCACTCTGGAACTGAAATCGGAATGCTCACTAACATTTTCCCCTCTCCAAAAGTCTGAAAAATGATGGAAAAATGACTAAGTCCAAAAAACATTTTTTTTTAACTTTTTTCAATTTTGCCCCTGTGGGATATACATTCTACCCACACACATTTGGATCTCTCCTGGGGTACCCTCACACATATTATTCCCTCATTTAATGGATATTTTCACCAAAAAGTGAAGTTTTCAAAAAGTCAGAAAATTGGCTGAAAACGACTTAATATCAAGGACTCATCGGGCGATTCACTCTGGTACTGAAATCGGAATACTCACTGACATTTTCCCCTCTCCGAAAGTCTGAAAAATGATGGAAAAATGACTAAGTCCAAAAAACATTTTTTTCAACTTTTTTTAATTTTACCCCCGTGGGATATATATTCTACCCACACACATTTGGAACTCTCCTGGTGTACCCTCGCACATATTATTCCCTCATTTAATGGATATTTTCACCAAAAAGTGAAGTTTTCAAAAAGTCAGAAAATTGGCTGAAAACGACTTAATATCAAGGACTCATCGGGCGAATCGCTCTGGAACTGAAATCGGAATGCTCACTAACATTTTTCCCTCTCCGAAAGTCTGAAAAATGATGGAAAAATGACTAAGTCCAAAAAATTTTTTATTTAACTTTATTCAATTTTATTACATTCTACCCACACACATTTGGATCTCTCCTGGGGTACCCTCACACATATTATTCCCTCATTTAATGGATATTTTCACCAAAAAGTGAAGTTTTCAAAAAGTCAGAAAATTGGCTGAAAACGACTTAATATCAAAGACTCATCGGGCGAATCGCTCTGGAACTGAAATCGGAATGCTCACTGACATTTTTCCCTCTCCGAAAGTCTGAAAAATGATGGAAAAATGACTAAGTCCATAAAAAAAATTTTTGAAACTTTTTTCAATTTTACCCCCGTGGGATATATGTTCTACCCACACACATTTGGATCTCTCCTGGGGTACCCTCACACATATTATTCCCTCATTTAATGGATATTTTCACCAAAATGTGAAGTTTTCAAAAAGTCAGAAAATTGGCTGAAAACGACTTAATATCAAGGACTCATCGGGAGAATCACTCTGGAACTGAAATCGGAATACTCACTGACATTTTCCCCTCTCCGAAAGTCTGAAAAATGATGGAAAAATGACTAAGTCCAAAAAAATTTTTTTAAACTTTTTTCAATTTTACCCCCAAGGGATATATATTCTACCCACACACATTTGGAACTCTCCTGGGGTACCCTCACACATATGATTCCCTCATTTAATGGATATTTTCACCAAAAAGTGAAGTTTTCAAAAAGTCAGAAAATTGGCTGAAAACGACTTAATATCAAGTACTCAAC
Source organism: Phyllobates terribilis (assembly GCF_046119375.1). Taxonomy (NCBI): domain Eukaryota; kingdom Metazoa; phylum Chordata; class Amphibia; order Anura; family Dendrobatidae; genus Phyllobates; species Phyllobates terribilis. Next base: position 4,714,134 of record NW_027362873.1, on the reverse strand, counting down.
GCGCGAATCACTCTGGAACTGAAATCGGAATGCTCACTGACATTTTCCCCTCTCCAAAAGTCTGAAAAATGATGGAAAAATGACTAAGTCCAAAAAAAATTTTTTTTTAGCTTTTTTCAATTTTACCCCCATGGGATATATATTCAACCCACACACATTTGGAACTCTCCTGGGGTACCCTCGCATATATTATGCCCTCATTTAATGGATATTTTCACCAAAAAGTGAAGTTTTCAAAAAGTCAAAATTGCCTATAAACGACTTAATATCAAGGACTCATCGGGCGAATCGCTCTGGAACTGAAATCGGAATGCTCACTGACATTTTTCCCTCTCCAAAATCTGAAAAATGATGGAAAAATGACTAAGTCCAAAAAAAATTTTTTTAAACTTTTTTCAATTTTACCCTCATGGGATTTATATTCTACCCACACACATTTGGAACTCTCCTGGGGTACCCTAACACATATTATTCCCTCATTTAATGGATATTTTCACCAAAAACTGAAGTTTTCAAAAAGTCCGAAAATTGGCTGAAAACGACTTAATATCAAGGACTCATCGGGCGAATCGCTCTGGAACTGAAATCGGAATGCTCACTGACATTTTCCCCTCTCCGAAAGTCTGAAAAATGATGGAAAAATGACTAAGTCCAAAAAATTTTTTATTTAACTTTATTCAATTTTATTACATTCTACCCACACACATTTGGATCTCTCCTGGGGTACCCTCACACATATTATTCCCTCATTTAATGGATATTTTCACCAAAAAGTGAAGTTTTCAAAAAGTCAGAAAATTGGCTGAAAACGACTTAATATCAAGGACTCATCGGGCGAATCGCTCTGGAACTGAAATCGGAATGCTCACTGACATTTTCCCCTCTCCGAAAGTCTGAAAAATGATGGAAAAATGACTAAGTCCATAAAAAAATTTTTTGAAACTTTTTTCAATTTTACCCCCGTGGGATATATGTTCTACCCACACACATTTGGATCTCTCCTGGGGTACCCTCACACATATTATTCCCTCATTTAATGGATATTTTCACCAAAAAGTGAAGTTTTCAAAAAGTCAGAAAATTGGCTGAAAACTACTTAATATCAAGGACTCATCGGGCGAATCGCTCTGGAACTGAAATCGGAATGCTCACTGACATTTTTCCCTCTCCGAAAGTCTGAAAAATGATGGAAAAATGACTAAGTCCAAAAAAAAATTTTTTTAAACTTTTTTCAATTTTACCGCCGTGGGATATACATTCTACCCACACACATTTGGATCTCTCCTGGGGTACCCTCACACATATTATTCCCTCATTTAATGGATACTTTCACCAAAAAGTGAAGTTTTCAAAAAGTCAGAAAATTGGCTGAAAATGACTTAATATCAAGGACTAATCGGGCGAATCACTCTGGAACTGAAATCGGAATACTCACAGACATTTTCCCCTCTCCGAAAGTTCTAAAAATGATGGAAAAATGACTAAGTCCAAAAAACATTTTTTTCAACTTTTTTCAATTTTACCCCCATGGGATAAATGTTCTACCCACACACATTTGGAACTCTCATGGGGTACCCTCACACATATTATTCCCTCATTTAATGGATATTTTCACCAAAAAATGAAGTTTTCAAAAAGTCAGAAAATTGGCTGAAAACGACTTAATATCAAGGACTCATCGGGCGAATCGCTCTGGAACTGAAATCGGAATGCTCACTGACATTTTTCCCTCTCCGAAAGTCTGAAAAATGATGGAAAAATGACTAAGTCCAAAAAAATTTTTTTAAACTTTTTTCAATTTTACCCCCATGGGTTCTATATTCTACCCACACACATTTGGAACTCTCCTGGGGTACCCTCACACATATTATTCCCTCATTTAATGGATATTTTCACCAAAAAGTGAAGTTTTCAAAAAGTCAGAAAATTGGCTGAAAACGACTTAATATCAAGAACTCATCGGGCGAATCGCTCTGGATCTGAAATCGGAATGCTCACTGACATTTTCCCCTCTCCGAAAGTCTGAAAAATGATGGAAAAATGACTAAGTCCAAAAAAATTTTTTTATTACTTTTTTCAATTTTACCCCTGTGGGATATACATTCTACCCACACACATTTGGATCTCTCCTGGGGTACCCTCACACATATTATTTCCTCATTTAATGGATATTTTCTCCAAAAAGTGAAGTTTTCAAAATGTCAGAAAATTGGCTGAAAACGACTTAATATCAAGGACTAATCGGGCGAATCACTCTGGAACTGAAATCGGAATACTCACTGACATTTTCCCCTCTCCGAAAGTCTGAAAAATGATGGAAAAATGACTAAGTCAAAAAAACATTTTTTTCAACTTTTTTCAATTTTACCCCCATGGGATATATATGCTACCCACACACATTTGGAACTCTCCTGGGGTACCCTCACACATTTTATTCCCTCATTTAATGGATATTTTCACCAAAAAGTGAAGTTTTCAAAAAGTCAGAAAATTGGCTGAAAACGACTTAATATCAAGAACTCATCGGGCGAATCGCTCTGGAACTGAAATCGGAATGCTCACTGACATTTTCCCCTCTCCAAAAGTCTGAAAAATGATGGAAAAATGACTAAATCCAAAAAAATTTTTTTTAAAACTTTTTTCAATTTTACCCCCATGGGATATATATTCAACCCACACATATTTGGAACTCTCCTGGAGTACCCTCGCATATATTATGCCCTCATTTAATGGATATTTTCACCAAAAAGTGAAGCTTTCAAAAAGTCAGGAAATTGGCTGAAAACGACTTAATATCAAGAACTCATCGGGCGAATCGCTCTGGATCTGAAATCGGAATGCTCACTGACATTTTCTCCTCTCCGAAAGTCTGAAAAATGATGGAAAAATGACTAAGTCCAAAAAAATTTTTTTTTTACTTTTTTCAATTTTACCCCTGTGGGATATACATTCTACCCACACACATTTGGATCTCTCCTGGGGTACCCTCACACATATTATTTCCTCATTTAATGGATATTTTCTCCAAAAAGTGAAGTTTTCAAAATGTCAGAAAATTGGCTGAAAACGACTTAATATCAAGGACTAATCGGGCGAATCACTCTGGAACTGAAATCGGAATACTCACTGACATTTTCCCCTCTCCGAAAGTCTGAAAAATGATGGAAAAATGACTAAGTCAAAAAAACATTTTTTTCAACTTTTTTCAATTTTACCCCCATGGGATATATATGCTACCCACACACATTTGGAACTCTCCTGGGGTACCCTCACACATTTTATTCCCTCATTTAATGGATATTTTCACCAAAAAGTGAAGTTTTCAAAAAGTCAGAAAATTGGCTGAAAACGACTTAATATCAAGGACTAATCGGGCGAATCACTCTGGAACTGAAATCGGAATGCTCACTGACATTTTCCCCTCTCCGAAAGTCTGAAAAATGATGGAAAAATGACTAAGTCCAAAAAATTTTTTATTTAACTTTTTTCAATTTTACCCCTGTGGGATATACATTCTACCCACACACATTTGGATCTCTACTGGGGTACCCTCACACATATTATTCCCTCATTTAATGGATATTTTCACCAAAAAGTGAAGTTTTCAAAAAGTCAGAAAATTGGCTGAAAACGACTTAATATCAAGGACTCATCGGGCGAATCGCTCTGGAACTGAAATCGGAATGCTCACTGACATTTTTCCCTCTCCGAATGTCTGAAAAATGATGGAAAAATGACTAAGTCCAAAAAAAAATTTTTTTAAACTTTTTTCAATTTTACCGCCGTGGGATATACATTCTACCCACACACATTTGGATCTCTCCTGTGGTACCCTCACACATATTATTCCCTCATTTAATGGATATTTTCACCAAAAAGTGAAGTTTTCAAAAAGTCAGAAAATTGGCTGAAAACGACTTAATATCAAGAACTCTTCGGGCGAATCGCTCTGGAACTGAAATCGGAATGCTCACTGACATTTTCCCCTCTCCAAAAGTCTGAAAAATGATGGAAAAATGACTAAATCCAAAAAAAATTTTTTTAAAACTTTTTTCAATTTTACCCCCATGGGATATATATTCAACCCACACATATTTGGAACTCTCCTGGGGTACCCTCGCATATATTATGCCCTCATTTAATGGATATTTTCACCAAAAAGTGAAGTTTTCAAAAAGTCAGGAAATTGGCTGAAAACGACTTAATATCAAGAACTCATCGGGCGAATCGCTCTGGATCTGAAATCGGAATGCTCACTGACATTTTCCCCTCTCCGAAAGTCTGAAAAATGATGGAAAAATGACTAAGTCCAAAAAAATTTTTTTTTTACTTTTTTCAATTTTACCCCTGTGGGATATACATTCTACCCACACACATTTGGATCTCTCCTGGGGTACCCTCACACATATTATTTCCTCATTTAATGGATATTTTCTCCAAAAAGTGAAGTTTTCAAAATGTCAGAAAATTGGCTGAAAACGACTTAATATCAAGGACTAATCGGGCGAATCACTCTGGAACTGAAATCGGAATACTCACTGACATTTTCCCCTCTCCGAAAGTCTGAAAAATGATGGAAAAATGACTAAGTCAAAAAAACATTTTTTTCAACTTTTTTCAATTTTACCCCCATGGGATATATATGCTACCCACACACATTTGGAACTCTCCTGGGGTACCCTCACACATTTTATTCCCTCATTTAATGGATATTTTCACCAAAAAGTGAAGTTTTCAAAAAGTCAGAAAATTGGCTGAAAACGACTTAGTATCAAGAACTCATCGGGCGAATCGCTCTGGAACAGAAATCGGAATGCTCACTGACATTTTCCCCTCTCCAAAAGTCTGAAAAATGATGGAAAAATGACTAAATCCAAAAAAAATTTTTTTAAAACTTTTTTCAATTTTACCCCCATGGGATATATATTCAACCCACACATATTTGGAACTCTCCTGGGGTACCCTCGCATATATTATGCCCTCATTTAATGGATATTTTCACCAAAAAGTGAAGTTTTCAAAAAGTCAGAAAATTGGCTGAAAACGACTTAATATCAAGAACTCATCGGGCGAATCGCTCTGGATCTGAAATCGGAATGCTCACTGACATTTTCCCCTCTCCGAAAGTCTGAAAAATGATGGAAAAATGACTAAGTCCAAAAAAATTTTTTTTTAACTTTTTTCAATTTTACCCCTGTGGGATATATATTCAACCCACACATATTTGGAACTCTCCTGCTGTACCCTCGCATATATTATGCCCTCATTTAATGGATATTTTCACCAAAAAGTGAAGTTTTCAAAAAGTCAGGAAATTGGCAGAAAACGACTTAATATCAAGGACTCATCGGGCGAATCGCTCTGGAACTGAAATCGGAATGCTCACTGACATTTTCCCCTCTCCGAAAGTCTGAAAAATGATGGAAAAATGACTAAGTCCAAAAAATTTTTTATTTAACTTTTTTCAATTTTACCCCTGTGGGATATACATTCTACCCACACACATTTGGATCTCTACTGGGGTACCCTCACACATATTATTCCCTCATTTAATGGATATTTTCACCAAAAAGTGAAGTTTTCAAAAAGTCAGAAAATTGGCTGAAAACGACTTAATATCAAGGACTAATCGGGCGAACCACTCTGGAACTGAAATCGGAATACTCACTGACATTTTCCCCTCTCCGAAAGTCTGAAAAATGATGGAAAAATGACTAAGTCAAAAAAACATTTTTTTCAACTTTTTTCAATTTTACCCCCATGGGATATATATGCTACCCACACACATTTGGAACTCTCCTGGGGTACCCTCACACATTTTATTCCCTCATTTAATGGATATTTTCACCAAAAAGTGATGTTTTCAAAAAGTCAGAAAATTGGCTGAAAACGACTTAATATCAAGGACTCATCGGGCGAATCGCTCTGGAACTGAAATCGGAATGCTCACTGACATTTTCCCCTCTCCGAAAGTTCTAAAAATGATGGAAAAATGACTAAGTCCAGAAAACATTTTTTTCAACTTTTTTCAATTTTACCCCCATGGGATAAATATTCTACCCACACACATTTGGAACTCTCATGGGGTACCCTCACACATATTATTCCCTCATTTAATGGATATTTTCACCAAAAAATGAAGTTTTCAAAAAGTCAGAAAATTGGCTGAAAACGACTTAATATCAAGGACTCATCGGGCGAATCGCTCTGGAACTGAAATCGGAATGCTCACTGACATTTTCCCCTTTCCAAAAGTCTGAAAAATGATGGAAAAATGACTAAGTCCAAAAAATTTTTTATTTAACTTTTTTCAATTTTACCCCTGTGGGATATACATTCTACCCACACACATTTGGATCTCTCCTGGGGTACCCTCACACATATTATTCCCTCATTTAATGGATATTTTCACCAAAAAGTGAAGTTTTCAAAAAGTCAGAAAATTGGCTGAAAACGACTTAATATCAAGGACTCATCGGGCGAATCGCTCTGGATCTGAAATCGGAATGCTCACTGACATTTTCCCCTCTCCGAAAGTCTGAAAAATGATGGAAAAATGACTAAGTCCAAAAAAATTTTTTTTTAACTTTTTTCAATTTTACCCCTGTGGGATATACATTCTACCCACACACATTTGGATCTCTCCTGGGGTACCCTCACACATATTATTTCCTCATTTAATGGATATTTTCACCAAAAAATGAAGTTTTCAAAAAGTCAGAAAATTGGCTGAAAACGACTTAATATCAAGGACTCATCGGGCGAATCGCTCTGGAACTGAAATCGGAATGCTCACTGACATTTTTCCCTCTCCGAAAGTCTGAAAAATGATGGAAAAATGACTAAGTCCAAAAAAATTTTTTTAAACTTTTTTCAATTTTACCCCCATGGGATATATATTCTACCCACACACATTTGGAACTCTCCTGGGGTACCCTCGCATATATTATGCCCTCATTTAATGGATATTTTCACCAAAAAGTGAAGTTTTCAAAAAGTCAGGAAATTGGCTGAAAACGACTTAATATCAAGGACTCATCGGGCGAATCGCTCTGGAACTGAAATCGGAATGCTCACTGACATTTTTCCCTCTCCGAAAGTCTGAAAAATGATGGAAAAATGACTAAGTCAAAAAAACATTTTTTTCAACTTTTTTCAATTTTACCCCCATGGGATATATATGCTACCCACACACATTTGGAACTCTCCTGGGGTACCCTCACACATTTTATTCCCTCATTTAATGGATATTTTCACCAAAAAGTGAAGTTTTCAAAAAGTTAGAAAATTGGCTGAAAACGACTTAATATCAAGAACTCATCGGGCGAATCGCTCTGGAACTGAAATCGGAATGCTCACTGACATTTTCCCCTCTCCAAAAGTCTGAAAAATGATGGAAAAATGACTAAATCCAAAAAAAATTTTTTTAAAACTTTTTTCAATTTTACCCCCATGGGATATATATTCAACCCACACATATTTGGAACTCTCCTGGGGTACCCTCGCATATATTATGCCCTCATTTAATGGATATTTTCACCAAAAAGTGAAGTTTTCAAAAAGTCAGGAAATTGGCTGAAAACGACTTAATATCAAGGACTCATCGGGCGAATCGCTCTGGAACTGAAATCGGAATGCTCACTGACATTTTCCCCTCTCCGAAAGTCTGAAAAATGATGGAAAAATGACTAAGTCCAAAAAATTTTTTATTTAACTTTTTTCAATTTTACCCCTGTGGGATATACATTCTACCCACACACATTTGGATCTCTACTGGGGTACCCTCACACATATTATTCCCTCATTTAATGGATATTTTCACCAAAAAGTGAAGTTTTCAAAAAGTCAGAAAATTGGCTGAAAATGACTTAATATCAAGGACTAATCGGGCGAATCACTCTGGAACTGAAATCGGAATACTCACTGACATTTTCCCCTCTCCGAAAGTTCTAAAAATGATGGAAAAATGACTAAGTCCAAAAAACATTTTTTTCAACTTTTTTCAATTTTACCCCCATGGGATAAATATTCTACCCACACACATTTGGAACTCTCATGGGGTACCCTCACACATATTATTCCCTCATTTAATGGATATTTTCACCAAAAAATGAAGTTTTCAAAAAGTCAGAAAATTGGCTGAAAACGACTTAATATCAAGGACTCATCGGGCGAATCGCTCTGGAACTGAAATCGGAATGCTCACTGACATTTTTCCCTCTCCGAAAGTCTGAAAAATGATGGAAAAATGACTAAGTCCAAAAAAATTTTTTTAAACTTTTTTCAATTTTACCCCCATGGGATATATATTCTACCCACACACATTTGGAACTCTCCTGGGGTACCCTCACACATATTATTCCCTCATTTAATGGATATTTTCACCAAAAAGTGAAGTTTTCAAAAAGTCAGAAAATTGGCTGAAAACGACTTAATATCAAGAACTCATCGGGCGAATCGCTCTGGATCTGAAATCGGAATGCTCACTGACATTTTCCCCTCTCCGAAAGTCTGAAAAATGATGGAAAAATGACTAAGTCCAAAAAAATTTTTTTTTAACTTTTTTCAATTTTACCCCTGTGGGATATACATTCTACCCACACACATTTGGATCTCTACTGGGGTACCCTCACACATATTATTCCCTCATTTAATGGATATTTTCACCAAAAAGTGAAGTTTTCAAAAAGTCAGAAAATTGGCTGAAAACGACTTAATATCAAGAACTCATCGGGCGAATCGCTCTGGAACTGAAATCGGTATGCTCACTGACATTTTCCCCTCTCCGAAAGTCTGAAAAATGATGGAAAAATGACTAAGTCCAAAAAACATTTTTTTTTTACTTTTTTCAATTTTACACCTGTGGGATATACATTCTACCCACACACATTTGGATCTCTCCTGGGGTACCCTCACACATATTATTCCCTCATTTAATGGATATTTTCACCAAAAAGTGAAGTTTTCAAAAAGTCAGAAAATTGGCTGAAAATGACTTAATATCAAGGACTAATCGGGCGAATCACTCTGGAACTGAAATCGGAATACTCACTGACATTTTCCCCTCTCCGAAAGTTCTAAAAATGATGGAAAAATGACTAAGTCCAAAAAACATTTTTTTCAACTTTTTTCAATTTTACCCCCATGGGATAAATATTCTACCCACACACATTTGGAACTCTCATGGGGTACCCTCACACATATTATTCCCTCATTTAATGGATATTTTCACCAAAAAATGAAGTTTTCAAAAAGTCAGAAAATTGGCTGAAAACGACTTAATATCAAGGACTCATCGGGCGAATCGCTCTGGAACTGAAATCGGAATGCTCACTGACATTTTTCCCTCTCCGAAAGTCTGAAAAATGATGGAAAAATGACTAAGGCCAAAAAAATTTTTTTAAACTTTTTTCAATTTTACCCCCATGGGATATATATTCTACCCACACACATTTGGAACTCTCCTGGGGTACCCTCACACATATTATTCCCTCATTTAATGGATATTTTCACCAAAAAGTGAAGTTTTCAAAAAGTCAGAAAATTGGCTGAAAACGACTTAATATCAAGAACTCATCGGGCGAATCGCTCTGGATCTGAAATCGGAATGCTCACTGACATTTTCCCCTCTCCAAAAGTCTGAAAAATGATGGAAAAATGACTAAGTCCAAAAAATTTTTTATTTAACTTTTTTCAATTTTACCCCTGTGGGATATACATTCTACCCACACACATTTGGATCTCTACTGGGGTACCCTCACACATATTATTCCCTCATTTAATGGATATTTTCACCAAAAAGTGAAGTTTTCAAAAAGTCAGAAAATTGGCTGAAAACGACTTAATATCAAGGACTCATCGGGCGAATCGCTCTGGAAGTGAAATCGGAATGCTCACTGACATTTTCCCCTCTCCGAAAGTTCTAAAAATGATGGAAAAATGACTAAGTCCAAAAAACATTTTTTTCAACTTTTTTCAATTTTACCCCCATGGGATAAATATTCTACCCACACACATTTGGAACTCTCATGGGGTACCCTCACACATATTATTCCCTCATTTAATGGATATTTTCACCAAAAAGTGAAGTTTTCAAAAAGTCAGAAAATTGGCTGAAAACGACTTAATATCAAGGACTCATCGGGCGAATCGCTCTGGATCTGAAATCGGAATGCTCACTGACATTTTCCCCTCTCCGAAAGTCTGAAAAATGATGGAAAAATGACTAAGTCCAAAAAAATTTTTTTAAACTTTTTTCAATTTTACCCCCATGGGATATATATTCTACCCACACACATTTGGAACTCTCCTGGGGTACCCTCACACATATTATTCCCTCATTTAATGGATATTTTCACCAAAAAGTGAAGTTTTCAAAAAGTCAGAAAATTGGCTGAAAACGACTTAATATCAAGAACTCATCGGGCGAATCGCTCTGGATCTGAAATCGGAATGCTCACTGACATTTTCCCCTCTCCAAAAGTCTGAAAAATGATGGAAAAATGACTAAGTCCAAAAAATTTTTTATTTAACTTTTTTCAATTTTACCCCTGTGGGATATACATTCTACCCACACACATTTGGATCTCTACTGGGGTACCCTCACACATATTATTCCCTCATTTAATGGATATTTTCACCAAAAAGTGAAGTTTTCAAAAAGTCAGAAAATTGGCTGAAAACGACTTAATATCAAGGACTCATCGGGCGAATCGCTCTGGAAGTGAAATCGGAATGCTCACTGACATTTTCCCCTCTCCGAAAGTTCTAAAAATGATGGAAAAATGACTAAGTCCAAAAAACATTTTTTTCAACTTTTTTCAATTTTACCCCCATGGGATAAATATTCTACCCACACACATTTGGAACTCTCATGGGGTACCCTCACACATATTATTCCCTCATTTAATGGATATTTTCACCAAAAAGTGAAGTTTTCAAAAAGTCAGAAAATTGGCTGAAAACGACTTAATATCAAGGACTCATCGGGCGAATCGCTCTGGATCTGAAATCGGAATGCTCACTGACATTTTCCCCTCTCCGAAAGTCTGAAAAATGATGGAAAAATGACTAAGTCCAAAAAAATTTTTTTTTAACTTTTTTCAATTTTACCCCTGTGGGATATACATTCTACCCACACACATTTGGATCTCTCCTGGGGTACCCTCACACATATTATTTCCTCATTTAATGGATATTTTCACCAAAAAGTGAAGTTTTCAAAAAGTCAGAAAATTGGCTGAAAATGACTTAATATCAAGGACTAATCGGGCGAATCACTCTGGAACTGAAATCGGAATACTCACTGACATTTTCCCCTGTCCGAAAGTCTGAAAAATGATGGAAAAATGACTAAGTCCAAAAAAATTTTTTTAAACTTTTTTCAATTTTACCCCCATGGGATATATATTCTACCCACACACATTTGGAACTCTCCTGGGGTACCCTCGCATATATAATGCCCTCATTTAATGGATATTTTCACCAAAAAGTGAAGTTTTCAAAAAGTCAGGAAATTGGCTGAAAACGACTTAATATCAAGGACTCATCGGGCGAATCGCTCTGGAACTGAAATCGGAATGCTCACTGACATTTTTCCCTCTCCGAAAGTCTGAAAAATGATGGAAAAATGACTAAGTCAAAAAAACATTTTTTTCAACTTTTTTCAATTTTACCCCCATGGGATATATATGCTACCCACACACATTTGGAACTCTCCTGGGGTACCCTCACACATTTTATTCCCTCATTTAATGGATATTTTCACCAAAAAGTGAAGTTTTCAAAAAGTTAGAAAATTGGCTGAAAACGACTTAATATCAAGAACTCATCGGGCGAATCGCTCTGGAACTGAAATCGGAATGCTCACTGACATTTTCCCCTCTCCAAAAGTCTGAAAAATGATGGAAAAATGACTAAATCCAAAAAAAATTTTTTTAAAACTTTTTTCAATTTTACCCCCATGGGATATATATTCAACCCACACATATTTGGAACTCTCCTGGGGTACCCTCGCATATATTATGCCCTCATTTAATGGATATTTTCACCAAAAAGTGAAGTTTTCAAAAAGTCAGGAAATTGGCTGAAAACGACTTAATATCAAGGACTCATCGGGCGAATCGCTCTGGAACTGAAATCGGAATGCTCACTGACATTTTCCCCTCTCCGAAAGTCTGAAAAATGATGGAAAAATGACTAAGTCCAAAAAATTTTTTATTTAACTTTTTTCAATTTTACCCCTTTGGGATATACATTCTACCCACACACATTTGGATCTCTACTGGGGTACCCTCACACATATTATTCCCTCATTTAATGGATATTTTCACCAAAAAGTGAAGTTTTCAAAAAGTCAGAAAATTGGCTGAAAATGACTTAATATCAAGGACTAATCGGGCGAATCACTCTGGAACTGAAATCGGAATACTCACTGACATTTTCCCCTCTCCGAAAGTTCTAAAAATGATGGAAAAATGACTAAGTCCAAAAAACATTTTTTTCAACTTTTTTCAATTTTACCCCCATGGGATAAAAATTCTACCCACACACATTTGGAACTCTCATGGGGTACCCTCACACATATTATTCCCTCATTTAATGGATATTTTCACCAAAAAGTGAAGTTTTCAAAAAGTCAGAAAATTGGCTGAAAACGACTTAATATCAAGAACTCATCGGGCGAATCGCTCTGGATCTGAAATCGGAATGCTCACTGACATTTTCCCCTCTCCGAAAGTCTGAAAAATGATGGAAAAATGACTAAGTCCAAAAAAATTTTTTTTTAACTTTTTTCAATTTTACCCCTGTGGGATATACATTCTACCCACACACATTTGGATCTCTACTGGGGTACCCTCACACATATTATTCCCTCACTTAATGGATATTTTCACCAAAAAGTGAAGTTTTCAAAAAGTCAGAAAATTGGCTGAAAACGACTTAATATCAAGAACTCATCGGGCGAATCGCTCTGGAACTGAAATCGGTATGCTCACTGACATTTTCCCCTCTCCGAAAGTCTGAAAAATGATGGAAAAATGACTAAGTCCAAAAAACATTTTTTTTTTACTTTTTTCAATTTTACACCTGTGGGATATACATTCTACCCACACACATTTGGATCTCTCCTGGGGTACCCTCACACATATTATTCCCTCATTTAATGGATATTTTCACCAAAAAGTGAAGTTTTCAAAAAGTCAGAAAATTGGCTGAAAATGACTTAATATCAAGGACTAATCGGGCGAATCACTCTGGAACTGAAATCGGAATACTCACTGACATTTTCCCCTCTCCGAAAGTTCTAAAAATGATGGAAAAATGACTAAGTCCAAAAAACATTTTTTTCAACTTTTTTCAATTCTACCCCCATGGGATATATATTCTACCCACACACATTTGGAACTCTCATGGGGTACCCTCACACATATTATTCCCTCATTTAATGGATATTTTCACCAAAAAATGAAGTTTTCAAAAAGTCAGAAAATTGGCTGAAAACGACTTAATATCAAGGACTCATCGGGCGAATCGCTCTGGAACTGAAATCGGAATGCTCACTGACATTTTTCCCTCTCCGAAAGTCTGAAAACTGATGGAAAAATGACTAAGTCCAAAAAAAATTTTTTAAACTTTTTTCAATTTTACCCCCATGGGATATATATTCTACCCACACACATTTGGAACTCTCCTGGGGTACCCTCACACATATTATTCCCTCATTTAATGGATATTTTCACCAAAAAGTGAAGTTTTCAAAAAGTCAGAAAATTGGCTGAAAACGACTTAATATCAAGAACTCATCGGGCGAATCGCTCTGGATCTGAAATCGGAATGCTCACTGACATTTTCCCCTCTCCGAAAGTCTGAAAAATGATGGAAAAATGACTAAGTCCAAAAAAATTTTTTTTTAACTTTTTTCCATTTTTCCCCTGTGGGATATATATTCAACCCACACATATTTGGAACTCTCCTGCTGTACCCTCGCATATATTATGCCCTCATTTAATGGATATTTTCACCAAAAAGTGAAGTTTTCAAAAAGTCAGGAAATTGGCAGAAAACGACTTAATATCAAGGACTCATCGGGCGAATCGCTCTGGAACTGAAATCGGAATGCTCACTGACATTTTCCCCTCTCCGAAAGTCTGAAAAATGATGGAAAAATGACTAAGTCCAAAAAATTTTTTATTTAACTTTTTTCAATTTTACCCCTGTGGGATATACATTCTACCCACACACATTTGGATCTCTACTGGGGTACCCTCACACATATTATTCCCTCATTTAATGGATATTTTCACCAAAAAGTGAAGTTTTCAAAAAGTCAGAAAATTGGCTGAAAACGACTTAATATCAAGGACTCATCGGGCGAATCACTCTGGAACTGACATCGGAATACTCACTGACATTTTCCCCTCTCCGAAAGTCTGAAAAATGATGGAAAAATGACTAAGTCCAAAAAACATTTTTTTCAACTTTTTTCAATTTTACCCCCATGGGATATATATTCTACCCACACACATTTGGAACTCTCCTGGGGTACGCTCACACATATTATTCCCTCATTTAATGGATATTTTCACCAAAAAGTGAAGTTTTCAAAAAGTCAGAAAATTGTCTGAAAACTACTTAATATCAAGAACTCATCGGGCGAATCGCTCTGGAACTGAAATCGGAATGCTCACTGACATTTTCCCCTCTCCGAAAGTCTGAAAAATGATGGAAAAATGACTAATTCCAAAAAAATTTTTTTTTAACTTTTTTCAATTTTACCCCTTTGGGATATACATTCTACCCACACACATTTGGATCTCTCCTGGGGTACCCTCACACATATTATTCCCTCATTTAATGGATATTTTCACCAAAAAGTGAAGTTTTCAAAAAGTCAGAAAATTGGCTGAAAATGACTTAATATCAAGGACTAATCGGGCGAATCACTCTGGAACTGAAATCGGAATACTCACTGACATTTTCCCCTCTCCGAAAGTTCTAAAAATGATGGAAAAATGACTAAGTCCAAAAAACATTTTTTTCAACTTTTTTCAATTTTACCCCCATGGGATAAATATTCTACCCACACACATTTGGAACTCTCATGGGGTACCCTCACACATATTATTCCCTCATTTAATGGATATTTTCACCAAAAAATGAAGTTTTCAAAAAGTCAGAAAATTGGCTGAAAACGACTTAATATCACGGACTCATCGGGCGAATCGCTCTGGAACTGAAATCGGAATGCTCACTGACATTTTTCCCTCTCCGAAAGTCTGAAAAATGATGGAAAAATGACTAAGTCCAAAAAAAATTTTTTAAACTTTTTTCAATTTTACCCCCATGGGATATATATTCTACCCACACACATTTGGAACTCTCCTGGGGTACCCTCACACATATTATTCCCTCATTTAATGGATATTTTCACCAAAAAGTGAAGTTTTCAAAAAGTCAGAAAATTGGCTGAAAACGACTTAATATCAAGTACTCATCTGGCGAATCACTCTGGAACTGAAATCGGAATACTCACTGACATTTTCCCCTCTCCGAAAGTCTGAAAAATGATGGAAAAATGACTAAGTCCAAAAAACATTTTTTTCAACTTTTTTCAATTTTACCCCCGTGGGATATATATTCTACCCACACACATTTGGAACTCTCCTGGGGTACCATCGCACATATTATTCCCTCATTTAATGGATATTTTCACCAAAAAGTGAAGTTTTCAAAAAGTCAGAAAATTGGCTGAAAACGACTTAATATCAAGGACTCATCGGGCGAATCACTCTGGAACTGACATCGGAATACTCACTGACATTTTCCCCTCTCCGAAAGTCTGAAAAATGATGGAAAAATGACTAAGTCCAAAAAACATTTTTTTCAACTTTTTTCAATTTTACCCCCATGGGATATATATTCTACCCACACACATTTGGAACTCTCCTGGGGTACGCTCACACATATTATTCCCTCATTTAATGGATATTTTCACCAAAAAGTGAAGTTTTCAAAAAGTCAGAAAATTGCCTGAAAACTACTTAATATCAAGGACTCATCGGGCGAATCGCTCTGGAACTGAAATCGGAATGCTCACTGACATTTTTCCCTCTCCGAAAGTCTGAAAAATGATGGAAAAATGACTAAGTCCAAAAAAATTTTTTTAAACTTTTTTCAATTTTACCCCCATGGGATATATATTCTACCCACACACATTTGGAACTCTCCTGGGGTACCCTCACACATATTATTCTCTCATTTAATGGATATTTTCACCAAAAAATGAAGTTTTCAAAAAGTCAGAAAATTGGCTGAAAACGACTTAATATCAAGGACTCATCGGGCGAATCGCTCTGGAACTGAAATCGGAATGCTCACTGACATTTTTCCCTCTCCGAAAGTCTGAAAAATGATGGAAAAATGACTAAGTCCAAAAAAATTTTTTTAAACTTTTTTCAATTTTACCCCCATGGGATATATATTCTACCCACACACATTTGGAACTCTCCTGGGGTACCCTCACACATATTATTCCCTCATTTAATGGATATTTTCACCAAAAAGTGAAGTTTTCAAAAAGTCAGAAAATTGGCTGAAAACGACTTAATATCAAGAACTCATCGGGCGAATCGCTCTGGATCTGAAATCGAAATGCTCACTGACATTTTCCCCTCTCCGAAAGTCTGAAAAATGATGGAAAAATGACTAAGTCCAAAAAAATTTTTTTTTAACTTTTTTCAATTTTACCCCTGTGGGATATACATTCTACCCACACACATTTGGATCTCTCCTGGGGTACCCTCACACATATTATTTCCTCATTTAATGGATATTTTCACCAAAAAGTGAAGTTTTCAAAATGTCAGAAAATTGGCTGAAAACGACTTAATATCAAGGACTAATCGGGCGAATCACTCTGGAACTGAAATCGGAATACTCACTGACATTTTCCCCTCTCCGAAAGTCTGAAAAATGATAGAAAAATGACTAAGTCAAAAAAACATTTTTTTCAACTTTTTTCAATTTTACCCCCATGGGATATATATGCTACCCACACATTTGGAACTCTCCTGGGGTACCCTCACACATTTTATTCCCTCATTTAATGGATATTTTCACCAAAAAGTGAAGTTTTCAAAAAGTCAGAAAATTGGCTGAAAACGACTTAATATCAAGAACTCATCGGGCGAATCGCTCTGGAACTGAAATCGGAATGCTCACTGACATTTTCCCCTCTCCAAAAGTCTGAAAAATGATGGAAAAATGACTAAATCCCAAAAAAATTTTTTTAAAACTTTTTTCAATTTTACCCCCATGGGATATATATTCAACCCACACATATTTGGAACTCTCCTGGGGTACCCTCGCATATATTATGCCCTCATTTAATGGATATTTTCACCAAAAAGTGAAGTTTTCAAAAAGTCAGGAAATTGGCTGAAAACGACTTAATATCAAGGACTCATCGGGCGAATCGCTCTGGAACTAAAATCGGAATGCTAACTGACATTTTCCCCTCTCCGAAAGTCTGAAAAATGATGGAAAAATGACTAAGTCCAAAAAATTTTTTATTTAACTTTTTTCAATTTTACCCCTGTGGGATATACATTCTACCCACACACATTTGGATCTCTACTGGGGTACCCTCACACATATTATTCCCTCATTTAATGGATATTTTCACCAAAAAGTGAAGTTTTCAAAAAGTCAGAAAATTGGCTGAAAACGACTTAATATCAAGGACTCATCGGGCGAATCGCTCTGGAACTGAAATCGGAATGCTCACTGACATTTTTCGCTCTCCGAAAGTCTGAAAAATGATGGAAAAATGACTAAGTCCAAAAAAAAATTTTTTTAAACTTTTTTCAATTTTACCGCCGTGGGATATACATTCTACCCACACACATTTGGATCTCTCCTGTGGTACCCTCACACATATTATTCCCTCATTTAATGGATATTTTCACCAAAAAGTGAAGTTTTCAAAAAGTCAGAAAATTGGCTGAAAACGACTTAATATCAAGGACTCATCGGGCGAATCACTCTGGAACTGAAATCGGAAAACTCACTGACATTTTCCCCTCTCCGAAAGTCTGAAAAATGATGGAAAAATGACTAAGTCCAAAAAAAATTTTTTCAACTTTTTTCAATTTTACCCCCATGGGATATATATTCTACCCACACACATTTGGAACTCTCCTGGGGTACCCTCACACATATTATTCCCTCATTTAATGGATATTTTCACCAGAAAGTGAAGTTTTCAAAAAGTCAGAAAATTGGCTGAAAAAGTCTTAATATCAAGAACTCATCGGGCGAATCGCTCTGGAACTGAAATCGGTATGCTCACTGACATTTTCCCCTCTCCGAAAGTCTGAAAAATGATGGAAAAATGACTAAGTCCAAAAAACATTTTTTTTTAACTTTTTTCAATTTTACACCTGTGGGATATACATTCTACCCACACACATTTGGATCTCTCCTGGGGTACCCTCACACATATTATTCCCTCATTTAATGGATATTTTCCCCAAAAAGTGAAGTTTTCAAAAAGTCAGAAAATTGGCTGAAAATTACTTAATATCAAGGACTAATCGGGCGAATCACTCTGGAACTGAAATCGGAATACTCACTGACATTTTCCCCTCTCCGAAAGTTCTAAAAATGATGGAAAAATGACTAAGTCCAAAAAACATTTTTTTCAACTTTTTTCAATTTTACCCCCATGGGATAAATATTCTACCCACACACATTTGGAACTCTCATGGGGTACCCTCACACATATTATTCCCTCATTTAATGGATATTTTCACCAAAAAATGAAGTTTTCAAAAAGTCAGAAAATTGGCTGAAAACGACTTAATATCAAGGACTCATCGGGCGAATCGCTCTGGAACTGAAATCGGAATGCTCACTGACATTTTTCCCTCTCCGAAAGTCTGAAAAATGATGGAAAAATGACTAAGTCCAAAAAAATTTTTTTTTAACTTTTTTCAATTTTACCCCTGTGGGATATACATTCTACCCACACACATTTGGATCTCTCCTGGGGTACCCTCACACATATTATTTCCTCATTTAATGGATATTTTCACCAAAAAGTGAAGTTTTCAAAAAGTCAGAAAATTTGCTGAAAATGACTTAATATCAAGGACTAATCGGGCGAATCACTCTGGAACTGAAATCGGAATACTCACTGACATTTTCCCCTCTCCGAAAGTCTGAAAAATGATGGAAAAATGACTAAGTCCAAAAAACATTTTTTTCAACTTTTTTCAATTTTACCCCCATGGGATAAATATTCTACCCACACACATTTGGAACTCTCATGGGGTACCCTCACACATATTATTCCCTCATTTAATGGATATTTTCACCAAAAAGTGAAGTTTTCAAAAAGTCAGAAAATTGGCTGAGAACGACTTAATATCAACGACTCATCGGGCGAATCGCTCTGGAACTGAAATCGGAATGCTCACTGACATTTTTCCCTCTCCGAAAGTCTGAAAAATGATGGAAAAATGACTAAGTCCAAAAAAATTTTTTTTAAACTATTTCAAATTTTACCCCCATGGGATATATATTCTACCCACACACATTTGGAACTCTCCTGGGGTACCCTCACACATATTATTCCCTCATTTAATGGATATTTTCACCAAAAAGTGAAGTTTTCAAAATGTCAGAAAATTGGCTGAAAACGACTTAATATCAAGGACTCATCGGGTGAATCGCTCTGGAACTGAAATAGCAATGCTCACTGACATTTTCCCCTCTCCGAAAGTCTGAAAAATGATGGAAAAATGACTAAGTCAAAAAAACATTTTTTTCAACTTTTTTCAATTTTACCCCCATGGGATATATATGCTACCCACACACATTTGGAACTCTCCTGGGGTACCCTCACACATTTTAT
The DNA here is from genome assembly GCF_046119375.1 of Phyllobates terribilis. Classification (NCBI taxonomy): domain Eukaryota; kingdom Metazoa; phylum Chordata; class Amphibia; order Anura; family Dendrobatidae; genus Phyllobates; species Phyllobates terribilis. The sequence continues at coordinate 4,694,216 of NW_027362873.1, read as the reverse complement.
TCCCTCATTTAATGGATATTTTCACCAAAAAGTGAAGTTTTCAAAATGTCAGAAAATTGGCTGAAAACGACTTAATATCAAGGACTCATCGGGTGAATCGCTCTGGAACTGAAATAGCAATGCTCACTGACATTTTCCCCTCTCCGAAAGTCTGAAAAATGATGGAAAAATGACTAAGTCAAAAAAACATTTTTTTCAACTTTTTTCAATTTTACCCCCATGGGATATATATGCTACCCACACACATTTGGAACTCTCCTGGGGTACCCTCACACATTTTATTCCCTCATTTAATGGATATTTTCACCAAAAAGTGAAGTTTTCAAAAAGTCAGAAAATTGGCTGAAAACGACTTAAAATCAAGAACTCATCGGGCGAATCGCTCTGGAACTGAAATCGGAATGCTCACTGACATTTTCCCCTCTCCGAAAGTCTGAAAAATGATGGAAAAATGACTAAGTCCAAAAAAATTTTTTTAAACTTTTTTCAATTTTACCCCCATGGGATATATATTCTACCCACACACATTTGGACCTCTCCTGGGGTACCCTCACACATATTATTCCCTCATTTAATGGATATTTTCACCAAAAAGTGAAGTTTTCAAAAAGTCAGAAAATTGGCTGAAAACGACTTAATATCAAGAAATCATCGGGCGAATCGCTCTGGATCTGAAATCGGAATGCTCACTGACATTTTCCCCTCTCCGAAAGTCTGAAAAATGATGGAAAAATGACTAAGTCCAAAAAAATTTTTTTTTAACTTTTTTCAATTTTACCCCTGTGGGATATACATTCTACCCACACACATTTGGATCTCTCCTGGGGTACCCTCACACATATTATTTCCTCATTTAATGGATATTTTCACCAAAAAGTGAAGTTTTCAAAATGTCAGAAAATTGGCTGAAAACGACTTAATATCAAGGACTAATCGGGCGAATCACTCTGGAACTGAAATCGGAATACTCACTGACATTTTCCCCTCTCCGAAAGTCTGAAAAATGATGGAAAAATGACTAAGTCAAAAAAACATTTTTTTCAACTTTTTTCAATTTTACCCCCATGGGATATATATGCTACCCACACACATTTGGAACTCTCCTGGGGTACCCTCACACATTTTATTCCCTCATTTAATGGATATTTTCACCAAAAAGTGAAGTTTTCAAAAAGTCAGAAAATTGGCTGAAAACGACTTAATATCAAGAACTCATCGGGCGAATCGCTCTGGAACTGAAATCGGAATGCTCACTGACATTTTCCCCTCTCCAAAAGTCTGAAAAATGATGGAAAAATGACTAAATCCAAAAAAAATTTTTTTAAAACTTTTTTCAATTTTACCCCCATGGGATATATATTCAACCCACACATATTTGGAACTCTCCTGGGGTACCCTCGCATATATTATGCCCTCATTTAATGGATATTTTCACCAAAAAGTGAAGTTTTCAAAAAGTCAGGAAATTGGCTGAAAACGACTTAATATCAAGGACTCATCGGGCGAATCGCTCTGGAACTGAAATCGGAATGCTCACTGACATTTTCCCCTCTCCGAAAGTCTGAAAAATGATGGAAAAATGACTAAGTCCAAAAAATTTTTTATTTAACTTTTTTCAATTTTACCCCTGTGGGATATACATTCTACCCACACACATTTGGATCTCTACTGGGGTACCCTCACACATATTATTCCCTCATTTAATGGATATTTTCACCAAAAAGTGAAGTTTTCAAAAAGTCAGAAAATTGGCTGAAAACGACTTAATATCAAGGACTCATCGGGCGAATCGCTCTGGAACTGAAATCGGAATGCTCACTGACATTTTTCCCTCTCCGAAAGTCTGAAAAATGATGGAAAAATGACTAAGTCCAAAAAAAAATTTTTTTAAACTTTTTTCAATTTTACCGCCGTGGGATATACATTCTACCCACACACATTTGGATCTCTCCTGTGGTACCCTCACACATATTATTCCCTCATTTAATGGATATTTTCACCAAAAAGTGAAGTTTTCAAAAAGTCAGAAAATTGGCTGAAAACGACTTAATATCAAGGACTCATCGGGCGAATCACTCTGGAACTGAAATCGGAAAACTCACTGACATTTTCCCCTCTCCGAAAGTCTGAAAAATGATGGAAAAATGACTAAGTACAAAAAAATTTTTTTCAACTTTTTTCAATTTTACCCCCATGGGATATATATTCTACCCACACACATTTGGAACTCTCCTGGGGTACCCTCACACATATTATTCCCTCATTTAATGGATATTTTCACCAGAAAGTGAAGTTTTCAAAAAGTCAGAAAATTGGCTGAAAAAGTCTTAATATCAAGAACTCATCGGGCGAATCGCTCTGGAACTGAAATCGGTATGCTCACTGACATTTTCCCCTCTCCGAAAGTCTGAAAAATGATGGAAAAATGACTAAGTCCAAAAAACATTTTTTTTTTACTTTTTTCAATTTTACACCTGTGGGATATACATTCTACCCACACACATTTGGATCTCTCCTGGGGTACCCTCACACATATTATTCCCTCATTTAATGGATATTTTCACCAAAAAGTGAAGTTTTCAAAAAGTCAGAAAATTGGCTGAAAATGACTTGATATCAAGGACTAATCGGGCGAATCACTCTGGAACTGAAATCGGAATACTCACTGACATTTTCCCCTCTCCGAAAGTTCTAAAAATGATGGAAAAATGACTAAGTCCAAAAAACATTTTTTTCAACTTTTTTCAATTTTACACCCATGGGATAAATATTCTACCCACACACATTTGGAACTCTCATGGGGTACCCTCACACATATTATTCCCTCATTTAATGGATATTTTCACCAGAAAGTGAAGTTTTCAAAAAGTCAGAAAATTGGCTGAAAACGACTTAATATCAAGGACTCATCGGGCGAATCGCTCTGGAACTGAAATCGGAATGCTCACTGACATTTTTCCCTCTCCGAAAGTCTGAAAAATGATGGAAAAATGACTAAGTCCAAAAAAAAATTTTTTTAAACTTTTTTCAATTTTACCGCCGTGGGATATACATTCTACCCACACACATTTGGATCTCTCCTGTGGTACCCTCACACATATTATTCCCTCATTTAATGGATATTTTCACCAAAAAGTGAAGTTTTCAAAAAGTCAGAAAATTGGCTGAAAACGACTTAATATCAAGGACTCATCGGGCGAATCACTCTGGAACTGAAATCGGAAAACTCACTGACATTTTCCCCTCTCCGAAAGTCTGAAAAATGATGGAAAAATGACTAAGTCCAAAAAAATTTTTTTCAACTTTTTTCAATTTTACCCCCATGGGATATATATTCTACCCACACACATTTGGAACTCTCCTGGGGTACCCTCACACATATTATTCCCTCATTTAATGGATATTTTCACCAGAAAGTGAAGTTTTCAAAAAGTCAGAAAATTGGCTGAAAAAGTCTTAATATCAAGAACTCATCGGGCGAATCGCTCTGGAACTGAAATCGGTATGCTCACTGACATTTTCCCCTCTCCGAAAGTCTGAAAAATGATGGAAAAATGACTAAGTCCAAAAAACATTTTTTTTTTACTTTTTTCAATTTTACACCTGTGGGATATACATTCTACCCACACACATTTGGATCTCTCCTGGGGTACCCTCACACATATTATTCCCTCATTTAATGGATATTTTCACCAAAAAGTGAAGTTTTCAAAAAGTCAGAAAATTGGCTGAAAATGACTTAATATCAAGGACTAATCGGGCGAATCACTCTGGAACTGAAATCGGAATACTCACTGACATTTTCCCCTCTCCGAAAGTTCTAAAAATGATGGAAAAATGACTAAGTCCAAAAAACATTTTTTTCAACTTTTTTCAATTTTACCCCCATGGGATAAATATTCTACCCACACACATTTGGAACTCTCATGGGGTACCCTCACACATATTATTCCCTCATTTAATGGATATTTTCACCAAAAAATGAAGTTTTCAAAAAGTCAGAAAATTGGCTGAAAACGACTTAATATCAAGGACTCATCGGGCGAATCGCTCTGGAACTGAAATCGGAATGCTCACTGACATTTTTCCCTCTCCGAAAGTCTGAAAAATGATGGAAAAATGACTAAGTCCAAAAAATTTTTTTTAAACTTTTTTCAATTTTACCCCCATGGGATATATATTCTACCCACACACATTTGGAACTCTCCTGGGGTACCCTCACACATATTATTCCCTCATTTAATGGATATTTTCACCAAAAAGTGAAGTTTTCAAAAAGTCAGAAAATTGGCTGAAAACGACTTAATATCAAGAACTCATTGGGCGAATCGCTCTGGATCTGAAATCGGAATGCTCACTGACATTTTCCCCTCTCCGAAAGTCTGAAAAATGATGGAAAAATGACTAAGTCCAAAAAAATTTTTTTTTAACTTTTTTCAATTTTACCCCTGTGGGATATACATTCTACCCACACACATTTGGATCTCTCCTGGGGTACCCTCACACATATTATTTCCTCATTTAATGGATATTTTCACCAAAAAGTGAAGTTTTCAAAAAGTCAGAAAATTTGCTGAAAATGACTTAATATCAAGGACTAATCGGGCGAATCACTCTGGAACTGAAATCGGAATACTCACTGACATTTTCCCCTCTCCGAAAGTCTGAAAAATTATGGAAAAATGACTAAGTCCAAAAAACATTTTTTTCAACTTTTTTCAATTTTACCCCCATGGGATAAATATTCTACCCACACACATTTGGAACTCTCATGGGGTACCCTCACACATATTATTCCCTCATTTAATGGATATTTTCACCAAAAAGTGAAGTTTTCAAAAAGTCAGAAAATTGGCTGAGAACGACTTAATATCAACGACTCATCGGGCGAATCGCTCTGGAACTGAAATCGGAATGCTCACTGACATTTTTCCCTCTCCGAAAGTCTGAAAAATGATGGAAAAATGACTAAGTCCAAAAAAATTTTTTTTAAACTATTTCCAATTTTACCCCCATGGGATATATATTCTACCCACACACATTTGGAACTCTCCTGGGGTACGCTCACACATATTATTCCCTCATTTAATGGATATTTTCACCAAAAAGTGAAGTTTTCAAAAAGTCAGAAAATTGTCTGAAAACTACTTAATATCAAGAACTCATCGGGCGAATCGCTCTGGAACTGAAATCGGAATGCTCACTGACATTTTCCCCTCTCCGAAAGTCTGAAAAATGATGGAAAAATGACTAATTCCAAAAAAATTTTTTTTTAACTTTTTTCAATTTTACCCCTGTGGGATATACATTCTACCCACACACATTTGGATCTCTCCTGGGGTACCCTCACACATATTATTCCTTCATTTAATGGATATTTTCACCAAAAAGTGAAGTTTTCAAAAAGTCAGAAAATTGACTGAAAACGACTTAATATCAAGGACTCATCGGGCGAATCGCTCTGGAACTGAAATCGGAATGCTCACTGACATTTTTCCCTCTCCGAAAGTCTGAAAAATGATGGAAAAATGAATAAGTCCAAAAAAATTTTTTTCAACTTTTTTCAATTTTACCCACATGGGATATATATTCTAGCTACACACATTTGGAACTCTCCTGGGGTACCCTCACACATATTATTCCCTCATTTAATGGATATTTTCACCAAAAAGTGAAGTTTTCAAAAAGTCAGAAAATTGGCTGAAAACGACTTAATATCAAGGACTCATCGGGCGAATCACTCTGGAACTGACATCGGAATACTCACTGACATTTTCCCCTCTCCGAAAGTCTGAAAAATGATGGAAAAATGACTAAGTCCAAAAAACATTTTTTTCAACTTTTTTCAATTTTACCCCCATGGGATATATATTCTACCCACACACATTTGGAACTCTCCTGGGGTACGCTCACACATATTATTCCCTCATTTAATGGATATTTTCACCAAAAAGTGAAGTTTTCAAAAAGTCAGAAAATTGCCTGAAAACTACTTAATATCAAGAACTCATCGGGCGAATCGCTCTGGAACTGAAATCGGAATGCTCACTGACATTTTTCCCTCTCCGAAAGTCTGAAAAATGATGGAAAAATGACTAAGTCCAAAAAAATTTTTTTAAACTTTTTTCAATTTTACCCCCATGGGATATATATTCTACCCACACACATTTGGAACTCTCCTGGGGTACCCTCACACATATTATTCCCTCATTTAATGGATATTTTCACCAAAAAGTGAAGTTTTCAAAAAGTCAGAAAATTGGCTGAAAACGACTTAATATCAAGGACTCATCGGGCGAATCGCTCTGGAACTGAAATCGGAATGCTCACTGACATTTTTCCCTCTCCGAAAGTCTGAAAAATGATGGAAAAATGAATAAGTCCAAAAAAATTTTTTTCAACTTTTTTCAATTTTACCCCCATGGGATATATATTCTAGCTACACACATTTGGAACTCTCCTGGGGTACCCTCACACATATTATTCCCTCATTTAATGGATATTTTCACCAAAAAGTGAAGTTTTCAAAAAGTCAGAAAATTGGCTGAAAACGACTTAATATCAAGGACTCATCGGGCGAATCACTCTGGAACTGACATCGGAATACTCACTGACATTTTCCCCTCTCCGAAAGTCTGAAAAATGATGGAAAAATGACTAAGTCCAAAAAACATTTTTTTCAACTTTTTTCAATTTTACCCCCATGGGATATATATTCTACCCACACACATTTGGAACTCTCCTGGGGTACGCTCACACATATTATTCCCTCATTTAATGGATATTTTCACCAAAAAGTGAAGTTTTCAAAAAGTCAGAAAATTGCCTGAAAACTACTTAATATCAAGAACTCATCGGGCGAATCGCTCTGGAACTGAAATCGGAATGCTCACTGACATTTTTCCCTCTCCGAAAGTCTGAAAAATGATGGAAAAATGACTAAGTCCAAAAAAATTTTTTTAAACTTTTTTCAATTTTACCCCCATGGGATATATATTCTACCCACACACATTTGGAACTCTCCTGGGGTACCCTCACACATATTATTCCCTCATTTAATGGATATTTTCACCAAAAAGTGAAGTTTTCAAAAAGTCAGAAAATTGCCTGAAAACTACTTAATATCAAGAACTCATCGGGCGAATCGCTCTGGAACTGAAATCGGAATGCTCACTGACATTTTCCCCTCTCCGAAAGTCTGAAAAATGATGGAAAAATGACTAATTCCAAAAAAATTTGTTTTTAACTTTTTTCAATTTTACCCCTGTGGGATATACATTCTACCCACACACATTTGGATCTCTCCTTGGGTACCCTCACACATATTATTCCCTCATTTAATGGATATTTTCACCAAAAAATGAAGTTTTCAAAAAGTCAGAAAATTGGCTGAAAACGACTTAATATCAAGGACTCATCGGGCGAATCGCTCTGGAACTGAAATCGGAATGCTCACTGACATTTTTCCCTCTCCGAAAGTCTGAAAAATGATGGAAAAATGACTAAGTCCAAAAAAATTTTTTTTCACTTTTTTCAATTTTACCCCCATGGGATATATATTCTACCCACACACATTTGGAACTCTCCTGGGGTACCCTCACACATATTATTCCCTCATTTAATGGATATTTTCACCAAAAAGTGAAGTTTTCAAAAAGTCAAAATTGTCTATAAACGACTTAATATCAAGGACTCATCGGGCGAATCGCTCTGCAACTGAAATCGGAATGCTCCCTGACATTTTCCCCTCTCCGAAAGTCTGAAAAATGATGGAAAAATGACTAAGTCCAAAAAAATTTTTTTTTAACTTTTTTCAATTTTACACCTGTGGGATATACATTCTACCCACACACATTTGGATCTCTCCTGGGGTACCCTCACACATATTATTCCCTCATTTAATGGATATTTTCACCAAAAAGTGAAGTTTTCAAAAAGTCAGAAAATTGGCTGAAAACGACTTAATATCAAGTACTCATCGGGCGAATCACTCTGGAACTGAAATCGGAATACTCACTGACATTTTCCCCTCTCCGAAAGTCTGAAAAATGATGGAAAAATGACTAAGTCCAAAAAACATTTTTTTCAACTTTTTTCAATTTTACCCCCGTGGGATATATATTCTACCCACACACATTTGGAACTCTCCTGGGGTACCATCGCACATATTATTCCCTCATTTAATGGATATTTTCACCAAAAAGTGAAGTTTTCAAAAAGTCAGAAAATTGGCTGAAAACGACTTAATATCAAGGACTCATCGGGCGAATCACTCTGGAACTGACATCGGAATACTCACTGACATTTTCCCCTCTCCGAAAGTCTGAAAAATGATGGAAAAATGACTAAGTCCAAAAAACATTTTTTTCAACTTTTTTCAATTTTACCCCCATGGGATATATATTCTACCCACACACATTTGGAACTCTCCTGGGGTACGCTCACACATATTATTCCCTCATTTAATGGATATTTTCACCAAAAAGTGAAGCTTTCAAAAAGTCAGAAAATTGCCTGAAAACTACTTAATATCAAGAACTCATCGGGCGAATCGCTCTGGAACTGAAATCGGAATGCTCACTGACATTTTCCCCTCTCCAAAAGTCTGAAAAACGATGGAAAAATGACTAAGTCCAAAAAAATTTTTTTTTAACTTTTTTCAATTTTACCCCCATGGGATATATATTCTACCCACACACATTTGGAACTCTCCTGGCGTACCCTCACGCATATTATTCCCTCATTTAATGGATATTTTCACCAAAAAGTGAAGTTTTCAAAAAGTCAAAATTGTCTATAAACGACTTAATATCAAGGACTCATCGGGCGAATCACTCTGGAACTGACATCGGAATACTCACTGACATTTTCCCCTCTCCGAAAGTCTGAAAAATGATGGAAAAATGACTAAGTCCAAAAAACATTTTTTTCAACTTTTTTCAATTTTACCCCCATGGGATAAATATTCTACCCACACACATTTGGATCTCTCCTGGGGTACCCTCACACATATTATTCCCTCATTTAATGGATATTTTCATCAAAAAGTGAAGTTTTCAAAAAGTCAGAAAATTGGCTGAAAACGACTTAATATCAAGGACTCATCGGGCGAATCACTCTGGAACTGAAATCGGAATGCTCACTGACATTTTTCCTTCTCCGAAAGTCTGAAAAATGATGGAAAAATGAATAAGTCCCAAAAAATTTTTTTTTTACTTTTTTTCAATTTTACCCCTGTGGGATATACATTCTACCCACACACATTTGGATCTCTCCTGGGGTACCCTCACACATATTATTCCCTCATTTAATGGATATTTTCACCAAAAAGTGAAGTTTTCAAAAAGTCAGAAAATTGGCTGAAAACGACTTAATATCAAGGACTCATCGGGCGAATCACTCTGGAACTGAAATCAGAATGCTCAGTGACATTTTTCCCTCTCCAAAAGTCTGAAAAACGATGGAAAAATGACTAAGTCCAAAAAAATTTTTTTTAAACTTTTTTCAATTTTACCCCCATGTGATATATATTCTACCCACACACATTTGGAACTCTCCTGGGGTACCCTCACACATATTATTCCCTCATTTAATGGATATTTTCACCAAAAAGTGAAGTTTTCAAAAAGTCAAAATTGTCTATAAACGACTTAATATCAAGGACTCATCGGGCGAATCACTCTGGAACTGACATCGGAATACTCACTGACATTTTCCCTTCTCCGAAAGTCTGAAAAATGATGGAAAAATGACTAAGTCCAAAAAACATTTTTTTCAACTTTTTTCAATTTTACCCCCATGGGATATATATTCTACCCACACACATTTGGAACTCTCCTGGGGTACGCTCACACATATTATTCCCTCATTTAATGGATATTTTCACCAAAAAGTGAAGTTTTCAAAAAGTCAGAAAATTGCCTGAAAACTACTTAATATCAAGAACTCATCGGGCGAATCGCTCTGGAACTGAAATCGGAATGCTCACTGACATTTTCCCCTCTCCTAAAGTCTGAAAAATGATGGAAAAATGACTAAGTCCAAAAAACATTTTTTTTTAACTTTTTTCAATTTTACACCTGTGGGATATACATTCTACCCACACACATTTGGATCTCTCCTTGGGTACCCTCACACATATTATTCCCTCATTTAATGGATATTTTCACCAAAAAATGAAGTTTTCAAAAAGTCAGAAAATTGGCTGAAAACGACTTAATATCAAGGACTCATCGGGCGAATCGCTCTGGAACTGAAATCGGAATGCTCACTGACATTTTTCCCTCTCCGAAAGTCTGAAAAATGATGGAAAAATGACTAAGTCCAAAAAAATTTTTTTAAACTTTTTTCAATTTTACCCCCATGGGATATATATTCTACCCACACACATTTGGAACTCTCCTGGGGTACCCTCACACATATTATTCCCTCATTTAATGGATATTTTCACCAAAAAGTGAAGTTTTCAAAAAGTCAAAATTGGCTATAAACGACTTAATATCAAGGACTCATCGGGCGAATCGCTCTGGAACTGAAATCGGAATGCTCCCTGACATTTTCCCCTGTCCGAAAGTCTGAAAAATGATGGAAAAATGACTAAGTCCAAAAAATTTTTTTTTCAACTTTTTTCAATTTTACCTCCATGGGATATATATTCTACCCACACACATTTGGAACTCTCCTGGGGTACCCTCACACATATTATTCCCTCATTTAATGGATATTTTCACCAAAAAATGAAGTTTTCAAAAAGTCAGAAAATTGGCTGAAAACGACTTAATATCAAGGACTCATCGGGCGAATCGCTCTGGAACTGAAATCGGAATGCTCACTGACATTTTTCCCTCTCCGAAAGTCTGAAAAATGATGGAAAAATGACTAAGTCCAAAAAAATTTTTTTAAACTTTTTTCAATTTTACCCCCATGGGATATATATTCTACCCACACACATTTGGAACTCTCCTGGGGTACCCTCACACATATTATTCCCTCATTTAATGGATATTTTCACCAAAAAGTCAAGTTTTCAAAAAGTCAAAATTGTCTATAAACGACTTAATATCAAGGACTCATCGGGCGAATCGCTCTGGAACTGAAATCGGAATGCTCCCTGACATTTTCCCCTCTCCGAAAGTCTGAAAAATGATGGAAAAATGACTAAGTCCAAAAAAATTTTTTTTTAACTTTTTTCAATTTTACACCTGTGGGATATATATTCTACCCACACACATTTGGATCTCTCCTGGGGTACCCTCACACATATTATTCCCTCATTTAATGGATATTTTCACCAAAAAGTGAAGCTTTCAAAAAGTCAGAAAATTGCCTGAAAACTACTTAATATCAAGAACTCATCGGGCGAATCGCTCTGGAACTGAAATCGGAATGCTCACTGACATTTTCCCCTCTCCAAAAGTCTGAAAAACGATGGAAAAATGACTAAGTCCAAAAAAATTTTTTTTTTAACTTTTTTCAATTTTACCCCCATGGGATATATATTCTACCCACACACATTTGGAACTCTCCTGGGGTACCCTCACGCATATTATTCCCTCATTTAATGGATATTTTCACCAAAAAGTGAAGTTTTCAAAAAGTCAAAATTGTCTATAAACGACTTAATATCAAGGACTCATCGGGCGAATCGCTCTGGAACTGAAATCGGAATGCTCCCTGACATTTTCCCCTCTCCGAAAGTCTGAAAAATGATGGAAAAATGACTAAGTCCAAAAAATTTTTTTTTCAACTTTTTTCAATTTTACCTCCATGGGATATATATTCTACCCACACACATTTGGAACTCTCCTGGGGTACCCTCACACATATTATTCCCTCATTTAATGGATATTTTCACCAAAAAGTGAAGTTTTCAAAAAGTCAGAAAATTGGCTGAAAACGACTTAATATCAAGAACTCATCGGGCGAATCGCTCTGGATCTGAAATCGGAATGCTCACTGACATTTTCCCCTCTCCGAAAGTCTGAAAAATGATGGAAATATGACTAAGTCCAAAAAAATTTTTTTTTAACTTTTTTCAATTTTACCCCTGTGGGATATACATTCTACCCACACACATTTGGATCTCTCCTGGGGTACCCTCACACATATTATTTCCTCATTTAATGGATATTTTCACCAAAAAGTGAAGTTTTCAAAAAGTCAGAAAATTGGCTGAAAATGACTTAATATCAAGGACTCATCGGGCGAATCACTCTGGAACTGAAATCGGAATACTCACTGACATTTTCCCCTCTCCGAAAGTCTGAAAAATGATGGAAAAATGACTAAGTCCAAAAAACATTTTTTTCAACTTTTTTCAATTTTACCCCCGTGGGATATATATTCTACCCACACAGATTTGGAACTCTCCTGGGGTACCATCGCACATTTTATTCCCTCATTTAATGGATATTTTCACCAAAAAGTGAAGTTTTCAAAAAGTTAAAATTGTCTATAAACGACTTAATATCAAGGACTCATCGGGCGAATCGCTCTGGAACTGAAATCGGAATGCTCCCTGACATTTTCCCCTCTCCGAAAGTCTGAAAAATGATGGAAAAATGACTAAGTCCAAAAAATTTTTTTTTCAACTTTTTTCAATTTTACCTCCATGGGATATATATTCTACCCACACACATTTGGAACTCTCCTGGGGTACCCTCACACATATTATTCCCTCATTTAATGGATATTTTCACCAAAAAGTGAAGTTTTCAAAAAGTCAGAAAATTGGCTGAAAACGACTTAATATCAAGGACTCATCGGGCGAATCGCTCTGGAACTGAAATCGGAATGCTCACTGACATTTTCCCCTCTCCGAAAGTCTGAAAAATGATGGAAAAATGAATAAGTCCAAAAAAATTTTTTTTTTACTTTTTTCAATTTTACCCCTGTGGGATATATATTCAACCCACACACATTTGGAACTCTCCTGGGGTACCATCGCACATATTATTCCCTCATTTAATAGATATTTTCACCAAAAAGTGAAGTTTTCAAAAAGTCAGAAAATTGGCTGAAAACGACTTAATATCAAGGACTCATCGGGCGAATCACTCTGGAACTGACATCGGAATACTCACTGACATTTTCCCCTCTCCGAAAGTCTGAAAAATGATGGAAAAATGACTAAGTCCAAAAAACATTTTTTTCAACTTTTTTCAATTTTACCCCCATGGGATATATATTCTACCCACACACATTTGGAACTCTCATGGGGTACGCTCACACATATTATTCCCTCATTTAATGGATATTTTCACCAAAAAGTGAAGTTTTCAAAAAGTCAGAAAATAGCCTGAAAACTACTTAATATCAAGAACTCATCGGGCGAATCGCTCTGGAACTGAAATCGGAATGCTCACTGACATTTTCCCCTCTCCAAAAGTCTGAAAAACGATGGAAAAATGACTAAGTCCAAAAAAATTTTTTTTTTACTTTTTTCAATTTTACCCCCATGGGATATATATTCTACCCACACACATTTGGAACTCTCCTGGGGTACCCTCACACATATTATTCCCTCATTTAATGGATATTTTCACCAAAAAGTGAAGTTTTCAAAAAGTCAAAATTGTCTATAAACGACTTAATATCAAGGACTCATCGGGCGAATCGCTCTGGAACTGAAATCGGAATGCTCCCTGACATTTTCCCCTCTCCGAAAGTCTGAAAAATGATGGAAAAATGACTAAGTCCAAAAAATTTTTTTTTCAACTTTTTTCAATTTTACCTCCATGGGATATATATTCTACCCACACACATTTGGAACTCTCCTGGGGTACCCTCACACATATTATTCCCTCATTTAATGGATATTTTCACCAAAAAGTGAAGTTTTCAAAAAGTCAGAAAATTGGCTGAAAACGACTTAATATCAAGGACTCATCGGGCGAATCGCTCTGGAACTGAAATCGGAATGCTCACTGACATTTTCCCCTCTCCGAAAGTCTGAAAAATGATGGAAAAATGACTAAGTCCAAAAAAATTTTTTTTTAACTTTTTTCAATTTTACCCCTGTGGGATATACATTCTACCCACACACATTTGGATCTCTCCTGGGGTACCCTCACACATATTATTTCCTCATTTAATGGATATTTTCACCAAAAAGTGAAGTTTTCAAAAAGTCAGAAAATTGGCTGAAAATGACTTAATATCAAGGACTAATCGGGCGAATCACTCTGGAACTGAAATCGGAATGCTCACTGACATTTTCCCCTCTCCGAAAGTCTGAAAAATGATGGAAAAATGACTAAGTCCAAAAAAATTTTTTTTTAACTTTTTTCAATTTTACACCTGTGGGATATACATTCTACCCACACACATTTGGATCTCTCCTGGGGTACCCTCACACATATTATTCCCTCATTTAATGGATATTTTCACCAAAAAGTGAAGTTTTCAAAAAGTCAGAAAATTGGCTGAAAACGACTTAATATCAAGTACTCATCGGGCGAATCACTCTGGAACTGAAATCGGAATACTCACTGACATTTTCCCCTCTCCGAAAGTCTGAAAAATGATGGAAAAATGACTAAGTCCAAAAAACATTTTTTTCAACTTTTTTCAATTTTACACCTGTGGGATATACATTCTACCCACACACATTTGGATCTCTCCTGGGGTACCCTCACACATATTATTCCCTCATTTAATGGATATTTTCACCAAAAAGTGAAGTTTTCAAAAAGTCAGAAAATTGGCTGAAAACGACTTAATATCAAGTACTCATCGGGCGAATCACTCTGGAACTGAAATCGGAATACTCACTGACATTTTCCCCTCTCCGAAAGTCTGAAAAATGATGGAAAAATGACTAATTCCAAAAAAATTTTTTTTTAACTTTTTTCAATTTTACCCCTGTGGGATATACATTCTACCCACACACATTTGGATCTCTCCTGGGGTACCCTCACACATATTATTCCCTCATTTAATGGATATTTTCACCAAAAAGTGAAGTTTTCAAAAAGTCAGAAAATTGGCTGAAAACGACTTAATATCAAGGACTCATCGGGCGAATCACTCTGGAACTGAAATCGGAATACTCACTGACATTTTCCCCTCTCCGAAAGTCTGAAAAATGATGGAAAAATGACTAAGTCCAAAAAAATTTTTTTCAACTTTTTTCCATTTTTACCCCCATGGGATATATATTCTAGCCACACACATTTGGAACTCTCCTGGGGTACCCTCACACATATTATTCCCTCATTTAATGGATATTTTCACCAGAAAGTGAAGTTTTCAAAAAGTCAGAAAATTGGCTGAAAAAGTCTTAATATCAAGAACTCATCGGGCGAATCGCCCTGGAACTGAAATCGGTATGCTCACTGACATTTTCCCCTCTCCGAAAGTCTGAAAAATGATGGAAAAATGACTAAGTCCAAAAAACATTTCTTTTTAACTTTTTTCAATTTTACACCTGTGGGATATACATTCTACCCACACACATTTGGATCTCTCCTTGGGTACCCTCACACATATTATTCCCTCATTTAATGGATATTTTCACCAAAAAATGAAGTTTTCAAAAAGTCAGAAAATTGGCTGAAAACGACTTAATATCAAGGACTCATCGGGCGAATTGCTCTGGAACTGAAATCGGAATGCTCACTGACATTTTTCCCTCTCCGAAAGTCTGAAAAATGATGGAAAAATGACTAAGTCCAAAAAATTTTTTTTAAACTTTTTTCAATTTTACCCCCATGGGATATATATTCTACCCACACACATTTGGAACTCTCCTGGGGTACCCTCACACATATTATTCCCTCATTTAATGGATATTTTCACCAAAAAGTGAAGTTTTCAAAAAGTCAGAAAATTGGCTGAAAACGACTTAATATCAAGAACTCATCGGGCGAATCGCTCTGGATCTGAAATCGGAATGCTCACTGACATTTTCCCCTCTCCGAAAGTCTGAAAAATGATGGAAAAATGACTAAGTCCAAAAAAATTTTTTTTTAACTTTTTTCAATTTTACCCCTGTGGGATATACATTCTACGCACACACATTTGGATCTCTCCTGGGGTACCCTCACACATATTATTTCCTCATTTAATGGATATTTTCACCAAAAAGTGAAGTTTTCAAAAAGTCAGAAAATTGGCTGAAAATGACTTAATATCAAGGACTAATCGGGCGAATCACTCTGGAACTGAAATCGGAATACTCACTGACATTTTCCCCTCTCCGAAAGTCTGAAAAATGATGGAAAAATGACTAAGTCCAAAAAATTTTTTTTTTAACTTTTTTCAATTTTACACCTGTGGGATATACATTCTACCCACACACATTTGGATCTCTCCTGGGGTACCCTCACACATATTATTCCCTCATTTAATGGATATTTTCACCAAAAAGTGAAGTTTTCAAAAAGTCAGAAAATTGGCTGAAAACGACTTAATATCAAGTACTCATCGGGCGAATCACTCTGGAACTGAAATCGGAATATTCACTGACATTTTCCCCTCTCCGAAAGTCTGAAAAATGATGGAAAAATGACTAACTCCAAAAAAATTTTTTTAAACTTTTTTCAATTTTACCCCCATGGGATATATATTCTACCCACACACATTTGGAACTCTCCTGGGGTACCCTCACACATATTATTCCCTCATTTAATGGATATTTTCACCAAAAAGTGAAGTTTTCAAAAAGTTAGAAAATTTGCTGAAAACGACTTAATATCAAGAACTCATCGGGCGAATCGCTCTGGATCTGAAATCGGAATGCCCACTGACATTTTCCCCTCTCCGAAAGTCTGAAAAATGATGGAAAAATGACTAAGTCCAAAAAAATTTTTTTTTAACTTTTTTCAATTTTACCCCTGTGGGATATACATTCTACCCACACACATTTGGATCTCTCCTGGGGTACCCTCACACATATTATTTCCTCATTTAATGGATATTTTCACCAAAAAGTGAAGTTTTCAAAAAGTCAGAAAATTGGCTGAAAATGACTTAATATCAAGGACTAATCGGGCGAATCACTCTGGAACTGAAATCGGAATACTCACTGACATTTTCCCCTCTCCAAAAGTCTGAAAAATGATGGAAAAATGACTAAGTCCAAAAAAATTTTTTTTTAACTTTTTTCAATTTTACACCTGTGGAATATACATTCTACCCACACACATTTGGATCTCTCCTGGGGTACCCTCACACATATTATTCCCTCATTTAATGGATATTTTCACCAAAAAGTGAAGTTTTCAAAAAGTCAGAAAATTGGCTGAAAACGACTTAATATCAAGTACTCATCGGGCGAATCACGCTGGAACTGAAATCGGAATACTCACTGACATTTTCCCCTCTCCGAAAGTCTGAAAAATGATGGAAAAATGACTAACTCCAAAAAACATTTTTTTCAACTTTTTTCAATTTTACCCCTATGGGATATATATTCTACCCACACACATTTGGAACTCTCCTGGGGTACGCTCACACATATTATTCCCTCATTTAATGGATATTTTCACCAAAAAGTGAAGTTTTCAAAAAGTCAGAAAATTGGCTGAAAACAACTTAATATCAAGGACTCATCGGGCGAATCGCTCTGGAACTGAAATCGGAATGCTCACTGACATTTTTCCCTCTCCGAAAGTCTGAAAAACGATGGAAAAATGACTAAGTCCAAAAAAATTTTTTTTTTACTTTTTTCAATTTTACCCCCATGGGATATATATTCTACCCACACACATTTGGAACTCTCCTGGGGTACCCTCACACATATTATTCCCTCATTTAATGGATATTTTCACCAAAAAGTGAAGTTTTCAAAAAGTCAAAATTGTCTATAAACGACTTAATATCAAGGACTCATCGGGCGAATCGCTCTGGAACTGAAATCGGAATGCTCCCTGACATTTTCCCCTCTCCGAAAGTCTGAAAAATGATGGAAAAATGACTAAGTCCAAAAAATTTTTTTTTCAACTTTTTTCAATTTTACCTCCATGGGATATATATTCTACCCACACACATTTGTAACTCTCCTGGGGTACGCTCACACATATTATTCCCTCATTTAATGGATATTTTCACCAAAAAGTGAAGTTTTCAAAAAGTCAGAAAATTGGCTGAAAACGACTTAATATCAAGGACTCATCGGGCGAATCGCTCTGGAACTGAAATCGGAATGCTCACTGACATTTTTCCCTCTCCGAAAGTCTGAAAAATGATGGAAAAATGAATAAGTCCAAAAAATTTTTTTTTTTACTTTTTTCAATTTTACCCCTGTGGGATATATATTCTACCCACACACATTTGGATCTCTCCTGGGGTACCCTCACACATATTATTCCCTCATTTAATGGATATTTTCACCAAAAAGTGAAGTTTTCAAAAAGTCAGAAAATTGGCTGAAAACGACTTAATATCAAGGACTCATCGGGCGAATCACTCTGGAACTGACATCGGAATACTCACTGACATTTTCCCCTCTCCGAAAGTCTGAAAAATGATGGAAAAATGACTAAGTCCATAAAACATTTTTTTCAACTTTTTTCAATTTTACCCCCATGGGATATATATTCTACCCACACACATTTGGAACTCTCCTGGGGTACCCTCACACATATTATTCCCTCATTTAATGGATATTTTCACCAAAAAGTGAAGTTTTCAAAAAGTCAGAAAATTGGCTGAAAACGACTTAATATCAAGGACTCATCGGGCGAATCGCTCTGGAACTGAAATCGGAATGCTCACTGACATTTTTCCCTCTCCGAAAGTCTGAAAAATGATGGAAAAATGACTAAGTCCAAAAAAATTTTTTTTAAACTTTTTTCAATTTTACCTCCATGGGATATATATTATACCCACACACATTTGGAACTCTCCTGGGGTACCCTCACACATATTATTCCCTCATTTAATGGATATTTTCACCAAAAAGTGAAGTTTTCAAAAAGTCAGAAAATTGGCTGAAAACGACTTAATATCAAGGACTCATCGGGCGAATCGCTCTGGAACTGAAATCGGAATGCTCACTGACATTTTCCCCTCTCCGAAAGTCTGAAAAATGATGGAAAAATGACTAAGTCCAAAAAACATTTTCTTCAACTTTTTTCAATTTTACCCCCGTGGGATATATATTCTACCCACACACATTTGGAACTCTCCTGGGGTACCCTCGCACATATTATTCCCTCATTTAATGGATATTTTCACCAAAAAGTGAAGTTTTCAAAAAGTCAGAAAATTGGCTGAAAACGACTTAATATCAAGGACTCATCGTGCGAATCACTCTGGAACTGAAATCAGAATGCTCAGTGACATTTTCCCCTCTCCAAAAGTCTGAAAAATGCAGGAAAAATGACTAAGTCCAAAAAAATTTTTTTTAAACTTTTTTCAACTTTACCCCCATGGGATATATATTCTACCCACACACATTTGGAACTCTCCTGGGGTACCCTCACACATATTATTCCCTCATTTAATGGATATTTTCACCAAAAAGTGAAGTTTTCAAAAAGTCAGAAAATTGGCTGAAAACGACTTAATATCAAGGACTCATCGGGAGAATCGCTCTGGAACTGAAATCGGAATGCTCACTGACATTTTCCCCTCTCCGAAAGTCTGAAAAATGATGGAAAAATGACTAAGTCCAAAAAAATTTTTATTTAAGTTTTTTCAGTTTTACCCCTGTGGGATATACATTCTACCCACACACATTTGGATCTCTCCTGGGGTACCGTCACACATATTATTCCCTCATTTAATGGATATTTTCACCAAAAAGTGAAGTTTTCAAAAAGTCAGAAAATTGGCTGAAAACGACTTAATATCAAGGACTCATCGGGCGAATCGCTCTGGAACTGAAATCGGAATGCTCACTGACATTTTTCCCTCTCCGAAAGTCTGAAAAATGATGGAAAAATGACTAAGTCCAAAAAAATTTTTTTTAAACTTTTTTCAATTTTACCCCCATGGGATATATATTCTACCCACACACATTTGGAACTCTCCTGGGGTACCCTCACACATATTATTCCCTCATTTAATGGATATTTTCACCAAAAAGTGAAGTTTTCAAAAAGTCAGAAAATTGTCTGAAAACGACTTAATATCAAGGACTCATCGGGCGAATCGCTCTGGAACTGAAATCGTTATGCTCACTGACATTTTCCCCTCTCCGAAAGTCTGAAAAATGATGGAAAAATGACTAAGTCCAAAAAATTTTTTTTTCAACTTTTTTCAATTTTACCTCCATGGGATATATATTCTACCCACACACATTTGGAACTCTCCTGGGGTACCCTCACACATATTATTCCCTCATTTAATGGATATTTTCACCAAAAAGTGAAGTTTTCAAAAAGTCAGAAAATTGGCTGAAAATGACTTAATATCAAGGATTAATCGGGCGAATCACTCTGGAACGGAAATCGGAATACTCACTGACATTTTCCCCTCTCCGAAAGTCTGAAAAATGATGGAAAAATGACTAAGTCCAAAAAAATTTTTTTTTAACTTTTTTCAATTTTACACCTGTGGGATATACATTCTACCCACACACATTTGGATCTCTCCTGGGGTACCCTCACACATATTATTCCCTCATTTAATGGATATTTTCACCAAAAAGTGAAGTTTTCAAAAAGTCAGAAAATTGGCTGAAAACGACTTAATATCAAGGACTCATCGGGCGAATCACTCTGGAACTGACATCGGAATACTCACTGACATTTTCCCCTCTCCGAAAGTCTGAAAAATGATGGAAAAATGACTAAGTCCAAAAAACATTTTTTTCAACTTTTTTCAATTTTACCCCCATGGGATATATATTCTACCCACACACATTTGGAACTCTCCTGGGGTACCCTCACACATATTATTCCCTCATTTAATGGATATTTTCACCAAAAAGTGAAGTTTTCAAAAAGTCAGAAAATTGGCTGAAAACGACTTAATATCAAGGACTCATCGGGCGAATCGCTCTGGAACTGAAATCGGAATGCTCACTGATATTTTTCCCTCTGAAAAATGATGGAAAAATGACTAAGTCCAAAAAAATTTTTTTAAACTTTTTTCAATTTTACCCCCATGGGATATATATTCTACCCACACACATTTGGAACTCTCCTGGGGTACCCTCACACATATTATTCCCTCATTTAATGGATATTTTCACCAAAAAGTGAAGTTTTCAAAAAGTCAGAAAATTGGCTGAAAACGACTTAATATCAAGAACTCATTGGGCGAATCGCTCTGGATCTGAAATCGGAATGCTCACTGACATTTTCCCCTCTCCGAAAGTCTGAAAAATGATGGAAAAATGACTAAGTCCAAAAAAATTTTTTTTTAACTTTTTTTCAATTTTACCCCTGTGGGATATACATTCTACCCACACACATTTGGATCTCTCCTGGGGTACCCTCACACATATTATTTCCTCATTTAATGGATATTTTCACCAGAAAGTGAAGTTTTCAAAAAGTCAGAAAATTGGCTGAAAATGACTTAATATCAAGGACTAATCGGGCGAATCACTCTGGAACTGAAATCGGAATACTCACTGACATTTTCCCCTCTCCGAAAGTCTGAAAAATGATGGAAAAATGACTAAGTCCAAAAAAATTTTTTTTTAACTTTTTTCAATTTTACACCTGTGGGATATACATTCTACCCACACACATTTGGATCTCTCCTGGGGTACCCTCACACATATTATTCTCTCATTTAATGGATATTTTCACCAAAAAGTGAAGTTTTCAAAAAGTCAGAAAATTGGCTGAAAACGACTTAATATCAAGTACTCATCGGGCGAATCACTCTGGAACTGAAATCAGAATACTCACTGACATTTTCCCCTCTCCGAAAGTCTGAAAAATGATGGAAAAATGACTAAGTCCAAAAAACATTTTTTTCAACTTTTTTCAATTTTACCCCCGTGGGATATATATTCTACCCACACACATTTGGAACTCTCCTGGGGTACCATCGCACATATTATTCCCTCATTTAATGGATATTTTCACCAAAAAGTGAAGTTTTCAAAAAGTCAGAAAATTGGCTGAAAACGACTTAATATCAAGGACTCATCGGGCGAATCGCTCTGGAACTGAAATCGGAATGCTCACTGACATTTTTCCCTCTCCGAAAGTCTGAAAAATGATGGAAAAATGACTAAGTCCAAAAAAATTTTTTTTAAACTTTTTTCAATTTTACCCCCATGGGATATATATTCTACCCACACACATTTGGAACTCTCCTGGGGTACCCTCACACATATTATTCCCTCATTTAATGGATATTTTCACCAAAAAGTGAAGTTTTCAAAAAGTCAGAAAATTGGCTGAAAACGACTTAATATCAAGGACTCATCGGGCGAATCGCTCTGGATCTGAAATCGTTATGCTCACTGACATTTTCCCCTCTCCCAAAGTCTGAAAAATGATGGAAAAATGACTAAGTCCAAAAAAAATTTTTTTAAACTTTTTTCAATTTTACCCCCATGGGATATATATTCTACCCACACACATTTGGAACTCTCCTGGGGTACCCTCACACATATTATTCCCTCATTTAATGGATATTTTCACCAAAAAGTGAAGTTTTCAAAAAGTCAGAAAATTGGCTGAAAACGACTTAATATCAAGGACTCATCGGGTGAATCACTCTGGAACTGAAATCGGAATACTCACTGACATTTTCCCCTCTCTGAAAGTCTGAAAAATGATGGAAAAATGACTAAGTCCAAAAAAATTTTTTTTCAACTTTTTTCAATTTTACCTCCATGGGATATATGTTCTACCCACACACATTTGGAACTCTCCTGGGGTACCCTCACACATATTATTCCCTCATTTAATGGATATTTTCACCAAAAAGTGAAGTTTTCAAAAAGTCAGAAAATTGGCTGAAAACGACTTAATATCAAGGAGTCATCGGGCCAATCGCTCTGGAACTGAAATCGGAATGCTCACTGACATTTTCCCCTCTCCGAAAGTCTGAAAAATGATGGAAAAATGACTAAGTCCAAAAAACATTTTCTTCAACTTTTTTCAATTTTACCCCCGTGGGATATATATTCTACCCACACACATTTGGAACTCTCCTGGGGTACCCTCGCACATATTATTCCCTCATTTAATGGATATTTTCACCAAAAAGTGAAGTTTTCAAAAAGTCAGAAAATTGGCTGAAAACGACTTAATATCAAGGACTCATCGTGCGAATCACTCTGGAACTGAAATCAGAATGCTCAGTGACATTTTCCCCTCTCCAAAAGTCTGAAAAATGCAGGAAAAATGACTAAGTCCAAAAAAATTTTTTTTAAACTTTTTTCAACTTTACCCCCATGGGATATATATTCTACCCACACACATTTGGAACTCTCCTGGGGTACCCTCACACATATTATTCCCTCATTTAATGGATATTTTCACCAAAAAGTGAAGTTTTCAAAAAGTCATAAAATTGGCTGAAAACGACTTAATATCAAGGACTAATCAGGAGAATCGCTCTGGAACTGAAATCGGAATGCTCACTGACATTTTCCCCTCTCCGAAAGTCTGAAAAATGATGGAAAAATGACTAAGTCCAAAAAAATTTTTATTTAAGTTTTTTCAGTTTTACCCCTGTGGGATATACATTCTACCCACACACATTTGGATCTCTCCTGGGGTACCGTCACACATATTATTCCCTCATTTAATGGATATTTTCACCAAAAAGTGAAGTTTTCAAAAAGTCAGAAAATTGGCTGAAAACGACTTAATATCAAGGACTCATCGGGCGAATCGCTCTGGAACTGAAATCGGAATGCTCACTGACATTTTTCCCTCTCCGAAAGTCTGAAAAATGATGGAAAAATGACTAAGTCCAAAAAAATTTTTTTTAAACTTTTTTCAATTTTACCCCCATGGGATATATATTCTACCCACACACATTTGGAACTCTCCTGGGGTACCCTCACACATATTATTCCCTCATTTAATGGATATTTTCACCAAAAAGTGAAGTTTTCAAAAAGTCAGAAAATTGGCTGAAAACGACTTAATATCAAGGACTCATCGGGCGAATCGCTCTGGATCTGAAATCGTTATGCTCACTGACATTTTCCCCTCTCCCAAAGTCTGAAAAATGATGGAAAAATGACTAAGTCCAAAAAAAATTTTTTTAAACTTTTTTCAATTTTACCCCCATGGGATATATATTCTACCCACACACATTTGGAACTCTCCTGGGGTACCCTCACACATATTATTCCCTCATTTAATGGATATTTTCACCAAAAAGTGAAGTTTTCAAAAAGTCAGAAAATTGGCTGAAAACGACTTAATATCAAGGACTCATCGGGTGAATCACTCTGGAACTGAAATCGGAATACTCACTGACATTTTCCCCTCTCTGAAAGTCTGAAAAATGATGGAAAAATGACTAAGTCCAAAAAAATTTTTTTTCAACTTTTTTCAATTTTACCTCCATGGGATATATGTTCTACCCACACACATTTGGAACTCTCCTGGGGTACCCTCACACATATTATTCCCTCATTTAATGGATATTTTCACCAAAAAGTGAAGTTTTCAAAAAGTCAGAAAATTGGCTGAAAACGACTTAATATCAAGGAGTCATCGGGCCAATCGCTCTGGAACTGAAATCGGAATGCTCACTGACATTTTCCCCTCTCCGAAAGTCTGAAAAATGATGGAAAAATGACTAAGTCCAAAAAACATTTTCTTCAACTTTTTTCAATTTTACCCCCGTGGGATATATATTCTACCCACACACATTTGGAACTCTCCTGGGGTACCCTCGCACATATTATTCCCTCATTTAATGGATATTTTCACCAAAAAGTGAAGTTTTCAAAAAGTCAGAAAATTGGCTGAAAACGACTTAATATCAAGGACTCATCGTGCGAATCACTCTGGAACTGAAATCAGAATGCTCAGTGACATTTTCCCCTCTCCAAAAGTCTGAAAAATGCAGGAAAAATGACTAAGTCCAAAAAAATTTTTTTTAAACTTTTTTCAACTTTACCCCCATGGGATATATATTCTACCCACACACATTTGGAACTCTCCTGGGGTACCCTCACACATATTATTCCCTCATTTAATGGATATTTTCACCAAAAAGTGAAGTTTTCAAAAAGTCAGAAAATTGGCTGAAAACGACTTAATATCAAGGACTAATCAGGAGAATCGCTCTGGAACTGAAATCGGAATGCTCACTGACATTTTCCCCTCTCCGAAAGTCTGAAAAATGATGGAAAAATGACTAAGTCCAAAAAAATTTTTATTTAAGTTTTTTCAGTTTTACCCCTGTGGGATATACATTCTACCCACACACATTTGGATCTCTCCTTTGGTACCCTCACACATATTATTCCCTCATTTAATGGATATTTTCACCAAAAAGTGAAGTTTTCAAAAAGTCAAAATTGGCTATAAACGACTTAATATCAAGGACTCATCGGGCGAATCGCTCTGGAACTGAAATCGAAATGCTCCCTGACATTTTCCCCTCTCCGAAAGTCTGAAAAATGATGGAAAAATGACTAAGTCCAAAAAAATTTTTTTTCAACTTTTTTCAATTTTACCTCCATGGGATATATATTCTACCCACACACATTTGGAACTCTCCTGTGGTACCCTCGCACATATTATTCCCTCATTTAATGGATATTTTCACCAAAAAGTGAAGTTTTCAAAAAGTCAGAAAATTGGCTGAAAACGACTTAATATCAAGGTCTCATCGGGTGAATCGCTCTGGAACTGAAATCGGAATGCTCACTGACATTTTACCCTCTCCGAAAGTCTGAAAAATGATGGAAAAATGACTAAGTCCAAAAAAATTTTTTTCAACTTTTTTCAATTTTACCCCCATGGGATATATATTCTACCCACACACATTTGGAACTCTCCTGGGGTACCCTCACACATATTATTCCCTCATTTAATGGATATTTTCACCAAAAAGTGAAGTTTTCAAAAAGTCAGAAAATTGGCTGAAAACGACTTAATATCAAGGACTCATCGGGCGAATCGCTCTGGATCTGAAATCGTTATGCTCACTGACATTTTCCCCTCTCCGAAAGTCTGAAAAATGATGGAAAAATGACTAAGTCCAAAAAAATTTTTTTTAAACTTTTTTCAATTTTACCCCCATGGGATATATATTCTACCCACACACATTTGGAACTCTCCTGGGGTACCCTCACACATATTATTCCCTCATTTAATGGATATTTTCACCAAAAAGTGAAGTTTTCAAAAAGTCAGAAAATTGGCTGAAAACGACTTAATATCAAGGACTCATCGGGTGAATCACTCTGGAATTGAAATCGGAATACTCACTGACATTTTCCCCTCTCTGAAAGTCTGAAAAATGATGGAAAAATGACTAAGTCCAAAAAAATTTTTTTTTTAACTTTTTTCAATTTTACCCCCATGGGATATATATTCTACCTACCCACATTTGAAACTCTCCTGGGGTACCCTCACACATATTATTCC
Organism: Phyllobates terribilis; assembly: GCF_046119375.1. Lineage (NCBI taxonomy): Eukaryota > Metazoa > Chordata > Amphibia > Anura > Dendrobatidae > Phyllobates > Phyllobates terribilis. Next base: position 4,667,739 of record NW_027362873.1, on the reverse strand, counting down.
CTCATTTAATGGATATTTTCACCAAAAAGTGAAGTTTTCAAAAAGTCAGAAAATTGGCTGAAAACGACTTAATATCAAGGACTCATCAGGCGAATCGCTCTGGAACTGAAATTGGAATGCTCACTGACATTTTCCCCTCTCCGAAAGTCTGAAAAATGATGGAAAAATGACTAAGTCCAAAAAACATTTTCTTCAACTTTTTTCAATTTTACCCCCGTGGGATATATATTCTACCCACACACATTTGGAACTCTCCTGGGGTACCCTCGCACATATTATTCCCTCATTTAATGGATATTTTCACCAAAAAGTGAAGTTTTCAAAAAGTCTGAAAATTGGCTGAAAACGACTTAATATCAAGGACTCATCGTGCGAATCACTCTGGAACTGAAATCAGAATGCTCAGTGACATTTTTCCCTCTCCAAAAGTCTGAAAAATGCAGGAAAAATGACTGTCTAAAAAAATTTTTTTTAAACTTTTTTCAATTTTACCCCCATGGGATATATATTCTACCCACACACATTTGGAACTCTCCTGGGGTACCCTCACACATATTATTCCCTCATTTAATGGATATTTTCACCAAAAAGTGAAGTTTTCAAAAAGTCAGAAAATTGGCTGAAAACGACTTAATATCAAGGACTCATCGGGTGAATCGCTCTGGAACTGAAATCGGAATGCTCACTGACATTTTCCCCTCTCCGAAAGTCTGAAAAATGATGGAAAAATGACTAAGTCCAAAAAAATTTTTTTTTAACTTTTTTCAATTTTACCCCCATGGGATATATATTCTACCCACACACATTTGGAACTCTCCTGGGGTACCCTCACACATATTATTCCCTCATTTAATGGATATTTTCACCAAAAAGTGAAGTTTTCAAAAAGTCAGAAAATTGGCTGAAAACGACTTAATATCAAGGACTCATCGGGTGAATCACTCTGGAATTGAAATCGGAATACTCACTGACATTTTCCCCTCTCTGAAAGTCTGAAAAATGATGGAAAAATGACTAAGTCCAAAAAAAATTTTTTTTTAACTTTTTTCAATTTTACCCCCATGGGATATATATTCTACCCACCCACATTTGAAACTCTCCTGGGGTACCCTCACACATATTATTCCCTCATTTAATGGTCATTTTCACCAAAAAGTGAAGTTTTCAAAATGTCAAAATTGGCTATAAACGACTTAATATCAAGGACTCATCGGGCGAATCGCTCTGGAACTGAAATCGGAATGCTCCCTGACATTTTTCCCTCTCCGAAAGTCTGAAAAATGATGGAAAAATGACTAAGTCCAAAAAAATTTTTTTTCAACTTTTTTCAATTTTACCTCCATGGGATATATATTCTACCCACACACATTTGGAACTCTCCTGGGGTACCCTCACACATATTATTCCCTCATTTAATGGATATTTTCACCAAAAAGTGAAGTTTTCAAAAAGTCAGAAAATTGGCTGAAAACGACTTAATATCAAGGACTCATCAGGCGAATCGCTCTGGAACTGAAATTGGAATGCTCACTGACATTTTCCCCTCTCCGAAAGTCTGAAAAATGATGGAAAAATGACTAAGTCCAAAAAACATTTTCTTCAACTTTTTTCAATTTTACCCCCGTGGGATATATATTCTACCCACACACATTTGGAACTCTCCTGGGGTACCCTCGCACATATTATTCCCTCATTTAATGGATATTTTCACCAAAAAGTGAAGTTTTCAAAAAGTCTGAAAATTGGCTGAAAACGACTTAATATCAAGGACTCATCGTGCGAATCACTCTGGAACTGAAATCAGAATGCTCAGTGACATTTTTCCCTCTCCGAAAGTCTGAAAAATGATGGAAAAATGACTAAGTCCAAAAAAATTTTTATTTAACTTATTTCAGTTTTATACCTGTGGGATATACATTCTACCCACACACATTTGGATCTCTCCTGGGGTACCGTCACACATATTATTCCCTCATTTAATGGATATTTTCACCAAAAAGTGAAGTTTTCAAAAAGTCAAAATTGGCTATAAATGACCTAATATCAAGGACTCATCGGGCGAATCGCTCTGTAACTGAAATCGGAATGCTCACTGACAATTTTCCCTCTCCGAAAGTCTGAAAAATGATGGAAAAATGACTAAGTCCAGAAAAATTTTTTTTCAACTTTTTTCAATTTTACCCCTGTGGGATATATGTTCTACCCACACACATTTGGAACTCTCCTGGGGTACCCTCACACATATTATTCCCTCATTTAATGGTCATTTTCACCAAAAAGTGAAGTTTTCAAAAAGTCAAAATTGGCTATAAACGACTTAATATCAAGGACTCATCGGGCGAATCGCTCTGGAACTGAAATCGGAATGCTCACTGACATTTTCCCCTCTCCGAAAGTCTGAAAAATGATGGAAAAATGACTAAGTCCAAAAAAATTTTTATTTAAGTTTTTTCAGTTTTACCCCTGTGGGATATACATTCTACCCACACACATTTGGATCTCTCCTGGGGTACCCTCACACATATTATTCCTTCATTTAATGGATATTTTCACCAAAAAGTGAAGTTTTCAAAAAGTCAAAATTGGCTATAAACGACTTAATATCAAGGACTCATCGGGCGAATCGCTCTGGAACTGAAATCGAAATGCTCCCTGACATTTTCCCCTCTCCGAAAGTCTGAAAAATGATGGAAAAATGACTAAGTCCAAAAAAATTTTTTTTCAACTTTTTTCAATTTTACCTCCATGGGATATATATTCTACCCACACACATTTGGAACTCTCCTGGGGTACCCTCGCACATATTATTCCCTCATTTAATGGATATTTTCACCAAAAAGTGAAGTTTTCAAAAAGTCAGAAAATTGGCTGAAAACGACTTAATATCAAGGTCTCATCGGGTGAATCGCTCTGGAACTGAAATCGGAATGCTCACTGACATTTTACCCTCTCCGAAAGTCTGAAAAATGATGGAAAAATGACTAAGTCCAAAAAAATTTTTTTTAAACTTTTTTCAATTTTACCCCCATGGGATATATATTCTACCCAAACACATTTGGAACTCTCCTGGGGTACCCTCACACATATTATTCCCTCATTTAATGGATATTTTCACCAAAAAGTGAAGTTTTCAAAAAGTCAGAAAATTGGCTGAAAACGACTTAATATCAAGGACTCATCGGGTGAATCACTCTGGAATTGAAATCGGAATACTCACTGACATTTTCCCCTCTCTGAAAGTCTGAAAAATGATGGAAAAATGACTAAGTCCAAAAAAAATTTTTTTTTAACTTTTTTCAATTTTACCCCCATGGGATATATATTCTACCCACCCACATTTGAAACTCTCCTGGGGTACCCTCACACATATTATTCCCTCATTTAATGGTCATTTTCACCAAAAAGTGAAGTTTTCAAAAAGTCAAAATTGGCTATAAACGACTTAATATCAAGGACTCATCGGGCGAATCACTCTGGAACTGAAATCGGAATGCTCCCTGACATTTTTACCTCTCCGAAAGTCTGAAAAATGATGGAAAAATGACTAAGTCCAAAAAAATTTTTTTCAACTTTTTTCAATTTTACCTCCATGGGATATATATTCTACCCACACACATTTGGAACTCTCCTGGGGTACCCTCACACATATTATTCCCTCATTTAATGGATATTTTCACCAAAAAGTGAAGTTTTCAAAAAGTCAGAAAATTGGCTGAAAACGACTTAATATCAAGGACTCATCAGGCGAATCGCTCTGGAACTGAAATTGGAATGCTCACTGACATTTTCCCCTCTCCGAAAGTCTGAAAAATGATGGAAAAATGACTAAGTCCAAAAAACATTTTCTTCAACTTTTTTCAATTTTACCCCCGTGGGATATATATTCTACCCACACACATTTGGAACTCTCCTGGGGTACCCTCGCACATATTATTCCCTCATTTAATGGATATTTTCACCAAAAAGTGAAGTTTTCAAAAAGTCTGAAAATTGGCTGAAAACGACTTAATATCAAGGACTCATCGTGCGAATCACTCTGGAACTGAAATCAGAATGCTCAGTGACATTTTTCCCTCTCCGAAAGTCTGAAAAATGATGGAAAAATGACTAAGTCCAGAAAAATTTTTATTTAACTTATTTCAGTTTTATCCCTGTGGGATATACATTCTACCCACACACATTTGGATCTCTCCTGGGGTACCGTCACACATATTATTCCCTCATTTAATGGATATTTTCACCAAAAAGTGAAGTTTTCAAAAAGTCAAAATTGGCTATAAATGACCTAATATCAAGGACTCATCGGGCGAATCGCTCTGTAACTGAAATCGGAATGCTCACTGACAATTTTCCCTCTCCGAAAGTCTGAAAAATGATGGAAAAATGACTAAGTCCAGAAAAAATTTTTTTCAACTTTTTTCAATTTTACCCCTGTGGGATATATGTTCTACCCACACACATTTGGAACTCTCCTGGGGTACCCTCACACATATTATTCCCTCATTTAATGGTCATTTTCACCAAAAAGTGAAGTTTTCAAAAAGTCAAAATTGGCTATAAACGACTTAATATCAAGGACTCATCGGGCGAATCGCTCTGGAACTGAAATCGGAATGCTCACTGACATTTTCCCCTCTCCGAAAGTCTGAAAAATGATGGAAAAATGACTAAGTCCAAAAAAATTTTTATTTAAGTTTTTTCAGTTTTACCCCTGTGGGATATACATTCTACCCACACACATTTGGATCTCTCCTGGGGTACCCTCACACATATTATTCCCTCATTTAATGGATATTTTCACCAAAAAGTGAAGTTTTCAAAAAGTCAAAATTGGCTATAAACGACTTAATATCAAGGACTCATCGGGCGAATCGCTCTGGAACTGAAATCGAAATGCTCCCTGACATTTTCCCCTCTCCGAAAGTCTGAAAAATGATGGAAAAATGACTAAGTCCAAAAAAATTTTTTTTCAACTTTTTTCAATTTTACCTCCATGGGATATATATTCTACCCACACACATTTGGAACTCTCCTGGGGTACCCTCGCACATATTATTCCCTCATTTAATGGATATTTTCACCAAAAAGTGAAGTTTTCAAAAAGTCAGAAAATTGGCTGAAAACGACTTAATATCAAGGTCTCATCGGATGAATCGCTCTGGAACTGAAATCGGAATGCTCACTGACATTTTACCCTCTCCGAAAGTCTGAAAAATGATGGAAAAATGACTAAGTCCAAAAAAATTTTTTTCAACTTTTTTCAATTTTACCCCCATGGGATATATATTCTACCCACACACATTTGGAACTCTCCTGGGGTACCCTCACACATATTATTCCCTCATTTAATGGCTATTTTCACCAAAAAGTGAAGTTTTCAAAAAGTCAGAAAATTGGCTGAAAACGACTTAATATCAAGGACTCATCGTGCGAATCACTCTGGAACTGAAATCAGAATGCTCAGTGACATTTTTCCCTCTCCAAAAGTCTGAAAAATGCAGGAAAAATGACTGTCTAAAAAAATTTTTTTTAAACTTTTTTCAATTTTACCCCCATGGGATATATATTCTACCCACACACATTTGGAACTCTCCTGGGGTACCCTCACACATATTATTCCCTCATTTAATGGATATTTTCACCAAAAAGTGAAGTTTTCAAAAAGTCAGAAAATTGGCTGAAAACGACTTAATATCAAGGACTCATCGGGTGAATCGCTCTGGAACTGAAATCGGAATGCTCACTGACATTTTCCCCTCTCCGAAAGTCTGAAAAATGATGGAAAAATGACTAAGTCCAAAAAAATTTTTTTTTAACTTTTTTCAATTTTACCCCCATGGGATATATATTCTACCCACACACATTTGGAACTCTCCTGGGGTACCCTCACACATATTATTCCCTCATTTAATGGATATTTTCACCAAAAAGTGAAGTTTTCAAAAAGTCAGAAAATTGGCTGAAAACGACTTAATATCAAGGACTCATCGGGTGAATCACTCTGGAATTGAAATCGGAATACTCACTGACATTTTCCCCTCTCTGAAAGTCTGAAAAATGATGGAAAAATGACTAAGTCCAAAAAAAATTTTTTTTTAACTTTTTTCAATTTTACCCCCATGGGATATATATTCTACCCACCCACATTTGAAACTCTCCTGGGGTACCCTCACACATATTATTCCCTCATTTAATGGTCATTTTCACCAAAAAGTGAAGTTTTCAAAAAGTCAAAATTGGCTATAAACGACTTAATATCAAGGACTCATCGGGCGAATCGCTCTGGAACTGAAATCGGAATGCTCCCTGACATTTTTCCCTCTCCGAAAGTCTGAAAAATGATGGAAAAATGACTAAGTCCAAAAAAATTTTTTTTCAACTTTTTTCAATTTTACCTCCATGGGATATATATTCTACCCACACACATTTGGAACTCTCCTGGGGTACCCTCACACATATTATTCCCTCATTTAATGGATATTTTCACCAAAAAGTGAAGTTTTCAAAAAGTCAGAAAATTGGCTGAAAACGATTTAATATCAAGGACTCATCAGGCGAATCGCTCTGGAACTGAAATTGGAATGCTCACTGACATTTTCCCCTCTCCGAAAGTCTGAAAAATGATGGAAAAATGACTAAGTCCAAAAAACATTTTCTTCAACTTTTTTCAATTTTACCCCCGTGGGATATATATTCTACCCACACACATTTGGAACTCTCCTGGGGTACCCTCGCACATATTATTCCCTCATTTAATGGATATTTTCACCAAAAAGTGAAGTTTTCAAAAAGTCTGAAAATTGGCTGAAAACGACTTAATATCAAGGACTCATCGTGCGAATCACTCTGGAACTGAAATCAGAATGCTCAGTGACATTTTTCCCTCTCCAAAAGTCTGAAAAATGCAGGAAAAATGACTGTCTAAAAAAATTTTTTTTTAACTTTTTTCAATTTTACCCCCATGGGATATATATTCTACCCACACACATCTGGAACTCTCCTGGGGTACCCTCACACATATTATTCCCTCATTTAATGGATATTTTCACCAAAAAGTGAAGTTTTCAAAAAGTCAGAAAATTGGCTGAAAACGACTTAATATCAAGGACTCATCGGGTGAATCGCTCTGGAACTGAAATCGGAATGCTCACTGACATTTTCCCCTCTCCGAAAGTCTGAAAAATGATGGAAAAATGACTAAGTCCAAAAAAATTTTTATTTAACTTATTTCAGTTTTACCCCTGTGGGATATACATTCTACCCACACACATTTGGATCTCTCCTGGGGTACCGTCACACATATTATTCCCTCATTTAATGGATATTTTCACCAAAAAGTGAAGTTTTCAAAAAGTCAAAATTGGCTATAAATGACCTAATATCAAGGACTCATCGGGCGAATCGCTCTGTAACTGAAATCGGAATGCTCACTGACAATTTTCCCTCTCCGAAAGTCTGAAAAATGATGGAAAAATGACTAAGTCTAGAAAAATTTTTTTTCAACTTTTTTCAATTTTACCCCTGTGGGATATATGTTCTACCCACACACATTTGGAACTCTCCTGGGGTACCCTCACACATATTATTCCCTCATTTAATGGATATTTTCACCAAAAAATGAAGTTTTCAAAAAGTCAAAATTGGCTATAAACGACCTAATATCAAGGACTCATCGGGCGAATCGCTCTGTAACTGAAATCGGAATGCTCACTGACATTTTTCCCTCTCCGAAAGTCTGAAAAATGATGGAAAAATGACTAAGTCCAAAAAAAATTTTTTTCAACTTTTTTCAATTTTACCCCCGTGGGATATATGTTCTACCCACACACATTTGGAACTCTCCTGTGGTACCCACGCACATATTATTCCCTCATTTAATGGATATTTTCACCAAAAAGTGAAGTTTTCAAAAAGTCAGAAAAATGGCTGAAAACGCCTTAATATCAAGGACTCATCTGGCGAATTGCTCTGGAACTGAAATCGGAATGCTCACTGACATTTTCCCCTCTCCGAAAGTCTGAAAAATGATGGAAAAATGACTAAGTCCAAAAAAATTTTTTTCAACTTTTTTCAATTTTACCCCCATGGGATATATATTCTACCCACACACATTTGGAACTCTCCTGGGGTACCCTCACACATATTATTCCCTCATTTAATGGATATTTTCACCAGAAAGTGAAGTTTTCAAAAAGTCAGAAAATTGGCTGAAAACGTCTTAATATCAAGCACTCATCGGGCAAATCGCTCTGGAACTGAAATCGGTATGCTCACTGACATTTTCCCCTCTCCGAAAGTCTGAAAAATGATGGAAAAATGACTAAGTCCAAAAAAATTTTTTTTTAACTTTTTTCAATTTTACCCCCGTGGGATATATATTCTACCCACAAACATTTGGAACTCTCCTGGGGTACCCTCACACATATTATTCCCTCATTTAATGGATATTTTCACCAAAAAGTGAAGTTTTCAAAAAGTCAGAAAATTGGCTGAAAACGACTTAATATCAAGGACTCATCGGGCGAATCACTCTGGAACTGACATCAGAATACTCACTGACATTTTCCCCTCTCCGAAAGTCTGAAAAATGATGGAAAAATGACTAAGTCCAAAAAACATTTTTTTCTACTTTTTTCAATTTTACCCCCATGGGATATATATTCTACCCACACACATTTGGAACTCTCCTGGGGTACCCTCGCACATATTATTCCCTCATTTAATGGATATTTTCACCAAAAAGTGAAGTTTTCAAAAAGTCAGAAAATTGGCTGAAAACGACTTAATATCAAGGACTCATCATGCGAATCACTCTGGAACTGAAATCGGAATGCTCACTGACATTTTTCCCTCTCCAAAAGTCTGAAAAATGATGGAAAAATGACTAAGTCCAAAAAAAATTTTTTTCAACTTTTTTCAATTTTACCCCTGTGGGATATATATTCTACCCACACACATTTGGAACTCTCCTGGGGTACCCTCACACATATTATTCCCTCATTTAATGGATATTTTCACCAAAAAGTGAAGTTTTCAAAAAGTCAGAAAATTGGCTGAAAACGACTAAATATCAAGGACTCATCGGGCGAATCGCTCTGGAACTGAAATCGCAATGCTCACTGACATTTTCCCCTCTCCGAAAGTCTGAAAAATGATGGAAAAATGACTAAGTCCAAAAAACATTTTTTTCAACTTTTTTCAATTTTACCCCCGTGGGATATATATTCTACCCACACACATTTGGAACTCTACTGGGGTACCCTCGCACATATTATTCCCTCAATTAATGGATATTTTCACCAAAAAGTGAAGTTTTCAAAAAGTCAGAAAATTGGCTGAAAACGACTTAATATCAAGGACTCATCGTGCGAATCACTCTGGAACTGAAATCAGAATGCTCAGTGACATTTTTCCCTCTCCAAAAGTCTGAAAAATGATGGAAAAATGACTAAGTCCAAAAAAATTTTTTTTAAACTTTTTTCAATTTTACCCCCATGGGATATATATTCTACCCACACACATTTGGAACTCTCCTGTGGTACCCTCACACATATTATTCCCTCATTTAATGGTCATTTTCACCAAAAAGTGAAGATTTCAAAAAGTCAAAATTGGCTATAAACGACTTAATATCAAGGACCCATCGGGCTAATCGCTCTGGAACTGAAATCGGAATGCTCACTGACATTTTTCCCTCTCCGAAAGTCTGAAAAATGCTGGAAAAATGACTAAGTCCAAAAAAATTTTTTTTAAACTTTTTTCAATTTTACCCCCATGGGGTATATATTCTACCCACACACATTTGGAACTCTCCTGGGGTACCCTCACACATATTATTCCCTCATTTAATGGATATTTTCACCAAAAAGTGAAGTTTTCAAAAAGTCAGAAAATTGGCTGAAAATGACTTAATATCAAGGACTCATCGGGCGAATCACTCTGGAACTGAAATCGGAATACTCACTGACATTTTCCCCTCTCCGAAAGTCTGAAAAATGATGGAAAAATGACTAAGTCCAAAAAAATTATTTTTTTAACTTTTTTCAATTTTACCCCCATGGGATATATATTCTACCCACCCACATTTGGAACTCTCCTGGGGTACCCTCACACATATTATTCCCTCAATTAATGGATATTTTCACCAAAAAGTGAAGTTTTCAAAAAGTCAGAAAATTGGCTGAAAACGACTTAATATCAAAGACTCATCGTGCGAATCACTCTGGAACTGAAATCAGAATGCTCAGTGACATTTTTCCCTCTCCAAAAGTCTGAAAAATGATGGAAAAATGACTAAGTCCAAAAAAAATTTTTTTAAACTTTTTTCAATTTTACCCCCATGGGATATATATTCTACCCACACACATTTGGAACTCTCCTGTGGTACCCTCACACATATTATTCCCTCATTTAATGGTCATTTTCACCAAAAAGTGAAGATTTCAAAAAGTCAAAATTGGCTATAAACGACTTAATATCAAGGACCCATCGGGCTAATCGCTCTGGAACTGAAATCGGAATGCTCACTGACATTTTTCCCTCTCCGAAAGTCTGAAAAATGCTGGAAAAATGACTATGTCCAAAAAAATTTTTTTAAAACTTTTTTCAATTTTACCCCCATGGGATATATATTCTACCCACACACATTTGGAACTCTCCTGGGGTACCCTCACACATATTATTCCCTCATTTAATGGATATTTTCACCAAAAAGTGAAGTTTTCAAAAAGTCAGAAAATTGGCTGAAAACGACTTAATATCAAGGACTCATCGTGCGAATCGCTCTGGAACTGAAATCGGAATACTCACTGATATTTTCCCCTCTCCGAAAGTCTGAAAAATGATGGAAAAATGACTAAGTCCAAAAAACATTTTTTTCAACTTTTTTCAATTTTACCCCCGTGGGATATATATTCTACCCACACACATTTGGAACTCTCCTGGGGTACCATCGCACATATTATTCCCTCATTTAATGGATATTTTCACCAAAAAGTGAAGTTTTCAAAAAGTCAGAAAATTGGCTGAAAACGACTTAATATCAAGGACTCATCGGGCAAATCACTCTGGAACTGACATCAGAATACTCACTGACATTTTCCCCTCTCCGAAAGTCTGAAAAATGATGGAAAAATGACTAAGTCCAAAAAATATTTTTTTCTACTTTTTTCAATTTTACCCCCATGGGATATATATTCTACCCACACACATTTGGAACTCTCCTGGGGTACCCTCGCACATATTATTCCTCATTTAATGGATATTTTCACCAAAAAGTGAAGTTTTCAAAAAGTCAGAAAATTGGCTGAAAACGACTTAATATCAAGGACTCATCATGCGAATCACTCTGGAACTGAAATCGGAATGCTCACTGACATTTTTCCCTCTCCAAAAGTCTGAAAAATGATGGAAAAATGACTAAGTCCAAAAAAATTTTTTTTCAACTTTTTTCAATTTTACCTCCATGGGATATATGTTCTACCCACACACATTTGGATCTCTCCTGGGGTACCGTCACACATATTATTCCCTCATTTAATGGTCATTTTCACCAAAAAGTGAAGTTTTCAAAAAGTCAAAATTGGCTATAAACGACTTAATATCAAGGACCCATCGGGCGAATCGCTCTGGAACTGAAATGGGAATGCTCACTGACATTTTTCCCTCTCCGAAAGTCTGAAAAATGCTGGAAAAATGACTAAGTCCAAAAAATTTTTTTTTTTACTTTTTTCAATTTTACCCCTGTGGGATATACATTCTACCCACACACATTTGCATCTCTCCTGGGGTACCCTCATACATATTATTCCCTCATTTAATGGATATTTTCACCAAAAAGTGAAGTTTTCAAAAAGTCAGAAAATTGGCTGAAAACGACTTAATATCAAGGACTCATCGGGTGAATCACTCTGGAACTGAAATCGGAATACTCACTGACATTTCCCCCTCTCCGAAAGTCTGAAAAATGATGGAAAAATGACTAAGTCCAAAAAAAATTTTTTTTAACTTTTTTCGATTTTACCCCCATGGGATATATATTCTACACACCCACATTTGGAACTCTCCTGGGGTACCCTCACACATATTATTCCCTCATTTAATGGTCATTTTCACCAAAAAGTGAAGTTTTCAAAAAGTTAAAATTGGCTATAAATGACCTAATATCAAGGACTCATCGGGCGAATCGCTCTGTAACTGAAATCGGAATGCTCACTGACATTTTTCCCTCTCCGAAAGTCTGAAAAATGATGGAAAAATGACTGAGTCCAAAAAAATTTTTTTCAACTTTTTTCAATTTTACCCCCATGGGATATATATTCTACCCACACACATTTGGAACTCTCCTGGGGTACCCTCGCACATATTATTCCTCATTTAATGGATATTTTCACCAAAAAGTGAAGTTTTCAAAAAGTCAGAAAATTGGCTGAAAACGACTTAATATCAAGGACTCATCATGCGAATCACTCTGGAACTGAAATCGGAATGCTCACTGACATTTTTCCCTCTCCAAAAGTCTGAAAAATGATGGAAAAATGACTAAGTCCAAAAAAATTTTTTTTCAACTTTTTTCAATTTTACCTCCATGGGATATATGTTCTACCCACACACATTTGGATCTCTCCTGGGGTACCGTCACACATATTATTCCCTCATTTAATGGTCATTTTCACCAAAAAGTGAAGTTTTCAAAAAGTCAAAATTGGCTATAAACGACTTAATATCAAGGACCCATCGGGCGAATCGCTCTGGAACTGAAATGGGAATGCTCACTGACATTTTTCCCTCTCCGAAAGTCTGAAAAATGCTGGAAAAATGACTAAGTCCAAAAAATTTTTTTTTTTACTTTTTTCAATTTTACCCCTGTGGGATATACATTCTACCCACACACATTTGCATCTCTCCTGGGGTACCCTCATACATATTATTCCCTCATTTAATGGATATTTTCACCAAAAAGTGAAGTTTTCAAAAAGTCAGAAAATTGGCTGAAAACGACTTAATATCAAGGACTCATCGGGTGAATCACTCTGGAACTGAAATCGGAATACTCACTGACATTTCCCCCTCTCCGAAAGTCTGAAAAATGATGGAAAAATGACTAAGTCCAAAAAAAATTTTTTTTAACTTTTTTCGATTTTACCCCCATGGGATATATATTCTACACACCCACATTTGGAACTCTCCTGGGGTACCCTCACACATATTATTCCCTCATTTAATGGTCATTTTCACCAAAAAGTGAAGTTTTCAAAAAGTTAAAATTGGCTATAAATGACCTAATATCAAGGACTCATCGGGCGAATCGCTCTGTAACTGAAATCGGAATGCTCACTGACATTTTTCCCTCTCCGAAAGTCTGAAAAATGATGGAAAAATGACTGAGTCCAAAAAAATTTTTTTCAACTTTTTTCAATTTTACCCCCATGGGATATATATTCTACCCACACACATTTGGAACTCTCCTGGGGTACCCTCACACATATTATTCCCTCATTTAATGGATATTTTCACCAAAAAGTGAAGTTTTCAAAAAGTCAGAAAATTGGCTGAAAACGACTTAATATCAAGGACTCATCGGGCGAATCGCTCTGGAACTGAAATCGTTATGCTCACTGACATTTTCCCCTCTCCGAAAGTCTGAAAAATGATGGAAAAATGACTAAGTCCAAAAAAATTTTTTTTAAACTTTTTTCAATTTTACCCCCATGGGATATATATTCTACCCACACACATTTGGAACTCTCCTGGGGTACCCTCACACATATTATTCCCTCATTTAATGGATATTTTCACCAAAAAGTGAAGTTTTCAAAAAAGTCAGAAAATTGGCTGAAAACGACTTAATATCAAGGACTCATCGGGTAAATCACTCTGGAACTGAAATCGGAATACTCACTGACATTTTCCCCTCTCCGAAAGTCTGAAAAATGATGGAAAAATTACTAAGTCCAAAAAAATTTTTTTTCAACTTTTTTCAATTTTACCTCCATGGGATATATGTTCTACCCACACACATTTGGATCTCTCCTATGGTACCGTCACACATATTATTCCCTCATTTAATGGATATTTTCACCAAAAAGTGAAGTTTTCAAAAAGTCAAAATTGGCTATAAATGACCTAATATCAAGGACTCATCGGGCGAATCGCTCTGTAACTGAAATCGGAATGCTCACTGACATTTTTCCCTCTCCGAAAGTCTGAAAAATGATGGAAAAATGACTAAGTCCAAAAAAAATTTTTTTCAACTTTTTTCATTTTTACCCCTGTGGATTATATATTCTACCCACACACATTTGGAACTCTCCTGGGGTACCCTCACACATATTATTCCCTCATTTAATGGATATTTTCACCAAAAAGTGAAGTTTTCAAAAAGTCAGAAAATTGGCTGAAAACGACTAAATATCAAGGACTCATCGGGCGAATCGCTCTGGAACTGAAATCGGAATGCTCACTGACATTTTCCCCTCTCCGAAAGTCTGAAAAATGATGGAAAAATGACTAAGTCCAAAAAACATTTTTTTCAACTTTTTTCAATTTTACCCCCGTGGGATATGTATTCTACCCACACACATTTGGAACTCTCCTGGGGTACCCTCGCACATATTATTCCCTCAATTAATGGATATTTTCACCAAAAAGTGAAGTTTTCAAAAAGTCAGAAAATTGGCTGAAAACGACTTAATATCAAGGACTCATCGTGCGAATCACTCTGGAACTGAAATCAGAATGCTCAGTGACATTTTTCCCTCTCCAAAAGTCTGAAAAATGATGGAAAAATGACTAAGACCAAAAAAATTTTTTTTAAACTTTTTTCAATTTTACCCCCATGGGATATATATTCTATCCACACACATTTGGAACTCTCCTGTGGTACCCTCACACATATTATTCCCTCATTTAATGGTCATTTTCACCAAAAAGTGAAGTTTTCAAAAAGTCAGAAAATTGGCTGAAAACGACTTAATATCAAGGACTCAACATGCGAATCACTCTGGAACTGAAATCAGAATGCTCAGTGACATTTTTCCCTCTCCAAAAGTCTGAAAAATGATGGAAAAATGACTAAGTCCAAAAAAAATTTTTTAAACTTTTTTCAATTTTACCCCCATGGGATATATATTCTACTCACACACATTTGGAACTCTCCTGGGGTACCCTCACACATATTATTCCCTCATTTAATGGATATTTTCACCAAAAAGTGAAGTTTTCAAAAAGTCAGAAAATTGGCTGAAAACGACTTAATATCAAGGACTCATCGGGCGAATCGCTCTGGAACTGAAATCGGAATGCTCACTGACATTTTTCCATCTCCGAAATTCTGAAAAATGATGGAAAAATGACTAAGTCCAAAAAAATTTTTTTTAAACTTTTTTCAATTTTACCCCCATGGGATATATATTCTACCCACACACATTTGGAACTCTCCTGGGGTACCCTCACACATATTATTCCCTCATTTAATGGATATTTTCACCAAAAAGTGAAGTTTTCAAAAAGTCAGAAAATTGGCTGAAAACGACTTAATATCAAGGACTCATCGTGCGAATCACTCTGGAACTGAAATCAGAATGCTCAGTGACATTTTCCCCTCTCTGAAAGTCTGAAAAATGATGGAAAAATGACTAAGTCCAAAAAAATTTTTTTCAACTTTTTTCAATTTTACCCCCATGGGATATATATTCTACCCACACACATTTGGAACTCTCCTGGGGTACCCTCACACATATTATTCCCTCATTTAATGGATATTTTCACCAAAAAGTGAAGTTTTCAAAAAGTCAGAAAATTGGCTGAAAACGACTTAATATCAAGGACTCATCGGGCGAATCGCTCTGGAACTGAAATCGTTATGCTCACTGACATTTTCTCCTCTCTGAAAGTCTGAAAAATGATGGAAAAATGACTAAGTCCAAAAAAAATTTTTTTCAACTTTTTTCATTTTTACCCCTGTGGATTATATATTCTACCCACACACATTTGGAACTCTCCTGGGGTACCCTCACACATATTATTCCCTCATTTAATGGATATTTTCACCAAAAAGTGAAGTTTTCAAAAAGTCAGAAAATTGGCTGAAAACGACTAAATATCAAGGACTCATCGGGCGAATCGCTCTGGAACTGAAATCGGAATGCTCACTGACATTTTCCCCTCTCCGAAAGTCTGAAAAATGATGGAAAAATGACTAAGTCCAAAAAACATTTTTTTCAACTTTTTTCAATTTTACCCCCGTGGGATATGTATTCTACCCACACACATTTGGAACTCTCCTGGGGTACCCTCGCACATATTATTCCCTCAATTAATGGATATTTTCACCAAAAAGTGAAGTTTTCAAAAAGTCAGAAAATTGGCTGAAAACGACTTAATATCAAGGACTCATCGTGCGAATCACTCTGGAACTGAAATCAGAATGCTCAGTGACATTTTTCCCTCTCCAAAAGTCTGAAAAATGATGGAAAAATGACTAAGACCAAAAAAATTTTTTTTCAACTTTTTTCAATTTTACCCCCGTGGGATATGTATTCTACCCACACACATTTGGAACTCTCCTGGGGTACCCTCGCACATATTATTCCCTCAATTAATGGATATTTTCACCAAAAAGTGAAGTTTTCAAAAAGTCAGAAAATTGGCTGAAAACGACTTAATATCAAGGACTCATCGTGCGAATCACTCTGGAACTGAAATCAGAATGCTCAGTGACATTTTTCCCTCTCCAAAAGTCTGAAAAATGATGGAAAAATGACTAAGACCAAAAAAATTTTTTTTAAACTTTTTTCAATTTTACCCCCATGGGATATATATTCTATCCACACACATTTGGAACTCTCCTGTGGTACCCTCACACATATTATTCCCTCATTTAATGGTCATTTTCACCAAAAAGTGAAGTTTTCAAAAAGTCAGAAAATTGGCTGAAAACGACTTAATATCAAGGACTCAACATGCGAATCACTCTGGAACTGAAATCAGAATGCTCAGTGACATTTTTCCCTCTCCAAAAGTCTGAAAAATGATGGAAAAATGACTAAGTCCAAAAAAAATTTTTTAAACTTTTTTCAATTTTACCCCCATGGGATATATATTCTACTCACACACATTTGGAACTCTCCTGGGGTACCCTCACACATATTATTCCCTCATTTAATGGATATTTTCACCAAAAAGTGAAGTTTTCAAAAAGTCAGAAAATTGGCTGAAAACGACTTAATATCAAGGACTCATCGGGCGAATCGCTCTGGAACTGAAATCGGAATGCTCACTGACATTTTTCCATCTCCGAAATTCTGAAAAATGATGGAAAAATGACTAAGTCCAAAAAAATTTTTTTTAAACTTTTTTCAATTTTACCCCCATGGGATATATATTCTACCCACACACATTTGGAACTCTCCTGGGGTACCCTCACACATATTATTCCCTCATTTAATGGATATTTTCACCAAAAAGTGAAGTTTTCAAAAAGTCAGAAAATTGGCTGAAAACGACTTAATATCAAGGACTCATCGTGCGAATCACTCTGGAACTGAAATCAGAATGCTCAGTGACATTTTCCCCTCTCTGAAAGTCTGAAAAATGATGGAAAAATGACTAAGTCCAAAAAAATTTTTTTCAACTTTTTTCAATTTTACCCCCATGGGATATATATTCTACCCACACACATTTGGAACTCTCCTGGGGTACCCTCACACATATTATTCCCTCATTTAATGGATATTTTCACCAAAAAGTGAAGTTTTCAAAAAGTCAGAAAATTGGCTGAAAACGACTTAATATCAAGGACTCATCGGGCGAATCGCTCTGGAACTGAAATCGTTATGCTCACTGACATTTTCCCCTCTCTGAAAGTCTGAAAAATGATGGAAAAATGACTAAGCTAAAAAAAATTTTTTTTAAAGTTTTTTCAATTTTACCCCCATGGGATATATATTCTACCCACACACATTTGGAACTCTCCTGGGGTATCCTCACACATATTATTCCCTCATTTAATGGATATTTTCACCAAAAAGTGAAGTTTTCAAAAAGTCAGAAAATTGGCTGAAAACGACTTAATATCAAGGACTCATCGGGTGAATCACTCTGTAACTGAAATCGGAATACTCACTGACATTTTCCCCTCTCCGAAAGTCTGAAAAATGATGGAAAAATGACTAAGTCCAAAAAAAATTTTTTTCAACTTTTTTCAATTTTACCCCTGTGGGATATATATTCTACCCACACACATTTGGAACTCTCCTGGGGTACCCTCACACATATTATTCCCTCATTTAATGGATATTTTCACCAAAAAGTGAAGTTTTCAAAAAGTCAGAAAATTGGCTGAAAACGACTAAATATCAAGGACTCATCGGGCGAATCGCTCTGGAATTGAAATCGGAATGCTCACTGACATTTTCCCCTCTCCGAAAGTCTGAAAAATGATGGAAAAATGACTAAGCCCAAAAAACATTTTTTTCAACTTTTTTCAATTTTACCCCCGTGGGATATATATTCTACCCACACACATTTGGAACTCTCCTGGGGTACCCTCGCACATATTATTCCCTCAATTAATGGATATTTTCACCAAAAAGTGAAGTTTTCAAAAAGTCAGAAAATTGGCTGAAAACGACTTAATATCAAGGACTCATCGTGCGAATCACTCTGGAACTGAAATCAGAATGCTCAGTGACATTTTCCCCTCTCCGAAAGTCTGAAAAATGATGGAAAAATGACTAAGTCAAAAAAAATTTTTTTCAACTTTTTTCAATTTTACCCCCATGGGATATATATTCTACCCACACACATTTGGAACTCTCCTGGGGTACCCTCACACATATTATTCCCTCATTTAATGGATATTTTCACCAAAAAGTGAAGTTTTCAAAAAGTCAGAAAATTGGCTGAAAACGATTTAATATCAAGGACTCATCGGGTAAATCACTCTGGAACTGAAATCGGAATACTCACTGACATTTTCCCCTCTCCGAAAGTCTGAAAAATGATGGAAAAATGACTAAGTCCAAAAAAATTTTTTTTCAACTTTTTTCAATTTTACCTCCATGGGATATATGTTCTACCCACACACATTTGGATCTCTCCTGGGGTACCGTCACACATATTATTCCCTCATTTAATGGATATTTTCACCAAAAAGTGAAGTTTTCAAAAAGTCAAAATTGGCTATAAATGACCTAATATCAAGGACTCATCGGGCGAATCGCTCTGTAACTGAAATCGGAATGCTCACTGACATTTTTCCCTCTCCGAAAGTCTGAAAAATGATGGAAAAATGACTAAGTCCAAAAAAATTTTTTTTCAACTTTTTTCAATTTTACCTCCATGGGATATATGTTCTACCCACACACATTTGGATCTTTCCTGGGGTACCGTCACACATATTATTCCCTCATTTAATGGATATTTTCACCAAAAAGTGAAGTTTTCAAAAAGTCAGAAAATTGGCTGAAAACGACTAAATATCAAGGACTCATCGGGCGAATCGCTCTGGAACTGAAATCGGAATGCTCACTGACATTTTGCCCTCTCCGAAAGTCTGAAAAATGATGGAAAAATGACTAAGTCCAAAAAACATTTTTTTCAACTTTTTTCAATTTTACCCCCGTGGGATATATATTCTACCCACACACATTTGGAACTCTCCTGGGGTACCCTCGCACATATTATTCCCTCAATTAATGGATATTTTCACCAAAAAGTGAAGTTTTCAAAAAGTCAGAAAATTGGCTGAAAACGACTTAATATCAAGGACTCATCGTGCGAATCACTCTGGAACTGAAATCAGAATGCTCAGTGACATTTTTCCCTCTCCAAAAGTCTGAAAAATGATGGAAAAATGACTAAGACCAAAAAAATTTTTTTTAAACTTTTTTCAATTTTACCCCCATGGGATATATATTCTACCCACACACATTTGGAACTCTCCTGTGGTACCCTCACACATATTATTCCCTCATTTAATGGTCATTTTCACCAAAAAGTGAAGTTTTCAAAAAGTCAGAAAATTGGCTGAAAACGACTTAATATCAAGGACTCAACATGCGAATCACTCTGGAACTGAAATCAGAATGCTCAGTGACATTTTTCCCTCTCCAAAAGTCTGAAAAATGATGGAAAAATGACTAAGTCCAAAAAAAATTTTTTAAACTTTTTTCAATTTTACCCCCGTGGGATATATATTCTACCCACACACATTTGGAACTCTCCTGGGGTACCCTCGCACATATTATTCCCTCAATTAATGGATATTTTCACCAAAAAGTGAAGTTTTCAAAAAGTCAGAAAATTGGCTGAAAACGACTTAATATCAAGGACTCATCATGCGAATCACTCTGGAACTGAAATCAGAATGCTCAGTGACATTTTCCCCTCTCCGAAAGTCTGAAAAATGATGGAAAAATGACTAAGTCCAAAAAAATTTTTTTCAACTTTTTTCAATTTTACCCCCATTGGAAATATATTCTACCCACACACATTTGGAACTCTCCTGGGGTACCCTCACACATATTATTCCCTCATTTAATGGTCATTTTCACCAAAAAGTGAAGTTTTCAAAAAGTCAAAATTGGCTATAAACGACTTAATATCAAGGACTCATCGAGCGAATCGCTCTGGAACTGAAATCGGAATGCTCCCTGACATTTTTCCCTCTCCGAAAGTCTGAAAAAAGATGGAAAAATGACTAAGTCCAAAAAAATTTTTTTTCAACTTTTTTCAATTTTACCTCCATGGGATATATGTTCTACCCACACACATTTGGATCTCTCCTGGGGTACCGTCACACATATTATTCCCTCATTTAATGGATATTTTCACCAAAAAGTGAAGTTTTCAAAAAGTCAAAATTGGCTATAAATGACCTAATATCAAGGACTCATCGGGCGAATCGCTGTGTAACTGAAATCGGAATGCTCACTGCCATTTTTCCCTCTCCGAAAGTCTGAAAAAAGATGGAAAAATGACTAAGTCCAAAAAAATTTTTTTTCAACTTTTTTCAATTTTACCTCCATGGGATATATGTTCTACCCACACACATTTGGATCTTTCCTGGAGTACCGTCACACATATTATTCCCTCATTTAATAGATATTTTCACCAAAAAGTGAAGTTTTCAAAAAGTCAGAAAATTGGCTGAAAACGACTAAATATCAAGGACTCATCGGGCGAATCGCTCTGGAACTGAAATCGGAATGCTCACTGACATTTTGCCCTCTCCGAAAGTCTGAAAAATGATGGAAAAATGACTAAGTCCAAAAAAATTTTTTTTTAACTTTTTTCAATTTTACCCCCATGGGATATATATTCTACCCACCCACATTTGGAACTCTCCTGGGGTACCCTCACACATATTATTCCCTCATTTAATGGATATTTTCACCAAAAAGTGAAGTTTTCAAAAAGTCAGAAAATTGGCTGAAAACGACTTAATATCAAGGACTCATTGGGTAAATCACTCTGGAACTGAAATCGGAATACTCACTGACATTTTCCCCTCTCCGAAAGTCTGAAAAATGATGGAAAAATGACTAAGTCCAAAAAAATTTTTTTTAAACTTTTTTCGATTTTACCCCCATGGGATATATATTCTACCCACCCACATTTGGAACTCTCCTGGGGTACCCTCACACATATTATTCCCTCATTTAATGGTCATTTTCACCAAAAAGTGAAGTTTTCAAAAAGTCAAAATTGGCTATAAACGACTTAATATCAAGGACTCATCGAGCGAATCGCTCTGGAACTGAAATCGGAATGCTCCCTGACATTTTTCCCTCTCCGAAAGTCTGAAAAAAGATGGAAAAATGACTAAGTCCAAAAAAATTTTTTTTCAACTTTTTTCAATTTTACCTCCATGGGATATATGTTCTACCCACACACATTTGGATCTCTCCTGGGGTACCGTCACACATATTATTCCCTCATTTAATGGATATTTTCACCAAAAAGTGAAGTTTTCAAAAAGTCAAAATTGGCTATAAATGACCTAATATCAAGGACTCATCGGGCGAATCGCTCTGTAACTGAAATCGGAATGCTCACTGACATTTTTCCCTCTCCGAAAGTCTGAAAAATGATGGAAAAATGACTAAGTCCAAAAAAATTTTTTTTCAACTTTTTTCAATTTTACCTCCATGGGATATATGTTCTACCCACACACATTTGGATCTCTCCTGGGGTACCGTCACACATATTATTCCCTCATTTAATGGATATTTTCACAGAAAAGTGAAGTTTTCAAAAAGTCAGAAAATTGGCTGAAAACGACTAAATATCAAGGACTCATCGGGCGAATCGCTCTGGAACTGAAATTGGAATGCTCACTGACATTTTGCCCTCTCCGAAAGTCTGAAAAATGATGGAAAAATGACTAAGTCCAAAAAACATTTTTTTCAACTTTTTTCAATTTTACCCCCGTGGGATATATATTCTACCCACACACATTTGGAACTCTCCTGGTGTACCCTCGCACATATTATTCCCTCAATTAATGGATATTTTCACCAAAAAGTGAAGTTTTCAAAAAGTCAGAAAATTGGCTGAAAACGACTTAATATCAAGGACTCAACATGTGAATCACTCTGGAACTGAAATCAGAATGCTCACTGACATTTTTCCCTCTCCAAAAGTCTGAAAAATGATGGAAAAATGACTAAGTCCAAAAAAAATTTTTTAAACTTTTTTCAATTTTACCCCCGTGGGATATATATTCTACCCACACACATTTGGAACTCTCCTGGGGTACCCTCGCACATATTATTCCCTCAATTAATGGATATTTTCACCAAAAAGTGAAGTTTTCAAAAAGTCAGAAAATTGGCTGAAAACGACTTAATATCAAGGACTCATCGTGCGAATCACTCTGGAACTGAAATCAGAATGCTCAGTGACATTTTCCCCTCTCCGAAAGTCTGAAAAATGATGGAAAAATGACTAAGTCCAAAAAAATTTTTTTCAACTTTTTTCAATTTTACCCCCATTGGAAATATATTCTACCCACACACATTTGGAACTCTCCTGGGGTACCCTCACACATATTATTCCCTCATTTAATGGTCATTTTCACCAAAAAGTGAAGTTTTCAAAAAGTCAAAATTGGCTATAAACGACCTAATATCAAGGACTCATCGAGCGAATCGCTCTGGAACTGAAATCGGAATGCTCCCTGACATTTTTCCCTCTCCGAAAGTCTGAAAAAAGATGGAAAAATGACTAAGTCCAAAAAAATTTTTTTTCAACTTTTTTCAATTTTACCTCCATGGGATATATGTTCTACCCACACACATTTGGATCTTTCCTGGAGTACCGTCACACATATTATTCCCTCATTTAATGGATATTTTCACCAAAAAGTGAAGTTTTCAAAAAGTCAGAAAATTGGCTGAAAACGACTAAATATCAAGGACTCATCGGGCGAATCGCTCTGGAACTGAAATCGGAATGCTCACTGACATTTTGCCCTCTCCGAAAGTCTGAAAAATGATGGAAAAATGACTAAGTCCAAAAAAATTTTTTTCAACTTTTTTCAATTTTACCCCCATTGGAAATATATTCTACCCACACACATTTGGAACTCTCCTGGGGTACCCTCACACATATTATTCCCTCATTTAATGGTCATTTTCACCAAAAAGTGAAGTTTTCAAAAAGTCAAAATTGGCTATAAACGACTTAATATCAAGGACTCATCGAGCGAATCGCTCTGGAACTGAAATCGGAATGCTCCCTGACATTTTTCCCTCTCCGAAAGTCTGAAAAAAGATGGAAAAATGACTAAGTCCAAAAAAATTTTTTTTCAACTTTTTTCAATTTTACCTCCATGGGATATATGTTCTACCCACACACATTTGGATCTTTCCTGGAGTACCGTCACACATATTATTCCCTCATTTAATGGATATTTTCACCAAAAAGTGAAGTTTTCAAAAAGTCAGAAAATTGGCTGAAAACGACTAAATATCAAGGACTCATCGGGCGAATCGCTCTGGAACTGAAATCGGAATGCTCACTGACATTTTGCCCTCTCCGAAAGTCTGAAAAATGATGGAAAAATGACTAAGTCCAAAAAAATTTTTTTCAACTTTTTTCAATTTTACCCCCATTGGAAATATATTCTACCCACACACATTTGGAACTCTCCTGGGGTACCCTCACACATATTATTCCCTCATTTAATGGTCATTTTCACCAAAAAGTGAAGTTTTCAAAAAGTCAAAATTGGCTATAAACGACTTAATATCAAGGACTCATCGAGCGAATCGCTCTGGAACTGAAATCGGAATGCTCCCTGACATTTTTCCCTCTCCGAAAGTCTGAAAAAAGATGGAAAAATGACTAAGTCCAAAAAAATTTTTTTTCAACTTTTTTCAATTTTACCTCCATGGGATATATGTTCTACCCACACACATTTGGATCTTTCCTGGAGTACCGTCACACATATTATTCCCTCATTTAATGGATATTTTCACCAAAAAGTGAAGTTTTCAAAAAGTCAGAAAATTGGCTGAAAACGACTAAATATCAAGGACTCATCGGGCGAATCGCTCTGGAACTGAAATCGGAATGCTCACTGACATTTTGCCCTCTCCGAATGTCTGAAAAATGATGGAAAAATGACTAAGTCCAAAAAAATTTTTTTCAACTTTTTTCAATTTTACCCCCATTGGAAATATATTCTACCCACACACATTTGGAACTCTCCTGGGGTACCCTCACACATATTATTCCCTCATTTAATGGTCATTTTCACCAAAAAGTGAAGTTTTCAAAAAGTCAAAATTGGCTATAAACGACTTAATATCAAGGACTCATCGAGCGAATCGCTCTGGAACTGAAATCGGAATGCTCCCTGACATTTTTCCCTCTCCGAAAGTCTGAAAAAAGATGGAAAAATGACTAAGTCCAAAAAAATTTTTTTTTAACTTTTTTCAATTTTACCCCCATGGGATATATATTCTACCCACCCACATTTGGAACTCTCCTGGGGTACCCTCACACATATTATTCCCTCATTTAATGGATATTTTCACCAAAAAGTTTAGTTTTCAAAAAGTCAGAAAATTGGCTGAAAACGACTTAATATCACGGACTCATCGGGTAAATCACTCTGGAACTGAAATCGGAATACTCACTGACATTTTCCCCTCTCCGAAAGTCTGAAAAATGATGGAAAAATGACTAAGTCCAAAAAATTTTTTTTTAAACTTTTTTCGATTTTACCCCCATGGGATATATATTCTACCCACCCACATTTGGAACTCTCCTGCGGTACCCTCACACATATTATTCCCTCATTTAATGGTCATTTTCACCAAAAAGTGAAGTTTTCAAAAAGTCAAAATTGGCTATAAACGACTTAATATCAAGGACTCATCGAGCGAATCGCTCTGGAACTGAAATCGGAATGCTCCCTGACATTTTTCCCTCTCCGAAAGTCTGAAAAAAGATGGAAAAATGACTAAGTCCAAAAAAATTTTTTTTCAACTTTTTTCAATTTTACCTCCATGGGATATATGTTCTACCCACACACATTTGGATCTCTCCTGGGGTACCGTCACACATATTATTCCCTCATTTAATGGATATTTTCACCAAAAAGTGAAGTTTTCAAAAAGTCAAAATTGGCTATAAATGACCTAATATCAAGGACTCATCGGGCGAATCGCTCTGTAACTGAAATCGGAATGCTCACTGACATTTTTCCCTCTCCGAAAGTCTGAAAAATGATGGAAAAATGACTAAGTCCAAAAAAATTTTTTTTCAACTTTTTTCAATTTTACCTCCATGGGATATATGTTCTACCCACACACATTTGGATCTCTCCTGGGGTACCGTCACACATATTATTCCCTCATTTAATGGATATTTTCACCAAAAAGTGAAGTTTTCAAAAAGTCAGAAAATTGGCTGAAAACGACTAAATATCAAGGACTCATCGGGCGAATCGCTCTGGAACTGAAATCGGAATGCTCACTGACATTTTGCCCTCTCCAAAAGTCTGAAAAATGATGGAAAAATGACTAAGACCAAAAAAATTCTTTTTAAACTTTTTTCAATTTTACCCCCATGGGATATATATTCTACCCACACACATTTGGAACTCTCCTGTGGTACCCTCACACATATTATTCCCTCATTTAATGGTCATTTTCACCAAAAAGTGAAGTTTTCAAAAAGTCAGAAAATTGGCTGAAAACGACTTAATATCAAGGACTCAACATGCGAATCACTCTGGAACTGAAATCAGAATGCTCAGTGACATTTTTCCCTCTCCAAAAGTCTGAAAAATGATGGAAAAATGACTAAGTCCAAAAAAAATTTTTTAAACTTTTTTCAATTTTACCCCCATGGGATATATATTCTACCCACACACATTTGGAACTCTCCTGGGGTACCCTCACACATATTATTCCCTCATTTAATGGATATTTTCACCAAAAAGTGAAGTTTTCAAAAAGTCAGAAAATTGGCTGAAAACGACTTAATATCAAGGACTCATCGGGCGAATCGCTCTGGAACTGAAATCGGAATGCTCACTGACATTTTTCCCTCTCCGAAAGTCTGAAAAATGATGGAAAAATGACTAAGTCCAAAAAAAATTTTTTTAAACTTTTTTCAATTTTACCCCCATGGGATATATATTCTACCCACACACATTTGGAACTCTCCTGGGGTACCCTCACACATATTATTCCCTCATTTAATGGATATTTTCACCAAAAAGTGAAGTTTTCAAAAAGTCAGAAAATTGGCTGAAAACGACTTAATATCAAGGACTCATCGTGCGAATCACTCTGGAACTGAAATCAGAATGCTCAGTGACATTTTCCCCTCTCTGAAAGTCTGAAAAATGATGGAAAAATGACTAAGTCCAAAAAAATTTTTTTCAACTTTTTTCAATTTTACCCCCATGGGATATATATTCTACCCACACACATTTGGAACTCTCCTGGGGTACCCTCACACATATTATTCCCTCATTTAATGGATATTTTCACCAAAAAGTGAAGTTTTCAAAAAGTCAGAAAATTGGCTGAAAACGACTAAATATCAAGGACTCATCGGGCGAATTGCTCTGGAATTGAAATCGGAATGCTCACTGACATTTTCCCCTCTCCGAAAGTCTGAAAAATGATGGAAAAATGACTAAGCCCAAAAAACATTTTTTTCAACTTTTTTCAATTTTACCCCCGTGGGATATATATTCTACCCACACACATTTGGAACTCTCCTGGGGTACCCTCGCACATATTATTCCCTCAATTAATGGATATTTTCACCAAAAAGTGAAGTTTTCAAAAAGTCAGAAAATTGGCTGAAAACGACTTAATATCAAGGACACATCGTGCGAATCACTCTGGAACTGAAATCAGAATGCTCAGTGACATTTTCCCCTCTCCGAAAGTCTGAAAAATGATGGAAAAATGACTAAGTCCAAAAAAATTTTTTTTCAACTTTTTTCAATTTTACCTCCATGGGATATATGTTCTACCCACACACATTTGGATCTCTCCTGGGGTACCGTCACACATATTATTCCCTCATTTAATGGATATTTTCACCAAAAAGTGAAGTTTTCAAAAAGTCAGAAAATTGGCTGAAAACGACTAAATATCAAGGACTCATCGGGCGAATCGCTCTGGAACTGAAATCGGAATGCTCACTGACATTTTGCCCTCTCCGAAAGTCTGAAAAATGATGGAAAAATGACTAAGTCCAAAAAACATTTTTTTCAACTTTTTTCAATTTTACCCCCGTGGGATATATATTCTACCCACACACATTTGGAACTCTCCTGGGGTACCCTCGCACATATTATTCCCTCAATTAATGGATATTTTCACCAAAAAGTGAAGTTTTCAAAAAGTCAGAAAATTGGCTGAAAACGACTTAATATCAAGGACTCATCGTGCGAATCACTCTGGAACTGAAATCAGAATGCTCAGTGACATTTTTCCCTCTCCAAAAGTCTGAAAAATGATGGAAAAATGACTAAGACCAAAAAATTTTTTTTTAAACTTTTTTCAATTTTACCCCCATGGGATATATATTCTACCCACACACATTTGGAACTCTCCTGTGGTACCCTCACACATATTATTCCCTCATTTAATGGTCATTTTCACCAAAAAGTGAAGTTTTCAAAAAGTCAAAATTGGCTATAAACGACTTAATATCAAGGACCCATCGGGCTAATCGCTCTGGAACTGAAAACGGAATGCTCACTGACATTTTTCCCTCTCCGAAAGTCTGAAAAATGCTGGAAAAATGACTAAGTCCAAAAAAATTTTTTTTTAACTTTTTTCAATTTTACCCCCATGGGATATATATTCTACCCACCCACATTTGGAACTCTCCTGGGGTACCCTCACACATATTATTCCCTCATTTAATGGATATTTTCACCAAAAAGTGAAGTTTTCAAAAAGTCAGAAAATTGGCTGATAACGACTTAATATCAAGGACTCATCGTGCGAATCACTCTGGAACTGAAATCAGAATGCTCAGTGACATTTTCCCCTCTCCGAAAGTCTGAAAAATGATGGAAAAATGACTAAGTCCAAAAAAATTTTTTTCAACTTTTTTCAATTTTACCCCCATGGGATATATAATCTACCCACACACATTTGGAACTCTCCTGGGGTACCCTCACACATATTATTCCCTCATTTAATGGATATTTTCACCAAAAAGTGAAGTTTTCAAAAAGTCAGAAAATTGGCTGAAAACGACTTAATATCAAGGACTCATCGGGCGAATCGCTCTGGAACTGAAATCGGAATGCTCACTGACATTTTCCCCTCTCCGAAAGTCTGAAAAATGATGGAAAAATGACTAAGTCCAAAAAACATTTTTTTCAACTTTTTTCAATTTTACCCCCGTGGGATATATATTCTACCCACACACATTTGGAACTCTCCTGGGGTACCCTCGCACATATTATTCCCTCAATTAATGGATATTTTCACCAAAAAGTGAAGTTTTCAAAAAGTCAGAAAATTGGCTGAAAACGACTTAATATCAAGGACTCATCGTGCGAATCACTCTGGAACTGAAATCAGAATGCTCAGTGACATTTTTCCCTCTCCAAAAGTCTGAAAAATGATGCAAAAATGACTAAGACCAAAAAAATTTTTTTAAAACTTTTTTCAATTTTACCCCCATGGGATATATATTCTACCCAGACACATTTGGAACTCTCCTGTGGTACCCTCACACATATTATTCCCTCATTTAATGGTCATTTTCACCAAAAAGTGAAGTTTTCAAAAAGTCAAAATTGGCTATAAACGACTTAATATCAAGGACCCATCGGGCTAATCGCTCTGGAACTGAAATCGGAATGCTCACTGACATTTTTCCCTCTCCGAAAGTCTGAAAAATGCTGGAAAAATGACTAAGTCCAAAAAAATTTTTTTTTAACTTTTTTCAATTTTACCCCCATGGGATATATATTCTACCCACCCACATTTGGAACTCTCCTGGGGTACCCTCACACATATTATTCCCTCATTTAATGGTCATTTTCACCAAAAAGTGAAGTTTTCAAAAAGTCAAAATTGGCTATAAACGACTTAATATCAAGGACTCATCGGGTGAATCACTCTGGAACTGAAATCGGAATACTCACTGACATTTTCCCCTCTCCGAAAGTCTGAAAAATGATGGAAAAATGACTAAGTCCAAAAAATTTTTTTTTTAACTTTTTTCAATTTTACCCCCATGAGATATATATTCTACCCACCCACATTTGGAACTCTCCTGGGGTACCCTCACACATATTATTCCCTCATTTAATGGTCATTTTCACCAAAAAGTGAAGTTTTCAAAAAGTCAAAATTGGCTATAAACGACTTAATATCAAGGACTCATCGGGCGAATCGCTCTGGAACTGAAATCGGAATGCTCACTGACATTTTCCCCTCTCCGAAAGTCTGAAAAATGATGGAAAAATGACTAAGTCCAAAAAAATTTTTTTTTAACTTTTTTCAATTTTACCCGTGTGGGATATACATTCTACCCACACACATTTGGATCTCTCCTGGGGTACCCTCACACATATTATTCCCTCATTTAATGGATATTTTCACCAAAAAGTGAAGTTTTCAAAAAGTCAGAAAATTGGCTGAAAACGACTTAATATCAAGGACTCATCGGGCGAAACACTCTGGAACTGAAATCGGAATACTCACTGACATTTTCCCCTCTCCGAAAGTCTGAAAAATGATGGAAAAATGACTAAGTCCAAAAAACATTTTTTTCAACTTTTTTCAATTTTACCCCCGTGTGATATATATTCTACCCACACACATTTGGAACTCTCCTGGGGTACCCTCACACATATTATTCCCTCATTTAATGGATATTTTCACCAAAAAATGAAGTTTTCAAAAAGTCAAAATTGGCTATAAACGACCTAATATCAAGGACTCATCGGGCGAATCGCTCTGTAACTGAAATCGGAATGCTCACTGACATTTATCCCTCTCTGAAAGTCTGAAAAATGATGGAAAAATGACTAAGTCCAAAAAAAATTTTTTTCAACTTTTTTCAATTTTACCCCCGTGGGATATATGTTCTACCCACACACATTTGGAACTCTCCTGTGGTACCCATGCACATATTATTCCCTCATTTAATGGATATTTTCACCAAAAAGTGAAGTTTTCAAAAAGTCAGAAAATTGGCTGAAAACGACATAATATCAAGGACTCATCGGGCGAAACACTCTGGAACTGAAATCGGAATACTCACCGATATTTTCCCCTCTCCGAAAGTCTGAAAAATGATGGAAAAATGACTAAGTCCAAAAAAAATTTTTTTTAACTTTATTCAATTTTACCTCCGTGGGATATAAGTTCTACCCACACACATTTGGATCTCTCCTGGGGTACCGTCACACATATTATTCCCTCATTTAATGGATATTTTCACCAAAAAGTGAAGTTTTCAAAAAGTCAGAAAATTGGCTGAAAACGACTTAATATCAAGGACTCATCGTGCGAATCGCTCTGGAACTGAAATCGGAATGCTCACTGACATTTTTCCCTCTCCAAAAGTCTGAAAAATGATGGAAAAATGACTAAGTCCAAAAAATATTTTTTTCAACTTTTTTCAATTTTACCCCCATGGGATATATATTCTACCCACACACATTTGGAACTCTCCTGGGGTACCCTCACACATATTATTCCCTCATTTAATGGTCATTTTCACCAAAAAGTGAAGTTTTCAAAAAGTCAATATTGGCTATAAACGACTTAATATCAAGGACCCATCGGGCGAATCGCTCTGGAACTGAAATCGGAATGCTCACTGACATTTTTCCCTCTCCGAAAGTCTGAAAAATGCTGGAAAAATGACTAAGTCCAAAAAAATTTTTTTTAAACTTTTTTCAATTTTACCCCCATGGGATATATATTCTACCCACACACATTTGGAACTCTCCTGGGGTACCCTCACACATATTATTCCCTCATTTAATGGATATTTTCACCAAAAAGTGAAGTTTTCAAAAAGTCAGAAAATTGGCTGAAAACGACTTAATATCAAGGACTCATCGGGTGAATCGCTCTGGAACTGAAATCGGAATACTCACTGACATTTTCCCCTCTCCGAAAGTCTGAAAAATGATGGAAAAATGACTAAGTCCAAAAAATTTTTTTTTTAACTTTTTTCAATTTTACCCCCATGGGATATATCTTCTACCCACCCACATTTGGAACTCTCCTGGGGTACCCTCACACATATTATTCCCTCATTTAATAGTCATTTTCACCAAAAAGTGAAGTTTTCAAAAAGTCAAAATTGGCTATAAACGACTTAATATCAAGGACTCATTGGGCGAATCGCTCTGGAACTGAAATCGGAATGCTCCCTGACATTTTTCCCTCTCCGAAAGTCTGAAAAATGATGGAAAAATGACTAAGTCCAAAAAACATTTTTTTCAACTTTTTTCAATTTTACCTCCATGGGATATATATTCTACCCACACACATTTGGAACTCTCCTGGGGTACCCTAACACATATTATTCCCTCATTTAATGGATATTTTCACCAAAAAGTGAAGTTTTCAAAAAGTCAGAAAATTGGCTGAAAACGACTTAATATCAAGGACTCATCCTGCGAATCGCTCTGGAACTGAAATCGGAATGCTCACTGACATTTTTCCCTCTCCAAAAGTCTGAAAAATGATGGAAAAATGACTAAGTCCCAAAAAATTTTTTTTAAACTTTTTTCAATTTTACCGCCATGGGATATATATTCTACCCACACACATTTGGAACTCTCCTGGGGTACCCTCACACATATTATTCCCTCATTTAATGGTCATTTTCACCAAAAAGTGAAGTTTTCAAAACGTCAAAATTGGCTATAAACAACCTAATATCAAGGACTCATCGGGCGAATCGCTCTGTAACTGAAATCGGAATGCTCACTGACATTTTTCCCTCTCTGAAAGTCTGAAAAATGGTGGAAAAATGACTAAGTCCAAAAAAAATTTTTTTCAACTTTTTTCAATTTTACCCCAGTGGGATATATGTTCTACCCACACACATTTGGAACTCTCCTGTGGTACCCACGCACATATTATTCCCTCATTTAATGGATATTTTCACCAAAAAGTGAAGTTTTCAAAAAGTCAGAAAATTGGCTGAAAACGACTTAATATCAAGGACTCATCGGGCAAATCGCTCTGGAACTGAAATCGGAATGCTCACTGACATTTTCCCCTCTCCGAAAGTCTGAAAAATGATGGAAAAATGACTAAGTCCAAAAAAATTTTTTTTTAACTTTTTTCAATTTTACCCCTGTGGGATATACATTCTACCCACACACATTTGGATCTCTCCTGGGGTACCGTCACACATATTATTCCCTCATTTAATGGATATTTTCACCAAAAAGTGAAGTTTTCAAAAAGTCAGAAAATTGGCTGAAAACGACTTAATATCAAGGACTCATCGGGCGAAACACTCTGGAACTGAAATCGGAATACTCACTGACATTTTCCCCTCTCCGAAAGTCTGAAAAATGATGGAAAAATGACTAAGTCCAAAAAACATTTTTTTCAACTTTTTTCAATTTTACCCCCGTGGGATATATGTTCTACCCCCACACATTTGGATCTCTCCTGGGGTACAGTCACACATATTATTCCCTCCTTTAATGGATACTTTCACCAAAAAGTGAAGTTTTCAAAAAGTCAAAATTGGGCTATAAATGACCTAATATCAAGGACTCATCGGGCGAATCGCTCTGTAACTGAAATCGGAATGCTCACTGACATTTTCCCCTCTCCGAAAGTCTGAAAAATGATGGAAAAATGACTAAGTCCAAAAAAATTTTTTTTTAACTTTTTTCAATTTTACCCCTGTGGGATATACATTCTACCCACACACATTTGGATCTCTCCTGGGGTACCCTCACACATATTATTCCCTCATTTAATGGATATTTTCACCAAAAAGTGAAGTTTTCAAAAAGTCAGAAAATTGGCTGAAAACGACTTAATATCAAGGACTCATCGGGCGAAACGCTCTGGACCTGAAATCGGAATACTCACCGATATTTTCCCCTCACCAAAAGTCTGAAAAATGATGGAAAAATGACTAAGTCGAAAATAATTTTTTTTTTAACTTTTTTCAATTTTACCCCCATGGGATATATATTCTATCCACCCACAATTGGAACTATCCTGGGGTACCCTCACACGTATTATTCCCTCATTTAATGGTCATTTTCACCAAAAAGTGAAGTTTTCAAAAAGTCAAAATTGGCTATAAACGACTTAATATCAAGGACTCATCGGGCGAATCGCTTTGGAACTGAAATCGGAATGCTCCCTGACATTTTTCCCTCTCCGAAAGTCTGAAAAATGATGGAAAAATGACTAAGTCCAAAAAACATTTTTTTCAACTTTTTTCAATTTTACTCCCATGGGATATATATTCTACCCACACACATTTGGAACTCTCCTGGGGTACCCTCACACATATTATTCCCTCATTTAATGGTCATTTTCACCAAAAAGTGAAGTTTTCAAAAAGTCAAAAGTGGCTATAAACGACTTAATATCAAGGACCCATCGGGCGAATCGCTCTGGAACTGAAATCGGAATGCTCACTGACATTTTTCCCTCTCCGAAAGTCTGAAAAATGTTGGAAAAATGACTAAGTCCAAAAAAAATTTTTTTTAAACTTTTTTCAATTTTACCCCCATGGGATATATATTCTACCCACACACATTTGGAACTCTCCTGGGGTACCCTCACACATATTATTCCCTCATTTAATGGATATTTTCACCAAAAAGTGAAGTTTTCAAAAAGTCAGAAAATTGGCTGAAAACGACTTAATATCAAGGACTCATCGGGTGAATCACTCTGGAACTGAAATCGGAATACTCACTGACATTTTCCCCTCTCCGAAAGTCTGAAAAATGATGGAAAAATGACTAAGTCCAAAAAATTTTTTTTTTAACTTTTTTCAATTTTACCCCCATGGGATATATATTCTACCCACCCACATTTGGAACTCTCCTGGGGTACCCTCACACATATTATTCCCTCATTTAATGGTCATTTTCACCAAAAAGTGAAGTTTTCAAAAAGTCAAAATTGGCTATAAACGACTTAATATCAAGGACTCATCGGGCGAATCGCTCTGGAACTGAAATCGGAATGCTCACTGACATTTTCCCCTCTCCGAAAGTCTGAAAAATGATGGAAAAATGACTAAGTCCAAAAAACATTTTTTTCAACTTTTTTCAATTTTACCCCCGTGTGATATATATTCTACCCACACACATTTGGAACTCTCCTGGGGTACCCTCACACATATTATTCCCTCATTTAATGGATATTTTCACCAAAAAATGAAGTTTTCAAAAGTCAAAATTGGCTATAAACGACCTAATATCAAGGACTCATCGGGCGAATCGCTCTGTAACTGAAATCGGAATGCTCACTGACATTTATCCCTCTCTGAAAGTCTGAAAAATGATGGAAAAATGACTAAGTCCAAAAAAAATTTTTTTCAACTTTTTTCAATTTTACCCCCGTGGGATATATGTTCTACCCACACACATTTGGAACTCTCCTGTGGTACCCACGCACATATTATTCCCTCATTTAATGGATATTTTCACCAAAAAGTGAAGTTTTCAAAAAGTCAGAAAATTGGCTGAAAACGACTTAATATCAAGGACTCATCGGGCGAATCGCTCTGGAACTGAAATCGGAATGCTCACTGACATTTTCCCCTCTCCGAAAGTCTGAAAAATGATGGAAAAATGACTAAGTCCAAAAAACATTTTTTTCAACTTTTTTCAATTTGACTCCCATGGGATATATATTCTACCCACACACATTTGGAACTCTCCTGGGGTACCCTCACACATATTATTCCCTCATTTAATGGATATTTTCACCAAAAAGTGAAGTTTTCAAAAAGTCAGAAAATTGGCTGAAAACGACTTAATATCAAGGACTCATCGGGCGAAACACTCTGGACCTGAAATCGGAATACTCACCGATATTTTCCCCTCACCGAAAGTCTGAAAAATGATGGAAAAATGACTAAGTCCAAAAAAAATTTTTTTCAACTTTTTTCAATTTTACCCCCGTGGGATATATGTTCTACCCCCACACATTTGGATCTCTCCTGGGGTACAGTCACACATATTATTCCCTCATTTAATGGATATTTTCACCAAAAAGTGAAGTTTTCAAAAAGTCAAAATTGGGCTATAAATGACCTAATATCAAGGACTCATCGGGCGAATCGCTCTGTAACTGAAATCGGAATGCTCACTGACATTTTCCCCTCTCCGAAAGTCTGAAAAATGATGGAAAAATGACTAAGTCCAAAAAAATTTTTTTTTAACTTTTTTCAATTTTACCCCTGTGGGATATACATTCTACCCACACACATTTGGATCTCTCCTGGGGTACCCTCACACATATTATTCCCTCATTTAATGGATATTTTCACCAAAAAGTGAAGTTTTCAAAAAGTCAGAAAATTGGCTGAAAACGACTTAATATCAAGGACTCATCGGGCGAAACACTCTGGACCTGAAATCGGAATACTCACCGATATTTTCCCCTCACCAAAAGTCTGAAAAATGATGGAAAAATGACTAAGTCGAAAATAAATTTTTTTTTAACTTTTTTCAATTTTACCCCCATGGGATATATATTCTATCCACCCACATTTGGAACTATCCTGGGGTACCCTCACACGTATTATTCCCTCATTTAATGGTCATTTTCACCAAAAAGTGAAGTTTTCAAAAAGTCAAAATTGGCTATAAACGACTTAATATCAAGGACTCATCGGGCGAATCGCTTTGGAACTGAAATCGGAATGCTCCCTGACATTTTTCCCTCTCCGAAAGTCTGAAAAATGATGGAAAAATGACTAAGTCCAAAAAACATTTTTTTCAACTTTTTTCAATTTTACTCCCATGGGATATATATTCTACCCACACACATTTGGAACTCTCCTGGGGTACCCTCACACATATTATTCCCTCATTTAATGGATATTTTCACCAAAAAGTGAAGTTTTCTAAAAGTCAGAAAATTGGCTGAAAACGACTTAATATCAAGGACTCATCGTGCGAATCGCTCTGGAACTGAAATCGGAATGCTCACTGACATTTTTCCCTCTCCAAAAGTCTGAAAAATGATGGCAAAATGACTAAGTCCAAAAAAAATTTTTTTCAACTTTTTTCAATTTTACCCCCATGGGATATATATTCTACCCACACACATTTGGAACTCTCCTGGGGTACCCTCACACATATTATTCCCTCATTTAATGGTCATTTTCACCAAAAAGTGAAGTTTTCAAAAAGTCAAAAGTGGCTATAAACGACTTAATATCAAGGACCCATCGGGCGAATCGCTCTGGAACTGAAATCGGAATGCTCACTGACATTTTTCCCTCTCCGAAAGATGCTGGAAAAATGACTAAGTCCAAAAAAAATTTTTTTTAAACTTTTTTCAATTTTACCCCCATGGGATATATATTCTACCCACACACATTTGGAACTCTCCTGGGGTACCCTCACACATATTATTCCCTCATTTAATGGATATTTTCACCAAAAAGTGAAGTTTTCAAAAAGTCAGAAAATTGGCTGAAAACGACTTAATATCAAGGACTCATCGGGTGAATCACTCTGGAACTGAAATCGGAATACTCACTGACATTTTCCCCTCTCCGAAAGTCTGAAAAATGATGGAAAAATGACTAAGTCCAAAAAATTTTTTTTTTAACTTTTTTCAATTTTACCCCCATGGGATATATATTCTACCCACCCACATTTGGAACTCTCCTGGGGTACCCTCACACATATTATTCCCTCATTTAATGGTCATTTTCACCAAAAAGTGAAGTTTTCAAAAAGTCAAAATTGGCTATAAACGACTTAATATCAAGGACTCATCGGGCGAATCGCTCTGGAACTGAAATCGGAATGCTCACTGACATTTTCCCCTCTCCAAAAGTCTGAAAAATGATGGAAAAATGACTAAGTCCAAAAAACATTTTTTTCAACTTTTTTCAATTTTACCCCCGTGTGATATATATTCTACCCACACACATTTGGAACTCTCCTGGGGTACCCTCACACATATTATTCCCTCATTTAATGGATATTTTCACCAAAAAATGAAGTTTTCAAAAGTCAAAATTGGCTATAAACGACCTAATATCAAGGACTCATCGGGCGAATCGCTCTGTAACTGAAATCGGAATGCTCACTGACATTTTTCCCTCTCTGAAAGTCTGAAAAATGATGGAAAAATGACTAAGTCCAAAAAAAATTTTTTTCAACTTTTTTCAATTTTACCCCCATGGGATATATGTTCTACCCACACACATTTGGAACTCTCCTGGGGTACCCTCACACATATTATTCCCTCATTTAATGGATATTTTCACCAAAAAGTGAAGTTTTCCAAAAGTCAGAAAATTGGCTGAAAACGACTTAATATCAAGGACTCATCGGGCGAAACACTCTGGACCTGAAATCAGAATGCTCACTGACATTTTTCCCTCTCCGAAAGTCTGAAAAATGATGGAAAAATGACAAAGTCCAAAAAACATTTTTTTCAACTTTTTTCAATTTTACCTCCATGGGATATATATTCTACCCACACACATTTGGAACTCTCCTGGGGTACCCTCACACATATTATTGCCTCATTTAATGGATATTTTCACCAAAAAGTGAAGTTTTCAAAAAGTCAGAAAATTGGCTGAAAACGACTTAATATCAAGGACTCATCGGGTGAATCACTCTGGAACTGAAATCGGAATACTCACTGACATTTTCCCCTCTCCGAAAGTCTGAAAAATGATGGAAAAATGACTAAGTCCAAAAAATTTTTTTTTTAACTTTTTTCAATTTTACCCCCATGGGATATATATTCTACCCACCCACATTTGGAACTCTCCTGGGGTACCCTCACACATATTATTCCCTCATTTAATGGTCATTTTCACCAAAAAGTGAAGTTTTCAAAAAGTCAAAATTGGCTATAAACGACTTAATATCAAGGACTCATTGGGCGAATCGCTCTGGAACTGAAATCGGAATGCTCCCTGACATTTTTCCCTCTCCGAAAGTCTGAAAAATGATGGAAAAATGACTAAGTCCAAAAAACATTTTTTTCAACTTTTTTCAATTTTACCTCCATGGGATATATATTCTACCCAAACACATTTGGAACTCTCCTGGGGTACCCTAACACATATTATTCCCTCATTTAATGGATATTTTCACCAAAAAGTGAAGTTTTCAAAAAGTCAGAAAATTGGCTGAAAACGACTTAATATCAAGGACTCATCCTGCGAATCGCTCTGGAACTGAAATCGGAATGCTCACTGACATTTTTCCCTCTCCAAAAGTCTGAAAAATGATGGAAAAATGACTAAGTCCCAAAAAATTTTTTTTAAACTTTTTTCAATTTTACCCCCATGGGATATATATTCTACCCACACACATTTGGAACTCTCCTGGGGTACCCTCACACATATTATTCCCTCATTTAATGGTCATTTTCACCAAAAAGTGAAGTTTTCAAAACGTCAAAATTGGCTATAAATGACTTAATATCAAGGACCCATCGGGCGAATCGCTCTGGAACTGAAATCGGAATGCTCACTGACATTTTTCCCTCTCCGAAAGTCTGAAAAATGCTGGAAAAATGACTAAGTCCAAAAAAAATTTTTATTTAACTTTTTTCAGTTTTACCCCTGTGGGATATATATTCTACCCACACACATTTGGATCTCTCCTGGGGTACCCTCACACATATTATTCCCTCATTTAATGGATATTTTCACCAAAAAGTGAAGTTTTCAAAAAGTCAGAAAATTGGCTGAAAATGACTTAATATCAAGGACTCATCGGGCGAATCGCTCTGGAACTGAAATCGGAACGCTCACTGACATTTTGCCCTCTCCGAAAGTCTGAAAAATGATGGAAAAATGACTAAGTCCAAAAAAAATTTTTTTCAACTTTTTTCAATTTTACCCCCGTGGGATATATATTCTACCCACACACATTTGGAACTCTCCTGGGGTACCCTCACACATATTATTCCCTCATTTAATGGATATTTTCACCAAAAAATGAAGTTTTCAAAAAGTCAAAATTGGCTATAAACGACCTAATATCAAGGACTCATCGGGCGAATCGCTCTGTAACTGAAATCGGAATGCTCACTGACATTTTTCCCTCTCTGAAAGTCTGAAAAATGGTGGAAAAATGACTAAGTCCAAAAAAAATTTTTTTCAACTTTTTTCAATTTTACCCCAGTGGGATATATGTTCTACCCACACACATTTGGAACTCTCCTGTGGTACCCACGCACATATTATTCCCTCATTTAATGGATATTTTCACCAAAAAGTGAAGTTTTCAAAAAGTCAGAAAATTGGCTGAAAACGACTTAATATCAAGGACTCATCGGGCAAATCGCTCTGGAACTGAAATCGGAATGCTCACTGACATTTTCCCCTCTCCGAAAGTCTGAAAAATGATGGAAAAATGACTAAGTCCAAAAAAATTTTTTTTTAACTTTTTTCAATTTTACCCCTGTGGGATATACATTCTACCCACACACATTTGGATCTCTCCTGGGGTACCGTCACACATATTATTCCCTCATTTAATGGATATTTTCACCAAAAAGTGAAGTTTTCAAAAAGTCAGAAAATTGGCTGAAAACGACTTTATATCAAGGACTCATCGGGCGAAACACTCTGGAACTGAAATCGGAATACTCACTGACATTTTCTCCTCTCCGAAAGTCTGAAAAATGATGGAAAAATGACTAAGTCCAAAAAAAATTTTTTTCAACTTTTTTCAATTTTACCCCCATGGGATATATGTTCTACCCACACACATTTGGAACTCTCCTGGGGTACCCTCACACATATTATTCCCTCATTTAATGGATATTTTCACCAAAAAGTGAAGTTTTCCAAAAGTCAGAAAATTGGCTGAAAACGACTTAATATCAAGGACTCATCGGGCGAAACACTCTGGACCTGAAATCAGAATGCTCACTGACATTTTTCCCTCTCCGAAAGTCTGAAAAATGATGGAAAAATGACAAAGTCCAAAAAACATTTTTTTCAACTTTTTTCAATTTTACCTCCATGGGATATATATTCTACCCACACACATTTGGAACTCTCCTGGGGTACCCTCACACATATTATTGCCTCATTTAATGGATATTTTCACCAAAAAGTGAAGTTTTCAAAAAGTCAGAAAATTGGCTGAAAACGACTTAATATCAAGGACTCATCGGGTGAATCACTCTGGAACTGAAATCGGAATACTCACTGACATTTTCCCCTCTCCGAAAGTCTGAAAAATGATGGAAAAATGACTAAGTCCAAAAAATTTTTTTTTTAACTTTTTTCAATTTTACCCCCATGGGATATATATTCTACCCACCCACATTTGGAACTCTCCTGGGGTACCCTCACACATATTATTCCCTCATTTAATGGTCATTTTCACCAAAAAGTGAAGTTTTCAAAAAGTCAAAATTGGCTATAAACGACTTAATATCAAGGACTCATTGGGCGAATCGCTCTGGAACTGAAATCGGAATGCTCCCTGACATTTTTCCCTCTCCGAAAGTCTGAAAAATGATGGAAAAATGACTAAGTCCAAAAAACATTTTTTTCAACTTTTTTCAATTTTACCTCCATGGGATATATATTCTACCCAAACACATTTGGAACTCTCCTGGGGTACCCTAACACATATTATTCCCTCATTTAATGGATATTTTCACCAAAAAGTGAAGTTTTCAAAAAGTCAGAAAATTGGCTGAAAACGACTTAATATCAAGGACTCATCCTGCGAATCGCTCTGGAACTGAAATCGGAATGCTCACTGACATTTTTCCCTCTCCAAAAGTCTGAAAAATGATGGAAAAATGACTAAGTCCCAAAAAATTTTTTTTAAACTTTTTTCAATTTTACCCCCATGGGATATATATTCTACCCACACACATTTGGAACTCTCCTGGGGTACCCTCACACATATTATTCCCTCATTTAATGGTCATTTTCACCAAAAAGTGAAGTTTTCAAAACGTCAAAATTGGCTATAAATGACTTAATATCAAGGACCCATCGGGCGAATCGCTCTGGAACTGAAATCGGAATGCTCACTGACATTTTTCCCTCTCCGAAAGTCTGAAAAATGCTGGAAAAATGACTAAGTCCAAAAAAAATTTTTATTTAACTTTTTTCAGTTTTACCCCTGTGGGATATATATTCTACCCACACACATTTGGATCTCTCCTGGGGTACCCTCACACATATTATTCCCTCATTTAATGGATATTTTCACCAAAAAGTGAAGTTTTCAAAAAGTCAGAAAATTGGCTGAAAATGACTTAATATCAAGGACTCATCGGGCGAATCGCTCTGGAACTGAAATCGGAACGCTCACTGACATTTTGCCCTCTCCGAAAGTCTGAAAAATGATGGAAAAATGACTAAGTCCAAAAAAAATTTTTTTCAACTTTTTTCAATTTTACCCCCGTGGGATATATATTCTACCCACACACATTTGGAACTCTCCTGGGGTACCCTCACACATATTATTCCCTCATTTAATGGATATTTTCACCAAAAAATGAAGTTTTCAAAAAGTCAAAATTGGCTATAAACGACCTAATATCAAGGACTCATCGGGCGAATCGCTCTGTAACTGAAATCGGAATGCTCACTGACATTTTTCCCTCTCTGAAAGTCTGAAAAATGGTGGAAAAATGACTAAGTCCAAAAAAAATTTTTTTCAACTTTTTTCAATTTTACCCCAGTGGGATATATGTTCTACCCACACACATTTGGAACTCTCCTGTGGTACCCACGCACATATTATTCCCTCATTTAATGGATATTTTCACCAAAAAGTGAAGTTTTCAAAAAGTCAGAAAATTGGCTGAAAACGACTTAATATCAAGGACTCATCGGGCAAATCGCTCTGGAACTGAAATCGGAATGCTCACTGACATTTTCCCCTCTCCGAAAGTCTGAAAAATGATGGAAAAATGACTAAGTCCAAAAAAATTTTTTTTTAACTTTTTTCAATTTTACCCCTGTGGGATATACATTCTACCCACACACATTTGGATCTCTCCTGGGGTACCGTCACACATATTATTCCCTCATTTAATGGATATTTTCACCAAAAAGTGAAGTTTTCAAAAAGTCAGAAAATTGGCTGAAAACGACTTTATATCAAGGACTCATCGGGCGAAACACTCTGGAACTGAAATCGGAATACTCACTGACATTTTCTCCTCTCCGAAAGTCTGAAAAATGATGGAAAAATGACTAAGTCCAAAAAACATTTTTTTCAACTTTTTTCAATTTTACCCCCGTGTGATATATATTCTACCCACACACATTTGGAACTCTCCTGGGGTACCCTCACACATATTATTCCCTCATTTAATGGATATTTTCACCAAAAAATGAAGTTTTCAAAAAGTCAAAATTGGCTATAAACGACCTAATATCAAGGACTCATCGGGCGAATCGCTCTGTAACTGAAATCGGAATGCTCACTGACATTTTTCCCTCTCTGAAAGTCTGAAAAATGGTGGAAAAATGACTAAGTCCAAAAAAAATTTTTTTCAACTTTTTTCAATTTTACTCCAGTGGGATATATGTTCTACCCACACACATTTGGAACTCTCCTGTGGTACCCACGCACATATTATTCCCTCATTTAATGGATATTTTCACCAAAAAGTGAAGTTTTCAAAAAGTCAGAAAATTGGCTGAAAACGACTTAATATCAAGGACTCATCGGGCGAATCGCTCTGGAACTGAAATCGAAATGCTCACTGACATTTTCCCCTCTCCGAAAGTCTGAAAAATGATGGAAAAATGACTAAGTCCAAAAAAATTTTTTTTTAACTTTTTTCAATTTTACCCCTGTGGGATATACATTCTACCCACACACATTTGGATCTCTCCTGGGGTACCCTCACACATATTATTCCCTCATTTAATGGATATTTTCACCAAAAAGTGAAGTTTTCAAAAAGTCAGAAAATTGGCTGAAAACGACTTAATATCAAGGACTCATCGGGCGAAACACTCTGGACCTGAAATCGGAATACTCACCGATATTTTCCCCTCACCGAAAGTCTGAAAAATGATGGAAAAATGACTAAGTCCAAAAAAAATTTTTTTCAACTTTTTTCAATTTTACCCCCGTGGGATATATGTTCTACCCACACACATTTGGATCTCTCCAGGGGTACAGTCACACATATTATTCCCTCATTTAATGGATATTTTTACCAAAAAGTGAAGTTTTCAAAAAGTCAAAATTGGGCTATAAATGACCTAATATCAAGGACTCATCGGGCGAATCGCTCTGTAACTGAAATCGGAATGCTCACTGACATTTTTCCCTCTCCGAAAGTCTGAAAAATGATGGAAAAA
The DNA here is from genome assembly GCF_046119375.1 of Phyllobates terribilis. NCBI lineage: Eukaryota > Metazoa > Chordata > Amphibia > Anura > Dendrobatidae > Phyllobates > Phyllobates terribilis. The sequence continues at coordinate 4,623,714 of NW_027362873.1, read as the reverse complement.
TGACTAAGTCCAAAAAAAATTTTTTTCAACTTTTTTCAATTTTACCCCCATGGGATATATGTTCTACCCACACACATTTGGAACTCTCCTGGGGTACCCTCACACATATTATTCCCTCATTTAATGGATATTTTCACCAAAAAGTGAAGTTTTCAAAAAGTCAGAAAATTGGCTGAAAACGACTTAATATCAAGGACTCATCGGGCGAAACACTCTGGAACTGAAATCGGAATACTCACTGACATTTTCCCCTCTCCGAAAGTCTGAAAAATGATGGAAAAATGACTAAGTCCAAAAAACATTTTTTTCAACTTTTTTCAATTTTACCCCAGTGTGATATGATATATATTCTACCCACACACATTTGGAACTCTCCTGGGGTACCCTCACACATATTATTCCCTCATTTAATGGATATTTCCACCAAAAAATGAAGTTTTCAAAAAGTCAAAATTGGCTATAAACGACCTAATATCAAGGACTCATCGGGCGAATCGCTCTGTAACTGAAATCGGAATGCTCACTGACATTTTCCCCTCTCCAAAAGTCTGAAAAATGATGGAAAAATGACTAAGTCCAAAAAAAATTTTTTTCAACTTTTTTCAATTTTACCCCCATGGGATATATATTCTACCCACACACATCTGGAACTCTCCTGGGGTACCCTCACACATATTATTCCCTCATTTAATGGATATTTTCACCAAAAAGTGAAGTTTTCAAAAAGTCAGAAAATTGGCTGAAAACGACTTAATATCAAGGACTCATCGGGCGAATCGCTCTGGAACTGAAATCGGAATGCTCACTGACATTTTTCCCTCTCCGAAAGTCGGAAAAATGATGGAAAAATGACTAAGTCCAAAAAAAATTTTTTAAAACTTTTTTCAATTTTACCCCCGTGGGATATATATTCTACCCACACACATTTGGAACTCTCCTGGGGTACCCTCACACATATTATTCCCTCATTTAATTGATATTTTCACCAAAAAGTGAAGTTTTCAAAAAAGTCAGAAAATTGGCTGAAAACGACTTAATATCAAGGACTCATCGGGCGAATCGCTCTGGAATTGAAATCGGAATGCTCACTGACATTTTCCCCTCTCTGAAAGTCTGAAAAATGATGGAAAAATGACTAAGTCCAAAAAAATTTTTTTTTTACTTTTTTCAATTTTACCCCTGTGGGATATACATTCTACCCAAACACATTTGAATCTCTCCTGGGGTACCCTCACACATATTATTCCCTCATTTAATGGATATTTTCACCAAAAAGTAAAGTTTTCAAAAAGTCAGAAAATTAGCTGAAAACGACTTAATATCAAGGACTCATCGGGCGAAACACTCTGGAACTGAAATCGGAATACTCACTGATATTTTCCCCTCTCCGAAAGTCTGAAAAATGATGGAAAAATGACTAAGTCCTAAGAACATTTTTTTCAACTTTTTTCAATTTTACCCCCGTGTGATATATATTCTACCCACACACATTTGGAACTCTCCTGGGGTACCCTCACACATATTATTCCCTCATTTAATGGATATTTTCACCAAAAAGTGAAGTTTTCAAAAAGTCAAAATTGGCTATAAACGACCTACTATCAAGGACTCATCGGGCGAATCGCTCTGTAACTGAAATCGGAATGCTCACTGACATTTTTCCCTCTCTGAAAGTCTGAAAAATGATGGAAAAATGACTAAGTCCAAAAAAAATTTTTTTCAACTTTTTTCAATTTTACCCCGTGTGATATACATTCTACCCACACACATTTGGATCTCTCCTGGGGTACCCTCACACATATTATTCACTCATTTAATGGATATTTTCACCAAAAAGTGAAGTTTTCAAAAAGTCAGAAAATTGGCTGAAAACGACTTAATATCAAGGACTCATCGGGCGAAACACTCTGGAACTGAAATCGGAATACTCACTGACATTTTCCCCTCTCCGAAAGTCTGAAAAATGATGGAAAAATGACTAAGTCCAAAAAACATTTTTTTCAACTTTTTTCAATTTTACCCCGTGTGATATATATTCTACCCACACACATTTGGAACTCTCCTGGGGTACCCTCACACATATTATCCCCTCATTTAATGGATATTTTCACCAAAAAGTGAAGTTTTCAAAAAGTCAAAATTGGCTATAATCGTCTTAATATCAAGGAATCATCGGGCGAATCGCTCTGGAACTGAAATCCGAATGCTCACTGACATTTTTCCCTCTCCGAAAGTCTGAAAAATGATGGAAAAATGACTAAGTCTAAAAAAAATTTTTTTCAACTTTTTTCAATTTTACCCCCGTGGGATATATGTCCTACCCACACACATTTGGAACTCTCCTGTGGTACCCACGCACATATTATTCCCTCATTTAATGGATATTTTCACCAAAAAGTGAAGTTTTCAAAAAGTCAGAAAATTGGCTGAAAACGACTTAATATCAAGGACTCATCGGGCGAATCACTCTGGAACTGAAATTGGAATGCTCACTGACATTTTCCCCTCTCCAAAAGTCTGAAAAATGATGGAAAAATGACTAATTCCAAAAAAAAATTTTTTCAACGTTTTACAATTTTACCCCCATGGGATATATATTCTACCCACACACATCTGGAACTCTCCTGGGGTACCCTCACACATATTATTCCCTCATTTAATGGATATTTTCACCAAAAAGTGAAGTTTTCAAAAAGTCAGAAAATTGGCTGAAAACGACTTAATATCAAGGACTCATCGGGCGAATAGCTCTGGAACTGAAATCGGAATGCTCACTGACATTTTTCCCTCTCCGAAAGTCTGAAAAATGATGGAAAAATGACTAAGTCCAAAAAAAATTTTTTAAAACTTTTTTCAATTTTACCCCCGTGGGATATATATTCTACCCACACACATTTGGAACTCTCCTGGGGTACCCTCACACATATTATTCCCTCATTTAATGGATATTTTCACCAAAAAGTGAAGTTTTCAAAAAAGTCAGAAAATTGGCTGAAAACGACTTAATATCAAGGACTCATCGGGCGAATCGCTCTGGAACTGAAATCGGAATGCTCACTGACATTTTCCTCTCTCCGAAAGTCTGAAAAATGATGGAAAAATGACTAAGTCCAAAAAATTTTTTTTTTAACTTTTTTCAATTTTACCCCTGTGTGATATACATTCTACCCACACACATTTGGATCTCTCCTGGGGTACCCTCACACATATTATTCACTCATTTAATGGATATTTTCACCAAAAAGTGAAGTTTTCAAATAGTCAGAAAATTGGCTGAAAACGACTTAATATCAAGGACCCATCGGGCGAAACACTCTGGAACTGAAATCGGAATACTCACTGACATTTTCCCCTCTCCGAAAGTCTGAAAAATGATGGAAAAATGACTAAGTCCAAAAAACATTTTTTTCAACTTTTTTCAATTTTACCCCGTGTGATATATATTCTACCCACACACATTTGGAACTCTCCTGGGGTACCCTCACACATATTATTCCCTCATTTAATGGATATTTTCACCAAAAAGTGAAGTTTTCAAAAAGTCAGAAAATTGGCTGAAAATGACTTAATATCAAGGACTCATCGGGCGAAACAATGGAACTGAAATCGGAATACTCACTGATATTTTCCCCTCTCCGAAAGTCGGAAAAATGATGGAAAAATAACTAAGTCCAAAGAAGATTTTTTTCAACTTTTTTCAATTTTACCCCCTTGTGATATATATTCTACCCACACACATTTGGAACTCTGCTGGGGTACCCTCACACATATTATTCCCTCATTTAATGGATATTTTCACCAAAAAGTGAAGTTTTCAAAAAGTCAAAATTGGCTATAAACGACCTAATATCAAGGACTCATCGGGCGAATCGCTCTGTAACTGAAATCGGAATGCTCACTGACATTTTTCCCTCTCCGAAAGTCTGAAAAATGATGGAAAAATGACTAAGTCCAAAAAAAATTTTTTTCAACTTTTTTCAATTTTACCCCTGTGGGATATATGTTCTACCCACAAACATTTGGAACTCTCCTGGGGTACCCTCACACATATTATTCCCTCATTTAATGGATATTTTCACCAAAAAGTGAAGTTTTCAAAAAGTCAGAAAATTGGCTGAAAACGACTTAATATCAAGGACTCATCGGGCGAATCACTCTGGAACTGAAATCGGAATACTCACTGACATTTTCCCCTCTCCGAAAGTCTGAAAAATGATGGAAAAATGACTAAGTCCAAAAAAATTTTTTTTCAACTTTTTTCAATTTTACCCCCGTGGGATATACATTCTACCCACACACATTTGGAACTCTCCTGGGGTACCCTCACACATATTATTCCCTCATTTATTGTATATTTTCACCAAAAAGTAAAGTTTTCAAAAAGTCAGAAAATTGGCTGAAAGCGACTCAACATCAAGGACTCATCGGGTGAATCTCTCTGGAACTGAAATCGGAATGCTCACTGACATTTTGCCCCCTTCGAAAGTCTGAAAAATGATGGAAAAATGACTAAGTCCAAAAAAATTTTTTAAAACTTTTTTCAATTTTACCCCCGTGGGATATATATTCTACCCACACACATTTGGATCTCTCCTGGGGTACCCTCACACATATTATTCACTCATTTAATGGATATTTTCACCAAAAAGTGAAGTTTTCAAAAAGTCAGAAAATTGGCTGAAAACGACTTAATATCAAGGACTCATCGGGCGAAACACTCTGGAACTGAAATCGGAATACTCACTGACATTTTCCCCTCTCCGAAAGTCTGAAAAATGATGGAAAAATGACTAAGTCCAAAAAACATTTTTTTCAACTTTTTTCAATTTTACCCCGTGTGATATATATTCTACCCACACACATTTGGAACTCTCCTGGGGTACCCTCACACATATTATCCCCTCATTTAATGGATATTTTCACCAAAAAGTGAAGTTTTCAAAAAGTCAAAATTGGCTATAATCGTCTTAATATCAAGGAATCATCGGGCGAATCGCTCTGGAACTGAAATCCGAATGCTCACTGACATTTTTCCCTCTCCGAAAGTCTGAAAAATGATGGAAAAATGACTAAGTCTAAAAAAAATTTTTTTCAACTTTTTTCAATTTTACCCCCGTGGGATATATGTCCTACCCACACACATTTGGAACTCTCCTGTGGTACCCACGCACATATTATTCCCTCATTTAATGGATATTTTCACCAAAAAGTGAAGTTTTCAAAAAGTCAGAAAATTGGCTGAAAACGACTTAATATCAAGGACTCATCGGGCGAATCACTCTGGAACTGAAATTGGAATGCTCACTGACATTTTCCCCTCTCCAAAAGTCTGAAAAATGATGGAAAAATGACTAATTCCAAAAAAAAATTTTTTCAACGTTTTACAATTTTACCCCCATGGGATATATATTCTACCCACACACATCTGGAACTCTCCTGGGGTACCCTCACACATATTATTCCCTCATTTAATGGATATTTTCACCAAAAAGTGAAGTTTTCAAAAAGTCAGAAAATTGGCTGAAAACGACTTAATATCAAGGACTCATCGGGCGAATAGCTCTGGAACTGAAATCGGAATGCTCACTGACATTTTTCCCTCTCCGAAAGTCTGAAAAATGATGGAAAAATGACTAAGTCCAAAAAAAATTTTTTAAAACTTTTTTCAATTTTACCCCCGTGGGATATATATTCTACCCACACACATTTGGAACTCTCCTGGGGTACCCTCACACATATTATTCCCTCATTTAATGGATATTTTCACCAAAAAGTGAAGTTTTCAAAAAAGTCAGAAAATTGGCTGAAAACGACTTAATATCAAGGACTCATCGGGCGAATCGCTCTGGAACTGAAATCGGAATGCTCACTGACATTTTCCTCTCTCCGAAAGTCTGAAAAATGATGGAAAAATGACTAAGTCCAAAAAATTTTTTTTTTAACTTTTTTCAATTTTACCCCTGTGTGATATACATTCTACCCACACACATTTGGATCTCTCCTGGGGTACCCTCACACATATTATTCACTCATTTAATGGATATTTTCACCAAAAAGTGAAGTTTTCAAATAGTCAGAAAATTGGCTGAAAACGACTTAATATCAAGGACCCATCGGGCGAAACACTCTGGAACTGAAATCGGAATACTCACTGACATTTTCCCCTCTCCGAAAGTCTGAAAAATGATGGAAAAATGACTAAGTCCAAAAAACATTTTTTTCAACTTTTTTCAATTTTACCCCGTGTGATATATATTCTACCCACACACATTTGGAACTCTCCTGGGGTACCCTCACACATATTATTCCCTCATTTAATGGATATTTTCACCAAAAAGTGAAGTTTTCAAAAAGTCAGAAAATTGGCTGAAAATGACTTAATATCAAGGACTCATCGGGCGAAACAATGGAACTGAAATCGGAATACTCACTGATATTTTCCCCTCTCCGAAAGTCGGAAAAATGATGGAAAAATAACTAAGTCCAAAGAAGATTTTTTTCAACTTTTTTCAATTTTACCCCCTTGTGATATATATTCTACCCACACACATTTGGAACTCTGCTGGGGTACCCTCACACATATTATTCCCTCATTTAATGGATATTTTCACCAAAAAGTGAAGTTTTCAAAAAGTCAAAATTGGCTATAAACGACCTAATATCAAGGACTCATCGGGCGAATCGCTCTGTAACTGAAATCGGAATGCTCACTGACATTTTTCCCTCTCCGAAAGTCTGAAAAATGATGGAAAAATGACTAAGTCCAAAAAAAATTTTTTTCAACTTTTTTCAATTTTACCCCTGTGGGATATATGTTCTACCCACAAACATTTGGAACTCTCCTGGGGTACCCTCACACATATTATTCCCTCATTTAATGGATATTTTCACCAAAAAGTGAAGTTTTCAAAAAGTCAGAAAATTGGCTGAAAACGACTTAATATCAAGGACTCATCGGGCGAATCACTCTGGAACTGAAATCGGAATACTCACTGACATTTTCCCCTCTCCGAAAGTCTGAAAAATGATGGAAAAATGACTAAGTCCAAAAAAATTTTTTTTCAACTTTTTTCAATTTTACCCCCGTGGGATATACATTCTACCCACACACATTTGGAACTCTCCTGGGGTACCCTCACACATATTATTCCCTCATTTATTGTATATTTTCACCAAAAAGTAAAGTTTTCAAAAAGTCAGAAAATTGGCTGAAAGCGACTCAACATCAAGGACTCATCGGGTGAATCTCTCTGGAACTGAAATCGGAATGCTCACTGACATTTTGCCCCCTTCGAAAGTCTGAAAAATGATGGAAAAATGACTAAGTCCAAAAAAATTTTTTAAAACTTTTTTCAATTTTACCCCCGTGGGATATATATTCTACCCACACACATTTGGAACTCTCCTGGGGTACCCTCACACATATTATTCCCTCATTTAATGGATATTTTCACCAAAAAGTGAAGTTTTCAAAAAAGTCAAAAAATTGGCTGAAAACGACTTAATATCAAGGACTCATCGGGCGAATCGCTCTGGAACTGAAATCGGAATGCTCACTGACATTTTCCTCTCTCCGAAAGTCTGAAAAATGATGGAAAAATGACTAAGTCCAAAAAAATTTTTTTTTTACTTTTTTCAATTTTACCCCTGTGTAATATACATTCTACCCACACACATTTGGATCTCTCCTGGGGTACCCTCACACATATTATTCACTCATTTAATGGATATTTTCACCAAAAAGTGAAGTTTTCAAAAAGTCAGAAAATTGGCTGAAAACGACTTAAAATCAAGGACTCATCGGGCGAAACACTCTGGAACTGAAATCGGAATTCTCACTGACATTTTCCCCTCTCCGAAAGTCGGAAAAATGATGGAAAAATGACTAAGTCCAAAAAACATTTTTTTCAACTTTTTTCAATTTTACCCCGTGTGATATATATTCTACCCACACACATTTGGAATTCTCCTGGGGTACCCTCACACATATTATTCCCTCATTTAATGGATATTTTCACCAAAAAGTGAAGTTTTCAAAAAGTCAGAAAATTGGCTGAAAATGACTTAATATCAAGGACTCATCGGGCGAAACAATGGAACTCAAATCGGAATACTCACTGATATTTTCCCCTCTCCGAAAGTCGGAAAAATGATGGAAAAATAACTAAGTCCAAAGAACATTTTTTTCAACTTTTTTCAATTTTACCCCTGTGTGATATATATTCTACCCACACTCATTTGGAACTCTCCTGGGGTACCCTCACACATATTATTCTCTCATTTAATGGATATTTTCACCAAAAAGTGAAGTTTTCAAAAAGTCAGAAAATTAGCTGAAAACGACTTAATATCAAGGACTCATCGGGCGAATCACTCTGGAACTGAAATCGGAATGCTCACTGACATTTTCCCCTCTCCAAAAGTCTGAAAAATGATGGAAAAATGACTAATTCCAAAAAAAAATTTTTTCAACTTTTTTAAATTTTACCCCCATGGGATATATATTCTACCCACACACATCTGGAACTCTCCTGGGGTACCCTCACACATATTATTCCCTCATTTAATGGATATTTTCACCAAAAAGTGAAGTTTTCAAAAAGTCAGAAAATTGGCTGAAAACGACTTAATATCAAGGACTCATCAGGCGAATCGCTCTGGAACTGAAATCGGAATGCTCACTGACATTTTTCCCTCTCCGAAAGTCTGAAAAATGATGGAAAAATGACTAAGTCCAAAAAAAATTTTTTAAAACTTTTTTTAATTTTACCCCCGTGGGATATATATTTTACCCACACACATATGGAACTCTCCTGGGGTAACCTCACACATATTGTTCCCTCATTTAATGGATATTTTCACCAAAAAGTGAAGTTTTCAAAAAGTCAGAAAATTTTCTGAAAACGACTTAATATCAAGGACTCATCGGGCGAATCACTCTGGAACTGAAATCGGAATACTCACTGACATTTTTCCCTCTTCGAAAGTCTGAAAAATGATGGAAAAATGAGTCAGTCCAAAAAATTTTTTTTTCAAGTTTTTTCAATTTTACCCCCATGGGATATATATTCTACCCACAAACATTTGGAACTCTCCTGGGGTACCCTCACACATATTATTCCCTCATTTAATGGATATTTTCACCAAAAAGTGAAGTTTTCAAAAAGTCAGAAAATTGGCTGAAAACGACTTAATATCAAGGACTCATCGGGCGAATCACTCTGGAACTGAAATCGGAATACTCACTGACATTTTCCCCTCTCCGAAAGTCTGAAAAATGATGGAAAAATGACTAATTCCAAAAAAAAATTTTTTCAACGTTTTACAATTTTACCCCCATGGGATATATATTCTACCCACACACATCTGGAACTCTCCTGGGGTACCCTCACACATATTATTCCCTCATTTAATGGATATTTTCACCAAAAAGTGAAGTTTTCAAAAAGTCAGAAAATTGGCTGAAAACGACTTAATATCAAGGACTCATCGGGCGAATAGCTCTGGAACTGAAATCGGAATGCTCACTGACATTTTTCCCTCTCCGAAAGTCTGAAAAATGATGGAAAAATGACTAAGTCCAAAAAAAATTTTTTAAAACTTTTTTCAATTTTACCCCCGTGGGATATATATTCTACCCACACACATTTGGAACTCTCCTGGGGTACCCTCACACATATTATTCCCTCATTTAATGGATATTTTCACCAAAAAGTGAAGTTTTCAAAAAAGTCAGAAAATTGGCTGAAAACGACTTAATATCAAGGACTCATCGGGCGAATCGCTCTGGAACTGAAATCGGAATGCTCACTGACATTTTCCTCTCTCCGAAAGTCTGAAAAATGATGGAAAAATGACTAAGTCCAAAAAATTTTTTTTTTAACTTTTTTCAATTTTACCCCTGTGTGATATACATTCTACCCACACACATTTGGATCTCTCCTGGGGTACCCTCACACATATTATTCACTCATTTAATGGATATTTTCACCAAAAAGTGAAGTTTTCAAAAAGTCAGAAAATTGGCTGAAAATGACTTAATATCAAGGACTCATCGGGCGAAACAATGGAACTGAAATCGGAATACTCACTGATATTTTCCCCTCTCCGAAAGTCGGAAAAATGATGGAAAAATAACTAAGTCCAAAGAAGATTTTTTTCAACTTTTTTCAATTTTACCCCCTTGTGATATATATTCTACCCACACACATTTGGAACTCTGCTGGGGTACCCTCACACATATTATTCCCTCATTTAATGGATATTTTCACCAAAAAGTGAAGTTTTCAAAAAGTCAAAATTGGCTATAAACGACCTAATATCAAGGACTCATCGGGCGAATCGCTCTGTAACTGAAATCGGAATGCTCACTGACATTTTTCCCTCTCCGAAAGTCTGAAAAATGATGGAAAAATGACTAAGTCCAAAAAAAATTTTTTTCAACTTTTTTCAATTTTACCCCTGTGGGATATATGTTCTACCCACAAACATTTGGAACTCTCCTGGGGTACCCTCACACATATTATTCCCTCATTTAATGGATATTTTCACCAAAAAGTGAAGTTTTCAAAAAGTCAGAAAATTGGCTGAAAACGACTTAATATCAAGGACTCATCGGGCGAATCACTCTGGAACTGAAATCGGAATACTCACTGACATTTTCCCCTCTCCGAAAGTCTGAAAAATGATGGAAAAATGACTAAGTCCAAAAAAATTTTTTTTCAACTTTTTTCAATTTTACCCCCGTGGGATATACATTCTACCCACACACATTTGGAACTCTCCTGGGGTACCCTCACACATATTATTCCCTCATTTATTGTATATTTTCACCAAAAAGTAAAGTTTTCAAAAAGTCAGAAAATTGGCTGAAAGCGACTCAACATCAAGGACTCATCGGGTGAATCTCTCTGGAACTGAAATCGGAATGCTCACTGACATTTTGCCCCCTTCGAAAGTCTGAAAAATGATGGAAAAATGACTAAGTCCAAAAAAATTTTTTAAAACTTTTTTCAATTTTACCCCCGTGGGATATATATTCTACCCACACACATTTGGAACTCTCCTGGGGTACCCTCACACATATTATTCCCTCATTTAATGGATATTTTCACCAAAAAGTGAAGTTTTCAAAAAAGTCAAAAAATTGGCTGAAAACGACTTAATATCAAGGACTCATCGGGCGAATCGCTCTGGAACTGAAATCGGAATGCTCACTGACATTTTCCTCTCTCCGAAAGTCTGAAAAATGATGGAAAAATGACTAAGTCCAAAAAAATTTTTTTTTTACTTTTTTCAATTTTACCCCTGTGTAATATACATTCTACCCACACACATTTGGATCTCTCCTGGGGTACCCTCACACATATTATTCACTCATTTAATGGATATTTTCACCAAAAAGTGAAGTTTTCAAAAAGTCAGAAAATTGGCTGAAAACGACTTAAAATCAAGGACTCATCGGGCGAAACACTCTGGAACTGAAATCGGAATTCTCACTGACATTTTCCCCTCTCCGAAAGTCGGAAAAATGATGGAAAAATGACTAAGTCCAAAAAACATTTTTTTCAACTTTTTTCAATTTTACCCCGTGTGATATATATTCTACCCACACACATTTGGAATTCTCCTGGGGTACCCTCACACATATTATTCCCTCATTTAATGGATATTTTCACCAAAAAGTGAAGTTTTCAAAAAGTCAGAAAATTGGCTGAAAATGACTTAATATCAAGGACTCATCGGGCGAAACAATGGAACTCAAATCGGAATACTCACTGATATTTTCCCCTCTCCGAAAGTCGGAAAAATGATGGAAAAATAACTAAGTCCAAAGAACATTTTTTTCAACTTTTTTCAATTTTACCCCTGTGTGATATATATTCTACCCACACTCATTTGGAACTCTCCTGGGGTACCCTCACACATATTATTCTCTCATTTAATGTATATTTTCACCAAAAAGTAAAGTTTTCAAAAAGTCAGAAAATTGGCTGAAAGCGACTCAACATCAAGGACTCACCGGGCGAATCGCTCTGTAACTGAAATCGGAATGCTCACTGACATTTTTCCCTCTCCGAAAGTCTGAAAAATTATGGAAAAATGACTAAGTCCAAAAAAAATTTTTTTCAACTTTTTTCAATTTTACCCCTGTGGGATATATGTTCTACCCACACACATTTGGAACTCTCCTGTGGTACCCACACACATATTATTCCCTCATTTAATGGATATTTTCACCAAAAAGTGAAGTTTTCAAAAAGTCAGAAAATTAGCTGAAAACGACTTAATATCAAGGACTCATCGGGCGAATCACTCTGGAACTGAAATCGGAATGCTCACTGACATTTTCCCCTCTCCAAAAGTCTGAAAAATGATGGAAAAATGACTAATTCCAAAAAAAAATTTTTTCAACTTTTTTAAATTTTACCCCCATGGGATATATATTCTACCCACACACATCTGGAACTCTCCTGGGGTACCCTCACACATATTATTCCCTCATTTAATGGATATTTTCACCAAAAAGTGAAGTTTTCAAAAAGTCAGAAAATTGGCTGAAAACGACTTAATATCAAGGACTCATCAGGCGAATCGCTCTGGAACTGAAATCGGAATGCTCACTGACATTTTTCCCTCTCCGAAAGTCTGAAAAATGATGGAAAAATGACTAAGTCCAAAAAAAATTTTTTAAAACTTTTTTTAATTTTACCCCCGTGGGATATATATTTTACCCACACACATTTGGAACTCTCCTGGGGTAACCTCACACATATTGTTCCCTCATTTAATGGATATTTTCACCAAAAAGTGAAGTTTTCAAAAAGTCAGAAAATTTTCTGAAAACGACTTAATATCAAGGACTCATCGGGCGAATCACTCTGGAACTGAAATCGGAATACTCACTGACATTTTTCCCTCTTCGAAAGTCTGAAAAATGATGGAAAAATGAGTCAGTCCAAAAAATTTTTTTTTCAAGTTTTTTCAATTTTACCCCCATGGGATATATATTCTACCCACAAACATTTGGAACTCTCCTGGGGTACCCTCACACATATTATTCCCTCATTTAATGGATATTTTCACCAAAAAGTGAAGTTTTCAAAAAGTCAGAAAATTGGCTGAAAACGACTTAATATCAAGGACTCATCGGGCGAATCACTCTGGAACTGAAATCGGAATACTCACTGACATTTTCCCCTCTCCGAAAGTCTGAAAAATGATGGAAAAATGACTAAGTCCAAAAAAATTTTTTTTCAATTTTTTTCAATTTTACCCCCGTGGGATATACATTCTACCCACACACATTTGGAACTCTCCTGGGGTACCCTCACACATATTATTCCCTCATTTATTGTATATTTTCACCAAAAAGTAAAGTTTTCAAAAAGTCAGAAAATTGGCTGAAAGCGACTCAACATCAAGGACTCATCGGGTGAATCTCTCTGGAACTGAAATCGGAATGCTCACTGACATTTTGCCCCCTTCGAAAGTCTGAAAAATGATGGAAAAATGACTAATTCCAAAAAAAATTTTTTTCAACTTTTTTAAATTTTACCCCCATGGGATATATATTCTACCCACACACATCTGGAACTCTCCTGGGGTACCCTCACACATATTATTCCCTCATTTAATGGATATTTTCACCAAAAAGTGAAGTTTTCAAAAAGTCAGAAAATTGGCTGAAAACGACTTAATATCAAGGACTCATCAGGCGAATCGCTCTGGAACTGAAATCGGAATGCTCACTGACATTTTTCCCTCTCCGAAAGTCTGAAAATGATGGAAAAATGACTAAGTCCAAAAAAAATTTTTTAAAACTTTTTTCAATTTTACCCCCGTGGGATATATATTCTACCCACACACATTTGGAACTCTCCTGGGGTAACCTCACACATATTATTCCCTCATTTAATGGATGTTTTCAACAAAAAGTGAAGTTTTCAAAAAGTCAGAAAATTGGCTGAAAACGACTTAATATCAAGGACTCATCGGGCGAATCACTCTGGAACTGAAATCGGAATACTCACTGATATTTTCCCCTCTCCGAAAGTCTGAAAAATGATGGAAAAATGACTAAGTCCAAAAAAATTTTTTTTCAACTTTTTTCAATTTTACCCCCGTGGGATATACATTCTACCCACACACATTTGGAACTCTCCTGGGGTACCCTCACACATATTATTCCCTCATTTAATGTATATTTTCACCAAAAAGTAAAGTTTTCAAAAAGTCAGAAAATTGGCTGAAAGCGACTCAACATCAAGGACTCATCGGGTGAATCGCTCTGGAACTGAAATCGGAATGCTCACTGACATTTTGCCCCCTTCGAAAGTCTGAAAAATGATGGAAAAATGACTAAGTCCAAAAAAATTTTTTTTCAACTTTTTTCAATTTTACCTCCATGGGATATATATTCTACCCACACACATTTGGAACTCTCCTGGGGTACCCTAACACATATTATTCCCTCATTTAATGGATATTTTCACCAAAAAGTGATGTTTTCAAAAAGTTAGAAAATTGGCTGAAAACGACTTAATATCAAGGACTCATCGGGCGAATCGCTCTGGAACTGAAATCGGAATGCTCACTGACATTTTCCCCTCTCCGAAAGTCTGAAAAATGATGGAAAAATGACTAAGTCCAAAAAAATTTTTATTTAACTTTTTTCAGTTTTACCCCTGTGGGATATACATTCTACCCACACACATTTGGATCTCTCCGGGGGTACCGTCACACATATTATTCCCTCATTTAATGGATATTTTCACCAAAAAGTGAAGTTTTCAAAAAGTCAGAAAATTGGCTGAAAATGACTTAATATCAAGGACTCATCGGGCGAAACAATGGAACTCAAATCGGAATACTCACTGATATTTTCCCCTCTCCGAAAGTCGGAAAAATGATGGAAAAATAACTAAGTCCAAAGAACATTTTTTTCAACTTTTTTCAATTTTACCCCTGTGTGATATACATTCTACCCACACTCATTTGGAACTCTCCTGGGGTACCCTCACACATATTATTCCCTCATTTAATGGATATTTTCACCAAAAAGTGAAGTTTTCAAAAAGTCAAAATTGGCTATAAACGACCTAATATCAAGGAATCATCGGGCGAATCACTCTCGAACTGAAATCGGAATGCTCACTGACATTTTGCCCCCTTCGAAAGTCTGAAAAATGATGGAAAAATGACTAAGTCAAAAAAAAATTTTTTAAAACTTTTTTTAATTTTACCCCCGTGGGATATATATTCTACCCACACACATTTGGAACTCTCCTGGGGTAACCTCACACATATTGTTCCCTCATTTAATGGATATTTTCACCAAAAAGTGAAGTTTCCAAAAAGTCAGAAAATTGGCTGAAAACGACTTAATATCAAGGACTCATCGGGCGAATCACTCTGGAACTGAAATCGGAATACTCACTGACATTTTCCCCTCTTCGAAAGTCTGAAAAATGATGGAAAAATGAGTCAGTCCAAAAAATTTTTTTTTCAAGTTTTTTCAATTTTACCCCCATGGGATATGTATTCTACCCACACACATTTGGAACTCTCCTGGGGTACCCTCACACATATTATTCTCTCATTTAATGTATATTTTCACCAAAAAGTAAAGTTTTCAAAAAGTCAGAAAATTGGCTGAAAGCGACTCAACATCAAGGACTCATCGGGTGAATCGCTCTGGAACTGAAATCGGAATGCTCACTGACATTTTGAACCCTTCGAAAGTCTGAAAAATGATGGAAAAATGACTAAGCCCAAAAAAAATTTTTTAAAACTTTTTTCAATTTTACCCCCGTGGGATATATATTCTACCCACACACATTTGGAACTCTCCTGGGGTAACCTCACACATATTATTCCCTCATTTAATGGATATTTTCACCAAAAAGTGAAGTTTTCAAAAAGTCAGAAAATTGGCTGAAAACGACTTAATATCAAGGACTCATCGGGCGAATCACTCTGGAACTGAAATCGGAATACTCACTGACATTTTCCCCTCTCCGAAAGTCTGAAAAATGATGGAAAAATGACTAAGTCCAAAAAACATTTTTTTCAACTTTTTTCAATTTTACCCCCATGGGATATATATTCTACCCACACACATTTGGAACTCTCCTGGGGTACCCTCACACATATTATTCCCTCATTTAATGGATATTTTCACCAAAAAGTGAAGTTTTCAAAAAGTCAAAATTGGCTATAAACGACCTAATATCAAGGACTCATCGGGCGAATCGCTCTGGAACTGAAATCGGAATGCTCACTGACATTTTTCCCTCTCCGAAAGTCTGAAAAATGATGGAAAAATAACTAAGTCCAAAAAAAATGTTTTTCAATTTTACCCCTGTGGGATATATGTTCTACCCACACACATTTGGAACTCTCCTGTGGTACCCACGCACATATTATTCCCTCATTTAATGGATATTTTCACCAAAAAGTGAAGTTTTCAAAAAGTCAGAAAATTAGCTGAAAACGACTTAATATCAAGGACTCATCGGGCGAATCACTCTGGAACTGAAATCGGAATACTCACTGACATTTTCCCCTCTTCGAAAGTCTGAAAAATGATGGAAAAATGACTAAGTCCCAAAAAAATTTTTTAAAACTTTTTTCAATTTTACCCCCGTGGGATATATATTCTACCCACACACATTTGGAACTCTCCTGGGGTACCCTCACACATATTATTCCCTCATTTAATGGATATTTTCACCAAAAAGTGAAGTTTTCAAAAAGTCAAAATTGGCTATAAAAGACCTAATATCAAGGACTCATCGGGCGAATCGCTCTGTAACTGAAATCGGAATGCTCACTGACATTTTTCCCTCTCCGAAAGTCTGAAAAATGATGGAAAAATGACTAAGTCCAAAAAAAATTTTTTTCAACTTTTTTCAATTTTACCCCCGTTGGATATATGTTCTACCCACACACATTTGGAACTCTCCTGTGGTACCCACGCACATATTATTCCCTCATTTAATGGATATTTTCACCAAAAAGTGAAGTTTTCAAAAAGTCAGAAAATTAGCTGAAAACGACTTAATATCAAGGACTCATCGGGCGAATCACTCTGGAACTGAAATCGGAATACTCACTGACATTTTCCCCTCTTCGAAAGTCGGAAAAATGATGGAAAAATGAGTAAGCCCCCAAAAAATTTTTTTCAAGTTTTTTCAATTTTACCCCCGTGGGATATGTATTCTACCCACAAACATTTGGAATTCTCCTGGGGTACCCTCACACATATTATTCCCTCATTTAATGGATATTTTCACCAAAAAGTGAAGTTTTCAAAAAGTCAGAAAATTGGCTGAAAACGACTTAATATCAAGGACTCATCGGGCGAAACACTCTGGAACTGAAATCGGAATACTCACTGACATTTTCCCCTCTCCGAAAGTCTGAAAAATGATGGAAAAATGACTAAGTCCATAAAACATTTTTTTCAACTTTTTTCAATTTTACCCCCGTGTGATATATATTCTACCCACACACATTTGGAACTCTCCTGGGGTACCCTCACACATATTATTTCCTCATTTAATGGATATTTTCACCAAAAAGTGAAGTTTTCAAAAAGTCAGAAAATTGGCTGAAAACGACTTAATATCAAGGACTCATCGGGCAAATCACTCTGGAACTGAAATCGGAATGCTCACTGACATTTTCCCCTCTCCAAAAGTCTGAAAAATGATGGAAAAATGACTAAGTCCAAAAAAATTTTTTTAAACTTTTTTCAATTTTACCCCCATAGGATATATATTCTACCCACAAACATTTGGAACTCTCCTGGGGTACCCTCACACATATTATTCCCTCATTTAATGGATATTTTCACCAAAAAGTGAAGTTTTCAAAAAGTCAGAAAATTGGCTGAAAACGACTTAATATCAAGGACTTATTGGGCGAATCACTCTGGAACTGAAATCGGAATGCTCACTGACATTTTCCCCTCTCCAAAAGTCTGAAAAATGATGGAAAAATGACTAAGTACAAAAAAATTTTTATTTAACTTTTCTCAACTTTACCCCTGTGGGATATACATTCTACCCACACACATTTTGATCTCTCCTGGGGTACCCTCACACATATTATTCCCTCATTTAATGGATATTTTCACCAAAAAGTGAAGTTTTCAAAAAGTCAGAAAGTTGGCTGAAAATGACTTAATATCAAGGACTCATCGGGCGAATCGCTCTGGAACTGAAATCGGAATACTCACTGACATTTTCCCCTCTCCGAAAGTCTGAAAAATGATGGAAAAATGACTAAGTCCAAAAAACATTTTTTTCAACTTTTTTCAATTTTACCCCCGTGTGATATATATTCTACCCACACACATTTGGAACTCTCCTGGGGTACCCTCACACATATTATTCCCTCATTTAATGGATATTTTCACCAAAAAGTGAAGTTTTCAAAAAGTCAGAAAATTGGCTGAAAACGACTTAATATCAAGGACTCATCGGGCAAATCACTCTGGAACTGAAATCGGAATGCTCACTGACATTTTCCCCTCTCCAAAAGTCTGAAAAATGATGGAAAAATGACTAAGTCCAAAAAAAATTTTTTAAACTTTTTTTAATTTTACCCCCATGGGATATATATTCTACCCACAAACATTTGGAACTCTCCTGGGGTACCCTCACACATATTATTCCCTCATTTAATGGATATTTTCACCAAAAAGTGAAGTTTTCAAAAAGTCAGAAAATTGGCTGAAAACGACTTAATATCAAGGACTCATCGGGCGAAACACTCTGGAACTGAAATCGGAATACTCACTGACATTTTCCCCTCTCCGAAAGTCTGAAAAATTATGGAATAATGACTAAGTCCAAAAAACATTTTTTAAAACTTTTTTCAATTTTACCCCCGTGGGATATATATTCTACCCACACACATTTGGAACTCTCCTGGGGTACCCTCACACATATTATGACCTCATTTAATGGATATTTTCACCAAAAAGTGAAGTTTTCAACAAAGTCAGAAAATTGGCTGAAAACGACTTAATATCAAGGACTCATCGGGCGAATCGCTCTGGAACTGAAATCGGAATGCTCACTGACATTTTCCCCTCTCCGAAAGTCTGAAAAATTATGGAAAAATGACTAAGTACAAAAAAATTTTTTTTTAACTTTTTTCAATTTTACCCCTGTGGGATATACATTCTACCCACACACATGTGGATCTCTCCTGGGGTACCCTCACACATATTATTCTCTCATTTAATGGATATTTTCACCAAAAAGTGAAGTTTTCAAAAAGTCAGAAAATTGGCTGAAAACGACTTAACATCAAGGACTCATCGGGCGAATCACTCTGGAACTGAAATCGGAATGCTCACTGACATTTTCCCCTCTCCAAAAGTCTGAAAAATGATGGAAAAATGACTAAGTCCAAAAAAATTTTTATTTAACTTTTTTCAACTTTACCCCTGTGGGATATACATTCTACCCACACACATTTGGATCTCTCCTGGGGTACCCTCACACATATTATTCCCTCATTTAATGGATATTTTCACCAAAAAGTGAAGTTTTCAAAAAGTCAGAAAGTTGGCTGAAAATGACTTAATATCAAAGACTCATCGGGCGAATCGCTCTGGAACTGAAATCGGAATACTCACTGACATTTTCCCCTCTTCGAAAGTCGGAAAAATGATGGAAAAATGAGTCAGTCCAAAAAAAAATTTTTTTAAGTTTTTTCAATTTTACCCCCATGGGATATATATTCTACCCACACACATTTGGAACTCTCCTGGGGTACCCTCACACATATTATTCCCTCATTTAATGGATATTTTCACCAAAAAGTGAAGTTTTCAAAAAGTCAGAAAATTGGCTGAAAACGACTTAATATCAAGGACTCATCGGGCGAATCACTCTGGAACTGAATTCGGAATACTCACTGACATTTTCCCCTCTCCGAAAGTCTGAAAAATGATGGAAAAATGACTAAGTCCAAAAAAATTTTTTTTCAATTTTACCCCCGTGGGATATACAATCTACCCACACACATTTGGAACTCTCCTGGGGTACCCGCACACATATTATTCCCTCATTTAATGTATATTTTCACCAAAAAGTGAAGTTTTCAAAAAGTAAGAAAATTGGCTGAAAGCGACTCAACATCAAGGACTCATGGGGTGAATATCTCTGGAACTGAAATCGGAATGCTCACTGACATTTTCCCCCCTTCGAAAGTCTGAAAAATGATGGAAAAATGACTAAGTCCAAAAAAATTTTTTTCAACTTTTTTTAATTTTACCCCCGTGGGATATATGTTCTACCAACACACATTTGGAACTCTCCTGTGGTACCCTCACACATATTATGCCCTCATTTAATGGATATTTTCACCAAAAAGTGAAGTTTTCAAAAAGTCAGAAAATTGGCTGAAAACGACTTAATATCAAGGACTCATCGGGCGAATCACTCTGGAACTGAAATCGGAATACTCACTGACATTTTTCCCTCTCCAAAAGTCTGAAAAATGATGGAAAAATGACAGTCCAAAAAAATTTTTTTTAAACTTTTTTCAATTTTACCCCCATGGGATATATATTCTACCCACACACATTTGGAACTCTCCTGGGGTACCCTCACACATATTATTCCCTCATTTAATGGATATTTT
Organism: Phyllobates terribilis; assembly: GCF_046119375.1. Lineage (NCBI taxonomy): Eukaryota > Metazoa > Chordata > Amphibia > Anura > Dendrobatidae > Phyllobates > Phyllobates terribilis. The sequence continues at coordinate 4,603,050 of NW_027362873.1, read as the reverse complement.
CACCAAAAAATTAAGTTTTCAAGAAGTCAGAAAATTGGCTGAAAACGACTTAATATCAAGGACTCATCGGGCGAATCGCTCTGGAACTGAAATCCTAATGCTCACTGACATTTTTCCATGTCCGAAAGTCTGAAAAATGATGGAAAAATGAGTAAGTCCAAAAAAATTTTTTTTCAACTTTTTTCAATTTTACCCCTGTGGGATATACATTCTACCCACACACATTTGTAACTCTCCTGGGGTACCCTCACACATATTATTCCCTCATTTAATGTATATTTTCACCAAAAGTGAAGTTTTCAAAAGTCAGAAAATTGGCTGAAAGCGACTTAACATCAAGGACTCATCGGGTGAATCGCTCTGGAACTGAAATCAGAATGCTCACTGACATTTTCCCCCCTCCGAAAGTCTGAAAAATGATGGAAAAATGACTAAGTCCAAAAAAAATTTTGTTAAAACTTTTTTCAATTTTACCCCCGTGGGATATATATTCTACCCACACACATTTGGAACTCTCCTGGGGTACCCTCGCACATATTATTCCCTCATTTAATGGATATTTTCACCAAAAAGTGAAGTTTTCAAAAAGTCAGAAAATTGGCTGAAAACGACTTAATATCAAGGACTCATCGGGCGAATCACTCTGGAACTGAAATCGGAATACTCACTGACATTTTCCCTTCTCCGAAAGTCTGAAAAATGATGGAAAAATGACTAAGTCCAAAAAACATTTTTTTCAACTTTTTTCAATTTTACCCCCGTGGGATATATATTCTACCCACACACATTTGGAACTCTCCTGGGGTACCCTCGCACATATTATTCCCTCATTTAATGGATATTTTCACCAAAAAGTGAAGTTTTCAAAAAGTCAGAAAATTGGCTGAAAGTGACTTAACATCAAGGACTCATCGGGCGAATCACTCTGGAACTGAAATCGGAATACTCACTGACATTTTCCCCTCTCCAAAAGTCTGAAAAATGATGGAAAAATGACTAAGTCCCAAAAATTTTTTTTTTTACTTTTTTCAATTTTACCCCTGTGGGATATACATTCTACCCACACACATTTGGATCTCTCCTGGGGTACCCTCACACATATTATTCCCTCATTTAATGGATATTTTCACCAAAAGTGAAGTTTTCAAAAAGTCAGAAAATTGGCTGAAAACGACTTAATATCAAGGACTCATCGGGGGAATCACTCTGGAACTGAAATCGGAATACTCACTGACATTTTCCCCTCTCTAAAAGTCTGAAAAATGATGGAAAAATGACTAAGTCCAAAAAAAATTTTTTTAAACTTTTTTCAATTTTACCCCCATGGGATATATATTCTACCCACACACATTTGGAACTCTCCTGGGGTACCCTCACACATATTATTCCCTCATTTAATGGATATTTTCACCAAAAAGTGAAGTTTTCAAAAAGTCAGAAAATTGGCTGAAAACGACTTAATATCAAGGACTCATCGGGCGAATCGCTCTGGAACTGAAATCGGAATACTCACTGACATTTTCCCCTCTCCGAAAGTCTGAAAAATGATGGAAAAATGACTAAGTCCAAAAAACTTTTTTTCAACTTTTTTCAATTTTACCCCTGTGGGATATACATTCTACCCACACACATGTGGATCTCTCCTGGGGTACCCTCACACATATTATTCCCTCATTTAATGGATATTTTCACCAAAAAGTGAAGTTTTCAAAAAGTCAGAAAATTGGCTGAAAACGACTTAACATCAAGGACTCATCGGGCGAATCACTCTGGAACTGAAATCGGAATGCTCACTGACATTTTCCCCTCTCCAAAAGTCTGAAAAATGATGGAAAAATGACTAAGTCCAAAAAAATTTTTATTTAACTTTTTTCAACTTTACCCCTGTGGGATATACATTCTACCCACACACATTTGGATCTCTCCTGGGGTACCCTCACACATATTATTCCCTCATTTAATGGATATTTTCACCAAAAAGTGAAGTTTTCAAAAAGTCAGAAAGTTGGCTGAAAATGACTTAATATCAAGGACTCATCGGGCGAATCGCTCTGGAACTGAAATCGGAATACTCACTGACATTTTCCCCTCTCCGAAAGTCTGAAAAATGATGGAAAAATGACTAAGTCCAAAAAACATTGTTTTCAACTTTTTTCAATTTTACCCCCGTGTGATATATATTCTACCCACACACATTTGGAACTCTCCTGGGGTACCCTCACACATATTATTCCCTCATTTAATGGATATTTTCACCAAAAAGTGAAGTTTTCTAAAAGTCAAAATTGGCTATAAACGACCTAATATCAAGGACTCATCGGGCGAATCGCTCTGTAGCTGAAATCGGAATGCTCACTGACATTTTTCCCTCTCCGAAAGTCTGAAAAATGATGGAAAAATGACTAAGTCCAAAAATAATTTTTTTCAACTTTTTTCAATTTTACCCCCGTGGGATATATGTTCTACCCACACACATTTGGAACTCTCCTGTGGAACCCACGCACATATTATTCCCTCATTTAATGGATATTTTCACCAAAAAGTGAAGTTTTCAAAAAGTCAGAAAATTGGCTGAAAACGACTTAATATCAAGGACTCATCGGGCGAATCACTCTGGAACTGAAATCGGAATACTCACTGACATTTTCCCCTCTTCGAAAGTCGGAAAAATGATGGAAAAATGAGTAATTCAAAAAAAATTTTTTTCAAGTATTTCAATTTTACCCCCGTGGGATATATATTCTACCCACACACATTTGGAACTCTCCTGGGGTACCCTCACACATATTATTCCCTCATTTAATTGATATTTTCACCAAAAAGTGAAGTTTTCAAAAAGTCAGAAAATTGGCTGAAAACGACTTAACATCAAGGACTCATCGGGCGAATCACTGTGGAACTGAAATCGGAATGCTCACTGACATTTTCCCCTCTCCAAAAGTCTGAAAAATGATGGAAAAATGACTAAGTCCAAAAAAAATTTTTTTCAACTTTTTTCAATTTTACCCCCATGGGATATATATTCTACCCACACACATTTGGAACTCTCCTGGGGTAACCTCACACATATTATTCCCTCATTTAATGGATATTTTCACCAAAAAGTGAAGTTTTCAAAAAGTCAGAAAATTGGCTGAAAACGACTTAATATCAAGGACTCATCGGGCGAATCACTCTGGAACTGAAATCGGAATACTCACTGACATTTTCCCCTCTTCGAAAGTCTGAAAAATGATGGAAAAATGAGTCAGTCCAAAAAAAATTTTTTTTAAGTTTTTTCAATTTTACCCCCATGGGATATATATTCTACCCACACACATTTGGAACTCTCCTGGGGTACCCTCACACATATTATTCCCTCATTTAATGGATATTTTTACCAAAAAGTGAAGTTTTCAAAAAGTCAGAAAATTGGCTGAAAACGACTTAATATCAAGGACTCATCGGGCGAATCACTCTGGAACTGAAATCGGAATACTCACTGACATTTTCCCCTCTCCGAAAGTCTGAAAAATGATGGAAAAATGACTAAGTCCAAAAAAATTTTTTTTCAATTTTACCCCCGTGGGATATACAATCTACCCACACACATTTGGAACTCTCCTGGGGTACCCGCACACATATTATTCCCTCATTTAATGTATATTTTCACCAAAAAGTGAAGTTTTCAAAAAGTAAGAAAATTGGCTGAAAGCGACTCAACATCAAGGACTCATGGGGTGAATCTCTCTGGAACTGAAATCGGAATGCTCACTGACATTTTCCCCCCTTCGAAAGTCTGAAAAATGATGGAAAAATGACTAAGTCCAAAAAAATTTTTTTCAACTTTTTTTAATTTTACCCCCGTGGGATATATGTTCTACCCACACACATTTGGAACTCTCCTGTGGTACCCTCACACATATTATGCCCTCATTTAATGGATATTTTCACCAAAAAGTGAAGTTTTCAAAAAGTCAGAAAATTGGCTGAAAACGACTTAATATCAAGGACTCATCGGGCGAATCACTCTGGAACTGAAATCGGAATACTCACTGACATTTTTCCCTCTCCAAAAGTCTGAAAAATGATGGAAAAATGACAGTCCAAAAAAATTTTTTTTAAACTTTTTTCAATTTTACCCCCATGGGATATATATTCTACCCACACACATTTGGAACTCTCCTGGGGTACCCTCACACATATTATTCCCTCATTTAATGGATATTTTCACCAAAAAGTGAAGTTTTCAAAAAGTCAGAAAATTGGCTGAAAACGACTTAATATCAAGGACTCATCGGGCGAATCACTCTGGAACTGAAATCGGAATACTCACTGACATTTTCCCCTCTTCGAAAGTCTGAAAAATGATGGAAAAATGAGTCAGTCCAAAAAAAATTTTTTTTAAGTTTTTTCAATTTTACCCCCATGGGATATATATTCTACCCACACACATTTGGAACTCTCCTGGGGTACCCTCACACATATTATTCCCTCATTTAATGGATATTTTCACCAAAAAGTGAAGTTTTCAAAAAGTCAGAAAATTGGCTGAAAACGACTTAATATCAAGGACTCATCGGGCGAATCACTCTGGAACTGAAATCGGAATACTCACTGACATTTTCCCCTCTCCGAAAGTCTGAAAAATGATGGAAAAATGACTAAGTCCAAAAAAATTTTTTTTCAATTTTACCCCCGTGGGATATACAATCTACCCACACACATTTGGAACTCTCCTGGGGTACCCGCACACATATTATTCCCTCATTTAATGTATATTTTCACCAAAAAGTGAAGTTTTCAAAAAGTAAGAAAATTGGCTGAAAGCGACTCAACATCAAGGACTCATGGGGTGAATCTCTCTGGAACTGAAATCGGAATGCTCACTGACATTTTCCCCCCTTCGAAAGTCTGAAAAATGATGGAAAAATGACTAAGTCCAAAAAAATTTTTTTCAACTTTTTTTAATTTTACCCCCGTGGGATATATGTTCTACCCACACACATTTGGAACTCTCCTGTGGTACCCTCACACATATTATGCCCTCATTTAATGGATATTTTCACCAAAAAGTGAAGTTTTCAAAAAGTCAGAAAATTGGCTGAAAACGACTTAATATCAAGGACTCATCGGGCGAATCACTCTGGAACTGAAATCGGAATACTCACTGACATTTTTCCCTCTCCAAAAGTCTGAAAAATGATGGAAAAATGACAGTCCAAAAAAAATTTTTTTTAAACTTTTTTCAATTTTACCCCCATGGGATATATATTCTACCCACACACATTTGGAACTCTCCTGGGGTACCCTCACACATATTATTCCCTCATTTAATGGATATTTTCACCAAAAAGTGAAGTTTTCAAAAAGTCAGAAAATTGGCTGAAAACGACTTAATATCAAGGACTCATCGGGCGAATCACTCTGGAACTGAAATCGGAATACTCACTGACATTTTCCCCTCTTCGAAAGTCTGAAAAATGATGGAAAAATGAGTCAGTCCAAAAAAAATTTTTTTTAAGTTTTTTCAATTTTACCCCCATGGGATATATATTCTACCCACACACATTTGGAACTCTCCTGGGGTACCCTCACACATATTATTCCCTCATTTAATGGATATTTTCACCAAAAAGTGAAGTTTTCAAAAAGTCAGAAAATTGGCTGAAAACGACTTAATATCAAGGACTCATCGGGCGAATCACTCTGGAACTGAAATCGGAATACTCACTGACATTTTCCCCTCTCCGAAAGTCTGAAAAATGATGGAAAAATGACTAAGTCCAAAAAAATTTTTTTTCAATTTTACCCCCGTGGGATATACAATCTACCCACACACATTTGGAACTCTCCTGGGGTACCCGCACACATATTATTCCCTCATTTAATGTATATTTTCACCAAAAAGTGAAGTTTTCAAAAAGTAAGAAAATTGGCTGAAAGCGACTCAACATCAAGGACTCATGGGGTGAATCTCTCTGGAACTGAAATCGGAATGCTCACTGACATTTTCCCCCCTTCGAAAGTCTGAAAAATGATGGAAAAATGACTAAGTCCAAAAAAATTTTTTTCAACTTTTTTTAATTTTACCCCCGTGGGATATATGTTCTACCCACACACATTTGGAACTCTCCTGTGGTACCCTCACACATATTATGCCCTCATTTAATGGATATTTTCACCAAAAAGTGAAGTTTTCAAAAAGTCAGAAAATTGGCTGAAAACGACTTAATATCAAGGACTCATCGGGCGAATCACTCTGGAACTGAAATCGGAATACTCACTGACATTTTTCCCTCTCCAAAAGTCTGAAAAATGATGGAAAAATGACAGTCCAAAAAAATTTTTTTTAAACTTTTTTCAATTTTACCCCCATGGGATATATATTCTACCCACACACATTTGGAACTCTCCTGGGGTACCCTCACACATATTATTCCCTCATTTAATGTATATTTTCACCAAAAGTGAAGTTTTCAAAAGTCAGAAAATTGGCTGAAAGCGACTTAACATCAAGGACTCATCGGGTGAATCGCTCTGGAACTGAAATCAGAATGCTCACTGACATTTTCCCCCCTCCGAAAGTCTGAAAAATGATGGAAAAATGACTAAGTCCAAAAAAAATTTTTTTAAACTTTTTTCAATTTTACCCCCATGGGATATATATTCTACCCACACACATTTGGAACTCTCATGGGGTACCCTCACACATATTATTCCCTCATTTAATGGATATTTTCACCAAAAAGTGAAGTTTTCAAAAAGTCAGAAAATTGGCTGAAAACGACTTAATATCAAGGACTCATCGGGCGAATCGCTCTGGAACTGAAATCGGAATACTCACTGACATTTTCCCCTCTCCGAAAGTCTGAAAAATGATGGAAAAATGACTAAGTCCAAAAAACTTTTTTTCAACTTTTTTCAATTTTACCCCCGTGGGATATATATTCTACCCACACACATTTGGAACTCTCCTGGGGTACCCTCGCACATATTATTCCCTCATTTAATGGATATTTTCACCAAAAAGTGAAGTTTTCAAAAAGTCAGAAAATTGGCTGAAAACGACTTAATATCAAGGACACATCGTGCGAAATACTCTGGAACTGAAATCGGAATGCTCACTGACATTTTCCCCTCTCCAAAAGTCTGAAAAATGATGGAAAAATGACTAAGTCCAAAAAAAATTTTTTTTAACTTTTTTCAATTTTACCCCCATGGGATATATATTCTACCCACACACATTTGGAACTCTCCTGGGGTACCCTCACACATATTATTCCCTCATTTAATGGATATTTTCACCAAAAAGTGAAGTTTTCAAAAAGTCAGAAAATTGGCTGAAAACGACTTAATATCAAGGACTCATCGGGCGAATCACTCTGGAACTGAAATCGGAATACTCACTGACATTTTCCCCTCTCCAAAAGTCTGAAAAATGATGGAAAAATGACTAAGTCCCAAAAATTTTTTTTTTTACTTTTTTCAATTTTACCCCTGTGGGATATACATTCTACCCACACACATTTGGATCTCTCCTGGGGTACCCTCACACATATTATTCCCTCATTTAATGGATATTTTCACCAAAAGTGAAGTTTTCAAAAAGTCAGAAAATTGGCTGAAAACGACTTAATATCAAGGACTCATCGGGCGAATCACTCTGGAACTGAAATCGGAATACTCACTGACATTTTCCCCTCTCTAAAAGTCTGAAAAATGATGGAAAAATGACTAAGTCCAAAAAAAATTTTTTTAAACTTTTTTCAATTTTACACCCATGGGATATATATTCTACCCACACACATTTGGAACTCTCCTGGGGTACCCTCACACATATTATTCCCTCATTTAATGGATATTTTCACCAAAAAGTGAAGTTTTCAAAAAGTCAGAAAATTGGCTGAAAACGACTTAATATCAAGGACTCATCGGGCGAATCGCTCTGGAACTGAAATCGGAATACTCACTGACATTTTCCCCTCTCCGAAAGTCTGAAAAATGATGGAAAAATGACTAAGTCCAAAAAACTTTTTTTCAACTTTTTTCAATTTTACCCCCGTGGGATATATATTCTACCCACACACATTTGGAACTCTCCTGGGGTACCCTCGCACATATTATTCCCTCATTTAATGGATATTTTCACCAAAAAGTGAAGTTTTCAAAAAGTCAGAAAATTGGCTGAAAACGACTTAATATCAAGGACACATCGTGTGAAATACTCTGGAACTGAAATCGGAATGCTCACTGACATTTTCCCCTCTCCAAAAGTCTGAAAAATGATGGAAAAATGACTAAGTCCAAAAAAAATTTTTTTTAACTTTTTTCAATTTTACCCCCATGGGATATATATTCTACCCACACACATTTGGAACTCTCCTGGGGTACCCTCACACATATTATTCCCTCATTTAATGGATATTTTCACCAAAAAGTGAAGTTTTCAAAAAGTCAGAAAATTGGCTGAAAACGACTTAATATCAAGGACTCATCGGGCGAATCACTCTGGAACTGAAATCGGAATACTCACTGACATTTTCCCCTCTCCGAAACTCTGAAAAATGATGGAAAAATGACTAAGTCCAAAAAAATTTTTTTTTTACTTTTTTCAATTTTACCCCTGTGGGATATACATTCTACCCACACACATTTGGATCTCTCCTGGGGTACCCTCACACATATTATTCCCTCATTTAATGTATATTTTCACCAAAAAGTGAAGTTTTCAAAAAGTCAGAAAATTGGCTGAAAACGACTTAATATCAAGGACTCTTCGGGCGAATCACTCTGGAACTGAAATCGGAATACTCACTGACATTTTCTCCTATCCGAAAGTCTGAAAAATGATGGAAAAATGACTAAGTCCAAAAAACATTTTTTTTTCATTTTTTTCAATTTTACCCCCATGGGATATATATTCTACCCACACACATTTGGAACTCTCCTGGGGTGCCCTCGCACATATTATTCCCTCATTTAATGGATATTTTCACCAAAAAATGAAGTTTTCAAAAAGTCAGAAAATTGGCTGAAAACGACTTAATATCAAGGACTCATCGGGCGAATCGCTCTGGAACTGAAATCGGAATGCTCACTGACATCTTTCCCTCTCCGAAAGTCTGAAAAATGATGGAAAAATGACTAAGTCCAAACAAATTTATTTTAAACGTTTTTCAATTTTACCCCCATGGGATATATATTCTACCCACACACATTTGGAACTCTCCTGGGGTACCCTCACACATATTATTCCCTCATTTAATGGATATTTTCACCAAAAAGTGAAGTTTTCAAAAAGTCAGAAAATTGGCTGAAAACGACTTAATATCAAGGACTCATCGGGCGAATCACTCTGGAACTGAAATCGGAATACTCACTGACATTTTCCCCTCTCCGAAAGTCTGAAAAATGATGGAAAAATGACTAAATCCAAAAAACATTTTTTTCAGCGTTTTTCAATTTTACCCCCGTGGGATATATATTCTACCCACACACATTTGGAACTCTCCTGGGGTACCCTCGCACATATTATTCCCTCATTTAATGGATATTTTCACCAAAAAGTGAAGTTTTCAAAAAGTCAGAAAATTGGCTGAAAACGACTTAATATCAAGGACACATCGTGCGAAATACTCTGGAACTGAAATCGGAATGCTCACTGACATTTTCCCCTCTCCAAAAGTCTGAAAAATGATGGAAAAATGACTAAGTCCCAAAAAATTTTTTTTATACTTTTTTCAATTTTACCGCCATGGGATATATATTCTACCCACACACATTTGGAAATCTCCTGGGGTACCCTCACACATATTATTCCCTCATTTAATGGATATTTTCACCAAAAAGTGAAGTTTTCAAAAAGTCAGAAAATTGGCTGAAAACGACTTAATATCAAGGACACATCGTGCGAAATACTCTGGAACTGAAATCGGAATGCTCACTGACATTTTCCCCTCTCCAAAAGTCTGAAAAATGATGGAAAAATGACTAAGTCCAAAAAAAATTTTTTTTAACTTTTTTCAATTTTACCCCCATGGGATATATATTCTACCCACACACATTTGGAACTCTCCTGGGGTACCCTCACACATATTATTCCCTCATTTAATGTATATTATCACCAAAAAGTGAAGTTTTCAAAAAGTCAGAAAATTGGCTGAAAACGACTTAATATCAAGGACTCATCGGGCGAATCACTCTGGAACTGAAATCGGAATACTCACTGACATTTTCCCCTCTCCAAAAGTCTGAAAAATGATGGAAAAATGACTAAGTCCCAAAAATTTTTTTTTTTACTTTTTTCAATTTTACCCCTGTGGGATATACATTCTACCCACACACATTTGGATCTCTCCTGGGGTACCCTCACACATATTATTCCCTCATTTAATGGATATTTTCACCAAAAGTGAAGTTTTCAAAAAGTCAGAAAATTGGCTGAAAACGACTTAATATCAAGGACTCATCGGGCGAATCACTCTGGAACTGAAATCGGAATACTCACTGACATTTTCCCCTCTCTAAAAGTCTGAAAAATGATTGAAAAATGACTAAGTCCAAAAAAAATTTTTTTAAACTTTTTTCAATTTTACACCCATGGGATATATATTCTACCCACACACATTTGGAACTCTCCTGGGGTACCCTCACACATATTATTCCCTCATTTAATGGATATTTTCACCAAAAAGTGAAGTTTTCAAAAAGTCAGAAAATTGGCTGAAAACGACTTAATATCAAGGACTCATCGGGCGAATCGCTCTGGAACTGAAATCGGAATACTCACTGACATTTTCCCCTCTCCGAAAGTCTGAAAAATGATGGAAAAATGACTAAGTCCAAAAAACTTTTTTTCAACTTTTTTCAATTTTACCCCCGTGGGATATATATTCTACCCACACACATTTGGAACTCTCCTGGGGTACCCTCGCACATATTATTCCCTCATTTAATGGATATTTTCACCAAAAAGTGAAGTTTTCAAAAAGTCAGAAAATTGGCTGAAAACGACTTAATATCAAGGACACATCGTGTGAAATACTCTGGAACTGAAATCGGAATGCTCACTGACATTTTCCCCTCTCCAAAAGTCTGAAAAATGATGGAAAAATGACTAAGTCCAAAAAAAATTTTTTTTAACTTTTTTCAATTTTACCCCCATGGGATATATATTCTACCCGCACACATTTGGAACTCTCCTGGGGTACCCTCACACATATTATTCCCTCATTTAATGGATATTTTCACCAAAAAGTGAAGTTTTCAAAAAGTCAGAAAATTGGCTGAAAACGACTTAATATCAAGGACTCATCGGGCGAATCACTCTGGAACTGAAATCGGAATACTCACTGACATTTTCCCCTCTCCGAAAGTCTGAAAAATGATGGAAAAATGACTAAATCCAAAAAACATTTTTTTCAGCTTTTTTCAATTTTACCCCCGTGGGATATATATTCTACCCACACACATTTGGAACTCTCCTGGGGTACCCTCGCACATATTATTCCCTCATTTAATGGATATTTTCACCAAAAAGTGAAGTTTTCAAAAAGTCAGAAAATTGGCTGAAAACGACTTAATATCAAGGACACATCGTGCGAAATACTCTGGAACTGAAATCGGAATGCTCACTGACATTTTCCCCTCTCCAAAAGTCTGAAAAATGATGGAAAAATGACTAAGTCCCAAAAAATTTTTTTTATACTTTTTTCAATTTTACCGCCATGGGATATATATTCTACCCACACACATTTGGAAATCTCCTGGGGTACCCTCACACATATTATTCCCTCATTTAATGGATATTTTCACCAAAAAGTGAAGTTTTCAAAAAGTCAGAAAATTGGCTGAAAACGACTTAATATCAAGGACACATCGTGCGAAATACTCTGGAACTGAAATCGGAATGCTCACTGACATTTTCCCCTCTCCAAAAGTCTGAAAAATGATGGAAAAATGACTAAGTCCAAAAAAAATTTTTTTTAACTTTTTTCAATTTTACCCCCATGGGATATATATTCTACCCACACACATTTGGAACTCTCCTGGGGTACCCTCACACATATTATTCCCTCATTTAATGGATATTTTCACCAAAAAGTGAAGTTTTCAAAAAGTCAGAAAATTGGCTGAAAACGACTTAATATCAAGGACTCATCGGGCGAATCACTCTGGAACTGAAATCGGAATACTCACTGACATTTTCCCCTCTCCAAAAGTCTGAAAAATGATGGAAAAATGACTAAGTCCCAAAAATTTTTTTTTTTACTTTTTTCAATTTTACCCCTGTGGGATATACATTCTACCCACACACATTTGGATCTCTCCTGGGGTACCCTCACACATATTATTCCCTCATTTAATGGATATTTTCACCAAAAAGTGAAGTTTTCAAAAAGTCAGAAAATTGGCTGAAAACGACTTAATATCAAGGACACATCGTGCGAAATACTCTGGAACTGAAATCGGAATGCTCACTGACATTTTCCCCTCTCCAAAAGTCTGAAAAATGATGGAAAAATGACTAAGTCCAAAAAAAATTTTTTTTAACTATTTTCAATTTTACCCCCATGGGATATATATTCTACCCACACACATTTGGAACTCTCCTGGGGTACCCTCACACATATTATTCCCTCATTTAATGGATATTTTCACCAAAAAGTGAAGTTTTCAAAAAGTCAGAAAATTGGCTGAAAACGACTTAATATCAAGGACTCATCGGGCGAATCGCTCTGGAACTGAAATCGGAATACTCACTGACATTTTCCCCTCTCCGAAAGTCTGAAAAATGATGGAAAAATGACTAAGTCCAAAAAACTTTTTTTCAACTTTTTTCAATTTTACCCCCGTGGGATATATATTCTACCCACACACATTTGGAACTCTCCTGGGGTACCCTCGCACATATTATTCCCTCATTTAATGGATATTTTCACCAAAAAGTGAAGTTTTCAAAAAGTCAGAAAATTGGCTGAAAACGACTTAATATCAAGGACACATCGTGTGAAATACTCTGGAACTGAAATCGGAATGCTCACTGACATTTTCCCCTCTCCAAAAGTCTGAAAAATGATGGAAAAATGACTAAGTCGAAAAAACATTTTTTTTTCATTTTTTTCAATTTTACCCCCATGGGATATATATTCTACCCACACACATTTGGAACTCTCCTGGGGTGCCCTCGCACATATTATTCCCTCATTTAATGGATATTTTCACCAAAAAATGAAGTTTTCAAAAAGTCAGAAAATTGGCTGAAAACGACTTAATATCAAGGACTCATCGGGCGAATCGCTCTGGAACTGAAATCGGAATGCTCACTGACATCTTTCCCTCTCCGAAAGTCTGAAAAATGATGGAAAAATGACTAAGTCCAAACAAATTTATTTTAAACGTTTTTCAATTTTACCCCCATGGGATATATATTCTACCCACACACATTTGGAACTCTCCTGGGGTACCCTCACACATATTATTCCCTCATTTAATGGATATTTTCACCAAAAAGTGAAGTTTTCAAAAAGTCAGAAAATTGGCTGAAAACGACTTAATATCAAGGACTCATCGGGCGAATCACTCTGGAACTGAAATCGGAATACTCACTAACATTTTCCCCTCTCCGAAAGTCTGAAAAATGATGGAAAAATGACTAAATCCAAAAAACATTTTGTTCAGCTTTTTTCAATTTTACCCCCGTGGGATATATATTCTACCCACACACATTTGGAACTCTCCTGGGGTACCCTCACACATATTATTCCCTCATTTAATGGATATTTTCACCAAAAAGTGAAGTTTTCAAAAAGTCAGAAAATTGGCTGAAAACGACTTAATATCAAGGACTCATCGGGCGAATCACTCTGGAACTGAAATCGGAATACTCACTGACATTTTCCCCTCTCCAAAAGTCTGAAAAATGATGGAAAAATGACTAAGTCCCAAAAATTTTTTTTTTTACTTTTTTCAATTTTACCCCTGTGGGATATACATTCTACCCACACACATTTGGATCTCTCCTGGGGTACCCTCACACATATTATTCCCTCATTTAATGGATATTTTCACCAAAAGTGAAGTTTTCAAAAAGTCAGAAAATTGGCTGAAAACGACTTAATATCAAGGACTCATCGGGCGAATCACTCTGGAACTGAAATCGGAATACTCACTGACATTTTCCCCTCTCTAAAAGTCTGAAAAATGATGGAAAAATGACTAAGTCCAAAAAAAATTTTTTTAAACTTTTTTCAATTTTACACCCATGGGATATATATTCTACCCACACACATTTGGAACTCTCCTGGGGTACCCTCACACATATTATTCCCTCATTTAATGGATATTTTCACCAAAAAGTGAAGTTTTCAAAAAGTCAGAAAATTGGCTGAAAACGACTTAATATCAAGGACTCATCGGGCGAATCGCTCTGGAACTGAAATCGGAATACTCACTGACATTTTCCCCTCTCCGAAAGTCTGAAAAATGATGGAAAAATGACTAAGTCCAAAAAACTTTTTTTCAACTTTTTTCAATTTTACCCCCGTGGGATATATATTCTACCCACACACATTTGGAACTCTCCTGGGGTACCCTCGCACATATTATTCCCTCATTTAATGGATATTTTCACCAAAAAGTGAAGTTTTCAAAAAGTCAGAAAATTGGCTGAAAACGACTTAATATCAAGGACACATCGTGTGAAATACTCTGGAACTGAAATCGGAATGCTCACTGACATTTTCCCCTCTCCAAAAGTCTGAAAAATGATGGAAAAATGACTAAGTCCAAAAAAAATTTTTTTTAACTTTTTTCAATTTTACCCCCATGGGATATATATTCTACCCACACACATTTAGAACTCTCCTGGGGTACCCTCACACATATTATTCCCTCATTTAATGGATATTTTCACCAAAAAGTGAAGTTTTCAAAAAGTCAGAAAATTGGCTGAAAACGACTTAATATCAAGGACTCATCGGGCGAATCACTCTGGAACTGAAATCGGAATACTCACTGACATTTTCCCCTCTCCGAAACTCTGAAAAATGATGGAAAAATGACTAAGTCCAAAAAAATTTTTTTTTTACTTTTTTCAATTTTACCCCTGTGGGATATACATTCTACCCACACACATTTGGATCTCTCCTGGGGTACCCTCACACATATTATTCCCTCATTTAATGTATATTTTCACCAAAAAGTGAAGTTTTCAAAAAGTCAGAAAATTGGCTGAAAACGACTTAATATCAAGGACTCTTCGGGCGAATCACTCTGGAACTGAAATCGGAATACTCACTGACATTTTCCCCTATCCGAAAGTCTGAAAAATGATGGAAAAATGACTAAGTCCAAAAAACATTTTTTTTTCATTTTTTTCAATTTTACCCCCATCTGATATATATTCTACCCACACACATTTGGAACTCTCCTGGGGTGCCCTCGCACATATTATTCCCTCATTTAATGGATATTTTCACCAAAAAATGAAGTTTTCAAAAAGTCAGAAAATTGGCTGAAAACGACTTAATATCAAGGACTCATCGGGCGAATCGCTCTGGAACTGAAATCGGAATGCTCACTGACATCTTTCCCTCTCCGAAAGTCTGAAAAATGATGGAAAAATGACTAAGTCCAAACAAATTTATTTTAAACGTTTTTCAATTTTACCCCCATGGGATATATATTCTACCCACACACCATTGGAACTCTCCTGGGGTACCCTCACACATATTATTCCCTCATTTAATGGATATTTTCACCAAAAAGTGAAGTTTTCAAAAAGTCAGAAAATTGGCTGAAAACGACTTAATATCAAGGACTCATCGGGCGAATCACTCTGGAACTGAAATCGGAATACTCACTGACATTTTCCCCTCTCCGAAAGTCTGAAAAATGATGGAAAAATGACTAAATCCAAAAAACATTTTTTTCAGCTTTTTTCAATTTTACCCCCGTGGGATATATATTCTACCCACACACATTTGGAACTCTCCTGGGGTACCCTCGCACATATTATTCCCTCATTTAATGGATATTTTCACCAAAAAGTGAAGTTTTCAAAAAGTCAGAAAATTGGCTGAAAACGACTTAATATCAAGGACACATCGTGCGAAATACTCTGGAACTGAAATCGGAATGCTCACTGACATTTTCCCCTCTCCAAAAGTCTGAAAAATGATGGAAAAATGACTAAGTCCCAAAAAATTTTTTTTATACTTTTTTCAATTTTACCGCCATGGGATATATATTCTACCCACACACATTTGGAAATCTCCTGGGGTACCCTCACACATATTATTCCCTCATTTAATGGATATTTTCACCAAAAAGTGAAGTTTTCAAAAAGTCAGAAAATTGGCTGAAAACGACTTAATATCAAGGACTCATCGGGCGAATCGCTCTGGAACTGAAATCGGAATGCTCACTGACATTTTTCCCTCTCCGAAAGTCTGAAAAATGATGGAAAAATGACTAAGTCCAAAAAAATTTTTTTTTTACTTTTTTCAATTTTACCCCTGTGGGATATACATTCTACCCACACACATTTGGATCTTTCCTGGGGTACCCTCACACATATTATTCCCTCATTTAATGGATATTTTCACCAAAAAGTGAAGTTTTCAAAAAGTCAGAAAATTGGCTGAAAACGACTTAATATCAAGGACTCATCGGGCGAATCACTCTGGAACTGAAATCGGAATAGTCACTGACATTTTCCCCTCTCCGAAAGTCTGAAAAATGATGGAAAAATGACTAAATCCAAAAAACATTTTTTTCAGCTTTTTTCAATTTTACCCCCGTGGGATATATATTCTACCCACACACATTTGGAACTCTCCTGGGGTACCCTCGCACATATTATTCCCTCATTTAATGGATATTTTCACCAAAAAGTGAAGTTTTCAAAAAGTCAGAAAATTGGCTGAAAACGACTTAATATCAAGGACACATCGTGCGAAATACTCTGGAACTGAAATCGGAATGCTCACTGACATTTTCCCCTCTCCAAAAGTCTGAAAAATGATGGAAAAATGACTAAGTCCCAAAAAATTTTTTTTATACTTTTTTCAATTTTACCGCCATGGGATATATATTCTACCCACACACATTTGGAAATCTCCTCGGGTACCCTCACACATATTATTCCCTCATTTAATGGATATTTTCACCAAAAAGTGAAGTTTTCAAAAAGTCAGAAAATTGGCTGAAAACGACTTAATATCAAGGACTCATCGGGCGAATCGCTCTGGAACTGAAATCGGAATGCTCACTGACATTTTTCCCTCTCCGAAAGTCTGAAAAATGATGGAAAAATGACTAAGTCCAAAAAAATTTTTTTTTTACTTTTTTCAATTTTACCCCTGTGGGATATACATTCTACCCACACACATTTGGATCTTTCCTGGGGTACCCTCACACATATTATTCCCTCATTTAATGGATATTTTCACCAAAAAGTGAAGTTTTCAAAAAGTCAGAAAATTGGCTGAAAACGACTTAATATCAAGGACTCATCGGGCGAATCACTCTGGAACTGAAATCGGAATAGTCACTGACATTTTCCCCTCTCCGAAAGTCTGAAAAATGATGGAAAAATGACTAAATCCAAAAAACATTTTTTTAAACTTTTTTCAATTTTACCCCTATGGGATATATATTCTACCCACACACATTTGGAACTCTCCTGGGGTACCCTCACACATATTATTCCCTCACTTAATGGATATTTTCACCAAAAAGTGAAGTTTTCAAAAAGTAAAAATTGGCTATAAACGACTTAATATCAAGGACTCATCGGGCGAATCGCTCTGGAACTGAAATCGGAATGCTCACTGACATTTTTTCCTCTTCGAAAGTCTGAAAAATGATGGAAAAATGACTAAGTCCAAAAAAATTTTTTTTAAACTTTTTTCATTTTTACCCCCATGGGATATATATTCTACCCACAAACATTTGGAACTCTCCTGGGGTAACCTCACACATATTATTCCCTCATTTAATGGATATTTTCACCAAAAAGTGAAGTTTTCAAAAAGTCAGAAAATTGGCTGAAAACGACTTAATATCAAGGACTCATCGGGCGAATCACTCTGGAACTGAAATCGGAATACTCACTGACATTTTCCCCTCTCCGAAAGTCTGAAAAATGATGGAAAAATGACTAAATCCAAAAAACATTTTTTTCAGCTTTTTTCAATTTTACCCCCGTGGGATATATATTCTACCCACACACATTTGGAACTCTCCTGGGGTACCCTCGCACATATTATTCCCTCATTTAATGGATATTTTCACCAAAAAGTGAAGTTTTCAAAAAGTCAGAAAATTGGCTGAAAACGACTTAATATCAAGGACACATCGTGCGAAATACTCTGGAACTGAAATCGGAATGCTCACTGACATTTTCCCCTCTCCAAAAGTCTGAAAAATGATGGAAAAATGACTAAGTCCCAAAAAATTTTTTTTATACTTTTTTCAATTTTACCGCCATGGGATATATATTCTACCCACACACATTTGGAAATCTCCTGGGGTACCCTCACACATATTATTCCCTCATTTAAAGGATATTTTCACCAAAAAGTGAAGTTTTCAAAAAGTCAGAAAATTGGCTGAAAACGACTTAATATCAAGGACTCATCGGGCGAATCGCTCTGGAACTGAAATCGGAATGCTCACTGACATTTTTCCCTCTCCGAAAGTCTGAAAAATGATGGAAAAATGACTAAGTCCAAAAAAATTTTTTTTTTACTTTTTTCAATTTTACCCCTGTGGGATATACATTCTACCCACACACATTTGGATCTTTCCTGGGGTACCCTCACACATATTATTCCCTCATTTAATGGATATTTTCACCAAAAAGTGAAGTTTTCAAAAAGTCAGAAAATTGGCTGAAAACGACTTAATATCAAGGACTCATCGGGCGAATCACTCTGGAACTGAAATCGGAATAGTCACTGACATTTTCCCCTCTCCGAAAGTCTGAAAAATGATGGAAAAATGACTAAATCCAAAAAACATTTTTTTCAGCTTTTTTCAATTTTACCCCCGTGGGATATATATTCTACCCACACACATTTGGAACTCTCCTGGGGTACCCTCACACATATTATTCCCTCACTTAATGGATATTTTCACCAAAAAGTGAAGTTTTCAAAAAGTAAAAATTGGCTATAAACGACTTAATATCAAGGACTCATCGGGCGAATCGCTCTGGAACTGAAATCGGAATGCTCACTGACATTTTTTCCTCTTCGAAAGTCTGAAAAATGATGGAAAAATGACTAAGTCCAAAAAAATTTTTTTTAAACTTTTTTCATTTTTACCCCCATGGGATATATATTCTACCCACAAACATTTGGAACTCTCCTGGGGTAACCTCACACATATTATTCCCTCATTTAATGGATATTTTCACCAAAAAGTGAAGTTTTCAAAAAGTCAGAAAATTGGCTGAAAACGACTTAATATCAAGGACTCATCGGGCGAATCACTCTGGAACTGAAATCGGAATACTCACTGACATTTTCCCCTCTCCGAAAGTCTGAAAAATGATGGAAAAATGACTAAATCCAAAAAACATTTTTTTCAGCTTTTTTCAATTTTACCCCCGTGGGATATATATTCTACCCACACACATTTGGAACTCTCCTGGGGTACCCTCGCACATATTATTCCCTCATTTAATGGATATTTTCACCAAAAAGTGAAGTTTTCAAAAAGTCAGAAAATTGGCTGAAAACGACTTAATATCAAGGACACATCGTGCGAAATACTCTGGAACTGAAATCGGAATGCTCACTGACATTTTCCCCTCTCCAAAAGTCTGAAAAATGATGGAAAAATGACTAAGTCCCAAAAAATTTTTTTTATACTTTTTTCAATTTTACCGCCATGGGATATATATTCTACCCACACACATTTGGAAATCTCCTGGGGTACCCTCACACATATTATTCCCTCATTTAAAGGATATTTTCACCAAAAAGTGAAGTTTTCAAAAAGTCAGAAAATTGGCTGAAAACGACTTAATATCAAGGACTCATCGGGCGAATCGCTCTGGAACTGAAATCGGAATGCTCACTGACATTTTTCCCTCTCCGAAAGTCTGAAAAATGATGGAAAAATGACTAAATCCAAAAAACATTTTTTTAAACTTTTTTCAATTTTACCCCTATGGGATATATATTCTACCCACACACATTTGGAACTCTCCTGGGGTACCCTCACACATATTATTCCCTCACTTAATGGATATTTTCACCAAAAAGTGAAGTTTTCAAAAAGTAAAAATTGGCTATAAACGACTTAATATCAAGGACTCATCGGGCGAATCGCTCTGGAACTGAAATCGGAATGCTCACTGACATTTTTTCCTCTTCGAAAGTCTGAAAAATGATGGAAAAATGACTAAGTCCAAAAAAATTTTTTTTAAACTTTTTTCATTTTTACCCCCATGGGATATATATTCTACCCACAAACATTTGGAACTCTCCTGGGGTAACCTCACACATATTATTCCCTCATTTAATGGATATTTTCACCAAAAAGTGAAGTTTTCAAAAAGTCAGAAAATTGGCTGAAAACGACTTAATATCAAGGACTCATCGGGCGAATCACTCTGGAACTGAAATCGGAATACTCACTGACATTTTCCCCTCTCCGAAAGTCTGAAAAATGATGGAAAAATGACTAAATCCAAAAAACATTTTTTTCAGCTTTTTTCAATTTTACCCCCGTGGGATATATATTCTACCCACACACATTTGGAACTCTCCTGGGGTACCCTCGCACATATTATTCCCTCATTTAATGGATATTTTCACCAAAAAGTGAAGTTTTCAAAAAGTCAGAAAATTGGCTGAAAACGACTTAATATCAAGGACACATCGTGCGAAATACTCTGGAACTGAAATCGGAATGCTCACTGACATTTTCCCCTCTCCAAAAGTCTGAAAAATGATGGAAAAATGACTAAGTCCCAAAAAATTTTTTTTATACTTTTTTCAATTTTACCGCCATGGGATATATATTCTACCCACACACATTTGGAAATCTCCTGGGGTACCCTCACACATATTATTCCCTCATTTAATGGATATTTTCACCAAAAAGTGAAGTTTTCAAAAAGTCAGAAAATTGGCTGAAAACGACTTAATATCAAGGACTCATCGGGCGAATCGCTCTGGAACTGAAATCGGAATGCTCACTGACATTTTTCCCTCTCCGAAAGTCTGAAAAATGATGGAAAAATGACTAAGTCCAAAAAAATTTTTTTTTTACTTTTTTCAATTTTACCCCTGTGGGATATACATTCTACCCACACACATTTGGATCTTTCCTGGGGTACCCTCACACATATTATTCCCTCATTTAATGGATATTTTCACCAAAAAGTGAAGTTTTCAAAAAGTCAGAAAATTGGCTGAAAACGACTTAATATCAAGGACTCATCGGGCGAATCACTCTGGAACTGAAATCGGAATACTCACTGACATTTTCCCCTCTCCGAAAGTCTGAAAAATGATGGAAAAATGACTAAGTCCAAAAAAATTTTTTTTTTACTTTTTTCAATTTTACCCCTGTGGGATATACATTCTACCCACACACATTTGGATCTCTCCTGGGGTACCCTCACACATATTATTCCCTCATTTAATGTATATTTTCACCAAAAAGTGAAGTTTTCAAAAAGTCAGAAAATTGGCTGAAAACGACTTAATATCAAGGACTCTTCGGGCGAATCACTCTGGAACTGAAATCGGAATACTCACTGACATTTTCCCCTATCCGAAAGTCTGAAAAATGATGGAAAAATGACTAAGTCCAAAAAACATTTTTTTTAACTTTTTTCAATTTTACCCCTGTGGGATATACATTCTACCCACACACATTTGGATCTTTCCTGGGGTACCCTCACACATATTATTCCCTCATTTAACGGATATTTTCACCAAAAAGTGAAGTTTTCAAAAAGTCAGAAAATTGGCTGAAAACGACTTAATATCAAGGACTCATCGGGCGAATCACTCTGGAACTGAAATCGGAATACTCACTGACATTTTCCCCTCTCCGAAAGTCTGAAAAATGATGGAAAAATGACTAAATCCAAAAAACATTTTTTTCAGCTTTTTTCAATTTTACCCCCGTGGGATATATATTCTACCCACACACATTTGGAACTCTCCTGGGGTACCCTCGCACATATTATTCCCTCATTTAATGGATATTTTCACCAAAAAGTGAAGTTTTCAAAAAGTCAGAAAATTGGCTGAAAACGACTTAATATCAAGGACTCATCGGGCGAATCGCTCTGGAACTGAAATCGGAATGCTCACTGACATTTTTCCCTCTTCGAAAGTCTGAAAAATGATGGAAAAATGAGTAAGTCCAAAAAAATTTTTTTTTAACTTTTTTCAATTTTACCCCCATGGGATATATATTCTACCCACACACATTTGGAACTCTCCTGGGGTACCCTCACACATATTATTCCCTCATTTAATGGATATTTTCACCAAAAAGTGAAATTTTCAAAAAGTCAGAAAATTGGCTGAAAACGACTAAATATCAAGGACTCATCGGGCGAATCGCTCTGGAACTGAAATCGGAATACTCACTGACATTTTCCCCTCTCCGAAAGTCTGAAAAATGATGGAAAAATGACTAAGTCCAAAAAAATTTATTTTAAACGTTTTTCAATTTTACCCCCGCGGGATATATATTCTACCCACACACATTTGGAACTCTCCTGGGGTACCCTCACACATATTATTCTCTCATTTAATGGATATTTTCACCAAAAAGTGAAGTTTTCAAAAAGTCAGAAAATTGGCTGAAAACGACTAAATATCAAGGACTCATCGGTAGTGTTGAGCGATACCTTCCGATATCAGGAAATATCGTATCGGATTGGATCGGGCCGATACCCAAAAAGTATCGGATATCGCCGATTCCGATACCGGAAACCAATGCAAGTCAATGGGACACAAATATCGGAATGAAAATAAACCCTTTCTTTCCTTGTAGGTTAATTCTACATGAAGTAAAACAACTAAGAATAATGTAGAATGACATGAAAAGCCGGCAATTCATCAGCGGCATTCACCGGTACCCGACAATTTACAACAGAAAGAATAGAGCTTCACACATAGATTAGATAGATAGAAACATGTCAGTCACATATATATGAAGTACAGTGACAGTGTTGCTTACAGAACTTGTCATTTAGTGTAAAGGATTTATTTAAAAAAATAATAGTGTTTTCGTGCACCGTCTCTTTAAAAAAGCCGGCCGGCAATTCAGCATCTGTACCCGACAATTTATAACAGACAGAATAGAGCTTCACACATAGATTAGATAGATAGAAACATGTCAGTCACATATATAAGAAGTACAGTGACAGTGTTGCTTACAGAACTTGTCATTTAGTGTAAAGGATTTATTTAAAAAAATAATAGTGTTTTCATGCACCGTCTCTTTAAGAAAGCCGGCCGGCAATTCAGCATCTGTACCCGACAATTTAGAATAGAAGGAATAGAGAATCACACATAGATTAGATAGATAGAAACATGTCAGTCACATATATATGAAGTACAGTGACAGTGTTGATTACTGTACTTGTCATTTAGTGTTAAAATAAAGGATTTATTTAAAAAAAAATTGGCGTGGGGTTCCCCTTAATTTTAGGCTCTAGCGGAGGTTAAGCAGACAGCTGGGGCAAATGTTTGAAGCCTGGGAAGGGGGTAATACCCACGGAGCTTCCCAGGCTACTAATATCAGCCCCCAGCTGAATACCTAGCCTTTACTAGCTATTAAAATGGGGGACCCCCCCAAAAAAATGACGTGGGGTCCCCCCTAATTTAATAGCTAGCACAGGCTAGGCAGACAGCTGGGGGCTGATATTAATAGCCCAGGAAGGGTGCCATGAATATTGGCCCCCTCCCAGGCTAGAAACACCAGCCGTCAGCCGCCCCAGAAATGGCGCATCCATAGGATGCGCCAATTCTGGCACTTAGCCTCGCTCTTCCACGCTGCCCTGGTGCGGTGGCAGGGGGTAATAGGGTTGGGGTTGATGTCAGCTTATAATGCCAGCTGACATCAAGCCCAGGTTAGTAATGGAGAGGCGTCTATAAGACACCCCCATTACTAACCCCATAGTCAAAGTTAAAAGAAAACACAAACACCCAGAGTAAAGTCCTTTAATTGAAATAAAGACACAATTCTTTATTGTTCTAAATTAAACCATACTTACCATCACGCCCATTCCAGCTGAAGCCAACGATCTCCTGCAATAAAAGAAAAATAATAAAGCAACCTCATCCTTACCTTTCGATGGTTCCCAGGACAGCTCCAGCTCTGCTACATCGAGATGACAGGCTGGACCGCAGCAGAAAGCTGCCATCCAGCCTGTCATCCCGCAGACACTGAGAAGCGCAGGCATGCTTGCGCTCCTCAGTGTCTCTCTGTGACGTCATCCAGATGAGCCGAGTTCATGTCCAATGAACTCAGCTCACCTCATGCACGTCACTGACAGCGTGGGAAAATTCTCCTGCACTCAGCGCTTCAGCGTGAGAATTCTCCCACGCTGTCAGTGACATACATGAGGTGAGGTCATGTCCAATGAACTCAGCTCACCTCATGCACGTCACTGACAGCGTGGGAAAATTCTCACGCTGAAGTGCTGAGTGCAGGAGAATTTTCCCACGCTGTCAGTGACGTACATGAAGTGAGCGGAGTTCATTGGACATGACCTCGGCTCATCTGGATGCCGTCACAGCCAGACACTGAGGAGTGGAAGTATGCCTGCGCTTCTCAGTGTCTGCGGGATGACAGGATGGATGGCAGCGTTCTGCTGCGGTCCAGCCTGTCATCTCGATGTAGCAGAGCTGAAGCTGTCGTGGGAGCCATGGAAAGGTAAGGATGAGGTTGGTTTATTATTTTACTTTTATTGCAGGAGATCGTTGGCTTCAGCTGGAATGGGCGTGGTGGTAAGTATGGTTTAATTTAGAACAATAAAGAATTGTGTGTTTATTTCAATTAAAGGACTTTTTTCTGGGTGTTGTGTTTTTTTAAATACTTTACTAGAAATTCATGGTGGTCATGTCTAATATTGGCGTGACCCCATGAATTTCGGGCTTAGGGCCAGCTGATAATGCCAAGCTGGCCTTAACCCCTTTATTACCCAGTGAGCCACCGCACCAGGGCCCTGGATGAGTTGGGTACAGCGCCAGAAGATGGCGCTTCTATGAACGCGCCATTTTCCGGGGCGGCTGCGGACTGCAATTTGCAGCGGGTGGGACCCAGAAAGCTTGGGTCTCCCTGCGCTGCAGATTCCAGCCCCCAGCTGCCTAGTTGTACCTGGCTGGACACAAAAATAGGGCGAAGCGCCACACATTTTTTTTTTTAATTATTTCATGAAATTCATGGAATAATTAAGAAAAAAAGGGCTTCCCTATATTGTTGTGTCCGGCTAGGTACAAATAGGCAGCTGGTGGTTGGGGGCAGCCCGTTCCTGCCTGCTGTACCTGGCTGGACACAATTATAGGGCGAAGCCCCACATAATTTTTTTTTAATTATTTCATGAATTTCCTGAAATAATTAAAAAAAAATTGACGTGGGGCTTCACACTATATTTGTGTCCAGCCAGGTACAGCAGGCAGGAACGGGCTGCCCCCAACCACCAGCTGCCTATTTGTACCTAGCCGGACACAACAATATAGGGAAGCCCTTTTTTTCTTAATTATTCCATGAATTTCATGAAATAATTAAAAAAAAAAAAACGTGGAGCTTCTCCCTATTTTTGTGTCCAGCCAGGTACAACTAGGCAGCTGGGGGATGGAATCTGCAGCGCAGGGAGGCCCAAGCTTTTTGCCCTCCCCCCCCCCGCTGAAAATTGCAGTCCGCGGCCGCCCCGGAAAATGGCGCGTTCATAGAAGCTGGATGCTGTACCTGGCTGGCATACAAAAATATGGCGAAGCCCACGTCAAAAGTTTTGGGAAAAATTTATTAAAAAATAAATAATAATTTAGGGACTGCATCTTTATTAAGTCCTCAAATGTCATTTAGTGTTAAAATAAAGGATTTATTTAAAAAAAAAATGGCGTGGGATCCCCCATAATTTTAGTCTCTAGCGGAGGTTAAGCAGACGGCTGGGGCAGATGTTTGAAGCCTGGGAAGGGGGTAAAACCCACGGAGCTTCCCAGGCTACTAATATCAGCCCCCAGCTGAATACCTAGCCTTTACTAGCTATTAAAATGGGGGACCCCCCAAAAAAAAATGACGTGGGGTCCCCTCTATTTTAATAGCTAGCAAAGGCTAGGCAGACAGCTGGGGGCTGATATTAATAGCTCAGGAAGGGTGCCATGAATATTGGCCCCCTCCCAGGCTAGAAACACCAGCCGTCAGCCGCCCCAGAAATGGCGCATCCATAGGATGCGCCAATTCTGGCACTTAGCCTCGCTCTTCCACGCTGCCCTGGTGCGGTGGCAGGGGGTAATAGTGGTGGGGTTCATGTCAGCGCCAGCTGCCATGAAGCCCAGGTTAGTAATGATGGCCGTCTATAAGACACCCCCATTACTAACCTACAAAGTGTTAAAAAGAAAAAACACACTACACCCAGAAAAAAATAATTTATTTGAAATAAAACACCATTTTATTTAATTCTTAGTTTACTAAAAAAAAAATAGTTACCTGTCCACGTTCCTGCGCTGATCTCCCATGCACAGCTGTCACATCTGGAGATGGTGACAGCTGTGCATGGCTGCTGTAAGCTCACGCTGCCGGGAACACGTCCGCTCCCGGCAGCGGGAGCCACTGACTGAGGTCACCGGAGTGCATTCAGGCAGCGCAGCTCCGGAGACCTCCTTTACGGCAGTGCTGTACCGTGGGAATTTCTCACGATACAGCAGTGCCGTAAAGGAGCTAACCGGAGCAGCGCTGCCTGAACTCTGGTGAACCCTTACGGCCCCGTCATTCTAGCGGCGGCAGCGGTTCAGAGCGGTCACATTCTATGTGGCTGCTCTGAACTGGAGATCTTCGTGGGACACTCGTGGACTACTACGGAGGGGTAAGGATAAGGTTGTGGTTTATTATTTTATATTTTATTACAGGAGATCGATGGCTTCGGGGAATTAGGTGTCTTGGTGAGTATAGGTGTAGTTTTTTATTTTTTACTTTATTTTAGGTGGCGATCGGCGGGGACAGGTAATGTATGAACTAATTTCTTTTAGGTAACCACTGGCCACCAATGACATGTATCTAACATTTATTGGGGACACAGTAGGGCAATTTAAATAGCAGGATCAGGCTGATGGGAACTACTGCTCCCATCGAGCTGATCCTGCTGGCACGAGTGGACGGGGGACAGACATAGGCCGATGGGAGTAGTAGTGTCACATCGGCCTATGTCTGCCCGCACACACACCCGCACACACACACCCGCACACACACACCCCGCACACACACCCGCACACACACCCCGCACACACACACACACACACCCCGCACACACACCCGCACACACACACACCCGCACACACACCCCGCACACACTAATCATGACGGGTCCGGGAGGTGAGGCTGACCTGTGCGGCCGTGGGAAAGTTGATGTGAGTTCATGCAGTGAAGCATGAACTCACATGAACCCTCTGAGGGCACCGCGGCTACTTCAAATGAACAGCTGATCGGCATCACCTGATACCTCAGCTGTTCATTTGAAATAACCGGCGGGAAAGCGCAGCACAGAACGGGAAAGCCGGCGGTGAAGTCTTTTCACTGCCGGCTTCCCCGCCCGGGTCCTTCGCTCCTTGGTGCTGCGCTCCCCGCCCGGTCCTAATTTACGATCGGGATGGGAGGTGGCGAGGGGAGCGGAGGATCGGGGTGGGAGGCTGCGGGGAAGCAGTATGGGGCTGCGTGATTGTTTAAAAGCCGGCGGCTTTTTACCGCGCGCCGGCTTTTAAACAATCAGGAGAATTCTCCCACGCTGGGATGGCATTCTGATGACAAGCTGGATCGCAGCTGAGCGCTGCCATCCAGCTTGTCATCCTTCAGAGACACTGCAGAGCGCAGGCATTATGGGAACTTCCGATTCCGGTATTCGATATTATAAAAGTATCGGAATTAAGTATCGGAATTCCGATACAGTGAATATCGGCCGATACCCGATATTTCAGTATCGGAATGCTCAACACTACTCATCGGGCGAATCGCTCTGGAACTGAAATCGGAATACTCACTGACATTTTCCCCTCTCCGAAAGTCTGAAAAATGATGGAAAAATGACTAAGTCCAAAAAAATTTATTTTAAACGTTTTTCAATTTTACCCCCATGGGATATATATTCTACCCACACACATTTGGAACTCTCCTGGGGTACCCTCACACATATTATTCCCTCATTTAATGGATATTTTCACCAAAAAGTGAAGTTTTCAAAAAGTCAGAAAATTGGCTGAAAACGACTTAATATCAAGGACTCATCTGGCGAATCACTCTGGAACTGAAATCGGAATACTCACTGACATTTTCCCCTCTCCGAAAGTCTGAAAAATGATGGAAAAATGACTAAATCCAAAAAACATTTTTTTCATCTTTTTTCAATTTTACCCCCGTGGGATATATATTCTACCCACACACATTTGGAACTCTCCTGGGGTACCCTCGCACATATTATTCCCTCATTTAATGGATATTTTCACCAAAAAGTGAAGTTTTCAAAAAGTCAGAAAATTGGCTGAAAACGACTAAATATCAAGGACTCATCGGGCGAATCGCTCTGGAACTGAAATCGGAATACTCACTGACATTTTCCCCTCTCCGAAAGTCTGAAAAATGATGGAAAAATGACTAAGTCCAAAAAAATTTATTTTAAACGTTTTTCAATTTTACCCCCATGGGATATATATTCTACCCACACACATTTGGAACTCTCCTGGGGTACCCTCACACATATTATTCCCTCATTTAATGGATATTTTCACCAAAAAGTGAAATTTTCAAAAAGTCAAAATTGGCTATAAACGACTTAATATCAAGGACTCATCAGGCGAATCGCTCTGGAATTGAAATGGGAATACTCACTGACATTTTCCCCTCTCCAAAACTCTGAAAAATGATGGAAAAATGACTAAGTCCAAAAAACATTTTTTTCAGCTTTTTTCAATTTTACCCCCGTGGGATATATATTCTACCCACACACATTTGGAACTCTCCTGGGGTACCCTCGCACATATTATTCCCTCATTTAATGGATATTGTCACCAAAAAGTGAAGTTTTCAAAAAGTCAGAAAATTGGCTGAAAACGACTTAATATCAAGGACTCATCGTGCGAATCACTCTGGAACTGAAATCGGAATGCTCACTGACATTTTCCCCTCTCCAAAACTCTGAAAAATGATGGAAAAATGACTAAGTCCAAAAACATTTTTTTCAGCTTTTTTCAATTTTACCCCCGTGGGATATATATTCTACCCACACACATTTGGAACTCTCCTGGGGTAACCTCGCACATATTATTCCCTCATTTAATGGATATTTTCACCAAAAAGTGTAGTTTTCAAAAAGTCAGAAAATTGGCTGAAAACGACTAAATATCAAGGACTCATCGGGCGAATCGCTCTGGAACTGAAATCGGAATACTCACTAACATTTTGCCCTCTCCGAAAGTCTGAAAAAAGATGGAAAAATGAGTAAGTCCAAAAAACTTTTTTTCAACTTTTTTCAATTTTACCCCCGTGGGATATATATTCTACCCACACACATTTGGAACTCTCCTGGGGTACCCTCGCACATATTATTCCCTCATTTAATGGATATTGTCACCAAAAAGTGAAGTTTTCAAAAAGTCAGAAAATTGGCTGAAAACGACTAAATATCAAGGACTCATCGGGCGAATCGCTCTGGAACTGAAATCGGAATACTCACTGACATTTTCCCCTCTCCGAAAGTCTGAAAAATGATGGAAAAATGACTAAGTCCAAAAAAATTTATTTTAAACGTTTTTCAATTTTACCCCCATGGGATATATATTCTACCCACACACATTTGGAACTCTCCTAGGGTACCCTCACACATATTATTCCCTCATTTAATGGATATTTTCACCAAAAAGTGAAGTTTTCAAAAAGTCAGAAAATTGGCTGAAAACTACTTAATATCAAGGACTAATCGGGTGAATCGCTCTGGAACTGAAATCGGAATGCTCACTGACATTTTTCCCTCTCCGAAAGTCTGAAAAATGATGGAAAAATGACTAAGTCCGAAAAAATTTTTTTTTAACTTTTTTCAATTTTACCCCTGTGGGATATACATTCTACCCACACACATTTGGATCTTTCCTGGGGTACCCTCACACATATTATTCCCTCATTTAATGGATATTTTCATCAAAAAGTGAAGTTTTCAAAAAGTCAGAAAATTGGCTGAAAACGACTTAATATCAAGGACTCATCGGGCGAATCGCTCTGGAACTGAAATCAGAATACTCACTGACATTTTCCCCTCTCCGAAAGTCTGAAAAATGATGGAAAAATGACTAAATCCAAGAAACATTTTTTTCATCTTTTTTCAATTTTACCCCTGTGGGATATATATTCTACCCACACACATTTGGAACTCTCCTGGGGTACCCTCACACATATTATTCCCTCATTTAATGGATATATTCACCAAAAAGTGAAATTTTCAAAAAGTCAAAATTGGCTATAAACGACTTAATATCA
Source organism: Phyllobates terribilis (assembly GCF_046119375.1). Taxonomy (NCBI): domain Eukaryota; kingdom Metazoa; phylum Chordata; class Amphibia; order Anura; family Dendrobatidae; genus Phyllobates; species Phyllobates terribilis. Next base: position 4,572,342 of record NW_027362873.1, on the reverse strand, counting down.
AGGACTCATCAGGCGAAACGCTCTGGAATTGAAATGGGAATACTCACTGACATTTTCCCCTCTCCGAAAGTCTGAAAAATGATGGAAAAATGACTAAGTCCAAAAAACATTTTTTTAACTTTTTTCAATTTTACCCCCGTGGGATATATATTCTACCCACACACATTTGGATCTTTCCTGGGGTACCCTCACACATATTATTCCCTCATTTAATGGATATTTTCACCAAAAAGTGAAGTTTTCAAAAAGTCAGAAAATTGGCTGAAAACGACTTAATATCAAGGACTCATCGGGCGAATCACTCTGGAACTGAAATCAGAATACTCACTGACATTTTCCCCTCTCCGAAAGTCTGAAAAATGATGGAAAAATGACTAAATCCAAGAAACATTTTTTTCATCTTTTTTCAATTTTACCCCCGTGGGATATATATTCTACCCACACACATTTGGAACTCTCCTGGGGTACCGTCACACATATTATTCCCTCATTTAATGGATATATTCACCAAAAAGTGAAATTTTCAAAAAGTCAAAATTGGCTATAAACGACTTAATATCAAGGACTCATCAGGCGAAACGCTCTGGAATTGAAATGGGAATACTCACTGACATTTTCCCCTCTCCGAAAGTCTGAAAAATGATGCAAAAATGAGTAAGTCCAAAAAACTTTTTTTCAACTTTTTTCAATTTTACCCCCGTGGGATATATATTCTACCCACACACATTTGGAACTCTTCTGGGGTAACCTCGCACATATTATTCCCTCATTTAATGGATATTTTCACCAAAAAGTGAAGTTTTCAAAAAGTCAGAAAATTGGCTGAAAACGACTAAATATCAAGGACTCATCGGGCGAATCGCTCTGGAACTGAAATCGGAATACTCACTGACATTTTCCCCTCTCCGAAAGTCTGAAAAATGATGGAAAAATGAGTAAGTCCAAAAAAATTTATTTTAAACGTTTTTCAATTTTACCCCCATGGGATATATATTCTACCCACACACATTTGGAACTCTCCTGGGGTACCCTCACACATATTATTCCCTCATTTAATGGATATTTTCACCAAAAAGTGAAGTTTTCAAAAAGTCAGAAAATTGGCTGAAAACGACTTAATATCAAGGACTCATCGGGCAAATCACTCTGGAACTGAAATCGGAATGCTCACTGACATTTTCCCCTCTCCAAAAGTCTGAAAAATGATGGAAAAATGACTAAGTCCAAAAAAAATTTTTTAAACTTTTTTCAATTTTACCCCCATGGGATATATATTCTACCCACAAACATTTGGAACTCTCCTGGGGTACCCTCACACATATTATTCCCTCATTTAATGGATATTTTCACGAAAAAGTGAAGTTTTCAAAAAGTCAGAAAATTGGCTGAAAACGACTTAATATCAAGGACTCATCGGGCGAAACACTCTGGAACTGAAATCGGAATACTCACTGACATTTTCCCCTCTCCGAAAGTCTGAAAAATTATGGAAAAATGACTAAGTCCAAAAAACATTTTTTTCAACTTTTTTCAATTTTATCCCCGTGGGATATATGTTCTACCCTCACACATTTTGAACTCTCCTGGGGTACCCTCACACATATTATTCCCTCATTTAATGGATATTTTCACCAAAAAGTGAAGTTTTCAAAAAGTCAGAAAATTGGCTGAAAACGACTTAATATCAAGGACTCATCGGGCGAATCGCTCTGGAACTGAAATCGGAATGCTCACTGACATTTTTCCCTCTCCGAAAGTCTGAAAAATGATGGAAAAATAACTAAGTCCAAAAAAAATTTTTTTCAACTTTTTTCAATTTTACCCCTGTGGGATATATGTTCTACCAACACACATTTGGAACTCTCCTGTGGTACCCACGCACATATTATTCCCTCATTTAATGGATATTTTCACCAAAAAGTGAAGTTTTCAAAAAGTCAGAAAATTAGCTGAAAACGACTTAATATCAAGGACTCATCAGGCGAATCACTCTGGAACTGAAATCGGAATACTCACTGACATTTTCCCCTCTTCGAAAGTCAGAAAAATGATGGAAAAATGACTAAGTCCAAAAAAAATTTTTTAAAACTTTTTTCAATTTTACCCCCGTGGGAAATATATTCTACCCACACACATTTGGAACTCTCCTGGGGTACCCTCACACATATTATTACCTCATTTATTGGATATTTTCACCAAAAAGTGAAGTTTTCAAAAAGTCAGAAAATTGGCTGAAAGCGACTCAACATCAAGGACTCATCGGGTGAATCTCTCTGGAACTGAAATCGGAATGCTCACTGACATTTTCCCCCCTTCGAAAGTCTGAAAAATGATGGAAAAATGACTAAGTCCAAAAAAAATTTTTTAAAACTTTTTTCAATTTTACCCCCGTGGGATATATATTCTACCCACACACATTTGGAACTCTCCTAGGGTAACCTCACACATATTATTCCCTCATTTAATGGATATTTTCACCAAAAAGTGAAGTTTTCAAAAAGTCAGAAAATTGGCTGAAAACGATTTAATATCAAGGACTCATCGGGCGAATCACTCTGGAACTGAAATCTGAATACTCACTGACATTTTCCCCTCTTCGAAAGTCGGAAAAATGATGGAAAAATGAGTAAGTCCAAAAAAAATTTTTTTCAAGTTTTTCAATTTTACCCCCGTGGGATATATATTCTACCCACACACATTTGGAACTCTCCTGGGGTACCCTCACACATATTATTCCCTCATTTAATGGATATTTTCACCAAAAAGTGAAGTTTTCAAAAAGTCAGAAAATTGGCTGAAAACGACTTAATATCAAGGACTCATCGGGCGAATCACTCTGGAACTGAAATCGGAATACTCACTGACATTTTCCCCTCTCCGAAAGTCTGAAAAATGATGGAAAAATGAGTCAGTCCAAAAAAAATTTTTTTTTAAGTTTTTTCAATTTTACCCCCGTGGGATATATATTCAACCCACACACATTTGGAACTCTCCTGGGGTAACCTCACACATATTATTCCCTCATTTAATGGATATTTTCACCAAAAAGTGAAGTTTTCAAAAAGTCAGAAAATTGGCTGAAAACGACTTAATATCAAGGACTCATCGGGCGAATCACTCTGGAACTGAAATCGGAATACTCACTGACATTTTTCCCTCTCCAAAAGTCTGAAAAATGATGGAAAAATGACAGTCCAAAAAAATTTTTTTTTTACTTTTTTCAATTTTACCCCTGTGGGATATATATTCTACCCACACACATTTGGAACTCTCCTGGGGTACCCACACACATATTATTCCCTCATTTAATGGATATTTTCACCAAAAAATTAAGTTTTCAAAAAGTCAGAAAATTGGCTGAAAACGACTTAATATCAAGGACTCATCGGGCGAATCACTCTGGAACTGAAATCGAAATGCTCACTGACATTTTTCCCTCTCCGAAAGTCTGAAAAATGATGGAAAAATGACTAAGTCCAAAAAAATTTTTTTTAAACTTTTTTCAATTTTACCCCCATGGGATATATATTCTACCCACACACATTTGGAACTCTCCTGGGTTACCCTCACACATATTATTCCCTCATTTAATGGATATTTTCACCAAAAAGAGAAGTTTTCAAAAAGTCAGAAAATTGGCTGAAAACGACTTAATATCAAGGACTCATCGGGCGAATCACTCTGGAACTGAAATCGGAATACTCACTGACATTTTCCCCTCTCCGAAAGTCTGAAAAATAATGGAAAATTGACTAAGTCCAAAAAACATTTTTTTCAACTTTTTTCAATTTTACCCCCGTGGGATATATATTCTACCCACACACATTTGGAACTCTCCTGGGGTACCCTCGCACATATTATTCCCTCATTTAATGGATATTTTCACCAAAAAGTGAAGTTTTCAAAAAGTCAGAAAATTGGCCGAAAGCGACTTAACATCAAGGACTCATCGGGCGAATCACTCTGGGACTGAAATCGGAATACTCACTGACATTTTCCCCTCTCCGAAAGTCTGAAAAATGATGGAAAAATGACTAAGTCCCAAAAATGTTTTTTTTTACTTTTTTCAATTTTACCCCTGTGGGATATACATTCTACCCACACACATTTGGATCTCTCCTGGGGTACCCTCACACATATTATTCCCTCATTTAATGGATATTTTCACCAAAAGTAAAGTTTTCAAAAAGTCAGAAAATTGGCTGAAAACGACTTAATATCAAGGACTCATCGGGCGAATAACTCTGGAACTGAAATCTGAATACTCACTGACATTTTCCCCTCTCCGAAAGTCTGAAAAATGATGGAAAAATGACTAAGTCTAAAAAACATTTTTTTCAACTTTTTTCAATTTTACTCCCATGGGATATATATTCTACCCACACACATTTGGAACTCTCCTGGGGTACCCTCACACATATTATTCCCTCATTTAATGGATATTTTCACCAAAAAATTAAGTTTTCAAGAAGTCAGAAAATTGGCCGAAAACGACTTAATATCAAGGACTCATCGGGCGAATCGCTCTGGAACTGAAATCGGAATGCTCACTGACATTTTTCCCTGTCCGAAAGTCTGAAAAATGATGGAAAAATGACAAAGTCCAAAAAAATTTTTTTTCAACTTTTTTCAATTTTACCCCTGTATGATACACATTCTACCCACACACATTTGGAACTCTCCTGGGGTACCCTCACACATATTATTCCCTCATTTAATGGACATTTTCACCAAAAAATGAAGTTTTCAAAAAGTCAGAAGATTGGCTGAAGACGACTTAATATCAAGGACTCATCGGGCGAATCACTCTGGAACTGAAATCGGAATACTCACTGACATTTTCCCCTCTCCGAAAGTCTGAAAAATGATGGAAAAATGACTAAGTCCAAAAAACATTTTTTTCAACTTTTTTCAATTTTACTCCCATGGGATATATATTCTACCCACACACATTTGGAACTCTCCTGGGGTACCCTCACACATATTATTCCCTCATTTAATGGATATTTTCACCAATAAATTAAGTTTTCAAAAAGTCAGAAAATTGGCTGAAAACGACTTAATATCAAGGACTCATCAAGGGAATCGCTCTGGAACTGAAATCGAAATGCTCACTGACATTTTTCCCTCTCCGAAAGTCTGAAAAATGATGGAAAAATGACTAAGTCCAAAAGAATTTTTTTTAAACTTTTTTCAATTTTACCCCCATGGGATATATATTCTACCCACACACATTTGGAACTCTCCTGGGGTACCCTCACACATATTATTCCCTCATTTAATGGATATTTTCACCAAAAAGTGAAGTTTTCAAAAAGTCAGAAAATTGGCTGAAAACGACTTAATATCAAGGACTCATCGTGCGAATCACTCTGGAACTGAAATCGGAATGCTCACTGACATTTTCCCCTCTCCAAAAGTCTGAAAAATGATGGAAAAATGACTAAGTCCAAAAAACATTTTTTTCAGCTTTTTTCAATTTTACCCCCGTGGGATATATATTCTACCCACACACATTTGGAACTCTCCTGGGGTACCCTCGCACATTTTATTCCCTCATTTAATGGATATTTTCACCAAAAAGTGAAGTTTTCAAAAAGTCAGAAAATTGGCTGAAAACGACTTAATATCAAGGACACATCGTGCGAAATACTCTGGAACTGAAATCAGAATGCTCACTGACATTTTCCCCTCTCCAAAAGTCTGAAAAATGATGGAAAAATGACTAAGTCCAAAAAAAATTTTTTTAAACTTTATTCAATTTTACCCCCATGGGATATATATTCTACCCACACACATTTGGAACTCTCCTGGGGTACCCTCACACATATTATTCCCTCATTTAATGGATATTTTCACCAAAAAGTGAAGTTTTTAAAAAGTCAAAATTGGCTATAAACCACTTAATATCAAGGACTCATCGGGCGAATCGCTCTGGAACTGAAATCGGAATGCTCACTGACATTATTCCCTCTTCGAAAGTCTGAAAAATGATGGAAAAATTACTAAGTCGAAAAAAAATGTTTTTAAACTTTTTTCAATTTTACCCCCATGGGATATATATTCTACCCTCACACATTTTGAACTCTCCTGGGGTACCCTCACACATATTATTCCCTCATTTAATGGATATTTTCACCAAAAAGTGAAGTTTTCAAAAAGTCAGAAAATTGGCTGAAAACGACTTAATATCAAGGACTCATCGGGCGAATCGCTCTGGAACTGAAATCGGAATGCTCACTGACATTTTTCCCTCTCCGAAAGTCTGAAAAATGATGGAAAAATAACTAAGTCCAAAAAAAATTTTTTTCAACTTTTTTCAATTTTACCCCTGTGGGATATATGTTCTACCAACACACATTTGGAACTCTCCTGTGGTACCCACGCACATATTATTCCCTCATTTAATGGATATTTTCACCAAAAAGTGAAGTTTTCAAAAAGTCAGAAAATTAGCTGAAAACGACTTAATATCAAGGACTCATCAGGCGAATCACTCTGGAACTGAAATCGGAATACTCACTGACATTTTCCCCTCTTCGAAAGTCAGAAAAATGATGGAAAAATGACTAAGTCCAAAAAAAATTTTTTAAAACTTTTTTCAATTTTACCCCCGTGGGAAATATATTCTACCCACACACATTTGGAACTCTCCTGGGGTACCCTCACACATATTATTACCTCATTTATTGGATATTTTCACCAAAAAGTGAAGTTTTCAAAAAGTCAGAAAATTGGCTGAAAGCGACTCAACATCAAGGACTCATCGGGTGAATCTCTCTGGAACTGAAATCGGAATGCTCACTGACATTTTCCCCCCTTCGAAAGTCTGAAAAATGATGGAAAAATGACTAAGTCCAAAAAAAATTTTTTAAAACTTTTTTCAATTTTACCCCCGTGGGATATATATTCTACCCACACACATTTGGAACTCTCCTAGGGTAACCTCACACATATTATTCCCTCATTTAATGGATATTTTCACCAAAAAGTGAAGTTTTCAAAAAGTCAGAAAATTGGCTGAAAACGATTTAATATCAAGGACTCATCGGGCGAATCACTCTGGAACTGAAATCTGAATACTCACTGACATTTTCCCCTCTTCGAAAGTCGGAAAAATGATGGAAAAATGAGTAAGTCCAAAAAAAATTTTTTTCAAGTTTTTCAATTTTACCCCCGTGGGATATATATTCTACCCACACACATTTGGAACTCTCCTGGGGTAACCTCACACATATTATTCCCTCATTTAATGGATATTTTCACCAAAAAGTGAAGTTTTCAAAAAGTCAGAAAATTGGCTGAAAACGACTTAATATCAAGGACTCATCGGGCGAATCACTCTGGAACTGAAATCGGAATACTCACTGACATTTTTCCCTCTCCAAAAGTCTGAAAAATGATGGAAAAATGACAGTCCAAAAAAAATTTTTTTTTTACTTTTTTCAATTTTACCCCTGTGGGATATATATTCTACCCACACACATTTGGAACTCTCCTGGGGTACCCACACACATATTATTCCCTCATTTAATGGATATTTTCACCAAAAGTAAAGTTTTCAAAAAGTCAGAAAATTGGCTGAAAACGACTTAATATCAAGGACTCATCGGGCGAATAACTCTGGAACTGAAATCTGAATACTCACTGACATTTTCCCCTCTCCGAAAGTCTGAAAAATGATGGAAAAATGACTAAGTCTAAAAAACATTTTTTTCAACTTTTTTCAATTTTACTCCCATGGGATATATATTCTACCCACACACATTTGGAACTCTCCTGGGGTACCCTCACACATATTATTCCCTCATTTAATGGATATTTTCACCAAAAAATTAAGTTTTCAAGAAGTCAGAAAATTGGCCGAAAACGACTTAATATCAAGGACTCATCGGGCGAATCGCTCTGGAACTGAAATCGGAATGCTCACTGACATTTTTCCCTGTCCGAAAGTCTGAAAAATGATGGAAAAATGACAAAGTCCAAAAAAATTTTTTTTCAACTTTTTTCAATTTTACCCCTGTATGATACACATTCTACCCACACACATTTGGAACTCTCCTGGGGTACCCTCACACATATTATTCCCTCATTTAATGGACATTTTCACCAAAAAATGAAGTTTTCAAAAAGTCAGAAGATTGGCTGAAGACGACTTAATATCAAGGACTCATCGGGCGAATCACTCTGGAACTGAAATCGGAATACTCACTGACATTTTCCCCTCTCCGAAAGTCTGAAAAATGATGGAAAAATGACTAAGTCCAAAAAACATTTTTTTCAACTTTTTTCAATTTTACTCCCATGGGATATATATTCTACCCACACACATTTGGAACTCTCCTGGGGTACCCTCACACATATTATTCCCTCATTTAATGGATATTTTCACCAATAAATTAAGTTTTCAAAAAGTCAGAAAATTGGCTGAAAACGACTTAATATCAAGGACTCATCGGGGGAATCGCTCTGGAACTGAAATCGAAATGCTCACTGACATTTTTCCCTCTCCGAAAGTCTGAAAAATGATGGAAAAATGACTAAGTCCAAAAGAATTTTTTTTAAACTTTTTTCAATTTTACCCCCATGGGATATATATTCTACCCACACACATTTGGAACTCTCCTGGGGTACCCTCACACATATTATTCCCTCATTTAATGGATATTTTCACCAAAAAGTGAAGTTTTCAAAAAGTCAGAAAATTGGCTGAAAACGACTTAATATCAAGGACTCATCGTGCGAATCACTCTGGAACTGAAATCGGAATGCTCACTGACATTTTCCCCTCTCCAAAAGTCTGAAAAATGATGGAAAAATGACTAAGTCCAAAAAACATTTTTTTCAGCTTTTTTCAATTTTACCCCCGTGGGATATATATTCTACCCACACACATTTGGAACTCTCCTGGGGTACCCTCGCACATTTTATTCCCTCATTTAATGGATATTTTCACCAAAAAGTGAAGTTTTCAAAAAGTCAGAAAATTGGCTGAAAACGACTTAATATCAAGGACAAATCGTGCGAAATACTCTGGAACTGAAATCAGAATGCTCACTGACATTTTCCCCTCTCCAAAAGTCTGAAAAATGATGGAAAAATGACTAAGTCCAAAAAAAATTTTTTTAAACTTTATTCAATTTTACCCCCATGGGATATATATTCTACCCACACACATTTGGAACTCTCCTGGGGTACCCTCACACATATTATTCCCTCATTTAATGGATATTTTCACCAAAAAGTGAAGTTTTTAAAAAGTCAAAATTGGCTATAAACCACTTAATATCAAGGACTCATCGGGCGAATCGCTCTGGAACTGAAATCGGAATGCTCACTGACATTTTTCCCTCTTCGAAAGTCTGAAAAATGATGGAAAAATTACTAAGTCGAAAAAAAATGTTTTTAAACTTTTTTCAATTTTACCCCCATGGGATATATATTCTACCCACACACATTTGGAACTCTCCTGGGGTACCCTCACACATATTATTTCCTCATTTAATGGATATTTTCACCAAAAAGTGAAGTTTTCAAAAAGTCAGAAAATTATCTGAAAACGACTTAATATCAAGGACTCATCGGGCGAATCACTCTGGAACTGAAATCGGAATACTAACTGACATTTTCCCCTCTCCGAAAGTCTGAAAAATGATGGAAAAATGACTAAATCCAAAAAACATTTTTTTCAGCTTTTTTCAATTTTACCCCCGTGGGATATATATTCTACCCACACACATTTGGAACTCTCCTGGGGTACCCTCGCACATATTATTCCCTCATTTAATGGATATTTTCACCAAAAAGTGAAGTTTTCAAAAAGTCAGAAAATTGGCTGAAAACGACTTAATATCAAGGACACATCGTGCGAAATACTCTGGAACTGAAATCGGAATGCTCACTGACATTTTCCCCTCTCCAAAAGTCTGAAAAATGATGGAAAAATGAATAAGTCCCAAAAAATTTTTTTTATACTTTTTTCAATTTTACCGCCATGGGATATATATTCTACCCACACACATTTGGAAATCTCCTGGGGTACCCTCACACATATTATTCCCTCATTTAATGGATATTTTCACCAAAAAGTGAAGTTTTCAAAAAGAAAAAAATTGGCTATAAACGACTTAATATCAAGGACTCATCGGGCGAATCGCTCTGGAACTGAAATCGAAATGCTCACTGACATTTTTCCCTCTCCGAAAGTCTGAAAAATGATGGAAAAATGACTAAGTCCAAAAAAATTTTTTTTAAACTTTTTTCAATTTTACCCCCATGGGATATATATTCTACCCACACACATTTGGAACTCTCCTGGGTTACCCTCACACATATTATTCCCTCATTTAATGGATATTTTCACCAAAAAGTGAAGTTTTCAAAAAGTCAGAAAATTGGCTGAAAGCGACTTAACATCAAGGACTCATCGGGCGAATCACTCTGGAACTGAAATCGGAATACTCACTGACATTTTCCCCTCTCCGAAAGTCTGAAAAATGATGGAAAAATGACTAAGTCCCAAAAATGTTTTTTTTTACTTTTTTCAATTTTACCCCTGTGGGATATACATTCTACCCACACACATTTGGATCTCTCCTGGGGTACCCTCACACATATTATTCCCTCATTTAATGGATATTTTCACCAAAAGTAAAGTTTTCAAAAAGTCAGAAAATTGGCTGAAAACGACTTAATATCAAGGACTCATCGGGCGAATAACTCTGGAACTGAAATCTGAATACTCACTGACATTTTCCCCTCTCCGAAAGTCTGAAAAATGATGGAAAAATGACTAAGTCTAAAAAACATTTTTTTCAACTTTTTTCAATTTTACTCCCATGGGATATATATTCTACCCACACACATTTGGAACTCTCCTGGGGTACCCTCACACATATTATTCCCTCATTTAATGGATATTTTCACCAAAAAATTAAGTTTTCAAGAAGTCAGAAAATTGGCCGAAAACGACTTAATATCAAGGACTCATCGGGCGAATCGCTCTGGAACTGAAATCGGAATGCTCACTGACATTTTTCCCTGTCCGAAAGTCTGAAAAATGATGGAAAAATGACAAAGTCCAAAAAAATTTTTTTTCCTCTTTTTTCAATTTTACCCCTGTATGATACACATTCTACCCACACACATTTGGAACTCTCCTGGGGTACCCTCACACATATTATTCCCTCATTTAATGGACATTTTCACCAAAAAATGAAGTTTTCAAAAAGTCAGAAGATTGGCTGAAGACGACTTAATATCAAGGACTCATCGGGCGAATCACTCTGGAACTGAAATCGGAATACTCACTGACATTTTCCCCTCTCCGAAAGTCTGAAAAATGATGGAAAAATGACTAAGTCCAAAAAACATTTTTTTCAACTTTTTTCAATTTTACTCCCATGGGATATATATTCTACCCACACACATTTGGAACTCTCCTGGGGTACCCTCACACATATTATTCCCTCATTTAATGGATATTTTCACCAATAAATTAAGTTTTCAAAAAGTCAGAAAATTGGCTGAAAACGACTTAATATCAAGGACTCATCGGGGGAATCGCTCTGGAACTGAAATCGAAATGCTCACTGACATTTTTCCCTCTCCGAAAGTCTGAAAAATGATGGAAAAATGACTAAGTCCAAAAGAATTTTTTTTAAACTTTTTTCAATTTTACCCCCATGGGATATATATTCTACCCACACACATTTGGAACTCTCCTGGGGTACCCTCACACATATTATTCCCTCATTTAATGGATATTTTCACCAAAAAGTGAAGTTTTCAAAAAGTCAGAAAATTGGCTGAAAACGACTTAATATCAAGGACTCATCGTGCGAATCACTCTGGAACTGAAATCGGAATGCTCACTGACATTTTCCCCTCTCCAAAAGTCTGAAAAATGATGGAAAAATGACTAAGTCCAAAAAACATTTTTTTCAGCTTTTTTCAATTTTACCCCCGTGGGATATATATTCTACCCACACACATTTGGAACTCTCCTGGGGTACCCTCGCACATTTTATTCCCTCATTTAATGGATATTTTCACCAAAAAGTGAAGTTTTCAAAAAGTCAGAAAATTGGCTGAAAACGACTTAATATCAAGGACACATCGTGCGAAATACTCTGGAACTGAAATCAGAATGCTCACTGACATTTTCCCCTCTCCAAAAGTCTGAAAAATGATGGAAAAATGACTAAGTCCAAAAAAAATTTTTTTAAACTTTATTCAATTTTACCCCCATGGGATATATATTCTACCCACACACATTTGGAACTCTCCTGGGGTACCCTCACACATATTATTCCCTCATTTAATGGATATTTTCACCAAAAAGTGAAGTTTTTAAAAAGTCAAAATTGGCTATAAACCACTTAATATCAAGGACTCATCGGGCGAATCGCTCTGGAACTGAAATCGGAATGCTCACTGACATTTTTCCCTCTTCGAAAGTCTGAAAAATGATGGAAAAATTACTAAGTCGAAAAAAAATGTTTTTAAACTTTTTTCAATTTTACCCCCATGGGATATATATTCTACCCACACACATTTGGAACTCTCCTGGGGTACCCTCACACATATTATTTCCTCATTTAATGGATATTTTCACCAAAAAGTGAAGTTTTCAAAAAGTCAGAAAATTATCTGAAAACGACTTAATATCAAGGACTCATCGGGCGAATCACTCTGGAACTGAAATCGGAATACTAACTGACATTTTCCCCTCTCCGAAAGTCTGAAAAATGATGGAAAAATGACTAAATCCAAAAAACATTTTTTTCAGCTTTTTTCAATTTTACCCCCGTGGGATATATATTCTACCCACACACATTTGGAACTCTCCTGGGGTACCCTCGCACATATTATTCCCTCATTTAATGGATATTTTCACCAAAAAGTGAAGTTTTCAAAAAGTCAGAAAATTGGCTGAAAACGACTTAATATCAAGGACACATCGTGCGAAATACTCTGGAACTGAAATCGGAATGCTCACTGACATTTTCCCCTCTCCAAAAGTCTGAAAAATGATGGAAAAATGAATAAGTCCCAAAAAATTTTTTTTATACTTTTTTCAATTTTACCGCCATGGGATATATATTCTACCCACACACATTTGGAAATCTCCTGGGGTACCCTCACACATATTATTCCCTCATTTAATGGATATTTTCACCAAAAAGTGAAGTTTTCAAAAAGAAAAAAATTGGCTATAAACGACTTAATATCAAGGACTCATCGGGCGAATCGCTCTGGAACTGAAATCGGAATACTCACTGACATTTTCCCCTATCCGAAAGTCTGAAAAATGATGGAAAAATGACTAAGTCCAAAAAACATTTTTTTTTCATTTTTTTCAATTTTACCCCCATAGGATATATATTCTACCCACACACATTTGAATTTTACCCCCATGGGATATATATTCTACCCACACACATTTGGAACTCTCCTGGGGTACCCTCACACATATTATTCCCTCATTTAATGGATATTTTCACCAAAAAGTGAAGTTTTCAAAAAGTCAGAAAATTGGCTGAAAACGACTTAATATCAAGGACTCATCGGGCGAATCACTCTGGAACTGAAATCGGAATACTCACTGACATTTTCCCCTCTCCGAAAGTCTGAAAAATGATGGAAAAATGACTAAATCCAAAAAACATTTTTTTCAGCTTTTTTCAATTTTACCCCCGTGGGATATATATTCTACCCACACACAATTGGAACTCTCCTGGGGTACCCTCGCACATATTATTCCCTCATTTAATGGATATTTTCACCAAAAAGTGATGTTTTCAAAAAGTCAGAAAATTGGCTGAAAACGACTTAATATCAAGGACACATCGTGCGAAATACTCTGGAACTGAAATCGGAATGCTCACTGACATTTTCCCCTCTCCAAAAGTCTGAAAAATGATGGAAAAATGACTAAGTCCCAAAAAATTTTTTTTATACTTTTTTCAATTTTACCGCCATGGGATATATATTCTACCCACACACATTTGGAAATCTCCTGGGGTACCCTCACACATATTATTCCCTCATTTAATGGATATTTTCACCAAAAAGTGAAGTTTTCAAAAAGTCAGAAAATTGGCTGAAAACGACTTAATATCAAGGACACATCGTGCGAAATACTCTGGAACTGAAATCGGAATGCTCACTGACATTTTCCCCTCTCCAAAAGTCTGAAAAATGATGGAAAAATGACTAAGTCCAAAAAAATTTTTTTAAACTTTTTTCAATTTTACCCCTATGGGATATATATTCTACCCACACACATTTGGAACTCTCCTGGGGTACCCTCACACATATTATTCCCTCATTTAATGGATATTTTCACCAAAAAGTGAAGTTTTCAAAAAGTAAAAATTGGCTATAAACGACTTAATATCAAGGACTCATCGGGCGAATCGCTCTGGAACTGAAATCGGAATGCTCACTGACATTTTTTCCTCTTCGAAAGTCTGAAAAATGATGGAAAAATGACTAAGTCCAAAAAAATTTTTTTTAAACTTTTTTCAATTTTACCCCCATGGGATATATATTCTACCCACACACATTTGGAACTCTCCTGGGGTACCCTCACACATATTATTCCCTCATTTAATGGATATTTTCACCAAAAAGTGAAGTTTTCAAAAAGTCAGAAAATTGGCTGAAAACGACTTAATATCAAGGACTCATCGGGCGAATCGCTCTGGAACTGAAATCGGAATACTCACTGACATTTTCCCCTCTCCGAAAGTCTGAAAAATGATGGAAAAATGACTAAGTCCAAAAAAATTTTTTTCAACTTTTTTCAATTTTACCCCGTGTTATATATGTTCTACCCACACACATTTGGAACTCTCCTGTGGTACCCACGCACATATTATTCCCTCATTTAATGGATATTTTCACCAAAAAGTGAAGTTTTCAAAAAGTCAGAAAATTGGCTGAAAACGACTTAATATCAAGGACTCATCGGGCGAATCACTCTGGAACTGAAATCGGAATACTCACTGACATTTTTCCCTCTTCGAAAGTCTGAAAAATGATGGAAAAATGAGTAAGTCCAAAAAATTTTTTTTTAAACTTTTTTCAATTTTACCCCCATGGGATATATATTCTACCCACACACATTTGGAACTCTCCTGGGGTGCCCTCGCACATATTATTCCCTCATTTAATGGATATTTTCACCAAAAAATGAAGTTTTCAAAAAGTCAGAAAATTGGCTGAAAACGACTTAATATCAAGGACTCATCGGGCGAATCGCTCTGGAACTGAAATCGGAATGCTCACTGACATCTTTCCCTCTCCGAAAGTGTGAAAAATGATGGAAAAATGACTAAGTCCAAAAAAATTTATTTTAAACGTTTTTCAATTTTACCCCCATGGGATATATATTCTACCCACACACATTTGGAACTCTCCTGGGGTACCCTCACACATATTATTCCCTCATTTAATGGATATTTTCACCAAAAAGTGAAGTTTTCAAAAAGTCAGAAAATTGGCTGAAAACTACTTAATATCAAGGACTAATCGGGTGAATCGCTCTGGAACTGAAATCGGAATGCTCACTGACATTTTTCCCTCTCCGAAAGTCTGAAAAATGATGGAAAAATGACTAAGTCCAAAAAAAAAATTTTTTAACTTTTTTCAATTTTACCCCTGTGGGATATACATTCTACCCACACACATTTGGATCTTTCCTGGGGTACCCTCACACATATTATTCCCTCATTTAATGGATATTTTCACCAAAAAGCGAAGTTTTCAAAAAGTCAGAAAATTGGCTGAAAACGACTTAATATCAAGGACTCATCGGGAGAATCACTCTGGAACTGAAATCAGAATACTCACTGACATTTTCCACTCTCCGAAAGTCTGAAAAATGATGGAAAAATGACTAAATCCAAAAAACATTTTTTTCAGCTTTTTTCAATTTTACCCCCATGGGATATATATTCTACCCACACACATTTGGAACTCTCCTGGGGTACCCTCACACATATTATTCCCTCATTTAATGGATATTTTCACCAAAAAGTGAAGTTTTCAAAAAGTCAGAAAATTGGATGAAATCGACTTAATATCAAGGACTCATCGGGCGAATCGCTCTGGAACTGAAATCGGAATGCTCACTGACATTTTTCCCTCTTCGAAAGTCTGAAAAATGATGGAAAAATGAGTAAGTCCAAAAAAATTTTTTTTAAACTTTTTTCAATTTTACCCCCATGGGATATATATTCTACCCACACACATTTGGAACTCTCCTGGGGTACCCTCACACATATTATTCCCTCATTTAATGGATATTTTCACCAAAAAGTGAAATTTTCAAAAAGTCAAAATTGGCTATAAACGACTTAATATCAAGGACTCATCGTGCGAATCACTCTGGAACTGAAATCGGAATGCTCACTGACATTTTCCCCTCTCCGAAAGTCTGAAAAATGATGGAAAAATTACTAAGTCCAAAAAACTTTTTTTTAACTTTTTTCAATTTTACCCCCGTGGGATATATATTCTACCCACACACATTTGGAACTCTCCTGGGGTAACCTCGCACATATTATTCCCTCATTTAATGGATATTTTCACCAAAAAGTGAAGTTTTCAAAAAGTCAGAAAATTGGCTGAAAACGACTAAATATCAAGGACTCATCGGGCGAATCGCTCTGGAACTGAAATCGGAATACTCACTGACATTTTCCCCTCTCCGAAAGTCTGAAAAATTATGGAAAAATGACTAAGTCCAAAAAAATTTATTTTAAACGTTTTTCAATTTTACCCCCATGGGATATATATTCTACCCACACACATTTGGAACTCTCCTGGGGTACCCTCACACATATTATTCCCTCATTTAATGGATATTTTCACCAAAAAGTGAAGTTTTCAAAAAGTCAGAAAATTGGCTGAAAACGACTTAATATCAAGGACTCATCGGGCGAATCACTCTGGAACTGAAATCAGAATACTCACTGACATTTTCCCCTCTCCAAAAGTCTGAAAAATGATGGAAAAATGACTAAATCCAAAAAACATTTTTTTCAGCTTTTTTCAATTTTACCCCCGTGGGATATATATTCTACCCACACACATTTGGAACTCTCCTGGGGTACCCTCGCATACATTATTCCCTCATTTAATGGATATTTTCACCAAAAAGTGAAGTTTTCAAAAAGTCAGAAAATTGGCTGAAAACGACTTAATATCAAGGACTCATCGTGCGAATCACTCTGGAACTGAAATCGGAATGCTCACTGACATTTTCCCCTCTCCAAAGTTTGAAAAATGATGGAAAAATGACTAAGTCCAAAAAACATTTTTTTCAGCTTTTTTCAATTTTACACCCGTGAGATATATATTCTACCCACACACATGTGGAACGCTAGTGGGGTACCCTCGCACATATTATTCCCTCATTTAATGGATATTTTCACCAAAAAGTGAAGTTTTCAAAAAGTCAGAAAATTGGCTGAAAACGACTTAATATCAAGGACTCATCGTGCGAATCACTCTGGAACTGAAATCGGAATGCTCACTGACATTTTCCCCTCTCCAAAACTCTGAAAAATGATGGAAAAATGACTAAGTCCAAAAAACATTTTTTTCAGCTTTTTTCAATTTTACCCCCGTGGGATATATATTCTACCCACACACATTTGGAACTCTCCTGGGGTACCCTCGCACATATTATTCCCTCATTTAATGGATATTTTCACCAAAAAGTGAAGTTTTCAAAAAGTCAGAAAATTGGCTGAAAACGACTAAATATCAAGGACTCATCGGGCGAATCGCTCTGGAACTGAAATCGGAATACTCACTGACATTTTCCCCTCTCCGAAAGTCTGAAAAATGATGGAAAAATGACTAAGTCCAAAAAACTTTTTTTTAACTTTTTTCAATTTTACCCCCATGGGATAGATATTCTACCCTCACACATTTGGAACTCTCCTGGGGTACCCTCGCATATATTATTTCCTCATTTAATGGATATTTTCACCAAAAAGTGAAGTTTTCAAAAAGTCAGAAAATTGGCTGAAAACGACTTAATATCAAGGACTCATCGGGCGAATCGCTCTGGAACTGAAATCGGAATGCTCACTGACATTTTTCCCTCTTCGAAAGTCTGAAAAATGATGGAAAAATGAGTAAGTCCAAAAAATTTTTTTTAAACTTTTTTCAATTTTACCCCCATGGGATATATATTCTACCCACACACATTTGGAACTCTCCTGGGGTGCCCTCGCACATATTATTCCCTCATTTAATGGATATTTTCACCAAAAAATGAAGTTTTCAAAAAGTCAGAAAATTGGCTGAAAACGACTTAATATCAAGGACTCATCGGGCGAATCGCTCTGGAACTGAAATCGGAATGCTCACTGACATCTTTCCCTCTCCGAAAGTGTGAAAAATGATGGAAAAATGACTAAGTCCAAAAAAATTTATTTTAAACGTTTTTCAATTTTACCCCCATGGGATATATATTCTACCCACACACATTTGGAACTCTCCTGGGGTACCCTCACACATATTATTCCCTCATTTAATGGATATTTTCACCAAAAAGTGAAGTTTTCAAAAAGTCAGAAAATTGGCTGAAAACTACTTAATATCAAGGACTAATCGGGTGAATCGCTCTGGAACTGAAATCGGAATGCTCACTGACATTTTTCCCTCTCCGAAAGTCTGAAAAATGATGGAAAAATGACTAAGTCCAAAAAAAAAATTTTTTAACTTTTTTCAATTTTACCCCTGTGGAATATACATTCTACCCACACACATTTGGATCTTTCCTGGGGTACCCTCACACATATTATTCCCTCATTTAATGGATATTTTCACCAAAAAGCGAAGTTTTCAAAAAGTCAGAAAATTGGCTGAAAACGACTTAATATCAAGGACTCATCGGGAGAATCACTCTGGAACTGAAATCAGAATACTCACTGACATTTTCCACTCTCCGAAAGTCTGAAAAATGATGGAAAAATGACTAAATCCAAAAAACATTTTTTTCAGCTTTTTTCAATTTTACCCCCATGGGATATATATTCTACCCACACACATTTGGAACTCTCCTGGGGTACCCTCACACATATTATTCCCTCATTTAATGGATATTTTCACCAAAAAGTGAAGTTTTCAAAAAGTCAGAAAATTGGATGAAATCGACTTAATATCAAGGACTCATCGGGCGAATCGCTCTGGAACTGAAATCGGAATGCTCACTGACATTTTTCCCTCTTCGAAAGTCTGAAAAATGATGGAAAAATGAGTAAGTCCAAAAAAATTTTTTTTAAACTTTTTTCAATTTTACCCCCATGGGATATATATTCTACCCACACACATTTGGAACTCTCCTGGGGTACCCTCACACATATTATTCCCTCATTTAATGGATATTTTCACCAAAAAGTGAAATTTTCAAAAAGTCAAAATTGGCTATAAACGACTTAATATCAAGGACTCATCGTGCGAATCACTCTGGAACTGAAATCGGAATGCTCACTGACATTTTCCCCTCTCCGAAAGTCTGAAAAATGATGGAAAAATTACTAAGTCCAAAAAACTTTTTTTTAACTTTTTTCAATTTTACCCCCGTGGGATATATATTCTACCCACACACATTTGGAACTCTCCTGGGGTAACCTCGCACATATTATTCCCTCATTTAATGGATATTTTCACCAAAAAGTGAAGTTTTCAAAAAGTCAGAAAATTGGCTGAAAACGACTAAATATCAAGGACTCATCGGGCGAATCGCTCTGGAACTGAAATCGGAATACTCACTGACATTTTCCCCTCTCCGAAAGTCTGAAAAATTATGGAAAAATGACTAAGTCCAAAAAAATTTATTTTAAACGTTTTTCAATTTTACCCCCATGGGATATATATTCTACCCACACACATTTGGAACTCTCCTGGGGTACCCTCACACATATTATTCCCTCATTTAATGGATATTTTCACCAAAAAGTGAAGTTTTCAAAAAGTCAGAAAATTGGCTGAAAACGACTTAATATCAAGGACTCATCGGGCGAATCACTCTGGAACTGAAATCAGAATACTCACTGACATTTTCCCCTCTCCAAAAGTCTGAAAAATGATGGAAAAATGACTAAATCCAAAAAACATTTTTTTCAGCTTTTTTCAATTTTACCCCCGTGGGATATATATTCTACCCACACACATTTGGAACTCTCCTGGGGTACCCTCGCATACATTATTCCCTCATTTAATGGATATTTTCACCAAAAAGTGAAGTTTTCAAAAAGTCAGAAAATTGGCTGAAAACGACTTAATATCAAGGACTCATCGTGCGAATCACTCTGGAACTGAAATCGGAATGCTCACTGACATTTTCCCCTCTCCAAAGTCTGAAAAATGATGGAAAAATGACTAAGTCCAAAAAACATTTTTTTCAGCTTTTTTCAATTTTACACCCGTGGGATATATATTCTACCCACACACATGTGGAACGCTAGTGGGGTACCCTCGCACATATTATTCCCTCATTTAATGGATATTTTCACCAAAAAGTGAAGTTTTCAAAAAGTCAGAAAATTGGCTGAAAACGACTTAATATCAAGGACTCATCGTGCGAATCACTCTGGAACTGAAATCGGAATGCTCACTGACATTTTCCCCTCTCCAAAACTCTGAAAAATGATGGAAAAATGACTAAGTCCAAAAAACATTTTTTTCAGCTTTTTTCAATTTTACCCCCGTGGGATATATATTCTACCCACACACATTTGGAACTCTCCTGGGGTACCCTCGCACATATTATTCCCTCATTTAATGGATATTTTCACCAAAAAGTGAAGTTTTCAAAAAGTCAGAAAATTGGCTGAAAACGACTAAATATCAAGGACTCATCGGGCGAATCGCTCTGGAACTGAAATCGGAATACTCACTGACATTTTCCCCTCTCCGAAAGTCTGAAAAATGATGGAAAAATGACTAAGTCCAAAAAACTTTTTTTTAACTTTTTTCAATTTTACCCCCGTGGGATATATATTCTACCCACACACATTTGGAACTCTCCTGGGGTAACCTCGCACATATTATTCCCTCATTTAATGGATATTTTCACCAAAAAGTGAAGTTTTCAAAAAGTCAGAAAATTGGCTGAAAACGACTAAATATCAAGGACTCATCGGGCGAATCACTCTGGAACTGAAATCGGAATACTCACTGACATTTTCCCCTCTCCGAAAGTCTGAAAAATGATGGAAAAATGATTAAGTCCAAAAAACTTTTTTTCAACTTTTTTCAATTTTACCCCCGTGGGATATATATTCTACCCACACACATTTGGAACTCTCCTGGGGTACCCTCGCACATATTATTCCCTCATTTAATGGATATTGTCACCAAAAAGTGAAGTTTTCAAAAAGTCAGAAAATTGGCTGAAAACGACTTAATATCAAGGACTCATCGTGCGAATCACTCTGGAACTGAAATCGGAATGCTCACTGACATTTTCCCCTCTACAAAACTTTGAAAAATGATGGAAAAATGACTAAGTCCAAAAAACATTTTTTTCAGCTTTTTTCAATTTTACCCCCGTGGGATATATATTCTACCCACACACATTTGGAACTCTCCTGGGGTACCCTCGCACATATTATTCCCTCATTTAATGGATATTTTCACCAAAAAGTGAAGTTTTCAAAAAGTCAGAAAATTGGCTGAAAACGACTAAATATCAAGGACTCATCGGGCGAATCGCTCTGGAACTGAAATCGGAATACTCACTGACATTTTCCCCTCTCCGAAAGTCTGAAAAATGATGGAAAAATGATTAAGTCCAAAAAACTTTTTTTCAACTTTTTTCAATTTTACCCCCGTGGGATATATATTCTACCCACACACATTTGGAACTCTCCTGGGGTACCCTCGCACATATTATTCCCTCATTTAATGGATATTTTCACCAAAAAGTGAAGTTTTCAAAAAGTCAGAAAATTGGCTGAAAACGACTTAATATCAAGGACTCATCGTGCGAATCACTCTGGAACTGAAATCGGAATGCTCATTGACATTTTCCCCTCTCCAAAGTCTGAAAAATGATGGAAAAATTACTAAGTCCAAAAAACATTTTTTTCAGCTTTTTTCAATTTTACACCCGAGGGATATATATTCTACCCACACACATATGGAACTCTCCTGGGGTACCCTCGCACATATTATTCCCTCATTTAATGGATATTTTCACCAAAAAGTGAAGTTTTCAAAAAGTCAGAAAATTGGCTGAAAACGACTTAATATCAAGGACGCATCGTGCGAAATACTCTGGAACTGAAATCGGAATGCTCAGTGACATTTTCCCCTCTCCAAAAGTCTGAAAAATGATGGAAAAATTAGTAAGTCCAAAAAAATTTTTTTTAAACTTTTTTCAATTTTACCCCCATGGGATATATATTCTACCCACACACATTTGGAACTCTCCTGGGGTACCCTCACACATATTATTCCCTCATTTAATGGATATTTTCACCAAAAAGTGAAGTTTTCAAAAAGTCAAAATTGGCAATAAACGACTTAATATCAAGGACTCATCGTGCGAATCACTCTGGAACTGAAATCGGAATGCTCACTGACATTTTTCCCTCTTCGAAAGTCTGAAAAATGATGGAAAAATGAGTAAGTCCAAAAAAATTTTTTTTAAACTTTTTTCAATTTTACCCCCATGGGATAAATATTCTACCCACACACATTTGGAACTCTCCTGGGGTACCCTCACACATATTATTCCCTCATTTAATGGATATTTTCACCAAAAAGTGAAGTTTTCAAAAAGTCAAAATTGGCTATAAACGACTTAATATCAAGGACTCATCGGGCGAATCGCTCTGGAACTGAAATCGGAATGCTCACTGACATTTTCCCCCCTTCGAAAGTCTGAAAAATGATGGAAAAATGACTAAGTCCAAAAAAAATTTTTTAAAACTTTTTTCAATTTTACCCCCGTGGGATATATATTCTACCCAAACACATTTGGAACTCTCCTGGGGAACCCTCGCATATATTATTCCCTCATTTAATGGATATTTTCACCAAAAAGTGAAGTTTTCAAAAAGTCAGAAAATTGGCTGAAAACGACTTAATATCAAGGACTCATCGTGCGAATCACTCTGAAACTGAAATCGGAATGCTCACTGACATTTTCCCCTCTCCGAAAGTCTGAAAAATGATGGAAAAATGACTAAGTCCAAACAACTTTTTTTCAACTTTTTTCAATTTTACCCCCGTGGGATATATATTCTACTCAAACACATTTGGAACTCTCCTGGGGTACCCTCGCACATATTATTCCCTCATTTAATGGATATTTTCACCAAAAAGTGAAGTTTTCAAAAAGTCAGAAAATTGGCTGAAAACGACTTAATATCAAGGACACATCGTGCGAAATACTCTGGAACTGAAATCGGAATGCTCAGTGACATTTTCCCCTCTCCAAAAGTCTGAAAAATGATGGAAAAATGACTAAGTCCAAAAAAAATTTTTTTCAACTTTTTTCAATTTTACCCCCATGGGATATATATTCTACCCACACACATTTGGAACTCTCCTGGGGTACCCTCACACATATTATTCCCTCATTTAATGGATATTTTCACCAAAAAGTGAAGTTTTCAAAAAGTCAAAATTGGCTATAAACGACTTAATATCAAGGACTCATCGTGCGAATCGCTCTGGAACTGAAATCGGAATGCTCACTGACATTTTTCCCTCTTCGAAAGTCTGAAAAATGATGGAAAAATGAGTAAGTCCAAAAAAATTTTTTTTAAACTTTTTTCAATTTTACCCCCATGGGATATATATTCTACCCACACACATTTGGAATTCTCCTGGGGTACCCTCACACATATTATTCCCTCATTTAATGGATATTTTCACCAAAAAGTGAAGTTTTCAAAAAGTCAGAAAATTGGCTGAAAACGACTTAATATCAAGGACGCATCGTGCGAAATACTCTGGAACTGAAATCGGAATGCTCACTGACATTTTCCCCCCTTCGAAAGTCTGAAAAATGATGGAAAAATGACTAAGTCCAAAAAAAATTTTTTTAAACTTTTTTCAATTTTACCCCCGTGGGATATATATTCTACCCACACACATTTGGAACTCTCCTGGGGTAACCTCACACATATTATTCCCTCATTTAATGGATATTTTCACCAAAAAGTGAAGTTTTCAAAAAGTCAGAAAATTGGCTGAAAACGACTTAATATCAAGGACTCATCGGGCGAATCACTCTGGAACTGAAATCGGAATACTCACTGACATTTTCCCCTCTCCGAAAGTCTGAAAAATGATGGAAAAATGACTAAGTCCAAAAAATTTTTTTTTTTACTTTTTTCAATTTTACCCCTGTGGGATATACATTCTACCCACACACATTTGGATCTCTCCTGGGGTACCCTCACACATATTATTCCCTCATTTAATGTATATTTTCACTAAAAAGTGAAGTTTTCAAAAAGTCAGAAAATTGTCTGAAAACGACTTAATATCAAGGACTCGTCGGGCGAATCACTCTGGAACTGAAATCGGAATACTCACTGACATTTTCCCCTCTTCGAAAGACTGAAAAATGATGGAAAAATGACTAAGTCCAAAAAACATTTTTTCAACTTTTTTCAATTTTACCCCCGTGGGATATATATTCTACCCACACACATTTGGAACTCTCCTGGGGTACCCTCGCATATATTATTCCCTCATTTAATGGATATTTTCACCAAAAAGTGAAGTTTTCAAAAAGTCAGAAAATTGTCTGAAAACGACTTAATATCAAGGACTCATCATGCGAAATACTCTGGAACTGAAATCGGAATGCTCACTGACATTTTTCCCTCCCCGAAAGTCTGAAAAATGATGGAAAAATGACTAAGTCCCATAAAAATTTTTTTAGACTTTTTTCAATTTTACCCCCATGGGATATATATGCTACCCACACACATTTGGATCTCTCCTGGGGTACCCTCACACATATTATTCCCTCATTTAATGGATATTTTCACCAAAAAGTGAAGTTTTCAAAAAGTCAAAATTGGCTATAAACGACTTAATATCAAGGACTCA
This sequence comes from Phyllobates terribilis, assembly GCF_046119375.1. Classification (NCBI taxonomy): domain Eukaryota; kingdom Metazoa; phylum Chordata; class Amphibia; order Anura; family Dendrobatidae; genus Phyllobates; species Phyllobates terribilis. The sequence continues at coordinate 4,547,241 of NW_027362873.1, read as the reverse complement.
TCGGGCGAATCGCTCTGGAACTGAAATCGGAATGCTCACTGACATTTTTCCCTCTTCGAAAGTCTGAAAAATGATGGAAAAATGAGTAAGTCCAAAAAAATTTTTTTTAAACTTTTTTCAATTTTACCCCCATGGGATATATATTCTACCCACACACATTTGGAACTCTCCTGGGGTACCCTCACACATATTATTCCCTCAATTAATGGATATTTTCACCAAAAAGTGAAGTTTTCAAACAGTCAGAAAATTGGCTGAAAACGACTTAATATCAAGGACTCATCGTGCGAATCACTCTGGAACTGAAATCGGAATGCTCACTGACATTTTCCCCTCTCCAAAAGTCTGAAAAATGATGGAAAAATGACTAAGTCCAAAAAACATTTTTTTCAGCTTTTTTCAATTTTACCCCCGTGGGATATATATTCTACCCACACACATTTGGAACTCTCCTGGAGTACCCTCGCATATATTATTCCCTCATTTAATGGATATTTTCACCAAAAAGTGAAGTTTTCAAAAAGTCAGAAAATTGGCTGAAAACGACTTAATATCAAGGACTCATCATGCGAAATACTCTGGAACTGAAATCGGAATGCTCACTGACATTTTTCCCTCCCCGAAAGTCTGAAAAATGATGGAAAAATGACTAAGTCCCAAAAAAATTTTTTTAGACTTTTTTCAATTTTACCCCCATGGGATATATATTCTACCCACACACATTTGGATCTCTCCTGGGGTACCCTCACACATATTATTCCCTCATTTAATGGATATTTTCACCAAAAAGTGAAGTTTTCAAAAAGTCAAAATTGGCTATAAAAGACTTAATATCAAGGACTCATCGGGCGAATCACTCTGGAACTGAAATTGGAATGCTCACTGACATTTTCCCCTCTCCGAAAGTCTGAAAAATGATGGAAAAATGACTAAGTCCAAAAACATTTTTTTTGAACTTTTTTCAATTTTACCCCTGTGGGATATACATTCTACCCACACACATTTGGATCTTTCCTGGGGTACCCTCACACATATTATTCCCTCATTTAATGGATATTTTCACCAAAAAGTGTAGTTTTCAAAAAGTCAGAAAATTGGCTGAAAACGACTTAATATCAAGGACTCATCTGGCGAATCACTCTGGAACTGAAATCGGAATGCTCACTGCCATTTTCCCCTCTCCGAAAGTCTGAAAAATGATGGAAAAATGACTAAGTCCAAAAAACATTTTTTTCAGCTTTTTTCAATTTTACCCCCGTGGGATATATATTCTTCCCACACACATTTGGAACTCTCCTGGGGTACCCTCGCACATATTATTCCCTCATTTAATGGATATTTTCACCAAAAAGTGAAGTTTTCAAAAAGTCAAAATTGGCTATAAACGACTTAATATAAAGGACTCATCGGGTGAATCGCTCTAGAACTGAAATCGGAATGATCACTGACATTTTTCCCTCTTCGAAAGTCTGAAAAATGATGGAAAAATGACTAAGTCCAAAAAAATTTTTTTTACACTTTTTTCAATTTTACCCCCATGGGATATATATTCTACCCACACACATTTGGAACTCTCCTGGGGTACCCTCACACATATTATTCCCTCATTTAATGGATATTTTCACCAAAAAGTGAAGTTTTCAAAAAGTCAGGAAATTGGCTGAAAACGACTTAATATCAAGGACTCATCAGGCGAATCGCTCTGGAACTGAAATCGGAATACTCACTGACATTTTCCCTTCTCCGAAAGTCTGAAAAATGATGGAAAAATGACTAAGTCCAAAAAACATTTTTTTCAACTTTTTTCAATTTTACCCCCGTGGGATATATATTCTACCCACACACATTTGGAACTCTCCTGGGGTACCCTCGCATATATTATTCCCTCATTTAATGGATATTTTCACCAAAAAGTGAAGTTTTCAAAAAGTCAGAAAATTGGCTGAAAGCGACTTAATATCAAGGACACATCGTGCGAATCACTCTGGAACTGAAATCGGAATGCTCACTGACATTTTCCCCTCTCCGAAAGTTTGAAAAATGATGGAAAAATGACTAAGTCCAAAAACATTTTTTTTGAACTTTTTTCAATTTTACCCCTGTGGGATATACATTCTACCCACACACATTTGGGTCTTTCCTGGGGTACCCTCACACATATTATTCCCTCATTTAATGGATATTTTCACCAAAAAGTGAAGTTTTCAAAAAGTCAGAAAATTGGCTGAAAACGACTTAATATCAAGGACTCATCGGGCGAATCACTCTGGAACTGAAATCGGAATGCTCACTGACATTTTCCCCTCTCCGAAAGCCTGAAAAATGATGGAAAAATGACTAAGTGCAAAAAAAATTTTTTTTAACTTTTTTCAATTTTACCCCCGTGGATTATATATTCTACCCACACACATTTGGAAATCTCCTGGCGTACCCTCGCACATATTATTCCGTCATTTAATGGATATTTTCACCAAAAAGTGAAGTTTTCAAAAAGTCAGAAAATTAGTTGAAAACGACTTAATATCAAGGACTCATCGGGGCAAATCGCTCTGGAACTGAAATCGGAATGCTCACTGACATTTTCCCCTCTCCGAAAGTCTGAAAAATGATGGAAAAATGACTAAGTCCAAAAACATTTTTTTTGAACTTTTTTCAATTTTACCCCTGTGGGATATACATTCTACCCACACACATTTGGATCTTTCCTGGGGTACCCTCACACATATTATTCCCTCATTTAATGGATATTTTCACCAAAAAGTGTAGTTTTCAAAAAGTCAGAAAATTGGCTGAAAACGACTTAATATCAAGGACTCATCTGGCGAATCACTCTGGAACTGAAATCGGAATGCTCACTGCCATTTTCCCCTCTCCGAAAGTCTGAAAAATGATGGAAAAATGACTAAGTCCAAAAAACATTTTTTTCAGCTTTTTTCAATTTTACCCCCGTGGGATATATATTCTTCCCACACACATTTGGAACTCTCCTGGGGTACCCTCGCACATATTATTCCCTCATTTAATGGATATTTTCACCAAAAAGTGAAGTTTTCAAAAAGTCAAAATTGGCTATAAACGACTTAATATAAAGGACTCATCGGGTGAATCGCTCTAGAACTGAAATCGGAATGATCACTGACATTTTTCCCTCTTCGAAAGTCTGAAAAATGATGGAAAAATGACTAAGTCCAAAAAAATTTTTTTTACACTTTTTTCAATTTTACCCCCATGGGATATATATTCTACCCACACACATTTGGAACTCTCCTGGGGTACCCTCACACATATTATTCCCTCATTTAATGGATATTTTCACCAAAAAGTGAAGTTTTCAAAAAGTCAGGAAATTGGCTGAAAACGACTTAATATCAAGGACTCATCAGGCGAATCGCTCTGGAACTGAAATCGGAATACTCACTGACATTTTCCCTTCTCCGAAAGTCTGAAAAATGATGGAAAAATGACTAAGTCCAAAAAACATTTTTTTCAACTTTTTTCAATTTTACCCCCGTGGGATATATATTCTACCCACACACATTTGGAACTCTCCTGGGGTACCCTCGCATATATTATTCCCTCATTTAATGGATATTTTCACCAAAAAGTGAAGTTTTCAAAAAGTCAGAAAATTGGCTGAAAGCGACTTAATATCAAGGACACATCGTGCGAATCACTCTGGAACTGAAATCGGAATGCTCACTGACATTTTCCCCTCTCCGAAAGTTTGAAAAATGATGGAAAAATGACTAAGTCCAAAAACATTTTTTTTGAACTTTTTTCAATTTTACCCCTGTGGGATATACATTCTACCCACACACATTTGGGTCTTTCCTGGGGTACCCTCACACATATTATTCCCTCATTTAATGGATATTTTCACCAAAAAGTGAAGTTTTCAAAAAGTCAGAAAATTGGCTGAAAACGACTTAATATCAAGGACTCATCGGGCGAATCACTCTGGAACTGAAATCGGAATGCTCACTGACATTTTCCCCTCTCCGAAAGCCTGAAAAATGATGGAAAAATGACTAAGTGCAAAAAAAATTTTTTTTAACTTTTTTCAATTTTACCCCCGTGGATTATATATTCTACCCACACACATTTGGAAATCTCCTGGCGTACCCTCGCACATATTATTCCGTCATTTAATGGATATTTTCACCAAAAAGTGAAGTTTTCAAAAAGTCAGAAAATTAGTTGAAAACGACTTAATATCAAGGACTCATCGGGGCAAATCGCTCTGGAACTGAAATCGGAATGCTCACTGACATTTTCCCCTCTCCGAAAGTCTGAAAAATGATGGAAAAATGACTAAGTCCAAAAAACATTTTTTTCAACTTTTTTCAATTTTACCCCCGTGGGATATATATTCTACCCACACACATTTGGAACTCTCCTGGGGTACCCTCGCACATATTATTCCCTCATTTAATGGATATTTTTACCAAAAAGTGAAGTTTTCAAAAAGTCAGAAAATTGGCTGAAAACGACTTAATATCAAGGACTCATCGGGCGAATCACTCTGGAACTGAAATCGGAATACTCACTGACATTTTCCCCTCTCCGAAAGTCTGAAAAATGCTGGAAAAATGACTAAGTCCCAAAAAAATTTTTTTCAACTTTTTTCAATTTTACCCCTGTGGGATATACATTCTACCCACACACATTTGGATTTCTCCTGGGGTACCCTCACACATATTATTTCCTCATTTATTGGATATTTTCACCAAAAAGTGAAGTTTTCAAAAAGTCAGAAAATTGGCTGAAAACGACTTAATATCAAGGACTCATCGCGCGAATCACTCTGGAACTGAAATCGGAATGCTCACTGACATTTTCCCCTCTCCAAAAGTCTGAAAAATGATGGAAAAATGACTAAGTCCAAAAAAAATTTTTTTAAAACTTTTTTCAATTTTACCCCCATGGGATATATATTCTACCCACACACATTTGGAACTCTCCTGGGGTACCCTCACACATATTATTCCCTAATTTAATGGATATTTTCACCAAAAAGTGAAGTTTTCAAAAATTCAAAATTGGCTATAAACGACTTAATATCAAGGACTCATCGGGCGAATCACTCTGGAACTGAAATTGGAATGTTCACTGACATTTTTCCCTCTCCGAAAGTCTGAAAAATGATGGAAAAATGACTAAGTCCAAAAAAATTTTTTTTAAACTTTTTTCAATTTTACCCCCATGGGATATATATTCTACCCACACACATTTGGAACTCTCCTGGGGTACCCTCACACTTATTATTCCCTCATTTAATGGATATTTTCACCAAAAAGTGAAGTTTCAAAAAGTCAGAAAATTGGCTGAAAACGACTTAATATCAAGGACTCATCGGGTGAATCGCTCTGGAACTGAAATCGGAATGCTCACTGACATTTTCCCCTCTCCGAAAGTCTGAAAAATGATGGAAAAATGACTAAGTCCAAAAAACATTTTTTTCAACTTTTTTCAATTTTACCCCCGTGGGATATATATTCTACCCACACACATTTGGAACTCTCCTGGGGTACCCTCACATATATTATGCCCTCATTTAATGGATATTTTCACCAAAAAGTGAAGTTTTCAAAAAGTCAGAAAATTGTCTGAAAGCGACTTAATATTAAGGACACATCGTGCGAATCACTCTGGAACTGAAATCGGAATGCTCACTGACATTTTCCCCTCTCCGAAAGTTTGAAAAATGATGGAAAAATGACTAAGTCCAAAAACATTTTTTTTGAACTTTTTTCAATTTTACCCCTGTGGGATATACATTCTACCCACACACATTTGGGTCTTTCCTGGGGTACCCTCACACATATTATTCCCTCATTTAATGGATATTTTCACCAAAAAGTGAAGTTTTCAAAAAGTCAGAAAATTGGCTGAAAACGACTTAATATCAAGGACTCATCGGGCGAATTACTCTGGAACGGAAATCGGAATGCTCACTGACATTTTCCCATCTCCGAAAGCCTGAAAAATGATGGAAAAATGATTAAGTGCAAAAAAAATTTTTTTTTACTTTTTTCAATTTTACCCCTGTGGGATACACATTCTACCCACACACATTTGAATCTCTCCTGGGGTACCCTCACACATATTATTCCCTCATTTAATGGATATTTTCACCAAAAAGTGAAGTTTTCAAAAAGTCAGAAAATTGGCTGAAAACGACTTAATATCAAGGACTCATCGGGCGAATCACTCTGGAACTGAAATCAAAATGCTCACTGACATTTTCCCCTCTCCGAAAGTCTGAAAAATGATGGAAAAATGACTAAGTCCAAAAAACATTTTTTTCAACTTTTTTCAATTTTACCCCCATGGGATATATATTCTACCCACACACATTTGGAACTCTCCTGGGGTACCCTAACACATATTATTCCCTCATTTAATGGATATTTTCACCAAAAAGTGAAGTTTTCAAAAAGACAGAAAATTGGCTGAAAACGACTTAATATCAAAGACTGATCGGGCGAATCGCTCTGGAACTGAAATCGGAATGCTCACTGACATTTTTCCCTCTCCGAAAGTCTGAAAAATGATGGAAAAATGACTAAGTCCAAAAAACATTTTTTTCAACTTTTTTCAATTTTACCCCCGTGGATTATATATTCTACCCACACACATTTGGAAATCTCCTGGCGTACCCTCGCACATATTATTCCCTCATTTAATGGATATTTTCACCAAAAAGTGAAGTTTTCAAAAAGTCAGAAAATTAGTTGAAAACGACTTAATATCAAGGACTCATCGGGGCAAATCGCTCTGGAACTGAAATCGGAATGCTCACTGACATTTTCCCCTCTCCGAAAGTCTGAAAAATGATGGAAAAATGACTAAGTCCAAAAAACATTTTTTTCAACTTTTTTCAATTTTACCCCCGTGGGATATATATTCTACCCACACACATTTGGAACTCTCCTGGGGTACCCTCACACATATTATTTCCTCATTTAATGGATATTTTCACCAAAAAGTGAAGTTTTCAAAAAGTCAGAAAATTGGCTGAAAACGAATTAATATCAAGGACACATCGCGCGAATCACTCTGGAACTGAAATCGGAATGCTCACTGACATTTTCCCCTCTCCAAAAGTCTGAAAAATGATGGAAAAATGACTAAGTCCAAAAAAAATTTTTTTAAAACTTTTTTCAATTTTACCCCCATGGGATATATATTCTACCCACACACATTTGGAACTCTCCTGGGGTACCCTCACACATATTATTCCCTAATTTAATGGATATTTTCACCAAAAAGTGAAGTTTTCAAAAATTCAAAATTGGCTATAAACGACTTAATATCAAGGACTCATCGGGCGAATCACTCTGGAACTGAAATTGGAATGTTCACTGACATTTTTCCCTCTCCGAAAGTCTGAAAAATGATGGAAAAATGACTAAGTCCAAAAAAATTTTTTTTAAACTTTTTTCAATTTTACCCCCATGGGATATATATTCTACCCACACACATTTGGAACTCTCCTGGGGTACCCTCACACTTATTATTCCCTCATTTAATGGATATTTTCACCAAAAAGTGAAGTTTCAAAAAGTCAGAAAATTGGCTGAAAACGACTTAATATCAAGGACTCATCGGGTGAATCGCTCTGGAACTGAAATCGGAATGCTCACTGACATTTTCCCCTCTCCGAAAGTCTGAAAAATGATGGAAAAATGACTAAGTCCAAAAAACATTTTTTTCAACTTTTTTCAATTTTACCCCCGTGGGATATATATTCTACCCACACACATTTGGAACTCTCCTGGGGTACCCTCACATATATTATGCCCTCATTTAATGGATATTTTCACCAAAAAGTGAAGTTTTCAAAAAGTCAGAAAATTGTCTGAAAGCGACTTAATATTAAGGACACATCGTGCGAATCACTCTGGAACTGAAATCGGAATGCTCACTGACATTTTCCCCTCTCCGAAAGTTTGAAAAATGATGGAAAAATGACTAAGTCCAAAAACATTTTTTTTGAACTTTTTTCAATTTTACCCCTGTGGGATATACATTCTACCCACACACATTTGGGTCTTTCCTGGGGTACCCTCACACATATTATTCCCTCATTTAATGGATATTTTCACCAAAAAGTGAAGTTTTCAAAAAGTCAGAAAATTGGCTGAAAACGACTTAATATCAAGGACTCATCGGGCGAATTACTCTGGAACGGAAATCGGAATGCTCACTGACATTTTCCCATCTCCGAAAGCCTGAAAAATGATGGAAAAATGATTAAGTGCAAAAAAAATTTTTTTTTACTTTTTTCAATTTTACCCCTGTGGGATACACATTCTACCCACACACATTTGAATCTCTCCTGGGGTACCCTCACACATATTATTCCCTCATTTAATGGATATTTTCACCAAAAAGTGAAGTTTTCAAAAAGTCAGAAAATTGGCTGAAAACGACTTAATATCAAGGACTCATCGGGCGAATCACTCTGGAACTGAAATCAAAATGCTCACTGACATTTTCCCCTCTCCGAAAGTCTGAAAAATGATGGAAAAATGACTAAGTCCAAAAAACATTTTTTTCAACTTTTTTCAATTTTACCCCCATGGGATATATATTCTACCCACACACATTTGGAACTCTCCTGGGGTACCCTAACACATATTATTCCCTCATTTAATGGATATTTTCACCAAAAAGTGAAGTTTTCAAAAAGACAGAAAATTGGCTGAAAACGACTTAATATCAAAGACTGATCGGGCGAATCGCTCTGGAACTGAAATCGGAATGCTCACTGACATTTTTCCCTCTCCGAAAGTCTGAAAAATGATGGAAAAATGACTAAGTCCAAAAAACATTTTTTTCAACTTTTTTCAATTTTACCCCCGTGGATTATATATTCTACCCACACACATTTGGAAATCTCCTGGCGTACCCTCGCACATATTATTCCCTCATTTAATGGATATTTTCACCAAAAAGTGAAGTTTTCAAAAAGTCAGAAAATTAGTTGAAAACGACTTAATATCAAGGACTCATCGGGGCAAATCGCTCTGGAACTGAAATCGGAATGCTCACTGACATTTTCCCCTCTCCGAAAGTCTGAAAAATGATGGAAAAATGACTAAGTCCAAAAAACATTTTTTTCAACTTTTTTCAATTTTACCCCCGTGGGATATATATTCTACCCACACACATTTGGAACTCTCCTGGGGTACCCTCACACATATTATTTCCTCATTTAATGGATATTTTCACCAAAAAGTGAAGTTTTCAAAAAGTCAGAAAATTGGCTGAAAACGAATTAATATCAAGGACACATCGCGCGAATCACTCTGGAACTGAAATCGGAATGCTCACTGACATTTTCCCCTCTCCAAAAGTCTGAAAAATGATGGAAAAATGACTAAGTCCAAAAAAAATTTTTTTAAAACTTTTTTCAATTTTACCCCCATGGGATATATATTCTACCCACACACATTTGGAACTCTCCTGGGGTACCCTCACACATATTATTCCCTAATTTAATGGATATTTTCACCAAAAAGTGAAGTTTTCAAAAATTCAAAATTGGCTATAAACGACTTAATATCAAGGACTCATCGGGCGAATCACTCTGGAACTGAAATCGGAATGCTCACTGACATTTTTCCCTCTCCGAAAGTCTGAAAAATGATGGAAAAATGACTAAGTCCAAAAAAATTTTTTTCAAACTTTTTTCAATTTTACCCCCATGGGATATATATTCTACCCACACACATTTGGAACTCTCCTGGGGTACCCTCACACTTATTATTCCCTCATTTAATGGATATTTTCACCAAAAAGTGAAGTTTCAAAAAGTCAGAAAATTGGCTGAAAACGACTTAATATCAAGGACTCATCGGGTGAATCGCTCTGGAACTGAAATCGGAATGCTCACTGACATTTTACCCTCTCCGAAAGTCTGAAAAATGATGGAAAAATGACTAAGTCCAAAAAACATTTTTTTCAACTTTTTTCAATTTTACCCCCGTGGGATATATATTCTACCCACACACATTTGGAACTCTCCTGGGGTACCCTCACATATATTATGCCCTCATTTAATGGATATTTTCACCAAAAAGTGAAGTTTTCAAAAAGTCAAAATTGGCTATAAACGACCTAATATCAAGGACTCATCGGACGAATCGCTCTGGAACTGAAATCGGAATGCTCACTGACATTTTTCCCTCTCCGAAAGTCTGAAAAATGGTGGAAAAATGACTAAGTCCAAAAAAAATTTTTTTAAAACTTTTTTCAATTTTACCCCTGTGGGATATACATTCTACCCACACACATTTGGAACTCTCCTGGGGTACCCTCACACATATTATTCCCTCATTTAATGGATATTTTCACCAAAAAGTGAAGTTTTCAAAAAGTCAGAAAATTGGCTGAAAGCGACTCAACATCAAGGACTCATCGGGTGAATCTCTCTGGAACTGAAATCGGAAAGCTCACTGACATTTTGCCCCCTTCGAAAGTCTGAAAAATGATGGAAAAATGACTAAGTCCAAAAAAAAATTTTTAAAACTTTTTTCAATTTTACCCCCGTGGGATATATATTCTACCCACACACATTTGGAACTCTCCTGGGGTAACCTCACACATATTATTCCCTCATTTAATGGATATTTTCACCAAAAAGTGAAGTTTTCAAAAAGTCAGAAAATTGGCTGAAAACGACTTAATATCAAGGACTCATCGGGCGAATCACTCTGGAACTGAAATCGGAATACTTACTGACATTTCCCCCTCTCCGAAAGTCTGAAAAATGATGGAAAAATGAGTCAGTCCAAAAAAATTTTTTTTCAACTTTTTTCAATTTTACCCCCGTGGGATATACATTCTACCCACACACATTTGGAACTCTCCTGGGGCACCCTCACACATATTATTCCCTCATTTAATGTATATTTTCACCAAAAAGTGAAGTTTTCAAAAAGTCAGAAAATTGGCTGAAAGTGACTCAACATCAAGGACTCATCGGGTGAATCACTCTGGAACTGAAATCGGAATGCTCACTGACATTTTCCCCTCTCCAAAAGTCTGAAAAATGATGGAAAAATGACTAAGTCCAAAAAAATTTTTATTTAACTTTTTTCAACTTTACCCCTGTGGGATATACATTCTACCCACACACATTTGGATCTCTCCTGGGGTACCCTCACACATATTATTCCCTCATTTAATGGATATTTTCACCAAAAAGTGAAGTTTTCAAAAAGTCAGAAAGTTGGCTGAAAATGACTTAATATCAAGGAATCATCGGGCGAATCGCTCTGGAACTGAAATCGGAACGCTCACTGACATTTTCCCCTCTCCAAAAGTCTGAAAAATGATGGAAAAATGACTAAGTCCAAAAAAAATTTTTTAAACTTTTTTCAATTTTACCCCCATGGTATATATATTCTACCCACAAACATTTGGAACTCTCCTGGGGTACCCTCACACATATTATTCCCTCATTTAATGGATATTTTCACCAAAAAGTGAAGTTTTCAAAAAGTCAGAAAATTGGCTGAAAACGACTCAACATCAAGGACTCATTGGGTGAATCTATCTGGAACTGAAATCGGAATACTCACTGACATTTTCCCCTGTTCGAAAGTCTGAAAAATGATGGAAAAATGACTAAGTCCAAAAAACATTTTTTTCAACTTTTTTCAATTTTACCCCCGTGTGATATATACCCACACACATTTGGAACTCTCCTGTGGTACCCTCACACATATTATTCCCTCATTTAATGGTTATTTTCACCAAAAAGTGAAGTTTTCAAAAAGTCAGAAAATTGGCTGAAAACGACCTAATATCAAGGACTCATCGGGCGAAACACTCTGGAACTGAAATCGGAATACTCACTGACATTTTCCCCTCTCCGAAAGTCTGAAAAATGATGGAAAAATGACTAAGTCCAAAAAACATTTTTTTCAACTTTTTTCAATTTTACCCCCGTGGGATATATGTTCTACCCACACACATTTGGAACTCTCCTGGGGTACCCTCACACATATTATTCCCTCATTTAATGGATATTTTCACCAAAAAGTGAAGTTTTCAAAAAGTCAGAAAATTGGCTGAAAACGACTTAATATCAAGGACTCATCGGGCGAAACACTCTGGAACTGAAATCGGAATACTCACTGACATTTTCCCCTCTCCGAAAGTCTGAAAAATGATGGAAAAATGACTAAGTCCAAAAAACATTTTTTTCAACTTTTTTCAATTTTACCCCCGTGGGATATATGTTCTACCCACACACATTTGGAACTCTCCTGGGGTACCCTCACACATATTATTCCCTCATTTAATGGATATTTTCACCAAAAAGTGAAGTTTTCAAAAAGTCAGAAAATTGGCTGAAAACGACCTAATATCAAGGACTCATCGGGCGAAACACTCTGGAACTGAAATCAGAATACTCACTGACATTTTCCCCTCTCCGAAAGTCTGAAAAATGATGGAAAAATGACTAAGTCCAAAAAGATTTTTATTTAACTTTTTTCAATTTTACCCCTGTGGGATATATGTTCTACCCACACACATTTGGAACTCTCCTGGGGTACCCTCACACATATTATTCCCTCATTTAATGGATATTTTCACCAAAAAGTGAAGTTTTCAAAAAGTCAGAAAATTAGCTGAAAACAACTTAATATCAAGGACTCATCGGGCGAATCGCTCTGGAACTGAAATCGGAATGCTCACTGACATTTTCCCCTCTCCAAAAGTCTGAAAAATGATGGAACAATGACTAAGTCCAAAAAAATTTTTATTTAACTTTTTTCAACTTTACCCCTGTGGGATATACATTCTACCCACACACATTTGGATCTCTCCTGGGGTACCCTCACACATATTATTCCCTCATTTAATGGATATTTTCACCAAAAAGTGAAGTTTTCAAAAAGTCAGAAAGTTGGCTGAAAATGACTTAATATCAAGGACTCATCGGGCGAATCGCTCTGGAACTGAAATCGGAGCACTCACTGACATTTTCCCCTCTCCAAAAGTCTGAAAAATGATGGAAAAATGACTAAGTCCAAAAAAAATTTTTTAAACTTTTTTCAATTTTACCCCCATGGTATATATATTCTACCCACAAACATTTGGAACTCTCCTGGGGTACCCTCACACATATTAATCCCTCATTTAATGGATATTTTCACCAAAAAGTGAAGTTTTCAAAAAGTCAGAAAATTGGCTGAAAACGACTTAATATCAAGGACTCATCGGGCGAAACACTCTGGAACTGAAATCGGAATACTCACTGACATTTTCCCCTCTCCGAAAGTCTGAAAAATGATGGAAAAATGACTAAGTCCAAAAAAATATTTTTTTTTAACTTTTTTCAATTTTACCCCTGTGGGATATACATTCTACCCACACACATTTGGAACTCTCCTGGGGTACCCTCACACATATTATTCCCTCATTTAATGGATATTTTCACCAAAAAGTGAAGTTTTCAAAAAGTCAGAAAATTGGCTGAAAACGACTTAATATCAAGGACTCATCGGGCGAAACACTCTGGAACTGAAATCAGAATACTCACTGACATTTTCCCCTCTCCGAAAGTCTGAAAAATGATGGAAAAATGACTAAGTCCAAAAAGATTTTTATTTAACTTTTTTCAATTTTACCCCTGTGGGATATATGTTCTACCCACACACATTTGGAACTCTCCTGGGGTACCCTCACACATATTATTCCCTCATTTAATGGATATTTTCACCAAAAAGTGAAGTTTTCAAAAAGTCAGAAAATTAGCTGAAAACAACTTAATATCAAGGACTCATCGGGCGAATCGCTCTGGAACTGAAATCGGAGCACTCACTGACATTTTCCCCTCTCCAAAAGTCTGAAAAATGATGGAAAAATGACTAAGTCCAAAAAAAATTTTTTAAACTTTTTTCAATTTTACCCCCATGGTATATATATTCTACCCACAAACATTTGGAACTCTCCTGGGGTACCCTCACACATATTAGTCCCTCATTTAATGGATATTTTCACCAAAAAGTGAAGTTTTCAAAAAGTCAGAAAATTGGCTGAAAACGACTTAATATCAAGGACTCATCGGGCGAAACACTCTGGAACTGAAATCGGAATACTCACTGACATTTTCCCCTCTCCGAAAGTCTGAAAAATGATGGAAAAATGACTAAGTCCAAAAAAATATTTTTTTTTAACTTTTTTCAATTTTACCCCTGTGGGATATACATTCTACCCACACACATTTGGAACTCTCCTGGGGTACCCTCACACATATTATTCCCTCATTTAATGGATATTTTCACCAAAAAGTGAAGTTTTCAAAAAGTCAGAAAATTGGCTATAAACGACTCAACATCAAGGACTCATTGGGTGAATCTATCTGGAACTGAAATCGGAATACTCACTGACATTTTCCCCCCTTCGAAAGTCTGAAAAATGATGGAAAAATGACTAAGTCCAAAAAAATTTTTTTTCAACTTTTTTCAATTTTACCCCCGTGGGATATACATTCTACCCACACACATTTGGAACTCTCCTGGGGTACCCTCACACATATTATTCCCTCATTTAATGGATATTTTCACCAAAAAGTGAAGTTTTCAAAAAGTCAGAAAATTGGCTGAAAGCGACTCAACATCAAGGACTCATCGGGTGAATCTCTCTGGAACTGAAATCGGAATACTCACTGACATTTTCCCCTCTTCGAAAGTCTGAAAAATGATGGAAAAATGACTAAGTCCAAAAACATTTTTTTCAACTTTTTTCAATTTTACCCCTGTGTGATATATACCCACACACATTTGGAACTCTCCTGTGGTACCCTCACACATATTATGCCCTCATTTAATGGATATTTTCACCAAAAAGTGAAGTTTTCAAAAAGTCAGAAAATTGGCTGAAAACGACTTAATATCAAGGACTCATCGGGTGAAACACTCTGAACTGAAATCGGAATACTCACTGACATTTTCCCCTCTCCGAAAGTCTGAAAAATGATGGAAAAATGACTAAGTCCAAAAAAAAATTTTTTTTAACTTTTTTCAATTTTACCCTTGTGGGATATACATTCTACCCACACACATTTGGATCTCTCCTGGGGTACCCTCACTCATATTATTCCCTCATTTAATGGATATTTTCACCAAAAAGTGAAGTTTTCAAAAAGTCAGAAAATTGGCTGAAAACGACTTAATATCAAGGAGTCATCGGGCGAAACACTCTGGAACTGAAATCGGAATACTCACTGACATTTTCCCCTCTCCGAAAGTCTGAAAAATGATGGAAAAATGACTAAGTCCAAAAAAAAATTTTTTTTTAACTTTTTTCAATTTTACCCCTGTGGGAAATACATTCTACCCACACACATCTGGAACTCTCCTGGGGTACCCTCACACATATTATTCCCTCATTTAATGGATATTTTCACCAAAAAGTGAAGTTTTCAAAAAGTCAAAATTGGCTATAAACGACCTAATATCAAGGACTCATCGGGCGAATCGCTCTGTAACTGAAATCGGAATGCTCACTGACATTTTTCCCTCTCCGAAAGTCTGAAAAATGATGGAAAAATGACTAAGTCCAAAAAAAATTTTTTTCAACTTTTTTCAATTTTACCCCCGTGGGATATATGTTCTACCCACACACATTTGGAACTCTCCTGTGGTACCCACGCACATATTATTCCCTCATTTAATGGATATTTTCACCAAAAAGTGAAGTTTTCAAAAAGTCAGAAAATTGGCTGAAAACGACTTAATATCAAGGACTCATCGGGCGAATCACTCTGGAACTGAAATCGGAATACTCACTGACATTTTCCCCTCTTCGAAAGTCGGAAAAATGATGGAAAAATGAGTAAGTCAAAAAAAATTTTTTTTCAACTTTTTTCAATTTTACCCCCGTGGGATATATGTTCTACCCATACACATTTGGAACTCTCCTGTGGTACCCACGCACATATTATTCCCTCATTTAATTGATATTTTCACCAAAAAGTGAAGTTTTCAAAAAGTCAGAAAATTGGCTGAAAACGATTCAATATCAAGGACTCATCGGGCGAATCACTCTGGAACTGAAATCGGAATACTCACTGACATTTTTCCCTCTCCAAAAGTCTGAAAAATGATGGAAAAATGACTAAGTCCAAAAAAAATTTTTTTTTAACTTTTTTCAATTTTACCCCTGTGGGATATACATTCTACCCACACACATCTGGAACTCTCCTGGGGTACCCTCACACATATTATTCCCTCATTTAATGGATATTTTCACCAAAAAGTCAAAATTGCTATAAACGACCTAATATCAAGGACTCATCGGGCGAATCGCTCTGGAACTGAAATCGGAATGCTCACTGACATTTTTCCCTCTCCGAAAGTCTGAAAAATGATGGAAAAATGACTAAGTCCAAAAAAATTTTTATTTAACTTTTTTCAACTTTACCCCTGTGGGATATACATTCTACCCACACACATTTGGATCTCTCCTGGGGTACCCTCACACATATTATTCCCTCATTTAATGGATATTTTCACCAAAAAGTGAAGTTTTCAAAAAGTCAGAAAGTTGGCTGAAAATGACTTAATATCAAGGACTCATCGGGCGAATCGCTCTGGAACTGAAATCGGAGCACTCACTGACATTTTCCCCTCTCCAAAAGTCTGAAAAATGATGGAAAAATGACTAAGTCCAAAAAAAATTTTTTAAACTTTTTTCAATTTTACCCCCATGGTATATATATTCTACCCACAAACATTTGGAACTCTCCTGGGGTACCCTCACACATATTAGTCCCTCATTTAATGGATATTTTCACCAAAAAGTGAAGTTTTCAAAAAGTCAGAAAATTGGCTGAAAACGACTTAATATCAAGGACTCATCGGGCGAAACACTCTGGAACTGAAATCGGAATACTCACTGACATTTTCCCCTCTCCGAAAGTCTGAAAAATGATGGAAAAATGACTAAGTCCAAAAAAATATTTTTTTTTAACTTTTTTCAATTTTACCCCTGTGGGATATACATTCTACCCACACACATTTGGAACTCTCCTGGGGTACCCTCACACATATTATTCCCTCATTTAATGGATATTTTCACCAAAAAGTGAAGTTTTCAAAAAGTCAGAAAATTGGCTATAAACGACTCAACATCAAGGACTCATTGGGTGAATCTATCTGGAACTGAAATCGGAATACTCACTGACATTTTCCCCCCTTCGAAAGTCTGAAAAATGATGGAAAAATGACTAAGTCCAAAAAAATTTTTTTTCAACTTTTTTCAATTTTACCCCCGTGGGATATACATTCTACCCACACACATTTGGAACTCTCCTGGGGTACCCTCACACATATTATTCCCTCATTTAATGGATATTTTCACCAAAAAGTGAAGTTTTCAAAAAGTCAGAAAATTGGCTGAAAGCGACTCAACATCAAGGACTCATCGGGTGAATCTCTCTGGAACTGAAATCGGAATACTCACTGACATTTTCCCCTCTTCGAAAGTCTGAAAAATGATGGAAAAATGACTAAGTCCAAAAACATTTTTTTCAACTTTTTTCAATTTTACCCCTGTGTGATATATACCCACACACATTTGGAACTCTCCTGTGGTACCCTCACACATATTATGCCCTCATTTAATGGATATTTTCACCAAAAAGTGAAGTTTTCAAAAAGTCAGAAAATTGGCTGAAAACGACTTAATATCAAGGACTCATCGGGTGAAACACTCTGAACTGAAATCGGAATACTCACTGACATTTTCCCCTCTCCGAAAGTCTGAAAAATGATGGAAAAATGACTAAGTCCAAAAAAAAATTTTTTTTAACTTTTTTCAATTTTACCCTTGTGGGATATACATTCTACCCACACACATTTGGATCTCTCCTGGGGTACCCTCACTCATATTATTCCCTCATTTAATGGATATTTTCACCAAAAAGTGAAGTTTTCAAAAAGTCAGAAAATTGGCTGAAAACGACTTAATATCAAGGAGTCATCGGGCGAAACACTCTGGAACTGAAATCGGAATACTCACTGACATTTTCCCCTCTCCGAAAGTCTGAAAAATGATGGAAAAATGACTAAGTCCAAAAAAAAATTTTTTTTTAACTTTTTTCAATTTTACCCCTGTGGGAAATACATTCTACCCACACACATCTGGAACTCTCCTGGGGTACCCTCACACATATTATTCCCTCATTTAATGGATATTTTCACCAAAAAGTGAAGTTTTCAAAAAGTCAAAATTGGCTATAAACGACCTAATATCAAGGACTCATCGGGCGAATCGCTCTGTAACTGAAATCGGAATGCTCACTGACATTTTTCCCTCTCCGAAAGTCTGAAAAATGATGGAAAAATGACTAAGTCCAAAAAAAATTTTTTTCAACTTTTTTCAATTTTACCCCCGTGGGATATATGTTCTACCCACACACATTTGGAACTCTCCTGTGGTACCCACGCACATATTGTTCCCTCATTTAATGGATATTTTCACCAAAAAGTGAAGTTTTCAAAAAGTCAGAAAATTGGCTGAAAACGACTTAATATCAAGGACTCATCGGGCGAATCACTCTGGAACTGAAATCGGAATACTCACTGACATTTTCCCCTCTTCGAAAGTCGGAAAAATGATTCAAAAATGAGTAAGTCAAAAAAAAATTTTTTTCAACTTTTTTCAATTTTACCCCCGTGGGATATATGTTCTACCCATACACATTTGGAACTCTCCTGTGGTACCCACGCACATATTATTCCCTCATTTAATTGATATTTTCACCAAAAAGTGAAGTTTTCAAAAAGTCAGAAAATTGGCTGAAAACGATTCAATATCAAGGACTCATCGGGCGAATCACTCTGGAACTGAAATCGGAATACTCACTGACATTTTTCCCTCTCCAAAAGTCTGAAAAATGATGGAAAAATGACTAAGTCCAAAAAAAATTTTTTTTTAACTTTTTTCAATTTTACCCCTGTGGGATATACATTCTACCCACACACATCTGGAACTCTCCTGGGGTACCCTCACACATATTATTCCCTCATTTAATGGATATTTTCACCAAAAAGTCAAAATTGCTATAAACGACCTAATATCAAGGACTCATCGGGCGAATCGCTCTGTAACTGAAATCGGAATGCTCACTGACATTTTTCCCTCTCCGAAAGTCTGAAAAATGATGGAAAAATGACTAAGTCCAAAAAAAATTTTTTTCAACTTTTTTCAATTTTACCCCCGTGGGATATATGTTCTACCCACACACATTTGGAACTCTCCTGTGGTACCCACGCACATATTATTCCCTCATTTAATGGATATTTTCACCAAAAAGTGAAGTTTTCAAAAAGTCAGAAAATTGGCTGAAAACGACTTAATATCAAGGACTCATCGGGCGAATCACTCTGGAACTGAAATCGGAATACTCACTGACATTTTCCCCTCTTCGAAAGTCGGAAAAATGATGGAAAAATGAGTAAGTCCAAAAAAAATTTTTTTCAAGTTTTTTCACTTTTACCCCCGTGGGATATATATTCTACCCACACACATTTGGAACTCTCCTGTGGTACCCTCACACATATTATGCCCTCATTTAATTGATATTTTCACCAAAAAGTGAAGTTTTCAAAAAGTCAGAAAATTGGCTGAAAACGACTTAACATCAAGGACTCACCGGGCGAAACACTCTGGAACTGAAATCGGAATACTCACTGACATTTTCCCCTCTCCGAAAGTCTGAAAAATGATGGAAAAATGACTAAGTTCAAAAAAAAATTTTTTTTTAACTTTTTTCAATTTTACCCCTGTGGGATATACATTCTACCCACACACATTTGGATCTCTCCTGGGGTACCCTCACACATATTATGCCCTCATTTAATGGAGATTTTCACCAAAAAGTGAAGTTTTCAAAAAGTCAGAAAATTGGCTGAAAACGACTTAATATCAAGGACTCATCGGGTGAATCGCTCTGGAACTGAAATCGGAATGCTCACTGACATTTTTCCCTCTCCAAAGTCTGAAAAATGATGGAAAAATGACTAAGTCCAAAAAAATTTTTTTTCAAGTTTTTTCAATTTTACCCCCATGGGCTATATATTCTACCCACACACATTTGGAACTCTCCTGGGGTACCCTCACACATATTATTCCCTCATTTAATGGATATTTTCACCAAAAAGTGAAGTTTTCAAAAAGTCAGAAAATTGGCTGAAAACGACTTAATATCAAGGACTCATCGGGTGAATCGCTCTGGAACTGAAATCGGAATGCTCACTGACATTTTCCCCTCTCCGAAAGTCTTAAAACTGATGGAAAAATGACTAAGTCCAAAAAAAATTTTCTTTAACTTTTTTCAATTTTACCCCCATGGGATATATATTCTACCCACACACATTTGGAACTCTCCTGGGGTACCCTCACACATATTATTCCCTCATTTAATGTTCATTTTCACCAAAAAGTGAAGTTTTCAAAAAGTCAAAATTGGCTGAAAACGACTTAATATCAAGGACTCATCGGGCGAATCGCTCTGGAACTGAAATCGGAATGCTCACTGACATTTTCCCCTCTCCGAAAGTCTGAAAAATGATGGAAAAATGACTAAGTCCAAAAAAATTTTTATTTAACTTTTTTCAATTTTACCCCTGTGGGATATACATTCTACCCACACACATTTGGATCTCTCCTGGGGTACCCTCACACATATTATTCCCTCATTTAATGGATATTTTCACCAAAAAGTGAAGTTTTCAAAAAGTCAGAAAATTGGCTGAAAACGACTTAATATCAATGACTCATCGGGCGAATCACTCTGGAACTGACATCGGAATACTCACTGACATTTTCCCCTCTCCGAAAGTCTGAAAAATGATGGAAAAATGACTAAGTCCAAAAAACATTTTTTTCAACTTTTTTCAATTTTACCCCCGTGGGATATATATTCTACCCACACACATTTGGAACTCTCCTGGGGTACCCTCGCACATATTATTCCCTCATTTAATGGATATTTTCACCAAAAAGTGAAGTTTTCAAAAAGTCAGAAAATTGGCTGAAAACGACTTAATATCAAGGACTCATCGGGCAAATCACTCTGGAACTGAAATCGGAATGCTCACTGACATTTTCCCCTCTCCGAAAGTCTGAAAAATGATGGAAAAATGACTAAGTCCAAAAAGATTTTTATTTACCTTTTTTCAATTTTACCCCTGTGGGATATATATTCTACCCACACACATTTTGATCTCTCCTGGGGTACCCTCGCACATATTATTCCCTCATTTAATGGATATTTTCACCAAAAAGTGAAGTTTTCAAAAAGTCAGAAAATTGGCTGAAAACGACTTAATATCAAGGACTCATCGGGCAAATCACTCTGGAACTGAAATGGGAATGCTCACTGACATTTTCCCCTCTCCAAAAGTCTGAAAAATGATGGAAAAATGACTAAGTCCAAAAAAAATTTTTTAAACTTTTTTCAATTTTACCCCCATGGGATATATATTCTACCCACAAACATTTGGAACTCTCCTGGGGTACCCTCATACATATTATTCCCTCATTTAATGGATATTTTCACCAAAAAGTGAAGTTTTCAAAAAGTCAGAAAATTGGCTGAAAACGACTTAATATCAAGGACTCATCGGACGAAACACTCTGGAACTGAAATCGGAATACTCACTGACATTTTCCCCTCTCCGAAAGTCTGAAAAATGATGGAAAAATGACTAAGTCCAAAAAACATTTTTTTCAACTTTTTTCAATTTTACACCCGTGGGATATATGTTCTACCCACACACATTTTGAACTCTCCTGGGGTACCCTCACACATATTATTCCCTCATTTAATGGATATTTTCACCAAAAAGTGAAGTTTTCAAAAAGTCAGAAAATTGGCTGAAAACGACTTAATATCAAGGACTCATCTTGCGAATCGCTCTGGAACTGAAATTGGAATGCTCACTGACATTTTCCCCTCTTCGAAAGTCGGAAAAATGATGGAAAAATGAGTAAGTCCAAAAAAAATTTTTTTCAAGTTTTTTCAATTTTACCCCCGTGGGATATATATTCTACCCACACACATTTGGAACTCTCCTGGGGTACCCTCGCACATATTATTCCCTCATTTAATTGATATTTTCACCAAAAAGTGAAGTTTTCAAAAAGTCAGAAAATTGGCTGAAAACGACTTAACATCAAGGACTCATCGGGCGAATCACTCTGGAACTGAAATCGGAATGCTCACTGACATTTTCCCCTCTCCAAAAGTCTGAAAAATGATGGAAAAATGACTAAGTCCAAAAAGAATTTTTTAAACTTTTTTCAATTTTACCCCCATGGGATATATATTCTACCCACAAACATTTGGAACTCTCCTAGGGTACCTTCATACATATTATTCCCTCATTTAATGGATATTTTCACCAAAAAGTGAAGTTTTCAAAAAGTCAGAAAATTGGCTGAAAACGACTTAATATCAAGGACTCATCGGGCAAAACACTCTGGAACTGAAATTGGAATACTCACTGACATTTTACCCTCTCCGAAAGTCTGAAAAATGATGGAAAAATGACGAAGTCCAAAAAACATTTTTTTCAACTTTTTTCAATTTTACTCCCGTGGGATATATGTTCTACGCACAAACATTTGGAACTCTCCTGGGGTACCCTCACACATATTATTCCCTCATTTAATGGATATTTTCACCAAAAAGTGAAGTTTTCAAAAAGTCAGAAAATTGGCTGAAAACAACTTAATATCAAGGACTCATCGGGCGAATCGCTCTGGAACTGAAATCGGAATGCTCACTGACATTTTCCCCTCTCCGAAAGTCTGAAAAATGATGGAAAAATGAGTAAGTCCAAAAAAAATTTTTTTCAAGTTTTTTCAATTTTACCCCCGTGGGATATATATTCTACCCACACACATTTGGAACTCTCCTGGGGTACCCTCACACATATTATTCCCTCATTTAATGGATATTTTCACCAAAAGTGAAGTTTTCAAAAATTCAGAAAATTGGCTGAAAACGACTTAATATCAAGGAATCATCGGGCGAATCACTCTGGAACTGAAATCGGAATACTCACTGACATTTTCCCCTCTCCGAAAGTCTGAAAAATGATGGAAAAATGACTAAGTCCAAAAAAATTTTTTTTAAACTTTTTTCAATTTTACCCCCGTGGGATATACATTCTACCCACACACATTTGGAACTCTCCTGGGGTACCCTCACACATATTATTCCCTCATTTAATGGATATTTTCACCAAAAAGTGAAGTTTTCAAAAAGTCAGAAAATTGGCTGAAAACGACTTAATATCAAGGACTCATCGGGCGAATCACTCTGGAACTGAAATTGGAATTCTCACTGACATTTTCCCCTCTTCAAAAGTCGGAAAAATGATGGAAAAATGAGTAAGTCCAAAAAAAATTTTTTTCAAGTTTTTTCAATTTTACCCCCGTGGGATATATATTCTACCCACACACATTTGGAACTCTCCTGGGGTACCCTCACACATATTATTCCCTCATTTAATTGATATTTTCACCAAAAAGTGAAGTTTTCAAAAAGTCAGAAAATTGGCTGAAAACGACTTAATATCAAGGATTCATCGGGCGAATCACTCTGGAACTGACATCGGAATACTCACTGACATTTTCCCCTCTCCGAAAGTCTGAAAAATGCTGGAAAAATGACTAAGTCCAAAAAACATTTTTTTCAACTTTTTTCAATTTTACCCCCGTGGGATATATATTCTACCCACACACATTTGGAACTCTCCTGGGGTACCCTCGCACATATTATTCCCTCATTTAATGGATATTTTCACCAAAAAGTGAAGTTTTCAAAAAGTCAGAAAATTGGCTGAAAACGACTTAATATCAAGGACTCATCGGGCAAATCACTCTGGAACTGAAATCGAAATACTCACTGACATTTTCCCCTCTCCGAAAGTCTGAAAAATGATGGAAAAATGACTAAGTCCAAAAAGATTTTTATTTAACTTTTTTCAATTTTACCCCTGTGGGATATACATTCTACCCACACACATTTGGATCTCTCCTGGGGTACCCTCGCACATATTATTCCCTCATTTAATGGATATTTTCACCAAAAAGTGAAGTTTTCAAAAAGTCAGAAAATTGGCTGAAAACGACTTAATATCAAGGACTCATCGGGGAAATCACTCTGGAACTGAAATCGGAATGCTCACTGACATTTTCCCCTCTCCAAAAGTCTGAAAAATGATGGAAAAATGACTAAGTCCAAAAAAAATTTTTTAAACTTTTTTCAATTTTACCCCCATGGGATATATATTCTACCCACAAACATTTGGAACTCTCCTAGGGTACCCTCATACATATTATTCCCTCATTTAATGGATATTTTCACCAAAAAACTGAAGTTTTCAAAAAGTCAGAAAATTGGCTGAAAACGTCTTAATATCAAGGACTCATCGGGCGAAACACTCTGGAACTGAAATCGGAATACTCACTGACATTTTCCCCTCTCCGAAAGTCTGAAAAATGATGGAAAAATGACTAAGTCCAAAAAACATTTTTTTCAACTTTTTTCAATTTTACCCCCGTGGGATATATGTTCTACCCACACACATTTGGAACTCTCCTGGGGTACCCTCACACATATTATTCCCTCATTTAATGGATATTTTCACCAAAAAGTGAAGTTTTCAAAAAGTCAGAAAATTGGCTGAAAACGACTTAATATCAAGGACTCATCGGGCGAAACACTCTGGAACTGAAATCAGAATACTCACTGACATTTTCCCCTCTCCGAAAGTCTGAAAAATGATGGAAAAATGACTAAGTCCAAAAAGATTTTTATTTAACTTTTTTCAATTTTACCCCTGTGGGATATATGTTCTACCCACACACATTTGGAACTCTCCTGGGGTACCCTCACACATATTATTCCCTCATTTAATGGATATTTTCACCAAAAAGTGAAGTTTTCAAAAAGTCAGAAAATTGGCTATAAACGACTCAACATCAAGGACTCATTGGGTGAATCTATCTGGAACTGAAATCGGAATACTCACTGACATTTTCCCCCCTTCGAAAGTCTGAAAAATGATGGAAAAATGACTAAGTCCAAAAAAATTTTTTTTCAACTTTTTTCAATTTTACCCCCGTGGGATATACATTCTACCCACACACATTTGGAACTCTCCTGGGGTACCCTCACACATATTATTCCCTCATTTAATGGATATTTTCACCAAAAAGTGAAGTTTTCAAAAAGTCAGAAAATTGGCTGAAAGCGACTCAACATCAAGGACTCATCGGGTGAATCTCTCTGGAACTGAAATCGGAATACTCACTGACATTTTCCCCTCTTCGAAAGTCTGAAAAATGATGGAAAAATGACTAAGTCCAAAAAACATTTTTTTCAACTTTTTTCAATTTTACCCCTGTGTGATATATACCCACACACATTTGGAACTCTCCTGTGGTACCCTCACACATATTATGCCCTCATTTAATGGATATTTTCACCAAAAAGTGAAGTTTTCAAAAAGTCAGAAAATTGGCTGAAAACGACTTAATATCAAGGACTCATCGGGTGAAACACTCTGAACTGAAATCGGAATACTCACTGACATTTTCCCCTCTCCGAAAGTCTGAAAAATGATGGAAAAATGACTAAGTCCAAAAAACATTTTTTTCAACTTTTTTCAATTTTACCCCCGTGGGATATATATTCTACCCACACACATTTGGAACTCTCCTGGGGTACCCTCGCACATATTATTCCCTCATTTAATGGATATTTTCACCAAAAAGTGAAGTTTTCAAAAAGTCAGAAAATTGGCTGAAAACGACTTAATATCAAGGACTCATCGGGCAAATCACTCTGGAACTGAAATCGAAATACTCACTGACATTTTCCCCTCTCCGAAAGTCTGAAAAATGATGGAAAAATGACTAAGTCCAAAAAGATTTTTATTTAACTTTTTTCAATTTTACCCCTGTGGGATATACATTCTACCCACACACATTTGGATCTCTCCTGGGGTACCCTCGCACATATTATTCCCTCATTTAATGGATATTTTCACCAAAAAGTGAAGTTTTCAAAAAGTCAGAAAATTGGCTGAAAACGACTTAATATCAAGGACTCATCGGGGAAATCACTCTGGAACTGAAATCGGAATGCTCACTGACATTTTCCCCTCTCCAAAAGTCTGAAAAATGATGGAAAAATGACTAAGTCCAAAAAAAATTTTTTAAACTTTTTTCAATTTTACCCCCATGGGATATATATTCTACCCACAAACATTTGGAACTCTCCTAGGGTACCCTCATACATATTATTCCCTCATTTAATGGATATTTTCACCAAAAAACTGAAGTTTTCAAAAAGTCAGAAAATTGGCTGAAAACGACTTAATATCAAGGACTCATCGGGCGAAACACTCTGGAACTGAAATCGGAATACTCACTGACATTTTCCCCTCTCCGAAAGTCTGAAAAATGATGGAAAAATGACTAAGTCCAAAAAACATTTTTTTCAACTTTTTTCAATTTTACCCCCGTGGGATATATGTTCTACCCGCACACATTTGGAACTCTCCTGGGGTACCCTCACACATATTATTCCCTCATTTAATGGATATTTTCACCAAAAAGTGAAGTTTTCAAAAAGTCAGAAAATTGGCTGAAAACGACTTAATATCAAGGACTCATCGGGCGAAACACTCTGGAACTGAAATCAGAATACTCACTGACATTTTCCCCTCTCCGAAAGTCTGAAAAATGATGGAAAAATGACTAAGTCCAAAAAGATTTTTATTTAACTTTTTTCAATTTTACCCCTGTGGGATATATGTTCTACCCACACACATTTGGAACTCTCCTGGGGTACCCTCACACATATTATTCCCTCATTTAATGGATATTTTCACCAAAAAGTGAAGTTTTCAAAAAGTCAGAAAATTGGCTATAAACGACTCAACATCAAGGACTCATTGGGTGAATCTATCTGGAACTGAAATCGGAATACTCACTGACATTTTCCCCCCTTCGAAAGTCTGAAAAATGATGGAAAAATGACTAAGTCTAAAAAAATTTTTTTTCAACTTTTTTCAATTTTACCCCCGTGGGATATACATTCTACCCACACACATTTGGAACTCTCCTGGGGTACCCTCACACATATTATTCCCTCATTTAATGGATATTTTCACCAAAAAGTGAAGTTTTCAAAAAGTCAGAAAATTGGCTGAAAGCGACTCAACATCAAGGACTCATCGGGTGAATCTCTCTGGAACTGAAATCGGAATACTCACTGACATTTTCCCCTCTTCGAAAGTCTGAAAAATGATGGAAAAATGACTAAGTCCAAAAAACATTTTTTTCAACTTTTTTCAATTTTACCCCTGTGTGATATATACCCACACACATTTGGAACTCTCCTGTGGTACCCTCACACATATTATGCCCTCATTTAATGGATATTTTCACCAAAAAGTGAAGTTTTCAAAAAGTCAGAAAATTGGCTGAAAACGACTTAATATCAAGGACTCATCGGGTGAAACACTCTGAACTGAAATCGGAATACTCACTGACATTTTCCCCTCTCCGAAAGTCTGAAAAATGATGGAAAAATGACTAAGTCCAAAAAAAAATTTTTTTTTAACTTTTTTCAATTTTACCCTTGTGGGATATACATTCTACCCACACACATTTGGATCTCTCCTGGGGTACCCTCACACATATTATTCCCTCATTTAATGGATATTTTCACCAAAAAGTGAAGTTTTCAAAAAGTCAGAAAATTGGCTGAAAACGACTTAATATCAAGGAGTCATCGGGCGAAACACTCTGGAACTGAAATCGGAATACTCACTGACATTTTCCCCTCTCCGAAAGTCTGAAAAATGATGGAAAAATGACTAAGTCCAAAAAACATTTTTTTCAACTTTTTTCAATTTTACCCCCGTGTGAAATATATTCTACCCACACACATTTGGAACTCTCCTGGGGTACCCTCACACATATTATTCCCTCATTTAATTGATATTTTCACCAAAAAGTGAAGTTTTCAAAAAGTCAGAAAATTGGCTGAAAACGACTTAATATCAAGGACTCATCGGGCGAATCACTCTGGAACTGAAATCGGAATACTCACTGACATTTTCCCCTCTCCAAAAGTCTGAAAAATGATGGAAAAATGACTAAGTCCAAAAAAAATTTTTTTCAACTTTTTTCAATTTTACCCCCGTGGGATATATGTTCTACCCACACACATTTGGAACTCTCCTGGGGTACCCTCACACATATTATTCCCTCATTTAATGGATATTTTCACCAAAAAGTGAAGTTTTCAAAAAGTCAGAAAATTGGCTGAAAACGACTTAATATCAAGGACACATCGGGCAAAACACTCTGGAACTGAAATCGGAATACTCACTGACATTTTCCCCTCTCCGAAAGTCTGAAAAATGATGGAAAAATGACTAAGTCCAAAAAGATTTTTATTTAACTTTTTTCAATTTTACCCCTGTGGGATATACATTCTACCCACACACATTTGGATCTCTCCTGGGGTACCCTCGCACATATTATTCCCTCATTTAATGGATATTTTCACCAAAAAGTGAAGTTTTCAAAAAGTCAGAAAATTGGCTGAAAACGACTTAATATCAAGGACTCATCGGGCAAATCACTCTGGAACTGAAATCGGAATGCTCACTGACATTTTCCCCTCTCCAAAAGTCTGAAAAATGATGGAAAAATGACTAAGTCCAAAAAAAATTTTTTAAACTTTTTTCAATTTTACCCCCATGGGATATATATTCTACCCACAAACATTTGGAACTCTCCTAGGGTACCCTCATACATATTATTCCCTCATTTAATGGATATTTTCACCAAAAAACTGAAGTTTTCAAAAAGTCAGAAAATTGGCTGAAAACGACTTAATATCAAGGACTCATCGGGCGAAACACTCTGGAACTGAAATCGGAATACTCACTGACATTTTCCCCTCTCCGAAAGTCTGAAAAATGATGGAAAAATGACTAAGTCCAAAAAACATTTTTTTCAACTTTTTTCAATTTTACCCCCGTGGGATATATGTTCTACCCACACACATTTGGAACTCTCCTGGGGTACCCTCACACATATTATTCCCTCATTTAATGGATATTTTCACCAAAAAGTGAAGTTTTCAAAAAGTCAGAAAATTGGCTGAAAACGACTTAATATCAAGGACTCATCGGGCGAAACACTCTGGAAATGAAATCAGAATACTCACTGACATTTTCCCCTCTCCGAAAGTCTGAAAAATGATGGAAAAATGACTAAGTCCAAAAAGATTTTTATTTAACTTTTTTCAATTTTACCCCTGTGGGATATATGTTCTACCCACACACATTTGGAACTCTCCTGGGGTACCCTCACACATATTATTCCCTCATTTAATGGATATTTTCACCAAAAAGTGAAGTTTTCAAAAAGTCAGAAAATTAGCTGAAAACAACTTAATATCAAGGACTCATCGGACGAATCGCTCTGGAACTGAAATCGGAATGCTCACTGACATTTTCCCCTCTCCAAAAGTCTGAAAAATGATGGAACAATGACTAAGTCCAAAAAAATTTTTATTTAACTTTTTTCAACTTTACCCCTGTGGGATATACATTCTACCCACACACATTTGGATCTCTCCTGGGGTACCCTCACACATATTATTCCCTCATTTAATGGATATTTTCACCAAAAAGTGAAGTTTTCAAAAAGTCAGAAAGTTGGCTGAAAATGACTTAATATCAAGGACTCATCGGGCGAATCGCTCTGGAACTGAAATCGGAGCACTCACTGACATTTTCCCCTCTCCAAAAGTCTGAAAAATGATGGAAAAATGACTAAGTCCAAAAAAAATTTTTTAAACTTTTTTCAATTTTACCCCCATGGTATATATATTCTACCCACAAACATTTGGAACTCTCCTGGGGTACCCTCACACATATTAGTCCCTCATTTAATGGATATTTTCACCAAAAAGTGAAGTTTTCAAAAAGTCAGAAAATTGGCTGAAAACGACTTAATATCAAGGACTCATCGGGCGAAACACTCTGGAACTGAAATCGGAATACTCACTGACATTTTCCCCTCTCCGAAAGTCTGAAAAATGATGGAAAAATGACTAAGTCCAAAAAAATATTTTTTTTTAACTTTTTTCAATTTTACCCCTGTGGGATATACATTCTACCCACACACATTTGGAACTCTCCTGGGGTACCCTCACACATATTATTCCCTCATTTAATGGATATTTTCACCAAAAAGTGAAGTTTTCAAAAAGTCAGAAAATTGGCTATAAACGACTCAACATCAAGGACTCATTGGGTGAATCTATCTGGAACTGAAATCGGAATACTCACTGACATTTTCCCCCCTTCGAAAGTCTGAAAAATGATGGAAAAATGACTAAGTCCAAAAAACATTTTTTTCAACTTTTTTCAATTTTACCCCTGTGTGATATATACCCACACACATTTGGAACTCTCCTGTGGTACCCTCACACATATTATGCCCTCATTTAATGGATATTTTCTCCAAAAAGTGAAGTTTTCAAAAAGTCAGAAAATTGGCTGAAAACGACTTAATATCAAGGACTCATCGGGTGAAACACTCTGAACTGAAATCGGAATACTCACTGACATTTTCCCCTCTCCGAAAGTCTGAAAAATGATGGAAAAATGACTAAGTCCAAAAAAAATTTTTTTTTTAACTTTTTTCAATTTTACCCTTGTGGGATATACATTCTACCCACACACATTTGGATCTCTCCTGGGGTACCCTCACACATATTATTCCCTCATTTAATGGATATTTTCACCAAAAAGTGAAGTTTTCAAAAAGTCAGAAAATTGGCTGAAAACGACTTAATATCAAGGAGTCATCGGGCGAAACACTCTGGAACTGAAATCGGAATACTCACTGACATTTTCCCCTCTCCGAAAGTCTGAAAAATGATGGAAAAATGACTAAGTCCAAAAAACATTTTTTTCAACTTTTTTCAATTTTACCCCCGTGTGATATATATTCTACCCACACACATTTGGAACTCTCCTGGGGTACCCTCACACATATTATTCCCTCATTTAATTGATATTTTCACCAAAAAGTGAAGTTTTCAAAAAGTCAGAAAATTGGCTGAAAACGACTTAATATCAAGGACTCATCGGGCGAATCACTCTGGAAGTGAAATCGGAATACTCACTGACATTTTCCCCTCTCCAAAAGTCTGAAAAATGATGGAAAAATGACTAAGTCCAAAAAAAATTTTTTTCAACTTTTTTCAATTTTACCCCCGTGGGATATATGTTCTACCCACACACATTTGGAACTCTCCTGGGGTACCCTCACACATATTATTCCCTCATTTAATGGATATTTTCACCAAAAAGTGAAGTTTTCAAAAAGTCAGAAAATTGGCTGAAAACGACTTAATATCAAGGACACATCGGGCGAAACACTCTGGAACTGAAATCGGAATACTCACTGACATTTTCCCCTCTCCGAAAGTCTGAAAAATGATGGAAAAATGACTAAGTCCAAAAAGATTTTTATTTAACTTTTTTCAATTTTACCCCTGTGGGATATACATTCTACCCACACACATTTGGATCTCTCCTGGGGTACCCTCGCACATATTATTCCCTCATTTAATGGATATTTTCACCAAAAAGTGAAGTTTTCAAAAAGTCAGAAAATTGGCTGAAAACGACTTAATATCAAGGACTCATCGGGCAAATCACTCTGGAACTGAAATCGGAATGCTCACTGACATTTTCCCCTCTCCAAAAGTCTGAAAAATGATGGAAAAATGACTAAGTCCAAAAAAAATTTTTTAAACTTTTTTCAATTTTACCCCCATGGGATATATATTCTACCCACAAACATTTGGAACTCTCCTAGGGTACCCTCATACATATTATTCCCTCATTTAATGGATATTTTCACCAAAAAACTGAAGTTTTCAAAAAGTCAGAAAATTGGCTGAAAACGACTTAATATCAAGGACTCATCGGGCGAAACACTCTGGAACTGAAATCGGAATACTCACTGACATTTTCCCCTCTCCGAAAGTCTGAAAAATGATGGAAAAATGACTAAGTCCAAAAAACATTTTTTTCAACTTTTTTCAATTTTACCCCCGTGGGATATATGTTCTACCCACACACATTTGGAACTCTCCTGGGGTACCCTCACACATATTATTCCCTCATTTAATGGATATTTTCACCAAAAAGTGAAGTTTTCAAAAAGTCAGAAAATTGGCTGAAAACGACTTAATATCAAGGACTCATCGGGCGAAACACTCTGGAACTGAAATCAGAATACTCACTGACATTTTCCCCTCTCCGAAAGTCTGAAAAATGATGGAAAAATGACTAAGTCCAAAAAGATTTTTATTTAACTTTTTTCAATTTTACCCCTGTGGGATATATGTTCTACCCACACACATTTGGAACTCTCCTGGGGTACCCTCACACATATTATTCCCTCATTTAATGGATATTTTCACCAAAAAGTGAAGTTTTCAAAAAGTCAGAAAATTAGCTGAAAACAACTTAATATCAAGGACTCATCGGGCGAATCGCTCTGGAACTGAAATCGGAATGCTCACTGACATTTTCCCCTCTCCAAAAGTCTGAAAAATGATGGAACAATGACTAAGTCCAAAAAAATTTTTATTTAACTTTTTTCAACTTTACCCCTGTGGGATATACATTCTACCCACACACATTTGGATCTCTCCTGGGGTACCCTCACACATATTATTCCCTCATTTAATGGATATTTTCACCAAAAAGTGAAGTTTTCAAAAAGTCAGAAAGTTGGCTGAAAATGACTTAATATCAAGGACTCATCGGGCGAATCGCTCTGGAACTGAAATCGGAGCACTCACTGACATTTTCCCCTCTCCAAAAGTCTGAAAAATGATGGAAAAATGACTAAGTCCAAAAAAAATTTTTTAAACTTTTTTCAATTTTACCCCCATGGTATATATATTCTACCCACAAACATTTGGAACTCTCCTGGGGTACCCTCACACATATTAGTCCCTCATTTAATGGATATTTTCACCAAAAAGTGAAGTTTTCAAAAAGTCAGAAAATTGGCTGAAAACGACTTAATATCAAGGACTCATCGGGCGAAACACTCTGGAACTGAAATCGGAATACTCACTGACATTTTCCCCTCTCCGAAAGTCTGAAAAATGATGGAAAAATGACTAAGTCCAAAAAAATATTTTTTTTTAACTTTTTTCAATTTTACCCCTGTGGGATATACATTCTACCCACACACATTTGGAACTCTCCTGGGGTACCCTCACACATATTATTCCCTCATTTAATGGATATTTTCACCAAAAAGTGAAGTTTTCAAAAAGTCAGAAAATTGGCTATAAACGACTCAACATCAAGGACTCATTGGGTGAATCTATCTGGAACTGAAATCGGAATACTCACTGACATTTTCCCCCCTTCGAAAGTCTGAAAAATGATGGAAAAATGACTAAGTCCAAAAAAATTTTTTTTCAACTTTTTTCAATTTTACCCCCGTGGGATATACATTCTACCCACACACATTTGGAACTCTCCTGGGGTACCCTCACACATATTATTCCCTCATTTAATGGATATTTTCACCAAAAAGTGAAGTTTTCAAAAAGTCAGAAAATTGGCTGAAAGCGACTCAACATCAAGGACTCATCGGGTGAATCTCTCTGGAACTGAAATCGGAATACTCACTGACATTTTCCCCTCTTCGAAAGTCTGAAAAATGATGGAAAAATGACTAAGTCCAAAAAACATTTTTTTCAACTTTTTTCAATTTTACCCCTGTGTGATATATACCCACACACATTTGGAACTCTCCTGTGGTACCCTCACACATATTATGCCCTCATTTAATGGATATTTTCTCCAAAAAGTGAAGTTTTCAAAAAGTCAGAAAATTGGCTGAAAACGACTTAATATCAAGGAGTCATCGGGCGAAACACTCTGGAACTGAAATCGGAATACTCACTGACATTTTCCCCTCTCCGAAAGTCTGAAAAATGATGGAAAAATGACTAAGTCCAAAAAACATTTTTTTCAACTTTTTTCAATTTTACCCCCGTGTGATATATATTCTACCCACACACATTTGGAACTCTCCTGGGGTACCCTCACACATATTATTCCCTCATTTAATTGATATTTTCACCAAAAAGTGAAGTTTTCAAAAAGTCAGAAAATTGGCTGAAAACGACTTAATATCAAGGACTCATCGGGCGAATCACTCTGGAACTGAAATCGGAATACTCACTGACATTTTCCCCTCTCCAAAAGTCTGAAAAATGATGGAAAAATGACTAAGTCCAAAAAAAATTTTTTTCAACTTTTTTCAATTTTACCCCCGTGGGATATATGTTCTACCCACACACATTTGGAACTCTCCTGGGGTACCCTCACACATATTATTCCCTCATTTAATGGATATTTTCACCAAAAAGTGAAGTTTTCAAAAAGTCAGAAAATTGGCTGAAAACGACTTAATATCAAGGACACATCGGGCGAAACACTCTGGAACTGAAATCGGAATACTCACTGACATTTTCCCCTCTCCGAAAGTCTGAAAAATGATGGAAAAATGACTAAGTCCAAAAAGATTTTTATTTAACTTTTTTCAATTTTACCCCTGTGGGATATATGTTCTACCCACACACATTTGGAACTCTCCTGGGGTACCCTCACACATATTATTCCCTCATTTAATGGATATTTTCACCAAAAAGTGAAGTTTTCAAAAAGTCAGAAAATTGGCTGAAAACGACTTAATATCAAGGACTCATCGGGCGAAACACTCTGGAACTGAAATCAGAATACTCACTGACATTTTCCCCTCTCCGAAAGTCTGAAAAATGATGGAAAAATGACTAAGTCCAAAAAGATTTTTATTTAACTTTTTTCAATTTTACCCCTGTGGGATATATGTTCTACCCACACACATTTGGAACTCTCCTGGGGTACCCTCACACATATTATTCCCTCATTTAATGGATATTTTCACCAAAAAGTGAAGTTTTCAAAAAGTCAGAAAATTAGCTGAAAACAACTTAATATCAAGGACTCATCGGGCGAATCGCTCTGGAACTGAAATCGGAATGCTCACTGACATTTTCCCCTCTCCAAAAGTCTGAAAAATGATGGAACAATGACTAAGTCCAAAAAAATTTTTATTTAACTTTTTTCAACTTTACCCCTGTGGGATATACATTCTACCCAGACACATTTGGATCTCTCCTGGGGTACCCTCACACATATTATTCCCTCATTTAATGGATATTTTCACCAAAAAGTGAAGTTTTCAAAAAGTCAGAAAGTTGGCTGAAAATGACTTAATATCAAGGACTCATCGGGCGAATCGCTCTGGAACTGAAATCGGAGCACTCACTGACATTTTCCCCTCTCCAAAAGTCTGAAAAATGATGGAAAAATGACTAAGTCCAAAAAAAATTTTTTAAACTTTTTTCAATTTTACCCCCATGGTATATATATTCTACCCACAAACATTTGGAACTCTCCTGGGGTACCCTCACACATATTAGTCCCTCATTTAATGGATATTTTCACCAAAAAGTGAAGTTTTCAAAAAGTCAGAAAATTGGCTGAAAACGACTTAATATCAAGGACTCATCGGGCGAAACACTCTGGAACTGAAATCGGAATACTCACTGACATTTTCCCCTCTCCGAAAGTCTGAAAAATGATGGAAAAATGACTAAGTCCAAAAAAATATTTTTTTTTAACTTTTTTCAATTTTACCCCTGTGGGATATACATTCTACCCACACACATTTGGAACTCTCCTGGGGTACCCTCACACATATTATTCCCTCATTTAATGGATATTTTCACCAAAAAGTGAAGTTTTCAAAAAGTCAGAAAATTGGCTATAAACGACTCAACATCAAGGACTCATTGGGTGAATCTATCTGGAACTGAAATCGGAATACTCACTGACATTTTCCCCCCTTCGAAAGTCTGAAAAATGATGGAAAAATGACTAAGTCCAAAAAAATTTTTTTTCAACTTTTTTCAATTTTACCCCCGTGGGATATACATTCTACCCACACACATTTGGAACTCTCCTGGGGTACCCTCACACATATTATTCCCTCATTTAATGGATATTTTCACCAAAAAGTGAAGTTTTCAAAAAGTCAGAAAATTGGCTGAAAGCGACTCAACATCAAGGACTCATTGGGTGAATCTCTCTGGAACTGAAATCGGAATACTCACTGACATTTTCCCCTCTTCGAAAGTCTGAAAAATGATGGAAAAATGACTAAGTCCAAAAAACATTTTTTTCAACTTTTTTCAATTTTACCCCTGTGTGATATATACCCACACACATTTGGAACTCTCCTGTGGTACCCTCACACATATTATGCCCTCATTTAATGGATATTTTCACCAAAAAGTGAAGTTTTCAAAAAGTCAGAAAATTGGCTGAAAACGACTTAATATCAAGGACTCATCGGGCGAAACACTCTGAACTGAAATCGGAATACTCACTGACATTTTCCCCCCTTCGAAAGTCTGAAAAATGATGGAAAAATGACTAAGTCCAAAAAGATTTTTATTTACCTTTTTTCAATTTTACCCCTGTGGGATATATATTCTACCCACATACATTTTGATCTCTCCTGGGGTACCCTCGCACATATTATTCCCTCATTTAATGGATATTTTCACCAAAAAGTGAAGTTTTCAAAAAGTCAGAAAATTGGCTGAAAACGACTTAATATCAAGGACTCATCGGGCGAATCACTCTGGAACTGAAATCGGAATACTCACTGACATTTTCCACTCTCCAAAAGTCTGAAAAATGATGGAAAAATGACTAAGTCCAAAAAAAATTTTTTTCAACTTTTTTCAATTTTACCCCCGTGGGATATATGTTCTACCCACACACATTTGGAACTCTCCTGTGGTACCCACGCACATATTATTCCCTCATTTAATGGATATTTTCACCAAAAAGTGAAGTTTTCAAAAAGTCAAAATTGCTATAAACGACCTAATATCAAGGACTCATCGGGCGAATCGCTCTGTAACTGAAATCGGAATGCTCACTGACATTTTTCCCTCTCCGAAAGTCTGAAAAATGATGGAAAAATGACTAAGTCCAAAAAAAATTTTTTTCAACTTTTTTCAATTTTACCCCCGTGGGATATATGTTCTACCCACACACATTTGGAACTCTCCTGTGGTACCCACGCACATATTATTCCCTCATTTAATGGATATTTTCACCAAAAAGTGAAGTTTTCAAAAAGTCAGAAAATTGGCTGAAAACGACTTAATATCAAGGACTCATCGGGCGAATCACTCTGGAACTGAAATCGGAATACTCACTGACATTTTCCCCTCTTCGAAAGTCGGAAAAATGATGGAAAAATGAGTAAGTCCAAAAAAAATTTTTTTCAAGTTTTTTCAATTTTACCCCCGTGGGATATATATTCTACCCACACACATTTGGAACTCTCCTGTGGTACCCTCACACATATTATGCCCTCATTTAATTGATATTTTCACCAAAAAGTGAAGTTTTCAAAAAGTCAGAAAATTGGCTGAAAACGACTTAACATCAAGGACTCACCGGGCGAAACACTCTGGAACTGAAATCGGAATACTCACTGACATTTTCCCCTCTCCGAAAGTCTGAAAAATGATGGAAAAATGACTAAGTTCAAAAAAAAATTTTTTTTTAACTTTTTTCAATTTTACCCCTGTGGGATATACATTCTACCCACACACATTTGGATCTCTCCTGGGGTACCCTCACACATATTATTCCCTCATTTAATGGATATTTTCACCAAAAAGTGAAGTTTTCAAAAAGTCAGAAAATTGGCTGAAAACGACTTAATATCAAGGACTCATCGGGTGAATCTATCTGGAACTGAAATCGGAATACTCACTGACATTTTCCCCTCTCTGAAAGTCTGAAAAATGATGGAAAAATGACTAAGTCCAAAAAACATTTTTTTCAACTTTTTTCAATTTTACCCCCGTGTGATATATATTCTACCCACACACATTTGGAACTCGCCCGTGGTACCCTCACACATATTATGCCCTCATTTAATGGATATTTTCACCAAAAAGTGAAGTTTTCAAAAAGTCAGAAAATTGGCTGAAAACGACTTAATATCAAGGACTCATCGGGCGAATCACTCTGGAACTGAAATCGGAATACTCACTGACATTTTCCCCTCTCCAAAGTCTGAAAAATGATGGAAAAATGACTAAGTCCAAAAAAATTTTTTTTCAAGTTTTTTCAATTTTACCCCCATGGGCTATATATTCTACCCACACACATTTGGAACTCTCCTGGGGTACCCTCACACATATTATTCCCTCATTTAATGGATATTTTCACCAAAAAGTGAAGTTTTCAAAAAGTCAAAATTGCTATAAACGACCTAATATCAAGGACTCATCGGGCGAATCGCTCTGTAACTGAAATCGGAATGCTCACTGACATTTTTCCCTCTTCGAAAGTCGGAAAAATGATGGAAAAATGAGTAAGTCCAAAAAAAATTTTTTTCAAGTTTTTTCAATTTTACCCCCGTGGGATATATATTCTACCCACACACATTTGGAACTCTCCTGTGGTACCCTCACACATATTATGCCCTCATTTAATTGATATTTTCACCAAAAAGTGAAGTTTTCAAAAAGTCAGAAAATTGGCTGAAAACGACTTAACATCAAGGACTCACCGGGCGAAACACTCTGGAACTGAAATCGGAATACTCACTGACATTTTCCCCTCTCCGAAAGTCTGAAAAATGATGGAAAAATGACTAAGTTCAAAAAAAAATTTTTTTTTAACTTTTTTCAATTTTACCCCTGTGGGATATACATTCTACCCACACACATTTGGATCTCTCCTGGGGTACCCTCACACATATTATTCCCTCATTTAATGGATATTTTCACCAAAAAGTGAAGTTTTCAAAAAGTCAGAAAATTGGCTGAAAACGACTTAATATCAAGGACTCATCGGGTGAATCTCTCTGGAACTGAAATCGGAATACTCACTGACATTTTCCCCTCTCCGAAAGTCTGAAAAATGATGGAAAAATGACTAAGTCCAAAAAACATTTTTTTCAACTTTTTTCAATTTTACCCCCGTGTGATATATATTCTACCCACACACATTTGGAACTCGCCTGTGGTACCCTCACACATATTATGCCCTCATTTAATGGATATTTTCACCAAAAAGTGAAGTTTTCAAAAAGTCAGAAAATTGGCTGAAAACGACTTAATATCAAGGACTCATCGGGCAAATCACTCTGGAACTGAAATCGGAATGCTCACTGACATTTTCCCCTCTACGAAAGTCTGAAAAATGATGGAAAAATGACTAAGTCCAAAAAGATTTTTATTTACCTTTTTTCCATTTTACCCCTGTGGGATATATATTCTACCCACACACATTTTGATCTCT
The DNA here is from genome assembly GCF_046119375.1 of Phyllobates terribilis. Classification (NCBI taxonomy): domain Eukaryota; kingdom Metazoa; phylum Chordata; class Amphibia; order Anura; family Dendrobatidae; genus Phyllobates; species Phyllobates terribilis. The sequence goes on along the minus strand of NW_027362873.1, from coordinate 4,507,681 downwards.
CCTGGGGTACCCTCGCACATATTATTCCCTCATTTAATGGATATTTTCACCAAAAAGTGAAGTTTTCAAAAAGTCAGAAAATTGGCTGAAAACGACTTAATATCAAGGACTCATCGGGCGAATCACTCTGGAACTGAAATCGGAATACTCACTGACATTTTCCCCTCTTCGAAAGTCGGAAAAATGATGGAAAAATGAGTAAGTCCAAAAAAAATTTTTTTCAAGTTTTTTCAATTTTACCCCCGTGGGATATATATTCTACCCACACACATTTGGAACTCTCCTGTGGTACCCTCACACATATTATGCCCTCATTTAATTGATATTTTCACCAAAAAGTGAAGTTTTCAAAAAGTCAGAAAATTGGCTGAAAACGACTTAACATCAAGGACTCACCGGGCGAAACACTCTGGAACTGAAATCGGAATACTCACTGACATTTTCCCCTCTCCGAAAGTCTGAAAAATGATGGAAAAATGACTAAGTTCAAAAAAAAATTTTTTTTTAACTTTTTTCAATTTTACCCCTGTGGGATATACATTCTACCCACACACATTTGGATCTCTCCTGGGGTACCCTCACACATATTATTCCCTCATTTAATGGATATTTTCACCAAAAAGTGAAGTTTTCAAAAAGTCAGAAAATTGGCTGAAAACGACTTAATATCAAGGACTCATCGGGTGAATCTCTCTGGAACTGAAATCGGAATACTCACTGACATTTTCCCCTCTCCGAAAGTCTGAAAAATGATGGAAAAATGACTAAGTCCAAAAAACATTTTTTTCAACTTTTTTCAATTTTACCCCCGTGTGATATATATTCTACCCACACACATTTGGAACTCGCCTGTGGTACCCTCACACATATTATGCCCTCATTTAATGGATATTTTCACCAAAAAGTGAAGTTTTCAAAAAGTCAGAAAATTGGCTGAAAACGACTTAATATCAAGGACTCATCGGGCGAATCACTCTGGAACTGAAATCGGAATACTCACTGACATTTTCCCCTCTCCAAAGTCTGAAAAATGATGGAAAAATGACTAAGCCCAAAAAAATTTTTTTTCAAGTTTTTTCAATTTTACCCCCATGGGCTATATATTCTACCCACACACATTTGGAACTCTCCTGGGGTACCCTCACACATATTATTCCCTCATTTAATGGATATTTTCACCAAAAAGTGAAGTTTTCAAAAAGTCAGAAAATTGACTGAAAACGACTTAATATCAAGGACTCATCGGGTGAATCGCTCTGGAACTGAAATCGGAATGCTCACTGACATTTTCCCCTCTCCGAAAGTCTTAAAACTGATGGAAAAATGACTAAGTCCAAAAAAAATTTTCTTTAACTTTTTTCAATTTTACCCCCATGGGATATACATTCTACCCACACACATTTGGAACTCTCCTGGGGTAACCTCACACATATTATTCCCTCATTTAATGTTCATTTTCACCAAAAAGTGAAGTTTTCAAAAAGTCAAAATTGGCTATAAACGACTTAATATCAAGGACTCATCGGGCGAATCGCTCTGGAACTGAAATCGGAATGCTCACTGACATTTTCCCCTCTCCGAAAGTCTGAAAAATGATGGAAAAATGACTAAGTCCAAAAAACATTTTTTTCAACTTTTTTCAATTTTACCCCCGTGGGATATATATTCTACCCACACACATTTGGAACTCTCCTGGGGTACCATCGCACATATTATTCCCTCATTTAATGGATATTTTCACCAAAAAGTGAAGTTTTCAAAAAGTCAGAAAATTGGCTGAAAACGACTTAATATCAAGGACTCATCTGGCAAATCACTCTGGAACTGAAATCGGAATGCTCACTGACATTTTCCAATCTCCGAAAGTCTGAAAAATGATGGAAAAATGACTAAGTCCAAAAAGATTTTTATTTACCTTTTTTCAATTTTACCCCTGTGGGATATATATTCTACCCACACACATTTTGATCTCTCCTGGGGTACCCTCACACATATTATTCCCTCATTTAATGGATATTTTCACCAAAAAGTGAAGTTTTCAAAAAGTCAGAAAATTGGCTGAAAACGACTTAATATCAATGACTCATCGGGAGAATCACTCTGGAACTGACATCGGAATACTCACTGACATTTTCCCCTCTCCGAAAGTCTGAAAAATGATGGAAAAATGAGTAAGTCCAAAAAAAATTTTTTTCAAGTTTTTTCAATTTTACCCCCGTGGGATATATATTCTACCCACACACATTTGGAACTCTCCTGTGGTACCCTCACACATATTATGCCCTCATTTAATTGATATTTTCACCAAAAAGTGAAGTTTTCAAAAAGTCAGAAAATTGGCTGAAAACGACTTAACATCAAGGACTCACCGGGCGAAACACTCTGGAACTGAAATCGGAATACTCACTGACATTTTCCCCTCTCCGAAAGTCTGAAAAATGATGGAAAAATGACTAAGTTCAAAAAAAAATTTTTTTTTAACTTTTTTCAATTTTACCCCTGTGGGATATACATTCTACCCACACACATTTGGATCTCTCCTGGGGTACCCTCACACATATTATTCCCTCATTTAATGGATATTTTCACCAAAAAGTGAAGTTTTCAAAAAGTCAGAAAATTGGCTGAAAACGACTTAATATCAAGGACTCATCGGGTGAATCTCTCTGGAACTGAAATCGGAATACTCACTGACATTTTCCCCTCTCCGAAAGTCTGAAAAATGATGGAAAAATGACTAAGTCCAAAAAACATTTTTTTCAACTTTTTTCAATTTTACCCCCGTGTGATATATATTCTACCCACACACATTTGGAACTCGCCTGTGGTACCCTCACACATATTATGCCCTCATTTAATGGATATTTTCACCAAAAAGTGAAGTTTTCAAAAAGTCAGAAAATTGGCTGAAAACGACTTAATATCAAGGACTCATCGGGCGAATCACTCTGGAACTGAAATCGGAATACTCACTGACATTTTCCCCTCTCCAAAGTCTGAAAAATGATGGAAAAATGACTAAGTCCAAAAAAATTTTTTTTCAAGTTTTTTCAATTTTACCCCCATGGGCTATATATTCTACCCACACACATTTGGAACTCTCCTGGGGTACCCTCACACATATTATTCCCTCATTTAATGGATATTTTCACCAAAAAGTGAAGTTTTCAAAAAGTCAGAAAATTGACTGAAAACGACTTAATATCAAGGACTCATCGGGTGAATCGCTCTGGAACTGAAATCGGAATGCTCACTGACATTTTCCCCTCTCCGAAAGTCTTAAAACTGATGGAAAAATGACTAAGTCCAAAAAAAATTTTCTTTAACTTTTTTCAATTTTACCCCCATGGGATATATATTCTACCCACACACATTTGGAACTCTCCTGGGGTAACCTCACACATATTATTCCCTCATTTAATGTTCATTTTCACCAAAAAGTGAAGTTTTCAAAAAGTCAAAATTGGCTATAAACGACTTAATATCAAGGACTCATTGGGCGAATCGCTCTGGAACTGAAATCGGAATGCTCACTGACATTTTCCCCTCTCCGAAAGTCTGAAAAATGATGGAAAAATGACTAAGTCCAAAAAACATTTTTTTCAACTTTTTTCAATTTTACCCCCGTGGGATATATATTCTACCCACACACATTTGGAACTCTCCTGGGGTACCCTCGCACATATTATTCCCTCATTTAATGGATATTTTCACCAAAAAGTGAAGTTTTCAAAAAGTCAGAAAATTGGCTGAAAACGACTTAATATCAAGGACTCATCTGGCAAATCACTCTGGAACTGAAATCGGAATGCTCACTGACATTTTCCAATCTCCGAAAGTCTGAAAAATGATGGAAAAATGACTAAGTCCAAAAAGATTTTTATTTACCTTTTTTCAATTTTACCCCTGTGGGATATATATTCTACCCACACACATTTTGATCTCTCCTGGGGTACCCTCACACATATTATTCCCTCATTTAATGGATATTTTCACCAAAAAGTGAAGTTTTCAAAAAGTCAGAAAATTGGCTGAAAACGACTTAATATCAATGACTCATCGGGAGAATCACTCTGGAACTGACATCGGAATACTCACTGACATTTTCCCCTCTCCGAAAGTCTGAAAAATGATGGAAAAATGACTAAGTCCAAAAAACATTTTTTTCAACTTTTTTCAATTTTACCCCCGTGGGATATATATTCTACCCACACACATTTGGAACTCTCCTGGGGTACCCTCGCACATATTATTCCCTCATTTAATGGATATTTTCACCAAAAAGTGAAGTTTTCAAAAAGTCAGAAAATTGGCTGAAAACGACTTAATATCAAGGACTCATCGGGCAAATCACTCTGGAACTGAAATCGGAATGCTCACTGACATTTTCCCCTCTCCGAAAGTCTGAAAAATGATGGAAAAATGACTAAGTCCAAAAAGATTTTTATTTACCTTTTTTCCATTTTACCCCTGTGGGATATATATTCTACCCACACACATTTTGATCTCTCCTGGGGTACCCTCGCACATATTATTCCCTCATTTAATGGATATTTTCACCAAAAAGTGAAGTTTTCAAAAAGTCAGAAAATTGGCTGAAAACGACTTAATATCAAGGACTCATCGGGCAAATCACTCTGGAACTGAAATGGGAATGCTCACTGACATTTTCCCCTCTCCAAAAGTCTGAAAAATGATGGAAAAATGACTAAGTCCAAAAAAAATTTTTTAAACTTTTTACAATTTTACCCCCATGGGATATATATTCTACCCACAAACATTTGGAACTCTCCTGGGGTACCCTCATACATATTATTCCCTCATTTAATGGATATTTTCACCAAAAAGTGAAGTTTTCAAAAAGTCAGAAAATTGGCTGAAAACGACTTAATATCAAGGACTCATCGGACGAAACACTCTGGAACTGAAATCGGAATACTCACTGACATTTTCCCCTCTCCGAAAGTCTGAAAAATGATGGAAAAATGACTAAGTCCAAAAAACATTTTTTTCAACTTTTTTCAATTTTACACCCGTGGGATATATGTTCTACCCACACACATTTTGAACTCTCCTGGGGTACCCTCACACATATTATTCCCTCATTTAATGGATATTTTCACCAAAAAGTGAAGTTTTCAAAAAGTCAGAAAATTGGCTGAAAACGACTTAATATCAAGGACTCATCTTGCGAATCGCTCTGGAACTGAAATTGGAATGCTCACTGACATTTTCCCCTCTTCGAAAGTCGGAAAAATGATGGAAAAATGAGTAAGTCCAAAAAAAATTTTTTTAAAGTTTTTTCAATTTTACCCCCGTGGGATATATATTCTACCCACACACATTTGGAACTCTCCTGGGGTACCCTCGCACATATTATTCCCTCATTTAATTGATATTTTCACCAAAAAGTGAAGTTTTCAAAAAGTCAGAAAATTGGCTGAAAACGACTTAACATCAAGGACTCATCGGGCGAATCACTCTGGAACTGAAATCGGAATGCTCACTGACATTTTCCCCTCTCCAAAAGTCTGAAAAATGATGGAAAAATGACTAAGTCCAAAAAGAATTTTTTAAACTTTTTTCAATTTTACCCCCATGGGATATATATTCTACCCACAAACATTTGGAACTCTCCTAGGGTACCCTCATACATATTATTCCCTCATTTAATGGATATTTTCACCAAAAAGTGAAGTTTTCAAAAAGTCAGAAAATTGGCTGAAAACGACTTAATATCAAGGACTCATCGGGCAAAACACTCTGGAACTGAAATTGGAATACTCACTGACATTTTACCCTCTCCGAAAGTCTGAAAAATGATGGAAAAATGAGTAAGTCCAAAAAAAATTTTTTTCAAGTTTTTTCAATTTTACCCCCGTGGGATATATATTCTACCCACACACATTTGGAACTCTCCTGGGGTACCCTCGCACATATTATTCCCTCATTTAATTGATATTTTCACCAAAAAGTGAAGTTTTCAAAAAGTCAGAAAATTGGCTGAAAACAACTTAACATCAAGGACTCATCGGGCGAATCACTCTGGAACTGAAATCGGAATGCTCACTGACATTTTCCCCTCTCCAAAAGTCTGAAAAATGATGGAAAAATGACTAAGTCCAAAAAAATTTTTATTTAACTTTTTTCAACTTTACCCCTGTGGGATATACATTCTACCCACACACATTTGGATCTCTCCTGGGGTACCCTTACACATATTATTCCCTCATTTAATGGATATTTTCACCAAAAAGTGAAGTTTTCAAAAAGTCAGAAAATTGGCTGAAAACGACTTAATATCAAGGACTCATCGGATGAAACACTCTGGAACTGAAATCGGAATACTCACTGACATTTTCCCCTCTCCAAAAGTCTGAAAAATGATGGAAAAATGACTAAGTCCAAAAAACATTTTTTTCAACTTTTTTCAATTTTACCCCCGTGTGATATATATTCTACCCACACACATTTGGAACTCTCCTGGGGTACCTCACACATATTATTCCCTCATTTAATGGATATTTTCACCAAAATGTGAAGTTTTCAAAAAGTCAGAAAATTGGCTGAAAACGACTTAATATCAAGGTTTCATCGGGCGAATCACTCTGGAACTGAAATCGGAATACTCACTGACATTTTCCCCTCTTCGAAAGTCTGAAAAATGATGGAAAAATGACTAAGTCCAAAAAAAATTTTTTAAAACTTTTTTCAATTTTACCCCCGTGGGATATATATTTTACCCACACACATTTGGAACTCTCCTGGGGTAACCTCACACATATTATTCCCTCATTTAATGGATATTTTCACCAAAAAGTGAAGTTTTCAAAAAGTCAGAAAATTGGCTGAAAACGACTTAATATCAAGGACTCATCGGGCGAATCACTCTGGAACTGAAATCGGAATACTCACTGACATTTTCCCCTCTTCGAAAGTCTGAAAAATGATGGAAAAATGAGTCAGTCCAAAAAAAATTTTTTTTAAGTTTTTTCAATTTTACCCCCATGGGATATATATTCTACCCACACACATTTGGAACTCTCCTGGGGTACCCTCACACATATTATTCCCTCATTTAATGGATATTTTCACCAAAAAGTGAAGTTTTCAAAAAGTCAGAAAATTGGCTGAAAACGACTTAATATCAAGGAATCATCGGGCGAATCACTCTGGAACTGAAATCGGAATACTCACTGACATTTTCCCCTCTCCGAAAGTCTGAAAAATGATGGAAAAATGACTAAGTCCAAAAAAATTTTTTTTCAAGTTTTTTCAATTTTACCCCCGTGGGATATATATTCTACCCACACACATTTGGAACTCTCCTGGGGTACCCTCACACATATTATTCCCTCATTTAATTGATATTTTCACCAAAAAGTGAAGTTTTCAAAAAGTCAGAAAATTGGCTGAAAACGACTTAACATCAAGGACTCATCGGGCGAATCACTCTGGAATTGAAATCGGAATGCTCACTGACATTTTCCCCTCTCCAAAAGTCTGAAAAATGATGGAAAAATGACTAAGTCCAAAAAGAATTTTTTAAACTTTTTTCAATTTTACCCCCATGGGATATATATTCTACCCACAAACATTTGGAACTCTCCTAGGGTACCCTCATACATATTATTCCCTCATTTAATGGATATTTTCACCAAAAAGTGAAGTTTTCAAAAAGTCAGAAAATTGGCTGAAAACGACTTAATATCAAGGACTCATCGGGCAAAACACTCTGGAACTGAAATTGGAATACTCACTGACATTTTACCCTCTCCGAAAGTCTGAAAAATGATGGAAAAATGACTAAGTCCAAAAAACATTTTTTTCAACTTTTTTCAATTTTACCCCCGTGGGATATATGTTCTACCCACAAACATTTGGAACTCTCCTGGGGTACCCTCACACATATTATTCCCTCATTTAATGGATATTTTCACCAAAAAGTGAAGTTTTCAAAAAGTCAGAAAATTGGCTGAAAACAACTTAATATCAAGGACTCATCGGGCGAATTGCTCTGGAACTGAAATCGGAATGCTCACTGACATTTTCCCCTCTCCGAAAGTCTGAAAAATGATGGAAAAATGAGTAAGTCCAAAAAAAATTTTTTTAAACTTTTTTCAATTTTACCCCCATGGGATATATATTCTACCCACAAACATTTGGAACTCTCCTAGGGTAGCCTCATACATATTATTCCCTCATTTAATGGATATTTTCACCAAAAAGTGAAGTTTTCAAAAAGTCAGAAAATTGGCTGAAAACGACTTAATATCAAGGACTCATCGGGCGAAACACTCTGGAACTGAAATCGGAATACTCACTGACATTTTCCCCTCTCCGAAAGTCTGAAAAATGATGGAAAAATGACTAAGTCCAAAAAACATTTTTTTCAACTTTTTTCAATTTTACCCCCGTGGGATATATGTTCTACCCACAAACATTTGGTACTCTCCTGGGGTACCCTCACACATATTATTCCCTCATTTAATGGATATTTTCACCAAAAAGTGAAGTTTTCAAAAAGTCAGAAAATTGGCTGAAAACAACTTAATATCAAGGACTCATCGGGCGAATCGCTCTGGAACTGAAATCGGAATGCTCACTGACATTTTCCCCTCTCGGAAAGTCTGAAAAATGATGAAAAAATGACTAAGTCCAAAAAAATTTTGATTTAACTTTTTTCAATTTTACCCCTGTGGGATATACATTCTACCCACACACATTTGGAACTCTCCTGGGGTACCCTCGCACATATTATTCCCTCAATTAATTGATATTTTCACCAAAAAGTGAAGTTTTCAAAAAGTCAGAAAATTGGCTGAAAACGACTTAACATCAAGGACTCATCGGGCGAATCACTCTGGAACTGAAATCGGAATACTCACTGACATTTTCCCCTCTCCAAAAGTCGGAAAAATGATGGAAAAATGACTAAGTCCAAAAAAAATTTTTTAAACTTTTTTCAATTTTACCCCCATGGGATATATATTCTACCCACAAACATTTGGAACTCTCCTGGGGTACCCTCACACATATTATTCCCTCATTTAATGGAGATTTTCACCAAAAAGTGAAGTTTTCAAAAAGTCAGAAAATTGGCTGAAAACGACTTAATATCAAGGACTCATCGGGCGAATCACTCTGGAACTGAAATCGGAATACTCACTGACATTTTCCCCTCTTCGAAAGTCTGAAAAATGATGGAAAAATGAGTAAGTCCAAAAAAAATTTTTTTCTATTTTACCCCCGTGGGATATGTATTCTACCCACACACATTTGGAACTCTCCTGGGGTACCCTCACACATATTATTCCCTCATTTAATGGATATTTTCACCAAAAAGTGAAGTTTTCAAAAAGTCAGAAAATTGGCTGAAAACGACTTAATATCAAGGACTCATTGGGCGAATCGCTCTGGAACTGAAATCGGAATACTCATTGACATTTTCCCCTCTCCGAAAGTCTGAAAAATGATGGAAAAATGACTAAGTCCAAAAAAATTTTGATTTAACTTTTTTCAATTTTACCCCTGTGGGATATACATTCTACCCACACACATTTGGATCTCTCCTGGGGTACCCTCGCACATAATATTCCCTCATTTAATGGATATTTTCACCAAAAAGTGAAGTTTTCAAAAAGTCAGAAAATTGGCTGAAAACGACTTAATATCAAGGACTGATCGGGCGAATCGCTCTGGAACTGAAATCGGAATGCTCACTGACATTTTCCCCTCTCCGAAAGTCTGAAAAATGATGGAAAAATGAGTAAGTCCAAAAAAAATTTTTTTCAAGTTTTTTCAATTTTACCCCCGTGGGATATATATTCTACCCACACACATTTGGAACTCTCCTGGGGTACCCTCGCACATATTATTCCCTCATTTAATTGATATTTTCACCAAAAAGTGAAGTTTTCAAAAAGTCAGAAAATTGGCTGAAAACGACTTAACATCAAGGACTCATCGGGCGAATCACTCTGGAACTGAAATCGGAATGCTCACTGACATTTTCCACTCTCCAAAAGTCTGAAAAATGATGGAAAAATGACTAAGTCCAAAAAAATTTTTATTTAACTTTTTTCAACTTTACCCCTGTGGGATATACATTCTACCCACATACATTTGGATCTCTCCTGGGGTACCCTCACACATATTATTCCCTCATTTAATGGATATTTTCACCAAAAAGTGAAGTTTTCAAAAAATCAGAAAATTGGCTGAAAACGACTTAATATCAAGGACTCATCGGGCGAATCACTCTGGAACTGAAATCGGAATACTCACTGACATTTTGCCCTCTTCGAAAGTCTGAAAAATGATGGAAAAATGAGTAAGTCCAAAAAAAATTTTTTTCAAGTTTTTTCAATTTTACCCCCGTGGGATATATATTCTACCCACACACATTTGGAACTCTCCTGGGGTACCCTCACACATATTATTCCCTCATTTAATGGATATTTTCACCAAAAAGTGAAGTTTTCAAAAAGTCAGAAAATTGGCTGAAAACGACTTAATATCAAGGACTCATCGGGCGAATCGCTCTGGAACTGAAATCGGAATACTCACTGACATTTTCCCCTCTCCAAAAGTCTGAAAAATGATGGAAAAATGACTAAGTCCAAAAAAAATTTTTAAACTTTTTTCAATTTTACCCCCATGGGATATATATTCTACCCACAAACATTTGGAACTCTCCTGGGGTACCCTCACACATATTATTCCCTCATTTAATTGATATTTTCACCAAAAAGTGAAGTTTTCAAAAAGTCAGAAAATTGGCTGAAAACGACTTAACATCAAGGACTCATCGGGCGAATCACTCTGGAACTGAAATCGGAATGCTCACTGACATTTTCCACTCTCCAAAAGTCTGAAAAATGATGGAAAAATGACTAAGTCCAAAAAAATTTTTATTTAACTTTTTTCAACTTTACCCCTGTGCGATATACATTCTACCCACATACATTTGGAACTCTCCTGGGGTACCCTCACACATATTATTCCCTCATTTAATGGAGATTTTCACCAAAAAGTGAAGTTTTCAAAAAGTCAGAAAATTGGCTGAAAACGACTTAATATCAAGGACTCATCGGGCGAATCACTCTGGAACTGAAATCGGAATACTCACTGACATTTTCCCCTCTTCGAAAGTCTGAAAAATGATGGAAAAATGAGTAAGTCCAAAAAAATTTTTTTTAACTTTTTTCAATTTTACCCCCATGGGATATATATTCTACCCACAAACATTTGGAACTCTCCTGGGGTACCCTCACACATATTATTCCCTCATTTAATGGAGATTTTCACCAAAAAGTGAAGTTTTCAAAAAGTCAGAAAATTGGCTGAAAACGACTTAATATCAAGGACTCATCGGGCGAATCACTCTGGAACTGAAATCGGAATACTCACTGACATTTTCCCCTCTTCGAAAGTCGGAAAAATGATGGAAAAATGATTAAGTCCAAAAAAAATTTTTTTCAACTTTTTTCAATTTTACCCCTGTGGGATATATATTCTACCCACACACATTTGGATCTCTCCTGGGGTACCCTTGCACATATTATTCCCTCATTTAATGGATATTTTCACCAAAAAGTGAAGTTTTCAAAAAGTCAGAAAATTGTCTGAAAACGACTTAATATCAAAGACTCATCGGGCAAATCACTCTGGAACTGAAATCGGAATGCTCACTGACATTTTCCCCTCTCCAAAAGTCTGAAAAATGATGGAAAAATGACTAAGTCCAAAAAAAATTTTTTAAACTTTTTTCAATTTTACCCCCATGGGATATATATTCTACCCACAAACATTTGGAACTCTCCTAGGGTAGCCTCATACATATTATTCCCTCATTTAATGGATATTTTCACCAAAAAGTGAAGTTTTCAAAAAGTCAGAAAATTGGCTGAAAACGACTTAATATCAAGGACTCATCGGGCGAAACACTCTGGAACTGAAATCGGAATACTCACTGACATTTTCCCCTCTCCGAAAGTCTGAAAAATGATGGAAAAATGACTAAGTCCAAAAAACATTTTTTTCAACTTTTTTCAATTTTACCCCCGTGGGATATATGTTCTACCCACAAACATTTGGTACTCTCCTGGGGTACCCTCACACATATTATTCCCTCATTTAATGGATATTTTCACCAAAAAGTGAAGTTTTCAAAAAGTCAGAAAATTGGCTGAAAACAACTTAATATCAAGGACTCATCGGGCGAATCGCTCTGGAACTGAAATCGGAATGCTCACTGACATTTTCCCCTCTCGGAAAGTCTGAAAAATGATGAAAAAATGACTAAGTCCAAAAAAATTTTGATTTAACTTTTTTCAATTTTACCCCTGTGGGATATACATTCTACCCACACACATTTGGATCTCTCCTGGGGTAGCCTCGCACATATTATTCCCTCATTTAATGGATATTTTCACCAAAAAGTGAAGTTTTCAAAAAGTCAGAAAATTGGCTGAAAACGACTTAATATCAAGGACTCATCGGGCGAATCGCTCTGGAACTGAAATCGGAATGCTCACTGACATTTTCCCCTCTCCGAAAGTCTGAAAAATGATGGAAAAATGAGTAAGTCCAAAAAAAATTTTTTTCAAGTTTTTTCAATTTTACCCCCGTGGGATATATATTCTACCCACACACATTTGGAACTCTCCTGGGGTACCCTCGCACATATTATTCCCTCAATTAATTGATATTTTCACCAAAAAGTGAAGTTTTCAAAAAGTCAGAAAATTGGCTGAAAACGACTTAACATCAAGGACTCATCGGGCGAATCACTCTGGAACTGAAATCGGAATATTCACTGACATTTTCCCCTCTCCAAAAGTCGGAAAAATGATGGAAAAATGACTAAGTCCAAAAAAAATTTTTTAAACTTTTTTCAATTTTACCCCCATGGGATATATATTCTACCCACAAACATTTGGAACTCTCCTGGGGTACCCTCACACATATTATTCCCTCATTTAATGGAGATTTTCACCAAAAAGTGAAGTTTTCAAAAAGTCAGAAAATTGGCTGAAAACGACTTAATATCAAGGACTCATCGGGCGAATCACTCTGGAACTGAAATCGGAATACTCACTGACATTTTCCCCTCTTCGAAAGTCTGAAAAATGATGGAAAAATGAGTAAGTCCAAAAAAAATTTTTTTCAAGTTTTTTCAATTTTACCCCCGTGGGATATATATTCTACCCACACACATTTGGAACTCTCCTGGGGTACCCTCGCACATATTATTCCCTCATTTAATTGATATTTTCACCAAAAAGTGAAGTTTTCAAAAAGTCAGAAAATTGGCTGAAAACGACTTAACATCAAGGACTCATCGGGCGAATCACTCTGGAACTGAAATCGGAATGCTCACTGACATTTTCCACTCTCCAAAAGTCTGAAAAATGATGGAAAAATGACTAAGTCCAAAAAAATTTTTATTTAACTTTTTTCAACTTTACCCCTGTGGGATATACATTCTACCCACATACATTTGGATCTCTCCTGGGGTACCCTCACACATATTATTCCCTCATTTAATGGATATTTTCACCAAAAAGTGAAGTTTTCAAAAAATCAGAAAATTGGCTGAAAACGACTTAATATCAAGGACTCATCGGGCGAATCACTCTGGAACTGAAATCGGAATACTCACTGACATTTTGCCCTCTTCGAAAGTCTGAAAAATGATGGAAAAATGAGTAAGTCCAAAAAAAATTTTTTTCAAGTTTTTTCAATTTTACCCCCGTGGGATATATATTCTACCCACACACATTTGGAACTCTCCTGGGGTACCCTCACACATATTATTCCCTCATTTAATGGATATTTTCACCAAAAAGTGAAGTTTTCAAAAAGTCAGAAAATTGGCTGAAAACGACTTAATATCAAGGACTCATCGGGCGAATCGCTCTGGAACTGAAATCGGAATACTCACTGACATTTTCCCCTCTCCAAAAGTCTGAAAAATGATGGAAAAATGACTAAGTCCAAAAAAAATTTTTTAAACTTTTTTCAATTTTACCCCCATGGGATATATATTCTACCCACAAACATTTGGAACTCTCCTGGGGTACCCTCACACATATTATTCCCTCATTTAATTGATATTTTCACCAAAAAGTGAAGTTTTCAAAAAGTCAGAAAATTGGCTGAAAACGACTTAACATCAAGGACTCATCGGGCGAATCACTCTGGAACTGAAATCGGAATGCTCACTGACATTTTCCACTCTCCAAAAGTCTGAAAAATGATGGAAAAATGACTAAGTCCAAAAAAATTTTTATTTAACTTTTTTCAACTTTACCCCTGTGCGATATACATTCTACCCACATACATTTGGAACTCTCCTGGGGTACCCTCACACATATTATTCCCTCATTTAATGGAGATTTTCACCAAAAAGTGAAGTTTTCAAAAAGTCAGAAAATTGGCTGAAAACGACTTAATATCAAGGACTCATCGGGCGAATCACTCTGGAACTGAAATCGGAATACTCACTGACATTTTCCCCTCTTCGAAAGTCTGAAAAATGATGGAAAAATGAGTAAGTCCAAAAAAATTTTTTTTAACTTTTTTCAATTTTACCCCCATGGGATATATATTCTACCCACAAACATTTGGAACTCTCCTGGGGTACCCTCACACATATTATTCCCTCATTTAATGGAGATTTTCACCAAAAAGTGAAGTTTTCAAAAAGTCAGAAAATTGGCTGAAAACGACTTAATATCAAGGACTCATTGAGCGAATCGCTCTGGAACTGAAATCGGAATGCTCACTGACAGTTTCCCCTCTCCGAAAGTCTGGAAAATGATGGAAAAATGACTAAGTCCAAAAAGCATTTTTTTCAACTTTTTTAAATTTTACCCCCGTGTGATATATATTCTACCCACACACATTTGGAACTCTCCTGGGGTACCTCACACATATTATTCCCTCATTTAATGGATATTTTCACCAAAAAGTGAAGTTTTCAAAAAGTCAGAAAATTGGCTGAAAACGACTTAATATCAAGGACTCATCGGGCGAAACACTCTGGAACTGAAATCGGAATACTCACTGACATTTTCCCCTCTCCGAAAGTCTGAAAAATGATGGAAAAATGACTAAGTCCAAAAAACATTTTTTTCAACTTTTTTCAATTTTACCCCCGTGGGATATATGTTCTACCCACAAACATTTGGTACTCTCCTGGGGTACCCTCACACATATTATTCCCTCATTTAATGGATATTTTCACCAAAAAGTGAAGTTTTCAAAAAGTCAGAAAATTGGCTGAAAACAACTTAATATCAAGGACTCATCGGGCGAATCGCTCTGGAACTGAAATCGGAATGCTCACTGACATTTTCCCCTCTCGGAAAGTCTGAAAAATGATGAAAAAATGACTAAGTCCAAAAAAATTTTGATTTAACTTTTTTCAATTTTACCCCTGTGGGATATACATTCTACCCACACACATTTGGATCTCTCCTGGGGTAGCCTCGCACATATTATTCCCTCATTTAATGGATATTTTCACCAAAAAGTGAAGTTTTCAAAAAGTCAGAAAATTGGCTGAAAACGACTTAATATCAAGGACTCATCGGGCGAATCGCTCTGGAACTGAAATCGGAATGCTCACTGACATTTTCCCCTCTCCGAAAGTCTGAAAAATGATGGAAAAATGAGTAAGTCCAAAAAAAATTTTTTTCAAGTTTTTTCAATTTTACCCCCGTGGGATATATATTCTACCCACACACATTTGGAACTCTCCTGGGGTACCCTCACACATATTATTCCCTCAATTAATTGATATTTTCACCAAAAAGTGAAGTTTTCAAAAAGTCAGAAAATTGGCTGAAAACGACTTAACATCAAGGACTCATCGGGCGAATCACTCTGGAACTGAAATCGGAATACTCACTGACATTTTCCCCTCTCCAAAAGTCGGAAAAATGATGGAAAAATGACTAAGTCCAAAAAAAATTTTTTAAACTTTTTTCAATTTTACCCCCATGGGATATATATTCTACCCACAAACATTTGGAACTCTCCTGGGGTACCCTCACACATATTATTCCCTCATTTAATGGATATTTTCACCAAAAAGTGAAGTTTTCAAAAAGTCAGAAAATTGGCTGAAAACGACTTAATATCAAGGACTCATTGGGCGAATCGCTCTGGAACTGAAATCGGAATACTAATTGACATTTTCCCCTCTCCGAAAGTCTGAAAAATGATGGAAAAATGACTAAGTCCAAAAAAATTTTGATTTAACTTTTTTCAATTTTACCCCTGTGGGATATACATTCTACCCACACACATTTGGATCTCTCCTGGGGTACCCTCGCACATATTATTCCCTCATTTAATGGATATTTTCACCAAAAAGTGAAGTTTTCAAAAAGTCAGAAAATTGGCTGAAAACGACTTAATATCAAGGACTCATCGGGCGAATCGCTCTGGAACTGAAATCGGAATGCTCACTGACATTTTCCCCTCTCCGAAAGTCTGAAAAATGATGGAAAAATGAGTAAGTCCAAAAAAATTTTTTTTCAAGTTTTTTCAATTTTACCCCCGTGGGATATATATTCTACCCACACACATTTGGAACTCTCCTGGGGTACCCTCGCACATATTATTCCCTCATTTAATTGATATTTTCACCAAAAAGTGAAGTTTTCAAAAAGTCAGAAAATTGGCTGAAAACGACTTAACATCAAGGACTCATCGGGCGAATCACTCTGGAACTGAAATCGGAATACTCACTGACATTTTCCCCTCTTCGAAAGTCTGAAAAATGATGGAAAAATGAGTAAGTCCAAAAAAATTTTTTTTAACTTTTTTCAATTTTACCCCCATGGGATATATATTCTACCCACAAACATTTGGAACTCTCCTGGGGTACCCTCACACATATTATTCCCTCATTTAATGGAGATTTTCACCAAAAAGTGAAGTTTTCAAAAAGTCAGAAAATTGGCTGAAAACGACTTAATATCAAGGACTCATTGAGCGAATCGCTCTGGAACTGAAATCGGAATGCTCACTGACAGTTTCCCCTCTCCGAAAGTCTGGAAAATGATGGAAAAATGACTAAGTCCAAAAAGCATTTTTTTCAACTTTTTTAAATTTTACCCCCGTGTGATATATATTCTACCCACACACATTTGGAACTCTCCTGGGGTACCTCACACATATTATTCCCTCATTTAATGGATATTTTCACCAAAAAGTGAAGTTTTCAAAAAGTCAGAAAATTGGCTGAAAACGACTTAATATTAAGGACTCATCGGGCGAAACACTCTGGAACTGAAATCGGAATACTCACTGACATTTTCCCCTCTCCGAAAGTCTGAAAAATGATGGAAAAATGACTAAGTCCAAAAAACATTTTTTTCAACTTTTTTCAATTTTACCCCCGTGGGATATATGTTCTACCCACAAACATTTGGTACTCTCCTGGGGTACCCTCACACATATTATTCCCTCATTTAATGGATATTTTCACCAAAAAGTGAAGTTTTCAAAAAGTCAGAAAATTGGCTGAAAACAACTTAATATCAAGGACTCATCGGGCGAATCGCTCTGGAACTGAAATCGGAATGCTCACTGACATTTTCCCCTCTCGGAAAGTCTGAAAAATGATGAAAAAATGACTAAGTCCAAAAAAATTTTGATTTAACTTTTTTCAATTTTACCCCTGTGGGATATACATTCTACCCACACACATTTGGATCTCTCCTGGGGTAGCCTCGCACATATTATTCCCTCATTTAATGGATATTTTCACCAAAAAGTGAAGTTTTCAAAAAGTCAGAAAATTGGCTGAAAACGACTTAATATCAAGGACTCATCGGGCGAATCGCTCTGGAACTGAAATCGGAATGCTCACTGACATTTTCCCCTCTCCGAAAGTCTGAAAAATGATGGAAAAATGAGTAAGTCCAAAAAAAATTTTTTTCAAGTTTTTTCAATTTTACCCCCGTGGGATATATATTCTACCCACACACATTTGGAACTCTCCTGGGGTACCCTCGCACATATTATTCCCTCAATTAATTGATATTTTCACCAAAAAGTGAAGTTTTCAAAAAGTCAGAAAATTGGCTGAAAACGACTTAACATCAAGGACTCATCGGGCGAATCACTCTGGAACTGAAATCGGAATACTCACTGACATTTTCCCCTCTCCAAAAGTCGGAAAAATGATGGAAAAATGACTAAGTCCAAAAAAAATTTTTTAAACTTTTTTCAATTTTACCCCCATGGGATATATATTCTACCCACAAACATTTGGAACTCTCCTGGGGTACCCTCACACATATTATTCCCTCATTTAATGGAGATTTTCACCAAAAAGTGAAGTTTTCAAAAAGTCAGAAAATTGGCTGAAAACGACTTAATATCAAGGACTCATCGGGCGAATCACTCTGGAACTGAAATCGGAATACTCACTGACATTTTCCCCTCTTCGAAAGTCTGAAAAATGATGGAAAAATGAGTAAGTCCAAAAAAAATTTTTTTCTATTTTACCCCCGTGGGATATATATTCTACCCACACACATTTGGAACTCTCCTGGGGTACCCTCACACATATTATTCCCTCATTTAATGGATATTTTCACCAAAAAGTGAAGTTTTCAAAAAGTCAGAAAATTGGCTGAAAACGACTTAATATCAAGGACTCATTGGGCGAATCGCTCTGGAACTGAAATCGGAATACTCATTGACATTTTCCCCTCTCCGAAAGTCTGAAAAATGATGGAAAAATGACTAAGTCCAAAAAAATTTTGATTTAACTTTTTTCAATTTTACCCCTGTGGGATATACATTCTACCCACACACATTTGGATCTCTCCTGGGGTACCCTCGCACATATTATTCCCTCATTTAATGGATATTTTCACCAAAAAGTGAAGTTTTCAAAAAGTCAGAAAATTGGCTGAAAACGACTTAATATCAAGGACTCATCGGGCGAATCGCTCTGGAACTGAAATCGGAATGCTCACTGACATTTTCCCCTCTCCGAAAGTCTGAAAAATGATGGAAAAATGAGTAAGTCCAAAAAAATTTTTTTTCAAGTTTTTTCAATTTTACCCCCGTGGGATATATATTCTACCCACACACATTTGGAACTCTCCTGGGGTACCCTCGCACATATTATTCCCTCATTTAATTGATATTTTCACCAAAAAGTGAAGTTTTCAAAAAGTCAGAAAATTGGCTGAAAACGACTTAACATCAAGGACTCATCGGGCGAATCACTCTGGAACTGAAATCGGAATGCTCACTGACATTTTCCACTCTCCAAAAGTCTGAAAAATGATGGAAAAATGACTAAGTCCAAAAAAATTTTTATTTAACTTTTTTCAACTTTACCCCTGTGGGATATACATTCTACCCACATACATTTGGATCTCTCCTGGGGTACCCTCACACATATTATTCCCTCATTTAATGGATATTTTCACCAAAAAGTGAAGTTTTCAAAAAATCAGAAAATTGGCTGAAAACGACTTAATATCAAGGACTCATCGGGCGAATCACTCTGGAACTGAAATCGGAATACTCACTGACATTTTGCCCTCTTCGAAAGTCTGAAAAATGATGGAAAAATGAGTAAGTCCAAAAAAAATTTTTTTCAAGTTTTTTCAATTTTACCCCCGTGGGATATATATTCTACCCACACACATTCGGAACTCTCCTGGGGTACCCTCACACATATTATTCCCTCATTTAATGGATATTTTCACCAAAAAGTGAAGTTTTCAAAAAGTCAGAAAATTGGCTGAAAACGACTTAATATCAAGGACTCATCGGGCGAATCGCTCTGGAACTGAAATCGGAATACTCACTGACATTTTCCCCTCTCCAAAAGTCTGAAAAATGATGGAAAAATGACTAAGTCCAAAAAAAATTTTTTAAACTTTTTTCAATTTTACCCCCATGGGATATATATTCTACCCACAAACATTTGGAACTCTCCTGGGGTACCCTCACACATATTATTCCCTCATTTAATTGATATTTTCACCAAAAAGTGAAGTTTTCAAAAAGTCAGAAAATTGGCTGAAAACGACTTAATATCAAGGACTCATCGGGCGAATCACTCTGGAACTGAAATCGGAATACTCACTGACATTTTCCCCTCTTCGAAAGTCGGAAAAATGATGGAAAAATGATTAAGTCCAAAAAAAATTTTTTTCAACTTTTTTCAATTTTACCCCTGTGGGATATATATTCTACCCACACACATTTGGATCTCTCCTGGGGTACCCTTGCACATATTATTCCCTCATTTAATGGATATTTTCACCAAAAAGTGAAGTTTTCAAAAAGTCAGAAAATTGTCTGAAAACGACTTAATATCAAGGACTCATCGGGCGAATCACTCTGGAACTGAAATCGGAATACTCACTGACATTTTCCCCTCTTCGAAAGTCGGAAAAATGATGGAAAAATGATTAAGTCCAAAAAGCATTTTTTTCAACTTTTTTAAATTTTACCCCCGTGTGATATATATTCTACCCACACACATTTGGAACTCTCCTGGGGTACCTCACACATATTATTCCCTCATTTAATGGATATTTTCACCAAAAAGTGAAGTTTTCAAAAAGTCAGAAAATTGGCTGAAAACGACTTAATATTAAGGACTCATCGGGCGAAACACTCTGGAACTGAAATCGGAATACTCACTGACATTTTCCCCTCTCCGAAAGTCTGAAAAATGATGGAAAAATGACTAAGTCCAAAAAACATTTTTTTCAACTTTTTTCAATTTTACCCCCGTGGGATATATGTTCTACCCACAAACATTTGGTACTCTCCTGGGGTACCCTCACACATATTATTCCCTCATTTAATGGATATTTTCACCAAAAAGTGAAGTTTTCAAAAAGTCAGAAAATTGGCTGAAAACAACTTAATATCAAGGACTCATCGGGCGAATCGCTCTGGAACTGAAATCGGAATGCTCACTGACATTTTCCCCTCTCGGAAAGTCTGAAAAATGATGAAAAAATGACTAAGTCCAAAAAAATTTTGATTTAACTTTTTTCAATTTTACCCCTGTGGGATATACATTCTACCCACACACATTTGGATCTCTCCTGGGGTAGCCTCGCACATATTATTCCCTCATTTAATGGATATTTTCACCAAAAAGTGAAGTTTTCAAAAAGTCAGAAAATTGGCTGAAAACGACTTAATATCAAGGACTCATCGGGCGAATCGCTCTGGAACTGAAATCGGAATGCTCACTGACATTTTCCCCTCTCCGAAAGTCTGAAAAATGATGGAAAAATGAGTAAGTCCAAAAAAAATTTTTTTCAAGTTTTTTCAATTTTACCCCCGTGGGATATATATTCTACCCACACACATTTGGAACTCTCCTGGGGTACCCTCGCACATATTATTCCCTCAATTAATTGATATTTTCACCAAAAAGTGAAGTTTTCAAAAAGTCAGAAAATTGGCTGAAAACGACTTAACATCAAGGACTCATCGGGCGAATCACTCTGGAACTGAAATCGGAATACTCACTGACATTTTCCCCTCTCCAAAAGTCGGAAAAATGATGGAAAAATGACTAAGTCCAAAAAAAATTTTTTAAACTTTTTTCAATTTTACCCCCATGGGATATATATTCTACCCACAAACATTTGGAACTCTCCTGGGGTACCCTCACACATATTATTCCCTCATTTAATGGAGATTTTCACCAAAAAGTGAAGTTTTCAAAAAGTCAGAAAATTGGCTGAAAACGACTTAATATCAAGGACTCATCGGGCGAATCACTCTGGAACTGAAATCGGAATACTCACTGACATTTTCCCCTCTTCGAAAGTCTGAAAAATGATGGAAAAATGAGTAAGTCCAAAAAAAATTTTTTTCTATTTTACCCCCGTGGGATATATATTCTACCCACACACATTTGGAACTCTCCTGGGGTACCCTCACACATATTATTCCCTCATTTAATGGATATTTTCACCAAAAAGTGAAGTTTTCAAAAAGTCAGAAAATTGGCTGAAAACGACTTAATATCAAGGACTCATTGGGCGAATCGCTCTGGAACTGAAATCGGAATACTCATTGACATTTTCCCCTCTCCGAAAGTCTGAAAAATGATGGAAAAATGACTAAGTCCAAAAAAATTTTGATTTAACTTTTTTCAATTTTACCCCTGTGGGATATACATTCTACCCACACACATTTGGATCTCTCCTGGGGTACCCTCGCACATATTATTCCCTCATTTAATGGATATTTTCACCAAAAAGTGAAGTTTTCAAAAAGTCAGAAAATTGGCTGAAAACGACTTAATATCAAGGACTCATCGGGCGAATCGCTCTGGAACTGAAATCGGAATGCTCACTGACATTTTCCCCTCTCCGAAAGTCTGAAAAATGATGGAAAAATGAGTAAGTCCAAAAAAATTTTTTTTCAAGTTTTTTCAATTTTACCCCCGTGGGATATATATTCTACCCACACACATTTGGAACTCTCCTGGGGTACCCTCGCACATATTATTCCCTCATTTAATTGATATTTTCACCAAAAAGTGAAGTTTTCAAAAAGTCAGAAAATTGGCTGAAAACGACTTAACATCAAGGACTCATCGGGCGAATCACTCTGGAACTGAAATCGGAATGCTCACTGACATTTTCCACTCTCCAAAAGTCTGAAAAATGATGGAAAAATGACTAAGTCCAAAAAAATTTTTATTTAACTTTTTTCAACTTTACCCCTGTGGGATATACATTCTACCCACATACATTTGGATCTCTCCTGGGGTACCCTCACACATATTATTCCCTCATTTAATGGATATTTTCACCAAAAAGTGAAGTTTTCAAAAAATCAGAAAATTGGCTGAAAACGACTTAATATCAAGGACTCATCGGGCGAATCACTCTGGAACTGAAATCGGAATACTCACTGACATTTTGCCCTCTTCGAAAGTCTGAAAAATGATGGAAAAATGAGTAAGTCCAAAAAAAATTTTTTTCAAGTTTTTTCAATTTTACCCCCGTGGGATATATATTCTACCCACACACATTCGGAACTCTCCTGGGGTACCCTCACACATATTATTCCCTCATTTAATGGATATTTTCACCAAAAAGTGAAGTTTTCAAAAAGTCAGAAAATTGGCTGAAAACGACTTAATATCAAGGACTCATCGGGCGAATCGCTCTGGAACTGAAATCGGAATACTCACTGACATTTTCCCCTCTCCAAAAGTCTGAAAAATGATGGAAAAATGACTAAGTCCAAAAAAAATTTTTTAAACTTTTTTCAATTTTACCCCCATGGGATATATATTCTACCCACAAACATTTGGAACTCTCCTGGGGTACCCTCACACATATTATTCCCTCATTTAATTGATATTTTCACCAAAAAGTGAAGTTTTCAAAAAGTCAGAAAATTGGCTGAAAACGACTTAATATCAAGGACTCATCGGGCGAATCACTCTGGAACTGAAATCGGAATACTCACTGACATTTTCCCCTCTTCGAAAGTCGGAAAAATTATGGAAAAATGATTAAGTCCAAAAAAAATTTTTTTCAACTTTTTTCAATTTTACCCCTGTGGGATATATATTCTACCCACACACATTTGGATCTCTCCTGGGGTACCCTTGCACATATTATTCCCTCATTTAATGGATATTTTCACCAAAAAGTGAAGTTTTCAAAAAGTCAGAAAATTGTCTGAAAACGACTTAATATCAAGGACTCATCGGGCAAATCACTCTGGAACTGAAATCGGAATGCTCACTGACATTTTCCCCTATCCAAAAGTCTGAAAAATGATGGAAAAATGACTAAGTCCAAAAAAAATTTTTTAAACTTTTTTCAATTTTACCCCCATGGGATATATATTCTACCCACAAACATTTGGAACTCTCCTAGGGTAGCCTCATACATATTATTCCCTCATTTAATGGATATTTTCACCAAAAAGTGAAGTTTCAAAAAGTCAGAAAATTGGCTGAAAACGACTTAATATCAAGGACTCATCGGGCGAAACACTCTGGAACTGAAATCGGAATACTCACTGACATTTTCCCCTCTCCGAAAGTCTGAAAAATGATGGAAAAATGACTAAGTCCAAAAAACATTTTTTTCAACTTTTTTCAATTTTACCCCCGTGGGATATATGTTCTACCCACAAACATTTGGTACTCTCCTGGGGTACCCTCACACATATTATTCCCTCATTTAATGGATATTTTCACCAAAAAGTGAAGTTTTCAAAAAGTCAGAAAATTGGCTGAAAACAACTTAATATCAAGGACTCATCGGGCGAATCGCTCTGGAACTGAAATCGGAATGCTCACTGACATTTTCCCCTCTCGGAAAGTCTGAAAAATGATGAAAAAATGACTAAGTCCAAAAAAATTTTGATTTAACTTTTTTCAATTTTACCCCTGTGGGATATACATTCTACCCACACACATTTGGATCTCTCCTGGGGTAGCCTCGCACATATTATTCCCTCATTTAATGGATATTTTCACCAAAAAGTGAAGTTTTCAAAAAGTCAGAAAATTGGCTGAAAACGACTTAATATCAAGGACTCATCGGGCGAATCGCTCTGGAACTGAAATCGGAATGCTCACTGACATTTTCCCCTCTCCGAAAGTCTGAAAAATGATGGAAAAATGAGTAAGTCCAAAAAAAATTTTTTTCAAGTTTTTTCAATTTTACCCCCGTGGGATATATATTCTACCCACACACATTTGGAACTCTCCTGGGGTACCCTCGCACATATTATTCCCTCAATTAATTGATATTTTCACCAAAAAGTGAAGTTTTCAAAAAGTCAGAAAATTGGCTGAAAACGACTTAACATCAAGGACTCATCGGGCGAATCACTCTGGAACTGAAATCGGAATACTCACTGACATTTTCCCCTCTCCAAAAGTCGGAAAAATGATGGAAAAATGACTAAGTCCAAAAAAAATTTTTTAAACTTTTTTCAATTTTACCCCCATGGGATATATATTCTACCCACAAACATTTGGAACTCTCCTGGGGTACCCTCACACATATTATTCCCTCATTTAATGGAGATTTTCACCAAAAAGTGAAGTTTTCAAAAAGTCAGAAAATTGGCTGAAAACGACTTAACATCAAGGACTCATCGGGCGAATCACTCTGGAACTGAAATCGGAATACTCACTGACATTTTCCCCTCTTCGAAAGTCTGAAAAATGATGGAAAAATGAGTAAGTCCAAAAAAAATTTTTTTCTATTTTACCCCCGTGGGATATATATTCTACCCACACACATTTGGAACTCTCCTGGGGTACCCTCACACATATTATTCCCTCATTTAATGGATATTTTCACCAAAAAGTGAAGTTTTCAAAAAGTCAGAAAATTGGCTGAAAACGACTTAATATCAAAAGGACTCATTGGGCGAATCGCTCTGGAACTGAAATCGGAATACTCATTGACATTTTCCCCTCTCCGAAAGTCTGAAAAATGATGGAAAAATGACTAAGTCCAAAAAAATTTTGATTTAACTTTTTTCAATTTTACCCCTGTGGGATATACATTCTACCCACACACATTTGGATCTCTCCTGGGGTACCCTCGCACATATTATTCCCTCATTTAATGGATATTTTCACCAAAAAGTGAAGTTTTCAAAAAGTCAGAAAATTGGCTGAAAACGACTTAATATCAAGGACTCATCGGGCGAATCGCTCTGGAACTGAAATCGGAATGCTCACTGACATTTTCCCCTCTCCGAAAGTCTGAAAAATGATGGAAAAATGAGTAAGTCCAAAAAAATTTTTTTTCAAGTTTTTTCAATTTTACCCCCGTGGGATATATATTCTACCCACACACATTTGGAACTCTCCTGGGGTACCCTCGCACATATTATTCCCTCATTTAATTGATATTTTCACCAAAAAGTGAAGTTTTCAAAAAGTCAGAAAATTGGCTGAAAACGACTTAACATCAAGGACTCATCGGGCGAATCACTCTGGAACTGAAATCGGAATGCTCACTGACATTTTCCACTCTCCAAAAGTCTGAAAAATGATGGAAAAATGACTAAGTCCAAAAAAATTTTTATTTAACTTTTTTCAACTTTACCCCTGTGGGATATACATTCTACCCACATACATTTGGATCTCTCCTGGGGTACCCTCACACATATTATTCCCTCATTTAATGGATATTTTCACCAAAAAGTGAAGTTTTCAAAAAATCAGAAAATTGGCTGAAAACGACTTAATATCAAGGACTCATCGGGCGAATCACTCTGGAACTGAAATCGGAATACTCACTGACATTTTGCCCTCTTCGAAAGTCTGAAAAATGATGGAAAAATGAGTAAGTCCAAAAAAAATTTTTTTCAAGTTTTTTCAATTTTACCCCCGTGGGATATATATTCTACCCACACACATTTGGAACTCTCCTGGGGTACCCTCACACATATTATTCCCTCATTTAATGGATATTTTCACCAAAAAGTGAAGTTTTCAAAAAGTCAGAAAATTGGCTGAAAACGACTTAATATCAAGGACTCATCGGGCGAATCGCTCTGGAACTGAAATCGGAATACTCACTGACATTTTCCCCTCTCCAAAAGTCTGAAAAATGATGGAAAAATGACTAAGTCCAAAAAAAATTTTTTAAACTTTTTTCAATTTTACCCCCATGGGATATATATTCTACCCACAAACATTTGGAACTCTCCTGGGGTACCCTCACACATATTATTCCCTCATTTAATTGATATTTTCACCAAAAAGTGAAGTTTTCAAAAAGTCAGAAAATTGGCTGAAAACGACTTAATATCAAGGACTCATCGGGCGAATCACTCTGGAACTGAAATCGGAATACTCACTGACATTTTCCCCTCTTCGAAAGTCGGAAAAATGATGGAAAAATGATTAAGTCCAAAAAAAATTTTTTTCAACTTTTTTCAATTTTACCCCTGTGGGATATATATTCTACCCACACACATTTGGATCTCTCCTGGGGTACCCTTGCACATATTATTCCCTCATTTAATGGATATTTTCACCAAAAAGTGAAGTTTTCAAAAAGTCAGAAAATTGTCTGAAAACGACTTAATATCAAGGACTCATCGGGCAAATCACTCTGGAACTGAAATCGGAATGCTCACTGACATTTTCCCCTCTCCAAAAGTCTGAAAAATGATGGAAAAATGAGTAAGTCCAAAAAAATTTTGATTTAACTTTTTTCAATTTTACCCCTGTGGGATATACATTCTACCCACACACATTTGGATCTCTCCTGGGGTAGCCTCGCACATATTATTCCCTCATTTAATGGATATTTTCACCAAAAAGTGAAGTTTTCAAAAAGTCAGAAAATTGGCTGAAAACGACTTAATATCAAGGACTCATCGGGCGAATCACTCTGGAACTGAAATCGGAATACTCACTGACATTTTCCCCTCTTCGAAAGTCTGAAAAATGATGGAAAAATGAGTAAGTCCAAAAAAAATTTTATTTAACTTTTTTCAACTTTACCCCTGTGCGATATACATTCTACCCACATACATTTGGAACTCTCCTGGGGTACCCTCACACATATTATTCCCTCATTTAATGGAGATTTTCACCAAAAAGTGAAGTTTTCAAAAAGTCAGAAAATTGGCTGAAAACGACTTAATATCAAGGACTCATCGGGCGAATCGCTCTGGAACTGAAATCGGAATACTCACTGACATTTTCCCCTCTCCGAAAGTCTGAAAAATGATGGAAAAATGAGTAAGTCCAAAAAAATTTTTTTTCAAGTTTTTTCAATTTTACCCCCGTGGGATATATATTCTACCCACACACATTTGGAACTCTCCTGGGGTACCCTCGCACATATTATTCCCTCATTTAATTGATATTTTCACCAAAAAGTGAAGTTTTCAAAAAGTCAGAAAATTGGCTGAAAACGACTTAACATCAAGGACTCATCGGGCGAATCACTCTGGAACTGAAATCGGAATGCTCACTGACATTTTCCACTCTCCAAAAGTCTGAAAAATGATGGAAAAATGACTAAGTCCAAAAAAATTTTTATTTAACTTTTTTCAACTTTACCCCTGTGGGATATACATTCTACCCACATACATTTGGATCTCTCCTGGGGTACCCTCACACATATTATTCCCTCATTTAATGGATATTTTCACCAAAAAGTGAAGTTTTCAAAAAATCAGAAAATTGGCTGAAAACGACTTAATATCAAGGACTCATCGGGCGAATCACTCTGGAACTGAAATCGGAATACTCACTGACATTTTGCCCTCTTCGAAAGTCTGAAAAATGATGGAAAAATGAGTAAGTCCAAAAAAAATTTTTTTCAAGTTTTTTCAATTTTACCCCCGTGGGATATATATTCTACCCACACACATTTGGAACTCTCCTGGGGTACCCTCACACATATTATTCCCTCATTTAATGGATATTTTCACCAAAAAGTGAAGTTTTCAAAAAGTCAGAAAATTGGCTGAAAACGACTTAATATCAAGGACTCATCGGGCGAATCGCTCTGGAACTGAAATCGGAATACTCACTGACATTTTCCCCTCTCCAAAAGTCTGAAAAATGATGGAAAAATGACTAAGTCCAAAAAAAATTTTTTAAACTTTTTTCAATTTTACCCCCATGGGATATATATTCTACCCACAAACATTTGGAACTCTCCTGGGGTACCCTCACACATATTATTCCCTCATTTAATTGATATTTTCACCAAAAAGTGAAGTTTTCAAAAAGTCAGAAAATTGGCTGAAAACGACTTAATATCAAGGACTCATCGGGCGAATCACTCTGGAACTGAAATCGGAATACTCACTGACATTTTCCCCTCTTCGAAAGTCGGAAAAATGATGGAAAAATGATTAAGTCCAAAAAAAATTTTTTTCAACTTTTTTCAATTTTACCCCTGTGGGATATATATTCTACCCACACACATTTGGATCTCTCCTGGGGTACCCTTGCACATATTATTCCCTCATTTAATGGATATTTTCACCAAAAAGTGAAGTTTTCAAAAAGTCAGAAAATTGTCTGAAAACGACTTAATATCAAGGACTCATCGGGCAAATCACTCTGGAACTGAAATCGGAATGCTCACTGACATTTTCCCCTCTCCAAAAGTCTGAAAAATGATGGAAAAATGAGTAAGTCCAAAAAAATTTTGATTTAACTTTTTTCAATTTTACCCCTGTGGGATATACATTCTACCCACACACATTTGGATCTCTCCTGGGGTAGCCTCGCACATATTATTCCCTCATTTAATGGATATTTTCACCAAAAAGTGAAGTTTTCAAAAAGTCAGAAAATTGGCTGAAAACGACTTAATATCAAGGACTCATCGGGCGAATCACTCTGGAACTGAAATCGGAATACTCACTGACATTTTCCCCTCTTCGAAAGTCTGAAAAATGATGGAAAAATGAGTAAGTCCAAAAAAAATTTTATTTAACTTTTTTCAACTTTACCCCTGTGCGATATACATTCTACCCACATACATTTGGAACTCTCCTGGGGTACCCTCACACATATTATTCCCTCATTTAATGGAGATTTTCACCAAAAAGTGAAGTTTTCAAAAAGTCAGAAAATTGGCTGAAAACGACTTAATATCAAGGACTCATCGGGCGAATCACTCTGGAACTGAAATCGGAATACTCACTGACATTTTCCCCTCTTCGAAAGTCTGAAAAATGATGGAAAAATGAGTAAGTCCAAAAAAATTTTTTTTAACTTTTTTCAATTTTACCCCCATGGGATATATATTCTACCCACAAACATTTGGAACTCTCCTGGGGTACCCTCACACATATTATTCCCTCATTTAATGGAGATTTTCACCAAAAAGTGAAGTTTTCAAAAAGTCAGAAAATTGGCTGAAAACGACTTAATATCAAGGACTCATCGGGCGAATCACTCTGGAACTGAAATCGGAATACTCACTGACATTTTCCCCTCTTCGAAAGTCTGAAAAATGATGGAAAAATGAGTAAGTCCAAAAAAAATTTTTTTCAAGTTTTTTCAATTTTACCCCCGTGGGATATATATTCTACCCACACACATTTGGAACTCTCCTGGGGTACCCTCACACATATTATTCCCTCATTTAATGGATATTTTCACCAAAAAGTGAAGTTTTCAAAAAGTCAGAAAATTGGCTGAAAACGACTTAATATCAAGGACTCATTGGGCGAATCGCTCTGGAACTGAAATCGGAATACTCATTGACATTTTCCCCTCTCCGAAAGTCTGAAAAATGATGGAAAAATGACTAAGTCCAAAAAAAATTTTTTTCAAGTTTTTTCAATTTTACCCCCGTGGGATATATATTCTACCCACACACATTTGGAACTCTCCTGGGGTACCCTCGCACATATTATTCCCTCAATTAATTGATATTTTCACCAAAAAGTGAAGTTTTCAAAAAGTCAGAAAATTGGCTGAAAACGACTTAACATCAAGGACTCATCGGGCGAATCACTCTGGAACTGAAATCGGAATACTCACTGACATTTTCCCCTCTCCAAAAGTCGGAAAAATGATGGAAAAATGACTAAGTCCAAAAAAAATTTTTTAAACTTTTTTCAATTTTACCCCCATGGGATATATATTCTACCCACAAACATTTGGAACTCTCCTGGGGTACCCTCACACATATTATTCCCTCATTTAATGGAGATTTTCACCAAAAAGTGAAGTTTTCAAAAAGTCAGAAAATTGGCTGAAAACGACTTAATATCAAGGACTCATCGGGCGAATCACTCTGGAACTGAAATCGGAATACTCACTGACATTTTCCCCTCTTCGAAAGTCTGAAAAATGATGGAAAAATGAGTAAGTCCAAAAAAAATTTTTTTCTATTTTACCCCCGTGGGATATATATTCTACCCACACACATTTGGAACTCTCCTGGGGTACCCTCACACATATTATTCCCTCATTTAATGGATATTTTCACCAAAAAGTGAAGTTTTCAAAAAGTCAGAAAATTGGCTGAAAACGACTTAATATCAAGGACTCATTGGGCGAATCGCTCTGGAACTGAAATCGGAATACTCACTGACATTTTCCCCTCTTCGAAAGTCTGAAAAATGATGGAAAAATGAGTAAGTCCAAAAAAAATTTTTTTCAAGTTTTTTCAATTTTACCCCCGTGGGATATATATTCTACCCACACACATTTGGAACTCTCCTGGGGTACCCTCACACATATTATTCCCTCATTTAATGGATATTTTCACCAAAAAGTGAAGTTTTCAAAAAGTCAGAAAATTGGCTGAAAACGACTTAATATCAAGGACTCATTGGGCGAATCGCTCTGGAACTGAAATCGGAATACTCATTGACATTTTCCCCTCTCCGAAAGTCTGAAAAATGATGGAAAAATGACTAAGTCCAAAAAAAATTTTTTTCAAGTTTTTTCAATTTTACCCCCGTGGGATATATATTCTACCCACACACATTTGGAACTCTCCTGGGGTACCCTCGCACATATTATTCCCTCAATTAATTGATATTTTCACCAAAAAGTGAAGTTTTCAAAAAGTCAGAAAATTGGCTGAAAACGACTTAACATCAAGGACTCATCGGGCGAATCACTCTGGAACTGAAATCGGAATACTCACTGACATTTTCCCCTCTCCAAAAGTCGGAAAAATGATGGAAAAATGACTAAGTCCAAAAAAAATTTTTTAAACTTTTTTCAATTTTACCCCCATGGGATATATATTCTACCCACAAACATTTGGAACTCTCCTGGGGTACCCTCACACATATTATTCCCTCATTTAATGGAGATTTTCACCAAAAAGTGAAGTTTTCAAAAAGTCAGAAAATTGGCTGAAAACGACTTAATATCAAGGACTCATCGGGCGAATCGCTCTGGAACTGAAATCGGAATGCTCACTGACATTTTCCCCTCTCCGAAAGTCTGAAAAATGATGGAAAAATGAGTAAGTCCAAAAAAATTTTTTTTCAAGTTTTTTCAATTTTACCCCCGTGGGATATATATTCTACCCACACACATTTGGAACTCTCCTGGGGTACCCTCGCACATATTATTCCCTCATTTAATTGATATTTTCACCAAAAAGTGAAGTTTTCAAAAAGTCAGAAAATTGGCTGAAAACGACTTAACATCAAGGACTCATCGGGCGAATCACTCTGGAACTGAAATCGGAATACTCACTGACATTTTCCCCTCTTCGAAAGTCTGAAAAATGATGGAAAAATGAGTAAGTCCAAAAAAATTTTTTTTAACTTTTTTCAATTTTACCCCCATGGGATATATATTCTACCCACAAACATTTGGAACTCTCCTGGGGTACCCTCACACATATTATTCCCTCAATTAATGGAGATTTTCACCAAAAAGTGAAGTTTTCAAAAAGTCAGAAAATTGGCTGAAAACGACTTAATATCAAGGACTCATTGAGCGAATCGCTCTGGAACTGAAATCGGAATGCTCACTGACAGTTTCCCCTCTCCGAAAGTCTGGAAAATGATGGAAAAATGACTAAGTCCAAAAAGCATTTTTTTCAACTTTTTTAAATTTTACCCCCGTGTGATATATATTCTACCCACACACATTTGGAACTCTCCTGGGGTACCTCACACATATTATTCCCTCATTTAATGGATATTTTCACCAAAAAGTGAAGTTTTCAAAAAGTCAGAAAATTGGCTGAAAACGACTTAATATCAAGGACTCATCGGGCGAAACACTCTGGAACTGAAATCGGAATACTCACTGACATTTTCCCCTCTCCGAAAGTCTGAAAAATGATGGAAAAATGACTAAGTCCAAAAAACATTTTTTTCAACTTTTTTCAATTTTACCCCCGTGGGATATATGTTCTACCCACAAACATTTGGTACTCTCCTGGGGTACCCTCACACATATTATTCCCTCATTTAATGGATATTTTCACCAAAAAGTGAAGTTTTCAAAAAGTCAGAAAATTGGCTGAAAACAACTTAATATCAAGGACTCATCGGGCGAATCGCTCTGGAACTGAAATCGGAATGCTCACTGACATTTTCCCCTCTCGGAAAGTCTGAAAAATGATGAAAAAATGACTAAGTCCAAAAGAATTTTGATTTAACTTTTTTCAATTTTACCCCTGTGGGATATACATTCTACCCACACACATTTGGATCTCTCCTGGGGTAGCCTCGCACATATTATTCCCTCATTTAATGGATATTTTCACCAAAAAGTGAAGTTTTCAAAAAGTCAGAAAATTGGCTGAAAACGACTTAATATCAAGGACTCATCGGGCGAATCGCTCTGGAACTGAAATCGGAATGCTCACTGACATTTTCCCCTCTCCGAAAGTCTGAAAAATGATGGAAAAATGAGTAAGTCCAAAAAAAATTTTTTTCAAGTTTTTTCAATTTTACCCCCGTGGGATATATATTCTACCCACACACATTTGGAACTCTCCTGGGGTACCCTCGCACATATTATTCCCTCAATTAATTGATATTTTCACCAAAAAGTGAAGTTTTCAAAAAGTCAGAAAATTGGCTGAAAACGACTTAACATCAAGGACTCATCGGGCGAATCACTCTGGAACTGAAATCGGAATACTCACTGACATTTTCCCCTCTCCAAAAGTCGGAAAAATGATGGAAAAATTACTAAGTCCAAAAAAAATTTTTTAAACTTTTTTCAATTTTACCCCCATGGGATATATATTCTACCCACAAACATTTGGAACTCTCCTGGGGTACCCTCACACATATTATTCCCTCATTTAATGGAGATTTTCACCAAAAAGTGAAGTTTTCAAAAAGTCAGAAAATTGGCTGAAAACGACTTAATATCAAGGACTCATCGGGCGAATCACTCTGGAACTGAAATCGGAATACTCACTGACATTTTCCCCTCTTCGAAAGTCTGAAAAATGATGGAAAAATGAGTAAGTCCAAAAAAAATTTTTTTCTATTTTACCCCCGTGGGATATATATTCTACCCACACACATTTGGAACTCTCCTGGGGTACCCTCACACATATTATTCCCTCATTTAATGGATATTTTCACCAAAAAGTGAAGTTTTCAAAAAGTCAGAAAATTGGCTGAAAACGACTTAATATCAAGGACTCATTGGGCGAATCGCTCTGGAACTGAAATCGGAATACTCATTGACATTTTCCCCTCTCCGAAAGTCTGAAAAATGATGGAAAAATGACTAAGTCCAAAAAAATTTTGATTTAACTTTTTTCAATTTTACCCCCATGGGATATATATTCTACCCACAAACATTTGGAACTCTCCTGGGGTACCCTCACACATATTATTCCCTCAATTAATGGAGATTTTCACCAAAAAGTGAAGTTTTCAAAAAGTCAGAAAATTGGCTGAAAACGACTTAATATCAAGGACTCATTGAGCGAATCGCTCTGGAACTGAAATCGGAATGCTCACTGACAGTTTCCCCTCTCCGAAAGTCTGGAAAATGATGGAAAAATGACTAAGTCCAAAAAGCATTTTTTTCAACTTTTTTAAATTTTACCCCCGTGTGATATATATTCTACCCACACACATTTGGAACTCTCCTGGGGTACCTCACACATATTATTCCCTCATTTAATGGATATTTTCACCAAAAAGTGAAGTTTTCAAAAAGTCAGAAAATTGGCTGAAAACGACTTAATATCAAGGACTCATCGGGCGAAACACTCTGGAACTGAAATCGGAATACTCACTGACATTTTCCCCTCTCCGAAAGTCTGAAAAATGATGGAAAAATGACTAAGTCCAAAAAACATTTTTTTCAACTTTTTTCAATTTTACCCCCGTGGGATATATGTTCTACCCACAAACATTTGGTACTCTCCTGGGGTACCCTCACACATATTATTCCCTCATTTAATGGATATTTTCACCAAAAAGTGAAGTTTTCAAAAAGTCAGAAAATTGGCTGAAAACAACTTAATATCAAGGACTCATCGGGCGAATCGCTCTGGAACTGAAATCGGAATGCTCACTGACATTTTCCCCTCTCGGAAAGTCTGAAAAATGATGAAAAAATGACTAAGTCCAAAAAAATTTTGATTTAACTTTTTTCAATTTTACCCCTGTGGGATATACATTCTACCCACACACATTTGGATCTCTCCTGGGGTAGCCTCGCACATATTATTCCCTCATTTAATGGATATTTTCACCAAAAAGTGAAGTTTTCAAAAAGTCAGAAAATTGGCTGAAAACGACTTAATATCAAGGACTCATCGGGCGAATCGCTCTGGAACTGAAATCGTAATGCTCACTGACATTTTCCCCTCTCCGAAAGTCTGAAAAATGATGGAAAAATGAGTAAGTCCAAAAAAAATTTTTTTCAAGTTTTTTCAATTTTACCCCCGTGGGATATATATTCTACCCACACACATTTGGAACTCTCCTGGGGTACCCTCGCACATATTATTCCCTCAATTAATTGATATTTTCACCAAAAAGTGAAGTTTTCAAAAAGTCAGAAAATTGGCTGAAAACGACTTAATATCAAGGACTCATCGGGCGAATCACTCTGGAACTGAAATCGGAATACTCACTGACATTTTCCCCTCTTCGAAAGTCTGAAAAATGATGGAAAAATGAGTAAGTCCAAAAAAAATTTTTTTCTATTTTACCCCCGTGGGATATATATTCTACCCACACACATTTGGAACTCTCCTGGGGTACCCTCACACATATTATTCCCTCATTTAATGGATATTTTCACCAAAAAGTGAAGTTTTCAAAAAGTCAGAAAATTGGCTGAAAACGACTTAATATCAAGGACTCATTGGGCGAATCGCTCTGGAACTGAAATCGGAATACTCATTGACATTTTCCCCTCTCCGAAAGTCTGAAAAATGATGGAAAAATGACTAAGTCCAAAAAAATTTTGATTTAACTTTTTTCAATTTTACCCCTGTGGGATATACATTCTACCCACACACATTTGGATCTCTCCTGGGGTACCCTCGCACATATTATTCCCTCATTTAATGGATATTTTCACCAAAAAGTGAAGTTTTCAAAAAGTCAGAAAATTGGCTGAAAACGACTTAATATCAAGGACTCATCGGGCGAATCGCTCTGGAACTGAAATCGGAATGCTCACTGACATTTTCCCCTCTCCGAAAGTCTGAAAAATGATGGAAAAATGAGTAAGTCCAAAAAAATTTTTTTTCAAGTTTTTTCAATTTTACCCCCGTGGGATATATATTCTACCCACACACATTTGGAACTCTCCTGGGGTACCCTCGCACATATTATTCCCTCATTTAATTGATATTTTCACCAAAAAGTGAAGTTTTCAAAAAGTCAGAAAATTGGCTGAAAACGACTTAACATCAAGGACTCATCGGGCGAATCACTCTGGAACTGAAATCGGAATGCTCACTGACATTTTCCACTCTCCAAAAGTCTGAAAAATGATGGAAAAATGACTAAGTCCAAAAAAATTTTTATTTAACTTTTTTCAACTTTACCCCTGTGGGATATACATTCTACCCACATACATTTGGATCTCTCCTGGGGTACCCTCACACATATTATTCCCTCATTTAATGGATATTTTCACCAAAAAGTGAAGTTTTCAAAAAATCAGAAAATTGGCTGAAAACGACTTAATATCAAGGACTCATCGGGCGAATCACTCTGGAACTGAAATCGGAATACTCACTGACATTTTGCCCTCTTCGAAAGTCTGAAAAATGATGGAAAAATGAGTAAGTCCAAAAAAAATTTTTTTCAAGTTTTTTCAATTTTACCCCCGTGGGATATATATTCTACCCACACACATTTGGAACTCTCCTGGGGTACCCTCACACATATTATTCCCTCATTTAATGGATATTTTCACCAAAAAGTGAAGTTTTCAAAAAGTCAGAAAATTGGCTGAAAACGACTTAATATCAAGGACTCATCGGGCGAATCGCTCTGGAACTGAAATCGGAATACTCACTGACATTTTCCCCTCTCCAAAAGTCTGAAAAATGATGGAAAAATGACTAAGTCCAAAAAAAATTTTTTAAACTTTTTTCAATTTTACCCCCATGGGATATATATTCTACCCACAAACATTTGGAACTCTCCTGGGGTACCCTCACACATATTATTCCCTCATTTAATTGATATTTTCACCAAAAAGTGAAGTTTTCAAAAAGTCAGAAAATTGGCTGAAAACGACTTAATATCAAGGACTCATCGGGCGAATCACTCTGGAACTGAAATCGGAATACTCACTGACATTTTCCCCTCTTCGAAAGTCGGAAAAATGATGGAAAAATGATGAAGTCCAAAAAAAATTTTTTTCAACTTTTTTCAATTTTACCCCTGTGGGATATATATTCTACCCACACACATTTGGATCTCTCCTGGGGTACCCTTGCACATATTATTCCCTCATTTAATGGATATTTTCACCAAAAAGTGAAGTTTTCAAAAAGTCAGAAAATTGTCTGAAAACGACTTAATATCAAGGACTCATCGGGCAAATCACTCTGGAACTGAAATCGGAATGCTCACTGACATTTTCCCCTCTCCAAAAGTCTGAAAAATGATGGAAAAATGACTAAGTCCAAAAAAAATTTTTTAAACTTTTTTCAATTTTACCCCCATGGGATATATATTCTACCCACAAACATTTGGAACTCTCCTAGGGTAGCCTCATACATATTATTCCCTCATTTAATGGATATTTTCACCAAAAAGTGAAGTTTTCAAAAAGTCAGAAAATTGGCTGAAAACGACTTAATATCAAGGACTCATCGGGCGAAACACTCTGGAACTGAAATCGGAATACTCACTGACATTTTCCCCTCTCCGAAAGTCTGAAAAATGATGGAAAAATGACTAAGTCCAAAAAACATTTTTTTCAACTTTTTTCAATTTTACCCCCGTGGGATATATATTCTACCCACACACATTTGGAACGCTCCTGGGGTACCCTCGCACATATTATTCCCTCAATTAATGGATATTTTCACCAAAAAGTGAAGTTTTCAAA
Source organism: Phyllobates terribilis (assembly GCF_046119375.1). Lineage (NCBI taxonomy): Eukaryota > Metazoa > Chordata > Amphibia > Anura > Dendrobatidae > Phyllobates > Phyllobates terribilis. The sequence continues at coordinate 4,469,646 of NW_027362873.1, read as the reverse complement.
AAGTCAGAAAATTGGCTGAAAACGACTTAACATCAAGGACTCATCGGGCGAATCACTCTGGAACTGAAATCGGAATACTCACTGACATTTTCCCCTCTCCAAAAGTCGGAAAAATGATGGAAAAATGACTAAGTCCAAAAAAAATTTTTTAAACTTTTTTCAATTTTACCCCCATGGGATATATATTCTACCCACAAACATTTGGAACTCTCCTGGGGTACCCTCACACATATTATTCCCTCATTTAATGGAGATTTTCACCAAAAAGTGAAGTTTTCAAAAAGTCAGAAAATTGGCTGAAAACGACTTAATATCAAGGACTCATCGGGCGAATCACTCTGGAACTGAAATCGGAATACTCACTGACATTTTCCCCTCTTCGAAAGTCTGAAAAATGATGGAAAAATGAGTAAGTCCAAAAAAAATTTTTTTCTATTTTACCCCCGTGGGATATATATTCTACCCACACACATTTGGAACTCTCCTGGGGTACCCTCACACATATTATTCCCTCATTTAATGGATATTTTCACCAAAAAGTGAAGTTTTCAAAAAGTCAGAAAATTGGCTGAAAACGACTTAATATCAAGGACTCATTGGGCGAATCGCTCTGGAACTGAAATCGGAATACTCATTGACATTTTCCCCTCTCCGAAAGTCTGAAAAATGATGGAAAAATGACTAAGTCCAAAAAAATTTTGATTTAACTTTTTTCAATTTTACCCCTGTGGGATATACATTCTACCCACACACATTTGGATCTCTCCTGGGGTACCCTCGCACATATTATTCCCTCATTTAATGGATATTTTCACCAAAAAGTGAAGTTTTCAAAAAGTCAGAAAATTGGCTGAAAACGACTTAATATCAAGGACTCATCGGGCGAATCGCTCTGGAACTGAAATCGGAATGCTCACTGACATTTTCCCCTCTCCGAAAGTCGGAAAAATGAGTAAGTCCAAAAAAATTTTTTTTCAAGTTTTTTCAATTTTACCCCTGTGGGATATATATTCTACCCACACACATTTGGAACTCTCCTGGGGTACCCTCGCACATATTATTCCCTCATTTAATTGATATTTTCACCAAAAAGTGAAGTTTTCAAAAAGTCAGAAAATTGGCTGAAAACGACTTAACATCAAGGACTCATCGGGCGAATCACTCTGGAACTGAAATCGGAATGCTCACTGACATTTTCCACTCTCCAAAAGTCTGAAAAATGATGGAAAAATGACTAAGTCCAAAAAAATTTTTATTTAACTTTTTTCAACTTTACCCCTGTGGGATATACATTCTACCCACATACATTTGGAACTCTCCTGGGGTACCCTCACACATATTATTCCCTCATTTAATGGATATTTTCACCAAAAAGTGAAGTTTTCAAAAAATCAGAAAATTGGCTGAAAACGACTTAATATCAAGGACTCATCGGGCGAATCACTCTGGAACTGAAATCGGAATACTCACTGACATTTTGCCCTCTTCGAAAGTCTGAAAAATGATGGAAAAATGAGTAAGTCCAAAAAAAATTTTTTTCAAGTTTTTTCAATTTTACCCCCGTGGGATATATATTCTACCCACACACATTTGGAACTCTCCTGGGGTACCCTCACACATATTATTCCCTCATTTAATGGATATTTTCACCAAAAAGTGAAGTTTTCAAAAAGTCAGAAAATTGGCTGAAAACGACTTAATATCAAGGACTCATTGGGCGAATCGCTCTGGAACTGAAATCGGAATACTCATTGACATTTTCCCCTCTCCGAAAGTCTGAAAAATGATGGAAAAATGACTAAGTCCAAAAAAATTTTGATTTAACTTTTTTCAATTTTACCCCCATGGGATATATATTCTACCCACAAACATTTGGAACTCTCCTGGGGTACCCTCACACATATTATTCCCTCAATTAATGGAGATTTTCACCAAAAAGTGAAGTTTTCAAAAAGTCAGAAAATTGGCTGAAAACGACTTAATATCAAGGACTCATTGAGCGAATCGCTCTGGAACTGAAATCGGAATGCTCACTGACAGTTTCCCCTCTCCGAAAGTCTGGAAAATGATGGAAAAATGACTAAGTCCAAAAAGCATTTTTTTCAACTTTTTTAAATTTTACCCCCGTGTGATATATATTCTACCCACACACATTTGGAACTCTCCTGGGGTACCTCACACATATTATTCCCTCATTTAATGGATATTTTCACCAAAAAGTGAAGTTTTCAAAAAGTCAGAAAATTGGCTGAAAACGACTTAATATCAAGGACTCATCGGGCGAAACACTCTGGAACTGAAATCGGAATACTCACTGACATTTTCCCCTCTCCGAAAGTCTGAAAAATGATGGAAAAATGACTAAGTCCAAAAAACATTTTTTTCAACTTTTTTCAATTTTACCCCCGTGGGATATATGTTCTACCCACAAACATTTGGTACTCTCCTGGGGTACCCTCACACATATTATTCCCTCATTTAATGGATATTTTCACCAAAAAGTGAAGTTTTCAAAAAGTCAGAAAATTGGCTGAAAACAACTTAATATCAAGGACTCATCGGGCGAATCGCTCTGGAACTGAAATCGGAATGCTCACTGACATTTTCCCCTCTCGGAAAGTCTGAAAAATGATGAAAAAATGACTAAGTCCAAAAAAATTTTGATTTAACTTTTTTCAATTTTACCCCTGTGGGATATACATTCTACCCACACACATTTGGATCTCTCCTGGGGTAGCCTCGCACATATTATTCCCTCATTTAATGGATATTTTCACCAAAAAGTGAAGTTTTCAAAAAGTCAGAAAATTGGCTGAAAACGACTTAATATCAAGGACTCATCGGGCGAATCGCTCTGGAACTGAAATCGTAATGCTCACTGACATTTTCCCCTCTCCGAAAGTCTGAAAAATGATGGAAAAATGAGTAAGTCCAAAAAAAATTTTTTTCAAGTTTTTTCAATTTTACCCCCGTGGGATATATATTCTACCCACACACATTTGGAACTCTCCTGGGGTACCCTCGCACATATTATTCCCTCAATTAATTGATATTTTCACCAAAAAGTGAAGTTTTCAAAAAGTCAGAAAATTGGCTGAAAACGACTTAATATCAAGGACTCATCGGGCGAATCACTCTGGAACTGAAATCGGAATACTCACTGACATTTTCCCCTCTTCGAAAGTCTGAAAAATGATGGAAAAATGAGTAAGTCCAAAAAAAATTTTTTTCTATTTTACCCCCGTGGGATATATATTCTACCCACACACATTTGGAACTCTCCTGGGGTACCCTCACACATATTATTCCCTCATTTAATGGATATTTTCACCAAAAAGTGAAGTTTTCAAAAAGTCAGAAAATTGGCTGAAAACGACTTAATATCAAGGACTCATTGGGCGAATCGCTCTGGAACTGAAATCGGAATACTCATTGACATTTTCCCCTCTCCGAAAGTCTGAAAAATGATGGAAAAATGACTAAGTCCAAAAAAATTTTGATTTAACTTTTTTCAATTTTACCCCTGTGGGATATACATTCTACCCACACACATTTGGATCTCTCCTGGGGTACCCTCGCACATATTATTCCCTCATTTAATGGATATTTTCACCAAAAAGTGAAGTTTTCAAAAAGTCAGAAAATTGGCTGAAAACGACTTAATATCAAGGACTCATCGGGCGAATCGCTCTGGAACTGAAATCGGAATGCTCACTGACATTTTCCCCTCTCCGAAAGTCTGAAAAATGATGGAAAAATGAGTAAGTCCAAAAAAATTTTTTTTCAAGTTTTTTCAATTTTACCCCCGTGGGATATATATTCTACCCACACACATTTGGAACTCTCCTGGGGTACCCTCGCACATATTATTCCCTCATTTAATTGATATTTTCACCAAAAAGTGAAGTTTTCAAAAAGTCAGAAAATTGGCTGAAAACGACTTAACATCAAGGACTCATCGGGCGAATCACTCTGGAACTGAAATCGGAATGCTCACTGACATTTTCCACTCTCCAAAAGTCTGAAAAATGATGGAAAAATGACTAAGTCCAAAAAAATTTTTATTTAACTTTTTTCAACTTTACCCCTGTGGGATATACATTCTACCCACATACATTTGGATCTCTCCTGGGGTACCCTCACACATATTATTCCCTCATTTAATGGATATTTTCACCAAAAAGTGAAGTTTTCAAAAAATCAGAAAATTGGCTGAAAACGACTTAATATCAAGGACTCATCGGGCGAATCACTCTGGAACTGAAATCGGAATACTCACTGACATTTTGCCCTCTTCGAAAGTCTGAAAAATGATGGAAAAATGAGTAAGTCCAAAAAAAATTTTTTTCAAGTTTTTTCAATTTTACCCCCGTGGGATATATATTCTACCCACACACATTTGGAACTCTCCTGGGGTACCCTCACACATATTATTCCCTCATTTAATGGATATTTTCACCAAAAAGTGAAGTTTTCAAAAAGTCAGAAAATTGGCTGAAAACGACTTAATATCAAGGACTCATCGGGCGAATCGCTCTGGAACTGAAATCGGAATACTCACTGACATTTTCCCCTCTCCAAAAGTCTGAAAAATGATGGAAAAATGACTAAGTCCAAAAAAAATTTTTTAAACTTTTTTCAATTTTACCCCCATGGGATATATATTCTACCCACAAACATTTGGAACTCTCCTGGGGTACCCTCACACATATTATTCCCTCATTTAATTGATATTTTCACCAAAAAGTGAAGTTTTCAAAAAGTCAGAAAATTGGCTGAAAACGACTTAATATCAAGGACTCATCGGGCGAATCACTCTGGAACTGAAATCGGAATACTCACTGACATTTTCCCCTCTTCGAAAGTCGGAAAAATGATGGAAAAATGATGAAGTCCAAAAAAAATTTTTTTCAACTTTTTTCAATTTTACCCCTGTGGGATATATATTCTACCCACACACATTTGGATCTCTCCTGGGGTACCCTTGCACATATTATTCCCTCATTTAATGGATATTTTCACCAAAAAGTGAAGTTTTCAAAAAGTCAGAAAATTGTCTGAAAACGACTTAATATCAAGGACTCATCGGGCAAATCACTCTGGAACTGAAATCGGAATGCTCACTGACATTTTCCCCTCTCCAAAAGTCTGAAAAATGATGGAAAAATGACTAAGTCCAAAAAAAATTTTTTAAACTTTTTTCAATTTTACCCCCATGGGATATATATTCTACCCACAAACATTTGGAACTCTCCTAGGGTAGCCTCATACATATTATTCCCTCATTTAATGGATATTTTCACCAAAAAGTGAAGTTTTCAAAAAGTCAGAAAATTGGCTGAAAACGACTTAATATCAAGGACTCATCGGGCGAAACACTCTGGAACTGAAATCGGAATACTCACTGACATTTTCCCCTCTCCGAAAGTCTGAAAAATGATGGAAAAATGACTAAGTCCAAAAAACATTTTTTTCAACTTTTTTCAATTTTACCCCCGTGGGATATATATTCTACCCACACACATTTGGAACGCTCCTGGGGTACCCTCGCACATATTATTCCCTCAATTAATGGATATTTTCACCAAAAAGTGAAGTTTTCAAAAAGTCAGAAAATTGGCTGAAAACGACTTAACATCAAGGACTCATCGGGCGAATCACTCTGGAACTGAAATCGGAATACTCACTGACATTTTCCCCTCTCCAAAAGTCGGAAAAATGATGGAAAAATGACTAAGTCCAAAAAAAATTTTTTAAACTTTTTTCAATTTTACCCCCATGGGATATATATTCTACCCACAAACATTTGGAACTCTCCTGGGGTACCCTCACACATATTATTCCCTCATTTAATGGAGATTTTCACCAAAAAGTGAAGTTTTCAAAAAGTCAGAAAATTGGCTGAAAACGACTTAATATCAAGGACTCATCGGGCGAATCACTCTGGAACTGAAATCGGAATACTCACTGACATTTTCCCCTCTTCGAAAGTCTGAAAAATGATGGAAAAATGAGTAAGTCCAAAAAAAATTTTTTTCTATTTTACCCCCGTGGGATATATATTCTACCCACACACATTTGGAACTCTCCTGGGGTACCCTCACACATATTATTCCCTCATTTAATGGATATTTTCACCAAAAAGTGAAGTTTTCAAAAAGTCAGAAAATTGGCTGAAAACGACTTAATATCAAGGACTCATTGGGCGAATCGCTCTGGAACTGAAATCGGAATACTCATTGACATTTTCCCCTCTCCGAAAGTCTGAAAAATGATGGAAAAATGACTAAGTCCAAAAAAATTTTGATTTAACTTTTTTCAATTTTACCCCTGTGGGATATACATTCTACCCACACACATTTGGATCTCTCCTGGGGTACCCTCGCACATATTATTCCCTCATTTAATGGATATTTTCACCAAAAAGTGAAGTTTTCAAAAAGTCAGAAAATTGGCTGAAAACGACTTAATATCAAGGACTCATCGGGCGAATCGCTCTGGAACTGAAATCGGAATGCTCACTGACATTTTCCCCTCTCCGAAAGTCGGAAAAATGAGTAAGTCCAAAAAAATTTTTTTTCAAGTTTTTTCAATTTTACCCCTGTGGGATATATATTCTACCCACACACATTTGGAACTCTCCTGGGGTACCCTCGCACATATTATTCCCTCATTTAATTGATATTTTCACCAAAAAGTGAAGTTTTCAAAAAGTCAGAAAATTGGCTGAAAACGACTTAACATCAAGGACTCATCGGGCGAATCACTCTGGAACTGAAATCGGAATGCTCACTGACATTTTCCACTCTCCAAAAGTCTGAAAAATGATGGAAAAATGACTAAGTCCAAAAAAATTTTTATTTAACTTTTTTCAACTTTACCCCTGTGGGATATACATTCTACCCACATACATTTGGAACTCTCCTGGGGTACCCTCACACATATTATTCCCTCATTTAATGGATATTTTCACCAAAAAGTGAAGTTTTCAAAAAATCAGAAAATTGGCTGAAAACGACTTAATATCAAGGACTCATCGGGCGAATCACTCTGGAACTGAAATCGGAATACTCACTGACATTTTGCCCTCTTCGAAAGTCTGAAAAATGATGGAAAAATGAGTAAGTCCAAAAAAAATTTTTTTCAAGTTTTTTCAATTTTACCCCCGTGGGATATATATTCTACCCACACACATTTGGAACTCTCCTGGGGTACCCTCACACATATTATTCCCTCATTTAATGGATATTTTCACCAAAAAGTGAAGTTTTCAAAAAGTCAGCAAATTGGCTGAAAACGACTTAATATCAAGGACTCATCGGGCGAATCGCTCTGGAACTGAAATCGGAATACTCACTGACATTTTCCCCTCTCCAAAAGTCTGAAAAATGATGGAAAAATGACTAAGTCCAAAAAAAATTTTTTAAACTTTTTTCAATTTTACCCCCATGGGATATATATTCTACCCACAAACATTTGGAACTCTCCTGGGGTACCCTCACACATATTATTCCCTCATTTAATTGATATTTTCACCAAAAAGTGAAGTTTTCAAAAAGTCAGAAAATTGGCTGAAAACGACTTAATATTAAGGACTCATCGGGCGAATCACTCTGGAACTGAAATCGGAATACTCACTGACATTTTCCCCTCTTCGAAAGTCGGAAAAATGATGGAAAAATGATTAAGTCCAAAAAAAATTTTTTTCAACTTTTTTCAATTTTACCCCTGTGGGATATATATTCTACCCACACACATTTGGATCTCTCCTGGGGTACCCTTGCACATATTATTCCCTCATTTAATGGATATTTTCACCAAAAAGTGAAGTTTTCAAAAAGTCAGAAAATTGTCTGAAAACGACTTAATATCAAGGACTCATCGGGCAAATCACTCTGGAACTGAAATCGGAATGCTCACTGACATTTTCCCCTCTCCAAAAGTCTGAAAAATGATGGAAAAATGACTAAGTCCAAAAAAAATTTTTTAAACTTTTTTCAATTTTACCCCCATGGGATATATATTCTACCCACAAACATTTGGAACTCTCCTAGGGTAGCCTCATACATATTATTCCCTCATTTAATGGATATTTTCACCAAAAAGTGAAGTTTTCAAAAAGTCAGAAAATTGGCTGAAAACGACTTAATATCAAGGACTCATCGGGCGAAACACTCTGGAACTGAAATCGGAATACTCACTGACATTTTCCCCTCTCCGAAAGTCTGAAAAATGATGGAAAAATGACTAAGTCCAAAAAACATTTTTTTCAACTTTTTTCAATTTTACCCCCGTGGGATATATGTTCTACCCACAAACATTTGGTACTCTCCTGGGGTACCCTCACACATATTATTCCCTCATTTAATGGATATTTTCACCAAAAAGTGAAGTTTTCAAAAAGTCAGAAAATTGGCTGAAAACAACTTAATATCAAGGACTCATCGGGCGAATCGCTCTGGAACTGAAATCGGAATGCTCACTGACATTTTCCCCTCTCGGAAAGTCTGAAAAATGATGAAAAAATGACTAAGTCCAAAAAAATTTTGATTTAACTTTTTTCAATTTTACCCCTGTGGGATATACATTCTACCCACACACATTTGGATCTCTCCTGGGGTAGCCTCGCACATATTATTCCCTCATTTAATGGATATTTTCACCAAAAAGTGAAGTTTTCAAAAAGTCAGAAAATTGGCTGAAAACGACTTAATATCAAGGACTCATCGGGCGAATCGCTCTGGAACTGAAATCGGAATGCTCACTGACATTTTCCCCTCTCCGAAAGTCTGAAAAATGATGGAAAAATGAGTAAGTCCAAAAAAAATTTTTTTCAAGTTTTTTCAATTTTACCCCCGTGGGATATATATTCTACCCACACACATTTGGAACTCTCCTGGGGTACCCTCGCACATATTATTCCCTCAATTAATTGATATTTTCACCAAAAAGTGAAGTTTTCAAAAAGTCAGAAAATTGGCTGAAAACGACTTAACATCAAGGACTCATCGGGCGAATCACTCTGGAACTGAAATCGGAATACTCACTGACATTTTCCCCTCTCCAAAAGTCGGAAAAATGATGGAAAAATGACTAAGTCCAAAAAAAATTTTTTAAACTTTTTTCAATTTTACCCCCATGGGATATATATTCTACCCACAAACATTTGGAACTCTCCTGGGGTACCCTCACACATATTATTCCCTCATTTAATGGAGATTTTCACCAAAAAGTGAAGTTTTCAAAAAGTCAGAAAATTGGCTGAAAACGACTTAATATCAAGGACTCATCGGGCGAATCACTCTGGAACTGAAATCGGAATACTCACTGACATTTTCCCCTCTTCGAAAGTCTGAAAAATGATGGAAAAATGAGTAAGTCCAAAAAAAATTTTTTTCTATTTTACCCCCGTGGGATATATATTCTACCCACACACATTTGGAACTCTCCTGGGGTACCCTCACACATATTATTCCCTCATTTAATGGATATTTTCACCAAAAAGTGAAGTTTTCAAAAAGTCAGAAAATTGGCTGAAAACGACTTAATATCAAGGACTCATTGGGCGAATCGCTCTGGAACTGAAATCGGAATACTCATTGACATTTTCCCCTCTCCGAAAGTCTGAAAAATGATGGAAAAATGACTAAGTCCAAAAAAATTTTGATTTAACTTTTTTCAATTTTACCCCTGTGGGATATACATTCTACCCACACACATTTGGATCTCTCCTGGGGTACCCTCGCACATATTATTCCCTCATTTAATGGATATTTTCACCAAAAAGTGAAGTTTTCAAAAAGTCAGAAAATTGGCTGAAAACGACTTAATATCAAGGACTCATCGGGCGAATCGCTCTGGAACTGAAATCGGAATGCTCACTGACATTTTCCCCTCTCCGAAAGTCTGAAAAATGATGGAAAAATGAGTAAGTCCAAAAAAAATTTTTTTCAAGTTTTTTCAATTTTACCCCCGTGGGATATATATTCTACCCACACACATTTGGATCTCTCCTGGGGTACCCTCGCACATATTATTCCCTCATTTAATTGATATTTTCACCAAAAAGTGAAGTTTTCAAAAAGTCAGAAAATTGGCTGAAAACGACTTAACATCAAGGACTCATCGGGCGAATCACTCTGGAACTGAAATCGGAATGCTCACTGACATTTTCCACTCTCCAAAAGTCTGAAAAATGATGGAAAAATGACTAAGTCCAAAAAAATTTTTATTTAACTTTTTTCAACTTTACCCCTGTGGGATATACATTCTACCCACATACATTTGGATCTCTCCTGGGGTACCCTCACACATATTATTCCCTCATTTAATGGATATTTTCACCAAAAAGTGAAGTTTTCAAAAAATCAGAAAATTGGCTGAAAACGACTTAATATCAAGGACTCATCGGGCGAATCACTCTGGAACTGAAATCGGAATACTCACTGACATTTTGCCCTCTTCGAAAGTCTGGAAAATGATGGAAAAATGAGTAAGTCCAAAAAAAATTTTTTTCAAGTTTTTTCAATTTTACCCCCGTGGGATATATATTCTACCCACACACATTTGGAACTCTCCTGGGGTACCCTCACACATATTATTCCCTCATTTAATGGATATTTTCACCAAAAAGTGAAGTTTTCAAAAAGTCAGAAAATTGGCTGAAAACGACTTAATATCAAGGACTCATCGGGCGAATCGCTCTGGAACTGAAATCGGAATACTCACTGACATTTTCCCCTCTCCAAAAGTCTGAAAAATGATGGAAAAATGACTAAGTCCAAAAAAAATTTTTTAAACTTTTTTCAATTTTACCCCCATGGGATATATATTCTACCCACAAACATTTGGAACTCTCCTGGGGTACCCTCACACATATTATTCCCTCATTTAATTGATATTTTCACCAAAAAGTGAAGTTTTCAAAAAGTCAGAAAATTGGCTGAAAACGACTTAACATCAAGGACTCATCGGGCGAATCACTCTGGAACTGAAATCGGAATGCTCACTGACATTTTCCACTCTCCAAAAGTCTGAAAAATGATGGAAAAATGACTAAGTCCAAAAAAATTTTTATTTAACTTTTTTCAACTTTACCCCTGTGCGATATACATTCTACCCACATACATTTGGAACTCTCCTGGGGTACCCTCACACATATTATTCCCTCATTTAATGGAGATTTTCACCAAAAAGTGAAGTTTTCAAAAAGTCAGAAAATTGGCTGAAAACGACTTAATATCAAGGACTCATCGGGCGAATCACTCTGGAACTGAAATCGGAATACTCACTGACATTTTCCCCTCTTCGAAAGTCTGAAAAATGATGGAAAAATGAGTAAGTCCAAAAAAATTTTTTTTAACTTTTTTCAATTTTACCCCCATGGGATATATATTCTACCCACAAACATTTGGAACTCTCCTGGGGTACCCTCACACATATTATTCCCTCATTTAATGGAGATTTTCACCAAAAAGTGAAGTTTTCAAAAAGTCAGAAAATTGGCTGAAAACGACTTAATATCAAGGACTCATCGGGCGAATCACTCTGGAACTGAAATCGGAATACTCACTGACATTTTCCCCTCTTCGAAAGTCTGAAAAATGATGGAAAAATGAGTAAGTCCAAAAAAAATTTTTTTCAAGTTTTTTCAATTTTACCCCCGTGGGATATATATTCTACCCACACACATTTGGAACTCTCCTGGGGTACCCTCACACATATTATTCCCTCATTTAATGGATATTTTCACCAAAAAGTGAAGTTTTCAAAAAGTCAGAAAATTGGCTGAAAACGACTTAATATCAAGGACTCATTGGGCGAATCGCTCTGGAACTGAAATCGGAATACTCATTGACATTTTCCCCTCTCCGAAAGTCTGAAAAATGATGGAAAAATGACTAAGTCCAAAAAAATTTTGATTTAACTTTTTTCAATTTTACCCCTGTGGGATATACATTCTACCCACACACATTTGGATCTCTCCTGGGGTACCCTCGCACATATTATTCCCTCATTTAATGGATATTTTCACCAAAAAGTGAAGTTTTCAAAAAGTCAGAAAATTGGCTGAAAACGACTTAATATCAAGGACTCATCGGGCGAATCGCTCTGGAACTGAAATCGGAATGCTCACTGACATTTTCCCCTCTCCGAAAGTCTGAAAAATGATGGAAAAATGAGTAAGTCCAAAAAAAATTTTTTTCAAGTTTTTTCAATTTTACCCCCGTGGGATATATATTCTACCCACACACATTTGGAACTCTCCTGGGGTACCCTCGCACATATTATTCCCTCATTTAATTGATATTTTCACCAAAAAGTGAAGTTTTCAAAAAGTCAGAAAATTGGCTGAAAACGACTTAACATCAAGGACTCATCGGGCGAATCACTCTGGAACTGAAATCGGAATGCTCACTGACATTTTCCACTCTCCAAAAGTCTGAAAAATGATGGAAAAATGACTAAGTCCAAAAAAATTTTTATTTAACTTTTTTCAACTTTACCCCTGTGGGATATACATTCTACCCACATACATTTGGATCTCTCCTGGGGTACCCTCACACATATTATTCCCTCATTTAATGGATATTTTCACCAAAAAGTGAAGTTTTCAAAAAGTCAGAAAAGGCTGAAAACGACTTAATATCAAGGACTCATCGGGCGAATCACTCTGGAACTGAAATCGGAATACTCACTGACATTTTCCCCTCTTCGAAAGTCTGAAAAATGATGGAAAAATGAGTAAGTCCAAAAAAAATTTTTTTCAAGTTTTTTCAATTTTACCCCCGTGGGATATATATTCTACCCACACACATTTGGAACTCTCCTGGGGTACCCTCACACATATTATTCCCTCATTTAATGGATATTTTCACCAAAAAGTGAAGTTTTCAAAAAGTCAGAAAATTGGCTGAAAACGACTTAATATCAAGGACTCATCGGGCGAATCGCTCTGGAACTGAAATCGGAATACTCACTGACATTTTCCCCTCTCCAAAAGTCTGAAAAATGATGGAAAAATGACTAAGTCCAAAAAAATTTTTATTTAACTTTTTTCAACTTTACCCCTGTGCGATATACATTCTACCCCCATACATTTGGAACTCTCCTGGGGTACCCTCACACATATTATTCCCTCATTTAATGGAGATTTTCACCAAAAAGTGAAGTTTTCAAAAAGTCAGAAAATTGGCTGAAAACGACTTAATATCAAGGACTCATCGGGCGAATCACTCTGGAACTGAAATCGGAATACTCACTGACATTTTCCCCTCTTCGAAAGTCTGAAAAATGATGGAAAAATGAGTAAGTCCAAAAAAATTTTTTTTAACTTTTTTCAATTTTACCCCCATGGGATATATATTCTACCCACAAACATTTGGAACTCTCCTGGGGTACCCTCACACATATTATTCCCTCATTTAATGGATATTTTCACCAAAAAGTGAAGTTTTCAAAAAGTCAGAAAATTGGCTGAAAACGACTTAATATCAAGGACTCATTGAGCGAATCGCTCTGGAACTGAAATCGGAATGCTCACTGACATTTTCCCCTCTCCGAAAGTCTGGAAAATGATGGAAAAATGACTAAGTCCAAAAAGCATTTTTTTCAACTTTTTTAAATTTTACCCCCGTGTGATATATATTCTACCCACACACATTTGGAACTCTCCTGGGGTACCTCACACATATTATTCCCTCATTTAATGGATATTTTCACCAAAAAGTGAAGTTTTCAAAAAGTCAGAAAATTGGCTGAAAACGACTTAATATCAAGGACTCATCGGGCGAATCACTCTGGAACTGAAATCGGAATACTCACTGACATTTTCCCCTCTTCGAAAGTCGGAAAAATGATGGAAAAATGAGTAAGTCCAAAAAAATTTTTTTTCAACTTTTTGCAATTTTACCCCTGTGGGATATATATTCTACCCACACACATTTGGATCTCTCCTGGGGTACCCTTGCACATATTATTCCCTCATTTAATGGATATTTTCACCAAAAATTGAAGTTTTCAAAAAGTCAGAAAATTGGCTGAAAACGACTTAATATCAAGGACTCATCGGGCAAATCACTCTGGAACTGAAATCGGAATGCTCACTGACATTTTCCCCTCTCCAAAAGTCTGAAAAATGATGGAAAAATGACTAAGTCCAAAAAAATTTTTTTAAACTTTTTTCAATTTTACCCCCATGGGATATATATTCTACCCACAAACATTTGGAACTCTCCTAGGGTACCCTCATACATATTATTCCCTCATTTAATGGATATTTTCACCAAAAAGTGAAGTTTTCAAAAAGTCAGAAAATTGGCTGAAAACGACTTAATATCAAGGACTCATCGGGCGAAACACTCTGGAACTGAAATCGGAATACTCACTGACATTTTCCCCTCTCCGAAAGTCTGAAAAATGATGGAAAAATGACTAAGTCCAAAAAACATTTTTTTCAACTTTTTTCAATTTTACCCCCGTGGGATATATGTTCTACCCACAAACATTTGGAACTCTCCTGGGGTACCCTCACACATATTATTCCCTCATTTAATGGAGATTTTCACCAAAAAGTGAAGTTTTCAAAAAGTCAGAAAATTGGCTGAAAACGACTTAATATCAAGGACTCATCGGGCGAATCACTCTGGATCTGAAATCGGAATACTCACTGACATTTTCCCCTCTTCGAAAGTCTGAAAAATGATGGAAAAATGAGTAAGTCCAAAAAAAATTTTTTTCAAGTTTTTTCAATTTTACCCCTGTGGGATATATATTCTACCCACACACATTTGGAACTCTCCTGGGGTACCCTCACACATATTATTCCCTCATTTAATGGATATTTTCACCAAAAAGTGAAGTTTTCAAAAAGTCAGAAAATTGGCTGAAAACGACTTAATATCAAGGACTCATCGGGCGAATCGCTCTGGAACTGAAATCGGAATACTCACTGACATTTTCCCCTCTCCAAAAGTCTGAAAAATGATGGAAAAATGACTAAGTCCAAAAAAAATTTTTTAAACTTTTTTCAATTTTACCCCCATGGGATATATATTCTACCCACAAACATTTGGAACTCTCCTGGGGTACCCTCACACATATTATTCCCTCATTTAATGGATATTTTCACCAAAAAGTGAAGTTTTCAAAAAGTCAGAAAATTGGCTGAAAACGACTTAATATCAAGGACTCATCGGGCGAATCACTCTGGAACTGAAATCGGAATACTCACTGACATTTTCCCCTCTCCAAAAGTCTGAAAAATGATGGAAAAATGACTAAGTCCAAAAAAATTTTTTTAAACTTTTTTCAATTTTACCCCCATGGGATATATATTCTACACACAAACATTTGGAACTCTCCTGGGGTACCCTCACACATATTATTCCCTCATTTAATGGAGATTTTCACCAAAAAGTGAAGTTTTCAAAAAGTCAGAAAATTGGCTGAAAACGACTTAATATCAAGGACTCATCGGGCGAATCACTCTGGAACTGAAATCGGAATACTCACTGACATTTTCCCCTCTTCGAAAGTCTGAAAAATGATGGAAAAATGAGTAAGTCCAAAAAAAATTTTTTTCAAGTTTTTTCAATTTTACCCCCGTGGGATATATATTCTACCCACACACATTTGGAACTCTCCTGGGGTACCCTCACACATATTATTCCCTCATTTAATGGATATTTTCACCAAAAAGTGAAGTTTTCAAAAAGTCAGAAAATTGGCTGAAAACGACTTAATATCAAGGACTCATCGGGCGAATCGCTCTGGAACTGAAATCGGAATACTCACTGACATTTTCCCCTCTCCAAAAGTCTGAAAAATGATGGAAAAATGACTAAGTCCAAAAAAAATTTTTTAAACTTTTTTCAATTTTACCCCCATGGGATATATATTCTACCCACAAACATTTGGAACTCTCCTGGGGTACCCTCACACATATTATTCCCTCATTTAATGGAGATTTTCACCAAAAAGTGAAGTTTTCAAAAAGTCAGAAAATTGGCTGAAAACGACTTAATATCAAGGACTCATCGGGCGAATCACTCTGGAACTGAAATCGGAATACTCACTGACATTTTCCCCTCTTCGAAAGTCTGAAAAATGATGAAAAAATGAGTAAGTCCAAAAAAAATTTTTTTCAAGTTTTTTCAATTTTACCCCCGTGGGATATATATTCTACCCACAAACATTTGGAACTCTCCTGGGGTACCCTCACACATATTATTCCCTCATTTAATGGATATTTTCACCAAAAAGTGAAGTTTTCAAAAAGTCAGAAAATTGTCTGAAAGCGACTCAACATCAAGGACTCATCGGGTGAATCTCTCTGGAACTGAAATCGGAATGCTCACTGACATTTTCCCCCCTTCGAAAGTCTGAAAAATGATGGAAAAATGACTAAGTCCAAAAAAATTTTTTTTAAACTTTTTTCAATTTTACCCCCGTGGGATATACATTCCACCCACACACATTTGGAACTCTCCTGGGGTACCCTCACACATATTATTCCCTCATTTAATGGATATTTTCACCAAAAAGTGAAGTTTTCAAAAAGTCAGAAAATTGGCTGAAAGCGACTCAACATCAAGGACTCATCGGGTGAATCTCTCTGGAACTGAAATCGGAATACTCACTGACATTTTCCCCTTTTCCAAAAGTCTGAAAAATGATGGAAAAATGACTAAGTCCCAAAAAAATTTTTTAAACTTTTTTCAATTTTACCCCCATGGGATATATATTCTACCCACAAACATTTGGAACTCTCCTGGGGTACCCTCACACATATTATTCCCTCATTTAATGGATACTTTCACCAAAAAGTGAAGTTTTCAATATGTCAGAAAATTGGCTGAAAACGACTTAATATCAAGGACTCATCGGGCGAATCACTCTGGAACTGAAATCGGAATACTCACTGACATTTTCCCCTCTTCGAAAGTCGGAAAAATGATGGAAAAATGAGTAAGTCCAAAAAAATTTTTTTAAACTTTTTTCAATTTTACCCCCGTGGGATATATGTTCTACCCACAAACATTTGGAACTCTCCTGGGGTACCCTCACACATATTATTCCCTCATTTAATGGATATTTTCACCAAAAAGTGAAGTTTTCAAAAAGTCAGAAAATTGGCTGAAAACAACTTAATATCAAGGACTCATCGGGCGAATCGCTCTGGAACTGAAATCGGAATGCTCACTGACATTTTCCCCTCTCCGAAAGTCTGAAAAATGATGGAAAAATTACTAAGTCCAAAAAACATTTTTTTCAACTTTTTTCAATTTTACCCCCGTGTGATATATATTCTACCCACACACATTTGGAACTCTCCTGGGGTACCCTCACACATATTATTCCCTCATTTAATGGATATTTTCACCAAAAAGTGAAGTTTTCAAAAAGTCAAAATTGGCTATAAACGACCTAATATCAAGGACTCATCGGGCGAATCGCTCTGTAACTGAAATCGGAATGCTCACTGACATTTTTCCCTCTACGAAAGTCTGAAAAATGATGGAAAAATGACTAAGTCCAAAAAAAATTTTTTTCAACTTTTTTCAATTTTACCCCCGTGGGATATATGTTCTACCCACACACATTTGGAACTCTCCTGTGGTACCCACGCACATATTATTCCCTCATTTAATGGATATTTTCACCAAAAAGTGAAGTTTTCAAAAAGTCAGAAAATTGGCTGAAAACGACTTAATATCAAGGACTCATCGGGCGAATCACTCTGGAACTGAAATCGGAATGCTCACTGACATTTTCCACTCTCCAAAAGTCTGAAAAATGATGGAAAAATGACTAAGTCCAAAAAAATTTTTATTTAACTTTTTTCAACTTTACCCCTGTGGGATATACATTCTACCCACACACATTTGGATCTCTCCTGGGGTACCCTCACACATATTATTCCCTCATTTAATGGATATTTTCACCAAAAGGTGAAGTTTTCAAAAAGTCAGAAAATTGGCTGAAAACGACTTAATATCAAGGACTCATCGGGCGAATCACTCTGGAACTGAAATCGGAATACTCACTGACATTTTCCCCTCTCCAAAAGTCTGAAAAATGATGGAAAAATGACTAAGTCCAAAAAATATTTTTTAAACTTTTTTCAATTTTACCCCCATGGGATATATATTCTACCCACAAACATTTGGAACTCTCCTGGGGTACCCTCACACATATTATTCCCTCATTTAATGGAGATTTTCACCAAAAAGTGAAGTTTTCAAAAAGTCAGAAAATTGGCTGAAAACGACTTAATATCAAGGACTCATCGGGCGAATCACTCTGGAACTGAAATCGGAATACTCACTGACATTTTCCCCTGTTCGAAAGTCTGAAAAATGATGGAAAAATGAGTAAGTCCAAAAAAAATTTTTTTCAAGTTTTTTCAATTTTACCCCCGTGGGATATATATTCTACCCACAAACATTTGGAACTCTCCTGGGGTACCCTCACACATATTATTCCCTCATTTAATGGAGATTTTCACCAAAAAGTGAAGTTTTCAAAAAGTCAGAAAATTGGCTGAAAACGACTTAATATCAAGGACTGATCGGGCGAATCACTCTGGAACTGAAATCGGAATACTCACTGACATTTTCCCCTCTTCGAAAGTCTGAAAAATGATGGAAAAATGAGTAAGTCCAAAAAAAATTTTTTAAAACTTTTTTCAATTTTACCCCCGTGGGATATATATTCTACCCACACACATTTGGAACTCTCCTGGGGTAACCTCACACATATTATTCCCTCATTTAATGGATATTTTCACCAGAAAGTGAAGTTTTCAAAAAGTCAGAAAATTGGCTGAAAGCGACTCAACATCAAGGACTCATCGGGTGAATCTCTCTGGAACTGAAATCGGAATACTCACTGACATTTTCCCCTTTTCCAAAAGTCTGAAAAATTATGGAAAAATGACTAAGTCCCAAAAAAATTTTTTAAACTTTTTTCAATTTTACCCCCATGGGATATATATTCTACCCACAAACATTTGGAACTCTCCTGGGGTACCCTCACGCATATTATTCCCTCATTTAATGGAGATTTTCACCAAAAAGTGAAGTTTTCAAAAAGTCAGAAAATTGGCTGAAAACGACTTAATATCAAGGACTCATCGGGCGAAACACTCTGGAACTGAAATCGGAATGCTCACTGACATTTTTCCCTCTACGAAAGTCTGAAAAATGATGGAAAAATGACTAAGTCCAAAAAAAATTTTTTTTAACTTTTTTCAATTTTACCCCTGTGGGATATATATTCTACCCACACACATTTGGATCTCTCCTGGGGTACCCTCACACATATTATTCCCTCATTTAATGGATACTTTCACCAAAAAGTGAAGTTTTCAATATGTCAGAAAATTGGCTGAAAACGACTTAATATCAAGGACTCATCGGGCGAAACACTATGGAACTGAAATCGGAATACTCACTGACATTTTCCCCTCTCCGAAAGTCTGAAAAATGATGGAAAAATTACTAAGTCCAAAAAACATTTTTTTCAACTTTTTTCAATTTTACCCCCGTGTGATATATATTCTACCCACACACATTTGGAACTCTCCTGGGGTACCCTCACACATATTATTCCCTCATTTAATGGATATTTTCACCAAAAAGTGAAGTTTTCAAAAAGTCAAAATTGGCTATAAACGACCTAATATCAAGGACTCATCGGGCGAATCGCTCTGTAACTGAAATCGGAATGCTCACTGACATTTTTCCCTCTACGAAAGTCTGAAAAATGATGGAAAAATGACTAAGTCCAAAAAAAATTTTTTTCAACTTTTTTCAATTTTACCCCCGTGGGATATATGTTCTACCCACACACATTTGGAACTCTCCTGTGGTACCCACGCACATATTATTCCCTCATTTAATGGATATTTTCACCAAAAAGTGAAGTTTTCAAAAAGTCAGAAAATTGGCTGAAAACGACTTAATATCAAGGACTCATCGGGCGAATCACTCTGGAACTGAAATCGGAATGCTCACTGACATTTTCCACTCTCCAAAAGTCTGAAAAATGATGGAAAAATGACTAAGTCCAAAAAAATTTTTATTTAACTTTTTTCAACTTTACCCCTGTGGGATATACATTCTACCCACACACATTTGGATCTCTCCTGGGGTACCCTCACACATATTATTCCCTCATTTAATGGATATTTTCACCAAAAGGTGAAGTTTTCAAAAAGTCAGAAAATTGGCTGAAAACGACTTAATATCAAGGACTCATCGGGCGAATCACTCTGGAACTGAAATCGGAATACTCACTGACATTTTCCCCTCTCCAAAAGTCTGAAAAATGATGGAAAAATGACTAAGTCCAAAAAATATTTTTTAAACTTTTTTCAATTTTACCCCCATGGGATATATATTCTACCCACAAACATTTGGAACTCTCCTGGGGTACCCTCACACATATTATTCCCTCATTTAATGGAGATTTTCACCAAAAAGTGAAGTTTTCAAAAAGTCAGAAAATTGGCTGAAAACGACTTAATATCAAGGACTCATCGGGCGAATCACTCTGGAACTGAAATCGGAATACTCACTGACATTTTCCCCTGTTCGAAAGTCTGAAAAATGATGGAAAAATGAGTAAGTCCAAAAAAAATTTTTTTCAAGTTTTTTCAATTTTACCCCCGTGGGATATATATTCTACCCACAAACATTTGGAACTCTCCTGGGGTACCCTCACACATATTATTCCCTCATTTAATGGAGATTTTCACCAAAAAGTGAAGTTTTCAAAAAGTCAGAAAATTGGCTGAAAACGACTTAATATCAAGGACTGATCGGGCGAATCACTCTGGAACTGAAATCGGAATACTCACTGACATTTTCCCCTCTTCGAAAGTCTGAAAAATGATGGAAAAATGAGTAAGTCCAAAAAAAATTTTTTAAAACTTTTTTCAATTTTACCCCCGTGGGATATATATTCTACCCACACACATTTGGAACTCTCCTGGGGTAACCTCACACATATTATTCCCTCATTTAATGGATATTTTCACCAGAAAGTGAAGTTTTCAAAAAGTCAGAAAATTGGCTGAAAGCGACTCAACATCAAGGACTCATCGGGTGAATCTCTCTGGAACTGAAATCGGAATACTCACTGACATTTTCCCCTTTTCCAAAAGTCTGAAAAATTATGGAAAAATGACTAAGTCCCAAAAAAATTTTTTAAACTTTTTTCAATTTTACCCCCATGGGATATATATTCTACCCACAAACATTTGGAACTCTCCTGGGGTACCCTCACGCATATTATTCCCTCATTTAATGGAGATTTTCACCAAAAAGTGAAGTTTTCAAAAAGTCAGAAAATTGGCTGAAAACGACTTAATATCAAGGACTCATCGGGCGAAACACTCTGGAACTGAAATCGGAATGCTCACTGACATTTTTCCCTCTACGAAAGTCTGAAAAATGATGGAAAAATGACTAAGTCCAAAAAAAATTTTTTTTAACTTTTTTCAATTTTACCCCTGTGGGATATATATTCTACCCACACACATTTGGATCTCTCCTGGGGTACCCTTGCACATATTATTCCCTCATTTAATGTATATTTTCACCAAAAAGTGAAGTTTTCAAAAAGTCAGAAAATTGGCTGAAAACGACTTAATATCAAGGACTCATCGGGCAAATCACTCTGGAACTGAAATCGGAATGCTCACTGACATTTTACCCTCTCCAAAAGTCTGAAAAATGATGGAAAAATGACTAAGTCCAAAAAAAATTTTTTAAACTTTTTTCAATTTTACCCCCATGGGATATATATTCTACCCACAAACATTTGGAACTCTCCTAGGGTACCCTCATACATATTATTCCCTCATTTAATGGATATTTTCACCAAAAAGTGAAGTTTTCAAAAAGTCAGAAAATTGGCTGAAAACGACTTAATATCAAGGACTCATCGGGCGAAACACTCTGGAACTGAAATCGGAATACTCACTGACATTTTCCCCTCTCCGAAAGTCTGAAAAATGATGGAAAAATGACTAAGTCCAAAAAACATTTTTTTCAACTTTTTTCAATTTTACCCCCGTGGGAAATATGTTCTACCCACAAACATTTGGAACTCTCCTGGGGTACCCTCACACATATTATTCCCTCATTTAATGGATATTTTCACCAAAAAGTGAAGTTTTCAAAAAGTCAGAAAATTGGCTGAAAACAACTTAATATCAAGGACTCATCGGGCGAATCGCTCTGGAACTGAAATCGGAATGCTCACTGACATTTTCCCCTTTCCGAAAGTCTGAAAAATGATGGAAAAATGACTAAGTCCAAAAAAATTTTGATTTAACTTTTTTCAATTTTACCCCTGTGGGATATACATTCTACCCACACACATTTGGATCTCTCCTGGGGTACCCTCGCACATATTATTCCCTCATTTAATGGATATTTTCACCAAAAAGTGAAGTTTTCAAAAAGTCAGAAAATTGGCTGAAAACGACTTAATATCAAGGACTCATCGGGCGAATCGCTCTGGAACTGAAATCGGAATGCTCACTGACATTTTCCCCTCTCCGAAAGTCTGAAAAATGATGGAAAAATGAGTAAGTCCAAAAAAAATTTTTTTCAAGTTTTTTCAATTTTACCCCCGTGGGATATATATTCTACCCACACACATTTGGAACTCTCCTGGGGTACCCTCGCACATATTATTCCCTCATTTAATTGATATTTTCACCAAAAAGTGAAGTTTTCAAAAAGTCAGAAAATTGGCTGAAAACGACTTAACATCAAGGACTCATCGGTCGAATCACTCTGGAACTGAAATCGGAATGCTCACTGACATTTTCCACTCTCCAAAAGTCTGAAAAATGATGGAAAAATGACTAAGTCCAAAAAAATTTTTATTTAACTTTTTTCAACTTTACCCCTGTGAGATATACATTCTACCCACACACATTTGGATCTCTCCTGGGGTACCCTCACACATATTATTCCCTCATTTAATGGATATTTTCACCAAAAGGTGAAGTTTTCAAAAAGTCAGAAAATTGGCTGAAAATGACTTAATATCAAGGACTCATCGGGCGAATCACTCTGGAACTGAAATCGGAATACTCACTGACATTTTCCCCTCTCCAAAAGTCTGAAAAATGATGGAAAAATGACTAAGTCCAAAAAAAATTATTTAAACTTTTTTCAATTTTACCCCCATGGGATATATATTCTACCCACAAACATTTGGAACTCTCCTAGGGTACCCTCACACATATTATTCCCTCATTTAATGGATATTTTCACCAAAAAGTGAAGTTTTCAAAAAGTCAGAAAATTGGCTGAAAGCGACTCAACATCAAGGACTCATCAGGTGAATCTCTCTGGAACTGAAATCGGAATGCTCACTGACATTTTCCCCCCTTCGAAAGTCTGAAAAATGATGGAAAAATGACTAAGTCCAAAAAAAATTTTTTAAAACTTTTTTCAATTTTACCCCCGTGGGATATATATTCTACCCACACACATTTGGAACTCTCCTGGGGTAACCTCACACATATTATTCCCTCATTTAATGGATATTTTCACCAGAAAGTGAAGTTTTCAAAAAGTCAGAAAATTGGCTGAAAACGACTTAATATCAAGGACTCATCGGGCGAATCACTCTGGAACTGAAATCGGAATACTCACTGACATTTTCCCCTCTCCGAAAGTCTGAAAAATGATGGAAAAATGACTAAGTTCAAAAAAATTTTTATTTAACTTTTTTCAACTTTACCCCTGTGAGATATACATTCTACCCACACACATTTGGATCTCTCCTGGGGTACCCTCACACATATTATTCCCTCATTTAATGGATATTTTCACCAAAAGGTGAAGTTTTCAAAAAGTCAGAAAATTGGCTGAAAATGACTTAATATCAAGGACTCATCGGGCGAATCACTCTGGAACTGAAATCGGAATACTCACTGACATTTTCCCCTCTCCAAAAGTCTGAAAAATGATGGAAAAATGACTAAGTCCAAAAAAAATTTTTTAAACTTTTTTCAATTTTACCCCCATGGGATATATATTCTACCCACAAACATTTGGAACTCTCCTGGGGTACCCTCACACATATTATTCCCTCATTTAATGGAGATTTTCACCAAAAAGTGAAGTTTTCAAAAAGTCAGAAAATTGGCTGAAAACGACTTAATATCAAGGACTCATCGGGTGAATCTCTCTGGAACTGAAATCGGAATACTCACTGACATTTTCCCCTCTCCGAAAGTCTGAAAAATGATGGAAAAATGACTAAGTCCAAAAAACATTTTTTTCAACTTTCTTCAATTTTACCCTCGTGTGATATATATTCTACCCACACACATTTGGAACTCTCCTGAGGTACCCTCACACATATTATTCCCTCATTTAATGGATATTTTCACCAAAAAGTGAAATTTTCAAAAAGTCAAAATTGGCTATAAACGACCTAATATCAAGGACTCATCGGGCGAATCGCTCTGTAACTGAAATCGGAATGCTCACTGACATTTTTCCCTCTACGAAAGTCTGAAAAATGATGGAAAAATGACTAAGTCCAAAAAAAATTTTTTTCAACTTTTTTCAATTTTACCCCCGTGGGATATATGTTCTACCCACACACATTTGGAACTCTCCTGTGGTACCCACGCACATATTATTCCCTCATTTAATGGATATTTTCACCAAAAAGTGAAGTTTTCAAAAAGTCAGAAAATTGGCTGAAAACGACTTAATATCAAGGACTCATCGGGCGAATCACTCTGGAACTGAAATCGGAATACTCACTGACATTTTCCCCTCTCCGAAAGTCTGAAAAATGATGGAAAAATGACTAAGTCCAAAAAAATTTTTTTTTAACTTTTTTCAATTTTACCCCTGTGGGATTTACATTCTACCCACACACATTTGGATCTCTCCTGGGGTACCCTCACACATATTATTCCCTCATTTAATGGATACTTTCACCAAAAAGTGAAGTTTTCAAAAAGTCAGAAAATTGGCTGAAAACGACTTAATATCAAGGACTCATCGGGCGAAACACTCTGGAACTGAAATCGGAATGCTCACTGACATTTTCCCCTCTCCGAAAGTCTGAAAAATGATGGAAAAATGACTAAGTCCAAAAAACATTTTTTTCAACTTTCTTCAATTTTACCCCCGTGTGATATATATTCTACCCACACACATTTGGAACTCTCCTGGGGTACCCTCACACATATTATTCCCTCATTTAATGGATATTTTCACCAAAAAGTGAAATTTTCAAAAAGTCAAAATTGGATATAAACGACCTAATATCAAGGACTCATCGGGCGAATCGCTCTGTAACTGAAATCGGAATGCTCACTGACATTTTTCCCTCTACGAAAGTCTGAAAAATGATGGAAAAATGACTAAGTCCAAAAAAAATTTTTTTCAACTTTTTTCAATTTTACCCCCGTGGGATATATATTCTACCCACAAACATTTGGAACTCTCCTGGGGTACCCTCACACATATTATGCCCTCATTTAATGTATAATTTCACCAAAAAGTGAAGTTTTCAAAAAGTCAGAAAATTGGCTGAAAACGACTTAATATCAAGGACTCATCGGGCGAATCGCTCCGGAACTGAAATCGGAATACTCACTGACATTTTCCCCTCTCCAAAAGTCTGAAAAATGATGGAAAAATGACTAAGTCCAAAAAAAATTTTTTTCAAGTTTTTTCAATTTTACCCCCGTGGGATATACATTCTAACCACACACATTTGGAACTCTCCTGGGGGACCCTCACACATATTATTCCCTCATTTAATGGATATTTTCACCAGAAAGTGAAGTTTTCAAAAAGTCAGAAAATTGGCTGAAAACGACTTAATATCAAGGACTAATCGGGCGAATCACTCTGGAACTGAAATCGGAATACTCACTGACATTTTCCCCTCTCCGAAAGTCTGAAAAATGATGGAAAAATGACTAAGTTCAAAAAAATTTTTTTTAAACTTTTTTCAATTTTACCCCCGTGGGATATACATTCTAACCACACACATTTGGAACTCTCCTGGGGGACCCTCACACATATTATTCCCTCATTTAATGGATATTTTCACCAAAAAGTGAAGTTTTCAAAAAGTCAGAAAATTGGCTGAAAGCGACTCAACATCAAGGACTCATCGGGTGAATCTCTCTGGAACTGAAATCGGAATACTCACTGACATTTTCCCCTTTTCCAAAAGTCTGAAAAATGATGGAAAAATGACTAAGTCCCAAAAAAATTTTTTAAACTTTTTTCAATTTTAACCCCATGGGATATATATTCTACCCACAAACATTTGGAACTCTCCTGGGGTACCCTCACACATATTATTCCCTCATTTAATGGAGATTTTCACCAAAAAGTGAAGTTTTCAAAAAGTCAGAAAATTGGCTGAAAACGACTTAATATCAAGGACTCATCGGGCGAAACACTCTGGAACTGAAATCGGAATGCTCACTGACATTTTCCCCTTTTCCAAAAGTCTGAAAAATGATGGAAAAATGACTAAGTCCAAAAAAATTTTTTTTTAACTTTTTTCAATTTTACCCCTGTGGGATATACATTCTACCCACACACATTTGGATCTCTCCTGGGGTACCCTCACACATATTATTCCCTCATTTAATGGATACTTTCACCAAAAAGTGAAGTTTTCAAAAAGTCAGAAAATTGGCTGAAAACGACTTAATATCAAGGACTCATCGGGCGAAACACTCTGGAACTGAAATCGGAATACTCACTGACATTTTCCCCTCTCCGAAAGTCTGAAAAATGATGGAAAAATGACTAAGTCCAAAAAACATTTTTTTCAACTTTCTTCAATTTTACCCCCGTGTGATATATATTCTACCCACACACATTTGGAACTCTCCTGGGGTACCCTCACACATATTATTCCCTCATTTAATGGATATTTTCACCAAAAAGTGAAGTTTTCAAAAAGTCAAAATTGGCTATAAACGACCTAATATCAAGGACTCATCGGGTGAATCTCTCTGGAACTGAAATCGGAATGCTCACTGACATTTTTCCCTCTCCGAAAGTCTGAAAAATGATGGAAAAATGACTAAGTCCAAAAAAAATTTTTTTCAACTTTTTTCAATTTTACCCCCGTGGGATATATGTTCTACCCACACACATTTGGAACTCTCCTGTGGTACCCACGCACATATTATTCCCTCATTTAATGGATATTTTCACCAAAAAGTGAAGTTTTCAAAAAGTCAGAAAATTTACTGAAAACGACTTAATATCAAGGACTCATTGGGCGAATCACTCTGGAACTGAAATCGGAATACTCACTGACATTTTCCCCTCTTCGAAAGTCGGAAAAATGATGGAAAAATGAGTAAGTCCAAAAAAAATTTTTTTCAAGTTTTTTCAATTTTACCCCCGTGGGATATATATTCTACCCACACACATTTGGAACTCTCCTGGGGTACCCTCACACATATTATTCCCTCATTTAATGGATATTTTCACCAAAAAGTGAAGTTTTCAAAAAGTCAGAAAATTGGCTGATAGCGACTTAACATCAAGGACTCATCGGGCGAATCACTCTGGAACTGAAATCGGAATACTCACTCACATTTTCCCCTCTCCGAAAGTCTGAAAAATGATGGAAAAATGAGTAAGTCCAAAAAAATTTTTTTTTTTACTTTTTTCAATTTTACCCCTGTGGGATATACATTCTACCTACACACATTTGGATCTCTCCTGGGGTACCCTCACACATATTATTCCCTCATTTAATGGATATTTTCACCAAAAATTGAAGTTTTCAAAAAGTCAGAAAATTGGCTGAAAACGACTTAATATCAAGGACTCATCGGGCGAAACACTCTGGAACTGAAATCGGAATACTCACTGACATTTTCACCTCTCCGAAAGTCTGAAAAATGATGGAAAAATGACTAAGTCCAAAAAATATTTTTTTCAACTTTTTTCAATTTTACCCCCGTGGGATATATATTCTACCCACACACATTTGGAACTCTCCTGGGGTACCCTAGCACATATTATTCCCTCATTTAATGGATATTTTCACCAAAAAGTGAAGTTTTCAAAGTCAGAAAATTGGCTGAAAACGACTTAATATCAAGGACTCATCGTGCGAATCACTCTGGAACCGAAATCGGAATGCTCACTGATATTTTTCCCTCTCCGAAAGTCTGAAAAATGATGGAAAAATGACTAAGTCAAAAAAAATTTTTTTTAAACTTTTTTCAATTTTACCCCCATGGGATATATATTCTACCCACACACATTTGGATTTCTCCTGGGGTACCCTCACACATATTATTCCCTCAATTAATGGATATTTTCACCAAAAAATGAAGTTTTCAAAAAGTCAGAAAATTGGCTGAAAACAACTTAATATCAAGGACTCATCGGGCAAATCGCTCTGGAACTGAAATCGGAATGCTCACTGACATTTTTCCCTCTCCGAAAGTCTGAAAAATGATGGAAAAATGACTAAGTCCAAAAAAATTTTTTTAAAACTTTTTTCAATTTTACCCCCATGGGATATATATTCTACCCACACACATTTGGAACTCTCCTGGGGTACCCACGCACATATTATTCCCTCAATTAATGGATATTTTCACCAAAAAGTGAAGTTTTCAAAAAGTCAGAAAATTGGCTGAAAACGACTTAATATCAAGGACTCATCGGGCGAATCGCTCTGGAACTGAAATCGGAATGCTCACTGACATTTTCCCCTCTCCGAAAGTCTGAAAAATGATGGAAAAATGACTAAGTCCAAAAAACATTTTTTTCAACTTTTTTCAATTTTACCCCCGTGGGATATATATTCTACCCACACACATTTGGAACTCTCCTGGGGTACCCTCGCACATACTATTCCCTCATTTAATGGATATTTTCACCAAAAAGTGAGGTTTTCAAAGTCGGAAAATTGGCTGAAAACGACTTAATATCAAGGACTCATCGTGCGAATCACTCTGGAACTGAAATCGGAATGCTCACTGACATTTTTCCCTCTCCGAAAGTCTGAAAAATGATGGAAAAATGACTAAGTCCAAAAAACATTTTTTTCAACTTTTTTCAATTTTACCCCCGTGGGATATATATTCTACCCACACACATTTGGAACTCTCCTGGGGTACCCTCGCACATATTATTCCCTCATTTAATGGATATTTTCACCAAAAAGTGAAGTTTTCAAAAAGTCAGAAAATTGGCTGAAGACAACTTAATATCAAGGACTCATCGTGCGAATCACTCTGGAACTGAAATCGGAATGCTCACTGACATTTTTCCCTCTCCGAAAGTCTGAAAAATGATGGAAAAATGACTAAATCCAAAAATATTTTTTTTTTACTTTTTTCAATTTTACCCCTGTGGGATATACATTCTACCCACACACATTTGGATCTCTCCTGGGGTACCCTCACACATATTATTCCCTCATTTAATGGATATTTTCACCAAAAAGTGAAGTTTTCAAAAAGTCAGAAAATTGGCTGAAAACGACTTAGGCTATGTGCCCACATTGCGGACCTGAAGCATATATTTTACGCTTCTCCCTGGCGGGAAAATCGCATGCGGATATTACATGCGGTTTTCCCGTCAGGTAGAAGCGTTTGTGAGGCGTCTTTGCATGCATTTCCGCATGCTGGTTATCAAGCACTTCTCCAAGCATCACTTGGAAAAGTGCTTGACAACTCGTTCAGAATGGTAAAAAATAAAAAAATAAACTTTATACTCACCTTCTGATGCATTCTCTGCCCCGTCCGGAGGCTTGAGCGGCTCACGCTGTTGTGTGCAGGACCTGCGGTGACGTCATTGAGTCATGTGGTGGGTCACATGACTCAATGACGTGGCAGGTCCT
This sequence comes from Phyllobates terribilis, assembly GCF_046119375.1. Classification (NCBI taxonomy): domain Eukaryota; kingdom Metazoa; phylum Chordata; class Amphibia; order Anura; family Dendrobatidae; genus Phyllobates; species Phyllobates terribilis. The sequence continues at coordinate 4,439,751 of NW_027362873.1, read as the reverse complement.
TCAGACAACAGCGCGACGGAGGAAAAACATCAGAAGATAAGTATAAACTTTATTTTTTCTTTTTTTTACAGGTTCTTTGGTACCCAGGTCTGGAGGAGAGTCTCCTCTCCTCCAGACTTGGGTACCATCCGCACATTGATTCCGCTGCGCTTCCGCAAAATTAATGAACATGCTGTGGATTTTTGACCGCAGCATATACGCTGCGGAAAAATCCGCAGCATGGGCATTGACATTGCGGAATGCCATTGGGGACCATGGGGTGCTGATATACATGCGTTTTTGAAGCGTTTACGCTGCGGAAATTCCGCAGCATATACGCTTGAAAAACGCAACGTGGGCACACAGCCTTAATATCAAAGGACTCATCGGGCGAATCGCTCTGGAACTGAAATCGGAATGCTCACTGACATCTTTCCCTCTTCGAAAGTCTGAAAAATGATGGAAAAATGACTAAGTCCCAAAAAACTTTGTTTTAAACGTTTTTCAATTTTACCCCCATGTGATATATATTCTACCCACACACATTTGGAACTCTCCTGGGGTACCCTCACACATATTATTCCCTCATTTAATGGATATTTTCACCAAAAAGTGAAGTTTTCAAAAAGTCAAGATTGGCTATAAACGACTTAATATCAAGGACTCATCGGGCGAATCGCTCTGGAACTGAAATCGGAATGCTCAATGACATTTTTCCCTCTTCGAAAGTCTGAAAAATGATGGAAAAATGACTAAGTCCAAAAAAATTTTTTTTAAACTTTTTTCAATTTTACCCCCATGGGATATATATTCTACCCACACACATTTGGAACTCTCCTGGGGTACCCTCACACATATTATTCCCTCATTTAATGGATATTTTCACCAAAAAGTGAAGTTTTCAAAAAGTCAGAAAATTGGCTGAAAACTACTTAATATCAAGGACTCATCGGGCGAATCGCTCTGGAACTGAAATCGGAATACTCACTGACATTTTCCCCTCTCCAAAAGTCTGAAAATGATGGAAAAATGACTAAGTCCAAAAAACTTTTTTTCAACTTTTTTCAATTTTACCCCTGTGGGATATATATTCTACCCACACACATTTGGAACTCTCCTGGGGTACCCTCACACATATTATTCCCTCATTTAATGGACATTTTCACCAAAAAATGAAGTTTTCAAAAAGTCAGAAAATTGGCTGAAAACAACTTAATATCAAGGACTCATCGGGCGAACAACTCTGGAACTGAAATCGGAATACTCACTGACATTTTCCCCTCTCCGAAAGTCTGAAAAATGATGGAAAAATGACTAAGTCCAAAAAACATTTTTTTCAACTTTTTTCAATTTTAACCCCTGTGGGTTATATATTCTACCCACACACATTTGGAACTCTCCTGGGGTACCCTCGCACATACTATTCCCTCATTTAATGGATATTTTCACCAAAAAGTGAGGTTTTCAAAGTCAGAAAATTGGCTGAAAACGACTTAATATCAAGGACTCATCGTGCGAATCACTCTGGAACTGAAATCGGAATGCTCACTGACATTTTTCCCTCTCCGAAAGTCTGAAAAATGATGGAAAAATGACTAAGTCCAAAAAACATTTTTTTCAACTTTTTTCAATTTTACCCCCGTGGGATATATATTCTACCCACACACATTTGGAACTCTCCTGGGGTACCCTCGCACATATTATTCCCTCATTTAATGGATATTTTCACCAAAATGTGAAGTTTTCAAAAAGTCAGAAAATTGGCTGAAAACGACTTAATATCAAGGACTCATCGGGCGAAACACTCTGGAACTGAAATCGGAATACTCACTGACATTTTCATATCTCCGAAAGTCTGAAAAATGATGGAAAAATGACTAAGTCCAAAAAACATTTTTTTCAACTTTTTTCAATTTTACCCCCGTGTGATATATATTCTACCCACACACATTTGGAACTCTCCTGTGGTACCCTCACACATATTATTCCCTCATTTAATGGATATTTTCACTAAAAAGTGAAGTTTTCAAAAAGTCAAAATTGGCTATAAACGACCTAATATCAAGGACTCATCGGGCGAATCGCTCTGGAACTGAAATCGGAATGCTCACTGACATTTTTCCCTCTCCGAAAGTCTGAAAAATGATGGAAAAATGACTAAGTGCAAAAAACATTTTTTTCAACTTTTTTCCATTTTACCCCCATGGGATATATATTCTACCCACACACATTTGGAACTCTCCTGGGTTACCCTCACACATATTATTCCCTCATTTAATGGTTATTTTCATCAAAAAGTGAAGTTTTCAAAAAGTCAAAATTGGCTATAAACGACTTAATATCAAGGACTCATCGGGTGAATCGCTCTGGAACTGAAATCGGAATGCTCACTGACATTTTTCCCTCTCCGAAAGTCTGAAAAATGATGGAAAAATGACTAAGTCCAAAAATATTTTTTGTTTACTTTTTTCAATTTTACCCCTTTGGGATAAACATTCTACCCACACACATTTGGATCTCTCCTGGGGTACCCTCACACATATTATTCCCTCATTTAATGGATATTTTCACCAAAAAGTGAAGTTTACAAAAAGTCAGAAAATTGGCTGAAAACGACTTAATATCAAGGACTCATCGGGCGAAACACTCTGGAACTGAAATCGGAATACTCACTGACATTTTCCCCTCTCCGAAAGTCTGAAAAATGATGGAAAAATGACTAAGTCCAGAAAACATTTTTTTCAACTTTTTTCAATTTTACCCCCGTGTGATACATATTCTACCCACACACATTTGGAACTCTCCTGGGGTACCCTCACACATATTATTCCCTCATTTAATGGTTATTTTCATCAAAAAGTGAAGTTTTCAAAAAGTCAAAATTGGCTATAAACGACTTAATATCAAGGACTCATCGGGTGAATCGCTCTGGAACTGAAATCGGAATGCTCACTGACATTTTTCCCTCTCCGAAAGTCTGAAAAATGATGGAAAAATGACTAAGTCCAAAAAACATTTTTTTGAACTTTTTTCAATTTAACCCCCATGGGATATATATTCTACCCACACACATTTGGAACTCTCCTGGGGTACCCTCACACATATTATTCCCTCATTTAATGGATATTTTCACCAAAAAATGAAGTTTTCAAAAAGTCAGAAAATTGGCTGAAAACGACTTAGGCTATGTGCCCACGTTGCGGACCTGAAGCATATATTTTACGCTTCTCCCTGGCGGGAAAATCGCATGCGGATATTACATGCGGTTTTCCCGTCAGGTAGAAGCGTTTGTGAGGCGTCTTTGCATGCATTTTCGCATGCTGGTTATCAAGCACTTCTCCAAGCATCACTTGGAAAAGTGCTTGACAACTTGTTCAGAATGGTAAAAAATAAACTTTATACTCACCTTCTGATGCATTTCTGCCCCGTCCGGAGGCTTGAGCGGCTCACGCTGTTGTGTGCAGGACCTGCCGTGACGTCATTGAGTCATGTGGTGGGTCACATGACTCAATGACGTGGCAGGTCCTTCAGACAACAGCGCGACGGAGGGAAAACATTAGAAGATAAGTATAAACTTTATTTTTTCTTTTTTTTACAGGTTCTTTGGTACCCAGGTCTGGAGGAGAGTCTCCTCTCCTCCAGACTTGGGTACCATCCGCACATTGATTCCGCTGCGCTTCCGCAAAATTAATGAACATGCTGCGGATTTTTGATCGCAGCATATACGCTGCGGAAAAATCCGCAGCATGGGCATTGACATTGCGGAATGCCATTGGGGACCATGGGGTGCGGATATACATGCGTTTTTCAAGCGTTTACGCTGCGGAAATTCCGCAGCATATACGCTTGAAAAACGCTACGTGGGCACACAGCCTTAATATCAAGGACTCATCGGGCGAATCGCTCTGGAACTGAAATCGGAATGCTCACTGACATTTTCCCCTCTCCGAAAGTCTGAAAAATGATGGAAAAATGACTAAGTCCAAAAAAATTTTTATTTAACTTTTTTCAATTTTACCCCTGTGGGATATACATTCTACCCACACACATTTGGATCTCTCCTGGGGTACCCTCACACATATTATTCCCTCATTTAATGGATATTTTCACCAAAAAGTGAAGTTTTCAAAAAGTCAGAAAATTGTCTGAAAGCGACTCAACATCAAGGACTCATCGGGTGAATCTCTCTGGAACTGAAATCGGAATGCTCACTGACATTTTCCCCCCTTTGAAAGTCTGAAAAATGATGGAAAAATGACTAAGTCCAAAAAAAATTTTTTAAAACTTTTTTCAATTTTACCCCCGTGGGATATATATTCTACCCACACACATTTGGAACTCTCCTGGGGTAACCTCACACATATTATTCCCTCATTTAATGGATATTTTCACCAGAAAGTGAAGTTTTCAAAAAGTCAGAAAATTGGCTGAAAACGACTTAATATCAAGGACTCATCGGGCGAATCACTCTGGAACTGAAATCGGAATACTCACTGACATTTTCCCCTCTCCGAAAGTCTGAAAAATGATGGAAAAATGACTAAGTCCAAAAAAATTTTTTTTAAACTTTTTTCAATTTTACCCCCGTGGGATATAAATTCTACCCACACACATTTGGAACTCTCCTGGGGTACCCTCACACATATTATTCCCTCATTTAATGGATATTTTCACCAAAAAGTGAAGTTTTCAAAAAGTCAGAAAATTGGCTGAAAGCGACTCAACATCAAGGACTCATCGGGTGAATCTCTCTGGAACTGAAATCGGAATACTCACTGACATTTTCCCCTTTTCCAAAAGTCTGAAAAATGATGGAAAAATGACTAAGTCCCAAAAAATTTTTTTAAACTTTTTTCAATTTTACCCCCATGGGATATATATTCTACCCACAAACATTTGGAACTCTCCTGGGGTACCCTCACACATATTATTCCCTCATTTAATGGATACTTTCACCAAAAAGTGAAGTTTTCAATATGTCAGAAAATTGGCTGAAAACGACTTAATATCAAGGACTCATCGGGCGAATCACTCTGGAACTGAAATCGGAATACTCACTGACATTTTCCCCTCTCCAAAAGTCTGAAAAATGATGGAAAAATGAGTAAGTCCAAAAAAATTTTTTTAAACTTTTTTCAATTTTACCCCCGTGGGATATATGTTCTACCCACAAACATTTGGAACTCTCCTGGGGTACCCTCACACATATTATTCCCTCATTTAATGGAGATTTTCACCAAAAAGTGAAGTTTTCAAAAAGTCAGAAAATTGGCTGAAAACGACTTAATATCAAGGACTCATCGGGCGAATCACTCTGGAACTGAAATCGGAATACTCACTGACATTTTCCCCTCTTCGAAAGTCTGAAAAATGATGGAAAAATGAGTAAGTCCAAAAAAAATTTTTTTCAAGTTTTTTCAATTTTACCCCTGTGGGATATATATTCTACCCACACACATTTGGAACTCTCCTGGGGTACCCTCACACATATTATTCCCTCATTTAATGGATATTTTCACCAAAAAGTGAAGTTTTCAAAAAGTCAGAAAATTGGCTGAAAACGACTTAATATCAAGGACTCATCGGGCGAATCGCTCTGGAACTGAAATCGGAATACTCACTGACATTTTCCCCTCTCCAAAAGTCTGAAAAATGATGGAAAAATGACTAAGTCCAAAAAAAATTTTTTAAACTTTTTTCAATTTTACCCCCATGGGATATATATTCTACCCACAAACATTTGGAACTCTCCTGGGGTACCCTCACACATATTATTCCCTCATTTAATGGATATTTTCACCAAAAAGTGAAGTTTTCAAAAAGTCAGAAAATTGGCTGAAAACGACTTAATATCAAGGACTCATCGGGCGAATCACTCTGGAACTGAAATCGGAATACTCACTGACATTTTCCCCTCTCCAAAAGTCTGAAAAATGATGGAAAAATGACTAAGTCCAAAAAAAATTTTTTAAACTTTTTTCAATTTTACCCCCATGGGATATATATTCTACACACAAACATTTGGAACTCTCCTGGGGTACCCTCACACATATTATTCCCTCATTTAATGGAGATTTTCACCAAAAAGTGAAGTTTTCAAAAAGTCAGAAAATTGGCTGAAAACGACTTAATATCAAGGACTCATCGGGCGAATCACTCTGGAACTGAAATCGGAATACTCACTGACATTTTCCCCTCTTCGAAAGTCTGAAAAATGATGGAAAAATGAGTAAGTCCAAAAAAAATTTTTTTCAAGTTTTTTCAATTTTACCCCCGTGGGATATATATTCTACCCACACACATTTGGAACTCTCCTGGGGTACCCTCACACATATTATTCCCTCATTTAATGGATATTTTCACCAAAAAGTGAAGTTTTCAAAAAGTCAGAAAATTGGCTGAAAACGACTTAATATCAAGGACTCATCGGGCGAATCGCTCTGGAACTGAAATCGGAATACTCACTGACATTTTCCCCTCTCCAAAAGTCTGAAAAATGATGGAAAAATGACTAAGTCCAAAAAAAATTTTTTAAACTTTTTTCAATTTTACCCCCATGGGATATATATTCTACCCACAAACATTTGGAACTCTCCTGGGGTACCCTCACACATATTATTCCCTCATTTAATGGAGATTTTCACCAAAAAGTGAAGTTTTCAAAAAGTCAGAAAATTGGCTGAAAACGACTTAATATCAAGGACTCATCGGGCGAATCACTCTGGAACTGAAATCGGAATACTCACTGACATTTTCCCCTCTTCGAAAGTCTGAAAAATGATGAAAAAATGAGTAAGTCCAAAAAAAATTTTTTTCAAGTTTTTTCAATTTTTCCCCCGTGGGATATATATTCTACCCACAAACATTTGGAACTCTCCTGGGGTACCCTCACACATATTATTCCCTCATTTAATGGATATTTTCACCAAAAAGTGAAGTTTTCAAAAAGTCAGAAAATTGTCTGAAAGCGACTCAACATCAAGGACTCATCGGGTGAATCTCTCTGGAACTGAAATCGGAATGCTCACTGACATTTTCCCCCCTTCGAAAGTCTGAAAAATGATGGAAAAATGACTAAGTCCAAAAAAAATTTTTTAAAACTTTTTTCAATTTTACCCCCGTGGGATATATATTCTACCCACACACATTTGGAACTCTCCTGGGGTAACCTCACACATATTATTCCCTCATTTAATGGATATTTTCACCAGAAAGTGAAGTTTTCAAAAAGTCAGAAAATTGGCTGAAAACGACTTAATATCAAGGACTCATCGGGCGAATCACTCTGGAACTGAAATCGGAATACTCACTGACATTTTCCCCTCTCCGAAAGTCTGAAAAATGATGGAAAAATGACTAAGTCCAAAAAAATTTTTTTAAACTTTTTTCAATTTTACCCCCGTGGGATATACATTCTACCCACACACATTTGGAACTCTCCTGGGGTACCCTCACACATATTATTCCCTCATTTAATGGATATTTTCACCAAAAAGTGAAGTTTTCAAAAAGTCAGAAAATTGGCTGAAAACAACTTAATATCAAGGACTCATCGGGCGAATCGCTCTGGAACTGAAATCGGAATACTCACTGACATTTTCCCCTCTTCGAAAGTCTGAAAAATGATGGAAAAATGAGTAAGTCCAAAAAAAATTTTTTAAAACTTTTTTCAATTTTACCCCCGTGGGATATATATTCTACCCACACACATTTGGAACTCTCCTGGGGTAACCTCACACATATTATTCCCTCATTTAATGGATATTTTCACCAGAAATTGAAGTTTTCAAAAAGTCAGAAAATTGGCTGAAAGCGACTCAACATCAAGGACTCATCGGGTGAATCTCTCTGGAACTGAAATCGGAATACTCACTGACATTTTCCCCTCTCCGAAAGTCTGAAAAATGATGGAAAAATGACTAAGTCCAAAAAACATTTTTTTCAACTTTTTTCAATTTTACCCCCGTGGGAAATATGTTCTACCCACAAACATTTGGAACTCTCCTGGGGTACCCTCACACATATTATTCCCTCATTTAATGGATATTTTCACCAAAAAGTGAAGTTTTCAAAAAGTCAGAAAATTGGCTGAAAACAACTTAATATCAAGGACTCATCGGGCGAATCGCTCTGGAACTGAAATCGGAATGCTCACTGACATTTTCCCCTCTCCGAAAGTCTGAAAAATGATGGAAAAATGACTAAGTCCAAAAAAATTTTGATTTAACTTTTTTCAATTTTACCCCTGTGGGATATACATTCTACCCACACACATTTGGATCTCTCCTGGGGTACCCTCGCACATATTATTCCCTCATTTAATGGATATTTTCACCAAAAAGTGAAGTTTTCAAAAAGTCAGAAAATTGGCTGAAAACGACTTAATATCAAGGACTCATCGGGCGAATCGCTCTGGAACTGAAATCGGAATGCTCACTGACATTTTCCCCTCTCCGAAAGTCTGAAAAATGATGGAAAAATGAGTAAGTCCAAAAAAAATTTTTTTCAAGTTTTTTCAATTTTACCCCCGTGGGATATATATTCTACCCACACACATTTGGAACTCTCCTGGGGTACCCTCGCACATATTATTCCCTCATTTAATTGATATTTTCACCAAAAAGTGAAGTTTTCAAAAAGTCAGAAAATTGGCTGAAAACGACTTAACATCAAGGACTCATCGGTCGAATCACTCTGGAACTGAAATCGGAATGCTCACTGACATTTTCCACTCTCCAAAAGTCTGAAAAATGATGGAAAAATGACTAAGTCCAAAAAAATTTTTATTTAACTTTTTTCAACTTTACCCCTGTGAGATATACATTCTACCCACACACATTTGGATCTCTCCTGGGGTACCCTCACACATATTATTCCCTCATTTAATGGATATTTTCACCAAAAGGTGAAGTTTTCAAAAAGTCAGAAAATTGGCTGAAAATGACTTAATATCAAGGACTCATCGGGCGAATCACTCTGGAACTGAAATCGGAATACTCACTGACATTTTCCCCTCTCCAAAAGTCTGAAAAATGATGGAAAAATGACTAAGTCCAAAAAAAATTTTTTAAACTTTTTTCAATTTTACCCCCATGGGATATATATTCTACCCACAAACATTTGGAACTCTCCTGGGGTACCCTCACACATATTATTCCCTCATTTAATGGAGATTTTCACCAAAAAGTGAATTTTTGAAAAAGTCAGAAAATTGGCTGAAAACGACTTAATATCAAGGACTCATCGGGCGAATCGCTCTGGAACTGAAATTGGAATACTCACTGACATTTTCCCCTCTCCAAAAGTCTGAAAAATTATGGAAAAATGACTAAGTCCAAAAAAAATTTTTTTCAAGTTTTTTCAATTTTACCCCCGTGGGATATATATTCTACCCACACACATTTGGAACTCTCCTGGGGTACCCTCACACATATTATTCCCTCATTTAATGGATATTTTCACCAAAAAGTGAAGTTTTCAAAAAGTCAGAAAATTGTCTGAAAGCGACTCAACATCAAGGACTCATCGGGTGAATCTCTCTGGAACTGAAATCGGAATGCTCACTGACATTTTCCCCCCTTCGAAAGTCTGAAAAATGATGGAAAAATGACTAAGTCCAAAAAAAATTTTTTAAAACTTTTTTCAATTTTACCCCCGTGGGATATATATTCTACCCACACACATTTGGAACTCTCCTGGGGTAACCTCACACATATTATTCCCTCATTTAATGGATATTTTCACCAGAAAGTGAAGTTTTCAAAAAGTCAGAAAATTGGCTGAAAACGACTTAATATCAAGGACTCATCGGGCGAATCACTCTGGAACTGAAATCGGAATACTCACTGACATTTTCCCCTCTCCGAAAGTCTGAAAAATGATGGAAAAATGACTAAGTCCAAAAAAATTTTTTTAAACTTTTTTCAATTTTACCCCCGTGGGATATACATTCTACCCACACACATTTGGAACTCTCCTGGGGTACCCTCACACATATTATTCCCTCATTTAATGGATATTTTCACCAAAAAGTGAAGTTTTCAAAAAGTCAGAAAATTGGCTGAAAACAACTTAATATCAAGGACTCATCGGGCGAATCGCTCTGGAACTGAAATCGGAATACTCACTGACATTTTCCCCTCTTCGAAAGTCTGAAAAATGATGGAAAAATGAGTAAGTCCAAAAAAAATTTTTTAAAACTTTTTTCAATTTTACCCCCGTGGGATATATATTCTACCCACACACATTTGGAACTCTCCTGGGGTAACCTCACACATATTATTCCCTCATTTAATGGATATTTTCACCAGAAATTGAAGTTTTCAAAAAGTCAGAAAATTGGCTGAAAGCGACTCAACATCAAGGACTCATCGGGTGAATCTCTCTGGAACTGAAATCGGAATACTCACTGACATTTTCCCCTCTCCGAAAGTCTGAAAAATGATGGAAAAATGACTAAGTCCAAAAAACATTTTTTTCAACTTTTTTCAATTTTACCCCCGTGGGAAATATGTTCTACCCACAAACATTTGGAACTCTCCTGGGGTACCCTCACACATATTATTCCCTCATTTAATGGATATTTTCACCAAAAAGTGAAGTTTTCAAAAAGTCAGAAAATTGGCTGAAAACAACTTAATATCAAGGACTCATCGGGCGAATCGCTCTGGAACTGAAATCGGAATGCTCACTGACATTTTCCCCTCTCCGAAAGTCTGAAAAATGATGGAAAAATGACTAAGTCCAAAAAAATTTTGATTTAACTTTTTTCAATTTTACCCCTGTGGGATATACATTCTACCCACACACATTTGGATCTCTCCTGGGGTACCCTCGCACATATTATTCCCTCATTTAATGGATATTTTCACCAAAAAGTGAAGTTTTCAAAAAGTCAGAAAATTGGCTGAAAACGACTTAATATCAAGGACTCATCGGGCGAATCGCTCTGGAACTGAAATCGGAATGCTCACTGACATTTTCCCCTCTCCGAAAGTCTGAAAAATGATGGAAAAATGAGTAAGTCCAAAAAAAATTTTTTTCAAGTTTTTTCAATTTTACCCCCGTGGGATATATATTCTACCCACACACATTTGGAACTCTCCTGGGGTACCCTCGCACATATTATTCCCTCATTTAATTGATATTTTCACCAAAAAGTGAAGTTTTCAAAAAGTCAGAAAATTGGCTGAAAACGACTTAACATCAAGGACTCATCGGTCGAATCACTCTGGAACTGAAATCGGAATGCTCACTGACATTTTCCACTCTCCAAAAGTCTGAAAAATGATGGAAAAATGACTAAGTCCAAAAAAATTTTTATTTAACTTTTTTCAACTTTACCCCTGTGAGATATACATTCTACCCACACACATTTGGATCTCTCCTGGGGTACCCTCACACATATTATTCCCTCATTTAATGGATATTTTCACCAAAAGGTGAAGTTTTCAAAAAGTCAGAAAATTGGCTGAAAATGACTTAATATCAAGGACTCATCGGGCGAATCACTCTGGAACTGAAATCGGAATACTCACTGACATTTTCCCCTCTCCAAAAGTCTGAAAAATGATGGAAAAATGACTAAGTCCAAAAAAAATTTTTTAAACTTTTTTCAATTTTACCCCCATGGGATATATATTCTACCCACAAACATTTGGAACTCTCCTGGGGTACCCTCACACATATTATTCCCTCATTTAATGGAGATTTTCACCAAAAAGTGAATTTTTGAAAAAGTCAGAAAATTGGCTGAAAACGACTTAATATCAAGGACTCATCGGGCGAATCGCTCTGGAACTGAAATTGGAATACTCACTGACATTTTCCCCTCTCCAAAAGTCTGAAAAATTATGGAAAAATGACTAAGTCCAAAAAAAATTTTTTTCAAGTTTTTTCAATTTTACCCCCGTGGGATATATATTCTACCCACACACATTTGGAACTCTCCTGGGGTACCCTCACACATATTATTCCCTCATTTAATGGATATTTTCACCAAAAAGTGAAGTTTTCAAAAAGTCAGAAAATTGGCTGAAAGCGACTCAACATCAAGTACTCATCAGGTGAATCTCTCTGGAACTGAAATCGGAATGCTCACTGACATTTTCCCCCCTTCGAAAGTCTGAAAAATGATGGAAAAATGACTAAGTCCAAAAAAAATTTTTTAAAACTTTTTTCAATTTTACCCCCGTGGGATATATATTCTACCCACACACATTTGGAACTCTCCTGGGGTAACCTCACACATATTATTCCCTCATTTAATGGATATTTTCACCAGAAAGTGAAGTTTTCAAAAAGTCAGAAAATTGGCTGAAAACGACTTAATATCAAGGACTCATCGGGCGAATCATTCTGGAACTGAAATCGGAATACTCACTGACATTTTCCCCCCTTCGAAAGTCTGAAAAATGATGGAAAAATGACTAAGTTCAAAAAAATTTTTTTTAAACTTTTTTCAATTTTACCCCCGTGGGATATATATTCTACCCACACACATTTGGAACTCTCCTGGGGTAACCTCACACATATTATTCCCTCATTTAATGGATATTTTCACCAGAAAGTGAAGTTTTCAAAAAGTCAGAAAATTGGCTGAAAACGACTTAATATCAAGGACTCATCGGGCGAATCACTCTGGAACTGAAATCGGAATACTCACTGACATTTTCCCCTCTCCGAAAGTCTGAAAAATGATGGAAAAATGACTAAGTCCAAAAAAATTTTTTTAAACTTTTTTCAATTTTACCCCCGTGGGATATACATTCTACCCACACACATTTGGAACTCTCCTGGGGTACCCTCACACATATTATTCCCTCATTTAATGGATATTTTCACCAAAAAGTGAAGTTTTCAAAAAGTCAGAAAATTGGCTGAAAACAACTTAATATCAAGGACTCATCGGGCGAATCGCTCTGGAACTGAAATCGGAATACTCACTGACATTTTCCCCTCTTCGAAAGTCTGAAAAATGATGGAAAAATGAGTAAGTCCAAAAAAAATTTTTTAAAACTTTTTTCAATTTTACCCCCGTGGGATATATATTCTACCCACACACATTTGGAACTCTCCTGGGGTAACCTCACACATATTATTCCCTCATTTAATGGATATTTTCACCAGAAATTGAAGTTTTCAAAAAGTCAGAAAATTGGCTGAAAGCGACTCAACATCAAGGACTCATCGGGTGAATCTCTCTGGAACTGAAATCGGAATACTCACTGACATTTTCCCCTCTCCGAAAGTCTGAAAAATGATGGAAAAATGACTAAGTCCAAAAAACATTTTTTTCAACTTTTTTCAATTTTACCCCCGTGGGAAATATGTTCTACCCACAAACATTTGGAACTCTCCTGGGGTACCCTCACACATATTATTCCCTCATTTAATGGATATTTTCACCAAAAAGTGAAGTTTTCAAAAAGTCAGAAAATTGGCTGAAAACAACTTAATATCAAGGACTCATCGGGCGAATCGCTCTGGAACTGAAATCGGAATGCTCACTGACATTTTCCCCTCTCCGAAAGTCTGAAAAATGATGGAAAAATGACTAAGTCCAAAAAAATTTTGATTTAACTTTTTTCAATTTTACCCCTGTGGGATATACATTCTACCCACACACATTTGGATCTCTCCTGGGGTACCCTCGCACATATTATTCCCTCATTTAATGGATATTTTCACCAAAAAGTGAAGTTTTCAAAAAGTCAGAAAATTGGCTGAAAACGACTTAATATCAAGGACTCATCGGGCGAATCGCTCTGGAACTGAAATCGGAATGCTCACTGACATTTTCCCCTCTCCGAAAGTCTGAAAAATGATGGAAAAATGAGTAAGTCCAAAAAAAATTTTTTTCAAGTTTTTTCAATTTTACCCCCGTGGGATATATATTCTACCCACACACATTTGGAACTCTCCTGGGGTACCCTCGCACATATTATTCCCTCATTTAATTGATATTTTCACCAAAAAGTGAAGTTTTCAAAAAGTCAGAAAATTGGCTGAAAACGACTTAACATCAAGGACTCATCGGTCGAATCACTCTGGAACTGAAATCGGAATGCTCACTGACATTTTCCACTCTCCAAAAGTCTGAAAAATGATGGAAAAATGACTAAGTCCAAAAAAATTTTTATTTAACTTTTTTCAACTTTACCCCTGTGAGATATACATTCTACCCACACACATTTGGATCTCTCCTGGGGTACCCTCACACATATTATTCCCTCATTTAATGGATATTTTCACCAAAAGGTGAAGTTTTCAAAAAGTCAGAAAATTGGCTGAAAATGACTTAATATCAAGGACTCATCGGGCGAATCACTCTGGAACTGAAATCGGAATACTCACTGACATTTTCCCCTCTCCAAAAGTCTGAAAAATGATGGAAAAATGACTAAGTCCAAAAAAAATTTTTTAAACTTTTTTCAATTTTACCCCCATGGGATATATATTCTACCCACAAACATTTGGAACTCTCCTGGGGTACCCTCACACATATTATTCCCTCATTTAATGGAGATTTTCACCAAAAAGTGAATTTTTGAAAAAGTCAGAAAATTGGCTGAAAACGACTTAATATCAAGGACTCATCGGGCGAATCGCTCTGGAACTGAAATTGGAATACTCACTGACATTTTCCCCTCTCCAAAAGTCTGAAAAATTATGGAAAAATGACTAAGTCCAAAAAAAATTTTTTTCAAGTTTTTTCAATTTTACCCCCGTGGGATATATATTCTACCCACACACATTTGGAACTCTCCTGGGGTACCCTCACACATATTATTCCCTCATTTAATGGATATTTTCACCAAAAAGTGAAGTTTTCAAAAAGTCAGAAAATTGGCTGAAAGCGACTCAACATCAAGTACTCATCAGGTGAATCTCTCTGGAACTGAAATCGGAATGCTCACTGACATTTTCCCCCCTTCGAAAGTCTGAAAAATGATGGAAAAATGACTAAGTCCAAAAAAAATTTTTTAAAACTTTTTTCAATTTTACCCCCGTGGGATATATATTCTACCCACACACATTTGGAACTCTCCTGGGGTAACCTCACACATATTATTCCCTCATTTAATGGATATTTTCACCAGAAAGTGAAGTTTTCAAAAAGTCAGAAAATTGGCTGAAAACGACTTAATATCAAGGACTCATCGGGCGAATCATTCTGGAACTGAAATCGGAATACTCACTGACATTTTCCCCTCTCCGAAAGTCTGAAAAATGATGGAAAAATGACTAAGTTCAAAAAAATTTTTTTTAAACTTTTTTCAATTTTACCCCCGTGGGATATACATTCTACCCACACACATTTGGAACTCTCCTGGGGTACCCTCACACATATTATTCCCTCATTTAATGGATATTTTCACCAAAAAGTGAAGTTTTCAAAAAGTCAGAAAATTGGCTGAAAGCGACTCAACATCAAGGACTCATCGGGTGAATCTCTCTGGAACTGAAATCGGAATACTCACTGACATTTTCCCCTTTTCCAAAAGTCTGAAAAATGATGGAAAAATGACTAAGTCCCAAAAAAATTTTTTAAACTTTTTTCAATTTTACCCCCATGGGATATATATTCTACCCACAAACATTTGGAACTCTCCTGGGGTACCCTCACACATATTATTCCCTCATTTAATGGAGATCTTCACCAAAAAGTGAAGTTTTCAAAAAGTCAGAAAATTGGCTGAAAACAACTTAATATCAAGGACTCATCGGGCGAATCGCTCTGGAACTGAAATCGGAATGCTCACTGACATTTTCCCCTCTCCGAAAGTCTGAAAAATGATGGAAAAATGACTAAGTCCAAAAAAATTTTGATTTAACTTTTTTCAATTTTACCCCTGTGGGATATACATTCTACCCACACACATTTGGATCTCTCCTGGGGTACCCTCGCACATATTATTCCCTCATTTAATGGATATTTTCACCAAAAAGTGAAGTTTTCAAAAAGTCAGAAAATTGGCTGAAAACGACTTAATATCAAGGACTCATCGGGCGAATCGCTCTGGAACTGAAATCGGAATGCTCACTGACATTTTCCCCTCTCCGAAAGTCTGAAAAATGATGGAAAAATGAGTAAGTCCAAAAAAAATTTTTTTCAAGTTTTTTCAATTTTACCCCCGTGGAATATATATTCTACCCACACACATTTGGAACTCTCCTGGGGTACCCTCACACATATTATTCCCTCATTTAATGGATACTTTCACCAAAAAGTGAAGTTTTCAATATGTCAGAAAATTGGCTGAAAACGACTTAATATCAAGGACTCATCGGGCGAATCACTCTGGAACTGAAATCGGAATACTCACTGACATTTTCCCCTCTCCAAAAGTCTGAAAAATGATGGAAAAATGACTAAGTCCAAAAAAATTTTTTTTAACTTTTTTTCAATTTTACCCCCATGGGATATATATTCTACCCACAAACATTTGGAACTCTCCTGGGGTACCTCACACATATTATTCCCTCATTTAATGGATATTTTCACAAAAAAGTGAAGTTTTCAAAAAGTCAGAAAATTGGCTGAAAACGACTTAATATCAAGGACTCATCGGGCGAATCACTCTGGAACTGAAATCGGAATACTCACTGACATTTTCCCCTCTTCGAAAGTCGGAAAAATGATGGAAAAATGAGTAAGTCCAAAAAAATTTTTTTAAACTTTTTTCAATTTTACCCCCGTGGGATATATGTTCTACCCACAAACATTTGGAACTCTCCTGGGGTACCCTCACACATATTATTCCCTCATTTAATGGATATTTTCACCAAAAAGTGAAGTTTTCAAAAAGTCAGAAAATTGGCTGAAAACAACTTAATATCAAGGACTCATCGGGCGAATCGCTCTGGAACTGAAATCGGAATACTCACTGACATTTTCCCCTCTTCGAAAGTCTGAAAAATGATGGAAAAATGAGTAAGTCCAAAAAAAATTTTTTAAAACTTTTTTCAATTTTACCCCCGTGGGATATATATTCTACCCACACACATTTGGAACTCTCCTGGGGTAACCTCACACATATTATTCCCTCATTTAATGGATATTTTCACCAGAAATTGAAGTTTTCAAAAAGTCAGAAAATTGGCTGAAAGCGACTCAACATCAAGGACTCATCGGGTGAATCTCTCTGGAACTGAAATCGGAATACTCACTGACATTTTCCCCTCTCCGAAAGTCTGAAAAATGATGGAAAAATGACTAAGTCCAAAAAACATTTTTTTCAACTTTTTTCAATTTTACCCCCGTGGGAAATATGTTCTACCCACAAACATTTGGAACTCTCCTGGGGTACCCTCACACATATTATTCCCTCATTTAATGGATATTTTCACCAAAAAGTGAAGTTTTCAAAAAGTCAGAAAATTGGCTGAAAACAACTTAATATCAAGGACTCATCGGGCGAATCGCTCTGGAACTGAAATCGGAATGCTCACTGACATTTTCCCCTCTCCGAAAGTCTGAAAAATGATGGAAAAATGACTAAGTCCAAAAAAATTTTGATTTAACTTTTTTCAATTTTACCCCTGTGGGATATACATTCTACCCACACACATTTGGATCTCTCCTGGGGTACCCTCGCACATATTATTCCCTCATTTAATGGATATTTTCACCAAAAAGTGAAGTTTTCAAAAAGTCAGAAAATTGGCTGAAAACGACTTAATATCAAGGACTCATCGGGCGAATCGCTCTGGAACTGAAATCGGAATGCTCACTGACATTTTCCCCTCTCCGAAAGTCTGAAAAATGATGGAAAAATGAGTAAGTCCAAAAAAAATTTTTTTCAAGTTTTTTCAATTTTACCCCCGTGGGATATATATTCTACCCACACACATTTGGAACTCTCCTGGGGTACCCTCGCACATATTATTCCCTCATTTAATTGATATTTTCACCAAAAAGTGAAGTTTTCAAAAAGTCAGAAAATTGGCTGAAAACGACTTAACATCAAGGACTCATCGGTCGAATCACTCTGGAACTGAAATCGGAATGCTCACTGACATTTTCCACTCTCCAAAAGTCTGAAAAATGATGGAAAAATGACTAAGTCCAAAAAAATTTTTATTTAACTTTTTTCAACTTTACCCCTGTGAGATATACATTCTACCCACACACATTTGGATCTCTCCTGGGGTACCCTCACACATATTATTCCCTCATTTAATGGATATTTTCACCAAAAGGTGAAGTTTTCAAAAAGTCAGAAAATTGGCTGAAAATGACTTAATATCAAGGACTCATCGGGCGAATCACTCTGGAACTGAAATCGGAATACTCACTGACATTTTCCCCTCTCCAAAAGTCTGAAAAATGATGGAAAAATGACTAAGTCCAAAAAAAATTTTTTAAACTTTTTTCAATTTTACCCCCATGGGATATATATTCTACCCACAAACATTTGGAACTCTCCTGGGGTACCCTCACACATATTATTCCCTCATTTAATGGAGATTTTCACCAAAAAGTGAATTTTTGAAAAAGTCAGAAAATTGGCTGAAAACGACTTAATATCAAGGACTCATCGGGCGAATCGCTCTGGAACTGAAATTGGAATACTCACTGACATTTTCCCCTCTCCAAAAGTCTGAAAAATTATGGAAAAATGACTAAGTCCAAAAAAAATTTTTTTCAAGTTTTTTCAATTTTACCCCCGTGGGATATATATTCTACCCACACACATTTGGAACTCTCCTGGGGTACCCTCACACATATTATTCCCTCATTTAATGGATATTTTCACCAAAAAGTGAAGTTTTCAAAAAGTCAGAAAATTGGCTGAAAGCGACTCAACATCAAGTACTCATCAGGTGAATCTCTCTGGAACTGAAATCGGAATGCTCACTGACATTTTCCCCCCTTCGAAAGTCTGAAAAATGATGGAAAAATGACTAAGTCCAAAAAAAATTTTTTAAAACTTTTTTCAATTTTACCCCCGTGGGATATATATTCTACCCACACACATTTGGAACTCTCCTGGGGTAACCTCACACATATTATTCCCTCATTTAATGGATATTTTCACCAGAAAGTGAAGTTTTCAAAAAGTCAGAAAATTGGCTGAAAACGACTTAATATCAAGGACTCATCGGGCGAATCATTCTGGAACTGAAATCGGAATACTCACTGACATTTTCCCCTCTCCGAAAGTCTGAAAAATGATGGAAAAATGACTAAGTTCAAAAAAATTTTTTTTAAACTTTTTTCAATTTTACCCCCGTGGGATATACATTCTACCCACACACATTTGGAACTCTCCTGGGGTACCCTCACACATATTATTCCCTCATTTAATGGATATTTTCACCAAAAAGTGAAGTTTTCAAAAAGTCAGAAAATTGGCTGAAAGCGACTCAACATCAAGGACTCATCGGGTGAATCTCTCTGGAACTGAAATCGGAATACTCACTGACATTTTCCCCTTTTCCAAAAGTCTGAAAAATGATGGAAAAATGACTAAGTCCCAAAAAAATTTTTTAAACTTTTTTCAATTTTACCCCCATGGGATATATATTCTACCCACAAACATTTGGAACTCTCCTGGGGTACCCTCACACATATTATTCCCTCATTTAATGGAGATCTTCACCAAAAAGTGAAGTTTTCAAAAAGTCAGAAAATTGGCTGAAAACAACTTAATATCAAGGACTCATCGGGCGAATCGCTCTGGAACTGAAATCGGAATGCTCACTGACATTTTCCCCTCTCCGAAAGTCTGAAAAATGATGGAAAAATGACTAAGTCCAAAAAAATTTTGATTTAACTTTTTTCAATTTTACCCCTGTGGGATATACATTCTACCCACACACATTTGGATCTCTCCTGGGGTACCCTCGCACATATTATTCCCTCATTTAATGGATATTTTCACCAAAAAGTGAAGTTTTCAAAAAGTCAGAAAATTGGCTGAAAACGACTTAATATCAAGGACTCATCGGGCGAATCGCTCTGGAACTGAAATCGGAATGCTCACTGACATTTTCCCCTCTCCGAAAGTCTGAAAAATGATGGAAAAATGAGTAAGTCCAAAAAAAATTTTTTTCAAGTTTTTTCAATTTTACCCCCGTGGAATATATATTCTACCCACACACATTTGGAACTCTCCTGGGGTACCCTCGCACATATTATTCCCTCATTTAATTGATATTTTCACCAAAAAGTGAAGTTTTCAAAAAGTCAGAAAATTGGCTGAAAACGACTTAACATCAAGGACTCATCGGTCGAATCACTCTGGAACTGAAATCGGAATGCTCACTGACATTTTCCCCTCTCCAAAAGTCTGAAAAATGATGGAAAAATGACTAAGTCCAAAAAAAATTTTTAAAACTTTTTTCAATTTTACCCCTGTGAGATATACATTCTACCCACACACATTTGGATCTCTCCTGGGGTACCCTCACACATATTATTCCCTCATTTAATGGATATTTTCACCAAAAGGTGAAGTTTTCAAAAAGTCAGAAAATTGGCTGAAAATGACTTAATATCAAGGACTCATCGGGCGAATCACTCTGGAACTGAAATCGGAATACTCACTGACATTTTCCCCTCTCCAAAAGTCTGAAAAATGATGGAAAAATGACTAAGTCCAAAAAAAATTTTTTAAACTTTTTTCAATTTTACCCCCATGGGATATATATTCTACCCACAAACATTTGGAACTCTCCTGGGGTACCCTCACACATATTATTCCCTCATTTAATGGAGATTTTCACCAAAAAGTGAATTTTTGAAAAAGTCAGAAAATTGGCTGAAAACGACTTAATATCAAGGACTCATCGGGCGAATCGCTCTGGAACTGAAATTGGAATACTCACTGACATTTTCCCCTCTCCAAAAGTCTGAAAAATTATGGAAAAATGACTAAGTCCAAAAAAAATTTTTTTCAAGTTTTTTCAATTTTACCCCCGTGGGATATATATTCTACCCACACACATTTGGAACTCTCCTGGGGTACCCTCACACATATTATTCCCTCATTTAATGGATATTTTCACCAAAAAGTGAAGTTTTCAAAAAGTCAGAAAATTGGCTGAAAGCGACTCAACATCAAGTACTCATCAGGTGAATCTCTCTGGAACTGAAATCGGAATGCTCACTGACATTTTCCCCCCTTCGAAAGTCTGAAAAATGATGGAAAAATGACTAAGTCCAAAAAAAATTTTTTAAAACTTTTTTCAATTTTACCCCCGTGGGATATATATTCTACCCACACACATTTGGAACTCTCCTGGGGTAACCTCACACATATTATTCCCTCATTTAATGGATATTTTCACCAGAAAGTGAAGTTTTCAAAAAGTCAGAAAATTGGCTGAAAACGACTTAATATCAAGGACTCATCGGGCGAATCATTCTGGAACTGAAATCGGAATACTCACTGACATTTTCCCCTCTCCGAAAGTCTGAAAAATGATGGAAAAATGACTAAGTTCAAAAAAATTTTTTTTAAACTTTTTTCAATTTTACCCCCGTGGGATATACATTCTACCCACACACATTTGGAACTCTCCTGGGGTACCCTCACACATATTATTCCCTCATTTAATGGATATTTTCACCAAAAAGTGAAGTTTTCAAAAAGTCAGAAAATTGGCTGAAAGCGACTCAACATCAAGGACTCACCGGGTGAATCTCTCTGGAACTGAAATCGGAATACTCACTGACATTTTCCCCTTTTCCAAAAGTCTGAAAAATGATGGAAAAATGACTAAGTCCCAAAAAAATTTTTTAAACTTTTTTCAATTTTACCCCCATGGGATATATATTCTACCCACAAACATTTGGAACTCTCCTGGGGTACCCTCACACATATTATTCCCTCATTTAATGGAGATCTTCACCAAAAAGTGAAGTTTTCAAAAAGTCAGAAAATTGGCTGAAAACAACTTAATATCAAGGACTCATCGGGCGAATCGCTCTGGAACTGAAATCGGAATGCTCACTGACATTTTCCCCTCTCCGAAAGTCTGAAAAATGATGGAAAAATGACTAAGTCCAAAAAAATTTTGATTTAACTTTTTTCAATTTTACCCCTGTGGGATATACATTCTACCCACACACATTTGGATCTCTCCTGGGGTACCCTCGCACATATTATTCCCTCATTTAATGGATATTTTCACCAAAAAGTGAAGTTTTCAAAAAGTCAGAAAATTGGCTGAAAACGACTTAATATCAAGGACTCATCGGGCGAATCGCTCTGGAACTGAAATCGGAATGCTCACTGACATTTTCCCCTCTCCGAAAGTCTGAAAAATGATGGAAAAATGAGTAAGTCCAAAAAAAATTTTTTTCAAGTTTTTTCAATTTTACCCCCGTGGAATATATATTCTACCCACACACATTTGGAACTCTCCTGGGGTACCCTCGCACATATTATTCCCCCATTTAATTGATATTTTCACCAAAAAGTGAAGTTTTCAAAAAGTCAGAAAATTGGCTGAAAACGACTTAACATCAAGGACTCATCGGTCGAATCACTCTGGAACTGAAATCGGAATGCTCACTGACATTTTCCCCTCTCCAAAAGTCTGAAAAATGATGGAAAAATGACTAAGTCCAAAAAAAATTTTTAAAACTTTTTTCAATTTTACCCCCATGGGATATATATTCTACCCACAAACATTTGGAACTCTCCTGGGGTACCCTCACACATATTATTCCCTCATTTAATGGAGATTTTCACCAAAAAGTGAAGTTTTCAAAAAGTCAGAAAATTGGCTGAAAACGACTTAATATCAAGGACTCATCGGGCGAATCGCTCTGGAACTGAAATTGGAATACTCACTGACATTTTCCCCTATCCAAAAGTCTGAAAAATTATGGAAAAATGACTAAGTCCAAAAAAAATTTTTTTCAAGTTTTTTCAATTTTACCCTCGTGGGATATATATTCTACCCACACACATTTGGAACTCTCCTGGGGTACCCTCACACATATTATTCCCTCATTTAATGGATATTTTCACCAAAAAGTGAAGTTTTCAAAAAGTCAGAAAATTGGCTGAAAGCGACTCAACATCAAGTACTCATCAGGTGAATCTCTCTGGAACTGAAATCGGAATGCTCACTGACATTTTCCCCCCTTCGAAAGTCTGAAAAATGATGGAAAAATGACTAAGTCCAAAAAAAATTTTTTAAAACTTTTTTCAATTTTACCCCGGTGGGATATATATTCTACCCACACACATTTGGAACTCTCCTGGGGTAACCTCACACATATTATTCCCTCATTTAATGGATATTTTCACCAGAAAGTGAAGTTTTCAAAAAGTCAGAAAATTGGCTGAAAACGACTTAATATCAAGGACTCATCGGGCGAATCACTCTGGAACTGAAATCGGAATACTCACTGACATTTTCCCCTCTCCGAAAGTCTGAAAAATGATGGAAAAATGACTAAGTTCAAAAAAATTTTTTTTAAACTTTTTTCAATTTTACCCCCGTGGGATATACATTCTACCCACACACATTTGGAACTCTCCTGGGGTACCCTCACACATATTATTCCCTCATTTAATGGATATTTTCACCAAAAAGTGAAGTTTTCAAAAAGTCAGAAAATTGGCTGAAAGCGACTCAACATCAAGGACTCATCGGGTGAATCTCTCTGGAACTGAAATCGGAATACTCACTGACATTTTCCCCTTTTCCAAAAGTCTGAAAAATGATGGAAAAATGACTAAGTCCCAAAAAAATTTTTTAAACTTTTTTCAATTTTACCCCCATGGGATATATATTCTACCCACAAACATTTGGAACTCTCCTGGGGTACCCTCACACATATTATTCCCTCATTTAATGGAGATCTTCACCAAAAAGTGAAGTTTTCAAAAAGTCAGAAAATTGGCTGAAAACGACTTAATATCAAGGACTCATCGGGCGAAACACTCTGGAACTGAAATCGGAATGCTCACTGACATTTTCCCCTCTCCGAAAGTCTGAAAAATGATGGAAAAATGACTAAGTCCAAAAAAATTTTTTTTTAACTTTTTTCAATTTTACCCCTGTGGGATTTACATTCTACCCACACACATTTGGATCTCTCCTGGGGTACCCTCACACATATTATTCCCTCATTTAATGGATACTTTCACCAAAAAGTGAAGTTTTCAAAAAGTCAGAAAATTGGCTGAAAACGACTTAATATCAAGGACTCATCGGGCGAAACACTCTGGAACTGAAATCGGAATGCTCACTGACATTTTCCCCTCTCCGAAAGTCTGAAAAATGATGGAAAAATGACTAAGTCCAAAAAACATTTTTTTCAACTTTCTTCAATTTTACCCCCGTGTGATATATATTCTACCCACACACATTTGGAACTCTCCTGAGGTACCCTCACACATATTATTCCCTCATTTAATGGATATTTTCACCAAAAAGTGAAATTTTCAAAAAGTCAAAATTGGCTATAAACGACCTAATATCAAGGACTCATCGGGCGAATCGCTCTGTAACTGAAATCGGAATGCTCACTGACATTTTTCCCTCTACGAAAGTCTGAAAAATGATGGAAAAATGACTAAGTCCAAAAAAAATTTTTTTCAACTTTTTTCAATTTTACCCCCGTGGGATATATATTCAACCCACAAACATTTGGAACTCTCCTGGGGTACCCTCACACATATTATGCCCTCATTTAATGTATAATTTCACCAAAAAGTGAAGTTTTCAAAAAGTCAGAAAATTGGCTGAAAACGACTTAATATCAAGGACTCATCGGGCGAATCGCTCCGGAACTGAAATCGGAATACTCACTGACATTTTCCCCTCTCCAAAAGTCTGAAAAATGATGGAAAAATGACTAAGTCCAAAAAAAATTTTTTTCAAGTTTTTTCAATTTTACCCCCGTGGGATATACATTCTAACCACACACATTTGGAACTCTCCTGGGGGACCCTCACACATATTATTCCCTCATTTAATGGATATTTTCACCAGAAAGTGAAGTTTTCAAAAAGTCAGAAAATTGGCTGAAAACGACTTAATATCAAGGACTAATCGGGCGAATCACTCTGGAACTGAAATCGGAATACTCACTGACATTTTCCCCTCTCCGAAAGTCTGAAAAATGATGGAAAAATGACTAAGTTCAAAAAAATTTTTTTTAAACTTTTTTCAATTTTACCCCCGTGGGATATACATTCTAACCACACACATTTGGAACTCTCCTGGGGGACCCTCACACATATTATTCCCTCATTTAATGGATATTTTCACCAAAAAGTGAAGTTTTCAAAAAGTCAGAAAATTGGCTGAAAGCGACTCAACATCAAGGACTCATCGGGTGAATCTCTCTGGAACTGAAATCGGAATACTCACTGACATTTTCCCCTTTTCCAAAAGTCTGAAAAATGATGGAAAAATGACTAAGTCCCAAAAAAATTTTTTAAACTTTTTTCAATTTTACCCCCATGGGATATATATTCTACCCACAAACATTTGGAACTCTCCTGGGGTACCCTCACACATATTATTCCCTCATTTAATGGAGATCTTCACCAAAAAGTGAAGTTTTCAAAAAGTCAGAAAATTGGCTGAAAACGACTTAATATCAAGGACTCATCGGGCGAAACACTCTGGAACTGAAATCGGAATGCTCACTGACATTTTCCCCTCTCCGAAAGTCTGAAAAATGATGGAAAAATGACTAAGTCCAAAAAAATTTTTTTTTAACTTTTTTCAATTTTACCCCTGTGGGATTTACATTCTACCCACACACATTTGGATCTCTCCTGGGGTACCCTCACACATATTATTCCCTCATTTAATGGATACTTTCACCAAAAAGTGAAGTTTTCAAAAAGTCAGAAAATTGGCTGAAAACGACTTAATATCAAGGACTCATCGGGCGAAACACTCTGGAACTGAAATCGGAATGCTCACTGACATTTTCCCCTCTCCGAAAGTCTGAAAAATGATGGAAAAATGACTAAGTCCAAAAAACATTTTTTTCAACTTTCTTCAATTTTACCCCTATGTGATATATATTCTACCCACACACATTTGGAACTCTCCTGAGGTACCCTCACACATATTATTCCCTCATTTAATGGATATTTTCACCAAAAAGTGAAATTTTCAAAAAGTCAAAATTGGCTATAAACGACCTAATATCAAGGACTCATCGGGCGAATCGCTCTGTAACTGAAATCGGAATGCTCACTGACATTTTTCCCTCTACGAAAGTCTGAAAAATGATGGAAAAATGACTAAGTCCAAAAAAAATTTTTTTCAACTTTTTTCAATTTTACCCCCGTGGGATATATGTTCTACCCACACACATTTGGAACTCTCCTGTGGTACCCACGCACATATTATTCCCTCATTTAATGGATATTTTCACCAAAAAGTGAAGTTTTCAAAAAGTCAGAAAATTGGCTGAAAACGACTTAATATCAAGGACTCATCGGGCGAATCACTCTGGAACTGAAATCGGAATACTCACTGACATTTTCCCCTCTCCGAAAGTCTGAAAAATGATGGAAAAATGACTAAGTCCAAAAAAATTTTTTTTTAACTTTTTTCAATTTTACCCCTGTGGGATTTACATTCTACCCACACACATTTGGATCTCTCCTGGGGTACCCTCACACATATTATTCCCTCATTTAATGGATACTTTCACCAAAAAGTGAAGTTTTCAAAAAGTCAGAAAATTGGCTGAAAACGACTTAATATCAAGGACTCATCGGGCGAAACACTCTGGAACTGAAATCGGAATGCTCACTGACATTTTCCCCTCTCCGAAAGTCTGAAAAATGATGGAAAAATGACTAAGTCCAAAAAACATTTTTTTCAACTTTCTTCAATTTTACCCCCGTGTGATATATATTCTACCCACACACATTTGGAACTCTCCTGAGGTACCCTCACACATATTATTCCCTCATTTAATGGATATTTTCACCAAAAAGTGAAATTTTCAAAAAGTCAAAATTGGCTATAAACGACCTAATATCAAGGACTCATCGGGCGAATCGCTCTGTAACTGAAATCGGAATGCTCACTGACATTTTTCCCTCTACGAAAGTCTGAAAAATGATGGAAAAATGACTAAGTCCAAAAAAAATTTTTTTCAACTTTTTTCAATTTTACCCCCGTGGGATATATATTCTACCCACAAACATTTGGAACTCTCCTGGGGTACCCTCACACATATTATGCCCTCATTTAATGTATAATTTCACCAAAAAGTGAAGTTTTCAAAAAGTCATAAAATTGGCTGAAAACGACTTAATATCAAGGACTCATCGGGCGAATCGCTCCGGAACTGAAATCGGAATACTCACTGACATTTTCCCCTCTCCAAAAGTCTGAAAAATGATGGAAAAATGACTAAGTCCAAAAAAAATTTTTTTCAAGTTTTTTCAATTTTACCCCCGTGGGATATACATTCTAACCACACACATTTGGAACTCTCCTGGGGGACCCTCACACATATTATTCCCTCATTTAATGGATATTTTCACCAGAAAGTGAAGTTTTCAAAAAGTCAGAAAATTGGCTGAAAACGACTTAATATCAAGGACTAATCGGGCGAATCACTCTGGAACTGAAATCGGAATACTCACTGACATTTTCCCCTCTCCGAAAGTCTGAAAAATGATGGAAAAATGACTAAGTTCAAAAAAATTTTTTTTAAACTTTTTTCAATTTTACCCCCGTGGGATATACATTCTAACCACACACATTTGGAAGTCTCCTGGGGGACCCTCACACATATTATTCCCTCATTTAATGGATATTTTCACCAAAAAGTGAAGTTTTCAAAAAGTCAGAAAATTGGCTGAAAGCGACTCAACATCAAGGACTCATCGGGTGAATCTCTCTGGAACTGAAATCGGAATACTCACTGACATTTTCCCCTTTTCCAAAAGTCTGAAAAATGATGGAAAAATGACTAAGTCCCAAAAAAATTTTTTAAACTTTTTTCAATTTTACCCCCATGGGATATATATTCTACCCACAAACATTTGGAACTCTCCTGGGGTACCCTCACACATATTATTCCCTCATTTAATGGAGATCTTCACCAAAAAGTGAAGTTTTCAAAAAGTCAGAAAATTGGCTGAAAACGACTTAATATCAAGGACTCATCGGGCGAAACACTCTGGAACTGAAATCGGAATGCTCACTGACATTTTCCCCTCTCCGAAAGTCTGAAAAATGATGGAAAAATGACTAAGTCCAAAAAAATTTTTTTTTAACTTTTTTCAATTTTACCCCTGTGGGATTTACATTCTACCCACACACATTTGGATCTCTCCTGGGGTACCCTCACACATATTATTCCCTCATTTAATGGATACTTTCACCAAAAAGTGAAGTTTTCAAAAAGTCAGAAAATTGGCTGAAAACGACTTAATATCAAGGACTCATCGGGCGAAACACTCTGGAACTGAAATCGGAATGCTCACTGACATTTTCCCCTCTCCGAAAGTCTGAAAAATGATGGAAAAATGACTAAGTCCAAAAAACATTTTTTTCAACTTTCTTCAATTTTACCCCTATGTGATATATATTCTACCCACACACATTTGGAACTCTCCTGAGGTACCCTCACACATATTATTCCCTCATTTAATGGATATTTTCACCAAAAAGTGAAATTTTCAAAAAGTCAAAATTGGCTATAAACGACCTAATATCAAGGACTCATCGGGCGAATCGCTCTGTAACTGAAATCGGAATGCTCACTGACATTTTTCCCTCTACGAAAGTCTGAAAAATGATGGAAAAATGACTAAGTCCAAAAAAAATTTTTTTCAACTTTTTTCAATTTTACCCCCGTGGGATATATGTTCTACCCACACACATTTGGAACTCTCCTGTGGTACCCACGCACATATTATTCCCTCATTTAATGGATATTTTCACCAAAAAGTGAAGTTTTCAAAAAGTCAGAAAATTGGCTGAAAACGACTTAATATCAAGGACTCATCGGGCGAATCACTCTGGAACTGAAATCG
Source organism: Phyllobates terribilis (assembly GCF_046119375.1). Classification (NCBI taxonomy): domain Eukaryota; kingdom Metazoa; phylum Chordata; class Amphibia; order Anura; family Dendrobatidae; genus Phyllobates; species Phyllobates terribilis. Next base: position 4,410,778 of record NW_027362873.1, on the reverse strand, counting down.
GAATACTCACTGACATTTTCCCCTCTCCGAAAGTCTGAAAAATGATGGAAAAATGACTAAGTCCAAAAAAATTTTTTTTTAACTTTTTTCAATTTTACCCCTGTGGGATTTACATTCTACCCACACACATTTGGATCTCTCCTGGGGTACCCTCACACATATTATTCCCTCATTTAATGGATACTTTCACCAAAAAGTGAAGTTTTCAAAAAGTCAGAAAATTGGCTGAAAACGACTTAATATCAAGGACTCATCGGGCGAAACACTCTGGAACTGAAATCGGAATGCTCACTGACATTTTCCCCTCTCCGAAAGTCTGAAAAATGATGGAAAAATGACTAAGTCCAAAAAACATTTTTTTCAACTTTCTTCAATTTTACCCCCGTGTGATATATATTCTACCCACACACATTTGGAACTCTCCTGAGGTACCCTCACACATATTATTCCCTCATTTAATGGATATTTTCACCAAAAAGTGAAATTTTCAAAAAGTCAAAATTGGCTATAAACGACCTAATATCAAGGACTCATCGGGCGAATCGCTCTGTAACTGAAATCGGAATGCTCACTGACATTTTTCCCTCTACGAAAGTCTGAAAAATGATGGAAAAATGACTAAGTCCAAAAAAAATTTTTTTCAACTTTTTTCAATTTTACCCCCGTGGGATATATATTCTACCCACAAACATTTGGAACTCTCCTGGGGTACCCTCACACATATTATGCCCTCATTTAATGTATAATTTCACCAAAAAGTGAAGTTTTCAAAAAGTCAGAAAATTGGCTGAAAACGACTTAATATCAAGGACTCATCGGGCGAATCGCTCCGGAACTGAAATCGGAATACTCACTGACATTTTCCCCTCTCCAAAAGTCTGAAAAATGATGGAAAAATGACTAAGTCCAAAAAAAATTTTTTTCAAGTTTTTTCAATTTTACCCCCGTGGGATATACATTCTAACCACACACATTTGGAACTCTCCTGGGGGACCCTCACACATATTATTCCCTCATTTAATGGATATTTTCACCAGAAAGTGAAGTTTTCAAAAAGTCAGAAAATTGGCTGAAAACGACTTAATATCAAGGACTAATCGGGCGAATCACTCTGGAACTGAAATCGGAATACTCACTGACATTTTCCCCTCTCCGAAAGTCTGAAAAATGATGGAAAAATGACTAAGTTCAAAAAAATTTTTTTTAAACTTTTTTCAATTTTACCCCCGTGGGATATACATTCTAACCACACACATTTGGAACTCTCCTGGGGGACCCTCACACATATTATTCCCTCATTTAATGGATATTTTCACCAAAAAGTGAAGTTTTCAAATAGTCAGAAAATTGGCTGAAAGCGACTCAACATCAAGGACTCATCGGGTGAATCTCTCTGGAACTGAAATCGGAATACTCACTGACATTTTCCCCTTTTCCAAAAGTCTGAAAAATGATGGAAAAATGACTAAGTCCCAAAAAAATTTTTTAAACTTTTTTCAATTTTACCCCCATGGGATATATATTCTACCCACAAACATTTGGAACTCTCCTGGGGTACCCTCACACATATTATTCCCTCATTTAATGGAGATCTTCACCAAAAAGTGAAGTTTTCAAAAAGTCAGAAAATTGGCTGAAAACGACTTAATATCAAGGACTCATCGGGCGAAACACTCTGGAACTGAAATCGGAATGCTCACTGACATTTTCCCCTCTCCGAAAGTCTGAAAAATGATGGAAAAATGACTAAGTCCAAAAAAATTTTTTTTTAACTTTTTTCAATTTTACCCCTGTGGGATTTACATTCTACCCACACACATTTGGATCTCTCCTGGGGTACCCTCACACATATTATTCCCTCATTTAATGGATACTTTCACCAAAAAGTGAAGTTTTCAAAAAGTCAGAAAATTGGCTGAAAACGACTTAATATCAAGGACTCATCGGGCGAAACACTCTGGAACTGAAATCGGAATGCTCACTGACATTTTCCCCTCTCCGAAAGTCTGAAAAATGATGGAAAAATGACTAAGTCCAAAAAACATTTTTTTCAACTTTCTTCAATTTTACCCCTATGTGATATATATTCTACCCACACACATTTGGAACTCTCCTGAGGTACCCTCACACATATTATTCCCTCATTTAATGGATATTTTCACCAAAAAGTGAAATTTTCAAAAAGTCAAAATTGGCTATAAACGACCTAATATCAAGGACTCATCGGGCGAATCGCTCTGTAACTGAAATCGGAATGCTCACTGACATTTTTCCCTCTACGAAAGTCTGAAAAATGATGGAAAAATGACTAAGTCCAAAAAAAATTTTTTTCAACTTTTTTCAATTTTACCCCCGTGGGATATATGTTCTACCCACACACATTTGGAACTCTCCTGTGGTACCCACGCACATATTATTCCCTCATTTAATGGATATTTTCACCAAAAAGTGAAGTTTTCAAAAAGTCAGAAAATTGGCTGAAAACGACTTAATATCAAGGACTCATCGGGCGAATCACTCTGGAACTGAAATCGGAATACTCACTGACATTTTCCCCTCTCCGAAAGTCTGAAAAATGATGGAAAAATGACTAAGTCCAAAAAAATTTTTTTTTAACTTTTTTCAATTTTACCCCTGTGGGATTTACATTCTACCCACACACATTTGGATCTCTCCTGGGGTACCCTCACACATATTATTCCCTCATTTAATGGATACTTTCACCAAAAAGTGAAGTTTTCAAAAAGTCAGAAAATTGGCTGAAAACGACTTAATATCAAGGACTCATCGGGCGAAACACTCTGGAACTGAAATCGGAATGCTCACTGACATTTTCCCCTCTCCGAAAGTCTGAAAAATGATGGAAAAATGACTAAGTCCAAAAAACATTTTTTTCAACTTTCTTCAATTTTACCCCCGTGTGATATATATTCTACCCACACACATTTGGAACTCTCCTGGGGTACCCTCACACATATTATTCCCTCATTTAATGGATATTTTCACCAAAAAGTGAAATTTTCAAAAAGTCAAAATTGGCTATAAACGACCTAATATCAAGGACTCATCGGGCGAATCGCTCTGTAACTGAAATCGGAATGCTCACTGACATTTTTCCCTCTACGAAAGTCTGAAAAATGATGGAAAAATGACTAAGTCCAAAAAAAATTTTTTTCAACTTTTTTCAATTTTACCCCCGTGGGATATATATTCTACCCACAAACATTTGGAACTCTCCTGGGGTACCCTCACACATATTATGCCCTCATTTAATGTATAATTTCACCAAAAAGTGAAGTTTTCAAAAAGTCAGAAAATTGGCTGAAAACGACTTAATATCAAGGACTCATCGGGCGAATCGCTCCGGAACTGAAATCGGAATACTCACTGACATTTTCCCCTCTCCAAAAGTCTGAAAAATGATGGAAAAATGACTAAGTCCAAAAAAAATTTTTTTCAAGTTTTTTCAATTTTACCCCCGTGGGATATACATTCTAACCACACACATTTGGAACTCTCCTGGGGGACCCTCACACATATTATTCCCTCATTTAATGGATATTTTCACCAGAAAGTGAAGTTTTCAAAAAGTCAGAAAATTGGCTGAAAACGACTTAATATCAAGGACTAATCGGGCGAATCACTCTGGAACTGAAATCGGAATACTCACTGACATTTTCCCCTCTCCGAAAGTCTGAAAAATGATGGAAAAATGACTAAGTTCAAAAAAATTTTTTTTAAACTTTTTTCAATTTTACCCCCGTGGGATATACATTCTAACCACACACATTTGGAACTCTCCTGGGGGACCCTCACACATATTATTCCCTCATTTAATGGATATTTTCACCAAAAAGTGAAGTTTTCAAAAAGTCAGAAAATTGGCTGAAAGCGACTCAACATCAAGGACTCATCGGGTGAATCTCTCTGGAACTGAAATCGGAATACTCACTGACATTTTCCCCTTTTCCAAAAGTCTGAAAAATGATGGAAAAATGACTAAGTCCCAAAAAAATTTTTTAAACTTTTTTCAATTTTAACCCCATGGGATATATATTCTACCCACAAACATTTGGAACTCTCCTGGGGTACCCTCACACATATTATTCCCTCATTTAATGGAGATTTTCACCAAAAAGTGAAGTTTTCAAAAAGTCAGAAAATTGGCTGAAAACGACTTAATATCAAGGACTCATCGGGCGAAACACTCTGGAACTGAAATCGGAATGCTCACTGACATTTTCCCCTTTTCCAAAAGTCTGAAAAATGATGGAAAAATGACTAAGTCCAAAAAAATTTTTTTTTAACTTTTTTCAATTTTACCCCTGTGGGATATACATTCTACCCACACACATTTGGATCTCTCCTGGGGTACCCTCACACATATTATTCCCTCATTTAATGGATACTTTCACCAAAAAGTGAAGTTTTCAAAAAGTCAGAAAATTGGCTGAAAACGACTTAATATCAAGGACTCATCGGGCGAAACACTCTGGAACTGAAATCGGAATACTCACTGACATTTTCCCCTCTCCGAAAGTCTGAAAAATGATGGAAAAATGACTAAGTCCAAAAAACATTTTTTTCAACTTTCTTCAATTTTACCCCCGTGTGATATATATTCTACCCACACACATTTGGAACTCTCCTGGGGTACCCTCACACATATTATTCCCTCATTTAATGGATATTTTCACCAAAAAGTGAAGTTTTCAAAAAGTCAAAATTGGCTATAAACGACCTAATATCAAGGACTCATCGGGCGAATCGCTCTGTAACTGAAATCGGAATGCTCACTGACATTTTTCCCTCTACGAAAGTCTGAAAAATGATGGAAAAATGACTAAGTCCAAAAAAATTTTTTTTAACTTTTTTCAATTTTACCCCCATGGGATATACATTCTACTCACACACATTTGGAACTCTCCTGGGGTACCCTCACACATATTATTCCCTCATTTAATGGATATTTTCACCAAAAAGTGAAGTTTTCAAAAAGTCAGAAAAATGTTTGAAAGCGACTCAACATCAAGGACTCATCGGGTGAATCTCTCTGGAACTGAAATCGGAATACTCACTGACATTTTCCCCTCTTCGAAAGTCTGAAAAATGATGGAAAAATGACTAAGTCCAAAAAACATTTTTTTCAACTTTTTTCAATTTTACCCCCGTGTGATATATATTCTACCCACACACATTTGGAACTCTCCTGTGGTACCCTCACACATATTATGCCCTCATTTAATGGATATTTTCACCAAAAAGTGAAGTTTTCAAAAAGTCAGAAAATTGGCTGAAAACGACTTAATATCAAGGACTCATCGGGCGAAACACTCTGGAACTGAAATCGGAATGCTCACTGACATTTTCCCCTCTCCGAAAGTCTGAAAAATGATGGAAAAATGACTAAGTCCAAAAACATTTTTTTTTAACTTTTTTCAATTTTACCCCTGTGGGATATACATTCTACCCACACACATTTTGATCTCTCCTGGGGTACCCTCACACATATTATTCCCTCATTTAATGGATATTTTCACCAAAAAGTGAAGTTTTCAAAAAGTCAGAAAACTGGCTGAAAACGACTTAATATCAAGGACTCATCGGGCGAAACACTCTGTAACTGAAATCGGAATGCTCACTGACATTTTTCCCTCTCCGAAAGTCTGAAAAATGATGGAAAAATGACTAAGTCCAAAAAAAATTTTTTTCAAGTTTTTTCAATTTTACCCCCGTGGGATATATATTCTACCCACACACATTTGGAACTCTCCTGGGGTACCCTCACACATATTATTCCCTCATTTAATGGATATTTTCACCAAAAAGTGAAGTTTTCAAAAAGTCAGAAAATTGGCTGATAGCGACTTAACATCAAGGACTCATCGGGCGAATCACTCTGGATCTGAAATCGGAATACTCACTCACATTTTCCCCTCTCCGAAAGTCTGAAAAATGATGGAAAAATGACTAAGTCCAAAAAAATTTTTTTTTTTACTTTTTTCAATTTTACCCCTGTGGGATATACATTCTACCTACACACATTTGGATCTCTCCTGGGGTACCCTCACACATATTATTCCCTCATTTAATGGATATTTTCACCAAAAATTGAAGTTTTCAAAAAGTCAGAAAATTGGCTGAAAACGACTTAATATCAAGGACTCATCGGGCGAAACACTCTGGAACTGAAATCGGAATACTCACTGACATTTTCACCTCTCCGAAAGTCTGAAAAATGATGGAAAAATGACTAAGTCCAAAAAATATTTTTTTCAACTTTTTTCAATTTTACCCCCGTGGGATATATATTCTACCCACACACATTTGGAACTCTCCTGGGGTACCCTAGCACATATTATTCCCTCATTTAATGGATATTTTCACCAAAAAGTGAAGTTTTCAAAGTCAGAAAATTGGCTGAAAACGACTTAATATCAAGGACTCATCGTGCGAATCACTCTGGAACCGAAATCGGAATGCTCACTGATATTTTTCCCTCTCCGAAAGTCTGAAAAATGATGGAAAAATGACTAAGTCAAAAAAAATTTTTTTTAAACTTTTTTCAATTTTACCCCCATGGGATATATATTCTACCCACACACATTTGGATTTCTCCTGGGTACCCTCACACATATTATTCCCTCAATTAATGGATATTTTCACCAAAAAATGAAGTTTTCAAAAAGTCAGAAAATTGGCTGAAAACAACTTAATATCAAGGACTCATCGGGCGAATCGCTCTGGAACTGAAATCGGAATGCTCACTGACATTTTTCCCTCTCCGAAAGTCTGAAAAATGATGGAAAAATGACTAAGTCCAAAAAAATTTTTTTAAAACTTTTTTCAATTTTACCCCCATGGGATATATATTCTACCCACACACATTTGGAACTCTCCTGGGGTACCCACGCACATATTATTCCCTCAATTAATGGATATTTTCACCAAAAAGTGAAGTTTTCAAAAAGTCAGAAAATTGGCTGAAAACGACTTAATATCAAGGACTCATCGGGCGAATCGCTCTGGAACTGAAATCGGAATGCTCACTGACATTTTCCCCTCTCCGAAAGTCTGAAAAATGATGGAAAAATGACTAAGTCCAAAAAACATTTTTTTCAACTTTTTTCAATTTTACCCCCGTGGGATATATATTCTACCCACACACATTTGGAACTCTCCTGGGGTACCCTCGCACATACTATTCCCTCATTTAATGGATATTTTCACCAAAAAGTGAGGTTTTCAAAGTCGGAAAATTGGCTGAAAACGACTTAATATCAAGGACTCATCGTGCGAATCACTCTGGAACTGAAATCGGAATGCTCACTGACATTTTTCCCTCTCCGAAAGTCTGAAAAATGATGGAAAAATGACTAAGTCCAAAAAACATTTTTTTCAACTTTTTTCAATTTTACCCCCGTGTGATATATATTCTACCCACACACATTTGGAACTCTCCTGTGGTACCCTCACACATATTATTCCCTCATTTAATGGATATTTTCACCAAAAAGTGAAGTTTTCAAAAAGTCAAAATTGGCTATAAACGACCTAATATCAAGGACTCATCGGGCGAATCGCTCTGGAACTGAAATCGGAATGCTCACTGACATTTTTCCCTCTCCGAAAGTCTGAAAAATGATGGAAAAATGACTAAGTCCAAAAAACATTTTTTTCAACTTTTTTCAATTTTACCCCCGTGGGATATATATTCTACCCACACACATTTGGAACTCTCCTGGGGTACCCTCGCACATATTATTCCCTCATTTAATGGATATTTTCACCAAAAAGTGAAGTTTTCAAAAAGTCAGAAAATTGGCTGAAGACAACTTAATATCAAGGACTCATCGTGCGAATCACTCTGGAACTGAAATCGGAATGCTCACTGACATTTTCCCCTCTCCAAAAGTCTGAAAAATGATGGAAAAATGACTAAGTCCAAAAAACATTTTTTTAAACTTTTTTCAATTTTACCCCCATGGGATATATATTCTACCCACACACATTTGGAACTCTCCTGGGTTACCCTCACACATATTATTCCCTCATTTAATGGTTATTTTCATCAAAAAGTGAAGTTTTCAAAAAGTCAAAATTGGCTATAAACGACTTAATATCTAGGACTCATCGGGTGAATCGCTCTGGAACTGAAATCGGAATGCTCACTGACATTTTTCCCTCTCCGAAAGTCTGAAAAATGATGGAAAAATGACTAAATCCAAAAATATTTTTTTTTTACTTTTTTCAATTTTACCCCTGTGGGATATACATTCTACCCACACACATTTGGATCTCTCCTGGGGTACCCTCACACATATTATTCCCTCATTTAATGGATATTTTCACCAAAAAGTGAAGTTTTCAAAAAGTCAGAAAATTGGCTGAAAACGACTTAGGCTATGTGCCCACATTGCGGACCTGAAGCATATATTTTACGCTTCTCCCTGGCGGGAAAATCGCATGCGGATATTACATGCGGTTTTCCCGTCAGGTAGAAGCGTTTGTGAGGCGTCTTTGCATGCATTTCCGCATGCTGGTTATCAAGCACTTCTCCAAGCATCACTTGGAAAAGTGCTTGACAACTCGTTCAGAATGGTAAAAAATAAAAAAATAAACTTTATACTCACCTTCTGATGCATTCTCTGCCCCGTCCGGAGGCTTGAGCGGCTCACGCTGTTGTGTGCAGGACCTGCGGTGACGTCATTGAGTCATGTGGTGGGTCACATGACTCAATGACGTGGCAGGTCCTTCAGACAACAGCGCGACGGAGGAAAAACATCAGAAGATAAGTATAAACTTTATTTTTTCTTTTTTTTACAGGTTCTTTGGTACCCAGGTCTGGAGGAGAGTCTCCTCTCCTCCAGACTTGGGTACCATCCGCACATTGATTCCGCTGCGCTTCCGCAAAATTAATGAACATGCTGTGGATTTTTGACCGCAGCATATACGCTGCGGAAAAATCCGCAGCATGGGCATTGACATTGCGGAATGCCATTGGGGACCATGGGGTGCTGATATACATGCGTTTTTGAAGCGTTTACGCTGCGGAAATTCCGCAGCATATACGCTTGAAAAACGCAACGTGGGCACACAGCCTTAATATCAAAGGACTCATCGGGCGAATCGCTCTGGAACTAAAATCGGAATGCTCACTGACATCTTTCCCTCTTCGAAAGTCTGAAAAATGATGGAAAAATGACTAAGTCCCAAAAAACTTTGTTTTAAACGTTTTTCAATTTTACCCCCATGGGATATATATTCTACCCACACACATTTGGAACTCTCCTGGGGTACCCTCACACATATTATTCCCTCATTTAATGGATATTTTCACCAAAAATTGAAGTTTTCAAAAAGTCAAGATTGGCTATAAACGACTTAATATCAAGGACTCATCGGGCGAATCGCTCTGGAACTGAAATCGGAATGCTCACTGACATTTTTCCCTCTTCGAAAGTCTGAAAAATGATGGAAAAATGACTAAGTCCAAAAAAATTTTTTTTAAACTTTTTTCAATTTTACCCCCATGGGATATATATTCTACCCACACACATTTGGAACTCTCCTGGGGTACCCTCACACATATTATTCCCTCATTTAATGGATATTTTCACCAAAAAGTGAAGTTTTCAAAAAGTCAGAAAATTGGCTGAAAACTACTTAATATCAAGGACTCATCGGGCGAATCGCTCTGGAACTGAAATCGGAATACTCACTGACATTTTCCCCTCTCCGAAAGTCTGAAAATGATGGAAAAATGACTAAGTCCAAAAAACTTTTTTTCAACTTTTTTCAATTTTACCCCTGTGGGATATATATTCTACCCACACACATTTGGAACTCTCCTGGGGTACCCTCACACATATTATTCCCTCATTTAATGGACATTTTCACCAAAAAATGAAGTTTTCAAAAAGTCAGAAAATTGGCTGAAAACAACTTAATATCAAGGACTCATCGGGCGAACCACTCTGGAACTGAAATCGGAATACTCACTGACATTTTCCCCTCTCCGAAAGTCTGAAAAATGATGGAAAAATGACTAAGTCCAAAAAACATTTTTTTCAACTTTTTTCAATTTTAACCCCTGTGGGTTATATATTCTACCCACACACATTTGGAACTCTCCTGGGGTACCCTCGCACATACTATTCCCTCATTTAATGGATATTTTCACCAAAAAGTGAGGTTTTCAAAGTCAGAAAATTGGCTGAAAACGACTTAATATCAAGGACTCATCGTGCGAATCACTCTGGAACTGAAATCGGAATGCTCACTGACATTTTTCCCTCTCCGAAAGTCTGAAAAATGATGGAAAAATGACTAAGTCCAAAAAACATTTTTTTCAACTTTTTTCAATTTTACCCCCGTGGGATATATATTCTACCCACACACATTTGGAACTCTCCTGGGGTACCCTCGCACATATTATTCCCTCATTTAATGGATATTTTCACCAAAATGTGAAGTTTTCAAAAAGTCAGAAAATTGGCTGAAAACGACTTAATATCAAGGACTCATCGGGCGAAACACTCTGGAACTGAAATCGGAATACTCACTGACATTTTCATATCTCCGAAAGTCTGAAAAATGATGGAAAAATGACTAAGTCCAAAAAACATTTTTTTCAACTTTTTTCAATTTTACCCCCATGGGATATATATTCTACCCACACACATTTGGAACTCTCCTGGGTTACCCTCACACATATTATTCCCTCATTTAATGGTTATTTTCATCAAAAAGTGAAGTTTTCAAAAAGTCAAAATTGGCTATAAACGACTTAATATCAAGGACTCATCGGGTGAATCGCTCTGGAACTGAAATCGGAATGCTCACTGACATTTTTCCCTCTCCGAAAGTCTGAAAAATGATGGAAAAATGACTAAGTCCAAAAATATTTTTTGTTTACTTTTTTCAATTTTACCCCTTTGGGATATACATTCTACCCACACACATTTGGATCTCTCCTGGGGTACCCTCACACATATTATTCCCTCATTTAATGGATATTTTCACCAAAAAGTGAAGTTTTCAAAAAGTCAGAAAATTGGCTGAAAACGACTTAGGCTATGTGCCCACATTGCGGACCTGAAGCATATATTTTACGCTTCTCCCTGGCGGGAAAATCGCATGCGGATATTACATGCGGTTTTCCCGTCAGGTAGAAGCGTTTGTGAGGCGTCTTTGCATGCATTTCCGCATGCTGGTTATCAAGCACTTCTCCAAGCATCACTTGGAAAAGTGCTTGACAACTCGTTCAGAATGGTAAAAAATAAAAAAATAAACTTTATACTCACCTTCTGATGCATTCTCTGCCCCGTCCGGAGGCTTGAGCGGCTCACGCTGTTGTGTGCAGGACCTGCGGTGACGTCATTGAGTCATGTGGTGGGTCACATGACTCAATGACGTGGCAGGTCCTTCAGACAACAGCGCGACGGAGGAAAAACATCAGAAGATAAGTATAAACTTTATTTTTTCTTTTTTTTACAGGTTCTTTGGTACCCAGGTCTGGAGGAGAGTCTCCTCTCCTCCAGACTTGGGTACCATCCGCACATTGATTCCGCTGCGCTTCCGCAAAATTAATGAACATGCTGTGGATTTTTGACCGCAGCATATACGCTGCGGAAAAATCCGCAGCATGGGCATTGACATTGCGGAATGCCATTGGGGACCATGGGGTGCTGATATACATGCGTTTTTGAAGCGTTTACGCTGCGGAAATTCCGCAGCATATACGCTTGAAAAACGCAACGTGGGCACACAGCCTTAATATCAAAGGACTCATCGGGCGAATCGCTCTGGAACTAAAATCGGAATGCTCACTGACATCTTTCCCTCTTCGAAAGTCTGAAAAATGATGGAAAAATGACTAAGTCCCAAAAAACTTTGTTTTAAACGTTTTTCAATTTTACCCCCATGGGATATATATTCTACCCACACACATTTGGAACTCTCCTGGGGTACCCTCACACATATTATTCCCTCATTTAATGGATATTTTCACCAAAAATTGAAGTTTTCAAAAAGTCAAGATTGGCTATAAACGACTTAATATCAAGGACTCATCGGGCGAATCGCTCTGGAACTGAAATCGGAATGCTCACTGACATTTTTCCCTCTTCGAAAGTCTGAAAAATGATGGAAAAATGACTAAGTCCAAAAAAATTTTTTTTAAACTTTTTTCAATTTTACCCCCATGGGATATATATTCTACCCACACACATTTGGAACTCTCCTGGGGTACCCTCACACATATTATTCCCTCATTTAATGGATATTTTCACCAAAAAGTGAAGTTTTCAAAAAGTCAGAAAATTGGCTGAAAACTACTTAATATCAAGGACTCATCGGGCGAATCGCTCTGGAACTGAAATCGGAATACTCACTGACATTTTCCCCTCTCCGAAAGTCTGAAAATGATGGAAAAATGACTAAGTCCAAAAAACTTTTTTTCAACTTTTTTCAATTTTACCCCTGTGGGATATATATTCTACCCACACACATTTGGAACTCTCCTGGGGTACCCTCACACATATTATTCCCTCATTTAATGGACATTTTCACCAAAAAATGAAGTTTTCAAAAAGTCAGAAAATTGGCTGAAAACAACTTAATATCAAGGACTCATCGGGCGAACCACTCTGGAACTGAAATCGGAATACTCACTGACATTTTCCCCTCTCCGAAAGTCTGAAAAATGATGGAAAAATGACTAAGTCCAAAAAACATTTTTTTCAACTTTTTTCAATTTTAACCCCTGTGGGTTATATATTCTACCCACACACATTTGGAACTCTCCTGGGGTACCCTCGCACATACTATTCCCTCATTTAATGGATATTTTCACCAAAAAGTGAGGTTTTCAAAGTCAGAAAATTGGCTGAAAACGACTTAATATCAAGGACTCATCGTGCGAATCACTCTGGAACTGAAATCGGAATGCTCACTGACATTTTTCCCTCTCCGAAAGTCTGAAAAATGATGGAAAAATGACTAAGTCCAAAAAACATTTTTTTCAACTTTTTTCAATTTTACCCCCGTGGGATATATATTCTACCCACACACATTTGGAACTCTCCTGGGGTACCCTCGCACATATTATTCCCTCATTTAATGGATATTTTCACCAAAATGTGAAGTTTTCAAAAAGTCAGAAAATTGGCTGAAAACGACTTAATATCAAGGACTCATCGGGCGAAACACTCTGGAACTGAAATCGGAATACTCACTGACATTTTCATATCTCCGAAAGTCTGAAAAATGATGGAAAAATGACTAAGTCCAAAAAACATTTTTTTCAACTTTTTTCAATTTTACCCCCGTGTGATATATATTCTACCCACACACATTTGGAACTCTCCTGTGGTACCCTCACACATATTATTCCCTCATTTAATGGATATTTTCACCAAAAAGTGAAGTTTTCAAAAAGTCAAAATTGGCTATAAACGACCTAATATCAAGGACTCATCGGGCGAATCGCTCTGGAACTGAAATCGGAATGCTCACTGACATTTTTCCCTCTCCGAAAGTCTGAAAAATGATGGAAAAATGACTAAGTCCAAAAAACATTTTTTTCAACTTTTTTCAATTTTACCCCCATGGGATATATATTCTACCCACACACATTTGGAACTCTCCTGGGTTACCCTCACACATATTATTCCCTCATTTAATGGTTATTTTCATCAAAAAGTGAAGTTTTCAAAAAGTCAAAATTGGCTATAAACGACTTAATATCAAGGACTCATCGGGTGAATCGCTCTGGAACTGAAATCGGAATGCTCACTGACATTTTTCCCTCTCCGAAAGTCTGAAAAATGATGGAAAAATGACTAAGTCCAAAAATATTTTTTGTTTACTTTTTTCAATTTTACCCCTTTGGGATATACATTCTACCCACACACATTTGGATCTCTCCTGGGGTACCCTCACACATATTATTCCCTCATTTAATGGATATTTTCACCAAAAAGTGAAGTTTACAAAAAGTCAGAAAATTGGCTGAAAACGACTTAATATCAAGGACTCATCGGGCGAAACACTCTGGAACTGAAATCGGAATACTCACTGACATTTTCCCCTCTCCGAAAGTCTGAAAAATGATGGAAAAATGACTAAGTCCAGAAAACATTTTTTTCAACTTTTTTCAATTTTACCCCCGTGTGATACATATTCTACCCACACACATTTGGAACTCTCCTGGGGTACCCTCACACATATTATTCCCTCATTTAATGGTTATTTTCATCAAAAAGTGAAGTTTTCAAAAAGTCAAAATTGGCTATAAACGACTTAATATCAAGGACTCATCGGGTGAATCGCTCTGGAACTGAAATCGGAATGCTCACTGACATTTTTCCCTCTCCGAAAGTCTGAAAAATGATGGAAAAATGACTAAGTCCAAAAAACATTTTTTTGAACTTTTTTCAATTTAACCCCCATGGGATATATATTCTACCCACACACATTTGGAACTCTCCTGGGGTACCCTCACACATATTATTCCCTCATTTAATGGATATTTTCACCAAAAAATGAAGTTTTCAAAAAGTCAGAAAATTGGCTGAAAACGACTTAGGCTATGTGCCCACGTTGCGGACCTGAAGCATATATTTTACGCTTCTCCCTGGCGGGAAAATCGCATGCGGATATTACATGCGGTTTTCCCGTCAGGTAGAAGTGTTTGTGAGGCGTCTTTGCATGCATTTCCGCATGCTGGTTATCAAGCACTTCTCCAAGCATCACTTGGAAAAGTGCTTGACAACTTGTTCAGAATGGTAAAAAATAAACTTTATACTCACCTTCTGATACATTTCTGCCCCGTCCGGAGGCTTGAGCGGCTCACGCTGTTGTGTGCAGGACCTGCCGTGACGTCATTGAGTCATGTGGTGGGTCACATGACTCAATGACGTGGCAGGTCCTTCAGACAACAGCGCGACGGAGGGAAAACATTAGAAGATAAGTATAAACTTTATTTTTTCTTTTTTTTACAGGTTCTTTGGTACCCAGGTCTGGAGGAGAGTCTCCTCTCCTCCAGACTTGGGTACCATCCGCACATTGATTCCGCTGCGCTTCCGCAAAATTAATGAACATGCTGCGGATTTTTGATCGCAGCATATACGCTGCGGAAAAATCCGCAGCATGGGCATTGACATTGCGGAATGCCATTGGGGACCATGGGGTGCGGATATACATGCGTTTTTCAAGCGTTTACGCTGCGGAAATTCCGCAGCATATACGCTTGAAAAACGCTACGTGGGCACACAGCCTTAATATCAAGGACTCATCGGGCGAATCGCTCTGGAACTGAAATCGGAATGCTCACTGACATTTTCCCCTCTCCGAAAGTCTGAAAAATGATGGAAAAATGACTAAGTCCAAAAAAATTTTTATTTAACTTTTTTCAATTTTACCCCTGTGGGATATACATTCTACCCACACACATTTGGATCTCTCCTGGGGTACCCTCACACATATTATTCCCTCATTTAATGGATATTTTCACCAAAAAGTGAAGTTTTCAAAAAGTCAAAATTGGCTATAAACGACCTAATATCAAGGACTCATCGGGCGAATCGCTCTGGAACTGAAATCGGAATGCTCACTGACATTTTTCCCTCTCCGAAAGTCTGAAAAATGATGGAAAAATGACTAAGTCCAAAAAACATTTTTTTCAACTTTTTTCAATTTTACCCCCGTGGGATACATATTCTACCCACACACATTTGGAACTCTCCTGGGGTACCCTCACACATATTATTCCCTCATTTAATGGATATTTTCACCAAAAAGTGAAGTTTTCAAAAAGTCAAAATTGGCTATAAACGACCTAATATCAAGGACTCATCGGGCGAATCGCTCTGGAACTGAAATCGGAATACTCACTGACATTTTCATATCTCCGAAAGTCTGAAAAATGATGGAAAAATGACTAAGTCCAAAAAACATTTTTTTCAACTTTTTTCAATTTTACCCCCGTGTGATATATATTCTACCCACACACATTTGGAACTCTCCTGTGGTACCCTCACACATATTATTCCCTCATTTAATGGATATTTTCACCAAAAAGTGAAGTTTTCAAAAAGTCAAAATTGGCTATAAACGACCTAATATCAAGGACTCATCGGGCGAATCGCTCTGGAACTGAAATCGGAATGCTCACTGACATTTTTCCCTCTCCGAAAGTCTGAAAAATGATGGAAAAATGACTAAGTCCAAAAAACATTTTTTTCAACTTTTTTCAATTTTACCCCCGTGGGATATATATTCTACCCACACACATTTGGAACTCTCCTGGGGTACCCTCGCACATATTATTCCCTCATTTAATGGATATTTTCACCAAAAAGTGAAGTTTTCAAAAAGTCAGAAAATTGGCTGAAAACGACCTAATATCAAGGACTCATTGTGCGAATCACTCTGGAACTGAAATCGAAATGCTCACTGACATTTTCCCCTCTCCAAAAGTCTGAAAAATGATGGAAAAATGACTAAGTCCAAAAAACATTTTTTTAAACTTTTTTCAATTTTACCCCCATGGGATATATATTCTACCCACACACATTTGGAACTCTCCTGGGTTACCCTCACACATATTATTCCCTCATTTAATGGTTATTTTCATCAAAAAGTGAAGTTTTCAAAAAGTCAAAATTGGCTATAAATGACTTAATATCAAGGACTCATCGGGTGAATCGCTCTGGAACTGAAATCGGAATGCTCACTGACATTTTTCCCTCTCCGAAAGTCTGAAAAATGATGGAAAAATGACTAAGTCCAAAAATATTTTTTGTTTACTTTTTTCAATTTTACCCCTTTGGGATATACATTCTACCCACACACATTTGGATCTCTCCTGGGGTACCCTCACACATATTATTCCCTCATTTAATGGATATTTTCACCAAAAAGTGAAGTTTACAAAAAGTCAGAAAATTGGCTGAAAACGACTTAATATCAAGGACTCATCGGGCGAAACACTCTGGAACTGAAATCGGAATACTCACTGACATTTTCCCCTCTCCGAAAGTCTGAAAAATGATGGAAAAATGACTAAGTCCAGAAAACATTTTTTTCAACTTTTTTCAATTTTACCCCCGTGTGATATATATTCTACCCACACACATTTGGAACTCTCCTGGGGTACCCTCACACATATTATTCCCTCATTTAATGGTTATTTTCATCAAAAAGTGAAGTTTTCAAAAAGTCAAAATTGGCTATAAACGACTTAATATCAAGGACTCATCGGGTGAATCGCTCTGGAACTGAAATCGGAATGCTCACTGACATTTTTCCCTCTCCGAAAGTCTGAAAAATGATGGAAAAATGACTAAGTCCAAAAAACATTTTTTTGAACTTTTTTCAATTTAACCCCCATGGGATATATATTCTACCCACACACATTTGGAACTCTCCTGGGGTACCCTCACACATATTATTCCCTCATTTAATGGATATTTTCACCAAAAAATGAAGTTTTCAAAAAGTCAGAAAATTGGCTGAAAACGACTTAGGCTATGTGCCCACGTTGCGGACCTGAAGCATATATTTTACGCTTCTCCCTGGCGGGAAAATCGCATGCGGATATTACATGCGGTTTTCCCGTCAGGTAGAAGCGTTTGTGAGGCGTCTTTGCATGCATTTCCGCATGCTGGTTATCAAGCACTTCTCCAAGCATCACTTGGAAAAGTGCTTGACAACTTGTTCAGAATGGTAAAAAATAAACTTTATACTCACCTTCTGATGCATTTCTGCCCCGTCCGGAGGCTTGAGCGGCTCACGCTGTTGTGTGCAGGACCTGCCGTGACGTCATTGAGTCATGTGGTGGGTCACATGACTCAATGACGTGGCAGGTCCTTCAGACAACAGCGCGACGGAGGGAAAACATTAGAAGATAAGTATAAACTTTATTTTTTCTTTTTTTTACAGGTTCTTTGGTACCCAGGTCTGGAGGAGAGTCTCCTCTCCTCCAGACTTGGGTACCATCCGCACATTGATTCCGCTGCGCTTCCGCAAAATTAATGAACATGCTGCGGATTTTTGATCGCAGCATATACGCTGCGGAAAAATCCGCAGCATGGGCATTGACATTGCGGAATGCCATTGGGGACCATGGGGTGCGGATATACATGCGTTTTTCAAGCGTTTACGCTGCGGAAATTCCGCAGCATATACGCTTGAAAAACGCTACGTGGGCACACAGCCTTAATATCAAGGACTCATCGGGCGAATCGCTCTGGAACTGAAATCGGAATGCTCACTGACATTTTCCCCTCTCCGAAAGTCTGAAAAATGATGGAAAAATGACTAAGTCCAAAAAAATTTTTATTTAACTTTTTTCAATTTTACCCCTGTGGGATATACATTCTACCCACACACATTTGGATCTCTCCTGGGGTACCCTCACACATATTATTCCCTCATTTAATGGATATTTTCACCAAAAAGTGAAGTTTTCAAAAAGTCAAAATTGGCTATAAACGACCTAATATCAAGGACTCATCGGGCGAATCGCTCTGGAACTGAAATCGGAATGCTCACTGACATTTTTCCCTCTCCGAAAGTCTGAAAAATGATGGAAAAATGACTAAGTCCAAAAAACATTTTTTTCAACTTTTTTCAATTTTACCCCCGTGGGATATATATTCTACCCACACACATTTGGAACTCTCCTGGGGTACCCTCGCACATATTATTCCCTCATTTAATGGATATTTTCACCAAAAAGTGAAGTTTTCAAAAAGTCAGAAAATTGGCTGAAAACGACCTAATATCAAGGACTCATTGTGCGAATCACTCTGGAACTGAAATCGAAATGCTCACTGACATTTTCCCCTCTCCAAAAGTCTGAAAAATGATGGAAAAATGACTAAGTCCAAAAAACATTTTTTTAAACTTTTTTCAATTTTACCCCCATGGGATATATATTCTACCCACACACATTTGGAACTCTCCTGGGTTACCCTCACACATATTATTCCCTCATTTAATGGTTATTTTCATCAAAAAGTGAAGTTTTCAAAAAGTCAAAATTGGCTATAAACGACTTAATATCAAGGACTCATCGGGTGAATCGCTCTGGAACTGAAATCGGAATGCTCACTGACATTTTTCCCTCTCCGAAAGTCTGAAAAATGATGGAAAAATGACTAAGTCCAAAAATATTTTTTGTTTACTTTTTTCAATTTTACCCCTTTGGGATATACATTCTACCCACACACATTTGGATCTCTCCTGGGGTACCCTCACACATATTATTCCCTCATTTAATGGATATTTTCACCAAAAAGTGAAGTTTACAAAAAGTCAGAAAATTGGCTGAAAACGACTTAATATCAAGGACTCATCGGGCGAAACACTCTGGAACTGAAATCGGAATACTCACTGACATTTTCCCCTCTCCGAAAGTCTGAAAAATGATGGAAAAATGACTAAGTCCAGAAAACATTTTTTTCAACTTTTTTCAATTTTACCCCCGTGTGATACATATTCTACCCACACACATTTGGAACTCTCCTGGGGTACCCTCACACATATTATTCCCTCATTTAATGGTTATTTTCATCAAAAAGTGAAGTTTTCAAAAAGTCAAAATTGGCTATAAACGACTTAATATCAAGGACTCATCGGGTGAATCGCTCTGGAACTGAAATCGGAATGCTCACTGACATTTTTCCCTCTCCGAAAGTCTGAAAAATGATGGAAAAATGACTAAGTCCAAAAAACATTTTTTTGAACTTTTTTCAATTTAACCCCCATGGGATATATATTCTACCCACACACATTTGGAACTCTCCTGGGGTACCCTCACACATATTATTCCCTCATTTAATGGATATTTTCACCAAAAAATGAAGTTTTCAAAAAGTCAGAAAATTGGCTGAAAACGACTTAGGCTATGTGCCCACGTTGCGGACCTGAAGCATATATTTTACGCTTCTCCCTGGCGGGAAAATCGCATGCGGATATTACATGCGGTTTTCCCGTCAGGTAGAAGCGTTTGTGAGGCGTCTTTGCATGCATTTCCGCATGCTGGTTATCAAGCACTTCTCCAAGCATCACTTGGAAAAGTGCTTGACAACTTGTTCAGAATGGTAAAAAATAAACTTTATACTCACCTTCTGATGCATTTCTGCCCCGTCCGGAGGCTTGAGCGGCTCACGCTGTTGTGTGCAGGACCTGCCGTGACGTCATTGAGTCATGTGGTGGGTCACATGACTCAATGACGTGGCAGGTCCTTCAGACAACAGCGCGACGGAGGGAAAACATTAGAAGATAAGTATAAACTTTATTTTTTCTTTTTTTTACAGGTTCTTTGGTACCCAGGTCTGGAGGAGAGTCTCCTCTCCTCCAGACTTGGGTACCATCCGCACATTGATTCCGCTGCGCTTCCGCAAAATTAATGAACATGCTGCGGATTTTTGATCGCAGCATATACGCTGCGGAAAAATCCGCAGCATGGGCATTGACATTGCGGAATGCCATTGGGGACCATGGGGTGCGGATATACATGTGTTTTTCAAGCGTTTACGCTGCGGAAATTCCGCAGCATATACGCTTGAAAAACGCTACGTGGGCACACAGCCTTAATATCAAGGACTCATCGGGCGAATCGCTCTGGAACTGAAATCGGAATGCTCACTGACATTTTCCCCTCTCCGAAAGTCTGAAAAATGATGGAAAAATGACTAAGTCCAAAAAAATTTTTATTTAACTTTTTTCAATTTTACCCCTGTGGGATATACATTCTACCCACACACATTTGGATCTCTCCTGGGGTACCCTCACACATATTATTCCCTCATTTAATGGATATTTTCACCAAAAAGTGAAGTTTTCAAAAAGTCAGAAAATTGGCTGAAAACGACTTAATATCAAGGACTCATCGGGCGAAACACTCTGGAACTGAAATCGGAATACTCACTGACATTTTCACCTCTCCGAAAGTCTGAAAAATGATGGAAAAATGACTAAGTCCAAAAAACATTTTTTTCAACTTTTTTCAATTTTACCCCCATGGGATATATATTCTACCCACACACATTTGGAACTCTCCTGGGGTACCCTCACACATATTATTCCCTCATTTAATGGACATTTTCACCAAAAAATGAAGTTTTCAAAAAGTCTGAAAATTGGCTGAAAACAACTTAATATCAAGGACTCATCGGGCGAATCGCTCTGGAACTGAAATCGGAATGCTCACTGACATTTTTCCCTCTCCGAAAGTCTGAAAAATGATGGAAAAATGACTAAGTCCAAAAAACATTTTTTTCAACTTTTTTCAATTTTACCCCCGTGTGATATATATTCTACCCACACACATTTGGAACTCTCCTGGGGCACCCTCACACATATTATTCCCTCATTTAATGGATATTTTCACCAAAAAGTGAAGTTTTCAA
Organism: Phyllobates terribilis; assembly: GCF_046119375.1. NCBI lineage: Eukaryota > Metazoa > Chordata > Amphibia > Anura > Dendrobatidae > Phyllobates > Phyllobates terribilis. The sequence continues at coordinate 4,389,356 of NW_027362873.1, read as the reverse complement.
AAAGTGAAGATTGGCTATAAACGACTTAATATCAAGGACTCATCGGGCGAATCGCTCTGGAACTGAAATCGGAATGCTCACTGACATTTTTCCCTCTTCGAAAGTCTGAAAAATGATGGAAAAATGACTAAGTCCAAAAAAATTTTTTTTAAACTTTTTTCAATTTTACCCCCATGGGATATATATTCTACCCACACACATTTGGAACTCTCCTGGGGTACCCTCACACATATTATTCCCTCATTTAATGGATATTTTCACCAAAAAGTGAAGTTTTCAAAAAGTCAGAAAATTGGCTGAAAACGACTTAATATCAAGGACTCATCGGGCGAATCGCTCTGGAACTGAAATCGGAATACTCACTGACATTTTCCCCTCTCCGAAAGTCTGAAAAATGATGGAAAAATGACTAAGTCCAAAAAACTTTTTTTCAACTTTTTTCAATTTTACCCCCGTGTGATATATATTCTGCCCACACACATTTGGAACTCTCCTGTGGTACCCTCACACATATTATTCCCTCATTTAATGGATATTTTCACCAAAAAGTGAAGTTTTCAAAAAGTCAAAATTGGCTATAAACGACTTAATATCAAGGACTCATCGGGTGAATCGCTCTGGAACTGAAATCGGAATGCTCACTGACATTTTTCCCTCTCCGAAAGTCTGAAAAATGATGGAAAAATGACTAAGTCCAAAAAACATTTTTTTGAACTTTTTTCAATTTAACCCCCATGGGATATATATTCTACCCACACACATTTGGAACTCTCCTGGGGTACCCTCACACATATTATTCCCTCATTTAATGGATATTTTCACCAAAAAATGAAGTTTTCAAAAAGTCAGAAAATTGGATGAAAACGACTTAGGCTATGTGCCCACGTTGCGGACCTGAAGCATATATTTTACGCTTCTCCCTGGCGGGAAAATCGCATGCGGATATTACATGCGGTTTTCCCGTCAGGTAGAAGCGTTTGTGAGGCGTCTTTGCATGCATTTCCGCATGCTGGTTATCAAGCACTTCTCCAAGCATCACTTGGAAAAGTGCTTGACAACTTGTTCAGAATGGTAAAAAATAAAAAAATAAACTTTATACTCACCTTCTGATGCATTCTCTGCCCCGTCCGGAGGCTTGAGCGGCTCACGCTGTTGTGTGCAGGACCTGCGGTGACGTCATTGAGTCATGTGGTGGGTCACATGACTCAATGACGTGGCAGGTCCTTCAGACAACAGCGCGACGGAGGGAAAACATCAGAAGATAAGTATAAACTTTATTTTTTCTTTTTTTTACAGGTTCTTTGGTACCCAGGTCTGGAGGAGAGTCTCCTCTCCTCCAGACTTGAGTACCATCCACACATTGATTCCGCTGCGCTTCCGCAAAATTAATGAACATGCTGCGGATTTTTGACCGCAGCATATACGCTGCGGAAAAATCCGCAGCATGGGCATTGACATTGCGGAATGCCATTGGGGACCATGGGGTGCGGACATACATGCGTTTTTCAAGCGTTTACGCTGCGGAAATTACGCAGCATATACGCTTGAAAAGCGCTACGTGGGCACACAGCCTTAATATCAAGGACTCATCGGGCGAATCGCTCTGGAACTGAAATCGGAATGCTCACTGACATCTTTCCCTCTTCGAAAGTCTGAAAAATGATGGAAAAATGACTAAGTCCCCAAAAATTTTTTTTAAACGTTTTTCAATTTTACCCCCATGGGATATATGTTCTACCCACACACATTTGGAACTCTCCTGTGGTACCCACGCACATATTATTCCCTCATTTAATGGATATTTTCACCAAAAAGTGAAGTTTTCAAAAAGTGAAGATTGGCTATAAACGACTTAATATCAAGGACTCATCGGGCGAATCGCTCTGGAACTGAAATCGGAATGCTCACTGACATTTTTCCCTCTTCGAAAGTCTGAAAAATGATGGAAAAATGACTAAGTCCAAAAAAATTTTTTTTAAACTTTTTTCAATTTTACCCCCATGGGATATATATTCTACCCACACACATTTGGAACTCTCCTGGGGTACCCTCACACATATTATTCCCTCATTTAATGGATATTTTCACCAAAAAGTGAAGTTTTCAAAAAGTCAGAAAATTGGCTGAAAACGACTTAATATCAAGGACTCATCGGGCGAATCGCTCTGGAACTGAAATCGGAATACTCACTGACATTTTCCCCTCTCCGAAAGTCTGAAAAATGATGGAAAAATGACTAAGTCCAAAAAACTTTTTTTCAACTTTTTTCAATTTTACCCCCGTGTGATATATATTCTGCCCACACACATTTGGAACTCTCCTGTGGTACCCTCACACATATTATTCCCTCATTTAATGGATATTTTCACCAAAAAGTGAAGTTTTCAAAAAGTCAAAATTGGCTATAAACGACTTAATATCAAGGACTCATCGGGTGAATCGCTCTGGAACTGAAATCGGAATGCTCACTGACATTTTTCCCTCTCCGAAAGTCTGAAAAATGATGGAAAAATGACTAAGTCCAAAAAACATTTTTTTGAACTTTTTTCAATTTAACCCCCATGGGATATATATTCTACCCACACACATTTGGAACTCTCCTGGGGTACCCTCACACATATTATTCCCTCATTTAATGGATATTTTCACCAAAAAATGAAGTTTTCAAAAAGTCAGAAAATTGGATGAAAACGACTTAGGCTATGTGCCCACGTTGCGGACCTGAAGCATATATTTTACGCTTCTCCCTGGCGGGAAAATCGCATGCGGATATTACATGCGGTTTTCCCGTCAGGTAGAAGCGTTTGTGAGGCGTCTTTGCATGCATTTCCGCATGCTGGTTATCAAGCACTTCTCCAAGCATCACTTGGAAAAGTGCTTGACAACTTGTTCAGAATGGTAAAAAATAAAAAAATAAACTTTATACTCACCTTCTGATGCATTCTCTGCCCCGTCCGGAGGCTTGAGCGGCTCACGCTGTTGTGTGCAGGACCTGCGGTGACGTCATTGAGTCATGTGGTGGGTCACATGACTCAATGACGTGGCAGGTCCTTCAGACAACAGCGCGACGGAGGGAAAACATCAGAAGATAAGTATAAACTTTATTTTTTCTTTTTTTTACAGGTTCTTTGGTACCCAGGTCTGGAGGAGAGTCTCCTCTCCTCCAGACTTGAGTACCATCCACACATTGATTCCGCTGCGCTTCCGCAAAATTAATGAACATGCTGCGGATTTTTGACCGCAGCATATACGCTGCGGAAAAATCCGCAGCATGGGCATTGACATTGCGGAATGCCATTGGGGACCATGGGGTGCGGACATACATGCGTTTTTCAAGCGTTTACGCTGCGGAAATTACGCAGCATATACGCTTGAAAAGCGCTACGTGGGCACACAGCCTTAATATCAAGGACTCATCGGGCGAATCGCTCTGGAACTGAAATCGGAATGCTCACTGACATCTTTCCCTCTTCGAAAGTCTGAAAAATGATGGAAAAATGACTAAGTCCCCAAAAATTTTTTTTAAACGTTTTTCAATTTTACCCCCATGGGATATATGTTCTACCCACACACATTTGGAACTCTCCTGTGGTACCCACGCACATATTATTCCCTCATTTAATGGATATTTTCACCAAAAAGTGAAGTTTTCAAAAAGTCAGAAAATTGGCTGAAAACGACTTAATATCAAGGACTCATCGGGCGAATCACTCTGGAACTGAAATCGGAATACTCACTGACATTTTCCCCTCTCCGAAAGTCTGAAAAATGATGGAAAAATGACTAAGTCCAAAAAAATTTTTTTTCAACTTTTTTCAATTTTACCCCCGTCTGATATACATTCTACCCACACACATTTGGAACTCTCCTGGGGTACCCTCACACATATTATTCCCTCATTTAATGGATATTTTCACCAAAAAGTGAAGTTTTCAAAAAGTCAAAATTGGCTATAAACGACTTAATATCAAGGACTCATCGGGCGAATCGCTCTGGAACTGAAATCGGAATGCTCACTGACATTTTCCCCCTTTTGAAAGTCTGAAATATGATGGAAAAATGACTAAGTCCAAAAAAAAATTTTTAAAACTTTTTTCAATTTTACCCGCGTTGGATATATATTCTACCCACACACATTTGGAACTCTCCTGGGGTAACCTCACACATATTATTCCCTCATTTAATGGATATTTTCACCAAAAAGTGAAGTTTTCAAAAAGTCAGAAAATTGGCTGAAAACGACTTAATATCAAGGACTCATCGGGCGAATCACTCTGGAACTGAAATCGGAATACTCACTGACATTTTCCCCTCTCCGAAAGTCTGAAAAATGATGGAAAAATGACTAAGTCCAAAAAAATTTTTTTCAACTTTTTTCAATTTTACCCCCGTGGGATATATATTCTACCCACACACATTTGGAACTCTCCTGGGGTACCCTCGCATATATTATTCCCTCATTTAATGGATATTTTCACCATAAAGTGAAGTTTTCAAAAAGTCAGAAAATTGGCGGAAAACGACTTAATATCAAGGACTCATCGTGCGAATCACTCTGGAACTGAAATTGGAATGCTCACTGACATTTTCCCCTCTCCAAAAGTCTGAAAAATGATGGAAAAATGACTAAGTCCAAAAAACATTTTTTTCAGCTTTTTTCAATTTTACCCCCGTGGGATATATATTCTACCCACACACATTTGGAACTCTCCTGGGGTACCCTCGCACATATTATTCCCTCATTTAATGGATATTTTCACCAAAAAGTGAAGTTTTCAAAAAGTCAGAAAATTGGCTGAAAACGCCATAATTAGTGTTGAGCCACCCCCGTAGTGTTCGAGTTTGGTTCGGTTCGTCGAACACCCGTGTGTTCGCCGAACTGTTCGTCGAACTGTTCGTCGAACACCTTCGAACACCGTTAAAACCAATGGCAGGCAAACAAAAACACATAGAAACACATAGAAAACACCTTCAAAGGTGTCCAAAAGCTGACAAACTGCTCAGAAGACATAACTAACACATGGAAAAGTGACAAGTACATATAGTCATGCGAAAATAAAAGAGGTGGAGGAGTAAAAGGAGGGGGAGACACAGATATAGGCATGTCATGCCCTTCTAAAATCCAAAAAGTGAGAAGCCGACACGGCCAGTCCGCTCCTGCCCGTGCCACCTCCGTGTCGCCGGGTTTGTGCCAGAGCCGCGGTGAACCCTGACGGCCAGCCCCCCTCTCCCAATACTGGTGCCTGTCCGCTGGTGGGTCGAGCGAGCCCCCCTGTGGTGGAGGCAGCTCTAAGCTTTTTAATTTAAATTGTCTCTCTAATTTGAATGAATACACTTTAAATCCATTTACAAGGATCTATTGGAGGGCAAGTCTCATGCCAGCAGCCGCGGTAATTCCAGCTCCAGTAGCGTCCACTAAAGCTGCTGCAGTTAAAAAGCTTTTATAAGGATCGAGCTCGGCTGTCCACCGCAAGGCATCCTACTGCCAGTCCCAGCCCCTATGCCTTGGGGTGCCTCCTGATGCTCTTCACTAAGTATCCCATGGTCCCGAAGCATTTCCTTTGAAAAAATTAAGTGTCTAAACTACAGGTGGTGCAGCTTGCTTAACAGCCGGGATAATCCGCTCACTAGCAGACACTGCCACTAGGCACAAAGTATTTCCTGGGCTAGATGCAGTTAAAAATTTGTAATTAGATACTCTCGTTGGATGCTGAGAAAGCATTCCATAGAGTCTCCTGGCACGCCATATATGATTCTCTTAAAAAGCTTGGGGTAGGGGTCTAGGGGACCCTTTTATAGCCAAAATCACGGCCCTGTATCGCAATACGTCACCTAGGCTGAAGATAAATGGAACTGTAGCACTCTGAGGGCTCGGTTGCTACAGACGTATTGCACCTCACCCAGAGGTGTGATATCTCACTCTCAGGTAAGGATGGAGTGTGGATCAGGACCCGACACCTGCATGCATTACACCACATTGCCGTGGGGCAGGGCGACCAATATGCCCCTGAGATGGGCACGACAGTCCCTGTCCCTGGCTGGAGTGGGGGGAGGGAACACTGAGGAAGGGGAACCCTGTAGTGCAGGAGCAGGGAGGAAGCAGTTCCTGGGTGCATTGAGAAGGGAGTATAAAAGGTGGGCACCATCTTAGTTCAGTGCAGAGAAGTCTGAGCAGAAGTGGCAGGGAGCAGGGGCTCTGCATGAGCTCTGCTCCGGAGGCGGGCCTAGTAACAGAGGCCCAGGCCTGGAAGAGGGAGAAGGAAGGAAGAGGAGCGGAGAAGGCTCCAGGAACGAGGAATGAAGGGATCCCAGGGGTGCGGACGGGCGAGTCGCCACCGCACGCCCGAATCCACCTGCGTGGAGGGGTCAGGCCAAAGGGGGAGACCGGTCCCCGAACTAGTGGAGGCAGGAAACGACCCTCAGCTAGAAACCGGAGGCTCTGACATTTTATGTGGCGCAGCCCCTCGCTACACCCGCTAGGAAGGCACCACATAGGGTCAGGGAAACTGGCGCCAAGTTTACCAAGAGGAGGCCCGAGGCAGTCGGACAGAAGTGTTGGTAAGAAAGGCCAGACAAAGGACACACAAAGGGGGTCCTGTGAAGTGCTCCAAAGTTATCTGGGAGTTGTCTGAGCCCCTCACCTGGTGAGCACAGTACGACGTGGGCAGCCGTTACCTGCAGACGTGGTCTGGATAATAAGAACTGTGAGTAAAGGCCCTGAACTGCACCACTGACTCCGTGTCGTTACTGCTGCTGCCCTGCACCATCACCCCCATCCTCCGCATACACTGCCCTGAGGCTATACTCCTCCCATGGGGAGTTATGCTACGTTCTGCTGCACCCACAACACCAGCCTCAGTGGTCTGCCCTGTAGCGGCGGTTCACTCTGACCGCAATCCACGGGTGGCGTAGTCGGACATTTAAACATGAAAACCACATAAATAGTTCCGCCACTGGTTTGACCGCCCTGAGCCACGGAACTGGGTCGCCGCCACGAAGACTACAACCACCAGCATCCACCAAAAAGGGTCCGGCTCCGGGTGTCCCAAGGCCCAGGGGGTGCGTCAGAACATTTTCATCACCTTTCACAATCACCAATGGGACAAGGCAGTGATGTCCTCTGTCCCCTCTCTTATACATCCTAGTGACGGAGCACCTGCTCTCATCAATTCGCCATAACCCCAATATTAGGTGGATTGAGGTGGGAGGCACCGAGTACAAGTGCTCTCTATTTGCTGATGATGTCCTAGTATATATCACTCAATCACATATATCCATCCATGCTGTTATGGCTGAAATAGATCACTTTGTTACATGGTAAAATTTTAAAATCAATGCAGCGAAGTCTGAGGCCCTCGATGTCTCCCTCCCCAAATCCATATAGTATTCCATCCAGTCCAACTTTCCCTTTGCCTGGCCCTCACAGGGTATCAAATACTTAGGAATTCCTATTCATAGAGACCTCTCCCATCTATGTTATCTTAATTTTGGGCCCTTTATTGAACAACTCCATACAGACCACGGTTGGCAAGTTAGAACTGTAAGATTCACTACGTGAACCACTGGTGTTTTGTGGAAAAGCACATGTACACTGCGTTCCAAATTATTATACAAAAAGTGTTTAGGAGTGATAAGGGAAGAATTTGTTTGTTTGTCAGTTAAACTCATTGATGGTGATGTGTGTCAGGGCTCTTTATATCACTGTAAGCAATTGCAGACACCTGTGCTAATTAGTTTGGCAGGTGTGTCCAATGAAAGGCAAGACTACTTAAGAAGGCTCTATCACATTATTAAGCAGCCTACATTTTCTGCCAAAATGGGAAAGAAAAAGGATGTGTCGGCTGCTGAGAAGCAACAAATTGTGGAGTGTTTAGGTCAAGGCATGACTACAATCAACATTGTGCGATGATCAGGATGAAGTGTCTTGGCAATCAAGAAGTATGTAGCTGATTCACAGTACACACGTGTGCGTGCTGATAAGGGCAAATTGAGGACTCTTTCCTACAGGCAATTACGTCAGGTTGAAAGAGCAGCGGCAAAAAAGCCTTGTCATAGCAGCAGACAAGTTTTTGAAGCTGCTTGTGCCTCCAACGTCCCCCGAACAACAAGATGCAGGGTCCTTCAGAGGTTTGCAGCTGTGCATGCGCCATCCTGTCGACCTCCTCTATCCACTTCACACAAGCAGAAACGGCTCCAGTGGGCCAAACATTACATGAAGACTGATTTCAAAACTGTTTTGTTCACGGATGAGTGCCGTGCAGCGCTCGATGGTCCAGATGGATGGAGTGGAGGATGGCTGGTTGATGGACACCCCACGCAAACACGGCTACAGCGCCAACAAGGAGGAGGTGGAGTAATATTTTGGGCTGGAATCATGGGGAGAGAGATTGTCGGCCCCTTTAGGATCCCTGAAGGCGCTAAAGATGAACTCCATAATGTATGTGGATTTTCTCAAACAGCACTTCCTGCCATGGTTCAAGAAGAAGAACCGTGTATTTCACAGCAAGATCATTTTTCTGCATGATAATGCACCATCTCATGCTGCACATAAAACATCTGCATCTCTGGCTGATATGGGCATAAAAGGGGACAAACTTATGGTGTGACCCCCATGCTCCCCTGACCTCTACCCCATTCAGAACCTTTGGAGCATCATTAAAAGGAGTGTCTATGATGGCGGGAGGCAGTTCACATCTAAGCAACAGCTCTGGGAGGGTATTCTGTCCTCATGCAAAACAATTGAAGCAGAAATCATCCAAAACCTGACAAATTCAATGGACGAGAGAGTTCAGAAGCTCCTTTCGAACAAGGGGTCCTATGTGAAAATGTAACATCACCTAGAATAAAGTTTTGAGTTGAAAACTGTTTGATTTCAGTTTCTAACAACCTGCTAATGCTTATAATTTCAAAAATGACCATTTTTTTGGTCTTTATTAAAATGAAAAGGTTGATCGAAAAGTTTGGGAGATCTAAGAGTGTGGCAACCCAGTAGTCATGATTACTTCGAATTCTGACAATATGAGGGTCATGCTGCAGGTAGTGCAGCAAGAAGGCACTTATGTGCCTTGCGCATCTCGGAGCCCAAAATTATTTTCCGGGCTAGATGCAGCTAAAAATTATTTTTAATTTTAAATCTGGTGAAGCTTTAGTATAGATGGCCTAATAGGATCAGTGCTGCACACTGCTACAAAGCCCAAATTATTTTCCAGTCAAGATACAGATAAACATGATTAGTAATTTGAAAGCTTAAAACGGTTGGTAGGGTGATTTTAACCAATCATCAAGCTTTTACTCTCCCCAGGATGACACAGGGGTAGAAAAGTCGTTTCGGATCCATGATTTGTTCATCTTTATGAACGTGAGTCTGTCTACATTATCAGTGGAGAGCCGCGTGCGCTTATCTGTCAGCACACCACCAGCAGCGCTGAACACACGTTCAGACAGAACGCTGGCTGCGGGGCATGACAAGATCTCCAAGGCGTAAGTGGCTAGCTCCGGCCATTTATCCAGATTGGAAGCCCAAAAAGAGCAAGGGTCCAGTGACACAGTCGTGGCTTCAATGTTTACTTGGAGATACTCCTGTACCATCGTCTCTAGGCGTTGACTATGTGTCAGACTTCTTGTCTCCTGTGGCCTTGCAAAGGATGGGCTAAAAAAGTGGTGAAATGATTCCGTAAAATTGATGTTACCAGCAGATACTGTGGTTCTGTTACGGTTTGAGTGCTGAACACTTGACGGTCCCACGGTTGGCAAGTTGGAACTGTGAGATTCACTATGTGCACCACTGGTATTTTGTGGAAAAGCACATGTAAGATTCTGCAACAGTCTCTGCTGATACTCCTGCATGCGTGCATCCCTTTCTATGGCAGGAATAATTTCTGCAAATTTACTTTTGTACCGGGGATCTAACAGTGTGGCAACCCAGTAGTCAGGATTATTTCTAATTCTCACAATTCGAGGGTCATGTTGCAGGTAGTGCAGCAAGAAGGCACTCATGTGTGTTGCGCATCCAGGAGCACCAAGTCCCTGTTGTGTTGGTGGCGAGGTAACAATCATGCTTCCTTCCTCTGTCCTCTCCCCCCAACCTCGCACAACAGAAATGTGATCAAGGTCTCCCTCATCTGATGAGTCTTCCATCAGTTCGTCCTCCACTTCTTCCTGGGCTCCTGCACCTTCCTCACTAGTTTGGCTGCTACCATGCGCCCTGGTAAAACCATCTCCCCCACCCTCACATGCCTGCCGCCTTGGTGCTGCCGACCGTCTGGACCTTGCAGATGTTAGCCCTTCCGCATACAATTCCTCCTCCTCTACTTCCTCCACCTTCTCTTGTGCCACCACCTGACTCCGAATTCTGTTTAACATGTGCTCCAGCATGTAAATCACCGGAATAGTCATGCTGATAATGGCATCGTCAGCACTAAACATCTTCGTCGCCATTTCAAAACTGTGCAGAAGGGTGCATAGGTCCCTGATCTGAGACCACTCCTCCAGCGTGATTTGCCCCACCTCTGAATCTCGTTGGCCCAGGCTATACGTCAGAACGTATTGCACCAGGGCTTGTCGGTGCTGCCACAGTTGCTGCAACATGTGCAGAGTTGAATTCCACCGGGTAGGCACATCGCATTTTAGCCGGTGAAGTGGCAGGCCCAACGACTTCTGTAGAGATGTAAGTCGCTGAGCTGCGGGATGCGAACGGCGGAAGTGAGCACACAGCGACCGTGCCCTCTGCAGAAGGCCATCTAGTCTGGGATAGTGGGCTAAAAATTGCTGGACAACCAGGTTCAACACGTGAGCCATACAAGGCACGTGTGTGACATTGCCCCGGAGAAGGGCCGCACCCAGGTTTGCAGCATTGTCGCACACGGCCTTCCCTGGTTTCAGGTCCAGTGGAGACAACCATTCATGAAATTGGTTCTCCAGAGCTGACCACAACTCCTCAGTTGTGTGACTCACATTTCCCAGACATTTCAATGTAAAAACCGCCTGATGACGTTGAGCCCTACTGCCAGCATAGTAAGGAGGTGTGCAGGATCCCTTCTGCGCAGTTAGAAAGCTTGTGGCATGACCAGACAGGCTTTGGGGGCAGGTGGAAGACCGAGAGGAGGTTGAGGAGGCAGAAGCAGTGGAGGAACTTTGACATAAAGAGGATTGACGCACAACTCGTGGGGACGGCAAGACTTGGACAGCAGCCCCTTGTCCTGCTGTCACCATAGTTACCCAGTGCCCAGTCAGCGACATGTAACGCCCCTGTCCATGCCTACTCGTTCAAGTGTCTGTGGTGAAATGCACCCTGTCACACACAGAGTTTCTCAAAGAAGCGGTGATGTTGTGTGCGACATGCTGGTGGAGCGCAGGCACACCTTTCTTTGAGAAGTAGTGCCGACTGGGCATCTGGTACTGGGGCACTGCGACGGACATAAGGTCTCGAAAATCCTCTGTGTCCACCAGGCGGAAAGGCAGCATTTCTGTAGCCAAGAGCTTGCAGATGGTGAAATTCAACCTCTTAGCTTTCTCATGGCTAGGAGGAAATGGTCTTTTACTTGTCCACATCTGAGGGACCGAGGGCTGGCTATTGTGCTTAGACGGGGTTGATAAGGGTGTCCCCGGCAAACTGCCGGTCTGTGAGGAAGATGCAGGCGGACATGTTAGGTTGCCTTGATCCAAAGGTGGTGCTATCGATGTCGGACAGCGATCAACACCAGCTGGTGTTACCACCTCCAAAGAAAATGATGACCTGCCAATCACGCTGGCTGTTGCGGGTAAAGAGGTGGCAGGTCTGCACCCCAAAACAGGTGTGACTGCTGTCCCCCCAGTCACAGAGGATGAAGAGGCACAAGATATGGCAGACGGTGATTGGCCCGGCCGGCTAGGCCGCATTGTAGCACACTGAGCTTCCCACTGCAACTTATGCTTCATGTCCATGTGCCGGTTCATGCATGAAGTACTCAAACTATGTATTTTTTGGCCTCTACTTAGCTTTTGCTGACAAATGTTACAGATAACACGAGTTGGGTCATCTTTATCGATCTGAAAAAATGCCCAGGCTATGCAAGGCTTAGCACCCATGCGACCTGAAGAGCCACCACGACTTGTGGTGAGAGGCAGAGTTGTGTTTGAGGATGCAGTTGTTGACGTGCTTCCAGTACTACGTCTCTGTCCAGGAAGGCGCAACCTGACCTCGTCGTCACTAGCATCTTCCTCCACCTCCTCTGCTGACCTCATCTCTTGGCTGACTGTGGGTTGACAGTAAGTGGGATCTCCGACCTCATCATCATCACCCTGTGCGTTATCACACCCGTCGTCCTCAGAGCCAACCTGTTCCTGCCCTGACAAAAAACTAAAGTTGTCGCTCCAATCAGGTATTTGAGTCTTATCATCGTCTTCCTCATTGTCTCCACCAACAGGAGTTACAGTTTGGGAATGAGGGTCTACATTATGGTCAGAACCTTCTGCGTCTGGTCCTGGATCCGACTCATAAAGATTCTGGGCATCAGTGCAGATCATTTCCTCGTCTGGATTCACAGAAGCGCTGGAGTCGACCTCTGATTCCCAGGCTATAGTATGAGTAAACAGCTCTGCAGACTCAACCATCTGTTCTACCTCATACTCAGACGGGCAGCTGGAGACTTGGGAGCTGTGAGGAAGCAAGTGCGATTTGGGTGACACCTTTGAGGACTGGAGTATTTGTGATGTTGAAGTTGATGTGGAGGAGAGCCCACTTAAAGGAGCACTTGATATCCGTTGAAGCACCTGCTGTTTTTGTGCCTCATCTGGAATTTGTAGCGATTGGCGTGGCCGTAAGAAAGGGATCTTATCACATTGTCCGCTAAAAGAAGTAGACATTTTAGTTTGGCTGGAAGATGGTCTTTCTTCTGCAGATGTTACTGTTGCTTTAACACCTACCCCACGGACACAACCTTTTTTCCCCTTCCCAACACGCCTATTCCCCTTTCCACCAGCAGCAGGCCTTTTTCCACTCATTTTGGTGGTTAACTAATTCACAACTCTGGAGTTGTTTGCACAAAAAAACAATGGATGGTAACCGAGCAGAGCTGAGTGGCCAAACTGTGGTATTAGGCCAAAACTATTGGCTGGGTTAGATGCAGAAAAAAATTATTTTGAATTTGCAACCTGATGGAGGTCAGTATAGATGGACTAATACAAATAGTCCCACACACTGCTAGAAGCCCAAATATTTTTTCAGAGGTACTGTAGATGCAGATAAAAATTATTTTTAATTTGCAACCTGATGGAGGTCAGTATAGATGGACTAATAGACCAAGTCCCACACACCGCTAGAAGCCCAACTATTTTTTCAGAGCTAGATGCAGAAAAAAATTATATTCAATTTGCAACCTGCTGGAGGTCAGTATAGAAGGACTAATAGAACAAGTCCCACACACTGCTAGAAGCCCAAATATTTTTTTAGAGCTAAATGAAGAAAACAATTATTTTTAATTTGCAACCTGATGGAGGTCAGTATAGATGGACTAATAGACCAAGTCCCACACACTGCTAGAAGCCCAAATATTTTTTCAGAGCTAGATGCAGAAAAAAATTATTTTTAATTTGCAACCTGATGGAGGTCAGTATAGATGGACTAATAGACCAAGTCCCACACACCGCTAGAAGCCCAAATATTTTTTCAGAGCTAGATGCAGAAAAAAATTATTTTTAATTTGCAACCTGATGGAGGTCAGTATAGATGGACTAATAGACCAAGTCCCACACACTGCTAGAAGCCCAAATATTTTTTCAGAGCTAGATGCAGAAAAAAATTATTTTTAATTTGCAACCTGATGGAGGTCAGTATAGATGGACTAATAGACCAAGTCCCACACACCGCTAGAAGCCCAAATATTTTTTCAGAGCTAGATGCAGAAAAAAATTATTTTTAATTTGCAACCTGATGGAGGTCAGTATAGATGGACTAATAGACCAAGTCCCACACACTGCTAGAAGCCCAAATATTTTTTCAGAGCTAGAAGCAGAAAAAAATTATTTTTAATTTGCAACCTGATGGAGGTCAGTATAGATGGACTAATAGACCAAGTCCCACACACCGCTAGAAGCCCAACTATTTTTTCAGAGCTAGATGCAGAAAAAAATTATATTTAATTTGCAACCTGCTGGAGGTCAGTATAGAAGGACTAATAGAACAAGTCCCACACACTGCTAGAAGCCCAAATATTTTTTCAGAGCTAAATGAAGAAAAAAAATTATTTTCAATTTGCAACCTGATGGAGGTCAGTATAGATGGACTAATAGACCAAGTCCCACACACTGCTAGAAGCCCAAATATTTTTTCAGAGCTAGATGCAGAAAAAAATTATATTCAGTTTGCAACCTGATGGAGGTCAGTATAGATGGACTAATAGAATGATGCTATGCCCAAAAGATTTTACTTCACTAGGTGCAGTAAAAAAATTGGTATTCTATACACAGGTGTTATATCTTGCAACACAGATAGGCTACTCCACTGACTAACACACTCTGCAATAGGCCAAAAAGGATTAGCTTTGCTAGATTCAGCCAAATGCTGTGAAAAAAACTTGCACAGCACTGGCACAGACCTGCCTGGCAAAAACTGATAGGAACTCATGTAACCTAGTCCTGAAAAGGACTCCAATTACAATTAGTCTTTACTCCCACAACCTATCTATTTAAGAGCACAGACCTCCCTGATAAAAGTCGTAGGAAATGCTGTAACCTAGTCCTTAAAAGGACTGCAATCACAACTATTCCCTACTCCCAAGCTATCTGTATATTTGTGCGAAAATTGGCTTGAAATTAACAAGGTATAGCGCACACAGCAACAGCGGTGCCGTCTAACACGCAGCTGCAGCAGTGAGAAAATGGTGGCGACGGGGAAAATGGCTTGGTCTTATAGAGCAAGGACATGTGACATACACTGCCAATGACACATGCCCTTGCTTGTGTGAAAAAAAGCACTTCGCTCCGTGTGTGCGCTGCTGATAGGCTGACAGATTGCACCTCCCCACTGCAAATGCGGGAAAGAGAAAAAAAAATGGAGATCTTCATTGTTCCTGCAGAGATCCATCCCCTGCCCCTCCCCCCACCCCGCTGTACACTCAAACTGCGTATTAACATTAATTTTCATCATTACTGAGAAAAAATCCAGTTATGATTTTGGTGCACGAACAGTTATCGAACATAACCTCGAACAGCCGAATTTTTCTCAAATTGTTCGTGTTCGCCGAACGGCTCGAACACCGCCCAAAACAGCTCGAATTTGAGATTGGCGAACAGTTCGAGTAGAACAACGCTCATTTCTAGACATAATATAAAGGACTCATCGGGCGAATCGCTCTGGAACTGAAATCGGAATGCTCACTGACATCTTTCACTCTTCGAAAGTCTGAAAAATGATGGAAAAATGACTAAGTCCAAAAAAATTTTTTTTAAACTTTTTTAAATTTTACCCCCATGGGATATATATTCTACCCACACACATTTGGAACTCTCCTGGGGTACTCTCACACATATTATTCCCTCATTTAATGGATATTTTCACCAAAAAGTGAAGTTTTCAAAAAGTCAGAAAATTGGCTGAAAACGACTTAATATCAAGGACTCATCGTGCGAAATACTCTGGAACTGAAATCGGAATGCTCACTGACAATTTCCCCTCTCCAAAAGTCTGAAAAATGATGGAAAAATGACTAAGTCCAAAAAAAATTTTTTTTAACTTTTTTCAATTTTACCCCCATGGGATATATATTCTACCCACACACATTTGGAACTCTCCTGGGGTACCCTCACACATATTATTCCCTCATTTAATGGATATTTTCACCAAAAAGTGAAGTTTTCAAAAAGTCAGAAAATTGGCTGAAAATGACTAAATATCAAGGACTCATCGGGCGAATCGCTCTGGAACTGAAATCGGAATACTCACTGACATTTTCCCCTCTCCGAAAGTCTGAAAAATGATGGAAAAATGACTAAGTCCAAAAAACTTTTTTTCAACTTTTTTCAATTTTACCCCCGCGGGATATATATTCTTCCCACACACATTTGGAACTCTCCTGGGGTACCCTTGCATATATTATTCCCTCATTTAATGGATATTTTCACCAAAAAGTGAAGTTTTCAAAAAGTCAGAAAATTGGCTGAAAACGACTTAATATCAAGGACTCATCGTGCGAATCACTCTGGAACTGAAATCGGAATGCTCACTGACATTTTCCCCACTCCAAAGTGTGAAAAATGATGGAAAAATGACTAAGTCTAAAAAACATTTTTTTCAGCTTTTTTCAGTTTTACACCCGTGGGATATATATTCTACCCACACACATTTGGAACTCTCCTGGGGTACCCTCGCACATATTATTTCCTCATTTAATGGATATTTTCACCAAAAAGTGAAGTTTTCAAAAAGTCAGAAAATTGGCTGAAAACGACTTAATATCAAGGACACATCGTGCGAAATACTCTGGAACTGAAATCGGAATGCTCAGTGACATTTTCCCCTCTCCAAAAGTCTGAAAAATGATGGAAAAATGACTAAGTCCCAAAAAAATTTTTTTAAACTTTTTTCAATTTTACCCCCATGGGATATATATTCTACCCACACACATTTGAAACTCTCCTGGGGTACCCTCACACATATTATTCCCTCATTTAATGGATATATTCACCAAAAAGTGAAGTTTTCAAAAAGTCAAAATTGCCTGAAAACGACTTAATATCAAGGACTCATCGGGCGAATCGCTCTGGAACTGAAATCGGAATGCTCACTGACATTTTTCCCTCTTCGAAAGTCTGAAAAATGATGGAAAAATGAGTAAGTCCAAAAAAATTTTTTTTAAACTTTTTTCAATTTTACCCCCATGGGATATATATTCTACCCACACACATTTGGAACTCTCCTGGGGTACCCTCACACATATTATTCCCTCATTTAATGGATATTTTCACCAAAAAGTGAAGTTTTCAAAAAGTCAAAATTGGCTATAAACGACTTAATATCAAGGACTCATCGGGCGAATCGCTCTGGAACTGAAATCGGAATGCTCACTGACATTTTCCCCCCTTAGAAAGTCTGAAAAATGATGGAAAAATGACTAAGTCCAAAAAACATTTTTTTCAGCTTTTTTCAATTTTACCCCCGTGGGATATATATTCTACCCACACACATTTGGAACTCTCCTGGGGTACCCTTGCATATATTATTCCCTCATTTAATGGATATTTTCACCAAAAAGTGAAGTTTTCAAAAAGTCAGAAAATTGGCTGAAAACGACTTAATATCAAGGACTCATCGTGCGAATCACTCTGGAACTGAAATCGGAATGCTCACTGACATTTTCCCCACTCCAAAGTTTGAAAAATGATGGAAAAATGACTAAGTCTAAAAAACATTTTTTTCAGCTTTTTTCAATTTTACACCCGTGGGATATATATTCTACCCACACACATTTGGAACTCTCCTGGGGTACCCTCGCACATATTATTTCCTCATTTAATGGATATTTTCACCAAAAAGTGAAGTTTTCAAAAAGTCAGAAAATTGGCTGAAAACGACTTAATATCAAGGACACATCGTGCGAAATACTCTGGAACTGAAATCGGAATGCTCAGTGACATTTTCCCCTCTCCAAAAGTCTGAAAAATGATGGAAAAATGACTAAGTCCAAAAAAAAATTTTTTAAACTTTTTCAATTTTACCCCCATGGGATATATATTCTACCCACACACATTTGGAACTCTCCTGGGGTAACCTCACACATATTATTCCCTCATTTAATGGATATTTTCACCAAAAAGTGAAGTTTTCAAAAAGTCAAAATTGGCTATAAACGACTTAATATCAAGGACTCATCGGGCGAATCGCTCTGGAACTGAAATCGGAATGCTCACTGACATTTTTCCCTCTTCGAAAGTTTGAAAAATGATGGAAAAATGAGTAAGTCCAAAAAACTTTTTTTCAACTTTTTTCAATTTTACCCCCGCGGGATATATATTCTACCCACACACATTTGGAACTCTCCTGGGGTACCCTCGCATATATTATTCCCTCATTTAATGGATATTTTCACCAAAATGTGAAGTTTTCAAAAAGTCAGAAAATTGGCTGAAAACGACTTAATATCAAGCACTCATCGTGCGAATCACTCTGGAACTGAAATCGGAATGCTCACTGACATTTTCCCCTCTCCAAAGTCTGAAAAATGATGGAAAAATGACTAAGTCCAAAAAACATTTTTTTCAGCTTTTTTCAATTTTACACCCGTGGGATATATATTCTACCCACACATTTGGAACTCTCCTGGGGTACTCTCGCACATATTATTCCCTCATTTAATGGATATTTTCACCAAAAAGTGAAGTTTTCAAAAAGTCAGAAAATTGGCTGAAAACGACTTAATATCAAGGACACATCGTTCGAAATACTCTGGAACTGAAATCGGAATGCTCAGTGACATTTTCCCCTCTCCAAAAGTCTGAAAAATGATGGAAAAATGACTAAGTCCCCAAAAAATTTTTTTAAACTTTTTTCAATTTTACCCCCATGGGATATATATTCTACCCACACACATTTGGAACTCTCCTGGGGTACCCTCACACATATTATTCCCTCATTTAATGGATATTTTCACCAAAAAGTGAAGTTTTCAAAAAGTCAGAAAATTGGCTGAAAATGACTAAATATCAAGGACTCATCGGGCGAATCGCTCTGGAACTGAAATCGGAATACTCACTGACATTTTCCCCTCTCCGAAAGTCTGAAAAATGATGGAAAAATGACTAAGTCCAAAAAACTTTTTTTCAACTTTTTTCAATTTTACCCCCGCGGGATATATATTCTACCCACACACATTTGGAACTCTCCTGGGGTACCCTCACACATATTATTCCCTCATTTAATGGATATTTTCACCAAAAAGTGAAGTTTTCAAAAAGTCAAAATTGGCTATAAACGACTTAATATCAAGGACTCATCGAGCGAATCGCTCTGGAACTGAAATCGGAATGCTCACTGACATTTTCCCCCCTTAGAAAGTCTGAAAAATGATGGAAAAATGACTAAGTCCAAAAAACATTTTTTTCAGCTTTTTTCAATTTTACCCCCGTGGGATATATATTCTACCCACACACATTTGGAACTCTCCTGGGGTACCCTTGCATATATTATTCCCTCATTTAATGGATATTTTCACCAAAAAGTGAAGTTTTCAAAAAGTCAGAAAATTGGCTGAAAACGACTTAATATCAAGGACTCATCGTGCGAATCACTCTGGAACTGAAATCGGAATGCTCACTGACATTTTCCCCACTCCAAAGTGTGAAAAATGATGGAAAAATGACTAAGTCTAAAAAACATTTTTTTCAGCTTTTTTCAATTTTACACCCGTGGGATATATATTCTACCCACACACATTTGGAACTCTCCTGGGGTACCCTCGCACATATTATTTCCTCATTTAATGGATATTTTCACCAAAAAGTGAAGTTTTCAAAAAGTCAGAAAATTGGCTGAAAACGACTTAATATCAAGGACACATCGTGCGAAATACTCTGGAACTGAAATCGGAATGCTCAGTGACATTTTCCCCTCTCCAAAAGTCTGAAAAATGATGGAAAAATGACTAAGTCCAAAAAAAAATTTTTTAAACTTTTTCAATTTTACCCCCATGGGATATATATTCTACCCACACACATTTGGAACTCTCCTGGGGTAACCTCACACATATTATTCCCTCATTTAATGGATATTTTCACCAAAAAGTGAAGTTTTCAAAAAGTCAAAATTGGCTATAAACGACTTAATATCAAGGACTCATCGGGCGAATCGCTCTGGAACTGAAATCGGAATGCTCACTGACATTTTTCCCTCTTCGAAAGTTTGAAAAATGATGGAAAAATGAGTAAGTCCAAAAAACTTTTTTTCAACTTTTTTCAATTTTACCCCCGCGGGATATATATTCTACCCACACACATTTGGAACTCTCCTGGGGTACCCTCGCATATATTATTCCCTCATTTAATGGATATTTTCACCAAAATGTGAAGTTTTCAAAAAGTCAGAAAATTGGCTGAAAACGACTTAATATCAAGCACTCATCGTGCGAATCACTCTGGAACTGAAATCAGAATGCTCACTGACATTTTCCCCTCTCCAAAGTCTGAAAAATGATGGAAAAATGACTAAGTCCAAAAAACATTTTTTTCAGCTTTTTTCAATTTTACACCCGTGGGATATATATTCTACCCACACATTTGGAACTCTCCTGGGGTACTCTCGCACATATTATTCCCTCATTTAATGGATATTTTCACCAAAAAGTGAAGTTTTCAAAAAGTCAGAAAATTGGCTGAAAACGACTTAATATCAAGGACACATCGTTCGAAATACTCTGGAACTGAAATCGGAATGCTCAGTGACATTTTCCCCTCTCCAAAAGTCTGAAAAATGATGGAAAAATGACTAAGTCCCCAAAAAATTTTTTTAAACTTTTTTCAATTTTACCCCCATGGGATATATATTCTACCCACACACATTTGGAACTCTCCTGGGGTACCCTCACACATATTATTCCCTCATTTAATGGATATTTTCACCAAAAAGTGAAGTTTTCAAAAAGTCAGAAAATTGGCTGAAAATGACTAAATATCAAGGACTCATCGGGCGAATCGCTCTGGAACTGAAATCGGAATACTCACTGACATTTTCCCCTCTCCGAAAGTCTGAAAAATGATGGAAAAATGACTAAGTCCAAAAAACTTTTTTTCAACTTTTTTCAATTTTACCCCCGCGGGATATATATTCTACCCACACACATTTGGAACTCTCCTGGGGTACCCTCACACATATTATTCCCTCATTTAATGGATATTTTCACCAAAAAGTGAAGTTTTCAAAAAGTCAAAATTGGCTATAAACGACTTAATATCAAGGACTCATCGAGCGAATCGCTCTGGAACTGAAATCGGAATGCTCACTGACATTTTCCCCCCTTAGAAAGTCTGAAAAATGATGGAAAAATGACTAAGTCCAAAAAACATTTTTTTCAGCTTTTTTCAATTTTACCCCCGTGGGATATATATTCTACCCACACACATTTGGAACTCTCCTGGGGTACCCTCGCACATATTATTCCCTCATTTAATGGATATTTTTACCAAAAAGTGAAGTTTTCAAAAAGTCAGAAAATTGGCTGAAAACGACTTAATATCAAGGACACATCGTGCGAAATACTCTGGAACTGAAATCGGAATGCTCAGTGACATTTTCCCCTCTCCAAAAGTCTGAAAAATGATGGAAAAATGACTAAGTCCAAAAAACTTTTTTTCAACTTTTTTCAATTTTACCCCCGCGGGATATATATTCTACCCACACACATTTGGAACTCTCCTGGGGTACCCTCACACATATTATTCCCTCATTTAATGGATATTTTCACCAAAAAGTGAAGTTTTCAAAAAGTCAAAATTGGCTATAAACGACTTAATATCAAGGACTCATCGAGCGAATCGCTCTGGAACTGAAATCGGAATGCTCACTGACATTTTCCCCCCTTAGAAAGTCTGAAAAATGATGGAAAAATGACTAAGTCCAAAAAACATTTTTTTCAGCTTTTTTCAATTTTACCCCCGTGGGATATATATTCTACCCACACACATTTGGAACTCTCCTGGGGTACCCTTGCATATATTATTCCCTCATTTAATGGATATTTTCACCAAAAAGTGAAGTTTTCAAAAAGTCAGAAAATTGGCTGAAAACGACTTAATATCAAGGACTCATCGTGCGAATCACTCTGGAACTGAAATCGGAATGCTCACTGACATTTTCCCCACTCCAAAGTGTGAAAAATGATGGAAAAATGACTAAGTCTAAAAAACATTTTTTTCAGCTTTTTTCAATTTTACACCCGTGGGATATATATTCTACCCACACACATTTGGAACTCTCCTGGGGTACCCTCGCACATATTATTTCCTCATTTAATGGATATTTTCACCAAAAAGTGAAGTTTTCAAAAAGTCAGAAAATTGGCTGAAAACGACTTAATATCAAGGACACATCGTGCGAAATACTCTGGAACTGAAATCGGAATGCTCAGTGACATTTTCCCCTCTCCAAAAGTCTGAAAAATGATGGAAAAATGACTAAGTCCAAAAAAAAATTTTTTAAACTTTTTCAATTTTACCCCCATGGGATATATATTCTACCCACACACATTTGGAACTCTCCTGGGGTAACCTCACACATATTATTCCCTCATTTAATGGATATTTTCACCAAAAAGTGAAGTTTTCAAAAAGTCAAAATTGGCTATAAACGACTTAATATCAAGGACTCATCGGGCGAATCGCTCTGGAACTGAAATCGGAATGCTCACTGACATTTTTCCCTCTTCGAAAGTTTGAAAAATGATGGAAAAATGAGTAAGTCCAAAAAACTTTTTTTCAACTTTTTTCAATTTTACCCCCGCGGGATATATATTCTACCCACACACATTTGGAACTCTCCTGGGGTACCCTCGCATATATTATTCCCTCATTTAATGGATATTTTCACCAAAATGTGAAGTTTTCAAAAAGTCAGAAAATTGGCTGAAAACGACTTAATATCAAGCACTCATCGTGCGAATCACTCTGGAACTGAAATCAGAATGCTCACTGACATTTTCCCCTCTCCAAAGTCTGAAAAATGATGGAAAAATGACTAAGTCCAAAAAACATTTTTTTCAGCTTTTTTCAATTTTACACCCGTGGGATATATATTCTACCCACACATTTGGAACTCTCCTGGGGTACTCTCGCACATATTATTCCCTCATTTAATGGATATTTTCACCAAAAAGTGAAGTTTTCAAAAAGTCAGAAAATTGGCTGAAAACGACTTAATATCAAGGACACATCGTTTGAAATACTCTGGAACTGAAATCGGAATGCTCAGTGACATTTTCCCCTCTCCAAAAGTCTGAAAAATGATGGAAAAATGACTAAGTCCCCAAAAAATTTTTTTAAACTTTTTTCAATTTTACCCCCATGGGATATATATTCTACCCACACACATTTGGAACTCTCCTGGGGTACCCTCACACATATTATTCCCTCATTTAATGGATATTTTCACCAAAAAGTGAAGTTTTCAAAAAGTCAGAAAATTGGCTGAAAATGACTAAATATCAAGGACTCATCGGGCGAATCGCTCTGGAACTGAAATCGGAATACTCACTGACATTTTCCCCTCTCCGAAAGTCTGAAAAATGATGGAAAAATGACTAAGTCCAAAAAACTTTTTTTCAACTTTTTTCAATTTTACCCCCGCGGGATATATATTCTACCCACACACATTTGGAACTCTCCTGGGGTACCCTCACACATATTATTCCCTCATTTAATGGATATTTTCACCAAAAAGTGAAGTTTTCAAAAAGTCAAAATTGGCTATAAACGACTTAATATCAAGGACTCATCGAGCGAATCGCTCTGGAACTGAAATCGGAATGCTCACTGACATTTTCCCCCCTTAGAAAGTCTGAAAAATGATGGAAAAATGACTAAGTCCAAAAAACATTTTTTTCAGCTTTTTTCAATTTTACCCCCGTGGGATATATATTCTACCCACACACATTTGGAACTCTCCTGGGGTACCCTCGCACATATTATTCCCTCATTTAATGGATATTTTTACCAAAAAGTGAAGTTTTCAAAAAGTCAGAAAATTGGCTGAAAACGACTTAATATCAAGGACACATCGTGCGAAATACTCTGGAACTGAAATCGGAATGCTCAGTGACATTTTCCCCTCTCCAAAAGTCTGAAAAATGATGGAAAAATGACTAAGTCCAAAAAAAAAATGTTTAAACTTTTTTCAATTTTACCCCCATGGGATATATATTCTACCCACACACATTTGGAACTCTCCTGGGGTACCCTCACACATATTATTCCCTCATTTAATGGATATTTTCACCAAAAAGTGAAGTTTTCAAAAAGTCAGAAAATTGGCTGAAAACGACTAAATATCAAGGACTCATCGGGCGAATCGCTCTGGAACTGAAATCGGAATACTCACTGACATTTTCCCCTCTCCGAAAGTCTGAAAAATGATGGAAAAATGACTAAGTCCAAAAAACTTTTTTTCAACTTTTTTCAATTTTACCCCCGCGGGATATATATTCTACCCACACACATTTGGAACTCTCCTGGGGTACCCTTGCATATATTATTCCCTCATTTAATGGATATTTTCACCAAAAAGTGAAGTTTTCAAAAAGTCAGAAAATTGGCTGAAAACGACTTAATATCAAGGACTCATCGTGCGATTCACTCTGGAACTGAAATCGGAATGCTCACTGACATTTTCCCCACTCCAAAGTGTGAAAAATGATGGAAAAATGACTAAGTCTAAAAAACATTTTTTTCAGCTTTTTTCAATTTTACACCCGTGGGATATATATTCTACCCACACACATTTGGAACTCTCCTGGGGTACCCTCGCACATATTATTTCCTCATTTAATGGATATTTTCACCAAAAAGTGAAGTTTTCAAAAAGTCAGAAAATTGGCTGAAAACGACTTAATATCAAGGACACATCGTGCGAAATACTCTGGAACTGAAATCGGAATGCTCAGTGACATTTTCCCCTCTCCAAAAGTCTGAAAAATGATGGAAAAATGACTAAGTCCCAAAAAAATTTTTTTAAACTTTTTTCAATTTTACCCCCATGGGATATATATTCTACCCACACACATTTGGTACTCTCCTGGGGTACCCTCACACATATTATTCCCTCATTTAATGGATATATTCACCAAAAAGTGAAGTTTTCAAAAAGTCAAAATTGCCTGAAAACGACTTAATATCAAGGACTCATCGGGCGAATCGCTCTGGAACTGAAATCGGAATGCTCACTGACATTTTTCCCTCTTCGAAAGTCTGAAAAATGATGGAAAAATGAGTAAGTCCAAAAAAATTTTTTTTAAACTTTTTTCAATTTTACCCCCATGGGATATATATTCTACCCACACACATTTGGAACTCTCCTGGGGTAACCTCACACATATTATTCCCTCATTTAATGGATATTTTCACCAAAAAGTGAAGTTTTCAAAAAGTCAAAATTGGCTATAAACGACTTAATATCAAGGACTCATCGGGCGAATCGCTCTGGAACTGAAATCGGAATGCTCACTGACATTTTTCCCTCTTCGAAAGTCTGAAAAATGAGTAAGTCCAAAAAAATTTTTTTTATACTTTTTTCAATTTTACCCCCATGGGATATATATTCTACCCACACACATTTGGAGCTCTCCTGGGGTACCCTCACACATATTATTCCCTCATTTAATGGATATTTTCACCAAAAAGTGAAGTTTTCAAAAAGTCAGAAAATTGGCTGAAAACGACTAAATATCAAGGACTCATCGGGCGAATCGCTCTGGAACTGAAATCGGAATACTCACTGACATTTTCCCCTCTCCGAAAGTCTGAAAAATGATGTAAAAGTGACTAAGTCCAAAAAACTTTTTTCAACTTTTTTCAATTTTACCCCCGCGAGATATATATTCTACCCACACACATTTGGAACTCTCCTGGGGTACCCTCGCATATATTATTCCCTCATTTAATGGATATTTTCACCAAAAAGTGAAGTTTTCAAAAAGTCAAAATTGGCTATAAACGACTTAATATCAAGGACTCATCGGGCGAATCGCTCTGGAACTGAAATCGGAATGCTCACTGACATTTCCCGCCCTTCGAAAGTCTGAAAAATGATGGAAAAATGAGTTATTCCAAAAAAATTTTTTTTAAACTTTTTTCAATTTTACCCCCATGGGATATATATTCTACCCACACACATTTGGAACTCTCCTGGGGTACCCTCACACATATTATTCCCTCATTTAATGGATATTTTCACCAAAAAGTGAGGTTTTCAAAAAGTCAGAAAATTGGCTGAAAACGACTTAATATCAAGGACACATCGTGCGAAATACTCTGGAACTGAAATCGGAATGCTCAGTGACATTTTCCCCTCTCCAAAAGTCTGAAAAATGATGGAAAAATGACTAAGTCCCAAAAAAATTTTTTTAAACTTTTTTCAATTTTACCCCCATGGGATATATATTCTACCCACACACATTTGGAACTCTCCTGGGGTACCCTCACACATATTATTCCCTCATTTAATGGATATATTCACCAAAAAGTCAAGTTTTCAAAAAGTCAAAATTGGCTGAAAACGACTTAATATCAAGGACTCATCGGGCGAATCGCTCTGGAACTGAAATCGGAATGCTCACTGACATTTTTCCCTCTTCGAAAGTCTGAAAAATGATGGAAAAATGAGTAAGTCCAAAAAAATTTTTTTTAAACTTTTTTCAATTTTACCCCCATGGGATATATATTCTACCCACACACATTTGGAACTCTCCTGGGGTACCCTCGCATATATTATTTCCTCATTTAATGGATATTTTCACCAAAAAGTGAAGTTTTCAAAAAGTCAGAAAATTGGCTGAAAACGACTTAATATCAAGGACTCATCGTGCGAATCACTCTGGAACTGAAATCGGAATGCTCACTGACATTTTCCCCTCTCCAAAAGTCTGAAAAATTATGGAAAAATGACTAAGTCCAAAAAACATTTTTTTCAGCTTTTTTCAATTTTACCCCCCTGGGATATATATTCTACCCACACACATTTGGAACTCTCCTGGGGTACGCTCGCACATATTATTCCCTCATTTAATGGATATTCTCACCAAAAAGTGAAGTTTTCAAAAAGTCAGAAAATTGGCTGAAAATGACTTAATATCAAGGACACATCGTGCGAAATACTCTGGAACTGAAATCGGAATGCTCACTGACATTTTCCCCCCTTCGAAAGTCTGAAAAATGATGGAAAAATGACTAAGTCCAAAAAACATTTTTTTCAGCTTTTTTCAATTTTACCCCCGTGGGATATATATTCTACCCACACACATTTGGAACTCTCCTGGGGTACCCTCACACATATTATTCCCTCATTTAATGGATATATTCACCAAAAAGTGAAGTTTTCAAAAAGTCAAAATTGGCTGAAAACGACTTAATATCAAGGACTCATCGGGCGAATCACTCTGGAACTGAAATCGGAATGCTCACTGACATTTTTCCCTCTTCGAAAGTCTGAAAAATGATGGAAAAATGAGAAAGTCCAAAAAAATTTTTTTTAAACTTTTTTCAATTTTACCCCCATGGGATATATATTCTACCCACACACATTTGGAACTCTCCTGGGGTACCCTCGCATATATTATTTCCTCATTTAATGGATATTTTCACCAAAAAGTGAAGTTTTCAAAAAGTCAGAAAATTGGCTGAAAACGACTTAATATCAAGGACTCATCGTGCGAATCACTCTGGAACTGAAATCGGAATGCTCACTGACATTTTCCCCTCTCCAAAAGTCTGAAAAATGATGGAAAAATGACTAAGTCCAAAAAACATTTTTTTCAGCTTTTTTCAATTTTACCCACGTGGGATATATATTCTACCCACACACATTTGGAACTCTCCTGGGGTACCCTCACACATATTATTCCCTCATTTAATGGATATTTTCACCAAAAAGTGAAGTTTTCAAAAAGTCAGAAAATTGGCTGAAAACGACAAAATATCAAGGACTCATCGGGCGAATCGCTCTGGAACTGAAATCGGAATACTCACTGACATTTTCCCCTCTCCGAAAGTCTGAAAAATGATGGAAAAATGACTAAGTCCAAAAAACATTTTTTTCAGCTTTTTTCAATTTTACCCCCGTGGGATATATATTCTACCCACACACATTTGGAACTCTCCTGGGGTACCCTCGCACATATTATTCCCTCATTTAATGGATATTTTCACCAAAAAGTGAAGTTTTCAAAAAGTCAGAAAATTGGCTGAAAACGACTTAATATCAAGGACACATCGAGTGAAATACTCTGGAACTGAAATCGGAATGCTCAGTGACATTTTCCCCTCTCCAAAAGTCTGAAAAATGCTGGAAAAATGACTAAGTCCAAAAAAAAATTTTTTAAACTTTTTTCAATTTTACCCCCATGGGATATATATTCTACCCACACACATTTGGAACTCTCCTGGGGTACCCTCACACATATTATTCCCTCATTTAATGGATATTTTCACCAAAAAGTGAAGTTTTCAAAAAGTCAGAAAATTGCCTGAAAGCGACTTAATATCAAGGACTCATCGGGCGAATCGCTCTGGAACTGAAATCGGAATGCTCACTGACATTTTTCCCTCTTCGAAAGTCTGAAAAATGATGGACAAATGAGTAAGTCCAAAAAAATTTTTTTTAAACTTTTTTCAATTTTACCCCCATGGGATATATATTCTACCCACACACATTTGGAACTCTCCTGGGGTAACCTCACACATATTATTCCCTCATTTAATGGATATTTTCACCAAAAAGTGAAGTTTTCAAAAAGTCAAAATTGGCTATAAACGACTTAATATCAAGGACTCATCGGGCGAATCGCTCTGGAACTGAAATCGGAATGCTCACTGACATTTTTCCCTCTTCGAAAGTCTGAAAAATGATGGAAAAATGAGTAAGTCCAAAAAAATTTTTTTTATACTTTTTTCAATTTTACCCCCATGGGATATATATTCTACCCACACTCATTTGGAGCTCTCCTGGGGTACCCTCACACATATTATTCCCTCATTTAATGGATATTTTCACCAAAAAGTGAAGTTTTCAAAAAGTCAGAAAATTGGCTGAAAACGACTAAATATCAAGGACTCATCGGGCGAATCGCTCTGGAACTGAATTCGGAATACTCACTGACATTTTCCCCTCTCCGAAAGTCTGAAAAATGATGTAAAAGTGACTAAGTCCAAAAAACTTTTTTTCAACTTTTTTCAATTTTACCCCCGCGAGATATATATTCTACCCACACACATTTGGAACTCTCCTGGGGTACCCTCGCATATATTATTCCCTCATTTAATGGATATTTTCACCAAAAAGTGAAGTTTTCAAAAAGTCAAAATTGGCTATAAACGACTTAATATCAAGGACTCATCGGGCGAATCGCTCTGGAACTGAAATCGAAATGCTCACTGACATTTCCCCCCCTTCGAAAGTCTGAAAAATGATGGAAAAATGAGTTATTCCAAAAAAATTTTTTTTAAACTTTTTTCAATTTTACCCCCATGGGATATATATTCTACCCACACACATTTGGAACTCTCCTGGGGTACCCTCACACATATTATTCCCTCATTTAATGGATATTTTCACCAAAAAGTGAGGTTTTCAAAAAGTCAGAAAATTGGCTGAAAACGACTTAATATCAAGGACACATCGTGCGAAATACTCTGGAACTGAAATCGGAATGCTCAGTGACATTTTCCCCTCTCCAAAAGTCTGAAAAATGATGGAAAAATGACTAAGTCCCAAAAAAATTTTTTTAAACTTTTTTCAATTTTACCCCATTGGGATATATATTCTACCCACACACATTTGGAACTCTCCTGGGGTACCCTCACACATATTATTCCCTCATTTAATGGATATATTCACCAAAAAGTGAAGTTTTCAAAAAGTCAAAATTGGCTGAAAACGACTTAATATCAAGGACTCATCGGGCGAATCGCTCTGGAACTGAAATCGGAATGCTCACTGACATTTTTCCCTCTTCGAAAGTCTGAAAAATGATGGAAAAATGAGTAAGTCCAAAAAAATTTTTTTTCAACTTTTTTCAATTTTACCCCCATGGGATATATATTCTACCCACACACATTTGGAACTCTCCTGGGGTACCCTCGCATATATTATTTCCTCATTTAATGGATATTTTCACCAAAAAGTGAAGTTTTCAAAAAGTCAGAAAATTGGCTGAAAACGACTTAATATCAAGGACTCATCGTGCGAATCACTCTGGAACTGAAATCGGAATGCTCACTGACATTTTCCCCTCTCCAAAAGTCTGAAAAATTATGGAAAAATGACTAAGTCCAAAAAACATTTTTTTCAGCTTTTTTCAATTTTACCCCCGTGGGATATATATTCTACCCACACACATTTGGAACTCTCCTGGGGTACCCTTGCACATATTATTCCCTCATTTAATGGATATTTTCACCAAAAAGTGAAGTTTTCAAAAAGTCAGAAAATTGGCTGAAAACGACTTAATATCAAGGACACATCGTGCGAAATACTCTGGAACTGAAATCAGAATGCTCAGTGACATTTTCCCCTCTCCAAAAGTCTGAAAAATGATGGAAAAATGACTAAGTCCCAAAAAAATTTTTTTAAACTTTTTTCAATTTTACCCCCATGGGATATATATTCTACCCACACACATTTGGAACTCTCCTGGGGTACCCTCACACATATTATTCCCTCATTTAATGGATATTTTCACCAAAAAGTGAAGTTTTCAAAAAGTCAGAAAATTGGCTGAAAACGACAAAATATCAAGGACTCATTGGGCGAATCGCTCTGGAACTGAAATCGGAATGCTCACTGACATTTTCCCCCCTTCGAAAGTCTGAAAAATGGTGGAAAAATGACTAAGTCCAAAAAACATTTTTTTCAGCTTTTTTCAATTTTACCCCCCTGGGATATATATTCTACCCACACACATTTGGAACTCTCCTGGGGTACCCTCGCACATATTATTCCCTCATTTAATGGATATTCTCACCAAAAAGTGAAGTTTTCAAAAAGTCAGAAAATTGGCTGAAAATGACTTAATATCAAGGACACATCGTGCGAAATACTCTGGAACTGAAATCGGAATGCTCACTGACATTTTTCCCTCTTCGAAAGTCTGAAAAATGATGGAAAAATGAGTAAGTCCAAAAAAATTTTTTTTAAACTTTTTTCAATTTTACCCCCATGGGATATATATTCTACCCACACACATTTGGAACTCTCCTGGGGTACCCTCGCATATATTATTTCCTCATTTAATGGATATTTTCACCAAAAAGTGAAGTTTTCAAAAAGTCAGAAAATTGGCTGAAAACGACTTAATATCAAGGACTCATCGTGCGAATCACTCTGGAACTGAAATCGGAATGCTCACTGACATTTTCCCCTCTCCAAAAGTCTGAAAAATGATGGAAAAATGACTAAGTCCAAAAAACATTTTTTTCAGCTTTTTTCAATTTTACCCACGTGGGATATATATTCTACCCACACACATTTGGAACTCTCCTGGGGTACCCTCACACATATTATTCCCTCATTTAATGGATATTTTCACCAAAAAGTGAAGTTTTCAAAAAGTCAGAAAATTGGCTGAAAACGACAAAATATCAAGGACTCATCGGGCGAATCGCTCTGGAACTGAAATCGGAATACTCACTGACATTTTCCCCTCTCCGAAAGTCTGAAAAATGATGGAAAAATGACTAAGTCCAAAAAACATTTTTTTCAGCTTTTTTCAATTTTACCCCCGTGGGATATATATTCTACCCACACACATTTGGAACTCTCCTGGGGTACCCTCGCACATATTATTCCCTCATTTAATGGATATTTTCACCAAAAAGTGAAGTTTTCAAAAAGTCAGAAAATTGGCTGAAAACGACTTAATATCAAGGACACATCGAGTGAAATACTCTGGAACTGAAATCGGAATGCTCAGTGACATTTTTCCCTCTCCAAAAGTCTGAAAAATGCTGGAAAAATGACTAAGTCCAAAAAAAAATTTTTTAAACTTTTTTCAATTTTACCCCCATGGGATATATATTCTACCCACACACATTTGGAACTCTCCTGGGGTACCCTCACACATATTATTCCCTCATTTAATGGATATTTTCACCAAAAAGTGAAGTTTTCAAAAAGTCAGAAAATTGCCTGAAAGCGACTTAATATCAAGGACTCATCGGGCGAATCGCTCTGGAACTGAAATCGGAATGCTCACTGACATTTTTCCCTCTTCGAAAGTCTGAAAAATGATGGACAAATGAGTAAGTCCAAAAAAATTTTTTTTTAAATTTTTTCAATTTTACCCCCATGGGATATATATTCTACCCACACACAGTTGGAACTCTCCTGGGGTACCCTCACACATATTATTCCCTCATTTAATGGATATTTTCACCAAAAAGTGAAGTTTTCAAAAAGTCAGAAAATTTCCTGAAAACGACAAAATATCAAGGACTCATCGGGCGAATCGCTCTGGAACTGAAATCGGAATACTCACTGACATTTTCCCCTCTCCGAAAGTCTGAAAAATGATGGAAAAATGACTAAGTCCAAAAAACATTTTTTTCAGCTTTTTTCAATTTTACCCCCGTGGGATATATATTCTACCCACACACATTTGGAACTCTCCTGGGGTACCCTCGCACATATTATTCCCTCATTTAATGGATATTTTCACCAAAAAGTGAAGTTTTCAAAAAGTCAGAAAATTGGCTGAAAACGACTTAATATCAAGGACACATCGAGTGAAATACTCTGGAACTGAAATCGGAATGCTCAGTGACATTTTCCCCTCTCCAAAAGTCTGAAAAATGCTGGAAAAATGACTAAGTCCAAAAAACATTTTTTTCAGCTTTTTTCAATTTTACCCCCCTGGGATATATATTCTACCCACACACATTTGGAACTCTCCTGGGGTACCCTCGCACATATTATTCCCTCATTTAATGGATATTCTCACCAAAAAGTGAAGTTTTCAAAAAGTCAGAAAATTGGCTGAAAATGACTTAATATCAAGGACACATCGTGCGAAATACTCTGGAACTGAAATCGGAATGCTCACTGACATTTTTCCCTCTTCGAAAGTCTGAAAAATGATGGAAAAATGAGTAAGTCCAAAAAAATTTTTTTTAAACTTTTTTCAATTTTACCCCCATGGGATATATATTCTACCCACACACATTTGGAACTCTCCTGGGGTACCCTCGCATATATTATTTCCTCATTTAATGGATATTTTCACCAAAAAGTGAAGTTTTCAAAAAGTCAGAAAATTGGCTGAAAACGACTTAATATCAAGGACTCATCGTGCGAATCACTCTGGAACTGAAATCGGAATGCTCACTGACATTTTCCCCTCTCCAAAAGTCTGAAAAATGATGGAAAAATGACTAAGTCCAAAAAACATTTTTTTCAGCTTTTTTCAATTTTACCCACGTGGGATATATATTCTACCCACACACATTTGGAACTCTCCTGGGGTACCCTCACACATATTATTCCCTCATTTAATGGATATTTTCACCAAAAAGTGAAGTTTTCAAAAAGTCAGAAAATTGGCTGAAAACGACAAAATATCAAGGACTCATCGGGCGAATCGCTCTGGAACTGAAATCGGAATACTCACTGACATTTTCCCCTCTCCGAAAGTCTGAAAAATGATGGAAAAATGACTAAGTCCAAAAAACATTTTTTTCAGCTTTTTTCAATTTTACCCCCGTGGGATATATATTCTACTCACACACATTTGGAACTCTCCTGGGGTACCCTCGCACATATTATTCCCTCATTTAATGGATATTTTCACCAAAAAGTGAAGTTTTCAAAAAGTCAGAAAATTGGCTGAAAACGACTTAATATCAAGGACACATCGAGTGAAATACTCTGGAACTGAAATCGGAATGCTCAGTGACATTTTCCCCTCTCCAAAAGTCTGAAAAATGCTGGAAAAATGACTAAGTCCAAAAAAAAATTTTTTAAACTTTTTTCAATTTTACCCCCATGGGATATATATTCTACCCACACACATTTGGAACTCTCCTGGGGTACCCTCACACATATTATTCCCTCATTTAATGGATATTTTCACCAAAAAGTGAAGTTTTCAAAAAGTCAGAAAATTGCCTGAAAGCGACTTAATATCAAGGACTCATCGGGCGAATCGCTCTGGAACTGAAATCGGAATGCTCACTGACATTTTTCCCTCTTCGAAAGTCTGAAAAATGATGGACAAATGAGTAAGTCCAAAAAAATTTTTTTTTAAATTTTTTCAATTTTACCCCCATGGGATATATATTCTACCCACACACATTTGGAACTCTCCTGGGGTACCCTCACACATATTATTCCCTCATTTAATGGATATTTTCACCAAAAAGTGAAGTTTTCAAAAAGTCAGAAAATTTCCTGAAAACTCAAAATATCAAGGACTCATCGGGCGAATCGCTCTGGAACTGAAATCGGAATACTCACTGACATTTTCCCCTCTCCGAAAGTCTGAAAAATGATGGAAAAATGACTAAGTCCAAAAAACATTTTTTTCAGCTTTTTTCAATTTTACCCCCGTGGGATATATATTCTACCCACACACATTTGGAACTCTCCTGGGGTACCCTCGCACATATTATTCCCTCATTTAATGGATATTTTCACCAAAAAGTGAAGTTTTCAAAAAGTCAGAAAATTGGCTGAAAACGACTTAATATCAAGGACACATCGAGTGAAATACTCTGGAACTGAAATCGGAATGCTCAGTGACATTTTCCCCTCTCCAAAAGTCTGAAAAATGCTGGAAAAATGACTAAGTCCAAAAAACATTTTTTTCAGCTTTTTTCAATTTTACCCCCCTGGGATATATATTCTACCCACACACATTTGGAACTCTCCTGGGGTACCCTCGCACATATTATTCCCTCATTTAATGGATATTCTCACCAAAAAGTGAAGTTTTCAAAAAGTCAGAAAATTGGCTGAAAATGACTTAATATCAAGGACACATCGTGCGAAATACTCTGGAACTGAAATCGGAATGCTCACTGACATTTTTCCCTCTTCGAAAGTCTGAAAAATGATGGAAAAATGAGTAAGTCCAAAAAAATTTTTTTTAAACTTTTTTCAATTTTACCCCCATGGGATATATATTCTACCCACACACATTTGGAACTCTCCTGGGGTACCCTCGCATATATTATTTCCTCATTTAATGGATATTTTCACCAAAAAGTGAAGTTTTCAAAAAGTCAGAAAATTGGCTGAAAACGACTTAATATCAAGGACTCATCGTGCGAATCACTCTGGAACTGAAATCGGAATGCTCACTGACATTTTCCCCTCTCCAAAAGTCTGAAAAATGATGGAAAAATGACTAAGTCCAAAAAACATTTTTTTCAGCTTTTTTCAATTTTACCCACGTGGGATATATATTCTACCCACACACATTTGGAACTCTCCTGGGGTACCCTCACACATATTATTCCCTCATTTAATGGATATTTTCACCAAAAAGTGAAGTTTTCAAAAAGTCAGAAAATTGGCTGAAAACGACAAAATATCAAGGACTCATCGGGCGAATCGCTCTGGAACTGAAATCGGAATACTCACTGACATTTTCCCCTCTCCGAAAGTCTGAAAAATGATGGAAAAATGACTAAGTCCAAAAAACATTTTTTTCAGCTTTTTTCAATTTTACCCCCGTGGGATATATATTCTACTCACACACATTTGGAACTCTCCTGGGGTACCCTCGCACATATTATTCCCTCATTTAATGGATATTTTCACCAAAAAGTGAAGTTTTCAAAAAGTCAGAAAATTGGCTGAAAACGACTTAATATCAAGGACACATCGAGTGAAATACTCTGGAACTGAAATCGGAATGCTCAGTGACATTTTCCCCTCTCCAAAAGTCTGAAAAATGCTGGAAAAATGACTAAGTCCAAAAAAAAATTTTTTAAACTTTTTTCAATTTTACCCCCATGGGATATATATTCTACCCACACACATTTGGAACTCTCCTGGGGTACCCTCACACATATTATTCCCTCATTTAATGGATATTTTCACCAAAAAGTGAAGTTTTCAAAAAGTCAGAAAATTGCCTGAAAGCGACTTAATATCAAGGACTCATCGGGCGAATCGCTCTGGAACTGAAATCGGAATGCTCACTGACATTTTTCCCTCTTCGAAAGTCTGAAAAATGATGGACAAATGAGTAAGTCCAAAAAAATTTTTTTTAAACTTTTTTCAATTTTACCCCCATGGGATATATATTCTACCCACACACATTTGGAACTCTCCTGGGGTACCCTCACACATATTATTCCCTCATTTAATGGATATTTTCACCAAAAAGTGAAGTTTTCAAAAAGTCAGAAAATTGGCTGAAAACGACAAAATATCAAGGACTCATCGGGCGAATCGCTCTGGAACTGAAATCGGAATACTCACTGACATTTTCCCCTCTCCGAAAGTCTGAAAAATGATGGAAAAATGACTAAGTCCAAAAAACATTTTTTTCAGCTTTTTTCAATTTTACCCCCGTGGGATATATATTCTACCCACACACATTTGGAACTCTCCTGGGGTACCCTCGCACATATTATTCCCTCATTTAATGGATATTTTCACCAAAAAGTGAAGTTTTCAAAAAGTCAGAAAATTGGCTGAAAACGACTTAATATCAAGGACACATCGAGTGAAATACTCTGGAACTGAAATCGGAATGCTCAGTGACATTTTCCCCTCTCCAAAAGTCTGAAAAATGCTGGAAAAATGACTAAGTCCAAAAAAAAATTTTTTAAACTTTTTTCAATTTTACACCCATGGGATATATATTCTACCCACACACATTTGGAACTCTCCTGGGGTACCCTCACACATATTATTCCCTCATTTAATGGATATTTTCACCAAAAAGTGAAGTTTTCAAAAAGTCAGAAAATTGCCTGAAAACGACTTAATATCAAGGACTCATCGGGCGAATCGCTCTGGAACTGAAATCGGAATGCTCACTGACATTTTTCCCTCTTCGAAAGTCTGAAAAATGATGGACAAATGAGTAAGTCCAAAAAAATTTTTTTTAAACTTTTTTCAATTTTACCCCCATGGGATATATATTCTACCCACACACATTTGGAACTCTCCTGGGGTACCCTCACACATATTATTCCCTCATTTAATGGATATTTTCACCAAAAAGTGAAGTTTTCAAAAAGTCAGAAAATTGGCTGAAAACGACTAAATATCAAGGACTCATCGGGCGAATCGCTCTGGAACTGAAATCGGAATACTCACTGACATTTTCCCCTCTCCGAAAGTCTGAAAAATGATGGAAAAATGACTAAGTCCAAAAAACTTTTTTTCAACTTTTTTCAATTTTACCCCCATGTGATATATATTCTACCCACACACATTTGGAACTCTCCTGGGGTACCCTCGCACATATTATTCCCTCATTTAATGGATATTTTCACCAAAAAGTGAAGTTTTCAAAAAGTCAGAAAATTGGCTGAAAACGACTAAATATCAAGGACTCATCGGGCGAATCGCTCTGGAACTGAAATCGGAATACTCACTGACATTTTCCCCTCTCCGAAAGTCTGAAAAATGATGGAAAAATGACTAAGTCCAAAAAAACTTTTTTTCAACTTTTTTCAATTTTACCCCCGTGGGATATATATTCTACCCACACACATTTGGAACTCTCCTGGGGTACCCTCGCATATATTATTCCCTCATTTAATGGATATTTTCACCAAAAAGTGAAGTTTTCAAAAAGTCAGAAAATTGCTTGAAAACGACTTAATATCAAGGACTCATCGGGCGAATCGCTCTGGAACTGAAATCGGAATGCTCACTGACATTTTTCCCTCTTCGAAAGTCTGAAAAATGATGGACAAATGAGTAAGTCCAAAAAAATTTTTTTTAAACTTTTTTCAATTTTACCCCCATGGGATATATATTCTACCCACACACATTTGGAACTCTCCTGGGGTACCCTCACACATATTATTCCCTCATTTAATGGATATTTTCACCAAAAAGTGAAGTTTTCAAAAAGTCAGAAAATTGGCTGAAAATGACTAAATATCAAGGACTCATCGGGCGAATCGCTCTGGAACTGAAATCGGAATACTCACTGACATTTTCCCCTCTCCGAAAGTCTGAAAAATGATGGAAAAATGACTAAGTCCAAAAAAACTTTTTTTCAACTTTTTTCAATTTTACCCCCGTGGGATATATATTCTACCCACACACATTTGGAACTCTCCTGGGGTACCCTCGCATATATTATTCCCTCATTTAATGGATATTTTCACCAAAAAGTGAAGTTTTCAAAAAGTCAGAAAATTGGCTGAAAACGACTTAATATCAAGGACTCATCGTGCGAATCACTCTGGAACTGAAATCGGAATGCTCACTGACATTTTCCCCTCTCCAAAAGTCTGAAAAATGATGGAAAAATGACTAAGTCCAAAAAACATTTTTTTCAGCTTTTTTCAGTTTTACCCCCTTGGGATATATATTCTAACCACACACATTTGGAACTCTCCTCGGGTACCCTCGCACATATTATTCCCTCATTTCATGGATATTTTCACCAAAAAGTGAAGTTTTCAAAAAGTCAGAAAATTGGCTGAAAACGACTTAATATCAAGGACTCTTCGTGTGAATCACTCTGGAACTGAAATCGGAATGCTCACTGACATTTTCCCCTCTCCAAAAGTCTAAAAAATGATGGAAAAATGACTAAGTCCAAAAAACATTTTTTTCAGCTTTTTTCAATTTTACCCCCGTGGGATATATATTCTACCCACACACATTTGGAACTCTCCTGTGGTACCCTCGCACATATTATTCCCTCATTTAATGGATATTTTCACCAAAAAGTGAAGTTTTTAAAAAGTCAGAAAATTGGCTGAAAACGACTTAATATCAAGGACACATCGTGCGAAATACTCTGGAACTGAAATCGGAATGCTCAGTGACATTTTCCCCTCTCCAAAAGTCTGAAAAATGATGGAAAAATGACTAAGTCCCAAAAAAATTTTTTTAAACTTTTTTCAATTTTACCCCCATGGGATATATATTCTACCCACACACATTTGGAACTCTCCTGGGGTACCCTCACACATATTATTCCCTCATTTAATGGATATATTCACCAAAAAGTGAAGTTTTCAAAAAGTCAGAAAATTGGATGAAAACGACAAAATATCAAGGACTCATCGGGCGAATCGCTCTGGAACTGAAATTGGAATACTCACTGACATTTTCCCCTCTCCGAAAGTCTGAAAAATGATGGAAAAATGACTAAGTCCAAAAAAAAATTTTTTAAACTTTTTTCAATTTTACCCCCATGGGATATATATTCTATCCACACACATTTGGAACTCTCCTGGGGTACCCTCACACATATTATTCCCTCATTTAATGGATATTTTCACCAAAAAGTGAAGTTTTCAAAAAGTCAAAATTTTCTATAAACGACTTAATATCAAGGACTCATCGGGCGAATCGCTCTGGAACTGAAATCGGAATACTCACTGACATTTTCCCCTCTCCGAAAGTCTGAAAAACGATGGAAAAATGACTAAGTCCAAAAAACTTTTTTTCAACTTTTTTCAATTTTACCCCCATGTGATATATATTCTACCCACACACATTTGGAACTCTCCTGGGGTACCCTCGCACATATTATTCCCTCATTTAATGGATATTTTCACCAAAAAGTGAAGTTTTCAAAAAGTCAGAAAATTGGCTGAAAACGACTAAATATCAAGGACTCATCGGGCGAATCGCTCTGGAACTGAAATTGGAATACTCACTGACATTTTCCCCTCTCCGAAAGTCTGAAAAATGATGGAAAAATGACTAAGTCCAAAAAAACTTTTTTTCAACTTTTTTCAATTTTACCCCCGTGGGATATATATTCTACCCACACACATTTGGAACTCTCCTGGGGTACCCTCGCATATATTATTCCCTCATTTAATTGATATTTTCACCAAAAAGTGAAGTTTTCAAAAAGTCAGAAAATTGGCTGAAAACGACTTAATATCAAGGACTCATCGTGCGAATCACTCTGGAACTGAAATCGGAATGCTCACTGACATTTTCCCCTCTCCAAAAGTCTGAAAAATGATGGAAAAATGACTAAGTCCAAAAAACATTTTTTTCAGCTTTTTTCAGTTTTACCCCCTTGGGATATATATTCTACCCACACACATTTGGAACTCTCCTCGGGTACCCTCGCACATATTATTCCCTCATTTAATGGATATTTTCACCAAAAAGTGAAGTTTTCAAAAAGTCAGAAAATTGGCTGAAAATGACTTAATATCAAGGACACATCGTGCGAAATACTGTGGAACTGAAATCGGAAT
Source organism: Phyllobates terribilis (assembly GCF_046119375.1). Taxonomy (NCBI): domain Eukaryota; kingdom Metazoa; phylum Chordata; class Amphibia; order Anura; family Dendrobatidae; genus Phyllobates; species Phyllobates terribilis. The sequence continues at coordinate 4,349,270 of NW_027362873.1, read as the reverse complement.
GCTCAGTGACATTTTCCTCTCTCCAAAAGTCTGAAAAATGATGGAAAAATGACTAAGTCCAAAAAAAATTTTTTTAAACTTTTTTCAATTTTACCCCCATGGGATATATATTCTACCCACACACATTTGGAACTCTCCTGGGGTACCCTCACACATATTATTCCCTCATTTAATGGATATTTTCACCAAAAAGTGAAGTTTTCAAAAAGTCAAAATTGGCTATAAACGACTTAATATCAAGGACTCATCGTGCGAATCGCTCTGGAACTGAAATCGGAATGCTCACTGACATTTTTCCCTCTTCGAAAGTCTGAAAAATGATGGAAAAATGAGTAAGTCCAAAAAAATTTTTTTTAAACCTTTTTCAATTTTACCCCCATGGTATATATATTCTACCCACACACATTTGGAACTCTCCTGGGGTACCCTCACACATATTATTCCCTCATTTAATGGATATTTTCACCAAAAAGTGAAGTTTTCAAAAAGTCAGGAAATTGGCTGAAAACGACTTAATATCAAGGACTCATCGTGCGAATCACTCTGGAACTGAAATCGGAATGCTCATTGACATTTTCCCCTCTCCGAAAGTCTGAAAAATGATGGAAAAATGACTAAGTCCAAATTATTTTTTTTTTACTTTTTTCAATTTAACCCCTGTGGGATATACATTCTACCCACACACATTTGGATCTCTCCTGGGGTACCCTCACACATATTATTCCCTCATTTAATGTATATTTTCACCAAAAAGTGAAGTTTTCAAAAAGTCAGAAGATTGGCTGAAAACGACTTAATATCAAGGATTCGTCGGGCGAATCACTCTGGAACTGAAATCGGAATACTCACTGACATTTTCCCCTCTCCGAAAGTCTGAAAAATTATGGAAAAATGACTAAGTCCAAAAAACATTTTTTTCAGCTTTTTTCAATTTTACCCCCGTGGGATATATATTCTACCCACACACGTTTGGAACTCTCCTGGGGTACCCTCGCACATATTATTCCCTCATTTAATGGATATTTTCACCAAAAAGTGAAGTTTTCAAAAAGTCAGAAAATTGGCTAAAAACGACTTAATATCAAGGACACATCGTGCGAAATACTCTGGAACTGAAATCGGAATGCTCACTGACATTTTCCCCTCTCCAAAAGTCTGAAAAATGATGGAAAAATGACTAAGTCCAAAAAAATTTTTTAAACTTTTTTCAATTTTACCCCCATGGGATATATATTCTACCCACACACATTTGGAACTCTCCTGGGGTACCCTCACACATATTATTCCCTCATTTAATGGATATTTTCACCAAAAAGTGAAGTTTTCAAAAAGTCAAAATTGGCTATAAACGACTTAATATCAAGGACTCATCGGGCGAATCGCTCTGGAACTGAAATTGAAATGCTCACTGACATTTTTCCCTCTTCGAAAGTCTGAAAAATGATGGAAAAATGACTAAGTCCAAAAAATTTTTTTTTTTACTTTTTTCAATTTTACCCCTGTGGGATATACATTCTACCCACACACATTTGGATCTTTCCTGGGGTACCCTCACACATATTATTCCCTCATTTAATGCATGTTTTCACCAAAAAGTGAAGTTTTCAAAAAGTCAGAAAATTGGCTGAAAACGACTTAATATCAAGGACTCATCGTGCGAATCACTCTGGAACTGAAATCGGAATGCTCACTGACATTTTCCCCTCTCCAAAAGTCTGAAAAATGATGGAAAAATGACTAAGTCCCAAAAAAAATTTTTTGAACTTTTTTCAATTTTACCCCCATGGGATATATATTCTACCCACACACATTTGGAACTCTCCTGGCGTACCCTCACACATATTATTCCCTCATTTAATGGATATTTTCACCAAAAAGTGAAGTTTTCAAAAAGTCAGAAAATTGCCTGAAAGCGACTTAATATCAAGGACTCATCGGGCGAATCGCTCTGGAACTGAATTTGGAATGCTCACTGACATTTTCCCCTCTCCAAAAGTCTGAAAAACGATGGAAAAATAACTAAGTCCAAAAAAAATTTTTTTAAACTTTTTTCAATTTTACCCCCATGGGATATATATTCTACCCACACACATTTGGAACTCTCCTGGGGTACCCTCACACATATTATTACCTCATTTAATGGATATTTTCACCAAAAAGTGAAGTTTTTAAAAAGTCAAAATTGGCTATAAATGACTTAATATCAAGGACTCATCGGGAGAATCGCTCTGGAACTGAAATCGGAATGCTCACTGACATTTTCCCCTCTCCGAAAGTCTGAAAAATGATGGAAAAATGACTAAGTCCAAAAAACATTTTTTTCAACTTTTTTCAATTTTACCCCCGTGGGATATATATTCTACCCACACACATTTGGAACTCTCCTGGGGTACCCTCGCATATATTATTCCCTCATTTAATGGATATTTTCACCAAAAAGTGAAGTTTTCAAAAAGTCAGAAAATTGGCTGAAAACGACTTAATATCATGGACTCATCGTGCGAATCGCTCTGGAACTGAAATCGGAATGCTCACTGACATTTTCCTCTCTCCAAAAGTCTGAAAAATGATGGAAAAATGACTAAGTCCAAAAAACATTTTTTTCAACTTTTTTCAATTTTACCCCCGTGGGATATATATTCTACCCACACACATTTGGAACTCTCCTGGGGTACCCTCGCATATATTATTCCCTCATTTAATGGATATTTTCACCAAAAAGTGAAATTTTCAAAAAGTCAGAAAATTGGCTGAAAACGACTTAATATCAAGGACTCATCGTGCGAATCACTCTGGAACTGAAATCGGAATGCTCACTGACATTTTCCTCTCTCCAAAAGTCTGAAAAATGATGGAAAAATGACTAAGTCCAAAAAACATTTTTTTCAACTTTTTTCAATTTTACCCCCGTGGGATATATATTCTACCCACACACATTTGGAACTCTCCTGGGGTACCCTCGCATATATTATTCCCTCATTTAATGGATATTTTCACCAAAAAGTGAAGTTTTCAAAAAGTCAGAAAATTGGCTGAAAACGACTTAATATCAAGGACTCATCGTGCGAATCACTCTGGAACTGAAATCGGAATGCTCACTGACATTTTCCTCTCTCCAAAAGTCTGAAAAATGATGGAAAAATGACTAAGTCCAAAAAACATTTTTTTCAACTTTTTTCAATTTTACCCCCGTGGGATATATATTCTACCCACACACATTTGGAACTCTCCTGGGGTACCCTCGCATATATTATTCCCTCATTTAATGGATATTTTCACCAAAAAGTGAAGTTTTCAAAAAGTCAGAAAATTGGCTGAAAACGACTTAATATCAATGACTCATCATGCGAAATACTCTGGAACTGAAATCGGAATGCTCACTGACATTTTCCCCTCTCCAAAAGTCTGAAAAATGATGGAAAAATGACTAAGTCCAAAAAAAATTTTTTTCAGCTTTTTTCAATTTTACCCCCGTGGGATATACATTCTACCCACACACATTTGGATCTTTCCTGGGGTACCCTCACACATATTATTCCCTCATTTAATGGATATTTTCACCAAAAAGTGAAGTTTTCAAAAAGTCAAAATTGGCTATAAACGACTTAATATCAAGGACTCATCGGGTGAATCGCTCTAGAACTGAAATGGGAATGATCACTGACATTTTTCCCTCTTCGAAAGTCTGAAAAATGATGGAAAAATGACTAAGTCCAAAAAAATTTTTTTTACACTTTTTTCAATTTTACCCCCATGGGATATATATTCTACCCACACACATTTGGAACTCTCCTGGGGTACCCTCGCATATATTATTCCCTCATTTTATGCATATTTTCACCAAAAAGTGAAGTTTTCAAAAAGTCAGAAAATTGGCTGAAAACGACTTAATATCAAGGACTCATCGTGCGAATCACTCTGGAACTGAAATCGGAATGCTCACTGACATTTTCCTCTCTCCAAAAGTCTGAAAAATGATGGAAAAATGACTAAGTCCAAAAAACATTTTTTTCAACTTTTTTCAATTTTACCCCCGTGGGATATATATTCTACCCACACACATTTGGAACTCTCCTGGGGTACCCTCGCATATATTATTCCCTCACTTAATGGATATTTTCACCAAAAAGTGAAGTTTTCAAAAAGTCAGAAAATTGGCTGAAAACGACTTAATATCAAGGACTCATCGTGCGAATCACTCTGGAACTGAAATCGGAATGCTCACTGACATTTTCCCCTCTCCAAAAGTCTGAAAAATGCTGGAAAAATGACTAAGTCCAAAAAAAATTTTTTTCAGCTTTTTTCAATTTTACCCCCGTGGGATATATATTCTACCCACACACATTTGGAACTCTCCTGGGGTACCCTCGCACATATTATTCCCTCATTTAATGGATATTTTCACCAAAAAGTGAAGTTTTCAAAAAGTCAAAATTGGCTATAAACGACTTAATATCAAGGACTCATCAGGCGAATCGCTCTGGAACTGAAATCGGAATGCTCACTGACATTTTCCCCTCTCCGAAAGTCTGAAAAATGATGGAAAAATGACTAAGTCCCAAAAATTTTTTTTTTAACTTTTTTTAATTTTACCCCTGTGGGATATACATTCTACCAACACACATTTCGATCTTTCCTGGGGTACCCTCACACATATTATTCCCTCATTTAATGGATATTTTCACCAAAAAGTGAAGTTTTCAAAAAGTCAGAAAATTGGCTGAAAACGACTTAATATCAAGGACTCATTGGGAGAATCACTCTGTAACTGAAATCGGAATACTCACTGAAAAGTCTGAAAAATGATGGAAAAATGACTAAGTCCAAAAAACATTTTTTTCAGCTTTTTTCAATTTTACCCCCGTGGGATATATATTCTACCCACACACATTTGGAACTCTCCTGGGGTACCCTCGCACATATTATTCGATCATTTAATGGATATTTTCACCAAAAAGTGAAGTTTTCAAAAAGTCAGAAAATTGGCTGAAAACGACTTAATATCAATGACTCATCGTGCGAAATACTCTGGAACTGAAATCGGAATGCTCATTGACATTTTCCCCTCTCCAAAAGTCTGAAAAATGATGGAAAAATGACTAAGTCCAAAAAAATTTTTTTTTACACTTTTTTCAATTTTACCCCCATGGGATATATATTCTACCCACACACATTTGGAACTCTCCTGGGGTACCCTCGCATATATTATTCCCTCATTTAATGGATATTTTCACCAAAAAGTGAAGTTTTCAAAAAGTCAGAAAATTGGCTGAAAACGACTTAATATCAAGGACTCATCAGGCGAATCACTCTGGAACTGAAATCGGAATGCTCACTGACATTTTCTCCTCTCCAAAAGTCTGAAAAATGCTGGAAAAATAACTAAGTCCAAAAAAAATTTTTTTTAACTTTTTTCAATTTTACCCCCATGGGAAATATATTCTACCCACACACATTTGGAACTCTCCTGGTGTACCCTCACACATATTATTCCCTCATTTAATGGATATTTTCACCAAAAAGTGAAGTTTTCAAAAAGTCAGAAAATTGGCTGAAAACGACTTAATATCAAGGACTCATCAGGCGAATCACTCTGGAACTGAAATCGGAATACTCACTGACATTTTCCCCTCTCCGTAAGTCTGAAAAATGATGGAAAAATGACTAAGTCCAAAAAACATTTTTTTCAGCTTTTTTCAATTTTACCCCCGTGGGATATATATTCTACCCATACACATTTGGAACTCTCCTCGGGTACCCTCGCACATATTATTCCCTCATTTAATGGATATTTTCACCAAAAAGTGAAGTATTCAAAAAGTCAGAAAATTGGCTGAAAACGACTTAATATCAATGACTCATCGTGCGAAATACTCTGGAACTGAAATCGGAATGCTCACTGACATTTTCCCCTCTCCAAAAGTCTGAAAAATGATGGAAAAATGACTAAGTCCAAAAAAAATTTTTTAAACTTTTTTCAATTTTACCCCCATGGGATATATATTCTACCCACACACATTTGGAACTCTCCTGGGGTACCCTCACACATATTATTCCCTCATTTAATGGATATTTTCACCAAAAAGTGAAGTTTTCAAAAAGTCAAAATTATCTATAAACGACTTAATATCAAGGACTCATCGGGCGAATCGCTCTGGAACTGAAATCGGTATGCTCACTGACATTTTTCCCTCTTCGAAAGTCTGAAAAATGATAGAAAAATGACTTAGTCCAAAAAACATTTTTTCAACTTTTTTCAATTTTACCCCCGTGGGATATATATTCTACCCACACACATTTGGAACTCTCCTGGGGTACCCTCGCACATATTATTACCTCATTTAATGGATATTTTCACCAAAAAGTGAAGTTTTTAAAAAGTCAAAATTGGCTATAAATGACTTAATATCAAGGATTCATCGGGCGAATCGCTCTGGAACTGAAATCGGAATGCTCACTGACATTTTCCCCTCTCCGAAAGTCTGAAAAATGATGGAAAAATGACTAAGTCCAAAAATTTTTTTTTAACTTATTTCAATTTTACCCCCATGGGAAATATATTCTACCCACACACATTTGGAACTCTCCTGGGGTACCCTCACACATATTATTCCCTCATTTAATGGATATTTTCACCAAAAAGTGAAGTTTTCAAAAAGTCAGAAAATTGGCTGAAAGCGACTTAATATCAAGGACTCATCGGGCGAATCACTCTGGAACTGAAATCGGAATGCTCACTGACATTTTCCCCTCTCCGAAAGTCTGAAAAATGATGGAAAAATGACTAAGTCCAAAAAACATTTTTTTCAGCTTTTTTCAATTTTACCCCCGTGGGATATATATTCTACCCATACACATTTGGAACTCTCCTGTGGTACCCTCGCACATATTATTCCCTCATTTAATGGATATTTTCACCAAAAAGTGAAGTATTCAAAAAGTCAGAAAATTGGCTGAAAACGACTTAATATCAATGACTCATCGTGTGAAATACTCTGGAACTGAAATCGGAATGCTCACTGACATTTTCCCCTCTCCAAAAGTCTGAAAAATGATGGAAAAATGACTAAGTCCAAAAAAAATTTTTTTTAACTTTTTTCAATTTTACCCCCATGGGATATATATTCTACCCACACACATTTGGAACTCTCCTGGGGTACCCTCACACATATTATTCCCTCATTTAATGGATATTTTCACCAAAAAGTGAAGTTTTCAAAAAGTCAGAAAATTGGCTGAAAACGACTTAATATCAAGGACTCATTGGGAGAATCACTCTGCAACTGAAATCGGAATACTCACTGACATTTTCTCCTCTCCGAAAGTCTGAAAAATGATGGAAAAATGACTAAGTCCAAAAAAAATTTTTTTTAACTTTTTTCAATTTTACCCCCATGGGATATATATTCTACCCACACACATTTGGAACTCTCCTGGGGTACCCTCACACATATTATTCCCTCATTTAATGGATATTTTCACCAAAAAGTGAAGTTTTCAAAAAGTCAAAATTGGCTATAAACGACTTAATATCAAGGACTCAGCGGGCGAATCGCTCTGGAACTGAAATCGGTATGCTCACTGACATTTTTCCCTCTTCGAAAGTCTGAAAAATGATGGAAAAATGACTTAGTCCAAAAAACATTTTTTCAACTTTTTTCAATTTTACCCCCATGGGATATATATTCTACCCACACACATTTGGAACTCTCCTGGGGTACCCTCGCATATATTATTCCCTCATTTAATGGATATTTTCACCAAAAAGTGAAGTTTTCAAAAAGTCAGAAAATTGGCTGAAAACGACTTAATATCAAGGACACATCGTGCGAATCGCTCTGGAACTGAAATCGGAATGCTCACTGACATTTTCCCCTCTCCAAAAGTCTGAAAAACGATGGAAAAATAACTAAGTCCAAAAAAAATTTTTTTAAACTTTTTTTAATTTTACCCCCATGGGATATATATTCTACCCACACACATTTGGAACTCTCCTGGGGTACCCTCACACATATTATTACCTCATTTAATGGATATTTTCACCAAAAAGTGAAGTTTTTAAAAAGTCAAAATTGGCTATAAATGACTTAATATCAAGGACTCATCGGGCGAATCGCTATGGAACTGAAATCGGAATGCTCACTGACATTTTCCCCTCTCCAAAAGTCTGAAAAATGATGGAAAAATGACTAAGTCCAAATAAAATTTTTTTGAACTTTTTTCAATTTTACCCCCATGGGATATATATTCTAACCACACACATTTGGAACTCTCCTGGCGTACCCTCGCACATATTATTCCCTCATTTAATGGATATTTTCACCAAAAAGTGAAGTTTTCAAAAAGTCAGAAAATTGGCTGAAAACGACTTAATATCAAGGACTCATTGGGCGAATCACTCTGGAAATGAAATCGAAATTCTCACTGACATTTTCCCCTCTCCGAAAGTCTGAAAAATGATGGAAAAATGACTAAGTCCAAAAAACATTTTTTTTTTACTTTTTTTAATTTTACCCCTGTGGGATATACATTCTACCAAAACACATTTGGATCTTTCCAGGGGTACCCTCACACATATTATTCCCTCATTTAATGGATATTTTCACCAAAAAGTGAAATTTTGAAAAAGTCAGAAAATTGGCTGAAAACGACTTAATATCAAGGACTCATCGGGAGAATCACTCTGGAACTGAAATCGGAATACTCACTGACATTTTCTCCTCTCCGAAAGTCTGAAAAATGATGGAAAAATGACTAAGTCCAAAAAACATTTTTTTCAGCTTTTTTCAATTTTACCCCCATGGGATATATATTCTACCAACACACATTTGGATCTTTCATGGGGTACCCTCACACATATTATTCCCTCATTTAATGTATATTTTCACCAAAAAGTGAAGTTTTCAAAAAGTCAAAATTGGCTATAAACGACTTAATATCAAGGACTCATCGGGTGAATCGCTCTAGAACTGAAATCGGAATGATCACTGATATTTTTCCCTCTTCGAAAGTCTGAAAAATGATGGAAAAATGACTAAGTCCAAAAAAATTTTTTTTACACTTTTTTCAATTTTACCCCCATGGGATATATATTCTACCCACACACATTTGGAACTCTCCTGGGGTACCCTCGCATATATTATTCCCTCATTTAATGGATATTTTCACCAAAAAGTGAAGTTTTCAAAAAGTCAGAAAATTGGCTGAAAACGACTTAATATCAAGGACTCATTGTGCGAATCACTCTGGAACTGAAATCGGAATGCTCACTGACATTTTCTCCTCTCCAAAAGTCTGAAAAATGCTGGAAAAATGACTAAGTCCAAAAAAAATTTTTTTTAACTTTTTTCAATTTTACCCCCATGGGATATATATTCTACCCACACACATTTGGAACTCTCCTGGGGTACCCTCACACATATTATTCCCTCATTTAATGGATATTTTCACCAAAAAGTGAAGTTTTCAAAAAGTCAGAAAATTGTCTGAAAACGACTTAATATCAAGGACTCATCGGGCGAATCACTCTGGAACTGAAATCGGAATACTCACTGACATTTTCCCCTCTCCGAAAGTCTGAAAAATGATGGAAAAATGACTAAGTCCAAAAATTTTTTTTCAGCTTTTTTCAATTTTACCCCCGTGGGATATATATTCTACCCACACACATTTGGAACTCTCCTGGGGTACCCTCGTATATATTATTCCCTCATTTAATGGATATTTTCACCAAAAAGTGAAGTTTTCAAAAAGTCAGAAAATTGGCTGAAAACGACTTAATATCAAGGACTCATCGGGCGAATCACTCTGGAACTGAAATCGGAATACTAAATGACATTTTCCCCTCTCCGAAAGTCTGAAAAATGATGGAATAAATTTTTTTTTAACTTTTTTCAATTTTACCCCTGTGGGATATACATTCTACCCACACACATTTGGATCTCTCCTGGGGTACCCTCACACATATTATTCCCTCATTTAATGGATATTTTCACCAAAAAGTGAAGTTTTCAAAAAGTCAGAAAATTGGCTGAAAACGACTTTATATCAAGTACTCATCGGGCGAATCGCTCTGGAACTGAAATCGGAATGCTCACTGACATTTTCCCCTCTCCGAAAGTCTGAAAAATGATGGAAAAATGACTAAGTCCAAAAAATATTTTTTTCAACTTTTTTCAATTTTACCCCCATGGGATATATATTCTACCCACACACATTTGGAACTCTCCTGGGGTACCCTCACACATATTATTCCCTCACTTAATGGTTATTTTCACCAAAAAGTGAAGTTTTCAAAAAGTCAAAATTGGCTATAAACGACTTAATATCAAGGACTCATCGGGCGAATCGCTCTGGAACTGAAATCGGAATGCTCACTGACATTTTTCCCTCTTCGAAAGTCTGAAAAATGATGGAAAAATGACTAAGTCCAAAAAACATTTTTTTCAACTTTTTTCAATTTTACCCCCGTGGGATATATATTCTACCCACACACATTTGGAACTCTCCTGGGGTACCCTCGCATATATTATTCCCTCATTTAATGGATATTTTCACCAAAAAGTGAAGTTTTCAAAAAGTCAGAAAATTGGCTGAAAACTACTTATTATCAAGGATTCATCATGCGAATCACTCTGGAACTGAAATCGGAATGCTCACTGACATTTTCCACTCTCCAAAAGTCTGAAAAATGATGGAAAAATGACTAAGTCCAAAAAAAATTTTTTTTGAACTTTTTTCAATTTTACCCCCATGGGATATACATTCTACCAACACACATTTGGATCTTTCCTGGGGTACCCTCACACATATTATTCCCTCATTTAATGGATATTTTCACCAAAAAGTGAAGTTTTCAAAAAGTCAGAAAATTGGCTGAAAACGACTTAATATCAAGGACTCATCGGGAGAATCACTCTGGAACTGAAATCGGAATACTCACTGACATTTTCCCCTCTCCGAAAGTCTGAAAAATGATGGAAAAATGACTAAGTCCAAAAAACATTTTTTTCAGCTTTTTTCAATTTTACCCCCGTGGGATGTATATATTCTACCCACACACATTTGGAACTCTCCTGGGGTACCCTCGCACATATTATTCCCTCATTTAATGGATATTTTCACCAAAAAGTTAAGTTTTCAAAAAGTCAGAAAATTGGCTGAAAACGACTTAATATCAAGGACTCATCGTGCGATATACTCTGGAACTGAAATCGGAATGCTCACTGACATTTTCCCCTCTCCAAAAGACTGAAAAATGATGGAAAAATGACTAAGTCCAAAAAAAATTTTTTTTGAACTTTTTTCAATTTTACCCCCATGGGATATACATTCTACCAACACACATTTGGATCTTTCCTGGGGTACCCTCACACATATTATTCCCTCATTTAATGGATATTTTCACCAAAAAGTGAAGTTTTCAAAAAGTCAGAAAATTGGCTGAAAACGACTTAATATCAAGGACTCATCGGGAGAATCACTCTGGAACTGAAATCGGAATACTCACTGACATTTTCCCCTCTCCGAAAGTCTGAAAAATGATGGAAAAATGACTAAGTCCAAAAAACATTTTTTTCAGCTTTTTTCAATTTTACCCCCGTGGGATGTATATATTCTACCCACACACATTTGGAACTCTCCTGGTGTACCCTCGCACATATTATTCCCTCATTTAATGGATATTTTCACCAAAAAGTTAAGTTTTCAAAAAGTCAGAAAATTGGCTGAAAACGACTTAATATCAAGGACTCATCGTGCGATATACTCTGGAACTGAAATCGGAATGCTCACTGACATTTTCCCCTCTCCAAAAGACTGAAAAATGATGGAAAAATGACTAAGTCCAAAAAAATTTTTTTTAAACTTTTTTCAATTTTACCCCCATGGGATATATATTCTACCCACACACATTTGGAACTCTCCTGGGGTACCCTCACACATATTATTCCCTCATTTAATGGATATTTTCACCAAAAAGTGAAGTTTTCAAAAAGTCAGAAAATTGGCTGAAAACTACTTATTATCAAGGAGTCATCATGCGAATCACTCTGGAACTGAAATCGGAATGCTCACTGACATTTTCCACTCTCCAAAAGTCTGAAAAATGATGGAAAAATGACTAAGTCCAAAAAACATTTTTTTCAGCTTTTTTCAATTTTACCCCCGTGGGATATATATTCTACCCACACACATTTGGAACTCTCCTGGGGTACCCTCACACATATTATTCCCTCATTTAATGCATATTTTCACCAAAAAGTGAAGTTTTCAAAAAGTCAAAATTGGCTATAAACGACTTAATATCAAGGACTCATCGGGCGAATCGCTCTGGAACTGAAATCGGAATGCTCACTCACATTTTTCCCTCTCCAAAAGTCTGAAAAATGATGGAAAAATGACTAAGTACAAAAAAAATTTTTAAAACTTTTTTCAATTTTACCCCCGTGGGATATATATTCTACCCACACACATTTTGAACTCTCCTGGGGTACCCTCACACATATTATTCCCTCATTTAATGGATATTTTCACCAAAAAGTGAAGTTTTTAAAAAGTCAAAATTGGCTATAAACGACTTAATATCAAGGACTCATCGGGCGAATCGCTCTGGAACTGAAATCGGAATGCTCACTGACATTTTTCCCTCTTCGAAAGTCTGAAAAATGATGGAAAAATGACTAAGTCCAAAAAACATTTTTTTCAACCTTTTTCAATTTTACCCCCATGGGATATATATTCTACCCACACACATTTGGAACTCTCCTGGGGTACCCTCGTATATATTATTCCCTCATTTAATGGATATTTTCACCAAAAAGTGAAGTTTTCAAAAAGTCAGAAAATTGGCTGAAAACGACTTAATATCAAGGACTCATCGGGCGAATCACTCTGGAACTGAAATCGGAATACTAAATGACATTTTCCCCTCTCCGAAAGTCTGAAAAATGATGGAATAAATTTTTTTTTAACTTTTTTCAATTTTACCCCTGTGGGATATACATTCTACCCACACACATTTGGATCTCTCCTGGGGTACCCTCACACATATTATTCCCTCATTTAATGGATATTTTCACCAAAAAGTGAAGTTTTCAAAAAGTCAGAAAATTGGCTGAAAACGACTTTATATCAAGTACTCATCGGGCGAATCGCTCTGGAACTGAAATCGGAATGCTCACTGACATTTTCCCCTCTCCGAAAGTCTGAAAAATGATGGAAAAATGACTAAGTCCAAAAAATATTTTTTTCAACTTTTTTCAATTTTACCCCCATGGGATATATATTCTACCCACACACATTTGGAACTCTCCTGGGGTACCCTCACACATATTATTCCCTCACTTAATGGTTATTTTCACCAAAAAGTGAAGTTTTCAAAAAGTCAAAATTGGCTATAAACGACTTAATATCAAGGACTCATCGGGCGAATCGCTCTGGAACTGAAATCGGAATGCTCACTGACATTTTTCACTCTCCAAAAGTCTGAAAAATGATGGAAAAATGACTAAGTCCAAAAAAATTTTTTTTTGAACTTTTTTCAATTTTACCCCCATGGGATATACATTCTACCAACACACATTTGGATCTTTCCTGGGGTACCCTCACACATATTATTCCCTCATTTAATGGATATTTTCACCAAAAAGTGAAGTTTTCAAAAAGTCAGAAAATTGGCTGAAAACGACTTAATATCAAGGACTCATCGGGAGAATCACTCTGGAACTGAAATCGGAATACTCACTGACATTTTCCCCTCTCCGAAAGTCTGAAAAATGATGGAAAAATGACTAAGTCCAAAAAACATTTTTTTCAGCTTTTTTCAATTTTACCCCCGTGGGATGTATATATTCTACCCACACACATTTGGAACTCTCCTGGGGTACCCTCGCACATATTATTCCCTCATTTAATGGATATTTTCACCAAAAAGTTAAGTTTTCAAAAAGTCAGAAAATTGGCTGAAAACGACTTAATATCAAGGACTCATCGTGCGATATACTCTGGAACTGAAATCGGAATGCTCACTGACATTTTCCCCTCTCCAAAAGACTGAAAAATGATGGAAAAATGACTAAGTCCAAAAAAATTTTTTTTAAACTTTTTTCAATTTTACCCCCATGGGATATATATTCTACCCACACACATTTGGAACTCTCCTGGGGTACCCTCACACATATTATTCCCTCATTTAATGGATATTTTCACCAAAAAGTGAAGTTTTGAAAAAGTCAAAATTGGCTATAAACGACTTAATATCAAGGACTCATCGGGCAAATCGCTCTGGAACTGAAATCGGAATGCTCACTGACATTTTTCCCTCTTCGAAAGTCTGAAAAATGATGGAAAAATGACTAAGTCCAAAAAACATTTTTTTCAACTTTTTTCAATTTTACCCCCGTGGGATATATATTCTACCCACACACATTTGGAACTCTCCTGGGGTACCCTCACACATATTATTCCCTCATTTAATGCATATTTTCACCAAAAAGTGAAGTTTTCAAAAAGTCAAAATTGGCTATAAACGACTTAATATCAAGGACTCATCGGGCGAATCGCTCTGGAACTGAAATCGGAATGCTCACTCACATTTTTCCCTCTCCAAAAGTCTGAAAAATGATGGAAAAATGACTAAGTACAAAAAAAATTTTTTAAACTTTTTTCAATTTTACCCCCGTGGGATATATATTCTACCCACACACATTTTGAACTCTCCTGGGGTACCCTTGCATATATTATCCCCTCATTTAATGGATATTTTCACCAAAAAGTGAAGTTTTTAAAAAGTCAAAATTGGCTATAAATGACTTAATATCAAGGACTCATCGGGCGAATCGCTCTGGAACTGAAATCGGAATGCTCACTGACATTTTCCCCTCTCCGAAAGTCTGAAAAATGATGGAAAAATGACTAAGTCCAAAAAACATTTTTTTCAACCTTTTTCAATTTTACCCCCATGGGATATATATTCTACCCACACACATTTGGAACTCTCCTGGGGTACCCTCACACATATTATTCCCTCATTTAATGGATATTTTCACCAAAAAGTGAAGTTTTCAAAAAGTTAGAAAATTGGCTGAAAACGACTTAATATCAAGGACTCATCGGGCGAATCACTCTGGAACTGAAATCGGAATGCTCACTGACATTTTCCCCTCTCCGAAAGTCTGAAAAATGATGGAAAAATGACTAAGTCCAAAAAAATTTTTTTTAAACTTTTTTCAATTTTACCCCCATGGGATATATATTCTACCCACACACATTTGGAACTCTCCTGGGGTACCCTCACACATATTATTCCCTCATTTAATGAATATTTTCACCAAAAAGGGAAGTTTTCAAAACGTCAGAAAATTGGCTGAAAACGACTTAATATCAAGGACTCATCGGGCGAATCGCTCTGGAACTGAAATCGGAATGCTCACTGACATTTTCCCCTCTCTGAAAGTCTGAAAAATGCTGGAAAAATGACTAAGTCCCAAAAAAATTTTTTTTAACTTATTTTAATTTTACCCCTGTGGGATATACATTCTTCCCACACACATTTGGATCTCTCCTGGGGTACCCTCACACATATTATGCCCTCATTTAATGGATATTTTCACCAAAAAGTGAAGTTTTCAAAAAGTCAGAAAATTGGCTGAAAACGACTTAATATCAAGGACTCATCGGGCGAATCACTCTGGAACTGAAATCGGAATACTCACTGACATTTTCCCCTCTCCGAAAGTCTGAAAAATGATGGAAAAATGACTAAGTCCAAAAAATTTTTTTTTTAACTTTTCTCAATTTTACCCCTGTGGGATATACATTCTACCCACACACATTTGGATCTCTCCTGGGGTACCCTCACACATATTATTCCCTCATTTAATGGATATTTCCACCAAAAAGTGAAGTTTTCAAAAAGTCAGAAAATTGGCTGAAAACGACTTAATATCAAGGACTCATCGGGCGAATCACTCTGGAACTGAAATCGGAATACTAAATGACATTTTCCCCTCTCCGAAAGTCTGAAAAATGATGGAATAAATTTTTTTTTAACTTTTTTCAATTTTACCCCTGTGGGATATACATTCTACCCACACACATTTGGATCTCTCCTGGGGTACCCTCACACATATTATTCCCTCATTTAATGGATATTTTCACCAAAAAGTGAAGTTTTCAAAAAGTCAGAAAATTGGCTGAAAACGACTTAATATCAAGGACTCATCGGGAGAATCACTCTGGAACTGAAATCGGAATACTCACTGACATTTTCCCCTCTCCGAAAGTCTGAAAAATGATGGAAAAATGACTAAGTCCAAAAAACATTTTTTTCATCTTTTTTCAATTTTACCCCCGTGGGATGTATATATTCTACCCACACACATTTGGAACTCTCCTGGGGTACCTTCGCACATATTGTTCCCTCATTTAATGGATATTTTCACCAAAAAGTGAAGTTTTCAAAAAGTCAGAAAATTGGCTGAAAACGACTTAATATCAAGGACTCATCGTGCGATATACTCTGGAACTGAAATCGGAATGCTCACTGACATTTTCCCCTCTCCAAAAGACTGAAAAATGATGGAAAAATGACTAAGTCCAAAAAAAATTTTTTTAAACTTTTTTCAATTTTACCCCCATGGGATATATATTCTACCCACACACATTTGGAACTCTCCTGGGGTACCCTCACACATATTATTCCCTCATTTAATGGATATTTTCACCAAAAAGTGAAGTTTTCAAAAAGTCAAAATTGGCTATAAACGACTTAATATCAAGGACTCATCGGGCGAATCACTCTGGAACTGAAATCGGAATGCTCACTGACATTTTTCCCTCTTCGAAAGTCTGAAAAATGATGGAAAAATGACTAAGTCCAAAAAACATTTTTTTCAACTTTTTTCAATTTTACCCCCGTGGGATATATATTCTACCCACACACATTTGGAACTCTCCTGGGGTACCCTCGCATATATTATTCCCTCATTTAATGGATATTTTCACCAAAAAGTGAAGTTTTCAAAAAGTCAGAAAATTGGCTGAAAACTACTTATTATCAAGGATTCATCATGCGAATCACTCTGGAACTGAAATCGGAATGCTCACTGACATTTTCCACTCTCCAAAAGTCTGAAAAATGATGGAAAAATGACTAAGTCCAAAAAAAATTTTTTTTGAACTTTTTTCAATTTTACCCCCATGGGATATACATTCTACCAACACACATTTGGATCTTTCCTGGGGTACCCTCACACATATTATTCCCTCATTTAATGGATATTTTCACCAAAAAGTGAAGTTTCAAAAAGTCAGAAAATTGGCTGAAAACGACTTAATATCAAGGACTCATCGGGAGAATCACTCTGGAACTGAAATCGGAATACTCACTGACATTTTCCCCTCTCCGAAAGTCTGAAAAATGATGGAAAAATGACTAAGTCCAAAAAAATTTTTTTTAAACTTTTTTCAATTTTACCCCCATGGGATATATAATCTCCCCACACACATTTGGAACTCTCCTGGGGTACCCTCACACATATTATTCCCTCATTTAATGCATATTTTCACCAAAAAGTGAAGTTTTCAAAAAGTCAAAATTGGCTATAAACGACTTAATATCAAGGACTCATCGGGCGATTCGCTCTGGAACTGAAATCGGAATGCTCACTGACATTTTTCCCTCTTCGAAAGTCTGAAAAATTATGGAAAAATTACTAAGTCCAAAAAACATTTTTTTCAACTTTTTTCAATTTTACCCCCGTGGGATATATATTCTACCCACACACATTTGGAACTCTCCTGGGGTACCCTCGCATATATTATTCCCTCATTTAATGGATATTTTCACCAAAAAGTGAAGTTTTCAAAAAGTCAGAAAATTCGCTGAAAACGACTTATTATCAAGGATTCATCATGCGAATCACTCTGGAACTGAAATCGGAATGCTCACTGACATTTTCCCCTCTCCAAAAGTCTGAAAAATGATGGAAAAATGACTAAGTACAAAAAAAATTTTTTAAACTTTTTTCAATTTTACCCCCGTGGGATATATATTCTACCCACACACATTTTGAACTCTCCTGGGGTACCCTCGCATATATTATCCCCTCATTTAATGGATATTTTCACCAAAAAGTGAAGTTTTTAAAAAGTCAAAATTGGCTATAAATGACTTAATATCAAGGACTCATCGGGCGAATCGCTCTGGAACTGAAATCGGAATGCTCACTGACATTTTCCCCTCTCCGAAAGTCTGAAAAATGATGGAAAAATGACTAAGTCCAAAAAACATTTTTTTCAACCTTTTTCAATTTTACCCCCGTGGGATATATATTCTACCCACACACATTTGGAACTCTCCTGGGGTACCCTCGCATATATTATTCCCTCATTTAATGGATATTTTCAACAAAAAGTGAAGTTTTCAAAAAGTCAGAAAATTGGCTGAAAACGACTTAATATCAAGGACTCATCGTGCGAATCACTCTGGAACTGAAATCGGAATGCTCACTGACATTTTCCCCTCTCCAAAAGTCTGAAAAATGATGGAAAAATGACTAAGTCCAAAAAAAAATTTTTTTTACTTTTTTCAATTTTACCCCCATGGGATATATATTCTACCCACACACATTTGGAACTCTCCTGGGGTACCCTCGCATATATTATTCCCTCATTTAATGGATATTTTCACCAAAAAGTGAAGTTTTCAAAAAGTCAGAAAATTGGCTGAAAACGACTTAATATCAAGGACTTATCGTGCGAATCACTCTGGAACTGAAATCGGAATGCTCACTGACATTTTCCCCTCTCCAAAAGTCTGAAAAATGATGGAAAAATGACTAAGTCCAAAAAAAATTTTTTTAAACTTTTTTCAATTTTACCCCCATGGGATATATATTCCACCCACACACATTTGGAACTCTCCTGGGGTACCCTCACACATATTATTCCCTCATTTAATGGATATTTTCACCAAAAAGTGAAGTTTTCAAAAAGTCAAAATTGGCTATAAACGACTTAATATCAAGGAATCATCGGGCGAATCGCTCTGGAACTGAAATCGGAATGCTCACTGACATTTTTCCCTCTTCGAAAGTCTGAAAAATGATGGAAAAATGACTAAGTCCAAAAAACATTTTTTTCAACTTTTTTCAATTTTACCCCCGTGGGATATATATTCTACCCACACACATTTGGAACTCTCCTGGGGTACCCTCGCATATATTATTCCCTCATTTAATGGATATTTTCACCAAAAAGTGAAGTTTTCAAAAAGTCAGAAAATTGGCTGAAAACTACTTATTATCAAGGATTCATCATGCGAATCACTCTGGAACTGAAATCGGAATGCTCACTGACATTTTCCACTCTCCAAAAGTCTGAAAAATGATGGAAAAATGACTAAGTCCAAAAAAAATTTTTTTTGAACTTTTTTCAATTTTACCCCCATGGGATATACATTCTTCCCACACACATTTGGATCTCTCCTGGGGTACCCTCACACATATTATGCCCTCATTTAATGGATATTTTCACCAAAAAGTGAAGTTTTCAAAAAGTCAGAAAATTGGCTGAAAACGACTTAATATCAAGGACTCATCGGGCGAATCACTCTGGAACTGAAATCGGAATACTCACTGACATTTTCCCCTCTCCGAAAGTCTGAAAAATGATGGAAAAATGACTATGTCCAAAAAATTTTTTTTTTAACTTTTCTCAATTTTACCACTGTGGGATATACATTCTACCCACACACATTTGGATCTCTCCTGGGGTACCCTCACACATATTATTCCCTCATTTAATGGATATTTCCACCAAAAAGTGAAGTTTTCAAAAAGTCAGAAAATTGGCTGAAAACGACTTAATATCAAGGACTCATCGGGCGAATCACTCTGGAACTGAAATCGGAATGCTAAATGACATTTTCCCCTCTCCGAAAGTCTGAAAAATGATGGAATAAATTTTTTTTTAACTTTTTTCAATTTTACCCCTGTGGGATATACATTCTACCCACACACATTTGGATCTCTCCTGGGGTACCCTCACACATATTATGCCCTCATTTAATGGATATTTTCACCAAAAAGTGAAGTTTTCAAAAAGTCAGAAAATTGGCTGAAAACGACTTAATATCAAGGACTCATCGGGCGAATCACTCTGTAACTGAAATCGGAATACTCACTGACATTTTTCCCTCTCCGAAAGTCTGAAAAATAATGGAAAAATGACTAAGTCCAAAAAATTTTTTTTTAAACTTTTTTCAATTTTTCCCCCATGGGATATATATTCTACCCACACACATTTGGAACTCTCCTGGGGTACCCTCACACATATTATTCCTTCATTTAATGGATATTTTCACCAAAAAGTGAACTTTTCAAAAAGTCAGAAAATTGGCTGAAAACGACTTTATATCAAGGACTCATCGGGCGAATCGCTCTGGAACTGAAATCGGAATGCTCACTGACATTTTCCCCTCTCCGAAAGTCTGAAAAATGATGGAAAAATGACTAAGTCCAAAAAATATTTTTTTCAACTTTTTTCAATTTTACCCCCATGGGATATATATTCTACCCACATACATTTGGAACTCTCCTGGGGTACTCTCACACATATTATTCCCTCATTTAATGGTTATTTTCACCAAAAAGTGAAGTTTTCAAAAAGTCAGAAAATTGGCTGAAAACGACTTTATATCAAGGACTCATCGGGCGAATCGCTCTGGAACTGAAATCTGAATGCTCACTGACATTTTCCCCTCTCCGAAAGTCTGAAAAATGATGGAAAAATGACTAAGTCCAAAAAAATTTTTTTTAAACTTTTTTCAATTTTACCCCCATGGGATATATATTCTACCCACACACATTTGGAACTCTCCTGGGGTACCCTCACACATATTATTCCCTCATTTAATGGATATTTTCACCAAAAAGTGAAGTTTTCAAAAAGTCAGAAAATTGGCTGAAAACGACTTAATATCAAGGACTCATCGGGCGAATCACTCTGGAACTGAAATCGGAATACTCACTGACATTTTCCCCTCTCCGAAAGTCTGAAAAATGATGGAAAAATGACTAAGTCCAAAAAAATTTTTTTTAAACTTTTTTCAATTTTACCCCTGTGGGATATACATTCTACCCACACACATTTGGATCTCTCCCGGGGTACCCTCACACATATTATTCCCTCATTTAATGGATATTTTCACCAAAAAGTGAAGTTTTCAAAAAGTCAGAAAATTGGCTGAAAACGACTTAATATCAAGGACTCATCAGGCGAATCACTCTGGAACTGAAATCGGAATACTCACTGACATTTTCCCCTCTCCGAAAGTCTGAAAAATGATGGAAAAATGACTAAGTCCAAAAAAATTTTTTTTTAACTTTTTTCAATTTTACCCCTGTGGGATATACATTCTACCCACACACATTTGGATCTCTCCTGGGGTACCCTCACATATATTATTCCCTCATTTAATGGATATTTTCACCAAAAAGTGAAGTTTTCAAAAAGTCAGAAAATTGGCTGAAAACGACTTAATATCAAGGACTCATCGGGCGAATCACTCTGGAACTGAAATCGGAGTACTCACTAACATTTTCCCCTCTCCGAAAGTCTGAAAAATGATGGAAAAATGACTAAGACCAAAAAACATTTTTTTCAACTTTTTTCAATTTTACCCCCATGGGATATATATTCTACCCACACACATTTGGAACTCTCCTGGGGTACCCTCACACATATTATTCCCTCATTTAATGGTTATTTTCACCAAAAAATGAAGTTTTCAAAAAGTCAGAAAATTGGCTGAAAACTACTTAATATCATGGACTCATCGGGCGAATCGCTCTGGAACTGAAATCGGAATGCTCACTGACATTTTTCCCTCTCCAAAAGTCTGAAGAATGCTGGAAAAATGACAAAGTCCAAAAAAATTTTTTTTAAACTTTTTTCAATTTTACCCCTGTGGGATATACATTCTACCCACACACATTTGAATCTCTCCCGGGGTACCCTCACACATATTATTCCCTCATTTAATGGATATTTTCACCAAAAAGTGAAGTTTTCAAAAAGTCAGAAAATTGGCTGAAAACGACTTAATATCAAGGACTCATCAGGCGAATCACTCTGGAACTGAAATCGGAATACTCACTGACATTTTCCCCTCTCCGAAAGTCTGAAAAATGATGGAAAAATGACTAAGTCCAAAAAAATTTTTTTTTAACTTTTTTCAATTTTACCCCTGTGGGATATACATTCTGCCCACACACATTTGGATCTCTCCTGGGGTACCCTCACACATATTATTCCCTCATTTAATGGATATTTTCACCAAAAAGTGAAGTTTTCAAAAAGTCAGAAAATTGGCTGAAAACGACTTAATATCAAGGACTCATCGGGCGAATCACTCTGGAACTGAAATCGGAGTACTCACTAACATTTTCCCCTCTCCGAAAGTCTGAAAAATGATGGAAAAATGACTAAGACCAAAAAACATTTTTTTTAACTTTTTTCAATTTTACCCCCATGGGATATATATTCTACCCACACACATTTGGAACTCTCCTGGGGTACCCTCACACATATTATTCCCTCATTTAATGGTTATTTTCACCAAAAAATGAAGTTTTCAAAAAGTCAGAAAATTGGCTGAAAACGACTTAATATCAAGGACTCATCGGGCGAATCGCTCTGGAACTGAAATCGGAATACTCACTGACATTTTCCCCTCTCCGAAAGTCTGAAAAATGATGGAAAAATGACTAAGTTCAAAAAAATTTTTTTTTATCTTTTTTCAATTTTTTCCCCTGTGGGATATACATTTTACCCACACACATTTGGATCTCTCCTGGGGTACCCTCACACATATTATTCCCTCATTTAATGGATATTTTCACCAAAAAGTGAAGTTTTCAAAAAGTCAGAAAATTGGCTGAAAACGACTTAATATCAAGGACTCATCGGGCGAATCACTCTGGAACTGAAATCGGAATACTCACTGACATTTTCCCCTCTCCGAAAGTCTAAAAAATGATGGAAAAATGACTAAGACCAAAAAACATTTTTTTCAACTTTTTTCAATTTTAACCCCATGGGATATATATTCTACCCACACACATTTGGAACTCTCCTGGGGTACCCTCACACATATTATTCCCTCATTTAATGGATATTTTCACCAAAAAATGAAGTTTTCAAAAAATCAGAAAATTGGCTGAAAACGACTTAATATCAAGGACTCATCGGGCGAATCGCTCTGGAACTGAAATCGGAATGCTCACTGACATTTTTCCCTCTCCGAAAGTCTGAAAAATAATGGAAAAATGACTAAGTCCAAAAAAATTTTTTTTAAACTTTTTTCAATTTTTCCCCCATGGAATATATATTCTACCCACACACATTTGGAACTCTCCTGGGGTACCCTCACACATATTATTCCCTCATTTAATGGATATTTTCACCAAAAAGTGAAGTTTTCAAAAAGTCAGAAAATTGGCTGAAAACGACTTTATATCAAGGACTCATCGGGCGAATCGCTCTGGAACTGAAATCGGAATGCTCACTGACATTTTCCCCTCTCCGAAAGTCTGAAAAATGATGGAAAAATGACTAAGTCCAAAAAACATTTTTTTCAACTTTTTTCAATTTTACCCCCATGGGATATATTTTCTACCCACACACATTTGGAACTCTCCTGGGGTACCCTCACACATATTATTCCCTCATTTAATGGTTATTTTCACCAAAAAGTGAATTTTTCAAAAAGTCAGAAAATTGGCTGAAAACGACTTAATATCAAGGACTCATCGGGCGAATCACTCTGGAACTGAAATCGGAATACTCACTGACATTTTCCCCTCTCCGAAAGTCTGAAAAATGATGGAAAAATGACTAAGTCCAAAAAATTTTTTTTTTAACTTTTTTCAATTTTACCCCTGTGGGATATACATTCTACCCACACACATTTGGATCTCTCCTGGGGTACCCTCTCACATATTATTCCCTCATTTAATGGA
This sequence comes from Phyllobates terribilis, assembly GCF_046119375.1. Lineage (NCBI taxonomy): Eukaryota > Metazoa > Chordata > Amphibia > Anura > Dendrobatidae > Phyllobates > Phyllobates terribilis. The sequence continues at coordinate 4,325,247 of NW_027362873.1, read as the reverse complement.
TATTTTCACCAAAAAGTGAAGTTTTCAAAAAGTCAGAAAATTGGCTGAAAACGACTTAATATCAAGGACTCATCGTGCGAATCACTCTGGAACTGAAATCGGAATGCTCACTGACATTTTCCCCTCTCCGAAAGTCTGAAAAATGATGGAAAAATGACTAAGTCCAAAAAAATTTTTTTTAAACTTTTTTCAATTTTACCCCCTTGGGATATAAATTCTACCCACACACATTTGGAACTCTCCTGGGGTACCCTCACACATATTATTCCCTCATTTAATGGATATTTTCACCAAAAAGTGAAGTTTTCAAAAAGTCAGAAAATTGGCTGAAAACGACTTAATATCAAGGACTGATCGGGCGAATCGCTCTGGAACTGAAATCGGAATGCTCACTGACATTTTCCCCTCTCCGAAAGTCTGAAAAATGATGGAAAAATGACTAAGTCCAAAAAACATTTTTTTCAACTTTTTTCAATTTTACCCCCGTGGGATATATATTCTACCCACACACATTTGGAACTCTCCTGGGGTACCCTCGCACATATTATTCCCTCATTTAATGGATATTTTCACCAAAAAGTGAAGTTTTCAAAAAGTCAGAAAATTGGCTGAAAACGACTTAATATCAAGGACTCATCGCGCGAATCACTCTGGAACTGAAATCGGAATGCTCACTGAAATTTTCCCCTCTCCAAAAGTCTGAAAAATGATGGAAAAATGACTAAGTCCAAAAAAATTTTTTTTAAAACTTTTTTCAATTTTACCCCCATGGGATATATATTCTACCCACACACATTTGGAACTCTCCTGGGGTACCCTCGCATATATTATGCCCTAATTTAATGGATATTTTCACCAAAAAGTGAAGTTTTCAAAAAGTCAAAATTGGCTATAAACGACCTAATATCAAGGACTCATCGGGCGAATCGCTCTGGAACTGAAATCGGAATGCTCACTGACATTTTTCCCTCTCCGAAAGTCTGAAAAATGATGGAAAAATGACTAAGTCCAAAAAAAATTTTTTTAAAACTTTTTTCAATTTTACCCCCGTGGGATATACATTCTACCCACACACATTATGAACTCTCCTGGGGTACCCTCACACATATTATTCCCTCATTTATTGTATATTTTCACCAAAAAGTGAAGTTTTCAAAAAGTCAGAAAATTGGCTGAAAGCGACTTAACATCAAGGACTCATCGGGAGAATCACTCTGGAACTGAAATCGGAATACTCACTGACATTTTCCCCTCTCCGAAAGTCTGAAAAATGATGGAAAAATGACTAAGTCCAAAAAACATTTTTTTCAACTTTTTTCAATTTTACCCGCGTGGATTATATATTCTACCCACACACATTTGGATCTCTCCTGGGGTACCCTCACACATATTATTCCCTCATTTAATGGATATTTTCACCAAAAAGTGAAGTTTCAAAAAGTCAGAAAATTGGCTGAAAACGACTTAATATCAAGGACTGATCGGGCGAATGACTCTGGAACTGAAATCGGAATGCTCACTGACATTTTTCCCTCTCCGAAAGTCTGAAAAATGATGGAAAAATGACTAAGTCCAAAAAACATTTTTTTCAACTTTTTTCAATTTTACCCCCGTGGATTATATATTCTACCCACACACATTTGGATCTCTCCTGGGGTACCCTCACACATATTATTCCCTCATTTAATGGATATTTTCACCAAAAAGTGAAGTTTCAAAAAGTCAGAAAATTGGCTGAAAACGACTTAATATCAAGGACTCATCGGGTGAATCACTCTGGAACTGAAATCGGAATGCTCACTGACATTTTCCCCTCTCCGAAAGTCTGAAAAATGATGGAAAAATGACTAAGTCCAAAAAACATTTTTTTCAACTTTTTTCAATTTTACCCCCGTGGGATATATATTCTACCCACACACTTTTGGAACTCTCCTGGGGTACCCTCGCACATATTATTCCCTCATTTAATGGATATTTTCACCAAAAAGTGAAGTTTTCAAAAAGTCAGAAAATTGGCTGAAAACGACTTAATATCAAGGACTCATCGCGCGAATCACTCTGGAACTGAAATCGGAATGCTCACTGAAATTTTCCCCTCTCCAAAAGTCTGAAAAATGATGGAAAAATGACTAAGTCCAAAAAAAATTTTTTTAAAACTTTTTTCAATTTTACCCCCATGGGATATATATTCTACCCACACACATTTGGAACTCTCCTGGGGTACCCTCGCATATATTATGCCCTAATTTAATGGATATTTTCACCAAAAAGTGAAGTTTTCAAAAAGTCAGAAAATTGGCTGAAAACGACTTAATATCAAGGACTCATCGTGCGATATACTCTGGAACTGAAATCGGAATGCTCACTGACATTTTCCCCTCTCCAAAAGTCTGAAAAATGATGGAAAAATGACTAAGTCCAAAAAAAATTTTTTTAAACTTTTTTCAATTTTACCCCCATGGGATATATATTCTACCCACACACATTTGGAACTCTCCTGGGGTACCCTCACACATATTATTCCCTCATTTAATGGATATTTTCACCAAAAAGTGAAGTTTTCAAAAAGTCAAAATTGGCTATAAACGACTTAATATCAAGGACTCATCGGGCGAATCGCTCTGGAACTGAAATCGGAATGCTCACTGACATTTTTCCCTCTTCGAAAGTCTGAAAAATGATGGAAAAATGACTAAGTCCAAAAAACATTTTTTTCAACTTTTTTCAATTTTACCCCCGTGGGATATATATTCTACCCACACACATTTGGAACTCTCCTGGGGTACCCTCGCACATATTATTCCCTCATTTAATGGATATTTTCACCAAAAAGTGAAGTTTTCAAAAAGTCAGAAAATTGGCTGAAAACGACTTAATATCAAGGACTCATCGTGCGAAATACTCTGGAACTGAAATCGGAATGCTCACTGACATTTTCCCCTCTCCAAAAGTCTGAAAAATGATGGAAAAATGACTAAGTCCAAAAAAATTTTTTTTAAACTTTTTTCAATTTTACCCCCATGGGATATATAATCTCCCCACACACATTTGGAACTCTCCTGGGGTACCCTCACACATATTATTCCCTCATTTAATGCATATTTTCACCAAAAAAGTGAAGTTTTCAAAAAGTCAAAATTGGCTATAAACGACTTAATATCAAGGACTCATCGGGCGAATCGCTCTGGAACTGAAATCGGAATGCTCACTGACATTTTTCCCTCTTCGAAAGTCTGAAAAATTATGGAAAAATTACTAAGTCCAAAAAACATTTTTTTCAACTTTTTTCAATTTTACCCCCGTGGGATATATATTCTACCCACACACATTTGGAACTCTCCTGGGGTACCCTCGCATATATTATTCCCTCATTTAATGGATATTTTCACCAAAAAGTGAAGTTTTCAAAAAGTCAGAAAATTCGCTGAAAACGACTTATTATCAAGGATTCATCATGCGAATCACTCTGGAACTGAAATCGGAATGCTCACTGACATTTTCCCCTCTCCAAAAGTCTGAAAAATGATGGAAAAATGACTAAGTACAAAAAAATTTTTTCAAACTTTTTTCAATTTTACCCCCGTGGGATATATATTCTACCCACACACATTTTGAACTCTCCTGGGGTACCCTCGCATATATTATCCCCTCATTTAATGGATATTTTCACCAAAAAGTGAAGTTTTTAAAAAGTCAAAATTGGCTATAAATGACTTAATATCAAGGACTCATCGGGCGAATCGCTCTGGAACTGAAATCGGAATGCTCACTGACATTTTCCCCTCTCCGAAAGTCTGAAAAATGATGGAAAAATGACTAAGTCCAAAAAACATTTATTTCAACCTTTTTCAATTTTACCCCCGTGGGATATATATTCTACCCACACACATTTGGAACTCTCCTGGGGTACCCTCGCATATATTATTCCCTCATTTAATGGATATTTTCACCAAAAAGTGAAGTTTTCAAAAAGTCAGAAAATTGGCTGAAAACGACTTAATATCAAGGACTTATCGTGCGAATCACTCTGGAACTGAAATCGGAATGCTCACTGACATTTTCCCCTCTCCAAAAGTCTGAAAAATGATGGAAAAATGACTAAGTCCAAAAAAAATTATTTTAAACTTTTTTCAATTTTACCCCCATGGGATATATATTCTACCCACACACATTTGGAACTCTCCTGGGGTACCCTCACACATATTATTCCCTCATTTAATGGATATTTTCACCAAAAAGTGAAGTTTTCAAAAAGTTAGAAAATTGGCTGAAAACGACTTAATATCAAGGACTCATCGGGCGAATCACTCTGGAACTGAAATCGGAATGCTCACTGACATTTTCCCCTCTCCGAAAGTCTGAAAAATGATGGAAAAATGACTAAGTCCAAAAAAATTTTTTTTAAACTTTTTTCAATTTTACCCCCATGGGATATATATTCTACCCACACACATTTGGAACTCTCCTGGGGTACCCTCACACATATTATTCCCTCATTTAATGAATATTTTCACCAAAAAGGGAAGTTTTCAAAACGTCAGAAAATTGGCTGAAAACGACTTAATATCAAGGACTCATCGGGCGAATCGCTCTGGAACTGAAATCGGAATGCTCACTGACATTTTCCCCTCTCTGAAAGTCTGAAAAATGCTGGAAAAATGACTAAGTCCAAAAAAATTTTTTTTTAACTTATTTTAATTTTACCCCTGTGGGATATACATTCTTCCCACACACATTTGGATCTCTCCTGGGGTACCCTCACACATATTATGCCCTCATTTAATGGATATTTTCACCAAAAAGTGAAGTTTTCAAAAAGTCAGAAAATTGGCTGAAAACGACTTAATATCAAGGACTCATCGGGCGAATCACTCTGGAACTGAAATCGGAATACTCACTGACATTTTCCCCTCTCCGAAAGTCTGAAAAATGATGGAAAAATGACTATGTCCAAAAAATTTTTTTTTTAACTTTTCTCAATTTTACCCCTGTGGGATATACATTCTACCCACACACATTTGGATCTCTCCTGGGGTACCCTCACACATATTATTCCCTCATTTAATGGATATTTCCACCAAAAAGTGAAGTTTTCAAAAAGTCAGAAAATTGGCTGAAAACGACTTAATATCAAGGACTCATCGGGCGAATCACTCTGGAACTGAAATCGGAATGCTAAATGACATTTTCCCCTCTCCGAAAGTCTGAAAAATGATGGAATAAATTTTTTTTTAACTTTTTTCAATTTTACCCCTGTGGGATATACATTCTACCCACACACATTTGGATCTCTCCTGGGGTACCCTCACACATATTATGCCCTCATTTAATGGATATTTTCACCAAAAAGTGAAGTTTTCAAAAAGTCAGAAAATTGGCTGAAAACGACTTAATATCAAGGACTCATCGGGCGAATCACTCTGTAACTGAAATCGGAATACTCACTGACATTTTTCCCTCTCCGAAAGTCTGAAAAATAATGGAAAAATGACTAAGTCCAAAAAATTTTTTTTTAAACTTTTTTCAATTTTTCCCCCATGGGATATATATTCTACCCACACACATTTGGAACTCTCCTGGGGTACCCTCACACATATTATTCCCTCATTTAATGGATATTTTCACCAAAAAGTGAACTTTTCAAAAAGTCAGAAAATTGGCTGAAAACGACTTTATATCAAGGACTCATCGGGCGAATCGCTCTGGAACTGAAATCGGAATGCTCACTGACATTTTCCCCTCTCCGAAAGTCTGAAAAATGATGGAAAAATGACTAAGTCCAAAAAATATTTTTTTCAACTTTTTTCAATTTTACCCCCATGGGATATATATTCTACCCACATACATTTGGAACTCTCCTGGGGTACCCTCACACATATTATTCCCTCATTTAATGGTTATTTTCACCAAAAAGTGAAGTTTTCAAAAAGTCAGAAAATTGGCTGAAAACGACTTTATATCAAGGACTCATCGGGCGAATCGCTCTGGAACTGAAATCTCAATGCTCACTGACATTTTCCCCTCTCCGAAAGTCTGAAAAATGATGGAAAAATGACTAAGTCCAAAAAAATTTTTTTTAAACTTTTTTCAATTTTACCCCCATGGGATATATATTCTACCCACACACATTTGGAACTCTCCTGGGGTACCCTCACACATATTATTCCCTCATTTAATGGATATTTTCACCAAAAAGTGAAGTTTTCAAAAAGTCAGAAAATTGGCTGAAAACGACTTAATATCAAGGACTCATCGGGCGAATCACTCTGGAACTGAAATCGGAATACTCACTGACATTTTCCCCTCTCCGAAAGTCTGAAAAATGATGGAAAAATGACTAAGTCCAAAAAAATTTTTTTTAAACTTTTTTCAATTTTACCCCTGTGGGATATACATTCTACCCACACACATTTGGATCTCTCCCGGGGTACCCTCACACATATTATTCCCTCATTTAATGGATATTTTCACCAAAAAGTGAAGTTTTCAAAAAGTCAGAAAATTGGCTGAAAACGACTTAATATCAAGGACTCATCAGGCGAATCACTCTGGAACTGAAATCGGAATACTCACTGACATTTTCCCCTCTCCGAAAGTCTGAAAAATGATGGAAAAATGACTAAGTCCAAAAAAATTTTTTTTTAACTTTTTTCAATTTTACCCCTGTGGGATATACATTCTGCCCACACACATTTGGATCTCTCCTGGGGTACCCTCACACATATTATTCCCTCATTTAATGGATATTTTCACCAAAAAGTGAAGTTTTCAAAAAGTCAGAAAATTGGCTGAAAACGACTTAATATCAAGGACTCATCGGGCGAATCACTCTGGAACTGAAATCGGAGTACTCACTAACATTTTCCCCTCTCCGAAAGTCTGAAAAATTATGGAAAAATGACTAAGACCAAAAAACATTTTTTTTAACTTTTTTCAATTTTACCCCCATGGGATATATATTCTACCCACACACATTTGGAACTCTCCTGGGGTACCCTCACACATATTATTCCCTCATTTAATGGTTATTTTCACCAAAAAATGAAGTTTTCAAAAAGTCAGAAAATTGGCTGAAAACGACTTAATATCAAGGACTCATCGGGCGAATCGCTCTGGAACTGAAATCGGAATACTCACTGACATTTTCCCCTCTCCGAAAGTCTGAAAAATGATGGAAAAATGACTAAGTTCAAAAAAATTTTTTTTTATCTTTTTTCAATTTTTTCCCCTGTGGGATATACATTTTACCCACACACATTTGGATCTCTCCTGGGGTACCCTCACACATATTATTCCCTCATTTAATGGATATTTTCACCAAAAAGTGAAGTTTTCAAAAAGTCAGAAAATTGGCTGAAAACGACTTAATATCAAGGACTCATCGGGCGAATCACTCTGGAACTGAAATCGGAATACTCACTGACATTTTCCCCTCTCCGAAAGTCTAAAAAATGATGGAAAAATGACTAAGACCAAAAAACATTTTTTTCAACTTTTTTCAATTTTAACCCCATGGGATATATATTCTACCCACACACATTTGGAACTCTCCTGGGGTACCCTCACACATATTATTCCCTCATTTAATGGATATTTTCACCAAAAAATGAAGTTTTCAAAAAATCAGAAAATTGGCTGAAAACGACTTAATATCAAGGACTCATCGGGCGAATCGCTCTGGAACTGAAATCGGAATGCTCACTGACATTTTTCCCTCTCCGAAAGTCTGAAAAATAATGGAAAAATGACTAAGTCCAAAAAAATTTTTTTTAAACTTTTTTCAATTTTTCCCCCATGGAATATATATTCTACCCACACACATTTGGAACTCTCCTGGGGTACCCTCACACATATTATTCCCTCATTTAATGGATATTTTCACCAAAAAGTGAAGTTTTCAAAAAGTCAGAAAATTGGCTGAAAACGACTTTATATCAAGGACTCATCGGGCGAATCGCTCTGGAACTGAAATCGGAATGCTCACTGACATTTTCCCCTCTCCGAAAGTCTGAAAAATGATGGAAAAATGACTAAGTCCAAAAAACATTTTTTTCAACTTTTTTCAATTTTACCCCCATGGGATATATTTTCTACCCACACACATTTGGAACTCTCCTGGGGTACCCTCACACATATTATTCCCTCATTTAATGGTTATTTTCACCAAAAAGTGAATTTTTCAAAAAGTCAGAAAATTGGCTGAAAACGACTTAATATCAAGGACTGATCGGGCGAATCGCTCTGGAACTGAAATCGGAATGCTCACTGACATTTTCCCCTCTCCGAAAGTCTGAAAAATGATGGAAAAATGACTAAGTCCAAAAAACATTTTTTTCAACTTTTTTCAATTTTACCCCCGTGGGATATATATTCTACCCACACACATTTGGAACTCTCCTGGGGTACCCTCGCACATATTATTCCCTCATTTAATGGATATTTTCACCAAAAAGTGAAGTTTTCAAAAAGTCAGAAAATTGGCTGAAAACGACTTAATATCAAGGACTCATCGCGCGAATCACTCTGGAACTGAAATCGGAATGCTCACTGAAATTTTCCCCTCTCCAAAAGTCTGAAAAATGATGGAAAAATGACTAAGTCCAAAAAAATTTTTTTTAAAACTTTTTTCAATTTTACCCCCATGGGATATATATTCTACCCACACACATTTGGAACTCTCCTGGGGTACCCTCGCATATATTATGCCCTAATTTAATGGATATTTTCACCAAAAAGTGAAGTTTTCAAAAAGTCAAAATTGGCTATAAACGACCTAATATCAAGGAATCATCGGGCGAATCGCTCTGGAACTGAAATCGGAATGCTCACTGACATTTTTCCCTCTCCGAAAGTCTGAAAAATGATGGAAAAATGACTAAGTCCAAAAAAAATTTTTTTAAAACTTTTTTCAATTTTACCCCCGTGGGATATACATTCTACCCACACACATTATGAACTCTCCTGGGGTACCCTCACACATATTATTCCCTCATTTATTGTATATTTTCACCAAAAAGTGAAGTTTTCAAAAAGTCAGAAAATTGGCTGAAAGCGACTTAACATCAAGGACTCATCGGGAGAATCACTCTGGAACTGAAATCGGAATACTCACTGACATTTTCCCCTCTCCGAAAGTCTGAAAAATGATGGAAAAATGACTAAGTCCAAAAAACATTTTTTTCAACTTTTTTCAATTTTACCCCCGTGGATTATATATTCTACCCACACACATTTGGATCTCTCCTGGGGTACCCTCACACATATTATTCCCTCATTTAATGGATATTTTCACCAAAAAGTGAAGTTTCAAAAAGTCAGAAAATTGGCTGAAAACGACTTAATATCAAGGACTGATCGGGCGAATGACTCTGGAACTGAAATCGGAATGCTCACTGACATTTTTCCCTCTCCGAAAGTCTGAAAAATGATGGAAAAATGACTAAGTCCAAAAAACATTTTTTTCAACTTTTTTCAATTTTACCCCCGTGGATTATATATTCTACCCACACACATTTGGATCTCTCCTGGGGTACCCTCACACATATTATTCCCTCATTTAATGGATATTTTCACCAAAAAGTGAAGTTTCAAAAAGTCAGAAAATTGGCTGAAAACGACTTAATATCAAGGACTCATCGGGTGAATCGCTCTGGAACTGAAATCGGAATGCTCACTGACATTTTCCCCTCTCCGAAAGTCTGAAAAATGATGGAAAAATGACTAAGTCCAAAAAACATTTTTTTCAACTTTTTTCAATTTTACCCCCGTGGGATATATATTCTACCCACACACATTTGGAACTCTCCTGGGGTACCCTCGCACATATTATTCCCTCATTTAATGGATATTTTCACCAAAAAGTGAAGTTTTCAAAAAGTCAGAAAATTGGCTGAAAACGACTTAATATCAAGGACTCATCGCGCGAATCACTCTGGAACTGAAATCGGAATGCTCACTGAAATTTTCCCCTCTCCAAAAGTCTGAAAAATGATGGAAAAATGACTAAGTCCAAAAAAAATTTTTTTAAAACTTTTTTCAATTTTACCCCCATGGGATATATATTCTACCCACACACATTTGGAACTCTCCTGGGGTACCCTCGCATATATTATGCCCTAATTTAATGGATATTTTCACCAAAAAGTGAAGTTTTCAAAAAGTCAAAATTGGCTATAAACGACCTAATATCAAGGACTCATCGGGCGAATCGCTCTGGAACTGAAATCGGAATGCTCACTGACATTTTTCCCTCTCCGAAAGTCTGAAAAATGATGGAAAAATGACTAAGTCCAAAAAAAATTTTTTTAAAACTTTTTTCAATTTTACCCCCGTGGGATATACATTCTACCCACACACATTATGAACTCTCCTGGGGTACCCTCACACATATTATTCCCTCATTTATTGTATATTTTCACCAAAAAGTGAAGTTTTCAAAAAGTCAGAAAATTGGCTGAAAGCGACTTAACATCAAGGACTCATCGGGAGAATCACTCTGGAACTGAAATCGGAATACTCACTGACATTTTCCCCTCTCCGAAAGTCTGAAAAATGATGGAAAAATGACTAAGTCCAAAAAACATTTTTTTCAACTTTTTTCAATTTTACCCCCGTGGATTATATATTCTACCCACACACATTTGGATCTCTCCTGGGGTACCCTCACACATATTATTCCCTCATTTAATGGATATTTTCACCAAAAAGTGAAGTTTCAAAAAGTCAGAAAATTGGCTGAAAACGACTTAATATCAAGGACTGATCGGGCGAATGACTCTGGAACTGAAATCGGAATGCTCACTGACATTTTTCCCTCTCCGAAAGTCTGAAAAATGATGGAAAAATGACTAAGTCCAAAAAACATTTTTTTCAACTTTTTTCAATTTTACCCCCGTGGATTATATATTCTACCCACACACATTTGGATCTCTCCTGGGGTACCCTCACACATATTATTCCCTCATTTAATGGATATTTTCACCAAAAAGTGAAGTTTCAAAAAGTCAGAAAATTGGCTGAAAACGACTTAATATCAAGGACTCATCGGGTGAATCGCTCTGGAACTGAAATCGGAATGCTCACTGACATTTTCCCCTCTCCGAAAGTCTGAAAAATGATGGAAAAATGACTAAGTCCAAAAAATTTTTTTTTTTACTTTTTTCAATTTTACCCCTGTGGGATATACATTCTACCCACACACATTTGGATCTCTCCTTGGGTAACCTCACACATATTATTTCCTCATTTAATGGATATTTTCACCAAAAAGTGAAGTTTTCAAAAAATCAGAAAATTGGCTGAAAACGACTTAATATCAAGGACTCATCGGGCGAAACACTCTGGAACTGAAATCGGAATATTCACTGACATTTTAACATCTCCGAAAGTCTGAAAAATGATGGAAAAATGACTAAGTCCAAAAAACATTTTTTTCAACTTTTTTCAATTTTACCCCCGTGGGATATATATTCTACCCACACATATTTGGAACTCTCCTGGGGTACCCTCGCACATATTATTCCCTCATTTAATGGATATTTTCACCAAAAAGTGAAGTTTTCAAAAAGTCAGAAAATTGGCTGAAAACGACTTAATATCAAGGACTCATCGGGCGAATCACTCTGGAACTGAAATCGGAATGCTCACTGACATTTTCCACTCTCCAAAAGTCTGAAAAATGATGGAAAAATGACTAAGTCCAAAAAAAATTTTTTTCAATTTTACCCCCGTGGGATATATATTCTACCCACACACATTTGGAACTCTCCTGGGGTACCCTCGCATATATTATGCCCTAATTTAATGGATATTTTCACCAAAAAGTGAAGTTTTCAAAAAGTCAAAATTGGCTATAAACGACCTAATATCAAGGACTCATCGGGCGAATCGCTCTGGAACTGAAATCGGAATGCTCACTGACATTTTTCCCTCTCCGAAAGTCTGAAAAATGATGGAAAAATGACTAAGTCCAAAAAAAATTTTTTTTTTACTTTTTTCAATTTTACCCCTGTGGGATATACATTCTACCCACACACATTATGAACTCTCCTGGGGTACCCTCACGCATATTATTCCCTCATTTAATGTATATTTTCACCAAAAAGTGAAGTTTTCAAAAAGTCAGAAAATTGGCTGAAAGCGACTTAACATCAAGGACTCATCGGGAGAATCACTCTGGAACTGAAATCGGAATACTCACTGACATTTTCCCCTCTCCGAAAGTCTGAAAAATGATGGAAAAATGACTAAGTCCAAAAAACATTTTTTTCAACTTTTTTCAATTTTACCCCCGTGGGATATATATTCTACCCACACATATTTGGAACTCTCCTGGGGTACCCTCGCACATATTATTCCCTCATTTAATGGATATTTTCACCAAAAAGTGAAGTTTTCAAAAAGTCAGAAAATTGGCTGAAAACGACTTAATATCAAGGACTCATCGCGCGAATCACTCTGGAACTGAAATCGGAATGCTCACTGACATTTTCCCCTCTCCAAAAGTCTGAAAAATGATGGAAAAATGACTAAGTCCAAAAAAAATTTTTTTTTTACTTTTTTCAATTTTACCCACATGGGATATATATTCTACCCACACACATTTGGAACTCTCCTGGGGTACCCTCACACATATTATTCCCTCATTTAATGGATATTTTCACCAAAAAGTGAAGTTTTCAAAAAGTCAGAAAATTGGCTGAAAACGACTTAATATCAAGGACTCATCGGGCGAATCACTCTGGAACTGAAATCGGAATACTCACTGACATTTTCCCCTCTCCAAAAGTCTGAAAAATGATGGAAAAATGACTAAGTCCAAAAAAAATTTTTTTAAAACTTTTTTCAATTTTACCCCCATGGGATATATATTCTACCCACACACATTTGGAACTCTCCTGGGGTACCCTCGCATACATTATGCCCTAATTTAATGGATATTTTCACCAAAAAGTGAAGTTTTCAAAAAGTCAGAAAATTGGCTGAAAACGACTTAATATCAAGGACTCATCGGGCGAATCACTCTGGAACTGAAATCGGAATACTCACTGACATTTTCCCCTCTTCGAAAGTCTGAAAAATGATGGAAAAATGAGTAAGTCCAAAAAAAATTTTTTTCAACTTTTTTTAATTTTACCCCCGTGGGATATATATTCTACCCACACACATTTGGAACTCTCCTGGGGTACCCTCGCACATATTATTCCCTCATTTAATGGATATTTTCACCAAAAAGTGAAGTTTTCAAAAAGTCAGAAAATTGGCTGAAAACGACTTAATATCAAGGACTCATCGCGCGAATCACTCCGGAACTGAAATCGGAATGCTCACTGACATTTTCCCCTCTCCGAAAGTCTGAAAAATGATGGAAAAATGACTAAGTCCAAAAAACATTTTTTTCAACTTTTTTCAATTTTACCCCCGTGGATTATATATTCTACCCACACACATTTGGATCTCTCCTGGGGTACCCTCACACATATTATTCCCTCATTTAATGGATATTTTCACCAAAAAGTGAAGTTTCAAAAAGTCAGAAAATTGGCTGAAAACGACTTAATATCAAGGACTCATCGGGTGAATCGCTCTGGAACTGAAATCGGAATGCTCACTGACATTTTCCCCTCTCCGAAAGTCTGAAAAATGATGGAAAAATGAATAAGTCCAAAAAATTTTTTTTTTTACTTTTTTCAATTTTACCCCTGTGGGATATACATTCTACCCACACACATTTGGATCTCTCCTTGGGTAACCTCACACATATTATTTCCTCATTTAATGGATATTTTCACCAAAAAGTGAAGTTTTCAAAAAATCAGAAAATTGGCTGAAAACGACTTAATATCAAGGACTCATCGGGCGAAACACTCTGGAACTGAAATCGGAATATTCACTGACATTTTACCCTCTCCGAAAGTCTGAAAAATGATGGAAAAATGACTAAGTCCAAAAAACATTTTTTTCAACTTTTTTCAATTTTACCCCCATGGGATATATATTCTACCCACACACATTTGGATCTCTCCTGGGGTACCCTCACACATATTATTTCCTCATTTAATGGATATTTTCACCAAAAAGTGAAGTTTTCAAAAAGTCAGAAAATTGGCTGAAAACGACTTAATATCAAGGACTCATCGGGCGAAACACTCTGGAACTGAAATCGGAATACTCACTGATATTTTCCCCTCTCCGAAAGTCTGAAAAATGATGGAAAAATGACTAAGTCCAAAAAACATTTTTTTCAATTTTACCCCCGTGGGATATATATTCTACCCACACACATTTGGAACTCTCCTGGGGTACCCTCGCATATATTATGCCCTAATTTAATGGATATTTTCACCAAAAAGTGAAGTTTTCAAAAAGTCAAAATTGGCTATAAACGACCTAATATCAAGGACTCATCGGGCGAATCGCTCTGGAACTGAAATCGGAATGCTCACTGACATTTTTCCCTCTCCGAAAGTCTGAAAAATGATGGAAAAATGACTAAGTCCAAAAAACATTTTTTTCAACTTTTTTCAATTTTACCCCCGTTGGATATATATTCTACCCACACACATTTGGAACTCTCCTGGGGTACACTCACACATATTATTCCCTCATTTAATGGATATTTTCACCAAAAAGTGAAGTTTTCAAAAAGTCAGAAAATTGGCTGAAAACGACTTAATATCAAGGACTCATCGGGCGAATCACTCTGGAACTGAAATCGGAATACTCACTGACATTTTCCCCTCTCCGAAAGTCTGAAAAATGCTGGAAAAATGACTAAGTCCAAAAAACATTTTTTTCAACTTTTTTCAATTTTACCCCTGTGGGATATACATTCTACCCACACACATTTGGATCTCTCCTGGGGTACCCTCACACATATTATTTCCTCATTTAATGGATATTTTCACCAAAAAGTGAAGTTTTCAAAAAGTCAGAAAATTGGCTGAAAACGACTTAATATCAAGGACTCATCGGGCGAATCACTCTGGAACTGAAATCGGAATACTCACTGACATTTTCCCCTCTCCGAAAGTCTGAAAAATGATGGAAAAATGACTAAGTCCAAAAAAATTTTTTTTTTTACTTTTTTCAATTTTACCCCTGTGGGATATACATTCTACCCACACACATTTGGATCTCTCCTGGGGTACCCTCACACATATTATTCCCTCATTTAATGGATATTTTCACCAAAAAGTGAAGTTTTCAAAAAGTCAGAAAATTGGCTGAAAACGACTTAATATCAAGGACTGATCGGGCGAATCGCTCTGGAACTGAAATCGGAATGCTCACTGACATTTTTCCCTCTCCGAAATTCTGAAAAATGATGGAAAAATGACTAAGTCCAAAAAACATTTTTTTCAACTTTTTTCAATTTTACCCCCGTGGATTATATATTCTACCCACACATATTTGGAAATCTCCTGGCGTACCCTCGCACATATTATTCCCTCATTTAATGGATATTTTCACCAAAAAGTGAAGTTTTCAAAAAGTCAGAAAATTAGTTCAAAACGACTTAATATCAAGGACTCATCGGGGCACATCGCTCTGGAACTGAAATCGGAATGCTCACTGACATTTTCCCCTCTCCAAAAGTCTGAAAAATGATGGAAAAATGACTAAGTCCAAAAACAATTTTTTTAAAACTTTTTTCAAATTTACCCCCATGGGATATATATTCTACCCACACACATTTGGAACTCTCCTGGGGTACCCTCGCATATATTATGCCCTAATTTAATGGATATTTTCACCAAAAAGTGAAGTTTTCAAAAAGTCAAAATTGGCTATAAACGACCTAATATCAAGGACTCATCGGGCGAATCGCTCTGGAACTGAAATCGGAATGCTCACTGACATTTTTCCCTCTCCGAAAGTCTGAAAAATGATGGAAAAATGACTAAGTCCAAAAAACATTTTTTTCAACTTTTTTCAATTTTACCCCCGTGGATTATATATTCTACCCACACACATTTGGATCTCTCCTGGGGTACCCTCACACATATTATTCCCTCATTTAATGGATATTTTCACCAAAAAGTGAAGTTTCAAAAAGTCAGAAAATTGGCTGAAAACGACTTAATATCAAGGACTCATCGGGCGAAACGCTCTGGAACTGAAATCGGAATGCTCACTGACATTTTCCCCTCTCCGAAAGTCTGAAAAATGATGGAAAAATGAATAAGTCCAAAAAATTTTTTTTTTTACTTTTTTCAATTTTACCCCCATGGGATATATATTCTACCCACACACATTTGGATCTTTCCTGGGGTACCCTCACACATATTATTTCCTCATTTAATGGATATTTTCACCAAAAAGTGAAGTTTTCAAAAAGTCAGAAAATTGGCTGAAAACGACTTAATATCAAGGACTCATCGGGCGAAACACTCTGGAACTGAAATCGGAATACTCACTGATATTTTCCCCTCTCCGAAAGTCTGAAAAATGATGGAAAAATGACTAAGTCCAAAAAACATTTTTTTCAATTTTACCCCCGTGGGATATATATTCTACCCACACACATTTGGAACTCTCCTGGGGTACCCTCGCATATATTATGCCCTAATTTAATGGATATTTTCACCAAAAAGTGAAGTTTTCAAAAAGTCAAAATTGGCTATAAACGACCTAATATCAAGGACTCATCGGGCGAATCGCTCTGGAACTGAAATCGGAATGCTCACTGACATTTTTCCCTCTCCGAAAGTCTGAAAAATGATGGAAAAATGACTAAGTCCAAAAAAAATTTTTTTAAAACTTTTTTCAATTTTACCCCCGTGGGATATACATTCTACCCACACACATTATGAACTCTCCTGGGGTACCCTCACGCATATTATTCCCTCATTTAATGTATATTTTCACCAAAAAGTGAAGTTTTCAAAAAATCAGAAAATTGGCTGAAAACGACTTAATATCAAGGACTCATCGGGCGAAACACTCTGGAACTGAAATCGGAATATTCACTGACATTTTACCCTCTCCGAAAGTCTGAAAAATGATGGAAAAATGACTAAGTCCAAAAAACATTTTTTTCAACTTTTTTCAATTTTACCCCCATGGGATATATATTCTACCCACACACATTTGGATCTCTCCTGGGGTACCCTCACACATATTATTTCCTCATTTAATGGATATTTTCACCAAAAAGTGAAGTTTTCAAAAAGTCAGAAAATTGGCTGAAAACGACTTAATATCAAGGACTCATCGGGCGAAACACTCTGGAACTGAAATCGGAATACTCACTGATATTTTCCCCTCTCCGAAAGTCGGAAAAATGATGGAAAAATGACTAAGTCCAAAAAACATTTTTTTCAATTTTACCCCCGTGGGATATATATTCTACCCACACACATTTGGAACTCTCCTGGGGTACCCTCGCATATATTATGCCCTAATTTAATGGATATTTTCACCAAAAAGTGAAGTTTTCAAAAAGTCAAAATTGGCTATAAACGACCTAATATCAAGGACTCATCGGGCGAATCGCTCTGGAACTGAAATCGGAATGCTCACTGACATTTTTCCCTCTCCGTAAGTCTGAAAAATGATGGAAAAATGACTAAGTCCAAAAAACATTTTTTTCAACTTTTTTCAATTTTACCCCCGTGGGATATATATTCTACCCACACACATTTGGAACTCTCCTGGGGTACACTCACACATATTATTCCCTCATTTAATGGATATTTTCACCAAAAAGTGAAGTTTTCAAAAAGTCAGAAAATTGGCTGAAAACGACTTAATATCAAGGACTGATCGGGCGAATCGCTCTGGAACTGAAATCGGAATGTTCACCGACATTTTTCCCTCTCCGAAAGTCTGAAAAATGATGGAAAAATGACTAAGTCCAAAAAAATTTTTTTCAACTTTTTTCAATTTTACCCCCGTGGATTATATATTCTACCCACACACATTTGGAAATCTCCTGGCGTACCCTCGCACATATTATTCCCTCATTTAATGGATATTTTCACCAAAAAGTGAAGTTTTCAAAAAGTCAGAAAATTGGCTGAAAACGACTTAATATCAAGGACTCATCGGGCGAATCACTCTGGAACTGAAATTGGAATACTCACTGACATTTTCCCCTCTCCGAAAGTCTGAAAAATGCTGGAAAAATGACTAAGTCCAAAAAACATTTTTTTCAACTTTTTTCAATTTTACCCCTGTGGGATATACATTCTACCCACACACATTTGGATCTCTCCTGGGGTACCCTCACACATATTATTTCCTCATTTAATGGATATTTTCACCAAAAAGTGAAGTTTTCAAAAAGTCAGAAAATTGGCTGAAAACGACTTAATATCAAGGACTCATCGGGCGAATCACTCTGGAACTGAAATCGGAATACTCACTGACATTTTCCCCTCTCCGAAAGTCTGAAAAATGATGGAAAAATGACTAAGTCCAAAAAAATTTTTTTTTTTACTTTTTTCAATTTTACCCCTGTGGGATATACATTCTACCCACACACATTTGGATCTCTCCTGGGGTACCCTCACACATATTATTCCCTCATTTAATGGATATTTTCACCAAAAAGTGAAGTTTTCAAAAAGTCAGAAAATTGGCTGAAAACGACTTAATATCAAGGACTGATCGGGCGAATCGCTCTGGAACTGAAATCGGAATGCTCACTGACATTTTTCACTCTCCGAAATTCTGAAAAATGATGGAAAAATGACTAAGTCCAAAAAACATTTTTTTCAACTTTTTTCAATTTTACCCCCGTGGATTATATATTCTACCCACACACATTTGGAAATCTCCTGGCGTACCCTCGCACATATTATTCCCTCATTTAATGGATATTTTCACCAAAAAGTGAAGTTTTCAAAAAGTCAGAAAATTAGTTCAAAACGACTTAATATCAAGGACTCATCGGGGCACATCGCTCTGGAACTGAAATCGGAATGCTCACTGACATTTTCCCCTCTCCGAAATTCTGAAAAATGATGGAAAAATGACTAAGTCCAAAAAAATTTTTTTTTAACTTTTTTCAATTTTGCCCCTGTGGGATATACATTCTACCCACACACATTTGGATCTCTCCTGGGGTACCCTCACACATATTATTCCCTCATTTAATGGATATTTTCACCAAAAAGTGAAGTTTTCAAAAAGTCAAAATTGGCTATAAACGACCTAATATCAAGGACTCATCGGGCGAATCGCTCTGGAACTGAAATCGGAATGCTCACTGACATTTTTCCCTCTCCGAAAGTCTGAAAAATGATGGAAAAATGACTAAGTCCAAAAAACATTTTTTTCAACTTTTTTCAATTTTACCCCCGTGGATTATATATTCTACCCACACACATTTGGATCTCTCCTGGGGTACCCTCACACATATTATTCCCTCATTTAATGGATATTTTCACCAAAAAGTGAAGTTTCAAAAAGTCAGAAAATTGGCTGAAAACGACTTAATATCAAGGACTCATCGGGCGAAACGCTCTGGAACTGAAATCGGAATGCTCACTGACATTTTCCCCTCTCCGAAAGTCTGAAAAATGATGGAAAAATGAATAAGTCCAAAAAATTTTTTTTTTTACTTTTTTCAATTTTACCCCCATGGGATATATATTCTACCCACACACATTTGGATCTCTCCTGGGGTACCCTCACACATATTATTTCCTCATTTAATGGATATTTTCACCAAAAAGTGAAGTTTTCAAAAAGTCAGAAAATTGGCTGAAAACGACTTAATATCAAGGACTCATCGGGCGAAACACTCTGGAACTGAAATCGGAATACTCACTGATATTTTCCCCTCTCCGAAAGTCTGAAAAATGATGGAAAAATGACTAAGTCCAAAAAAAATTTTTTTAAAACTTTTTTCAATTTTACCCCCGTGGGATATACATTCTACCCACACACATTATGAACTCTCCTGGGGTACCCTCACACATATTATTCCCTCATTTATTGTATATTTTCACCAAAAAGTGAAGTTTTCAAAAAGTCAGAAAATTGGCTGAAAGCGACTTAACATCAAGGACTCATCGGGAGAATCACTCTGGAACTGAAATCGGAATACTCACTGACATTTTCCCCTCTCCGAAAGTCTGAAAAATGATGGAAAAATGACTAAGTCCAAAAAACATTTTTTTCAACTTTTTTCAATTTTACCCCCGTGGGATATATATTCTACCCACACACATTATGAACTCTCCTGGGGTACCCTCACGCATATTATTCCCTCATTTAATGTATATTTTCACCAAAAAGTGAAGTTTTCAAAAAGTCAGAAAATTGGCTGAAAGCGACTTAACATCAAGGACTCATCGGGAGAATCACTCTGGAACTGAAATCGGAATACTCACTGACATTTTCCCCTCTCCGAAAGTCTGAAAAATGATGGAAAAATGACTAAGTCCAAAAAAATTTTTTTCAACTTTTTTCAATTTTACCCCCGTGGATTATATATTCTACCAACACACATTTGGAACTCTCCTGGCGTACCCTCGCACATATTATTCCCTCATTTAATGGATATTTTCACCAAAAAGTGAAGTTTTCAAAAAGTCAGAAAATTGGCTGAAAACGACTTAATATCAAGGACTCATCGGGCGAAACACTCTGGAACTGAAATCGGAATACTCACTGATATTTTCCCCTCTCCGAAAGTCGGAAAAATGATGGAAAAATGACTAAGTCCAAAAAACATTTTTTTCAATTTTACCCCCGTGGGATATATATTCTACCCACACACATTTGGAACTCTCCTAGGGTACCCTCGCATATATTATGCCCTAATTTAATGGATATTTTCACCAAAAAGTGAAGTTTTCAAAAAGTCAAAATTGGCTATAAACGACCTAATATCAAGGACTCATCGGGCGAATCGCTCTGGAACTGAAATCGGAATGCTCACTGACATTTTTCCCTCTCCGTAAGTCTGAAAAATGATGGAAAAATGACTAAGTCCAAAAAACATTTTTTTCAACTTTTTTCAATTTTACCCCCGTGGGATATATATTCTACCCACACACATTTGGAACTCTCCTGGGGTACACTCACACATATTATTCCCTCATTTAATGGATATTTTCACCAAAAAGTGAAGTTTTCAAAAAGTCAGAAAATTGGCTGAAAACGACTTAATATCAAGGACTGATCGGGCGAATCGCTCTGGAACTGAAATCGGAATGTTCACCGACATTTTTCCCTCTCCGAAAGTCTGAAAAATGATGGAAAAATGACTAAGTCCAAAAAAATTTTTTTCAACTTTTTTCAATTTTACCCCCGTGGATTATATATTCTACCCACACACATTTGGAAATCTCCTGGCGTACCCTCGCACATATTATTCCCTCATTTAATGGATATTTTCACCAAAAAGTGAAGTTTTCAAAAAGTCAGAAAATTGGCTGAAAACGACTTAATATCAAGGACTCATCGGGCGAATCACTCTGGAACTGAAATTGGAATACTCACTGACATTTTCCCCTCTCCGAAAGTCTGAAAAATGCTGGAAAAATGACTAAGTCCAAAAAACATTTTTTTCAACTTTTTTCAATTTTACCCCTGTGGGATATACATTCTACCCACACACATTTGGATCTCTCCTGGGGTACCCTCACACATATTATTTCCTCATTTAATGGATATTTTCACCAAAAAGTGAAGTTTTCAAAAAGTCAGAAAATTGGCTGAAAACGACTTAATATCAAGGACTCATCGGGCGAATCACTCTGGAACTGAAATCGGAATACTCACTGACATTTTCCCCTCTCCGAAAGTCTGAAAAATGATGGAAAAATGACTAAGTCCAAAAAAATTTTTTTTTTTACTTTTTTCAATTTTACCCCTGTGGGATATACATTCTACCCACACACATTTGGATCTCTCCTGGGGTACCCTCACACATATTATTCCCTCATTTAATGGATATTTTCACCAAAAAGTGAAGTTTTCAAAAAGTCAGAAAATTGGCTGAAAACGACTTAATATCAAGGACTGATCGGGCGAATCGCTCTGGAACTGAAATCGGAATGCTCACTGACATTTTTCCCTCTCCGAAATTCTGAAAAATGATGGAAAAATGACTAAGTCCAAAAAACATTTTTTTCAACTTTTTTCAATTTTACCCCCGTGGATTATATATTCTACCCACACACATTTGGAAATCTCCTGGCGTACCCTCGCACATATTATTCCCTCATTTAATGGATATTTTCACCAAAAAGTGAAGTTTTCAAAAAGTCAGAAAATTAGTTCAAAACGACTTAATATCAAGGACTCATCGGGGCACATCGCTCTGGAACTGAAATCGGAATGCTCACTGACATTTTCCCCTCTCCGAAATTCTGAAAAATGATGGAAAAATGACTAAGTCCAAAAAAATTTTTTTTTAACTTTTTTCAATTTTGCCCCTGTGGGATATACATTCTACCCACACACATTTGGATCTCTCCTGGGGTACCCTCACACATATTATTCCCTCATTTAATGGATATTTTCACCAAAAAGTGAAGTTTTCAAAAAGTCAAAATTGGCTATAAACGACCTAATATCAAGGACTCATCGGGCGAATCGCTCTGGAACTGAAATCGGAATGCTCACTGACATTTTTCCCTCTCCGAAAGTCTGAAAAATGATGGAAAAATGACTAAGTCCAAAAAACATTTTTTTCAACTTTTTTCAATTTTACCCCCGTGGATTATATATTCTACCCACACACATTTGGATCTCTCCTGGGGTACCCTCACACATATTATTCCCTCATTTAATGGATATTTTCACCAAAAAGTGAAGTTTCAAAAAGTCAGAAAATTGGCTGAAAACGACTTAATATCAAGGACTCATCGGGCGAAACGCTCTGGAACTGAAATCGGAATGCTCACTGACATTTTCCCCTCTCCGAAAGTCTGAAAAATGATGGAAAAATGAATAAGTCCAAAAAATTTTTTTTTTTACTTTTTTCAATTTTACCCCCATGGGATATATATTCTACCCACACACATTTGGATCTCTCCTGGGGTACCCTCACACATATTATTTCCTCATTTAATGGATATTTTCACCAAAAAGTGAAGTTTTCAAAAAGTCAGAAAATTGGCTGAAAACGACTTAATATCAAGGACTCATCGGGCGAAACACTCTGGAACTGAAATCGGAATACTCACTGATATTTTCCCCTCTCCGAAAGTCTGAAAAATGATGGAAAAATGACTAAGTCCAAAAAACATTTTTTTCAATTTTACCCCCGTGGGATATATAGTCTACCCACACACATTTGGAACTCTCCTGGGGTACCCTCGCATATATTATGCCCTAATTTAATGGATATTTTCACCAAAAAGTGAAGTTTTCAAAAAGTCAAAATTGGCTATAAACGACCTAATATTAAGGACTCATCGGGCGAATCGCTCTGGAACTGAAATCGGAATGCTCACTGACATTTTTCCCTCTCCGAAAGTCTGAAAAATGATGGAAAAATGACTAAGTCCAAAAAAAATTTTTTTAAAACTTTTTTCAATTTTACCCCCGTGGGAAATACATTCTACCCACACACATTATGAACTCTCCTGGGGTACCCTCACGCATATTATTCCCTCATTTAATGTATATTTTCACCAAAAAGTGAAGTTTTCAAAAAGTCAGAAAATTGGCTGAAAGCGACTTAACATCAAGGACTCATCGGGAGAATCACTCTGGAACTGAAATCGGAATACTCACTGACATTTTCCCCTCTCCGAAAGTCTGAAAAATGATGGAAAAATGACTAAGTCCAAAAAACATTTTTTTCAACTTTTTTCAATTTTACCCCCGTGGGATATATATTCTACCCACACACATTATGAACTCTCCTGGGGTACCCTCACGCATATTATTCCCTCATTTAATGTATATTTTCACCAAAAA
Source organism: Phyllobates terribilis (assembly GCF_046119375.1). Taxonomy (NCBI): domain Eukaryota; kingdom Metazoa; phylum Chordata; class Amphibia; order Anura; family Dendrobatidae; genus Phyllobates; species Phyllobates terribilis. Next base: position 4,301,361 of record NW_027362873.1, on the reverse strand, counting down.
GTGAAGTTTTCAAAAAGTCAGAAAATTGGCTGAAAGCGACTTAACATCAAGGACTCATCAGGAGAATCACTCTGGAACTGAAATCGGAATACTCACTGACATTTTCCCCTCTCCGAAAGTCTGAAAAATGATGGAAAAATGACTAAGTCCAAAAAACATTTTTTTCAACTTTTTTCAATTTTACCCCCGTGGGATATATATTCTACCCACACACATTATGAACTCTCCTGGGGTACCCTCACGCATATTATTCCCTCATTTAATGTATATTTTCACCAAAAAGTGAAGTTTTCAAAAAGTCAGAAAATTGGCTGAAAGCGACTTAACATCAAGGACTCATCGGGAGAATCACTCTGGAACTGAAATCGGAATACTCACTGACATTTTCCCCTCTCCGAAAGTCTGAAAAATGATGGAAAAATGACTAAGTCCAAAAAACATTTTTTTCAACTTTTTTCAATTTTACCCCCGTGGGATATATATTCTACCCACACACATTATGAACTCTCCTGGGGTACCCTCACGCATATTATTCCCTCATTTAATGTATATTTTCACCAAAAAGTGAAGTTTTCAAAAAGTCAGAAAATTGGCTGAAAGCGACTTAACATCAAGGACTCATCGGGAGAATCACTCTGGAACTGAAATCGGAATACTCACTGACATTTTCCCCTCTCCGAAAGTCTGAAAAATGATGGAAAAATGACTAAGTCCAAAAAAATTTTTTTCAACTTTTTTCAATTTTACCCCCGTGGATTATATATTCTACCAACACACATTTGGAACTCTCCTGGCGTACCCTCGCACATATTATTCCCTCATTTAATGGATATTTTCACCAAAAAGTGAAGTTTTCAAAAAGTCAGAAAATTGGCTGAAAGCGACTTAACATCAAGGTCTCATTGGGCGAATCACTCTGGAACTGAAATCGGAATACTCACTGTCATTTTCCCCTCTCCGAAAGTCTGAAAAATGATGGAAAAATGACTAAGTCCAAAAAAAATTTTTTTTTAACTTTTTTCAATTTTACCCCTGTGGGATATACATTCTACCCACACACATTTGGATCTCTCCTGGGGTACCCTCACACATATTATTCCCTCATTTAATGGATATTTTCACCAAAAAGTGAAGTTTTCAAAAAGTCAAAATTGCCTATAAACGACTTAATATCAAGGACTCATCGGGCGAATCGCTCTGGAACTGAAATCGGAATGCTCACTGACATTTTTCCCTCTCCAAAATCTGAAAAATGATGGAAAAATGACTAAGTCCAAAAAAAATTTTTTTCAACTTTTTTCAATTTTACCCCCATGGGATAAATATTCTACCCACACACATTTGGAACTCTCCTGGGGTACCCTCACGTATATTATGCCCTCATTTAATGGATATTTTCACCAAAAAGTGAAGTTTTCAAAAAGTCAAAATTGGCTATAAACGACCTAATATCAAGGACTCATCGGGCGAATCACTCTGGAACTGAAATCGGAATACTCACTGACATTTTCCCCTCTCCAAAAGTCTGAAAAATGATGGAAAAATGACTAAGTCCAAAAAACATTTTTTTTTTACTTTTTTCAATTTTGCCCCTGTGGGATATACATTCTACCCACACACATTTGGATCTCTCCTGGGGTACCCTCACACATATTATTTCCTCATTTAATGGATATTTTCACCAAAAAGTGAAGTTTTCAAAAAGTCAGAAAATTGGCTGAAAACGACTTAATATCAAGGACTCATCGGGCGAATCACTCTGGAACTGAAATCGGAATGCTCACTGACACTTTCCCCTCTCCGAAAGTCTGAAAAATGATGGAAAAATGACTAAGTCCAAAAAAATTTTTTTTTAACTTTTTTCAATTTTACCCCTGTGGGATATACATTCTACCCACACACATTTGGATCTCTCCTGGGGTACCCTCACACATATTATTCCCTCATTTAATGGATATTTTCACCAAAAAGTGAAGTTTTCAAAAAGTCAGAAAATTGGCTGAAAATGACTTAATATCAAGGACTAATCGGGCAAATCACTCTGGAACTGAAATCGGAATACGCACTGACATTTTTCCCTCTCCGAAAGTCTGAAAAATGATGGAAAAATGACTAAGTCCAAAAAAATTTTTTTAAACTTTTTTCAATTTTACCACCATGGGATATATATTCTACCCACACACATTTGGATCTCTCCTGGGGTACCCTCACACATATTATTCCCTCATTTAATGGATATTTTCACCAAAAAGTGAAGTTTTCAAAAAGTCAAAATTGCCTATAAACGACTTAATATCAAGGACTCATCGGGCGAATCGCTCTGGAACTGAAATCGGAATGCTCACTGACATTTTTCCCTCTCCAAAATCTGAAAAATGATGGAAAAATGACTAAGTCCAAAAAAAATTTTTTTACACTTTTTTCAATTTTACCCTCATGGGATATATATTCTACCCACACACATTTGGAACTCTCCTGGGGTACCCTCACACATATTATTCCCTCATTTAATGGATATTTTCACCAAAAAGTGAAGTTTTCAAAAAGTCCGAAAATTGGCTGAAAACGACTTAATATCAAGGACTCATCGGGCGAATCGCTCTGGAACTGAAATCGGAATGCTCACTGACATTTTCCCCTCTCCGAAAGTCTGAAAAATGATGGAAAAATGACTAAGTCCAAAAAACATTTTTTTCAACTTTTTTCAATTTTACCCCCATGGGATAAATATTCTACCCACACACATTTGGAACTCTCCTGGGGTACCCTCACGTATATTATGCCCTCATTTAATGGATATTTTCACCAAAAAGTGAAGTTTTCAAAAAGTCAAAATTGGCTATAAACGACCTAATATCAAGGACTCATCGGGCGAATCACTCTGGAACTGAAATCGGAATAATCACTGACATTTTCCCCTCTCCAAAAGTCTGAAAAATGATGGAAAAATGACTAAGTCCAAAAAACATTTTTTTTAAACTTTTTTCAATTTTGCCCCTGTGGGATATACATTCTACCCACACACATTTGGATCTCTCCTGGGGTACCCTCACACATATTATTTCCTCATTTAATGGATATTTTCACCAAAAAGTGAAGTTTTCAAAAAGTCAGAAAATTGGCTGAAAACGACTTAATATCAAGGACTCATCGGGCGAATCACTCTGGAACTGAAATCGGAATGCTCACTGACACTTTCCCCTCTCCGAAAGTCTGAAAAATGATGGAAAAATGACTAAGTCCAAAAAAATTTTTTTTTAACTTTTTTCAATTTTACCCCTGTGGGATATACATTCTACCCACACACATTTGGATCTCTCCTGGGGTACCCTCACACATATTATTCCCTCATTTAATGGATATTTTCACCAAAAAGTGAAGTTTTCAAAAAGTCAGAAAATTGGCTGAAAATGACTTAATATCAAGGACTAATCGGGCGAATCACTCTGGAACTGAAATCGGAATACTCACTGACATTTTTCCCTCTCCGAAAGTCTGAAAAATGATGGAAAAATGACTAAGTCCAAAAAAATTTTTTTTAAACTTTTTTCAATTTTGCCCCTGTGGGATATACATTCTACCCACACACATTTGGATCTCTCCTGGGGTACCCTCACACATATTATTTCCTCATTTAATGGATATTTTCACCAAAAAGTGAAGTTTTCAAAAAGTCAGAAAATTGGCTGAAAACGACTTAATATCAAGGACTCATCGGGCGAATCACTCTGGAACTGAAATCGGAATGCTCACTGACACTTTCCCCTCTCCGAAAGTCTGAAAAATGATGGAAAAATGACTAAGTCCAAAAAAATTTTTTTTTAACTTTTTTCAATTTTACCCCTGTGGGATATACATTCTACCCACACACATTTGGATCTCTCCTGGGGTACCCTCACACATATTATTCCCTCATTTAATGGATATTTTCACCAAAAAGTGAAGTTTTCAAAAAGTCAGAAAATTGGCTGAAAATGACTTAATATCAAGGACTAATCGGGCGAATCACTCTGGAACTGAAATCGGAATACTCACTGACATTTTTCCCTCTCCGAAAGTCTGAAAAATGATGGAAAAATGACTAAGTCCAAAAAAATTTTTTTAAACTTTTTTCAATTTTACCACCATGGGATATATATTCTACCCACACACATTTGGAACTCTCCTGGGGTACGCTCACACATATTATTCCCTCATTTAATGGATATTTTCACCAAAAAGTGAAGTTTTCAAAAAGTCAGAAAATTGGCTGAAAACGACTTAATATCAAGGACTCATCGCGCGAATCACTCTGGAACTGAAATCGGAATGCTCACTGACATTTTCCCCTCTCCAAAAGTCTGAAAAATGATGGAAAAATGACTAAGTCAAAAAAAAATTTTTTTAAAACTTTTTTCAATTTTACCCCCATGGGATATATATTCAACCCACACACATTTGGAACTCTCCTGGGGTACCCTCGCATATATTATGCCCTCATTTAATGGATATTTTCACCAAAAAGTGAAGTTTTCAAAATGTCAAAATTGGCTATAAACGACCTAATATCAAGGACTCATCGGGCGAATCGCTCTGGAACTGAAATCGGAATGCTCACTGACATTTTTCCCTCTCCGAAAGTGTGAAAAATGATGGAAAAATGACTAAGTCCAAAAAAAATTTTTTTTTAACTTTTTTCAATTTTACCCCTGTGGGATATACATTCTACCCACTCACATTTGGATCTCTCCTGGGGTACCCTCACACATATTATTCCCTCATTTAATGGATATTTTCACCAAAAAGTGAAGTTTTCAAAAAGTCAAAATTGCCTATAAACGACTTAATATCAAGGACTCATCGGGCGAATCGCTCTGGAACTGAAATCGGAATGCTCACTGACATTTTCCCTCTCCAAAATCTGAAAAATGATGGAAAAATGACTAAGTCCAAAAAAAATTTTTTTACACTTTTTTCAATTTTACCCTCATGGGATATATATTCTACCCACACACATTTGGAACTCTCCTGGGGTACCCTCACACATATTATTCCCTCATTTAATGGATATTTTCACCAAAAAGTGAAGTTTTCAAAAAGTCCGAAAATTGGCTGAAAACGACTTAATATCAAGGACTCATCGGGCGAATCGCTCTGGAACTGAAATCGGAATGCTCACTGACATTTTCCCCTCTCCGAAAGTCTGAAAAATGATGGAAAAATGACTAAGTCCAAAAAACATTTTTTTCAACTTTTTTCAATTTTACCCCCATGGGATAAATATTCTACCCACACACATTTGGAACTCTCCTGGGGTACCCTCACGTATATTATGCCCTCATTTAATGGATATTTTCACCAAAAAGTGAAGTTTTCAAAAAGTCAAAATTGGCTATAAACGACCTAATATCAAGGACTCATCGGGCGAATCACTCTGGAACTGAAATCGGAATACTCACTGACATTTTCCCCTCTCCAAAAGTCTGAAAAATGATGGAAAAATGACTAAGTCCAAAAAACATTTTTTTTAAACTTTTTTCAATTTTGCCCCTGTGGGATATACATTCTACCCACACACATTTGGATCTCTCCTGGGGTACCCTCACACATATTATTTCCTCATTTAATGGATATTTTCACCAAAAAGTGAAGTTTTCAAAAAGTCAGAAAATTGGCTGAAAACGACTTAATATCAAGGACTCATCGGGCGAATCACTCTGGAACTGAAATCGGAATGCTCACTGACACTTTCCCCTCTCCGAAAGTCTGAAAAATGATGGAAAAATGACTAAGTCCAAAAAAATTTTTTTTTAACTTTTTTCAATTTTACCCCTGTGGGATATACATTCTACCCACACACATTTGGATCTCTCCTGGGGTACCCTCACACATATTATTCCCTCATTTAATGGATATTTTCACCAAAAAGTGAAGTTTTCAAAAAGTCAGAAAATTGGCTGAAAATGACTTAATATCAAGGACTAATCGGGCGAATCACTCTGGAACTGAAATCGGAATACTCACTGACATTTTTCCCTCTCCGAAAGTCTGAAAAATGATGGAAAAATGACTAAGTCCAAAAAAATTTTTTTAAACTTTTTTCAATTTTACCACCATGGGATATATATTCTACCCACACACATTTGGAACTCTCCTGGGGTACGCTCACACATATTATTCCCTCATTTAATGGATATTTTCACCAAAAAGTGAAGTTTTCAAAAAGTCAGAAAATTGGCTGAAAACGACTTAATATCAAGGACTCATCGCGCGAATCACTCTGGAACTGAAATCGGAATGCTCACTGACATTTTCCCCTCTCCAAAAGTCTGAAAAATGATGGAAAAATGACTAAGTCAAAAAAAAATTTTTTTAAAACTTTTTTCAATTTTACCCCATGGGATATATATTCAACCCACACACATTTGGAACTCTCCTGGGGTACCCTCGCATATATTATGCCCTCATTTAATGGATATTTTCACCAAAAAGTGAAGTTTTCAAAATGTCAAAATTGGCTATAAACGACCTAATATCAAGGACTCATCGGGCGAATCGCTCTGGAACTGAAATCGGAATGCTCACTGACATTTTTCCCTCTCCGAAAGTGTGAAAAATGATGGAAAAATGACTAAGTCCAAAAAAAATTTTTTTTTAACTTTTTTCAATTTTACCCCTGTGGGATATACATTCTACCCACTCACATTTGGATCTCTCCTGGGGTACCCTCACACATATTATTCCCTCATTTAATGGATATTTTCACCAAAAAGTGAAGTTTTCAAAAAGTCAAAATTGCCTATAAACGACTTAATATCAAGGACTCATCGGGCGAATCGCTCTGGAACTGAAATCGGAATGCTCACTGACATTTTCCCTCTCCAAAATCTGAAAAATGATGGAAAAATGACTAAGTCCCAAAAAAATTTTTTTACACTTTTTTCAATTTTACCCTCATGGGATATATATTCTACCCACACACATTTGGAACTCTCCTGTGGTACCCTCACACATATTATTCCCTCATTTAATGGATATTTTCACCAAAAAGTGAAGTTTTCAAAAAGTCCGAAAATTGGCTGAAAACGACTTAATATCAAGGACTCATCGGGCGAATCGCTCTGGAACTGAAATCGGAATGCTCACTGACATTTTCCCCTCTCCGAAAGTCTGAAAAATGATGGAAAAATGACTAAGTCCAAAAAACATTTTTTTCAACTTTTTTCAATTTTACCCCCATGGGATAAATATTCTACCCACACACATTTGGAACTCTCCTGGGGTACCCTCACGTATATTATGCCCTCATTTAATGGATATTTTCACCAAAAAGTGAAGTTTTCAAAAAGTCAAAATTGGCTATAAACGACCTAATATCAAGGACTCATCGGGCGAATCACTCTGGAACTGAAATCGGAATACTCACTGACATTTTCCCCTCTCCAAAAGTCTGAAAAATGATGGAAAAATGACTAAGTCCAAAAAACATTTTTTTTAAACTTTTTTCAATTTTGCCCCTGTGGGATATACATTCTACCCACACACATTTGGATCTCTCCTGGGGTACCCTCACACATATTATTTCCTCATTTAATGGATATTTTCACCAAAAAGTGAAGTTTTCAAAAAGTCAGAAAATTGGCTGAAAACGACTTAATATCAAGGACTCATCGGGCGAATCACTCTGGAACTGAAATCGGAATGCTCACTGACACTTTCCCCTCTCCGAAAGTCTGAAAAATGACGGAAAAATGACTAAGTCCAAAAAAATTTTTTTTTAACTTTTTTCAATTTTACCCCTGTGGGATATACATTCTACCCACACACATTTGGATCTCTCCTGGGGTACCCTCACACATATTATTCCCTCATTTAATGGATATTTTCACCAAAAAGTGAAGTTTTCAAAAAGTCAGAAAATTGGCTGAAAATGACTTAATATCAAGGACTAATCGGGCGAATCACTCTGGAACTGAAATCGGAATACTCACTGACATTTTTCCCTCTCCGAAAGTCTGAAAAATGATGGAAAAATGACTAAGTCCAAAAAAATTTTTTTAAACTTTTTTCAATTTTACCACCATGGGATATATATTCTACCCACACACATTTGGAACTCTCCTGGGGTACGCTCACACATATTATTCCCTCATTTAATGGATATTTTCACCAAAAAGTGAAGTTTTCAAAAAGTCAGAAAATTGGCTGAAAACGACTTAATATCAAGGACTCATCGCGCGAATCACTCTGGAACTGAAATCGGAATGCTCACTGACATTTTCCCCTCTCCAAAAGTCTGAAAAATGATGGAAAAATGACTAAGTCAAAAAAAAATTTTTTTAAAACTTTTTTCAATTTTACCCCCATGGGATATATATTCAACCCACACACATTTGGAACTCTCCTGGGGTACCCTCGCATATATTATGCCCTCATTTAATGGATATTTTCACCAAAAAGTGAAGTTTTCAAAATGTCAAAATTGGCTATAAACGACCTAATATCAAGGACTCATCGGGCGAATCGCTCTGGAACTGAAATCGGAATGCTCACTGACATTTTTCCCTCTCCGAAAGTGTGAAAAATGATGGAAAAATGACTAAGTCCAAAAAAAATTTTTTTTTAACTTTTTTCAATTTTACCCCTGTGGGATATACATTCTACCCACTCACATTTGGATCTCTCCTGGGGTACCCTCACACATATTATTCCCTCATTTAATGGATATTTTCACCAAAAAGTGAAGTTTTCAAAAAGTCAAAATTGCCTATAAACGACTTAATATCAAGGACTCATCGGGCGAATCGCTCTGGAACTGAAATCGGAATGCTCACTGACATTTTCCCTCTCCAAAATCTGAAAAATGATGGAAAAATGACTAAGTCCAAAAAAAATTTTTTTAAACTTTTTTCAATTTTACCCTCATGGGATATATATTCTACCCACACACATTTGGAACTCTCCTGGGGTACCCTCACACATATTATTCCCTCATTTAATGGATATTTTCACCAAAAAGTGAAGTTTTCAAAAAGTCCGAAAATTGGCTGAAAACGACTTAATATCAAGGACTCATCGGGCGAATCGCTCTGGAACTGAAATCGGAATGCTCACTGACATTTTCCCCTTTCCGAAAGTCTGAAAAATGATGGAAAAATGACTAAGTCCAAAAAATTTTTTATTTAACTTTATTCAATTTTCTTACATTCTACCCACACACATTTGGATCTCTCCTGGGGTACCCTCACACATATTATTCCCTCATTTAATGGATATTTTCACCAAAAAGTGAAGTTTTCAAAAAGTCAGAAAATTGGCTGAAAACGACTTAATATCAAGGACTCATCGGGTGAATCGCTCTGGAACTGAAATCGGAATGCTCACTGACATTTTTCCCTCTCCGAAAGTCTGAAAAATGATGGAAAAATGACTAAGTCCATAAAAAAAAAATTTTGAAACTTTTTTCAATTTTACCCCCGTGGGATATATGTTCTACCCACACACATTTGGATCTCTCCTGGGGTACCCTCACACATATTATTCCCTCATTTAATGGATATTTTCACCAAAATGTGAAGTTTTCAAAAAGTCAGAAAATTGGCTGAAAACGACTTAATATCAAGGACTCATCGGGCGAATCACTCTGGAACTGAAATCGGAATACTCACTGACATTTTCCCCTCTCCGAAAGTCTGAAAAATGATGGAAAAATGACTAAGTCCAAAAAACATTTTTTTCAACTTTTTTCAATTTTACCCCCATGGGATAAATATTCTACCCACACACATTTGGAACTCTCATGGGGTACCCTCACACATATTATTCCCTCATTTAATGGATATTTTCACCAAAAAATGAAGTTTTCAAAAAGTCAGAAAATTGGCTGAAAACGACTTAATATCAAGGACTCATCGGGCGAATCGCTCTGGAACTGAAATCGGAATGCTCACTGACATTTTCCCTCTCCGAAAGTCTGAAAAATGATGGAAAAATGACTAAGTCCAAAAAAATTTTTTTAAACTTTTTTCAATTTTACCCCCATGGGATATATATTCTACCCACACACATTTGGAACTCTCCTGGGGTACCCTCACACATATTATTCCCTCATTTAATGGATATTTTCACCAAAAAGTGAAGTTTTCAAAAAGTCAGAAAATTGGCTGAAAACGACTTAATATCAAGGACTCATCGCGCGAATCACTCTGGAACTGAAATCGGAATGCTCACTGACATTTTCCCCTCTCCAAAAGTCTGAAAAATGATGGAAAAATGACTAAGTCCAAAAAAATTTTTTTTAAAACTTTTTTAAATTTTTCCCCCATGGGATATATATTCAACCCACACACATTTGGAACTCTCCTGGGGTACCCTCGCATATATTATGCCCTCATTTAATGGATATTTTCACCAAAAAGTGAAGTTTTCAAAATGTCAAAATTGGCTATAAACGACCTAATATCAAGGACTCATCGGGCGAATCGCTCTGGAACTGAAATCGGAATGCTCACTGACATTTTTCCCTCTCCGAAACTCTGAAAAATGATGGAAAAATGACTAAGTCCAAAAAAAATTTTTTTAAAACTTTTTTCAATTTTACCCCTGTGGGATATAAATTCTACCCACACACATTTGGAACTCTCCTGGGGTACCCTCACACATATTATTCCCTCATTTAATGTATATTTTCACCAAAAAGTGAAGTTTTCAAAAAGTCAGAAAATTGGCTGAAAGCGACTTAACATCAAGGACTCATCGGGCGAATCACTCTGGAACTGAAATCGGAATACTCACTGACATTTTCCCCTCTCCGAAAGTCTGAAAAATGATGGAAAAATGACTAAGTCCAAAAAAAATTTTTTTTTAGCTTTTTTCAATTTTACCCCTGTGGGATATATATTCTACCCACACACATTTGGATCTCTCCTGGTGTACCCTCACACATATTATTCCCTCATTTAATGGATATTTTCACCAAAAAGTGAAGTTTTCAAAAAGTCAAAATTGCCTATAAACGACTTAATATCAAGGACTCATCGGGCGAATCGCTCTGGAACTGAAATCGGAATGCTCACTGACATTTTTCCCTCTCCAAAATCTGAAAAATGATGGAAAAATGACTAAGTCCAAAAAAAATTTTTTTAAACTTTTTTCAATTTTACCCTCATGGGATTTATATTCTACCCACACACATTTGGAACTCTCCTGGGGTACCCTCACACATATTATTCCCTCATTTAATGGATATTTTCACCAAAAAGTGAAGTTTTCAAAAAGTCAGAAAATTGGCTGAAAACGACTTAATATCAAGGACTCATCGGGCGAATCGCTCTGGAACTGAAATCGGAATGCTCACTGACATTTTTCCCTCTCCGAAAGTCTGAAAAATGATGGAAAAATGACTAAGTCCATAAAAAAAATTTTTGAAACTTTTTTCAATTTTACCCCGTGGGATATATGTTCTACCCACACACATTTGGATCTCTCCTGGGGTACCCTCACACATATTATTCCCTCATTTAATGGATATTTTCACCAAAATGTGAAGTTTTCAAAAAGTCAGAAAATTGGCTGAAAACGACTTAATATCAAGGACTCATCGGGCGAATCACTCTGGAACTGAAATCGGAATACTCACTGACATTTTCCCCTCTCCGAAAGTTCTAAAAATGATGGAAAAATGACTAAGTCCAAAAAACATTTTTTTCAACTTTTTTCAATTTTACCCCCATGGGATAAATATTCTACCCACACACATTTGGAACTCTCATGGGGTACCCTCACACATATTATTCCCTCATTTAATGGATATTTTCACCAAAAAATGAAGTTTTCAAAAAGTCAGAAAATTGGCTGAAAATGACTTAATATCAAGGACTAATCGGGCGAATCACTCTGGAACTGAAATCGGAATACTCACTGACATTTTCCCCTCTCCGAAAGTCTGAAAAATGATGGAAAAATGACTAAGTCAAAAAAACATTTTTTTCAACTTTTTTCAATTTTACCCCCATGGGATATATATGCTACCCACACACATTTGGAACTCTCCTGGGGTACCCTCACACATTTTATTCCCTCATTTAATGGATATTTTCACCAAAAAGTGAAGTTTTCAAAAAGTCAGAAAATTGGCTGAAAACGACTTAATATCAAGAACTCATCGGGCGAATCGCTCTGGAACTGAAATCGGAATGCTCACTGACATTTTCCCCTCTCCAAAAGTCTGAAAAATGATAGAAAAATGACTAAATCCCCAAAAAATTTTTTTTTTACTTTTTTCAATTTTACCCCTGTGGGATATACATTCTACCCACACACATTTGGATCTCTCCTGGGGTACCCTCACACATATTATTTCCTCATTTAATGGATATTTTCACCAAAAAGTGAAGTTTTCAAAATGTCAGAAAATTGGCTGAAAACGACTTAATATCAAGGACTAATCGGGCGAATCACTCTGGAACTGAAATCGGAATACTCACTGACATTTTCCCCTCTCCGAAAGTCTGAAAAATGATGGAAAAATGAGTAAGTCAAAAAAACATTTTTTTCAACTTTTTTCAATTTTACCCCCATGGGATATATATGCTACCCACACACATTTGGAACTCTCCTGGGGTACCCTCACACATTTTATTCCCTCATTTAATGGATATTTTCACCAAAAAGTGAAGTTTTCAAAAAGTCAGAAAATTGGCTGAAAACGACTTAATATCAAGAACTCATCGGGCGAATCGCTCTGGAACTGAAATCGGAATGCTCACTGACATTTTCCCCTCTCCAAAAGTCTGAAAAATGATGGAAAAATGACTAAATCCCAAAAAAATTTTTTTAAAACTTTTTTCAATTTTACCCCCATGGGATATATATTCAACCCACACATATTTGGAACTCTCCTGGGGTACCCTCGCATATATTATGCCCTCATTTAATGGATATTTTCACCAAAAAGTGAAGTTTTCAAAAAGTCAGGAAATTGGCTGAAAACGACTTAATATCAAGGACTAATCGGGCGAATCACTCTGGAACTGAAATCGGAATGCTCACTGACATTTTCCCCTCTCCGAAAGTCTGAAAAATGATGGAAAAATGACTAAGTCCAAAAAATTTTTTATTTAACTTTTTTCAATTTTACCCCTGTGGGATATACATTCTACCCACACACATTTGGATCTCTACTGGGGTACCCTCACACATATTATTCCCTCATTTAATGGATATTTTCACCAAAAAGTGAAGTTTTCAAAAAGTCAGAATATTGGCTGAAAACGACTTAATATCAAGGACTCATCGGGCGAATCGCTCTGGAACTGAAATCGGAATGCTCACTGACATTTTTCCCTCTCCGAAAGTCTGAAAAATGATGGAAAAATGACTAAGTCCAAAAAAATTTTTTTAAACTTTTTTCAATTTTACCCCCATGGGATATATATTCTACCCACACACATTTGGAACTCTCCTGGGGTACCCTCACACATATTATTCCCTCATTTAATGGATATTTTCACCAAAAAGTGAAGTTTTCAAAAAGTCAGAAAATTGGCTGAAAATGACTTAATATCAAGGACTAATCGGGCGAATCACTCTGGAACTGAAATCGGAATACTCACTGACATTTTCCCCTCTCCGAAAGTTCTAAAAATGATGGAAAAATGACTAAGTCCAAAAAACATTTTTTTCAACTTTTTTCAATTTTACCCCCATGGGATATATATTCTACCCACACACATTTGGAACTCTCCTGGGGTACCCTCACACATATTATTCCCTCATTTAATGGATATTTTCACCAAAAAGTGAAGTTTTCAAAAAGTCAGAAAATTGGCTGAAAACGACTTAATATCAAGAACTCATCGAGCGAATCGCTCTGGATCTGAAATCGGAATGCTCACTGACATTTTCCCCTCTCCGAAAGTCTGAAAAATGATGGAAAAATGACTAAGTCCAAAAAAATTTTTTTTTAACTTTTTTCAATTTTACCCCTGTGGGATATACATTCTACCCACACACATTTGGATCTCTCCTGGGGTACCCTCACACATATTATTTCCTCATTTAATGGATATTTTCACTAAAAAGTGAAGTTTTCAAAATGTCAGAAAATTGGCTGAAAACGACTTAATATCAAGGACTAATCGGGCGAATCACTCTGGAACTGAAATCGGAATACTCACTGACATTTTCCCCTCTCCGAATGTCTGAAAAATGATGGAAAAATGACTAAGTCAAAAAAACATTTTTTTCAACTTTTTTCAATTTTACCCCCATGGGATATATATGCTACCCACACACATTTGGAACTCTCCTGGGGTACCCTCACACATTTTATTCCCTCATTTAATGGATATTTTCACCAAAAAGTGATGTTTTCAAAAAGTCAGAAAATTGGCTGAAAACGACTTAATATCAAGAACTCATCGGGCGAATCGCTCTGGAACTGAAATCGGAATGCTCACTGACATTTTCGCCTCTCCAAAAGTCTGAAAAATGATGGAAAAATGACTAAATCCCAAAAAAATTTTTTTAAAACTTTTTTCAATTTTACCCCCATGGGATATATATTCAACCCACACATATTTGGAACTCTCCTGGGGTACCCTCGCATATATTATGCCCTCATTTAATGGATATTTTCACCAAAAAGTGAAGTTTTCAAAAAGTCAGGAAATTGGCTGAAAACGACTTAATATCAAGGACTCATCGGGCGAATCGCTCTGGAACTGAAATCGGAATGCTCACTGACATTTTCCCCTCTCCGAAAGTCTGAAAAATGATGGAAAAATGACTAAGTCCAAAAAATTTTTTACTTAACTTTTTTCAATTTTACCCCTGTGGGATATACATTCTACCCACACACATTTGGATCTCTACTGGGGTACCCTCACACATATTATTCCCTCATTTAATGGATATTTTCACCAAAAAGTGAAGTTTTCAAAATGTCAGAAAATTGGCTGAAAACGACTTAATATCAAGGACTCATCGGGCGAATCGCTCTGGAACTGAAATCGGAATGCTCACTGACATTTTTCCCTCTCCGAAAGTCTGAAAAATGATGGAAAAATGACTAAGTCCAAAAAAAAATTTTTTTAAACTTTTTTCAATTTTACCGCCGTGGGATATACATTCTACCCACACACATTTGGATCTCTCCTGTGGTACCCTCACACATATTATTCCCTCATTTAATGGATATTTTCACCAAAAAGTGAAGTTTTCAAAAAGTCAGAAAATTGGCTGAAAACGACTTAATATCAAGGACTCATCGGGCGAATCACTCTGGAACTGAAATCGGAATACTCACTGACATTTTCCCCTCTCCGAAAGTCTGAAAAATGATGGAAAAATGACTAAGTCCAAAAAACAATTTTTTTAACTTTTTTCAATTTTACACCTGTGGGATATACATTCTACACACACACATTTGGATCTCTCCTGGGGTACCCTCACACATATTATTCCCTCATTTAATGGATATTTTCACCAAAAAGTGAAGTTTTCAAAAAGTCAGAAAATTGGCTGAAAATGACTTAATATCAAGGACTAATCGGGCGAATCACTCTGGAACTGAAATCGGAATACTCACTGACATTTTCCCCTCTCCAAAAGTTCTAAAAATGATGGAAAAATGACTAAGTCCAAAAAACATTTTTTTCAACTTTTTTCAATTTTACCCCCATGGGATAAATATTCTACCCACACACATTTGGAACTCTCATGGGGTACCCTCACACATATTATTCCCTCATTTAATGGATATTTTCACCAAAAAATGAAGTTTTCAAAAAGTCAGAAAATTGGCTGAAAACGACTTAATATCAAGGACTCATCGGGCGAATCGCTCTGGAACTGAAATCAGAATGCTCACTGACATTTTCCCTCTCCGAAAGTCTGAAAAATGATGGAAAAATGACTAAGTCCAAAAAAATTTTTTTAAACTTTTTTCAATTTTACCCCCATGGGATATATATTCTACCCACACACATTTGGAACTCTCCTGGGGTACCCTCACACATATTATTCCCTCATTTAATGGATATTTTCACCAAAAAGTGAAGTTTTCAAAAAGTCAGAAAATTGGCTGAAAACGACTTAATATCAAGGACTCATCGCGCGAATCACTCTGGAACTGAAATCGGAATGCTCACTGACATTTTCCCCTCTCCAAAAGTCTGAAAAATGATGGAAAAATGACTAAGTCCAAAAAAAATTTTTTTAAAACTTTTTTAAATTTTTCCCCCATGGGATATATATTCAACCCACACACATTTGGAACTCTCCTGGGGTACCCTCGCATATATTATGCCCTCATTTAATGGATATTTTCACCAAAAAGTGAAGTTTTCAAAATGTCAAAATTGGCTATAAACGACCTAATATCAAGGACTCATCGGGCGAATCGCTCTGGAACTGAAATCGGAATGCTCACTGACATTTTTCCCTCTCCGAAACTCTGAAAAATGATGGAAAAATGACTAAGTCCAAAAAAAATTTTTTTAAAACTTTTTTCAATTTTACCCCTGTGGGATATAAATTCTACCCACACACATTTGGAACTCTCCTGGGGTACCCTCACACATATTATTCCCTCATTTAATGTATATTTTCACCAAAAAGTGAAGTTTTCAAAAAGTCAGAAAATTGGCTGAAAGCGACTTAACATCAAGGACTCATCGGGCGAATCACTCTGGAACTGAAATCGGAATACTCACTGACATTTTCCCCTCTCCGAAAGTCTGAAAAATGATGGAAAAATGACTAAGTCCAAAAAAAATTTTTTTTTAGCTTTTTTCAATTTTACCCCTGTGGGATATATATTCTACCCACACACATTTGGATCTCTCCTGGGGTACCCTCACACATATTATTCCCTCATTTAATGGATATTTTCACCAAAAAGTGAAGTTTTCAAAAAGTCAAAATTGCCTATAAACGACTTAATATCAAGGACTCATCGGGCGAATCGCTCTGGAACTGAAATCGGAATGCTCACTGACATTTTTCCCTCTCCAAAATCTGAAAAATGATGGAAAAATGACTAAGTCCAAAAAAAATTTTTTTAAACTTTTTTCAATTTTACCCTCATGGGATTTATATTCTACCCACACACATTTGGAACTCTCCTGGGGTACCCTCACACATATTATTCCCTCATTTAATGGATATTTTCACCAAAAAGTGAAGTTTTCAAAAAGTCAGAAAATTGGCTGAAAACGACTTAATATCAAGGACTCATCGGGCGAATCGCTCTGGAACTGAAATCGGAATGCTCACTGACATTTTTCCCTCTCCTAAAGTCTGAAAAATGATGGAAAAATGACTAAGTCCATAAAAAAAATTTTTGAAACTTTTTTCAATTTTACCCCGTGGGATATATGTTCTACCCACACACATTTGGATCTCTCCTGGGGTACCCTCACACATATTATTCCCTCATTTAATGGATATTTTCACCAAAATGTGAAGTTTTCAAAAAGTCAGAAAATTGGCTGAAAACGACTTAATATCAAGGACTCATCGGGCGAATCACTCTGGAACTGAAATCGGAATACTCACTGACATTTTCCCCTCTCCGAAAGTTCTAAAAATGATGGAAAAATGACTAAGTCCAAAAAACATTTTTTTCAACTTTTTTCAATTTTACCCCCATGGGATAAATATTCTACCCACACACATTTGGAACTCTCATGGGGTACCCTCACACATATTATTCCCTCATTTAATGGATATTTTCACCAAAAAATTAAGTTTTCAAAAAGTCAGAAAATTGGCTGAAAATGACTTAATATCAAGGACTAATCGGGCGAATCACTCTGGAACTGAAATCGGAATACTCACTGACATTTTCCCCTCTCCGAAAGTCTGAAAAATGATGGAAAAATGACTAAGTCAAAAAAACATTTTTTTCAACTTTTTTCAATTTTACCCCCATGGGATATATATGCTACCCACACACATTTGGAACTCTCCTGGGGTACCCTCACACATTTTATTCCCTCATTTAATGGATATTTTCACCAAAAAGTGAAGTTTTCAAAAAGTCAGAAAATTGGCTGAAAACGACTTAATATCAAGAACTCATCGGGCGAATCGCTCTGGAACTGAAATCGGAATGCTCACTGACATTTTCCCCTCTCCAAAAGTCTGAAAAATGATAGAAAAATGACTAAATCCCCAAAAAATTTTTTTTTTACTTTTTTCAATTTTACCCCTGTGGGATATACATTCTACCCACACACATTTGGATCTCTCCTGGGGTACCCTCACACATATTATTTCCTCATTTAATGGATATTTTCACCAAAAAGTGAAGTTTTCAAAATGTCAGAAAATTGGCTGAAAACGACTTAATATCAAGGACTAATCGGGCGAATCACTCTGGAACTGAAATCGGAATACTCACTGACATTTTCCCCTCTCCGAAAGTCTGAAAAATGATGGAAAAATGAGTAAGTCAAAAAAACATTTTTTTCAACTTTTTTCAATTTTACCCCCATGGGATATATATGCTACCCACACACATTTGGAACTCTCCTGGGGTACCCTCACACATTTTATTCCCTCATTTAATGGATATTTTCACCAAAAAGTGAAGTTTTCAAAAAGTCAGAAAATTGGCTGAAAACGACTTAATATCAAGAACTCATCGGGCGAATCGCTCTGGAACTGAAATCGGAATGCTCACTGACATTTTCCCCTCTCCAAAAGTCTGAAAAATGATGGAAAAATGACTAAATCCCAAAAAAAATTTTTTAAAACTTTTTTCAATTTTACCCCCATGGGATATATATTCAACCCACACATATTTGGAACTCTCCTGGGGTACCCTCGCATATATTATGCCCTCATTTAATGGATATTTTCACCAAAAAGTGAAGTTTTCAAAAAGTCAGGAAATTGGCTGAAAACGACTTAATATCAAGGACTAATCGGGCGAATCACTCTGGAACTGAAATCGGAATGCTCACTGACATTTTCCCCTCTCCGAAAGTCTGAAAAATGATGGAAAAATGACTAAGTCCAAAAAATTTTTTATTTAACTTTTTTCAATTTTACCCCTGTGGGATATACATTCTACCCACACACATTTGGATCTCTACTGGGGTACCCTCACACATATTATTCCCTCATTTAATGGATATTTTCACCAAAAAGTGAAGTTTTCAAAAAGTCAGAATATTGGCTGAAAACGACTTAATATCAAGGACTCATCGGGCGAATCGCTCTGGAACTGAAATCGGAATGCTCACTGACATTTTTCCCTCTCCGAAAGTCTGAAAAATGATGGAAAAATGACTAAGTCCAAAAAAATTTTTTTAAACTTTTTTCAATTTTACCCCCATGGGATATATATTCTACCCACACACATTTGGAACTCTCCTGGGGTACCCTCACACATATTATTCCCTCATTTAATGGATATTTTCACCAAAAAGTGAAGTTTTCAAAAAGTCAGAAAATTGGCTGAAAATGACTTAATATCAAGGACTAATCGGGCGAATCACTCTGGAACTGAAATCGGAATACTCACTGACATTTTCCCCTCTCCGAAAGTTCTAAAAATGATGGAAAAATGACTAAGTCCAAAAAACATTTTTTTCAACTTTTTTCAATTTTACCCCCATGGGATATATATTCTACCCACACACATTTGGAACTCTCCTGGGGTACCCTCACACATATTATTCCCTCATTTAATGGATATTTTCACCAAAAAGTGAAGTTTTCAAAAAGTCAGAAAATTGGCTGAAAACGACTTAATATCAAGAACTCATCGAGCGAATCGCTCTGGATCTGAAATCGGAATGCTCACTGACATTTTCCCCTCTCCGAAAGTCTGAAAAATGATGGAAAAATGACTAAGTCCAAAAAAATTTTTTTTTAACTTTTTTCAATTTTACTCCTGTGGGATATACATTCTACCCACACACATTTGGATCTCTCCTGGGGTACCCTCACACATATTATTTCCTCATTTAATGGATATTTTCACCAAAAAGTGAAGTTTTCAAAATGTCAGAAAATTGGCTGAAAACGACTTAATATCAAGGACTAATCGGGCGAATCACTCTGGAACTGAAATCGGAATACTCACTGACATTTTCCCCTCTCCGAATGTCTGAAAAATGATGGAAAAATGACTAAGTCCAAAAAATTTTTTACTTAACTTTTTTCAATTTTACCCCTGTGGGATATACATTCTACCCACACACATTTGGATCTCTACTGGGGTACCCTCACACATATTATTCCCTCATTTAATGGATATTTTCACCAAAAAGTGAAGTTTTCAAAATGTCAGAAAATTGGCTGAAAACGACTTAATATCAAGGACTCATCGGGCGAATCGCTCTGGAACTGAAATCGGAATGCTCACTGACATTTTTCCCTCTCCGAAAGTCTGAAAAATGATGGAAAAATGACTAAGTCCAAAAAAAAATTTTTTTAAACTTTTTTCAATTTTACCGCCGTGGGATATACATTCTACCCACACACATTTGGATCTCTCCTGTGGTACCCTCACACATATTATTCCCTCATTTAATGGATATTTTCACCAAAAAGTGAAGTTTTCAAAAAGTCAGAAAATTGGCTGAAAACGACTTAATATCAAGGACTCATCGGGCGAATCACTCTGGAACTGAAATCGGAATACTCACTGACATTTTCCCCTCTCCGAAAGTCTGAAAAATGATGGAAAAATGACTAAGTCCAAAAAACAATTTTTTTAACTTTTTTCAATTTTACACCTGTGGGATATACATTCTACACACACACATTTGGATCTCTCCTGGGGTACCCTCACACATATTATTCCCTCATTTAATGGATATTTTCACCAAAAAGTGAAGTTTTCAAAAAGTCAGAAAATTGGCTGAAAATGACTTAATATCAAGGACTAATCGGGCGAATCACTCTGGAACTGAAATCGGAATACTCACTGACATTTTCCCCTCTCCAAAAGTTCTAAAAATGATGGAAAAATGACTAAGTCCAAAAAACATTTTTTTCAACTTTTTTCAATTTTACCCCCATGGGATAAATATTCTACCCACACACATTTGGAACTCTCATGGGGTACCCTCACACATATTATTCCCTCATTTAATGGATATTTTCACCAAAAAATGAAGTTTTCAAAAAGTCAGAAAATTGGCTGAAAACGACTTAATATCAAGGACTCATCGGGCGAATCGCTCTGGATCTGAAATCGGAATGCTCACTGACATTTTCCCCTCTCCGAAAGTCTGAAAAATGATGGAAAAATGACTAAGTCCAAAAAAATTTTTTTTTAACTTTTTTCAATTTTACCCCTGTGGGATATACATTCTACCCACACACATTTGGATCTCTCCTGGGGTACCCTCACACATATTATTTCCTCATTTAATGGATATTTTCACCAAAAAGTGAAGTTTTCAAAAAGTCAGAAAATTGGCTGAAAATGACTTAATATCAAGGACTAATCGGGCGAATCACTCTGGAACTGAAATCGGAATACTCACTGACATTTTCCCCTCTCCGAAAGTCTGAAAAATGATGGAAAAATGACTAAGTCCAAAAAACATTTTTTTCAACTTTTTTCAATTTTACCACCCATGGGATAAATATTCTACCCACACACATTTGGAACTCTCATGGGGTACCCTCACACATATTATTCCCTCATTTAATGGATATTTTCACCAAAAAATGAAGTTTTCAAAAAGTCAGAAAATTGGCTGAAAACGACTTAATATCAAGGACTCATCGGGCGAATCGCTCTGGAACTGAAATCGGAATGCTCACTGACATTTTTCCCTCTCCGAAAGTCTGAAAAATGATGGAAAAATGACTAAGTCCAAAAAAATTTTTTAAACTTTTTTCAATTTTACCCCCATGGGATATATATTCTACCCACACACATTTGGAATTCTCCTGGGGTACCCTCACACATATTATTCCCTCATTTAATGGATATTTTCACCAAAAAGTGAAGTTTTCAAAAAGTCAGAAAATTGGCTGAAAACGACTTAATATCAAGAACTCATCGGGCGAATCGCTCTGGAACTGAAATCGGAATGCTCACTGACATTTTCCCCTCTCCAAAAGTCTGAAAAATGATGGAAAAATGACTAAATCCAAAAAAAAATTTTTTAAAACTTTTTTCAATTTTACCCCCATGGGATATATATTCAACCCACACATATTTGGAACTCTCCTGGGGTACCCTCGCATATATTATGCCCTCATTTAATGGATATTTTCACCAAAAAGTGAAGTTTTCAAAAAGTCAGGAAATTGGCTGAAAACGACTTAATATCAAGGACTAATCGGGCGAATCACTCTGGAACTGAAATCGGAATGCTCACTGACATTTTCCCCTCTCCGAAAGTCTGAAAAATGATGGAAAAATGACTAAGTCCAAAAAATTTTTTATTTAACTTTTTTCAATTTTACCCCTCTGGGATATATATTCTACCCACACACATTTGGATCTCTCCTGGGGTACCCTCACACATATTATTCCCTCATTTAATGGATATTTTCACCAAAAAGTGAAGTTTTCAAAAAGTCAGAAAATTGGCTGAAAATGACTTAATATCAAGGACTAATCGGGCGAATCACTCTGGAACTGAAATCGGAATACTCACTGACATTTTCCCCTCTCCGAAAGTTCTAAAAATGATGGAAAAATGACTAAGTCCAAAAAACATTTTTTTCAACTTTTTTCAATTTTACCCCCATGGGATAAATATTCTACCCACACACATTTGGAACTCTCATGGGGTACCCTCACACATATTATTCCCTCATTTAATGGATATTTTCACCAAAAAATGAAGTTTTCAAAAAGTCAGAAAATTGGCTGAAAACGACTTAATATCAAGGACTCATCGGGCGAATCGCTCTGGAACTGAAATCGGAATGCTCACTGACATTTTTCCCTCTCCGAAAGTCTGAAAAATGATGGAAAAATGACTAAGTCCAAAAAAATTTTTTAAAACTTTTTTCAATTTTACACCCATGGGATATATATTCTACCCACACACATTTGGAACTCTCCTTGGGTACCCTCACACATATTATTCCCTCATTTAATGGATATTTTCACCAAAAAGTGAAGTTTTCAAAAAGTCAGAAAATTGGCTGAAAACGACTTAATATCAAGAACTCATCGGGCGAATCGCTCTGGATCTGAAATCGGAATGCTCACTGACATTTTCCCCTCTCCGAAAGTCTGAAAAATGCTGGAAAAATGACTAAGTCCAAAAAAATTTTTTTTTAACTTTTTTCAATTTTACCCCTGTGGGATATACATTCTACCCACACACATTTGGATCTCTCCTGGGGTACCCTCACACATATTATTTCCTCATTTAATGGATATTTTCACCAAAAAGTGAAGTTTTCAAAATGTCAGAAAATTGGCTGAAAACGACTTAATATCAAGGACTAATCGGGAGAATCACTCTGGAACTGAAATCGGAATACTCACTGACATTTTCCCCTCTCCGAAAGTCTGAAAAATGATGGAAAAATGACTAAGTCAAAAAAACATTTTTTCAACTTTTTTCAATTTTACCCCCATGGGATATATATGCTACCCACACACATTTGGAACTCTCCTGGGGTACCCTCACACATTTTATTCCCTCATTTAATGGATATTTTCACCAAAAAGTGATGTTTTCAAAAAGTCAGAAAATTGGCTGAAAACGACTTAATATCAAGAACTCATCGGTCGAATCGCTCTGGAACTGAAATCGGAATGCTCACTGACATTTTCCCCTCTCCAAAAGTCTGAAAAATGATGGAAAAATGACTAAATCCAAAAAAAATTTTTTTAAAACTTTTTTCAATTTTACCCCCATGGGATATATATTCAACCCACACATATTTGGAACTCTCCTGGGGTACCCTCGCATATATTATGCCCTCATTTAATGGATATTTTCACCAAAAAGTGAAGTTTTCAAAAAGTCAGGAAATTGGCTGAAAACGACTTAATATCAAGGACTCATCAGGCGAATCGCTCTGGAACTGAAATCGGAATGCTCACTGACATTTTCCCCTCTCCGAAAGTCTGAAAAATGATGGAAAAATGACTAAGTCCAAAAAATTTTTTATTTAACTTTTTTCAATTTTACCCCTGTGGGATATACATTCTACCCACACACATTTGGATCTCTACTGGGGTACCCTCACACATATTATTCCCTCATTTAATGGATATTTTCACCAAAAAGTGAAGTTTTCAAAAAGTCAGAAAATTGGCTGAAAACGACTTAATATCAAGGACTCATCGGGCGAATCGCTCTGGAACTGAAATCGGAATGCTCACTGACATTTTTCCCTCTCCGAAAGTCTGAAAAATGATGGAAAAATGACTAAGTCCAAAAAAAAATTTTTTTAAACTTTTTTCAATTTTACCGCCGTGGGATATACATTCTACCCACACACATTTGGATCTCTCCTGTGGTACCCTCACACATATTATTCCCTCATTTAATGGATATTTTCACCAAAAAGTGAAGTTTTCAAAAAGTCAGAAAATTGGCTGAAAAAGTCTTAATATCAAGAACTCATCGGGCGAATCGCTCTGGAACTGAAATCGGTATGCTCACTGACATTTTCCCCTCTCCGAAAGTCTGAAAAATGATGGAAAAATGACTAAGTCCAAAAAACATTTTTTTTTAACTTTTTTCAATTTTACACCTGTGGGATATACATTCTACACACACACATTTGGATCTCTCCTGGGGTACCCTCACACATATTATTCCCTCATTTAATGGATATTTTCACCAAAAAGTGAAGTTTTCAAAAAGTCAGAAAATTGGCTGAAAATGACTTAATATCAAGGACTAATCGGGCGAATCACTCTGGATCTGAAATCGGAATACTCACTGACATTTTCCCCTCTCCAAAAGTTCTAAAAATGATGGAAAAATGACTAAGTCCAAAAAACATTTTTTTCAACTTTTTTCAATTTTACCCCCATGGGATAAATATTCTACCCACACACATTTGGAACTCTCATGGGGTACCCTCACACATATTATTCCCTCATTTAATGGATATTTTCACCAAAAAATGAAGTTTTCAAAAAGTCAGAAAATTGGCTGAAAACGACTTAATATCAAGGACTCATCGGGCGAATCGCTCTGGAATTGAAATCGGAATGCTCACTGACATTTTTCCCTCTCCGAAAGTCTGAAAAATGATGGAAAAATGACTAAGTCCAAAAAAAAATTTTTTTAAACTTTTTTCAATTTTACCGCCGTGGGATATACATTCTACCCACACACATTTGGATCTCTCCTGTGGTACCCTCACACATATTATTCCCTCATTTAATGGATATTTTCACCAAAAAGTGAAGTTTTCAAAAAGTCAGAAAATTGGCTGAAAACGACTTAATATCAAGGACTCATCGGGCGAATCGCTCTGGAACTGAAATCGGAATGCTCACTGACATTTTTCCCTCTCCGAAAGTCTGAAAAATGATGGAAAAATGACTAAGTCCAAAAAAATTTTTTTCAACTTTTTTCAATTTTACCCCCATGGGATATATATTCTACCCACACACATTTGGAACTCTCCTGGGGTACCCTCACACATATTATTCCCTCATTTAATGGATATTTTCACCAAAAAGTGAAGTTTTCAAAAAGTCAGAAAATTGGCTGAAAACGACTTAATATCAAGAACTCATCGGGCGAATCACTCTGGATCTGAAATCGGAATGCTCACTGACATTTTCCCCTCTCCGAAAGTCTGAAAAATGATGGAAAAATGACTAAGTCCAAAAAAATTTTTTTTTAACTTTTTTCAATTTTACCCCTGTGGGATATACATTCTACCCACACACATTTGGATCTCTCCTGGGGTAACCTCACACATATTATTCCCTCATTTAATGGATATTTTCACCAAAAAGTGAAGTTTTCAAAAAGTCAGAAAATTGGCTGAAAATGACTTAATATCAAGGACTAATCGGGCGAATCACTCTGGAACTGAAATCGGAATACTCACTGACATTTTCCCCTCTCCGAAAGTTCTAAAAATGATGGAAAAATGACTAAGTCCAAAAAACATTTTTTTCAACTTTTTTCAATTTTACCCCCATGGGATAAATATTCTACCCACACACATTTGGAACTCTCATGGGGTACCCTCACACATATTATTCCCTCATTTAATGGATATTTTCACCAAAAAATGAAGTTTTTAAAAAGTCAGAAAATTGGCTGAAAACGACTTAATATCAAGGACTCATCGGGCGAATCGCTCTGGAACTGAAATCGGAATGCTCACTGACATTTTCCCCTCTCCGAAAGTCTGAAAAATGATGGAAAAATGACTAAGTCCAAAAAAATTTTTTTTTAACTTTTTTCAATTTTACCCCTGTGGGATATACATTCTACCCACACACATTTGGATCTCTCCTGGGGTACCCTCACACATATTATTCCCTCATTTAATGGATATTTTCACCAAAAAGTGAAGTTTTCAAAAAGTCAGAAAATTGGCTGAAAACTACTTAATATCAAGAACTCATCGGGCGAATCACTCTGGATCTGAAATCGGAATGCTCACTGACATTTTCCCCTCTCCGAAAGTCTGAAAAATGATGGAAAAATGACTAAGTCCAAAAAAATTTTTTTTTAACTTTTTTCAATTTTACCCCTGTGGGATATACATTCTACCCACACACATTTGGATCTCTCCTGGGGTAACCTCACACATATTATTCCCTCATTTAATGGATATTTTCACCAAAAAGTGAAGTTTTCAAAAAGTCAGAAAATTGGCTGAAAATGACTTAATATCAAGGACTAATCGGGCGAATCACTCTGGAACTGAAATCGGAATACTCACTGACATTTTCCCCTCTCCGAAAGTTCTAAAAATGATGGAAAAATGACGAAGTCCAAAAAACATTTTTTTAAACTTTTTTCAATTTTACCCCCATGGGATATATATTCTACCCATACACATTTGGAACTCTCCTGGGGTACCCTCACACATATTATTCCCTCATTTAATGGATATTTTCACCAAAAAGTGAAGTTTTCAAAAAGTCAGAAAATTGGCTGAAAACGACTTAATATCAAGAACTCATCGGGCGAATCGCTCTGGAACTGAAATCGGAATGCTCACTGACATTTTTCCCTCTCCGAAAGTCTGAAAAATGATGGAAAAATGACTAAGTCCAAAAAAATTTTTTTTTAACTTTTTTCAATTTTACCCCTGTGGGATATACATTCTACCCACACACATTTGGATCTCTCCTGGGTTACCCTCACACATATTATTTCCTCATTTAATGGATATTTTCACCAAAAAGTGAAGTTTTCAAAAAGTCAGAAAATTGGCTGAAAATGACTTAATATCAAGGACTAATCGGGCGAATCACTCTGGAACTGAAATCGGAATACTCACTGACATTTTCCCCTCTCCGAAAGTCTGAAAAATGATGGAAAAATGACTAAGTCCAAAAAACATTTTTTTCAACTTTTTTCAATTTTACCACCCATGGGATAAATATTCTACCCACACACATTTGGAACTCTCATGGGGTACCCTCACACATATTATTCCCTCATTTAATGGATATTTTCACCAAAAAATGAAGTTTTCAAAAAGTCAGAAAATTGGCTGAAAACGACTTAATATCAAGGACTCATCGGGCGAATCGCTCTGGAACTGAAATCGGAATGCTCACTGACATTTTTCCCTCTCCGAAAGTCTGAAAAATGATGGAAAAATGACTAAGTCCAAAAAAATTTTTTAAACTTTTTTCAATTTTACCCCCATGGGATATATATTCTACCCACACACATTTGGAATTCTCCTGGGGTACCCTCACACATATTATTCCCTCATTTAATGGATATTTTCACCAAAAAGTGAAGTTTTCAAAAAGTCAGAAAATTGGCTGAAAACGACTTAATATCAAGAACTCATCGGGCGAATCGCTCTGGAACTGAAATCGGAATGCTCACTGACATTTTCCCCTCTCCAAAAGTCTGAAAAATGATGGAAAAATGACTAAATCCCAAAAAAAATTTTTTAAAACTTTTTTCAATTTTACCCCCATGGGATATATATTCAACCCACACATATTTGGAACTCTCCTGGGGTACCCTCGCATATATTATGCCCTCATTTAATGGATATTTTCACCAAAAAGTGAAGTTTTCAAAAAGTCAGGAAATTGGCTGAAAACGACTTAATATCAAGGACTAATCGGGCGAATCACTCTGGAACTGAAATCGGAATGCTCACTGACATTTTCCCCTCTCCGAAAGTCTGAAAAATGATGGAAAAATGACTAAGTCCAAAAAATTTTTTATTTAACTTTTTTCAATTTTACCCTTCTGGGATATATATTCTACCCACACACATTTGGATCTCTCCTGGGGTACCCTCACACATATTATTCCCTCATTTAATGGATATTTTCACCAAAAAGTGAAGTTTTCAAAAAGTCAGAAAATTGGCTGAAAATGACTTAATATCAAGGACTAATCGGGCGAATCACTCTGGAACTGAAATCGGAATACTCACTGACATTTTCCCCTCTCCGAAAGTTCTAAAAATGATGGAAAAATGACTAAGTCCAAAAAACATTTTTTTCAACTTTTTTCAATTTTACCCCCATGGGATAAATATTCTACCCACACACATTTGGAACTCTCATGGGGTACCCTCACACATATTATTCCCTCATTTAATGGATATTTTCACCAAAAAATGAAGTTTTCAAAAAGTCAGAAAATTGGCTGAAAACGACTTAATATCAAGGACTCATCGGGCGAATCGCTCTGGAACTGAAATCGGAATGCTCACTGACATTTTTCCCTCTCCGAAAGTCTGAAAAATGATGGAAAAATGACTAAGTCCAAAAAAATTTTTTAAAACTTTTTTCAATTTTACCCCCATGGGATATATATTCTACCCACACACATTTGGAACTCTCCTGGGGTACCCTCACACATATTATTCCCTCATTTAATGGATATTTTCACCAAAAAGTGAAGTTTTCAAAAAGTCAGAAAATTGGCTGAAAACGACTTAATATCAAGAACTCATCGGGCGAATCGCTCTGGATCTGAAATCGGAATGCTCACTGACATTTTCCCCTCTCCGAAAGTCTGAAAAATGCTGGAAAAATGACTAAGTCCAAAAAAATTTTTTTTTAACTTTTTTCAATTTTACCCCTGTGGGATATACATTCTACCCACACACATTTGGATCTCTACTGGGGTACCCTCACACATATTATTCCCTCATTTAATGGATATTTTCACCAAAAAGTGAAGTTTTCAAAAAGTCAGAAAATTGGCTGAAAACGACTTAATATCAAGGACTCATCGGGCGAATCGCTCTGGAACTGAAATCGGAATGCTCACTGACATTTTTCCCTCTCCGAAAGTCTGAAAAATGATGGAAAAATGACTAAGTCCAAAAAAAAATTTTTTTAAACTTTTTTCAATTTTACCGCCGTGGGATATACATTCTACCCACACACATTTGGATCTCTCCTGTGGTACCCTCACACATATTATTCCCTCATTTAATGGATATTTTCACCAAAAAGTGAAGTTTTCAAAAAGTCAGAAAATTGGCTGAAAAAGTCTTAATATCAAGAACTCATCGGGCGAATCGCTCTGGAACTGAAATCGGTATGCTCACTGACATTTTCCCCTCTCCGAAAGTCTGAAAAATGATGGAAAAATGACTAAGTCCAAAAAACATTTTTTTTTAACTTTTTTCAATTTTACACCTGTGGGATATACATTCTACACACACACATTTGGATCTCTCCTGGGGTACCCTCACACATATTATTCCCTCATTTAATGGATATTTTCACCAAAAAGTGAAGTTTTCAAAAAGTCAGAAAATTGGCTGAAAATGACTTAATATCAATGACTAATCGGGCGAATCACTCTGGATCTGAAATCGGAATACTCACTGACATTTTCCCCTCTCCAAAAGTTCTAAAAATGATGGAAAAATGACTAAGTCCAAAAAACATTTTTTTCAACTTTTTTCAATTTTACCCCCATGGGATAAATATTCTACCCACACACATTTGGAACTCTCATGGGGTACCCTCACACATATTATTCCCTCATTTAATGGATATTTTCACCAAAAAATGAAGTTTTCAAAAAGTCAGAAAATTGGCTGAAAACGACTTAATATCAAGGACTCATCGGGCGAATCGCTCTGGAATTGAAATCGGAATGCTCACTGACATTTTTCCCTCTCCGAAAGTCTGAAAAATGATGGAAAAATGACTAAGTCCAAAAAAAAATTTTTTTAAACTTTTTTCAATTTTACCGCCGTGGGATATACATTCTACCCACACACATTTGGATCTCTCCTGTGGTACCCTCACACATATTATTCCCTCATTTAATGGATATTTTCACCAAAAAGTGAAGTTTTCAAAAAGTCAGAAAATTGGCTGAAAACGACTTAATATCAAGGACTCATCGGGCGAATCGCTCTGGAACTGAAATCGGAATGCTCACTGACATTTTTCCCTCTCCGAAAGTCTGAAAAATGATGGAAAAATGACTAAGTCCAAAAAAATTTTTTTCAACTTTTTTCAATTTTACCCCCATGGGATATATATTCTACCCACACACATTTGGAACTCTCCTGGGGTACCCTCACACATATTATTCCCTCATTTAATGGATATTTTCACCAAAAAGTGAAGTTTTCAAAAAGTCAGAAAATTGGCTGAAAACGACTTAATATCAAGAACTCATCGGGCGAATCACTCTGGATCTGAAATCGGAATGCTCACTGACATTTTCCCCTCTCCGAAAGTCTGAAAAATGATGGAAAAATGACTAAGTCCAAAAAAATTTTTTTTTAACTTTTTTCAATTTTACCCCTGTGGGATATACATTCTACCCACACACATTTGGATCTCTCCTGGGGTAACCTCACACATATTATTCCCTCATTTAATGGATATTTTCACCAAAAAGTGAAGTTTTCAAAAAGTCAGAAAATTGGCTGAAAATGACTTAATATCAAGGACTAATCGGGCGAATCACTCTGGAACTGAAATCGGAATACTCACTGACATTTTCCCCTCTCCGAAAGTTCTAAAAATGATGGAAAAATGACTAAGTCCAAAAAACATTTTTTTCAACTTTTTTCAATTTTACCCCCATGGGATAAATATTCTACACACACACATTTGGAACTCTCATGGGGTACCCTCACACATATTATTCCCTCATTTAATGGATATTTTCACCAAAAAATGAAGTTTTTAAAAAGTCAGAAAATTGGCTGAAAACGACTTAATATCAAGGACTCATCGGGCGAATCGCTCTGGAACTGAAATCGGAATGCTCACTGACATTTTCCCCTCTCCGAAAGTCTGAAAAATGATGGAAAAATGACTAAGTCCAAAAAAATTTTTTTTTAACTTTTTTCAATTTTACCCCTGTGGGATATACATTCTACCCACACACATTTGGATCTCTCCTGGGGTACCCTCACACATATTATTCCCTCATTTAATGGATATTTTCACCAAAAAGTGAAGTTTTCAAAAAGTCAGAAAATTGGCTGAAAACTACTTAATATCAAGAACTCATCGGGCGAATCACTCTGGATCTGAAATCGGAATGCTCACTGACATTTTCCCCTCTCCGAAAGTCTGAAAAATGATGGAAAAATGACTAAGTCCAAAAAAATTTTTTTTTAACTTTTTTCAATTTTACCCCTGTGGGATATACATTCTACCCACACACATTTGGATCTCTCCTGGGGTAACCTCACACATATTATTCCCTCATTTAATGGATATTTTCACCAAAAAGTGAAGTTTTCAAAAAGTCAGAAAATTGGCTGAAAATGACTTAATATCAAGGACTAATCGGGCGAATCACTCTGGAACTGAAATCGGAATAC
Source organism: Phyllobates terribilis (assembly GCF_046119375.1). Taxonomy (NCBI): domain Eukaryota; kingdom Metazoa; phylum Chordata; class Amphibia; order Anura; family Dendrobatidae; genus Phyllobates; species Phyllobates terribilis. The sequence goes on along the minus strand of NW_027362873.1, from coordinate 4,269,441 downwards.
TCACTGACATTTTCCCCTCTCCGAAAGTTCTAAAAATGATGGAAAAATGACTAAGTCCAAAAAACATTTTTTTCAACTTTTTTCAATTTTACCCCCATGGGATAAATATTCTACCCACACACATTTGGAACTCTCATGGGGTACCCTCACACATATTATTCCCTCATTTAATGGATATTTTCACCAAAAAATGAAGTTTTCAAAAAGACAGAAAATTGGCTGAAAACGACTTAATATCAAGGACTCATCGGGCAAATCGCTCTGGAACTGAAATCGGAATGCTCACTGACATTTTTCCCTCTCCGAAAGTCGGAAAAATGATGGAAAAATGACTAAGTCCAAAAAAATTTTTTTAAACTTTTTTCAATTTTACCCCCATGGGATATATATTCTACCCATACACATTTGGAACTCTCCTGGGGTACCCTCACACATATTATTCCCTCATTTAATGGATATTTTCACCAAAAAGTGAAGTTTTCAAAAAGTCAGAAAATTGGCTGAAAACGACTTAATATCAAGAACTCATCGGGCGAATCGCTCTGGATCTGAAATCGGAATGCTCACTGACATTTTCCCCTCTCCGAAAGTCTGAAAAATGATGGAAAAATGACTAAGTCCAAAAAACATTTTTTTCAACTTTTTTCAATTTTACCCCCGTGGATTATATATTCTACCCACACACATTTGGATCTCTCCTGGGGTACCCTCGCACATATTATTCCCTCATTTAATGGATATTTTCACCAAAAAGTGAAGTTTTCAAAAAGTCTGAAAATTGGCTGAAAACGACTTAATATCAAGAACTCATCGGTCGAATCGCTCTGGAACTGAAATCGGAATGCTCACTGACATTTTCCCCTCTCCAAAAGTCTGAAAAATGATGGAAAAATGACTAAATCCCAAAAAATTTTTTTTAAAACTTTTTCAATTTTACCCCCATGGGATATATATTCAACCCACATATATTTGGAACTCTCCTGGGGTACCCTCGCATATATTATGCCCTCATTTAATGGATATTTTCACCAAAAAGTGAAGTTTTCAAAAAGTCAGGAAATTGGCAGAAAACGACTTAATATCAAGAACTCATCGGGCGAATCGCTCTGGAACTGAAATCGGAATGCTCACTGACATTTTTCCCTCTCCGAAAGTCTGAAAAATGATGGAAAAATGACTAAGTCCAAAAAAATTTTTTTTTAACTTTTTTCAATTTTACCCCTGTGGGATATACATTCTACCCACACACATTTGGATCTCTCCTGGGGTACCCTCACACATATTATTCCCTCATTTAATGGATATTTTCACCAAAAAGTGAAGTTTTCAAAAAGTCAGAAAATTGGCTGAAAATGACTTAATATCAAGGACTAATCGGGCGAATCACTCTGGAACTGAAATCGGAATACTCACTGACATTTTCCCCTCTCCGAAAGTCTGAAAAATGATGGAAAAATGACTAAGTCCAAAAAACATTTTTTTCAACTTTTTTCAATTTTACCCCCATGGGATATATATGCTACCCACACACATTTGGAACTCTCCTGGGGTACCCTCACACATTTTATTCCCTCATTTAATGGATATTTTCACCAAAAAGTGAAGTTTTCAAAATGTCAGAAAATTGGCTGAAAACGACTTAATATCAAGGACTCATCGGCTGAATCGCTCTGGAACTGAAATAGCAATGCTCACTGACATTTTCCCCTCTCCGAAAGTCTGAAAAATGATGGAAAAATGACTAAGTCAAAAAAACATTTTTTTCAACTTTTTTCAATTTTACCCCCATGGGATATATATGCTACCCACACACATTTGGAACTCTCCTGGGGTACCCTCACACATTTTATTCCCTCATTTAATGGATATTTTCACCAAAAAGTGAAGTTTTCAAAAAGTCTGAAAATTGGCTGAAAAAGACTTAATATCAAGGACTCATCGGGCGAATCGCTCTGGAACTGAAATCGGAATGCTCACTGACATTTTCCCCTCTCCAAAAGTCTGAAAAATGATGGAAAAATCACTAAATCCCAAAAAAATTTTTTTAAAACTTTTTCAATTTTACCCCCATGGGATATATATTCAACCCACACATATTTGGAACTCTCCTGGGGTACCCTCGCATATATTATGCCCTCATTTAATGGATATTTTCACCAAAAAGTGAAGTTTTCAAAAAGTCAGGAAATTGGCAGAAAATGACTTAATATCAAGGACTCATCGGGCGAATAGCTCTGTAACTGAAATCGGAATGCTCACTGACATTTTCCCCTCTCCGAAAGTCTGAAAAATTATGGAAAAATGACTAAGTCCAAAAAAATTTTTTTTTAACTTTTTTCAATTTTACCCCTGTGGGATATACATTCTACCCACACACATTTGGATCTCTCCTGGGGTAACCTCACACATATTATTCCCTCATTTAATGGATATTTTCACCAAAAAGTGAAGTTTTCAAAAAGTCAGAAAATTGGCTGAAAATGACTTAATTTCAAGGACTAATCGGGCGAATCACTCTGGAACTGAAATCGGAATACTCACTGACATTTTCCCTTCTCCGAAAGTTCTAAAAATGATGGAAAAATGACTAAGTCCAAAAAACATTTTTTTCAACTTTTTTCAATTTTACCCCCATGGGATAAATATTCTACCCACACACATTTGGAACTCTCATGGGGTACCCTCACACATATTATTCCCTCATTTAATGGATATTTTCACCAAAAAATGAAGTTTTCAAAAAGTCAGAAAATTGGCTGAAAACGACTTAATATCAAGGACTCATCGGGCAAATCGCTCTGGAACTGAAATCGGAATGCTCACTGACATTTTTCCCTCTCCGAAAGTCTGAAAAATGATGGAAAAATGACTAAGTCCAAAAAAATTTTTTTAAACTTTTTTCAATTTTACCCCCATGGGATATATATTCTACCCATACACATTTGGAACTCTCCTGGGGTACCCTCACACATATTATTCCCTCATTTAATGGATATTTTCACCAAAAAGTGAAGTTTTCAAAAAGTCAGAAAATTGGCTGAAAACGACTTAATATCAAGAACTCATCGGGCGAATCGCTCTGGATCTGAAATCGGAATGCTCACTGACATTTTCCCCTCTCCGAAAGTCTGAAAAATGATGGAAAAATGACTAAGTCCAAAAAACATTTTTTTCAACTTTTTTCAATTTTACCCCCGTGGATTATATATTCTACCCACACACATTTGGATCTCTCCTGGGGTACCCTCGCACATATTATTCCCTCATTTAATGGATATTTTCACCAAAAAGTGAAGTTTTCAAAAAGTCTGAAAATTGGCTGAAAACGACTTAATATCAAGAACTCATCGGTCGAATCGCTCTGGAACTGAAATCGGAATGCTCACTGACATTTTCCCCTCTCCAAAAGTCTGAAAAATGATGGAAAAATGACTAAATCCCAAAAAAATTTTTTTAAAACTTTTTCAATTTTACCCCCATGGGATATATATTCAACCCACATATATTTGGAACTCTCCTGGGGTACCCTCGCATATATTATGCCCTCATTTAATGGATATTTTCACCAAAAAGTGAAGTTTTCAAAAAGTCAGGAAATTGGCAGAAAACGACTTAATATCAAGGACTCATCGGGCGAATCGCTCTGGAACTGAAATCGGAATGCTCACTGACATTTTCCCCTCTCCGAAAGTCTGAAAAATGATGGAAAAATGACTAAGTCCAAAAAAAAATTTTTTTAAACTTTTTTCAATTTTAACGCCGTGGGATATACATTCTACCCACACACATTTGGATCTCTCCTGTGGTACCCTCACACATATTATTCACTCATTTAATGGATATTTTCACCAAAAAGTGAAGTTTTCAAAAAGTCAGGAAATTGGCAGAAAACGACTTAATATCAAGGACTCATCGGGCGAATCGCTCTGGAACTGAAATCGGAATACTCACTGACATTTTCCCCTCTCCGAAAGTTCTAAAAATGATGGAAAAATGACTAAGTCCAAAAAACATTTTTTTAAACTTTTTTCAATTTTACCCCCATGGGATATATATTCTACCCATACACATTTGGAACTCTCCTGGGGTACCCTCACACATATTATTCCCTCATTTAATGGATATTTTCACCAAAAAGTGAAGTTTTCAAAAAGTCAGAAAATTGGCTGAAAACGACTTAATATCAAGAACTCATCGGGCGAATCGCTCTGGAACTGAAATCGGAATGCTCACTGACATTTTTCCCTCTCCGAAAGTCTGAAAAATGATGGAAAAATGACTAAGTCCAAAAAAATTTTTTTTTAACTTTTTTCAATTTTACCCCTGTGGGATATACATTCTACCCACACACATTTGGATCTCTCCTGGGGTACCCTCACACATATTATTCCCTCATTTAATGGATATTTTCACCAAAAAGTGAAGTTTTCAAAAAGTCAGAAAATTGGCTGAAAATGACTTAATATCAAGGACTAATCGGGCGAATCACTCTGGAACTGAAATCGGAATACTCACTGACATTTTCCCCTCTCCGAAAGTCTGAAAAATGATGGAAAAATGACTAAGTCCAAAAAACATTTTTTTCAACTTTTTTCAATTTTACCCCCATGGGATATATATGCTACCCACACACATTTGGAACTCTCCTGGGGTACCCTCACACATTTTATTCCCTCATTTAATGGATATTTTCACCAAAAAGTGAAGTTTTCAAAATGTCAGAAAATTGGCTGAAAACGACTTAATATCAAGGACTCATCGGCTGAATCGCTCTGGAACTGAAATAGCAATGCTCACTGACATTTTCCCCTCTCCGAAAGTCTGAAAAATGATGGAAAAATGACTAAGTCAAAAAAACATTTTTTTCAACTTTTTTCAATTTTACCCCCATGGGATATATATGCTACCCACACACATTTGGAACTCTCCTGGGGTACCCTCACACATTTTATTCCCTCATTTAATGGATATTTTCACCAAAAAGTGAAGTTTTCAAAAAGTCTGAAAATTGGCTGAAAAAGACTTAATATCAAGGACTCATCGGGCGAATCGCTCTGGAACTGAAATCGGAATGCTCACTGACATTTTCCCCTCTCCAAAAGTCTGAAAAATGATGGAAAAATGACTAAATCCCAAAAAAATTTTTTTAAAACTTTTTCAATTTTACCCCCATGGGATATATATTCAACCCACACATATTTGGAACTCTCCTGGGGTACCCTCGCATATATTATGCCCTCATTTAATGGATATTTTCACCAAAAAGTGAAGTTTTCAAAAAGTCAGGAAATTGGCAGAAAATGACTTAATATCCAGGACTCATCGGGCGAATAGCTCTGTAACTGAAATCGGAATGCTCACTGACATTTTCCCCTCTCCGAAAGTCTGAAAAATTATGGAAAAATGACTAAGTCCAAAAAAATTTTTTTTTAACTTTTTTCAATTTTACCCCTGTGGGATATACATTCTACCCACACACATTTGGATCTCTCCTGGGGTAACCTCACACATATTATTCCCTCATTTAATGGATATTTTCACCAAAAAGTGAAGTTTTCAAAAAGTCAGAAAATTGGCTGAAAATGACTTAATTTCAAGGACTAATCGGGCGAATCACTCTGGAACTGAAATCGGAATACTCACTGACATTTTCCCTTCTCCGAAAGTTCTAAAAATGATGGAAAAATGACTAAGTCCAAAAAACATTTTTTTCAACTTTTTTCAATTTTACCCCCATGGGATAAATATTCTACCCACACACATTTGGAACTCTCATGGGGTACCCTCACACATATTATTCCCTCATTTAATGGATATTTTCACCAAAAAATGAAGTTTTCAAAAAGTCAGAAAATTGGCTGAAAACGACTTAATATCAAGGACTCATCGGGCAAATCGCTCTGGAACTGAAATCGGAATGCTCACTGACATTTTTCCCTCTCCGAAAGTCTGAAAAATGATGGAAAAATGACTAAGTCCAAAAAAATTTTTTTAAACTTTTTTCAATTTTACCCCCATGGGATATATATTCTACCCATACACATTTGGAACTCTCCTGGGGTACCCTCACACATATTATTCCCTCATTTAATGGATATTTTCACCAAAAAGTGAAGTTTTCAAAAAGTCAGAAAATTGGCTGAAAACGACTTAATATCAAGAACTCATCGGGCGAATCGCTCTGGATCTGAAATCGGAATGCTCACTGACATTTTCCCCTCTCCGAAAGTCTGAAAAATGATGGAAAAATGACTAAGTCCAAAAAACATTTTTTTCAACTTTTTTCAATTTTACCCCCGTGGATTATATATTCTACCCACACACATTTGGATCTCTCCTGGGGTACCCTCGCACATATTATTCCCTCATTTAATGGATATTTTCACCAAAAAGTGAAGTTTTCAAAAAGTCTGAAAATTGGCTGAAAACGACTTAATATCAAGAACTCATCGGTCGAATCGCTCTGGAACTGAAATCGGAATGCTCACTGACATTTTCCCCTCTCCAAAAGTCTGAAAAATGATGGAAAAATGACTAAATCCCAAAAAATTTTTTTTAAAACTTTTTCAATTTTACCCCCATGGGATATATATTCAACCCACATATATTTGGAACTCTCCTGGGGTACCCTCGCATATATTATGCCCTCATTTAATGGATATTTTCACCAAAAAGTGAAGTTTTCAAAAAGTCAGGAAATTGGCAGAAAACGACTTAATATCAAGGACTCATCGGGCGAATCGCTCTGGAACTGAAATCGGAATGCTCACTGACATTTTCCCCTCTCCGAAAGTCTGAAAAATGATGGAAAAATGACTAAGTCCAAAAAAAAATTTTTTTAAACTTTTTTCAATTTTAACGCCGTGGGATATACATTCTACCCACACACATTTGGATCTCTCCTGTGGTACCCTCACACATATTATTCACTCATTTAATGGATATTTTCACCAAAAAGTGAAGTTTTCAAAAAGTCAGAAAATTGGCTGAAAACGACTTAATATCAAGGACTCATCGGGCGAATCGCTCTGAAACTGAAATCGGAATGCTCACTGACATTTTTCCCTCTCCGAAAGTCTGAAAAATGATGGAAAAATGACTAAGTCCAAAAAAATTTTTTTAAACTTTTTTCAATTTTACCCCCATGGGATATATATTCTACCCACACACATTTGGAACTCTCCTGGGGTACCCTCACACATATTATTCCCTCATTTAATGGATATTTTCACCAAAAAGTGAAGTTTTCAAAAAGTCAGAAAATTGGCTGAAAACGACTTAATATCAAGAACTCATCGGGCGAATCGCTCTGGATCTGAAATCGGAATGCTCACTGACATTTTCCCCTCTCCGAAAGTCTGAAAAATGATGGAAAAATGACTAAGTCCAAAAAAATTTTTTTTTAACTTTTTTCAATTTTACCCCTGTGGGATATAAATTCTACCCACACACATTTGGATCTCTCCTGGGGTACCCTCACACATATTATTTCCTCATTTAATGGATATTTTCACCAAAAAGTGAAGTTTTCAAAAAGTCAGAAAATTAGCTGAAAATGACTTAATATCAAGGACTAATCGGGCGAATCACTCTGGAACTGAAATCGGAATACTCACTGACATTTTCCCCTCTCCGAAAGTCTGAAAAATGATGGAAAAATGACTAAGTCCAAAAAAAATTTTTTTTAACTTTTTTCAATTTTACACCTGTGGGATATACATTCTACCCACACACATTTGGATCTCTCCTGGGGTACCCTCACACATATTATTCCCTCATTTAATGGATATTTTCACCAAAAAGTGAAGTTTTCAAAAAGTCAGAAAATTGGCTGAAAACGACTTAATATCAAGTACTCATCGGGCTAATCACTCTGGAACTGAAATCGGAATACTCACTGACATTTTCCCCTCTCCGAAAGTCTGAAAAATGATGGAAAAATGACTAAGTCCAAAAAACATTTTTTTCAACTTTTTTCAATTTTACCCCCGTGGGATATATATTCTACCCACACACATTTGGAACTCTCCTGGGGTACCATCGCACATATTATTCACTCATTTAATGGATATTTTCACCAAAAAGTGAAGTTTTCAAAAAGTCAGAAAATTGGCTGAAAACGACTTAATATCAAGGACTCATCGGGCGAATCACTCTGGAACTGACATCGGAATACTCACTGACATTTTCCCCTCTCCGAAAGTCTGAAAAATGATGGAAAAATGACTAAGTCCAAAAAACATTTTTTTCAACTTTTTTCAATTTTACCCCCATGGGATATATATTCTACCCACACACATTTGGAACTCTCCTGGGGTACGCTCACACATATTATTCCCTCATTTAATGGATATTTTCACCAAAAAGTGAAGTTTTCAAAAAGTCAGAAAATTGCCTGAAAACTACTTAATATCAAGAACTCATCGGGTGAATCGCTCTGGAACTGAAATCGGAATGCTCACTGACATTTTCCCCTCTCCGAAAGTCTGAAAAATGATGGAAAAATGACTAATTCCAAAAAACATTTTTTTTTAACTTTTTTCAATTTTACACCTGTGGGATATACATTCTACCCACACACATATGGATCTCTCCTTGGGTACCCTCACACATATTATTCCCTCATTTAATGGATATTTTCACCAAAAAATGAAGTTTTCAAAAAGTCAGAAAATTGGCTGAAAACGACTTAATATCAAGGACTCATCGGGCGAATCGCTCTGGAACTGAAATCGGAATGCTCACTGACATTTTTCCCTCTCCGAAAGTCTGAAAAATGATGGAAAAATGACTAAGTCCAAAAAAATTTTTTTAAACTTTTTTCAATTTTACCCCCATGGGATATATATTCTACCCACACACATTTGGAACTCTCCTGGGGTACCCTCACACATATTATTCCCTCATTTAATGGATATTTTCACCAAAAAGTGAAGTTTTCAAAAAGTCAGAAAATTGGCTGAAAACGACTTAATATCAAGTACTCATCGGGCGAATCGCTCTGGATCTGAAATCGGAATGCTCACTGACATTTTCCCCTCTCCGAAAGTCTGAAAAATGATGGAAAAATGACTAAGTCCAAAAAAATTTTTTTTTAACTTTTTTCAATTTTACCCCTGTGGGATATACATTATACCCACACACATTTGGATCTCTCCTGGGGTACCCTCACACATATTATTTCCTCATTTAATGGATATTTTCACCAAAAAGTGAAGTTTTCAAAAAGTCAGAAAATTGGCTGAAAATGACTTAATATCAAGGACTAATCGGGCAAATCACTCTGGAACTGAAATCGGAATACTCACTGACATTTTCCCCTCTCCGAAAGTCTGAAAAATGATGGAAAAATGACTAAGTCCAAAAAACATTTTTTTCAACTTTTTTCAATTTTACCCCCGTGGGATATATATTTAACCCACACACATTTGGAACTCTCCTGGGGTACCATCGCACATATTATTCCCTCATTTAATGGATATTTTCACCAAAAAGTGAAGTTTTCAAAAAGTCAGAAAATTGGCTGAAAACGACTTAATATCAAGGACTCATCGGGCGAATCACTCTGGAACTGACATCGGAATACTCACTGACATTTTCCCCTCTCCGAAAGTCTGAAAAATGATGGAAAAATGACTAAGTCCAAAAAACATTTTTTTCAACTTTTTTCAATTTTACCCCCATGGGATATATATTCTACCCACACACATTTGGAACTCTCCTGGGGTACGCTCACACATATTATTCCCTCATTTAATGGATATTTTCACCAAAAAGTGAAGTTTTCAAAAAGTCAGAAAATTGCCTGAAAACTACTTAATATCAAGAACTCATCGGGCGAATCGCTCTGGAACTGAAATCGGAATGCTCACTGACATTTTCCCCTCTCCGAAAGTCTGAAAAATGATGGAAAAATGACTAATTCCAAAAAAATTTTTTTTTAACTTTTTTCAATTTTACCCCTGTGGGATATACATTCTACCCACACACATTTGGATCTCTCCTGGGGTACCCTCACACATATTATTCCCTCATTTAATGGATATTTTCACCAAAAAGTGAAGTTTTCAAAAAGTCAGAAAATTGGCTGAAAACGACTTAATATCAAGGACTCATCGGGCGAATCGCTCTGGAACTGAAATCGGAATGCTCACTGACATTTTTCCCTCTCCGAAAGTCTGAAAAATGAAGGAAAAATGAATAAGTCCAAAAAAATTTTTTTTTTACTTTTTTCAATTTTACCCCTGTGGGATATACATTCTACCCACACACATTTGGATCTCTCCTGGGGTACCCTCACACATATTATTCCCTCATTTAATGGATATTTTCACCAAAAAGTGAAGTTTTCAAAAAGTCAGAAAATTGGCTGAAAACGACTTAATATCAAGGACTCATCGGGCGAATCACTCTGGAACTCAAATCAGAATGCTCAGTGACATTTTTCCCTCTACAAAAGTCTGAAAAATGATGGAAAAATGACTAAGTCCAAAAAAAAATTTTTTTAAACTTTTTTCAATTTTAACGCCGTGGGATATACATTCTACCCACACACATTTGGATCTCTCCTGTGGTACCCTCACACATATTATTCACTCATTTAATGGATATTTTCACCAAAAAGTGAAGTTTTCAAAAAGTCAGAAAATTGGCTGAAAACGACTTAATATCAAGGACTCATCGGGCGAATCACTCTGGAACTGAAATCGGAATACTCACTGACATTTTCCCCTCTCCGAAAGTCTGAAAAATGATGGAAAAATGACTAAGTCCAAAAAAATTTTTTTCAACTTTTTTCAATTTTACCCCCATGGGATATATATTCTAGCCACACACATTTGGAACTCTCCTGGGGTACCCTCACACATATTATTCCCTCATTTAATGGATATTTTCACCAGAAAGTGAAGTTTTCAAAAAGTCAGAAAATTGGCTGAAAAAGTCTTAATATTAAGAACTCATCGGGCGAATCGCCCTGGAACTGAAATCGGTATGCTCACTGACATTTTCCCCTCTCCGAAAGTCTGAAAAATGATGGAAAAATGACTAAGTCCAAAAAACATTTTTTTTTAACTTTTTTCAATTTTACACCTGTGGGATATACATTCTACCCACACACCTTTGGATCTCTCCTTGGGTACCCTCACACATATTATTCCCTCATTTAATGGATATTTTCACCAAAAAATGAAGTTTTCAAAAAGTCAGAAAATTGGCTGAAAACGACTTAATATCAAGGACTCATCGGGCGAATCGCTCTGGAACTGAAATCGGAATGCTCACTGACATTTTTCCCTCTCCGAAAGTCTGAAAAATGATGGAAAAATGACTAAGTCCAAAAAATTTTTTTTAAACTTTTTTCAATTTTACCCCCATGGGATATATATTCTGCCCACACACATTTGGAACTCTCCTGGGGTACCCTCACACATATTATTCTCTCATTTAATGGATATTTTCACCAAAAAGTGAAGTTTTCAAAAAGTCAGAAAATTGGCTGAAAACGACTTAATATCAAGAACTCATCGGGCGAATCGCTCTGGATCTGAAATCGGAATGCTCACTGACATTTTCCCCTCTCCGAAAGTCTGAAAAATGATGGAAAAATGACTAAGTCCAAAAAAATTTTTTTTTAACTTTTTTCAATTTTACCCCTGTGGGATATACATTCTACCCACACACATTTGGATCTCTCCTGGGGTACCCTCACACATATTATTTCCTCATTTAATGGATATTTTCACCAAAAAGTGAAGTTTGCAAAAAGTCAGAAAATTGGCTGAAAATGACTTAATATCAAGGACTAATCGGGCGAATCACTCTGGAACTGAAATCGGAATACTCACTGACATTTTTCCCTCTCCGAAAGTCTGAAAAATGATGGAAAAATGAATAAGTCCAAAAAAATTTTTTTTTTACTTTTTTCAATTTTACCCCTGTGGGATATACATTCTACCCACACACATTTGGATCTCTCCTGGGGTACCCTCACACATATTATTCCCTCATTTAATGGATATTTTCACCAAAAAGTGAAGTTTTCAAAAAGTCAGAAAATTGGCTGAAAACGACTTAATATCAAGGACTCATCGGGCGAATCACTCTGGAACTCAAAATCAGAATGCTCAGTGACATTTTTCCCTCTACAAAAGTCTGAAAAATGATGGAAAAATGACTAAGTCCAAAAAAATTTTTTTTAAACTTTTTTCAATTTTACCCCCATGGGATATATATTCTACCCACACACATTTGGAACTCTCCTGGGGTACCCTCACACATATTATTCCCTCATTTAATGGATATTTTCACCAAAAAGTGAAGTTTTCAAAAAGTTAAAATTGGCTATAAACGACTTAATATCAAGGACTCATCGGGCGAATCGCTCTGGAACTGAAATCGGAATGCTCCCTGACATTTTCCCCTGTCCGAAAGTCTGAAAAATGATGGAAAAATGACTAAGTCCAAAAAATTTTTTTTTCAACTTTTTTCAATTTTACCTCCATGGGATATATATTCTACCCACACACATTTGGAACTCTCCTGGGGTACCCTCACACATATTATTCCCTCATTTAATGGATATTTTCACCAAAAAGTGAAGTTTTCAAAAAGTCAGAAAATTGCCTGAAAACTACTTAATATCAAGAACTCATCGGGCGAATCGCTCTGGAACTGAAATCGGAATGCTCACTGACATTTTCCCCTCTCCGAAAGTCTGAAAAATGATGGAAAAATGACTAATTCCAAAAAATTTTTTTTTTAACTTTTTTCAATTTTACCCCTGTGGGATATACATTCTACCCACACACATTTGGATATCTCCTGGGGTACCCTCACACATATTATTCCCTCATTTAATGGATATTTTCACCAAAAAGTGAAGTTTTCAAAAAGTCAGAAAATTGGCTGAAAACGACTTAATATCAAGGACTCATCGGGCGAATCGCTCTGGAACTGAAATCGGAATGCTCACTGACATTTTTCCCTCTCCGAAAGTCTGAAAAATGATGGAAAAATGAATAAGTCCAAAAAAATTTTTTTTTTACTTTTTTCAATTTTACCCCTGTGGGATATACATTTTACCCACACACATTTGGATCTCTCCTGGGGTACCCTCACACATATTATTCCCTCATTTAATGGATATTTTCACCAAAAAGTGAAGTTTTCAAAAAGTCAGAAAATTGGCTGAAAACGACTTAATATCAAGGACTCATCGGGCGAATTACTCTGGAACTGAAATCAGAATGCTCAGTGACATTTTTCCCTCTCCAAAAGTCTGAAAAACGATGGAAAAATGACTAAGTCCAAAAAAATTTTTTTTAAACTTTTTTCAATTTTACCCCCATGGGATATATATTCTACCCACACACATTTGGAACTCTCCTGGGGTACCCTCACACATATTATTCCCTCATTTAATGGATATTTTCACCAAAAAGTGAAGTTTTCAAAAAGTCAAAATTGTCTATAAACGACTTAATATCAAGGACTCATCGGGCGAATCGCTCTGGAACTGAAATCGGAATGCTCCCTGACATTTTCCCCTCTCCGAAAGTCTGAAAAATGATGGAAAAATGACTAAGTCCAAAAAATTTTTTTTTTAACTTTTTTCAATTTTACACCTGTGGGATATACATTCTACCCACACACATTTGGATCTCTCCTGGGGTACCCTCACACATATTATTCCCTCATTTAATGGATATTTTCACCAAAAAGTGAAGTTTTCAAAAAGTCAGAAAATTGACTGAAAACGACTTAATATCAAGTACTCATCGGGCGAATCACTCTGGAACTGAAATCGGAATACTTACTGACATTTTCCCCTCTCCGAAAGTCTGAAAAATGATGGAAAAATGACTAAGTCCAAAAAACATTTTTTTCAACTTTTTTCAATTTTACCCCCGTGGGATATATATTCTACCCACACACATTTGGAACTCTCCTGGGGTACCATCGCACATATTATTCCCTCATTTAATGGATATTTTCACCAAAAAGTGAAGTTTTCAAAAAGTCAGAAAATTGGCTGAAAACGACTCAATATCAAGGACTCATCGGGCGAATCACTCTGGAACTGACATCGGAATACTCACTGACATTTTCCCCTCTCCGAAAGTCTGAAAAATGATGGAAAAATGACTAAGTCCAAAAAACATTTTTTTCAACTTTTTTCAATTTTACCCCCATGGGATATATATTCTACCCACACACATTTGGAACTCTCCTGGGGTACGCTCACACATATTATTCCCTCATTTAATGGATATTTTCACCAAAAAGTGAAGTTTTCAAAAAGTCAGAAAATTGCCTGAAAACTACTTAATATCAAGAACTCATCGGGCGAATCGCTCTGGAACTGAAATCGGAATGCTCACTGACATTTTCCCCTCTCCGAAAGTCTGAAAAATGATGGAAAAATGACTAATTCCAAAAAATTTTTTTTTTAACTTTTTTCAATTTTACCCCTGTGGGATATACATTCTACCCACACACATTTGGATATCTCCTGGGGTACCCTCACACATATTATTCCCTCATTTAATGGATATTTTCACCAAAAAGAGAAGTTTTCAAAAGTCAGAAAATTGGCTGAAAACGACTTAATATCAAGGACTCATCGGTCGAATCGCTCTGGAACTGAAATCGGAATGCTCACTGACATTTTTCCCTCTCCGAAAGTCTGAAAAATGATGGAAAAATGAATAAGTCCAAAAAATTTTTTTTTTTACTTTTTTCAATTTTACCCCTGTGGGATATACATTCTACCCACACACATTTGGATCTCTCCTGGGGTACCCTCACACATATTATTCCCTCATTTAATGGATATTTTCACCAAAAAGTGAAGTTTTCAAAAAGTCAGAAAATTGGCTGAAAACGACTTAATATCAAGGACTCATCGGGCGAATCACTCTGGAACTCAAATCAGAATGCTCAGTGACATTTTTCCCTCTACAAAAGTCTGAAAAATGATGGAAAAATGACTAAGTCCAAAAAAATTTTTTTTAAACTTTTTTCAATTTTACCCCCATGGGATATATATTCTACCCACACACATTTGGAACTCTCCTGGGGTACCCTCACACATATTATTCCTTCATTTAATGGATATTTTCACCAAAAAGTGAAGTTTTCAAAAAGTCAAAATTGGCTATAAACGACTTAATATCAAGGACTCATCGGGCGAATCACTCTGGAACTGACATCGGAATACTCACTGACATTTTCCCCTCTCCGAAAGTCTGAAAAATGATGGAAAAATGACTAAGTCCAAAAAACATTTTTTTCAACTTTTTTCAATTTTACCCCCATGAGATATATATTCTACCCACACACATTTGGAACTCTCCTGGGGTACACTCACACATATTATTCCCTCATTTAATGGATATTTTCACCAAAAAGTGAAGTTTTCAAAAAGTCAGAAAATTGCCTGAAAACTACTTAATATCAAGAACTCATCGGGCGAATCGCTCTGGAACTGAAATCGGAATGCTCACTGACATTTTCCCCTCTCCGAAAGTCTGAAAAATGATGGAAAAATGACTAATTCCAAAAAATATTTTTTTTAACTTTTTTCAATTTTACCCCTGTGGGATATACATTCTACCCACACACATTTGGATATCTCCTGGGGTACCCTCACACATATTATTCCCTCATTTAATGGATATTTTCACCAAAAAGTGAAGTTTTCAAAAGTCAGAAAATTGGCTGAAAACGACTTAATATCAAGGACTCATCGGTCGAATCGCTCTGGAACTGAAATCGGAATGCTCACTGACATTTTTCCCTCTCCGAAAGTCTGAAAAATGATGGAAAAATGAATAAGTCCAAAAAATTTTTTTTTTTACTTTTTTCAATTTTACCCCTGTGGGATATACATTCTACCCACACACATTTGGATCTCTCCTGGGGTACCCTCACACATATTATTCCCTCATTTAATGGATATTTTCACCAAAAAGTGAAGTTTTCAAAAAGTCAGAAAATTGGCTGAAAACGACTTAATATCAAGGACTCATCGGGCGAATCACTCTGGAACTCAAATCAGAATGCTCAGTGACATTTTTCCCTCTACAAAAGTCTGAAAAATGATGGAAAAATGACTAAGTCCAAAAAAATTTTTTTTAAACTTTTTTCAATTTTACCCCCATGGGATATATATTCTACCCACACACATTTGGAACTCTCCTGGGGTACCCTCACACATATTATTCCTTCATTTAATGGATATTTTCACCAAAAAGTGAAGTTTTCAAAAAGTCAAAATTGGCTATAAACGACTTAATATCAAGGACTCATTGGGCGAATCACTCTGGAACTGAAATCGGAATGCTCCCTGACATTTTCCCCTCTCCGAAAGTCTGAAAAATGCTGGAAAAATGACTAAGTCCCAAAAATTTTTTTTTCAACTTTTTTCAATTTTACCTCCATGGGATATATATTCTACCCACACACATTTGGAACTCTCCTGGGGTACCCTCACACATATTATTCCCTCATTTAATGGATATTTTCACCAAAAAGTGAAGTTTTCAAAAAGTCAGAAAATTGGCTGAAAACGACTTAATATCAAGGACTCATCGGGTGAATCGCTCTGGAACTGAAATCGGAATGCTCACTGACATTTTTCCCTCTCCGAAAGTCTGAAAAATGATGGAAAAATGAATAAGTCCAAAAAAATTTTTTTTTTACTTTTTTCAATTTTACCCCTGTGGGATATACATTTTACCCACACACATTTGGATCTCTCCTGGGGTACCCTCACACATATTATTCCCTCATTTAATGGATATTTTCACCAAAAAGTGAAGTTTTCAAAAAGTCAGAAAATTGGCTGAAAACGACTTAATATCAAGGACTCATAGGGCGAATTACTCTGGAACTGAAATCAGAATGCTCAGTGACATTTTTCCCTCTCCAAAAGTCTGAAAAACGATGGAAAAATGACTAAGTCCAAAAAAATTTTTTTTAAACTTTTTTCAATTTTACCCCCATGGGATATATATTCTACCCACACACATTTGGAACTCTCCTGGGGTACCCTCACACATATTATTCCCTCATTTAATGGATATTTTCACCAAAAAGTGAAGTTTTCAAAAAGTCAAAATTGTCTATAAACGACTTAATATCAAGGACTCATCGGGCGAATCGCTCTGGAACTGAAATCGGAATGCTCCCTGACATTTTCCCCTCTCCAAAAGTCTGAAAAATGATGGAAAAATGACTAAGTCCAAAAAATTTTTTTTAGAACTTTTTTCAATTTTACCTCCATGGGATATATATTCTACCCACACACATTTGGAACTCTCCTGGGGTACCCTCACACATATTATTCCCTCATTTAATGGATATTTTCACCAAAAAGTGAAGTTTTCAAAAAGTCAGAAAATTGGCTGAAAACGACTTAATATCAAGGACTCATCGGGCGAATCGCTCTGGAACTGAAATCAGAATGCTCACTGACATTTTCCCCTCTCCGAAAGTCTGAAAAATGATGGAAAAATGAGTAAGTCCAAAAAAATTTTTTTTTAACTTTTTTCAATTTTACCCCTGTGGGATATACATTCTACCCACACACATTTGGATATCTCCTGGGGTACCCTCACACATATTATTTCCTCATTTAATGGATATTTTCACCAAAAAGTGAAGTTTTCAAAAAGTCAGAAAATTGGCTGAAAATGACTTAATATCAAGGACTAATCGGGCGAATCACTCTGGAACTGAAATCGGAATACTCACTGACATTTTCCCCTCTCCGAAAGTCTGAAAAATGATGGAAAAATGACTAAGTCCAAAAAAAATTTTTTTTAACTTTTTTCAATTTTACACCTGTGGGATATACATTCTACCCACACACATTTGGATCTCTCCTGGGGTACCCTCACACATATTATTCCCTCATTTAATGGATATTTTCACCAAAAAGTGAAGTTTTCAAAAAGTCAGAAAATTGGCTGAAAACGACTTAATATCAAGTACTCATCGGGCGAATCACTCTGGAACTGAAATCAGAATACTCACTGACATTTTCCCCTCTCCGAAAGTCTGAAAAATGATGGAAAAATGACTAAGTCCAAAAAACATTTTTTTCAACTTTTTTCAATTTTACCCCCGTGGGATATATATTCTACCCACACACATTTGGAACTCTCCTGGGGTACGATCGCACATATTATTCCCTCATTTAATGGATATTTTCACCAAAAAGTGAAGTTTTCAAAAAGTCAGAAAATTGGCTGAAAACGACTTAATATCAAGGACTCATCGGGCGAATCACTCTGGAACTGACATCGGAATACTCACTGACATTTTCCCCTCTCCGAAAGTCTGAAAAATGATGGAAAAATGACTAAGTCCAAAAAAATTTTTTTTTAACTTTTTTCAATTTTACCCCCATGGGATATATATTCTACCCACACACATTTGGAACTCTCCTGGGGTACCCTCACACATATTATTCCCTCATTTAATGGATATTTTCACCAAAAAGTGAAGTTTTCAAAAAGTCAAAATTGTCTATAAACGACTTAATATCAAGGACTCATCGGGCGAATCGCTCTGGAACTGAAATTGGAATGCTCCCTGACATTTTCCCCTCTCCGAAAGTCTGAAAAATGATGGAAAAATGACTAAGTCCAAAAAATTTTTTTTAGAACTTTTCTCAATTTTACCTCCATGGGATATATATTCTACCCACACACATTTGGAACTCTCCTGGGGTACGCTCACACATATTATTCCCTCATTTAATGGATATTTTCACCAAAAAGTGAAGTTTTCAAAAAGTCAGAAAATTGGCTGAAAACGACTTAATATCAAGGACTCATCGGGCGAATCGCTCTGGAACTGAAATCGGAATGCTCACTGACATTTTTCCCTCTCTGAAAGTCTGAAAAATGATGGAAAAATGAATAAGTCCAAAAAAATTTTTTTTTTACTTTTTTCAATTTTACCCCTGTGGGATATACATTCTACCCACACACATTTGGATCTCTCCTGGGGTACCCTCACACATATTATTCCCTCATTTAATGGATATTTTCACCAAAAAGTGAAGTTTTCAAAAAGTCAGAATATTGGTTGAAAACGACTTAATATCAAGGACTCATCGGGCGAATCACTCTGGAACTCAAATCAGAATGCTCAGTGACATTTTTCCCTCTATAAAAGTCTGAAAAATGATGGAAAAATGACTAAGTCCAAAAAAATTTTTTTTAAACTTTTTTCAATTTTACCCCCATGGGATATATATTCTACCCACACACATTTGGAACTCTCCTGGGGTACCCTCACACATATTATTCCCTCATTTAATGGATATTTTCACCAAAAAGTGAAGTTTTCAAAAAGTTAAAATTGGCTATAAACGACTTAATATCAAGGACTCATCGGGCGAATCGCTCTGGAACTGAAATCGGAATGCTCCCTGACATTTTCCCCTCTCCGAAAGTCTGAAAAATGATGGAAAAATGACTAAGTCCAAAAAACATTTTTTTCAACTTTTTTCAATTTTACCCCCGTGGGATATATATTCTACCCACACACATTTGGAACTCTCCTGGGGTACCCTCGCACATATTATTCCCTCATTTAATGGATATTTTCACCAAAAAGTGAAGTTTTCAAAAAGTCAGAAAATTGGCTGAAAACGACTTAATATCAAGGACTCATCGGGCGAATCGCTCTGGAACTGAAATCGTTATGCTCACAGACATTTTCCCCTCTCCGAAAGTCTGAAAAATGATGGAAAAATGACTAAGTCCAAAAAAATTTTTTTTCAACTTTTTTCAATTTTACCTCCATGGGATATATATTCTACCCACACACATTTGGAACTCTCCTGGGGTGCCCTCACACATATTATTCCCTCATTTAATGGATATTTTCACCAAAAAGTGAAGTTTTCAAAAAGTCAGAAAATTGGCTGAAAACGACTTAATATCAAGGACTCATCGGGCGAATCGCTCTGGAACTGAAATCGGAATGCTCACTGACATTTTCCCCTCTCCGAAAGTCTGAAAAATGATGGAAAAATGACTAAGTCCAAAAAACATTTTCTTCAACTTTTTTCAATTTTACCCCCGTGGGATATATATTCTACCCACACACATTTGGAACTCTCCTGGGGTACCCTCGCACATATTATTCCCTCATTTAATGGATATTTTCACCAAAAAGTGAAGTTTTCAAAAAGTCAGAAAATTGGCTGAAAACGACTTAATATCAAGGACTCATCGGGCGAATCGCTCTGGAACTGAAATCGGAATGCTCACTGACATTTTTCCCTCTCCGAAAGTCTGAAAAATGATGGAAAAATGACTAAGTCCAAAAAAATTTTTTTTAAACTTTTTTCAATTATACCCCCATGGGATATATATTCTACCCACACACATTTGGAACTCTCCTGGGGTACCCTCACACATATTATTCCCTCATTTAATGGATATTTTCAAAAAAAAGTGAAGTTTTCAAAAAGTCAAAATTGGCTATAAACGACTTAATATCAAGGACTCATCGTGCGAATCACTCTGGAACTGAAATCAGAATGCTCAGTGACATTTTCCCCTCTCCAAAAGTCTGAAAAATGCAGGAAAAATGACTAAGTCCAAAAAAATTTTTTTTAAACTTTTTTCAATTTTACCCCCATGGGATATATATTCTACCCACACACATTTGGAACTCTCCTGGGGTACCCTCGCACATATTATTCCCTCATTTAATGGATATTTTCACCAAAAAGTGAAGTTTTCAAAAAGTCAGAAAATTGGCTGAAAACGACTCAATATCAAGGACTCATCGGGCGAATCACTCTGGAACTGACATCGGAATACTCACTGACATTTTCCCCTCTCCGAAAGTCTGAAAAATGATGGAAAAATGACTAAGTCCAAAAAACATTTTTTTCAACTTTTTTCAATTTTACCCCCATGGGATATATATTCTACCCACACACATTTGGAACTCTCCTGGGGTACGCTCACACATATTATTCCCTCATTTAATGGATATTTTCACCAAAAAGTGAAGTTTTCAAAAAGTCAGAAAATTGCCTGAAAACTACTTAATATCAAGAACTCATCGGGCGAATCGCTCTGGAACTGAAATCGGAATGCTCACTGACATTTTCCCCTCTCCGAAAGTCTGAAAAATGATGGAAAAATGACTAATTCCAAAAAATTTTTTTTTTAACTTTTTTCAATTTTACCCCTGTGGGATATACATTCTACCCACACACATTTGGATATCTCCTGGGGTACCCTCACACATATTATTCCCTCATTTAATGGATATTTTCACCAAAAAGTGAAGTTTTCAAAAGTCAGAAAATTGGCTGAAAACGACTTAATATCAAGGACTCATCGGTCGAATCGCTCTGGAACTGAAATCGGAATGCTCACTGACATTTTTCCCTCTCCGAAAGTCTGAAAAATGATGGAAAAATGAATAAGTCCAAAAAATTTTTTTTTTTACTTTTTTCAATTTTACCCCTGTGGGATATACATTCTACCCACACACATTTGGATCTCTCCTGGGGTACCCTCACACATATTATTCCCTCATTTAATGGATATTTTCACCAAAAAGTGAAGTTTTCAAAAAGTCAGAAAATTGGCTGAAAACGACTTAATATCAAGGACTCATCGGGCGAATCACTCTGGAACTCAAATCAGAATGCTCAGTGACATTTTTCCCTCTACAAAAGTCTGAAAAATGATGGAAAAATGACTAAGTCCAAAAAAATTTTTTTTAAACTTTTTTCAATTTTACCCCCATGGGATATATATTCTACCCACACACATTTGGAACTCTCCTGGGGTACCCTCACACATATTATTCCTTCATTTAATGGATATTTTCACCAAAAAGTGAAGTTTTCAAAAAGTCAAAATTGGCTATAAACGACTTAATATCAAGGACTCATCGGGCGAATCACTCTGGAACTGACATCGGAATACTCACTGACATTTTCCCCTCTCCGAAAGTCTGAAAAATGATGGAAAAATGACTAAGTCCAAAAAACATTTTTTTCAACTTTTTTCAATTTTACCCCCATGAGATATATATTCTACCCACACACATTTGGAACTCTCCTGGGGTACACTCACACATATTATTCCCTCATTTAATGGATATTTTCACCAAAAAGTGAAGTTTTCAAAAAGTCAGAAAATTGCCTGAAAACTACTTAATATCAAGAACTCATCGGGCGAATCGCTCTGGAACTGAAATCGGAATGCTCACTGACATTTTCCCCTCTCCGAAAGTCTGAAAAATGATGGAAAAATGACTAATTCCAAAAAATTTTTTTTTTAACTTTTTTCAATTTTACCCCTGTGGGATATACATTCTACCCACACACATTTGGATATCTCCTGGGGTACCCTCACACATATTATTCCCTCATTTAATGGATATTTTCACCAAAAAGTGAAGTTTTCAAAAGTCAGAAAATTGGCTGAAAACGACTTAATATCAAGGACTCATCGGTCGAATCGCTCTGGAACTGAAATCGGAATGCTCACTGACATTTTTCCCTCTCCGAAAGTCTGAAAAATGATGGAAAAATGAATAAGTCCAAAAAATTTTTTTTTTTACTTTTTTCAATTTTACCCCTGTGGGATATACATTCTACCCACACACATTTGGATCTCTCCTGGGGTACCCTCACACATATTATTCCCTCATTTAATGGATATTTTCACCAAAAAGTGAAGTTTTCAAAAAGTCAGAAAATTGGCTGAAAACGACTTAATATCAAGGACTCATCGGGCGAATCACTCTGGAACTCAAATCAGAATGCTCAGTGACATTTTTCCCTCTACAAAAGTCTGAAAAATGATGGAAAAATGACTAAGTCCAAAAAAATTTTTTTTAAACTTTTTTCAATTTTACCCCCATGGGATATATATTCTACCCACACACATTTGGAACTCTCCTGGGGTACCCTCACACATATTATTCCTTCATTTAATGGATATTTTCACCAAAAAGTGAAGTTTTCAAAAAGTCAAAATTGGCTATAAACGACTTAATATCAAGGACTCATCGGGCGAATCACTCTGGAACTGAAATCGGAATGCTCCCTGACATTTTCCCCTCTCCGAAAGTCTGAAAAATGCTGGAAAAATGACTAAGTCCCAAAAATTTTTTTTTCAACTTTTTTCAATTTTACCTCCATGGGATATATATTCTACCCACACACATTTGGAACTCTCCTGGGGTACCCTCACACATATTATTCCCTCATTTAATGGATATTTTCACCAAAAAGTGAAGTTTTCAAAAAGTCAGAAAATTGGCTGAAAACGACTTAATATCAAGGACTCATCGGGTGAATCGCTCTGGAACTGAAATCGGAATGCTCACTGACATTTTTCCCTCTCCGAAAGTCTGAAAAATGATGGAAAAATGAATAAGTCCAAAAAAATTTTTTTTTTACTTTTTTCAATTTTACCCCTGTGGGATATACATTTTACCCACACACATTTGGATCTCTCCTGGGGTACCCTCACACATATTATTCCCTCATTTAATGGATATTTTCACCAAAAAGTGAAGTTTTCAAAAAGTCAGAAAATTGGCTGAAAACGACTTAATATCAAGGACTCATAGGGCGAATTACTCTGGAACTGAAATCAGAATGCTCAGTGACATTTTTCCCTCTCCAAAAGTCTGAAAAACGATGGAAAAATGACTAAGTCCAAAAAAATTTTTTTTAAACTTTTTTCAATTTTACCCCCATGGGATATATATTCTACCCACACACATTTGGAACTCTCCTGGGGTACCCTCACACATATTATTCCCTCATTTAATGGATATTTTCACCAAAAAGTGAAGTTTTCAAAAAGTCAAAATTGTCTATAAACGACTTAATATCAAGGACTCATCGGGCGAATCGCTCTGGAACTGAAATCGGAATGCTCCCTGACATTTTCCCCTCTCCAAAAGTCTGAAAAATGATGGAAAAATGACTAAGTCCAAAAAATTTTTTTTAGAACTTTTTTCAATTTTACCTCCATGGGATATATATTCTACCCACACACATTTGGAACTCTCCTGGGGTACCCTCACACATATTATTCCCTCATTTAATGGATATTTTCACCAAAAAGTGAAGTTTTCAAAAAGTCAGAAAATTGGCTGAAAACGACTTAATATCAAGGACTCATCGGGCGAATCGCTCTGGAACTGAAATCAGAATGCTCACTGACATTTTCCCCTCTCCGAAAGTCTGAAAAATGATGGAAAAATGAGTAAGTCCAAAAAATTTTTTTTTTAACTTTTTTCAATTTTACCCCTGTGGGATATACATTCTACCCACACACATTTGGATCTCTCCTGGGGTACCCTCACACATATTATTTCCTCATTTAATGGATATTTTCACCAAAAAGTGAAGTTTTCAAAAAGTCAGAAAATTGGCTGAAAATGACTTAATATCAAGGACTAATCGGGCGAATCACTCTGGAACTGAAATCGGAATACTCACTGACATTTTCCCCTCTCCGAAAGTCTGAAAAATGATGGAAAAATGACTAAGTCCAAAAAAATTTTTTTTTAACTTTTTTCAATTTTACACCTGTGGGATATACATTCTACCCACACACATTTGGATCTCTCCTGGGGTACCCTCACACATATTATTCCCTCATTTAATGGATATTTTCACCAAAAAGTGAAGTTTTCAAAAAGTCAGAAAATTGGCTGAAAACGACTTAATATCAAGTACTCATCGGGCGAATCACTCTGGAACTGAAATCAGAATACTCACTGACATTTTCCCCTCTCCGAAAGTCTGAAAAATGATGGAAAAATGACTAAGTCCAAAAAACATTTTTTTCAACTTTTTTCAATTTTACCCCCGTGGGATATATATTCTACCCACACACATTTGGAACTCTCCTGGGGTACGATCGCACATATTATTCCCTCATTTAATGGATATTTTCACCAAAAAGTGAAGTTTTCAAAAAGTCAGAAAATTGGCTGAAAACGACTTAATATCAAGGACTCATCGGGCGAATCACTCTGGAACTGACATCGGAATACTCACTGACATTTTCCCCTCTCCGAAAGTCTGAAAAATGATGGAAAAATGACTAAGTCCAAAAAAATTTTTTTTTAACTTTTTTCAATTTTACCCCCATGGGATATATATTCTACCCACACACATTTGGAACTCTCCTGGGGTACCCTCACACATATTATTCCCTCATTTAATGGATATTTTCACCAAAAAGTGAAGTTTTCAAAAAGTCAAAATTGTCTATAAACGACTTAATATCAAGGACTCATCGGGCGAATCGCTCTGGAACTGAAATTGGAATGCTCCCTGACATTTTCCCCTCTCCGAAAGTCTGAAAAATGATGGAAAAATGACTAAGTCCAAAAAATTTTTTTTAGAACTTTTCTCAATTTTACCTCCATGGGATATATATTCTACCCACACACATTTGGAACTCTCCTGGGGTACGCTCACACATATTATTCCCTCATTTAATGGATATTTTCACCAAAAAGTGAAGTTTTCAAAAAGTCAGAAAATTGGCTGAAAACGACTTAATATCAAGGACTCATCGGGCGAATCGCTCTGGAACTGAAATCGGAATGCTCACTGACATTTTTCCCTCTCTGAAAGTCTGAAAAATGATGGAAAAATGAATAAGTCCAAAAAAATTTTTTTTTTACGTTTTTCAATTTTACCCCTGTGGGATATACATTCTACCCACACACATTTGGATCTCTCCTGGGGTACCCTCACACATATTATTCCCTCATTTAATGGATATTTTCACCAAAAAGTGAAGTTTTCAAAAAGTCAGAATATTGGTTGAAAACGACTTAATATCAAGGACTCATCGGGCGAATCACTCTGGAACTCAAATCAGAATGCTCAGTGACATTTTTCCCTCTATAAAAGTCTGAAAAATGATGGAAAAATGACTAAGTCCAAAAAAATTTTTTTTAAACTTTTTTCAATTTTACCCCCATGGGATATATATTCTACCCACACACATTTGGAACTCTCCTGGGGTACCCTCACACATATTATTCCCTCATTTAATGGATATTTTCACCAAAAAGTGAAGTTTTCAAAAAGTTAAAATTGGCTATAAACGACTTAATATCAAGGACTCATCGGGCGAATCGCTCTGGAACTGAAATCGGAATGCTCCCTGACATTTTCCCCTCTCCGAAAGTCTGAAAAATGATGGAAAAATGACTAAGTCCAAAAAACATTTTTTTCAACTTTTTTCAATTTTACCCCCGTGGGATATATATTCTACCCACACACATTTGGACCTCTCCTGGGGTACCCTCGCACATATTATTCCCTCATTTAATGGATATTTTCACCAAAAAGTGAAGTTTTCAAAAAGTCAGAAAATTGGCTGAAAACGACTTAATATCAAGGACTCATCGGGCGAATCGCTCTGGAACTGAAATCGTTATGCTCACAGACATTTTCCCCTCTCCGAAAGTCTGAAAAATGATGGAAAAATGACTAAGTCCAAAAAAATTTTTTTTCAACTTTTTTCAATTTTACCTCCATGGGATATATATTCTACCCACACACATTTGGAACTCTCCTGGGGTGCCCTCACACATATTATTCCCTCATTTAATGGATATTTTCACCAAAAAGTGAAGTTTTCAAAAAGTCAGAAAATTGGCTGAAAACGACTTAATATCAAGGACTCATCGGGCGAATCGCTCTGGAACTGA
This sequence comes from Phyllobates terribilis, assembly GCF_046119375.1. NCBI lineage: Eukaryota > Metazoa > Chordata > Amphibia > Anura > Dendrobatidae > Phyllobates > Phyllobates terribilis. The sequence goes on along the minus strand of NW_027362873.1, from coordinate 4,242,693 downwards.
AATCGGAATGCTCACTGACATTTTCCCCTCTCCGAAAGTCTGAAAAATGATGGAAAAATGACTAAGTCCAAAAAACATTTTCTTCAACTTTTTTCAATTTTACCCCCGTGGGATATATATTCTACCCACACACATTTGGAACTCTCCTGGGGTACCCTCGCACATATTATTCCCTCATTTAATGGATATTTTCACCAAAAAGTGAAGTTTTCAAAAAGTCAGAAAATTGGCTGAAAACGACTTAATATCAAGGACTCATCGGGCGAATCGCTCTGGAACTGAAATCGGAATGCTCACTGACATTTTTCCCTCTCCGAAAGTCTGAAAAATGATGGAAAAATGACTAAGTCCAAAAAAATTTTTTTTAAACTTTTTTCAATTATACCCCCATGGGATATATATTCTACCCACACACATTTGGAACTCTCCTGGGGTACCCTCACACATATTATTCCCTCATTTAATGGATATTTTCAAAAAAAAGTGAAGTTTTCAAAAAGTCAAAATTGGCTATAAACGACTTAATATCAAGGACTCATCGTGCGAATCACTCTGGAACTGAAATCAGAATGCTCAGTGACATTTTCCCCTCTCCAAAAGTCTGAAAAATGCAGGAAAAATGACTAAGTCCAAAAAAATTTTTTTTAAACTTTTTTCAACTTTACCCCCATGGGATATATATTCTACCCACACACATTTGGAACTCTCCTGGGGTACCCTCACACATATTATTCCCTCATTTAATGGATATTTTCACCAAAAAGTGAAGTTTTCAAAAAGTCAGAAAATTGGCTGAAAACGACTTAATGTCAAGGACTCATCGGGTGAATCGCTCTGGAACTGAAATCGAAATGCTCCCTGACATTTTCCCCTCTCCGAAAGTCTGAAAAATGCTGGAAAAATGACTAAGTCCCAAAAAATTTTTTTTCAACTTTTTTCAATTTTACCTCCATGGGATATATATTCTACCCACACACATTTGGAACTCTCCTGGGGTACCCTCGCACATATTATTCCCTCATTTAATGGATATTTTCACCAAAAAGTGAAGTTTTCAAAAAGTCAGAAAATTGGCTGAAAACGACTTAATATCAAGGACTCATCGGGTGAATCGCTCTGGAACTGAAATCGGAATGCTCACTGACATTTTTCCCTCTCCGAAAGTCTGAAAAATGATGGAAAAATGACTAAGTCCAAAAAAACTTTTTTTTCAACTTTTTTCAATTTTACCCCCATGGGATATATATTCTACCCACACACATTTGGAACTCTCCTGGGGTACCCTCACACATATTATTCCCTCATTTAATGGATATTTTCACCAAAAAGTGAAGTTTTCAAAAAGTCAGAAAATTGGCTGAAAACGACTTAATATCAAGGACTCATCGGGCGAATCGCTCTGGAACTGAAATCGGAATACTCACTGACATTTTCCCCTCTCTGAAAGTCTGAAAAATGATGGAAAAATGACTAAGTCTAAAAAAATTTTTTTTCAACTTTTTTCAATTTTACCTCCATGGGATATATATTCTACCCACACACATTTGGAACTCTCCTGGGGTACCCTCACACATATTATTCCCTCATTTAATGGATACTTTCACCAAAAAGTGAAGTTTTAAAAAAATCAGAAAATTGGCTGAAAACGACTTAATATTAAGGACTCATCGGGCGAATCGCTCTGGAACTGAAATCGGAATGCTCACTGACATTTTCCCCTCTCCGAAAGTCTGAAAAATGATGGAAAAATGACTAAGTCCAAAAAACATTTTCTTCAACTTTTTTCAATTTTACCCCCGTGGGATATATATTCTACCCACACACATTTGGAACTCTCCTGGGGTACCCTCACACATATTATTCCCTCATTTAATGGATATTTTCACCAAAAAGTGAAGTTTTCAAAAAGTCAGAAAATTGGCTGAAAACAACTTAATGTCAAGGACGAATCAGGAGACTCGCTCTGGAACTGAAATCGGAATGCTCACTGACATTTTTCCCTCTCCGAAAGTCTGAAAAATGATGGAAAAATGACTAAGTCCAAAAAAATTTTTTTTAAACTTTTTTCAATTTTACCCCCATGGGATATATATTCTACCCACACACATTTGGAACTTTCCTGGGGTACCCTCACACATATTATTCCCTCATTTAATGGATATTTTCACCAAAAAGTGAAGTTTTCAAAAAGTCAAAATTGGCTATAAACGACTTAATATCAAGGACTCATCGGGCGAATCGCTCTGGAACTGAAATCGAAATGCTCCCTGACATTTTCCCCTCTCCGAAAGTCTGAAAAATGCTGGAAAAATGACTAAGTCCCAAAAAATTTTTTTTCAACTTTTTTCAATTTTACCTCCATGGGATATATATTCTACCCACACACATTTGGAACTCTCCTGGGGTACCCTCGCACATATTATTCCCTCATTTAATGGATATTTTTCACCAAAAAGTGAAGTTTTCAAAAAGTCAGAAAATTGGCTGAAAACGACTTAATATCAAGGACTCATCGGGTGAATCGCTCTGGAACTGAAATCGGAATGCTCACTGACATTTTTCCCTCTCCGAAAGTCTGAAAAATGATGGAAAAATGACTAAGTCCAAAAAAATTTTTTTCAACTTTTTTCAATTTTACCCCCATGGGATATATATTCTACCCACACACATTTGGAACTCTCCTGGGGTACCCTCACACATATTATTCCCTCATTTAATGGATATTTTCACCAAAAAGTGAAGTTTTCAAAAAGTCAGAAAATTGGCTGAAAACGACTTAATATCAAGGACTCATCGGGTGAATCACTCTGGAACTGAAATCGGAATACTCACTGACATTTTCCCCTCTCTGAAAGTCTGAAAAATGATGGAAAAATGACTAAGTCCAAAAAAATTTTTTTTTAACTTTTTTCAATTTTACCCCCATGGGATATATATTCTACCCACCCACATTTGGAACTCTCCTGGGGTACCCTCACACATATTATTCCCTCATTTAATGGTCATTTTCACCAAAAAGTGAAGTTTTCAAAAAGTCAAAATTGGCTATCAACGACTTAATATCAACGACTCATCGGGCGAATCGCTCTGGAACTGAAATCGGAATGCTCCCTGACATTTTTCCCTCTCCGAAAGTCTGAAAAATGATGGAAAAATGACTAAGTCCAAAAAAATTTTTTTTAAACTTTTTTCAATTTTACCTCCATGGGATATATATTCTACCCACACACATTTGGAACTCTCCTGGGGTACCCTCACACATATTATTCCCTCATTTAATGGATATTTTCACCAAAAAGTGAAGTTTTCAAAAAGTCAGAAAATTGGCTGAAAACGACGTAATATCAAGGACTCATCGGGCGAATCGCTCTGGAACTGAAATCGGAATGCTCACTGACATTTTCCCCTCTCCGAAAGTCTGAAAAATGATGGAAAAATGACTAAGTCCAAAAAACATTTTCTTCAACTTTTTTCAATTTTACCCCCGTGGGATATATATTCTACCCACACACATTTGGAACTCTCCTGGGGTACCCTCGCACATATTATTCCCTCATTTAATGGATATTTTCACCAAAAAGTGAAGTTTTCAAAAAGTCAGAAAATTGGCTGAAAACGACTTAATATCAAGGACTCATCGTGCGAATCACTCTGGAACTGAAATCAGAATGCTCAGTGACATTTTCCCCTCTCCAAAAGTCTGAAAAATGCAGGAAAAATGACTAAGTCCAAAAAAATTTTTTTTAAACTTTTTTCAACTTTACCCCCATGGGATATATATTCTACCCACACACATTTGGAACTCTCCTGGGGTACCCTCACACATATTATTCCCTCATTTAATGGATATTTTCACCAAAAAGTGAAGTTTTCAAAAAGTCAGAAAATTGGCTGAAAACGACTTAATTTCAAGGACTCATCGGGAGAATCGCTCTGGAACTGAAATCGGAATGCTCACTGACATTTTCCCCTCTCCGAAAGTCTGAAAAATGATGGAAAAATGACTAAGTCCAAAAAAATTTTTATTTAAGTTTTTTCAGTTTTACCCCTGTGGGATATACATTCTACCCACACACATTTGGATCTCTCCTGGGGTACCGTCACACATATTATTCCCTCATTTAATGGATATTTTCACCAAAAAGTGAAGTTTTCAAAAAGTCAGAAAATTGGCTGAAAACGACTTAATATCAAGGACTCATCGGGCGAATCGCTCTGGAACTGAAATCGGAATGCTCACTGACATTTTTCCCTCTCCGAAAGTCTGAAAAATGATGGAAAAATGACTAAGTCCAAAAAAATTTTTTTTAAACTTTTTTCAATTTTACCCCCATGGGATATATATTCTACCCACACACATTTGGAACTTTCCTGGGGTACCCACACACATATTATTCCCTCATTTAATGGATATTTTCACCAAAAAGTGAAGTTTTCAAAAAGTCAGAAAATTGGCTGAAAACGACTTAATATCAAGGACTCATCGGGTGAATCGCTCTGGAACTGAAATCGGAATGCTCACTGACATTTTCCCCTCTCCGAAAGTCTGAAAAATGATGGAAAAATGACTAAGTCCAAAAAACATTTTCTTCAACTTTTTTCAATTTTACCCCCGTGGGATATATATTCTACCCACACACATTTGGAACTCTCCTGGGGTACCCTCGCACATATTATTCCCTCATTTAATGGATATTTTCACCAAAAAGTGAAGTTTTCAAAATGTCAGAAAATTGGCTGAAAACGACTTAATATCAAGGACTCATCGTGCGAATCACTCTGGAACTGAAATCAGAATGCTCAGTGACATTTTCCCCTCTCCAAAAGTCTGAAAAATGCAGGAAAAATGACTAAGTCCAAAAAAATTTATTTTAAACTTTTTTCAACTTTACCCCCATGGGATATATATTCTACCCACACACATTTGGAACTCTCCTGGGGTACCCTCACACATATTATTCCCTCATTTAATGGATATTTTCACCAAAAAGTGAAGTTTTCAAAAAGTCAGAAAATTGGCTGAAAACGACTTAATATCAAGGACTCATCGGGTGAATCGCTCTGGAACTGAAATCGGAATGCTCACTGACATTTTTCCCTCTCCGAAAGTCTGAAAAATGATGGAAAAATGACTAAGTCCAAAAAAATTTTTTTTAAACTTTTTTCAATTTTACCCCCATGGGATATATATTCTACCCACACACATTTGGAACTCTCCTGGGGTACCCTCACACATATTATTCCCTCATTTAATGGATATTTTCACCAAAAAGTGAAGTTTTCAAAAAGTCAAAATTGGCTATAAACGACTTAATATCAAGGACTCATCGGGCGAATCGCTCTGGAACTGAAATCGAAATGCTCCCTGACATTTTCCCCTCTCCGAAAGTCTGAAAAATGATGGAAAAATGACTAAGTCCAAAAAAATTTTTTTTCAACTTTTTTCAATTTTACCTCCATGGGATATATCTTCTACCCACACACATTTGGAACTCTCATGGGGTACCCTCGCACATATTATTCCCTCATTTAATGGATATTTTCACCAAAAAGTGAAGTTTTCAAAAAGTCAGAAAATTGGCTGAAAACGACTTAATATCAAGGTCTCATCGGGTGAATCGCTCTGGAACTGAAATCGGAATGCTCACTGACATTTTCCCCTCTCCGAAAGTCTGAAAAATGATGGAAAAATGACTAAGTCCAAAAAAATTTTTTTTTTAACTTTTTTCAATTTTACCCCCATGGGATATATATTCTACCCACCCACATTTGAAACTCTCCTGGGGTACCCTCACACATATTATTCCCTCATTTAATGGTCATTTTCACCAAAAAGTGAAGTTTTCAAAAAGTCAAAATTGGCTATAAACGACTTAATATCAAGGACTCATCGGGCGAATCGCTCTGGAACTGAAATCGGAATGCTCCCTGACATTTTTCCCTCTCCGAAAGTCTGAAAAATGATGGAAAAATGACTAAGTCCAAAAAAATTTTTTTTCAACTTTTTTCAATTTTACCTCCATGGGATATATATTCTACCCACACACATTTGGAACTCTCCTGGGGTACCCTCACACATATTATTCCCTCATTTAATGGATATTTTCACCAAAAAGTGAAGTTTTCAAAAAGTCAGAAAATTGGGTGAAAACGACTTAATATCAAGGACTCATCGGGTGAATCGCTCTGGAACTGAAATCGGAATGCTCACTGACATTTTCCCCTCTCCGAACGTCTGAAAAATGATGGAAAAATGACTAAGTCCAGAAAAAATTTTTTTCAACTTTTTTCAATTTTACCCCTGTGGGATATATGTTCTACCCACACACATTTGGAACTCTCCTGGGGTACCCTCACACATATTATTCCCTCATTTAATGGATATTTTCACCAAAAAATGAAGTTTTCAAAAAGTCAAAATTGGCTATAAACGACCTAATATCAAGGACTCATCGGGCGAATCGCTCTGTAACTGAAATCGGAATGCTCACTGACATTTTTCCCTCTCCGAAAGTCTGAAAAATGATGGAAAAATGACTAAGTCCAAAAAAAATGTTTTTCAACTTTTTTCAATTTTACCCCCGTGGGATATATGTTCTACCCACACACATTTGGAACTCTCCTGTGGTACCCACGCACATATTATTCCCTCATTTAATGGATATTTTCACCAAAAAGTGAAGTTTTCAAAAAGTCAGAAAAATGGCTGAAAACGACTTAATATCAAGGACTCATCTGGCGAATTGCTCTGGAACTGAAATCGGAATGCTCACTGACATTTTCCCCTCTCCGAAAGTCTGAAAAATGATGGAAAAATGACTAAGTCCAAAAAAATTTTTTTCAACTTTTTTCAATTTTACCCCCATGGGATATATATTCTACCCACACACATTTGGAACTCTCCTGGGGTACCCTCACACATATTATTCCCTCATTTAATGGATATTTTCACCAGAAAGTGAAGTTTTCAAAAAGTCAGAAAATTGGCTGAAAACGTCTTAATATCAAGCACTCATCGGGCGAATCGCTCTGGAACTGAAATCGGTATGCTCACTGACATTTTCCCCTCTCCGAAGTCTGAAAAATGATGGAAAAATGACTAAGTCCAAAAAACATTTTTTTCAACTTTTTTCAATTTTACCCCCGTGGGATATATATTCTACCCACACACATTTGGAACTCTCCTGGGGTACCCTCACACATATTATTCCCTCATTTAATGGATATTTTCACCAAAAAGTGAAGTTTTCAAAAAGTCAGAAAATTGGCTGAAAACGACTTAATATCAAGGACTCATCGGGAGAATCACTCTGGAACTGACATCAGAATACTCACTGACATTTTCCCCTCTCCGAAAGTCTGAAAAATGATAGAAAAATGACTAAGTCCAAAAAACATTTTTTTCTACTTTTTTCAATTTTACCCCCATGGGATATATATTCTACCCACACACATTTGGAACTCTCCTGGGGTACCCTCGCACATATTATTCTCTCATTTAATGGATATTTTCACCAAAAAGTGAAGTTTTCAAAAAGTCAGAAAATTGGCTGAAAACGACTTAATATCAAGGACTCATCATGCGAATCACTCTGGAACTGAAATCGGAATGCTCACTGACATTTTTCCCTCTCCAAAAGTCTGAAAAATGATGGAAAAATGACTAAGTCCAAAAAAAATTTTTTTAAACTTTTTTCAATTTTACCCCCATGGGATATATATTCTACCCACACACATTTGGAACTCTCCTGGGGTACCCTCACACATATTATTCCCTCATTTAATGGATATTTTCACCAGAAAGTGAAGTTTTCAAAAAGTCAGAAAATTGGCTGAAAACGTCTTAATATCAAGCACTCATCGGGCGAATCGCTCTGGAACTGAAATCGGTATGCTCACTGACATTTTCCCCTCTCCGAAAGTCTGAAAAATGATGGAAAAATGACTAAGTCTAAAAAATTTTTTTTTTAACTTTTTTCAATTTTACACTTGTGGGATATACATTCTACCCACACACATTTGGATCTCTCCTGGGGTACCCTCACACATATTATTCCCTCATTTAATGGATATTTTCACCAAAAAGTGAAGTTTTCAAAAAGTCAGAAAATTGGCTGAAAACGACTTAATATCAAGGACTCATCGGGCGAATCACTCTGGAACTGAAATCGGAATACTCACTGATATTTTCCCCTCTCCGAAAGTCTGAAAAATGATGGAAAAATGACTAAGTCCAAAAAACATTTTTTTCAACTTTTTTCAATTTTACCCCCGTGGGATATATATTCTACCCACACACATTTGGAACTCTCCTGGGGTACCCTCACACATATTATTCCCTCATTTAATGGATATTTTCACCAAAAAGTGAAGTTTTCAAAAAGTCAGAAAATTGGCTGAAAACGACTTAATATCAAGGACTCATCGGGAGAATCACTCTGGAACTGACATCAGAATACTCACTGACATTTTCCCCTCTCCGAAAGTCTGAAAAATGATGGAAAAATGACTAAGTCCAAAAAACATTTTTTTCTACTTTTTTCAATTTTACCCCCATGGGATATATATTCTACCCACACACATTTGGAACTCTCCTGGGGTACCCTCGCACATATTATTCCCTCATTTAATGGATATTTTCACCAAAAAGTGAAGTTTTCAAAAAGTCAGAAAATTGGCTGAAAACGACTTAATATCAAGGACTCATCGGGCGAATCGCTCTGGAACTGAAATCGTTATGCTCACTGACATTTTCCCCTCACCCAAAGTCTGAAAAATGATGGAAAAATGACTAAGTCCAAAAAAATTTTTTTTAAACTTTTTTCAATTTTACCCCCATGGGATATATATTCTACCCACACACATTTGGAACTCTCCTGGGGTACCCTCACACATATTATTCCCTCATTTAATGGATATTTTCACCAAAAAGTGAAGTTTTCAAAAAGTCAGAAAATTGGCTGAAAACGACTTAATATCAAGGACTCATCGGGCCAATCGCTCTGGAACTGAAATCGGAATTCTCACTGACATTTTCCCCTCTCCGAAAGTCTGAAAAATGATGGAAAAATGACTAAGTCCAAAAAACATTTTCTTCAACTTTTTTCAATTTTACCCCCGTGGGATATATATTCTACCCACACACATTTGGAACTCTCCTGGGGTACCCTCGCACATATTATTCCCTCATTTAATGGATATTTTCACCAAAAAGTGAAGTTTTCAAAAAGTCAGAAAATTGGCTGAAAACGACTTAATATCAAGGACTCATCGTGCGAATCACTCTGGAACTGAAATCAGAATGCTCAGTGACATTTTCCCCTCTCCAAAAGTCTGAAAAATGCAGGAAAAATGACTAAGTCCAAAAAAATTTTTTTTTAATCTTTTTTCAACTTTACCCCCATGGGATATATATTCTACCCACACACATTTGGAACTCTCCTGGGGTACCCTCACACATATTATTCCCTCATTTAATGGATATTTTCACCAAAAAGTGAAGTTTTCAAAAAGTCAGAAAATTGGCTGAAAACGACTTAATATCAAGGACTAATCAGGAGAATCGCTCTGGAACTGAAATCGGAATGCTCACTGACATTTTCCCCTCTCCGAAAGTCTGAAAAATGATGGAAAAATGACTAAGTCCAAAAAATTTTTTATTTAAGTTTTTTCAGTTTTACCCCTGTGGGATATACATTCTACCCACACACATTTGGATCTCTCCTGGGGTACCGTCACACATATTATTCCCTCATTTAATGGATATTTTCACCAAAAAGTGAAGTTTTCAAAAAGTCAGAAAATTGGCTGAAAACGACTTAATATCAAGGACTCATCGGGCGAATCGCTCTGGAACTGAAATCGGAATACTCACTGACATTTTCCCCTCTCTGAAAGTCTGAAAAATGATGGAAAAATGACTAAGTCTAAAAAAATTTTTTTTCAACTTTTTTCAATTTTACCTCCATGGGATATATATTCTACCCACACACATTTGGAACTCTCCTGCGGTACCCTCACACATATTATTCCCTCATTTAATGGATACTTTCACCAAAAAGTGAAGTTATAAAAAAATCAGAAAATTGGCTGAAAACGACTTAATATTAAGGACTCATCGGGCGAATCGCTCTGGAACTGAAATCGGAATGCTCACTGACATTTTCCCCTCTCCGAAAGTCTGAAAAATGATGGAAAAATGACTAAGTCCAAAAAACATTTTCTTCAACTTTTTTCAATTTTACCCCCGTGGGATATATATTCTACCCACACACATTTGGAACTCTCCTGGGGTACCCTCGCACATATTATTCCCTCATTTAATGGATATTTTCACCAAAAAGTGAAGTTTTCAAAAAGTCAGAAAATTGGCTGAAAACGACTTAATATCAAGGACTCATCGTGCGAATCACTCTGGAACTGAAATCAGAATGCTCAGTGACATTTTCCCCTCTCCAAAAGTCTGAAAAATGCAGGAAAAATGACTAAGTCCAAAAAAAATTTTTTTAAACTTTTTTCAACTTTACCCCCATGGGATATATATTCTACCCACACACATTTGGAACTCTCCTGGGGTACCCTCACACATATTATTCCCTCATTTAATGGATATTTTCACCAAAAAGTGAAGTTTTCAAAAAGTCAGAAAATTGGCTGAAAACGACTTAATGTCAAGGACGAATCAGGAGACTCGCTCTGGAACTGAAATCGGAATGCTCACTGACATTTTTCCCTCTCCGAAAGTCTGAAAAATGATGGAAAAATGACTAAGTCCAAAAAAATTTTTTTTAAACTTTTTTCAATTTTACCCCCATGGGATATATATTCTACCCACACACATTTGGAACTTTCCTGGGGTACCCTCACACATATTATTCCCTCATTTAATGGATATTTTCACCAAAAAGTGAAGTTTTCAAAAAGTCAAAATTGGCTATAAACGACTTAATATCAAGGACTCATCGGGCGAATCGCTCTGGAACTGAAATCGAAATGCTCCCTGACATTTTCCCCTCTCCGAAAGTCTGAAAAATGCTGGAAAAATGACTAAGTCCCAAAAAATTTTTTTTCAACTTTTTTCAATTTTACCTCCATGGGATATATATTCTACCCACACACATTTGGAACTCTCCTGGGGTACCCTCGCACATATTATTCCCTCATTTAATGGATATTTTCACCAAAAAGTGAAGTTTTCAAAAAGTCAGAAAATTGGCTGAAAACGACTTAATATCAAGGACTCATCGGGTGAATCGCTCTGGAACTGAAATCGGAATGCTCACTGACATTTTCCCCTCTCCGAAAGTCTGAAAAATGATGGAAAAATGACTAAGTCCAAAAAAATTTTTTTCAACTTTTTTCAATTTTACCCCCATGGGATATACATTCTACCCACACACATTTGGAACTCTCCTGGGGTACCCTCACACATATTATTCCCTCATTTAATGGATATTTTCACCAAAAAGTGAAGTTTTCAAAAAGTCAGAAAATTGGCTGAAAACGGCTTAATATCAAGGACTCATCGGCGAATCGCTCTGGATCTGAAATCGTTATGCTCACTGACATTTTCCCCTCTCCGAAAGTCTGAAAAATGATGGAAAAATGACTAAGTCCAAAAAACATTTTCTTCAACTTTTTTCAATTTTACCCCCGTGGGATATATATTCTACCCACACACATTTGAAACTCTCCTGGGGTACCCTCGCACATATTATTCCCTCATTTAATGGATATTTTCACCAAAAAGTGAAGTTTTCAAAATGTCAGAAAATTGGCTGAAAACGACTTAATATCAAGGACTCATCGTGCGAATCACTCTGGAACTGAAATCAGAATGCTCAGTGACATTTTCCCCTCTCCAAAAGTCTGAAAAATGATGGAAAAATGACTAAGTCCAAAAAAATTTTTTTTAAACTTTTTTCAACTTTACCCCCATGGGATATATATTCTACCCACACACATTTGGAAATCTCCTGGGGTACCCTCACACATATTATTCCCTCATTTAATGGATATTTTCACCAAAAAGTGAAGTTTTCAAAAAGTCAGAAAATTGGCTGAAAACGACTTAATATCAAGGACTCATCGGGTGAATCGCTCTGGAACTGAAATCGGAATGCTCACTGACATTTTTCCCTCTCCGAAAGTCTGAAAAATGATGGAAAAATGACTAAGTCCAAAAAAATTTTTTTTAAACTTTTTTCAATTTTACCCCCATGGGATATATATTCTACCCACACACATTTGGAACTCTCCTGGGGTACCCTCACACATATTATTCCCTCATTTAATGGATATTTTCACCAAAAAGTGAAGTTTTCAAAAAGTCAAAATTGGCTATAAACGACTTAATATCAAGGACTCATCGGGCGAATCGCTCTGGAACTGAAATCGAAATGCTCCCTGACATTTTCCCCTCTCCGAAAGTCTGAAAAATGATGGAAAAATGACTAAGTCCAAAAAAATTTTTTTTTTAACTTTTTTCAATTTTACCCCCATGGGATATATATTCTACCCACCCACATTTGAAACTCTCCTGGGGTACCCTCACACATATTATTCCCTCATTTAATGGTCATTTTCACCAAAAAGTGAAGTTTTCAAAAAGTCAAAATTGGCTATAAACGACTTAATATCAAGGACTCATCGGGCGAATCGCTCTGGAACTGAAATCGGAATGCTCCCTGACATTTTTCCCTCTCCGAAAGTCTGAAAAATGATGGAAAAATGACTAAGTCCAAAAAAATTTTTTTTAAACTTTTTTCAATTTTACCTCCATGGGATATATATTCTACCCACCCACATTTGAAACTCTCCTGGGGTACCCTCACACATATTATTCCCTCATTTAATGGTCATTTTCACCAAAAAGTGAAGTTTTCAAAAAGTCAAAATTGGCTATAAACGACTTAATATCAAGGACTCATCGGGCGAATCGCTCTGGAACTGAAATCGGAATGCTCCCTGACATTTTTCCCTCTCCGAAAGTCTGAAAAATGATGGAAAAATGACTAAGTCCAAAAAAATTTTTTTTAAACTTTTTTCAATTTTACCTCCATGGGATATATATTCTACCCACACACATTTGGAACTCTCCTGGGGTACCCTCACACATATTATTCCCTCATTTAATGGATATTTTCACCAAAAAGTGAAGTTTTCAAAAAGTCAGAAAATTGGCTGAAAACGACTAAATATCAAGGACTCATCAGGCGAATCGCTCTGGAACTGAAATTGGAATGCTCACTGACATTTTCCCCTCTCCGAAAGTCTGAAAAAAGATGGAAAAATGACTAAGTCCAAAAAACATTTTCTTCAACTTTTTTCAATTTTACCCCCGTGGGATATATATTCTACCCACACACATTTGGAACTCTCCTGGGGTACCCTCGCACATATTATTCCCTCATTTAATGGATATTTTCACCAAAAAGTGAAGTTTTCAAAAAGTCTGAAAATTGGCTGAAAACGACTTAATATCAAGGACTCATCGTGCGAATCACTCTGGAACTGAAATCAGAATGCTCAGTGACATTTTTCCCTCTCCAAAAGTCTGAAAAATGCAGGAAAAATGACTAAGTCTAAAAAAATTTTTTTTAAACTTTTTTCAATTTTACCCCCATGGGATATATATTCTACCCACACACATTTGGAACTCTCCTGGGGTACCCTCACACATATTATTCCCTCATTTAATGGATATTTTCACCAAAAAGTGAAGTTTTCAAAAAGTCAGAAAATTGGGTGAAAACGACTTAATATCAAGGACTCATCGGGTGAATCGCTCTGGAACTGAAATCGGAATGCTCACTGACATTTTCCCCTCTCCGAAAGTCTGAAAAATGATGGAAAAATGACTAAGTCCAAAAAAATTTTTATTTAACTTATTTCAGTTTTACCCCTGTGGGATATACATTCTACCCACACACATTTGGATCTCTCCTGGGGTACCGTCACACATATTATTCCCTCATTTAATGGATATTTTCACCAAAAAGTGAAGTTTTCAAAAAGTCAAAATTGGCTATAAATGACCTAATATCAAGGACTCATCGGGCGAATCGCTCTGTAACTGAAATCGGAATGCTCACTGACAATTTTCCCTCTCCGAAAGTCTGAAAAATGATGGAAAAATGACTAAGTCCAGAAAAAATTTTTTTCAACTTTTTTCAATTTTACCCCTGTGGGATATATGTTCTACCCACACACATTTGGAACTCTCCTGGGGTACCCTCACACATATTATTCCCTCATTTAATGGATATTTTCACCAAAAAATGAAGTTTTCAAAAAGTCAAAATTGGCTATAAACGACCTAATATCAAGGACTCATCGGGCGAATCGCTCTGTAACTGAAATCGGAATGCTCACTGACATTTTTCCCTCTCCGAAAGTCTGAAAAATGATGGAAAAATGACTAAGTCCAAAAAAAATGTTTTTCAACTTTTTTCAATTTTACCCCCGTGGGATATATGTTCTACCCACACACATTTGGAACTCTCCTGTGGTACCCACGCACATATTATTCCCTCATTTAATGGATATTTTCACCAAAAAGTGAAGTTTTCAAAAAGTCAGAAAATTGGCTGAAAACGTCTTAATATCAAGCACTCATCGGGCGAATCGCTCTGGAACTGAAATCGGTATGCTCACTGACATTTTCCCCTCTCCGAAAGTCTGAAAAATGATGGAAAAATGACTAAGTCTAAAAAATTTTTTTTTTAACTTTTTTCAATTTTACACTTGTGGGATATACATTCTACCTACACACATTTGGATCTCTCCTGGGGTACCCTCACACATATTATTCCCTCATTTAATGGATATTTTCACCAAAAAGTGAAGTTTTCAAAAAGTCAGAAAATTGGCTGAAAACGACTTAATATCAAGGACTCATCGGGCGAATCACTCTGGAACTGAAATCGGAATACTCACTGATATTTTCCCCTCTCCGAAAGTCTGAAAAATGATGGAAAAATGACTAAGTCCAAAAAACATTTTTTTCAACTTTTTTCAATTTTACCCCCGTGGGATATATATTCTACCCACACACATTTGGAACTCTCCTGGGGTACCCTCACACATATTATTCCCTCATTTAATGGATATTTTCACCAAAAAGTGAAGTTTTCAAAAAGTCAGAAAATTGGCTGAAAACGACTTAATATCAAGGACTCATCGGGAGAATCACTCTGGAACTGACATCAGAATACTCACTGACATTTTCCCCTCTCCGAAAGTCTGAAAAATGATGGAAAAATGACTAAGTCCAAAAAACATTTTTTTCTACTTTTTTCAATTTTACCCCCATGGGATATATATTCTACCCACACACATTTGGAACTCTCCTGGGGTACCCTCGCACATATTATTCCCTCATTTAATGGATATTTTCACCAAAAAGTGAAGTTTTCAAAAAGTCAGAAAATTGGCTGAAAACGACTTAATATCAAGGACTCATCGGGCGAATCACTCTGGAACTGACATCAGAATACTCACTGACATTTTCCCCTCTCCGAAAGTCTGAAAAATGATGGAAAAATGACTAAGTCCAAAAAAAATTTTTTTAAACTTTTTTCAATTTTACCCCCATGGGATATATATTCTACCCACACACATTTGGAACTCTCCTGGGGTACCCTCACACATATTATTCCCTCATTTAATGGATATTTTCACCAAAAAGTGAAGTTTTCAAAAAGTCAGAAAATTGGCTGAAAACGACTTAATATCAAGGACTCATCGGGCGAATCACTCTGGAACTGACATCAGAATACTCACTGACATTTTCCCCTCTCCGAAAGTCTGAAAAATGATGGAAAAATGACTAAGTCCAAAAAACATTTTTTTCTACTTTTTTCAATTTTACCCCCATGGGATATATATTCTACCCACACACATTTGGAACTCTCCTGGGGTACCCTCGCACATATTATTCCCTCATTTAATGGATATTTTCACCAAAAAGTGAAGTTTTCAAAAAGTCAGAAAATTGGCTGAAAACGACTTAATATCAAGGACTCATCGGGCGAATCACTCTGGAACTGAAATCGGAATGCTCCCTGACATTTTTCCCTCTCCGAAAGTCTGAAAAATGATGGAAAAATGACTAAGTCTAAAAAAATTTTTTTTTAACTTTTTTCAATTTTACACTTGTGGGATATACATTCTACCCACACACATTTGGATCTCTCCTGGGGTACCCTCACACATATTATTCCCTCATTTAATGGATATTTTCACCAAAAAGTGAAGTTTTCAAAAAGTCAGAAAATTGGCTGAAAACGACTTAATATCAAGGACTCATCGGGCGAATCACTCTGGAACTGAAATCGGAATACTCACTGATATTTTCCCCTCTCCGAAAGTCTGAAAAATGATGGAAAAATGACTAAGTCCAAAAAACATTTTTTTCAACTTTTTTCAATTTTACCCCCGTGGGATATATATTCTACCCACACACATTTGGAACTCTCCTGGGGTACCCTCACACATATTCTTCCCTCATTTAATGGATATTTTCACCAAAAAGTGAAGTTTTCAAAAAGTCAGAAAATTGGCTGAAAACGACTTAATATCAAGGACTCATCGGGTGAATCGCTCTGGAACTGAAATCGGAATGCTCACTGACATTTTCCCCTCTCCGAAAGTCTGAAAAATGATGGAAAAATGACTAAGTCCAAAAAAATTTTTATTTAACTTTTTTCAGTTTTACCCCCGTGGGATATACATTCTACCCACACACATTTGGATCTCTCCTGGGGTACCGTCACACATATTATTCCCTCATTTAATGGATATTTTCACCAAAAAGTGAAGTTTTCAAAAAGTCAGAAAATTGGCTGAAAACGACTTAATATCAAGGACTCATCGGGCGAATCGCTCTGGAACTGAAATCGGAATGCTCACTGACATTTTTCCCTCTCCGAAAGTCTGAAAAATGATGGAAAAATGACTAATTCCAAAAAAAATTTTTATTAACTTTTTTCAATTTTACCCCTGTGGGATATACATTCTACCCACACACATTTGGATCTCTCCTGGGGTACCCTCACACATATTATTCCCTCATTTAATGGATATTTTCACCAAAAAGTGAAGTTTTCAAAAAGTCAGAAAATTGGCTGAAAACGACTTAATATCAAGGACTCATCATGCGAATCACTCTGGAACTGAAATCGGAATGCTCACTGACATTTTTCCCTCTCCAAAAGTCTGAAAAATGATGGAAAAATGACTAAGTTCAAAAAAAATTTTTTTAAACTTTTTTCAATTTTACCCCCATGGGATATATATTCTACCCACACACATTTGGAACTCTCCTGGGGTACCCTCACACATATTATTCCCTCATTTAATGGATATTTTCACCAAAAAATGAAGTTTTCAAAAAGTCAAAATTGGCTATAAACGACCTAATATCAAGGACTCATCGGGCGAATCGCTCTGTAACTGAAATCGGAATGCTCACTGACATTTTTCCCTCTCCGAAAGTCTGAAAAATGATGGAAAAATGACTAAGTCCAAAAAAAATTTTTTTCAACTTTTTTCAATTTTACCCCCATGGGATATATATTCTACCCACACACATTTGGAACTCTCCTGGGGTACCCTCACACATATTATTCCCTCATTTAATGGATATTTTCACCAAAAAGTGAAGTTTTCAAAAAGTCAGAAAATTGGCTGAAAACGACTTAATATCAAGGACTCATCGGGCGAATCACTCTGGAACTGACATCAGAATACTCACTGACATTTTCCCCTCTCCGAAAGTCTGAAAAATGATGGAAAAATGACTAAGTCCAAAAAAATTTTTTTCAACTTTTTTCAATTTTACCCCCATGGGATATATATTCTACCCACACAAATTTGGAACTCTCCTGGGGTACCCTCACACATATTATTCCCTCATTTAATGGATATTTTCACCAGAAAGTGAAGTTATCAAAAAGTCAGAAAATTGGCTGAAAACGTCTTAATATTAATCACTCATCGGGAGAATCACTCTGGAACTGACATCAGAATACTCACTGACATTTTCCCCTCTCCGAAAGTCTGAAAAATGATAGAAAAATGACTAAGTCCAAAAAACATTTTTTTCTACTTTTTTCAATTTTACCCCCATGGGATATATATTCTACCCACACACATTTGGAACTCTCCTGGGGTACCCTCGCACATATTATTCCCTCATTTAATGGATATTTTCACCAAAAAGTGAAGTTTTCAAAAAGTCAGAAAATTGGCTGAAAACGACTTAATATCAAGGACTCATCATGCGAATCACTCTGGAACTGAAATCGGAATGCTCACTGACATTTTTCCCTCTCCAAAAGTCTGAAAAATGATGGAAAAATGACTAAGTCCAAAAAAAATTTTTTTAAACTTTTTTCAATTTTACCCCCATGGGATATATATTCTACCCACACACATTTGGAACTCTCCTGGGGTACCCTCACACATATTATTCCCTCATTTAATGGATATTTTCACCAGAAAGTGAAGTTTTCAAAAAGTCAGAAAATTGGCTGAAAACGTCTTAATATCAAGCACTCATCGGGCGAATCGCTCTGGAACTGAAATCGGTATGCTCACTGACATTTTCCCCTCTCCGAAAGTCTGAAAAATGATGGAAAAATGACTAAGTCTAAAAAATTTTTTTTTTAACTTTTTTCAATTTTACACTTGTGGGATATACATTCTACCTACACACATTTGGATCTCTCCTGGGGTACCCTCACACATATTATTCCCTCATTTAATGGATATTTTCACCAAAAAGTGAAGTTTTCAAAAAGTCAGAAAATTGGCTGAAAACGACTTAATATCAAGGACTCATCGGGCGAATCACTCTGGAACTGAAATCGGAATACTCACTGATATTTTCCCCTCTCCGAAAGTCTGAAAAATGATGGAAAAATGACTAAGTCCAAAAAACATTTTTTTCAACTTTTTTCAATTTTACCCCCGTGGGATATATATTCTACCCACACACATTTGGAACTCTCCTGGGGTACCCTCACACATATTATTCCCTCATTTAATGGATATTTTCACCAAAAAGTGAAGTTTTCAAAAAGTCAGAAAATTGGCTGAAAACGACTTAATATCAAGGACTCATCGGGAGAATCACTCTGGAACTGACATCAGAATACTCACTGACATTTTCCCCTCTCCGAAAGTCTGAAAAATGATGGAAAAATGACTAAGTCCAAAAAACATTTTTTTCTACTTTTTTCAATTTTACCCCCATGGGATATATATTCTACCCACACACATTTGGAACTCTCCTGGGGTACCCTCGCACATATTATTCCCTCATTTAATGGATATTTTCACCAAAAAGTGAAGTTTTCAAAAAGTCAGAAAATTGGCTGAAAACGACTTAATATCAAGGACTCATCGGGCGAATCACTCTGGAACTGACATCAGAATACTCACTGACATTTTCCCCTCTCCGAAAGTCTGAAAAATGATGGAAAAATGACTAAGTCCAAAAAAAATTTTTTTAAACTTTTTTCAATTTTACCCCCATGGGATATATATTCTACCCACACACATTTGGAACTCTCCTGGGGTACCCTCACACATATTATTCCCTCATTTAATGGATATTTTCACCAAAAAGTGAAGTTTTCAAAAAGTCAGAAAATTGGCTGAAAACGACTTAATATCAAGGACTCATCGGGCGAATCACTCTGGAACTGACATCAGAATACTCACTGACATTTTCCCCTCTCCGAAAGTCTGAAAAATGATGGAAAAATGACTAAGTCCAAAAAACATTTTTTTCTACTTTTTTCAATTTTACCCCCATGGGATATATATTCTACCCACACACATTTGGAACTCTCCTGGGGTACCCTCGCACATATTATTCCCTCATTTAATGGATATTTTCACCAAAAAGTGAAGTTTTCAAAAAGTCAGAAAATTGGCTGAAAACGACTTAATATCAAGGACTCATCGGGCGAATCACTCTGGAACTGAAATCGGAATGCTCCCTGACATTTTTCCCTCTCCGAAAGTCTGAAAAATGATGGAAAAATGACTAAGTCTAAAAAAATTTTTTTTTAACTTTTTTCAATTTTACACTTGTGGGATATACATTCTACCCACACACATTTGGATCTCTCCTGGGGTACCCTCACACATATTATTCCCTCATTTAATGGATATTTTCACCAAAAAGTGAAGTTTTCAAAAAGTCAGAAAATTGTCTGAAAACGACTTAATATCAAGGACTCATCGGGCGAATCACTCTGGAACTGAAATCGGAATACTCACTGATATTTTCCCCTCTCCGAAAGTCTGAAAAATGATGGAAAAATGACTAAGTCCAAAAAACATTTTTTTCAACTTTTTTCAATTTTACCCCCGTGGGATATATATTCTACCCACACACATTTGGAACTCTCCTGGGGTACCCTCACACATATTCTTCCCTCATTTAATGGATATTTTCACCAAAAAGTGAAGTTTTCAAAAAGTCAGAAAATTGGCTGAAAACGACTTAATATCAAGGACTCATCGGGTGAATCGCTCTGGAACTGAAATCGGAATGCTCACTGACATTTTCCCCTCTCCGAAAGTCTGAAAAATGATGGAAAAATGACTAAGTCCAAAAAAATTTTTATTTAACTTTTTTCAGTTTTACCCCCGTGGGATATACATTCTACCCACACACATTTGGATCTCTCCTGGGGTACCGTCACACATATTATTCCCTCATTTAATGGATATTTTCACCAAAAAGTGAAGTTTTCAAAAAGTCAGAAAATTGGCTGAAAACGACTTAATATCAAGGACTCATCGGGCGAATCGCTCTGGAACTGAAATCGGAATGCTCACTGACATTTTTCCCTCTCCGAAAGTCTGAAAAATGATGGAAAAATGACTAATTCCAAAAAAAATTTTTATTAACTTTTTTCAATTTTACCCCTGTGGGATATACATTCTACCCACACACATTTGGATCTCTCCTGGGGTACCCTCACACATATTATTCCCTCATTTAATGGATATTTTCACCAAAAAGTGAAGTTTTCAAAAAGTCAGAAAATTGGCTGAAAACGACTTAATATCAAGGACTCATCATGCGAATCACTCTGGAACTGAAATCGGAATGCTCACTGACATTTTTCCCTCTCCAAAAGTCTGAAAAATGATGGAAAAATGACTAAGTTCAAAAAAAATTTTTTTAAACTTTTTTCAATTTTACCCCCATGGGATATATATTCTACCCACACACATTTGGAACTCTCCTGGGGTACCCTCACACATATTATTCCCTCATTTAATGGATATTTTCACCAAAAAATGAAGTTTTCAAAAAGTCAAAATTGGCTATAAACGACCTAATATCAAGGACTCATCGGGCGAATCGCTCTGTAACTGAAATCGGAATGCTCACTGACATTTTTCCCTCTCCGAAAGTCTGAAAAATGATGGAAAAATGACTAAGTCCAAAAAAAATTTTTTTCAACTTTTTTCAATTTTACCCCCATGGGATATATATTCTACCCACACACATTTGGAACTCTCCTGGGGTACCCTCACACATATTATTCCCTCATTTAATGGATATTTTCACCAAAAAGTGAAGTTTTCAAAAAGTCAGAAAATTGGCTGAAAACGACTTAATATCAAGGACTCATCGGGCGAATCACTCTGGAACTGACATCAGAATACTCACTGACATTTTCCCCTCTCCGAAAGTCTGAAAAATGATGGAAAAATGACTAAATCCAAAAAACATTTTTTTCTACTTTTTTCAATTTTACCCCCATGGGATATATATTCTACCCACACACATTTGGAACTCTCCTGGGGTACCCTCGCACATATTATTCCCTCATTTAATGGATATTTTCACCAAAAAGTGAAGTTTTCAAAAAGTCAGAAAATTGGCTGAAAACGACTTAATATCAAGGCCTCATCATGCGAATCACTCTGGAACTGAAATCGGAATGCTCCCTGACATTTTTCCCTCTCCGAAAGTCTGAAAAATGATGGAAAAATGACTAAGTCTAAAAAAATTTTTTTTTAACTTTTTTCAATTTTACACTTGTGGGATATACATTCTACCCACACACATTTGGATCTCTCCTGGGGTACCCTCACACATATTATTCCCTCATTTAATGGATATTTTCACCAAAAAGTGAAGTTTTCAAAAAGTCAGAAAATTGGCTGAAAACGACTTAATATCAAGGACTCATCGGGTGAATCGCTCTGGAACTGAAATCGGAATGCTCACTGACATTTTTCCCTCTCCGAAAGTCTGAAAAATGATGGAAAAATGACTAAGTCCAAAAAAATTTTTTTTAAACTTTTTTCAATTTTACCCCCATGGGATATATATTCTACCCACACACATTTGGAACTCTCCTGGGGTACCCTCACACATATTATTCCCTCATTTAATGGATATTTTCACCAAAAAGTGAAGTTTTCAAAAAGTCAAAATTGGCTATAAATGACTTAATATCAAGGACTCATCGGGCGAATCGCTCTGGAACTGAAATCGAAATGCTCCCTGACATTTTCCCCTCTCCGAAAGTCTGAAAAATGATGGAAAAATGACTAAGTCCAAAAAAATTTTTATTTAACTTATTTCAGTTTTACCCCTGTGGGATATACATTCTACCCACACACATTTGGATCTCTCCTGGGGTACCGTCACACATATTATTCCCTCATTTAATGGATATTTTCACCAAAAAGTGAAGTTTTCAAAAAGTCAAAATTGGCTTTAAATGACCTAATATCAAGGACTCATCGGGCGAATCGCTCTGTAACTGAAATCGGAATGCTCACTGACAATTTTCCCTCTCCGAAAGTCTGAAAAATGATGGAAAAATGACTAAGTCCAAAAAACATTTTTTTCAACTTTTTTCAATTTTACCCCCGTGGGATATATATTCTACCCACACACATTTGGAACTCTCCTGGGGTACCCTCACACATATTATTCCCTCATTTAATGGATATTTTCACCAAAAAGTGAAGTTTTCAAAAAGTCAGAAAATTGGCTGAAAACGACTTAATATCAAGGACTCATCATGCGAATCACTCTGGAACTGAAATCGGAATGCTCACTGACATTTTTCCCTCTCCAAAAGTCTGAAAAATGATGGAAAAATGACTAAGTCCAAAAAAAATTTTTTTAAACTTTTTTCAATTTTACCCCCATGGGATATATATTCTACCCACACACATTTGGATCTCTCCTGGGGTACCCTCACACATATTATTTCCTCATTTAATGGATATTTTCACCAGAAAGTGAAGTTTTCAAAAAGTCAGAAAATTGGCTGAAAACGTCTTAATATCAAGCACTCATCGGGCGAATCGCTCTGGAACTGAAATCGGTATGCTCACTGACATTTTCCCCTCTCCGAAAGTCTGAAAAATGATGGAAAAATGACTAAGTCTAAAAAAATTTTTTTTTAACTTTTTTCAATTTTACACTTGTGGGATATACATTCTACCCACACACATTTGGATCTCTCCTGGGGTACCCTCACACATATTATTCCCTCATTTAATGGATATTTTCACCAAAAAGTGAAGTTTTCAAAAAGTCAGAAAATTGGCTGAAAACGACTTAATATCAAGGACTCATCGGGCGAATCACTCTGGAACTGAAATCGGAATACTCACTGATATTTTCCCCTCTCCGAAAGTCTGAAAAATGATGGAAAAATGACTAAGTCCAAAAAACATTTTTTTCAACTTTTTTCAATTTTACCCCCGTGGGATATATATTCTACCCACACACATTTGGAACTCTCCTGGGGTACCCTCACACATATTATTCCCTCATTTAATGGATATTTTCACCAAAAAGTGAAGTTTTCAAAAAGTCAGAAAATTGGCTGAAAACGACTTAATATCAAGGACTCATCGGGCGAATCACTCTGGAACTGACATCAGAATACTCACTGACATTTTCCCCTCTCCGAAAGTCTGAAAAATGATGGAAAAATGACTAAGTCCAAAAAACATTTTTTTCTACTTTTTTCAATTTTACCCCCATGGGATATATATTCTACCCACACACATTTGGAACTCTCCTGGGGTACCCTCGCACATATTATTCCCTCATTTAATGGATATTTTCACCAAAAAGTGAAGTTTTCAAAAAGTCAGAAAATTGGCTGAAAACGACTTAATATCAAGGACTCATCATGCGAATCACTCTGGAACTGAAATCGGAATGCTCACTGACATTTTTCCCTCTCCAAAAGTCTGAAAAATGCTGGAAAAATGACTAAGTCCAAAAAAAATTTTTTTAAACTTTTTTCAATTTTACCCCCATGGGATATATATTCTACCCACACACATTTGGATCTCTCCTGGGGTACCCTCACACATATTATTCCCTCATTTAATGGATATTTTCACCAGAAAGTGAAGTTTTCAAAAAGTCAGAAAATTGGCTGAAAACGTCTTAATATCAAGCACTCATCGGGCGAATCGCTCTGGAACTGAAATCGGTATGCTCACTGACATTTTCCCCTCTCCGAAAGTCTGAAAAATGATGGAAAAATGACTAAGTCTAAAAAAATTTTTTTTTAACTTTTTTCAATTTTACACTTGTGGGATATACATTCTACCCACACACATTTGGATCTCTCCTGGGGTACCCTCACACATATTATTCCCTCATTTAATGGATATTTTCACCAAAAAGTGAAGTTTTCAAAAAGTCAGAAAATTGGCTGAAAACGACTTAATATCAAGGACTCATCGGGCGAATCACTCTGGAACTGAAATCGGAATACTCACTGATATTTTCCCCTCTCCGAAAGTCTGAAAAATGATGGAAAAATGACTAAGTCCAAAAAACATTTTTTTCAACTTTTTTCAATTTTACCCCCGTGGGATATATATTCTACCCACACACATTTGAAACTCTCCTGGGGTACCCTCACACATATTATTCCCTCATTTAATGGATATTTTCACCAAAAAGTGAAGTTTTCCAAAAGTCAGAAAATTGGCTGAAAACGACTTAATATCAAGGACTCATCGGGCGAATCACTCTGGAACTGACATCAGAATACTCACTGACATTTTCCCCTCTCCGAAAGTCTGAAAAATGATGGAAAAATGACTAAGTCCAAAAAACATTTTTTTCAACTTTTTTCAATTTTACCCCCGTGGGATATATATTCTACCCACACACATTTGGAACTCTCCTGGGGTACCCTCACACATATTATTCCCTCATTTAATGGATATTTTCACCAAAAAGTGAAGTTTTCAAAAAGTCAGAAAATTGGCTGAAAACGACTTAATATCAAGGACTCATCATGCGAATCACTCTGGAACTGAAATCGGAATGCTCACTGACATTTTTCCCTCTCCAAAAGTCTGAAAAATGATGGAAAAATGACTAAGTCCAAAAAAAATTTTTTTAAACTTTTTTCAATTTTACCCCCATGGGATATATATTCTACCCACACACATTTGGATCTCTCCTGGGGTACCCTCACACATATTATTTCCTCATTTAATGGATATTTTCACCAGAAAGTGAAGTTTTCAAAAAGTCAGAAAATTGGCTGAAAACGACTTAATATCAAGCACTCATCGGGCGAATCGCTCTGGAACTGAAATCGGTATGCTCACTGACATTTTCCCCTCTCCGAAAGTCTGAAAAATGATGGAAAAATGACTAAGTCTAAAAAAATTTTTTTTTAACTTTTTTCAATTTTACACTTGTGGGATATACATTCTACCCACACACATTTGGATCTCTCCTGGGGTACCCTCACACATATTATTCCCTCATTTAATGGATATTTTCACCAAAAAGTGAAGTTTTCAAAAAGTCAGAAAATTGGCTGAAAACGACTTAATATCAAGGACTCATCGGGCGAATCACTCTGGAACTGAAATCGGAATACTCACTGATATTTTCCCCTCTCCGAAAGTCTGAAAAATGATGGAAAAATGACTAAGTCCAAAAAACATTTTTTTCAACTTTTTTCAATTTTACCCCCGTGGGATATATATTCTACCCACACACATTTGGAACTCTCCTGGGGTACCCTCACACATATTATTCCCTCATTTAATGGATATTTTCACCAAAAAGTGAAGTTTTCAAAAAGTCAGAAAATTGGCTGAAAACGACTTAATATCAAGGACTCATCGGGCGAATCACTCTGGAACTGACATCAGAATACTCACTGACATTTTCCCCTCTCCGAAAGTCTGAAAAATGATGGAAAAATGACTAAGTCCAAAAAACATTTTTTTCTACTTTTTTCAATTTTACCCCCATGGGATATATATTCTACCCACACACATTTGGAACTCTCCTGGGGTACCCTCGCACATATTATTCCCTCATTTAATGGATATTTTCACCAAAAAGTGAAGTTTTCAAAAAGTCAGAAAATTGGCTGAAAACGACTTAATATCAAGGACTCATCATGCGAATCACTCTGGAACTGAAATCGGAATGCTCACTGACATTTTTCCCTCTCCAAAAGTCTGAAAAATGCTGGAAAAATGACTAAGTCCAAAAAAAATTTTTTTAAACTTTTTTCAATTTTACCCCCATGGGATATATATTCTACCCACACACATTTGGATCTCTCCTGGGGTACCCTCACACATATTATTCCCTCATTTAATGGATATTTTCACCAGAAAGTGAAGTTTTCAAAAAGTCAGAAAATTGGCTGAAAACGTCTTAATATCAAGCACTCATCGGGCGAATCGCTCTGGAACTGAAATCGGTATGCTCACTGACATTTTCCCCTCTCCGAAAGTCTGAAAAATGATGGAAAAATGACTAAGTCTAAAAAAATTTTTTTTTAACTTTTTTCAATTTTACACTTGTGGGATATACATTCTACCCACACACATTTGGATCTCTCCTGGGGTACCCTCACACATATTATTCCCTCATTTAATGGATATTTTCACCAAAAAGTGAAGTTTTCAAAAAGTCAGAAAATTGGCTGAAAACGACTTAATATCAAGGACTCATCGGGCGAATCACTCTGGAACTGAAATCGGAATACTCACTGATATTTTCCCCTCTCCGAAAGTCTGAAAAATGATGGAAAAATGACTAAGTCCAAAAAACATTTTTTTCAACTTTTTTTCAATTTTACCCCCGTGGGATATATATTCTACCCACACACATTTGAAACTCTCCTGGGGTACCCTCACACATATTATTCCCTCATTTAATGGATATTTTCACCAAAAAGTGAAGTTTTCCAAAAGTCAGAAAATTGGCTGAAAACGACTTAATATCAAGGACTCATCGGGCGAATCACTCTGGAACTGACATCAGAATACTCACTGACATTTTCCCCTCTCCGAAAGTCTGAAAAATGATGGAAAAATGACTAAGTCCAAAAAACATTTTTTTCTACTTTTTTCAATTTTACCCCCATGGGATATATATTCTACCCACACACATTTGGAACTCTCCTGGGGTACCCTCGCACATATTATTCCCTCATTTAATGGATATTTTCACCAAAAAGTGAAGTTTTCAAAAAGTCAGAAAATTGGCTGAAAACGACTTAATATCAAGGACTCATCATGCGAATCACTCTGGAACTGAAATCGGAATGCTCACTGACATTTTTCCCTCTCCAAAAGTCTGAAAAATGATGGAAAAATGACTAAGTCCAAAAAAAATTTTTTTAAACTTTTTTCAATTTTACCCCCATGGGATATATATTCTACCCACACACATTTGGAACTCTCCTGGGGTACCCTCACACATATTATTCCCTCATTTAATGGATATTTTCACCAAAAAGTGAAGTTTTCAAAAAGTCAGAAAATTGGCTGAAAACGACTTAATATCAAGGACTCATCGGGCGAATCACTCTGGAACTGACATCAGAATACTCACTGACATTTTCCCCTCTCCGAAAGTCTGAAAAATGATGGAAAAATGACTAAGTCCAAAAAACATTTTTTTCTACTTTTTTCAATTTTACCCCCATGGGATATATATTCTACCCACACACATTTGGAACTCTCCTGGGGTACCCTCGCACATATTATTCCCTCATTTAATGGATATTTTCACCAAAAAGTGAAGTTTTCAAAAAGTCAGAAAATTGGCTGAAAACGACTTAATATCAAGGACTCATCATGCGAATCACTCTGGAACTGAAATCGGAATGCTCCCTGACATTTTTCCCTCTCCGAAAGTCTGAAAAATGATGGAAAAATGACTAAGTCTAAAAAAATTTTTTTTTAACTTTTTTCAATTTTACACTTGTGGGATATACATTCTACCCACACACATTTGGATCTCTCCTGGGGTACCCTCACACATATTATTCCCTCATTTAATGGATATTTTCACCAAAAAGTGAAGTTTTCAAAAAGTCAGAAAATTGGCTGAAAACGACTTAATATCAAGGACTCATCGGGCGAATCACTCTGGAACTGAAATCGGAATACTCACTGATATTTTCCCCTCTCCGAAAGTCTGAAAAATGATGGAAAAATGACTAAGTCCAAAAAACATTTTTTTCAACTTTTTTCAATTTTACCCCCGTGGGATATATATTCTACCCACACACATTTGGAACTCTCCTGGGGTACCCTCACACATATTATTCCCTCATTTAATGGATATTTTCACCAAAAAGTGAAGTTTTCAAAAAGTCAGAAAATTGGCTGAAAACGAATTAATATCAAGGACTCATCATGCGAATCACTCTGGAACTGAAATCGGAATGCTCCCTGACTTTTTTCCCTCTCCGAAAGTCTGAAAAATGATGGAAAAATGACTAAGTCCAAAAAACATTTTTTTCTACTTTTTTCAATTTTACCCCCATGGGATATATATTCTACCCACACACATTTGGAACTCTCCTGGGGTACCCTCGCACATATTATTCTTTCATTTAATGGATATTTTCACCAAAAAGTGAAGTTTTCAAAAAGTCAGAAAATTGGCTGAAAACGACTTAATATCAAGGACTCATCATGCGAATCACTCTGGAACTGAAATCGGAATGCTCCCTGACATTTTTCCCTCTCCGAAAGTCTGAAAAATGATGGAAAAATGACTAAGTCCAAAAAACATTTTTTTCAACTTTTTTCAATTTTACCCCGTGGGATATATATTCTACCCACACACATTTGGAACTCTCCTGGGGTACCCTCGCACATATTATTCCCTCAATTAATCGATATTTTCACCAAAAAGTGAAGTTTTCAAAAAGTCAGAAAATTGGCTGAAAACGACTTAATATCAAGGACTCATCATGCGAATCACTCTGGAACTGAAATCGGAATGCTCCCTGACATTTTTCCCTCTCCGAAAGTCTGAAAAATGATGGAAAAATGACTAAGTCCAAAAAACATTTTTTTCAACTTTTTTCAATTTTACCCCGTGAGATATATATTCTACCCACACACATTTGGAACTCTCCTGGGGTACCCTCGCACATATTATTCCCTCAATTAATCGATATTTTCACCAAAAAGTGAAGTTTTCAAAAAGTCAGAAAATTGGCTGAAAACGACTTAATATCAAGGACTCATCATGCGAATCACTCTGGAACTGAAATCGGAATGCTCCCTGACATTTTTCCCTCTCCGAAAGTCTGAAAAATGATGGAAAAATGACTAAGTCTAAAAAAAATTTTTTTTAACTTTTTTCAATTTTACACTTGTGGGATATACATTCTACCCACACACATTTGGATCTCTCCTGGGGTACCCTCACACATATTATTTCCTCATTTAATGGATATTTTCACCAGAAAGTGAAGTTTTCAAAAAGTCAGAAAATTGGCTGAAAACGTCTTAATATCAAGCACTCATCGGGCGAATCGCTCTGGAACTGAAATCGGTATGCTCACTGACATTTTCCCCTCTCCGAAAGTCTGAAAAATGATGGAAAAATGACTAAGTCTAAAAAAATTTTTTTTTAACTTTTTTCAATTTTACACTTGTGGGATATACATTCTACCCACACACATTTGGATCTCTCCTGGGGTACCCTCACACATATTATTCCCTAATTTAATGGATATTTTCACCAAAAAGTGAAGTTTTCAAAAAGTCAGAAAATTGGCTGAAAACGACTTAATATCAAGGACTCATCGGGCGAATCACTCTGGAACTGAAATCGGAATACTCACTGATATTTTCCCCTCTCCGAAAGTCTGAAAAATGATGGAAAAATGACTAAGTCCAAAAAACATTTTTTTCAACTTTTTTCAATTTTACCCCCGTGGGATATATATTCTACCCACACACATTTGGAACTCTCCTGGGGTACCCTCACACATATTATTCCCTCATTTAATGGATATTTTCACCAAAAAGTGAAGTTTTCCAAAAGTCAGAAAATTGGCTGAAAACGACTTAATATCAAGGACTCATCGGGCGAATCACTCTGGAACTGACATCAGAATACTCACTGACATTTTCCCCTCTCCGAAAGTCTGAAAAATGATGGAAAAATGACTAAGTCCAAAAAACATTTTTTTCTACTTTTTTCAATTTTACCCCCATGGGATATATATTCTACCCACACACATTTGGAACTCTCCTGGGGTACCCTCGCACATATTATTCCCTCATTTAATGGATATTTTCACCAAAAAGTGAAGTTTTCAAAAAGTCAGAAAATTGGCTGAAAACGAATTAATATCAAGGACTCATCATGCGAATCACTCTGGAACTGAAATCGGAATGCTCCCTGACTTTTTTCCCTCTCCGAAAGTCTGAAAAATGATGGAAAAATGACTAAGTCCAAAAAACATTTTTTTCTACTTTTTTCAATTTTACCCCCATGGGATATATATTCTACCCACACACATTTGGAACTCTCCTGGGGTACCCTCGCACATATTATTCTTTCATTTAATGGATATTTTCACCAAAAAGTGAAGTTTTCAAAAAGTCAGAAAATTGGCTGAAAACGACTTAATATCAAGGACTCATCATGCGAATCACTCTGGAACTGAAATCGGAATGCTCCCTGACATTTTTCCCTCTCCGAAAGTCTGAAAAATGATGGAAAAATGACTAAGTCCAAAAAACATTTTTTTCAACTTTTTTCAATTTTACCCCGTGGGATATATATTCTACCCACACACATTTGGAACTCTCCTGGGGTACCCTCGCACATATTATTCCCTCATCATGCGAATCACTCTGGAACTGAAATCGGAATGCTCCCTGACATTTTTCCCTCTCCGAAAGTCTGAAAAATGATGGAAAAATGACTAAGTCCAAAAAACATTTTTTTCAACTTTTTTCAATTTTACCCCGTGAGATATATATTCTACCCACACACATTTGGAACTCTCCTGGGGTACCCTCGCACATATTATTCCCTCAATTAATCGATATTTTCACCAAAAAGTGAAGTTTTCAAAAAGTCAGAAAATTGGCTGAAAACGACTTAATATCAAGGACTCATCATGCGAATCACTCTGGAACTGAAATCGGAATGCTCCCTGACATTTTTCCCTCTCCGAAAGTCTGAAAAATGATGGAAAAATGACTAAGTCTAAAAAAATTTTTTTTTAACTTTTTTCAATTTTACACTTGTGGGATATACATTCTACCCACACACATTTGGATCTCTCCTGGGGTACCCTCACACATATTATTTCCTCATTTAATGGATATTTTCACCAAAAAGTGAAGTTTTCAAAAAGTCAGAAAATTGGCTGAAAACGACTTAATATCAAGGACTCATCGGGCGAATCACTCTGGAACTGACATCAGAATACTCACTGACATTTTCCCCTCTCCGAAAGTCTGAAAAATGATGGAAAAATGACTAAGTCCAAAAAACATTTTTTTCTACTTTTTTCAATTTTACCCCCATGGGATATATATTCTACCCACACACATTTGGAACTCTCCTGGGGTACCCTCGCACATATTATTCCCTCATTTAATGGATATTTTCACCAAAAAGTGAAGTTTTCAAAAAGTCAGAAAATTGGCTGAAAACGACTTAATATCAAGGACTCATCATGCGAATCACTCTGGAACTGAAATCGGAATGCTCCCTGACATTTTTCCCTCTCCGAAAGTCTGAAAAATGATGGAAAAATGACTAAGTCTAAAAAAATTTTTTTTTAACTTTTTTCAATTTTACACTTGTGGGATATACATTCTACCCACACACATTTGGATCTCTCCTGGGGTACCCTCACACATATTATTCCCTCATTTAATGGATATTTTCACCAAAAAGTGAAGTTTTCAAAAAGTCAGAAAATTGGCTGAAAACGACTTAATATCAAGGACTCATCGGGCGAATCACTCTGGAACTGAAATCGGAATACTCACTGATATTTTCCCCTCTCCGAAAGTCTGAAAAATGATGGAAAAATGACTAAGTCCAAAAAACATTTTTTTCAACTTTTTTCAATTTTACCCCCGTGGGATATATATTCTACCCACACACATTTGGAACTCTCCTGGGGTACCCTCACACATATTATTCCCTCATTTAATGGATATTTTCACCAAAAAGTGAAGTTTTCAAAAAGTCAGAAAATTGGCTGAAAACGAATTAATATCAAGGACTCATCATGCGAATCACTCTGGAACTGAAATCGGAATGCTCCCTGACTTTTTTCCCTCTCCGAAAGTCTGAAAAATGATGGAAAAATGACTAAGTCCAAAAAACATTTTTTTCTACTTTTTTCAATTTTACCCCCATGGGATATATATTCTACCCACACACATTTGGAACTCTCCTGGGGTACCCTCGCACATATTATTCTTTCATTTAATGGATATTTTCACCAAAAAGTGAAGTTTTCAAAAAGTCAGAAAATTGGCTGAAAACGACTTAATATCAAGGACTCATCATGCGAATCACTCTGGAACTGAAATCGGAATGCTCCCTGACATTTTTCCCTCTCCGAAAGTCTGAAAAATGATGGAAAAATGACTAAGTCCAAAAAACATTTTTTTCAACTTTTTTCAATTTTACCCCGTGGGATATATATTCTACCCACACACATTTGGAACTCTCCTGGGGTACCCTCGCACATATTATTCCCTCAATTAATCGATATTTTCACCAAAAAGTGAAGTTTTCAAAAAGTCAGAAAATTGGCTGAAAACGACTTAATATCAAGGACTCATCATGCGAATCACTCTGGAACTGAAATCGGAATGCTCCCTGACATTTTTCCCTCTCCGAAAGTCTGAAAAATGATGGAAAAATGACTAAGTCCAAAAAACATTTTTTTCAACTTTTTTCAATTTTACCCCGTGAGATATATATTCTACCCACACACATTTGGAACTCTCCTGGGGTACCCTCGCACATATTATTCCCTCAATTAATCGATATTTTCACCAAAAAGTGAAGTTTTCAAAAAGTCAGAAAATTGGCTGAAAACGACTTAATATCAAGGACTCATCATGCGAATCACTCTGGAACTGAAATCGGAATGCTCCCTGACATTTTTCCCTCTCCGAAAGTCTGAAAAATGATGGAAAAATGACTAAGTCTAAAAAAAATTTTTTTTAACTTTTTTCAATTTTACACTTGTGGGATATACATTCTACCCACACACATTTGGATCTCTCCTGGGGTACCCTCACACATATTATTTCCTCATTTAATGGATATTTTCACCAGAAAGTGAAGTTTTCAAAAAGTCAGAAAATTGGCTGAAAACGTCTTAATATCAAGCACTCATCGGGCGAATCGCTCTGGAACTGAAATCGGTATGCTCACTGACATTTTCCCCTCTCCGAAAGTCTGAAAAATGATGGAAAAATGACTAAGTCTAAAAAAATTTTTTTTTAACTTTTTTCAATTTTACACTTGTGGGATATACATTCTACCCACACACATTTGGATCTCTCCTGGGGTACCCTCACACATATTATTCCCTCATTTAATGGATATTTTCACCAAAAAGTGAAGTTTTCAAAAAGTCAGAAAATTGGCTGAAAACGACTTAATATCAAGGACTCATCGGGCGAATCACTCTGGAACTGAAATCGGAATACTCACTGATATTTTCCCCTCTCCGAAAGTCTGAAAAATGATGGAAAAATGACTAAGTCCAAAAAACATTTTTTTCAACTTTTTTCAATTTTACCCCCGTGGGATATATATTCTACCCACACACATTTGGAACTCTCCTGGGGTACCCTCACACATATTATTCCCTCATTTAATGGATATTTTCACCAAAAAGTGAAGTTTTCCAAAAGTCAGAAAATTGGCTGAAAACGACTTAATATCAAGGACTCATCGGGCGAATCACTCTGGAACTGACATCAGAATACTCACTGACATTTTCCCCTCTCCGAAAGTCTGAAAAATGATGGAAAAATGACTAAGTCCAAAAAACATTTTTTTCTACTTTTTTCAATTTTACCCCCATGGGATATATATTCTACCCACACACATTTGGAACTCTCCTGGGGTACCCTCGCACATATTATTCCCTCATTTAATGGATATTTTCACCAAAAAGTGAAGTTTTCAAAAAGTCAGAAAATTGGCTGAAAACGAATTAATATCAAGGACTCATCATGCGAATCACTCTGGAACTGAAATCGGAATGCTCCCTGACTTTTTTCCCTCTCCGAAAGTCTGAAAAATGATGGAAAAATGACTAAGTCCAAAAAACATTTTTTTCTACTTTTTTCAATTTTACCCCCATGGGATATATATTCTACCCACACACATTTGGAACTCTCCTGGGGTACCCTCGCACATATTATTCTTTCATTTAATGGATATTTTCACCAAAAAGTGAAGTTTTCAAAAAGTCAGAAAATTGGCTGAAAACGACTTAATATCAAGGACTCATCATGCGAATCACTCTGGAACTGAAATCGGAATGCTCCCTGACATTTTTCCCTCTCCGAAAGTCTGAAAAATGATGGAAAAATGACTAAGTCCAAAAAACATTTTTTTCAACTTTTTTCAATTTTACCCCGTGGGATATATATTCTACCCACACACATTTGGAACTCTCCTGGGGTACCCTCGCACATATTATTCCCTCATCATGCGAATCACTCTGGAACTGAAATCGGAATGCTCCCTGACATTTTTCCCTCTCCGAAAGTCTGAAAAATGATGGAAAAATGACTAAGTCCAAAAAACATTTTTTTCAACTTTTTTCAATTTTACCCCGTGAGATATATATTCTACCCACACACATTTGGAACTCTCCTGGGGTACCCTCGCACATATTATTCCCTCAATTAATCGATATTTTCACCAAAAAGTGAAGTTTTCAAAAAGTCAGAAAATTGGCTGAAAACGACTTAATATCAAGGACTCATCATGCGAATCACTCTGGAACTGAAATCGGAATGCTCCCTGACATTTTTCCCTCTCCGAAAGTCTGAAAAATGATGGAAAAATGACTAAGTCTAAAAAAATTTTTTTTTAACTTTTTTCAATTTTACACTTGTGGGATATACATTCTACCCACACACATTTGGATCTCTCCTGGGGTACCCTCACACATATTATTTCCTCATTTAATGGATATTTTCACCAAAAAGTGAAGTTTTCAAAAAGTCAGAAAATTGGCTGAAAACGACTTAATATCAAGGACTCATCGGGCGAATCACTCTGGAACTGACATCAGAATACTCACTGACATTTTCCCCTCTCCGAAAGTCTGAAAAATGATGGAAAAATGACTAAGTCCAAAAAACATTTTTTTCAACTTTTTTCAATTTTACCCCCGTGGGATATATATTCTACCCACACACATTTGGAACTCTCCTGGGGTACCCTCACACATATTATTCCCTCATTTAATGGATATTTTCACCAAAAAGTGAAGTTTTCAAAAAGTCAGAAAATTGGCTGAAAACGACTTAATATCAAGGACTCATCGGGCGAATCACTCTGGAACTGACATCAGAATACTCACTGACATTTTCCCCTCTCCGAAAGTCTGAAAAATGATGGAAAAATGACTAAGTCCAAAAAACATTTTTTTCTACTTTTTTCAATTTTACCCCCATGGGATATATATTCTACCCACACACATTTGGAACTCTCCTGGGGTACCCTCGCACATATTATTCCCTCATTTAATGGATATTTTCACCAAAAAGTGAAGTTTTCAAAAAGTCAGAAAATTGGCTGAAAACGAATTAATATCAAGGACTCATCATGCGAATCACTCTGGAACTGAAATCGGAATGCTCCCTGACTTTTTTCCCTCTCCGAAAGTCTGAAAAATGATGGAAAAATGACTAAGTCCAAAAAACATTTTTTTCTACTTTTTTCAATTTTACCCCCATGGGATATATATTCTACCCACACACATTTGGAACTCTCCTGGGGTACCCTCGCACATATTATTCTTTCATTTAATGGATATTTTCACCAAAAAGTGAAGTTTTCAAAAAGTCAGAAAATTGGCTGAAAACGACTTAATATCAAGGACTCATCATGCGAATCACTCTGGAACTGAAATCGGAATGCTCCCTGACATTTTTCCCTCTCCGAAAGTCTGAAAAATGATGGAAAAATGACTAAGTCCAAAAAACATTTTTTTCAACTTTTTTCAATTTTACCCCGTGGGATATATATTCTACCCACACACATTTGGAACTCTCCTGGGGTACCCTCGCACATATTATTCCCTCAATTAATCGATATTTTCACCAAAAAGTGAAGTTTTCAAAAAGTCAGAAAATTGGCTGAAAACGACTTAATATCAAGGACTCATCATGCGAATCACTCTGGAACTGAAATCGGAATGCTCCCTGACATTTTTCCCTCTCCGAAAGTCTGAAAAATGATGGAAAAATGACTAAGTCCAAAAAACATTTTTTTCAACTTTTTTCAATTTTACCCCGTGAGATATATATTCTACCCACACACATTTGGAACTCTCCTGGGGTACCCTCGCACATATTATTCCCTCAATTAATCGATATTTTCACCAAAAAGTGAAGTTTTCAAAAAGTCAGAAAATTGGCTGAAAACGACTTAATATCAAGGACTCATCATGCGAATCACTCTGGAACTGAAATCGGAATGCTCCCTGACATTTTTCCCTCTCCGAAAGTCTGAAAAATGATGGAAAAATGACTGTCTAAAAAAATTTTTTTTAACTTTTTTCAATTTTACACTTGTGGGATATACATTCTACCCACACACATTTGGATCTCTCCTGGGGTACCCTCACACATATTATTTCCTCATTTAATGGATATTTTCACCAGAAAGTGAAGTTTTCAAAAAGTCAGAAAATTGGCTGAAAACGTCTTAATATCAAGCACTCATCGGGCGAATCGCTCTGGAACTGAAATCGGTATGCTCACTGACATTTTCCCCTCTCCGAAAGTCTGAAAAATGATGGAAAAATGACTAAGTCTAAAAAAATTTTTTTTTAACTTTTTTCAATTTTACACTTGTGGGATATACATTCTACCCACACACATTTGGATCTCTCCTGGGGTACCCTCACACATATTATTCCCTCATTTAATGGATATTTTCACCAAAAAGTGAAGTTTTCAAAAAGTCAGAAAATTGGCTGAAAACGACTTAATATCAAGGACTCATCGGGCGAATCACTCTGGAACTGAAATCGGAATACTCACTGATATTTTCCCCTCTCCGAAAGTCTGAAAAATGATGGAAAAATGACTAAGTCCAAAAAACATTTTTTTCAACTTTTTTCAATTTTACCCCCGTGGGATATATATTCTACCCACACACATTTGGAACTCTCCTGGGGTACCCTCACACATATTATTCCCTCATTTAATGGATATTTTCACCAAAAAGTGAAGTTTTCCAAAAGTCAGAAAATTGGCTGAAAACGACTTAATATCAAGGACTCATCGGGCGAATCACTCTGGAACTGACATCAGAATACTCACTGACATTTTCCCCTCTCCGAAAGTCTGAAAAATGATGGAAAAATGACTAAGTCCAAAAAACATTTTTTTCTACTTTTTTCAATTTTACCCCCATGGGATATATATTCTACCCACACACATTTGGAACTCTCCTGGGGTACCCTCGCACATATTATTCCCTCATTTAATGGATATTTTCACCAAAAAGTGAAGTTTTCAAAAAGTCAGAAAATTGGCTGAAAACGAATTAATATCAAGGACTCATCATGCGAATCACTCTGGAACTGAAATCGGAATGCTCCCTGACTTTTTTCCCTCTCCGAAAGTCTGAAAAATGATGGAAAAATGACTAAGTCCAAAAAACATTTTTTTCTACTTTTTTCAATTTTACCCCCATGGGATATATATTCTACCCACACACATTTGGAACTCTCCTGGGGTACCCTCGCACATATTATTCTTTCATTTAATGGATATTTTCACCAAAAAGTGAAGTTTTCAAAAAGTCAGAAAATTGGCTGAAAACGACTTAATATCAAGGACTCATCATGCGAATCACTCTGGAACTGAAATCGGAATGCTCCCTGACATTTTTCCCTCTCCGAAAGTCTGAAAAATGATGGAAAAATGACTAAGTCCAAAAAACATTTTTTTCAACTTTTTTCAATTTTACCCCGTGGGATATATATTCTACCCACACACATTTGGAACTCTCCTGGGGTACCCTCGCACATATTATTCCCTCAATTAATCGATATTTTCACCAAAAAGTGAAGTTTTCAAAAAGTCAGAAAATTGGCTGAAAACGACTTAATATCAAGGACTCATCATGCGAATCACTCTGGAACTGAAATCGGAATGCTCCCTGACATTTTTCCCTCTCCGAAAGTCTGAAAAATGATGGAAAAATGACTAAGTCCAAAAAACATTTTTTTCAACTTTTTTCAATTTTACCCCGTGAGATATATATTCTACCCACACACATTTGGAACTCTCCTGGGGTACCCTCGCACATATTATTCCCTCAATTAATCGATATTTTCACCAAAAAGTGAAGTTTTCAAAAAGTCAGAAAATTGGCTGAAAACGACTTAATATCAAGGACTCATCATGCGAATCACTCTGGAACTGAAATCGGAATGCTCCCTGACATTTTTCCCTCTCCGAAAGTCTGAAAAATGATGGAAAAATGACTGTCTAAAAAAATTTTTTTTAACTTTTTTCAATTTTACACTTGTGGGATATACATTCTACCCACACACATTTGGATCTCTCCTGGGGTACCCTCACACATATTATTTCCTCATTTAATGGATATTTTCACCAGAAAGTGAAGTTTTCAAAAAGTCAGAAAATTGGCTGAAAACGTCTTAATATCAAGCACTCATCGGGCGAATCGCTCTGGAACTGAAATCGGTATGCTCACTGACATTTTCCCCTCTCCGAAAGTCTGAAAAATGATGGAAAAATGACTAAGTCTAAAAAAATTTTTTTTTAACTTTTTTCAATTTTACACTTGTGGGATATACATTCTACCCACACACATTTGGATCTCTCCTGGGGTACCCTCACACATATTATTCCCTCATTTAATGGATATTTTCACCAAAAAGTGAAGTTTTCAAAAAGTCAGAAAATTGGCTGAAAACGACTTAATATCAAGGACTCATCGGGCGAATCACTCTGGAACTGAAATCGGAATACTCACTGATATTTTCCCCTCTCCGAAAGTCTGAAAAATGATGGAAAAATGACTAAGTCCAAAAAACATTTTTTTCAACTTTTTTCAATTTTACCCCCGTGGGATATATATTCTACCCACACACATTTGGAACTCTCCTGGGGTACCCTCACACATATTATTCCCTCATTTAATGGATATTTTCACCAAAAAGTGAAGTTTTCCAAAAGTCAGAAAATTGGCTGAAAACGACTTAATATCAAGGACTCATCGGGCGAATCACTCTGGAACTGACATCAGAATACTCACTGACATTTTCCCCTCTCCGAAAGTCTGAAAAATGATGGAAAAATGACTAAGTCCAAAAAACATTTTTTTCTACTTTTTTCAATTTTACCCCCATGGGATATATATTCTACCCACACACATTTGGAACTCTCCTGGGGTACCCTCGCACATATTATTCCCTCATTTAATGGATATTTTCACCAAAAAGTGAAGTTTTCAAAAAGTCAGAAAATTGGCTGAAAACGAATTAATATCAAGGACTCATCATGCGAATCACTCTGGAACTGAAATCGGAATGCTCCCTGACTTTTTTCCCTCTCCGAAAGTCTGAAAAATGATGGAAAAATGACTAAGTCCAAAAAACATTTTTTTCTACTTTTTTCAATTTTACCCCCATGGGATATATATTCTACCCACACACATTTGGAACTCTCCTGGGGTACCCTCGCACATATTATTCTTTCATTTAATGGATATTTTCACCAAAAAGTGAAGTTTTCAAAAAGTCAGAAAATTGGCTGAAAACGACTTAATATCAAGGACTCATCATGCGAATCACTCTGGAACTGAAATCGGAATGCTCCCTGACATTTTTCCCTCTCCGAAAGTCTGAAAAATGATGGAAAAATGACTAAGTCTAAAAAAATTTTTTTTTAACTTTTTTCAATTTTACACTTGTGGGATATACATTC
This sequence comes from Phyllobates terribilis, assembly GCF_046119375.1. Lineage (NCBI taxonomy): Eukaryota > Metazoa > Chordata > Amphibia > Anura > Dendrobatidae > Phyllobates > Phyllobates terribilis. The sequence goes on along the minus strand of NW_027362873.1, from coordinate 4,202,175 downwards.
TACCCACACACATTTGGATCTCTCCTGGGGTACCCTCACACATATTATTTCCTCATTTAATGGATATTTTCACCAGAAAGTGAAGTTTTCAAAAAGTCAGAAAATTGGCTGAAAACGTCTTAATATCAAGCACTCATCGGGCGAATCGCTCTGGAACTGAAATCGGTATGCTCACTGACATTTTCCCCTCTCCGAAAGTCTGAAAAATGATGGAAAAATGACTAAGTCTAAAAAAATTTTTTTTTAACTTTTTTCAATTTTACACTTCTGGGATATACATTCTACCCACACACATTTGGATCTCTCCTGGGGTACCCTCACACATATTATTCCCTCATTTAATGGATATTTTCACCAAAAAGTGAAGTTTTCAAAAAGTCAGAAAATTGGCTGAAAACGACTTAATATCAAGGACTCATCGGGCGAATCACTCTGGAACTGAAATCGGAATACTCACTGATATTTTCCCCTCTCCGAAAGTCTGAAAAATGATGGAAAAATGACTAAGTCCAAAAAACATTTTTTTCAACTTTTTTCAATTTTACCCCCGTGGGATATATATTCTACCCACACACATTTGGAACTCTCCTGGGGTACCCTCACACATATTATTCCCTCATTTAATGGATATTTTCACCAAAAAGTGAAGTTTTCAAAAAGTCAGAAAATTGGCTGAAAACGACTTAATATCAAGGACTCATCGGGCGAATCACTCTGGAACTGACATCAGAATACTCACTGACATTTTCCCCTCTCCGAAAGTCTGAAAAATGATGGAAAAATGACTAAGTCCAAAAAACATTTTTTTCTACTTTTTTCAATTTTACCCCCATGGGATATATATTCTACCCACACACATTTGGAACTCTCCTGGGGTACCCTCGCACATATTATTCCCTCATTTAATGGATATTTTCACCAAAAAGTGAAGTTTTCAAAAAGTCAGAAAATTGGCTGAAAACGACTTAATATCAAGGACTCATCATGCGAATCACTCTGGAACTGAAATCGGAATGCTCACTGACATTTTTCCCTCTCCAAAAGTCTGAAAAATGATGGAAAAATGACTAAGTCCAAAAAAAATTTTTTTAAACTTTTTTCAATTTTACCCCCATGGGATATATATTCTACCCACACACATTTGGAACTCTCCTGGGGTACCCTCACACATATTATTCCCTCATTTAATGGATATTTTCACCAAAAAGTGAAGTTTTCAAAAAGTCAGAAAATTGGCTGAAAACGACTTAATATCAAGGACTCATCGGGCGAATCACTCTGGAACTGACATCAGAATACTCACTGACATTTTCCCCTCTCCGAAAGTCTGAAAAATGATGGAAAAATGACTAAGTCCAAAAAACATTTTTTCTACTTTTTTCAATTTTACCCCCATGGGATATATATTCTACCCACACACATTTGGAACTCTCCTGGGGTACCCTCGCACATATTATTCCCTCATTTAATGGATATTTTCACCAAAAAGTGAAGTTTTCAAAAAGTCAGAAAATTGGCTGAAAACGACTTAATATCAAGGACTCATCATGCGAATCACTCTGGAACTGAAATCGGAATGCTCCCTGACATTTTTCCCTCTCCGAAAGTCTGAAAAATGATGGAAAAATGACTAAGTCTAAAAAAATTTTTTTTTAACTTTTTTCAATTTTACACTTGTGGGATATACATTCTACCCACACACATTTGGATCTCTCCTGGGGTACCCTCACACATATTATTTCCTCATTTAATGGATATTTTCACCAGAAAGTGAAGTTTTCAAAAAGTCAGAAAATTGGCTGAAAACGTCTTAATATCAAGCACTCATCGGGCGAATCGCTCTGGAACTGAAATCGGTATGCTCACTGACATTTTCCCCTCTCCGAAAGTCTGAAAAATGATGGAAAAATGACTAAGTCTAAAAAAATTTTTTTTTAACTTTTTTCAATTTTACACTTGTGGGATATACATTCTACCCACACACATTTGGATCTCTCCTGGGGTACCCTCACAAATATTATTCCCTCATTTAATGGATATTTTCACCAAAAAGTGAAGTTTTCAAAAAGTCAGAAAATTGGCTGAAAACGACTTAATATCAAGGACTCATCGGGCGAATCACTCTGGAACTGAAATCGGAATACTCACTGATATTTTCCCCTCTCCGAAAGTCTGAAAAATGATGGAAAAATGACTAAGTCCAAAAAACATTTTTTTCAACTTTTTTCAATTTTACCCCCGTGGGATATATATTCTACCCACACACATTTGGAACTCTCCTGGGGTACCCTCACACATATTATTCCCTCATTTAATGGATATTTTCACCAAAAAGTGAAGTTTTCAAAAAGTCAGAAAATTGGCTGAAAACGACTTAATATCAAGGACTCATCGGGCGAATCACTCTGGAACTGACATCAGAATACTCACTGACATTTTCCCCTCTCCGAAAGTCTGAAAAATGATGGAAAAATGACTAAGTCCAAAAAACATTTTTTTCTACTTTTTTCAATTTTACCCCCATGGGATATATATTCTACCCACACACATTTGGAACTCTCCTGGGGTACCCTCGCACATATTATTCCCTCATTTAATGGATATTTTCACCAAAAAGTGAAGTTTTCAAAAAGTCAGAAAATTGGCTGAAAACGACTTAATATCAAGGACTCATCATGCGAATCACTCTGGAACTGAAATCGGAATGCTCACTGACATTTTTCCCTCTCCAAAAGTCTGAAAAATGCTGGAAAAATGACTAAGTCCAAAAAAAATTTTTTTAAACTTTTTTCAATTTTACCCCCATGGGATATATATTCTACCCACACACATTTGGATCTCTCCTGGGGTACCCTCACACATATTATTCCCTCATTTAATGGATATTTTCACCAGAAAGTGAAGTTTTCAAAAAGTCAGAAACTTGGCTGAAAACGTCTTAATATCAAGCACTCATCGGGCGAATCGCTCTGGAACTGAAATCGGTATGCTCACTGACATTTTCCCCTCTCCGAAAGTCTGAAAAATGATGGAAAAATGACTAAGTCTAAAAAAATTTTTTTTTAACTTTTTTCAATTTTACACTTGTGGGATATACATTCTACCCACACACATTTGGATCTCTCCTGGGGTACCCTCACACATATTATTCCCTCATTTAATGGATATTTTCACCAAAAAGTGAAGTTTTGAAAAAGTCAGAAAATTGGCTGAAAACGACTTAATATCAAGGACTCATCGGGCGAATCACTCTGGAACTGAAATCGGAATACTCACTGATATTTTCCCCTCTCCGAAAGTCTGAAAAATGATGGAAAAATGACTAAGTCCAAAAAACATTTTTTTCAACTTTTTTCAATTTTACCCCCGTGGGATATATATTCTACCCACACACATTTGGAACTCTCCTGGGGTACCCTCACACATATTATTCCCTCATTTAATGGATATTTTCACCAAAAAGTGAAGTTTTCAAAAAGTCAGAAAATTGGCTGAAAACGACTTAATATCAAGGACTCATCATGCGAATCACTCTGGAACTGAAATCGGAATGCTCCCTGACATTTTTCCCTCTCCGAAAGTCTGAAAAATGATGGAAAAATGACTAAGTCCAAAAAACATCTTTTTCAACTTTTTTCAATTTTACCCCGTGGGATATATATTCTACCCACACACATTTGGAACTCTCCTGGGGTACCCTCGCACATATTATTCCCTCAATTAATCGATATTTTCACCAAAAAGTGAAGTTTTCAAAAAGTCAGAAAATTGGCTGAAAACGACTTAATATCAAGGACTCATCATGCGAATCACTCTGGAACTGAAATCGGAATGCTCCCTGACATTTTTCCCTCTCCGAAAGTCTGAAAAATGATGGAAAAATGACTAAGTCTAAAAAAATTTTTTTTTAACTTTTTTCAATTTTACACTTGTGGGATATACATTCTACCCACACACATTTGGATCTCTCCTGGGGTACCCTCACACATATTATTCCCTCATTTAATGGATATTTTCACCAAAAAGTGAAGTTTTCAAAAAGTCAGAAAATTGGCTGAAAACGACTTAATATCAAGGACTCATCGGGCGAATCACTCTGGAACTGAAATCGGAATACTCACTGATATTTTCCCCTCTCCGAAAGTCTGAAAAATGATGGAAAAATGACTAAGTCCAAAAAACATTTTTTTCAACTTTTTTCAATTTTACCCCCGTGGGATATATATTCTACCCACACACATTTGGAACTCTCCTGGGGTACCCTCACACATATTATTCCCTCATTTAATGGATATTTTCACCAAAAAGTGAAGTTTTCAAAAAGTCAGAAAATTGGCTGAAAACGACTTAATATCAAGGACTCATCGGGCGAATCACTCTGGAACTGACATCAGAATACTCACTGACATTTTCCCCTCTCCGAAAGTCTGAAAAATGATGGAAAAATGACTAAGTCCAAAAAACATTTTTTTCTACTTTTTTCAATTTTACCCCCATGGGATATATATTCTACCCACACACATTTGGAACTCTCCTGGGGTACCCTCGCACATATTATTCCCTCATTTAATGGATATTTTCACCAAAAAGTAAAGTTTTCAAAAAGTCAGAAAATTGGCTGAAAACGAATTAATATCAAGGACTCATCATGCGAATCACTCTGGAACTGAAATCGGAATGCTCCCTGACTTTTTTCCCTCTCCGAAAGTCTGAAAAATGATGGAAAAATGACTAAGTCCAAAAAACATTTTTTTCTACTTTTTTCAATTTTACCCCCATGGGATATATATTCTACCCACACACATTTGGAACTCTCCTGGGGTACCCTCGCACATATTATTCCCTCATTTAATGGATATTTTCACCAAAAAGTGAAGTTTTCAAAAAGTCAGAAAATTGGCTGAAAACGACTTAATATCAAGGACTCATCATGCGAATCACTCTGGAACTGAAATCGGAATGCTCCCTGACATTTTTCCCTCTCCGAAAGTCTGAAAAATGATGGAAAAATGACTAAGTCCAAAAAACATTTTTTTCAACTTTTTTCAATTTTACCCCGTGGGATATATATTCTACCCACACACATTTGGAACTCTCCTGGGGTACCCTCACACATATTATTCCCTCAATTAATCGATATTTTCACCAAAAAGTGAAGTTTTCAAAAAGTCAGAAAATTGGCTGAAAACGACTTAATATCAAGGACTCATCGTGCGAATCACTCTGGAACTGAAATCAGAATGCTCAGTGACATTTTTCCCTCTCCAAAAGTCTGAAAAATGATGGAAAAATGACTAAGTCCAAAAAACATTTTTTTCAACTTTTTTCAATTTTACCCCCGTGGGATATATATTCTACCCACACACATTTGGAACTCTCCTGGGGTACCCTCACACATATTATTCCCTCATTTAATGGATATTTTCACCAAAAAGTGAAGTTTTCAAAAAGTCCGAAAATTGGCTGAAAACGACTTAATATCAAGGACTCATCCGGCGAATCACTCTGGAACTGAAATCGGAATGCTCACTGACATTTTCCCCTCTCTGAAAGTCTGAAAAATGATGGAAAAATGACTAAGTCCAAAAAAAATTTTTTTAAACTTTTTTCAATTTTACCCCCATGGGATATATATTCTACCCACACACATTTGGAACTCTCCTGGGGTACCCTCACACATATTATTCACTCATTTAATGGATATTTTCACCAAAAAGTGAAGTTTTCAAAAAGTCAGAAAATTGGCTGAAAACGAATTAATATCAAGGACTCATCATGCGAATCACTCTGGAACTGAAATCGGAATGCTCCCTGACTTTTTTCCCTCTCCGAAAGTCTGAAAAATGATGGAAAAATGACTAAGTCCAAAAAACATTTTTTTCTACTTTTTTCAATTTTACCCCCATGGGATATATATTCTACCCACACACATTTGGAACTCTCCTGGGGTACCCTCGCACATATTATTCCCTCATTTAATGGATATTTTCACCAAAAAGTGAAGTTTTCAAAAAGTCAGAAAATTGGCTGAAAACGACTTAATATCAAGGACTCATCATGCGAATCACTCTGGAACTGAAATCGGAATGCTCCCTGACATTTTTCCCTCTCCGAAAGTCTGAAAAATGATGGAAAAATGACTAAGTCCAAAAAACATTTTTTTCAACTTTTTTCAATTTTACCCCGTGGGATATATATTCTACCCACACACATTTGGAACTCTCCTGGGGTACCCTCGCACATATTATTCCCTCAATTAATCGATATTTTCACCAAAAAGTGAAGTTTTCAAAAAGTCAGAAAATTGGCTGAAAACGACTTAATATCAAGGACTCATCGTGCGAATCACTCTGGAACTGAAATCAGAATGCTCAGTGACATTTTTCCCTCTCCAAAAGTCTGAAAAATGATGGAAAAATGACTAAGTCCAAAAAACATTTTTTTCAACTTTTTTCAATTTTACCCCCGTGGGATATATATTCTACCCACACACATTTGGAACTCTCCTGGGGTACCCTCACACATATTATTCCCTCATTTAATGGATATTTTCACCAAAAAGTGAAGTTTTCAAAAAGTCAGAAAATTGGCTGAAAACGACTTAATATCAAGGACTCATCGGGCGAATCACTCTGGAACTGACATCAGAATACTCACTGACATTTTCCCCTCTCCGAAAGTCTGAAAAATGATGGAAAAATGACTAAGTCCAAAAAACATTTTTTTCTACTTTTTTCAATTTTACCCCCATGGGATATATATTCTACCCACACACATTTGGAACTCTCCTGGGGTACCCTCGCACATATTATTCCCTCATTTAATGGATATTTTCACCAAAAAGTGAAGTTTTCAAAAAGTCAGAAAATTGGCTGAAAACGAATTAATATCAAGGACTCATCATGCGAATCACTCTGGAACTGAAATCGGAATGCTCCCTGACTTTTTTCCCTCTCCGAAAGTCTGAAAAATGATGGAAAAATGACTAAGTCCAAAAAACATTTTTTTCTACTTTTTTCAATTTTACCCCCATGGGATATATATTCTACCCACACACATTTGGAACTCTCCTGGGGTACCCTCGCACATATTATTCCCTCATTTAATGGATATTTTCACCAAAAAGTGAAGTTTTCAAAAAGTCAGAAAATTGGCTGAAAACGACTTAATATCAAGGACTCATCATGCGAATCACTCTGGAACTGAAATCGGAATGCTCCCTGACATTTTTCCCTCTCCGAAAGTCTGAAAAATGATGGAAAAATGACTAAGTCCAAAAAACATTTTTTTCAACTTTTTTCAATTTTACCCCGTGGGATATATATTCTACCCACACACATTTGGAACTCTCCTGGGGTACCCTCGCACATATTATTCCCTCAATTAATCGATATTTTCACCAAAAAGTGAAGTTTTCAAAAAGTCAGAAAATTGGCTGAAAACGACTTAATATCAAGGACTCATCGTGCGAATCACTCTGGAACTGAAATCAGAATGCTCAGTGACATTTTTCCCTCTCCAAAAGTCTGAAAAATGATGGAAAAATGACTAAGTCCAAAAAACATTTTTTTCAACTTTTTTCAATTTTACCCCCGTGGGATATATATTCTACCCACACACATTTGGAACTCTCCTGGGGTACCCTCACACATATTATTCCCTCATTTAATGGATATTTTCACCAAAAAGTGAAGTTTTCAAAAAGTCCGAAAATTGGCTGAAAACGACTTAATATCAAGGACTCATCCGGCGAATCACTCTGGAACTGAAATCGGAATGCTCACTGACATTTTCCCCTCTCTGAAAGTCTGAAAAATGATGGAAAAATGACTAAGTCCAAAAAAAATTTTTTTAAACTTTTTTCAATTTTACCCCCATGGGATATATATTCTACCCACACACATTTGGAACTCTCCTGGGGTACCCTCACACATATTATTCCCTCAATTAATCGATATTTTCACCAAAAAGTGAAGTTTTCAAAAAGTCAGAAAATTGGCTGAAAACGACTTAATATCAAGGACTCATCGTGCGAATCACTCTGGAACTGAAATCAGAATGCTCAGTGACATTTTTCCCTCTCCAAAAGTCTGAAAAATGATGGAAAAATGACTAAGTCCAAAAAACATTTTTTTCAACTTTTTTCAATTTTACCCCCGTGGGATATATATTCTACCCACACACATTTGGAACTCTCCTGGGGTACCCTCACACATATTATTCCCTCATTTAATGGATATTTTCACCAAAAAGTGAAGTTTTCAAAAAGTCAGAAAATTGGCTGAAAACGACTTAATATCAAGGACTCATCGGGCGAATCACTCTGGAACTGACATCAGAATACTCACTGACATTTTCCCCTCTCCGAAAGTCTGAAAAATGATGGAAAAATGACTAAGTCCAAAAAACATTTTTTTCTACTTTTTTCAATTTTACCCCCATGGGATATATATTCTACCCACACACATTTGGAACTCTCCTGGGGTACCCTCGCACATATTATTCCCTCATTTAATGGATATTTTCACCAAAAAGTGAAGTTTTCAAAAAGTCAGAAAATTGGCTGAAAACGAATTAATATCAAGGACTCATCGGGCGAATCACTCTGGAACTGAAATCGGAATGCTCCCTGACTTTTTTCCCTCTCCGAAAGTCTGAAAAATGATGGAAAAATGACTAAGTCCAAAAAACATTTTTTTCTACTTTTTTCAATTTTACCCCCATGGGATATATATTCTACCCACACACATTTGGAACTCTCCTGGGGTACCCTCGCACATATTATTCCCTCATTTAATGGATATTTTCACCAAAAAGTGAAGTTTTCAAAAAGTCAGAAAATTGGCTGAAAACGACTTAATATCAAGGACTCATCGTGCGAATCACTCTGGAACTGAAATCAGAATGCTCAGTGACATTTTTCCCTCTCCAAAAGTCTGAAAAATGATGGAAAAATGACTAAGTCCAAAAAACATTTTTTTCTACTTTTTTCAATTTTACCCCCATGGGATATATATTCTACCCACACACATTTGGAACTCTCCTGGGGTACCCTCGCACATATTATTCCCTCATTTAATGGATATTTTCACCAAAAAGTGAAGTTTTCAAAAAGTCAGAAAATTGGCTGAAAACGAATTAATATCAAGGACTCATCATGCGAATCACTCTGGAACTGAAATCGGAATGCTCCCTGACATTTTTCCCTCTCCGAAAGTCTGAAAAATGATGGAAAAATGACTAAGTCCAAAAAACATTTTTTTCAACTTTTTTCAATTTTACCCCGTGGGATATATATTCTACCCACACACATTTGGAACTCTCCTGGGGTACCCTCGCACATATTATTCCCTCAATTAATCGATATTTTCACCAAAAAGTGAAGTTTTCAAAAAGTCAGAAAATTGGCTGAAAATGACTTAATATCAAGGACTCATCATGCGAATCACTCTGGAACTGAAATCGGAATGCTCCCTGACATTTTTCCCTCTCCGAAAGTCTGAAAAATGATGGAAAAATGACTAAGTCTAAAAAAATTTTTTTTTAACTTTTTTCAATTTTACACTTGTGGGATATACATTCTACCCACACACATTTGGATCTCTCCTGGGGTACCCTCACACATATTATTCCCTCATTTAATGGATATTTTCACCAAAAAGTGAAGTTTTCAAAAAGTCAGAAAATTGGCTGAAAACGACTTAATATCAAGGACTCATCGGGCGAATCACTCTGGAACTGAAATCGGAATACTCACTGATATTTTCCCCTCTCCGAAAGTCTGAAAAATGATGGAAAAATGACTAAGTCCAAAAAACATTTTTTTCAACTTTTTTCAATTTTACCCCCGTGGGATATATATTCTACCCACACACATTTGGAACTCTCCTGGGGTACCCTCACACATATTATTCCCTCATTTAATGGATATTTTCACCAAAAAGTGAAGTTTTCAAAAAGTCAGAAAATTGGCTGAAAACGACTTAATATCAAGGACTCATCGGGCGAATCACTCTGGAACTGACATCAGAATACTCACTGACATTTTCCCCTCTCCGAAAGTCTGAAAAATGATGGAAAAATGACTAAGTCCAAAAAACATTTTTTTCTACTTTTTTCAATTTTACCCCCATGGGATATATATTCTACCCACACACATTTGGAACTCTCCTGGGGTACCCTCGCACATATTATTCCCTCATTTAATGGATATTTTCACCAAAAAGTGAAGTTTTCAAAAAGTCAGAAAATTGGCTGAAAACAAATTAATATCAAGGACTCATCATGCGAATCACTCTGGAACTGAAATCGGAATGCTCCCTGACTTTTTTCCCTCTCCGAAAGTCTGAAAAATGATGGAAAAATGACTAAGTCCAAAAAACATTTTTTTCTACTTTTTTCAATTTTACCCCCATGGGATATATATTCTACCCACACACATTTGGAACTCTCCTGGGGTACCCTCGCACATATTATTCCCTCATTTAATGGATATTTTCACCAAAAAGTGAAGTTTTCAAAAAGTCAGAAAATTGGCTGAAAACGACTTAATATCAAGGACTCATCATGCGAATCACTCTGGAACTGAAATCGGAATGCTCCCTGACATTTTTCCCTCTCCGAAAGTCTGAAAAATGATGGAAAAATGACTAAGTCCAAAAAACATTTTTTTCAACTTTTTTCAATTTTACCCCGTGGGATATATATTCTACCCACACACATTTGGAACTCTCCTGGGGTACCCTCGCACATATTATTCCCTCAATTAATCGATATTTTCACCAAAAAGTGAAGTTTTCAAAAAGTCAGAAAATTGGCTGAAAACGACTTAATATCAAGGACTCATCATGCGAATCACTCTGGAACTGAAATCGGAATGCTCCCTGACATTTTTCCCTCTCCGAAAGTCTGAAAAATGATGGAAAAATGACTAAGTCCAAAAAACATTTTTTTCAACTTTTTTCAATTTTACCCCGTGGGATATATATTCTACCCACACACATTTGGAACTCTCCTGGGGTACCCTCGCACATATTATTCCCTCAATTAATCGATATTTTCACCAAAAAGTGAAGTTTTCAAAAAGTCAGAAAATTGGCTGAAAACGACTTAATATCAAGGACTCATCATGCGAATCACTCTGGAACTGAAATCGGAATGCTCCCTGACATTTTTCCCTCTCCGAAAGTCTGAAAAATGATGGAAAAATGACTAAGTCTAAAAAAATTTTTTTTTAACTTTTTTCAATTTTACACTTGTGGGATATACATTCTACCCACACACATTTGGATCTCTCCTGGGGTACCCTCACACATATTATTCCCTCATTTAATGGATATTTTCACCAAAAAGTGAAGTTTTCAAAAAGTCAGAAAATTGGCTGAAAACGACTTAATATCAAGGACTCATCGGGCGAATCACTCTGGAACTGAAATCGGAATACTCACTGATATTTTCCCCTCTCCGAAAGTCTGAAAAATGATGGAAAAATGACTAAGTCCAAAAAACATTTTTTTCAACTTTTTTCAATTTTACCCCCGTGGGATATATATTCTACCCACACACATTTGGAACTCTCCTGGGGTACCCTCACACATATTATTCCCTCATTTAATGGATATTTTCACCAAAAAGTGAAGTTTTCAAAAAGTCAGAAAATTGGCTGAAAACGACTTAATATCAAGGACTCATCGGGCGAATCACTCTGGAACTGACATCAGAATACTCACTGACATTTTCCCCTCTCCGAAAGTCTGAAAAATGATGGAAAAATGACTAAGTCCAAAAAACATTTTTTTCTACTTTTTTCAATTTTACCCCCATGGGATATATATTCTACCCACACACATTTGGAACTCTCCTGGGGTACCCTCGCACATATTATTCCCTCATTTAATGGATATTTTCACCAAAAAGTGAAGTTTTCAAAAAGTCAAAAAATTGGCTGAAAACGAATTAATATCAAGGACTCATCATGCGAATCACTCTGGAACTGAAATCGGAATGCTCCCTGACTTTTTTCCCTCTCCGAAAGTCTGAAAAATGATGGAAAAATGACTAAGTCCAAAAAACATTTTTTTCTACTTTTTTCAATTTTACCCCCATGGGATATATATTCTACCCACACACATTTGGAACTCTCCTGGGGTACCCTCGCACATATTATTCCCTCATTTAATGGATATTTTCACCAAAAAGTGAAGTTTTCAAAAAGTCAGAAAATTGGCTGAAAACGACTTAATATCAAGGACTCATCATGCGAATCACTCTGGAACTGAAATCGGAATGCTCCCTGACATTTTTCCCTCTCCGAAAGTCTGAAAAATGATGGAAAAATGAATAAGTCCAAAAAACATTTTTTTCAACTTTTTTCAAAATTACCCCGTGGGATATATATTCTACCCACACACATTTGGAACTCTCCTGGGGTACCCTCGCACATATTATTCCCTCAATTAATCGATATTTTCACCAAAAAGTGAAGTTTTCAAAAAGTCAGAAAATTGGCTGAAAACGACTTAATATCAAAGACTCATCGTGCGAATCACTCTGGAACTGAAATCAGAATGCTCAGTGACATTTTTCCCTCTCCAAAAGTCTGAAAAATGATGGAAAAATGACTAAGTCCAAAAAAATTTTTTTTAAACTTTTTTCAATTTTACCCCCATGGGATATATATTCTACCCACACACATTTGGAACTCTCCTGTGGTACCCTCACACATATTATTCCCTCATTTAATGGTCATTTTCACCAAAAAGTGAAGATTTCAAAAAGTCAAAATTGGCTATAAACGACTTAATATCAAGGACCCATCGGGCTAATCGCTCTGGAACTGAAATCGGAATGCTCACTGACATTTTTCCCTCTCCGAAAGTCTGAAAAATGCTGGAAAAATGACTAAGTCCAAAAAAATTTTTTTAAAACTTTTTTCAATTTTACCCCCATGGGATATATATTCTACCCACACACATTTGGAACTCTCCTGGGGTACCCTCACACATATTATTCCCTCATTTAATGGATATTTTCACCAAAAAGTGAAGTTTTCAAAAAGTCAGAAAATTGGCTGAAAATGACTTAATATCAAGGACTCATCGGGCGAATCACTCTGGAACTGAAATCGGAATACTCACTGACATTTTCCCCTCTCCGAAAGTCTGAAAAATGATGGAAAAATGACTAAGTCCAAAAAAATTATTTTTTTAACTTTTTTCAATTTTACCCCCATGGGATATATATTCTACCCACCCACATTTGGAACTCTCCTGGGGTACCCTCACACATATTATTCCCTCAATTAATGGATATTTTCACCAAAAAGTGAAGTTTTCAAAAAGTCAGAAAATTGGCTGAAAACGACTTAATATCAAAGACTCATCGTGCGAATCACTCTGGAACTGAAATCAGAATGCTCAGTGACATTTTTCCCTCTCCAAAAGTCTGAAAAATGATGGAAAAATGACTAAGTCTAAAAAACATTTTTTTCTACTTTTTTCAATTTTACCCCCATGGGATATATATTCTACCCACACACATTTGGAACTCTCCTGGGGTACCCTCGCACATATTATTCCCTCATTTAATGGATATTTTCACCAAAAAGTGAAGTTTTCAAAAAGTCAGAAAATTGGCTGAAAACGACTTAATATCAAGGACTCATCATGCGAATCACTCTGGAACTGAAATCGGAATGCTCCCTGACATTTTTCCCTCTCCGAAAGTCTGAAAAATGATGGAAAAATGACTAAGTCTAAAAAAATTTTTTTTTAACTTTTTTCAATTTTACACTTGTGGGATATACATTCTACCCACACACATTTGGATCTCTCCTGGGGTACCCTCACACATATTATTCCCTCATTTAATGGATATTTTCACCAAAAAGTGAAGTTTTCAAAAAGTCAGAAAATTGGCTGAAAACGACTTAATATCAAGGACTCATCGGGCGAATCACTCTGGAACTGACATCAGAATACTCACTGACATTTTCCCCTCTCCGAAAGTCTGAAAAATAATGGAAAAATGACTAAGTCCAAAAAACATTTTTTTCTACTTTTTTCAATTTTACCCCCATGGGATATATATTCTACCCACACACATTTGGAACTCTCCTGGGGTACCCTCGCACATATTATTCCCTCATTTAATGGATATTTTCACCAAAAAGTGAAGTTTTCAAAAAGTCAGAAAATTGGCTGAAAACGAATTAATATCAAGGACTCATCATGCGAATCACTCTGGAACTGAAATCGGAATGCTCCCTGACTTTTTTCCCTCTCCGAAAGTCTGAAAAATGATGGAAAAATGACTAAGTCCAAAAAACATTTTTTTCTACTTTTTTCAATTTTACCCCCATGGGATATATATTCTACCCACACACATTTGGAACTCTCCTGGGGTACCCTCGCACATATTATTCCCTCATTTAATGGATATTTTCACCAAAAAGTGAAGTTTTCAAAAAGTCAGAAAATTGGCTGAAAACGACTTAATATCAAGGACTCATCATGCGAATCACTCTGGAACTGAAATCGGAATGCTCCCTGACATTTTTCCCTCTCCGAAAGTCTGAAAAATGATGGAAAAATGACTAAGTCCAAAAAAATTTTTTTAAAACTTTTTTCAATTTTACCCCCATGGGATATATATTCTACCCACACACATTTGGAACTCTCCTGGGGTACCCTCACACATATTATTCCCTCATTTAATGGATATTTTCACCAAAAAGTGAAGTTTTCAAAAAGTCAGAAAATTGGCTGAAAATGACTTAATATCAAGGACTCATCGGGCGAATCACTCTGGAACTGAAATCGGAATACTCACTGACATTTTCCCCTCTCCGAAAGTCTGAAAAATGATGGAAAAATGACTAAGTCCAAAAAAATTATTTTTTTAACTTTTTTCAATTTTACCCCCATGGGATATATATTCTACCCACCCACATTTGGAACTCTCCTGGGGTACCCTCACACATATTATTCCCTCAATTAATGGATATTTTCACCAAAAAGTGAAGTTTTCAAAAAGTCAGAAAATTGGCTGAAAACGACTTAATATCAAAGACTCATCGTGCGAATCACTCTGGAACTGAAATCAGAATGCTCAGTGACATTTTTCCCTCTCCAAAAGTCTGAAAAATGATGGAAAAATGACTAAGTCTAAAAAACATTTTTTTCTACTTTTTTCAATTTTACCCCCATGGGATATATATTCTACCCACACACATTTGGAACTCTCCTGGGGTACCCTCGCACATATTATTCCCTCATTTAATGGATATTTTCACCAAAAAGTGAAGTTTTCAAAAAGTCAGAAAATTGGCTGAAAACGACTTAATATCAAGGACTCATCATGCGAATCACTCTGGAACTGAAATCGGAATGCTCCCTGACATTTTTCCCTCTCCGAAAGTCTGAAAAATGATGGAAAAATGACTAAGTCTAAAAAAATTTTTTTTTAACTTTTTTCAATTTTACACTTGTGGGATATACATTCTACCCACACACATTTGGATCTCTCCTGGGGTACCCTCACACATATTATTCCCTCATTTAATGGATATTTTCACCAAAAAGTGAAGTTTTCAAAAAGTCAGAAAATTGGCTGAAAACGACTTAATATCAAGGACTCATCGGGCGAATCACTCTGGAACTGACATCAGAATACTCACTGACATTTTCCCCTCTCCGAAAGTCTGAAAAATGATGGAAAAATGACTAAGTCCAAAAAACATTTTTTTCTACTTTTTTCAATTTTACCCCCATGGGATATATATTCTACCCACACACATTTGGAACTCTCCTGGGGTACCCTCGCACATATTATTCCCTCATTTAATGGATATTTTCACCAAAAAGTGAAGTTTTCAAAAAGTCAGAAAATTGGCTGAAAACGAATTAATATCAAGGACTCATCATGCGAATCACTCTGGAACTGAAATCGGAATGCTCCCTGACATTTTTCCCTCTCCGAAAGTCTGAAAAATGCTGGAAAAATGACTAAGTCCAAAAAAATTTTTTTAAAACTTTTTTCAATTTTACCCCCATGGGATATATATTCTACCCACACACATTTGGAACTCTCCTGGGGTACCCTCACACATATTATTCCCTCATTTAATGGATATTTTCACCAAAAAGTGAAGTTTTCAAAAAGTCAGAAAATTGGCTGAAAATGACTTAATATCAAGGACTCATCGGGCGAATCACTCTGGAACTGAAATCGGAATACTCACTGACATTTTCCCCTCTCCGAAAGTCTGAAAAATGATGGAAAAATGACTAAGTCCAAAAAAATTATTTTTTTAACTTTTTTCAATTTTACCCCCATGGGATATATATTCTACCCACCCACATTTGGAACTCTCCTGGGGTACCCTCACACATATTATTCCCTCAATTAATGGATATTTTCACCAAAAAGTGAAGTTTTCAAAAAGTCAGAAAATTGGCTGAAAACGACTTAATATCAAAGACTCATCGTGCGAATCACTCTGGAACTGAAATCAGAATGCTCAGTGACATTTTTCCCTCTCCAAAAGTCTGAAAAATGATGGAAAAATGACTAAGTCTAAAAAACATTTTTTTCTACTTTTTTCAATTTTACCCCCATGGGATATATATTCTACCCACACACATTTGGAACTCTCCTGGGGTACCCTCGCACATATTATTCCCTCATTTAATGGATATTTTCACCAAAAAGTGAAGTTTTCAAAAAGTCAGAAAATTGGCTGAAAACGACTTAATATCAAGGACTCATCATGCGAATCACTCTGGAACTGAAATCGGAATGCTCCCTGACATTTTTCCCTCTCCGAAAGTCTGAAAAATGATGGAAAAATGACTAAGTCTAAAAAAATTTTTTTTTAACTTTTTTCAATTTTACACTTGTGGGATATACATTCTACCCACACACATTTGGATCTCTCCTGGGGTACCCTCACACATATTATTCCCTCATTTAATGGATATTTTCACCAAAAAGTGAAGTTTTCAAAAAGTCAGAAAATTGGCTGAAAACGACTTAATATCAAGGACTCATCGGGCGAATCACTCTGGAACTGACATCAGAATACTCACTGACATTTTCCCCTCTCCGAAAGTCTGAAAAATGATGGAAAAATGACTAAGTCCAAAAAACATTTTTTTCTACTTTTTTCAATTTTACCCCCATGGGATATATATTCTACCCACACACATTTGGAACTCTCCTGGGGTACCCTCGCACATATTATTCCCTCATTTAATGGATATTTTCACCAAAAAGTGAAGTTTTCAAAAAGTCAGAAAATTGGCTGAAAACGAATTAATATCAAGGACTCATCATGCGAATCACTCTGGAACTGAAATCGGAATGCTCCCTGACTTTTTTCCCTCTCCGAAAGTCTGAAAAATGATGGAAAAATGACTAAGTCCAAAAAACATTTTTTTCTACTTTTTTCAATTTTACCCCCATGGGATATATATTCTACCCACACACATTTGGAACTCTCCTGGGGTACCCTCGCACATATTATTCCCTCATTTAATGGATATTTTCACCAAAAAGTGAAGTTTTCAAAAAGTCAGAAAATTGGCTGAAAACGACTTAATATCAAGGACTCATCATGCGAATCACTCTGGAACTGAAATCGGAATGCTCCCTGACATTTTTCCCTCTCCGAAAGTCTGAAAAATGATGGAAAAATGACTAAGTCCAAAAAACATTTTTTTCAACTTTTTTCAATTTTACCCCGTGGGATATATATTCTACCCACACACATTTGGAACTCTCCTGGGGTACCCTCGCACATATTATTCCCTCAATTAATCGATATTTTCACCAAAAAGTGAAGTTTTCAAAAAGTCAGAAAATTGGCTGAAAACGACTTAATATCAAGGACTCATCATGCGAATCACTCTGGAACTGAAATCGGAATGCTCCCTGACATTTTTCCCTCTCCGAAAGTCTGAAAAATGATGGAAAAATGACTAAGTCTAAAAAAATTTTTTTTTAACTTTTTTCAATTTTACACTTGTGGGATATACATTCTACCCACACACATTTGGATCTCTCCTGGGGTACCCTCACACATATTATTCCCTCATTTAATGGATATTTTCACCAAAAAGTGAAGTTTTCAAAAAGTCAGAAAATTGGCTGAAAACGACTTAATATCAAGGACTCATCGGGCGAATCACTCTGGAACTGAAATCGGAATACTCACTGATATTTTCCCCTCTCCGAAAGTCTGAAAAATGATGGAAAAATGACTAAGTCCAAAAAACATTTTTTTCAACTTTTTTCAATTTTACCCCCGTGGGATATATATTCTACCCACACACATTTGGAACTCTCCTGGGGTACCCTCACACATATTATTCCCTCATTTAATGGATATTTTCACCAAAAAGTGAAGTTTTCAAAAAGTCAGAAAATTGGCTGAAAACGACTTAATATCAAGGACTCATCGGGCGAATCACTCTGGAACTGACATCAGAATACTCACTGACATTTTCCCCTCTCCGAAAGTCTGAAAAATGATGGAAAAATGACTAAGTCCAAAAAACATTTTTTTCTACTTTTTTCAATTTTACCCCCATGGGATATATATTCTACCCACACACATTTGGAACTCTCCTGGGGTACCCTCGCACATATTATTCCCTCATTTAATGGATATTTTCACCAAAAAGTGAAGTTTTCAAAAAGTCAGAAAATTGGCTGAAAACGAATTAATATCAAGGACTCATCATGCGAATCACTCTGGAACTGAAATCGGAATGCTCCCTGACTTTTTTCCCTCTCCGAAAGTCTGAAAAATGATGGAAAAATGACTAAGTCCAAAAAACATTTTTTTCTACTTTTTTCAATTTTACCCCCATGGGATATATATTCTACCCACACACATTTGGAACTCTCCTGGGGTACCCTCGCACATATTATTCCCTCATTTAATGGATATTTTCACCAAAAAGTGAAGTTTTCAAAAAGTCAGAAAATTGGCTGAAAACGACTTAATATCAAGGACTCATCATGCGAATCACTCTGGAACTGAAATCGGAATGCTCCCTGACATTTTTCCCTCTCCGAAAGTCTGAAAAATGATGGAAAAATGACTAAGTCCAAAAAACATTTTTTTCAACTTTTTTCAATTTTACCCCGTGGGATATATATTCTACCCACACACATTTGGAACTCTCCTGGGGTACCCTCGCACATATTATTCCCTCAATTAATCGATATTTTCACCAAAAAGTGAAGTTTTCAAAAAGTCAGAAAATTGGCTGAAAACGACTTAATATCAAGGACTCATCATGCGAATCACTCTGGAACTGAAATCGGAATGCTCCCTGACATTTTTCCCTCTCCGAAAGTCTGAAAAATGATGGAAAAATGACTAAGTCCAAAAAACATTTTTTTCAACTTTTTTCAATTTTACCCCGTGGGATATATATTCTACCCACACACATTTGGAACTCTCCTGGGGTACCCTCGCACATATTATTCCCTCAATTAATCGATATTTTCACCAAAAAGTGAAGTTTTCAAAAAGTCAGAAAATTGGCTGAAAACGACTTAATATCAAGGACTCATCATGCGAATCACTCTGGAACTGAAATCGGAATGCTCCCTGACATTTTTCCCTCTCCGAAAGTCTGAAAAATGATGGAAAAATGACTAAGTCTAAAAAAATTTTTTTTTAACTTTTTTCAATTTTACACTTGTGGGATATACATTCTACCCACACACATTTGGATCTCTCCTGGGGTACCCTCACACATATTATTCCCTCATTTAATGGATATTTTCACCAAAAAGTGAAGTTTTCAAAAAGTCAGAAAATTGGCTGAAAACGACTTAATATCAAGGACTCATCGGGCGAATCACTCTGGAACTGAAATCGGAATACTCACTGATATTTTCCCCTCTCCGAAAGTCTGAAAAATGATGGAAAAATGACTAAGTCCAAAAAACATTTTTTTCAACTTTTTTCAATTTTACCCCCGTGGGATATATATTCTACCCACACACATTTGGAACTCTCCTGGGGTACCCTCACACATATTATTCCCTCATTTAATGGATATTTTCACCAAAAGTGAAGTTTTCAAAAAGTCAGAAAATTGGCTGAAAACGACTTAATATCAAGGACTCATCGGGCGAATCACTCTGGAACTGACATCAGAATACTCAGTGACATTTTCCCCTCTCCGAAAGTCTGAAAAATGATGGAAAAATGACTAAGTCCAAAAAACATTTTTTTCTACTTTTTTCAATTTTACCCCCATGGGATATATATTCTACCCACACACATTTGGAACTCTCCTGGGGTACCCTCGCACATATTATTCCCTCATTTAATGGATATTTTCACCAAAAAGTGAAGTTTTCAAAAAGTCAGAAAATTGGCTGAAAACGAATTAATATCAAGGACTCATCATGCGAATCACTCTGGAACTGAAATCGGAATGCTCCCTGACTTTTTTCCCTCTCCGAAAGTCTGAAAAATGATGGAAAAATGACTAAGTCCAAAAAACATTTTTTTCTACTTTTTTCAATTTTACCCCCATGGGATATATATTCTACCCACACACATTTGGAACTCTCCTGGGGTACCCTCGCACATATTATTCCCTCATTTAATGGATATTTTCACCAAAAAGTGAAGTTTTCAAAAAGTCAGAAAATTGGCTGAAAACGACTTAATATCAAGGACTCATCATGCGAATCACTCTGGAACTGAAATCGGAATGCTCCCTGACATTTTTCCCTCTCCGAAAGTCTGAAAAATGATGGAAAAATGACTAAGTCCAAAAAAACATTTTTTTCAACTTTTTTCAATTTTACCCCGTGGGATATATATTCTACCCACACACATTTGGAACTCTCCTGGGGTACCCTCACACATATTATTCCCTCAATTAATCGATATTTTCACCAAAAAGTGAAGTTTTCAAAAAGTCAGAAAATTGGCTGAAAACGACTTAATATCAAGGACTCATCGTGCGAATCACTCTGGAACTGAAATCAGAATGCTCAGTGACATTTTTCCCTCTCCAAAAGTCTGAAAAATGATGGAAAAATGACTAAGTCCAAAAAAATTTTTTTTTAACTTTTTTCAATTTTACACTTGTGGGATATACATTCTACCCACACACATTTGGATCTCTCCTGGGGTACCCTCACACATATTATTCCCTCATTTAATGGATATTTTCACCAAAAAGTGAAGTTTTCAAAAAGTCAGAAAATTGGCTGAAAACGACTTAATATCAAGGACTCATCGGGCGAATCACTCTGGAACTGAAATCGGAATACTCACTGATATTTTCCCCTCTCCGAAAGTCTGAAAAATGATGGAAAAATGACTAAGTCCAAAAAACATTTTTTTCAACTTTTTTCAATTTTACCCCCGTGGGATATATATTCTACCCACACACATTTGGAACTCTCCTGGGGTACCCTCACACATATTATTCCCTCATTTAATGGACATTTTCACCAAAAAGTGAAGTTTTCAAAAAGTCAGAAAATTGGCTGAAAACGACTTAATATCAAGGACTCATCGGGCGAATCACTCTGGAACTGACATCAGAATACTCACTGACATTTTCCCCTCTCCGAAAGTCTGAAAAATGATGGAAAAATGACTAAGTCCAAAAAACATTTTTTTCTACTTTTTTCAATTTTACCCCCATGGGATATATATTCTACCCACACACATTTGGAACTCTCCTGGGGTACCCTCGCACATATTATTCCCTCATTTAATGGATATTTTCACCAAAAAGTGAAGTTTTCAAAAAGTCAGAAAATTGGCTGAAAACGAATTAATATCAAGGACTCATCATGCGAATCACTCTGGAACTGAAATCGGAATGCTCCCTGACTTTTTTCCCTCTCCGAAAGTCTGAAAAATGATGGAAAAATGACTAAGTCCAAAAAACATTTTTTTCAACTTTTTTCAATTTTACCCCGTGGGATATATATTCTACCCACACACATTTGGAACTCTCCTGGGGTACCCTCGCACATATTATTCCCTCAATTAATCAATATTTTCACCAAAAAGTGAAGTTTTCAAAAAGTCAGAAAATTGGCTGAAAACGACTTAATATCAAGGACTCATCGTGCGAATCACTCTGGAACTGAAATCAGAATGCTCAGTGACATTTTTCCCTCTCCAAAAGTCTGAAAAATGATGGAAAAATGACTAAGTCCAAAAAAATTTTTTTTAAACTTTTTTCAATTTTACCCCCATGGGATATATATTCTACCCACACACATTTGGAACTCTCCTGTGGTACCCTCACACATATTATTCCCTCATTTAATGGTCATTTTCACCAAAAAGTGAAGATTTCAAAAAGTCAAAATTGGCTATAAACGACTTAATATCAAGGACCCATAGGGCTAATCGCTCTGGAACTGAAATCGGAATGCTCACTGACATTTTTCCCTCTCCGAAAGTCTGAAAAATGCTGGAAAAATGACTAAGTCCAAAAAATTTTTTTTAAAACTTTTTTCAATTTTACCCCCATGGGATATATATTCTACCCACACACATTTGGAACTCTCCTGGGGTACCCTCACACATATTATTCCCTCATTTAATGGATATTTTCACCAAAAAGTGAAGTTTTCAAAAAGTCAGAAAATTGGCTGAAAATGACTTAATATCAAAGACTCATCGGGCGAATCACTCTGGAACTGAAATCGGAATACTCACTGACATTTTCCCCTCTCCGAAAGTCTGAAAAATAATGGAAAAATGACTAAGTCCAAAAAAATTATTTTTTTAACTTTTTTCAATTTTACCCCCATGGGATATATATTCTACCCACACACATTTGGAACTCTCCTGGGGTACCCTCGCACATATTATTCCCTCATTTAATGGATATTTTCACCAAAAAGTGAAGTTTTCAAAAAGTCAGAAAATTGGCTGAAAACGACTTAATATCAAGGACTCATCATGCGAATCACTCTGGAACTGAAATCGGAATGCTCCCTGACATTTTTCCCTCTCCGAAAGTCTGAAAAATGATGGAAAAATGACTAAGTCTAAAAAAATTTTTTTTTAACTTTTTTCAATTTTACACTTGTGGGATATACATTCTACCCACACACATTTGGATCTCTCCTGGGGTACCCTCACACATATTATTCCCTCATTTAATGGATATTTTCACCAAAAAGTGAAGTTTTCAAAAAGTCAGAAAATTGGCTGAAAACGACTTAATATCAAGGACTCATCGGGCGAATCACTCTGGAACTGAAATCGGAATACTCACTGATATTTTCCCCTCTCCGAAAGTCTGAAAAATGATGGAAAAATGACTAAGTCCAAAAAACATTTTTTTCAACTTTTTTCAATTTTACCCCCGTGGGATATATATTCTACCCACACACATTTGGAACTCTCCTGGGGTACCCTCGCACATATTATTCCCTCATTTAATGGTCATTTTCACCAAAAAGTGAAGTTTTCAAAAAGTCAAAATTGGCTGAAAACGACTTAATATCAAAGACTCATCGTGCGAATCACTCTGGAACTGAAATCGGAATGCTCCCTGACATTTTTCCCTCTCCGAAAGTCTGAAAAATGCTGGAAAAATGACTAAGTCCAAAAAAATTTTTTTAAAACTTTTTTCAATTTTACCCCCATGGGATATATATTCTACCCACACACATTTGGAACTCTCCTGGGGTACCCTCACACATATTATTCCCTCATTTAATGGATATTTTCACCAAAAAGTGAAGTTTTCAAAAAGTCAGAAAATTGGCTGAAAATGACTTAATATCAAGGACTCATCGGGCGAATCACTCTGGAACTGAAATCGGAATACTCACTGACATTTTCCCCTCTCCGAAAGTCTGAAAAATGATGGAAAAATGACTAAGTCCAAAAAAATTATTTTTTTAACTTTTTTCAATTTTACCCCCATGGGATATATATTCTACCCACCCACATTTGGAACTCTCCTGGGGTACCCTCACACATATTATTCCCTCAATTAATGGATATTTTCACCAAAAAGTGAAGTTTTCAAAAAGTCAGAAAATTGGCTGAAAACGACTTAATATCAAAGACTCATCGTGCGAATCACTCTGGAACTGAAATCAGAATGCTCAGTGACATTTTTCCCTCTCCAAAAGTCTGAAAAATGATGGAAAAATGACTAAGTCTAAAAAACATTTTTTTCTACTTTTTTCAATTTTACCCCCATGGGATATATATTCTACCCACACACATTTGGAACTCTCCTGGGGTACCCTCGCACATATTATTCCCTCATTTAATGGATATTTTCACCAAAAAGTGAAGTTTTCAAAAAGTCAGAAAATTGGCTGAAAACGACTTAATATCAAGGACTCATCATGCGAATCACTCTGGAACTGAAATCGGAATGCTCCCTGACATTTTTCCCTCTCCGAAAGTCTGAAAAATGATGGAAAAATGACTAAGTCTAAAAAAATTTTTTTTTAACTTTTTTCAATTTTACACTTGTGGGATATACATTCTACCCACACACATTTGGATCTCTCCTGGGGTACCCTCACACATATTATTCCCTCATTTAATGGATATTTTCACCAAAAAGTGAAGTTTTCAAAAAGTCAGAAAATTGGCTGAAAACGACTTAATATCAAGGACTCATCGGGCGAATCACTCTGGAACTGACATCAGAATACTCACTGACATTTTCCCCTCTCCGAAAGTCTGAAAAATGATGGAAAAATGACTAAGTCCAAAAAACATTTTTTTCTACTTTTTTCAATTTTACCCCCATGGGATATATATTCTACCCACACACATTTGGAACTCTCCTGGGGTACCCTCGCACATATTATTCCCTCATTTAATGGATATTTTCACCAAAAAGTGAAGTTTTCAAAAAGTCAGAAAATTGGCTGAAAACGAATTAATATCAAGGACTCATCATGCGAATCACTCTGGAACTGAAATCGGAATGCTCCCTGACTTTTTTCCCTCTCCGAAAGTCTGAAAAATGATGGAAAAATGACTAAGTCCAAAAAACATTTTTTTCTACTTTTTTCAATTTTACCCCCATGGGATATATATTCTACCCACACACATTTGGAACTCTCCTGGGGTACCCTCGCACATATTATTCCCTCATTTAATGGATATTTTCACCAAAAAGTGAAGTTTTCAAAAAGTCAGAAAATTGGCTGAAAACGACTTAATATCAAGGACTCATCATGCGAATCACTCTGGAACTGAAATCGGAATGCTCCCTGACATTTTTCCCTCTCCGAAAGTCTGAAAAATGATGGAAAAATGACTAAGTCCAAAAAACATTTTTTTCAACTTTTTTCAATTTTACCCCGTGGGATATATATTCTACCCACACACATTTGGAACTCTCCTGGGGTACCCTCGCACATATTATTCCCTCAATTAATCGATATTTTCACCAAAAAGTGAAGTTTTCAAAAAGTCAGAAAATTGGCTGAAAACGACTTAATATCAAGGACTCATCATGCGAATCACTCTGGAACTGAAATCGGAATGCTCCCTGACATTTTTCCCTCTCCGAAAGTCTGAAAAATGATGGAAAAATGACTAAGTCTAAAAAAATTTTTTTTTAACTTTTTTCAATTTTACACTTGTGGGATATACATTCTACCCACACACATTTGGATCTCTCCTGGGGTACCCTCACACATATTATTCCCTCATTTAATGGATATTTTCACCAAAAAGTGAAGTTTTCAAAAAGTCAGAAAATTGGCTGAAAACGACTTAATATCAAGGACTCATCGGGCGAATCACTCTGGAACTGAAATCGGAATACTCACTGATATTTTCCCCTCTCCGAAAGTCTGAAAAATGATGGAAAAATGACTAAGTCCAAAAAACATTTTTTTCAACTTTTTTCAATTTTACCCCCGTGGGATATATATTCTACCCACACACATTTGGAACTCTCCTGGTTTACCCTCACACATATTATTCCCTCATTTAATGGATATTTTCACCAAAAAGTGAAGTTTTCAAAAAGTCAGAAAATTGGCTGAAAACGACTTAATATCAAGGACTCATCGGGCGAATCACTCTGGAACTGACATCAGAATACTCACTGACATTTTCCCCTCTCCGAAAGTCTGAAAAATGATGGAAAAATGACTAAGTCCAAAAAACATTTTTTTCTACTTTTTTCAATTTTACCCCCATGGGATATATATTCTACCCACACACATTTGGAACTCTCCTGGGGTACCCTCGCACATATTATTCCCTCATTTAATGGATATTTTCACCAAAAAGTGAAGTTTTCAAAAAGTCAGAAAATTGGCTGAAAACGAATTAATATCAAGGACTCATCATGCGAATCACTCTGGAACTGAAATCGGAATGCTCCCTGACTTTTTTCCCTCTCCGAAAGTCTGAAAAATGATGGAAAAATGACTAAGTCCAAAAAACATTTTTTTCTACTTTTTTCAATTTTACCCCCATGGGATATATATTCTACCCACACACATTTGGAACTCTCCTGGGGTACCCTCGCACATATTATTCCCTCATTTAATGGATATTTTCACCAAAAAGTGAAGTTTTCAAAAAGTCAGAAAATTGGCTGAAAACGACTTAATATCAAGGACTCATCATGGGAATCACTCTGGAACTGAAATCGGAATGCTCCCTGACATTTTTCCCTCTCCGAAAGTCTGAAAAATGATGGAAAAATGACTAAGTCCAAAAAACATTTTTTTCAACTTTTTTCAATTTTACCCCGTGGGATATATATTCTACCCACACACATTTGGAACTCTCCTGGGGTACCCTCGCACATATTATTCCCTCAATTAATCGATATTTTCACCAAAAAGTGAAGTTTTCAAAAAGTCAGAAAATTGGCTGAAAACGACTTAATATCAAGGACTCATCATGCGAATCACTCTGGAACTGAAATCGGAATGCTCCCTGACATTTTTCCCTCTCCGAAAGTCTGAAAAATGATGGAAAAATGACTAAGTCCAAAAAACATTTTTTTCAACTTTTTTCAATTTTACCCCGTGGGATATATATTCTACCCACACACATTTGGAACTCTCCTGGGGTACCCTCGCACATATTATTCCCTCAATTAATCGATATTTTCACCAAAAAGTGAAGTTTTCAAAAAGTCAGAAAATTGGCTGAAAACGACTTAATATCAAGGACTCATCATGCGAATCACTCTGGAACTGAAATCGGAATGCTCCCTGACATTTTTCCCTCTCCGAAAGTCTGAAAAATGATGGAAAAATTACTAAGTCTAAAAAAATTTTTTTTTAACTTTTTTCAATTTTACACTTGTGGGATATACATTCTACCCACACACATTTGGATCTCTCCTGGGGTACCCTCACACATATTATTCCCTCATTTAATGGATATTTTCACCAAAAAGTGAAGTTTTCAAAAAGTCAGAAAATTGGCTGAAAACGACTTAATATCAAGGACTCATCGGGCGAATCACTCTGGAACTGAAATCGGAATACTCACTGATATTTTCCCCTCTCCGAAAGTCTGAAAAATGATGGAAAAATGACTAAGTCCAAAAAACATTTTTTTCAACTTTTTTCAATTTTACCCCCGTGGGATATATATTCTACCCACACACATTTGGAACTCTCCTGGGGTACCCTCACACATATTATTCCCTCATTTAATGGATATTTTCACCAAAAGTGAAGTTTTCAAAAAGTCAGAAAATTGGCTGAAAACGACTTAATATCAAGGACTCATCGGGCGAATCACTCTGGAACTGACATCAGAATACTCAGTGACATTTTCCCCTCTCCGAAAGTCTGAAAAATGATGGAAAAATGACTAAGTCCAAAAAACATTTTTTTCTACTTTTTTCAATTTTACCCCCATGGGATATATATTCTACCCACACACATTTGGAACTCTCCTGGGGTACCCTCGCACATATTATTCCCTCATTTAATGGATATTTTCACCAAAAAGTGAAGTTTTCAAAAAGTCAGAAAATTGGCTGAAAACGAATTAATATCAAGGACTCATCATGCGAATCACTCTGGAACTGAAATCGGAATGCTCCCTGACTTTTTTCCCTCTCCGAAAGTCTGAAAAATGATGGAAAAATGACTAAGTCCAAAAAACATTTTTTTCTACTTTTTTCAATTTTACCCCCATGGGATATATATTCTACCCACACACATTTGGAACTCTCCTGGGGTACCCTCGCACATATTATTCCCTCATTTAATGGATATTTTCACCAAAAAGTGAAGTTTTCAAAAAGTCAGAAAATTGGCTGAAAACGACTTAATATCAAGGACTCATCATGCGAATCACTCTGGAACTGAAATCGGAATGCTCCCTGACATTTTTCCCTCTCCGAAAGTCTGAAAAATGATGGAAAAATGACTAAGTCCAAAAAAACATTTTTTTCAACTTTTTTCAATTTTACCCCGTGGGATATATATTCTACCCACACACATTTGGAACTCTCCTGGGGTACCCTCACACATATTATTCCCTCAATTAATCGATATTTTCACCAAAAAGTGAAGTTTTCAAAAAGTCAGAAAATTGGCTGAAAACGACTTAATATCAAGGACTCATCGTGCGAATCACTCTGGAACTGAAATCAGAATGCTCAGTGACATTTTTCCCTCTCCAAAAGTCTGAAAAATGATGGAAAAATGACTAAGTCCAAAAAAATTTTTTTTTAACTTTTTTCAATTTTACACTTGTGGGATATACATTCTACCCACACACATTTGGATCTCTCCTGGGGTACCCTCACACATATTATTCCCTCATTTAATGGATATTTTCACCAAAAAGTGAAGTTTTCAAAAAGTCAGAAAATTGGCTGAAAACGACTTAATATCAAGGACTCATCGGGCGAATCACTCTGGAACTGAAATCGGAATACTCACTGATATTTTCCCCTCTCCGAAAGTCTGAAAAATGATGGAAAAATGACTAAGTCCAAAAAACATTTTTTTCAACTTTTTTCAATTTTACCCCCGTGGGATATATATTCTACCCACACACATTTGGAACTCTCCTGGGGTACCCTCACACATATTATTCCCTCATTTAATGGACATTTTCACCAAAAAGTGAAGTTTTCAAAAAGTCAGAAAATTGGCTGAAAACGACTTAATATCAAGGACTCATCGGGCGAATCACTCTGGAACTGACATCAGAATACTCACTGACATTTTCCCCTCTCCGAAAGTCTGAAAAATGATGGAAAAATGACTAAGTCCAAAAAACATTTTTTTCTACTTTTTTCAATTTTACCCCCATGGGATATATATTCTACCCACACACATTTGGAACTCTCCTGGGGTACCCTCGCACATATTATTCCCTCATTTAATGGATATTTTCACCAAAAAGTGAAGTTTTCAAAAAGTCAGAAAATTGGCTGAAAACGAATTAATATCAAGGACTCATCATGCGAATCACTCTGGAACTGAAATCGGAATGCTCCCTGACTTTTTTCCCTCTCCGAAAGTCTGAAAAATGATGGAAAAATGACTAAGTCCAAAAAACATTTTTTTCAACTTTTTTCAATTTTACCCCGTGGGATATATATTCTACCCACACACATTTGGAACTCTCCTGGGGTACCCTCGCACATATTATTCCCTCAATTAATCAATATTTTCACCAAAAAGTGAAGTTTTCAAAAAGTCAGAAAATTGGCTGAAAACGACTTAATATCAAGGACTCATCGTGCGAATCACTCTGGAACTGAAATCAGAATGCTCAGTGACATTTTTCCCTCTCCAAAAGTCTGAAAAATGATGGAAAAATGACTAAGTCCAAAAAAATTTTTTTTAAACTTTTTTCAATTTTACCCCCATGGGATATATATTCTACCCACACACATTTGGAACTCTCCTGTGGTACCCTCACACATATTATTCCCTCATTTAATGGTCATTTTCACCAAAAAGTGAAGATTTCAAAAAGTCAAAATTGGCTATAAACGACTTAATATCAAGGACCCATAGGGCTAATCGCTCTGGAACTGAAATCGGAATGCTCACTGACATTTTTCCCTCTCCGAAAGTCTGAAAAATGCTGGAAAAATGACTAAGTCCAAAAAATTTTTTTTAAAACTTTTTTCAATTTTACCCCCATGGGATATATATTCTACCCACACACATTTGGATCTCTCCTGGGGTACCCTCACACATATTATTCCCTCATTTAATGGATATTTTCACCAAAAAGTGAAGTTTTCAAAAAGTCAGAAAATTGGCTGAAAACGACTTAATATCAAGGACTCATCGGGCGAATCACTCTGGAACTGAAATCGGAATACTCACTGATATTTTCCCCTCTCCGAAAGTCTGAAAAATGATGGAAAAATGACTAAGTCCAAAAAACATTTTTTTCAACTTTTTTCAATTTTACCCCCGTGGGATATATATTCTACCCACACACATTTGGAACTCTCCTGGGGTACCCTCGCACATATTATTCCCTCATTTAATGGTCATTTTCACCAAAAAGTGAAGTTTTCAAAAAGTCAAAATTGGCTGAAAACGACTTAATATCAAAGACTCATCGTGCGAATCACTCTGGAACTGAAATCAGAATGCTCAGTGACATTTTTCCCTCTCCAAAAGTCTGAAAAATGATGGAAAAATGACTAAGTCCAAATAAAATTTTTTTAAACTTTTTTCAATTTTACCCCATGGGATATATATTCTACCCACACACATTTGGAACTCTCCTGTGGTACCCTCACACATATTATTCCCTCATTTAATGGTCATTTTCACCAAAAAGTGAAGTTTTCAAAAAGTCAAAATTGGCTATAAACGACTTAATATCAAGGACCCATCGGGCTAATCGCTCTGAAACTGAAATCGGAATGCTCACTGACATTTTTCCCTCTCCGAAAGTCTGAAAAATGCTGGAAAAATGACTAAGTCCAAAAAATTTTTTTTAAAACTTTTTTCAATTTTACCCCCATGGGATATATATTCTACCCACCCACATTTGGAACTCTCCTGGGGTACCCTCACACATATTATTCCCTCATTTAATGGTCATTTTCACCAAAAAGTGAAGTTTTCAAAAAGTCAAAATTGGCTATAAACGACTTAATATCAAGGACTGATCTGGCGAACCGCTCTGGAACTGAAATTGGAATGCTCCCTGACATTTTTCCCTCTCCGAAAGTCTGAAAAATGATGGAAAAATGACTAAGTCCAAAAAACATTTTTTTCAACTTTTTTCAATTTTACCTCCATGGGATATATATTCTACCCACACACATTTGGAACTCTCCTGGGGTACCCTCACACATATTATTCCCTCATTTAATGGATATTTTCACCAAAAAGTGAAGTTTTCAAAAAGTCAGAAAATTGGCTGAAAACGACTTAATATCAAGGACTCATCGTGCGAATCGCTCTGGAACTGAAATCGGAATGCTCACTGCCATTTTCCCTCTCCAAAAGTCTGAAAAATGATGGAAAAATGACTAAGTCCAAAAAAATTTTTTTTTTACTTTTTTCAATTTTACACCTGTGGGATATACATTCTACCCACACACATTTGGATCTCTCCTGGGGTACCCTCACACATATTATTCCCTCATTTAATGGATATTTTCACCAAAAAGTGAAGTTTTCAAAAAGTCAGAAAATTGGCTGAAAACGACTTAATATCAAGGACTCATCGGGCGAATCACTCTGGAACTGAAATCGGAATACTCACTGATATTTTCCCCTCTCCGAAAGTCTGAAAAATGATGGAAAAATGACTAAGTCCAAAAAACATTTTTTTCAACTTTTTTCAATTTTACCCCCGTGGGATATATATTCTACCCACACACATTTGGAACTCTCCTGGGGTACCCTCGCACATATTATTCCTCATTTAATGGATATTTTCACCAAAAAGTGAAGTTTTCATAAAGTCAGAAAATTGGCTGAAAACGACTTAATATCAAGGACTCATCATGCGAATCACTCTGGAACTGAAATCGGAATGCTCACTGACATTTTTCCCTCTCCAAAAGTCTGAAAAATGATGGAAAAATGACTAAGTCCAAAAAAAATTTTTTTAAACTTTTTTCAATTTTACACTTGTGGGATATACATTCTACCCACACACATTTGGATCTCTCCTGGGGTACCCTCACACATATTATTCCCTCATTTAATGGATATTTTCACCAAAAAGTGAAGTTTTCAAAAAGTCAGAAAATTGGCTGAAAACGACTTAATATCAAGGACTCATCGGGCGAATCACTCTGGAACTGACATCAGAATACTCACTGACATTTTCCCCTCTCCGAAAGTCTGAAAAATGATGGAAAAATGACTAAGTCCAAAAAACATTTTTTTCTACTTTTTTCAATTTTACCCCCATGGGATATATTTTCTACCCACACACATTTGGAACTCTCCTGGGGTACCCTCGCACATATTATTCCCTCATTTAATGGATATTTTCACCAAAAAGTGAAGTTTTCAAAAAGTCAGAAAATTGGCTGAAAACGACTTAATATCAAGGACTCATCGTGCGAATCGCTCTGGAACTGAAATCGGAATGCTCACTGCCATTTTCCCTCTCCAAAAGTCTGAAAAATGATGGAAAAATGACTAAGTCCAAAAAAATTTTTTTTTTACTTTTTTCAATTTTACACCTGTGGGATATACATTCTACCCACACACATTTGGATCTCTCCTGGGGTACCCTCACACATATTATTCCCTCATTTAATGGATATTTTCACCAAAAAGTGAAGTTTTCAAAAAGTCAGAAAATTGGCTGAAAACGACTTAATATCAAGGACTCATCGGGCGAATCACTCTGGAACTGAAATCGGAATACTCACTGATATTTTCCCCTCTCCGAAAGTCTGAAAAATGATGGAAAAATGACTAAGTCCAAAAAACATTTTTTTCAACTTTTTTCAATTTTACCCCCGTGGGATATATATTCTACCCACACACATTTGGAACTCTCCTGGGGTACCCTCGCACATATTATTCCTCATTTAATGGATATTTTCACCAAAAAGTGAAGTTTTCATAAAGTCAGAAAATTGGCTGAAAACGACTTAATATCAAGGACTCATCATGCGAATCACTCTGGAACTGAAATCGGAATGCTCACTGACATTTTTCCCTCTCCAAAAGTCTGAAAAATGATGGAAAAATGACTAAGTCCAAAAAAAATTTTTTTAAACTTTTTTCAATTTTACACTTGTGGGATATACATTCTACCCACACACATTTGGATCTCTCCTGGGGTACCCTCACACATATTATTCCCTCATTTAATGGATATTTTCACCAAAAAGTGAAGTTTTCAAAAAGTCAGAAAATTGGCTGAAAACGACTTAATATCAAGGACTCATCGGGCGAATCACTCTGGAACTGACATCAGAATACTCACTGACATTTTCCCCTCTCCGAAAGTCTGAAAAATGATGGAAAAATGACTAAGTCCAAAAAACATTTTTTTCTACTTTTTTCAATTTTACCCCCATGGGATATATATTCTACCCACACACATTTGGAACTCTCCTGGGGTACCCTCGCACATATTATTCCCTCATTTAATGGATATTTTCACCAAAAAGTGAAGTTTTCAAAAAGTCAGAAAATTGGCTGAAAACGACTTAATATCAAGGACTCATCGTGCGAATCGCTCTGGAACTGAAATCGGAATGCTCACTGCCATTTTCCCTCTCCAAAAGTCTGAAAAATGATGGAAAAATGACTAAGTCCAAAAAAATTTTTTTTTTACTTTTTTCAATTTTACACCTGTGGGATATACATTCTACCCACACACATTTGGATCTCTCCTGGGGTACCCTCACACATATTATTCCCTCATTTAATGGATATTTTCACCAAAAAGTGAAGTTTTCAAAAAGTCAGAAAATTGGCTGAAAACGACTTAATATCAAGGACTCATCGGGCGAATCACTCTGGAACTGAAATCGGAATACTCACTGATATTTTCCCCTCTCCGAAAGTCTGAAAAATGATGGAAAAATGACTAAGTCCAAAAAACATTTTTTTCAACTTTTTTCAATTTTACCCCCGTGGGATATATATTCTACCCACACACATTTGGAACTCTCCTGGGGTACCCTCGCACATATTATTCCTCATTTAATGGATATTTTCACCAAAAAGTGAAGTTTTCATAAAGTCAGAAAATTGGCTGAAAACGACTTAATATCAAGGACTCATCATGCGAATCACTCTGGAACTGAAATCGGAATGCTCACTGACATTTTTCCCTCTCCAAAAGTCTGAAAAATGATGGAAAAATGACTAAGTCCAAAAAAAATTTTTTTAAACTTTTTTCAATTTTACACTTGTGGGATATACATTCTACCCACACACATTTGGATCTCTCCTGGGGTACCCTCACACATATTATTCCCTCATTTAATGGATATTTTCACCAAAAAGTGAAGTTTTCAAAAAGTCAGAAAATTGGCTGAAAACGACTTAATATCAAGGACTCATCGGGCGAATCACTCTGGAACTGACATCAGAATACTCACTGACATTTTCCCCTCTCCGAAAGTCTGAAAAATGATGGAAAAATGACTAAGTCCAAAAAACATTTTTTTCAACTTTTTTCAATTTTACCCCCGTGGGATATATATTCTACCCACACACATTTGGAACTCTCCTGGGGTACCCTCGCACATATTATTCCTCATTTAATGGATATTTTCACCAAAAAGTGAAGTTTTCATAAAGTCAGAAAATTGGCTGAAAACGACTTAATATCAAGGACTCATCATGCGAATCACTCTGGAACTGAAATCGGAATGCTCACTGACATTTTTCCCTCTCCAAAAGTCTGAAAAATGATGGAAAAATGACTAAGTCCAAAAAAAATTTTTTTAAACTTTTTTCAATTTTACACTTGTGGGATATACATTCTACCCACACACATTTGGATCTCTCCTGGGGTACCCTCACACATATTATTCCCTCATTTAATGGATATTTTCACCAAAAAGTGAAGTTTTCAAAAAGTCAGAAAATTGGCTGAAAACGACTTAATATCAAGGACTCATCGGGCGAATCACTCTGGAACTGACATCAGAATACTCACTGACATTTTCCCCTCTCCGAAAGTCTGAAAAATGATGGAAAAATGACTAAGTCCAAAAAACATTTTTTTCTACTTTTTTCAATTTTACCCCCATGGGATATATATTCTACCCACACACATTTGGAACTCTCCTGGGGTACCCTCGCACATATTATTCCCTCATTTAATGGATATTTTCACCAAAAAGTGAAGTTTTCAAAAAGTCAGAAAATTGGCTGAAAACGACTTAATATCAAGGACTCATCGTGCGAATCGCTCTGGAACTGAAATCGGAATGCTCACTGCCATTTTCCCTCTCCAAAAGTCTGAAAAATGATGGAAAAATGACTAAGTCCAAAAAAATTTTTTTTTTACTTTTTTCAATTTTACACCTGTGGGATATACATTCTACCCACACACATTTGGATCTCTCCTGGGGTACCCTCACACATATTATTCCCTCATTTAATGGATATTTTCACCAAAAAGTGAAGTTTTCAAAAAGTCAGAAAATTGGCTGAAAACGACTTAATATCAAGGACTCATCGGGCGAATCACTCTGGAACTGAAATCGGAATACTCACTGATATTTTCCCCTCTCCGAAAGTCTGAAAAATGATGGAAAAATGACTAAGTCCAAAAAACATTTTTTTCAACTTTTTTCAATTTTACCCCCGTGGGATATATATTCTACCCACACACATTTGGAACTCTCCTGGGGTACCCTCGCACATATTATTCCTCATTTAATGGATATTTTCACCAAAAAGTGAAGTTTTCATAAAGTCAGAAAATTGGCTGAAAACGACTTAATATCAAGGACTCATCATGCGAATCACTCTGGAACTGAAATCGGAATGCTCACTGACATTTTTCCCTCTCCAAAAGTCTGAAAAATGATGGAAAAATGACTAAGTCCAAAAAAAATTTTTTTAAACTTTTTTCAATTTTACACTTGTGGGATATACATTCTACCCACACACATTTGGATCTCTCCTGGGGTACCCTCACACATATTATTCCCTCATTTAATGGATATTTTCACCAAAAAGTGAAGTTTTCAAAAAGTCAGAAAATTGGCTGAAAACGACTTAATATCAAGGACTCATCGGGCGAATCACTCTGGAACTGACATCAGAATACTCAC
Organism: Phyllobates terribilis; assembly: GCF_046119375.1. Taxonomy (NCBI): domain Eukaryota; kingdom Metazoa; phylum Chordata; class Amphibia; order Anura; family Dendrobatidae; genus Phyllobates; species Phyllobates terribilis. The sequence goes on along the minus strand of NW_027362873.1, from coordinate 4,165,942 downwards.
TGACATTTTCCCCTCTCCGAAAGTCTGAAAAATGATGGAAAAATGACTAAGTCCAAAAAACATTTTTTTCTACTTTTTTCAATTTTACCCCCATGGGATATATATTCTACCCACACACATTTGGAACTCTCCTGGGGTACCCTCGCACATATTATTCCCTCATTTAATGGATATTTTCACCAAAAAGTGACGTTTTCAAAAAGTCAGAAAATTGGCTGAAAACGACTTAATATCAAGGACTCATCGTGCGAATCGCTCTGGAACTGAAATCGGAATGCTCACTGCCATTTTCCCTCTCCAAAAGTCTGAAAAATGATGGAAAAATGACTAAGTCCAAAAAAATTTTTTTTTTACTTTTTTCAATTTTACACCTGTGGGATATACATTCTACCCACACACATTTGGATCTCTCCTGGGGTACCCTCACACATATTATTCCCTCATTTAATGGATATTTTCACCAAAAAGTGAAGTTTTCAAAAAGTCAGAAAATTGGCTGAAAACGACTTAATATCAAGGACTCATCGGGCGAATCACTCTGGAACTGAAATCGGAATACTCACTGATATTTTCCCCTCTCCGAAAGTCTGAAAAATGATGGAAAAATGACTAAGTCCAAAAAACATTTTTTTCAACTTTTTTCAATTTTACCCCCGTGGGATATATATTCTACCCACACACATTTGGAACTCTCCTGGGGTACCCTCGCACATATTATTCCTCATTTAATGGATATTTTCACCAAAAAGTGAAGTTTTCATAAAGTCAGAAAATTGGCTGAAAACGACTTAATATCAAGGACTCATCATGCGAATCACTCTGGAACTGAAATCGGAATGCTCACTGACATTTTTCCCTCTCCAAAAGTCTGAAAAATGATGGAAAAATGACTAAGTCCAAAAAAAATTTTTTTAAACTTTTTTCAATTTTACACTTGTGGGATATACATTCTACCCACACACATTTGGATCTCTCCTGGGGTACCCTCACACATATTATTCCCTCATTTAATGGATATTTTCACCAAAAAGTGAAGTTTTCAAAAAGTCAGAAAATTGGCTGAAAACGACTTAATATCAAGGACTCATCGGGCGAATCACTCTGGAACTGACATCAGAATACTCACTGACATTTTCCCCTCTCCGAAAGTCTGAAAAATGATGGAAAAATGACTAAGTCCAAAAAACATTTTTTTCAACTTTTTTCAATTTTACCCCCGTGGGATATATATTCTACCCACACACATTTGGAACTCTCCTGGGGTACCCTCGCACATATTATTCCTCATTTAATGGATATTTTCACCAAAAAGTGAAGTTTTCATAAAGTCAGAAAATTGGCTGAAAACGACTTAATATCAAGGACTCATCATGCGAATCACTCTGGAACTGAAATCGGAATGCTCACTGACATTTTTCCCTCTCCAAAAGTCTGAAAAATGATGGAAAAATGACTAAGTCCAAAAAAAATTTTTTTAAACTTTTTTCAATTTTACACTTGTGGGATATACATTCTACCCACACACATTTGGATCTCTCCTGGGGTACCCTCACACATATTATTCCCTCATTTAATGGATATTTTCACCAAAAAGTGAAGTTTTCAAAAAGTCAGAAAATTGGCTGAAAACGACTTAATATCAAGGACTCATCGGGCGAATCACTCTGGAACTGACATCAGAATACTCACTGACATTTTCCCCTCTCCGAAAGTCTGAAAAATGATGGAAAAATGACTAAGTCCAAAAAACATTTTTTTCTACTTTTTTCAATTTTACCCCCATGGGATATATATTCTACCCACACACATTTGGAACTCTCCTGGGGTACCCTCGCACATATTATTCCCTCATTTAATGGATATTTTCACCAAAAAGTGAAGTTTTCAAAAAGTCAGAAAATTGGCTGAAAACGACTTAATATCAAGGACTCATCGTGCGAATCGCTCTGGAACTGAAATCGGAATGCTCACTGCCATTTTCCCTCTCCAAAAGTCTGAAAAATGATGGAAAAATGACTAAGTCCAAAAAAATTTTTTTTTTACTTTTTTCAATTTTACACCTGTGGGATATACATTCTACCCACACACATTTGGATCTCTCCTGGGGTACCCTCACACATATTATTCCCTCATTTAATGGATATTTTCACCAAAAAGTGAAGTTTTCAAAAAGTCAGAAAATTGGCTGAAAACGACTTAATATCAAGGACTCATCGGGCGAATCACTCTGGAACTGAAATCGGAATACTCACTGATATTTTCCCCTCTCCGAAAGTCTGAAAAATGATGGAAAAATGACTAAGTCCAAAAAACATTTTTTTCAACTTTTTTCAATTTTACCCCCGTGGGATATATATTCTACCCACACACATTTGGAACTCTCCTGGGGTACCCTCGCACATATTATTCCTCATTTAATGGATATTTTCACCAAAAAGTGAAGTTTTCATAAAGTCAGAAAATTGGCTGAAAACGACTTAATATCAAGGACTCATCATGCGAATCACTCTGGAACTGAAATCGGAATGCTCACTGACATTTTTCCCTCTCCAAAAGTCTGAAAAATGATGGAAAAATGACTAAGTCCAAAAAAAATTTTTTTAAACTTTTTTCAATTTTACACTTGTGGGATATACATTCTACCCACACACATTTGGATCTCTCCTGGGGTACCCTCACACATATTATTCCCTCATTTAATGGATATTTTCACCAAAAAGTGAAGTTTTCAAAAAGTCAGAAAATTGGCTGAAAACGACTTAATATCAAGGACTCATCGGGCGAATCACTCTGGAACTGACATCAGAATACTCACTGACATTTTCCCCTCTCCGAAAGTCTGAAAAATGATGGAAAAATGACTAAGTCCAAAAAACATTTTTTTCTACTTTTTTCAATTTTACCCCCATGGGATATATATTCTACCCACACACATTTGGAACTCTCCTGGGGTACCCTCGCACATATTATTCCCTCATTTAATGGATATTTTCACCAAAAAGTGACGTTTTCAAAAAGTCAGAAAATTGGCTGAAAACGACTTAATATCAAGGACTCATCATGCGAATCACTCTGGAACTGAAATCGGAATGCTCCCTGACTTTTTTCCCTCTCCGAAAGTCTGAAAAATGATGGAAAAATGACTAAGTCCAAAAAACATTTTTTTCTACTTTTTTCAATTTTACCCCCATGGGATATATATTCTACCCACACACATTTGGAACTCTCCTGGGGTACCCTCGCACATATTATTCCCTCATTTAATGGATATTTTCACCAAAAAGTGAAGTTTTCAAAAAGTCAGAAAATTGGCTGAAAACGACTTAATATCAAGGACTCATCGTGCGAATCACTCTGGAACTGAAATCAGAATGCTCAGTGACATTTTTCCCTCTCCAAAAGTCTGAAAAATGATGGAAAAATGACTAAGTCCAAAAAAATTTTTTTTAAACTTTTTTCAATTTTACCCCCATGGGATATATATTCTACCCACACACATTTGGAACTCTCCTGTGGTACCCTCACACATATTATTCCCTCATTTAATGGTCATTTTCACCAAAAAGTGAAGATTTCAAAAAGTCAAAATTGGCTATAAACGACTTAATATCAAGGACCCATCGGGCTAATCGCTCTGGAACTGAAATCGGAATGCTCACTGACATTTTTCCCTCTCCGAAAGTCTGAAAAATGCTGGAAAAATGACTAAGTCCAAAAAAATTTTTTTAAAACTTTTTTCAATTTTACCCCCATGGGATATATATTCTACCCACACACATTTGGAACTCTCCTGGGGTACCCTCACACATATTATTCCCTCATTTAATGGATATTTTCACCAAAAAGTGAAGTTTTCAAAAAGTCAGAAAATTGGCTGAAAATGACTTAATATCAAGGACTCATCGGGCGAATCACTCTGGAACTGAAATCGGAATACTCACTGACATTTTCCCCTCTCCGAAAGTCTGAAAAATGATGGAAAAATGACTAAGTCCAAAAAAATTATTTTTTTAACTTTTTTCAATTTTACCCCCATGGGATATGTATTCTACCCACCCACATTTGGAACTCTCCTGGGGTACCCTCACACATATTATTCCCTCAATTAATGGATATTTTCACCAAAAAGTGAAGTTTTCAAAAAGTCAGAAAATTGGCTGAAAACGACTTAATATCAAAGACTCATCGTGCGAATCACTCTGGAACTGAAATCAGAATGCTCAGTGACATTTTTCCCTCTCCAAAAGTCTGAAAAATGATGGAAAAATGACTAAGTCCTAAAAAAATTTTTTTAAACTTTTTTCAATTTTACCCCCATGGGATATATATTCTACCCACACACATTTGGAACTCTCCTGTGGTACCCTCACACATATTATTCCCTCATTTAATGGTCATTTTCACCAAAAAGTGAAGTTTTCAAAAAGTCAAAATTGGCTATAAACGACTTAATATCAAGGACCCATCGGGCTAATCGCTCTGGAAATGAAATCGGAATGCTCACTGACATTTTTCCCTCTCCGAAAGTCTGAAAAATGATGGAAAAATGACTAAGTCCAAAAAAATTTTTTTTTTACTTTTTTCAATTTTACACCTGTGGGATATACATTCTACCCACACACATTTGGATCTCTCCTGGGGTACCCTCACACATATTATTCCCTCATTTAATGGATATTTTCACCAAAAAGTGAAGTTTTCAAAAAGTCAGAAAATTGGCTGAAAACGACTTAATATCAAGGACTCATCGGGCGAATCACTCTGGAACTGAAATCGGAATACTCACTGATATTTTCCCCTCTCCGAAAGTCTGAAAAATGATGGAAAAATGACTAAGTCCAAAAAACATTTTTTTCAACTTTTTTCAATTTTACCCCCGTGGGATATATATTCTACCCACACACATTTGGAACTCTCCTGGGGTACCATCGCACATATTATTCCCTCATTTAATGGATATTTTCACCAAAAAGTGAAGTTTTCAAAAAGTCAGAAAATTGGCTGAAAACGACTTAATATCAAGGACTCATCGGGCGAATCACTCTGGAACTGACATCAGAATACTCACTGACATTTTCCCCTCTCCGAAAGTCTGAAAAATGATGGAAAAATGACTAACTCCAAAAAATATTTTTTTCTACTTTTTTCAATTTTACCCCCATGGGATATATATTCTACCCACACACATTTGGAACTCTCCTGGGGTACCCTCGCACATATTATTCCTCATTTAATGGATATTTTCACCAAAAAGTGAAGTTTTCAAAAAGTCAGAAAATTGGCTGAAAACGACTTAATATCAAGGACTCATCATGCGAATCACTCTGGAACTGAAATCGGAATGCTCACTGACATTTTTCCCTCTCCAAAAGTCTGAAAAATGATGGAAAAATGACTAAGTCCAAAAAAATTTTTTTTAAACTTTTTTCAATTTTACCCCCATGGGATATATATTCTACCCACACACATTTGGAACTCTCCTGGGGTACCCTCACACATATTATTCCCTCATTTAATGGTCATTTTCACCAAAAAGTGAAGTTTTCAAAAAGTCAAAATTGGCTATAAACGACTTAATATCAAGGACTCATCGGGCGAATCGCTCTGGAACTGAAATTGGAATGCTCCCTGACATTTTTCCCTCTCCGAAAGTCTGAAAAATGATGGAAAAATGACTAAGTCCAAAAAACATTTTTTTCAACTTTTTTAAATTTTACCTCCATGGGATATATATTCTACCCGCACACATTTGGAACTCTCCTGGGGTACCCTCACACATATTATTCCCTCATTTAATGGATATTTTCACCAAAAAGTGAAGTTTTCAAAAAGTCAGAAAATTGGCTGAAAACGACTTAATATCAAGGAATCATCGTGCGAATCGCTCTGGAACTGAAATCGGAATGCTCACTGACATTTTTCCCTCTCCAAAAGTCTGAAAAATGATGGAAAAATGACTAAGTCCAAAAAACATTTTTTTCAACTTTTTTCAATTTTACCTCCATGGGATATATATTCTACCCACACACATTTGGAACTCTCCTGGGGTACCCTCACACATATTATTCCCTCATTTAATGGATATTTTCACCAAAAAGTGAAGTTTTCAAAAAGTCAGAAAATTGGCTGAAAACGACTTAATATCAAGGACTCATCGTGCGAATCGCTCTGGAACTGAAATCGGAATGCTCACTGACATTTTCCCTCTCCAAAAGTCTGAAAATTGATGGAAAAATGACTAAGTCCAAAAAAATTTTTTTTTTACTTTTTTCAATTTTACACCTGTGGGATATACATTCTACCCACACACATTTGGATCTCTCCTGGGGTACCCTCACACATATTATTCCCTCATTTAATGGATATTTTCACCAAAAAGTGAAGTTTTCAAAAAGTCAGAAAATTGGCTGAAAACGACTTAATATCAAGGACTCATCGGGCGAATCACTCTGGAACTGACATCAGAATACTCACAGACATTTTCCCCTCTCCGAAAGACTGAAAAATGATGGAAAAATGACTAAGTCCAAAAAACATTTTTTTCTACTTTTTTCAATTTTACCCCCATGGGATATATATTCTACCCACACACATTTGGAACTCTCCTGGGGTACCCTCGCACATATTATTCCCTCATTTAATGGATATTTTCACCAAAAAGTGAAGTTTTCAAAAAGTCAGAAAATTGCCTGAAAACGACTTAATATCAAGGACTCATCATGCGAATCACTCTGGAACTGAAATCGGAATGCTCCCTGACATTTTTCCCTCTCCGAAAGTCTGAAAAATGATGGAAAAATGACTAAGTCCAAAAAACATTTTTTTCAACTTTTTTCAATTTTACCCCCGTGGGATATATATTCTACCCACACACATTTGGAACTCTCCTGGGGTACCCTCGCACATATTATTCCTCATTTAATGGATATTTTCACCAAAAAGTGAAGTTTTCAAAAAGTCAAAATTGGCTATAAACGACTTAATATCAAGGACTCATCGAGCGAATCGCTCTGGAACTGAAATCGGAATGCTCACTGACATTTTTCCCTCTCCAAAAGTCTGAAAAATGATGGAAAAATGACTAAGTCCAAAAAACATTTTTTTCAACTTTTTTCAATTTTACCTCCATGGGATATATATTCTACCCACACACATTTGGAACTCTCCTGGGGTACCCTCACACATATTATTCCCTCATTTAATGGATATTTTCACCAAAAAGTGAAGTTTTCAAAAAGTCAGAAAATTGGCTGAAAACGACTTAATATCAAGGACTCATCGTGCGAATCGCTCTGGAACTGAAATCGGAATGCTCACTGACATTTTCCCTCTCCAAAAGTCTGAAAAATGATGGAAAAATGACTAAGTCCAAAAAAATTTTTTTTTTACTTTTTTCAATTTTACACCTGTGGGATATACATTCTACCCACACACATTTGGATCTCTCCTGGGGTACCCTCACACATATTATTCCCTCATTTAATGGATATTTTCACCAAAAAGTGAAGTTTTCAAAAAGTCAGAAAATTGGCTGAAAACGACTTAATATCAAGGACTCATCGGGCGAATCACTCTGGAACTGACATCAGAATACTCACAGACATTTTCCCCTCTCCGAAAGACTGAAAAATGATGGAAAAATGACTAAGTCCAAAAAACATTTTTTTCTACTTTTTTCAATTTTACCCCCATGGGATATATATTCTACCCACACACATTTGGAACTCTCCTGGGGTACCCTCGCACATATTATTCCCTCATTTAATGGATATTTTCACCAAAAAGTGAAGTTTTCAAAAAGTCAGAAAATTGCCTGAAAACGACTTAATATCAAGGACTCATCATGCGAATCACTCTGGAACTGAAATCGGAATGCTCCCTGACATTTTTCCCTCTCCGAAAGTCTGAAAAATGATGGAAAAATGACTAAGTCCAAAAAACATTTTTTTCAACTTTTTTCAATTTTACCCCCGTGGGATATATATTCTACCCACACACATTTGGAACTCTCCTGGGGTACCCTCGCACATATTATTCCTCATTTAATGGATATTTTCACCAAAAAGTGAAGTTTTCAAAAAGTCAAAATTGGCTATAAACGACTTAATATCAAGGACTCATCGAGCGAATCGCTCTGGAACTGAAATCGGAATGCTCCCTGACATTTTTCCCTCTCCGAAAGTCTGAAAAATGATGGAAAAATGACTAAGTCCAAAAAAATTTTTTTTCAACTTTTTTCAATTTTACCTCCATGGGATATATGTTCTACCCACACACATTTGGATCTCTCCTGGGGTACCGTCACACATATTATTCCCTCATTTAATGGATATTTTCACCAAAAAGTGAAGTTTTCAAAAAGTCAAAATTGGCTATAAACGACTTAATATCAAGGACTCATCGGGCGAATCGCTCTGGAACTGAAATTGGAATGCTCCCTGACATTTTTCCCTCTCCGAAAGTCTGAAAAATGATGGAAAAATGACTAAGTCCAAAAAACATTTTTTTCAACTTTTTTAAATTTTACCTCCATGGGATATATATTCTACCCGCACACATTTGGAACTCTCCTGGGGTACCCTCACACATATTATTCCCTCATTTAATGGATATTTTCACCAAAAAGTGAAGTTTTCAAAAAGTCAGAAAATTGGCTGAAAACGACTTAATATCAAGGAATCATCGTGCGAATCGCTCTGGAACTGAAATCGGAATGCTCACTGACATTTTTCCCTCTCCAAAAGTCTGAAAAATGATGGAAAAATGACTAAGTCCAAAAAAAATTTTTTTTAACTTTTTTCAATTTTACCCCCATGGGATATATATTCTACCCACACACATGTGGAACTCCCCTGGGGTACGCTCACACATATTATTCCCTCATTTAATGGATATTTTCACCAAAAAGTGAAGTTTTCAAAAAGTCAGAAAATTGGCTGAAAACTACTTAATATCAAGAACTCATCGGGCGAATCGCTCTGGAACTGAAATCAGAATGCTCACTGACATTTTCCCCTCTCCGAAAGTCTGAAAAATGATGGAAGAATGACTAAGTCCAAAAAATTTTTTTTTTTACTTTTTTCAATTTTACCCCTGTGGGATATACATTCTACCCACACACATTTGGATCTCTCCTGGGGTACCCTCACACATATTATTCCCTCATTTAATGGATATTTTCACCAAAAAGTGAAGTTTTCAAAAAGTCAGAAAATTGGCTGAAAACGTCTTAATATCAAGGACTCATCGGGCGAATCACTCTGGAACTGAAATCGGAATACTCACTGACATTTTCCCCTCTCCGAAAGTCTGAAAAATGATGGAAAAATGACTAAGTCCAAAAAACATTTTTTTCAACTTTTTTCAATTTTACCCCCGTGGGATATATATTCTACCCACACACATTTGGAACTCTCCTGGGGTACCCTCGCACATATTATTCCCTCATTTAATGGATATTTTCACCAAAAAGTGAAGTTTTCAAAAAGTCCGAAAATTGGCTGAAAACGACTTAATATCAAGGACTCATCGTGCGAATCACTCTGGAACTGAAATCAGAATGCTCAGTGACATTTTTCCCTCTCCGAAAGTCTGAAAAATGATGGAAAAATGACTAAGTCCCAAAAAATTTTTTTCAACTTTTTTCAATTTTACCCCCATGGGATATATATTCTACCCACACACATTTGGAACTCTCCTGGGGTACCCTCACACATATTATTCCCTCATTTAATGGATATTTTCACCAAAAAGTGAAGTTTTCAAAAAGTCAGAAAATTGGCTGAAAACGACTTAATATCAAGGACTCATCGGGCGAATTGCTCTGGAACTGAAATCGTTATGCTCACTGACATTTTCCCCTCTTCGAAAGTCTGAAAAATGATGGAAAAATGACTAAGTCCAAAAAAATTTTTTTTAAAGTTTTTTCAATTTTACCCCCATGGGATATATATTCTACCCACACACATTTGGAACTCTCCTGGGGTACCCTCACACATATTATTCCCTCATTTAATGGATATTTTCACCAAAAAGTGAAGTTTTCAAAAAGTCAGAAAATTGGCTGAAAACGACTTAATATCAAGGACTCATCGGGTGAATCACTCTGGAACTGAAATCGGAATACTCACTGACATTTTCCCCTCTCCGAAAGTCTGAAAAATGATGGAAAAATGACTAAGTCCAAAAAAATTTTTTTTTAACTTTTTTCGATTTTACCCCCATGGGATATATATTCTACCCACCCACATTTGGAACTCTCCTGGGGTACCCTCACACATATTATTCCCTCATTTAATGGTCATTTTCACCAAAAAGTGAAGTTTTCAAAAAGTCAAAATTGGCTATAAATGACCTAATATCAAGGACTCATCGGGCGAATCGCTCTGTAACTGAAATCGGAATGCTCACTGACATTTTTCCCTCTCCGAAAGTCTGAAAAATGATGGAAAAATGACTGAGTCCAAAAAAATTTTTTTCAACTTTTTTCAATTTTACCCCCATGGGATATATATTCTACCCACACACATTTGGAACTCTCCTGGGGTACCCTCACACATATTATTCCCTCATTTAATGGATATTTTCACCAAAAAGTGAAGTTTTCAAAAAGTCAGAAAATTGGCTGAAAACGACTTAATATCAAGGACTCATCGGGCGAATCGCTCTGGAACTGAAATCGTTATGCTCACTGACATTTTCCCCTCTCCGAAAGTCTGAAAAATGATGGAAAAATGACTAAGTCCAAAAAAATTTTTTTTAAACTTTTTTCAATTTTACCCCCATGGGATATATATTCTACCCACACACATTTGGAACTCTCCTGGGGTACCCTCACACATATTATTCCCTCATTTAATGGATATTTTCACCAAAAAGTGAAGTTTTCAAAAAAGTCAGAAAATTGGCTGAAAATGACTTAATATCAAGGACTCATCGGGCGAATCACTCTGGAACTGAAATCGGAATACTCACTGACATTTTCCCCTCTCCGAAAGTCTGAAAAATGATGGAAAAATGACTAAGTCCAAAAAAATTTTTTTTCAACTTTTTTCAATTTTACCTCCATGGGATATATGTTCTACCCACACACATTTGGAACTCTCCTGGGGTACCCTCACACATATTATTCCCTCATTTAATGGTCATTTTCACCAAAAAGTGAAGTTTTCAAAAAGTCAAAATTGGCTATAAATGACCTAATATCAAGGACTCATCGGGCGAATCGCTCTGTAACTGAAATCGGAATGCTCACTGACATTTTTCCCTCTCCGAAAGTCTGAAAAATGATGGAAAAATGACTGAGTCCAAAAAAATTTTTTTCAACTTTTTTCAATTTTACCCCCATGGGATATATATTCTACCCACACACATTTGGAACTCTCCTGGGGTACCCTCACACATATTATTCCCTCATTTAATGGATATTTTCACCAAAAAGTGAAGTTTTCAAAAAGTCAGAAAATTGGCTGAAAACGACTTAATATCAAGGACTCATCGGGCGAATCGCTCTGGAACTGAAATCGTTATGCTCACTGACATTTTCCCCTCTCCGAAAGTCTGAAAAATGATGGAAAAATGACTAAGTCCAAAAAAATTTTTTTTAAACTTTTTTCAATTTTACCCCCATGGGATATATATTCTACCCACACACATTTGGAACTCTCCTGGGGTACCCTCACACATATTATTCCCTCATTTAATGGATATTTTCACCAAAAAGTGAAGTTTTCAAAAAAGTCAGAAAATTGGCTGAAAACGACTTAATATCAAGGACTCATCGGGTAAATCACTCTGGAACTGAAATCGGAATACTCACTGACATTTTCCCCTCTCCGAAAGTCTGAAAAATGATGGAAAAATGACTAAGTCCAAAAAAATTTTTTTTCAACTTTTTTCAATTTTACCTCCATGGGATATATGTTCTACCCACACACATTTGGAACTCTCCTGGGGTACCCTCACACATATTATTCCCTCATTTAATGGATATTTTCACCAAAAAGTGAAGTTTTCAAAAAGTCAGAAAATTGGCTGAAAACGACTTAATATCAAGGACTCATCGGGCGAATTGCTCTGGAACTGAAATCGTTATGCTCACTGACATTTTCCCCTCTCCGAAAGTCTGAAAAATGATGGAAAAATGACTAAGTCCAAAAAAATTTTTTTTAAAGTTTTTTCAATTTTACCCCCATGGGATATATATTCTACCCACACACATTTGGAACTCTCCTGGGGTACCCTCACACATATTATTCCCTCATTTAATGGATATTTTCACCAAAAAGTGAAGTTTTCAAAAAGTCAGAAAATTGGCTGAAAACGACTTAATATCAAGGACTCATCGGGTGAATCACTCTGGAACTGAAATCGGAATACTCACTGACATTTTCCCCTCTCCGAAAGTCTGAAAAATGATGGAAAAATGACTAAGTCCAAAAAAATTTTTTTTTAACTTTTTTCGATTTTACCCCCATGGGATATATATTCTACCCACCCACATTTGGAACTCTCCTGGGGTACCCTCACACATATTATTCCCTCATTTAATGGTCATTTTCACCAAAAAGTGAAGTTTTCAAAAAGTCAAAATTGGCTATAAATGACCTAATATCAAGGACTCATCGGGCGAATCGCTCTGTAACTGAAATCGGAATGCTCACTGACATTTTTCCCTCTCCGAAAGTCTGAAAAATGATGGAAAAATGACTGAGTCCAAAAAAATTTTTTTCAACTTTTTTCAATTTTACCCCCATGGGATATATATTCTACCCACACACATTTGGAACTCTCCTGGGGTACCCTCACACATATTATTCCCTCATTTAATGGATATTTTCACCAAAAAGTGAAGTTTTCAAAAAGTCAGAAAATTGGCTGAAAACGACTTAATATCAAGGACTCATCGGGCGAATCGCTCTGGAACTGAAATCGTTATGCTCACTGACATTTTCCCCTCTCCGAAAGTCTGAAAAATGATGGAAAAATGACTAAGTCCAAAAAAATTTTTTTTAAACTTTTTTCAATTTTACCCCCATGGGATATATATTCTACCCACACACATTTGGAACTCTCCTGGGGTACCCTCACACATATTATTCCCTCATTTAATGGATATTTTCACCAAAAAGTGAAGTTTTCAAAAAAGTCAGAAAATTGGCTGAAAACGACTTAATATCAAGGACTCATCGGGTAAATCACTCTGGAACTGAAATCGGAATACTCACTGACATTTTCCCCTCTCCGAAAGTCTGAAAAATGATGGAAAAATGACTAAGTCCAAAAAAATTTTTTTTCAACTTTTTTCAATTTTACCTCCATGGGATATATGTTCTACCCACACACATTTGGAACTCTCCTGGGGTACCCTCACACATATTATTCCCTCATTTAATGGATATTTTCACCAAAAAGTGAAGTTTTCAAAAAGTCAGAAAATTGGCTGAAAACGACTTAATATCAAGGACTCATCGGGCGAATTGCTCTGGAACTGAAATCGTTATGCTCACTGACATTTTCCCCTCTCCGAAAGTCTGAAAAATGATGGAAAAATGACTAAGTCCAAAAAAATTTTTTTTAAAGTTTTTTCAATTTTACCCCCATGGGATATATATTCTACCCACACACATTTGGAACTCTCCTGGGGTACCCTCACACATATTATTCCCTCATTTAATGGATATTTTCACCAAAAAGTGAAGTTTTCAAAAAGTCAGAAAATTGGCTGAAAACGACTTAATATCAAGGACTCATCGGGTGAATCACTCTGGAACTGAAATCGGAATACTCACTGACATTTTCCCCTCTCCGAAAGTCTGAAAAATGATGGAAAAATGACTAAGTCCAAAAAAATTTTTTTTTAACTTTTTTCGATTTTACCCCCATGGGATATATATTCTACCCACCCACATTTGGAACTCTCCTGGGGTACCCTCACACATATTATTCCCTCATTTAATGGTCATTTTCACCAAAAAGTGAAGTTTTCAAAAAGTCAAAATTGGCTATAAATGACCTAATATCAAGGACTCATCGGGCGAATCGCTCTGTAACTGAAATCGGAATGCTCACTGACATTTTTCCCTCTCCGAAAGTCTGAAAAATGATGGAAAAATGACTGAGTCCAAAAAAATTTTTTTCAACTTTTTTCAATTTTACCCCCATGGGATATATATTCTACCCACACACATTTGGAACTCTCCTGGGGTACCCTCACACATATTATTCCCTCATTTAATGGATATTTTCACCAAAAAGTGAAGTTTTCAAAAAGTCAGAAAATTGGCTGAAAACGACTTAATATCAAGGACTCATCGGGCGAATCGCTCTGGAACTGAAATCGTTATGCTCACTGACATTTTCCCCTCTCCGAAAGTCTGAAAAATGATGGAAAAATGACTAAGTCCAAAAAAATTTTTTTTCAACTTTTTTCAATTTTACCTCCATGGGATATATGTTCTACCCACACACATTTGGATCTCTCCTATGGTACCGTCACACATATTATTCCCTCATTTAATGGATATTTTCACCAAAAAGTGAAGTTTTCAAAAAGTCAAAATTGGCTATAAATGACCTAATATCAAGGACTCATCGGGCGAATCGCTCTGTAACTGAAATCGGAATGCTCACTGACATTTTTCCCTCTCCGAAAGTCTGAAAAATGATGGAAAAATGACTAAGTCCAAAAAAAATTTTTTTCAACTTTTTTCATTTTTACCCCTGTGGGATATATATTCTACCCACACACATTTGGAACTCTCCTGGGGTACCCTCACACATATTATTCCCTCATTTAATGGAAATTTTCAACAAAAAGTGAAGTTTTCAAAAAGTCAGAAAATTGGCTGAAAACGACTTAATATCAAGGACTCATCGGGCGAATCACTCTGGAACTGAAATCGGAATACTCACTGATATTTTCCCCTCTCCGAAAGTCTGAAAAATGATGGAAAAATGACTAAGTCCAAAAAACATTTTTTTCAACTTTTTTCAATTTTACCCCCGTGGGATATATATTCTACCCACACACATTTGGAACTCTCCTGGGGTACCATCGCACATATTATTCCCTCATTTAATGGATATTTTCACCAAAAAGTGAAGTTTTCAAAAAGTCAGAAAATTGGCTGAAAACGACTTAATATCAAGGACTCATCGGCCGAATCACTCTGAAACTGACATCAGAATACTCACTGACATTTTCCCCTCTCCAAAAGTCTGAAAAATGATGGAAAAATGACTAAGTCCAAAAAACATTTTTTTCAACTTTTTTAAATTTTACCTCCATGGGATATATATTCTACCCGTACACATTTGGAACTCTCCTGGGGTACCCTCACACATATTATTCCCTCATTTAATGGATATTTTCACCAAAAAGTGAAGTTTTCAAAAAGTCAGAAAATTGGCTGAAAACGACTTAATATCAAGGAATCATCGTGCGAATCGCTCTGGAACTGAAATCGGAATGCTCACTGACATTTTTCCCTCTCCAAAAGTCTGAAAAATGATGGAAAAATGACTAACTCCAAAAAACATTTTTTTTAACTTTTTTCAATTTTACCTCCATGGGATATATATTCTACCCACACACATTTGGAACTCTCCTGGGGTACCCTCACACATATTATTCCCTCATTTAATGGATATTTTCACCAAAAAGTGAAGTTTTCAAAAAGTCAGAAAATTGGCTGAAAACGACTTAATATCAAGGACTCATCGTGCGAATCGCTCTGGAACTGAAATCGGAATGCTCACTGACATTTTCCCTCTCCAAAAGTCTGAAAAATGATGGAAAAATGACTAAGTCCAAAAAAATTTTTTTTTTACTTTTTTCAATTTTACACCTGTGGGATATACATTCTACCCACACACATTTGGATCTCTCCTGGGGTACCCTCACACATATTATTCCCTCATTTAATGGATATTTTCACCAAAAAGTGAAGTTTTCAAAAAGTCAGAAAATTGGCTGAAAACGACTTAATATCAAGGACTCATCGGGCGAATCACTCTGGAACTGAAATCGGAATACTCACTGATATTTTCCCCTCTCCGAAAGTCTGAAAAATGATGGAAAAATGACTAAGTCCAAAAAACATTTTTTTCAACTTTTTTCAATTTTACCCCCGTGGGATATATATTCTACCCAAACACATTTGGAACTCTCCTGGGGTACCATCGCACATATTATTCCCTCATTTAATGGATATTTTCACCAAAAAGTGAAGTTTTCAAAAAGTCAGAAAATTGGCTGAAAACGACTTAATATCAAGGACTCATCGGGCGAATCACTCTGGAACTGACATCAGAATACTCACTGACATTTTCCCCTCTCCGAAAGTCTGAAAAATGATGGAAAAATGACTAAGTCCAAAAAAATTTTTTTTAAACTTTTTTCAATTTTACCCCCATGGGATATATATTCTACCCACACACATTTGGAACTCTCCTGTGGTACCCTCACACATATTATTCCCTCATTTAATGGTCATTTTCACCAAAAAGTGAAGATTTCAAAAAGTTAAAATTGGCTATAAACGACTTAATATCAAGGACCCATCGGGATAATCGCTCTGGAACTGAAATCGGAATGCTCACTAACATTTTTCCCTCTCCGAAAGTCTGAAAAATGCTGGAAAAATGACTAAGTCCAAAAAAATTTTTTTAAAACTTTTTTCAATTTTACCCCCATGGGATATATATTCTACCCACACACATTTGGAACTCTCCTGGGGTACCCTCACACATATTATTCCCTCATTTAATGGATATTTTCACCAAAAAGTGAAGTTTTCAAAAAGTCAGAAAATTGGCTGAAAATGACTTAATATCAAGGACTCATCGGGCGAATCACTCTGGAACTGAAATCGGAATACTCACTGACATTTTCCCCTCTCCGAAAGTCTGAAAAATGATGGAAAAATGACTAAGTCCAAAAAAATTATTTTTTTAACTTTTTTCAATTTTACCCCCATGGGATATATATTCTACCCACCCACATTTGGAACTCTCCTGGGGTACCCTCACACATATTATTCCCTCAATTAATGGATATTTTCACCAAAAAGTGAAGTTTTCAAAAAGTCAGAAAATTGGCTGAAAACGACTTAATATCAAAGACTCATCATGCGAATCACTCTGGAACTGAAATCAGAATGCTCAGTGACATTTTTCCCTCTCCAAAAGTCTGAAAAATGATGGAAAAATGACTAAGTCCTAAAAAAATTTTTTTAAACTTTTTTCAATTTTACCCCCATGGGATATATATTCTACCCACACACATTTGGAACTCTCCTGTGGTACCCTCACACATATTATTCCCTCATTTAATGGTCATTTTCACCAAAAAGTGAAGTTTTCAAAAAGTCAAAATTGGCTATAAACGACTTAATATCAAGGACCCATCGGGTTAATCGCTCTGGAACTGAAATCGGAATGCTCACTGACATTTTTCCCTCTCCGAAAGTCTGAAAAATGCTGGAAAAATGACTAAGTCCAAAAAAATTTTTTTAAAACTTTTTTCAATTTTCCCCCATGGGATATATATTCTACCCACACACATTTGGAACTCTCCTGGGGTACCCTCACACATATTATTCCCTCATTTAATGGATATTTTCACCAAAAAGTGAAGTTTTCAAAAAGTCAGAAAATTGGCTGAAAACGACTTAATATCAAGGACTCATCGTGCGAATCGCTCTGGAACTGAAATCGGAATGCTCACTGACATTTTTCCCTCTCCGAAAGTCTGAAAAATGATGGAAAAATGACTAAGTCCAAAAAAATTTTTTTTCAACTTTTTTCAATTTTACCTCCATGGGATATATGTTCTACCCACACACATTTGGAACTCTCCTGGGGTACCCTCACACATATTATTCCCTCATTTAATGGTCATTTTCACCAAAAAGTGAAGTTTTCAAAAAGTCAAAATTGGCTATAAATGACCTAATATCAAGGACTCATCGGGCGAATCGCTCTGTAACTGAAATCGGAATGCTCACTGACATTTTTCCCTCTCCGAAAGTCTGAAAAATGATGGAAAAATGACTGAGTCCAAAAAAATTTTTTTCAACTTTTTTCAATTTTACCCCCATGGGATATATATTCTACCCACACACATTTGGAACTCTCCTGGGGTACCCTCACACATATTATTCCCTCATTTAATGGATATTTTCACCAAAAAGTGAAGTTTTCAAAAAGTCAGAAAATTGGCTGAAAACGACTTAATATCAAGGACTCATCGGGCGAATCGCTCTGGAACTGAAATCGTTATGCTCACTGACATTTTCCCCTCTCCGAAAGTCTGAAAAATGATGGAAAAATGACTAAGTCCAAAAAAATTTTTTTTAAACTTTTTTCAATTTTACCCCCATGGGATATATATTCTACCCACACACATTTGGAACTCTCCTGGGGTACCCTCACACATATTATTCCCTCATTTAATGGATATTTTCACCAAAAAGTGAAGTTTTCAAAAAAGTCAGAAAATTGGCTGAAAACGACTTAATATCAAGGACTCATCGGGTAAATCACTCTGGAACTGAAATCGGAATACTCACTGACATTTTCCCCTCTCCGAAAGTCTGAAAAATGATGGAAAAATGACTAAGTCCAAAAAAATTTTTTTTCAACTTTTTTCAATTTTACCTCCATGGGATATATGTTCTACCCACACACATTTGGAACTCTCCTGGGGTACCCTCACACATATTATTCCCTCATTTAATGGATATTTTCACCAAAAAGTGAAGTTTTCAAAAAGTCAGAAAATTGGCTGAAAACGACTTAATATCAAGGACTCATCGGGCGAATTGCTCTGGAACTGAAATCGTTATGCTCACTGACATTTTCCCCTCTCCGAAAGTCTGAAAAATGATGGAAAAATGACTAAGTCCAAAAAAATTTTTTTTAAAGTTTTTTCAATTTTACCCCCATGGGATATATATTCTACCCACACACATTTGGAACTCTCCTGGGGTACCCTCACACATATTATTCCCTCATTTAATGGATATTTTCACCAAAAAGTGAAGTTTTCAAAAAGTCAGAAAATTGGCTGAAAACGACTTAATATCAAGGACTCATCGGGTGAATCACTCTGGAACTGAAATCGGAATACTCACTGACATTTTCCCCTCTCCGAAAGTCTGAAAAATGATGGAAAAATGACTAAGTCCAAAAAAATTTTTTTTTAACTTTTTTCGATTTTACCCCCATGGGATATATATTCTACCCACCCACATTTGGAACTCTCCTGGGGTACCCTCACACATATTATTCCCTCATTTAATGGTCATTTTCACCAAAAAGTGAAGTTTTCAAAAAGTCAAAATTGGCTATAAATGACCTAATATCAAGGACTCATCGGGCGAATCGCTCTGTAACTGAAATCGGAATGCTCACTGACATTTTTCCCTCTCCGAAAGTCTGAAAAATGATGGAAAAATGACTGAGTCCAAAAAAATTTTTTTCAACTTTTTTCAATTTTACCCCCATGGGATATATATTCTACCCACACACATTTGGAACTCTCCTGGGGTACCCTCACACATATTATTCCCTCATTTAATGGATATTTTCACCAAAAAGTGAAGTTTTCAAAAAGTCAGAAAATTGGCTGAAAACGACTTAATATCAAGGACTCATCGGGCGAATCGCTCTGGAACTGAAATCGTTATGCTCACTGACATTTTCCCCTCTCCGAAAGTCTGAAAAATGATGGAAAAATGACTAAGTCCAAAAAAATTTTTTTTAAACTTTTTTCAATTTTACCCCCATGGGATATATATTCTACCCACACACATTTGGAACTCTCCTGGGGTACCCTCACACATATTATTCCCTCATTTAATGGATATTTTCACCAAAAAGTGAAGTTTTCAAAAAAGTCAGAAAATTGGCTGAAAACGACTTAATATCAAGGACTCATCGGGTAAATCACTCTGGAACTGAAATCGGAATACTCACTGACATTTTCCCCTCTCCGAAAGTCTGAAAAATGATGGAAAAATGACTAAGTCCAAAAAAATTTTTTTTCAACTTTTTTCAATTTTACCTCCATGGGATATATGTTCTACCCACACACATTTGGAACTCTCCTGGGGTACCCTCACACATATTATTCCCTCATTTAATGGATATTTTCACCAAAAAGTGAAGTTTTCAAAAAGTCAGAAAATTGGCTGAAAACGACTTAATATCAAGGACTCATCGGGCGAATTGCTCTGGAACTGAAATCGTTATGCTCACTGACATTTTCCCCTCTCCGAAAGTCTGAAAAATGATGGAAAAATGACTAAGTCCAAAAAAATTTTTTTTAAAGTTTTTTCAATTTTACCCCCATGGGATATATATTCTACCCACACACATTTGGAACTCTCCTGGGGTACCCTCACACATATTATTCCCTCATTTAATGGATATTTTCACCAAAAAGTGAAGTTTTCAAAAAGTCAGAAAATTGGCTGAAAACGACTTAATATCAAGGACTCATCGGGTGAATCACTCTGGAACTGAAATCGGAATACTCACTGACATTTTCCCCTCTCCGAAAGTCTGAAAAATGATGGAAAAATGACTAAGTCCAAAAAAATTTTTTTTTAACTTTTTTCGATTTTACCCCCATGGGATATATATTCTACCCACCCACATTTGGAACTCTCCTGGGGTACCCTCACACATATTATTCCCTCATTTAATGGTCATTTTCACCAAAAAGTGAAGTTTTCAAAAAGTCAAAATTGGCTATAAATGACCTAATATCAAGGACTCATCGGGCGAATCGCTCTGTAACTGAAATCGGAATGCTCACTGACATTTTTCCCTCTCCGAAAGTCTGAAAAATGATGGAAAAATGACTGAGTCCAAAAAAATTTTTTTCAACTTTTTTCAATTTTACCCCCATGGGATATATATTCTACCCACACACATTTGGAACTCTCCTGGGGTACCCTCACACATATTATTCCCTCATTTAATGGATATTTTCACCAAAAAGTGAAGTTTTCAAAAAGTCAGAAAATTGGCTGAAAACGACTTAATATCAAGGACTCATCGGGCGAATCGCTCTGGAACTGAAATCGTTATGCTCACTGACATTTTCCCCTCTCCGAAAGTCTGAAAAATGATGGAAAAATGACTAAGTCCAAAAAAATTTTTTTTAAACTTTTTTCAATTTTACCCCCATGGGATATATATTCTACCCACACACATTTGGAACTCTCCTGGGGTACCCTCACACATATTATTCCCTCATTTAATGGATATTTTCACCAAAAAGTGAAGTTTTCAAAAAAGTCAGAAAATTGGCTGAAAACGACTTAATATCAAGGACTCATCGGGTAAATCACTCTGGAACTGAAATCGGAATACTCACTGACATTTTCCCCTCTCCGAAAGTCTGAAAAATGATGGAAAAATGACTAAGTCCAAAAAAATTTTTTTTCAACTTTTTTCAATTTTACCTCCATGGGATATATGTTCTACCCACACACATTTGGATCTCTCCTATGGTACCGTCACACATATTATTCCCTCATTTAATGGATATTTTCACCAAAAAGTGAAGTTTTCAAAAAGTCAAAATTGGCTATAAATGACCTAATATCAAGGACTCATCGGGCGAATCGCTCTGTAACTGAAATCGGAATGCTCACTGACATTTTTCCCTCTCCGAAAGTCTGAAAAATGATGGAAAAATGACTAAGTCCAAAAAAAATTTTTTTCAACTTTTTTCATTTTTACCCCTGTGGGATATATATTCTACCCACACACATTTGGAACTCTCCTGGGGTACCCTCACACATATTATTCCCTCATTTAATGGATATTTTCACCAAAAAGTGAAGTTTTCAAAAAGTCAGAAAATTGGCTGAAAACGACTTAATATCAAGGACTCATCGGCCGAATCACTCTGAAACTGACATCAGAATACTCACTGACATTTTCCCCTCTCCAAAAGTCTGAAAAATGATGGAAAAATGACTAAGTCCAAAAAAATTTTTTTAAAACTTTTTTCAATTTTCCCCCATGGGATATATATTCTACCCACACACATTTGGAACTCTCCTGGGGTACCCTCACACATATTATTCCCTCATTTAATGGATATTTTCACCAAAAAGTGAAGTTTTCAAAAAGTCAGAAAATTGGCTGAAAACGACTTAATATCAAGGACTCATCGTGCGAATCGCTCTGGAACTGAAATCGGAATGCTCACTGACATTTTTCCCTCTCCGAAAGTCTGAAAAATGATGGAAAAATGACTAAGTCCAAAAAAATTTTTTTTCAACTTTTTTCAATTTTACCTCCATGGGATATATGTTCTACCCACACACATTTGGAACTCTCCTGGGGTACCCTCACACATATTATTCCCTCATTTAATGGTCATTTTCACCAAAAAGTGAAGTTTTCAAAAAGTCAAAATTGGCTATAAATGACCTAATATCAAGGACTCATCGGGCGAATCGCTCTGTAACTGAAATCGGAATGCTCACTGACATTTTTCCCTCTCCGAAAGTCTGAAAAATGATGGAAAAATGACTGAGTCCAAAAAAATTTTTTTCAACTTTTTTCAATTTTACCCCCATGGGATATATATTCTACCCACACACATTTGGAACTCTCCTGGGGTACCCTCACACATATTATTCCCTCATTTAATGGATATTTTCACCAAAAAGTGAAGTTTTCAAAAAGTCAGAAAATTGGCTGAAAACGACTTAATATCAAGGACTCATCGGGCGAATCGCTCTGGAACTGAAATCGTTATGCTCACTGACATTTTCCCCTCTCCGAAAGTCTGAAAAATGATGGAAAAATGACTAAGTCCAAAAAAATTTTTTTTAAACTTTTTTCAATTTTACCCCCATGGGATATATATTCTACCCACACACATTTGGAACTCTCCTGGGGTACCCTCACACATATTATTCCCTCATTTAATGGATATTTTCACCAAAAAGTGAAGTTTTCAAAAAAGTCAGAAAATTGGCTGAAAACGACTTAATATCAAGGACTCATCGGGTAAATCACTCTGGAACTGAAATCGGAATACTCACTGACATTTTCCCCTCTCCGAAAGTCTGAAAAATGATGGAAAAATGACTAAGTCCAAAAAAATTTTTTTTTTACTTTTTTCAATTTTACACCTGTGGGATATACATTCTACCCACACACATTTGGATCTCTCCTGGGGTACCCTCACACATATTATTCCCTCATTTAATGGATATTTTCACCAAAAAGTGAAGTTTTCAAAAAGTCAGAAAATTAGCTGAAAACGACTTAATATCAAGGACTCATCGGGCGAATCACTCTGGAACTGAAATCGGAATACTCACTGATATTTTCCCCTCTCCGAAAGTCTGAAAAATGATGGAAAAATGACTAAGTCCAAAAAACATTTTTTTCAACTTTTTTCAATTTTACCCCCGTGGGATATATATTCTACCCACACACATTTGGAACTCTCCTGGGGTACCCTCACACATATTATTCCCTCATTTAATGGATATTTTCACCAAAAAGTGAAGTTTTCAAAAAGTCAGAAAATTGGCTGAAAACGACTTAATATCAAGGACTCATCGGGCGAATCACTCTGGAACTGACATCAGAATACTCACTGACATTTTCCCCTCTCCGAAAGTCTGAAAAATGATGGAAAAATGACTAACTCCAAAAAATATTTTTTTCTACTTTTTTCAATTTTACCCCCATGGGATATATATTCTACCCACACACATTTGGAACTCTCCTGGGGTACCCTCGCACATATTATTCCTCATTTAATGGATATTTTCACCAAAAAGTGAAGTTTTCAAAAAGTCAGAAAATTGGCTGAAAACGACTTAATATCAAGGACTCATCATGCGAATCACTCTGGAACTGAAATCGGAATGCTCACTGACATTTTTCCCTCTCCAAAAGTCTGAAAAATGATGGAAAAATGACTAAGTCCAAAAAATTTTTTTTTAAACTTTTTTCAATTTTACCCCCATGGGATATATGTTCTACCCACACACATTTGGATCTCTCCTGGGGTACCGTCACACATATTATTCCCTCATTTAATGGATATTTTCACCAAAAAGTGAAGTTTTCAAAAAGTCAAAATTGGCTATAAACGACTTAATATCAAGGACTCATCGAGCGAATCGCTCTGGAACTGAAATCGGAATGCTCCCTGACATTTTTCCCTCTCCGGAAGTCTGAAAAATGATGGAAAAATGACTAAGTCCAAAAAAATTTTTTTTCAACTTTTTTCAATTTTACCTCCATGGGATATATGTTCTACCCACACACATTTGGATCTCTCCTGGGGTACCGTCACACATATTATTCCCTCATTTAATGGATATTTTCACCAAAAAGTGAAGTTTTCAAAAAGTCAAAATTGGCTATAAACGACTTAATATCAAGGACTCATCGGGCGAATCGCTCTGGAACTGAAATTGGAATGCTCCCTGACATTTTTCCCTCTCCGAAAGTCTGAAAAATGATGGAAAAATGACTAAGTCCAAAAAACATTTTTTTCAACTTTTTTAAATTTTACCTCCATGGGATATATATTCTACCCGCACACATTTGGAACTCTCCTGGGGTACCCTCACACATATTATTCCCTCATTTAATGGATATTTTCACCAAAAAGTGAAGTTTTCAAAAAGTCAGAAAATTGGCTGAAAACGACTTAATATCAAGGAATCATCGTGCGAATCGCTCTGGAACTGAAATCGGAATGCTCACTGACATTTTTCCCTCTCCAAAAGTCTGAAAAATGATGGAAAAATGACTAAGTCCAAAAAAAATTTTTTTTAACTTTTTTCAATTTTACCCCCATGGGATATATATTCTACCCACACACATGTGGAACTCCCCTGGGGTACCCTCACACATATTATTCCCTCATTTAATGGTCATTTTCACCAAAAAGTGAAGTTTTCAAAAAGTCAAAATTGGCTATAAACGACTTAATATCAAGGACCCATCGGGCGAATCGCTCTGGAACTGAAATGGGAATGCTCACTGACATTTTTCCCTCTCCGAAAGTCTGAAAAATGCTGGAAAAATGACTAAGTCCAAAAAAATTTTTTTTAAACTTTTTTCAATTTTGCCCCCATGGGATATATATTCTACCCACACACATTTGGAACTCTCCTGGGGTACGCTCACACATATTATTCCCTCATTTAATGGATATTTTCACCAAAAAGTGAAGTTTTCAAAAAGTCAGAAAATTGGCTGAAAACTACTTAATATCAAGAACTCATCGGGCGAATCGCTCTGGAACTGAAATCGGAATGCTCACTGACATTTTCCCCTCTCCGAAAGTCTGAAAAATGATGGAAGAATGACTAAGTCCAAAAAATTTTTTTTTTTACTTTTTTCAATTTTACCCCTGTGGGATATACATTCTACCCACACACATTTGGATCTCTCCTGGGGTACCCTCACACATATTATTCCCTCATTTAATGGATATTTTCACCAAAAAGTGAAGTTTTCAAAAAGTCAGAAAATTGGCTGAAAACGACTTAATATCAAGGACTCATCGGGCGAATCGCTCTGGAACTGAAATCGTTATGCTCACTGACATTTTCCCCTCTCCGAAAGTCTGAAAAATGATGGAAAAATGACTAAGTCCAAAAAAATTTTTTTTAAACTTTTTTCAATTTTACCCCCATGGGATATATATTCTACCCACACACATTTGGAACTCTCCTGGGGTACCCTCACACATATTATTCCCTCATTTAATGGATATTTTCACCAAAAAGTGAAGTTTTCAAAAAAGTCAGAAAATTGGCTGAAAACGACTTAATATCAAGGACTCATCGGGTAAATCACTCTGGAACTGAAATCGGAATACTCACTGACATTTTCCCCTCTCCGAAAGTCTGAAAAATGATGGAAAAATTACTAAGTCCAAAAAAATTTTTTTTCAACTTTTTTCAATTTTACCTCCATGGGATATATGTTCTACCCACACACATTTGGATCTCTCCTATGGTACCGTCACACATATTATTCCCTCATTTAATGGATATTTTCACCAAAAAGTGAAGTTTTCAAAAAGTCAAAATTGGCTATAAATGACCTAATATCAAGGACTCATCGGGCGAATCGCTCTGTAACTGAAATCGGAATGCTCACTGACATTTTTCCCTCTCCGAAAGTCTGAAAAATGATGGAAAAATGACTAAGTCCAAAAAAATTTTTTTTCAACTTTTTTCAATTTTACCTCCATGGGATATATGTTCTACCCACACACATTTGGAACTCTCCTGGGGTACCCTCACACATATTATTCCCTCATTTAATGGATATTTTCACCAAAAAGTGAAGTTTTCAAAAAGTCAGAAAATTGGCTGAAAACGACTTAATATCAAGGACTCATCGGGCGAATTGCTCTGGAACTGAAATCATTATGCTCACTGACATTTTCCCCTCTCCGAAAGTCTGAAAAATGATGGAAAAATGACTAAGTCCAAAAAAATTTTTTTTAAAGTTTTTTCAATTTTACCCCCATGGGATATATATTCTACCCACCCACATTTGGAAATCTCCTGGGGTACCCTCACACATATTATTCCCTCATTTAATGGTCATTTTCACCAAAAAGTGAAGTTTTCAAAAAGTCAAAATTGGCTATAAATGACCTAATATCAAGGACTCATCGGGCGAATCGCTCTGTAACTGAAATCGGAATGCTCACTGACATTTTTCCCTCTCCGAAAGTCTGAAAAATGATGGAAAAATGACTGAGTCCAAAAAAATTTTTTTCAACTTTTTTCAATTTTACCCCCATGGGATATATATTCTACCCACACACATTTGGAACTCTCCTGGGGTACCCTCACACATATTATTCCCTCATTTAATGGATATTTTCACCAAAAAGTGAAGTTTTCAAAAAGTCAGAAAATTGGCTGAAAACGACTTAATATCAAGGACTCATCGGGCGAATCGCTCTGGAACTGAAATCGTTATGCTCACTGACATTTTCCCCTCTCCGAAAGTCTGAAAAATGATGGAAAAATGACTAAGTCCAAAAAAATTTTTTTTCAACTTTTTTCAATTTTACCTCCATGGGATATATGTTCTACCCACACACATTTGGATCTCTCCTATGGTACCGTCACACATATTATTCCCTCATTTAATGGATATTTTCACCAAAAAGTGAAGTTTTCAAAAAGTCAAAATTGGCTATAAATGACCTAATATCAAGGACTCATCGGGCGAATCGCTCTGTAACTGAAATCGGAATGCTCACTGACATTTTTCCCTCTCCGAAAGTCTGAAAAATGATGGAAAAATGACTAAGTCCAAAAAAAATTTTTTTCAACTTTTTTCATTTTTACCCCTGTGGGATATATATTCTACCCACACACATTTGGAACTCTCCTGGGGTACCCTCACACATATTATTCCCTCATTTAATGGATATTTTCACCAAAAAGTGAAGTTTTCAAAAAGTCAGAAAATTGGCTGAAAACGACTAAATATCAAGGACTCATCGGGCGAATCGCTCTGGAACTGAAATCGGAATGCTCACTGACATTTTCCCCTCTCCGAAAGTCTGAAAAATGATGGAAAAATGACTAAGTCCAAAAAACATTTTTTTCAACTTTTTTCAATTTTACCCCCGTGGGATATATATTCTACCCACACACATTTGGAACTCTCCTGGGGTACCCTCGCACATATTATTCCCTCAATTAATGGATATTTTCACCAAAAAGTGAAGTTTTCAAAAAGTCAGAAAATTGGCTGAAAACGACTTAATATCAAGGACTCATCGTGCGAATCACTCTGGAACTGAAATCAGAATGCTCAGTGACATTTTTCCCTCTCCAAAAGTCTGAAAAATGATGGAAAAATGACTAAGACCAAAAAAATTTTTTTTAAACTTTTTTCAATTTTACCCCCATGGGATATATATTCTACCCACACACATTTGGAACTCTCCTGTGGTACCCTCACACATATTATTCCCTCATTTAATGGTCATTTTCACCAAAAAGTGAAGTTTTCAAAAAGTCAGAAAATTGGCTGAAAACGACTTAATATCAAGGACTCATCGGGCGAATCGCTCTGGAACTGAAATCGGAATGCTCACTGACATTTTTCCCTCTCCGAAAGTCTGAAAAATGATGGAAAAATGACTAAGTCCAAAAAAATTTTTTTTAAACTTTTTTCAATTTTACCCCCATGGGATATATATTCTACCCACACACATTTGGAACGCTCCTGGGGTACCCTCACACATATTATTCCCTCATTTAATGGATATTTTCACCAAAAAGTGAAGTTTTCAAAAAGTCAGAAAATTGGCTGAAAACGACTTAATATCAAGGACTCATCGGGTGAATCACTCTGTAACTGAAATCGGAATACTCACTGACATTTTCCCCTCTCTGAAAGTCTGAAAAATGATGGAAAAATGACTAAGTCCAAAAAAAATTTTTTTCAACTTTTTTCAATTTTACCCCTGTGGGATATATATTCTACCCACACACATTTGGAACTCTCCTGGGGTACCCTCACACATATTATTCCCTCATTTAATGGATATTTTCACCAAAAAGTGAAGTTTTCAAAAAGTCAGAAAATTGGCTGAAAACGACTTAATATCAAGGACTCATCGGGTAAATCACTCTGGAACTGAAATCGGAATACTCACTGACATTTTCCCCTCTCCGAAAGTCTGAAAAATGATGGAAAAATGACTAAGTCCAAAAAAATTTTTTTTTACCTTTTTTTGATTTTACCCCCATGGGATATATATTCTACCCACCCACATTTGCAACTCTCCTGGGGTACCCTCACACATATTATTCCCTCATTTAATGGATATTTTCACCAAAAAGTGAAGTTTTCAAAAAGTCAGAAAATTGGCTGAAAACGACTTAATATCAAGGACTCATCGGGCGAATCGCTCTGGAACTGAAATCGTTATGCTCACTGACATTTTCCCCTCTCCGAAAGTCTGAAAAATGATGGAAAAATGACTAAGTCCAAAAAAATTTTTTTTAAAGTTTTTTCAATTTTACCCCCATGGGATATATGTTCTACCCACACACATTTGGAACTCTCCTGGGGTACCCTCACACATATTATTCCCTCATTTAATGGATATTTTCACCAAAAAGTGAAGTTTTCAAAAAGTCAGAAAATTGGCTGAAAACGACTTAATATCAAGGACTCATCGGGTGAATCACTCTGGAACTGAAATCGGAATACTCACTGACATTTTCCCCTTTCCGAAAGTCTGAAAAATGATGGAAAAATGACTAAGTCCAAAAAAATTTTTTTTAAACTTTTTTCGATTTTACCCCCATGGGATATATATTCTACCCACCCACATTTGGAAATCTCCTGGGGTACCCTCACACATATTATTCCCTCATTTAATGGTCATTTTCACCAAAAAGTGAAGTTTTCAAAAAGTCAAAATTGGCTATAAATGACCTAATATCAAGGACTCATCGGGCGAATCGCTCTGTAACTGAAATCGGAATGCTCACTGACATTTTTCCCTCTCCGAAAGTCTGAAAAATGATGGAAAAATGACTGAGTCCAAAAAAATTTTTTTCAACTTTTTTCAATTTTACCCCCATGGGATATATATTCTACCCACACACATTTGGAACTCTCCTGGGGTACCCTCACACATATTATTCCCTCATTTAATGGATATTTTCACCAAA
Organism: Phyllobates terribilis; assembly: GCF_046119375.1. Lineage (NCBI taxonomy): Eukaryota > Metazoa > Chordata > Amphibia > Anura > Dendrobatidae > Phyllobates > Phyllobates terribilis. The sequence goes on along the minus strand of NW_027362873.1, from coordinate 4,136,213 downwards.
AAGTGAAGTTTTCAAAAAGTCAGAAAATTGGCTGAAAACGACTTAATATCAAGGACTCATCGGGTAAATCACTCTGGAACTGAAATCGGAATACTCACTGACATTTTCCCCTCTCCGAAAGTCTGAAAAATGATGGAAAAATGACTAAGTCCAAAAAAATTTTTTTTAAACTTTTTTTGATTTTACCCCCATGGGATATATATTCTACCCACCCACATTTGCAACTCTCCTGGGGTACCCTCACACATATTATTCCCTCATTTAATGGTCATTTTCACCAAAAAGTGAAGTTTTCAAAAAGTCAAAATTGGCTATAAACGACTTAATATCAAGGACTCATCGGGCGAATCGCTCTGGAACTGAAATCGTTATGCTCACTGACATTTTCCCCTCTCCGAAAGTCTGAAAAATGATGGAAAAATGACTAAGTCCAAAAAAATTTTTTTTAAACTTTTTTCAATTTTACCCCCATGGAATATATATTCTACCCACACACATTTGGAACTCTCCTGGGGTACCCTCACACATATTATTCCCTCATTTAATGGATATTTTCACCAAAAAGTGAAGTTTTCAAAAAGTCAGAAAATTGGCTGAAAACGACTTAATATCAAGGACTCATCGGGTGAATCACTCTGTAACTGAAATCGGAATACTCACTGACATTTTCCCCTCTCTGAAAGTCTGAAAAATGATGGAAAAATGACTAAGTCCAAAAAAAATTTTTTTCAACTTTTTTCAATTTTACCCCTGTGGGATATATATTCTACCCACACACATTTGGAACTCTCCTGGGGTACCCTCACACATATTATTCCCTCATTTAATGGATATTTTCACCAAAAAGTGAAGTTTTCAAAAAGTCAGAAAATTGGCTGAAAACGACTAAATATCAAGGACTCATCGGGCGAATCGCTCTGGAACTGAAATCGGAATGCTCACTGACATTTTCCCCTCTCCGAAAGTCTGAAAAATGATGGAAAAATGACTAAGCCCAAAAAACATTTTTTTCAACTTTTTTCAATTTTACCCCCGTGGGATATATATTCTACCACCCACACACATTTGGAACTCTCCTGGGGTACCCTCGCACATATTATTCCCTCAATTAATGGATATTTTCACCAAAAAGTGAAGTTTTCAAAAAGTCAGAAAATTGGCTGAAAACGACTTAATATCAAGGACTCATCGTGCGAATCACTCTGGAACTGAAATCAGAATGCTCACTGACATTTTTCCCTCTCCGAAAGTCTGAAAAATGATGGAAAAATGACTAAGTCCAAAAAAAATTTTTTTCAACTTTTTTCATTTTTACCCCTGTGGGATATATATTCTACCCACACACATTTGGAACTCTCCTGGGGTACCCTCACACATATTATTCCCTCATTTAATGGATATTTTCACCAAAAAGTGAAGTTTTCAAAAAGTCAGAAAATTGGCTGAAAACGACTAAATATCAAGGACTCATCGGGCGAATCGCTCTGGAACTGAAATCGGAATGCTCACTGACATTTTCCCCTCTCCGAAAGTCTGAAAAATGATGGAAAAATGACTAAGTCCAAAAAACATTTTTTTCAACTTTTTTCAATTTTACCCCCGTGGGATATATATTCTACCCACACACATTTGGAACTCTCCTGGGGTACCCTCGCACATATTATTCCCTCAATTAATGGATATTTTCACCAAAAAGTGAAGTTTTCAAAAAGTCAGAAAATTGGCTGAAAACGACTTAATATCAAGGACTCATCGTGCGAATCACTCTGGAACTGAAATCAGAATGCTCAGTGACATTTTTCCCTCTCCAAAAGTCTGAAAAATGATGGAAAAATGACTAAGACCAAAAAAATTTTTTTTAAACTTTTTTCAATTTTACACCCATGGGATATATATTCTACCCACACACATTTGGAACTCTCCTGTGGTACCCTCACACATATTATTCCCTCATTTAATGGTCATTTTCACCAAAAAGTGAAGTTTTCAAAAAGTCAGAAAATTGGCTGAAAACGACTTAATATCAAGGACTCATCGGGCGAATCGCTCTGGAACTGAAATCGGAATGCTCACTGACATTTTTCCCTCTCCGAAAGTCTGAAAAATGATGGAAAAATGACTAAGTCCAAAAAAATTTTTTTTAAACTTTTTTCAATTTTACCCCCATGGGATATATATTCTACCCACACACATTTGGAACGCTCCTGGGGTACCCTCACACATATTATTCCCTCATTTAATGGATATTTTCACCAAAAAGTGAAGTTTTCAAAAAGTCAGAAAATTGGCTGAAAACGACTTAATATCAAGGACTCATCGGGTGAATCACTCTGTAACTGAAATCGGAATACTCACTGACATTTTCCCCTCTCTGAAAGTCTGAAAAATGATGGAAAAATGACTAAGTCCAAAAAAAATTTTTTTCAACTTTTTTCAATTTTACCCCTGTGGGATATATATTCTACCCACACACATTTGGAACTCTCCTGGGGTACCCTCACACATATTATTCCCTCATTTAATGGATATTTTCACCAAAAAGTGAAGTTTTCAAAAAGTCAGAAAATTGGCTGAAAACGACTTAATATCAAGGACTCATCGGGTAAATCACTCTGGAACTGAAATCGGAATACTCACTGACATTTTCCCCTCTCCGAAAGTCTGAAAAATGATGGAAAAATGACTAAGTCCAAAAAAATTTTTTTTTACCTTTTTTTGATTTTACCCCCATGGGATATATATTCTACCCACCCACATTTGCAACTCTCCTGGGGTACCCTCACACATATTATTCCCTCATTTAATGGATATTTTCACCAAAAAGTGAAGTTTTCAAAAAGTCAGAAAATTGGCTGAAAACGACTTAATATCAAGGACTCATCGGGCGAATCGCTCTGGAACTGAAATCGTTATGCTCACTGACATTTTCCCCTCTCCGAAAGTCTGAAAAATGATGGAAAAATGACTAAGTCCAAAAAAATTTTTTTTAAACTTTTTTCAATTTTACCCCCATGGGATATATATTCTACCCACACACATTTGGAACTCTCCTGGGGTACCCTCACACATATTATTCCCTCATTTAATGGATATTTTCACCAAAAAGTGAAGTTTTCAAAAAGTCAGAAAATTGGCTGAAAACGACTTAATATCAAGGACTCATCGGGTAAATCACTCTGGAACTGAAATCGGAATACTCACTGACATTTTCCCCTCTCCGAAAGTCTGAAAAATGATGGAAAAATGACTAAGTCCAAAAAAATTTTTTTTAAACTTTTTTTGATTTTACCCCCATGGGATATATATTCTACCCACCCACATTTGCAACTCTCCTGGGGTACCCTCACACATATTATTCCCTCATTTAATGGTCATTTTCACCAAAAAGTGAAGTTTTCAAAAAGTCAAAATTGGCTATAAACGACTTAATATCAAGGACTCATCGGGCGAATCGCTCTGGAACTGAAATCGTTATGCTCACTGACATTTTCCCCTCTCCGAAAGTCTGAAAAATGATGGAAAAATGACTAAGTCCAAAAAAAATTTTTTTAAACTTTTTTCAATTTTACCCCCATGGAATATATATTCTACCCACACACATTTGGAACTCTCCTGGGGTACCCTCACACATATTATTCCCTCATTTAATGGATATTTTCACCAAAAAGTGAAGTTTTCAAAAAGTCAGAAAATTGGCTGAAAACGACTTAATATCAAGGACTCATCGGGTGAATCACTCTGCAACTGAAATCGGAATACTCACTGACATTTTCCCCTCTCTGAAAGTCTGAAAAATGATGGAAAAATGACTAAGTCCAAAAAAAATTTTTTTCAACTTTTTTCAATTTTACCCCTGTGGGATATATATTCTACCCACACACATTTGGAACTCTCCTGGGGTACCCTCACACATATTATTCCCTCATTTAATGGATATTTTCACCAAAAAGTGAAGTTTTCAAAAAGTCAGAAAATTGGCTGAAAACGACTAAATATCAAGGACTCATCGGGCGAATCGCTCTGGAACTGAAATCGGAATGCTCACTGACATTTTCCCCTCTCCGAAAGTCTGAAAAATGATGGAAAAATGACTAAGCCCAAAAAACATTTTTTTCAACTTTTTTCAATTTTACCCCCGTGGGATATATATTCTACCACCCACACACATTTGGAACTCTCCTGGGGTACCCTCGCACATATTATTCCCTCAATTAATGGATATTTTCACCAAAAAGTGAAGTTTTCAAAAAGTCAGAAAATTGGCTGAAAACGACTTAATATCAAGGACTCATCGTGCGAATCACTCTGGAACTGAAATCAGAATGCTCAGTGACATTTTCCCCTCTCCGAAAGTCTGAAAAATGATGGAAAAATGACTAAGTCCAAAAAAATTTTTTTCAACTTTTTTCAATTTTACCCCCATGGGATATATATTCTACCCACACACATTTGGAACTCTCCTGGGGTACCCTCACACATATTATTCCCTCATTTAATGGATATTTTCACCAAAAAGTGAAGTTTTCAAAAAGTCAGAAAATTGGCTGAAAACGACTTAATATCAAGGACTCATCGGGTAAATCACTCTGGAACTGAAATCGGAATACTCACTGACATTTTCCCCTCTCCGAAAGTCTGAAAAATGATGGAAAAATGACTAAGTCCAAAAAAATTTTTTTTAAACTTTTTCGATTTTACCCCCATGGGATATATATTCTACCCACCCACATTTGGAACTCTCCTGGGGTACCCTTACATATATTATTCCCTCATTTAATGGTCATTTTCACCAAAAAGTGAAGTTTTCAAAAAGTCAAAATTGGCTATAAACGACTTAATATCAAGGACTCATCGAGCGAATCGCTCTGGAACTGAAATCGGAATGCTCCCTGACATTTTTCCCTCTCCGAAAGTCTGAAAAATGATGGAAAAATGACTAAGTCCAAAAAAATTTTTTTTCAACTTTTTTCAATTTTACCTCCATGGGATATATGTTCTACCCACACACATTTGGATCTCTCCTGGGGTACCGTCACACATATTATTCCCTCATTTAATGGATATTTTCACCAAAAAGTGAAGTTTTCAAAAAGTCAAAATTGGCTATAAATGACCTAATATCAAGGACTCATCGGGCGAATCGCTCTGTAACTGAAATCGGAATGCTCACTGACATTTTTCCCTCTCCGAAAGTCTGAAAAATGATGGAAAAATGACTAAGTCCAAAAAAAATTTTTTTCAACTTTTTTCAATTTTACCCCTGTGGGATATATATTCTACCCACACACATTTGGAACTCTCCTGGGGTACCCTCACACATTATTCCCTCATTTAATGGATATTTTCACCAAAAAGTGAAGTTTTCAAAAAGTCAGAAAATTGGCTGAAAACGACTAAATATCAAGGACTCATCGGGCGAATCGCTCTGGAACTGAAATCGGAATGCTCACTGACATTTTCCCCTCTCCGAAAGTCTGAAAAATGATGGAAAAATGACTAAGCCCAAAAAACATTTTTTTCAACTTTTTTCAATTTTACCCCCGTGGGATATATATTCTACCACCCACACACATTTGGAACTCTCCTGGGGTACCCTCGCACATATTATTCCCTCAATTAATGGATATTTTCACCAAAAAGTGAAGTTTTCAAAAAGTCAGAAAATTGGCTGAAAACGACTTAATATCAAGGACTCATCGTGCGAATCACTCTGGAACTGAAATCAGAATGCTCAGTGACATTTTCCCCTCTCCGAAAGTCTGAAAAATGATGGAAAAATGACTAAGTCCAAAAAAATTTTTTTCAACTTTTTTCAATTTTACCCCCATGGGATATATATTCTACCCACACACATTTGGAACTCTCCTGGGGTACCCTCACACATATTATTCCCTCATTTAATGGATATTTTCACCAAAAAGTGAAGTTTTCAAAAAGTCAGAAAATTGGCTGAAAACGACTTAATATCAAGGACTCATCGGGTAAATCACTCTGGAACTGAAATCGGAATACTCACTGACATTTTCCCCTCTCCGAAAGTCTGAAAAATGATGGAAAAATGACTAAGTCCAAAAAAATTTTTTTTAAACTTTTTCGATTTTACCCCCATGGGATATATATTCTACCCACCCACATTTGGAACTCTCCTGGGGTACCCTTACATATATTATTCCCTCATTTAATGGTCATTTTCACCAAAAAGTGAAGTTTTCAAAAAGTCAAAATTGGCTATAAACGACTTAATATCAAGGACTCATCGAGCGAATCGCTCTGGAACTGAAATCGGAATGCTCCCTGACATTTTTCCCTCTCCGAAAGTCTGAAAAATGATGGAAAAATGACTAAGTCCAAAAAAATTTTTTTTCAACTTTTTTCAATTTTACCTCCATGGGATATATGTTCTACCCACACACATTTGGATCTCTCCTGGGGTACCGTCACACATATTATTCCCTCATTTAATGGATATTTTCACCAAAAAGTGAAGTTTTCAAAAAGTCAAAATTGGCTATAAATGACCTAATATCAAGGACTCATCGGGCGAATCGCTCTGTAACTGAAATCGGAATGCTCACTGACATTTTTCCCTCTCCGAAAGTCTGAAAAATGATGGAAAAATGACTAAGTCCAAAAAAAATTTTTTTCAACTTTTTTCAATTTTACCCCTGTGGGATATATATTCTACCCACACACATTTGGAACTCTCCTGGGGTACCCTCACACATTATTCCCTCATTTAATGGATATTTTCACCAAAAAGTGAAGTTTTCAAAAAGTCAGAAAATTGGCTGAAAACGACTAAATATCAAGGACTCATCGGGCGAATTGCTCTGGAACTGAAATCGGAATGCTCACTGACATTTTCCCCTCTCCGAAAGTCTGAAAAATGATGGAAAAATGACTAAGTCCAAAAAACATTTTTTTCAACTTTTTTCAATTTTACCCCCGTGGGATATATATTCTACCCACACACATTTGGAACTCTCCTGGGGTACCCTCGCACATATTATTCCCTCAATTAATGGATATTTTCACCAAAAAGTGAAGTTTTCAAAAAGTCAGAAAATTGGCTGAAAACGACTTAATATCAAGGACTCATCGTGCGAATCACTCTGGAACTGAAATCAGAATGCTCAGTGACATTTTTCCCTCTCCAAAAGTCTGAAAAATGATGGAAAAATGACTAAGACCAAAAAAATTTTTTTTTAACTTTTTTCAATTTTACCCCCATGGGATATATATTCTACCCACACACATTTGGAACTCTCCTGTGGTACCCTCACACATATTATTCCCTCATTTAATGGTCATTTTCACCAAAAAGTGAAGTTTTCAAAAAGTCAAAATTGGCTATAAACGACTTAATATCAAGGACCCATCGGGCTAATCGCTCTGGAACTGAAATCGGAATGCTCACTGACATTTTCCCCTCTCCGAAAGTCTGAAAAATGATGGAAAAATGACTAAGTCCAAAAAAATTTTTTTTAAACTTTTTTCAATTTTACCCCCATGGGATATATATTCTACCCACACACATTTGGAACTCTCCTGGGGTACCCTCACACATATTATTCCCTCATTTAATGGATATTTTCACCAAAAAGTGAAGTTTTCAAAAAGTCAGAAAATTGGCTGAAAACGACTTAATATCAAGGACTCATCGGGTAAATCACTCTGGAACTGAAATCGGAATACTCACTGACATTTTCCCCTCTCCGAAAGTCTGAAAAATGATGGAAAAATGACTAAGTCCAAAAAAATTTTTTTTTAACTTTTTTTGATTTTACCCCCATGGGATATATATTCTACCCACCCACATTTGCAACTCTCCTGGGGTACCCTCACACATATTATTCCCTCATTTAATGGATATTTTCACCAAAAAGTGAAGTTTTCAAAAAGTCAGAAAATTGGCTGAAAACGACTTAATATCAAGGACTCATCGGGCGAATCGCTCTGGAACTGAAATCGTTATGCTCACTGACATTTTCCCCTCTCCGAAAGTCTGAAAAATGATGGAAAAATGACTAAGTCCAAAAAAATTTTTTTTAAACTTTTTTCAATTTTACCCCCATGGGATATATATTCTACCCACACACATTTGGAACTCTCCTGGGGTACCCTCACACATATTATTCCCTCATTTAATGGATATTTTCACCAAAAAGTGAAGTTTTCAAAAAGTCAGAAAATTGGCTGAAAACGACTTAATATCAAGGACTCATCGGGTAAATCACTCTGGAACTGAAATCGGAATACTCACTGACATTTTCCCCTCTCCGAAAGTCTGAAAAATGATGGAAAAATGACTAAGTCCAAAAAAATTTTTTTTAAACTTTTTTTGATTTTACCCCCATGGGATATATATTCTACCCACCCACATTTGCAACTCTCCTGGGGTACCCTCACACATATTATTCCCTCATTTAATGGTCATTTTCACCAAAAAGTGAAGTTTTCAAAAAGTCAAAATTGGCTATAAACGACTTAATATCAAGGACTCATCGGGCGAATCGCTCTGGAACTGAAATCGTTATGCTCACTGACATTTTCCCCTCTCCGAAAGTCTGAAAAATGATGGAAAAATGACTAAGTCCAAAAAAATTTTTTTTAAACTTTTTTCAATTTTACCCCCATGGAATATATATTCTACCCACACACATTTGGAACTCTCCTGGGGTACCCTCACACATATTATTCCCTCATTTAATGGATATTTTCACCAAAAAGTGAAGTTTTCAAAAAGTCAGAAAATTGGCTGAAAACGACTTAATATCAAGGACTCATCGGGTAAATCACTCTGGAACTGAAATCGGAACACTCACTGACATTTTCCCCTCTCCGAAAGTCTGAAAAATGATGGAAAAATGACTAAGTCCAAAAAAATTTTTTTTAAACTTTTTTTGATTTTACCCCCATGGGATATATATTCTACCCACCCACATTTGGAACTCTCCTGGGGTACCTTCACACATATTATTCCCTCATTTAATGGTCATTTTCACCAAAAAGTGAAGTTTTCAAAAAGTCAAAATTGGCTATAAACGACTTAATATCAAGGACTCATCGAGCGAATCGCTCTGGAACTGAAATCGGAATGCTCCCTGACATTTTTCCCTCTCCGAAAGTCTGAAAAATGATGGAAAAATGACTAAGTCCAAAAAAATTTTTTTTCAACTTTTTTCAATTTTACCTCCATGGGATATATGTTCTACCCACACACATTTGGATCTCTCCTGGGGTACCGTCACACATATTATTCCCTCATTTAATGGATATTTTCACCAAAAAGTGAAGTTTTCAAAAAGTCAAAATTGGCTATAAATGACCTAATATCAAGGACTCATCGGGCGAATCGCTCTGTAACTGAAATCGGAATGCTCACTGACATTTTTCCCTCTCCGAAAGTCTGAAAAATGAAGGAAAAATGACTAAGTCCAAAAAAAATTTTTTTCAACTTTTTTCAATTTTACCCCTGTGGGATATATATTCTACCCACACACATTTGGAACTCTCATGGGGTACCCTCACACATATTATTCCCTCATTTAATGGATATTTTCACCAAAAAGTGAAGTTTTCAAAAAGTCAGAAAATTGGCTGAAAACGACTAAATATCAAGGACTCATCGGGCGAATCGCTCTGGAACTGAAATCGGAATGCTCACTGACATTTTCCCCTCTCCGAAAGTCTGAAAAATGATGGAAAAATGACTAAGTCCAAAAAACATTTTTTTCAACTTTTTTCAATTTTACCCCCGTGGGATATATATTCTACCCACACACATTTGGAACTCTCCTGGGGTACCCTCGCACATATTATTCCCTCAATTAATGGATATTTTCACCAAAAAGTGAAGTTTTGAAAAAGTCAGAAAATTGGCTGAAAACGACTTAATATCAAGGACTCATCGTGCGAATCACTCTGGAACTGAAATCAGAATGCTCAGTGACATTTTTCCCTCTCCAAAAGTCTGAAAAATGATGCAAAAATGACTAAGACCAAAAAAATTTTTTTTAAACTTTTTTCAATTTTACCCCCATGGGATATATATTCTACCCAGACACATTTGGAACTCTCCTGTGGTACCCTCACACATATTATTCCCTCATTTAATGGTCATTTTCACCAAAAAGTGAAGTTTTCAAAAAGTCAAAATTGGCTATAAACGACTTAATATCAAGGACCCATCGGGCTAATCGCTCTGGAACTGAAATCGGAATGCTCACTGACATTTTTCCCTCTCCGAAAGTCTGAAAAATGCTGGAAAAATGACTAAGTCCAAAAAAATTTTTTTTTAACTTTTTTCAATTTTACCCCCATGGGATATATATTCTACCCACCCACATTTGGAACTCTCCTGGGGTACCCTCACACATATTATTCCCTCATTTAATGGTCATTTTCACCAAAAAGTGAAGTTTTCAAAAAGTCAAAATTGGCTATAAACGACTTAATATCAAGGACTCATCGTGCGAATCGCTCTGGAACTGAAATCGGAATGCTCACTGACATTTTTCCCTCTCCGAAAGTCTGAAAAATGATGGAAAAATGACTAAGTCCAAAAAAATTATTTTTAAACTTTTTTCAATTTTACCCCCATGGGATATATATTCTACCCACACACATTTGGAACTCTCCTGGGGTACCCTCACACATATTATTCCCTCATTTAATGGATATTTTCACCAAAAAGTGAAGTTTTCAAAAAGTCAGAAAATTGGCTGAAAACGACTTAATATCAAGGACTCATCGGGTAAATCACTCTGGAACTGAAATCGGAATGCTCCCTGACATTTTTCCCTCTCCGAAAGTCTGAAAAATGATGGAAAAATGACTAAGTCCAAAAACATTTTTTTTCAACTTTTTTCAATTTTACCTCCATGGGATATATGTTCTACCCACACACATTTGGATCTCTCCTGGGGTACCGTCACACATATTATTCCCTCATTTAATGGATATTTTCACCAAAAAGTGAAGTTTTCAAAAAGTCAGAAAATTGGCTGAAAACGAGTTAATGTCAAGGACTCATCGGGTGAATCACTCTGGAATTGAAATCGGAATACTCACTGACATTTTCCCCTCTCCGAAAGTCTGAAAAATGATGGAAAAATGACTAAGTCGAAAATAAATTTTTTTTTAACTTTTTTCAATTTTACCCCCATGGGATATATATTCTATCCACCCACATTTGGAACTATCCTGGGGTACCCTCACACGTATTATTCCCTCATTTAATGGTCATTTTCACCAAAAAGTGAAGTTTTCAAAAAGTCAAAATTGGCTATAAACGACTTAATATCAAGGACTCATCGGGCGAATCGCTTTGGAACTGAAATCGGAATGCTCACTGACATTTTTCCCTCTCCGAAAGTCTGAAAAATGATGGAAAAATGACTAAGTCCAAAAAAATTTTTTTTAAACTTTTTTCAATTTTACCCCCATGGGATATATATTCTACCCACACACATTTGGAACTCTCCTGGGGTACCCTCACACATATTATTCCCTCATTTAATGGATATTTTCACCAAAAAGTGAAGTTTTCAAAAAGTCAGAAAATTGGCTGAAAACGACTAAATATCAAGGACTCATCGGGTGAATCACTCTGGAACTGAAATCGGAATACTCACTGACATTTTCCCCTCTCCGAAAGTCTGAAAAATGATGGAAAAATGACTAAGTCCAAAAAATTTTTTTTTTAACTTTTTTCAATTTTACCCCCATGGTATATATATTCTACCCACCCACATTTGGAACTCTCCTGGGGTACCCTCACACATATTATTCCCTCATTTAATGGTCATTTTCACCAAAAAGTGAAGTTTTCAAAAAGTCAAAATTGGCTATAAACGACTTAATATCAAGGACTCATCGGGCGAATCGCTCTGGAACTGAAATCGGAATGCTCACTGACATTTTCCCCTCTCCGAAAGTCTGAAAAATGATGGAAAAATGACTAAGTCCAAAAAAATTTTTTTTTAACTTTTTTCAATTTTACCCCTGTGGGATATACATTCTACCCACACACATTTGGATCTCTCCTGGGGTACCCTCACACATATTATTCCCTCATTTAATGGATATTTTCACCAAAAAGTGAAGTTTTCAAAAAGTCAGAAAATTGGCTGAAAACGACTTAATATCAAGGACTCATCGGGCGAAACACTCTGGAACTGAAATCGGAATACTCACTGACATTTTCCCCTCTCCGAAAGTCTGAAAAAAGATGGAAAAATGACTAAGTCCAAAAAACATATTTTTCAACTTTTTTCAATTTTACCCCCGTGTGATATATATTCTACCCACACACATTTGGAACTCTCCTGGGGTACCCTCACACATATTATTCCCTCATTTAATGGATATTTTCACCAAAAAATGAAGTTTTCAAAAAGTCAAAATTGGCTATAAACGACCTAATATCAAGGACTCATCGGGCGAATCGCTCTGTAACTGAAATCGGAATGCTCACTGACATTTATCCCTCTCTGAAAGTCTGAAAAATGATGGAAAAATGACTAAGTCCAAAAAAAATTTTTTTCAACTTTTTTCAATTTTACCCCCGTGGGATATATGTTCTACCCACACACATTTGGAACTCTCCTGTGGTACCCATGCACATATTATTCCCTCATTTAATGGATATTTTCACCAAAAAGTGAAGTTTTCAAAAAGTCAGAAAATTGGCTGAAAACGACATAATATCAAGGACTCATCGGGCGAAACACTCTGGAACTGAAATCGGAATACTCACCGATATTTTCCCCTCTCCGAAAGTCTGAAAAATGATGGAAAAATGACTAAGTCCAAAAAAAATTTTTTTTAACTTTTTTCAATTTTACCTCCGTGGGATATAAGTTCTACCCACACATATTTGGATCTCTCCTGGGGTACCGTCACACATATTATTCCCTCATTTAATGGATATTTTCACCAAAAAGTGAAGTTTTCAAAAAGTCAGAAAATTGGCTGAAAATGACTTAATATAAAGGACTCATCGGGCGAAACACTCTGGAACTGAAATCGGAATGCTCACTGACATTTTTCCCTCTCCAAAAGTCTGAAAAATGATGGAAAAATGACTAAGTCCCAAAAAATTTTTTTTAAACTTTTTTCAATTTTACCCCCATGGGATATATATTCTACCCACACACATTTGGAACTCTCCTGGGGTACCCTCACACATATTATTCCCTCATTTAATGGTCATTTTCACCAAAAAGTGAAGTTTTCAAAACGTCAAAATTGGCTATAAATGACTTAGTATCAAGGACCCATCGGGCGAATCACTCTGGAACTGAAATCGGAATGCTCACTGACATTTTTCCCTCTCCGAAAGTCTGAAAAATGCTGGAAAAATGACTAAGTCCAAAAAAAATTTTTATTTAACTTTTTTCAGTTTTACCCCTGTGGGATATACATTCTACCCACACACATTTGGATCTCTCCTGGGGTACCCTCACACATATTATTCCCTCATTTAATGGATATTTTCACCAAAAAGTGAAGTTTTCAAAAAGTCAGAAAATTGGCTGAAAATGACTTAATATCAAGGACTCATCGGGCGAATCGCTCTGGAACTGAAATCGGAACGCTCACTGACATTTTGCCCTCTCCGAAAGTCTGAAAAATGATGGAAAAATGACTAAGTCCAAAAAAAATTTTTTTCAACTTTTTTCAATTTTACCCCCGTGGGATATATATTCTACCCACACACATTTGGAACTCTCCTGGGGTACCCTCACACATATTATTCCCTCATTTAATGGATATTTTCACCAAAAAATGAAATTTTCAATAAGTCAAAATTGGCTATAAACGACCTAATATCAAGGACTCATCGGGCGAATCGCTCTGTAACTGAAATCGGAATGCGCACTGACATTTTTCCCTCTCTGAAAGTCTGAAAAATGGTGGAAAAATGACTAAGTCCAAAAAAAATTTTTTTCAACTTTTTTCAATTTTACCCCAGTGGGATATATGTTCTACCCACACACATTTGGAACTCTCCTGTGGTACCCACGCACATATTATTCTCTCATTTAATGGATATTTTCACCAAAAAGTGAAGTTTTCAAAAAGTCAGAAAATTGGCTGAAAACGACTTAATATCAAGGACTCATCGGGCGAAACACTCTGGAACTGAAATCGGAATACTCACTGACATTTTCCCCTCTCCGAAAGTCTGAAAAATGATGGAAAAATGACTAAGTCCAAAAAACATTTTTTTCAACTTTTTTCAATTTTACCCCCGTGTGATATATATTCTACCCACACACATTTGGAACTCTCCTGGGGTACCCTCACACATATTATTCCCTCATTTAATGGTCATTTTCACCAAAAAGTGAAGTTTTCAAAAAGTCAAAATTGGGCTATAAATGACCTAATATCAAGGACTCATCGGGCGAATCGCTCTGTAACTGAAATCGGAATGCTCACTGACATTTTTCCCTCTCCGAAAGTCTGAAAAATGATGGAAAAATGACTAAGTCCAAAAAAAATTTTTTTCAACTTTTTTCAATTTTACCCCCATGGGATATATGTTCTACCCACACACATTTGGAACTCTCCTGGGGTACCCTCATACATATTATTCCCTCATTTAATGGATATTTTCACCAAAAAGTGAAGTTTTCAAAAAGTCAGAAAATTGGCTGAAAACGACTTAATATCAAGGACTCATCGGGCGAAACACTCTGGAACTGAAATCGGAATACTCACTGACATTTTCCCCTCTCCGAAAGTCTGAAAAATGATGGAAAAATGACTAAGTCCAAATAACATTTTTTTCAACTTTTTTCAATTTTACCCCAGTGTGATATGATATATATTCTACCCACACACATTTGGAACTCTCCTGGGGTACCCTCACACATATTATTCCCTCATTTAATGGATATTTCCACCAAAAAATGAAGTTTTCAAAAAGTCAAAATTTGCTATAAATGACCTAATATCAATGACTCATCGGGCGAATCGCTCTGTAACTGAAATCGGAATGCTCACTGACATTTTTCCCTCTCCGAAAGTCTGAAAAATGATGGAAAAATGACTAAGTCCAAAAAAAATTTTTTTCAACTTTTTTCAATTTTACCCCCGTGGGATATATGTTCTACCCACACACATTTGGAACTCTCCTGTGGTACCCATGCACATATTATTCCCTCATTTAATGGATATTTTTACCAAAAAGTGAAGTTTTCAAAAAGTCAGAAAATTGGCTGAAAACGACTTAATATCAAGGACTCATCGGGCGAAACACTCTGGAACTGAAATCGGAATACTCACTGATATTTTCCCCTCTCCGAAAGTCTGAAAAATGATGGAAAAATGACTAAGTCCAAAGAACGTTTTTTTCAACTTTTTTCAATTTTACCCCCGTGTGATATATATTCTACCCACACACATTTTGGAACTCTCCTGGGGTACCCTCACACATATTATTCCCTCATTTAATGGATATTTTCACCAAAAAGTGAAGTTTTCAAAAAGTCAAAATTGGATATAAACGACCTAATATCAAGGACTCATCGGGCGAATCGCTCTGGAACTGAAATCGGAATGCTCACTGACATTTTTCCCTCTCCGAAAGTCTGAAAAATGATGGAAAAATGACTAAGTCCCAAAAAAAATTTTTTAAAACTTTTTTCAATTTTACCCCCGTGGGATATATATTCTACCCACACACATTTGGAACTCTCCTGTGGTACCCACGCACATATTATTCCCTCATTTAATGGATATTTTCACCAAAAAGTGAAGTTTTCAAAAAGTCAGAAAATTGGCTGAAAACGACTTAATATCAAGGACTCATCGGGCGAAACACTCTGGAACTGAAATCGGAATACTCACTGACATTTTCCCCTCTCCGAAAGTCTGAAAAATGATGGAAAAATGACTAAGTCCAAAAAACATTTTTTTCAACTTTTTTCAATTTTACCCCCGTGTGATATATATTCTACCCACACACATTTGGAACTCTCCTGGGGTACCCTCACACATATTATTCCCTCATTTAATGGTCATTTTCACCAAAAAGTGAAGTTTTCAAAAAGTCAAAATTGGCTATAAACGACTTAATATCAAGGACTCATCGGGCGAATCGCTCTGGAACTGAAATCGGATTGCTCCCTGACATTTTTCCCTCTCCGAAAGTCTGAAAAATGATGGAAAAATGACTAAGTCCAAAAAACATTTTTTTCAACTTTTTTCAATTTTACCTCCATGGGATATATATTCTACCCACACATATTTGGAACTCTCCTGGGGTACCCTCACACATATTATTCCCTCATTTAATGGATATTTTCACCAAAAAGTGAAGTTTTCAAAAAGTCAGAAAATTGGCTGAAAACGACTTAATATCAAGGACTCATCGTGCGAATCGCTCTGGAACTGAAATCGGAATGCTCACTGACATTTTTCCCTCTCCAAAAGTCTGAAAAATGATGGAAAAATGACTAAGTCCAAAAAAATTTTTTTTTTAACTTTTTGCAATTTTACCCCCATGGGATATATATTCTACCCACACACATTTGGAACTCCCCTGGGGTACCCTCACACATATTATTCCCTCATTTAATGGTCATTTTCACCAAAAAGTGAAGTTTTCAAAAAGTCAAAATTGGCTATAAACGACTTAATATCAAGGACCCATCGGGCGAATCGCTCTGGAACTGAAATCGGAATGCTCACTGACATTTTTCCCTCTCCGAAAGTCTGAAAAATGCTGGAAAAATGACTAAGTCCAAAAAAATTATTTTTAAACTTTTTTCAATTTTACCCCCATGGGATATATATTCTACCCACACACATTTGGAACTCTCCTGGGGTACCCTCACACATATTATTCCCTCATTTAATGGATATTTTCACCAAAAAGTGAAGTTTTCAAAAAGTCAGAAAATTGGCTGAAAACGACTTAATATCAAGGACTCATCGGGTAAATCACTCTGGAACTGAAATCGGAATGCTCCCTGACATTTTTCCCTCTCCGAAAGTCTGAAAAATGATGGAAAAATGACTAAGTCCAAAAACATTTTTTTTCAACTTTTTTCAATTTTACCTCCATGGGATATATGTTCTACCCACACACATTTGGATCTCTCCTGGGGTACCGTCACACATATTATTCCCTCATTTAATGGATATTTTCACCAAAAAGTGAAGTTTTCAAAAAGTCAAAATTGGCTGAAAACGTCTAAATATCAAGGACTCATCGGGCGAATCGCTCTGGAAGTGAAATCGGAATGCTCACTGACATTTTCCCCTCTCCGAAAGTCTGAAAAATGATGGAAAAATGAATAAGACCAAAAAAATTTTTTTTAAACTTTTTTCAATTTTACCCCCATGGGATATATATTCTACCCACACACATTTGGAACTCTCCTGGGGTACCCTCACACATATTATTCCCTCATTTAATGGATATTTTCACCAAAAAGTGAAGTTTTCAAAAAGTCAGAAAATTGGCTGAAAACGACTTAATATCAAGGTCTCATCGGGTAAATCACTCTGGAACTGAAATCGGAATGCTCCCTGACATTTTTCCCTCTCCGAAAGTCTGAAAAATGATGGAAAAATGACTAAGTCCAAAAACATTTTTTTTCAACTTTTTTCAATTTTACCTCCATGGGATATATGTTCTACCCACACACATTTGGATCTCTCCTGGGGTACCGTCACACATATTATTCCCTCATTTAATGGATATTTTCACCAAAAAGTGAAGTTTTCAAAAAGTCAAAATTGGCTGAAAACGTCTAAATATCAAGGACTCATCGGGCGAATCGCTCTGGAAGTGAAATCGGAATGCTCACTGACATTTTCCCCTCTCCGAAAGTCTGAAAAATGATGGAAAAATGAATAAGACCAAAAAAAATTTTTTTAAACTTTTTTCAATTTTACCCCCATGGGATATATATTCTACCCACACACATTTGGAACTCTCCTGTGGTACCCTCACACATATTATTCCCTCATTTAATGGTCATTTTCACCAAAAAGTGAAGTTTTCAAAAAGTCAAAATTGGCTATAAACGACTTAATATCAAGGACTCATCGGGCGAATCGCTCTGGAACTGAAATCGGAATGCTCCCTGACATTTTTCCCTCTCCGAAAGTCTGAAAAATGCTGGAAAAATGACTAAGTCCAAAAAACATTTTTTTCAACTTTTTTCAATTTTACCTCCATGGGATATATATTCTACCCACACACATTTGGAACTCTCCTGGGGTACCCTCACACATATTATTCCCTCATTTAATGGATATTTTCACCAAAAAGTGAAGTTTTCAAAAAGTCAGAAAATTGGCTGAAAACGAGTTAATGTCAAGGACTCATCGGGTGAATCACTCTGGAATTGAAATCGGAATACTCACTGACATTTTCCCCTCTCCGAAAGTCTGAAAAATGATGGAAAAATGACTAAGTCGAAAATAATTTTTTTTTTAACTTTTTTCAATTTTACCCCCATGGGATATATATTCTATCCACCCACATTTGGAACTATCCTGGGGTACCCTCACACGTATTATTCCCTCATTTAATGGTCATTTTCACCAAAAAGTGAAGTTTTCAAAAAGTCAAAATTGGCTATAAACGACTTAATATCAAGGACTCATCGGGCGAATCGCTTTGGAACTGAAATCGGAATGCTCCCTGACATTTTTCCCTCTCCGAAAGTCTGAAAAATGATGGAAAAATGACTAAGTCCAAAAAACATTTTTTTCAACTTTTTTCAATTTTACCTCCATGGGATATATATTCTACCCACACACATTTGGAACTCTCCTGGGGTACCCTCACACATATTATTCCCTCATTTAATGGATATTTTCACCAAAAAGTGAAGTTTTCAAAAAGTCAGAAAATTGGCTGAAAACGACTTAATATCAAGGACTCATCGTGCGAATCGCTCTGGAACTGAAATCGGAATGCTCACTGACATTTTTCCCTCTCCAAAAGTCTGAAAAATGATGGAAAAATGACTAAGTCCAAAAAAATTTTTTTTCAACTTTTTTCAATTTTACCCCCATGGGATATATATTCTACCCACACACATTTGGAACTCTCCTGGGGTACCCTCACACATATTATTCCCTCATTTAATGGTCATTTTCACCAAAAAGTGAAGTTTTCAAGAAGTCAAAATTGGCTATAAACGACTTAATATCAAGGACCCATCGGGCGAATCGCTCTGGAACTGAAATCGGAATGCTCACTGACATTTTTCCCTCTCCGAAAGTCTGAAAAATGCTGGAAAAATGACTAAGTCCAAAAAAATTTTTTTTAAACTTTTTTCAATTTTACCCCCATGGGATATATATTCTACCCACACACATTTGGAACTCTCCTGGGGTACCCTCACACATATTATTCCCTCATTTAATGGATATTTTCACCAAAAAGTGAAGTTTTCAAAAAGTCAGAAAATTGGCTGAAAACGACTTAATATCAAGGACTCATCGGGTGAATCACTCTGGAACTGAAATCGGAATACTCACTGACATTTTCCCCTCTCCGAAAGTCTGAAAAATGATGGAAAAATGACTAAGTCCAAAAAATTTTTTTTTTAACTTTTTTCAATTTTACCCCCATGGGATATATATTCTACCCACCCACATTTGGAACTCTCCTGGGGTACCCTCACACATATTATTCCCTCATTTAATGGTCATTTTCACCAAAAAGTGAAGTTTTCAAAAAGTCAAAATTGGCTATAAACGACTTAATATCAAGGACTCATCGGGCGAATCGCTCTGGAACTGAAATCGGAATGCTCACTGACATTTTCCCCTCTCCGAAAGTCTGAAAAATGATGGAAAAATGACTAAGTCCAAAAAAATTTTTTTTTAACTTTTTTCAATTTTACCCCTGTGGGATATACATTCTACCCACACACATTTGGATCTCTCCTGGGGTACTATCACACATATTATTCCCTCATTTAATGGATATTTTCACCAAAAAGTGAAGTTTTCAAAAAGTCAGAAAATTGGCTGAAAACGACTTAATATCAAGGACTCATCGGGCGAAACACTCTGGAACTGAAATCGGAATACTCACTGACATTTTCCCCTCTCCGAAAGTCTGAAAAAAGATGGAAAAATGACTAAGTCCAAAAAACATATTTTTCAACTTTTTTCAATTTTACCCCCGTGTGATATATATTCTACCCACACACATTTGGAACTCTCCTGGGGTACCCTCACACATATTATTCCCTCATTTAATGGATATTTTCACCAAAAAATGAAGTTTTCAAAAAGTCAAAATTGGCTATAAACGACCTAATATCAAGGACTCATCGGGCGAATCGCTCTGTAACTGAAATCGGAATGCTCACTGACATTTATCCCTCTCTGAAAGTCTGAAAAATGATGGAAAAATGACTAAGTCCAAAAAAAATTTTTTTCAACTTTTTTCAATTTTACCCCCGTGGGATATATGTTCTACCCACACACATTTGGAACTCTCCTGTGGTACCCATGCACATATTATTCCCTCATTTAATGGATATTTTCACCAAAAAGTGAAGTTTTCAAAAAGTCAGAAAATTGGCTGAAAACGACATAATATCAAGGAATCATCGGGCGAAACACTCTGGAACTGAAATCGGAATACTCACCGATATTTTCCCCTCTCCGAAAGTCTGAAAAATGATGGAAAAATGACTAAGTCCAAAAAAAATTTTTTTTAACTTTTTTCAATTTTACCTCCGTGGGATATAAGTTCTACCCACACATATTTGGATCTCTCCTGGGGTACCGTCACACATATTATTCCCTCATTTAATGGATATTTTCACCAAAAAGTGAAGTTTTCAAAAAGTCAGAAAATTGGCTGAAAATGACTTAATATCAAGGACTCATCGGGCGAAACACTCTGGAACTGAAATCGGAATGCTCACTGACATTTTTCCCTCTCCAAAAGTCTGAAAAATGATGGAAAAATGACTAAGTCCCAAAAAATTTTTTTTAAACTTTTTTCAATTTTACCCCCATGGGATATATATTCTACCCACACACATTTGGAACTCTCCTGGGGTACCCTCACACATATTATTCCCTCATTTAATGGTCATTTTCACCAAAAAGTGAAGTTTTCAAAACGTCAAAATTGGCTATAAATGACTTAGTATCAAGGACCCATCGGGCGAATCACTCTGGAACTGAAATCGGAATGCTCACTGACATTTTTCCCTCTCCGAAAGTCTGAAAAATGCTGGAAAAATGACTAAGTCCAAAAAAAATTTTTATTTAACTTTTTTCAGTTTTACCCCTGTGGGATATACATTCTACCCACACACATTTGGATCTCTCCTGGGGTACCCTCACACATATTATTCCCTCATTTAATGGATATTTTCACCAAAAAATGAAGTTTTCAAAAAGTCAAAATTGGCTATAAACGACCTAATATCAAGGACTCATCGGGCGAATCGCTCTGTAACTGAAATCGGAATGCTCACTGACATTTATCCCTCTCTGAAAGTCTGAAAAATGATGGAAAAATGACTAAGTCCAAAAAAAATTTTTTTCAACTTTTTTCAATTTTACCCCCGTGGGATATATGTTCTACCCACACACATTTGGAACTCTCCTGTGGTACCCATGCACATATTATTCCCTCATTTAATGGATATTTTCACCAAAAAGTGAAGTTTTCAAAAAGTCAGAAAATTGGCTGAAAACGACATAATATCAAGGACTCATCGGGCGAAACACTCTGGAACTGAAATCGGAATACTCACCGATATTTTCCCCTCTCCGAAAGTCTGAAAAATGATGGAAAAATGACTAAGTCCAAAAAAAATTTTT
Source organism: Phyllobates terribilis (assembly GCF_046119375.1). NCBI lineage: Eukaryota > Metazoa > Chordata > Amphibia > Anura > Dendrobatidae > Phyllobates > Phyllobates terribilis. Next base: position 4,114,382 of record NW_027362873.1, on the reverse strand, counting down.
TTTAACTTTTTTCAATTTTACCTCCGTGGGATATAAGTTCTACCCACACATATTTGGATCTCTCCTGGGGTACCGTCACACATATTATTCCCTCATTTAATGGATATTTTCACCAAAAAGTGAAGTTTTCAAAAAGTCAGAAAATTGGCTGAAAATGACTTAATATCAAGGACTCATCGGGCGAAACACTCTGGAACTGAAATCGGAATGCTCACTGACATTTTTCCCTCTCCAAAAGTCTGAAAAATGATGGAAAAATGACTAAGTCCCAAAAAATTTTTTTTAAACTTTTTTCAATTTTACCCCCATGGGATATATATTCTACCCACACACAGTTGGAACTCTCCTGGGGTACCCTCACACATATTATTCCCTCATTTAATGGTCATTTTCACCAAAAAGTGAAGTTTTCAAAACGTCAAAATTGGCTATAAATGACTTAGTATCAAGGACCCATCGGGCGAATCACTCTGGAACTGAAATCGGAATGCTCACTGACATTTTTCCCTCTCCGAAAGTCTGAAAAATGCTGGAAAAATGACTAAGTCCAAAAAAAATTTTTATTTAACTTTTTTCAGTTTTACCCCTGTGGGATATACATTCTACCCACACACATTTGGATCTCTCCTGGGGTACCCTCACACATATTATTCCCTCATTTAATGGATATTTTCACCAAAAAGTGAAGTTTTCAAAAAGTCAGAAAATTGGCTGAAAATGACTTAATATCAAGGACCCATCGGGTGAATCGCTCTGGAACTGAAATCGGAACGCTCACTGACATTTTGCCCTCTCCGAAAGTCTGAAAAATGATGGAAAAATGACTAAGTCAAAAAAAAATTTTTTTCAACTTTTTTCAATTTTACCCCCGTGGGATATATATTCTACCCACACACATTTGGAACTCTCCTGGGGTACCCTCACACATATTATTCCCTCATTTAATGGTCATTTTCACCAAAAAGTGAAGTTTTCAAAAAGTCAAAATTGGGCTATAAATGACCTAATATCAAGGACTCATCGGGCGAATCGCTCTGTAACTGAAATCGGAATGCTCACTGACATTTTTCCCTCTCCGAAAGTCTGAAAAATGATGGAAAAATGACTAAGTCCAAAAAAAATTTTTTTCAACTTTTTTCAATTTTACCCCCATGGGATATATGTTCTACCCACACACATTTGGAACTCTCCTGGGGTACCCTCATACATATTATTCCCTCATTTAATGGATATTTTCACCAAAAAGTGAAGTTTTCAAAAAGTCAGAAAATTGGCTGAAAACGACTTAATATCAAGGACTCATCGGGCGAAACACTCTGGAACTGAAATCGGAATACTCACTGACATTTTCCCCTCTCCGAAAGTCTGAAAAATGATGGAAAAATGACTAAGTCCAAAAAACATTTTTTTCAACTTTTTTCAATTTTACCCCAGTGTGATATGATATATATTCTACCCACACACATTTGGAACTCTCCTGGGGTACCCTCACACATATTATTCCCTCATTTAATGTATATTTTCACCAAAAAGTGAAGTTTTCAAAAAGTCAAAATTGGATATAAACGACCTAATATCAAGGACTCATCGGGCGAATCGCTCTGGAACTGAAATCGGAATGCTCACTGACATTTTTCCCTCTCCGAAAGTCTGAAAAATGATGGAAAAATGACTAAGTCCCAAAAAAAATTTTTTAAAACTTTTTTCAATTTTACCCCCGTGGGATATATATTCTACCCACACACATTTGGAACTCTCCTGTGGTACCCACGCACATATTATTCCCTCATTTAATGGATATTTTCACCAAAAAGTGAAGTTTTCAAAAAGTCAGAAAATTGGCTGAAAACGACTTAATATCAAGGACTCATCGGGCGAAACACTCTGGAACTGAAATCGGAATACTCACTGACATTTTCCCCTCTCCGAAAGTCTGAAAAATGCTGGAAAAATGACTAAGTCCAAAAAACATTTTTTTCAACTTTTTTCAATTTTACCCCGTGTGATATATATTCTACCCACACACATTTGGAACTCTCCTGGGGTACCCTCACACATATTATTCCCTCATTTAATGGATATTTTCACCAAAAAGTGAAGTTTTCAAAAAGTCAGAAAATTGGCTGAAAATGACTTAATATCAAGGACTCATCGGGCGAATCACTCTGGAACTGAAATCGGAATACTCACTGACATTTTCCCCTGTCCGAAAGTCTGAAAAATGATGGAAAAATGACTAAGTCCAAAGAACATTTTTTTCAACTTTTTTCAATTTTACCCCCTTGTGATATATATTCTACCCACACACATTTGGAACTCTCCTGGGGTACCCTCACACATATTATTCCCTCATTTAATGGATATTTTCACCAAAAAGTGAAGTTTTCAAAAAGTCAAAATTGGCTATAAACGACCTAATATCATGGACTCATCGGGCGAATCGCTCTGTAACTGAAATCGGAATGCTCACTGACATTTTCCCCTCTCCAAAAGTCTGAAAAATGATGGAAAAATGACTAATTCCAAAAAAAAATTTTTTCAACGTTTTACAATTTTACCCCCATGGGATATATATTCTACCCACACACATCTGGATCTCTCCTGGGGTACCCTCACACATATTATTCCCTCATTTAATGGATATTTTCACCAAAAAGTGAAGTTTTCAAAAAGTCAGAAAATTGGCTGAAAACGACTTAATATCAAGGACTCATCGGGCGAATAGCTCTGGAACTGAAATCGGAATGCTCACTGACATTTTTCCCTCTCCGAAAGTCTGAAAAATGATGGAAAAATGACTAAGTCCAAAAAAAATTTTTTTAAACTTTTTTCAATTTTACCCCCGTGGGATATATATTCTACCCACACACATTTGGAACTCTCCTGGGGTACCCTCACACATATTATTCCCTCATTTAATGGATATTTTCACCAAAAAGTGAAGTTTTCAAAAAAGTCAGAAAATTGGCTGAAAACGACTTAATATCAAGGACTCATCGGGCGAAACAATGGAACTGAAATCGGAATACTCACTGATATTTTCCCCTCTCCGAAAGTCGGAAAAATGATGGAAAAATAACTAAGTCCAAAGAACATTTTTTTCAACTTTTTTCAATTTTACCCCTGTGTGATATATATTCTACCCACACTCATTTGGAACTCTCCTGGGGTACCCTCACACATATTATTCCCTCATTTAATGGATATTTTCACCAAAAAGTGAAGTTTTCAAAAAGTCAAAATTGGCTATAAACGACCTAATATCAAAGAATCATCGGGCGAATCACTCTCGAACTGAAATCGGAATGCTCACTGACATTTTGCCCCCTTCGAAAGTCTGAAAAATGATGGAAAAATGCCTAAGTCCAAAAAAAATTTTTTAAAACTTTTTTTAATTTTACCCCCGTGGGATATATATTTTACCCACACACATTTGGAACTCTCCTGGGGTAACCTCACACATATTGTTCCCTCATTTAATGGATATTTTCACCAAAAAGTGAAGTTTTCAAAAAGTCAGAAAATTGGCTGAAAACGACTTAATATCAAGGACTCATCGGGCGAATCACTCTGGAACTGAAATCGGAATACTCACTGACATTTTTCCCTCTTCGAAAGTCTGAAAAATGATGGAAAAATGAGTCAGTCCAAAAAATTTTTTTTTCAAGTTTTTTCAATTTTACCCCCATGGGATATATATTCTACCCACACACATTTGGAACTCTCCTGGGGTACCCTCACACATATTATTCCCTCATTTAATGGATATTTTCACCAAAAAGTGAAGTTTTCAAAAAGTCAGAAAATTGGCTGAAAACGACTTAATATCAAGGACTCATCGGGCGAATCGCTCTGGAACTGAAATCGGAATGCTCACTGACATTTTGCCCCCTTCGAAAGTCTGAAAATGATGGAAAAATGACTAAGTCCAAAAAAAATTTTTTTCAACTTTTTTCAATTTTACCCCCGTGGGATATATATTCTACCCACACACATTTGGAACTCTTCTGGGGTACCCTCACACATATTATTCCCTCATTTAATGGATATTTTCACCAAAAAGTGAAGTTTTCAAAAAAGTCAGAAAATTGGCTGAAAACGACTTAATATCAAGGACTCATCGGGCGAATCGCTCTGGAACTGAAATCGGAATGCTCACTGACATTTTCCCCTCTCCGAAAGTCTGAAAAATGATGGAAAAATGACTAAGTCCAAAAAACATTTTTTTCAACTTTTTTCAATTTTACCCCCATGGGATATATATTCTACCCACACACATTTGGAACTCTCCTGGGGTACCCTCACACATATTATCTCCTCATTTAATGGATATTTTCACCAAAAAGTGAAGTTTTCAAAATGTCAAAATTTCCTATAAACGACTTAATATCAAGGACTCATCGGGCGAATCGCTCTGGAACTGAAATCGGAATGCTCCCTGACATTTTTCCCACTCCGAAAGTCTGAAAAATGATGGAAAAATGACTAAGTCCAAAAAAATTTTTTTTCAACTTTTTTCAATTTTACCTCCATGGGATATATATTCTACCCACACACATTTGGAACTCTCCTGGGGTACCCTCACACATATTATTCCCTCATTTAATGAATATTTTCACCAAAAAGTGATGTTTTCAAAAAGTCAGAAAATTGGCTGAAAACGACTTAATATCAAGGACTCATCGGGCGAATCGCTCTGGAACTGAAATCGGAATGCTCACTGACATTTTCCCATCTCCGAAAGTCTGAAAAATGATGGAAAAATGACTAAGTCCAAAAAAAATTTTTTTCAACTTTTTTCAATTTTACCCCCATGGGATATATGTTCTACCCACACACATTTGGAACTCTCCTGGGGTACCCTCATACATATTATTCCCTCATTTAATGGATATTTTCACCAAAAAGTGAAGTTTTCAAAAAGTCAGAAAATTGGCTGAAAACGACTTAATATCAAGGACTCATCGGGCGAAACACTCTGGAACTGAAATCGGAATACTCACTGACATTTTCCCCTCTCCGAAAGTCTGAAAAATGATGGAAAAATGACTAAGTCCAAAAAACATTTTTTTCAACTTTTTTCAATTTTACCCCAGTGTGATATGATATATATTCTACCCACACACATTTGGAACTCTCCTGGGGTACCCTCACACATATTATTCCCTCATTTAATGTATATTTTCACCAAAAAGTGAAGTTTTCAAAAAGTCAAAATTGGATATAAACGACCTAATATCAAGGACTCATCGGGCGAATCGCTCTGGAACTGAAATCGGAATGCTCACTGACATTTTTCCCTCTCCGAAAGTCTGAAAAATGATGGAAAAATGACTAAGTCCCAAAAAAAATTTTTTAAAACTTTTTTCAATTTTACCCCCGTGGGATATATATTCTACCCACACACATTTGGAACTCTCCTGTGGTACCCACGCACATATTATTCCCTCATTTAATGGATATTTTCACCAAAAAGTGAAGTTTTCAAAAAGTCAGAAAATTGGCTGAAAACGACTTAATATCAAGGACTCATCGGGCGAAACACTCTGGAACTGAAATCGGAATACTCACTGACATTTTCCCCTCTCCGAAAGTCTGAAAAATGATGGAAAAATGACTAAGTCCAAAAAACATTTTTTTCAACTTTTTTCAATTTTACCCCGTGTGATATATATTCTACCCACACACATTTGGAACTCTCCTGGGGTACCCTCACACATATTATTCCCTCATTTAATGGATATTTTCACCAAAAAGTGAAGTTTTCAAAAAGTCAGAAAATTGGCTGAAAATGACTTAATATCAAGGACTCATCGGGCGAATCACTCTGGAACTGAAATCGGAATACTCACTGACATTTTCCCCTGTCCGAAAGTCTGAAAAATGATGGAAAAATGACTAAGTCCAAAGAACATTTTTTTCAACTTTTTTCAATTTTACCCCCTTGTGATATATATTCTACCCACACACATTTGGAACTCTCCTGGGGTACCCTCACACATATTATTCCCTCATTTAATGGATATTTTCACCAAAAAGTGAAGTTTTCAAAAAGTCAAAATTGGCTATAAACGACCTAATATCATGGACTCATCGGGCGAATCGCTCTGTAACTGAAATCGGAATGCTCACTGACATTTTCCCCTCTCCAAAAGTCTGAAAAATGATGGAAAAATGACTAATTCCAAAAAAAAATTTTTTCAACGTTTTACAATTTTACCCCCATGGGATATATATTCTACCCACACACATCTGGATCTCTCCTGGGGTACCCTCACACATATTATTCCCTCATTTAATGGATATTTTCACCAAAAAGTGAAGTTTTCAAAAAGTCAGAAAATTGGCTGAAAACGACTTAATATCAAGGACTCATCGGGCGAATAGCTCTGGAACTGAAATCGGAATGCTCACTGACATTTTTCCCTCTCCGAAAGTCTGAAAAATGATGGAAAAATGACTAAGTCCAAAAAAAATTTTTTTAAACTTTTTTCAATTTTACCCCCGTGGGATATATATTCTACCCACACACATTTGGAACTCTCCTGGGGTACCCTCACACATATTATTCCCTCATTTAATGGATATTTTCACCAAAAAGTGAAGTTTTCAAAAAAGTCAGAAAATTGGCTGAAAACGACTTAATATCAAGGACTCATCGGGCGAAACAATGGAACTGAAATCGGAATACTCACTGATATTTTCCCCTCTCCGAAAGTCGGAAAAATGATGGAAAAATAACTAAGTCCAAAGAACATTTTTTTCAACTTTTTTCAATTTTACCCCTGTGTGATATATATTCTACCCACACTCATTTGGAACTCTCCTGGGGTACCCTCACACATATTATTCCCTCATTTAATGGATATTTTCACCAAAAAGTGAAGTTTTCAAAAAGTCAAAATTGGCTATAAACGACCTAATATCAAAGAATCATCGGGCGAATCACTCTCGAACTGAAATCGGAATGCTCACTGACATTTTGCCCCCTTCGAAAGTCTGAAAAATGATGGAAAAATGCCTAAGTCCAAAAAAAATTTTTTAAAACTTTTTTTAATTTTACCCCCGTGGGATATATATTTTACCCACACACATTTGGAACTCTCCTGGGGTAACCTCACACATATTGTTCCCTCATTTAATGGATATTTTCACCAAAAAGTGAAGTTTTCAAAAAGTCAGAAAATTGGCTGAAAACGACTTAATATCAAGGACTCATCGGGCGAATCACTCTGGAACTGAAATCGGAATACTCACTGACATTTTTCCCTCTTCGAAAGTCTGAAAAATGATGGAAAAATGAGTCAGTCTAAAAAAATTTTTTTTCAAGTTTTTTCAATTTTACCCCCATGGGATATATATTCTACCCACACACATTTGGAACTCTCCTGGGGTACCCTCACACATATTATTCCCTCATTTAATGGATATTTTCACCAAAAAGTGAAGTTTTCAAAAAGTCAGAAAATTGGCTGAAAACGACTTAATATCAAGGACTCATCGGGCGAATCGCTCTGGAACTGAAATCGGAATGCTCACTGACATTTTGCCCCCTTCGAAAGTCTGAAAATGATGGAAAAATGACTAAGTCCAAAAAAAATTTTTTTCAACTTTTTTCAATTTTACCCCCGTGGGATATATATTCTACCCACACACATTTGGAACTCTTCTGGGGTACCCTCACACATATTATTCCCTCATTTAATGGATATTTTCACCAAAAAGTGAAGTTTTCAAAAAAGTCAGAAAATTGGCTGAAAACGACTTAATATCAAGGACTCATCGGGCGAATCGCTCTGGAACTGAAATCGGAATGCTCACTGACATTTTCCCCTCTCCGAAAGTCTGAAAAATGATGGAAAAATGACTAAGTCCAAAAAACATTTTTTTCAACTTTTTTCAATTTTACCCCCATGGGATATATATTCTACCCACACACATTTGGAACTCTCCTGGGGTACCCTCACACATATTATCTCCTCATTTAATGGATATTTTCACCAAAAAGTGAAGTTTTCAAAATGTCAAAATTTCCTATAAACGACTTAATATCAAGGACTCATCGGGCGAATCGCTCTGGAACTGAAATCGGAATGCTCCCTGACATTTTTCCCACTCCGAAAGTCTGAAAAATGATGGAAAAATGACTAAGTCCAAAAAAATTTTTTTTCAACTTTTTTCAATTTTACCTCCATGGGATATATATTCTACCCACACACATTTGGAACTCTCCTGTGGTACCCTCACACATATTATTCCCTCATTTAATGAATATTTTCACCAAAAAGTGATGTTTTCAAAAAGTCAGAAAATTGGCTGAAAACGACTTAATATCAAGGACTCATCGGGCGAATCGCTCTGGAACTGAAATCGGAATGCTCACTGACATTTTCCCCTCTCCGAAAGTCTGAAAAATGATGGAAAAATGACTAAGTCCAAAAAAAATTTTTTAAAACTTTTTTCAATTTTACCCCCGTGTGATATATATTCTACCCACACACATTTGGAACTCTCCTGGGGTACCCTCACACATATTATTCCCTCATTTAATGGATATTTTCACCAAAAAGTGAAGTTTTCAAAAAGTCAGAAAATTGGCTGAAAACGACTTAATATCAAGGACTCATCGGGCGAAACACTCTGGAACTGAAATCGGAATACTCACTGACATTTTCCCCTCTCCGAAAGTCTGAAAAATGATGGAAAAATGACTAAGTCCAAAAAACATTTTTTTCAACTTTTTTCAATTTTACCCCGTGTGATATATATTCTACCCACAAACATTTGGAACTCTCCTGGGGTACCCTCACACATATTATCCCCTCATTTAATGGATATTTTCACCAAAAAGTGAAGTTTTCAAAAAGTCAAAATTGGCTATAATCGTCGTAATATCAAGGAATCATCGGGCGAATCGCTCTGGAACTGAAATCCCATTGCTCACTGACATTTTTCCCTCTCCGAAAGTCTGAAAAATGATGGAAAAATGACTAAGTCCAAAAAAAATTTTTTTCAACTTTTTTCAATTTTACCCCCGTGGGATATATGTTCTACCCACACACATTTGGAACTCTCCTGTGGTACCCACGCACATATTATTCCCTCATTTAATGGATATTTTCACCAAAAAGTGAAGTTTTCAAAAAGTCAGAAAATTGGCTGAAAACGACTTAATATCAAGGACTCATCGGGCGAAACACTCTGGAACTGAAATCGGAATACTCACTGACATTTTCCCCTCTCCGAAAGTCTGAAAAATGATGGAAAAATGACTAAGTCCAAAAATCATTTTTTTCAACTTTTTTCAATTTTACCCCGTGTGATATATATTCTATCCACACACATTTGGAACTCTCCTGGGGTACCCTCACACATATTATTCCCTCATTTAATGGATATTTTCACCAAAAAGTGAAGTTTTCAAAAAGTCAGAAAATTGGCTGAAAATGACTTAATATCAAGGACTCATCGGGCGAATCACTCTGGAACTGAAATCGGAATACTCACTGACATTTTCCCCTCTCCGAAAGTCTGAAAAATGATGGAAAAATGACTAAGTCCAAAGAACATTTTTTTCAACTTTTTTCAATTTTACCCCCTTGTGATATATATTCTACCCACACACATTTGGAACTCTGCTGGTGTACCCTCACACATATTATTCCCTCATTTAATGGATATTTTCACCAAAAAGTGAAGTTTTCAAAAAGTCAAAATTGGCTATAAACGACCTAATATCAAGGACTCATCGGGCGAATCGCTCTGTAACTGAAATCGGAATGCTCACTGACATTTTTCCCTCTTCGAAAGTCTGAAAAATGATGGAAAAATGACTAAGTCCAAAAAACATTTTTTTCAACTTTTTTCAATTTTATCCGTGTGATATATATTCTACCCACACACATTTGGAACTCTCCTGGGGTACCCTCACACATATTATTCCCTCATTTAATGGATATTTTCACCAAAAAGTGAAGTTTTCAAAAAGTCAGAAAATTGGCTGAAAATGACTTAATATCAAGGACTCATCGGGCGAAACAATGGAACTGAAATCGGAATACTCACTGATATTTTCCCCTCTCCGAAAGTCGGAAAAATGATGGAAAAATAACTAAGTCCAAAGAACATTTTTTTCAACTTTTTTCAATTTTACCCCTGTGTGATATATATTCTACCCACACTCATTTGGAACTCTCCTGGGGTACCCTCACACATATTATTCCCTCATTTAATGGATATTTTCACCAAAAAGTGAAGTTTTCAAAAAGTCAAAATTGGCTATAAACGACCTAATATCAAGGAATCATCGGGCGAATCACTCTCGAACTGAAATCGGAATGCTCACTGACATTTTGCCCCCTTCGAAAGTCTGAAAAATGATGGAAAAATGCCTAAGTCCAAAAAAAATTTTTTAAAACTTTTTTTAATTTTACCCCCGTGGGATATATATTTTACCCACACACATTTGGAACTCTCCTGGGGTAACCTCACACATATTGTTCCCTCATTTAATGGATATTTTCACCAAAAAGTGAAGTTTTCAAAAAGTCAGAAAATTGGCTGAAAACGACTTAAAATCAAGGACTCATCGGGCGAATCACTCTGGAACTGAAATCGGAATACTCACTGACATTTTTCCCTCTTCGAAAGTCTGAAAAATGATGGAAAAATGAGTCAGTCCAAAAAATTTTTTTTTCAAGTTTTTTCAATTTTACCCCCATGGGATATATATTCTACCCACACACATTTGGAACTCTCCTGGGGTACCCTCACACATATTATTCCCTCATTTAATGGATATTTTCACCAAAAAGTGAAGTTTTCAAAAAGTCAGAAAATTGGCTGAAAACGACTTAATATCAAGGACTCATCGGGCGAATCGCTCTGGAACTGAAATCGAAATGCTCACTGACATTTTGCCCCCTTCGAAAGTCTGAAAAATGATGGAAAAATGACTAAGTCCAAAAAAAATTTTTTTCAACTTTTTTCAATTTTACCCCCGTGGGATATATATTCTACCCACACACATTTGGAACTCTCCTGGGGTACCCTCACACATATTATTCCCTCATTTAATGGATATTTTCACCAAAAAGTGAAGTTTTCAAAAAAGTCAGAAAATTGGCTGAAAACGACTTAATATCAAGGACTCATCGGGCGAATCGCTCTGGAACTGAAATCGGAATGCTCACTGACATTTTCCCCTCTCCGAAAGTCTGAAAAATGATGGAAAAATGACTAAGTCCAAAAAACATTTTTTTCAACTTTTTTCAATTTTACCCCCATGGGATATATATTCTACCCACACACATTTGGAACTCTCCTGGGGTACCCTCACACATATTATCTCCTCATTTAATGGATATTTTCACCAAAAAGTGAAGTTTTCAAAATGTCAAAATTTCCTATAAACGACTTAATATCAAGGACTCATAGGGCGAATCGCTCTGGAACTGAAATCGGAATGCTCCCTGACATTTTTCCCACTCCGAAAGTCTGAAAAATGATGGAAAAATGACTAAGTCCAAAAAAATTTTTTTTCAACTTTTTTCAATTTTACCTCCATGGGATATATATTCTACCCACACACATTTGGAACTCTCCTGGGGTACCCTCACACATATTATTCCCTCATTTAATGAATATTTTCACCAAAAAGTGATGTTTTCAAAAAGTCAGAAAATTGGCTGAAAACGACTTAATATCAAGGACTCATCGGGCGAATCGCTCTGGAACTGAAATCGGAATGCTCACTGACATTTTCCCCTCTCCGAAAGTCTGAAAAATGATGGAAAAATGACTAAGTCCAAAAAAAATTTTTTAAAACTTTTTTCAATTTTACCCCCGTGTGATATATATTCTACCCACACACATTTGGAACTCTCCTGGGGTACCCTCACACATATTATTCCCTCATTTAATGGATATTTTCACCAAAAAGTGAAGTTTTCAAAAAGTCAGAAAATTGGCTGAAAACGACTTAATATCAAGGACTCATCGGGCGAAACACTCTGGAACTGAAATCGGAATACTCACTGACATTTTCCCCTCTCCGAAAGTCTGAAAAATGATGGAAAAATGACTAAGTCCAAAAAACATTTTTTTCAACTTTTTTCAATTTTACCCCGTGTGATATATATTCTACCCACACACATTTGGAACTCTCCTGGGGTACCCTCACACATATTATCCCCTCATTTAATGGATATTTTCACCAAAAAGTGAAGTTTTCAAAAAGTCAAAATTGGCTATAATCGTCTTAATATCAAGGAATCATCGGGCGAATCGCTCTGGAACTGAAATCCGAATGCTCACTGACATTTTTCCCTCTCCGAAAGTCTGAAAAATGATGGAAAAATGACTAAGTCCAAAAAAAATTTTTTTCAACTTTTTTCAATTTTACCCCCGTGGGATATATGTTCTACCCACACACATTTGGAACTCTCCTGTGGTACCCACGCACATATTATTCCCTCATTTAATGGATATTTTCACCAAAAAGTGAAGTTTTCAAAAAGTCAGAAAATTGGCTGAAAACGACTTAATATCAAGGACTCATCGGGCGAAACACTCTGGAACTGAAATCGGAATACTCACTGACATTTTCCCCTCTCCGAAAGTCTGAAAAATGATGGAAAAATGACTAAGTCCAAAAATCATTTTTTTCAACTTTTTTCAATTTTACCCCGTGTGATATATATTCTACCCACACACATTTGGAACTCTCCTGGGGTACCCTCACACATATTATTCCCTCATTTAATGGATATTTTCACCAAAAAGTGAAGTTTTCAAAAAGTCAGAAAATTGGCTGAAAATGACTTAATATCAAGGACTCATCGGGCGAATCACTCTGGAACTGAAATCGGAATACTCACTGACATTTTCCCCTCTCCGAAAGTCTGAAAAATGATGGAAAAATGACTAAGTCCAAAGAACATTTTTTTAAACTTTTTTCAATTTTACCCCCTTGTGATATATATTCTACCCACACACATTTGGAACTCTGCTGGTGTACCCTCACACATATTATTCCCTCATTTAATGGATATTTTCACCAAAAAGTGAAGTTTTCAAAAAGTCAAAATTGGCTATAAACGACCTAATATCAAGGACTCATCGGGCGAATCGCTCTGTAACTGAAATCGGAATGCTCACTGACATTTTTCCCTCTCCGAAAGTCTGAAAAATGATGGAAAAATGACTAAGTCCAAAAAAAATTTTTTTCAACTTTTTTCAATTTTACCCCTGTGGGATATATATTCTACCCACACACATCTGGAACTCTCCTGGGGTACCCTCACACATATTATTCCCTCATTTAATGGATATTTTCACCAAAAAGTGAAGTTTTCAAAAAGTCACAAAATTGGCTGAAAACGACTTAATATCAAGGACTCATCGGGCGAATCGCTCTGGAACTGAAATCGGAATGCTCACTGACATTTTCCTCTCTCCGAAAGTCTGAAAAATGATGGAAAAATGACTAAGTCCAAAGAACATTTTTTTCAACTTTTTTCAATTTTACCCCCTTGTGATATATATTCTACCCACACACATTTGGAACTCTCCTGGGGTACCCTCACACATATTATTCCCTCATTTAATGGATATTTTCACCAAAAAGTGAAGTTTCCAAAAAGTAAAAATTGGCTATAAACGACCTAATATCAAGGACTCATCGGGCGAATCGCTCTGTAACTGAAATCGGAATGCTCACTGACATTTTTCCCTCTCCGAAAGTCTGAAAAATGATGAAAAAATGACTAAGTCCAAAAAAAATTTTTTTCAACTTTTTTCAATTTTACCCCTGTGGGATATATGTTCTACTCACACACATTTGGAACTCTCCTGTGGTACCCACACACATATTATTCCCTCATTTAATGGATATTTTCACCAAAAAGTGAAGTTTTCAAAAAGTCAGAAAATTAGCTGAAAACGACTTAATATCAAGGACTGATCGGGCGAATCACTCTGGAACTGAAATCGGAATGCTCACTGACATTTTCCCCTCTCCAAAAGTCTGAAAAATGATGGAAAAATGACTAATTCCAAAAAAAATTTTTTTCAACTTTTTTCAATTTTACCCCCATGCGATATATATTCTACCCACACACATCTGGAACTCTCCTGGGGTACCCTCACACATATTATTCCCTCATTTAATGGATATTTTCACCAAAAAGTGAAGTTTTCAAAAAGTCAGAAAATTGGCTGAAAACGACTTAATATCAAGGACTCATCGGGCGAATCGCTCTGGAACTGAAATCGGAATGCTCACTGACATTTTCCTCTCTCCGAAAGTCTGAAAAATGATGGAAAAATGACTAAGTCCAAAAAGATTTTTTTTTAAACTTTTTTCAATTTTACCCCTGTGTGATATACATTCTACCCACACACATTTGGATCTCTCCTGGGGTACCCTCACACATATTATTCACTCATTTAATGGATATTTTCACCAAAAAGTGAAGTTTTCAAAAAGTCAGAAAATTGGCTGAAAACGACTTAATATCAAGGACTCATCGGGCGAAACAATGGAACTGAAATCGGAATACTCACTGATATTTTCCCCTCTCCGAAAGTCGGAAAAATGATGGAAAAATAACTAAGTCCAAAGAACATTTTTTTCAACTTTTTTCAATTTTACCCCTGTGTGATATATATTCTACCCACACTCATTTGGAACTCTCCTGGGGTACCCTCACACATATTATTCCCTCATTTAATGGATATTTTCACCAAAAAGTGAAGTTTTCAAAAAGTCAAAATTGGCTATAAACGACCTAATATCAAGGAATCATCGGGCCAATCACTCTCGAACTGAAATCGGAATACTCACTGACATTTTCCCCTCTTCGAAAGTCTGAAAAATGATGGAAAAATGACTAAGTCCAAAAAAATTTTTTTTCAAGTTTTTTCAATTTTACCCCCGTGGGATATACATTCTACCCACACACATTTGGAACTCTCCTGGGGTACCCTCACACATATTATTCCCTCATTTATTGTATATTTTCACCAAAAAGTAAAGTTTTCAAAAAGTCAGAAAATTGGCTGAAAGCGACTCAACATCAAGGACTCATCGGGTGAATCTCTCTGGAACTGAAATCGGAATGCTCACTGACATTTTGCCCCCTTCGAAAGTCTGAAAAATGATGGAAAAATGACTAAGTCCAAAGAACATTTTTTTCAACTTTTTTCAATTTTACCCCCTTGTGATATATATTCTACCCACACACATTTGGAACTCTCCTGGGGTACCCTCACACATATTATTCCCTCATTTAATGGATATTTTCACCAAAAAGTGAAGTTTTCAAAAAGTCAGAAAATTAGCTGAAAACGACTTAATATCAAGGACTCATCGGGCGAATCGCTCTGGAACTGAAATCGGAATGCTCACTGACATTTTTCCCTCTCCGAAAGTCTGAAAAATGATGGAAAAATGACTAAGTCCAAAAAAAATTTTTTAAAACTTTTTTCAATTTTACCCCCGTGGGATATATATTCTACCCACACACATTTGGAACTCTCCTGGGGTACCCTCACACATATTATTCCCTCATTTAATGGATATTTTCACCAAAAAGTGAAGTTTTCAAAAAAGTCAGAAAATTGGCTGAAAACGACTTAATATCAAGGACTCATCGGGCGAATCGCTCTGGAACTGAAATCGGAATGCTCACTGACATTTTCCTCTCTCCGAAAGTCTGAAAAATGATGGAAAAATGACTAAGTCCAAAAAAATTTTTTTTTTACTTTTTTCAATTTTACCCCTGTGTGTTATACATTCTACCCACACACATTTGGATCTCTCCTGGGGTACCCTCACACATATTATTCACTCATTTAATGGATATTTTCACCAAAAAGTGAAGTTTTCAAAAAGTCAGAAAATTGGCTGAAAACGACTTAATATCAAGGACTCATCGGGCGAAACACTCTGGAACTGAAATCGGAATACTCACTGACGTTTTCCCCTCTCCGAAAGTCTGAAAAATGATGGAAAAATGACTAAGTCCAAAAAACATTTTTTTCAACTTTTTTCAATTTTACCCCGTGTGATATATATTCTACCCACACACATTTGGAACTCTCCTGGGGTACCCTCACACATATTATTCCCTCATTTAATGGATATTTTCACCAAAAAGTGAAGTTTTCAAAATGTCAAAATTTCCTATAAACGACTTAATATCAAGGACTCATCGGGCGAATCGCTCTGGAACTGAAATCGGAATGCTCCCTGACATTTTTCCCACTCCGAAAGTCTGAAAAATGATGGAAAAATGACTAAGTCCAAAAAAATTTTTTTTCAACTTTTTTCAATTTTACCTCCATGGGATATGTATTCTACCCACACACATTTGGAACTCTCCTGGGGTACCCTCACACATATTATTCCCTCATTTAATGGATATTTTCACCAAAAAGTGATGTTTTCAAAAAGTCAGAAAATTGGCTGAAAACGACTTAATATCAAGGACTCATCGGGCGAATCGCTCTGGAACTGAAATCGGAATGCTCACTGACATTTTCCCCTCTCCGAAAGTCTGAAAAATGATGGAAAAATGACTAAGTCCAAAGAACATTTTTTTCAACTTTTTTCAATTTTACCCCTGTGTGATATATATTCTACCCACACTCATTTGGAACTCTCCTGGGGTACCCTCACACATATTATTCCCTCATTTAATGGATATTTTCACCAAAAAGTGAAGTTTTCAAAAAGTCAAAATTGGCTATAAACGACCTAATATCAAGGAATCATCGGGCGAATCACTCTGGAACTGAAATCGGAATACTCACTGACATTTTCCCCTCTCCGAAAGTCTGAAAAATGATGGAAAAATGACTAAGTCCAAAAAAATTTTTTTTCAACTTTTTTCAATTTTACCCCCGTGGGATATACATTCTACCCACACACATTTGGAACTCTCCTGGGGTACCCTCACACATATTATTCTCTCATTTAATGTATATTTTCACCAAAAAGTAAAGTTTTCAAAAAGTCAGAAAATTGGCTGAAAGCGACTCAACATCAAGGACTCATCGGGTGAATCTCTCTGGAACTGAAATCGGAATGCTCACTGACATTTTGCCCCCTTCGAAAGTCTGAAAAATGATGGAAAAATGACTAAGTCCAAAAAAAATTTTGTAAAACTTTTTTCAATTTTACCCCCGTGGGATATATATTCTACCCACACACATTTGGAACTCTCCTGGGGTAACCTCACACATATTATTCCCTCATTTAATGGATATTTTCACCAAAAAGTGAAGTTTTCAAAAAGTCAGAAAATTGGCTGAAAACGACTTAATATCAAGGACTCATCGGGCGAATCACTCTGGAACTGAAATCGGAATACTCACTGACATTTTCCCCTCTCCGAAAGTCTGAAAAATGATGGAAAAATGACTAAGTCCAAAAAACATTTTTTTCAACTTTTTTCAATTTTACCCCCATGGGATATATATTCTACCCACACACATTTGGAACTCTCCTGGGGTACCCTCACACATATTATCCCCTCATTTAATGGATATTTTCACCAAAAAGTGATGTTTTCAAAAAGTCAGAAAATTGGCTGAAAACGACTTAATATCAAGGACTCAACGGGCGAATCACTCTGGAACTGAAATCGGAATACTCACTGACATTTTCCCCTCTCCGAAAGTCTGAAAAATGATGGAGAGATGACTAAGTCCAAAAAACATTTTTTTCAACTTTTTTCAATTTTACCCCCGTGTGATATATGTTCTACCCACACACATTTGGAACTCTCCTGTGGTACCCACGCACATATTATTCCCTCATTTAATGGATATTTTCACCAAAAAGTGATGTTTTCAAAAAGTCAGAAAATTGGCTGAAAACGACTTAATATCAAGGACTCATCGGGCGAATCGCTCTGGAACTGAAATCGGAATGCTCACTGACATTTTCCCCTCTCCGAAAGTCTGAAAAATGATGGAAAAATAACTAAGTCCAAAAAAAATTTTTTTCAATTTTACCCCTGTGGGATATATGTTCTACCCACACACATTTGGAACTCTCCTGGGGTACCCTCACACATATTATTCCCTCATTTAATGGATATTTTCACCAAAAAGTGAAGTTTTCTAAAAGTCAAAATTGGCTATAAACGACCTAATATCAAGGACACATCGGGCGAATCGCTCTGTAGCTGAAATCGGAATGCTCACTGACATTTTTCCCTCTCCGAAAGTCTGAAAAATGATGGAAAAATGACTAAGTCCAAAAAAAATTTTTTTCAACTTTTTTCAATTTTACCCCCGTGGGATATATGTTCTACCCACACACATTTGGAACTCTCCTGTGGAACCCACGCACATATTATTCCCTCATTTAATGGATATTTTCACCAAAAAGTGAAGTTTTCAAAAAGTCAGAAAATTGGCTGAAAACGACTTAATATCAAGGACTCATCGGGCGAATCAGTCTGGAACTGAAATCGGAATACTCACTGACATTTTCCCCTCTTCGAAAGTCGGAAAAATGATGGAAAAATGAGTAAGTCCAAAAAAAATTTTTTTCAAGCATTTCAATTTTACCCCCGTGGGATATATATTCTACCCACACACATTTGGAACTCTCCTGGGGTACCCTCACACATATTATTCCCTCATTTAATTGATATTTTCACCAAAAAGTGAAGTTTTCAAAAAGTCAGAAAATTGGCTGAAAACGACTTAACATCAAGGACTCATCGGGCGAATCACTGTGGAACTGAAATCGGAATGCTCACTGACATTTTCCCCTCTCCTAAAGTCTGAAAAATGATGGAAAAATGACTAAGTCCAAAAAAAATTTTTTTCAACTTTTTTCAATTTTACCCCCATGGGATATATATTCTACCCACACACATTTGGAACTCTCCTGGGGTAACCTCACACATATTATTCCCTCATTTAATGGATATTTTCACCAAAAAGTGAAGTTTTCAAAAAGTCAGAAAATTGGCTGAAAACGACTTAATATCAAGGACTCATCGGGCGAATCACTCTGGAACTGAAATCGGAATACTCACTGACATTTTCCCCTCTTCGAAAGTCTGAAAAATGATGGAAAAATGAGTCAGTCCAAAAAAAAATTTTTTTAAGTTTTTTCAATTTTACCCCCATGGGATATATATTCTACCCACACACATTTGGAACTCTCCTGGGGTACCCTCACACATATTATTCCCTCATTTAATGGATATTTTCACCAAAAAGTGAAGTTTTCAAAAAGTCAGAAAATTGGCTGAAAACGACTTAATATCAAGGACTCATCGGGCGAATCACTCTGGAACTGAAATCGGAATACTCACTGACATTTTCCCCTCTCCGAAAGTCTGAAAAATGATGGAAAAATGACTAAGTCCAAAAAAATTTTTTTTCAATTTTACCCCCGTGGGATATACAATCTACCCACACACATTTGGAACTCTCCTGGGGTACCCGCACACATATTATTCCCTCATTTAATGTATATTTTCACCAAAAAGTGAAGTTTTCAAAAAGTCAGAAAATTGGCTGAAAACGACTTAATATCAAGGACTCATCGGGCGAATCACTCTGGAACTGAAATCGGAATACTCACTGACATTTTCCCTTCTCCGAAAGTCTGAAAAATGATGGAAAAATGACTAAGTCCAAAAAACATTTTTTTCAACTTTTTTCAATTTTACCCCCGTGGGATATATATTCTACCCACACACATTTGGAACTCTCCTGGGGTACCCTCGCACATATTATTCCCTCATTTAATGGATATTTTCACCAAAAAGTGAAGTTTTCAAAAAGTCAGAAAATTGGCTGAAAGTGACTTAACATCAAGGACTCATCGGGCGAATCACTCTGGAACTGAAATCGGAATACTCACTGACATTTTCCCCTCTCCAAAAGTCTGAAAAATGATGGAAAAATGACTAAGTCCCAAAAATTTTTTTTTTTACTTTTTTCAATTTTACCCCTGTGGGATATACATTCTACCCACACACATTTGGATCTCTCCTGGGGTACCCTCACACATATTATTCCCTCATTTAATGGATATTTTGACCAAAAGTGAAGTTTTCAAAAAGTCAGAAAATTGGCTGAAAACGACTTAATATCAAGGACTCATCGGGCGAATCACTCTGGAACTGAAATTGGAATACTCACTGACATTTTCCCCTCTCCGAAAGTCTGAAAAATGATGGAAAAATGACTAAGTCCAAAAAACATTTTTTTCAACTTTTTTCAATTTTACTCCCATGGGATATGTATTCTACCCACACACATTTGGAACTCTCCTGGGGTGCCCTCACACATATTATTACCTCATTTAATGGACATTTTCACCAAAAAATGAAGTTTTCAAAAAGTCTGAAAATTGGCTGAAAACGATTTAATATCAAGGACTCTTCGGGCGAATCGCTCTGGAACTGAAATCGGAATGCTCACTGACATTTTTCCCTCTCCGAAAGTCTGAAAAATGATGGAAAAATGACTAAGTCCAAAAAAATTTTTTTTAAACTTTTTTCAATTTTACCCCCATGGGATATATATTCTACCCACACACATTTGGAACTCTCCTGGGGTACCCTCACACATATTATTCCCTCATTTAATGGACATTTTCACAAAAAAATGAAGTTTTCAAAAAGTCAGAAGATTGGCTGAAGACGACTTAATATCAAGGACTCATCGGGCGAATCACTCTGGAACTGAAATCGGAATACTCACTGACATTTTCCCCTCTCCGAAAGTCTGAAAAATGATGGAAAAATGACTAAGTCCAAAAAACTATTTTTTTCAACTTTTTTCAATTTTACCCCCGTGGGATATATATTCTACCCACACACATTTGGAACTCTCCTGGGGTACGCTCGCACATATTATTCCCTCATTTAATGGATATTTTCACCAATAAATTAAGTTTTCAAAAAGTCAGAAAATTGGCTGAAAACGACTTAATATCAAGGACTCATCGGGCGAATCGCTCTGGAACTGAAATCGAAATGCTCACTGACATTTTTCCCTCTCCGAAAGTCTGAAAAATGATGGAAAAATGACTAAGTCCAAAAGAATTTTTTTTAAACTTTTTTCAATTTTACCCCCATGGGATATATATTCTACCCACACACATTTGGAACTCTCCTGGGGTACCCTCACACATATTATTCCCTCATTTAATGGATATTTTCACCAATAAATTAAGTTTTCAAAAAGTCAGAAAATTGGCTGAAAACGACTTAATATCAAGGACTCATCGGGCGAATCGCTCTGGAACTGAAATCGAAATGCTCACTGACATTTTTCCCTCTCCGAAAGTCTGAAAAATGATGGAAAAATGACTAAGTCCAAAAGAATTTTTTTTAAACTTTTTTCAATTTTACCCCCATGGGATATATATTCTACCCACACACATTTGGAACTCTCCTGGGGAACCCTCACACATATTATTCCCTCATTTAATGGATATTTTCACCAAAAAGTGAAGTTTTCAAAAAGTCTGAAAATTTGCTGAAAACGACCTAATATCAAGGACACATCGTGCGAAATACTCTGGAACTGAAATCGGAATGCTCACTGACATTTTCCCCTCTCTAAAAGTCTGAAAAATGATGGAAAAATGACTAAGTCCAAAAAAAATTTTTTTAAACTTTTTTCAATTTTACCCCCATGGGATATATATTCTACCCACACACATTTGGAACTCTCCTGGGGTACCCTCACACATATTATTCCCTCATTTAATGGATATTTTCACCAAAAAGTGAAGTTTTCAAAAAGTCAGAAAATTGGCTGAAAACGACTTAATATCAAGGACTCATCGGGCGAATCGCTCTGGAACTGAAATCGGAATACTCACTGACATTTTCCCTTCTCCGAAAGTCTGAAAAATGATGGAAAAATGACTAAGTCCAAAAAACATTTTTTTCAACTTTTTTCAATTTTACCCCCGTGGGATATATATTCTACCCACACACATTTGGAACTCTCCTGGGGTACCCTCGCACATATTATTCCCTCATTTAATGGATATTTTCACCAAAAAGTGAAGTTTTCAAAAAGTCAGAAAATTGGCTGAAAGTGACTTAACATCAAGGACTCATCGGGCGAATCACTCTGGAACTGAAATCGGAATACTCACTGACATTTTCCCCTCTCCAAAAGTCTGAAAAATGATGGAAAAATGACTAAGTCCCAAAAATTTTTTTTTTTACTTTTTTCAATTTTACCCCTGTGGGATATACATTCTACCCACACACATTTGGATCTCTCCTGGGGTACCCTCACACATATTATTCCCTCATTTAATGGATATTTTGACCAAAAGTGAAGTTTTCAAAAAGTCAGAAAATTGGCTGAAAACGACTTAATATCAAGGACTCATCGGGCGAATCACTCTGGAACTGAAATTGGAATACTCACTGACATTTTCCCCTCTCCGAAAGTCTGAAAAATGATGGAAAAATGACTAAGTCCAAAAAACATTTTTTTCAACTTTTTTCAATTTTACTCCCATGGGATATGTATTCTACCCACACACATTTGGAACTCTCCTGGGGTGCCCTCACACATATTATTACCTCATTTAATGGACATTTTCACCAAAAAATGAAGTTTTCAAAAAGTCTGAAAATTGGCTGAAAACGACTTAATATCAAGGACTCTTCGGGCGAATCGCTCTGGAACTGAAATCGGAATGCTCACTGACATTTTTCCCTCTCCGAAAGTCTGAAAAATGATGGAAAAATGACTAAGTCCAAAAAAATTTTTTTTAAACTTTTTTCAATTTTACCCCCATGGGATATATATTCTACCCACACACATTTGGAACTCTCCTGGGGTACCCTCACACATATTATTCCCTCATTTAATGGACATTTTCACCAAAAAATGAAGTTTTCAAAAAGTCAGAAGATTGGCTGAAGACGACTTAATATCAAGGACTCATCGGGCGAATCACTCTGGAACTGAAATCGGAATACTCACTGACATTTTCCCCTCTCCGAAAGTCTGAAAAATGATGGAAAAATGACTAAGTCCAAAAAACTATTTTTTTCAACTTTTTTCAATTTTACCCCCGTGGGATATATATTCTACCCACACACATTTGGAACTCTCCTGGGGTACCCTCGCACATATTATTCCCTCATTTAATGGATATTTTCACCAATAAATTAAGTTTTCAAAAAGTCAGAAAATTGGCTGAAAACGACTTAATATCAAGGACTCATCGGGCGAATCACTCTGGAACTGAAATCGGAATACTCACTGACATTTTTCCCTCTCCGAAAGTCTGAAAAATGATGGAAAAATGACTAAGTCCAAAAAAATTTTTTTTTTACTTTTTTCAATTTTACCCCTGTGGGATATACATTCTACCCACACACATTTGGATCTCTCCTGGGGTACCCTCACACATATTATTCCCTCATTTAATGGATATTTTCACCAAAAAGTGAAGTTTTCAAAAAGTCAGAAAATTGGCTGAAAACGACTTAATATCAAGGACACATCGTGCGAAATACTCTGGAACTGAAATCGGAATACTCACTGACATTTTCCCCTATCCGAAAGTCTGAAAAATGATGGAAAAATGACTAAGTCCAAAAAACATTTTTTTTTCATTTTTTTCAATTTTACCCCCATGGGATATATATTCTACCCACACACATTTGGAACTCTCCTGGGGTGCCCTCGCACATATTATTCCCTCATTTAATGGATATTTTCACCAAAAAGTGAAGTTTTCAAAAAGTCAGAAAGTTGGCTGAAAATGACTTAATATCAAGGACTCATCGGGCGAATCGCTCTGGAACTGAAATCGGAATACTCACTGACATTTTCCCCTCTCCGAAAGTCTGAAAAATGATGGAAAAATGACTAAGTCCAAAAAACATTGTTTTCAACTTTTTTCAATTTTACCCCCGTGTGATATATATTCTACCCACACACATTTGGAACTCTCCTGGGGTACCCTCACACATATTATTCCCTCATTTAATGGATATTTTCACCAAAAAGTGAAGTTTTCAAAAAGTCAGAAAATTGGCTGAAAACGACTTAATATCAAGGACACATCGTGCGAAATACTCTGGAACTGAAATCGGAATGCTCACTGACATTTTCCCCTCTCCAAAAGTCTGAAAAATGATGGAAAAATGACTAAGTCCCAAAAAATTTTTTTTATACTTTTTTCAATTTTACCGCCATGGGATATATATTCTACCCACACACATTTGGAAATCTCCTGGGGTACCCTCACACATATTATTCCCTCATTTAATGGATATTTTCACCAAAAAGTGAAGTTTTCAAAAAGTCAGAAAATTGGCTGAAAACGACTTAATATCAAGGACTCATCGGGCAAATCGCTCTGGAACTGAAATCGGAATGCTCACTGACATTTTTCCCTCTCCGAAAGTCTGAAAAATGATGGAAAAATGACTAAGTCCAAAAAAATTTTTTGTTTACTTTTTTCAATTTTACCCCTGTGGGATATACATTCTACCCACACACATTTGGATCTTTCCTGGGGTACCCTCACACATATTATTCCCTCATTTAATGGATATTTTCACCAAAAAGTGAAGTTTTCAAAAAGTCAGAAAATTGGCTGAAAACGACTTAATATCAAGGACTCATCGGGCGAATCACTCTGGAACTGAAATCGGAATAGTCACTGACATTTTCCCCTCTCCGAAAGTCTGAAAAATGATGGAAAAATGACTAAATCCAAAAAACATTTTTTTCAGATTTTTTCAATTGTACCCCCGTGGGATATATATTCTACCCACACACATTTGGAACTCTCCTGGGGTACCCTCGCACATATTATTCCCTCATTTAATGGATATTTTCACCAAAAAGTGAAGTTTTCAAAAAGTTAGAAAATTGGCTGAAAACGACTTAATATCAAGGACTCATCGGGCGAATCGCTCTGGAACTGAAATCGGAATGCTCACTGACATTTTCCCCTCTCCAAAAGTCTGAAAAATGATGGAAAAATGACTAAGTCCAAAAAAATTTTTTTTAACTTTTTTCAATTTTACCCCTATGGGATATATATTCTACCCACACACATTTGGAACTCTCCTGGGGTACCCTCACACATATTATTCCCTCACTTAATGGATATTTTCACCAAAAAGTGAAGTTTTCAAAAAGTAAAAATTGGCTATAAACGACTTAATATCAAGGACTCATCGGGCGAATCGCTCTGGAACTGAAATCGGAATGCTCACTGACATTTTTTCCTCTTCGAAAGTCTGAAAAATGATGGAAAAATGACTAAGTCCAAAAAAATTTTTTTAAAACTTTTTTCATTTTTACCCCCATGGGATATATATTCTACCCACAAACATTTGGAACTCTCCTGGGGTACCCTCACACATATTATTCCATCATTTAATGGATATTTTCACCAAAAAGTGAAGTTTTCAAAAAGTCAGAAAGTTGGCTGAAAATGACTTAATATCAAGGACTCATCGGGCGAATCGCTCTGGAACTGAAATCGGAATACTCACTGACATTTTCCCCTCTCCGAAAGTCTGAAAAATGATGGAAAAATGACTAAGTCCAAAAAACATTGTTTTCAACTTTTTTCAATTTTACCCCCGTGTGATATATATTCTACCCACACACATTTGGAACTCTCCTGGGGTACCCTCACACATATTATTCCCTCATTTAATGGATATTTTCACCAAAAAGTGAAGTTTTCAAAAAGTCAGAAAATTGGCTGAAAACGACTTAATATCAAGGACACATCGTGCGAAATACTCTGGAACTGAAATCGGAATGCTCACTGACATTTTCCCCTCTCCAAAAGTCTGAAAAATGATGGAAAAATGACTAAGTCCCAAAAAATTTTTTTTATACTTTTTTCAATTTTACCGCCATGGGATATATATTCTACCCACACACATTTGGAAATCTCCTGGGGTACCCTCACACATATTATTCCCTCATTTAATGGATATTTTCACCAAAAAGTGAAGTTTTCAAAAAGTCAGAAAATTGGCTGAAAACGACTTAATATCAAGGACTCATCGGGCAAATCGCTCTGGAACTGAAATCGGAATGCTCACTGACATTTTTCCCTCTCCGAAAGTCTGAAAAATGATGGAAAAATGACTAAGTCCAAAAAAATTTTTTTTTTACTTTTTTCAATTTTACCCCTGTGGGATATACATTCTACCCACACACATTTGGATCTTTCCTGGGGTACCCTCACACATATTATTCCCTCATTTAATGGATATTTTCACCAAAAAGTGAAGTTTTCAAAAAGTCAGAAAATTGGCTGAAAACGACTTAATATCAAGGACTCATCGGGCGAATCACTCTGGAACTGAAATCGGAATAGTCACTGACATTTTCCCCTCTCCGAAAGTCTGAAAAATGATGGAAAAATGACTAAATCCAAAAAACATTTTTTTCAGATTTTTTCAATTGTACCCCCGTGGGATATATATTCTACCCACACACATTTGGAACTCTCCTGGGGTACCCTCGCACATATTATTCCCTCATTTAATGGATATTTTCACCAAAAAGTGAAGTTTTCAAAAAGTTAGAAAATTGGCTGAAAACGACTTAATATCAAGGACTCATCGGGCGAATCGCTCTGGAACTGAAATCGGAATGCTCACTGACATTTTCCCCTCTCCAAAAGTCTGAAAAATGATGGAAAAATGACTAAGTCAAAAAAAATTTTTTTTAACTTTTTTCAATTTTACCCCTATGGGATATATATTCTACCCACACACATTTGGAACTCTCCTGGGGTACCCTCACACATATTATTCCCTCACTTAATGGATATTTTCACCAAAAAGTGAAGTTTTCAAAAAGTAAAAATTGGCTATAAACGACTTAATATCAAGGACTCATCGGGCGAATCGCTCTGGAACTGAAATCGGAATGCTCACTGACATTTTTTCCTCTTCGAAAGTCTGAAAAATGATGGAAAAATGACTAAGTCCAAAAAAATTTTTTTAAAACTTTTTTCATTTTTACCCCCATGGGATATATATTCTACCCACAAACATTTGGAACTCTCCTGGGGTACCCTCACACATATTATTCCATCATTTAATGGATATTTTCACCAAAAAGTGAAGTTTTCAAAAAGTCAGAAAATTGGCTGAAAACGACTTAATATCAAGGACTCATTGGGCGAATCGCTCTGGAACTGAAATCGGAATACTCACTGACATTTTCCCCTCTCCGAAAGTCTGAAAAATGATGGAAAAATGACTAAGTCCCAAAAAATTTTTTTCAACTTTTTTCAATTTTACCCCGTGGGATATATGTTCTACCCACACACATTTGGAACTCTCCTGTGGTACCCACGCACATATTATTCCCTCATTTAATGGATATTTTCACCAAAAAGTGAAGTTTTCAAAAAGTCAGAAAATTGGCTGAAAACGACTTAACATCAAGGACTCATCGGGCGAATCGCTCTGGAACTGAAATCGGAATGCTCACTGACATTTTCCCCCTTTCGAAAGTCTGAAATATGATGGAAAAATGACTAAGTCCAAAAAAATTATTTTAAACTTTTTTCAATTTTACCCCCGTTTGATATATATTCTACCCACACACATTTGGAACTCTCCTGGGATAACCTCACACATATTATTCCCTCATTTAATGGATATTTTCACCAAAAAGTGAAGTTTTCAAAAAGTCAGAAAATTGGCTGAAAACGACTTAATATCAAGGACTCATCGGGCGAATCACTCTGGAACTGAAATCGAAATGCTCACTGACATTTTTCCCTCTCCGAAAGTCTGAAAAATGATGGAAAAATGACTAAGTCCAAAAGAATTTTTTTTAAACTTTTTTCAATTTTACCCCCATGGGATATATATTCTACCCACACACATTTGGAACTCTCCTGGGGTACCCTCACACATATTATTCCCTCATTTAATGGATATTTTCACCAATAAATTAAGTTTTCAAAAAGTCAGAAAATTGGCTGAAAACGACTTAATATCAAGGACTCATCGGGCGAATCGCTCTGGAACTGAAATCGAAATGCTCACTGACATTTTTCCCTCTCCGAAAGTCTGAAAAATGATGGAAAAATGACTAAGTCCAAAAGAATTTTTTTTAAACTTTTTTCAATTTTACCCCCATGGGATATATATTCTACCCACACACATTTGGAACTCTCCTGGGGAACCCTCACACATATTATTCCCTCATTTAATGGATATTTTCACCAAAAAGTGAAGTTTTCAAAAAGTCAGAAAGTTGGCTGAAAATGACTTAATATCAAGGACTCATCGGGCGAATCGCTCTGGAACTGAAATCGGAATACTCACTGACATTTTCCCCTCTCCGAAAGTCTGAAAAATGATGGAAAAATGACTAAGTCCAAAAAACATTGTTTTCAACTTTTTTCAATTTTACCCCCGTGTGATATATATTCTACCCACACACATTTGGAACTCTCCTGGGGTACCCTCACACATTATTCCCTCATTTAATGGATATTTTCACCAAAAAGTGAAGTTTTCAAAAAGTCAGAAAATTGGCTGAAAACGACTTAATATCAAGGACACATCGTGCGAAATACTCTGGAACTGAAATCGGAATGCTCACTGACATTTTCCCCTCTCCAAAAGTCTGAAAAATGATGGAAAAATGACTAAATCCAAAAAACATTTTTTTCAGATTTTTTCAATTGTACCCCCGTGGGATATATATTCTACCCACACACATTTGGAACTCTCCTGGGGTACCCTCGCACATATTATTCCCTCATTTAATGGATATTTTCACCAAAAAGTGAAGTTTTCAAAAAGTTAGAAAATTGGCTGAAAACGACTTAATATCAAGGACTCATCGGGCGAATCGCTCTGGAACTGAAATCGGAATGCTCACTGACATTTTCCCCTCTCCAAAAGTCTGAAAAATGATGGAAAAATGACTAAGTCCAAAAAATTTTTTTTTAACTTTTTTCAATTTTACCCCTATGGGATATATATTCTACCCACACACATTTGGAACTCTCCTGGGGTACCCTCACACATATTATTCCCTCACTTAATGGATATTTTCACCAAAAAGTGAAGTTTTCAAAAAGTAAAAATTGGCTATAAACGACTTAATATCAAGGACTCATCGGGCGAATCGCTCTGGAACTGAAATCGGAATGCTCACTGACATTTTTTCCTCTTCGAAAGTCTGAAAAATGATGGAAAAATGACTAAGTCCAAAAAAATTTTTTTAAAACTTTTTTCATTTTTACCCCCATGGGATATATATTCTACCCACAAACATTTGGAACTCTCCTGGGGTACCCTCACACATATTATTCCATCATTTAATGGATATTTTCACCAAAAAGTGAAGTTTTCAAAAAGTCAGAAAATTGGCTGAAAACGACTTAATATCAAGGACTCATTGGGCGAATCGCTCTGGAACTGAAATCGGAATACTCACTGACATTTTCCCCTCTCCGAAAGTCTGAAAAATGATGGAAAAATGACTAAGTCCAAAAAAATTTTTTTCAACTTTTTTCAATTTTACCCCGTGGGATATATGTTCTACCCACACACATTTGGAACTCTCCTGTGGTACCCACGCACATATTATTCCCTCATTTAATGGATATTTTCACCAAAAAGTGAAGTTTTCAAAAAGTCAGAAAATTGGCTGAAAACGACTTAACATCAAGGACTCATCGGGCGAATCGCTCTGGAACTGAAATCGGAATGCTCACTGACATTTTCCCCCTTTCGAAAGTCTGAAATATGATGGAAAAATGACTAAGTCCAAAAAAAATTTTTTTAAACTTTTTTCAATTTTACCCCCGTTTGATATATATTCTACCCACACACATTTGGAACTCTCCTGGGGTAACCTCACACATATTATTCCCTCATTTAATGGATATTTTCACCAAAAAGTGAAGTTTTCAAAAAGTCAGAAAATTGGCTGAAAACGACTTAATATCAAGGACTCATCGGGCGAATCACTCTGGAACTGAAATCGGAATACTCACTGACATTTTTCCCTCTCCGAAAGTCTGAAAAATGATGGAAAAATGACTAAGTCCAAAAAAATTTTTTTTTTACTTTTTTCAATTTTACCCCTGTGGGATATACATTCTACCCACACACATTTGGATCTCTCCTGGGGTACCCTCACACATATTATTCCCTCATTTAATGTATATTTTCACCAAAAAGTGAAGTTTTCAAAAAGTCAGAAAATTGGCTGAAAACGACTTAATATCAAGGACTCTTCGGGCGAATCATTCTGGAACTGAAATCGGAATACTCACTGACATTTTCCCCTATCCGAAAGTCTGAAAAATGATGGAAAAATGACTAAGTACAAAAAACATTTTTTTTAACTTTTTTCAATTTTACCCCTGTGGGATATACATTCTACCCACACACATTTGGATCTTTCCTGGGGTACCCTCACACATATTATTCCCTCATTTAACGGATATTTTCACCAAAAAGTGAAGTTTTCAAAAAGTCAGAAAATTGGCTGAAAACAACTTAATATCAAGGACTCATCGGGCGAATCACTCTGGAACTGAAATCGGAATACTCACTGACATTTTCCCCTCTCCGAAAGTCTGAAAAATGATGGAAAAATGACTAAATCCAAAAAACATTTTTTTCAGATTTTTTCAATTTTACCCCCGTGGGATATATATTCTACCCACACACATTTGGAACTCTCCTGGGGTACCCTCGCACATATTATTCCCTCATTTAATGGATATTTTCACCAAAAAGTGAAGTTTTCAAAAAGTTAGAAAATTGGCTGAAAACGACTTAATATCAAGGACTCATCGGGCGAATCGCTCTGGAACTGAAATCGGAATGCTCACTGACATTTTCCCCTCTCCAAAAGTCTGAAAAATGATGGAAAAATGACTAAGTCCAAAAAAATTTTTTTAAACTTTTTTCAATTTTACCCCTATGGGATATATATTCTACCCACACACATTTGGAACTCTCCTGGGGTACCCTCACACATATTATTCCCTCACTTAATGGATATTTTCACCAAAAAGTGAAGTTTTCAAAAAGTAAAAATTGGCTATAAACGACTTAATATCAAGGACTCATTGGGCGAATCGCTCTGGAACTGAAATCGGAATACTCACTGACATTTTCCCCTCTCCGAAAGTCTGAAAAATGATGGAAAAATGACTAAGTCCAAAAAAATTTTTTTCAACTTTTTTCAATTTTACCCCGTGGGATATATGTTCTACCCACACACATTTGGAACTCTCCTGTGGTACCCACGCACATATTATTCCCTCATTTAATGGATATTTTCACCAAAAAGTGAAGTTTTCAAAAAGTCAGAAAATTGGCTGAAAACGACTTAATATCAAGGACTCATCGGGCGAATCACTCTGGAACTGAAATCGGAATACTCACTGACATTTTCCGCTCTCCGAAAGTCTGAAAAATGATGGAAAAATGACTAAGTCCCAAAAAATTTTTTTTCAACTTTTTTCAATTTTACCCCCGTGGGATATACATTCTACCCACACACATTTGGAACTCTCCTGGGGTACCCTCACACATATTATTCCCTCATTTAATGGATATTTTCACCAAAAAGTGAAGTTTTCAAAAAGTCAAAATTGGCTGAAAACGTCTTAATATCAAGGACTCATCGGGCGAATCACTCTGGAACTGAAATCGGAATACTCACTGACATTTTCCCCTCTCCGAAAGTCTGAAAAATGATGGAAAAATGACTAAGTCCAAAAAAATTTTTTTTTTACTTTTTTCAATTTTACCCCTGTGGGATATACATTCTACCCACACACATTTGGATCTCTCCTGGGGTACCCTCACACATATTATTCCCTCATTTAATGTATATTTTCACCAAAAAGTGAAGTTTTCAAAAAGTCAGAAAATTGGCTGAAAACGACTTAATATCAAGGACTCTTCGGGCGAATCACTCTGGAACTGAAATCGGAATACTCACTGACATTTTCCCCTATCCGAAAGTCTGAAAAATGATGGAAAAATGACTAAGTCCAAAAAACATTTTTTTTAACTTTTTTCAATTTTACCCCTGTGGGATATACATTCTACCCACACACATTTGGATCTTTCCTGGGGTACCCTCACACATATTATTCCCTCATTTAACGGATATTTTCACCAAAAAGTGAAGTTTTCAAAAAGTCAGAAAATTGGCTGAAAACGACTTAATATCAAGGACTCATCGGGCGAATCACTCTGGAACTGAAATCGGAATACTCACTGACATTTTCCCCTCTCCGAAAGTCTGAAAAATGATGGAAAAATGACTAAATCCAAAAAACATTTTTTTCAGCTTTTTTCAATTTTACCCCCGTGGGATATATATTCTACCCACACACATTTGGAACTCTCCTGGGGTACCCTTGCACATATTATTCCCTCATTTAATGGATATTTTCACCAAAAAGTGAAATTTTCAAAAAGTCAAAATTGGCTATAAACGACTTAATATCAAGGACTCATCAGGCGAATCGCACTGGAATTGAAATGGGAATACTCACTGATATTTTCCCCTCTCCGAAAGTCTGAAAAATGATGGAAAAATGACTAAGTCCAAAAAACTTTTTTTCAACTTTTTTCAATTTTACCCCCATGGGATATATATTCTACCCACACACATGTGGAACTCTCCTGGGGTACCCTCACACATATTATCCCCTCATTTAATGGATATTTTCACCAAAAAGTGAAGTTTTCAAAAAGTCAGAAAATTGGCTGAAAATGACTTAATATCAAGAACTCATCGGGCGAATCACTCTGGAACTGAAATCGGAATACTCACTGACATTTTCCCCTCTCCGAAAGTCTGAAAAATGATGGAAAAATGACTAAGTCCAAAAAACATTTTTTTGAACTTTTTTCAATTTAACCCCCATGGGATATATATTCTACCCACACACATTTGGAACTCTCCTGGGGTACCCTCACACATATTATTCCCTCATTTAATGGATATTTTCACCAAAAAATGAAGTTTTCAAAAAGTCAGAAAATTGGCTGAAAACGACTTAGGCTATGTGCCCACGTTGCGGACCTGAAGCATATATTTTACGCTTCTCCCTGGCGGGAAAATCACATGCGGATATTACATGCGGTTTTCCCGTCAGGAAGAAGCGTTTGTGAGGCGTCTTTGCATGCATTTCCGCATGCTGGTTATCAAGCACTTCCCCAAGCATCACTTGGAAAAGTGCTTGACAACTTGTTCAGAATGGTAAAAAATAAAAGAATAAACTTTATACTCACCTTCTGATGCATTCTCTGCCCCGTCCGGAGGCTTGAGCGGCTCACACTGTTGTGTGCAGGACCTGCGGTGACGTCATTGAGTCATGTGGTGGGTCACATAACTCAATGACGTGGCAGGTCCTTCAGACAACAGCGCGACGGAGGGAAAACATCAGAAGATAAGTATAAACTTTATTTTTTCTTTTTTTTACAGGTTCTTTGGTACCCAGGTCTGGAGGAGAGTCTCCTCTCCTCCAGACTTGGGTACCATCCGCACATTGATTCCGCTGCGCTTCCGCAAAATTAATGAACATGCTGCGGATTTTTGACCGCAGCATATACGCTGCGGAAAAATCCGCAGCATGGGCATTGACATTGCGGAATGCCATTGGGGACCATGGGGTGCGGATATACATGCGTTTTTCAAGCGTTTACGCTGCGGAAATTCCGCAGCATATAAGCTTGAAAAACGCTACGTGGGCACACAGCCTTAATATCAAGGACTCATCGGGCGAATCGCTCTGGAACTGAAATCGGAATGCTCACTGACATCTTTCCCTCTTCGAAAGTCTGAAAAATGATGGAAAAATGACTAAGTCCCAAAAAATTTTTTTTAAACGTTTTTCAATTTTACCCCCATGGGATATATATTCTACCCACACACATTTTGAACTCTCCTGGGGTACCCTCACACATATTATTCCCTCATTTAATGGATATTTTCACCAAAAAGTGAAGTTTTCAAAAAGTCAGAAAATTGGCTGAAAACGACTTAATATCAAGGACTCATCGGACGAATCGCTCTGGAACTGAAATCGGAATGCTCACTGACATTTTTCCCTCTCCGAAAGTCTGAAAAATGATGGAAAAATGACTAAGTCCAAAAAAATTTTTTTTCAACTTTTTTCAATTTTACCCCTGTGGGATATACATTCTACCCACACAGATTTGGAACTCTCCTGGGGTACCCTCACACATATTATTCCCTCATTTAATGTATATTTTCACCAAAAGTGAAGTTTTCAAATAGTCAGAAAATTGGCTGAAAGCGACTTAACATCAAGGACTCATCGGGTGAATCGCTCTGGAACTGAAATCGGAATGCTCACTGACATTTTCCCTACTCCGAAAGTCTGAAAAATGATGGAAAAATGACTAAGTCCAAAAAACATTTTGTTAAAACTTTTTTCAATTTTACCCCCGTGGGATATATATTCTACCCACACACATTTGGAACTCTCCTGGGGTACCCTCACACATATTATTCCCTCATTTAATGGATATTTTCACCAAAAAGTGAAGTTTTCAAAAAGTCAGAAAATTGGCTGAAAATGACTTAATATCAAGGACTCATCGGGCGAATCACTCTGGAACTGAATTCGGAATACTCACTGACATTTTCCCCTCTCCGAAAGTCTGAAAAATGATGGAAAAATGACTAAGTCCAAAAAACATTTTTTTGAACTTTTTTCAATTTAACCCCCATGGGATATATATTCTACCCACACACATTTGGAACTCTCCTGGGGTACCCTCACACATATTATTCCCTCATTTAATGGATATTTTCACCAAAAAATGAAGTTTTCAAAAAGTCAGAAAATTGGCTGAAAACGACTTAGGCTATGTGCCCACGTTGCGGACCTGAAGCATATATGTTACGCTTCTCCCTGGCGGGAAAATCACATGCGGATATTACATGCGGTTTTCCCGTCAGGAAGAAGCGTTTGTGAGGCGTCTTTGCATGCATTTCCGCATGCTGGTTATCAAGCACTTCCCCAAGCATCACTTGGAAAAGTGCTTGACAACTTGTTCAGAATGGTAAAAAATAAAAGAATAAACTTTATACTCACCTTCTGATGCATTCTCTGCCCCGTCCGGAGGCTTGACCGGCTCACACTGTTGTGTGCAGGACCTGCGGTGACGTCATTGAGTCATGTGGTGGGTCACATAACTCAATGACGTGGCAGGTCCTTCAGACAACAGCGCGACGGAGGGAAAACATCAGAAGATAAGTATAAACTTTATTTTTTCTTTTTTTTACAGGTTCTTTGGTACCCAGGTCTGGAGGAGAGTCTCCTCTCCTCCAGACTTGGGTACCATCCGCACATTGATTCCGCTGCGCTTCCGCAAAATTAATGAACATGCTGCGGATTTTTGACCGCAGCATATACGCTGCGGAAAAATCCGCAGCATGGGCATTGACATTGCGGAATGCCGTTGGGGACCATGGGGTGCGGATATATATGCGTTTTTCAAGCGTTTACGCTGCGGAAATTCCGCAGCATATAAGCTTGAAAAACGCTACGTGGGCACACAGCCTTAATATCAAGGACTCATCGGGCGAATCGCTCTGGAACTGAAATCGGAATGCTCACTGACATCTTTCCCTCTTCGAAAGTCTGAAAAATGATGGAAAAATGACTAAGTCCCAAAAAATTTTTTTTAAACGTTTTTCAATTTTACCCCCATGGGATATATATTCTACCCACACACATTTTGAACTCTCCTGGGGTACCCTCACACATATTATTCCCTCATTTAATGGATATTTTCACCAAAAAGTGAAGTTTTCAAAAAGTCAGAAAATTGGCTGAAAACGACTTAATATCAAGGACTCATCGGACGAATCGCTCTGGAACTGAAATCGGAATGCTCACTGACATTTTTCCCTCTCCGAAAGTCTGAAAAATGATGGAAAAATGACTAAGTCCAAAAAAATTTTTTTTCAACTTTTTTCAATTTTACCCCTGTGGGATATACATTCTACCCACACAGATTTGGAACTCTCCTGGGGTACCCTCACACATATTATTCCCTCATTTAATGTATATTTTCACCAAAAGTGAAGTTTTCAAATAGTCAGAAAATTGGCTGAAAGCGACTTAACATCAAGGACTCATCGGGTGAATCGCTCTGGAACTGAAATCGGAATGCTCACTGACATTTTCCCTACTCCGAAAGTCTGAAAAATGATGGAAAAATGACTAAGTCCAAAAAACATTTTGTTAAAACTTTTTTCAATTTTACCCCCGTGGGATATATATTCTACCCACACACATTTGGAACTCTCCTGGGGTACCCTCACACATATTATTCCCTCATTTAATGGATATTTTCACCAAAAAGTGAAGTTTTCAAAAAGTCAGAAAATTGGCTGAAAATGACTTAATATCAAGGACTCATCGGGCGAATCACTCTGGAACTGAATTCGGAATACTCACTGACATTTTCCCCTCTCCGAAAGTCTGAAAAATGATGGAAAAATGACTAAGTCCAAAAAACATTTTTTTGAACTTTTTTCAATTTAACCCCCATGGGATATATATTCTACCCACACACATTTGGAACTCTCCTGGGGTACCCTCACACATATTATTCCCTCATTTAATGGATATTTTCACCAAAAAATGAAGTTTTCAAAAAGTCAGAAAATTGGCTGAAAACGACTTAGGCTATGTGCCCACGTTGCGGACCTGAAGCATATATTTTACGCTTCTCCCTGGCGGGAAAATCACATGCGGATATTACATGCGGTTTTCCCGTCAGGAAGAAGCGTTTGTGAGGCGTCTTTGCATGCATTTCCGCATGCTGGTTATCAAGCACTTCCCCAAGCATCACTTGGAAAAGTGCTTGACAACTTGTTCAGAATGGTAAAAAATAAAAGAATAAACTTTATACTCACCTTCTGATGCATTCTCTGCCCCGTCCGGAGGCTTGACCGGCTCACACTGTTGTGTGCAGGACCTGCGGTGACGTCATTGAGTCATGTGGTGGGTCACATAACTCAATGACGTGGCAGGTCCTTCAGACAACAGCGCGACGGAGGGAAAACATCAGAAGATAAGTATAAACTTTATTTTTTCTTTTTTTTACAGGTTCTTTGGTACCCAGGTCTGGAGGAGAGTCTCCTCTCCTCCAGACTTGGGTACCATCCGCAAATTGATTCCGCTGCGCTTCCGCAAAATTAATGAACATGCTGCGGATTTTTGACCGCAGCATATACGCTGCGGAAAAATCCGCAGCATGGGCATTGACATTGCGGAATGCCGTTGGGGACCATGGGGTGCGGATATATATGCGTTTTTCAAGCGTTTACGCTGCGGAAATTCCGCAGCATATAAGCTTGAAAAACGCTACGTGGGCACACAGCCTTAATATCAAGGACTCATCGGGCGAATCGCTCTGGAACTGAAATCGGAATGCTCACTGACATCTTTCCCTCTTCGAAAGTCTGAAAAATGATGGAAAAATGACTAAGTCCCAAAAAATTTTTTTTAAACGTTTTTCAATTTTACCCCCATGGGATATATATTCTACCCACACACATTTTGAACTCTCCTGGGGTACCCTCACACATATTATTCCCTCATTTAATGGATATTTTCACCAAAAAGTGAAGTTTTCAAAAAGTCAGAAAATTGGCTGAAAACGACTTAATATCAAGGACTCATCGGACGAATCGCTCTGGAACTGAAATCGGAATGCTCACTGACATTTTTCCCTCTCCGAAAGTCTGAAAAATGATGGAAAAATGACTAAGTCCCAAAAAATTTTGTTAAAACTTTTTTCAATTTTACCCCCGTGGGATATATATTCTACCCACACACATTTGGAACTCTCCTGGGGTACCCTCACACATATTATTCCCTCATTTAATGGATATTTTCACCAAAAAGTGAAGTTTTCAAAAAGTCAGAAAATTGGCTGAAAATGACTTAATATCAAGAACTCATCGGGCGAATCACTCTGGAACTGAAATCGGAATACTCACTGACATTTTCCCCTCTCCGAAAGTCTGAAAAATGATGGAAAAATGACTAAGTCCAAAAAACATTTTTTTGAACTTTTTTCAATTTAACCCCCATGGGATATATATTCTACCCACACACATTTGGAACTCTCCTGGGGTACCCTCACACATATTATTCCCTCATTTAATGGATATTTTCACCAAAA
The DNA here is from genome assembly GCF_046119375.1 of Phyllobates terribilis. NCBI lineage: Eukaryota > Metazoa > Chordata > Amphibia > Anura > Dendrobatidae > Phyllobates > Phyllobates terribilis. Next base: position 4,076,142 of record NW_027362873.1, on the reverse strand, counting down.
AATGAAGTTTTCAAAAAGTCAGAAAATTGGCTGAAAACGACTTAGGCTATGTGCCCACGTTGCGGACCTGAAGCATATATTTTACGCTTCTCCCTGGCGGGAAAATCACATGCGGATATTACATGCGGTTTTCCCGTCAGGAAGAAGCGTTTGTGAGGCGTCTTTGCATGCATTTCCGCATGCTGGTTATCAAGCACTTCCCCAAGCATCACTTGGAAAAGTGCTTGACAACCTGTTCAGAATGGTAAAAAATAAAAGAATAAAGTTTATAATCACCTTCTGATGCATTCTCTGCCCCGTCCGGAGGCTTGAGCGGCTCACGCTGTTGTGTGCAGGACCTGCGGTGACGTCATTGAGTCATGTGGTGGGTCACATGACTCAATGACGTGGCAGGTCCTTCAGACAACAACGCGACGGAGGGAAAACATCAGAAGATAAGTGTAAACTTTATTTTTTCTTTTTTTTACAGGTTCTTTGGTACCCAGGTCTGGAGGAGAGTCTCCTCTCCTCCAGACTTGGGTACCATCCGCACATTGATTCCGCTGCGCTTCCGCAAAATTAATGAACATGCTGCGGATTTTTGACCGCAGCATATACGCTGCGGAAAAATCCGCAGCATGGGCATTGACATTGCGGAATGCCATTGGGGACCATGGGGTGCGGATATACATGCGTTTTTCAAGCGTTTACGCTGCGGAAATTCCGCAGCATATAAGCTTGAAAAACGCTACGTGGGCACACAGCCTTAATATCAAGGACTCATCGGGCGAATCGCTCTGGAACTGAAATCGGAATGCTCACTGACATCTTTCCCTCTTCGAAAGTCTGAAAAATGATGGAAAAATGACTAAGTCCCAAAAAATTTTTTTTAAATGTTTTTCAATTTTACCCCCCCGGGATATATATTCTACCCACACACATTTTGAACTCTCCTGGGGTACCCTCACACATATTATTCCCTCATTTAATGGATATTTTCACCAAAAAGTGAAGTTTTCAAAAAGTCTGAAAATTGGCTGAAAACGACTTAATATCAAGGACTCATCGGGCGAATCACTCTGGAACTGAAATCGGAATGCTCACTGACATTTTCCCCTCTCTAAAATCTGAAAAATGATGGAAAAATGACAGTCCAAAAAAAATTTTTTTTTAACTTTTTTCAATTTTACCCCTGTGGGATATACATTCTACCCACACACAAATTTTATCTTTCCTGGGGTACCCTCACACATATTATTCCCTCATTTAATGGATATTTTCACCAAAAAGTGAAGTTTTCAAAAAGTCAGAAAATTTGCTGAAAACGACCTAATATCAAGGACACATCGTGCGAAATACTCTGGAACTGAAATCGGAATGCTCACTGACATTTTCCCCTCTCTAAAATCTGAAAAATGATGGAAAAATGACTAAGTCCAAAAAAAATTTTTTTTTTACTTTTTTCAATTTTACCCCTGTGGGATATACATTCTACCCACACACATTTGGATCTCTCCTGGGGTACCCTCACACATATTATTCCCTCATTTAATGTATATTTTCACCAAAAAGTGAAGTTTTCAAAAAGTCAGAAAATTGGCTGAAAACGACTTAATATCAAGGACTCTTCGGGCGAATCACTCTGGAACTGAAATCGGAATACTCACTGACATTTTCCCCTATCCGAAAGTCTGAAAAATGATGGAAAAATGACTAAGTCCAAAAAACATTTTTTTTCATTTTTTTCAATTTTACCCCCATGGGATATATATTCTACCCACACACATTTGGAACTCTCCTGGGGTGCCCTCGCACATATTATTCCCTCATTTAATGGATATTTTCACCAAAAAATGAAGTTTTCAAAAAGTCAGAAAATTGGCTGAAAACGACTTAATATCAAGGACTCATCGGGCGAATCGCTCTGGAACTGAAATCGGAATGCTCACTGACATCTTTCCCTCTCCGAAAGTCTGAAAAATGATGGAAAAATGACTAAGTCCAAAAAAATTTATTTTAAACGTTTTTCAATTTTACCCCCATGGGATATATATTCTACCCACACACATTTGGATCTTTCCTGGGGTACCCTCACACATATTATTCCCTCATTTAACGGATATTTTCACCAAAAAGTGAAGTTTTCAAAAAGTCAGAAAATTGGCTGAAAACGACTTAATATCAAGGACTCATCGGGCGAATCACTCTGGAACTGAAATCGGAATACTCACTGACATTTTCCCCTCTCCGAAAGTCTGAAAAATGATGGAAAAATGACTAAATCCAAAAAACATTTTTTTCAGCTTTTTTCAATTTTACCCCCGTGGGATATATATTCTACCCACACACATTTGGAACTCTCCTGGGGTACCCTCGCACATATTATTCCCTCATTTAATGGATATTTTCACCAAAAAGTGAAGTTTTCAAAAAGTTAGAAAATTGGCTGAAAACGACTTAATATCAAGGACTCATCGGGCGAATCGCTCTGGAACTGAAATCGGAATGCTCACTGACATTTTTCCCTCTTCGAAAGTCTGAAAAATGATGGAAAAATGAGTAAGTCCAAAAAAATTTTTTTTAAACTTTTTTCAATTTTACCCCCATGGGATATATATTCTACCCACACACATTTGGAACTCTCCTGGGGTACCCTCACACATATTATTCCCTCATTTAATAGATATTTTCACCAAAAAGTGAAATTTTCAAAAAGTCAAAATTGGTTATAAACGACTTAATATCAAGGACTCATCAGGCGAATCGCTCTGGAATTGAAATGGGAATACTCACTGACATTTTCCCCTCTCCGAAAGTCTGAAAAATGATGGAAAAATGACTAAATCCAAAAAACATTTTTTTCAGCTTTTTTCAATTTTACCCCCGTGGGATATGTATTCTACCCACACACATTTGGAAATCTCCTGGGGTACCCTCACACATATTATTCCCTCATTTAATGGATATTTTCACCAAAAAGTGAAGTTTTCAAAAAGTCAGAAAATTGGCTGAAAACGACTTAATATCAAGGACTCATTGGGCGAATCGCTCTGGAACTGAAATCGGAATACTCACTGACATTTTCCCCTCTCCGAAAGTCTGAAAAATGATGGAAAAATGACTAAGTCCAAAAAAATTTTTTTCAACTTTTTTCAATTTTACCCCGTGGGATATATGTTCTACCCACACACATTTGGAACTCTCCTGTGGTACCCACGCACATATTATTCCCTCATTTAATGGATATTTTCACCAAAAAGTGAAGTTTTCAAAAAGTCAGAAAATTGGCTGAAAACGACTTAATATCAAGGACTCATCGGGCGAATCACTCTGGAACTGAAATCGGAATACTCACTGACATTTTCCGCTCTCCGAAAGTCTGAAAAATGATGGAAAAATGACTAAGTCCCAAAAAATTTTTTTTCAACTTTTTTCAATTTTACCCCCGTGGGATATACATTCTACCCACACACATTTGGAACTCTCCTGGGGTACCCTCACACATATTATTCCCTCATTTAATGGATATTTTCACCGAAAAGTGAAGTTTTCAAAAAGTCAAAATTGGCTGAAAACGACTTAATATCAAGGACTCATCGGGCGAATCGCTCTGGAACTGAAATCGGAATGCTCACTGACATTTTCCCCCTTTCGAAAGTCTGAAATATGATGGAAAAATGACTAAGTCCAAAAAAAATTTTTTTACACTTTTTTCAATTTTACCCCCATGGGATATATATTCTACCCACACACATTTGGATCTTTCCTGGGGTACCCTCACACATATTATTCCCTCATTTAACGGATATTTTCACCAAAAAGTGAAGTTTTCAAAAAGTCAGAAAATTGGCTGAAAACGACTTAATATCAAGGACTCATCGGGCGAATCACTCTGGAACTGAAATCGGAATACTCACTGACATTTTCCCCTCTCCGAAAGTCTGAAAAATGATGGAAAAATGACTAAATCCAAAAAACATTTTTTTCAGCTTTTTTCAATTTTACCCCCGTGGGATATATATTCTACCCACACACATTTGGAACTCTCCTGGGGTACCCTCGCACATATTATTCCCTCATTTAATGGATATTTTCACCAAAAAGTGAAGTTTTCAAAAAGTTAGAAAATTGGCTGAAAACGACTTAATATCAAGGACTCATCGGGAGAATCGCTCTGGAACTGAAATCGGAATGCTCACTGACATTTTTCCCTCTTCGAAAGTCTGAAAAATGATGGAAAAATGAGTAAGTCCAAAAAAATTTTTTTTAAACTTTTTTCAATTTTACCCCCATGGGATATATATTCTACCCACACACATTTGGAACTCTCCTGGGGTACGCTCACACATATTATTCCCTCATTTAATGGATATTTTCACCAAAAAGTGAAATTTTCAAAAAGTCAAAATTGGTTATAAACGACTTAATATCAAGGACTCATCAGGCGAATCGCTCTGGAATTGAAATGGGAATACTCACTGACATTTTCCCCTCTCCGAAAGTCTGAAAAATGATGGAAAAATGACTAAATCCAAAAAACATTTTTTTCAGCTTTTTTCAATTTTACCCCCGTGGGATATGTATTCTACCCACACACATTTGGAAATCTCCTGGGGTACCCTCACACATATTATTCCCTCATTTAATGGATATTTTCACCAAAAAGTGAAGTTTTCAAAAAGTCAGAAAATTGGCTGAAAACGACTTAATATCAAGGACTCATTGGGCGAATCGCTCTGGAACTGAAATCGGAATACTCACTGACATTTTCCCCTCTCCGAAAGTCTGAAAAATGATGGAAAAATGACTAAGTCCAAAAAAATTTTTTTCAACTTTTTTCAATTTTACCCCGTGGGATATATGTTCTACCCACACACATTTGGAACTCTCCTGTGGTACCCACGCACATATTATTCCCTCATTTAATGGATATTTTCACCAAAAAGTGAAGTTTTCAAAAAGTCAGAAAATTGGCTGAAAACGACTTAATATCAAGGACTCATCGGGCGAATCACTCTGGAACTGAAATCGGAATACTCACTGACATTTTCCGCTCTCCGAAAGTCTGAAAAATGATGGAAAAATGACTAAGTCCCAAAAAATTTTTTTTCAACTTTTTTCAATTTTACCCCCGTGGGATATACATTCTACCCACACACATTTGGAACTCTCCTGGGGTACCCTCACACATATTATTCCCTCATTTAATGGATATTTTCACCAAAAAGTGAAGTTTTCAAAAAGTCAAAATTGGCTGAAAACGACTTAATATCAAGGACTCATCGGGCGAATCGCTCTGGAACTGAAATCGCAATGCTCACTGACATTTTCCCCCTTTCGAAAGTCTGAAATATGATGGAAAAATGACTAAGTCCAAAAAAAAATTTTTTACACTTTTTTCAATTTTACCCCCATGGGATATATATTCTACCCACACACATTTGGATCTTTCCTGGGGTACCCTCACACATATTATTCCCTCATTTAACGGATATTTTCACCAAAAAGTGAAGTTTTCAAAAAGTCAGAAAATTGGCTGAAAACGACTTAATATCAAGGACTCATCGGGCGAATCACTCTGGAACTGAAATCGGAATACTCACTGACATTTTCCCCTCTCCGAAAGTCTGAAAAATGATGGAAAAATGACTAAATCCAAAAAACATTTTTTTCAGCTTTTTTCAATTTTACCCCCGTGGGATATATATTCTACCCACACACATTTGGAACTCTCCTGGGGTACCCTCGCACATATTATTCCCTCATTTAATGGATATTTTCACCAAAAAGTGAAGTTTTCAAAAAGTTAGAAAATTGGCTGAAAACGACTTAATATCAAGGACTCATCGGGCGAATCGCTCTGGAACTGAAATCGGAATGCTCACTGACATTTTTCCCTCTTCGAAAGTCTGAAAAATGATGGAAAAATGAGTAAGTCCAAAAAAATTTTTTTTAAACTTTTTTCAATTTTACCCCCATGGGATATATATTCTACCCACACACATTTGGAACTCTCCTGGGGTACCCTCACACATATTATTCCCTCATTTAATGGATATTTTCACCAAACAGTGAAATTTTCAAAAAGTCAAAATTGGTTATAAACGACTTAATATCAAGGACTCATCAGGCGAATCGCTCTGGAATTGAAATGGGAATACTCACTGACATTTTCCCCTCTCCGAAAGTCTGAAAAATGATGGAAAAATGACTAAATCCAAAAAACATTTTTTTCAGCTTTTTTCAATTTTACCCCCGTGGCATATGTATTCTACCCACACACATTTGGAAATCTCCTGGGGTACCCTCACACATATTATTCCCTCATTTAATGGATATTTTCACCAAAATGTGAAGTTTTCAAAAAGTCAGAAAATTGGCTGAAAACGACTTAATATCAAGGACTCATTGGGCGAATCGCTCTGGAACTGAAATCGGAATACTCACTGACATTTTCCCCTCTCCGAAAGTCTGAAAAATGATGGAAAAATGACTAAGTCCAAAAAAATTTTTTTCAACTTTTTTCAATTTTACCCCGTGGGATATATGTTCTACCCACACACATTTGGAACTCTCCTGTGGTACCCACGCACATATTATTCCCTCATTTAATGGATATTTTCACCAAAAAGTGAAGTTTTCAAAAAGTCAGAAAATTGGCTGAAAACGACTTAATATCAAGGACTCATCGGGTGAATCACTCTGGAACTGAAATCGGAATACTCACTGACATTTTCCGCTCTCCGAAAGTCTGAAAAATGATGGAAAAATGACTAAGTCCCAAAAAATTTTTTTTCAACTTTTTTCAATTTTACCCCCGTGGGATATACATTCTACCCACACACATTTGGAACTCTCCTGGGGTACCCTCACACATATTATTCCCTCATTTAATGGATATTTTCACCAAAAAGTGAAGTTTTCAAAAAGTCAAAATTGGCTGAAAACGACTTAATATCAAGGACTCATCGGGCAAATCACTCTGGAACTGAAATCGGAATACTCACTGACATTTTTCCCTCTCCGAAAGTCTGAAAAATGATGGAAATATTACTAAATCCAAAAAACATTTTTTTCAGCTTTTTTCAATTTTACCCCCGTGGGATATATATTCTACCCACACACATTTGGAACTCTCCTGGGGTACCCTCCCACATATTATTCCCTCATTTAATGGATATTTTCACCAAAAAGTGAAGTTTTCAAAAAGTCAGAAAATTGGCTGAAAACGACTTAATATCAAGGACTCATCAGGCGAATCGCTCTGGAACTGAAATCGGAATGCTCACTGACATTTTTCCCTCTTCGAAAGTCGGAAAAATGATGGAAAAATGAGTAAGTCCAAAAAAATTTTTTTTAAACTTTTTTCAATTTTACCCCCATGGGATATATATTCTACCCACACACATTTGGAACTCTCCTGGGGTACCCTCACACATATTATTCCCTCATTTAATGGATATTTTCACCAAAAAGTGAAATTTTCAAAAAGTCAAAATTGGCTATAAACGACTTAATATCAAGGACTCATCAGGCGAATCGCTCTGGAATTGAAATGGGAATACTCACTGACATTTTCCCCTCTCCGAAAGTCTTAAAAATGATGGAAAAATGACTAAGTCCAAAAAACTTTTTTTCAACTTTTTTCAATTTTACCCCCGCGGGATATATATTCTACCCACACACATTTGGAACTCTCCTGGGGTACCCTCGCATACATTATTCCCTCATTTAATGGATATTTTCACCAAAAAGTGAAGTTTTCAAAAAGTCAGAAAATTGGCTGAAAACGACTTAATATCAAGGACTCATCGTGCGAATCACTCTGGAACTGAAATCGGAATGCTCACTGACATTTTCCCCTCTCCAAAGTCTGAAAAATGATGGAAAAATGACTAAGTCCAAAAAACATTTTTTTCAGCTTTTTTCAATTTTACACCCGTGGGATATATATTCTACCCACACACATGTGGAACGCTCCTGGGGTACCCTCGCACATATTATTCCCTCATTTAATGGATATTTTCACCAAAAAGTGAAGTTTTCAAAAAGTCAGAAAATTGGCTGAAAACGACTTAATATCAAGGACTCATCGGGCGAATCGCTCTGGAACTGAAATCGGAATGCTCACTGACATTTTCCCCTCTCCAAAAGTCTGAAAAAAGATGGAAAAATGAGTAAGTCCAAAAAATTTTTTTTTAAACTTTTTTCAATTTTACCCCCATGGGATAGATATTCTACCCACACACATTTGGAACTCTCCTGGGGTACCCTCGCATATATTATTTCCTCATTTAATGGATATTTTCACCAAAAAGTGAAGTTTTCAAAAAGTCAGAAAATTGGCTGAAAACGACTTAATATCAAGGACTCATCGTGCGAATCACTCTGGAACTGAAATCGGAATGCTCACTGACATTTTCCCCTCTCCAAAACTCTGAAAAATGATGGAAAAATGACTAAGTCCAAAAAACATTTTTTTCAGCTTTTTTCAATTTTACCCCCGTGGGATATATATTCTACCCACACACATTTGGAACTCTCCTGGGGTACCCTCGCACATATTATTCCCTCATTTAATGGATATTTTCACCAAAAAGTGAAGTTTTCAAAAAGTCAGAAAATTGGCTGAAAACGACTAAATATCAAGGACTCATCGGGCGAATCGCTCTGGAACTGAAATCGGAATACTCACTGACATTTTCCCCTCTCCGAAAGTCTGAAAAATGATGGAAAAATGACTAAGTCCAAAAAAATTTATTTTAAACGTTTTTCAGTTTTACCCCCATGGGATATATATTCTACCCACACACATTTGGAACTCTCCTGGGGTACCCTCACACATATTATTCCCTCATTTAATGGATATTTTCACCAAAAAGTGAAGTTTTCAAAAAGTCAGAAAATTGGCTGAAAACTACTTAATATCAAGGACTAATCGGTTGAATCGCTCTGGAACTGAAATCGGAATGCTCACTGACATTTTTCCCTCTCCGAAAGTCTGAAAAATGATGGAAAAATGACTAAGTCCAAAAAAAATTTTTTTTAACTTTTTTCAATTTTACCCCTGTGGGATATACATTCTACCCACACACATTTGGATCTTTCCTGGGGTACCCTCACACATATTATTCCCTCATTTAATGGATATTTTCACCAAAAAGTGAAGTTTTCAAAAAGTCAGAAAATTGGCTGAAAACGACTTAATATCAAGGACTCATCTGGCGAATCACTCTGGAACTGAAATCAGAATACTCACTAACATTTTCCCCTCTCCGAAAGTCTGAAAAATGATGGAAAAATGACTAAATCCAAAAAAAATTTTTTTCATCTTTTTTCAATTTTACCCCCGTGGGATATATATTCTACCCACACACATTTGGAACTCTCCTGGGGTACCCTCGCACATATTATTCCCTCATTTAATGGATATTTTCACCAAAAAGTGAAGTTTTCAAAAAGTCAGAAAATTGGCTGAAAACGACTTAATATCAAGGACTCATCGGGCGAATCGCTCTGGAACTGAAATCGGAATGCTTACTGACATTTTTCCCTCTTCGAAAGTCTGAAAAATGATGGAAAAATGAGTAAGTCCAAAAAAATTTTTTTTAAACTTTTTTCAATTTTACCCCCATGGGATATATATTCTACCCGCACACATTTGGAACTCTCCTGGGGTACCCTCACACATATTATTCCCTCATTTAATGGATATTTTCACCAAAAAGTGAAGTTTTCAAAAAGTCAGAAAATTGGCTGAAAACGACTAAATATCAAGGACGCATCGGGCGAATCGCTCTGGAACTGAAATCGGAATACTCACTGACATTTTCCCCTCTCCGAAAGTCTGAAAAATGATGGAAAAATGACTAAGTCCAAAAAACTTTTTTTTAACTTTTTTCAATTTTACCCCCGTGGGATATATATTCTACCCACACACATTTGGAACTCTCCTGGGGTAACCTCGCACATATTATTCCCTCATTTAATGGATATTTTCACCAAAAAGTGAAGTTTTCAAAAAGTCAGAAAATTGGCTGAAAACGACTAAATATCAAGGACTCATCGGGCGAATCGCTCTGGAACTGAAATCGGAATACTCACTGACATTTTCCCCTCTCCGAAAGTCTGAAAAATGATGGAAAAATGACTAAGTCCAAAAAAATTTATTTTAAACGTTTTTCAATTTTACCCCCATGGGATATATATTCTACCCACACACATTTGGAACTCTCCTGGGGTACCCTCACACATATTATTCCCTCATTTAATGGATATTTTCACCAAAAAGTGAAGTTTTCAAAAAGTCAGAAAATTGGCTGAAAACTACTTAATATCAAGGACTAATCGGGTGAATCGCTCTGGAACTGAAATCGGAATGCTCACTGACATTTTCCCCTCTCCGAAAGTCTGAAAAATGATGGAAAAATGACTAAATCCAAAAAAAATTTTTTTCATCTTTTTTCAATTTTACCCCCGTGGGATATATATTCTACCCACACACATTTGGAACTCTCCTGGGGTACCCTCGCACATATTATTCCCTCATTTAATGGATATTTTCACCAAAAAGTGAAGTTTTCAAAAAGTCAGAAAATTGGCTGAAAACGACTTAATATCAAGGACTCATCGGGCGAATCGCTCTGGAACTGAAATCGGAATGCTTACTGACATTTTTCCCTCTTCGAAAGTCTGAAAAATGATGGAAAAATGAGTAAGTCCAAAAAAATTTTTTTTAAACTTTTTTCAATTTTACCCCCATGGGATATATATTCTACCCGCACACATTTGGAACTCTCCTGGGGTACCCTCACACATATTATTCCCTCATTTAATGGATATTTTCACCAAAAAGTGAAATTTTCAAAAAGTCAAAATTGGCTATAAACGACTTAATATCAAGGACTCATCAGGCGAATCGCTCTGGAATTGAAATGGGAATACTCACTGACATTTTCCCCTCTCCGAAAGTCTGAAAAATGATGGAAAAATGACTAAGTCCAAAAAACTTTTTTTCAAAATTTTTCAATTTTACCCCCGCGGGATATATATTCTACCCACACATTTGGAACTCTCCTGGGGTACCCTCGCATACATTATTCCCTCATTTAATGGATATTTTCACCAAAAAGTGAAGTTTTCAAAAAGTCAGAAAATTGGCTGAAAACGACTTAATATCAAGGACTCATCGTGCGAATCACTCTGGAACTGAAATCGGAATGCTCACTGACATTTTCCCCTCTCCAAAGTCTGAAAAATGATGGAAAAATGACTAAGTCCAAAAAACATTTTTTTCAGCTTTTTTCAATTTTACACCTGTGGGATATATATTCTACCCACACACATGTGGAACGCTCCTGGGGTACCCTCGCACATATTATTCCCTCATTTAATGGATATTGTCACCAAAAAGTGAAGTTTTCAAAAAGTCAGAAAATTGGCTGAAAACGACTTAATATCAAGGACTCATCGTGCGAATCACTCTGGAACTGAAATCGGAATGCTCACTGACATTTTCCCCTCTCCAAAACTCTGAAAAATGATGGAAAAATGACTAAGTCCAAAAAACATTTTTTTCAGCTTTTTTCAATTTTACCCCCGTGGGATATATATTCTACCCACACACATTTGGAACTCTCCTGGGGTAACCTCGCACATATTATTCCCTCATTTAATGGATATTTTCACCAAAAAGTGAAGTTTTCAAAAAGTCAGAAAATTGGCTGAAAACGACTAAATATCAAGGACTCATCGGGCGAATCGCTCTGGAACTGAAATCGGAATACTCACTAACATTTTCCCCTCTCCGAAAGTCTGAAAAATGATGGAAAAATGAGTAAGTTCAAAAAACTTTTTTTCAACTTTTTTCAATTTTACCCCCGTGGGATATATATTCTACCCACACACATTTGGAACTCTCCTGGGGTACCCTCGCACATATTATTCCCTCATTTAATGGATATTGTCACCAAAAAGTGAAGTTTTCAAAAAGTCAGAAAATTGGCTGAAAACGACTAAATATCAAGGACTCATCGGGCGAATCGCTCTGGAACTGAAATCGGAATACTCACTGACATTTTCCCCTCTCCGAAAGTCTGAAAAATGATGGAAAAATGACTAAGTCCAAAAAAATTTATTTTAAACGTTTTTCAATTTTACCCCCATGGGATATATATTCTACCCACACACATTTGGAACTCTCCTGGGGTACCCTCACACATATTATTCCCTCATTTAATGGATATTTTCACCAAAAAGTGAAGTTTTCAAAAAGTCAGAAAATTGGCTGAAAACTACTTAATATCGAGGACTAATCGGGTGAATCGCTCTGGAACTGAAATCGGAATGCTCACTGACATTTTTCCCTCTCCGAAAGTCTGAAAAATGATGGAAAAATGACTAAGTCCAAAAAAATTTTTTTTTAACTTTTTTCAATTTTACCCCTGTGGGATATACATTCTACCCACACACATTTGGATCTTTCCTGGGGTACCCTCACACATATTATTCCCTCATTTAATGGATATTTTCACCAAAAAGTGAAGTTTTCAAAAAGTCAGAAAATTGGCTGAAAACGACTTAATATCAAGGACTCATCGGGCGAATCACTCTGGAACTGAAATCAGAATACTCACTGACATTTTCCCCTCTCCGAAAGTCTGAAAAATGATGGAAAAATGACTAAATCCAAGAAACATTTTTTTCATCTTTTTTCAATTTTACCCCCGTGGGATATATATTCTACCCACACACATTTGGAACTCTCCTGGGGTACCCTTGCACATATTATTCCCTCATTTAATGGATATTTTCACCAAAAAGTGAAGTTTTCAAAAAGTCAGAAAATTGGCTGAAAACGACTTAATATCAAGGACTCATCGGGCGAATCGCTCTGGAACTGAAATCGGAATACACACTGACATTTTCCCCTCTCCGAAAGTCTGAAAAATGATGGAAAAATGACTAAGTCCAAAAAACATTTTTTTAACTTTTTTCAATTTTACCCCCGTGGGATATATATTCTACCCACACACATTTGGAACTCTCCTGGGGTAACCTCGCACATATTATTCCCTCATTTAATGGATATTTTCACCAAAAAGTGAAGTTTTCAAAAAGTCAGAAAATTGGCTGAAAACGACTAAATATCAAGGACTCATCGGGCGAATCGCTCTGGAACTGAAATCGGAATACTCACTGACATTTTCCCCTCTCCGAAAGTCTGAAAAATGATGGAAAAATGAGTAAGTCCAAAAAACTTTTTTTCAACTTTTTTCAATTTTACCCCCGTGGGATATATATTCTACCCACACACATTTGGAACTCTCCTGGGGTACCCTCGCACATATTATTCCCTCATTTAATGGATATTGTCACCAAAAAGTGAAGTTTTCAAAAAGTCAGAAAATTGGCTGAAAACGACTTAATATCAAGGACTCATCGTGCGAATCACTCTGGAACTGAAATCGGAATACTCACTGACATTTTCCCCTCTCCGAAAGTCTGAAAAATGATGGAAAAATGACTAAGTCCAAAAAATTTTTTTTTATCTTTTTTCAATTTTACCCCCGTGGGATATATATTCTACCCACACACATTTGGAACTCTCCTGGGGTAACCTCGCACATATTATTCCCTCATTTAATGGATATTTTCACCAAAAAGTGAAGTTTTCAAAAAGTCAGAAAATTGGCTGAAAACGACTAAATATCAAGGACTCATCGGGCGAATCGCTCTGGAACTGAAATCGGAATACTCACTGACATTTTCCCCTCTCCGAAAGTCTGAAAAATGATGGAAAAATGAGTAAGTCCAAAAAACTTTTTTTCAACTTTTTTCAATTTTACCCCCGTGGGATATATATTCTACCCACACACATTTGGAACTCTCCTGGGGTACCCTCGCACATATTATTCCCTCATTTAATGGATATTGTCACCAAAAAGTGAAGTTTTCAAAAAGTCAGAAAATTGGCTGAAAACGACTAAATATCAAGGACTCATCGGGCGAATCGCTCTGGAACTGAAATCGGAATACTCACTGACATTTTCCCCTCTCCGAAAGTCTGAAAAATGATGGAAAAATGACTAAGTCCAAAAAAATTTTTTTTAAACTTTTTTCAATTTTACCCCCATGGGATATATATTCTACCCACACACATTTGGAACTCTCCTGGGGTACCCTCACACATATTATTCCCTCATTTAATGGATATTTTCACCAAAAAGTGAAATTTTCAAAAAGTCAAAATTGGCTATAAACGACTTAATATCAAGGACTCATCAGGCGAATCGCTCTGGAATTGAAATCGGAATACTCACTGACATTTTCCCCTCTCCGAAAGTCTTAAAAATGATGGAAAAATGACTAAGTCCAAAAAACTTTTTTTCAACTTTTTTCAATTTTACCCCCGCGGGATATATATTCTACCCACACACATTTGGAACTCTCCTGGGGTACCCTCGCATACATTATTCCCTCATTTAATGGATATTTTCACCAAAAAGTGAAGTTTTCAAAAAGTCAGAAAATTGGCTGAAAACGACTTAATATCAAGGACTCATCGTGCGAATCACTCTGGAACTGAAATCGGAATGCTCACTGACATTTTCCCCTCTCCAAAGTCTGAAAAATGATGGAAAAATGACTAAGTCCAAAAAACATTTTTTTCAGCTTTTTTCAATTTTACACCCGTGGGATATATATTCTACCCACACACATGTGGAACGCTCCTGGGGTACCCTCGCACATATTATTCCCTCATTTAATGGATATTTTCACCAAAAAGTGAAGTTTTCAAAAAGTCAGAAAATTGGCTGAAAACGACTTAATATCAAGGACACATCGTGCAAAATACTCTGGAACTGAAATCGGAATGCTCAGTGACATTTTCCCCTCTCCAAAAGTCTGAAAAATGATGGAAAAATGACTAAGTCCCAAAAAAATTTTTTTAAACTTTTTTCAATTTTACCCCTATGGGATATATATTCTACCCACACACATTTGGAACTCTCCTGGGGTACCCTCACACATATTATTCCCTCATTTAATGGATATATTCACCAAAAAGTGAAGTTTTCAAAAAGTCAAAATTGGCTGAAAACCACTTAATATCAAGGACTCATCGGGCGAATCGCTCTGGAACTGAAATCGGAATGCTCACTGACATTTTTCCCTCTTCGAAAGTCTGAAAAATGATGGAAAAATGAGTAAGTCCAAAAAATTTTTTTTTAAACTTTTTTCAATTTTACCCCCATGGGATAGATATTCTACCCACACACATTTGGAACTCTCCTGGGGTACCCTCGCATATATTATTTCCTCATTTAATGGATATTTTCACCAAAAAGTGAAGTTTTCAAAAAGTCAGAAAATTGGCTGAAAACGACTTAATATCAAGGACTCATCGTGCGAATCACTCTGGAACTGAAATCGGAATGCTCACTGACATTTTCCCCTCTCCAAAACTCTGAAAAATGATGGAAAAATGACTAAGTCCAAAAAACATTTTTTTCAGCTTTTTTCAATTTTACCCCCGTGGGATATATATTCTACCCACACACATTTGGAACTCTCCTGGGGTACCCTCGCACATATTATTCCCTCATTTAATGGATATTTTCACCAAAAGTGAAGTTTTCAAAAAGTCAGAAAATTGGCTGAAAACGACTAAATATCAAGGACGCATCGGGCGAATCGCTCTGGAACTGAAATCGGAATACTCACTGACATTTTCCCCTCTCCGAAAGTCTGAAAAATGATGGAAAAATGACTAAGTCCAAAAAACTTTTTTTTAACTTTTTTCAATTTTACCCCCGTGGGATATATATTCTACCCACACACATTTGGAACTCTCCTGGGGTAACCTCGCACATATTATTCCCTCATTTAATGGATATTTTCACCAAAAAGTGAAGTTTTCAAAAAGTCAGAAAATTGGCTGAAAACGACTAAATATCAAGGACTCATCGGGCGAATCGCTCTGGAACTGAAATCGGAATACTCACTGACATTTTCCCCTCTCCGAAAGTCTGAAAAATGATGGAAAAATGACTAAGTCCAAAAAAATTTATTTTAAACGTTTTTCAATTTTACCCCCATGGGATATATATTCTACCCACACACATTTGGAACTCTCCTGGGGTACCCTCACACATATTATTCCCTCATTTAATGGATATTTTCACCAAAAAGTGAAGTTTTCAAAAAGTCAGAAAATTGGCTGAAAACGACTTAATATCAAGGACTCATCTGGCGAATCACTCTGGAACTGAAATCAGAATACTCACTGACATTTTCCCCTCTCCGAAAGTCTGAAAAATGATGGAAAAATGACTAAATCCAAAAAACATTTTTTTCATCTTTTTTCAATTTTACCCCCGTGGGATATATATTCTACCAACACACATTTGGAACTCTCCTGGGGTACCCTCGCACATATTATTCCCTCATTTAATGGATATTTTCACCAAAAAGTGAAGTTTTCAAAAAGTCAGAAAATTGGCTGAAAACGACTTAATATCAAGGACTCATCGGGCGAATCGCTCTGGAACTGAAATCGGAATGCTTACTGACATTTTTCCCTCTTCGAAAGTCTGAAAAATGATGGAAAAATGAGTAAGTCCAAAAAAATTTTTTTTAAACTTTTTTCAATTTTACCCCCATGGGATATATATTCTACCCACACACATTTGGAACTCTCCTGGGGTACCCTCACACATATTATTCCCTCATTTAATGGATATTTTCACCAAAAAGTGAAATTTTCAAAAAGTCAAAATTGGCTATAAACGACTTAATATCAAGGACTCATCAGGCGAATCGCTCTGGAATTGAAATGGGAATACTCACTGACATTTTCCCCTCTCCGAAAGTCTGAAAAATGATGGAAAAATGACTAAGTCCAAAAAACTTTTTTTCAACTTTTTTCAATTTTACCCCCGCGGGATATATATTCTACCCACACACATTTGGAACTCTCCTGGGGTACCCTCGCATACATTATTCCCTCATTTAATGGATATTTTCACCAAAAAGTGAAGTTTTCAAAAAGTCAGAAAATTGGCTGAAAACGACTTAATATCAAGGACTCATCGTGCGAATCACTCTGGAACTGAAATCGGAATGCTCACTGACATTTTCCCCTCTCCAAAACTCTGAAAAATGATGGAAAAATGACTAAGTCCAAAAAACATTTTTTTCAGCTTTTTTCAATTATACCCCCGTGGGATATATATTCTACCCACACACATTTGGAACTCTCCTGGGGTACCCTCGCACATATTATTCCCTCATTTAATGGATATTGTCACCAAAAAGTGAAGTTTTCAAAAAGTCAGAAAATTGGCTGAAAACGACTTAATATCAAGGACTCATCGTGTGAATCACTCTGGAACTGAAATCGGAATGCTCACTGACATTTTCCCCTCTCCAAAACTCTGAAAAATGATGGAAAAATGAGTAAGTCCAAAAAACTTTTTTTCAACTTTTTTCAATTTTACCCCCGTGGGATATATATTCTACCCACACACATTTGGAACTCTCCTGGGGTACCCTCGCACATATTATTCCCTCATTTAATGGATATTTTCACCAAAAAGTGTAGTTTTCAAAAAGTCAGAAAATTGGCTGAAAACGACTAAATATCAAGGACTCATCGGGCGAATCGCTCTGGAACTGAAATCGGAATACTCACTAACATTTTCCCCTCTCCGAAAGTCTGAAAAATGATGGAAAAATGAGTAAGTCCAAAAAACTTTTTTTCAACTTTTTTCAATTTTACCCCCGTGGGATATATATTCTACCCACACACATTTGGAACTCTCCTGGGGTACCCTCGCACATATTATTCCCTCATTTAATGGATATTGTCACCAAAAAGTGAAGTTTTCAAAAAGTCAGAAAATTAGCTGAAAACGACTAAATATCAAGGACTCATCGGGCGAATCGCTCTGGAACTGAAATCGGAATACTCACTGACATTTTCCCCTCTCCGAAAGTCTGAAAAATGATGGAAAAATGACTAAGTCCAAAAAAATTTATTTTAAACGTTTTTCAATTTTACCCCCATGGGATATATATTCTACCCACACACATTTGGAACTCTCCTGGGGTACCCTCACACATATTATTCCCTCATTTAATGGATATTTTCACCAAAAAGTGAAGTTTTCAAAAAGTCAGAAAATTGGCTGAAAACTACTTAATATCGAGGACTAATCGGGTGAATCGCTCTGGAACTGAAATCGGAATGCTCACTGACATTTTTCCCTCTCCGAAAGTCTGAAAAATGATGGAAAAATGACTAAGTCCAAAAAAATTTTTTTTTAACTTTTTTCAATTTTACCCCTGTGGGATATACATTCTACCCACACACATTTGGATCTTTCCTGGGGTACCCTCACACATATTATTCCCTCATTTAATGGATATTTTCACCAAAAAGTGAAGTTTTCAAAAAGTCAGAAAATTGGCTGAAAACGACTTAATATCAAGGACTCATCGGGCGAATCACTCTGGAACTGAAATCAGAATACTCACTGACATTTTCCCCTCTCCGAAAGTCTGAAAAATGATGGAAAAATGACTAAATCCAAGAAACATTTTTTTCATCTTTTTTCAATTTTACCCCCGTGGGATATATATTCTACCCACACACATTTGGAACTCTCCTGGGGTACCCTTGCACATATTATTCCCTCATTTAATGGATATTGTCACCAAAAAGTGAAGTTTTCAAAAAGTCAGAAAATTGCCTGAAAACGACTAAATATCAAGGACTCATCGGGCGAATCGCTCTGGAACTGAAATCGGAATGCTCACTGACATTTTCCCCTCTCCGAAAGTCTGAAAAATGATGGAAAAATGACTAAGTCCAAAAAACATTTTTTTCAACTTTTTTCAATTTTACCCCCGTGTGATATATATTCTACCCACACACATTTGGAACTCTCCTGGGGTACCCTCACACATATTATTCCCTCATTTAATGGATATTTTCACCAAAAAGTGAAGTTTTCAAAAAGTCAGAAAATTGGCTGAAAACGACTTAATATCAAGGACACATTGGGCAAATCACTCTGGAACTGAAATCGGAATGCTCACTGACATTTTCCCCTCTCCAAAAGTCTGAAAAATGATGGAAAAATGACTAAGTCCAAAAAAAATTTTTTAAACTTTTTTCAATTTTACCCCCATGGGATATATATTCTACCCACAAACATTTGGAACTCTCCTGGGGTACCCTCACACATATTATTCCCTCATTTAATGGATATTTTCACCAAAAAGTGAAGTTTTCAAAAAGTCAGAAAATTGGCTGAAAACGACTTAATATCAAGGACTCATCGGGCGAAACACTCTGGAACTGAAATCGGAATACTCACTGACATTTTCCCCTCTCCGAAAGTCTGAAAAATTATGGAAAAATGACTAAGTCCAAAAAACATTTTTTTCAACTTTTTTCAATTCTACCCCCGTGGGATATATGTTCTACCCTCACACATTTTCAACTCTCCTGGGGTACCCTCACACATATTATTCCCTCATTTAATGGATATTTTCACCAAAAAGTGAAGTTTTCAAAAAGTCAGAAAATTGGCTGAAAACGACTTAATATCAAGGACTCATCGGGCGAATCGCTCTGGAACTGAAATCGGAATGCTCACTGACATTTTTCCCTCTCCGAAAGTCTGAAAAATGATGGAAAAATAACTAAGTCCAAAAAAAATTTTTTTCAACTTTTTTCAATTTTACCCCTGTGGGATATATGTTCTACCCACAAACATTTGGAACTCTCCTGTGGTACCCACGCACATATTATTCCCTCATTTAATGGATATTTTCACCAAAAAGTGAAGTTTTCAAAAAGTCAGAAAATTAGCTGAAAACGACTTAATATCAAGGACTCATCAGGCGAATCACTCTGGAACTGAAATCGGAATACTCACTGACATTTTCCCCTCTTCGAAAGTCTGAAAAATGATGGAAAAATGACTAAGTCCAAAAAAAATTTTTTAAAACTTTTTTCAATTTTACCCCCGTGGGAAATATATTCTACCCACACACATTTGGAACTCTCCTGGGGTACCCTCACACATATTATTACCTCATTTATTGGATATTTTCACCAAAAAGTGAAGTTTTCAAAAAAGTCAGAAAATTGGCTGAAAACGACTTAATATCAAGGACTCATCGGGCGAATCGCTCTGGAACTGAAATCGGAATGCTCACTGACATTTTCCCCTCTCCGAAAGTCTGAAAAATGATGGAAAAATGACTAAGTACAAAAAAATTTTTTTTAACTTTTTTCAATTTTACCCCTGTGGGATATACATTCTACCCACACACATGTGGATCTCTCCTGGGGTACCCTCACACATATTATTCCCTCATTTAATGGATATTTTCACCAAAAAGTGAAGTTTTCAAAAAGTCAGAAAGTTGGCTGAAAATGACTTAATATCAAGGACTCATCGGGCGAATCGCTCTGGAACTGAAATCGGAATACTCACTGACATTTTCCCCTCTCCGAAAGTCTGAAAAATGATGGAAAAATGACTAAGTCCAAAAAAAATTTTTTTTAACTTTTTTCAATTTTACCCCCGTGGGATATATATTCTACCCACACACATTTGGAACTCTCCTAGGGAAACCTCACACATATTATTCCCTCATTTAATGGATATTTTAACCAAAAAGTGAAGTTTTCAAAAAGTCAGAAAATTGACTGAAAACGATTTAATATCAAGGACTCATCGGGCGAATCACTCTGGAACTGAAATCTGAATACTCACTGACATTTTCCCCTCTCCGAAAGTCTGAAAAATTATGGAAAAATGACTAAGTCCAAAAAACATTTTTTTCAACTTTTTTCAATTCTACCCCCGTGGGATATATGTTCTACCCTCACACATTTTCAACTCTCCTGGGGTACCCTCACACATATTATTCCCTCATTTAATGGATATTTTCACCAAAAAGTGAAGTTTTCAAAAAGTCAGAAAATTGGCTGAAAACGACTTAATATCAAGGACTCATCGGGCGAATCGCTCTGGAACTGAAATCGGAATGCTCACTGACATTTTTCCCTCTCCGAAAGTCTGAAAAATGATGGAAAAATAACTAAGTCCAAAAAAACTTTTTTTCAACTTTTTTCAATTTTACCCCTGTGGGATATATGTTCTACCCACAAACATTTGGAACTCTCCTGTGGTACCCACGCACATATTATTCCCTCATTTAATGGATATTTTCACCAAAAAGTGAAGTTTTCAAAAAGTCAGAAAATTAGCTGAAAACGACTTAATATCAAGGACTCATCAGGCGAATCACTCTGGAACTGAAATCGGAATACTCACTGACATTTTCCCCTCTTCGAAAGTCTGAAAAATGATGGAAAAATGACTAAGTCCAAAAAAAATTTTTTAAAACTTTTTTCAATTTTACCCCCGTGGGAAATATATTCTACCCACACACATTTGGAACTCTCCTGGGGTACCCTCACACATATTATTACCTCATTTATTGGATATTTTCACCAAAAAGTGAAGTTTTCAAAAAAGTCAGAAAATTGGCTGAAAACGACTTAATATCAAGGACTCATCGGGCGAATCGCTCTGGAACTGAAATCGGAATGCTCACTGACATTTTCCCCTCTCCGAAAGTCTGAAAAATGATGGAAAAATGACTAAGTACAAAAAAATTTTTTTTTTACTTTTTTCAATTTTACCCCTGTGGGATATACATTCTACCCACACACATGTGGATCTCTCCTGGGGTACCCTCACACATATTATTCCCTCATTTAATGGATATTTTCACCAAAAAGTGAAGTTTTCAAAAAGTCAGAAAGTTGGCTGAAAATGACTTAATATCAAGGACTCATCGGGCGAATCGCTCTGGAACTGAAATCGGAATACTCACTGACATTTTCCCCTCTCCGAAAGTCTGAAAAATGATGGAAAAATGACTAAGTCCAAAAAAAATTTTTTTTAACTTTTTTCAATTTTACCCCCGTGGGATATATATTCTACCCACACACATTTGGAACTCTCCTAGGGAAACCTCACACATATTATTCCCTCATTTAATGGATATTTTAACCAAAAAGTGAAGTTTTCAAAAAGTCAGAAAATTGACTGAAAACGATTTAATATCAAGGACTCATCGGGCGAATCACTCTGGAACTGAAATCTGAATACTCACTGACATTTTCCCCTCTTCGAAAGTCGGAAAAATTATGGAAAAATGAGTAAGTCCAAAAAAATTTTTTTTCAAGTTTTTCAATTTTACCCTCGTGGGATATATATTCTACCCACACACATTTGGAACTCTCCTAGGGAAACCTCACACATATTATTCCCTCATTTAATTGATATTTTCACCAAAAAGTGAAGTTTTCAAAAAGTCAGAAAATTGGCTGAAAACGACTTAACATCAAGGACTCATCAGGTGAATCACTCTGGAACTGAAATCGGAATGCTCACTGACATTTTCCCCTCTCCAAAAGTCTGAAAAATGATGGAAAAATGACTAAGTCCAAAAAAAATTTTTTTCAACTTTTTTTAATTTTACCCCCATGGGATATATATTCTACCCACACACATTTGGAACTCTCCTGGGGTAACCTCACACATATTATTCCCTCATTTAATGGATATTTTCACCAAAAAGTGAAGTTTTCAAAAAGTCAGAAAATTGGCTGAAAACGACTTAATATCAAGGACTCATCGGGCGAATCACTCTGGAACTGAAATCGGAATACTCACTGACATTTTCCCCTCTTCGAAAGTCTGAAAAATGATGGAAAAATGAGTCAGTCCAAAAAAAATTTTTTTTTAAGTTTTTTCAATTTTACCCTTGTGGGATATATATTCAACCCACACACATTTGGAACTCTCCTGGGGTAACCTCACACATATTATTCCCTCATTTAATGTATATTTTCACCAAAAAGTGAAGTTTTCAAAAAGTAAGAAAATTGGCTGAAAGCGACTCAACATCAACGACTCATGGGGTGAATCTCTCTGGAACTGAAATCGGAATGCTCACTGACATTTTCCCCCCTTCGAAAGTCTGAAAAATGATGGAAAAATTACTAAGTCCAAAAAAATTTTTTTCAACTTTTTTCAATTTTACCCCCGTGGGATATATGTTCTACCCACACACATTTGGAACTCTCCTGTGGTACCCTCACACATATTATGCCCTCATTTAATGGATATTTTCACCAAAAAGTGAAGTTTTCAAAAAGTCAGAAAATTGGCTGAAAACGACTTAATATCAAGGACTCATCGGGCGAATCACTCTGGAACTGAAATCGGAATACTCACTGACATTTTTCCCTCTCCAAAAGTCTGAAAAATGATGGAAAAATGACAGTCCAAAAAAATTTTTTTTTTACTTTTTTCAATTTTACCCCTGTGGGATATATATTCTACCCACACACATTTGGAACTCTCCTGGGGTACCCACACACATATTATTCCCTCATTTAATGGATATTTTCACCAAAAAATTAAGTTTTCAAAAAGTCAGAAAATTGGCTGAAAACGACTTAATATCAAGGACTCATCGGGCGAATCGCTCTGGAACTGAAATCGGAATGCTCACTGACATTTTTCCCTCTCCGAAAGTCTGAAAAATGATGGAAAAATGACTAAGTCCAAAAGAATTTTTTTCAAACTTTTTTCAATTTTACCCCCATGGGATATATATTCTACCCACACACATTTGGAACTCTCCTGGGGTACCCTCACACATATTATTCCCTCATTTAATGGATATTTTCACCAAAAAGTGAAGTTTTCAAAAAGTCAGAAAATTGGCTGAAAACGACTTAATATCAAGGACTCATCGGGCGAATCACTCTGGAACTGAAATCGGAATACTCACTGACATTTTCCCCTCTCCGAAAGTCTGAAAAATGATGGAAAAATGACTAAGTCCAAAAAACATTTTTTTCAACTTTTTTCAATTTTACCCCCGTGGGATATATATTCTACCCACACACATTTGAAACTCTCCTGGGGTACCCTCGCACATATTATTCCCTCATTTAATGGATATTTTCACCAAAAAGTGAAGTTTTCAAAGTCAGAAAATTGGCTGAAAACGAATTAATATCAAGGACTCATCGTGCGAATCACTCTGGAACTGAAATCGGAATGCTCACTGACATTTTTCCCTCTCCGAAAGTCTGAAAAATGATGAAAAAATGACTAAGTACAAAAAAATTTTTTTTAAACTTTTTTCAATTTTACCCCCATGGGATATATATTCTACCCACACACATTTGGATCTCTCCTGGGGTACCCTCACACATATTATTCCCTCATTTAATGGATATTTTCACCAAAAAGTTAAGTTTTCAAAAAGTCAGAAAATTGGCAGAAAACGACTTAATATCAAGGACTCATCGGGCGAATCACTCTGGAACTGAAATCGGAATGCTCACTGACATTTTCCCCTCTCCGAAAGTCTGAAAAATGATGGAAAAATGACTAAGTCCAAAAAATTTTTTATTTAACTTTTTTCAATTTTACCCCTGTGGGATATACATTATACCCACACAGATTTGGATCTCTCCTGGGGTACCCTCACACATATTATTCCCTCATTTAATGTATATTTTCACCAAAAGTGAAGTTTTCAAATAGTCAGAAAATTGGCTGAAAGTGACTTAACATCAAGGACTCATCGGGTGAATCACTCTGGAACTGAAATCGGAATACTCACTGACATTTTCCCGTCTCCGAAAGTCTGAAAAATGATGGAAAAATGACTAAGTCCAAAAAACATTTTTTTGAACTTTTTTCAATTTAACCCCCATGGGATATATATTCTACCCACACACATTTGGAACTCTCCTGGGGTACCCTCACACATATTATTCCCTCATTTAATGGATATTTTCACCAAAAAATGAAGTTTTCAAAAAGTCAGAAAATTGGCTGAAAACGACTTAGGCTATGTGCCCACGTTGCGGACCTGAAGCATATATTTTACGCTTCTCCCTGGCGGGAAAATCACATGCGGATATTACATGCGGTTTTCCCGTCAGGAAGAAGCGTTTGTGAGGCGTCTTTGCATGCATTTCCGCATGCTGGTTATCAAGCACTTCCCCAAGCATCACTTGGAAAAGTGCTTGACAACTTGTTCAGAATGGTAAAAAATAAAAGAATAAACTTTATACTCACCTTCTGATGCATTCTCTGCCCCGTCCGGAGGCTTGAGCGGCTCACGCTGTTGTGTGCAGGACCTGCGGTGATGTCATTGAGTCATGTGGTGGGTCACATAACTCAATGACGTGGCAGGTCCTTCAGACAACAGCGCGACGGAGGGAAAACATCAGAAGATAAGTATAAACTTTATTTTTTCTTTTTTTTACAGGTTCTTTGGTACCCAGGTCTGGAGGAGAGTCTCCTCTCCTCCAGACTTGGGTACCATCCGCACATTGATTCCGCTGCGCTTCCGCAAAATTAATGAACATGCTGCGGATTTTTGACCGCAGCATATACGCTGCGGAAAAATCCGCAGCATGGGCATTAACATTGCGGAATGCCATTGGGGACCATGGGGTGCGGATATACATGCGTTTTTCAAGCGTTTACGCTGCGGAAATTCCGCAGCATATAAGCTTGAAAAACGCTACGTGGGCACACAGCCTTAATATCAAGGACTCATCGGGCGAATCGCTCTGGAACTGAAATCGGAATGCTCACTGACATCTTTCCCTCTTCGAAAGTCTGAAAAATGATGGAAAAATGACTAAGTCCCAAAAAAATTTTTTTAAACGTTTTTCAATTTTACCCCCATGGGATATATATTCTACCCACACACATTTTGAACTCTCCTGGGGTACCCTCACACATATTATTCCCTCATTTAATGTATATTTTCACCAAAAGTGAAGTTTTCAAATAGTCAGAAAATTGGCTGAAAGCGACTTAACATCAAGGACTCATCGGGTGAATTGCTCTGGAACTGAAATCGGAATGCTCACTGACATTTTCCCCCCTTCGAAAGTCTGAAAAATGATGGAAAAATGACTAAGTCCAAAAAAAATTTTGTTAAAACTTTTTTCAATTTTACCCCCGTGGGATATATATTCTACCCACACACATTTGGAACTCTCCTGGGGTACCCTCACACATATTATTCCCTCATTTAATGGATATTTTCACCAAAAAGTGAAGTTTTCAAAAAGTCAGAAAATTGGCTGAAAATGACTTAATATCAAGGACTCA
Organism: Phyllobates terribilis; assembly: GCF_046119375.1. Lineage (NCBI taxonomy): Eukaryota > Metazoa > Chordata > Amphibia > Anura > Dendrobatidae > Phyllobates > Phyllobates terribilis. Next base: position 4,049,914 of record NW_027362873.1, on the reverse strand, counting down.
TCGGGCGAATCACTCTGGAACTGAAATCGGAATACTCACTGACATTTTCCCCTCTCCGAAAGTCTGAAAAATGATGGAAAAATGACTAAGTCCAAAAAACATTTTTTTGAAATTTTTTCAATTTAACCCCCATGGGATATATATTCTACCCACACACATTTGGAACTCTCCTGGGGTACCCTCACACATATTATTCCCTCATTTAATGGATATTTTCACCAAAAAATGAAGTTTTCAAAAAGTCAGAAAATTGGCTGAAAACGACTTAGGCTATGTGCCCACGTTGCGGACCTGAAGCATATATTTTACGCTTCTCCCTGGCGGGAAAATCACATGCGGATATTACATGCGGTTTTCCCGTCAGGAAGAAGCGTTTGTGAGGCGTCTTTGCATGCATTTCCGCATGCTGGTTATCAAGCACTTCCCCAAGCATCACTTGGAAAAGTGCTTGACAACTTGTTCAGAATGGTAAAAAATAAAAGAATAAACTTTATACTCACCTTCTGATGCATTCTCTGCCCCGTCCGGAGGCTTGAGCGGCTCACGCTGTTGTGTGCAGGACCTGCGGTGACGTCATTGAGTCATGTGGTGGGTCACATGACTCAATGACGTGGCAGGTCCTTCAGACAACAGCGCGACGGAGGGAAAACATCAGAAGATAAGTATAAACTTTATTTTTTCTTTTTTTTACAGGTTCTTTGGTACCCAGGTCTGGAGGAGAGTCTCCTCTCCTCCAGACTTGGGTACCATCCGCACATTGATTCCGCTGCGCTTCCGCAAAATTAATGAACATGCAGCGGATTTTTGACCGCAGCATATACGCTGCGGAAAAATCCGCAGCATGGGCATTGACATTGCGGAATGCCATTGGGGACCATGGGGTGCGGATATACATGCATTTTTCAAGCGTTTACGCTGCGGAAATTCCGCAGCATATAAGCTTGAAAAACGCTACGTGGGCACACAGCCTTAATATCAAGGACTCATCGGGCGAATCGCTCTGGAACTGAAATCGGAATGCTCACTGACATCTTTCCCTCTTCGAAAGTCTGAAAAATGATGGAAAAATGACTAAGTCCCAAAAAATTTTTTTTAAATGTTTTTCAATTTTACCCCCATGGGATATATATTCTACGCACACACATTTTGAACTCTCCTGGGGTACCCTCACACATATTATTCCCTCATTTAATGGATATTTTCACCAAAAAATGAAGTTTTCAAAAAGTCAGAAAATTGGCTGAAAACGACTTAATATCAAGGACTCATCGGGCGAATCACTCTGGAACTGAAATCGGAATGCTCACTGACATTTTTCCCTCTCCGAAAGTCTGAAAAATGATGGAAAAATGACTAAGTCCAAAAAAATTTTTTTTTTAACTTTTTTCAATTTTACCCCTGTGGGATATACATTCTACCCACACACAAATTTTATCTTTCCTGGGGTACCCTCGCACATATTATTCCCTCATTTAATGGATATTTTCACCAAAAAGTGAAGTTTTCAAAAAGTCAGAAAATTTGCTGAAAACGACCTAATATCAAGGACACATCATGCGAAATACTCTGGAACTGAAATCGGAATGCTCACTGACATTTTCCCCTCTCCGAAAGTCTGAAAAATGATGGAAAAATGACTAAGTCCAAAAAACTTTTTTTCAACTTTTTTCAATTTTACCCCCGTGGGATATATATTCTATCCACACACATTTGGAACTCTCCTGGGGTACCCTCGCACATATTATTCCCTCATTTAATGGATATTTTCACCAAAAAGTGAAGTTTTCAAAAAGTCAGAAAATTGGCTGAAAACGACTTAATATCAAGGACTCATCGGGCGAATCGCTCTGGAACTGAAATCGGAATGCTCACTGACATTTTTCCCTCTTCGAAAGTCTGAAAAATGATGGAAAAATGACTAAGTCCAAAAAAATTTTTTTTAAACTTTTTTCAATTTTACCCCCATGGGATATATATTCTACCCACACACATTTGGAACTCTCCTGGGGTACCCTCACACATATTATTCCCTCATTTAATGGATATTTTCACCAAAAAGTGAAGTTTTCAAAAAGTCAGAAAATTGGCTGAAAACGACTTAATATCAAGGACTCATCGGGCGAATCACTCTGGAACTGAAATCGGAATACTCACTGACATTTTCCCCTCTTCGAAAGTCTGAAAAATGATGGAAAAATGACTAAATCCAAAAAACATTTTTTTCAGCTTTTTTCAATTTTACCCCCGTGGGATATATATTCTACCCACACACAATTGGAACTCTCCTGGGGTACCCTCGCACATATTATTCCCTCATTTAATGGATATTTTCACCAAAATGTGAAGTTTTCAAAAAGTCAGAAAATTGGCTGAAAACGACTTAATATCAAGGACACATCGTGCGAAATACTCTGAAACTGAAATCGGAATGCTCACTGACATTTTCCCCTCTCCAAAAGTCTGAAAAATGATGGAAAAATGACTAAGTCCCAAAAATTTTTTTTTATACTTTTTTCAATTTTACCGCCATGGGATATATATTCTACCCACACACATTTGGAAATCTCCTGGGGTACCCTCACACATATTATTCCCTCATTTAATGGATATTTTCACCAAAAAGTGAAGTTTTCAAAAAGTCAGAAAATTGGCTGAAAACGACTTAATATCAAGGACTCATCGGGCGAATCGCTCTGGAACTGAAATCGGAATGCTCACTGACATTTTTCCCTCTCCGAAAGTCTGAAAAATGATGGAAAAATGACTAAGTCCAAAAAAATTTTTTTTTTACTTATTTCAATTTTACCCCTGTGGGATATACATTCTACCCACACACATTTGGATCTTTCCTGGGGTACCCTCACACATATTATTCCCTCATTTAATGGATATTTTCACCAAAAAGTGAAGTTTTCAAAAAGTCAGAAAATTGGCTGAAAACGACTTAATATCAAGGACTCATCGGGCGAATCACTCTGGAACTGAAATCGGAATAGTCACTGACATTTTCCCTCTCCGAAAGTCTGAAAAATGATGGAAAAATGACTAAGTCCAAAAAAATTTTTTTCAACTTTTTTCAATTTTACCCCGTGGGATATATGTTCTACCCACACACATTTGGAACTCTCCTGTGGTACCCACGCACATATTATTCCCTCATTTAATGGATATTTTCACCAAAAAGTGAAGTTTTCAAAAAGTCAGAAAATTGGCTGAAAACGACTTAATATCAAGGACTCATCGGGCGAATCACTCTGGAACTGAAATCGGAATACTCACTGACATTTTCCGCTCTCCGAAAGTCTGAAAAATGATGGAAAAATGACTAAGTCCAAAAAAATTTTTTTTCAACTTTTTTCAATTTTACCCCCGTGGGATATACATTCTACCCACACACATTTGGAACTCTCCTGGGGTACCCTCACACATATTATTCCCTCATTTAATGGATATTTTCACCAAAAAGTGAAGTTTTCAAAAAGTCAAAATTGGCTGAAAACGACTTAATATCAAGGACTCAACGGGCGAATCGCTCTGGAACTGAAAACGGAATGCTCACTGACATTTTCCCCCTTTCGAAAGTCTGAAATATGATGGAAAAATGACTAAGTCCAAAAAAAAATTTTTTAAACTTTTTTCAATTTTACCCCCGTTTGATATATATTCTACCCACACACATTTGGAACTCTCCTGTGGTAACCTCACACATATTATTCCCTCATTTAATGGATATTTTCACCAAAAAGTGAAGTTTTCAAAAAGTCAGAAAATTGGCTGAAAACGACTTAATATCAAGGACTCATCGGGCGAATCACTCTGGAACTGAAATCGGAATACTCACTGACATTTTTCCCTCTTCGAAAGTCTGAAAAATGATGGAAAAATGAGTAAGTCCAAAAAATTTTTTTTTAAACTTTTTTCAATTTTACCCCCATGGGATAGATATTCTACCCACACACATTTGGAACTCTCCTGGGGTACCCTCGCATATATTATTTCCTCATTTAATGGATATTTTCACCAAAAAGTGAAGTTTTCAAAAAGTCAGAAAATTGGCTGAAAATGACTTAATATCAAGGACTCATCGTGCGAATCACTCTGGAACTGAAATCGGAATGCTCACTGACATTTTCCCCTCTCCAAAACTCTGAAAAATGATGGAAAAATGACTAAGTCCAAAAAACTTTTTTTTCAGCTTTTTTCAATTTTACCCCCGTGGGATATATATTCTACCCACACACATTTGGAACTCTCCTGGGGTACCCTCGCACATATTATTCCCTCATTTAATGGATATTTTCACCAAAAAGTGAAGTTTTCAAAAAGTCAGAAAATTGGCTGAAAATGATTAAATATCAAGGACTCATCAGGGGAATCGCTCTGGAACTGAAATCGGAATACTCACTGACATTTTCCCCTCTCCGAAAGTCTGAAAAATGATGGAAAAATGACTAAGTCCAAAAAACTTTTTTTTAACTTTTTTCAATTTTACCCCCGTGGGATATATATTCTAGCCACACACATTTGGAACTCTCCTGGGGTAACCTCGCACATATTATTCCCTCATTTAATGGATATTTTCACCAAAAAGTGAAGTTTTCAAAAAGTCAGAAAATTGGCTGAAAACGACTTAATATCAAGGACTCATCGGGCGAATCGCTCTGGAACTGAAATCGGAATGCTCACTGACATTTTTCCCTCTTCGAAAGTCTGAAAAATGATGGAAAAATGACTAAGTCCAAAAAAATTTTTTTTAAACTTTTTTCAATTTTACCCCCATGGGATATATATTCTACCCACACACATTTGGAACTCTCCTGGGGTACCCTCACACATATTATTCCCTCATTTAATGGATATTTTCACCAAAAAGTGAAGTTTTCAAAAAGTCAGAAAATTGGCTGAAAACGACTTAATATCAAGGACTCATCGGGCGAATCACTCTGGAACTGAAATCGGAATACTCACTGACATTTTCCCCTCTTCGAAAGTCTGAAAAATGATGGAAAAATGACTAAATCCAAAAAACATTTTTTTCAGCTTTTTTCAATTTTACCCCCGTGGGATATATATTCTACCCACACACAATTGGAACTCTCCTGGGGTACCCTCGCACATATTATTCCCTCATTTAATGGATATTTTCACCAAAATGTGAAGTTTTCAAAAAGTCAGAAAATTGGCTGAAAACGACTTAATATCAAGGACACATCGTGCGAAATACTCTGGAACTGAAATCGGAATGCTCACTGACATTTTCCCCTCTCCAAAAGTCTGAAAAATGATGGAAAAATGACTAAGTCCCAAAAATTTTTTTTTATACTTTTTTCAATTTTACCGCCACGGGATATATATTCTACCCACACACATTTGGAAATCTCCTGGGGTACCCTCACACATATTATTCCCTCATTTAATGGATATTTTCACCAAAAAGTGAAGTTTTCAAAAAGTCAGAAAATTGGCTGAAAACGACTTAATATCAAGGACTCATCGGGCGAATCGCTCTGGAACTGAAATCGGAATGCTCACTGACATTTTTCCCTCTCCGAAAGTCTGAAAAATGATGGAAAAATGACTAAGTCCAAAAAAATTTTTTTTTTACTTTTTTCAATTTTACCCCTGTGGGATATACATTCTACCCACACACATTTGGATCTTTCCTGGGGTACCCTCACACATATTATTCCCTCATTTAATGGATATTTTCACCAAAAAGTGAAGTTTTCAAAAAGTCAGAAAATTGGCTGAAAACGACTTAATATCAAGGACTCATCGGGCGAATCACTCTGGAACTGAAATCGGAATAGTCACTGACATTTTCCCTCTCCGAAAGTCTGAAAAATGATGGAAAAATGACTAAGTCCAAAAAAATTTTTTTCAACTTTTTTCAATTTTACCCCGTGGGATATATGTTCTACCCACACACATTTGGAACTCTCCTGTGGTACCCACGCACATATTATTCCCTCATTTAATGGATATTTTCACCAAAAAGTGAAGTTTTCAAAAAGTCAGAAAATTGGCTGAAAACGACTTAATATCAAGGACTCATCGGGCGAATCACTCTGGAACTGAAATCGGAATACTCACTGACATTTTCCGCTCTCCGAAAGTCTGAAAAATGATGGAAAAATGACTAAGTCCAAAAAAATTTTTTTTCAACTTTTTTCAATTTTACCCCCGTGGGATATACATTCTACCCACACACATTTGGAACTCTCCTGGGGTACCCTCACACATATTATTCCCTCATTTAATGGATATTTTCACCAAAAAGTGAAGTTTTCAAAAAGTCAAAATTGGCTGAAAACGACTTAATATCAAGGACTCAACGGGCGAATCGCTCTGGAACTGAAATCGGAATGCTCACTGACATTTTCCCCCTTTCGAAAGTCTGAAATATGATGGAAAAATGACTAAGTCCAAAAAAAAATTTTTTAAACTTTTTTCAATTTTACCCCCGTTTGATATATATTCTACCCACACACATTTGGAACTCTCCTGTGGTAACCTCACACATATTATTCCCTCATTTAATGGATATTTTCACCAAAAAGTGAAGTTTTCAAAAAGTCAGAAAATTGGCTGAAAACGACTTAATATCAAGGACTCATCGGGCGAATCACTCTGGAACTGAAATCGGAATACTCACTGACATTTTTCCCTCTTCGAAAGTCTGAAAAATGATGGAAAAATGAGTAAGTCCAAAAAATTTTTTTTTAAACTTTTTTCAATTTTACCCCCATGGGATAGATATTCTACCCACACACATTTGGAACTCTCCTGGGGTACCCTCGCATATATTATTTCCTCATTAAATGGATATTTTCACCAAAAAGTGAAGTTTTCAAAAAGTCAGAAAATTGGCTGAAAATGACTTAATATCAAGGATTCATCGTGCGAATCACTCTGGAACTGAAATCGGAATGCTCACTGACATTTTCCCCTCTCCAAAACTCTGAAAAATGATGGAAAAATGACTAAGTCCAAAAAACTTTTTTTTCAGCTTTTTTCAATTTTACCCCCGTGGGATATATATTCTACCCACACACATTTGGAACTCTCCTGGGGTACCCTCGCACATATTATTCCCTCATTTAATGGATATTTTCACCAAAAAGTGAAGTTTTCAAAAAGTCAGAAAATTGGCTGAAAATGATTAAATATCAAGGACTCATCAGGGGAATCGCTCTGGAACTGAAATCGGAATACTCACTGACATTTTCCCCTCTCCGAAAGTCTGAAAAATGATGGAAAAATGACTAAGTCCAAAAAACTTTTTTTTAACTTTTTTCAATTTTACCCCCGTGGGATATATATTCTAGCCACACACATTTGGAACTCTCCTGGGGTAACCTCGCACATATTATTCCCTCATTTAATGGATATTTTCACCAAAAAGTGAAGTTTTCAAAAAGTCAGAAAATTGGCTGAAAACGACTAAATATCAAGGACTCATCGGGCGAATCGCTCTGGAACTGAAATCGGAATACTCACTGACATTTTCCCCTCTCCGAAAATCTGAAAAATGATGGAAAAATGACTAAGTCCAAAAAAATTTATTTTAAACGTTTTTCAATTTTACCCCCATGGGATATATATTCTACCCACACACATTTGGAACTCTCCTGGGGTACCCTCACACATATTATTCCCTCATTTAATGGATATTTTCACCAAAAAGTGAAGCTTTCAAAAAGTCAGAAAATTGGCTGAAAACTACTTAATATCAAGGACTAATCGGGTGAATCGCTCTGGAACTGAAATCGGAATGCTCACTGACATTTTTCCCTCTCCGAAAGTCTGAAAAATGATGGAAAAATGACTAAGTCCAAAAAAAATTTTTTTTAACTTTTTTCAATTTTACCCCTGTGGGATATATATTCTACCCACACACATTTGGAACTCTCCTGGGGTACCCTCGCATACATTATTCCCTCATTTAATGGATATTTTCACCAAAAAGTGAAGTTTTCAAAAAGTCAGAAAATTGGCTGAAAACGACTTAATATCAAGGACTCATCGTGCGAATCACTCTGGAACTGAAATCGGAATGCTCACTGACATTTTCCCCTCTCCAAAGTCTGAAAAATGATGGAAAAATGACTAAGTCCAAAAAACATTTTTTTCAGCTTTTTTCAATTTTACACCCGTGGGATATATATTCTACCCACACACATGTGGAACGCTAGTGGGGTACCCTCGCACATATTATTCCCTCATTTAATGGATATTTTCACCAAAAAGTGAAGTTTTCAAAAAGTCAGAAAATTGGCTGAAAACGACTTAATATCAAGGACACATCGTGCAAAATACTCTGGAACTGAAATCGGAATGCTCAGTGACATTTTCCCCTCTCCAAAAGTCTGAAAAATGATGGAAAAATGACTAAGTCCCAAAAAAATTTTTTTAAACTTTTTTCAATTTTACCCCCATGGGATATATATTCTACCCACACACATTTGGAACTCTCCTGGGGTACCCTCACACATATTATTCCCTCATTTAATGGATATTTTCACCAAAAAGTGAAGTTTTCAAAAAGTCAGAAAATTGGCTGAAAACGACTAAATATCAAGGACTCATCGGGCGAATCGCTCTGGAACTGAAATCGGAATACTCACTGACATTTTCCCCTCTCCGAAAGTCTGAAAAATGATGGAAAAATGACTAAGTCCAAAAAACTTTTTTTTAACTTTTTTCAATTTTTCCCCCGTGGGATATATATTCTACCCACACACATTTGGAACTCTCCTGGGGTAACCTCGCACATATTATTCCCTCATTTAATGGATATTTTCACCAAAAAGTGAAGTTTTCAAAAAGTCAGAAAATTGACTGAAAACGACTAAATATCAAGGACTCATCGGGCGAATCGCTCTGGAACTGAAATCGGAATACTCACTGACATTTTCCCCTCTCCGAAAGTCTGAAAAATGATGGAAAAATGATTAAGTCCAAAAAACTTTTTTTCAACTTTTTTCAATTTTACCCCCGTGGGATATATATTCTACCCACACACATTTGGAACTCTCCTGGGGTACCCTCGCACATATTATTCCCTCATTTAATGGATATTTTCACCAAAAAGTGAAGTTTTCAAAAAGTCAGAAAATTGGCTGAAAACGACTAAATATCAAGGACTCATCGGGCGAATCGCTCTGGAACTGAAATCGGAATACTCACTGACATTTTCCCCTCTCCGAAAGTCTGAAAAATGATGGAAAAATGACTAAGTCCAAAAAACTTTTTTTTAACTTTTTTCAATTTTACCCCCGTGGGATATATATTCTACCCACACACATTTGGAACTCTCCTGGGGTACCCTCGCACATATTATTCCCTCATTTAATGGATATTGTCACCAAAAAGTGAAGTTTTCAAAAAGTCAGAAAATTGGCTGAAAACGACTTAATATCAAGGACTCATCGTGTGAATCACTCTGGAACTGAAATCGGAATGCTCACTGACATTTTCCCCTCTCCAAAACTCTGAAAAATGATGGAAAAATGACTAAGTCCAAAAAACATTTTTTTCAGCTTTTTCCAATTTTACCCTCGTGGGATATATATTCTACCCACACACATTTGGAACTCTCCTGGGGTACCCTCGCACATATTATTCCCTCATTTAATGGATATTTTCACCAAAAAGTGAAGTTTTCAAAAAGTCAGAAAATTGGCTAAAAACGACTAAATATCAAGGACTCATCGGGCGAATCGCTCTGGAACTGAAATCGGAATACTCACTGACATTTTCCCCTCTCCGAAAGTCTGAAAAATGATGGAAAAATGACTAAATCCAAAAAACATTTTTTTCAGCTTTTTTCAATTTTACCCCCGTGGGATATATATTCTACCCACACACATTTGGAACTCTCCTGGGGTACCCTCGCACATATTATTCCCTCATTTAATGGATATTTTCACCAAAAAGTGAAGTTTTCAAAAAGTCAGAAAATTGGCTGAAAATGATTAAATATCAAGGACTCATCAGGGGAATCGCTCTGGAACTGAAATCGGAATACTCACTGACATTTTCCCCTCTCCGAAAGTCTGAAAAATGATGGAAAAATGACTAAGTCCAAAAAAATTTTTTTTCAACTTTTTTCAATTTTACCCCCATGGGATATATATTCTACCCACACACATTTGGAACTCTCCTGGGGTACCCTCACACATATTATTCCCTCATTTAATGGATATTTTCACCAAAAAGTGAAATTTTCAAAAAGTCAAAATTGGCTATAAACGACTTAATATCAAGGACTCATTGGGCGAATCGCTCTGGAATTGAAATGGGAATACTCACTGACATTTTCCCCTCTCCGAAAGTCTGAAAAATGATGGAAAAATGACTAAGTCCAAAAAAATTTATTTTAAACGTTTTTCAATTTTACCCCCATGGGATATATATTCTACCCACACACATTTGGAACTCTCCTGGGGTACCCTCACACATATTATTCCCTCATTTAATGGATATTTTCACCAAAAAGTGAAGTTTTCAAAAAGTCAGAAAATTGGCTGAAAACTACTTAATATCAAGGGCTAATCGGGTGAATCGCTCTGGAACTGAAATCGGAATGCTCACTGACATTTTTCCCTCTCCGAAAGTCTGAAAAATGATGGAAAAATGACTAAGTCCAAAAAAAATTTTTTTTACCTTTTTTCAATTTTACCCCTGTGGGATATACATTCTACCCACACACATTTGGATCTTTCCTGGGGTACCCTCACACATATTATTCCCTCATTTAATGGATATTTTCACCAAAAAGTGAAGTTTTCAAAAAGTCAGAAAATTGGCTGAAAACGACTTAATATCAAGGACTCATCGGGCGAATCACTCTGGAACTGAAATCAGAATACTCACTGACATTTTCCCCTCTCCGAAAGTCTGAAAAATGATGGAAAAATGACTAAATCCAAAAAACATTTTTTTCAGCTTTTTTCAATTTTACCCCCATGGGATATATATTCTACCCACACACATTTGGAACTCTCCTGGGGTACCCTCGCACATATTATTCCCTCATTTAATGGATATTTTCACCAAAAAGTGAAGTTTTCAAAAAGTCAGAAAATTGGATGAAAACGACTTAATATCAAGGACTCATCGGGCGAATCGCTCTGTAACTGAAATCGGAATGCTCACTGACATTTTTCCCTCTTCGAAAGTCTGAAAAATGATGGAAAAATGAGTAAGTCCAAAAAACTTTTTTTTAAACTTTTTTCAATTTTACCCCCATGGGATATATATTCTACCCACACATATTTGGAACTCTCCTGGGGTACCCTCGCACATATTATTCCCTCATTTAATGGATATTTTCACCAAAAAGTGAAGTTTTCAAAAAGTCAGAAAATTGGCTGAAAACGACTAAATATCAAGGACTCATCGGGCGAATCGCTCTGGAACTGAAATCGGAATACTCACTGACATTTTCCCCTCTCCGAAAGTCTGAAAAATGATGGAAAAATGACTAAGTCCAAAAAACTTTTTTTTAACTTTTTTCAATTTTACCCCCGTGGGATATATATTCTACCCACACACATTTGGAACTCTCCTGGGGTACCCTCGCACATATTATTCCCTCATTTAATGGATATTGTCACCAAAAAGTGAAGTTTTCAAAAAGTCAGAAAATTGGCTGAAAACGACTTAATATCAAGGACTCATCGTGCGAATCACTCTGGAACTGAAATCGGAATGCTCACTGACATTTTCCCCTCTCCAAAAGTCTGAAAAATGATGGAAAAATGACTAAGTCCAAAAAAAAAATTTTTAAACTTTTTTCAATTTTACCCCCATGGGATATATATTCTACCCACACACATTTGGATCTCTCCTGGGGTACCCTCACACATATTATTCCCTCATTTAATGGATATTTTCACCAAAAAGTGAAGTTTTCAAAAAGTCAGAAAATTGGCAGAAAACGACTTAATATCAAGGACTCATCGGGCGAATCACTCTGGAACTGAAATCGGAATGCTCACTGACATTTTCCCCTCTCCGAAAGTCTGAAAAATGATGGAAAAATGACTAAGTCCAAAAAATTTTTTATTTAACTTTTTTCAATTTTACCCCTGTGGGATATATATTCTACCCACACACATTTGGAACTCTCCTGGGGTACCCTCACACATATTATTCCCTCATTTAATGGATATTTTCACCAAAAAGTGAAGTTTTCAAAAAGTCATAAAATTGGCTGAAAATGACTTAATATCAAGGACTCATCGGGCGAATCACTCTGGAACTGAAATCAGAATACTCACTGACATTTTCCCGTCTCCGAAAGTCTGAAAAATGATGGAAAAATGACTAAGTCCAAAAAACATTTTTTTCAGCTTTTTTCAATTTTACACCCGAGGGATATATATTCTACCCACACACATATGGAACTCTCCTGCGGTACCCTCGCACATATTATTCCCTCATTTAATGGATATTTTCACCAAAAAGTGAAGTTTTCAAAAAGTCAGAAAATTGGCTGAAAACGACTTAATATCAAGGACACATCGTGCGAAATACTCTGGAACTGAAATCAGAATGCTCACTGACATTTTCCCCTCTCCAAAAGTCTGAAAAATGATGGAAAAATGATTAAGTCCAAAAAATTTTTTTTTAAACTTTTTTCAATTTTACCCCCATGGGATATATATTCTACCCACACACATTTGGAACTCTCCTGGGGTACCCTCACACATATTATTCCCTCATTTAATGGATATTTTCACCAAAAAGTGAAGTTTTCAAAAAGTCAAAATTGGCTATAAACGACTTAATATCAAGGGCTCATCGGGCGAATCGCTCTGGAACTGAAATCGGAATGCTCACTGACATTTTTCCCTCTTCGAAAGTCTGAAAAATGATGGAAAAATGAGTAAGTCCAAAAAAATTTTTTTCAACTTTTTTCAATTTTACCCCCGTGGGATATATATTCTACCCACACACATTTGGAACTCTCCTGGGTTACCCTCACACATATTATTCCCTCATTTAATGGATATTTTCACCAAAAAATGAAGTTTTCAAAAAGTCAGAAAATTGGCTGAAAACGACTTAATATCAAGGACACATCGTGCGAAATACTCTGGAACTGAAATCGGAATGGTCAGTGACATTTTCCACTCTCCAAAAGTCTGAAAAATGATGGAAAAATGAATAAGTCCAAAAAAAAAATTTTTAAACTTTTTTCAATTTTACCCCCATGGGATTTATATTCTACCCACACACATTTGGAACTCTCCTGGGGTGCCCTCACACATATTATTCCCTCATTTAATGGATATTTTCACCAAAAAGTGAAGTTTTCAAAAAGTCAAAATTGGCTATAAACGACTTAATATCAAGGACTCATCGGGCGAATCGCTCTGGAACTGAAATCGGAATGCTCAATGACATTTTTCCCTCTTCGAAAGTCTGAAAAATGATGGAAAAATGAGTAAGTCCAAAAAATTTTTTTTAAAACTTTTTTCAATTTTACCCCCATGGGATATATATTCTACCCACACACATTTGGAACTCTCCTGGGGTACCCTCACACATATTATTCCCTCATTTAATGGATATTTTCACCAAAAAGTGAAGTTTTCAAAAAGTCAGAAAATTGGCTGAAAACGACTAAATATCAAGGACTCATCGGGCGAATGGCTCTGGAACTGAAATCGGAATACTCACTGACATTTTCCCCTCTCCGAAAGTCTGAAAAATGATGGAAAAATGACTAAGTCCAAACAACTTTTTTTCAACTTTTTTCAATTTTACCCCCGTGAGATATATATTCTACTCACACACATTTGGAACTCTCCTGGGGTACCCTCGCACATATTATTCCCTCATTTAATGGATATTTTCACCAAAAAGTGAAGTTTTCAAAAAGTCAGAAAATTGGCTGAAAACGACTTAATATCAAGGACACATCGTGCGAAATACTCTGGAACTGAAATCGGAATGCTCAGTGACATTTTCCCCTCTCCAAAAGTCTGAAAAATGATGTAAAAATGAGTAAGTCCAAAAAAATTTTTTTAAACTTTTTTCAATTTTACCCCCATGGGATAAATATTCTACCCACACACATTTGGAACTCTCCTGGGGTACCCTCACACATATTATTCCCTCATTTAATGGATATTTTCACCAAAAAGTGAAGTTTTCAAAAAGTCAAAATTGGCTATAAACGACTTAATATCAAGGACTCATCGGGCGAATCGCTCTGGAACTGAAATCGGAATGCTCACTGACATTTTCCCCCCTTCGAAAGTCTGAAAAATGATGGAAAAATGACTAAGTCCAAAAAAAATTTTTTAAAACTTTTTTCAATTTTACCCCCGTGGGATACATATTCTACCCAAACACATTTGGAACTCTCCTGGGGTAACCTCACACATATTATTCCCTCATTTAATGGATATTTTCACCAAAAAGTGAAGTTTTCAAAAAGTCAGAAAATTGGCTGAAAACGACTTAATATCAAGGACTCATCGGGCGAATCACTCTGGAACTGAAATCGGAATACTCACTGACATTTTCCCCTCTCCGAAAGTCTGAAAAATGATGGAAAAATGTCTAAGTCCAAAAAATTTTTTTTTTTACTTTTTTCAATTTTACCCCTGTGGGATATACATTCTACCCACACACATTTGGATCTCTCCTGGGGTACCCTCACACATATTATTCCCTCATTTAATGTATATTTTCACTAAAAAGTGAAGTTTTCAAAAAGTCAGAAAATTGTCTGAAAACGACTTAATATCAAGGACTCGTCGGGCGAATCACTCTGGAACTGAAATCGGAATACTCACTGACATTTTCCCCTCTCCGAAAGTCTGAAAAATGATGGAAAAATGACTAAGTCCAAAAAACATTTTTTTCAGCTTTTTTCAATTTTACCCCCGTGGGATATATATTCTACCCACACACATTTGGAACTCTCCTGGGGAACCGTCGCATATATTATTCCCTCATTTAATGGATATTTTCACCAAAAAGTGAAGTTTTCAAAAAGTCAGAAAATTGGCTGAAAACGACTTAATATCAAGGACTCATCGTGCGAATCACTCTGAAACTGAAATCGGAATGCTCACTGACATTTTCCCCTCTCCGAAAGTCTGAAAAATGATGGAAAAATGACTAAGTCCAAACAACTTTTTTTCAACTTTTTTCAATTTTACCCCCATGGGATATATATTCTACCCACACACATTTGGAACTCTCCTCGGATACCCTCACACATATTATTCCCTCATTTAATGGATATTTTCACCAAAAAGTGAAGTTTTCAAAAAGTCAAAATTGGCTATAAACGACTTAATATCAAGGACTCATCGTGCGAATCGCTCTGGAACTGAAATCGGAATGCTCACTGACATTTTTCCCTCTTCGAAAGTCTGAAAAATGATGGAAAAATGAGTAAGTCCAAAAAAATTTTTTTTAAACTTTTTTCAATTTTACCCCCATGGGATATATATTCTACCCACACACATTTGGAATTCTCCTGGGGTACCCTCACACATATTATTCCCTCATTTAATGGATATTTTCACCAAAAAGTGAAGTTTTCAAAAAGTCAAAATTGGCTATAAACGACTTAATATCAAGGACTCATCGTGCGAATCACTCTGGAACTGAAATCGGAATGCTCACTGACATTTTTCCCTCTTCGAAAGTTTGAAAAATGATGGAAAAATAAGTAAGTCCAAAAAAATTTTTTTTAAACTTTTTTCAATTTTACCCCCATGGGATAAATATTCTACCGACACACATTTGGAACTCTCCTGGGGTACCCTCACACATATTATTCCCTCATTTAATGGATATTTTCACCAAAAAGTGAAGTTTTCAAAAAGTCAGAAAATTGGCTGAAAACGACTAAATATCAAGGACTCATCGGGCGAATGGCTCTGGAACTGAAATCGGAATACTCACTGACATTTTCCCCTCTCCGAAAGTCTGAAAAATGATGGAAAAATGACTAAGTCCAAACAACTTTTTTTCAACTTTTTTCAATTTTACCCCCGTGAGATATATATTCTACTCACACACATTTGGAACTCTCCTGGGGTACCCTCGCACATATTATTCCCTCATTTAATGGATATTTTCACCAAAAAGTGAAGTTTTCAAAAAGTCAGAAAATTGGCTGAAAACGACTTAATATCAAGGACACATCGTGCGAAATACTCTGGAACTGAAATCGGAATGCTCAGTGACATTTTCCCCTCTCCAAAAGTCTGAAAAATGATGGAAAAATGACTAAGTCCAAAAAAAATTTTTTTCAACTTTTTTCAATTTTACCCCCATGGGATACATATTCTACCCACACACATTTGGAACTCTCCTGGGGTACCCTCACACATATTATTCCCTCATTTAATGGATATTTTCACCAAAAAGTGAAGTTTTCAAAAAGTCAAAATTGGCTATAAACGACTTAATATCAAGGACTCATCGTGCGAATCGCTCTGGAACTGAAATCGGAATGCTCACTGACATTTTTCCCTCTTCGAAAGTCTGAAAAATGATGGAAAAATGAGTAAGTCCAAAAAAATTTTTTTTAAACTTTTTTCAATTTTACCCCCATGGGATATACATTCTACCCACACACATTTGGAACTCTCCTGGGGTACCCTCACACATATTATTCCCTCATTTAATGGATATTTTCACCAAAAAGTGAAGTTTTCAAAAAGTCAGAAAATTGGCTGAAAACGACTTAATATCAAGGACGCATCGTGCGAAATACTCTGGAACTGAAATCGGAATGCTCAGTGACATTTTCCCCTCTCCAAAAGTCTGAAAAATGATGGAAAAATGAGTAAGTCCAAAAAAATTTTTTTTAAACTTTTTTCAATTTTACCCCTATGGGATATATATTCTACCCACACACATTTGGAACTCTCCTGGGGTACCCTCACACATATTATTCCCTCATTTAATGGATATTTTCACCAAAAAGTGAAGTTTTCAAAAAGTCAAAATTGGCTATAAACGACTTAATATCAAGGACTCATCGTGCGAATCACTCTGGAACTGAAATCGGAATGCTCACTGACATTTTTCCCTCTTCGAAAGTCTGAAAAATGATGGAAAAATGAGTAAGTCCAAAAAAATTTTTTTTAAACTTTTTTCAATTTTACCCCCGTGGGATATATATTCTACCCAAACACATTTGGAACTCTCCAGGGGTAACCTCACACATATTATTCCCTCATTTAATGGATATTTTCACCAAAAAGTGAAGTTTTCAAAAAGTCAGAAAATTGGCTGAAAACGACTTAATATCAAGGACTCATCGGGCGAATCACTCTGGAACTGAAATCGGAATACTCACTGACATTTTCCCCTCTCCGAAAGTCTGAAAAATGATGGAAAAATGACTAAGTCCAAAAAATTTTTTTTTTTACTTTTTTCAATTTTACCCCTGTGGGATATACATTCTACCCACACACATTTGGATCTCTCCTGGGGTACCCTCACACATATTATTCCCTCATTTAATGTATATTTTCACTAAAAAGTGAAGTTTTCAAAAAGTCAGAAAATTGTCTGAAAACGACTTAATATCAAGGACTCGTCGGGCGAATCACTCTGGAACTGAAATCGGAATACTCACTGACATTTTCCCCTCTCCGAAAGTCTGAAAAATGATGGAAAAATGACTAAGTCCAAAAAACATTTTTTTCAGCTTTTTTCAATTTTACCCCCGTGGGATATATATTCTACCCACACACATTTGGAACTCTCCTGGGGAACCGTCGCATATATTATTCCCTCATTTAATGGATATTTTCACCAAAAAGTGAAGTTTTCAAAAAGTCAGAAAATTGGCTGAAAACGACTTAATATCAAGGACTCATCGTGCGAATCACTCTGAAACTGAAATCGGAATGCTCACTGACATTTTCCCCTCTCCAAAAGTCTGAAAAATGATGGAAAAATGACTAAGTCCAAACAACTTTTTTTCAACTTTTTTCAATTTTACCCCCGTGGGATATATATTCTACTCAAACACATTTGGATCTCTCCTGGGGTACCCTCGCACATATTATTCCCTCATTTAATGGATATTTTCACCAAAAAGTGAAGATTTCAAAAAGTCAGAAAATTGGCTGAAAACGACTTAATATCAAGGACACATCGTGCGAAATACTCTGGAACTGAAATCGGAATGCTCAGTGACATTTTCCCCTCTCCAAAAGTCTGAAAAATGATGGAAAAATGACTAAGTCCAAAAAAAATTTTTTTCAACTTTTTTCAATTTTACCCCCATGGGATATATATTCTACCCACACACATTTGGAACTCTCCTCGGACACCCTCACACATATTATTCCCTCATTTAATGGATATTTTCACCAAAAAGTGAAGTTTTCAAAAAGTCAAAATTGGCTATAAACGACTTAATATCAAGGACTCATCGTGCGAATCGCTCTGGAACTGAAATCGGAATGCTCACTGACATTTTTCCCTCTTCAAAAGTCTGAAAAATGATGGAAAAATGAGTAAGTCCAAAAAAATTTTTTTTAAACTTTTTTCAATTTTACCCCCATGGGATATATATTCTACCCACACACATTTGGAATTCTCCTGGGGTACCCTCACACATATTATTCCCTCATTTAATGGATATTTTCACCAAAAAGTGAAGTTTTCAAAAAGTCAAAATTGGCTATAAACGACTTAATATCAAGGACTCATCGTGCGAATCACTCTGGAACTGAAATCGGAATGCTCACTGACATTTTTCCCTCTTCGAAAGTTTGAAAAATGATGGAAAAATTAGTAAGTCCAAAAAAATTTTTTTTAAACTTTTTTCAATTTTACCCCCATGGGATAAATATTCTACCGACACACATTTGGAACTCTCCTGGGGTACCCTCACACATATTATTCCCTCATTTAATGGATATTTTCACCAAAAAGTGAAGTTTTCAAAAAGTCAAAATTGGCTATAAACAACTTAATATCAAGGACTCATCGGGCGAATCGCTCTGGAACTGAAATCGGAATGCTCACTGACATTTTCCCCCCTTCGAAAGTCTGAAAAATGATGGAAAAATGACTAAGTCCAAAAAAAATTTTTTAAAACTTTTTTCAATTTTACCCCCGTGGGATATATATTCTACCCACACACATTTGGAACTCTCCTGGGGTAACCTCACACATATTATTCCCTCATTTAATGGATATTTTCACCAAAAAGTGAAGTTTTCAAAAAGTCAGAAAATTGGCTGAAAACGACTTAATATCAAGGACTCATCGGGCGAATCACTCTGGAACTGAAATCGGAATACTCACTGACATTTTCCCCTCTCCGAAAGTCTGAAAAATGATGGAAAAATGACTAAGTCCAAAAAATTTTTTTTTTTACTTTTTTCAATTTTACCCCTGTGGGATATACATTCTACCCACACACATTTGGATCTCTCCTGGGGTACCCTCACACATATTATTCCCTCATTTAATGTATATTTTCACTAAAAAGTGAAGTTTTCAAAAAGTCAGAAAATTGTCTGAAAACGACTTAATATCAAGGACTCGTCGGGCGAATCACTCTGGAACTGAAATCGGAATACTCACTGACATTTTCCCCTCTCCGAAAGTCTGAAAAATGATGGAAAAATGACTAAGTCCAAAAAACATTTTTTTCAGCTTTTTTCAATTTTACCCCCGTGGGATATATATTCTACCCACACACGTTTGGAACTCTCCTGGGGTACCCTCGCACATATTATTCCCTCATTTAATGGATATTTTCACCAAAAAGTGAAGTTTTCAAAAAGTCAGAAAATTGGCTAAAAACGACTTAATATCAAGGACACATCGTGCGAAATACTCTGGAACTGAAATCGGAATGCTCACTGACATTTTCCCCTCTCCAAAAGTCTGAAAAATGATGGAAAAATGACTAAGTCCAAAAAAATTTTTTAAACTTTTTTCAATTTTACCCCCATGGGATATATATTCTACCCACACACATTTGGAACTCTCCTTGGGTACCCTCACACATATTATTCCCTCATTTAATGGATATTTTCACCAAAAACTGAAGTTTTCAAAAAGTCAAAATTGGCTATAAACGACTTAATATCAAGGACTCATCGGGCGAATCGCTCTGGAACTGAAATCGGAATGCTCACTGACATTTTTCCCTCTTCGAAAGACTGAAAAATGATGGAAAAATGACTAAGTCCAAAAAACATTTTTTCAACTTTTTTCAATTTTACCCCCGTGGGATATATATTCTACCCACACACATTTGGAACTCTCCTGGGGTACCCTCGCATATATTATTCCCTCATTTAATGGATATTTTTACCAAAAAGTGAAGTTTTCAAAAAGTCAGAAAATTGGCTGAAAACGAATTAATATCAAGGACTCATCATGCGAAATACTCTGGAACTGAAATCGGAATGCTCACTGACATTTTTCCCTCCCCGAAAGTCTGAAAAATGATGGAAAAATGACTAAGTCCCAAAAAAATTTTTTTAGACTTTTTTCAATTTTACCCCCATGGGATATATATTCTACCCACACACATTTGGATCTCTCCTGGGGTACCCTCACACATATTATTCCCTCATTTAATGGATATTTTCACCAAAAAGTGAAGTTTTCAAAAAGTCAAAATTGGCTATAAACGACTTAATATCAAGGACTCATCGGGCGAATCGCTCTGGAACTGAAATCGGAATGCTCACTGACATTTTTCCCTCTTCGAAAGTCTGAAAAATGATGGAAAAATGAGTAAGTCCAAAAAAATTTTTTTTAAACTTTTTTCAATTTTACCCCCATGGGATATATATTCTACCCACACACATTTGGAACTCTCCTGGGGTACCCTCACACATATTATTCCCTCAATTAATGGATATTTTCACCAAAAAGTGAAGTTTTCAAACAGTCAGAAAATTGGCTGAAAACGACTTAATATCAAGGACTCATCGTGCGAATCACTCTGGAACTGAAATCGGAATGCTCACTGACATTTTCCCCTCTCCAAAAGTCTGAAAAATGATGGAAAAATGACTAAGTCCAAAAAACATTTTTTTCAGCTTTTTTCAATTTTACCCCCGTGGGATATATATTCTACCCACACACATTTGGAACTCTCCTGGAGTACCCTCGCATATATTATTCCCTCATTTAATGGATATTTTCACCAAAAAGTGAAGTTTTCAAAAAGTCAGAAAATTGGCTGAAAACGACTTAATATCAAGGACTCATCATGCGAAATACTCTGGAACTGAAATCGGAATGCTCACTGACATTTTTCCCTCCCCGAAAGTCTGAAAAATGATGGAAAAATGACTAAGTCCCAAAAAAATTTTTTTAGACTTTTTTCAATTTTACCCCCATGGGATATATATTCTACCCACACACATTTGGATCTCTCCTGGGGTACCCTCACACATATTATTCCCTCATTTAATGGATATTTTCACCAAAAAGTGAAGTTTTCAAAAAGTCAAAATTGGCTATAAAAGACTTAATATCAAGGACTCATCGGGCGAATCGCTCTGGAACTGAAATCGGAATGCTCACTGACATTTTTCCCTCTCCGAAAGTCTGAAAAATGATGGAAAAATGACTAAGTCCAAAAAAATTTTTTTTAAACTTTTTTCAATTTTACCCCCATGGGATATATATTCTACCCACACACATTTGGAACTCTCCTGGGGTACCCTCACACATATTATTCCCTCATTTAATGGATATTTTCACCAAAAAGTGAAGTTTTCAAAAAGTCAGAAAATTGTCTGAAAACGACTTAATATCAAGGACTCGTCGGGCGAATCACTCTGGAACTGAAATCGGAATACTCACTGACATTTTCCCCTCTCCGAAAGTCTGAAAAATGATGGAAAAATGACTAAGTCCAAAAAACATTTTTTTCAGCTTTTTTCAATTTTACCCCCGTGGGATATATATTCTACCCACACACGTTTGGAACTCTCCTGGGGTACCCTCGCACATATTATTCCCTCATTTAATGGATATTTTCACCAAAAAGTGAAGTTTTCAAAAAGTCAGAAAATTGGCTAAAAACGACTTAATATCAAGGACACATCGTGCGAAATACTCTGGAACTGAAATCGGAATGCTCACTGACATTTTCCCCTCTCCAAAAGTCTGAAAAATGATGGAAAAATGACTAAGTCCAAAAAAATTTTTTAAACTTTTTTCAATTTTACCCCCATGGGATATATATTCTACCCACACACATTTGGAACTCTCCTTGGGTACCCTCACACATATTATTCCCTCATTTAATGGATATTTTCACCAAAAACTGAAGTTTTCAAAAAGTCAAAATTGGCTATAAACGACTTAATATCAAGGACTCATCGGGCGAATCGCTCTGGAACTGAAATCGGAATGCTCACTGACATTTTTCCCTCTTCGAAAGTCTGAAAAATGCTGGAAAAATGAGTAAGTCCAAAAAAATTTTTTTTAAACTTTTTTCAATTTTACCCCAATGGGATATATATTCTACCCACACACATTTGGAACTCTCCTGGAGTACCCTCGCATATATTATTCCCTCATTTAATGGATATTTTCACCAAAAAGTGAAGTTTTCAAAAAGTCAGTAAATTGGCTGAAAACGACTTAATATCAAGGACTCATCATGCGAAATACTCTGGAACTGAAATCGGAATGCTCACTGACATTTTTCCCTCCCCGAAAGTCTGAAAAATGATGGAAAAATGACTAAGTCCCAAAAAAATTTTTTTAGACTTTTTTCAATTTTACCCCCATGGGATATATATTCTACCCACACACATTTGGATCTCTCCTGGGGTACCCTCACACATATTATTCCCTCATTTAATGGATATTTTCACCAAAAAGTGAAGTTTTCAAAAAGTCAAAATTGGCTATAAAAGACTTAATATCAAGGACTCATCGGGCGAATCGCTCTGGAACTGAAATCAGAATGCTCACTGACATTTTTCCCTCTCCGAAAGTCTGAAAAATGATGGAAAAATGACTAAGTCCAAAAAAATTTTTTTTAAACTTTTTTCAATTTTACCCCCATGGGATATATATTCTACCCACACACATTTGGAACTCTCCTGGGGTACCCTCACACATATTATTCCCTCATTTAATGGATATTTTCACCAAAAAGTGAAGTTTTCAAAAAGTCAGAAAATTGGCTGAAAACGACTAAATATCAAGGACTCATCGGGCGAATCTCTCTGGAACTGAAATCGGAATACTCACTGACATTTTCCCCTCTCCGAAAGTCTGAAAAATGATGGAAAAATGACTAAGTCCAAAAAACTTTTTTTCAACTTTTTTCAATTTTACCTCCGTGGGATATATATTCTACTCACACACATTTGGAACTCTCCTGGGGTACCCTCACACATATTATTCCCTCATTTAATGGATATTTTCACCAAAAAGTGAAGTTTTCAAAAAGTCAGAAAATTGGCTGAAAACGACTTAATATCAAGGACGCATCGTGCGAAATACTCTGGAACTGAAATCGGAATGCTCAGTGACATTTTCCCCTCTCCAAAAGTCTGAAAAATGATGGAAAAATGACTAAGTCCAAAAAATTTTTTTTTTTACTTTTTTAAATTTTACCCCTGTGGGATATACATTCTACCCACACACATTTGGATCTCTCCTAGGGTACCCTCACACATATTATTCCCTCATTTAATGTATATTTTCACTAAAAATTGAAGTTTTCAAAAAGTCAGAAAATTGTCTGAAAACGACTTAATATCAAGGACTCGTCGGGCGAATCACTCTGGAACTGAAATCGGAATGCTCACTGACATTTTTCCCTCTTCGAAAGTCTGAAAAATGATGGAAAAATGACTAAGTCCAAAAAACATTTTTTTCAGCTTTTTTCAATTTTACCCCCGTGGGATATATATTCTACCCACACACATTTGGAACTCTCCTGGGGAACCGTCGCATATATTATTCCCTCATTTAATGGATATTTTCACCAAAAAGTGAAGATTTCAAAAAGTCAGAAAATTGGCTGAAAACGACTTAATATCAAGGACACATCGTGCGAAATACTCTGGAACTGAAATCGGAATGCTCAGTGACATTTTCCCCTCTCCAAAAGTCTGAAAAATGATGGAAAAATGACTAAGTCCAAAAAAAATTTTTTTCAACTTTTTTCAATTTTACCCCCATGGGATATATATTCTACCCACACACATTTGGAACTCTCCTGGGGTACCCTCACACATATTATTCCCTCATTTAATGGATATTTTCACCAAAAAGTGAAGTTTTCAAAAAGTCAAAATTGGCTATAAACGACTTAATATCAAGGACTCAACGTGCGAATCGCTCTGGAACTGAAATCGGAATGCTCACTGACATTTTTCCCTCTTCGAAAGTCTGAAAAATGATGGAAAAATGAGTAAGTCCAAAAAAATTTTTTTTAAACTTTTTTCAATTTTACCCCCATGGGATAAATATTCTACCCACACACATTTGGAACTCTCCTGGGGTACCCTCACACATATTATTCCCTCATTTAATGAATATTTTCACCAAAAAGTGAAGTTTTCAAAAAGTCAAAATTGGCTATAAACGACTTAATATCAAGGACTCATCGGGTGAATCGCTCTGGAACTGAAATCGGAATGCTCACTGACATTTTCCCCCCTTCGAAAGTCTGAAAAATGATGGAAAAATGACTAAGTCCAAAAAAAATTTTTTAAAACTTTTTTCAATTTTACCCCCGTGGGATATATATTCTACCCACACACATTTGGAACACTCCTGGGGTAACCTCACACATATTATTCCCTCATTTAATGGATATTTTCACCAAAAAGTGAAGTTTTCAAAAAGTCAGAAAATTGGCTGAAAACGACTTAATATCAAGGACTCATCGGGCGAATCACTCTGGAACTGAAATCGGAATACTCACTGACATTTTCCCCTCTCCGAAAGTCTGAAAAATGATGGAAAAATGACTAAGTCCAAAAAATTTTTTTTTTTACTTTTTTCAATTTTACCCCTGTGGGATATACATTCTACCCACACACATTTGGATCTCTCCTGGGGTACCCTCACACATATTATTCCCTCATTTAATGGATATTTTCACTAAAAAGTGAAGTTTTCAAAAAGTCAGAAAATTGTCTGAAAACGACTTAATATCAAGGACTCGTCGGGCGAATCACTCTGGAACT
This sequence comes from Phyllobates terribilis, assembly GCF_046119375.1. Classification (NCBI taxonomy): domain Eukaryota; kingdom Metazoa; phylum Chordata; class Amphibia; order Anura; family Dendrobatidae; genus Phyllobates; species Phyllobates terribilis. Next base: position 4,024,718 of record NW_027362873.1, on the reverse strand, counting down.
GAAATCGGAATACTCACTGACATTTTCCCCTCTCCGAAAGTCTGAAAAATGATGGAAAAATGACTAAGTCCAAAAAACATTTTTTTCAGCTTTTTTCAATTTTACCCCCGTGGGATATATATTCTACCCACACACATTTGGAACTCTCCTGGGGAACCCTCGCATATATTATTCCCTCATTTAATGGATATTTTCACCAAAAAGTGAAGTTTTCAAAAAGTCAGAAAATTGGCTGAAAACGACTTAATATCAAGGACTCATCGTGCGAATCACTCTGAAACTGAAATCGGAATGCTCACTGACATTTTCCCCTCTCCGAAAGTCTGAAAAATGATGGAAAAATGACTAAGTCCAAACAACTTTTTTTCAACTTTTTTCAATTTTACCCCCATGGGATATATATTCTACCCACACACATTTGGAACTCTCCTCGGATACCCTCACACATATTTTTCCCTCATTTAATGGATATTTTCACCAAAAAGTGAAGTTTTCAAAAAGTCAAAATTGGCTATAAACGACTTAATATCAAGGACTCATCGTGCGAATCGCTCTGGAACTGAAATCGGAATGCTCACTGACATTTTTCCCTCTTCGAAAGTCTGAAAAATGATGGAATAATGAGTAAGTCCAAAAAAATTTTTTTTAAACTTTTTTCAATTTTACCCCCATGGGATATATATTCTACCCACACACATTTGGAATTCTCCTGGGGTACCCTCACACATATTATTCCCTCATTTAATGGATATTTTCACCAAAAAGTGAAGTTTTCAAAAAGTCAAAATTGGCTATAAACGACTTAATATCAAGGACTCATCGTGCGAATCACTCTGGAACTGAAATCGGAATGCTCACTGACATTTTTCCCTCTTCGAAAGTTTGAAAAATGATGGAAAAATGAGTAAGTCCAAAAAAATTTTTTTTAAACTTTTTTCAATTTTACCCCCATGGGATAAATATTCTACCGACACACATTTGGAACTCTCCTGGGGTACCCTCACACATATTATTCCCTCATTTAATGGATATTTTCACCAAAAAGTGAAGTTTTCAAAAAGTCAAAATTGGCTATAAACGACTTAATATCAAGGACTCATCGGGCGAATCGCTCTGGAACTGAAATCGGAATGCTCACTGACATTTTCCCCCCTTCGAAAGTCTGAAAAATGATGGAAAAATGACTAAGTCCAAAAAAAATTTTTTAAAACTTTTTTCAATTTTACCCCTGTGGGATATACATTCTACCCACACACATTTGGATCTCTCCTGGGGTACCCTCACACATATTATTCCCTCATTTAATGTATAATTTCACTAAAAAGTGAAGTTTTCAAAAAGTCAGAAAATTGTCTGAAAACGACTTAATATCAAGGACTCGTCGGGCGAATCACTCTGGAACTGAAATCGGAATACTCACTGACATTTTCCCCTCTCCGAAAGTCTGAAAAATGATGGAAAAATGACTAAGTCCAAAAAACATTTTTTTCAGCTTTTTTCAATTTTACCCCCGTGGGATATATATTCTACCCACACACGTTTGGAACTCTCCTGGGGTACCCTCGCACATATTATTCCCTCATTTAATGGATATTTTCACCAAAAAGTGAAGTTTTCAAAAAGTCAGAAAATTGGCTAAAAACGACTTAATATCAAGGACACATCGTGCGAAATACTCTGGAACTGAAATCGGAATGCTCACTGACATTTTCCCCTCTCCAAAAGTCTGAAAAATGATGGAAAAATGACTAAGTCCAAAAAAATTTTTTAAACTTTTTTCAATTTTACCCCCATGGGATATATATTCTACCCACACACATTTGGAACTCTCCTTGGGTACCCTCACACATATTATTCCCTCATTTAATGGATATTTTCACCAAAAACTGAAGTTTTCAAAAAGTCAAAATTGGCTATAAACGACTTAATATCAAGGACTCATCGGGCGAATCGCTCTGGAACTGAAATCGGAATGCTCACTGACATTTTTCCCTCTTCGAAAGACTGAAAAATGATGGAAAAATGACTAAGTCCAAAAAACATTTTTTCAACTTTTTTCAATTTTACCCCCGTGGGATATATATTCTACCCACACACATTTGGAACTCTCCTGGGGTACCCTCGCATATATTATTCCCTCATTTAATGGATATTTTTACCAAAAAGTGAAGTTTTCAAAAAGTCAGAAAATTGGCTGAAAACGACTTAATATCAAGGACTCATCGTGCGAATCACTCTGGAACTGAAATCGGAATGCTCACTGACATTTTCCCCTCTCCAAAAGTCTGAAAAATGATGGAAAAATGACTAAGTCCAAAAAACATTTTTTTCAGCTTTTTCCAATTTTACCCCCGTGGGATATATATTCTACCCACACACATTTGGAACTCTCCTGGAGTACCCTCGCATATATTATTCCCTCATTTAATGGATATTTTCACCAAAAAGTGAAGTTTTCAAAAAGTCAGAAAATTGTCTGAAAACGACTTAATATCAAGGACTCGTCGGGCGAATCACTCTGGAACTGAAATCGGAATACTCACTGACATTTTCCCCTCTCCGAAAGTCTGAAAAATGATGGAAAAATGACTAAGTCCAAAAAACATTTTTTTCACCTTTTTTCAATTTTACCCCCGTGGGATATATATTCTACCCACACACGTTTGGAACTCTCCTGGGGTACCCTCGCACATATTATTCCCTCATTTAATGGATATTTTCACCAAAAAGTGAAGTTTTCAAAAAGTCAGAAAATTGGCTAAAAACGACTTAATATCAAGGACACATCGTGCGAAATACTCTGGAACTGAAATCGGAATGCTCACTGACATTTTCCCCTCTCCAAAAGTCTGAAAAATGATGGAAAAATGACTAAGTCCAAAAAAATTTTTTAAACTTTTTTCAATTTTACCCCCATGGGATATATATTCTACCCACACACATTTGGAACTCTCCTTGGGTACCCTCACATATATTATTCCCTCATTTAATGGATATTTTCACCAAAAACTGAAGTTTTCAAAAAGTCAAAATTAGCTATAAACGACTTAATATCAAGGACTCATCGGGCGAATCGCTCTGGAACTGAAATCGGAATGCTCACTGACATTTTTCCCTCTTCGAAAGTCTGAAAAATGATGGAAAAATGAGTAAGTCCAAAAAAATTTTTTTTAAACTTTTTTCAATTTTACCCCCATGGGATATATATTCTACCCACACACATTTGGAACTCTCCTGGAGTACCCTCGCATATATTATTCCCTCATTTAATGGATATTTTCACCAAAAAGTGAAGTTTTCAAAAAGTCAGAAAATTGGCTGAAAACGACTTAATATCAAGGACTCATCATGCGAAATACTCTGGAACTGAAATCGGAATGCTCACTGACATTTTTCCCTCCCCGAAAGTCTGAAAAATGATGGAAAAATGACTAAGTCCCAAAAAAATTTTTTTAGACTTTTTTCAATTTTACCCCCATGGGATATATATTCTACCCACACACATTTGGATCTCTCCTGGGGTACCCTCACACATATTATTCCCTCATTTAATGGATATTTTCACCAAAAAGTGAAGTTTTCAAACAGTCAGAAAATTGGCTGAAAACGACTTAATATCAAGGACTCATCGTGCGAATCACTCTGGAACTGAAATCGGAATGCTCACTGACATTTTCCCCTCTCCGAAAGTCTGAAAAATGATGGAAAAATGACTAAGTCCAAAAAAATTTTTTTCAGCTTTTTTCAATTTTACCCCCGTGGGATATATATTCTACCCACACACATTTGGAACTCTCCTGGAGTACCCTCGCATATATTATTCCCTCATTTAATGGATATTTTCACCAAAAAGTGAAGTTTTCAAAAAGTCAGAAAATTGGCTGAAAACGACTTAATATCAAGGACTCATCATGCGAAATACTCTGGAACTGAAATCGGAATGCTCACTGACATTTTTCCCTCCCCGAAAGTCTGAAAAATGATGGAAAAATGACTAAGTCAAAAAAATTTTTTTAGACTTTTTTCAATTTTACCCCCATGGGATATATATTCTACCCACACACATTTGGATCTCTCCTGGGGTACCCTCACACATATTATTCCCTCATTTAATGGATATTTTCACCAAAAAGTGAAGTTTTCAAAAAGTCAAAATTGGCTATAAAAGACTTAATATCAAGGACTCATCGGGCGAACCGCTCTGGAACTGAAATCGGAATGCTCACTGACATTTTTCCCTCTCCGAAAGACTGAAAAATGATGGAAAAATGACTAAGTCCAAAAAAATTTTTTTTAAACTTTTTTCAATTTTACCCCCATGGGATATATATTCTACCCACACACATTTGGAACTCTCCTGGGGTACCCTCACACATATTATTCCCTCATTTAATGGATATTTTCACCAAAAAGTGAAGTTTTCAAAAAGTCAGAAAATTGTCTGAAAACGACTTAATATCAAGGACTCGTCGGGCGAATCACTCTGGAACTGAAATCGGAATACTCACTGACATTTTCCCCTCTCCGAAAGTCTGAAAAATGATGGAAAAATGACTAAGTCCAAAAAACATTTTTTTCAGCTTTTTTCAATTTTACCCCCGTGGGATATATATTCTACCCACACACGTTTGGAACTCTCCTGGGGTACCCTCGCACATATTATTCCCTCATTTAATGGATATTTTCACCAAAAAGTGAAGTTTTCAAAAAGTCAGAAAATTGTCTAAAAACGACTTAATATCAAGGACACATCGTGCGAAATACTCTGGAACTGAAATCGGAATGCTCACTGACATTTTCCCCTCTCCAAAAGTCTGAAAAATGATGGAAAAATGACTAAGTCCAAAAAAATTTTTTAAACTTTTTTCAATTTTACCCCCATGGGATATATATTCTACCCACACACATTTGGAACTCTCCTTGGGTACCCTCACACATATTATTCCCTCATTTAATGGATATTTTCACCAAAAACTGAAGTTTTCAAAAAGTCAAAATTGGCTATAAACGACTTAATATCAAGGACTCATCGGGCGAATCGCTCTGGAACTGAAATCGGAATGCTCACTGACATTTTTCCCTCTTCGAAAGTCTGAAAAATGATGGAAAAATGAGTAAGTCCAAAAAAATTTTTTTTAAACTTTTTTCAATTTTACCCCCATGGGATATATATTCTACCCACACACATTTGGAACTCTCCTGGAGTACCCTCGCATATATTATTCCCTCATTTAATGGATATTTTCACCAAAAAGTGAAGTTTTCAAAAAGTCAGAAAATTGGCTGAAAACGACTTAATATCAAGGACTCATCATGCGAAATACTCTGGAACTGAAATCGGAATGCTCACTGACATTTTTCCCTCCCCGAAAGTCTGAAAAATGATGGAAAAATGACTAAGTCCCAAAAAAATTTTTTTAGACTTTTTTCAATTTTACCCCCATGGGATATATATTCTACCCACACACATTTGGATCTCTCCTGGGGTACCCTCACACATATTATTCCCTCATTTAATGGATATTTTCACCAAAAAGTGAAGTTTTCAAAAAGTCAAAATTGGCTATAAAAGACTTAATATCAAGGACTCATCGGGCGAATCGCTCTGGAACTGAAATCGGAATGCTCACTGACATTTTTCCCTCTCCGAAAGACTGAAAAATGATGTAAAAATGACTAAGTCCAAAAAAATTTTTTTTAAACTTTTTTCAATTTTACCCCCATGGGATATATATTCTACCCACACACATTTGGAACTCTCCTGGGGTACCCTCACACATATTATTCCCTCATTTAATGGATATTTTCACCAAAAAGTGAAGTTTTCAAAAAGTCAGAAAATTGTCTGAAAACGACTTAATATCAAGGACTCGTCGGGCGAATCACTCTGGAACTGAAATCGGAATACTCACTGACATTTTCCCCTCTCCGAAAGTCTGAAAAATGATGGAAAAATGACTAAGTCCAAAAAACATTTTTTTCAGCTTTTTTCAATTTTACCCCCGTGGGATATATATTCTACCCACACACGTTTGGAACTCTCCTGGGGTACCCTCGCACATATTATTCCCTCATTTAATGGATATTTTCACCAAAAAGTGAAGTTTTCAAAAAGTCAGAAAATTGGCTAAAAACGACTTAATATCAAGGACACATCGTGCGAAATACTCTGGAACTGAAATCGGAATGCTCACTGACATTTTCCCCTCTCCAAAAGTCTGAAAAATGATGGAAAAATGACTAAGTCCAAAAAAATTTTTTAAACTTTTTTCAATTTTACCCCCATGGGATATATATTCTACCCACACACATTTGGAACTCTCCTTGGGTACCCTCACATATATTATTCCCTCATTTAATGGATATTTTCACCAAAAAGTGAAGTTTTCAAAAAGTCAAAATTGGCTATAAAAGACTTAATATCAAGGACTCATCGGGCGAATCGCTCTGGAACTGAAATCGGAATGCTCACTGACATTTTTCCCTCTCCGAAAGTCTGAAAAATGATGGAAAAATGACTAAGTCCAAAAAAATTTTTTTTAAACTTTTTTCAATTTTACCCCCATGGGATATATATTCTACCCACACACATTTGGAACTCTCCTGGGGTACCCTCACACATATTATTCCCTCATTTAATGGATATTTTCACCAAAAAGTGAAGTTTTCAAAAAGTCAGAAAATTGGCTGAAAACGACTAAATATCAAGGACTCATCGGGCGAATCTCTCTGGAACTGAAATCGGAATACTTACTGACATTTTCCCCTCTCCGAAAGTCTGAAAAATGATGGAAAAATGACTAAGTCCAAAAAACATTTTTTTCAGCTTTTTTCAATTTTACCCCCGTGGGATATATATTCTACCCACACACATTTGGAACTCTCCTGGAGTACCCTCGCATATATTATTCCCTCATTTAATGGATATTTTCACCAAAAAGTGAAGTTTTCAAAAAGTCAGAAAATTGGCTGAAAACGACTTAATATCAAGGACTCATCATGCGAAATACTCTGGAACTGAAATCGGAATGCTCACTGACATTTTTCCCTCCCCGAAAGTCTGAAAAATGATGGAAAAATGACTAAGTCCCAAAAAAATTTTTTTAGACTTTTTTCAATTTTACCCCCATGGGATATATATTCTACCCACACACATTTGGATCTCTCCTGGGGTACCCTCACACATATTATTCCCTCATTTAATGGATATTTTCACCAAAAAGTGAAGTTTTCAAAAAGTCAAAATTGGCTATAAAAGACTTAATATCAAGGACTCATCGGGCGAATCGCTCTGGAACTGAAATCGGAATGCTCACTGACATTTTTCCCTCTCCGAAAGTCTGAAAAATGATGGAAAAATGACTAAGTCCAAAAAAATTTTTTTTAAACTTTTTTCAATTTTACCCCCATGGGATATATATTCTACCCACACACATTTGGAACTCTCCTGGAGTACCCTCGCATATATTATTCCCTCATTTAATGGATATTTTCACCAAAAAGTGAAGTTTTCAAAAAGTCAGAAAATTGGCTGAAAACGACTTAATATCAAGGACTCATCATGCGAAATACTCTGGAACTGAAATCGGAATGCTCACTGACATTTTTCCCTCTCCGAAAGTCTGAAAAATGATGGAAAAATGACTAAGTCCAAAAAATTTTTTTTTTTACTTTTTTAAATTTTACCCCTGTGGGATATACATTCTACCCACACACATTTGGATCTCTCCTAGGGTACCCTCACACATATTATTCCCTCATTTAATGTATATTTTCACTAAAAATTGAAGTTTTCAAAAAGTCAGAAAATTGTCTGAAAACGACTTAATATCAAGGACTCGTCGGGCGAATCACTCTGGAACTGAAATCGGAATGCTCACTGACATTTTTCCCTCTTCGAAAGACTGAAAAATGATGGAAAAATGACTAAGTCCAAAAAACATTTTTTTCAGCTTTTTCAATTTTACCCCCGTGGGATATATATTCTACCCACACACATTTGGAACTCTCCTGGGGTACCCTCGCATATATTATTCCCTCATTTAATGGATATTTTCACCAAAAAGTGAAGTTTTCAAAAAGTCAGAAAATTGGCTGAAAACGACTTAATATCAAGGACTCATCGGGCGAATCACTCTGGAACTGAAATCGGAATGCTCACTGACATTTTCCCCTCTCCGAAAGTCTGAAAAATGATGGAAAAATGACAGTCCAAAAAAAATTTTTTTTTACTTTTTTCAATTTTACCCCTGTGGGATATACATTCTACCACGCACATTTGAATCTCTCCTGGGGTACCCTCACACATATTATTCCCTCATTTAATGGATATTTTCACCAAAAAGTGAAGTTTTCAAAAAGTCAGAAAATTGGCTGAAAACGACTTAGTATCAAGGACTCATCGGGCGAATCACTCTGGAACTGAAATAGGAATACTCTCTGACATTTTCCCCTCTCCGAAAGTCTGAAAAATGATGGAAAAATGACTAAGTCCAAAAAACATTTTTTTCAGCTTTTTTCAATTTTACCCCCGTGGGATATATATTCTTCCCACACACATTTGGAACTCTCCTGGGGTACCCTCGCACATATTATTCCCTCATTTAATGGATATTTTCACCAAAAAGTGAAGTTTTCAAAAAGTCAAAATTGGCTATAAACGACTTAATATCAAGGACTCATCGGGTGAATCGCTCTAGAACTGAAATCGGAATGCTCACTGACATTTTCCCCTCTCCGAAAGTTTGAAAAATGATGGAAAAATGACTAAGTCCAAAAACATTTTTTTTGAACTTTTTTCAATTTTACCCCTGTGGGATATACATTCTACCCACACACATTTGGGTCTTTCCTGGGGTACCCTCACACATATTATTCCCTCATTTAATGGATATTTTCACCAAAAAGTGAAGTTTTCAAAAAGTCAGAAAATTGGCTGAAAACGACTTAATATCAAGGACTCATCGGGCGAATCACTCTGGAACTGAAATCGGAATCCTCACTGACATTTTCCCCTCTCCGAAAGCCTGAAAAATGATGGAAAAATGACTAAGTGCAAAAAAAAATTTTTTTAACTTTTTTCAATTTTACCCCCGTGGATTATATATTCTACCCACACACATTTGGAAATCTCCTGGCGTACCCTCGGACATATTATTCCCTCATTTAATGGATATTTTCACCAAAAAGTGAAGTTTTCAAAAAGTCAGAAAATTAGTTGAAAACGACTTAATATCAAGGACTCATCGGGGCAAATCGCTCTGGAACTGAAATCGGAATGCTCACTGACATTTTCCCCTCTCCGAAAGTCTGAAAAATGATGGAAAAATGACTAAGTCCAAAAAACATTTTTTACAACTTTTTTCAATTTTACCCCCGTGGGATATATATTCTACCCACACACATTTGGAACTCTCCTGGGGTACCCTCGCACATATTATTCCCTCATTTAATGGATATTTTCACCAAAAAGTGAAGTTTTCAAAAAGTCAGAAAATTGGCTGAAAACGACTTAATATCAAGGACTCATCGCGCGAATCACTCTGGAACTGAAATCGGAATGCTCACTGACATTTTCCCCTCTCCAAAAGTCTGAAAAATGATGGAAAAATGACTAAGTCCAAAAAAAATTTTTTTAAAACTTTTTTCAATTTTACCCCCATGGGATATATATTCTACCCACACACATTTGGAACTCTCCTGGGGTACCCTCACACATATTATTCCCTAATTTAATGGATATTTTCACCAAAAAGTGAAGTTTTCAAAAATTCAAAATTGGCTATAAACGACTTAATATCAAGGACTCATCGGGCGAATCACTCTGGAACTGAAATCGGAATGCTCACTGACATTTTTCCCTCTCCGAAAGTCTGAAAAATGATGGAAAAATGACTAAGTCCAAAAAAATTTTTTTTAAACTTTTTTCAATTTTACCCCCATGGGATATATATTCTACCCACACACATTTGGAACTCTCCTGGGGTACCCTCACACTTATTATTCCCTCATTTAATGGATATTTTCACCAAAAAGTGAAGTTTCAAAAAGTCAGAAAATTGGCTGAAAACGACTTAATAGCAAGGACTCATCAGGTGAATCGCTCTGGAACTGAAATCGGAATGCTCACTGACATTTTCCCCTCTCCGAAAGTCTGAAAAATGATGGAAAAATGACTAAGTCCAAAAAACATTTTTTTCAACTTTTTTCAATTTTACCCCCGTGGGATATATATTCTACCCACACACATTTGGAACTCTCCTGGGGTACCCTCACATATATTATGCCCTCATTTAATGGATATTTTCACCAAAAAGTGAAGTTTTCAAAAAGTCAGAAAATTGGCTGAAAGCGACTTAATATCAAGGACACATCGTGCGAATCACTCTGGAACTGAAATCGGAATGCTCACTGACATTTTCCCCTCTCCGAAAGTTTGAAAAATGATGGAAAAATGATTAAGTGCAAAAAAAAATTATTTTTTACTTTTTTCAACTTTACCCCTGTGGGATACACATTCTACCCACACACATTTGAATCTCTCCTGGGGTACCCTCACACATATTATTCCCTCATTTAATGGATATTTTCACCAAAAAGTGAAGTTTTCAAAAAGTCAGAAAATTGGCTGAAAACGACTTAATATCAAGGACTCATCGGGCGAATCACTCTGTAACTGAAATCAAAATGCTCACTGACATTTTCCCCTCTCCGAAAGTCTGAAAAATGATGGAAAAATGACTAAGTCCAAAAAACATTTTTTTCAACTTTTTTCAATTTTACCCCCATGGGATATATATTCTACCCACACACATTTGGAACTCTCCTGGGGTACCCTAACACATATTATTCCCTCATTTAATGGATATTTTCACCAAAAAGTGAAGTTTTCAAAAAGACAGAAAATTGGCTGAAAACGACTTAATATCAAGGACTGATCGGGCGAATCGCTCTGGAACTGAAATCGGAATGCTCACTGACATTTTTCCCTCTCCGAAAGTCTGAAAAATGATGGAAAAATGACTAAGTCCAAAAACCATTTTTTTCAACTTTTTTCAATTTTACCCCCGTGGATTATATATTCTACCCACACACATTTGGAAATCTCCTGGCGTACCCTCGCACATATTATTCCCTCATTTAATGGATATTTTCACCAAAAAGTGAAGTTTTCAAAAAGTCAGAAAATTAGTTGAAAACGACTTAATATCAAGGACTCATCGGGGCAAATCGCTCTGGAACTGAAATCGGAATGCTCACTGACATTTTCCCCTCTCCGAAAGTCTGAAAAATGATGGAAAAATGACTAAGTCCATAAAACATTTTTTTCAACTTTTTTCAATTTTACCCCCGTGGGATATATATTCTACCCACACACATTTGGAACTCTCCTGGGGTACCCTCGCACATATTATTCCCTCATTTAATGGATATTTTTACCAAAAAGTGAAGTTTTCAAAAAGTCAGAAAATTGGCTGAAAACGACTTAATATCAAGGACTCATCGGGCGAATCACTCTGGAACTGAAATCGGAATGCTCACTGACATTTTCCCCTCTCCGAAAGTCTGAAAAATGATGGAAAAATGACTAAGTCCAAAAACATTTTTTTTTAACTTTTTTCAATTTTACCCCTGTGGGATATACATTCTACCCACACACATTTGGATCTTTCCTGGGGTACCCTCACACATATTATTCCCTCATTTAATGGATATTTTCACCAAAAAGTGAAGTTTTCAAAAAGTCAGAAAATTGGCTGAAAACGACTTAATATCAAGGACTCATCTGGCGAATCACTCTGGAACTGAAATCGGAATGCTCACTGCCATTTTCCCCTCTCCGAAAGTCTGAAAAATGATGGAAAAATGACAGTCCAAAAAAAATTTTTTTTTACTTTTTTCAATTTTACCCCTGTGGGATATACATTCTACCCACGCACATTTGAATCTCTCCTGGGGTACCCTCACACATATTATTCCCTCATTTAATGGATATTTTCACCAAAAAGTGAAGTTTTCAAAAAGTCAGAAAATTGGCTGAAAACGACTTAGTATCAAGGACTCATCGGGCGAATCACTCTGGAACTGAAATAGGAATACTCTCTGACATTTTCCCCTCTCCGAAAGTCTGAAAAATGATGGAAAAATGACTAAGTCCAAAAAACATTTTTTTCAGCTTTTTTCAATTTTACCCCCGTGGGATATATATTCTTCCCACACACATTTGGAACTCTCCTGGGGTACCCTCGCACATATTATTCCCTCATTTAATGGATATTTTCACCAAAAAGTGAAGTTTTCAAAAAGTCAAAATTGGCTATAAACGACTTAATATCAAGGACTCATCGGGTGAATCGCTCTAGAACTGAAATCGGAATGCTCACTGACATTTTCCCCTCTCCGAAAGTTTGAAAAATGATGGAAAAATGACTAAGTCCAAAAACATTTTTTTTGAACTTTTTTCAATTTTACCCCTGTGGGATATACATTCTACCCACACACATTTGGAACTCTCCTGGGGTACCCTCACATATATTATGCCCTCATTTAATGGATATTTTCACCAAAAAGTGAAGTTTTCAAAAAGTCAGAAAATTGGCTGAAAGCGACTTAATATCAAGGACACATCGTGCGAATCACTCTGGAACTGAAATCGGAATGCTCACTGACATTTTCCCCTCTCCGAAAGTTTGAAAAATGATGGAAAAATGATTAAGTGCAAAAAAAATTATTTTTTACTTTTTTCAATTTTACCCCTGTGGGATGCACATTCTACCCACACACATTTGAATCTCTCCTGGGGTACCCTCACACATATTATTCCCTCATTTAATGGATATTTTCACCAAAAAGTGAAGTTTTCAAAAAGTCAGAAAATTGGCTGAAAACGACTTAATATCAAGGACTCATCGGGCGAATCACTCTGGAACTGAAATCGGAATGCTCACTGACATTTTCCCCTCTCCGAAAGTCTGAAAAATGATGGAAAAATGACTAAGTCCAAAAAACATTTTTTTCAACTTTTTTCAATTTTACCCCCGTGGATTATATATTCTACCCACACACATTTGGAAATCTCCTGGCGTACCCTCGCACATATTATTCCCTCATTTAATGGATATTTTCACCAAAAAGTGAAGTTTTCAAAAAGACAGAAAATTAGTTGAAAACGACTTAATATCAAGGACTCATCGGGGCAAATCGCTCTGGAACTGAAATCGGAATGCTCACTGACATTTTCCCCTCTCCGAAAGTCTGAAAAATGATGGAAAAATGACTAAGTCCAAAAAACATTTTTTTCAACTTTTTTCAATTTTACCCCCGTGGGATATATATTCTACCCACACACATTTGGAACTCTCCTGGGGTACCCTCGCACATATTATTCCCTCATTTAATGGATATTTTTACCAAAAAGTGAAGTTTTCAAAAAGTCAGAAAATTGGCTGAAAACGACTTAATATCAAGGACTCATCGGGCGAATCACTCTGGAACTGAAATCGGAATACTCACTGACATTTTCCCCTCTCCGAAAGTCTGAAAAATGCTGGAAAAATGACTAAGTCCCAAAAAAATTTTTTTCAACTTTTTTCAATTTTACCCCTGTGGGATATACATTCTACCCACACACATTTGGATCTCTCCTGGGGTACCCTCACACATATTATTTCCTCATTTAATGGATATTTTCACCAAAAAGTGAAGTTTTCAAAAAGTCAGAAAATTGGCTGAAAACGACTTAATATCAAGGACTCATCGCGCGAATCACTCTGGAACTGAAATCGGAATGCTCACTGACATTTTCCCCTCTCCAAAAGTCTGAAAAATGATGGAAAAATGACTAAGTCCAAAAAAAATTTTTTTAAAACTTTTTTCAATTTTACCCCCATGGGATATATATTCTACCCAAACACATTTGGAACTCTCCTGGGGTACCCTCACACATATTATTCCCTAATTTAATGGATATTTTCACCAAAAAGTGAAGTTTTCAAAAATTCAAAATTGGCTATAAACGACTTAATATCAAGGACTCATCGGGCGAATCACTCTGGAACTGAAATCGGAATGCTCACTGACATTTTTCCCTCTCCGAAAGTCTGAAAAATGATGGAAAAATGACTAAGTCCAAAAAAATTTTTTTTAAACTTTTTTCAATTTTACCCCCATGGGATATATATTCTACCCACACACATTTGGAACTCTCCTGGGGTACCCTCACACTTATTATTCCCTCATTTAATGGATATTTTCACCAAAAAGTGAAGTTTCAAAAAGTCAGAAAATTGGCTGAAAACGACTTAATATCAAGGACTCATCAGGTGAATCGCTCTGGAACTGAAATCGGAATGCTCACTGACATTTTCCCCTCTCCGAAAGTCTGAAAAATGATGGAAAAATGACTAAGTCCAAAAAACATTTTTTTCAACTTTTTTCAATTTTACCCCCGTGGGATATATATTCTACCCAAACACATTTGGAACTCTCCTGGGGTACCCTCACATATATTATGCCCTCATTTAATGGATATTTTCACCAAAAAGTGAAGTTTTCAAAAAGTCAGAAAATTGGCTGAAAGCGACTTAATATCAAGGACACATCGTGCGAATCACTCTGGAACTGAAATCGGAATGCTCACTGACATTTTCCCCTCTCCGAAAGTTTGAAAAATGATGGAAAAATGATTAAGTGCAAAAAAAATTATTTTTTACTTGTTTCAATTTTACCCCTGTGGGATACACATTCTACCCACACACATTTGAATCTCTCCTGGGGTACCCTCACACATATTATTCCCTCATTTAATGGATATTTTCACCAAAAAGTGAAGTTTTCAAAAAGTCAGAAAATTGGCTGAAAACGACTTAATATCAAGGACTCATCGGGCGAATCACTCTGGAACTGAAATCGGAATGCTCACTGACATTTTCCCCTCTCCGAAAGTCTGAAAAATGATGGAAAAATGACTAAGTCCAAAAAACATTTTTTTCAACTTTTTTCAATTTTACCCCCGTGGATTATATATTCTACCCACACACATTTGGAAATCTCCTGGCGTACCCTCGCACATATTATTCCCTCATTTAATGGATATTTTCACCAAAAAGTGAAGTTTTCAAAAAGTCAAAATTGGCTATAAACGACCTAATATCAAGGACTCATCGGACGAATCGCTCTGGAACTGAAATCGGAATGCTCACTGACATTTTTCCCTCTCCGAAAGTCTGAAAAATGGTGGAAAAATGACTAAGTCCAAAAAAAATTTTTTTAAAACTTTTTTCAATTTTACCCCTGTGGGATATACATTCTACCCACACACATTTGCAACTCTCCTGGGGTACCCTCACACATATTATTCCCTCATTTAATGGATATTTTCACCAAAAAGTGAAGTTTTCAAAAAGTCAGAAAATTGGCTGAAAGCGACTCAACATCAAGGACTCATCGGGTGAATCTCTCTGTAACTGAAATCGGAAAGCTCACTGACATTTTGCCCCCTTCGAAAGTCTGAAAAATGATGGAAAAATGACTAAGTCCAAAAAAAAATTTTTAAAACTTTTTTCAATTTTACCCCCGTGGGATATATATTCTACCCACACACATTTGGAACTCTCCTGGGGTAACCTCACACATATTATTCCCTCATTTAATGGATATTTTCACCAAAAAGTGAAGTTTTCAAAAAGTCAGAAAATTGGCTGAAAACGACTTAATATCAAGGACTCATCGGGCGAATCACTCTGGAACTGAAATCGGAATACTTACTGACATTTTCCCCACTCCGAAAGTCTGAAAAATGATGGAAAATGAGTCAGTCCAAAAAAAATATTTTTCAAGTTTTTTCAATTTTACCCCCATGGGATATATATTCTACCCACACACATTTGGAACTCTCCTGGGGTACCCTCACACATATTATTCCCTCATTTAATGGATATTTTCACCAAAAAGTGAAGTTTTCAATAAGTCAGAAAATTGGCTGAAAACGACTTAATATCAAGGACTCATCGGGCGAATCACTCTGGAACTGAAATCGGAATACTCACTGACATTTTACCCTCTCCGAAAGTCTGAAAAATGATGGAAAAATGACTAAGTCCAAAAAAATTTTTTTTCAACTTTTTTCAATTTTACCCCCGTGGGATATACATTCTACCCACACACATTTGGAACTCTCCTGGGGTACCCTCACACATATTATTCGCTCATTTAATGTATATTTTCACCAAAAAGTGAAGTTTTCAAAAAGTCAGAAAATTGGCTGAAAGTGACTCAACATCAAGGACTCATCGGGTGAATCACTCTGGAACTGAAATCGGAATGCTCACTGACATTTTCCCCTCTCCAAAAGTCTGAAAAATGATGGAAAAATGACTAAGTCCAAAAAAATTTTAATTTAACTTTTTTCTACTTTACCCCTGTGGGATATACATTCTACCCACACACATTTGGATCTCTCCTGGGGTACCCTCACACATATTATTCCCTCATTTAATGGATATTTTCACCAAAAAGTGAAGTTTTCAAAAAGTCAGAAAATTGGCTGAAAACGACTTAATATCAAGGACTCATCGGGCGAATCACTCTGGAACTGAAATCGGAATACTCACTGACACTTTCCCCTCTTCGAAAGTCGGAAAAATGATGGAAAAATGAGTAAGTCCAAAAAAAATTTTTTTCAAGTTTTTTCAATTTTACCCCCGTGGGATATATATTCTACCCACACACATTTGGAACTCTCCTGGGGTACCCTCACACATATTATTCCCTCATTTAATTGATATTTTCACCAAAAAGTGAAGTTTTCAAAAAGTCAGAAAATTGGCTGAAAACGACTTAATATCAAGGACTCATCGCGCGAATCACTCTGGAACTGAAATCGGAATGCTCACTGACATTTTCCCCTCTCCAAAAGTCTGAAAAATGATGGAAAAATGACTAAGTCCAAAAAAATTTTTTTTAAAACTTTTTTCAATTTTACCCCCATGGGATATATATTCTGCCCACACACATTTGTAACTCTCCTGGGGTACCCTCACACATATTATTCCCTAATTTAATGGATATTTTCACCAAAAAGTGAAGTTTTCAAAACTTCAAAATTGGCTATAAACGACTTAATATCAAGGACTCATCGGGCGAATCACTCTGGAACTGAAATCGGAATGCTCACTGACATTTTTCCCTTTCCGAAAGTCTGAAAAATGATGGAAAAATGACTAAGTCCAAAAAAATTTTTTTTAAACTTTTTTCAATTTTACCCCCATGGGATATACATTCTACCCACACACATTTGGAACTCTCCTGGGGTACCCTCACACATATTATTCCCTCATTTAATGTATATTTTCACCAAAAAGTGAAGTTTTCAAAAAGTCAGAAAATTGGCTGAAAGTGACTCAACATCAAGGACTCATCGGTTGAATCACTCTGGAACTGAAATCGGAATGCTCACTGACATTTTCCCCTCTCCAAAAGTCTGAAAAATGATGGAAAAATGACTAAGTCCAAAAAAATTTTAATTTAACTTTTTTCAACTTTACCCCTGTGGGATATACATTCTACCCACACACATTTGGATCTCTCCTGGGGTACCCTCACACATATTATTCCCTCATTTAATGGATATTTTCACCAAAAAGTGAAGTTTTCAAAAAGTCAGAAAATTGGCTGAAAACGACTTAATATCAAGGACTCATCGGGCGAATCACTCTGGAACTGAAATCGGAATACTCACTGACACTTTCCCCTCTTCGAAAGTCGGAAAAATGATGGAAAAATGAGTAAGTCCAAAAAAAATTTTTTTCAAGTTTTTTCAATTTTACCCCCGTGGGATATATATTCTACCCACACACATTTGGAACTCTCCTGGGGTACCCTCACACATATTATTCCCTCATTTAATTGATATTTTCACCAAAAAGTGAAGTTTTCAAAAAGTCAGAAAATTGGCTGAAAACGACTTAATATCAAGGACTCATCGCGCGAATCACTCTGGAACTGAAATCGGAATGCTCACTGACATTTTCCCCTCTCCAAAAGTCTGAAAAATGATGGAAAAATGACTAAGTCCAAAAAAATTTTTTTTAAAACTTTTTTCAATTTTACCCCCATGGGATATATATTCTGCCCACACACATTTGTAACTCTCCTGGGGTACCCTCACACATATTATTCCCTAATTTAATGGATATTTTCACCAAAAAGTGAAGTTTTCAAAAATTCAAAATTGGCTATAAACGACTTAATATCAAGGACTCATCGGGCGAATCACTCTGGAACTGAAATCGGAATGCTCACTGACATTTTTCCCTTTCCGAAAGTCTGAAAAATGATGGAAAAATGACTAAGTCCAAAAAAATTTTAATTTAACTTTTTTCAACTTTACCCCTGTGGGATATACATTCTACCCACACACATTTGGATCTCTCCTGGGGTACCCTCACACATATTATTCCCTCATTTAATGGATATTTTCACCAAAAAGTGAAGTTTTCAAAAATTCAAAATTGGCTATAAACGACTTAATATCAAGGACTCATCGGGCGAATCACTCTGGAACTGAAATCGGAATGCTCACTGACATTTTTCCCTTTCCGAAAGTCTGAAAAATGATGGAAAAATGACTAAGTCCAAAAAAATTTTTATTTAACTTTTTTCAACTTTACCCCTGTGGGATATACATTCTACCCACACACATTTGGATCTCTCCTGGGGTACCCTCACACATATTATTCCCTCATTTAATGGATATTTTCACCAAAAAGTGAAGTTTTCAAAAAGTCAGAAAGTTGGCTGAAAATGACTTAATATCAAGGAATCATCGGGCGAATCGCTCTGGAACTGAAATCAGAACGCTCACTGACATTTTCCCTCTCCAAAAGTCTGAAAAATGATGGAAAAATGACTAAGTCCAAAAAAAATTTTTTAAACTTTTTTCAATTTTACCCCCATGGTATATATATTCTACCCACAAACATTTGGAACTCTCCTGGGGTACCCTCACACATATTATTCCCTCATTTAATGGATATTTTCACCAAAAAGTGAAGTTTTCAAAAAGTCAGAAAATTGGCTGAAAACGACTTAATATCAAGGACTCATCGGGCGAATCACTCTGGAACTGAAATCGGAATACTCACTGACACTTTCCCCTCTTCGAAAGTCGGAAAAATGATGGAAAAATGAGTAAGTCCAAAAAAAATTTTTTTCAAGTTTGTTCAATTTTACCCCCGTGGGATATATATTCTACCCACACACATTTGGAACTCTCCTGGGGTACCCTCACACATATTATTCCCTCATTTAATTGATATTTTCACCAAAAAGTGAAGTTTTCAAAAAGTCAGAAAATTGGCTGAAAACGACTTAATATCAAGGACTCATCGGGCGAATCGCTCTGGAACTGAAATCGGAATGCTCACTGACATTTTTCCCTCTCCGAAAGTCTGAAAAATGATGGAAAAATGACTAAGTCCAAAAAAAATTTTTTAAAACTTTTTTCAATTTTACACCCGTGGGATATATATTCTACCCACACACATTTGGAACTCTCCTGGGGTAACCTCACACATATTATTCCCTCATTTAATGATATTTTCACCAAAAAGTGAAGTTTTCAAAAAGTCAGAAAATTGGCTGAAAACGACTTAATATCAAGGACTCATCGGGCGAATCACTCTGGAACTGAAATCGGAATACTCACTGACATTTTCCCCTCTTCGAAAGTCTGAAAAATGATGGAAAAATGAGTCAATCCAAAAAAAATTTTTTTTAAGTTTTTTCAATTTTACCCCCATGGGATATATATTCTACCCACACACATTTGGAACTCTCCTGGGGTACCCTCACACATATTATTCCCTCATTTAATGGATATTTTCACCAAAAAGTGAAGTTTTCAAAAAGTCAGAAAATTGGCTGAAAACGACTCAACATCAAGGACTCATTGGGTGAATCTATCTGGAACTGAAATCGGAATACTCACTGACATTTTCCCCCCTTCGAAAGTCTGAAAAATGATGGAAAAATGACTAAGTCCAAAAAAATTTTTTTTCAACTTTTTTCAATTTTACCCCCGTGGGATATACATTCTACCCACACACATTTGGAACTCTCCTGTGGTACCCTCACACATATTATTCCCTCATTTAATGGTTATTTTCACCAAAAAGTGAAGTTTTCAAAAAGTCAGAAAATTGGCTGAAAACGACCTAATATCAAGGACTCATTGGGCGAATCGCTCTGGAACTGAAATCGGAATGCTCACTGACATTTTCCCCTCTCCGAAAGTCTGAAAAATGATGGAAAAATGACTAAGTCCAAAAAGATTTTTATTTAACTTTTTTCAATTTTACCCCTGTGGGATATACATTCTACCCACACACATTTGGATCTCTCCTGGGGTACCCTCGCACATATTATTCCCTCATTTAATGGATATTTTCACCAAAAAGTGAAGTTTTCAAAAAGTCAGAAAATTGGCTGAAAACGACTTAATATCAAGGACTCATCGGGCAAATCACTCTGGAACTGAAATCGGAATGCTCACTGACATTTTCCCCTCTCCAAAAGTCTGAAAAATGATGGAAAAATGACTAAGTCCAAAAAAATTTTTTTAAACTTTTTTCAATTTTACCCCCATGGGATATATATTCTACCCACAAACATTTGGAACTCTCCTAGGGTACCCTCATACATATTATTCCCTCATTTAATGGATATTTTCACCAAAAAGTGAAGTTTTCAAAAAGTCAGAAAATTGGCTGAAAACGACTTAATATCAAGGACTCATCGGTCGAAACACTCTGGAACTGAAATCGGAATACTCACTGACATTTTCCCCTGTCCGAAAGTCTGAAAAATGATGGAAAAATGACTAAGTCCAAAAAACATTTTTTTCAACTTTTTTCAATTTTACCCCCGTGTAATATATGTTCTACCCACACACATTTGGAACTCTCCTGGGGTACCCTCACACATATTATTCCCTCATTTAATGGATATTTTCACCAAAAAGTGAAGTTTTCAAAAAGTCAGAAAATTGGCTGAAAACGACTTAATATCAAGGACACATCGGGCGAAACACTATGGAACTGAAATCGGAATACTCACTGACATTTTCCCCTCTCCGAAAGTCTGAAAAATGATGGAAAAATGACTAAGTCCAAAAAGATTTTTATTTAACTTTTTTCAATTTTACCCCTGTGGGATATACATTCTACCCACACACATTTGGATCTCTCCTGGGGTACCCTCGCACATATTATTCCCTCATTTAATGCATATTTTCACCAAAAAGTGAAGTTTTCAAAAAGTCAGAAAATTGGCTGAAAACGACTTAATATCAAGGACTCATCGGGCAAATCACTCTGGAACTGAAATCGGAATGCTAACTGACATTTTCCCCTCTCCAAAAGTCTGAAAAATGATGGAAAAATGACTAAGTCCAAAAAAAATTTTTTAAACTTTTTTCAATTTTACCCCCATGGGATATATATTCTACCCACAAACATTTGGAACTCTCCTGGGGTACCCTCATACATATTATTCCCTCATTTAATGGATATTTTCACCAAAAAGTGAAGTTTTCAAAAAGTCAGAAAATTGGCTGAAAACGACTTAATATCAAGGACTCATCGGGCGAAACACTCTGGAACTGAAATCGGAATACTCACTGACATTTTCCCCTCTCCGAAAGTCTGAAAAATGATGGAAAAATGACTAAGTCCAAAAAGATTTTTATTTAACTTTTTTCAATTTTACCCCTGTGGGATATACATTCTACCCACACACATTTGGATCTCTCCTGGGGTACCCTCGCACATATTATTCCATCATTTAATGGATATTTTCACCAAAAAGTGAAGTTTTCAAAAAGTCAGAAAATTGGCTGAAAACGACTTAATATCAAGGACTCATCGGGCGAAACACTCTGGAACTGAAATCGGAATACTCACTGACATTTTCCCCTCTCCGAAAGTCTGAAAAATGATGGAAAAATGACTAAGTCCAAAAAACATTTTTTTCAACTTTTTTCAATTTTACCCCCGTGGGATATATGTTCTACCCACACACATTTGGAACTCTCCTGGGGTACCCTCACACATATTATTCCCTCATTTAATAGATATTTTCACCAAAAAGTGAAGTTTTCAAAAAGTCAGAAAATTGGCTGAAAACGACTTAATATCAAGGACTCATCGGGCAAATCACTCTGGAACTGAAATCGGAATGCTCACTGACATTTTCCCCTCTCCAAAAGTCTGAAAAATGATGGAAAAATGACTAAGTCCAAAAAAAATTTTTTAAACTTTTTTCAATTTTACCCCCATGGGATATATATTCTACCCACAAACATTTGGAACTCTCCTAGGGTACCCTCATACATATTATTCCCTCATTTAATGGATATTTTCACCAAAAACTGAAGTTTTCAAAAAGTCAGAAAATTGGCTGAAAACGACTTAATATCAAGGACTCATCGGGCGAAACACTCTGAAACTGAAATCGGAATATTCACTGACATTTTCCCCTCTCCGAAAGTCTGAAAAATGATGGAAAAATGACTAAGTCCAAAAAACATTTTTTTCAACTTTTTTCAATTTTACCCCCGTGGGATATATGTTCTACCCACACACATTTGGAACTCTCCTGGGGTACCCTCACACATATTATTCCCTCATTTAATGGATATTTTCACCAAAAAGTGAAGTTTTCAAAAAGTCAGAAAATTGGCTGAAAACGACTTAATATCAAGGACTCATCGGGCGAAACACTCTGGAACTGAAATCGGAATACTCACTGACATTTTCCCCTCTCCGAAAGTCTGAAAAATGATGGAAAAATGACTAAGTCCAAAAAAATATTTTTTTTTAACTTTTTTCAATTTTACCCCTGTGGGATATACATTCTACCCACACACATTTGGAACTCTCCTGGGGTACCCTCACACATATTATTCCCTCATTTAATGGATATTTTCACCAAAAAGTGAAGTTTTCAAAAAGTCAGAAAATTGGCTGAAAGCGACTCAACATCAAGGACTCATCGGGTGAATCTCTCTGGAACTGAAATCGGAATACTCACTGACATTTTCCCCTCTTCGAAAGTCTGAAAAATGATGGAAAAATGACTAAGTCCAAAAAACATTTTTTTCAACTTTTTTCAATTTTACCCCTGTGTGATATATACCCACACACATTTGGAACTCTCCTGTGGTACCCTCACACATATTATGCCCTCATTTAATGGATATTTTCACCAAAAAGTGAAGTTTTCAAAAAGTCAGAAAATTGGCTGAAAACGACTTAATATCAAGGACTCATCGGGCGAAACACTCTGAACTGAAATCGGAATACTCACTGACATTTTCCCCTCTCCGAAAGTCTGAAAAATGATGGAAAAATGACTAAGTCCAAAAAAAAATTTTTTTTTAACTTTTTTCAATTTTACCCCTGTGGGATATACATTCTACCCACACACATTTGGATCTCTCCTGGGGTACCCTCACACATATTATTCCCTCATTTAATGGATATTTTCACCAAAAAGTGAAGTTTTCAAAAAGTCAGAAAATTGGCTGAAAACGACTTAATATCAAGGACTCATCGGGCGAAACACTCTGGAACTGAAATCGGAATACTCACTGACATTTTCCCCTCTCCGAAAGTCTGAAAAATGATGGAAAAATGACTAAGTCCAAAAAACATTTTTTTCAACTTTTTTCAATTTTACCCCCGTGTGATATATATTCTACCCACACACATTTGGAACTCTCCTGGGGTACCCTCACACATATTATTCCCTCATTTAATTGATATTTTCACCAAAAAGTGAAGTTTTCAAAAAGTCAGAAAATTCGCTGAAAACGACTTAATATCAAGGACTCATCGGGCGAATCACTCTGGAACTGAAATCGGAATACTCACTGACATTTTCCCCTCTCCAAAAGTCTGAAAAATGATGGAAAAATTACTAAGTCCAAAAAAAATTTTTTTTTAACTTTTTTCAATTTTACCCCTGTGGGATATACATTCTACCCACACACATCTGGAACTCTCCTGGGGTACCCTCACACATATTATTCCCTCATTTAATTGATATTTTCACCAAAAAGTGAAGTTTTCAAAAAGTCAGAAAATTCGCTGAAAACGACTTAATATCAAGGACTCATCGGGCGAATCACTCTGGAACTGAAATCGGAATACTCACTGACATTTTCCCCTCTTCGAAAGTCGGAAAAATGATGGAAAAATGAGTAAGTCCAAAAAAAATTTTTTTCAACTTTTTTCAATTTTACCCCCATGGGCTATATATTCTACCCACACACATTTGGAACTCTCCTGGGGTACCCTCACACATATTATTCCCTCATTTAATGGATATTTTCACCAAAAAGTGAAGTTTTTAAAAAGTCAGAAAATTGGCTGAAAACGACTTAATATCAAGGACTCATCGGGTGAATCGCTCTGGAACTGAAATCGGAATGCTCACTGACATTTTCCCCTCTCCGAAAGTCTTAAAACTGATGGAAAAATGACTAAGTCCAAAAAAAATTTTCTTTAACTTTTTTCAATTTTACCCCCATGGGATATATATTCTACCCACACACATTTGGAACTCTCCTGGGGTACCCTCACACATATTATTCCCTCATTTAATGTTCATTTTCACCAAAAAGTGAAGTTTTCAAAAAGTCAAAATTGGCTATAAACGACTTAATATCAAGGACTCATCGGGCGAATCGCTCTGGAACTGAAATCGGAATGCTCACTGACATTTTCCCCTCTCCGAAAGTCTGAAAAATGATGGAAAAATGACTAAGTCCAAAAAAATTTTTATTTAACTTTTTTCAATTTTACCCCTGTGGGATATACATTCTACCCACACACATTTGGATCTCTCCTGGGGTACCCTCACACATATTATTCCCTCATTTAATGGATATTTTCACCAAAAAGTGAAGTTTTCAAAAAGTCAGAAAATTGGCTGAAAACGACTTAATATCAAGGACTCATCGGGCGAATCACTCTGGAACTGACATCGGAATACTCACTGACATTTTCCCCTCTCCGAAAGACTGAAAAATGATGGAAAAATGACTAAGTCCAAAAAACATTTTTTTCAACTTTTTTCAATTTTACCCCCGTGGGATATATATTCTACCCACACACATTTGGAACTCTCCTGGGGTACCCTCGCACATATTATTCCCTCATTTAATGGATATTTTCACCAAAAAGTGAAGTTTTCAAAAAGTCAGAAAATTGGCTGAAAACGACTTAATATCAAGGACTCATCGGGCAAATCACTCTGGAACTGAAATCGGAATGCTCACTGACATTTTCCCCTCTCCGAAAGTCTGAAAAATGATGGAAAAATGACTAAGTCCAAAAAGATTTTTATTTAACTTTTTTCAATTTTACCCCTGTGGGATATATATTCTACCCACACACATTTTGATCTCTCCTGGGGTACCCTCGCACATATTATTCCCTCATTTAATGGATATTTTCACCAAAAAGTGAAGTTTTCAAAAAGTCAGAAAATTGGCTGAAAACGACTTAATATCAAGGACTCATCAGGCAAATCACTCTGGAACTGAAATGGGAATGCTCACTGACATTTTCCCCTCTCCAAAAGTCTGAAAAATGATGGAAAAATGACTAAGTCCAAAAAAAATTTTTTAAACTTTTTTCAATTTTACCCCCATGGGATATATATTCTACCCACAAACATTTGGAACTCTCCTGGGGTACCCTCATACATATTATTCCCTCATTTAATGGATATTTTCACCAAAAAGTGAAGTTTTCAAAAAGTCAGAAAATTGGCTGAAAACGACTTAATATCAAGGACTCATCGGACGAAACACTCTGGAACTGAAATCGGAATACTCACTGACATTTTCCCCTCTCCGAAAGTCTGAAAAATGATGGAAGAATGACTAAGTCCAAAAAACATTTTTTTCAACTTTTTTCAATTTTACACCCGTGGGATATATGTTCTACCCACACACATTTTGAACTCTCCTGGGGTACCCTCACACATATTATTCCCTCATTTAATGGATATTTTCACCAAAAAGTGAAGTTTTCAAAAAGTCAGAAAATTGGCTGAAAACGACTTAATATCAAGGACTCATCTTGCGAATCGCTCTGGAACTAAAATTGGAATGCTCACTGACATTTTCCCCTCTCCGAAAGTCTGAAAAATGATGGAAAAATGACTAAGTCCAAAAAACATTTTTTTCAAGTTTTTTCAATTTTACCCCCGTGGGATATATATTCTACCCACACACATTTGGAACTCTCCTGGGGTACCCTCGCACATATTATTCCCTCATTTAATTGATATTTTCACCAAAAAGTGAAGTTTTCAAAAAGTCAGAAAATTGGCTGAAAACGACTTAACATCAAGGACTCATCGGGCGAATCACTCTGGAACTGAAATCGGAATGCTCACTGACATTTTCCCCTCTCCAAAAATCTGAAAAATGATGGAAAAATGACTAAGTCCAAAAAAATTTTTATTTAACTTTTTTCAACTTTACCCCTGTGGGATATACATTCTACCCACACACATTTGGATCTCTCCTGGGGTACCTTTACACATATTATTCCCTCATTTAATGGATATATTCACCAAAAAGTGAAGTTTTCAAAAAGTCAGAAAATTGGCTGAAAACGACTTAATATCAAGGACTCATCGGACGAAACACTCTGGAACTGAAATCGGAATACTCACTGACATTTTCCCCTCTCCAAAAGTCTGAAAAATGATGGAAAAATGACTAAGTCCAAAAAACATTTTTTTCAACTTTTTTCAATTTTACCCCCGTGTGATATATATTCTACCCACACACATTTGGAACTCTCCTGGGGTACCTCACACATATTATTCCCTCATTTAATGGATATTTTCACCAAAATGTGAAGTTTTCAAAAAGTCAGAAAATTGGCTGAAAACGACTTAATATCAAGGTTTCATGTGGCGAATCACTCTGGAACTGAAATCGGAATACTCACTGACATTTTCCCCTCTTCGAAAGTCTGAAAAATGATGGAAAAATGAGTCAGTCCAAAAAAATTTTTTTTAAGTTTTTTCAATTTTACCCCCATGGGATATATATTCTACCCACACACATTTGGAACTCTCCTGGGGTACCCTCACACATATTATTCCCTCATTTAATGGATATTTTCACCAAAAAGTGAAGTTTTCAAAAAGTCAGAAAATTGGCTGAAAACGACTTAATATCAAGGAATCATCGGGCGAATCACTCTGGAACTGAAATCGGAATACTCACTGACATTTTCCCCTCTCCGAAAGTCTGAACAATGATGGAAAAATGACTAAGTCCGAAAAAAATTTTTTTAAACTTTTTTCAATTTTACCCCCGTGGGATATACATTCTACCCACACACATTTGGAACTCTCCTGGGGTACCCTCACACATATTATTCCCTCATTTAATGGATATTTTCACCAAAAAGTGAAGTTTTCAAAAAGTCAGAAAATTGGCTGAAAGCGACTCAACATCAAGGACTCATCGGGTGAATCTCTCTGGAACTGAAATCGGAATACTCACTGACATTTTCCCCTCTTCGAAAGTCTGAAAAATGATGGAAAAATGAGTCAGTCCAAAAAAAATTTTTTTTAAGTTTTTTCAATTTTACCCCCATGGGATATATATTCTACCCACACACATTTGGAACTCTCCTGGGGTACCCTCACACATATTATTCCCTCATTTAATGGATATTTTCACCAAAAAGTGAAGTTTTCAAAAAGTCAGAAAATTGGCTGAAAACGACTTAATATCAAGGAATCATCGGGCGAATCACTCTGGAACTGAAATCGGAATACTCACTGACATTTTCCCCTCTCCGAAAGTCTGAAAAATGATGGAAAAATGACTAAGTCCAAAAAAATTTTTTTTAAACTTTTTTCAATTTTACCCCTGTGGGATATACATTCTACCCACACACATTTGGAACTCTCCTGGGGTACCCTCACACATATTATTCCCTCATTTAATGGATATTTTCACCAAAAAGTGAAGTTTTCAAAAAGTCAGAAAATTGGCTGAAAGCGACTCAACATCAAGGACTCATCGGGTGAATCTCTCTGGAACTGAAATCGGAATACTCACTGACATTTTCCCCTCTTCGAAAGTCTGAAAAATGATGGAAAAATGACTAAGTCCAAAAAACATTTTTTTCAACTTTTTTCAATTTTACCCCCGTGGGATATATATTCTACCCACACACATTTGGAACTCTCCTGGGGTACCCTCACACATATTATTCCCTCATTTAATTGATTTTTTCACCAAAAAGTGAAGTTTTCAAAAAGTCAGAAAATTGGCTGAAAACGACTTAATATCAAGGACTCATCGGGCGAATCACTCTGGAACTGACATCGGAATACTCACTGACATTTTCCCCTCTCCGAAAGTCTGAAAAATGATGGAAAAATGACTAAGTCCAAAAAACATTTTTTTCAACTTTTTTCAATTTTACCCCCGTGGGATATATATTCTACCCAAACACATTTGGAACTCTCCTGGGGTACCCTCGCACATATTATTCCCTCATTTAATGGATATTTTCACCAAAAAGTGAAGTTTTCAAAAAGTCAGAAAATTGGCTGAAAACGACTTAATATCAAGGACTCATCGGGCAAATCACTCTGGAACTGAAATCGGAATGCTCACTGACATTTTCCCCTCTCCAAAAGTCTGAAAAATGATGGAAAAATGACTAAGTCCAAAAAAATTTTTTTTAACTTTTTTCAATTTTACCCCCATGGGATATATATTCTACCCACAAACATTTGGAACTCTCCTGGGGTACCCTCACACATATTATTCCCTCATTTAATGGATATTTTCACCAAAAAGTGAAGTTTTCAAAAAGTCAGAAAATTGGCTGAAAACGACTTAATATCAAGGACTCATTGAGCGAATCGCTCTGGAACTGAAATCGGAATGCTCACTGACAGTTTCCCCTCTCCGAAAGTCTGGAAAATGATGGAAAAATGACTAAGTCCAAAAAGCATTTTTTTCAACTTTTTTAAATTTTACCCCCGTGTGATATATATTCTACCCACACACATTTGGAACTCTCCTGGGGTACCTCACACATATTATTCCCTCATTTAATGGATATTTTCACCAAAAAGTGAAGTTTTCAAAAAGTCAGAAAATTGGCTGAAAACGACTTAATATCAAGGACTCATCGGGCGAATCACTCTGGAACTGAAATCGGAATACTCACTGACATTTTCCCCTCTTCAAAAGTCGGAAAAATGATGGAAAAATGAGTAAGTCCAAAAAAAATTTTTTTCAACTTTTTTCAATTTTACCCCTGTGGGATATATATTCTACCCACACACATTTGGATCTCTCCTGGGGTACCCTTGCACATATTATTCTCTCATTTAATGGATATTTTCACCAAAAAGTGACGTTTTCAAAAAGTCAGAAAATTGGCTGAAAACGACCTAATATCAAGGACTCATCGGGCAAATCACTCTGGAACTGAAATCGGAATGCTCACTGACATTTTCCCCTCTCCAAAAGTCTGAAAAATGATGGAAAAATGACTAAGTCCAAAAAAAATTTTTTAAACTTTTTTCAATTTTACCCCCATGGGATATATATTCTACCCACAAACATTTGGAACTCTCCTAGGGTACCCTCATACATATTATTCCCTCATTTAATGGATATTTTCACCAAAAAGTGAAGTTTTCAAAAAGTCAGAAAATTGGCTGAAAACGACTTAATATCAAGGACTCATCGGGCGAAACACTCTGGAACTGAAATCGGAATACTCACTGACATTTTCCCCTCTCCGAAAGTCTGAAAAATGATGGAAAAATGACTAAGTCCAAAAAACATTTTTTTCAACTTTTTTCAATTTTACCCCCGTGGGATATATGTTCTACCCACAAACATTTGGTACTCTCCTGGGGTACCCTCACACATATTATTCCCTCATTTAATGGATATTTTCACCAAAAAGTGAAGTTTTCAAAAAGTCAGAAAATTGGCTGAAAACAACTTAATATCAAGGACTCATCGGGCGAATCGCTCTGGAACTGAAATCGGAATGCTCACTGACATTTTCCCCTCTCCGAAAGTCTGAAAAATGATGGAAAAATGACTAAGTCCAAAAAACATTTTTTTCAACTTTTTTCAATTTTACCCCCGTGGGATATATGTTCTACCCACAAACATTTGGTACTCTCCTGGGGTACCCTCACACATATTATTCCCTCATTTAATGGATATTTTCACCAAAAAGTGAAGTTTTCAAAAAGTCAGAAAATTGGCTGAAAACAACTTAATATCAAGGACTCATCGGGCGAATCGCTCTGGAACTGAAATCGGAATGCTCACTGACATTTTCCCCTCTTGGAAAGTCTGAAAAATGATGAAAAAATGACTAAGTCCAAAAAAATTTTGATTTAACTTTTTTCAATTTTACCCCTGTGGGATATACATTCTACCCACACACATTTGGATCTTTCCTGGGGTACCCTCACACATATTATTCCCTCATTTAATGGAGATTTTCACCAAAAACTGAAGTTTTCAAAAAGTCAGAAAATTGGCTGAAAACGACTTAATATCAAGGACTCATCGGGCGAATCACTCTGGAACTGAAATCAGAATACTCACTGACATTTTCCCCTCTTCGAAAGTCTGAAAAATGATGGAAAAATGAGTAAGTCCAAAAAAAATTTTTTTCAAGTTTTTTCAATTTTGCCCCCGTGGGATATATATTCTACCGACACACATTTGGAACTCTCCTGGGGTACCCTCACACATATTATTCCCTCATTTAATGGATATTTTCACCAAAAAGTGAAGTTTTCAAAAAGTCAGAAAATTGGCTGAAAACGACTTAATATCAAGGAATCATCGGGCAATCACTCTGGAACTGAAATCGGAATACTCACTGACATTTTCCCCTCTCCGAAAGTCTGAACAATGATGGAAAAAT
This sequence comes from Phyllobates terribilis, assembly GCF_046119375.1. NCBI lineage: Eukaryota > Metazoa > Chordata > Amphibia > Anura > Dendrobatidae > Phyllobates > Phyllobates terribilis. The sequence goes on along the minus strand of NW_027362873.1, from coordinate 3,993,702 downwards.
GACTAAGTCCGAAAAAAAATTTTTTAAACTTTTTTCAATTTTACCCCCGTGGGATATACATTCTACCCACACACATTTGGAACTCTCCTGAGGTACCCTCACACATATTATTCCCTCATTTAATGGATATTTTCACCAAAAAGTGAAGTTTTCAAAAAGTCAGAAAATTGGCTGAAAGCGACTCAACATCAAGGACTCATCGGGTGAATCTCTCTGGAACTGAAATAGGAATACTCACTGACATTTTCCCCTCTTCGAAAGTCTGAAAAATGATGGAAAAATGAGTCAGTCCAAAAAAAATTTTTTTTAAGTTTTTTCAATTTTACCCCCATGGGATATATATTCTACCCACACACATTTGGAACTCTCCTGGGGTACCCTCACACATATTATTCCCTCATTTAATGGATATTTTCACCAAAAAGTGAAGTTTTCAAAAAGTCAGAAAATTGGCTGAAAACGACTTAATATCAAGGAATCATCGGGCGAATCACTCTGGAACTGAAATCGGAATACTCACTGACATTTTCCCCTCTCCGAAAGTCTGAACAATGATGGAAAAATGACTAAGTCCGAAAAAAAAATTTTTAAACTTTTTTCAATTTTACCCCCGTGGGATATACATTCTACCCACACACATTTGGAACTCTCCTGAGGTACCCTCACACATATTATTCCCTCATTTAATGGATATTTTCACCAAAAAGTGAAGTTTTCAAAAAGTCAAAATTGGCTATAAACGACCTAATATCAAGGACTCATCGGGCGAATCGCTCTGTAACTGAAATCGGAATGCTCACTGACATTTTTCCCTCTCCGAAAGTCTGAAAAATGATGGAAAAATGACTAAGTCCAAAAAAAATTTTTTTCAACTTTTTTCAATTTTACCCCCGTGGGATATATATTCTACCCACACACATTTGGAACTCTCCTGGGGTACCCTCACACATATTATTCCCTCATTTAATTGATATTTTCACCAAGAAGTGAAGTTTTCAAAAAGTCAGAAAATTGGCTGAAAACGACTTAATATCAAGGACTCATCGGGCGAATCACTCTGGAACTGACATCGGAATACTCACTGACATTTTCCCCTCTCCGAAAGTCTGAAAAATGATGGAAAAATGACTAAGTCCAAAAAACATTTTTTTCAACTTTTTTCAATTTTACCCCCGTGGGATATATATTCTACCCAAACACATTTGGAACTCTCCTGGGGTACCCTCGCACATATTATTCCCTCATTTAATGGATATTTTCACCAAAAAGTGAAGTTTTCAAAAAGTCAGAAAATTGGCTGAAAACGACTTAATATCAAGGACTCATCGGGCAAATCACTCTGGAACTGAAATCGGAATGTTCACTGACATTTTCCCCTCTCCAAAAGTCTGAAAAATGATGGAAAAATGACTAAGTCCAAAAAAATTTTTTTTAACTTTTTTCAATTTTACCCCCATGGTATATATATTCTACCCACAAACATTTGGAACTCTCCTGGGGTACCCTCACACATATTATTCCCTCATTTAATGGATATTTTCACCAAAAAGTGAAGTTTTCAAAAAGTCAGAAAATTGGCTGAAAACGACTTAATATCAAGGACTCATTGAGCGAATCGCTCTGGAACTGAAATCGGAATGCTCACTGACAGTTTCCCCTCACCGAAAGTCTGGAAAATGATGGAAAAATGACTAAGTCCAAAAAGCATTTTTTTCAACTTTTTTAAATTTTACCCCCGTGTGATATATATTCTACCCACACACATTTGGAACTCTCCTGGGGTACCTCACACATATTATTCCCTCATTTAATGGATATTTTCACCAAAAAGTGAAGTTTTCAAAAAGTCAGAAAATTGGCTGAAAACGACTTAATATCAAGGACTCATCGGGCGAATCACTCTGGAACTGAAATCGGAATACTCACTGACATTTTCCCCTCTTCGAAAGTCGGAAAAATGATGGAAAAATGAGTAAGTCCAAAAAAAATTTTTTTCAACTTTTTTCAATTTTACCCCTGTGGGATATATATTCTACCCACACACATTTGGATCTCTCCTGGGGTACCCTTGCACATATTATTCCCTCATTTAATGGATATTTTCTCCAAAAAGTGAAGTTTTCAAAAAGTCAGAAAATTGGCTGAAAACGACCTAATATCAAGGACTCATCGGGCAAATCACTCTGGAACTGAAATCGGAATGCTCACTGACATTTTCCCCTCTCCAAAAGTCTGAAAAATGATGGAAAAATGACTAAGTCCAAAAAAAATTTTTTAAACTTTTTTCAATTTTACCCCCATGGGATATATATTCTACCCACAAACATTTGGAACTCTCCTAGGGTACCCTCATACATATTATTCCCTCATTTAATGGATATTTTCACCAAAAAGTGAAGTTTTCAAAAAGTCAGAAAATTGGCTGAAAACGACTTAATATCAAGGACTCATCGGGCGAAACACTCTGGAACTGAAATCGGAATACTCACTGACATTTTCCCCTCTCCGAAAGTCTGAAAAATGATGGAAAAATGACTAAGTCCAAAAAACATTTTTTTCAACTTTTTTCAATTTTACCCCCGTGGGATATATGTTCTACCCACAAACATTTGGTACTCTCCTGGGGTACCCTCACACATATTATTCCCTCATTTAATGGATATTTTCACCAAAAAGTGAAGTTTTCAAAAAGTCAGAAAATTGGCTGAAAACAACTTAATATCAAGGACTCATCGGGCGAATCGCTCTGGAACTGAAATCGGAATGCTCACTGACATTTTCCCCTCTTGGAAAGTCTGAAAAATGATGAAAAAATGACTAAGTCCAAAAAAATTTTGATTTAACTTTTTTCAATTTTACCCCTGTGGGATATACATTCTACCCACACACATTTGGATCTTTCCTGGGGTACCCTCACACATATTATTCCCTCATTTAATGGAGATTTTCACCAAAAAGTGAAGTTTTCAAAAAGTCAGAAAATTGGCTGAAAACGACTTAATATCAAGGACTCATCGGGCGAATCACTCTGGAACTGAAATCGGAATACTCACTGACATTTTCCCCTCTTCGAAAGTCGGAAAAATGATGGAAAAATAAGTAAGTCCAAAAAAAATTTTTTTCAAGTTTTTTCAATTTTGCCCCCGTGGGATATATATTCTACCGACACACATTTGGAACTCTCCTGGGGTACCCTCACACATATTATTCCCTCATTTAATGGATATTTTCACCAAAAAGTGAAGTTTTCAAAAAGTCAGAAAATTGGCTGAAAACGACTTAATATCAAGGACTCATCGGGCGAAACACTCTGGAACTGAAATCGGAATACTCACTGACATTTTCCCCTCTCCAAAAGTCTGAAAAATGATGGAAAAATGACTAAGTCCAAAAAACTTTTTTTTCAACTTTTTTCAATTTTACCCCCGTGGGATATATGTTCTACGAACAAACATTTGGTACTCTCCTGGGGTACCCTCACACATATTATTCCCTCATTTAATGGATATTTTCACCAAAAAGTGAAGTTTTCAAAAAGTCAGAAAATTGGCTGAAAACAACTTAATATCAAGGACTCATCGGGCGAATCGCTCTGGAACTGAAATCGGAATGCTCACTGACATTTTCCCCTCTTGGAAAGTCTGAAAAATGATGAAAAAATGACTAAGTCCAAAAAAATTTTGATTTAACTTTTTTCAATTTTACCCCTGTGGGATATACATTCTACCCACACACATTTGGATCTTTCCTGGGGTACCCTCACACATATTATTCCCTCATTTAATGGAGATTTTCACCAAAAAGTGAAGTTTTCAAAAAGTCAGAAAATTGGCTGAAAACGACTTAATATCAAGGACTCATCGGGCGAATCACTCTGGAACTGAAATCGGAATACTCACTGACATTTTCCCCTCTTCGAAAGTCGGAAAAATGATGGAAAAATGAGTAAGTCCAAAAAAAATTTTTTTCAAGTTTTTTCAATTTTGCCCCCGTGGGATATATATTCTACCGACACACATTTGGAACTCTCCTGGGGTACCCTCACACATATTATTCCCTCATTTAATGGATATTTTCACCAAAAAGTGAAGTTTTCAAAAAGTCAGAAAATTGGCTGAAAACGACTTAATATCAAGGACTCATCGGGCGAATCGCTCTGGAACTGAAATCGGAATGCTCACTGACATTTTCCCCTCTCCGAAAGTCTGAAAAATGATGGAAAAATGAGTAAGTCCAAAAAAAATTTTTTTCAAGTTTTTTCAATTTTACCCCCGTGGGATATATATTCTACCCACACACATTTGGAACTCTCCTGGGGTACCCTCGCACATATTATTCCCTCATTTAATGGATATTTTCACCAAAAAGTGAAGTTTTCAAAAAGTCAGAAAATTGGCTGAAAACGACTTAATATCAAGGACTCATCGGGCGAATCACTCTGGAACTGAAATCGGAATACTCACTGAAATTTTCCCCTCTTCGAAAGTCTGAAAAATGATGGAAAAATGAGTAAGTCCAAAAAAAATTTTTTTCAAGTTTTTTCAATTTTACCCCCGTGGGATATATATTCTACCCACACACATTTGGAACTCTCCTGGGGTACCCTCACACATATTATTCCCTCATTTAATGGATATTTTCACCAAAAAGTGAAGTTTTCAAAAAGTCAGAAAATTGGCTGAAAACGACTTAATATCAAGGACTCATCGGGCGAATCGCTCTGGAACTGAAATCGGAATACTCACTGACATTTTCCCCTCTCCAAAAGTCTGAAAAATGATGGAAAAATGACTAAGTCCAAAAAAAATTTTTTAAACTTTTTTCAATTTTACCCCCATGGGATATATATTCTACCCACAAACATTTGGAACTCTCCTGGGGTACCCTCACACATATTATTCCCTCATTTAATGGAGATTTTCACCAAAAAGTGAAGTTTTCAAAAAGTCAGAAAATTGGCTGAAAATGACTTAATATCAAGGACTCATCGGGCGAATCACTCTGGAACTGAAATCGGAATACTCACTGACATTTTCCCCTCTTCGAAAGTCTGAAAAATGATGGAAAAATGAGTAAGTCCAAAAAAAATTTTTTTAACTTTTTTCAATTTTACCCCCATGGGATATATATTCTACCCACAAACATTTGGAACTCTCCTGGGGTACCCTCACACATATTATTCCCTCATTTAATGGATATTTTCACCAAAAAGTGAAGTTTTCAAAAAGTCAGAAAATTGGCTGAAAACGACTTAATATCAAGGACTCATTGAGCGAATCGCTCTGGAACTGAAATCGGAATGCTCACTGACATTTTCCCCTCTCCGAAAGTCTGGAAAATGATGGAAAAATGACTAAGTCCAAAAAGCATTTTTTTCAACTTTTTTAAATTTTACCCCCGTGTGATATATATTCTACCCACACACATTTGGATCTCTCCTGGGGTACCCTTGCACATATTATTCCCTCATTTAATGGATATTTTCACCAAAACGTGAAGTTTTCAAAAAGTCAGAAAATTCACTGAAAACGACTTAATATCAAGGACTCATCGGGCAAATCACTCTGGAACTGAAATCGGAATGCTCACTGACATTTTCCCCTCTCCAAAAGTCTGAAAAATGATGGAAAAATGACTAAGTCCAAAAAAAATTTTTTAAACTTTTTTCAATTTTACCCCCATGGGATATATATTCTACCCACAAACATTTGGAACTCTCCTAGGGTACCCTCATACATATTATTCCCTCATTTAATGGATATTTTCACCAAAAAGTGAAGTTTTCAAAAAGTCAGAAAATTGGCTGAAAACGACTTAATATCAAGGACTCATCGGGCAAAACACTCTGGAAGTGAAATCGGAATACTCACTGACATTTTCCCCTCTCCGAAAGTCTGAAAAATGATGGAAAAATGACTAAGTCCAAAAAACATTTTTTTCAACTTTTTTCAATTTTACCCCCGTGGGATGTATGTTCTACCCACAAACATTTGGAACTCTCCTGGGGTACCCTCACACATATTATTCCCTCATTTAATGGATATTTTCACCAAAAAGTGAAGTTTTCAAAAAGTCAGAAAATTGGCTGAAAACAACTTAATATCAAGGACTCATCGGGCGAATCGCTCTGGAACTGAAATCGGAATGCTCACTGACATTTTCCCCTCTCCGAAAGTCTGAAAAATGATGGAAAAATGACTAAGTCCAAAAAAATTTTGATTTAACTTTTTTCAATTTTACCCCTGTGGGATATACATTCTACCCACACACATTTGGATCTCTCCTGGGGTACCCTCGCACATATTATTGCCTCATTTAATGGATATTTTCACCAAAAAGTGAAGTTTTCAAAAAGTCAGAAAATTGGCTGAAAACGACTTAATATCAAGGACTCATCGGGCAAATCGCTCTGGAACTGAAATTGGAATGCTCACTGACATTTTCCCCTCTCCGAAAGTCTGAAAAATGATGGAAAAATGAGTAAGTCCAAAAAAAATTTTTTCAAGTTTTTTCAATTTTACCCCCGTGGGATATATATTCTACCCACACACATTTGGAACTCTCCTGGGGTACCCTCACACATATTATTCCCTCATTTAATGGATATTTTCACCAAAAAGTGAAGTTTCCAAAAAGTCAGAAAATTGGCTGAAAACGACTTAATATCAAGGACTCATCGGGCGAATCACTCTGGAACTGAAATCGGAATACTCACTGACATTTTCCCCTCTCCAAAAGTCTGAAAAATGATGGAAAAATGACTAAGTCCAAAAAAAATTTTTTAAACTTTTTTCAATTTTACCCCCATGGGATATATATTCTACCCACAAACATTTGGAACTCTCCTGGGGTAACCTCACACATATTATTCCCTCATTTAATGGAGATTTTCACCAAAAAGTGAAGTTTTCAAAAAGTCAGAAAATTGGCTGAAAACGACTTAATATCAAGGACTCATCGGGCGAATCACTCTGGAACTGAAATCGGAATACTCACTGACATTTTCCCCTCTTCGAAAGTCTGAAAAATGATGGAAAAATGAGTAAGTCCAAAAAAATTTTTTTTCAAGTTTTTTCAATTTTACCCCCGTGGGATATATATTCTACCCACACACATTTGGAACTTTCCTGGGGTACCCTCACACATATTATTCCCTCATTTAATGGATATTTTCACCCAAAAGTGAAGTTTTCAAAAAGTCAGAAAATTGGCTGAAAACGACTTAATATCAAGGACTCATCGGGCGAATCGCTCTGGAACTGAAATCGGAATACTCACTGACATTTTCCCCTCTCCGAAAGTCTGAAAAATGATGGAAAAATGACTAAGTCCAAAAAAATTTTGATTTAACTTTTTTCAATTTTACCCCTGCGGGATATACATTCTACCCACACACATTTGGATCTCTCCTGGGGTACCCTCGCACATATTATTCCCTCATTTAATGGATATTTTCACCAAAAAGTGAAGTTTTCAAAAAGTCAGAAAATTGGCTGAAAACGACTTAATATCAAGGACTCATCGGGCGAATCGCTCTGGAACTGAAATCGGAATGCTCACTGACATTTTCCCCTCTCCGAAAGTCTGAAAAATGATGGAAAAATGAGTAAGTCCAAAAAAAATTTTTTTCAAGTTTTTTCAATTTTACCCCCGTGGGATATATATTCTACCCACACACATTTGGAACTCTCCTGGGGTACCCTAACACATATTATTCCCTCATTTAATGGATATTTTCACCAAAAAGTGAAGTTTTCAAAAAGTCAGAAAATTGGCTGAAAACGACTTAATATCAAGGACTCATCGGGCGAATCGCTCTGGAACTGAAATCGGAATACTCACTGACATTTTCCCCTCTCCAAAAGTCTGAAAAATGATGGAAAAATGACTAAGTCCAAAAAAAATGTTTTAAACTTTTTTCAATTTTACCCCCATGGGATATATATTCTACCCACAAACATTTGGAACTCTCCTGGGGTACCCTCACACATATTATTCCCTCATTTAATGGAGATTTTCACCAAAAAGTGAAGTTTTCAAAAAGTCAGAAAATTGGCTGAAAACGACTTAATATCAAGGACTCATCGGGCGAATCACTCTGGAACTGAAATCGGAATACTCACTGACATTTTCCCCTCTCTGAAAGTCTGAAAAATGATGGAAAAATGAGTAAGTCCAAAAAAATTTTTTTTAACTTTTTTCAATTTTACCCCCATGGGATATATATTCTACCCACAAACATTTGGAACTCTCCTGGGGTACCCTCACACATATTATTCCCTCATTTAATGGATATTTTCACCAAAAAGTGAAGTTTTCAAAAAGTCAGAAAATTGGCTGAAAACGACTTAATATCAAGGACTCATCGGGCGAATCACTCTGGAACTGAAATCGGAATACTCACTGACATTTTCCCCTCTTCGAAAGTCTGAAAAATGATGGAAAAATGAGTAAGTCCAAAAAAAATTTTTTTAACTTTTTTCAATTTTACCCCCATGGGATATATATTCTACCCACAAACATTTGGAACTCTCCTGGGGTACCCTCACACATATTATTCCCTCATTTAATGGATATTTTCACCAAAAAGTGAAGTTTTCAAAAAGTCAGAAAATTGGCTGAAAACGACTTAATATCAAGGACTCATTGAGCGAATCGCTCTGGAACTGAAATCGGAATGCTCACTGACATTTTCCCCTCTCCGAAAGTCTGGAAAATGATGGAAAAATGACTAAGTCCAAAAAGCATTTTTTTCAACTTTTTTAAATTTTACCCCCGTGTGATATATATTCTACCCACACACATTTGGAACTCTCCTGGGGTACCTCACACATATTATTCCCTCATTTAATGGATATTTTCACCAAAAAGTGAAGTTTTCAAAAAGTCAGAAAATTGGCTGAAAACGACTTAATATCAAGGATTCATCGGGCGAATCACTCTGGAACTGAAATCGGAATACTCACTGACATTTTCCCCTCTTCGAAAGTCGGAAAAATGATGGAAAAATGAGTAAGTCCAAAAAAATTTTTTTTCAACTTTTTTCAATTTTACCCCTGTGGGATATATATTCTACCCACACACATTTGGATCTCTCCTGGGGTACCCTTGCACATATTATTCCCTCATTTAATGGATATTTTCACCAAAACGTGAAGTTTTCAAAAAGTCAGAAAATTCACTGAAAACGACTTAATATCAAGGACTCATCGGGCAAATCACTCTGGAACTGAAATCGGAATGCTCACTGACATTTTCCCCTCTCCAAAAGTCTGAAAAATTATGGAAAAATGACTAAGTCCAAAAAAAATTTTTTAAACTTTTTTCAATTTTACCCCCATGGGATATATATTCTACCCACAAACATTTGGAACTCTCCTAGGGTACCCTCATACATATTATTCCCTCATTTAATGGATATTTTCACCAAAAAGTGAAGTTTTCAAAAAGTCAGAAAATTGGCTGAAAACGACTTAATATCAAGGACTCATCGGGCGAAACACTCTGGAAGTGAAATCGGAATACTCACTGACATTTTCCCCTCTCCGAAAGTCTGAAAAATGATGGAAAAATGACTAAGTCCAAAAAACATTTTTTTCAACTTTTTTCAATTTTACCCCCGTGGGATATATGTTCTACCCACAAACATTTGGAACTCTCCTGGGGTACCCTCACACATATTATTCCCTCATTTAATGGATATTTTCACCAAAAAGTGAAGTTTTCAAAAAGTCAGAAAATTGGCTGAAAACAACTTAATATCAAGGACTCATCAGGCGAATCGCTCTGGAACTGAAATCGGAATGCTCACTGACATTTTCCCCTCTCCGAAAGTCTGAAAAATGATGGAAAAATGACTAAGTCCAAAAAAATTTTGATTTAACTTTTTTCAATTTTACCCCTGTGGGATATACATTCTACCCACACACATTTGGATCTCTCCTGGGGTACCCTCGCACATATTATTCCCTCATTTAATGGATATTTTCACCAAAAAGTGAAGTTTTCAAAAAGTCAGAAAATTGGCTGAAAACGACTTAATATCAAGGACTCATCGGGCAAATCGCTCTGGAACTGAAATCGGAATGCTCACTGACATTTTCCCCTCTCCGAAAGTCTGAAAAATGATGGAAAAATGAGTAAGTCCAAAAAAAATTTTTTCAAGTTTTTTCAATTTTACCCCCGTGGGATATATATTCTACCCACACACATTTGGAACTCTCCTGGGGTACCCTCACACATATTATTCCCTCATTTAATGGATATTTTCACCAAAAAGTGAAGTTTTCAAAAAGTCAGAAAATTGGCTGAAAACGACTTAATATCAAGGACTCATCGGGCGAATCACTCTGGAACTGAAATCGGAATACTCACTGACATTTTCCCCTCTCCAAAAGTCTGAAAAATGATGGAAAAATGACTAAGTCCAAAAAAAATTTTTTAAACTTTTTTCAATTTTACCCCCATGGGATATATATTCTACCCACAAACATTTGGAACTCTCCTGGGGTAACCTCACACATATTATTCCCTCATTTAATGGAGATTTTCACCAAAAAGTGAAGTTTTCAAAAAGTCAGAAAATTGGCTGAAAACGACTTAATATCAAGGACTCATCGGGCGAATCACTCTGGAACTGAAATCGGAATACTCACTGACATTTTCCCCTCTTCGAAAGTCTGAAAAATGATGGAAAAATGAGTAAGTCGAAAAAAATTTTTTTTCAAGTTTTTTCAATTTTACCCCCGTGGGATATATATTCTACCCACACACATTTGGAACTTTCCTGGGGTACCCTCACACATATTATTCCCTCATTTAATGGATATTTTCACCCAAAAGTGAAGTTTTCAAAAAGTCAGAAAATTGGCTGAAAACGACTTAATATCAAGGACTCATCGGGCGAATCGCTCTGGAACTGAAATCGGAATACTCACTGACATTTTCCCCTCTCCGAAAGTCTGAAAAATGATGGAAAAATGACTAAGTCCAAAAAAATTTTGATTTAACTTTTTTCAATTTTACCCCTGCGGGATATACATTCTACCCACACACATTTGGATCTCTCCTGGGGTACCCTCGCACATATTATTACCTCATTTAATGGATATTTTCACCAAAAAGTGAAGTTTTCAAAAAGTCAGAAAATTGGCTGAAAACGACTTAATATCAAGGACTCATCGGGCGAATCGCTCTGGAACTGAAATCGGAATGCTCACTGACATTTTCCCCTCTCCGAAAGTCTGAAAAATGATGGAAAAATGAGTAAGTCCAAAAAAAATTTTTTCAAGTTTTTTCAATTTTACCCCCGTGGGATATATATTCTACCCACACACATTTGGAACTCTCCTGGGGTACCCTCACACATATTATTCCCTCATTTAATGGATATTTTCACCAAAAAGTGAAGTTTTCAAAAAGTCAGAAAATTGGCTGAAAACGACTTAATATCAAGGACTCATCGGGCGAATCACTCTGGAACTGAAATCGGAATACTCACTGACATTTTCCCCTCTCCAAAAGTCTGAAAAATGATGGAAAAATGACTAAGTCCAAAAAAAATTTTTTAAACTTTTTTCAATTTTACCCCCATGGGATATATATTCTACCCACAAACATTTGGAACTCTCCTGGGGTAACCTCACACATATTATTCCCTCATTTAATGGAGATTTTCACCAAAAAGTGAAGTTTTCAAAAAGTCAGAAAATTGGCTGAAAACGACTTAATATCAAGGACTCATCGGGCGAATCACTCTGGAACTGAAATCGGAATACTCACTGACATTTTCCCCTCTTCGAAAGTCTGAAAAATGATGGAAAAATGAGTAAGTCGAAAAAAATTTTTTTTCAAGTTTTTTCAATTTTACCCCCGTGGGATATATATTCTACCCACACACATTTGGAACTTTCCTGGGGTACCCTCACACATATTATTCCCTCATTTAATGGATATTTTCACCCAAAAGTGAAGTTTTCAAAAAGTCAGAAAATTGGCTGAAAACGACTTAATATCAAGGACTCATCGGGCGAATCGCTCTGGAACTGAAATCGGAATACTCACTGACATTTTCCCCTCTCCGAAAGTCTGAAAAATGATGGAAAAATGACTAAGTCCAAAAAAATTTTGATTTAACTTTTTTCAATTTTACCCCTGCGGGATATACATTCTACCCACACACATTTGGATCTCTCCTGGGGTACCCTCGCACATATTATTCCCTCATTTAATGGATATTTTCACCAAAAAGTGAAGTTTTCAAAAAGTCAGAAAATTGGCTGAAAACGACTTAATATCAAGGACTCATCGGGCGAATCGCTCTGGAACTGAAATCGGAATGCTCACTGACATTTTCCCCTCTCCGAAAGTCTGAAAAATGATGGAAAAATGAGTAAGTCCAAAAAAAATTTTTTTCAAGTTTTTTCAATTTTACCCCCGTGGGATATATATTCTACCCACACACATTTGGAACTCTCCTGGGGTACCCTAACACATATTATTCCCTCATTTAATGGATATTTTCACCAAAAAGTGAAGTTTTCAAAAAGTCAGAAAATTGGCTGAAAACGACTTAATATCAAGGACTCATCGGGCGAATCGCTCTGGAACTGAAATCGGAATACTCACTGACATTTTCCCCTCTCCAAAAGTCTGAAAAATGATGGAAAAATGACTAAGTCCAAAAAAAATGTTTTAAACTTTTTTCAATTTTACCCCCATGGGATATATATTCTACCCACAAACATTTGGAACTCTCCTGGGGTACCCTCACACATATTATTCCCTCATTTAATGGAGATTTTCACCAAAAAGTGAAGTTTTCAAAAAGTCAGAAAATTGGCTGAAAACGACTTAATATCAAGGACTCATCGGGCGAATCACTCTGGAACTGAAATCGGAATACTCACTGACATTTTCCCCTCTCCGAAAGTCTGAAAAATGATGGAAAAATGAGTAAGTCCAAAAAAATTTTTTTTAACTTTTTTCAATTTTACCCCCATGGGATATATATTCTACCCACAAACATTTGGAACTCTCCTGGGGTACCCTCACACATATTATTCCCTCATTTAATGGATATTTTCACCAAAAAGTGAAGTTTTCAAAAAGTCAGAAAATTGGCTGAAAACGACTTAATATCAAGGACTCATCGGGCGAATCACTCTGGAACTGAAATCGGAATGCTCACTGACATTTTCCCAACTCCGAAAGTCTGAAAAATAATGGAAAAATGACTAAGTCCCAAAAAAAATGTTTTCAACTTTTTTCAATTTTACCCCCGTGGGATATATATTCTACCCAAACACATTTGGAACTCTCCTGGGGTACCATCACACATATTATTCCCTCATTTAATGGATATTTTCACCAATCGTGACGTTTTCAAAAAGTCAGAAAATTGGCTGAAAACGACTTAATATCAAGGACTCATCGGGCGAATCACTCTGGAATTGAAATTGGAATGCTCACTGACATTTTCCCCTCTCCAAATGTCTGAAAAATGATGGAAAAATGAATAAGTCCAAAAAAAATTTTTTTCAACTTTTTTCAATATTACCCCCGTGGGATATATATTCTACCCACACACATTTGGAACTCTCCTGGGGTACCCTCACACATATTATTCCCTCATTTAATGGATATTTTCACCAAAAAGTGAAGTTTTCAAAAAGTCAGAAAATTGGCTGAAAATGACTTATTATCAAGGACTCATCGGGCGAATCGCTCTGTAACTGAAATCGGAATGCTCACCGACATTTTCCCCTCTCCGAAAGTCTGAAAAATGATGGAAAAATGACTAAGTCCAAAAAAAATTTTTTTAAACTTTTTTCAATATTACCCCCGTGGGATATATATTCTACCCACACACATTTGGAACTCTCCTGGGGTACCCTCACACATATTCCCTCATTTAATGGATATTTTCACCAAAAAGTGAAGTTTTCAAAAAGTCAGAAAATTGGCTGAAAACGACTTAATATCAAGGACTCATCGGGCGAATCACTCTGGAACTGAAATCGGAATGCTCACTGACATTTTCCCCTTTCCGAAAGTCTGAAAAATAATGGAAAAATGACTAAGTCCAAAAAAATTTTTTTCAACTTTTTTCAATTTTACCCGCGTGGGATATATATTCTACCCACACACATTTGGAACTCTCCTGGGGTACCCTCACACATATTATTCCCTCATTTAATGGATATTTTCACCAATCGTGAAGTTTTCAAAAAGTCAGAAAATTGGTTGAAAATGACTTAATATCAAGGCCTCATCAGGCGAATCACTCTGGAATTGAAATCGAAATGCTCACTGACATTTTCCCCTCTCCAAATGTTTGAAAAATGATGGAAAAATGACTAAGTCCAAAAAAATTTTTTTAAAACTTTTTTCAATTTTACCCCCGTGGGAAATATATTCTACCCACACACATTTGGAATTCTCCTGGGGTACCCTCACACATATTATTCCCTCATTTAATGGATATTTTCACCAAAAGTGAAGTTTTCAAAAAGTCAGAAAATTGGCTGAAAATGACTTATTATCAAGGACTCATCGGGCGAATCGCTCTGGAACTGAAATCGGAATGCTCACTGACATTTTCCACTCTCCGAAAGTCTGAAAAATAATGGAAAAATGACAGTCCAAAAAAATATTTTTGCAACTTTTTTCAATTTTACCCCCGTGGGATATATATTCTACCCACACACATTTGGAACTCTCCTGGGGTACCCTCACACATATTCCCTCATTTAATGGATATTTTCACCAAAAAGTGAAGTTTTCAAAAAGTCAGAAAATTGGCTGAAAACGGCTTAATATCAAGGACTCATCGGCGAATCACTCTGGAATTGAAATCGGAATGCTCACTGACATTTTCCACTCTCCGAAAGTCTGAAAAATGATGGAAAAATGACTAAGTCCAAAAAAATATTTGTAAAACTTTTTTCAATTTTACGCCCGTGGGATATATATTATATATTCTACCCACACACATTTGGAACTCTCCTGGGGTACCCTCACACATATTATTCCCTCATTTAATGGATATTTTCACCAAAAAGTGAAGTTTTCAAAAAGTCAGAAAATTGGTTGAAAACGACGTAATATCAAGGACTCATCGGGCGAATCACTCTGGAATTGAAATCGGAATGCTCACTGACATTTTCCCCTTTCCAAAAGTCTGAAAAATAATGGAAAAATGACTAAGACCAAAATAAATTTTTTTAAACTTTTTTCAATTTTACCCCCGTGGGATATATATTCTACCCACACACATTTGGAACTCTCCTGGGGTACCCTCACACATATTATTCCCTCATTTAATGGATATTTTCACCAAAAAGGGAAGTTTTCAAAAAGTCAGAAAATTGGCTGAAAATGACCTATTATCAAGGACTCATCGGGCGAATCGCTCTGGAACTGAAATCGGAATGCTCACTGACATTTTCCCCTCTCCAAAAGTCTGAAAAATGATGGAAAAATGACTAAGTCTAAAAAAATTTTTTTAAAACTTTTTTCAATTTTACGCCCGTGGGATATATATTCTACCCACACACATTTGGAATTCTCCTGGGGTACCCTCACACATATTATTCCCTCATTTAATGGATATTTTCACCAAAAGTGAAGTTTTCAAAGTCAGAAAATTGGCTGAAAATGACTTATTATCAAGGACTCATCGGGCGAATTGCTCTGGAACTGAAATCGGAATGCTCACTGACATTTTCCACTCTCCGAAAGTCTGAAAAATGATGGAAAAATGAGTAAGTCAAAAAAAATTTTTTTTCAACTTTTTTCAATTTTACCCCCGTGGGATATATATTCTACCCACACACATTTGTAACTCTCCTGGGGTACCCTCACACATATTCCCTCATTTAATGGATATTTTCACCAAAAAGTAAAGTTTTCAAAAAGTCAGAAAATTGGCTGAAAACGACTTATTATCAAGGACTCATTGGGCGAATCACTCTGGAACTGAAATCGAAATGCTCACTGACATTTTCCCCTCTCCGAAAGTCTGAAAAATAATGGAAAAATGACTAAGTCCCAAAAAAAATTTTTTCAACTTTTTTCAATTTTACCCCCGTGGGATATATATTCTACCCAAACACATTTGGAACTCTCCTGGGGTACCATCACACATATTATTCCCTCATTTAATGGATATTTTCACCAATCGTGACGTTTTCAAAAAGTCAGAAAATTGGCTGAAAACGACTTAATATCAAGGACTCATCGGGCGAATCACTCTGGAATTGAAATCGGAATGCTCACTGACATTTTCCCCTCTCCAAATGTCTGAAAAATGATGGAAAAATGACTAAGTCCAAAAAAAATATTTTTCAACTTTTTTCAATATTACCCCCGTGGGATATAAATTCTACCCACACACATTTGGAACTCTCCTGGGGTACCCTCACACATATTATTCCCTCATTTAATGGATATTTTCACCAAAAGTGAAGTTTTCAAAAAGTCAGAAAATTGGCTGAAAATGACTTATTATCAAGGACTCATTGGGCGAATCGCTCTGGAACTGAAATCGGAATGCTCACTGACATTGTCCCCTCTCCGAAAGTCTGAAAAATGATGGAAAAATGACTAAGTCCAAAAAAAATTTTTTTCAAGTTTTTTCAATATTACCCCCGTGGGATATATATTCTACCCACACACATTTGTAACTCTCCTGGGGTACCCTCACACATATTCCCTCATTTAATGGATATTTTCACCAAAAAGTGAAGTTTTCAAAAAGTCAGAAAATTGGCTGAAAACGACTTATTATCAAAGACTCATCGGGCGAATCACTCTGGAACTGAAATCGGAATGCTCACTGACATTTTCCCCTCTCCGAAAGTCTGAAAAATAATGGAAAAATGACTAAGTCCAAAAGAAATTTTTTTAAACTTTTTTCAATTTTACCCCCGTGGGATATATATTCTACCCACACACATTTGGAACTCTCCTGGGGTACCCTCACACATATTATTCCCTCATTTAATGGATATTTTCACCAATCGTGACGTTTTCAAAAAGTCAGAAAATTGGCTGAAAACGACTTAATATCAAGGACTCATCGGGCGAAACACTCTGGAATTGAAATCGGAATGCTCACTGACATTTTCCCCTCTCCAAAAGTCTGAAAAATGATGGAAAAATGACTAAGTCCAAAAAAAAATTTTTCCAACTTTTTTTAATTTTACCCCCGTGGGATATATATTCTACCCACACACATTTGGAACTCTCCTGGGTACCCTTACACATATTATTCCCTCATTTAATGGATATTTTCACCAAAAAATGAAGTTTTCAAAAAGTCAGAAAATTGTCTGAAAACTACTTAATATCAAGGACTCATCGGGCGAATCGCTCTGGAATTGAAATCGAAATGCTCACTGATATTTTCCCCTCTCCAAATGTCTGAAAAATGATGGAAAAATGACTAAGTACCAAAAAATTTTTTTTCAACATTTTTCAATTTTACGCCCGTGGGATATATATTCTACCCACACACATTTGGAACTCTCCTGGGGTACCCTCACACCTATTATTCCCTCATTTAATGGATATTTTCACCAAAAAGTGAAGTTTTCAAAAAGTCAGAAAATTGGCTGAAAAAGACTTAATATCAAGGACTCATCGGGCGAATCACTCTGGAATTGAAATCGGAATGCTCACTGACATTTTCCCCTCTCCAAAAGTCTGAAAAATGATGGAAAAATGACTAAGTCCAAAAAAAATTTTTCCAACTTTTTTAATTTTACCCCCGTGGGATATATATTCTACCCACACACATTTCTAACTCTCCTGGGGTACCCTCACACATATTATTCCCTCATTTAATGGATATTTTCACCAAAAAGTGAAGTTTTCAAAAAGTCAGAAAATTCGCTGAAAATGACCTATTATCAAGGACTCATCGGGCGAATCGCTCTGGAACTGAAATCGGAATGCTCACTGACATTTTCCCCTCTCCAAAAGTCTGAAAAATGATGGAAAAATGACTAAGTCCAAAAAAATTTTTTCCAACTTTTTTTAATTTTACCCCCGTGGGATATATATTCTACCCACACACATTTGGAACTCTCCTGGGGTACCCTTACACATATTATACCCTCATTTAATGGATATTTTCACCAAAAAATGAAGTTTTCAAAAAGTCAGAAAATTGTCTGAAAACTACTTAATATCAAGGACTCATCGGGCGAATCGCTCTGGAACTGAAATCGGAATGCTCACTGACATTTTCCCCTCTCCAAATGTCTGAAAAATGATGGAAAAATGACTAAGTCCAAAAAAATTTTTTTAAAACTTTTTTCAATTTTACCCCCGTGGGATATATATTCTACCCACACACATTTGGAATTCTCCTGGGGTACCCTCACACATATTATTCCCTCATTTAATGGATATTTTCACCAAAAGTGAAGTTTTCAAAAAGTCAGAAAATTGGCTGAAAATGACTTATTATCAAGGACTCATCGGGCGAATCGCTCTGGAACTGAAATCGGAATGCTCACTGACATTTTCCACTCTCCGAAAGTCTGAAAAATGATGGAAAAATGAGTAAGTCAAAAAAAATTTTTTTTCAACTTTTTTCAATTTTACCCCCGTGGGATATATATTCTACCCACACACATTTGGAACTCTGCTGGGATACCCTCACACATATTATTACCTCATTTAATGGATATTTTCACCAAAAAGTGAAGTTTTCAAAAAGTCAGAAAATTGGCTGAAAATGACTTAACATCAAGGACTCATCGGGGGAATTGCTCTGGAACTGAAATCGGAATGCTCACTGACATTTTCCACTCTCCGAAAGTCTGAAAAATAATGGAAAAATGACAGTCCAAAAAAATATTTTTGCAACTTTTTTCAATTTTACCCCCGTGGGATATATATTCTACCCACACACATTTGGAACTCTCCTGGGGTACCCTCACACATATTCCCTCATTTAATGGATATTTTCACCAAAAAGTGAAGTTTTCAAAAAGTCAGAAAATTCGCTGAAAACGACTTAATATCAAGGACTCATCGGCGAATCACTCTGGAATTGAAATCGGAATGCTCACTGACATTTTCCACTCTCTGAAAGTCTGAAAAATGATGGAAAAATGACTAAGTCCAAAAAAAATTTTTTTCAACTTTTTTCAATATTACCCCCGTGGGATATATATTCTACCCACACACATTTGGAAGTCTCCTGGGGTACCCTCACCCATATTATTCCCTCATTTAATGGATATTTTCACCAAAAGTGAAGTTTTCAAAAAGTCAGAAAATTGGCTGAAAATGACTTATTATCAAGGACTCATTGGGCGAATCGCTCTGGAACTGAAATCGGAATGCTCACTGACATTTTCCCCTCTCCGAAAGTCTGAAAAATGATGGAAAAATGACTAAGTCCAAAAAAAATTTTTTTCAACTTTTTTCAATATTACCCCCGTGGGATATATATTCTACCCACACACATTTGTAACTCTCCTGGGGTACCCTCACACATATTCCCTCATTTAATGGATATTTTCACCAAAAAGTGAAGTTTTCAAAAAGTCAGAAAATTGGCTGAAAACGACTTATTATCAAGGACTCATCGGGCGAATCACTCTGGAACTGAAATAGGAATGCTCACTGACGTTTTCCCCTCTCCGAAAGTCTGAAAAAGAATGGAAAAATGACTAAGTCCAAAAGAAATTTTTTTAAACTTTTTTCAATTTTACCCCCGTGGGATATATATTCTACCCACACACATTTGGAACTCTCCTGGGGTACCCTCACACATATTATTCCCTCATTTAATGGATATTTTCACCAATCGTGACGTTTTCAAAAAGTCAGAAAATTGGCTGAAAACGACTTAATATCAAGGACTCATCGGGCGAAACACTCTGGAATTGAAATCGGAATGCTCACTGACATTTTCCCCTCTCCAAAAGTCTGAAAAATGATGGAAAAATGACTAAGTCCAAAAAAAAATTTTTCCAACTTTTTTTAATTTTACCCCCGTGGGATATATATTCTACCCACACACATTTGGAACTCTCCTGGGTACCCTTACACATATTATTCCCTCATTTAATGGATATTTTCACCAAAAAATGAAGTTTTCAAAAAGTCAGAAAATTGTCTGAAAACTACTTAATATCAAGGACTCATCGGGCGAATCGCTCTGGAATTGAAATCGAAATGCTCACTGATATTTTCCCCTCTCCAAATGTCTGAAAAATGATGGAAAAATGACTAAGTACCAAAAAATTTTTTTTCAACATTTTTCAATTTTACGCCCGTGGGATATATATTCTACCCACACACATTTGGAACTCTCCTGGGGTACCCTCACACCTATTATTCCCTCATTTAATGGATATTTTCACCAAAAAGTGAAGTTTTCAAAAAGTCAGAAAATTGGCTGAAAAAGACTTAATATCAAGGACTCATCGGGCGAATCACTCTGGAATTGAAATCGGAATGCTCACTGACATTTTCCCCTCTCCAAAAGTCTGAAAAATGATGGAAAAATGACTAAGTCCAAAAAAAATTTTTCCAACTTTTTTAATTTTACCCCCGTGGGATATATATTCTACCCACACACATTTCTAACTCTCCTGGGGTACCCTCACACATATTATTCCCTCATTTAATGGATATTTTCACCAAAAAGTGAAGTTTTCAAAAAGTCAGAAAATTCGCTGAAAATGACCTATTATCAAGGACTCATCGGGCGAATCGCTCTGGAACTGAAATCGGAATGCTCACTGACATTTTCCCCTCTCCAAAAGTCTGAAAAATGATGGAAAAATGACTAAGTCCAAAAAAATTTTTTCCAACTTTTTTTAATTTTACCCCCGTGGGATATATATTCTACCCACACACATTTGGAACTCTCCTGGGGTACCCTTACACATATTATACCCTCATTTAATGGATATTTTCACCAAAAAATGAAGTTTTCAAAAAGTCAGAAAATTGTCTGAAAACTACTTAATATCAAGGACTCATCGGGCGAATCGCTCTGGAACTGAAATCGGAATGCTCACTGACATTTTCCCCTCTCCAAATGTCTGAAAAATGATGGAAAAATGACTAAGTCCAAAAAAATTTTTTTAAAACTTTTTTCAATTTTACCCCCGTGGGATATATATTCTACCCACACACATTTGGAATTCTCCTGGGGTACCCTCACACATATTATTCCCTCATTTAATGGATATTTTCACCAAAAGTGAAGTTTTCAAAAAGTCAGAAAATTGGCTGAAAATGACTTATTATCAAGGACTCATCGGGCGAATCGCTCTGGAACTGAAATCGGAATGCTCACTGACATTTTCCACTCTCCGAAAGTCTGAAAAATGATGGAAAAATGAGTAAGTCAAAAAAAATTTTTTTTCAACTTTTTTCAATTTTACCCCCGTGGGATATATATTCTACCCACACACATTTGGAACTCTGCTGGGATACCCTCACACATATTATTACCTCATTTAATGGATATTTTCACCAAAAAGTGAAGTTTTCAAAAAGTCAGAAAATTGGCTGAAAATGACTTAACATCAAGGACTCATCGGGGGAATTGCTCTGGAACTGAAATCGGAATGCTCACTGACATTTTCCACTCTCCGAAAGTCTGAAAAATAATGGAAAAATGACAGTCCAAAAAAATATTTTTGCAACTTTTTTCAATTTTACCCCCGTGGGATATATATTCTACCCACACACATTTGGAACTCTCCTGGGGTACCCTCACACATATTCCCTCATTTAATGGATATTTTCACCAAAAAGTGAAGTTTTCAAAAAGTCAGAAAATTCGCTGAAAACGACTTAATATCAAGGACTCATCGGCGAATCACTCTGGAATTGAAATCGGAATGCTCACTGACATTTTCCACTCTCTGAAAGTCTGAAAAATGATGGAAAAATGACTAAGTCCAAAAAAAATTTTTTTCAACTTTTTTCAATATTACCCCCGTGGGATATATATTCTACCCACACACATTTGGAAGTCTCCTGGGGTACCCTCACCCATATTATTCCCTCATTTAATGGATATTTTCACCAAAAGTGAAGTTTTCAAAAAGTCAGAAAATTGGCTGAAAATGACTTATTATCAAGGACTCATTGGGCGAATCGCTCTGGAACTGAAATCGGAATGCTCACTGACATTTTCCCCTCTCCGAAAGTCTGAAAAATGATGGAAAAATGACTAAGTCCAAAAAAAATTTTTTTCAACTTTTTTCAATATTACCCCCGTGGGATATATATTCTACCCACACACATTTGTAACTCTCCTGGGGTACCCTCACACATATTCCCTCATTTAATGGATATTTTCACCAAAAAGTGAAGTTTTCAAAAAGTCAGAAAATTGGCTGAAAACGACTTATTATCAAGGACTCATCGGGCGAATCACTCTGGAACTGAAATAGGAATGCTCACTGACGTTTTCCCCTCTCCGAAAGTCTGAAAAAGAATGGAAAAATGACTAAGTCCAAAAGAAATTTTTTTAAACTTTTTTCAATTTTACCCCCGTGGGATATATATTCTACCCACACACATTTGGAACTCTCCTGGGGTACCCTCACACATATTATTCCCTCATTTAATGGATATTTTCACCAATCGTGACGTTTTCAAAAAGTCAGAAAATTGGCTGAAAACGACTTAATATCAAGGACTCATCGGGCGAATCGCTCTGGAACTGAAATCGGAATGCTCACTGACATTTTCCCCTCTCCAAAAGTCTGAAAAATGATGGAAAAATGACTAAGTCCAAAAAAATTTTTTTAAAACTTTTTTCAATTTTACGCCCGTGGGATATATATTCTACCCACACACATTTGGAACTCTCCTGGGGTACCCTCACACATATTCCCTCATTTAATGGATATTTTCACCAAAAAGTGAAGTTTTCAAAAAGTCAGAAAATTGTCTGAAAACGACTTAATATCAAGGACTCATCGGGCAAATCACTCTGGAACTGAATTCGGAATGCTCACTGACATTTTCCCCTCTCCGAAAGTCTGAAAAATAATTTAAAAATGACTAAGTCCCAAAAAAATTTTCTTCAACTTTTTTCAATTTTACCCCCGTGGGATATATATTCTACCCACACACATTTGGAATTCTCCTGGGGTACCCTCACACATATTATTCCCTCATTTAATGGATATTTTCACCAAAAGTGAAGTTTTCAAAAAGTCAGAAAATTGGCTGAAAATGACTTATTATCAAGGACTCGTCGGGCGAATCGCTCTGGAACTGAAATCGGAATGCTCACTGACATTTTCCACTCTCCGAAAGTCTGAAAAATGATGGAAAAATGACTAAGTCCAAAAAAATTTTTTTAAAACTTTTTTCAATTTTACGCCCGTGGGATATATATTCTACCCACACACATTTGGAACTCTCCTGGGGTACCCTCACACATATTATTCCCTCATTTAATGGATATTTTCACCAAAAAGTGAAGTTTTCAAAAAGTCAGAAAATTGGCTGAAAACGACTTAACATCAAGGACTCATCGGGCGAATCGCTCTGGAACTGAAATCAGAATGCTCACTGACATTTTCCACTCTCCGAAAGTCTGAAAAATGATGGAAAAATGACTAAGTCCAACAAAATTTTTTTTCAACTTTTTTCAATTTTACCCCTGTGGGATATATATTCTACCCACACACATTTGGAACTCTCCTGGGGTACCCTCACACATATTCCCTCATTTAATGGAGATTTTCACCAAAAAGGGAAGTTTTCAAAAAGTCAGAATATTGGCTGAAAACGACTTAATATCAAGGACTCATCGGGCGAATCGCTCTGGAACTGAAATAGGAATGCTCACTGACATTTTCCCCTCTCCGAAAGTCTGAAAAATAATGGAAAAATGACTAAGTCCCAAAAAAATTTTTTTCACCTTTTTTCAATTTTACCCCCGTGGGATATATATTCTACCCACACACATTTGGAACTCTCCTGGGGTACCCTCACACATATTATTCCCTCATTTAATGGATATTTTCACCAAAAAGTGAAGTTTTCAAAAAGTCAGAAAATTGGCTGAAAACGACTTACTATCAAGGACTCGTCGGGCGAATCACTCTGGAACTGAAATCGGAATGCTCACTGACATTTTCCCCTCTCCGAAAGTCTGAAAAATAATGGAAAAATGACTAAGTCCAAAAAAAATTTTTAAATTTTTTTTCAATTTTACGCCCGTGGGATATATATTCTACCCACACACATTTGGAACTCTCCTGGGGTACCCTCACACATATTCCCTCATTTAATGGATATTTTCACCAAAAAGTGAAGTTTTCAAAAAGTCAGAAAATTGGCTGAAAACGACTTAATATCAAGGACTCATCGGCGAATCACTCTGGAATTGAAATCGGAATGCTCACTGACATTTTCCACTCTCCGAAAGTCTGAAAAATGATGGAAAAATGACTTAGTCCAAAAAAAATTTTTTTCAACTCTTTTCAATATTACCCCCGTGGGATATATATTCTACCCACACACATTTGGAACTCTCCTGGGGTACCCTCACACATATTATTCCCTCATTTAATGGATATTTTCACCAAAAAGTGAAGTTTTCAAAAAGTCAGAAAATTGGCTGAAAATGACTTATTATCAAGGACTCATTGGGCGAATCGCTCTGGAACTGAAATCGGAATGCTCACTGACATTTTCCACTCTCCGAAAGTCTGAAAAATGCTGGAAAAATGACTAAGTCCAAAAAAAATTTTTTTCAACTTTTTTCAATGTTACCCCCGTGGGATATATATTCTACCCACACACATTTGGAACTCTCCTGGAGTACCCTCACACATATTCCCTCATTTAATGGATATTTTCACCAAAAAGTGAAGTTTTCAAAAAGTCAGAAAATTGGCTGAAAACGACTTAATATCATGGACTCATCGGGCGAATCACTCTGGAGCTGAAATCGGAATGCTCACTGACATGTTCCCCTCTCCAAAAGTCTGAAAAATTATGGCAAAATGACTAAGTCCAAAAAATTTTTTTTTTACATTTTTTCAATTTTACCCCCGTGGGATATATATTCTACCCACACACATTTGGAACTCTCCTGGGGTACCCTCACACATATTATTCCCTCATTTAATGGATATTTTCACCAAAAAGTGAAGTTTTCAAAAAGTCAGAAAATTGGCTGAAAATGACTTATTATCAAGGACTCATCGGGCGAATCGCTCTGGAACTAAATTCGGAATGCTCACTGACATTTTCCCCTCTCCGAAAGTCTGAAAAATAATGGAAAAATGATTAAGTCAAAAAAAATTTTTTTTCAACTTTTTTCAATTTTACCCCCGTGGGATATATATTCTACCCACACACATTTGGAACTCTCCTGGGGTACCCTCACACATATTATTCCCTCATTTAATGGATATTTTCACCAATCGTGAAGTTTTCAAATAGTCAGAAAATTGGCTGAAAACGACTTAATATCAAGAACACATCGGGCGAATCACTCTGGAATTGAAATCGGAATGCTCACTGACATTTTCCCCTCTCTGAAATTCTGAAAAATAATGGAAAAATGACAGTCCAAAAAAATATTTTTGCAACTTTTTTCAATTTTACCCCCGTGGGATATATATTCTACCCACACACATTTGGAACTCTCCTGGGGTACCCTCACACATATTCCCTCATTTAATGGATATTTTCACCAAAAAGTGAAGTTTTCAAAAAGTCAGAAAATTGGCTGAAAACGACTTAATATCAAGGACTCATCGGCGAATCACTCTGGAATTGAAATCGGAATGCTCACTGACATTTTCCACTCTCCGAAAGTCTGAAAAATGATGGAAAAATGACTTAGTCCAAAAAAAATTTTTTTCAACTCTTTTCAATATTACCCCCGTGGGATATATATTCTACCCACACACATTTGGAACTCTCCTGGGGTACCCTCACACATATTATTCCCTCATTTAATGGATATTTTCACCAAAAAGTGAAGTTTTCAAAAAGTCAGAAAATTGGCTGAAAATGACTTATTATCAAGGACTCATTGGGCGAATCGCTCTGGAACTGAAATCGGAATGCTCACTGACATTTTCCACTCTCCGAAAGTCTGAAAAATGCTGGAAAAATGACTAAGTCCAAAAAAAATTTTTTTCAACTTTTTTCAATTTTACCCCCGTGGGATATATATTCTACCCACACACATTTGGAACTCTCCTGGAGTACCCTCACACATATTCCCTCATTTAATGGATATTTTCACCAAAAAGTGAAGTTTTCAAAAAGTCAGAAAATTGGCTGAAAACGACTTAATATCATGGACTCATCGGGCGAATCACTCTGGAGCTGAAATCGGAATGCTCACTGACATGTTCCCCTCTCCAAAAGTCTGAAAAATTATGGCAAAATGACTAAGTCCAAAAAATTTTTTTTTTACATTTTTTCAATTTTACCCCCGTGGGATATATATTCTACCCACACACATTTGGAACTCTCCTGGGGTACCCTCACACATATTATTCCCTCATTTAATGGATATTTTCACCAAAAAGTGAAGTTTTCAAAAAGTCAGAAAATTGGCTGAAAATGACTTATTATCAAGGACTCATCGGGCGAATCGCTCTGGAACAAAAATCGGAATGCTCACTGACATTTTCCCCTCTCCGAAAGTCTGAAAAATAATGGAAAAATGATTAAGTCAAAAAAAATTTTTTTGCAACTTTTTTCAATTTTACCCCCGTGGGATATATATTCTACCCACACACATTTGGAACTCTCCTGGGGTACCCTCACACATATTCCCTCATTTAATGGATATTTTCACCAAAAAGTGAAGTTTTCAAAAAGTCAGAAAATTGGCTGAAAACGACTTAATATCAAGGACTCATCGGCGAATCACTCTGGAATTGAAATCGGAATGCTCACTGACATTTTCCACTCTTCGAAAGTCTGAAAAATGATGGAAAAATGACTTAGTCCAAAAAAAATTTTTTTTAACTCTTTTCAGTATTACCCCCGTGGGATATATATTCTACCCACACACATTTGGAACTCTCCTGGGGTACCCTCACACATATTATTCCCTCATTTAATGGATATTTTCACCAAAAAGTGAAGTTTTCAAAAAGTCAGAAAATTGGCTGAAAATGACTTATTATCAAGGACTCATTGGGCGAATCGCTCTGGAACTGAAATCGGAATGCTCACTGACATTTTCCACTCTCCGAAATTCTGAAAAATGCTGGAAAAATGACTAAGTCCAAAAAAAAATTTTTTCAACTTTTTTCAATTTTACCCCCGTGGGATATATATTCTACCCACACACATTTGGAACTCTCCTGGAGTACCCTCACACATATTCCCTCATTTAATGGATATTTTCACCAAAAAGTGAAGTTTTCAAAAAGTCAGAAAATTGGCTGAAAACGACTTAATATCATGGACTCATCGGGCGAATCACTCTGGAGCTGAAATCGGAATGCTCACTGACATGTTCCCCTCTCCAAAAGTCTGAAAAATTATGGCAAAATGACTAAGTCCAAAAAATTTTTTTTTTACATTTTTTCAATTTTACCCCCGTGGGATATATATTCTACCCACACACATTTGGAACTCTCCTGGGGTACCCTCACACATATTATTCCCTCATTTAATGGATATTTTCACCAAAAAGTGAAGTTTTCAAAAAGTCAGAAAATTGGCTGAAAATGACTTATTATCAAGGACTCATCGGGCGAATCGCTCTGGAACTAAAATCGGAATGCTCACTGACATTTTCCCCTCTCCGAAAGTCTGAAAAATAATGGAAAAATGATTAAGTCAAAAAAAATTTTTTTTCAACTTTTTTCAATTTTACCCCCGTGGGATATATATTCTACCCACACACATTTGGAACTCTCCTGGGGTACCCTCACACATATTATTCCCTCATTTAATGGATATTTTCACCAATCGTGAAGTTTTCAAATAGTCAGAAAATTGGCTGAAAACGACTTAATATCAAGAACACATCGGGCGAATCACTCTGGAATTGAAATCGGAATGCTCACTGACATTTTCCCCTCTCTGAAAGTCTGAAAAATAATGGAAAAATGACTAAGTCCAAAAAAATTTTTTTAGTTTTTTTTTCAATTTTACCCCCGTGGAATATATATTCTACCCACACACATTTGGAACTCTCCTGGGGTACCCTCACACATATTATTCCCTCATTTAATGGATATTTTCACCAAAAAGTGAAGTTTTCAAAAAGTCAGATAATTGGCTGAAAATGACTTATTATCAAGGACTCATCGGGCGAATCGCTCTGGAACTGATATCGGAATGCTCACTGACATTTTCCACTCTCCGAAAGTCTGAAAAATAATGGAAAAATGATTAAGTCCAAAAAAATTTTTTTTCAACTTTTTTCAATTTTACCCCCGTGGGATATATATTCTACCCACACACATTTGGAACTCTCCTGGGGTACCCTCACACATATTATTCCCTCATTTAATGGATATTTTCACCAATCGTGAAGTTTTCAAAAAGTCAGAAAATTGGCTGAAAACGACTTAATATCAAGGACTCATCGGGCAAATCACTGTGGAACTGAAATCGGAATGCTCACTGACATTTTCCACTCTCCGAAAGTCTGAAAAATGATGGAAAAATGACTAAGTCCAAAAAAAAATTTTTTCAGCTTTTTTCAATATTACCCCCGTGGGATATATATTCTACCCACACACATTTGGAACTCTCCTGGGGTACACTCACACATATTATTCCCTCATTTAATGGATATTTTCACCAAAAAGTGAAGTTTTCAAAAAGTCAGAAAATTGGCTGAAAATTTCTTATTATCAAGGACTCATCGGGCGAATCTCTCTGGAACTGAAATCGGAATGCTCACTGACATTTTCCCCTCTCCGAAAGTCTGAAAAATGATGGAAAAATGACTAAGTCCA
The DNA here is from genome assembly GCF_046119375.1 of Phyllobates terribilis. Classification (NCBI taxonomy): domain Eukaryota; kingdom Metazoa; phylum Chordata; class Amphibia; order Anura; family Dendrobatidae; genus Phyllobates; species Phyllobates terribilis. The sequence continues at coordinate 3,964,750 of NW_027362873.1, read as the reverse complement.
AAAAAATTTTTTTTCAACTTTTTTCAATATTACCCCCGTGGGATATATATTCTACCCACACACATTTGGAACTCTCCTGGGGTACCCTCACACATATTCCCTCATTTAATGGAGATTTTCACCAAAAAGTGAAGTTTTCAAAAAGTCAGAAAATTGGTTGAAAACGACTTAATATCAAGGACTCATCGGGCGAATCACTGTGGAACTGAAATCGGAATGCTCACTGACATTTTCCCCTCTCGGAATGTCTGAAAAATAATGTAAAAATGACTAAGTCCCAAAAAATTTTTTTTCACCTTTTTTCAATTTTACCCCCGTGGGATATATATTCTACCCACACACATTTGGAACTCTCCTGGGGCACCATCACACATATTATTCCCTCATTTAATGGATATTTTCACCAATCGTGAAGTTTTCAAATAGTCAGAAAATTGGCTGAAAACGACTTAATATCAAGGACTCATCGGGCGAATCACTCTGGAATTGAAATCGGAATGCTCACTGACATTTTCCCCTCTCCAAAAGTCTGAAAAATGATGGAAAAATGACTAAGTCCAAAAAAATTTTTTTTCAACTTTTTTCAATTTTACCCCCGTGGGATATATATTCTACCCACACACATTTGGAACTCTCCTGGGGTACCCTCACACATATTATTCCCTCATTTAATGGATATTTTCACCAATCGTGAAGTTTTCAAAAAGTCAGAAAATTGGCTGAAAACGACTTAATATCAAGGACTCATCGGGCGAATCACTCTGGAATTGAAATCGGAATCCTCACTGACATTTTCCCCTCTCCAAAAGTCTGAAAAATGATGGAAAAATGACTAAGTCCAAAAAAATTTTTTTTAAATTTTTTTCAATTTTACCTCCGTGGGATATATATTCAACCAACACACATTTGGAACTCTCCTGGGGAACCCTCACACATATTATTCCCTCATTTAATGGATATTTTCACCAAAAAGTGAAGTTTTCAAAAAGTCAGAAAATTGGCTAAAAATGACTTATTATCAAGGACTCATCGGGCGAATCACTCTGGAACTGAAATCGGAATGCTCACTGACATTTTCCCCTCTCCGAAAGTCTGAAAAATAATGGAAAAATGACGAAGTCCAAAAAAATTTTTTAAAATTTTTTTTCAATTTTACCCCCGTGGGATATATATTCTACCCACACACATTTGCAACTCTCCTGGGGTACCCTCACACATATTATTCCCTCATTTAATGGATATTTTCACCAAAAAGTGAAGTTTTCAAAAAGTCAAAAAATTGGCTGAAAACGACTTAACATCAAGGACTCATCAGGCGAATCGCTCTGAAACTGAAATCACAATGCTCACTGACATTTTCCACTCTCTGAAATTCTGAAAAATAATGGAAAAATGACAGTCCAAAAAAATATTTTTGCAACTTTTTTCAATTTTACCCCCGTGGGATATATATTCTACCCACACACATTTGGAACTCTCCTGGGGTACCCTCACACATATTCCCTCATTTAATGGATATTTTCACCAAAAAGTGAAGTTTTCAAAAAGTCAGAAAATTGGCTGAAAACGACTTAATATCAAGGACTCATCGGCGAATCACTCTGGAATTGAAATCGGAATGCTCACTGACATTTTCCACTCTCCGAAAGTCTGAAAAATGATGGAAAAATGACTTAGTCCAAAAAAAATTTTTTTCAACTCTTTTCAATATTACCCCCGTGGGATATATATTCTACCCACACACATTTGGAACTCTCCTGGGGTACCCTCACACATATTATTCCCTCATTTAATGGATATTTTCACCAAAAAGTGAAGTTTTCAAAAAGTCAGAAAATTGGCTGAAAATGACTTATTATCAAGGACTCATTGGGCGAATCGCTCTGGAACTGAAATCGGAATGCTCACTGACATTTTCCACTCTCCGAAAGTCTGAAAAATGCTGGAAAAATGACTAAGTCCAAAAAAAATTTTTTTCAACTTTTTTCAATTTTACCCCCGTGGGATATATATTTTACCCACACACATTTGGAACTCTCCTGGAGTACCCTCACACATATTCCCTCATTTAATGGATATTTTCACCAAAAAGTGAAGTTTTCAAAAAGTCAGAAAATTGGCTGAAAACGACTTAATATCATGGACTCATCGGGCGAATCACTGTGGAGCTGAAATCGGAATGCTCACTGACATGTTCCCCTCTCCAAAAGTCTGAAAAATTATGGCAAAATGACTAAGTCCAAAAAAATTTTTTTTTACATTTTTTCAATTTTACCCCCGTGGGATATATATTCTACCCACACACATTTGGAACTCTCCTGGGGTACCCTCACACATATTCCCTCATTTAATGGAGATTTTTACCAAAAAGTGAAGTTTTCAAAAAGTCAGAAAATTGGTTGAAAACGACTTAATATCAAGGACTCATCGGGCGAATCACTGTGGAACTGAAATCGGAATGCTCACTGACATTTTCCCCTCTCCGAAAGTCTGAAAAATGATGGAAAAATGACTAAGTCCCAAAAAAATTTTTTTCACCTTTTTTCAATTTTACCCCCGTGGGATATATATTCTACCCACACACATTTGGAACTCTCCTGGGGTACCATCACACACATTATTCCCTCATTTAATGGATATTTTCACCAATCGTGAAGTTTTCAAAAAGTCAGAAAATTGGCTGAAAACGACTTAATATCAAGGACTCATCGGGCGAATCGCTCTGGAATTGAAATCGGAATCCTCACTGACATTTTCCCCTCTCCAAAAGTCTGAAAAATGATGGAAAAATGACTAAGTCCAAAAAAATTTTTTTAAAAATTTTTTCAATTTTACCTCCGTGGGATATATATTCAACCCACACACATTTGGTACTCTCCTGGGGTACCCTCACACATATTATTCCCTCATTTAATGGATATTTTCACCAAAAAGTGAAGTTTTCAAAAAGTCAGAAAATTGGCTGAAAATGACTTATTATCAAGGACTCATCGGGCGAATCACTCTGGAACTGAAATCGAAATGCTCACTGACATTTTCCCCTCTCCGAAAGTCTGAAAAATAATGGAAAAATGACTAAGTCCAAAAAAATTTTTTTAAATTTTTTTTCAATTTTACCCCCGTGGGATATATATTCTACCCACACACATTTGGAACTCTCCTGGGGTACCCTCACACATATTATTCCCTCATTTAATGGATATTTTCACCAAAAAGTGAAGTTTTCAAAAAGTCAGAAAATTGGCTGAAAATGACTTATTATCAAGGACTCATCGGGCGAATCGCTCTGGAACTAAAATCGGAATGCTCACTGACATTTTCCCCTCTCCGAAAGTCTGAAAAATAATGGAAAAATGATTAAGTCAAAAAAAATTTTTTTTCAACTTTTTTCAATTTTACCCCCGTGGGATATATATTCTACCCACACACATTTGGAACTCTCCTGGGGTACCCTCACACATATTATTCCCTCATTTAATGGATATTTTCACCAATCGTGAAGTTTTCAAATAGTCAGAAAATTGGCTGAAAACGACTTAATATCAAGAACACATCGGGCGAATCACTCTGGAATTGAAATCGGAATGCTCACTGACATTTTCCCCTCTCCGAAAATCTGAAAAATAATGGAAAAATGACTAAGTCCAAAAAAATTTTTTTTAAATTTTTTTTCAATTTTACCCCCGTGGAATATATATTCTACCCACACACATTTGGAACTCTCCTGGGGTACCCTCACACATATTATTCCCTCATTTAATGGATATTTTCACCAATCGTGAAGTTTTCAAAAAGTCAGAAAATTGGCTGAAAACGACTTAATATCAAGGACTCATCGGGCAAATCACTGTGGAACTGAAATCGGAATGCTCACTGACATTTTCCCCTCTCCGAAAGTCTGAAAAATGATGGAAAAATTACTAAGTCCAAAAAAAATTTTTTTCAACTTTTTTCAATATTACCCCCGTGGGATATATATTCTACCCACACACATTTGGAACTCTCCTGGGGTACCCTCACACATATTCCCTCATTTAATGGAGATTTTCACCAAAAAGTGAAGTTTTCAAAAAGTCAGAAAATTGGTTGAAAACGACTTAATATCAAGGACTCATCGGGCGAATCACTCTGGAATTGAAATCGGAATGCTCACTGACATTTTCCCCTCTCCAAAAGTCTGAAAAATGATGGAAAAATGACTAAGTCCAAAAAAATTTTTTTTAAACTTTTTTCAATTTTACCCCCGTGGGATATATATTCTACCCACACACATTTGGAACTCTCCTGGGGTACCCTCACACATATTCCCTCATTTAATGGATATTTTCACCAAAAAGTGAAGTTTTCAAAAAGTCAGAAAATTGGCTGAAAACGACTTAATATCAAGGACTCATCGGGCGAATCGCTCTGGAACTGAAATAGGAATGCTCACTGACATTTTTCACTCTCCGAAAGTCTGAAAAATGATGGAAAAATGACTAAGTCCAACAAAATTTTTTTTCAACTTTTTTCAATTTTACCCCTGTGGGATATATATTCTACACACACATTTGGAACTCTCCTGGGGTACCCTCACACATATTATTCCCTCATTTAATGGATATTTTCACCAAAAAGTGAAGTTTTCAAAAAGTCAGAAAATTGGCTGAAAATGACTTATTATCAAGGACTCATCGGGCGAATCGCTCTGGAACTGAAATCGGAATGCTCACTGACATTTTCCCCTCTCCGAAAGTCTGAAAAATAATGGAAAAATGACTAAGTCCCAAAAAATTTTTTTCACCTTTTTTCAATTTTACCCCCGTGGGATATATATTCTACGCACACACATTTGGAACTCTCCTGGGGTACCATCACACATATTATTCCCTCATTTAATGGATATTTTCACCAAAAAGTGAAGTTTTCAAAAAGTCAGAAAATTGGCTGAAAATGACATTATCAAGGACTCATCGGGCGAATCGCTCTGGAACTGAAATCGGAATGCTCACTGACATTTTCCCCTCTCCGAAAGTCTGAAAAATAATGGAAAAATGACTAAGTCCAAAAAAAATTTTTTTCAACTTTTTTCAATTTTACCCCCGTGGGATATATATTCTACCCACACACATTTGGAACTCTCCTGGGGTACCCTCACACATATTATTCCCTCATTTAATGGATATTTTCACCAAAAAGTGAAGTTTTCAAAAAGTCAGATAATTGGCTGAAAATGACTTATTATCAAGGACTCATCGGGCGAATCGCTCTGGAACTGATATCGGAATGCTCACTGACATTTTCCACTCTCCGAAAGTCTGAAAAATAATGGAAAAATGATTAAGTCCAAAAAAATTTTTTTTCAACTTTTTTCAATTTTACCCCCGTGGGATATATATTCTACCCACACACATTTGGAACTCTCCTGGGGTACCCTCACACATATTATTCCCTCATTTAATGGATATTTTCACCAATCGTGAAGTTTTCAAAAAGTCAGAAAATTGGCTGAAAACGACTTAATATCAAGGACTCATCGGGCGAATCACTGTGGAACTGAAATCGGAATGCTCACTGACATTTTCCACTCTCCGAAAGTCTGAAAAATGATGGAAAAATGACTAAGTCCAAAAAAAAATTTTTTCAGCTTTTTTCAATATTACCCCCGTGGGATATATATTCTACCCACACACATTTGGAAATCTCCTGGGGTACACTCACACATATTATTCCCTCATTTAATGGATATTTTCACCAAAAAGTGAAGTTTTCAAAAAGTCAGAAAATTGGCTGAAAACGACTTAATATCAAGGACTCATCGGGCGAATCACTCTGGAATTGAAATCGGAATGCTCACTTACATTTTCCCCTCTCGAAAAGTCTGAAAAATTATGGAAAAATGACTAAGTCCAAAAAAATTTTTTTTAATTTTTTTTCCATTTTACCCCCGTGGGATATATATTCTACTCACACACATTTGGAACTCTCCTGGGGTACCCTCACACATATTATTCCCTCATTTAATGGATATTTTCACCAAAAAGTGAAGTTTTCAAAAAGTCAGAAAATTGGCTGAAAACGACTTAATATCAAGGACTCATCGGGCGAATCGCTCTGGAACTGAAATCGGAATGCTCACTGACATTTTCCACTCTCCGAAAGTCTGAAAAATAATGGAAAAATGACTAAGTCCAAAAAAATTTTTTTTCAACTTTTTTCAATTTTACCCCCGTGGGATATATATTCTACCCACACACATTTGGAACTCTCCTGGGGTACCCTCACACATATTATTCCCTCATTTAATGGATATTTTCACCAATCGTGAAGTTTTCAAAAAGTCAGAAAATTGGCTGAAAACGACTTAATATCAAGGACTCATCGGGCGAATCACTGTGGAACTTAAATCGGAATGCTCACTGACATTTTCCACTCTCCGAAAGTCTGAAAAATGATGGAAAAATGACTAAGTCCAAAAAAAATTTTTTTCAACTTTTTTCAATATTACCCCCGTGGGATATATATTCTACCCACACACATTTGGAACTCTCCTGGGGTACCCTCACACATATTATTCCCTCATTTAATGGATATTTTCACCAATCGTGAAGTTTTCAAAAAGTCAGAAAATTGGCTGAAAACGACTTAATATCAAGGACTCATCGGGCGAATCACTGTGGAACTTAAATCGGAATGCTCACTGACATTTTCCACTCTCCGAAAGTCTGAAAAATGATGGAAAAATGACTAAGTCCAAAAAAAATTTTTTTCAACTTTTTTCAATATTACCCCCGTGGGATATATATTCTACCCACACACATTTGGAACTCTCCTGGGGTACCCTCACACATATTATTCCCTCATTTAATGGATATTTTCACCAATCGTGAAGTTTTCAAAAAGTCAGAAAATTGGCTGAAAACGACTTAATATCAAGGACTCATCGGGCGAATCACTGTGGAACTGAAATCGGAATGCTCTCTGACATTTTCCCCTCTCCGAAAGTCTGAAAAATAATGGAAAAATGACTAAGTCCCAAAAAATTTTTTTTCACCTTTTTTCAATTTTACCCCCGTGGGATATATATTCTACCCACACACATTTGGAACTCTCCTGGGGTACCATCACACATATTATTCCCTGATTTAATGGATATTTTCACCAATCGTGAAGTTTTCAAAAAGTCAGAAAATTGGCTGAAAACAACTTAATATCAAGGACTCATCGGGCGAATCACTCTGGAATTGAAATCGGAATGCTCACTGACATTTTCCCCTCTCCAAAAGTCTGAAAAATGATGGAAAAATGACTAAGTCCAAAAAAAATTTTTTTAAATTTTTTTCAATTTTACCTCCGTGGGATATATATTCTTCCCACACACATTTGGAACTCTCCTGTGGTACCCTCACACATATTATTCCCTCATTTAATGGATATTTTCACCAAAAAGTGAAGTTTTCAAAAAGTCAGAAAATTGGCTGAAAATGACTTATTATTAAGGACTCATCGGGCGAATCGCTCTGGAACTGAAATCGGAATGCTCACTGACATTTTCCCCTCTCCGAAAGTCTGAAAAATAATGGAAAAATGACTAAGTCCCAAAAAAATTTTTTTCACCTTTTTTCAATTTTACCCCCGTGGGATATATATTCTACGCACACACATTTGGAACTCTCCTGGGGTACCCTCGCACATATTATTCCCTCATTTAATGGATATTTTCACCAAAAAGTGAAGTTTTCAAAAAGTCAGAAAATTGGCTGAAAATGACTTATTATCAAGGACTCATCGGGCGAATCGCTCTGGAACTGAAATCGGAATGCTCACTGACATTTTCCCCTCTCCGAAAGTCTGAAAAATAATGGAAAAATGACTAAGTCCAAAAAAATTTTTTTGCAACTTTTTTCAATTTTACCCCCGTGGGATATATATTCTACCCACACACATTTGGAACTCTCCTGGGGTACCCTCACACATATTATTCCCTCATTTAATGGATATTTTCACCAAAAAGTGAAGTTTTCAAAAAGTCAGAAAATTGGCTGAAAACGACTTAATATCAAGGACTCATCGGGCGAATCACTGTGGAACTGAAATCGGAATGCTCACTGACATTTTCCCCTCTCCGAAAGTCTGAAAAATGATGGAAAAATGACTAAGTCCCAAAAAAATTTTTTTCTTCTTTTTTCAATTTTACCCCCGTGGGATATATATTCTACGCACACACATTTGGAACTCTCCTGGGGTACCCTCACACATATTATTCCCTCATTTAATGGATATTTTCACCAAAAAGTGAAGTTTTCAAAAAGTCAGAAAATTGGCTGAAAATGACTTATTATCAAGGACTCATCGGGCGAATCGCTCTGGAACTGAAATCGGAATGCTCACTGACATTTTCCCCTCTCCGAAAGTCTGAAAAATAATGGAAAAATGACTAAGTCCAAAAAAATTTTTTTGCAACTTTTTTCAATTTTACCCCCGTGGGATATATATTCTACCCACACACATTTGGAACTCTCCTGGGGTACCCTCACACATATTATTCCCTCATTTAATGGATATTTTCACCAAAAAGTGAAGTTTTCAAAAAGTCAGAAAATTGGCTGAAAATGACTTATTATCCAGGACTCATCAGCCGAATCACTCTGGAACTGAAATCGGAATGCTCACTGACATTTTCCCCTCTCCGAAAGTCTGAAAAATAATGGAAAAATGACTAAGTCCAAAAAAATTTTTTAAAATTTTTTTTCAATTTTACCCCCGTGGAATATATATTCTACCCACACACATTTGGAACTCTCCTGGGGTACCCTCACACATATTATTCCCTCATTTAATGGATATTTTCACCAAAAAGTTAAGTTTTCAAAAAGTCAGATAATTGGCTGAAAATGACTTATTATCAAGGACTCATCGGGCGAATCGCTCTGGAACTGATATCGGAATGCTCACTGACATTTTCCCCTCTCCGAAAGTCTGAAAAATAATGGAAAAATGATTAAGTCCAAAAAAATTTTTTTTCAACTTTTTTCAATTTTACCCCCGTGGGATATATATTCTACCCACACACATTTGGAACTCTCCTGGGGTACCCTCACACATATTATTCCCTCATTTAATGGTTATTTTCACCAATCGTGAAGTTTTCAAATAGTCAGAAAATTGGCTGAAAACGACTTAATATCAAGGACTCATCGGGCGAATCACTCTGGAATTGAAATCGGAATGCTCACTTACATTTTCCCCTCTCCAAAAGTCTGAAAAATTATGGAAAAATTACTAAGTCCAAAAAAATTTTTTTAAAAATTTTTTCAATTTTACCCCCGTGGGATATATATTCTACTCACACACATTTGGAACTCTCCTGGGGTACCCTCACACATATTATTCCCTCATTTAATGGATATTTTCACCAAAAAGTGAAGTTTTCAAAAAGTCAGAAAATTGGCTGAAAACGACTTAATATCAAGGACTCATCGGGCGAATCGCTCTGGAACTGAAATCGGAATGCTCACTGACATTTTCCACTCTCCGAAAGTCTGAAAAATAATGGAAAAATGACTAAGTCCAAAAAATTTTTTTTTCAACTTTATTCAATTTTACCCCCGTGGGATATATATTCTACCCACACACATTTGGAACTCTCCTGGGGTACCCTCACACATATTATTCCCTCATTTAATGGATATTTTCACCAATCGTGAAGTTTTCAAAAAGTCAGAAAATTGGCTGAAAACGACTTAATATCAAGGACTCATCGGGCGAATCACTGTGGAACTGAAATCGGAATGCTCACTTACATTTTCCCCTCTCCGAAAGTCTGAAAAATGATGGAAAAATGACTAAGTCCAACAAAATTTTTTTTAAACTTTTTTCAATTTTACCCCCGTGGGATATATATTCTACCCACACACATTTGGAACTCTCCTGGGGTACCCTCACACATATTCCCTCATTTAATAGATATTTTCACCAAAAAGTGAAGTTTTCAAAAAGTCAGAAAATTGGCTGAAAACGACTTAATATCAAGGACTCATCGGGCGAATCGCTCTGGAACTGAAATAGGAATGCTCACTGACATTTTTCACTCTCCGAAAGTCTGAAAAATGATGGAAAAATGACTAAGTCCAACAAAATTTTTTTTCAACTTTTTTCAATTTTACCCCTGTGGGATATATATTCTACACACACATTTGGAACTCTCCTGGGGTACCCTCACACATATTATTCCCTCATTTAATGGATATTTTCACCAAAAAGTGAAGTTTTCAAAAAGTCAGAAAATTGGCTGAAAATGACTTATTATCAAGGACTCATCGGGCGAATCGCTCTGGAACTGAAATCGGAATGCTCACTGACATTTTCCCCTCTCCGAAAGTCTGAAAAATAATGGAAAAATGACTAAGTCCAAAAAAATTTTTTTAAAACTTTTTTCAATTTTACGCCCGTGGGATATATATTCTACCCACACACATTTGGAACTCTCCTGGGGTACCCTCACACATATTATTCCCTCATTTAATGGATATTTTCACCAAAAAGTGAAGTTTTCAAAAAGTCAGAAAATTGGCTGAAAACGACTTAACATCAAGGACTCATCAGGCGAATCGCTCTGGAACTGAAATCAGAATGCTCACTGACATTTTCTACTCTCTGAAAGTCTGAAAAATAATGGAAAAATGACAGTCCAAAAAAATTTTTTTTCAACTTTTTTCAATTTTACCCCCGTGGGATATATATTCTACCCACACACATTTGGAACTCTCCTGGGGTACCCTCACACATATTCCCTCATTTAATGGAGATTTTCACCAAAAAGTGAAGTTTTCAAAAAGTCAGAAAATTGGTTGAAAACGACTTAATATCAAGGACTCATCGGGCGAATCACTGTGGAACTGAAATCAGAATGCTCACTGACATTTTCCCCTCTCCGAAAGTCTGAAAAATAATGGAAAAATGACTAAGTCCCAAAAATTTTTTTTCACCTTTTTTCAATTTTACCCCCGTGGGATATATATTCTACCCACACACATTTGGAACTCTCCTGGGGTACCATCACACATATTATTCCCTCATTTAATGGATATTTTCACCAAAAAGTGAAGTTTTCAAAAAGTCAGAAAATTGGCTGAAAATGACATTATCAAGGACTCATCGGGCGAATCGCTCTGGAACTGAAATCGGAATGCTCACTGACATTTTCCCCTCTCCGAAAGTCTGAAAAATTATGGAAAAATTACTAAGTCCAAAAAAATTTTTTTAAAAATTTTTTCAATTTTACCCCCGTGGGATATATATTCTACTCACACACATTTGGAACTCTCCTGGGGTACCCTCACACATATTATTCCCTCATTTAATGGATATTTTCACCAAAAAGTGAAGTTTTCAAAAAGTCAGAAAATTGGCTGAAAACGACTTAATATCAAGGACTCATCGGGCGAATCGCTCTGGAACTGAAATCGGAATGCTCACTGACATTTTCCACTCTCCGAAAGTCTGAAAAATAATGGAAAAATGACTAAGTCCAAAAAATTTTTTTTTCAACTTTATTCAATTTTACCCCCGTGGGATATATATTCTACCCACACACATTTGGAACTCTCCTGGGGTACCCTCACACATATTATTCCCTCATTTAATGGATATTTTCACCAATCGTGAAGTTTTCAAAAAGTCAGAAAATTGGCTGAAAACGACTTAATATCAAGGACTCATCGGGCGAATCACTGTGGAACTGAAATCGGAATGCTCACTTACATTTTCCCCTCTCCGAAAGTCTGAAAAATGATGGAAAAATGACTAAGTCCAACAAAATTTTTTTTAAACTTTTTTCAATTTTACCCCCGTGGGATATATATTCTACCCACACACATTTGGAACTCTCCTGGGGTACCCTCACACATATTCCCTCATTTAATAGATATTTTCACCAAAAAGTGAAGTTTTCAAAAAGTCAGAAAATTGGCTGAAAACGACTTAATATCAAGGACTCATCGGGCGAATCGCTCTGGAACTGAAATAGGAATGCTCACTGACATTTTTCACTCTCCAAAAGTCTGAAAAATGATGGAAAAATGACTAAGTCCAACAAAATTTTTTTTCAACTTTTTTCAATTTTACCCCTGTGGGATATATATTCTACACACACATTTGGAACTCTCCTGGGGTACCCTCACACATATTATTCCCTCATTTAATGGATATTTTCACCAAAAAGTGAAGTTTTCAAAAAGTCAGAAAATTGGCTGAAAACGACTTAACATCAAGGACTCATCAGGCGAATCGCTCTGGAACTGAAATCAGAATGCTCACTGACATTTTCTACTCTCTGAAAGTCTGAAAAATAATGGAAAAATGACAGTCCAAAAAAATTTTTTTTCAACTTTTTTCAATTTTACCCCCGTGGGATATATATTCTACCCACACACATTTGGAACTCTCCTGGGGTACCCTCACACATATTCCCTCATTTAATGGAGATTTTCACCAAAAAGTGAAGTTTTCAAAAAGTCAGAAAATTGGCTGAAAACGACTTAATATCAAGGACTCATCGGGCGAATCGCTCTGGAACTGAAATAGGAATGCTCACTGACATTTTTCACTCTCCGAAAGTCTGAAAAATGATGGAAAAATGACTAAGTCCAACAAAATTTTTTTTCAACTTTTTTCAATTTTACCCCTGTGGGATATATATTCTACACACACATTTGGAACTCTCCTGGGGTACCCTCACACATATTATTCCCTCATTTAATGGATATTTTCACCAAAAAGTGAAGTTTTCAAAAAGTCAGAAAATTGGCTGAAAATGACTTATTATCAAGGACTCATCGGGCGAATCGCTCTGGAACTGAAATCGGAATGCTCACTGACATTTTCCCCTCTCCGAAAGTCTGAAAAATAATGGAAAAATGACTAAGTCCAAAAAAATTTTTTTAAAACTTTTTTCAATTTTACGCCCGTGGGATATATATTCTACCCACACACATTTGGAACTCTCCTGGGGTACCCTCACACATATTATTCCCTCATTTAATGGATATTTTCACCAAAAAGTGAAGTTTTCAAAAAGTCAGAAAATTGGCTGAAAACGACTTAACATCAAGGACTCATCAGGCGAATCGCTCTGGAACTGAAATCAGAATGCTCACTGACATTTTCTACTCTCTGAAAGTCTGAAAAATAATGGAAAAATGACAGTCCAAAAAAATTTTTTTTCAACTTTTTTCAATTTTACCCCCGTGGGATATATATTCTACCCACACACATTTGGAACTCTCCTGGGGTACCCTCACACATATTCCCTCATTTAATGGAGATTTTCACCAAAAAGTGAAGTTTTCAAAAAGTCAGAAAATTGGTTGAAAACGACTTAATATCAAGGACTCATCGGGCGAATCACTGTGGAACTGAAATCAGAATGCTCACTGACATTTTCCCCTCTCCGAAAGTCTGAAAAATAATGGAAAAATGACTAAGTCCCAAAAATTTTTTTTCACCTTTTTTCAATTTTACCCCCGTGGGATATATATTCTACCCACACACATTTGGAACTCTCCTGGGGTACCATCACAAATATTATTCCCTCATTTAATGGATATTTTCACCAAAAAGTGAAGTTTTCAAAAAGTCAGAAAATTGGCTGAAAATGACATTATCAAGGACTCATCGGGCGAATCGCTCTGGAACTGAAATCGGAATGCTCACTGACATTTTCCCCTCTCCGAAAGTCTGAAAAATAATAGAAAAATGACTAAGTCCAAAAAAATTTTTTTTCAACTTTTTTCAATTTTACCCCCGTGGGATATATATTCTACCCACACACATTTGGAACTCTCCTGGGGTACCCTCACACATATTATTCCCTCATTTAATGGATATTTTCACCAAAAAGTGAAGTTTTCAAAAAGTCAGATAATTGGCTGAAAATGACTTATTATCAAGGACTCATCGGGCGAATCGCTCTGGAACTGATATCGGAATGCTCACTGACATTTTCCACTCTCCGAAAGTCTGAAAAATAATGGAAAAATGATTAAGTCCAAAAAAATTTTTTTTCAACTTTTTTCAATTTTACCCCCGTGGGATATATATTCTACCCACACACATTTGGAACTCTCCTGGGGTACCCTCACACATATTATTCCCTCATTTAATGGATATTTTCAATAATCGTGAAGTTTTCAAAAAGTCAGAAAATTGGCTGAAAACGACTTAATATCAAGGACTCATCGGGCGAATCACTGTGGAACTGAAATCGGAATGCTCACTGACATTTTCCACTCTCCGAAAGTCTGAAAAATGATGGAAAAATGACTAAGTCCAAAAAAAAATTTTTTCAGCTTTTTTCAATATTACCCCCGTGGGATATATATTCTACCCACACACATTTGGAAATCTCCTGGGGTACACTCACACATATTATTCCCTCATTTAATGGATATTTTCACCAAAAAGTGAAGTTTTCAAAAAGTCAGAAAATTGGCTGAAAACGACTTAATATCAAGGACTCATCGGGCGAATCACTCTGGAATTGAAATCGGAATGCTCACTTACATTTTCCCCTCTCCAAAAGTCTGAAAAATTATGGAAAAATGACTAAGTCCAAAAAAATTTTTTTTAATTTTTTTTCCATTTTACCCCCGTGGGATATATATTCTACTCACACACATTTGGAACTCTCCTGGGGTACCCTCACACATATTATTCCCTCATTTAATCGATATTTTCACCAAAAAGTGAAGTTTTCAAAAAGTCAGAAAATTGGCTGAAAACGACTTAATATCAAGGACTCATCGGGCGAATCGCTCTGGAACTGAAATCGGAATGCTCACTGACATTTTCCACTCTCCGAAAGTCTGAAAAATAATGGAAAAATGACTAAGTCCAAAAAATTTTTTTTTCAACTTTATTCAATTTTACCCCCGTGGGATATATATTCTACCCACACACATTTGGAACTCTCCTGGGGTACCCTCACACATATTATTCCCTCATTTAATGGATATTTTCACCAATCGTGAAGTTTTCAAAAAGTCAGAAAATTGGCTGAAAACGACTTAATATCAAGGACTCATCGGGCGAATCACTGTGGAACTGAAATTGGAATGCTCACTTACATTTTCCCCTCTCCGAAAGTCTGAAAAATGATGGAAAAATGACTAAGTCCAACAAAAATTTTTTTAAACTTTTTTCAATTTTACCCCCGTGGGATATATATGCTACCCACACACATTTGGAACTCTCCTGGGGTACCCTCACACATATTCCCTCATTTAATAGATATTTTCACCAAAAAGTGAAGTTTTCAAAAAGTCAGAAAATTGGCTGAAAACGACTTAATATCAAGGACTCATCGGGCGAATCGCTCTGGAACTGAAATAGGAATGCTCACTGACATTTTTCACTCTCCGAAAGTCTGAAAAATGATGGAAAAATGACTAAGTCCAACAAAATTTTTTTTCAACTTTTTTCAATTTTACCCCTGTGGGATATATATTCTACACACACATTTGGAACTCTCCTGGGGTACCCTCACACATATTATTCCCTCATTTAATGGATATTTTCACCAAAAAGTGAAGTTTTCAAAAAGTCAGATAATTGGCTGAAAATGACTTATTATCAAGGACTCATCGGGCGAATCGCTCTGGAACTGATATCGGAATGCTGACTGACATTTTCCACTCTCCGAAAGTCTGAAAAATAATGGAAAAATGATTAAGTCCAAAAAAATTTTTTTTCAACTTTTTTCAATTTTACCCCCGTGGGATATATATTCTACCCACACACATTTGGAACTCTCCTGGGGTACCCTCACACATATTATTCCCTCATTTAATGGATATTTTCAATAATCGTGAAGTTTTCAAAAAGTCAGAAAATTGGCTGAAAACGACTTAATATCAAGGACTCATCGGGCGAATCACTGTGGAACTGAAATCGGAATGCTCACTGACATTTTCCACTCTCCGAAAGTCTGAAAAATGATGGAAAAATGACTAAGTCCAAAAAAAAATTTTTTCAGCTTTTTTCAATATTACCCCCGTGGGATATATATTCTACCCACACACATTTGGAAATCTCCTGGGGTACACTCACACATATTATTCCCTCATTTAATGGATATTTTCACCAAAAAGTGAAGTTTTCAAAAAGTCAGAAAATTGGCTGAAAACGACTTAATATCAAGGACTCATCGGGCGAATCACTCTGGAATTGAAATCGGAATGCTCACTTACATTTTCCCCTCTCCAAAAGTCTGAAAAATTATGGAAAAATGACTAAGTCCAAAAAAATTTTTTTTAATTTTTTTTCCATTTTACCCCCGTGGGATATATATTCTACTCACACACATTTGGAACTCTCCTGGGGTACCCTCACACATATTATTCCCTCATTTAATGGATATTTTCACCAAAAAGTGAAGTTTTCAAAAAGTCAGAAAATTGGCTGAAAACGACTTAATATCAAGGACTCATCGGGCGAATCGCTCTGGAACTGAAATCGGAATGCTCACTGACATTTTCCACTCTCCGAAAGTCTGAAAAATAATGGAAAAATGACTAAGTCCAAAAAATTTTTTTTTCAACTTTATTCAATTTTACCCCCGTGGGATATATATTCTACCCACACACATTTGGAACTCTCCTGGGGTACCCTCACACATATTATTCCCTCATTTAATGGATATTTTCACCAATCGTGAAGTTTTCAAAAAGTCAGAAAATTGGCTGAAAACGACTTAATATCAAGGACTCATCGGGCGAATCACTGTGGAACTGAAATCGGAATGCTCACTTACATTTTCCCCTCTCCAAAAGTCTGAAAAATTATGGAAAAATGACTAAGTCCAAAAAAATTTTTTTTAATTTTTTTTCCATTTTACCCCCGTGGGATATATATTCTACTCACACACATTTGGAACTCTCCTGGGGTACCCTCACACATATTATTCCCTCATTTAATGGATATTTTCACCAAAAAGTAAAGTTTTCAAAAAGTCAGAAAATTGGCTGAAAACGACTTAATATCAAGGACTCATCGGGCGAATCGCTCTGGAATTGAAATCGGAATGCTCACTGACATTTTCCACTCTCCGAAAGTCTGAAAAATAATGGAAAAATGACTAAGTCCAAAAAATTTTTTTTTCAACATTATTCAATTTTACCCCCGTGGGATATATATTCTACCCACACACATTTGGAACTCTCCTGGGGTACCCTCACACATATTATTCCCTCATTTAATGGATATTTTCACCAATCGTGAAGTTTTCAAAAAGTCAGAAAATTGGCTGAAAACGACTAATTATCAAGGACTCATCGGGCGAATCACTGTGGAACTGAAATCGGAATGCTCACTTACATTTTCCCCTCTCCGAAAGTCTGAAAAATGATGGAAAAATGACTAAGTCCAACAAAATTTTTTTTCAACTTTTTTCAATTTTACCCCTGTGGGATATATATTCTACACACACATTTGGAACTCTCCTGGGGTACCCTCACACATATTATTCCCTCATTTAATGGATATTTTCACCAAAAAGTGAAGTTTTCAAAAAGTCAGAAAATTGGCTGAAAATGACTTATTATCAAGGACTCATCGGGCGAATCGCTCTGGAACTGAAATCGGAATGCTCACTGACATTTTCCCCTCTCCGAAAGTCTGAAAAATAATGGAAAAATGACTAAGTCCAAAAAAATTTTTTTAAAACTTTTTTCAATTTTACGCCCGTGGGATATATATTCTACCCACACACATTTGGAACTCTCCTGGGGTACCCTCACACATATTATTCCCTCATTTAATGGATATTTTCACCAAAAAGTGAAGTTTTCAAAAAGTCAGAAAATTGGCTGAAAACGACTTAACATCAAGGACTCATCAGGCGAATCGCTCTGGAACTGAAATCAGAATGCTCACTGACATTTTCTACTCTCTGAAAGTCTGAAAAATAATGGAAAAATGACAGTCCAAAAAAATTTTTTTTCAACTTTTTTCAATTTTACCCCCGTGGGATATATATTCTACCCACACACATTTGGAACTCTCCTGGGGTACCCTCACACATATTCCCTCATTTAATGGAGATTTTCACCAAAAAGTGAAGTTTTCAAAAAGTCAGAAAATTGGTTGAAAACGACTTAATATCAAGGACTCATCGGGCGAATCACTGTGGAACTGAAATCAGAATGCTCACTGACATTTTCCCCTCTCCGAAAGTCTGAAAAATAATGGAAAAATGACTAAGTCCCAAAAATTTTTTTTCACCTTTTTTCAATTTTACCCCCGTGGGATATATATTCTACCCACACACATTTGGAACTCTCCTGGGGTACCATCACACATATTATTCCCTCATTTAATGGATATTTTCACCAAAAAGTGAAGTTTTCAAAAAGTCAGAAAATTGGCTGAAAATGACATTATCAAGGACTCATCGGGCGAATCGCTCTGGAACTGAAATCGGAATGCTCACTGACATTTTCCCCTCTCCGAAAGTCTGAAAAATAATAGAAAAATGACTAAGTCTAAAAAAATTTTTTTTCAACTTTTTTCAATTTTACCCCCGTGGGATATATATTCTACCCACACACATTTGGAACTCTCCTGGGGTACCCTCACACATATTATTCCCTCATTTAATGGATATTTTCACCAAAAAGTGAAGTTTTCAAAAAGTCAGATAATTGGCTGAAAATGACTTATTATCAAGGACTCATCGGGCGAATCGCTCTGGAACTGATATCGGAATGCTCACTGACATTTTCCACTCTCCGAAAGTCTGAAAAATAATGGAAAAATGATTAAGTCCAAAAAAATTTTTTTTCAACTTTTTTCAATTTTACCCCCGTGGGATATATATTCTACCCACACACATTTGGAACTCTCCTGGGGTACCCTCACACATATTATTCCCTCATTTAATGGATATTTTCAATAATCGTGAAGTTTTCAAAAAGTCAGAAAATTGGCTGAAAACGACTTAATATCAAGGACTCATCGGGCGAATCACTGTGGAACTGAAATCGGAATGCTCACTGACATTTTCCACTCTCCGAAAGTCTGAAAAATGATGGAAAAATGACTAAGTCCAAAAAAAAATTTTTTCAGCTTTTTTCAATATTACCCCCGTGGGATATATATTCTACCCACACACATTTGGAAATCTCCTGGGGTACACTCACACATATTATTCCCTCATTTAATGGATATTTTCACCAAAAAGTGAAGTTTTCAAAAAGTCAGAAAATTGGCTGAAAACGACTTAATATCAAGGACTCATCGGGCGAATCACTCTGGAATTGAAATCGGAATGCTCACTTACATTTTCCCCTCTCCAAAAGTCTGAAAAATTATGGAAAAATGACTAAGTCCAAAAAAATTTTTTTTAATTTTTTTTCCATTTTACCCCCGTGGGATATATATTCTACTCACACACATTTGGAACTCTCCTGGGGTACCCTCACACATATTATTCCCTCATTTAATGGATATTTTCACCAAAAAGTGAAGTTTTCAAAAAGTCAGAAAATTGGCTGAAAACGACTTAATATCAAGGACTCATCGGGCGAATCGCTCTGGAACTGAAATCGGAATGCTCACTGACATTTTCCACTCTCCGAAAGTCTGAAAAATAATGGAAAAATGACTAAGTCCAAAAAAATTTTTTTTCAACTTTTTTCAATTTTACCCCCGTGGGATATATATTCTACCCACACACATTTGGAACTCTCCTGGGGTACCCTCACACATATTATTCCCTCATTTAATGGTTATTTTCACCAATCGTGAAGTTTTCAAATAGTCAGAAAATTGGCTGAAAACGACTTAATATCAAGGACTCATCGGGCGAATCACTCTGGAATTGAAATCGGAATGCTCACTGACATTTTCCCCTCTCCAAAAGTCTGAAAAATTATGGAAAAATTACTAAGTCCAAAAAAATTTTTTTAAAAATTTTTTCAATTTTACCCCCGTGGGATATATATTCTACTCACACACATTTGGAACTCTCCTGCGGTACCCTCACACATATTATTCCCTCATTTAATGGATATTTTCACCAAAAAGTGAAGTTTTCAAAAAGTCAGAAAATTGGCTGAAAACGACTTAATATCAAGGACTCATCGGGCGAATCGCTCTGGAACTGAAATCGGAATGCTCACTGACATTTTCCACTCTCCGAAAGTCTGAAAAATAATGGAAAAATGACTAAGTCCAAAAAAATTTTTTTTACCTTTTTTCAATTTTACCCCCGTGGGATATATATTCTACCCACACACATTTGGAACTCTCCTGGGGTACCATCACACATATTATTCCCTGATTTAATGGATATTTTCACCAATCGTGAAGTTTTCAAAAAGTCAGAAAATTGGCTGAAAACGACTTAATATCAAGGACTCATCGGGCGAATCACTCTGGAATTGAAATCGGAATGCTCACTGACATTTTCCCCTCTCCAAAAGTCTGAAAAATGATGGAAAAATGACTAAGTCCAAAAAAAATTTTTTTAAATTTTTTTCAATTTTACCTCCGTGGGATATATATTCTACCCACACACATTTGGAACTCTCCTGGGGTACCCTCACACATATTATTCCCTCATTTAATGGATATTTTCACCAAAAAGTGAAGTTTTCAAAAAGTCAGAAAATTGGCTGAAAATGACTTATTATTAAACCCCTTAAGCCCCGGAGCATTTTTCGTTTTTGCATTTTCGTTTCTGCTCCCCTTGTTCCCAGAGCCATAGCGTTTTTATTTTTTGGTTAATATGGCCATGTGAGGGCTTATTTTTTGCGGGACGAGTTGTACTTTTCAACGCCATTACTAGTTTTATCATATCCTGTACGGGAAAACGGGAAAAAAATTCCAAGTGCGGTAAAATTGCAAAAAAAGTGCAATACCACAGTTGTTTTTTATTTATTTTTTTTACTATGTTCACTGAATGCTAAAACTGACCTGCTCTTCTTATTCTACAGGTCATTACGAGTTCATAGACACCAAACATGTATAGGTTGTTTTATATTTAAGTGGTGAAAAAAAATTCCAAAATTTGGTAAAAAAAAAAATAAAAAAATAGCGCCATTTTCTAAGACCCGTAGCGTCTCCACTTTTCGGGATCTGGGGCTGGTTGAGGGCTTATTTTTTGCATGCCGGGCTGACGTTTTTATTGATACCATTTGGGGGTAGATCCGATGTTTTGATCGCCCGTTATTGCATTTTATTGCAATTTTGCAGCGACCAAAAAACTTAATTCTGGCGTTTAGAATTTTTTTCTCGTTACGCCGTTTACCGATCGGACTAATTCTTTTTTTATTTTGATAGATCGGGCGATTCTGAACGCGGCGATACCAAATATGTGTATGTGGGTTTTTTTTTTATATATTTTATTTTGAATGGGGCGAAAGGGGGGTGATTTAAACTTTTATATTTTTTTATTTTTTTTTATATTTTTAAAAACTTTTTTTTTTTACTTTTTGCATGCTTCTATAGTCTCCATAGGAGACTAGAAGCAGCAACTGTCCGATCGCCTCTGCTGCATACAGGGGACGAGCAGGTCCCCTGCATGCATCAGAAATGGTCCTGTGCTATGAGCGCCGACCACTAGGTGGCGTTCATAGCGACAAGATCATGACAACCACAGGCGTCTGCTGCAGACCCTGGGTTGTCATGCACGCCCATCGGCGACCCGCGATCACGTGACGGGGTCGCCGGTGGGCGGGGCTTATGACGCGCTACCCGGAAGCGCGCGTTAAATGCTGCTGTCGGAGATTGACAGCAGCATTTAACTGGTTAACAGCCGCGGGTGGATCGCGATTCCACCCGCGGCTGTTGCGGGCACATGTCAGCTGTAAGAATCAGCTGACATGTGCTCGGTTCAGTGAGGGCTCAGCGCCGGAGCCCTCACTGAACCGGCGGTACGCAAATATGCGTACTAATACGTCCCCGGTAAGTAAGGGGTTAAGGACTCATCGGGCGAATCGCTCTGGAACTGAAATCGGAATGCTCACTGACATTTTCCACTCTCCGAAAGTCTGAAAAATAATGGAAAAATGACTAAGTCCAAAAAAATTTTTTTTCAACTTTTTTCAATTTTACCCCCGTGGGATACATATTCTACCCACACACATTTGGAACTCTCCTGGGGTACCCTCACACATATTATTCCCTCATTTAATGGATATTTTCACCAATCGTGAAGTTTTCAAAAAGTCAGAAAATTGGCTGAAAACGACTTAATATCAAGGACTCATCGGGCGAATAACTCTGGAATTGAAATCGGAATGCTCACTGACATTTCCCCCTCTCCAAAAGTCTGAAAAGTGATGGGAAAATGACTAAGTCCAAAAAAATTTTTTTTACATTTTTTTCAATTTTACCCCCGTGGGATATATATTCTACCCACACACATTTGGAACTCTCCTGGGGTACCCTCACACATATTCCCTCATTTAATGGATATTTTCAACAAAAAGTGAAGTTTTCAAAAAGTCAGAAAATTGGCTGAAAATTTCTTATTATCAAGGACTCATCGGGCGAATCGCTCTGGAACTGAAATCGGAATGCTCACTGACATTTTCCCCTCTCCGAAAGTCTGAAAAATGATGGAAAAATGACTAAGTCCAAAAAAAATTTTTTTCAACTTTTTTCAATATTACCCCCGTGGGATATATATTCTACCCACACACATTTGGAACTCTCCTGGGGTACCCTCACACATATTCCCTCATTTAATGGAGATTTTCACCAATCGTGAAGTTTTCAAATAGTCAGAAAATTGGCTGAAAACGACTTAATATCAAGGACTCATCGGGCGAATCACTCTGGAATTGAAATCGGAATGCTCACTGACATTTTCCCCTCTCCAAAAGTCTGAAAAATGATGGAAAAATGACTAAGTCCAAAAAAATTTTTTAAAAAATTTTTTCAATTTTACCCCCGTAGGATATATATTCTACCCACACACATTTGGAACTCTCCTGGGGTACCCTCACACATATTATTCCCTCATTTAATGGATATTTTCACCAAAAAGTGAAGTTTTCAAAAAGTCAGAAAATTGGCTGAAAATGACATTATCAAGGACTCATCGGGCGAATCGCTCTGGAACTGAAATCGGAATGCTCACTGACATTTTCCCCTCTCCGAAAGTCTGAAAAATAATGGAAAAATGACTAAGTCCAAAAAAAATTTTTTTCAACTTTTTTCAATTTTACCCCCGTGGGATATATATTCTACCCACACACATTTGGAACTCTCCTGGGGTACCCTCACACATATTATTCCCTCATTTAATGGATATTTTCACAAAAAAGTGAAGTTTTCAAAAAGTCAGAAAATTGGCTGAAAACGACTTAATATCAAGGACTCATCGGGCGAATCGCTCTGGAACTGAAATCGGAATGCTCACTGACATTTTCCACTCTCCGAAAGCCTGAAAAATAATGGAAAAATGACTAAGTCCAAAAAAATTTTTTTTCACCTTTTTTCAATTTTACCTCCGTGGGATATATATTCTACCCACACACATTTGGAACTCTCCTGGGGTACCCTCACACATATTATTCCCTCATTTAATGGATATTTTCACCAAAAAGTGAAGTTTTCAAAAAGTCAGAAAATTGGCTGAAAATGACTTATTATCAAGGACTCATCGGGCGAATCGCTCTGGAACTGATATCGGAATGCTCACTGACATTTTCCCCTCTCCGAAAGTCTGAAAAATAATGGAAAAATGATTAAGTCCAAAAAAATTTTTTTTCAACTTTTTTCAATTTTACCCCCGTGGGATATATATTCTACCCACACACATTTGGAACTCTCCTGGGGTACCCTCACACATATTATTCACTCATTTAATGGTTATTTTCACCAATCGTGAAGTTTTCAAATAGTCAGAAAATTGGCTGAAAACGACTTAATATCAAGGACTCATCGGGCGAATCACTCTGGAATTGAAATCGGAATGCTCACTTACATTTTCCCCTCTCCAAAAGTCTGAAAAATTATGGAAAAATGACTAAGTCCAAAAAAATTTTTTTTCAACTTTTTTCAATTTTACCCCTGTGGGATATATATTCTACCCACACACATTTGGAACTCTCCTGGGGTACCCTCACACATATTATTCCCTCATTTAATGGATATTTTCACCAATCGTGAAGTTTTCAAAAAGTCAGAAAATTGGCTGAAAACGACTTAATATCAAGGACTCATCGGGCGAATCACTGTGGAACTGAAATCGGAATGCTCACTGACATTTTCCACTCTCCGAAAGTCTGAAAAATGATGGAAAAATGACTAAGTCCAAAAAAAATTTTTTTCAACTTTTTTCAATATTACCCCCGTGGGATATATATTCTACCCACACACATTTGGAACTCTCCTGGGGTACCCTCACACATATTATTCCCTCATTTAATGGATATTTTCACCAATCGTGAAATTTTCAAATAGTCAGAAAATTGGCTGAAAACGACTTAATATCAAGGACTCATCGGGCGAATCACTCTGGAATTGAAATCGGAATGCTCACTGACATTTTCCACTCTCCGAAAGTCTGAAAAATGATGGAAAAATGACTAAGTCCAAAAAAAATTTTTTTCAACTTTTTTCAATATTACCCCCGTGGGATATATATTCTACCCACACACATTTGGAACTCTCCTGGGGTACACTCACACATATTATTCCCTCATTTAATGGATATTATCACCAAAAAGTGAAGTTTTCAAAAAGTCAGAAAATTGGCTGAAAATTTCTTATTATCAAGGACTCATCGGGCGAATCGCTCTGGAACTGAAATCGGAATGCTCACTGACATTTTCCCCTCTCCGAAAGTCTGAAAAATGATGGAAAAATGACTAAGTCCAAAAAAAATTTTTTTCAACTTTTTTCAATATTACCCCCGTGGGATATATATTCTACCCACACACATTTGGAACTCTCCTGGGGTACCCTCACACATATTCCCTCATTTAATGGAGATTTTCACCAAAAAGTGAAGTTTTCAAAAAGTCAGAAAATTGGTTGAAAACGACTTAATATCAAGGACTCATCGGGCGAATCACTGTGGAACTGAAATCGGAATGCTCACTGACATTTTCCCCTCTCCGAAAGTCTGAAAAATAATGGAAAAATGACTAAGTCCCAAAAAAATTTTTTCACCTTTTTTCAATTTTACCCCCGTGGGATATATATTCTACCCACACACATTTGGAACTCTCCTGGGGTACCATCACACATATTATTCCCTCATTTAATGGATATTTTCACCAATCGTGAAGTTTTCAAATAGTCAGAAAATTGGCTGAAAACGACTTAATATCAAGGACTCATCGGGCGAATCACTCTGGAATTGAAATCGGAATGCTCACTGACATTTTCCCCTCTCCAAAAGTCTGAAAAATGATGGAAAAATGACTAAGTCCAAAAAAATTTTTTTAAAAATTTTTTCAATTTTACCCCCGTAGGATATATATTCTACCCACACACATTTGGAACTCTCCTGGGGTACCCTCACACATATTATTCCCTCATTTAATGGATATTTTCACAAAAAAGTGAAGTTTTCAAAAAGTCAGAAAATTGGCTGAAAACGACTTAATATCAAGGACTCATCGGGCGAATCGCTCTGGAACTGAAATCGGAATGCTCACTGACATTTTCCACTCTCCGAAAGCCTGAAAAATAATGGAAAAATGACTAAGTCCAAAAAAATTTTTTTTCAACTTTTTTCAATTTTACCCCCGTGGGATATATATTCTACCCACACACATTTGGAACTCTCCTGGGGTACCCTCACACATATTATTCCCTCATTTAATGGATATTTTCACCAAAAAGTGAAGTTTTCAAAAAGTCAGAAAATTGGCTGAAAACTACTTAATATCAAGGACTCATCGGGCAAATCACTCTGGAACTGAAATCGGAATGCTCACTGACATTTTCCCCTCTCCGAAAGTCTGAAAAATAATGGAAAAATGACTAAGTCCAAAAAAATTTTTTTTCACCTTTTTTCAATTTTACCCCCGTGGGATATATATTCTACCCACACACATTTGGAACTCTCCTGGGGTACCATCACACATATTATTCCCTCATTTAATGGATATTTTCACCAATCGTGAAGTTTTCAAAAAGTCAGAAAATTGGCTGAAAACGACTTAATATCAAGGACTCATCGGGCGAATCACTCTGGAATTTAAATCGGAATGCTCACTGACATTTTCCCCTCTCCAAAAGTCTGAAAAATGATGGAAAAATGACTAAGTCCAAAAAAATTTTTTTTAAATTTTTTTCAATTTTACCTCCGTGGGATATATATTCTACCCACACACATTTGGAACTCTCCTGAGGTACCCTCACACATATTATTCCCTCATTTAATGGATATTTTCACCAATCGTGAAGTTTTCAAATAGTCAGAAAATTGGCTGAAAACGACTTAATATCAAGGACTCATCGGGCGAATCACTCTGGAATTGAAATCGGAATGCTCACTGACATTTTCCCCTCTCCGAAAGTCTGAAAAATAATGGAAAAATTACTAAGTCCAAAAAAATTTTTTTTCAACTTTTTTCAATTTTACCCCCGTGGGATATATATTCTACCCACACACATTTGGAACTCTCCTGGGGTACCCTCACACATATTCCCTCATTTAATGGATATTTTCACCAAAAAGTGAAGTTTTCAAAAAGTCAGAAAATTGGCTGAAAACTACTTAATATCAAGGACTCATCGGGCAAATCACTCTGGAACTGAAATCGGAATGCTCACTGACATTTTCCGCTCTCCGAAAGTCTGAAAAATAATGGAAAAATGACAGTCCAAAAAAATATTT
This sequence comes from Phyllobates terribilis, assembly GCF_046119375.1. Classification (NCBI taxonomy): domain Eukaryota; kingdom Metazoa; phylum Chordata; class Amphibia; order Anura; family Dendrobatidae; genus Phyllobates; species Phyllobates terribilis. Next base: position 3,937,911 of record NW_027362873.1, on the reverse strand, counting down.
TTTCAACTTTTTTCAATTTTACCCCCTGTGGGATATATATTCTACCCACACACATTTGGAACTCTCCTGGGGTACCCTCACACATATTATTCCCTCATTTAACGGATATTTTCACCTATCGTGAAGTTTTCAAAAAGTCAGAAAATTGGATGAAAAGGACTGAATATCAAGGACTCATCGGCAAATCACTCTGGAATTGAAATCGGAATGCTCACTGACATTTTCCACTCTCCGAAAGTCTGAAAAATGATGGAAAAATCATTAAGTCCAAAAAAAAATTTTTTCAACTTTTTTCAATATTACCCCCGTGGGATATATATTCTACCCACACACATTTCGAACTCTCCTGGGGTACCCTCACACATATTCCCTCATTTAATGGATATTTTCACCAAAAAATGAAGTTTTCAAAAAGTCAGAAAATTGGCTGAAAACGACTTAATATCAAGGACTCATCGGGCGAATCGCTCTGGAATTGAAATCGGAATGCTCACTGACATTTTCCCCTCTCCAAATGTCTGAAAAATGATGGAAAAATGACTAAGTCCAAAAAAATTTTTTCAAACTTTTTTTAATTTTACCCCCGTGGGATATATATTCTACCCACACACATTTGGAACTCTCCTGGGGTACCCTCACACATATTATTCCCTCATTTGATGGATATTTTCACCAAAAAGTGAAGTTTTCAAAAAGTCAGAAAATTGGCTGAAAATGACTTAATATTAAGGACTCATCGGGCGAATCGCTCTGGAACTGAAATCGGAATGCTCACTGACATTTCCCCCTCTCCAAAAGTTTGAAAAATGATGGAAAAATGACTAAGTCCAAAAAAAAATTTTTTCAACTTTTTTCAATATTACCCCCGTGGGATATATATTCTACCCACACACATTTGGAACTCTCCTGGGGTACCCTCACACATATTCCCTCATTTAATGGATATTTTCACCAAAAAGTGAAGCTTTCAAAAAGTCAGAAAATTGGCTGAAAACGACTTAATATCAAGGACTCATCGGGCGAATCGCTCTGCAACTGAAATCGGAATGCTCACTGACATTTTCCACTCTCCGAAAGTCTGAAAAATAATGGAAAAATGACAGTCCAAAAAAATATTTTTTCAACTTTTTTCAATTTTACCTCGTGGGATATATATTCTACCCACACACATTAGGAACTCTCCTGGGGTACCCTCACACATATTATTCCCTCATTTAATGGATATTTTCACCAAAATTGAAGTTTTCAAAAAGTCAGAAAATTGGCTGAAAACGACTTAATATCAAGGACTCATCGGGCGAATCGCTCTGGAACTGAAATCGGAATGCTCACTGACATTTTTCCCTCTCCAAAGTCTGAAAAATGATGGAAAAATGACTAAGTCCAAAAAAATTTTTTTTCAACTTTTTTCAATTTTACCCCCGTGGGATATATATTCTACCCACACACATTTGGAACTCTCCTGGGGTACCCTCACACATATTATTCCCTCATTTAATGGATATTTTCACCAATCGTGAAGTTTTCAAAAAGTCAGAAAATTGGTTGAAAACGACTTAATATCAAGGACTCATCGGAGAATCACTCTGGAATTGAAATCGGAATTCTCACTGACATTTTCCACTCTCCGAAAGTTTGAAAAATGATGGAAAAATGGCTAAGTCCAAAAAAAAATTTTTTTAAAACTTTTTTCAATTTTACCTCGTGGGATATATATTCTACCCACACACATTTGGAACTCTCCTGGGGTACCCTCACATATATTATTCCCTCATTTAATGGATATTTTCACCAAAAAGTGAAGTTTTCAAAAAGTCAGAAAATTGGCTGAAAATGACTTATTATCAAGGAATCATCATGCGAATCGCTCTGGAACTGAACTCGGAATGCTCACTGACATTTTCCCCTCTCCAAAAGTCTGAAAAATAATGGAAAAATGACTAAGTCCAAAAAAATTTTTTTTCAACTTTTTTCAATTTTACCCCCGTGGGATATATATTCTACCCACACACATTTGGAGCTCTCCTGGGGTACCCTCACACATATTCCCTCATTTAATGGATATTTTCACCAAAAAGTGAAGTTTTCAAAAAGTCAGAAAATTGGCTGAAAACGACTTAATATCAAAGACTCATCGGGCGAATCACTCTGGAACTGAAATCGGAATGCTCACTGACATTTTCCCCTCTCCGAAAGTCTGAAAAATAATGGAAAAATGACTAAGTCCCAAAAAATATTTTTTCTCCTTTTTTCAATTTTACCCCCGTGGGATATATATTCTACCCACACACCTTTGGAACTCTCCTGGGGTACCATCACACATATTATTCCCTCATTTAATGGATATTTTCACCAATCGTGAAGTTTTCAAAAAGTCAGAAAATTGGCTGAAAACGACTTAATATCAAGGACTCATCGGGCGAATCACTCTGGAATTGAAATCGGAATGCTCACTGACATTTTCCCCTCTCCAAAAGTCTGAAAAATGATGGAAAAATGACTAAGTCCAAAAAAAATTTTTTAAAATTTTTTTCAATTTTACCTCCGTGGGATATATATTCTACCCACACACATTTGGAACTCTCCTGGGGTACCCTCACACTTATTATTCCCTCATTTAATGGACATTTTCACCAAAAAGTGAAGTTTTCAAAAAGTCAGAAAATTGGCTGAAAACGACTTAATATCAAGGACTCATCGGGCGAATCGCTCTGGAACTGAAATCGGAATGCTCACTGACATTTTCCACTCTCCGAAAGTCTGAAAAATAATGGAAAAATGACAGTCTAAAAAAATATTTTTTCAACTTTTTTCAATTTTACCCCCGTGGGATATATATTCTACCCACACACATTTGGAACTCTCCTGGGGTACCCTCACACATATTATTCCCTCATTTAACGGATATTTTCACCAATCGTGAAGTTTTCAAAAAGTCAGAAAATTGGATGAAAATACTGAATATCAAGGACTCATCGGCAAATCACTCTGGAATTGAAATCGGAATGCTCACTGACATTTTCCACTCTCCGAAAGTCTGAAAAATGATGGAAAAATCACTAAGTCCAAAAAAAATTTTTTTCAACTTTTTTCAATATTACCCCCGTGGGATATATATTCTACCCACACACATTTGGAACTCTCCTGGGGTACCCTCACACATATTCCCTCATTTAATGGATATTTTCACCAAAAAGTGAAGTTTTCAAAAAGTCAGAAAATTGGCTGAAAACGACTTAATATCAAGGACTCATCGGGCGAATCACTCTGGAACTGAAATCGGAATGCTCACTGACATTTTCCCCTCTCCGAAAGTCTGAAAAATAAAGGAAAAATGACTAAGTCCCAAAAATTTTTTTTCACCTTTTTTCAATTTTACCCCGGTGGAATATATATTCTACCCACACACATTTGGAACTCTCCTGGGGTACCATCACACATATTATTCCCTCATTTAATGGATATTTTCACCAATCGTGAAGTTTTCAAAAAGTCAGAAAATTGGCTGAAAACGACTTAATATCAAGGACACATCGGTCGAATCACTCTGGAATTGAAATCGGAATGCTCACTGACATTTTCCCCTCTCCAAAAGTCTGAAAAATTATGGAAAAATGACTAAGTCCAAAAAAATTTTTTTAAAAATGTTTTCAATTTTACCTCCGTGGCATATATATTCTACACACACACATTTGGAACTCTCCTGGGGTACCCTCACACATATTATTCCCTCATTTAATGGATATTTTCACCAAAAAGTGAAGTTTTCAAAAAGTCTGAAAATTGATTGAAAATGACATTATCAAGGACTCATCAGGCGAATCGCTCTGGAACTGAACTCGGAATGCTCACTGACATTTTCCACTCTCCGAAAGTCTGAAAAATAATGGAAAAATGACAGTCCAAAAAAATATTTTTTCAACTTTTTTCAATTTTACCCCCGTGGGATATATATTCTACCCACACACATTTGGAACTCTCCTGGGGTACCCTCACTCATATTCCCTCATTTAATGGATATTTTTACCAAAAAGTGAAGTTTTCAAAAAGTCAGAAAATTGGTTGAAAACGACTTAATATCAAGGACTCATCGGCGAATCACTCTGGAATTGAAATCGGAATGCTCACTGACATTTTCCACTCTCCGAAAGTCTGAAAAATGATGGAAAAATGACTAAGTCCAAAAAAAAAATTTTTCAACTTTTTTCAATATTACCCCCTTGGGATATATATTCTACCCACACACATTTGGAACTCTCCTGGGGTACCCTCACACATATTATTCCCTCATTTAATGGATATTTTCACCAATCGTGAAGTTTACAAATAGTCAGAAAATTGGCTGAAAATGACTTATTATCAAGCACTCATTGGGCGAATCACTCTGGAACTGAAATCGGAATGCTCACTGACATTTTCCCCTCTCCGAAAGTCTGAAAAATGATGGAAAAATGACTAAGTCCAAAAAAATTTTTTTTCAACTTTTTTCAATTTTACCCCCGTGGGATATATATTCTACCCACACACATTTGGAACTCTACTGGGGTACCCTCACACATATTATTCCCTCATTTAATGGATATTTTCACCAATCGTGAAGTTTTCAAAAAGTCAGAAAATTGGTTGAAAACGACTTAATATCAAGGACTCATCGGCGAATCACTCTGGAATTGAAATCGGAATGCTCACTGACATTTTCCACTCTCCGAAAGTCTGAAAAATGATGGAAAAATGGCTAAGTCCAAAATAAAATTTTTTTAAAACTTTTTTCAATTTTACCTCGTGGGATATATATTCTACCCACACACATTTGGAACTCTCCTGGGGTACCCTCACACATATTCCCTCATTTAATGAATATTTTCACCAAAAAGTGAAGTTTTCAAAAAGTCAGAAAATTGGCTGAAAACGACTTAATATCAAGGACTCATCGGGCGAATCACTCTGGAACTGAAATCGGAATGCTCACTGACATTTTCCCCTCTCCGAAAGTCTGAAAAATAATGGAAAAATGACTAAGTCCCAAAAATTTTTTTTTCACCTTTTTTCAATTTTACCCCCGTGGGATATATATTCAACCCACACACATTTGAAACTCTCCTGGGGTACCATCACACATATTATTCCCTCATTTAATGGATATTTTCACCAATCGTGAAGTTTTCAAAAAGTCAGAAAATTGGCTGAAAACGACTTAATATCAAGGACTCATCGGGCGAATCACTCTGGAACTGAAATCGGAATGCTCACTGACATTTTCCCCTCTCCAAAAGTCTGAAAAATTATGGCAAAATGAGTAAGTCCAAAAAAATTTTTTTTTACATTTTTTCAATTTTACCCCCGTGGGATATATATTCTACCCACACACATTTGGAACTCTACTGGGGTACCCTCACACATATTATTCCCTCATTTAATGGATATTTTCACCAATCGTGAAGTTTTCAAAAAGTCAGAAAATTGGTTGAAAACGACTTAATATCAAGGACTCATCGGGCGAATCGCTCTGGAACTGAAATCGGAATGCTCACTGACATTTTCCCCTCTCCGAAAGTCTGAAAAATGATGGAAAAATGACTAAGTCCCAAAAAAATTTTTTTCAACTTTTTTCAATTTTACCCCCGTGAGATATATATTCTACCCACACACATTTGGAACTCTCCTGGGGTACCCTCACACATATTCCCTCATTTAATGGAGATTTTCACCAAAAAGTGAAGTTTTCAAAAAGTCAGAAAATTGGCTGAAAATGACTTATTAGCAAGGACTCATCGGGCGAATCGCTCTGGAACTGAAATCGGAATGCTCACTGACATTTTCCCCTCTCCAAAAGTCTGAAAAATAATGGAAAAATGACTAAGTCCAAAAAAATTTTTTTTTCAACTTTTTTCAATTTTACCCCCGTGGGATATATATTCTACCCACACACATTTGGAACTCTCCTGGGGTACCCTCACACATATTATTCCCTCATTTAATGGATATTTTCACCAATCGTGAAGTTTTCAAAAAGTCAGAAAATTGGTTGAAAACGACTTAATATCAAGGACTCATCGGTGAATCACACTGGAATTGAAATCGGAATGCTCACTGACATTTTCCCCTCTCCGAAAGTCTGAAAAATAATGGAAAAATGACTAAGTCCCAAAAATTTTTTTTTCACCTTTTTTCAATTTTACCCCCGTGGGATATATATTCAACCCACACACATTTGAAACTCTCCTGGGGTACCATCACACATATTATTCCCTCATTTAATGGATATTTTCACCAATCGTGAAGTTTTCAAAAAGTCAGAAAATTGGCTGAAAACGACTTAATATCAAGGACTCATCGGGCGAATCACTCTGGAACTGAAATCGGAATGCTCACTGACATTTTCCCCTCTCCAAAAGTCTGAAAAATTATGGCAAAATGAGTAAGTCCAAAAAAATTTTTTTTTACATTTTTTCAATTTTACCCCCGTGGGATATATATTCTACCCACACACATTTGGAACTCTACTGGGGTACCCTCACACATATTATTCCCTCATTTAATGGATATTTTCACGAATCGTGAAGTTTTCAAAAAGTCAGAAAATTGGTTGAAAACGACTTAATATCAAGGACTCATCGGGCGAATCGCTCTGGAACTGAAATCGGAATGCTCACTGACATTTTCCCCTCTCCGAAAGTCTGAAAAATGATGGAAAAATGACTAAGTCCCAAAAAAATTTTTTTCAACTTTTTTCAATTTTACCCCCGTGAGATATATATTCTACCCACACACATTTGGAACTCTCCTGGGGTACCCTCACACATATTCCCTCATTTAATGGAGATTTTCACCAAAAAGTGAAGTTTTCAAAAAGTCAGAAAATTGGCTGAAAACGACTTATTAGCAAGGACTCATCGGGCGAATCGCTCTGGAACTGAAATCGGAATGCTCACTGACATTTTCCCCTCTCCGAAAGTCTGAAAAATAATGGAAAAATGACTAAGTCCAAAAAAATTTTTTTTTCAACTTTTTTCAATTTTACCCCCGTGGGATATATATTCTACCCACACACATTTGGAACTCTCCTGGGGTACCCTCACACATATTATTCCCTCATTTAATGGATATTTTCACCAATCGTGAAGTTTTCAAATAGTCAGAAAATTGGCTGAAAACGACTTATTATCAAGGACTCATCGGGCGAATCGCTCTGGAACTGAAATCGGAATGCTCACTGACATTTTCCCCTCTCTGAAAGTCTGAAAAATGATGGAAAAATGACTAAGTCCAAAAAAAATTTTTTTCAACTTTTTTCAATATTACCCCCGTGGGATATATATTCTACCCACACACATTTGGAACTCTCCTGGGGTACCCTCACACATATTCCCTCATTTAATGGATATTTTCACCAAAAAGTGAAGCTTTCAAAAAGTCAGAAAATTGGCTGAAAACGACTTAATATCAAGGACTCATCGGGCGAATCGCTCTGGAACTGAAATCGGAATGCTCACTGACATTTTCCACTCTCCGAAAGTCTGAAAAATAATGGAAAAATGACAGTCCAAAAAAATATTTTTTCAACTTTTTTCAATTTTACCTCGTGGGATATATATTCTACCCACACACATTAGGAACTCTCCTGGGGTACCCTCACACATATTATTCCCTCATTTAATGGATATTTTCACCAAAATTGAAGTTTTCAAAAAGTCAGAAAATTGGCTGAAAACGACTTAATATCAAGGACTCATCGGGCGAATCGCTCTGGAACTGAAATCGGAATGCTCACTGACATTTTTCCCTCTCCAAAGTCTGAAAAATGATGGAAAAATGACTAAGTCCAAAAAAATTTTTTTTCAACTTTTTTCAATTTTACCCCCGTGGGATATATATTCTACCCACACACATTTGGAACTCTCCTGGGGTACCCTCACACATATTATTCCCTCATTTAATGGATATTTTCACCAATCGTGAAGTTTTCAAAAAGTCAGAAAATTGGTTGAAAACGACTTAATATCAAGGACTCATCGGAGAATCACTCTGGAATTGAAATCGGAATTCTCACTGACATTTTCCACTCTCCGAAAGTTTGAAAAATGATGGAAAAATGGCTAAGTCCAAAAAAAAATTTTTTTAAAACTTTTTTCAATTTTACCTCGTGGGATATATATTCTACCCACACACATTTGGAACTCTCCTGGGGTACCCTCACATATATTATTCCCTCATTTAATGGATATTTTCACCAAAAAGTGAAGTTTTCAAAAAGTCAGAAAATTGGCTGAAAATGACTTATTATCAAGGAATCATCATGCGAATCGCTCTGGAACTGAACTCGGAATGCTCACTGACATTTTCCCCTCTCCAAAAGTCTGAAAAATAATGGAAAAATGACTAAGTCCAAAAAAATTTTTTTTCAACTTTTTTCAATTTTACCCCCGTGGGATATATATTCTACCCACACACATTTGGAGCTCTCCTGGGGTACCCTCACACATATTCCCTCATTTAATGGATATTTTCACCAAAAAGTGAAGTTTTCAAAAAGTCAGAAAATTGGCTGAAAACGACTTAATATCAAAGACTCATCGGGCGAATCACTCTGGAACTGAAATCGGAATGCTCACTAACATTTTCCCCTCTCCGAAAGTCTGAAAAATAATGGAAAAATGACTAAGTCCCAAAAAATATTTTTTCTCCTTTTTTCAATTTTACCCCCGTGGGATATATATTCTACCCACACACCTTTGGAACTCTCCTGGGGTACCATCACACATATTATTCCCTCATTTAATGGATATTTTCACCAATCGTGAAGTTTTCAAAAAGTCAGAAAATTGGCTGAAAACGACTTAATATCAAGGACTCATCGGGCGAATCACTCTGGAATTGAAATCGGAATGCTCACTGACATTTTCCCCTCTCCAAAAGTCTGAAAAATGATGGAAAAATGACTAAGTCCAAAAAAAATTTTTTAAAATTTTTTTCAATTTTACCTCCGTGGGATATATATTCTACCCACACACATTTGGAACTCTCCTGGGGTACCCTCACACTTATTATTCCCTCATTTAATGGACATTTTCACCAAAAAGTGAAGTTTTCAAAAAGTCAGAAAATTGGCTGAAAACGACTTAATATCAAGGACTCATCGGGCGAATCGCTCTGGAACTGAAATCGGAATGCTCACTGACATTTTCCACTCTCCGAAAGTCTGAAAAATAATGGAAAAATGACAGTCTAAAAAAATATTTTTTCAACTTTTTTCAATTTTACCCCCGTGGGATATATATTCTACCCACACACATTTGGAACTCTCCTGGGGTACCCTCACACATATTATTCCCTCATTTAACGGATATTTTCACCAATCGTGAAGTTTTCAAAAAGTCAGAAAATTGGATGAAAATACTGAATATCAAGGACTCATCGGCAAATCACTCTGGAATTGAAATCGGAATGCTCACTGACATTTTCCACTCTCCGAAAGTCTGAAAAATGATGGAGAAATCACTAAGTCCAAAAAAAATTTTTTTCAACTTTTTTCAATATTACCCCCGTGGGATATATATTCTACCCACACACATTTGGAACTCTCCTGGGGTACCCTCACACATATTCCCTCATTTAATGGATATTTTCACCAAAAAGTGAAGTTTTCAAAAAGTCAGAAAATTGGCTGAAAACGACTTAATATCAAGGACTCATCGGGCGAATCACTCTGGAACTGAAATCGGAATGCTCACTGACATTTTCCCCTCTCCGAAAGTCTGAAAAATAAAGGAAAAATGACTAAGTCCCAAAAATTTTTTTTCACCTTTTTTCAATTTTACCCCGGTGGAATATATATTCTACCCACACACATTTGGAACTCTCCTGGGGTACCATCACACATATTATTCCCTCATTTAATGGATATTTTCACCAATCGTGAAGTTTTCAAAAAGTCAGAAAATTGGCTGAAAACGACTTAATATCAAGGACACATCGGTCGAATCACTCTGGAATTGAAATCGGAATGCTCACTGACATTTTCCCCTCTCCAAAAGTCTGAAAAATTATGGAAAAATGACTAAGTCCAAAAAAATTTTTTTAAAAATGTTTTCAATTTTACCTCCGTGGCATATATATTCTACACACACACATTTGGAACTCTCCTGGGGTACCCTCACACATATTATTCCCTCATTTAATGGATATTTTCACCAAAAAGTGAAGTTTTCAAAAAGTCTGAAAATTGATTGAAAATGACATTATCAAGGACTCATCAGGCGAATCGCTCTGGAACTGAACTCGGAATGCTCACTGACATTTTCCACTCTCCGAAAGTCTGAAAAATAATGGAAAAATGACAGTCCAAAAAAATATTTTTTCAACTTTTTTCAATTTTACCCCCGTGGGATATATATTCTACCCACACACATTTGGAACTCTCCTGGGGTACCCTCACTCATATTCCCTCATTTAATGGATATTTTTACCAAAAAGTGAAGTTTTCAAAAAGTCAGAAAATTGGTTGAAAACGACTTAATATCAAGGACTCATCGGCGAATCACTCTGGAATTGAAATCGGAATGCTCACTGACATTTTCCACTCTCCGAAAGTCTGAAAAATGATGGAAAAATGACTAAGTCCAAAAAAAAAATTTTTCAACTTTTTTCAATATTACCCCCTTGGGATATATATTCTACCCACACACATTTGGAACTCTCCTGGGGTACCCTCACACATATTATTCCCTCATTTAATGGATATTTTCACCAATCGTGAAGTTTACAAATAGTCAGAAAATTGGCTGAAAATGACTTATTATCAAGCACTCATTGGGCGAATCACTCTGGAACTGAAATCGGAATGCTCACTGACATTTTCCCCTCTCCGAAAGTCTGAAAAATGATGGAAAAATGACTAAGTCCAAAAAAATTTTTTTTCAACTTTTTTCAATTTTACCCCCGTGGGATATATATTCTACCCACACACATTTGGAACTCTACTGGGGTACCCTCACACATATTATTCCCTCATTTAATGGATATTTTCACCAATCGTGAAGTTTTCAAAAAGTCAGAAAATTGGTTGAAAACGACTTAATATCAAGGACTCATCGGCGAATCACTCTGGAATTGAAATCGGAATGCTCACTGACATTTTCCACTCTCCGAAAGTCTGAAAAATGATGGAAAAATGGCTAAGTCCAAAATAAAATTTTTTTAAAACTTTTTTCAATTTTACCTCGTGGGATATATATTCTACCCACACACATTTGGAACTCTCCTGGGGTACCCTCACACATATTCCCTCATTTAATGAATATTTTCACCAAAAAGTGAAGTTTTCAAAAAGTCAGAAAATTGGCTGAAAACGACTTAATATCAAGGACTCATCGGGCGAATCACTCTGGAACTGAAATCGGAATGCTCACTGACATTTTCCCCTCTCCGAAAGTCTGAAAAATAATGGAAAAATGACTAAGTCCCAAAAATTTTTTTTTCACCTTTTTTCAATTTTACCCCCGTGGGATATATATTCAACCCACACACATTTGAAACTCTCCTGGGGTACCATCACACATATTATTCCCTCATTTAATGGATATTTTCACCAATCGTGAAGTTTTCAAAAAGTCAGAAAATTGGCTGAAAACGACTTAATATCAAGGACTCATCGGGCGAATCACTCTGGAACTGAAATCGGAATGCTCACTGACATTTTCCCCTCTCCAAAAGTCTGAAAAATTATGGCAAAATGAGTAAGTCCAAAAAAATTTTTTTTTACATTTTTTCAATTTTACCCCCGTGGGATATATATTCTACCCACACACATTTGGAACTCTACTGGGGTACCCTCACACATATTATTCCCTCATTTAATGGATATTTTCACCAATCGTGAAGTTTTCAAAAAGTCAGAAAATTGGTTGAAAACGACTTAATATCAAGGACTCATCGGGCGAATCGCTCTGGAACTGAAATCGGAATGCTCACTGACATTTTCCCCTCTCCGAAAGTCTGAAAAATGATGGAAAAATGACTAAGTCCCAAAAAAATTTTTTTCAACTTTTTTCAATTTTACCCCCGTGAGATATATATTCTACCCACACACATTTGGAACTCTCCTGGGGTACCCTCACACATATTCCCTCATTTAATGGAGATTTTCACCAAAAAGTGAAGTTTTCAAAAAGTCAGAAAATTGGCTGAAAATGACTTATTAGCAAGGACTCATCGGGCGAATCGCTCTGGAACTGAAATCGGAATGCTCACTGACATTTTCCCCTCTCCAAAAGTCTGAAAAATAATGGAAAAATGACTAAGTCCAAAAAAATTTTTTTTTCAACTTTTTTCAATTTTACCCCCGTGGGATATATATTCTACCCACACACATTTGGAACTCTCCTGGGGTACCCTCACACATATTATTCCCTCATTTAATGGATATTTTCACCAATCGTGAAGTTTTCAAAAAGTCAGAAAATTGGTTGAAAACGACTTAATATCAAGGACTCATCGGTGAATCACACTGGAATTGAAATCGGAATGCTCACTGACATTTTCCCCTCTCCGAAAGTCTGAAAAATAATGGAAAAATGACTAAGTCCCAAAAATTTTTTTTTCACCTTTTTTCAATTTTACCCCCGTGGGATATATATTCAACCCACACACATTTGAAACTCTCCTGGGGTACCATCACACATATTATTCCCTCATTTAATGGATATTTTCACCAATCGTGAAGTTTTCAAAAAGTCAGAAAATTGGCTGAAAACGACTTAATATCAAGGACTCATCGGGCGAATCACTCTGGAACTGAAATCGGAATGCTCACTGACATTTTCCCCTCTCCAAAAGTCTGAAAAATTATGGCAAAATGAGTAAGTCCAAAAAAATTTTTTTTTACATTTTTTCAATTTTACCCCCGTGGGATATATATTCTACCCACACACATTTGGAACTCTACTGGGGTACCCTCACACATATTATTCCCTCATTTAATGGATATTTTCACGAATCGTGAAGTTTTCAAAAAGTCAGAAAATTGGTTGAAAACGACTTAATATCAAGGACTCATCGGGCGAATCGCTCTGGAACTGAAATCGGAATGCTCACTGACATTTTCCCCTCTCCGAAAGTCTGAAAAATGATGGAAAAATGACTAAGTCCCAAAAAAATTTTTTTCAACTTTTTTCAATTTTACCCCCGTGAGATATATATTCTACCCACACACATTTGGAACTCTCCTGGGGTACCCTCACACATATTCCCTCATTTAATGGAGATTTTCACCAAAAAGTGAAGTTTTCAAAAAGTCAGAAAATTGGCTGAAAACGACTTATTAGCAAGGACTCATCGGGCGAATCGCTCTGGAACTGAAATCGGAATGCTCACTGACATTTTCCCCTCTCCGAAAGTCTGAAAAATAATGGAAAAATGACTAAGTCCAAAAAAATTTTTTTTTCAACTTTTTTCAATTTTACCCCCGTGGGATATATATTCTACCCACACACATTTGGAACTCTCCTGGGGTACCCTCACACATATTATTCCCTCATTTAATGGATATTTTCACCAATCGTGAAGTTTTCAAATAGTCAGAAAATTGGCTGAAAACGACTTATTATCAAGGACTCATCGGGCGAATCGCTCTGGAACTGAAATCGGAATGCTCACTGACATTTTCCCCTCTCTGAAAGTCTGAAAAATGATGGAAAAATGACTAAGTCCAAAAAAAATTTTTTTCAACTTTTTTCAATATTACCCCCGTGGGATATATATTCTACCCACACACATTTGGAACTCTCCTGGGGTACCCTCACACATATTCCCTCATTTAATGGATATTTTCACCAAAAAGTGAAGTTTTCAAAAAGTCAGAAAATTGGCTGAAAACGACTTAATATCAAGGACTCATCGGGAGAATCACTCTGGAACTGAAATTGGAATGCTCACTGACATTTTCCCCTCTCCGAAAGTCTGAAAAATAATGGAAAAATGACTAAGTCCCAAAAAATTTTTTTTCACCTTTTTTCAATTTTACCCCCATGGGATATATATTCTACCCACACACATTTGGAACTCTCCTGGGGTACCCTCACACATATTATTCCCTCATTTAATGGATATTTTCACCAAAAAGTGAAGTTTTCAAAAAGTCAGAAAATTGGCTGAAAACGACTTAATATCAAGGACTCATCGGGCGAATCACTCTGGAACTGAAATCGGAATGCTCACTGACATTTTTCCCTCTCCGAAAGTCTGAAAAATGATGGAAAAATGACTAAGTCCAAAAAAATTTTTTTTCAACTTTTTTAAATTTTACCCCCGTGGGATATATATTCTACCCACACACATTTGGAACTCTCCTGGGGTACCCTCACACATATTATTCCCTCATTTAATGGATATTTTCACCAATTGTGAAGTTTTCAAAAAGTCAGAAAATTGGTTGAAAACGACTTAATATCAAGGACTCATCGGCGAATCACTCTGGAATTGAAATCGGAATTCTCACTGACATTTTCCACTCTCCGAAAGTTTGAAAAATGATGGAAAAATGGCTAAGTCCAAAAAAAAATTTTTTTAAAACTTTTTTCAATTTTACTTCGTGGGATATATATTCTACCCACACACATTTGGAACTCTCCTGGGGTACCCTCACATATATTATTCCCTCATTTAATGGATATTTTCACCAAAAAGTGAAGTTTTCAAAAAGTCAGAAAATTGGCTGAAAATGACTTATTATCAAGGAATCATCATGCGAATCGCTCTGGAACTGAACTCGGAATGCTCACTGACATTTTCCCCTCTCCGAAAGTCTGAAAAATAATGGAAAAATGACAGTCCAAAAAAATATTTTTTCAACTTTTTTCAATTTTACCCCCGTGGGATATATATTCTACCCACACACATTTGGAACTCTCCTGGGGTACCCTCACACATATTATTCCCTCATTTAATGGATATTTTCACCAAAAAGTGAAGTTTACAAATAGTCAGAAAATTGGCTGAAAATGACTTATTATCAAGCACTCATTGGGCGAATCACTCTGGAACTGAAATTGGAATGCTCACTGACATTTTCCCCTCTCCGAAAGTCTGAAAAATGATGGAAAAATGACTAAGTCCAAAAAAATTTTTTTCAACTTTTTTCAATTTTACCCCCGTGGGATATATATTCTACCCACACACATTTGGAACTCTACTGGGGTACCCTCACACATATTATTCCCTCATTTAATGGATATTTTCACCAATCGTGAAGTTTTCAAAAAGTCAGAAAATTGGTTGAAAACGACTTAATATCAAGGACTCATCGGCGAATCACTCTGGAATTGAAATCGGAATGCTCACTGACATTTTCCACTCTCCGAAAGTCTGAAAAATGATGGAAAAATGGCTAAGTCCAAAAAAAAAATTTTTTAAAACTTTTTTCAATTTTACCTCGTGGGATATATATTCTACCCACACACATTTGGAACTCTCCTGGGGTACCCTCACACATATTATTCCCTCATTTAATGGATATTTTCACCAAAAAGTGAAGTTTTCAAAAAGTCAGAAAATTGGCTGAAAATGACTTATTATCAAGGAATCATAAGGCGAATCGCTCTGGAACTGAACTCGGAATGCTCACTGACATTTTCCACTCTCCGAAAGTCTGAAAAATAATGGAAAAATGACAGTCCAAAAAAATTTTTTTCAACTTTTTTCAATTTTACCCCCGTGGGATATATATTCTACCCACACACATTTGGAACTCTCCTGGGGTACCCTCACAAATATTATTCCCTCATTTAATGGATATTTTCACCAAAAAGTGAAGTTTTCAAAAAGTCAGAAAATTGGCTGAAAACGACTTAATATCAAGGACTCATCGGGCGAATCACTGTGGAACTGAAATCGGAATACTCACTGACATTGTCCCCTCTCCGAAAGTATGAAAAATAATGGAAAAATGACTAAGTCCAAAAAAATTTTTTTTTCAACTTTTTTCAATTTTACCCCCGTGGGATATATATTCTACCCACACACATTTGGAACTCTCCTGGGGTACCCTCACACATATTATTCCCTCATTTAATGGATATTTTCACCAATCGTGAAGTTTTCAAATAGTCAGAAAATTGGCTGAAAACGACTTATTATCAATGACTCATCGGGCGAATTACTCTGGAATAGAATTTGGAATGCTCACTGACATTTTCCCCTCTCCGAAAGTCTGAAAAATAATGGAAAAATGACTAAGTCCAAAAAAATCTTTTGAAAAATTTTTTCAATTTTACCCCCGTGGGATATATATTCTACCCACACACATTTGGAACTCTCCTGGGGTACCCTCACACATATTATTCCCTCATTTAATGGATATTTTCACCAAAAAGTGAAGTTTTCAAAAAGTCAGAAAATTGGCTGAAAATGACTTATTATCAAGGTCTCATTGGGCAAATCACTCTGGAACTGAAATCGGAAAGCTCACTGACATTTTCCCCTCTCCGAAAGTCTGAAAAATAATGGAAAAATGACTAAGTCCCAAAAAAATTTTTTTCACCTTTTTTCAATTTTACCCCCGTGGGATATATATTCTACCCACACACATTTGGAACTCTCCTGGGGTACCATCACACATATTATTCCCTAATTTAATGGATATTTTCACCAATCGTGAAGTTTTCAAAAAGTCAGAAAATTGGCTGAAAACGACTTAATATCAAGGACTCATCGTGCGAATCACTGGGGAACTGAAATCGGAATACTCACTGACATTTTCCCCTCTCCGAAAGTCTGAAAAATAATGGAAAAATGACTAAGTCCAAAAAAATTTTTTTTAAATTTTTTTCAATTTTACCCCCGTATGATATATATTCTACCCACACACATTTAGAACTCTCCTGGGGTACCCTCACACATATTATTCCCTCATTTAATGGATATTTTCACCAAAAAGTGAAGTTTTCAAAAAGTCAGAAAATTGGCTGAAAATGACTTATTATCAAGGACTCATCGGGCGAATCGCTCTGGAACTGAAATCGGAATGCTCACTGACATTTTCCCCTCTCCGAAAGTCTGAAAAATGCTGGAAAAATGACTAAGTCCAAAAAAAATTTTTTTCAACTTTTTTCAATTTTACCCCCGTGGGATATATATTCTACCCACACACATTTGGAACTCTCCTGGGGTACCCTCACACATATTATTCCCTCATTTAATGGATATTTTCACCAAAAAGTGAAGTTTTCAAAAAGTCAGAAAATTGGCTGAAAACGACTTATTATCAAGGAATCATCAGGCGAATCGCTCTGGAACTGAACTCCGAATGCTCACTGACATTTTCCACTCTCCGAAAGTCTGAAAAATAATGGAAAAATTACAGTCCAAAAAATTTTTTTTTCACCTTATTTCAATTTTACCCCCGTGGGATATATATTCTACCC
This sequence comes from Phyllobates terribilis, assembly GCF_046119375.1. Lineage (NCBI taxonomy): Eukaryota > Metazoa > Chordata > Amphibia > Anura > Dendrobatidae > Phyllobates > Phyllobates terribilis. The sequence continues at coordinate 3,920,494 of NW_027362873.1, read as the reverse complement.
ACACACATTTGGAACTCTCCTGGGGTACCCTCACACATATTATTCCCTCATTTAATGGATATTTTCACCATTCGTGAAGTTTTCAAATAGTTAGAAAATTGTCTGAAAACGACTTAATATCAAGGACTCATCGGGCGAATCACTCTAGAATTGAAATCGGAATGCTCACTGACATTTTCCCCTCTCCAAAAGTCTGAAAAATGATGGAAAAATGACTAAGTCCAAAAAAATTTTTTAAAAAATTTTTTCAAATTTACCCCCGTCGGATATATATTCTACCCACACACATTTGGAACTCTCCTGGGGTACCCTCACACATATTATTCCCTCATTTAATGGATATTTTCACCAAAAAGTGAAGTTTTCAAAAAGTCAGAAAATTGGCTGAAAATGACTTATTATCAAGGACTCATAGGGCGAATCGCTCTGGAACTGAAATCGGAATGCTCACCGACATTTTCCACTCTCCGAAAGTCTGAAAAATGATGGAAAAATGACTAAGTCCAAAAAAATTGTTTTTCAACTTTTTTCAATATTACCCCCGTGGGATATATATTCTACCCACACACATTTGGAACTCTCCTGGGGTACCCTCACACATATTCCCTCATTTAATGGATATTTTCACCAAAAAGTGAAGTTTTCAAAAAGTCAGAAAATTGGCTGAAAACAACTTAATATCAAGGACTCATCGGGCGAATCACTCTGGAACTGAAATCGGAATGCTCACTGACATTTTTCCCTCTCCGAAAGTCTGAAAAATGATGGAAAAATGACTAAGTCCAAAAAAATTTTTTTCAACTTTTTTCAATTTTACCCCCGTGGGATATATATTCTACCCACACACATTTAGAACTCTCTTGGGGTTCCCTCACACATATTATTCCCTCATTTAATGGATATTTTCACCAATCGTGAAGTTTTCAAAAAGTCAGAAAATTGGTTGAAAACGACTTAATATCAAGGACTCATTGGGCGAATCACTCTGGAATAGAGATGAGCGGTGTTCGACTAGAACTGTTCGCCAATCTCAAATTCGAGCTGTTTTGGGCGGTGTTCGAGTTGTTCGACGAACCCGAACGATTTGCAAAAAATTCGGCTGTTCGAGGTTATGTTCGATAACTGTTCGTGCACCAAAAGCGTGTCCTGCATGTCTGGCGCTATTTAGAGCACCAATCATGCAGGGATTGTCTGCCACTCACTTTAATGCCACAGCCATGGTGGTTGTGGCATTACAGTGATTGCCCAAATCGATGGGAACTGTGCTCACAGTGAAACATGAAAAGTCGGCAATTCAGCAGCGGCATACACCGGTACCCGACAATTTAGAACCGAAAGCATAGAGCTTCACACATAGATTAGATAGATATAAACATGTCAGCCACATATATACGAAGTACAGTGAAAGTGCTGCTTACTGTACTTGTCATTTAGCGTAAAGGATTTATCAAAAAAAATAATAGTGTTTTCATGCACCGTCTCTTTAAAAAAGCCGGCCGGCAATTCAGCAGCGGTACCCGACAATTTAGAATAGAAGAAATAGAGAATCACACATAGATTAGATAGATAGAAACATGTCAGTCACATATATATGAAGTACAGTGACAGTGTTGATTACTGTACTTGTCATTTAGTGTAAAGGATTTATCAAAAAAAATAATAGTGTTTTCATGCACCGTCTCTTTAAAAAAGCCGGCCGGCAATTCAGCATCTGTACCCAACAATTTATAACAGACAGAATAGGGCTTCACACATAGATTAGATAGATAGAAACATGTCAGTCACATATATATGAAGTACAGTGATAGTGTTGGTTACTGTACTTGTCATTTAGTATTAAAATAAAGGATTTATTATTAAAAAAATTGCCGTGGGGTTCCCCTTAATTTTAGGCTCTAGCGGAGGTTAAGCAGACAGCTGGGGCAGATGTTTGAAGACTGGGAAGGGGTAATACCCACGTAGCTTCCCAGGCTACTAATATCAGCCCCCAGCTGAATACATAGCCTTTACTAGCTATTAAAATGGGGGACCCCCCAAAAAAAATGACGTGGGGTCCCCCCTAATTTAATAGCTAGCAAAGGCTAGGCAGACAGCTGGGGGCTGATATTAATAGCCCAGGAAGGGAGCCATGAATATTGGCCCCCTCCCAGGCTAGAAACACCAGCCGTCAGCCGCCCCAGAAATGGCGCATTCATAGGATGCGCCAATTCTGGAACTTAGCCTCGCTCTTCCACGCTGCCCTGGTGCGGTGGCAGGGGGTAATAGGGCTGGGGTTGATGTCAGCTTATAATGCCAGCTGACATCAAGCCCAGGTTAGTAATGGAGAGGCGTCTATAAGACACCCCCATTACTAACCCCATAGTCAAAGTTAAAAAAAACACAAACACCCAGAATAAAGTCCTTTAATTGAAATAAAGACACAATTCTTTATTGTTCTAAATTAAACCATACTTACCGTCACGCCCATTCCAGCTGAAGCCAACGATCTCCTGTAATAAAAATAAAATAATAAAGCAACCTCATCCTTACCTTTCCATGGTTCCCACGACAGCTTCAGCTCTGCTACATCGAGATGACAGGCTGGACCGCAGCAGAACGCCGCCATCCAGCCTGTCATCCCGCAGACACTGAGAAGAGCAGGCATGCTTGCGCTCCTCAGTGTCTCTCTGTGACGGCATAAAGATGAGCCGAGGTCATGTCCAATGAACTCGGCTCACCTCATGCACGTCACTTACAGCGTGGGAGAATTCTCACGCTGAAGCGCTGAGTGCAGGAGAATTTTCCCACGCTGTCAGTGAGGTGCATGAGGTGAGCTGAGTTCATTGGACATGAGCTCACCTCATGCACGTCACTGACAGCGTGGGAGAATTCTCCTGCACTCAGCACTTCAGCGTGAGAATTTTCCCACGCTGTCAGTGACGTGCATGAGGTGAGCCGAGTTCATTGGACATGACCTCGGCTCATCTGGATGCCGTCACAGCGAGACACTGAGGAGCGCAAGCATGCCTGCTCTTCTCAGTGTCTGCGGCATGACAGGCTGGATGGCAGCGTTCTGCTGCGGTCCAGCCTGTCATCTCGATGTAGCAGAGCTGAAGCTGTCGTGGGAGCCATGGAAAGGTAAGGATGAGGTTGGTTTATTATTTTTCTTTTATTGCAGGAGATCGTTGGCTTCAGCTGGAATGGGCATGATGGTAAGTATAGTTTAATTTAGAACAATAAAGAATTGTGTGTTTATTTCAATTAAAGGACTTTATTCTGGGTGTTGTGTTTTTTTTAAATACTTTACTAGAAATTCATGGCGGTCATGTCTAATACTGGCGTGACCCCATGAATTTTGGGCTTGGGGCCAGCTGATAATACCAAGCTGGCCCTAACCCCTTTATTACCCAGTGAGCCACCGCACCAGGGCCCTGGATGAGTTGGGTACAGTGCCAGAAGATGGCGCTTCTATGAACGCGCCATTTTCCGGGGTGGCTGCGGACTGCAATTTGCAGCGGGGGGGGGCCCAGAAAGCTTGGGCCTCCCTGCGCTGCAGATTCCAGCCCCCAGCTGCCTAGTTGTACCTGGCTGGACACAAAAATAGGGCGAAGCCCCACGTATTTTTTTTTTAATTATTTCATGAAATTCATGAAATAATTAAGAAAAAAAGGCCTTCCCTATATTGTTGTGTCCGGCCAGGTACAAATAGTCAGCTGGTGGTTGGGGGCAGCCCGTTCCTGCCTGCTGTACCTGGCTGGACACAAATATAGTGCGAAGCCCCACTTCAATTTTTTTTAATTATTTCAGGAAATTCATGAAATAATTAAAAAAAAATTGACGTGGGGCTTCGCACTATATTTGTGTCCAGTCAGGTGCAGCAGGCAGGAACGGGCTGCCCCCAACCACCAGCTGCCTATTTGTACCTGGCCGGACACAACAATATAGGGAAGCCCTTTTTTTCTTAATTATTTCATGAAATAATTTAAAGAAAATTGACGTGGGGCTTCGCCCTGTTTTTGTGTCCAGCCAGGTACAACTATGCAGCTGGGGGCTGGAATCCGCAGCGCAGGGAGGCCCAAGCTTTCTGGGCCACCCCCGCTGCAAATTGCAGTCCGCAGCCACCGCGGAAAATGGCGCGTTCATAGAAGCGCCATCTTCTGGCGCTGTACCCAACTCATCCAGGGCCCTGATGCGGTGGCTCACTGGGTAATAAAGGGGTTAGGGCCAGCTTGGCATTATCAGCTGGCCCTAAGCCCAAAATTCATGGGGTCACGCCAATATTAGACATGACCACCATGAATTTCTAGTAAAGTATTTAAAAAAAACACAACACCCAGAAAAAAGTCCTTTAATTGAAATAAACACACAATTCTTTATTGTTCTAAATTAAACCATACTTACCGTCACGCCCATTCCAGCTGAAGCCAACGATCTCCTGAAATAAAAGAAAAATAATAAAGCAACATCATCCTTACCTTTCCATGGTTCCCATGACAGCTTCAGCTCTGCTACATCGAGATGACAGGCTGGACCGCAGCAGAACGCTGCCATCCAGCCTGTCATCCCGCAGACACTGAGAAGCGCAGGCTTGCTTGCGCTCCACAGTGTCTCTCTGTGAGGGCATCCAGATGAGCCGAGTTAATGTCCAATGAACTCGGCTCACCTCATGCACGTCACTGACAGCGTGGGAAAATTCTCCTGCACTCAGCCCTTCAGCGTGGGAGAATTCTCACACTGAAGCGCTGAGTGCAGGAGAATTCTCCCACGCTGTCAGTGACGTGCAGGAGGTGAGCTGAGTTCATTGGACATGAGCTCACCTTATGCACGTCACTGACAGCGTGGGAAAATTCTCCTGCACTCAGCGCTTCAGCGTGGGAGAATTCTCACGCTGAAGCGCTGAGTGCAGGAGAATTCTCCCACGCTGTCAGTGACGTGCAGGAGGTGAGCTGAGTTCATTGGACATGAGCTCACCTTATGCACGTCACTGACAGCGTGGGAGAATTCTCCTGCACTCAGCGCTTCAGCGTGAGAATTTTCCCACGCTGTCAGTGACGTGCATGAGGTGCGCCGAGTTCATTGGACATGAACTCGTCTCATCTTTATGCCGTCACAGCCAGACACTGCAGAGCGCAAGCATGCCTGCGCTTCTCAGTGTCTGCGGGATGACAGGCTGGATGGCAGCGTTCTGCTGCGGTCCAGCCTGTCATCTCGATGTAGCAGAGCTGAAGCTGTCGTGGGAACCATGGAAAGGTAAGGATGATGTTGCTTTATTATTTTTCTTTTATTGCAGGAGATCGTTGGCTTCAGCTGGAATGGGCGTGATGGTAAGTATGGTTTAATTTAGAACAATAAAGGATTGTGTCTTTATTTCAATTAAAGGACTTTATTCTGGGTGTTTGTGTTTTCTTTTAACTTTGACTATGGGGTTAGTAATGGGGGTGTCTTATAGACGCCTCTCCATTACTAACCTGGGCTTGATGTCAGCTGGCATTATAAGCTGACATCAACCCCAGCCCTATTACCCCCTGCCACCGCTACAGGGCAGCGTGGAAGAGCGAGGCTAAGTGCCAGAATTGGCGTATCCTATGAATGAGCCATTTCTGGGGCGGCTGACGGCTGGTGTTTCTAGCCTGGGAGGGGGCCAATATTCATGGCTCCCTTCCTGGGCTATTAATATCAGCCCCCAGCTGTCTGCCTAGCCTTTGCTAGCTATTAAATTAGGGGGGACCCCATGTCATTTTTTTGGGGGGTCCCCCATTTTAATAGCTAGTAAAGGCTATGTATTCAGCTGGGGGCTCATATTAGTAGCCTGGGAAGCTCCGTGGGTATTACCCCCTTCCCAGGCTTCAAACATCTGCCCCAGCTGTCTGCTTAACCTCCGCTAGAGACTAAAATTAAGGGGAACCCCACGCCAATTTTTTTTAATAATAAATCCTTTATTTTAATACTAAATGACAAGTACAGTAACCAACACTATCACTGTACTTAATATATATGTGACTGACATGTTTCTATCTATCTAATCTATGTGTGAAGCTCTATTCTGTCTGTTATAAATTGTCGGGTACAGATGCTGAATTGCCGGCCGGCTTTTTTAAAGAGACAGTGCATGAAAACACTATTATATTTTTTAATAAATCCTTTACACTAAATGACAAGTACAGTAAGCAACACTGTCACTGTACTTCATATATATGTGACTGACATGTTTCTATCTATCTAATCTATGTGTGAGGCTCTATTCCTTCTTGTCTAAATTGTCAGGTACCGGTGTATGCCGCTGCTGAATTGCCGGCCGGCTTTTTTAAAGAGAGTGTCTTCTGAGCAGTTTGTCAGCTTTTGGACACCTTTGAAGGTGTTTTCTATGTGTTTCTATGTGTTTTTGTTTGCCTGCCATTGGTTTTAACGGTGTTCGACGGTGTTCTAAGGTGTTCGACGAACAGTTCGACGAACAGTTCCTCGAACATCCAGGTGTTCGACGAACCGAACCGAACCCGAACACTACGGGGGTGGCTCAACACTACTCTGGAATTGAAATCAGAATGCTCACTGACATTTTCCCCTCTCCAAAAGTGTGAAAAATGATGGAAAAATGACTAAGTCCAAAAAAAATTTTTTTCAAATTTTTTCAATATTACCCCCGTGGGATATATATTCTACCCACACACATTTGGAACTCTCCTGGGGTACCCTCACACATATTCCCTCATTTAATGGATATTTTCAACAAAAAGTGAAGTTTTCAAAAAGTCAGAAAATTGGCTGAAAACGACTTAATATCAAGGACTCATCGGGTGAATCACTCTGGAGCTGAAATCGGAATGCTCACTGACATTTTCCCCTCTCCGAAAGTCTGAAGAATAATGGAAAAATGACTAAGTCCAAAAAAAATTTTTTTCAAATTTTTTCAATATTACCCCGTGGGATATATATTCTACCCACACACATTTGGAACTCTCCTGGGGTACCCTCACACATATTCCCTCATTTAATGGATATTTTCACCAAAAAGTGAAGTTTTCAAAAAGTCAGAAAATTGGCTGAAAACGACTTAATATCAAGGACTCATCGGGTGAATCACTCTGGAACTGAAATCGGAATGCTCACTGACATTTTCCCCTCTCCAAAAGTCTGAAAAATGATGGAAAAATTACTAAGTCCAAAAAAAAATTTTTTCAACTTTTTTCAATATTACCCCCGTGGGATATATATTCTACCCACACACATTTGGAACTCTCCTGGGGTACCCTCACACATATTCCCTCATTTAATGGATATTTTCACCAAAAAGTGAAGTTTTCAAAAAGTCAGAAAATTGGCTGAAAACGACTTAATATCAAGGACTCATCGGGTGAATCACTCTGGAACTGAAATCGGAATGCTCACTGACATTTTCCCCTCTCCAAAAGTCTGAAAAATGATGGAAAAATTACTAAGTCCAAAAAAAAATTTTTTCAACTTTTTTCAATATTACCCCCGTGGGATATATATTCTACCCACACACATTTGGAACTCTCCTGGGGTACCCTCACACATATTCCCTCATTTAATGGATATTTTCACCAAAAAGTGAAGTTTTCAAAAAGTCAGAAAATTGGCTGAAAACGACTTAATATCAAGGACTCATCGGGCGAATCACTCTGGAATTGAAATCGGAATGCTCACTGACATTTTCTTCTCTCCGAAAGTCTGAAAAATGATGGAAAAATGACTAAGTCCAAAAAAATTTTTTTAAACTTTTTTCAATTTTACCCCCTTGGGATATATATTCTACCCACACACATTTGGAACTCTCCTGGGGTACCCTCACACATATTATTCCCTCATTTGATGAATATTTTCACCAAAAAGTGAAGTTTTCAAAAAGTCAGAAAATTGGCTGAAAACGACTTAATATCAGGGACTCATCGGGTGAATCGCTCTGGAACTGAAATCGGAATGCTCACTGACATTTTCCCCTCTCCGAAAGTCTGAAAAATGATGGAAAAATTACTAAGTCTAAAAAAATTTTTTTTTCAACTTTTTTCAATTTTACCCATGTGGGATATATATTCTACCCACACATATTTGGAACTCTCCTGGGGTACCCTCACACATATTATTCCCTCATTTAATGGATATTTTCACAAAAAAGTGAAGTTTTCAAAAAGTCAGAAAATTGGTTGAAAACGACTTAATATCAAGGACTCATCGGGCGAATCACTCTGGAATTGAAATCGGACTGCTCACTTACATTTTCCCCTCTCCAAAAGTCTGAAAAATGATGGAAAAATGACTAAGTCCCAAAAAAATTTTTTTTAACTTTTTTCAATTTTACCCCGTGAATATATATTTTACCCACACACATTTGGAACTCTCCTGGGGTACCCTCACACATATTATTCCCTCATTTAATGGATATTTTCACCAAAAAGTGAAGTTTTCAAAAAGTCAGAAAATTGGCTGAAAACGACTTATTATCAAGGACTCATTGGGCGCATCGCTCTGGAACGGAAATCTGAATGCTCACTGACATTTTCCACTCTCCGAAAGTCTGAAAAATGATGGAAAAATGACTAAGTCCAAAAAATTTTTTTTTCAACTTTTTGCAATTTTATCCCCGTGGGATATATATTCTACCCACACACATTTGGAACTCTCCTGGGGTACCCTCACACATATTATTCCCTCATTTAATGGATATTTTCACCAAAAAGTGAAGTTTTCAAAAAGTCAGAAAATTGGCTGAAAATGACTCATCGGGCGAATCGCTCTGGAACTGAAATCGGAATGCTCACTGACATTTTCCCCTCTCCAAATGTCTGAAAAATGATGGAAAAATTACTAAGTCCAAAAAATTTTTTCAACTTTTTTCAATTTTACCCCCGTGGGATATATATTCTACCCACACACATTTGGAACTCTCCTGGGGTACCCTCACACATATTATTCCCTCATTTAATGGATATTTTCATCAAAAAGTGAAGTTTTCAAAAAGTCAGAAAATTGGTTGAAAACGACTTAATATCAGGGACTCATCGGTCGAATCACTCTGGAATTGAAATCGGAATGCTCACTAACATTTTTCCCTCTCCGAAAGTCTGAAAAATGCTGGAAAAATGACTAAGTCCAAAAAAATTTTTTTTCAACTTTTTTCAATTTTATCCCCGTGGGATATATATTCTACCCACACACATTTGGAACTCTCCTGGGGTACCCTCACACATATTATTCCCTCATTTAATGGATATTTTCACCAAAAAGTGAAGTTTTCAAAAAGTCAGAAAATTGGTTGAAAACGACTTAATATCAAGGACTCAACGGTCGAATCACTCTGGAATTGAAATCGGAATGCTCACTGACATTTTCCCCTCTCCGAAAGTCTGAAAAATGATGGAAAAATGACTAAGTCCCAAAAATTTTTTTTCAATTTTACTCCCATGGGATATATATTCTACCCACACACATTTGGAACTCTCCTGGGGTACCCTCACACATATTCCCTCATTTAATGGATATTTTCACCAAAAAGTGAAGTTTTCAAAAAAGTCAGAAAATTGGCTGAAAAAGACTTAATATCATGGACTCATCGGGCGAATCACTCTGGAACTGAAATCTGAATGCTCACTGACATTTTCCACTCTCCGAAAGTCTGAAAAATGATGGAAAAATGACTAAGTCCCAAAAATTTTTTTTGCAACTTTTTTCAATTTTACCCCCGTGGGATATACAGTACAGACCAAAAGTTTGGACACACCTTCTCATTTAAAGATTTTTCTGTATTTTCATGACTATGAAAATTGTACATTCACACTGAAGGCATTAAAACTATGAATTAACACATGTGGAATTATATACTTAACAAAAAAGTGTGAAACAACTGAAAATATGTCTTATATTATAGGTTCTTCAAAATAGCCACCTTTTGCTTTGATGACTGCTTTGCATACTATTGGCAGTCACTTGATGAGCTTCAAGAGGTAGTCACCGGAAATGGTCTTCCAACAATCTTGAAAGAGTTCCCAGAGATGCTTAGCACTTGTTGGCCATTTTGCCTTCACTCTGCAGTCCAGCTCACGCCAAACCATCTCGATTGGGTTCAGGTCTGGAGACTGTGGAGGCCAGATCATCTGGCTTAGCACCCCATCACTCTCCTTCTTGGTCAAATAGCCCTTACACAGCCTGGAGGTGTGTTTGGGGTCATTGTCCTGTTGAAAAATAAATGATGGTCCAACTAAACACAAACCGGATGGAATAGCATGCCACTGCAAGATGCTGTGGTAGCCATGCTGGTTCAGTATGCCTTCAATTTTGAATAAATCCCCAACAGTGTCACCAGCAAAGCACCCCCACACCATCACACCTCCTCCTCCATGCTTCACGGTGGGAACCAGGCATGTAGAGTCCATCCGTTCACCTTTTCTGCGTCGCACAAGCACATGGTGGTTGGAACCAAAGATCTCAAATTTGGACTCATCAGACCAAAGCACAGATTTCCTCTGGTCTAATGTCCATTCCTTGTGTTCTTTAGCCCAAACAAGTCTCGTCTGCTTGTTGCCTATCCTTAGCAGTGGTTTCCTAGCAGCTATTTTACCATGAAGGCCTACTGCACAAAGTCTCCTCTTAACAGTTGTTGTAGAGATGTGTCTGCTGCTAGAACTCTGTGTGGCATTGACCTGGTCTCTAATCTGAGCTGCTGTTAACCTGCGATTTCTGAGGCTGGTGACTTGGATAAACTTATCCTCAGAAGCAGAAGTGACTCTTGGTCTTCCTTGTCTGGGGCGGTCCTCATGTGAGCCAGTTTCTTTGTAGCGCTTTATGGTTTTTGCAACTGCACTTGGGGACACTTTCAAAGTTTGCCCAGTTTTTCGCACTGACTGACCTTCATTTCTTAAAGTAATGATGGCCACTCATTTTTCTTTACTTAGAATTTGTATTATGGCAAGAAAAAAGCAGCTAACAGTCTATTCAGTAGGACTATCAGCTGTGAATCCACCAGACTTCTGCACAACACAACTGATGGTCACAACCCCATTTATAAGGCAAGAAATCCCACTTATTAAACCTGACAGGGCACACCTGTGAAGTGAAAACCATTTCCGGTGACTACCTCTTGAAGCTCATCAAGAGAATGCCAAGAGTGTGCAAAGCAGTCATCAAAGCCAAAGGTGGCTACTTTGAAGAACCTAGAATATAAGATATATTTTCAGTTGTTTCACACTTTTTTGTTAAGTATATAATTCCACATGTGTTAATTCATAGTTCTGATGCCTTCAGTGTGAATGTACAATTTTCATAGTCATGAAAATACAGAAAAATCTTTAAATGAGAAGGTGTGTCCAAACTTTTGGTCTGTACTGTATATTCTACCCACACACATTTGGAACTCTTCTGGGGTACCCTCACACATATTCCCTCATTTAATGGATATTTTCACCAAAAAGTGAAGTTTTCAAAAAAGTCAGAAAATTGGCTGAAAACGACTTAATATCATGGACTCATCGGGCGAATCACTCTGGAACTGAAATCGGAATGCTCACTGACATTTTGCCCTGTCCGAAAGTCTGAAAAATGATGGAAAAATGACTAAGTCCAAAAAAAATTTTTTTCAACTTTTTTCAATTTTACCCCCGTGGGAAATATATTGTACCCACACACATTTGGAAGTCTCCTGGGGTACAATCACACATATTATTCCCTCATTTAATGAATATTTTCACCAATCGTGAAGTTTTCAAAAAGTCAGAAAATTTCCTGAAAACGAGTTAATATCAAGGACTCATCGGGCGAATCACTCTGGAATTGAAATAGGAATGCTCACTGACATTTTCCCCTCTCCAAAAGTCTGAAAAATGATGGAAAAATGAATAAGTCCAAAAAAATTTTTTTTCAACTTTTTTCAATTTTACCCCTGTGGAATATACATTCTACCCACACACATTTGGAACTCTCCTGGGGTAACCTCACACATATTATTCCCTCATTTAATGTATATTTTCACCAAAAAGTGAAGTTTTCAAAAAGTCAGAAAATTGGCTGAAAACGACTTAATATCAAGGACTCATCGGGCGAATCGCTCTGGAACTGAAATCGGAATGCTCACTGACATTTTGCCCCCTTCAAAAGTCTGAAAAATGATGGAAAAATGACTAAGTCCAAAAAAAATTTTTATAAAACTTTTTTCAATTTTACGCCAGTGGGATATATATTCTACCCACACACATTTGTAACTCTCCTGGGGTACCCTCGCACATATTATTCCCTCATTTAATGGATATTTTCACCAAAAAGTGAAGTTTTCAAAAAGTCAGAAAATTGTCTGAAAACGACTTAATATCAAGGACTCATCGGGCGAATCACTCTGGAATTGAAAGAGGAATGCTCACTGACATTTTCCCCTCTCCAAAAGTCTGAAAAATGATGGAAAAATGAATAAGTCCCAAAAAAAAATTTTTCAACTTTTTTCAATTTTACCCCCATGGGATATATATTCTGCCCACACACATTTGGAACTCTCCTGGGGTACCCTCACACATATTATTCCCTCATTTAATGGATATTTTCACCAAAAAGTGAAGTTTTCAAAAAGTCAGAAAATTGGCTGAAAACGACTTAATATCAAGGACTCATCGGGCGAATCACTCTGGAACTGAAATCAGAATGCTCACTGACATTTTCCCCTCTCCAAAAGTCTGAAAAATGATGGAAAAATGACTAAGTCCAAAAAAAAATTTTTTCAACTTTTTTCAATTTTACCCCCGTGGGAAATATATTGTACCCACACACATTTGGAAGTCTCCTGGGGTACACTCACACATATTATTCCCTCATTTAATGAATATTTTCACCAATCGTGAAGTTTTTAAAAAGTCAGAAAATTGGCTGAAAACGACTTAATATCAAGGACTCATCGGGCGAATCACTTTGGAATTGAAATAGGAATGCTCACTGACATTTTCCCCTCTCCAAAAGTCTGAAAAATGATGGAAAAATGAATAAGTCCCAAAAAAAAATTTTTCAACTTTTTTCAATTTTATCCCCATGGGATTTATAGTCTACCCACACACATTTGGAACTCTCCTGGGGTACCCTCACACATATCATTCCCTCATTTAATGGATATTTTCACCAAAAAGTGAAGTTTTCAAAAAGTCAGAAAATTGTCTGAAAATGACTTAATATCAAGGACTCATCGGGCGAATCACTCTGGAACTGAAATCGGAATACTCACTGAAATTTTCCCCTCTCCGAAAGTCTGAAAAATGAGGGAAAAATGACTAAGTCCAAAAAAATTTTTTTTCAACTTTTTCAATTTTACCCCCGTAGGATATATATTCTACCCACACACATTCGGAACTCTCCTGGGGTACCCTCGCACATATTATTCCCTCATTTAATGGATATTTTCACCAAAAAGTGAAGTTTTCAAAAAGTCAGAAAATTGGCTGAAAACGACTTAATATCAAGGACTCATCGGGCGAATCGCTCTGGAACTGAAATCGGAATGCTCACTGACATTTTGCCCCCTTCAAAAGTCTGAAAAATGATGGAAAAATGACTAAGTCCAAAAAAAATTTTTTTAAAACTTTTTTCAATTTTACGCCCGTGGGATATATATTCTACCCACACACATTTGGAACTCTCCTGGGGTACCCTCGCACATATTATTCCCTCATTTAATGGATATTTTCACCAAAAAGTGAAGTTTTCAAAAAGTCAGAAAATTGTCTGAAAACGACTTAATATCAAGGACTCATCGGGCGAATCACTCTGGAATTGAAATAGGAATGCTCACTGACATTTTCCCCTCTCCAAAAGTCTGAAAAATGATGGAAAAATGAATAAGTCCCAAAAAAAAATTTTTCAACTTTTTTCAATTTTACCCCCATGGGATATATATTCTGCCCACACACATTTGGAACTCTCCTGGGGTACCCTCACACATATTATTCCCTCATTTAATGGATATTTTCACCAAAAAGTGAAGTTTTCAAAAAGTCAGAAAATTGGCTGAAAACGACTTAATATCAAGGACTCATCGGGCGAATCACTCTGGAACTGAAATCAGAATGCTCACTGACATTTTCCCCTCTCCAAAAGTCTGAAAAATGATGGAAAAATGACTAAGTCCAAAAAAAAATTTTTTCAACTTTTTTCAATTTTACCCCCGTGGGAAATGTATTGTACCCACACACATTTGGAAGTCTCCTGGGGTACACTCACACATATTATTCCCTCATTTAATGAATATTTTCACCAATCGTGAAGTTTTTAAAAAGTCAGAAAATTGGCTGAAAACGACTTAATATCAAGGACTCATCGGGCGAATCACTTTGGAATTGAAATAGGAATGCTCACTGACATTTTCCCCTCTCCAAAAGTCTGAAAAATGATGGAAAAATGAATAAGTCCCAAAAAAAAATTTTTCAACTTTTTTCAATTTTATCCCCAAGGGATTTATAGTCTACCCACACACATTTGGAACTCTCCTGGGGTACCCTCACACATATCATTCCCTCATTTAATGGATATTTTCACCAAAAAGTGAAGTTTTCAAAAAGTCAGAAAATTGTCTGAAAATGACTTAATATCAAGGACTCATCGGGCGAATCACTCTGGAACTGAAATCGGAATACTCACTGAAATTTTCCCCTCTCCGAAAGTCTGAAAAATGAGGGAAAAATGACTAAGTCCAAAAAAAATTTTTTTCAACTTTTTCAATTTTACCCCCGTAGGATATATATTCTACCCACACACATTTGGAACTCTCCTGGGGTACCCTCGCACATATTATTCCCTCATTTAATGGATATTTTCACCAAAAAGTGAAGTTTTCAAAAAGTCAGAAAATTGGCTGAAAACGACTTAATATTAAGGACTCATCGGGCGAATCACTCTGGAACTGAAATCGGAATGCTCACTGACATTTTCCCCTCTCCGAAAGTCTGAAAAATGATGGAAAAATGACTAAGTCCAAAAACATTTTTTTCAACTTTTTTCAATTTTACCCCCGTGGGATATATATTCTACCCACACACATTTGGAACTCTCCTGGGGTACCCTCGCACATGTTATTCCCTTATTAAATGGATATTTTCACCAAAAAGTGAAGCTTTCAAAAAGTCAGAAAATTGGCTGAAAACGACTTAATATCAAGGACTCATCGGGCGAATCACTCTGGAATTGAAATCGGAATGCTCACTGACATTTTCCCCTCTCCAAAAGTCTGAAAAATGATGGAAAAATGACTAATTCCAAAAAAATTTTTTTTAAACTTTTTTCAATTTTACCCCCATGGGATATATATTCTACCCACACACATTTGGAACTCTCCTGGGGTACCCTCACACATATTATTCCCTCATTTAATGGATATTTTCACCAAAAAGTGAAGTTTTCAAAGTTAAAATTGGCTGAAAACGACTTAATATCAAGGACTCATCGGGCGAATCGCTCTGGAACTGACATCGGAATGCTCACTGGCATTTTTCCCTCTCCGAAAGTCTGAAAAATGATGGAAAAATGACTAAGTCCTAAAAAAATTTTTTTAAACTTTTTCAATTTTACCCCTGTGGGATATACATTCTACCCACACACATTTGGAACTCTCCTGGGTTACCCTCGCACATATTATTCCCTCATTTAATGGATATTTTCACCAAAAAGTGAAGTTTTCAAAAAGTCAGAAAATTGGCTGAAAGCGACTTAATATCAAGGACTCATCGGGCGAATCACTCTGGAACTGAAATCGGAATGCTCACTGACATTTTCCCCTCTCCGAAAGTCTGAAAAATGATGGAAAAATGACTAATTTCAAAAAAAAATTTTTTTAAACTTTTTTCAATTTTACCCCCATGGGATATATATTCTACCCACACACATTTGGAACTCTCCTGGGGTACCCTCACACATATTATTCCCTCATTTAATGGATATTTTCACCAAAAAGTGAAGTTTTCAAAAAGTCAGTAAATTGGCTGAAAATGACTTAATATCAATGACTCATCGGGCGAATCACTCTGGAACTGAAATCGGAATGCTCACTGACATTTTCCCCTCTCCGAAATTCTGAAAAATGATGGAAAAATGACTAAGTCCAAAAAAATTTTTTTTAAACTTTTTTCAATTTTACCCCTGTGGGATATACATTCTACCCACACATATTTGGAACTCTCCTGGGGTACCCTCACACATATTATTCCCTCATTTAATGGATATTTTCACCAAAAAGTGAAGTTTTCAAAAAGTCAGAAAATTGGCTGAAAGCGACTTAATATCAAGGACTCATCGGGCGAATCGCTCTGGAACTGAAATCGGAATGCTCACTGACATTTTCCCACCTTCAAAAGTCTGAAAAATGATGGAAAAATGACTATGTCCAAAAAAAATTTTTTAAAACTTTTTTCAATTTTACCCTCGTGGGATATATATTCTACCCACACACATTTGGAACTCTCCTGGGGTACCCTCACACATATTATTCCCTCATTTAATGGATATTTTCACCAAAAAGTGAAGTTTTCAAAAAGTCAAAATTGGCTGAAAACGACTTAATATCAAGGACTCATCGGGCGAATCGCTCTGGAACTGAAATCGGAATGCTCACTGACATTTTTCCCTCTCCGAAAGTCTGAAAAATGATGGAAAAATGACTAAATCCAAAAAAATTTTTTTTAAACTTTTTTCACTTTTACCCCCATGGGATATATATTCTACCCACACACATTTGGAACTCTCCTGGGGTACCCTCACACATATTATTCCCTCATTTAATGGATATTTTCACCAAAAAGGGAAGTTTTCAAAAAGTCAGAAAATTGGCAGAAAACGACTTAATATCAAGGACTCATCGGGCGAATCACTCTGGAACTGAAATCGGAATGCTCACTGATATTTTCCCCTCTCCGAAAGTCTGAAAAATGATGGAAAAATGACTAAGTCCAAAAAAATTTTTTTAAAACTTTTTTCAATTTTACCCCTGTGGGATATACATTCTACCCACACACATTTGGAACTCTCCTGGGGTACCCTCACACATATTATTCCCTCATTAAATGTATATTTTCACCAAAGAGTGAAGTTTTCAAAAAGTCCGAAAATTGGCTGAAAACGACGTAATAGCAATGACTCATCGGGCGAATCACTCTGGAACTGAAATCGGAATGCTCAATGACATTTTTCCCTCTCCGAAAGTCTGAATAATGATGGAAAAATGACTAAGTCCAAAAAAAATTTTTTTCAACTTTTTTCAATTTTACCCGCGTGGGATATATATTCTACCCACACACATTTGGAACTCTCCTGGGGTACCCTCACACATAATATTCCCTCATTTAATGGATATTTTCACCAAAAAGTGAAGTTTTCAAAGTTAAAATTGGCTGAAAACGACTTAATATCAAGGACTCATCGGGCGAATCGCTCTGGAACTGACATCGGAATGCTCACTGGCATTTTTCCCTCTCCGAAAGTCTGAAAAATGATGGAAAAATGACTAAGCCCTAAAAAAATTTTTTTAAACTTTTTTCAATTTTACCCCTGTGGGATATACATTCTACCCACACACATTTGGAACTCTCCTGGGTTACCCTCGCACATATTATTCCCTCATTTAATGGATATTTTCACCAAAAAGTGAAGTTTTCAAAAAGTCAGAAAATTGGCTGAAAGCGACTTAATATCAAGGACTCATCGGGCGAATCGCTCTGGAACTGAAATCGGAATGCTCACTGACATTTTCCCCCC
This sequence comes from Phyllobates terribilis, assembly GCF_046119375.1. Lineage (NCBI taxonomy): Eukaryota > Metazoa > Chordata > Amphibia > Anura > Dendrobatidae > Phyllobates > Phyllobates terribilis. Next base: position 3,902,791 of record NW_027362873.1, on the reverse strand, counting down.
TTCAAAAGTCTGAAAAATGATGGAAAAATGACTATGTCCAAAAAAAATTTTTTAAAACTTTTTTCAATTTTACCCCCGTGGGATATATATTCTACCCACACACATTTGCAACTCTCCTGGGGTACCCTCACACATATTATTCCCTCATTTAATGGATATTTTCACCAAAAAGTGAAGTTTTCAAAAAGTCAGAAACTTGGCGGAAAACGACTTAATATGAAGGACTCATCGGGCGAATCACTCTGTAACTGAAATCGGAATACTCACTGACATTTTCCCCTCTCCGAAAGTCTGAAAAATGATGGAAAAATGACTAAGTCCCAAAAAAATTTTTTTAAACTTTTTTCAATTTTACCCGCGTGGGATATATATTCCACCCACACACATTTGGAACTCTCCTGGGGTACCCTCACACATATTATTCCCTCATTTAATGGATATTTTCACCAAAAAGTGAAGTTTTCAAAAAGTCAAAATTGGCTGAAAACGACTTAATATCAAGGACTCATCGGGCGAATCGCTCTGGAACTGAAATCGGAATGCTCACTGACATTTTCCCCTCTCCGAAAGTCTGAAAAATGATGGAAAAATGACTAAATCCAAAAAAATTTTTTTTAAACTTTTTTCAATTTTACCCCCATGGGATGTATATTCTACCCACACACATTTGGAACTCTCCTGGGGTACCCTCACACATATTATTCCCTCATTTAATGGATATTTTCACCAAAAAGGGAAGTTTTCAAAAAGTCCGAAAATTGGCTGAAAACGACTTAATATCAAGGACTCATCGGGCGAATCACTCTGGAACTGAAATCGGAATGCTCACTGATATTTTCCCCTCTCCGAAAGTCTGAAAAATGATGGAAAAGTTACTAAGTCCAAAAAAATTTTTTTTTAAACTTTTTTCAATTTTACCCCTATGGGATATATATTCTACCCACACACATTTGGAACTCTCCTGGGGTACCCTCACACATATTATTCCCTCATTTAGTGGATATTTTCACCAAAAAGTGAAGTTTTCAAAAAGTCAGTAAATTGGCTGAAAATGACTTAATATCAAGGACTCATCGGGAGAATCACTCTGGAACTGAAATCGGAATGCTCACTGACATTTTCCCCTCTCCGAAAGTCTGAAAAATGATGGAAAAATGACTAAGTCCAAAAAACATTTTTTTCAACTTTTTTCAATTTTACCCCCGTGGGATATATATTCTACCCACACACATTTGGAACTCTCCTGGGGTACCCTCGCACATGTTATTCCCTTATTAAATGGATATTTTCACCAAAAAGTGAAGCTTTCAAAAAGTCAGAAAATTGGCTGAAAATGACTTAATATCAAGGAATCATCGGGCGAATCACTCTGGAATTGAAATCGGAATGCTCACTGACATTTTCCCCTCTCCAAAAGTCTGAAAAATGATGGAAAAATGACTAAGTCCAAAAAAATTTTTTTAAAACTTTTTTCAATTTTACCCCTGTGGGATATACATTCTACCCACACACATTTGGAACTCTCCTGGGGTACCCTCACACATATTATTCCCTCATTTATTGTATATTTTCACCAAAGAGTGAAGTTTTCAAAAAGTCCGAAAATTGGCTGAAAACGACTTAATAGCAAGGACTCATCGGGCGAATCACTCTGGAACTGAAATCGGAATGCTCACTGACATTTTTCCCTCTCCGAAAGTCTGAATAATGATGGAAAAATGACTAAGTCCAAAAAAAATTTTTTTAAACTTTTTTCAATTTTACCCGCGTGGGATATATATTCTACCCACACACATTTGGAACTCTCCTGGGGTACCCTCACACATATTATTCCCTCATTTAATGGATATTTTCACCAAAAAGTGAAGTTTTCAAAGTTAAAATTGGCTGAAAACGACTTAATATCAAGGACTCATCGGGCGAATCGCTCTGGAACTGACATCGGAATGCTCACTGGCATTTTTCCCTTTCCGAAAGTCTGAAAAATGATGGAAAAATGACTAAGTCCTAAAAAAATTTTTTTAAACTTTTTTCAATTTTACCCCTGTGGGATATACATTCTACCCACACACATTTGGAACTCTCCTGGGTTACCCTCGCACATATTATTCGCTCATTTAATGGATATTTTCACCAAAAAGTGAAGTTTTCAAAAAGTCAGAAAATTGGCTGAAAGCGACTTAATATCAAGGACTCATCGGGCGAATCGCTCTGGAACTGAAATCGGAATGCTCACTGACATTTTCCCCCCTTCAAAAGTCTGAAAAATGATGGAAAAATGACTATGTCCAAAAAAAATTTTTTAAAACTTTTTTCAATTTTACCCCCGTGAGATATATATTCTACCCACACACATTTGCAACTCTCCTGGGGTACCCTCACACATATTATTCCCTCATTTAATGGATATTTTCACCAAAAAGTGAAGTTTTCAAAAAGTCAGAAAATTGGCGGAAAACGACTTAATATGAAGGACTCATCGGGCGAATCACTCTGGAACTGAAATCGGAATACTCACTGACATTTTCCCCTCTCCGAAAGTCTGAAAAATGATGGAAAAATGACTAAGTCCAAAAAAAATTTTTTCAAACTTTTTTCAATTTTACCCGCGTGGGATATATATTCCACCCACACACATTTGGAACTCTCCTGGGATACCCTCACACATATTATTCCCTCATTTAATGGATATTTTCACCAAAAAGTGAAGTTTTCAAAAAGTCAAAATTGGCTGAAAACGACTTAATATCAAGGACTCATCGGGCGAATCGCTCTGGAACTGAAATCGGAATGCTCACTGACATTTTTCCCTCTCCGAAAGTCTGAAAAATGATGGAAAAATGACTAAATCCAAAAAAATTTTTTTTAAACTTTTTTCAATTTTACCCCCATGGGATATATATTCTACCCAAACACATTTGGAACTCTCCTGGGGTACCCTCACACATATTATTCCCTCATTTAGTGGATATTTTCACCAAAAAGTGAAGTTTTCAAAAAGTCAGTAAATTGGCTGAAAATGACTTAATATCAAGGACTCATCGGGAGAATCACGCTGGAACTGAAATCGGAATGCTCACTGACATTTTCCCCTCTCCAAAAGTCTGAAAAATGATGGAAAAATGACTAAGTCCAAAAAAATTTTTTTAAAACTTTTTTCAATTTTACCCCTGTGGGATATACATTCTACCCACACACATTTGGAACTCTCCTGGGGTACCCTCACACATATTATTCCCTCATTTAATGGATATTTTCACCAAAAAGTGAAGTTTTCAAAGTTAAAATTGGCTGAAAACGACTTAATATCAAGGACTCATCGGGCGAATCGCTCTGGAACTGACATCGGAATGCTCACTGGCATTTTTCCCTCTCCGAAAGTCTGAAAAATGATGGAAAAATGACTAAGTCCTAAAAAAATTTTTTTAAACTTTTTTCAATTTTACCCCTGTGGGATATACATTCTACCCACACACATTTGGAACTCTCCTGGGTTACCCTTGCACATATTATTCGCTCATTTAATGGATATTTTCACCAAAAAGTGAAGTTTTCAAAAAGTCAGAAAATTGGCTGAAAGCGACTTAATATCAAGGACTCATCGGGCGAATCGCTCTGGAACTGAAATCGGAATGCTCACTGACATTTTCCCCCCTTCAAAAGTCTGAAAAATGATGGAAAAATGACTAAGTCCAAAAAAAATTTTTTTAAACTTTTTTCAATTTTACCCGCGTGGGATATATATTCCACCCACACACATTTGGAACTCTCCTGGGGTACCCTCACACATATTATTCCCTCATTTAATGGATATTTTCACCAAAAAGTGAAGTTTTCAAAAAGTCAAAATTGGCTGATAACGACTTAATATCAAGGACTCATCGGGCGAATCGCTCTGGAACTGAAATCGGAATGCTCACTGACATTTTTCCCTCTCCGAAAGTCTGAAAAATGATGGAAAAATGACTAAATCCAAAAAAATTTTTTTTAAACTTTTTTCAATTTTACCCCCATGGGATATATATTCTACCCAAACACATTTGGAACTCTCCTGGGGTACCCTCACACATATTATTCCCTCATTTAATGGATATTTTCACCAAAAAGTGAAGTTTTCAAAGTTAAAATTGGCTGAAAACGACTTAATATCAAGGACTCATCGGGCGAATCGCTCTGGAACTGACATCGGAATGCTCACTGGCATTTTTCCCTCTCCGAAAGTCTGAAAAATGATGGAAAAATGACTAAGCCCTAAAAAAATTTTTTTAAACTTTTTTCAATTTTACCCCTGTGGGATATACATTCTACCCACACACATTTGGAACTCTCCTGGGTTACCCTCGCACATATTATTCCCTCATTTAATGGATATTTTCACCAAAAAGTGAAGTTTTCAAAAAGTCAGAAAATTGGCTGAAAGCGACTTAATATCAAGGACTCATCGGGCGAATCGCTCTGGAACTGAAATCGGAATGCTCACTGACATTTTCCCCCCTTCAAAAGTCTGAAAAATGATGGAAAAATGACTATGTCCAAAAAAAATTTTTTAAAACTTTTTTCAATTTTACCCCCGTGGGATATATATTCTACCCACACACATTTGCAACTCTCCTGGGGTACCCTCACACATATTATTCCCTCATTTAATGGATATTTTCACCAAAAAGTGAAGTTTTCAAAAAGTCAGAAAATTGGCGGAAAACGACTTAATATGAAGGACTCATCGGGCGAATCACTCTGTAACTGAAATCGGAATACTCACTGACATTTTCCCCTCTCCGAAAGTCTGAAAAATGATGGAAAAATGACTAAGTCCCAAAAAAATTTTTTTAAACTTTTTTCAATTTTACCCGCGTGGGATATATATTCCACCCACACACATTTGGAACTCTCCTGGGGTACCCTCACACATATTATTCCCTCATTTAATGGATATTTTCACCAAAAAGTGAAGTTTTCAAAAAGTCAAAATTGGCTGAAAACGACTTAATATCAAGGACTCATCGGGCGAATCGCTCTGGAACTGAAATCGGAATGCTCACTGACATTTTCCCCTCTCCGAAAGTCTGAAAAATGATGGAAAAATGACTAAATCCAAAAAAATTTTTTTTAAACTTTTTTCAATTTTACCCCCATGGGATGTATATTCTACCCACACACATTTGGAACTCTCCTGGGGTACCCTCACACATATTATTCCCTCATTTAATGGATATTTTCACCAAAAAGGGAAGTTTTCAAAAAGTCCGAAAATTGGCTGAAAACGACTTAATATCAAGGACTCATCGGGCGAATCACTCTGGAACTGAAATCGGAATGCTCACTGATATTTTCCCCTCTCCGAAAGTCTGAAAAATGATGGAAAAGTTACTAAGTCCAAAAAAATTTTTTTTTAAACTTTTTTCAATTTTACCCCTATGGGATATATATTCTACCCACACACATTTGGAACTCTCCTGGGGTACCCTCACACATATTATTCCCTCATTTAGTGGATATTTTCACCAAAAAGTGAAGTTTTCAAAAAGTCAGTAAATTGGCTGAAAATGACTTAATATCAAGGACTCATCGGGAGAATCACTCTGGAACTGAAATCGGAATGCTCACTGACATTTTCCCCTCTCCGAAAGTCTGAAAAATGATGGAAAAATGACTAAGTCCAAAAAACATTTTTTTCAACTTTTTTCAATTTTACCCCCGTGGGATATATATTCTACCCACACACATTTGGAACTCTCCTGGGGTACCCTCGCACATGTTATTCCCTTATTAAATGGATATTTTCACCAAAAAGTGAAGCTTTCAAAAAGTCAGAAAATTGGCTGAAAATGACTTAATATCAAGGAATCATCGGGCGAATCACTCTGGAATTGAAATCGGAATGCTCACTGACATTTTCCCCTCTCCAAAAGTCTGAAAAATGATGGAAAAATGACTAAGTCCAAAAAAATTTTTTTAAAACTTTTTTCAATTTTACCCCCGTGGGATATACATTCTACCCACACACATTTGGAACTCTCCTGGGGTACCCTCACACATATTATTCCCTCATTTATTGTATATTTTCACCAAAGAGTGAAGTTTTCAAAAAGTCCGAAAATTGGCTGAAAACGACTTAATAGCAAGGACTCATCGGGCGAATCACTCTGGAACTGAAATCGGAATGCTCACTGACATTTTTCCCTCTCCGAAAGTCTGAATAATGATGGAAAAATGACTAAGTCCAAAAAAAATTTTTTTAAACTTTTTTCAATTTTACCCGCGTGGGATATATATTCTACCCACACACATTTGGAACTCTCCTGGGGTACCCTCACACATATTATTCCCTCATTTAATGGATATTTTCACCAAAAAGTGAAGTTTTCAAAGTTAAAATTGGCTGAAAACGACTTAATATCAAGGACTCATCGGGCGAATCGCTCTGGAACTGACATCGGAATGCTCACTGGCATTTTTCCCTTTCCGAAAGTCTGAAAAATGATGGAAAAATGACTAAGTCCTAAAAAAATTTTTTTAAACTTTTTTCAATTTTACCCCTGTGGGATATACATTCTACCCACACACATTTGGAACTCTCCTGGGTTACCCTCGCACATATTATTCGCTCATTTAATGGATATTTTCACCAAAAAGTGAAGTTTTCAAAAAGTCAGAAAATTGGCTGAAAGCGACTTAATATCAAGGACTCATCGGGCGAATCGCTCTGGAACTGAAATCGGAATGCTCACTGACATTTTCCCCCCTTCAAAAGTCTGAAAAATGATGGAAAAATGACTATGTCCAAAAAAAATTTTTTAAAACTTTTTTCAATTTTACCCCCGTGAGATATATATTCTACCCACACACATTTGCAACTCTCCTGGGGTACCCTCACACATATTATTCCCTCATTTAATGGATATTTTCACCAAAAAGTGAAGTTTTCAAAAAGTCAGAAAATTGGCGGAAAACGACTTAATATGAAGGACTCATCGGGCGAATCACTCTGGAACTGAAATCGGAATACTCACTGACATTTTCCCCTCTCCGAAAGTCTGAAAAATGATGGAAAAATGACTAAGTCCAAAAAAAATTTTTTCAAACTTTTTTCAATTTTACCCGCGTGGGATATATATTCCACCCACACACATTTGGAACTCTCCTGGGATACCCTCACACATATTATTCCCTCATTTAATGGATATTTTCACCAAAAAGTGAAGTTTTCAAAAAGTCAAAATTGGCTGAAAACGACTTAATATCAAGGACTCATCGGGCGAATCGCTCTGGAACTGAAATCGGAATGCTCACTGACATTTTTCCCTCTCCGAAAGTCTGAAAAATGATGGAAAAATGACTAAATCCAAAAAAATTTTTTTTAAACTTTTTTCAATTTTACCCCCATGGGATATATATTCTACCCAAACACATTTGGAACTCTCCTGGGGTACCCTCACACATATTATTCCCTCATTTAGTGGATATTTTCACCAAAAAGTGAAGTTTTCAAAAAGTCAGTAAATTGGCTGAAAATGACTTAATATCAAGGACTCATCGGGAGAATCACGCTGGAACTGAAATCGGAATGCTCACTGACATTTTCCCCTCTCCAAAAGTCTGAAAAATGATGGAAAAATGACTAAGTCCAAAAAAATTTTTTTAAAACTTTTTTCAATTTTACCCCTGTGGGATATACATTCTACCCACACACATTTGGAACTCTCCTGGGGTACCCTCACACATATTATTCCCTCATTTAATGGATATTTTCACCAAAAAGTGAAGTTTTCAAAGTTAAAATTGGCTGAAAACGACTTAATATCAAGGACTCATCGGGCGAATCGCTCTGGAACTGACATCGGAATGCTCACTGGCATTTTTCCCTCTCCGAAAGTCTGAAAAATGATGGAAAAATGACTAAGTCCTAAAAAAATTTTTTTAAACTTTTTTCAATTTTACCCCTGTGGGATATACATTCTACCCACACACATTTGGAACTCTCCTGGGTTACCCTTGCACATATTATTCGCTCATTTAATGGATATTTTCACCAAAAAGTGAAGTTTTCAAAAAGTCAGAAAATTGGCTGAAAGCGACTTAATATCAAGGACTCATCGGGCGAATCGCTCTGGAACTGAAATCGGAATGCTCACTGACATTTTCCCCCCTTCAAAAGTCTGAAAAATGATGGAAAAATGACTAAGTCCAAAAAAAATTTTTTTAAACTTTTTTCAATTTTACCCGCGTGGGATATATATTCCACCCACACACATTTGGAACTCTCCTGGGGTACCCTCACACATATTATTCCCTCATTTAATGGATATTTTCACCAAAAAGTGAAGTTTTCAAAAAGTCAAAATTGGCTGATAACGACTTAATATCAAGGACTCATCGGGCGAATCGCTCTGGAACTGAAATCGGAATGCTCACTGACATTTTTCCCTCTCCGAAAGTCTGAAAAATGATGGAAAAATGACTAAATCCAAAAAAATTTTTTTTAAACTTTTTTCAATTTTACCCCCATGGGATATATATTCTACCCAAACACATTTGGAACTCTCCTGGGGTACCCTCACACATATTATTCCCTCATTTAATGGATATTTTCACCAAAAATGGAAGTTTTCAAAAAGTCAGAAAATTGGCTGAAAACGACTTAATATCAAGGACTCATCGGGCGAATCACTCTGGAACTGAAATCGGAATGCTCACTGATATTTTCCCCTCTCCGAAAGTCTGAAAAATGATGGAAAAGTTACTAAGTCCAAAAAATTTTTTTTTTAAACTTTTTTCAATTTTACCCCCATGGGATATATATTCTACCCACACACATTTGGAACTCTCCTGGGGTACCCTCACACATATTATTCCCTCATTTAGTGGATATTTTCACCAAAAAGTGAAGTTTTCAAAAAGTCAGTAAATTGGCTGAAAATGACTTAATATCAAGTACTCATCGGGAGAATCACTCTGGAACTGAAATCGGAATGCTCACTGACATTTTCCCCTCTCCGAAAGTCTGAAAAATGATGGAAAAATGACTAAGTCCAAAAAACATTTTTTTCAACTTTTTTCAATTTTACCCTCGTGGGAAATATATTCTACCCACACACATTTGGAACTCTCCTGGGGTACCCTCGCACATGTTATTCCCTTATTAAATGGATATTTTCACCAAAAAGTGAAGCTTTCAAAAAGTCAGAAAATTGGCTGAAAACGACTTAATATCAAGGACTCATCGGGCGAATCACTCTGGAATTGAAATCGGAATGCTCACTGACATTTTCCCCTCTCCAAAAGTCTGAAAAATGATGGAAAAATGACTAAGTCCAAAAAAATTTTTTTAAAACTTTTTTCAATTTTACCCCTGTGGGATATACATTCTACCCACACACATTTGGAACTCTCCTGGGGTACCCTCACACATATTATTCCCTCATTTAATGGATATTTTCACCAAAAAGTGAAGTTTTCAAAGTTAAAATTGGCTGAAAACGACTTAATATCATGGACTCATCGGGCGAATCGCTCTGGAACTGACATCGGAATGCTCACTGGCATTTTTCCCTCTCCGAAAGTCTGAAAAATGATGGAAAAATGACTAAGTCCTAAAAAAATTTTTTTAAACTTTTTTCAATTTTACCCCTGTGGGATATACATTCTACCCACACACATTTGGAACTCTCCTGGGTTACCCTCGCACATATTATTCCCTCATTTAATGGATATTTTCACCAAAAAGTGAAGTTTTCAAAAAGTCAGAAAATTGGCTGAAAGCGACTTAATATCAAGGACTCATCGGGCGAATCGCTCTGGAACTGAAATCGGAATGCTCACTGACATTTTCCCCCCTTCAAAAGTCTGAAAAATGATGGAAAAATGACTATGTCTAAAAAAAATTTTTTAAAACTTTTTTCAATTTTACCCCCGTGGGATATATATTCTACCCACACACATTTGGAACTCTCCTGGGGTACCCTCACACATATTATTCCCTCATTTAATGGATATTTTCACCAAAAAGTGAAGTTTTCAAAAAGTCAGAAAATTGGCGGAAAACGACTTAATATGAAGGACTCATCGGGCGAATCACTCTGGAACTGAAATCGGAATACTCACTGACAATTTCCCCTCTCCGAAAGTCTGAAAAATGATGGAAAAATGACTAAGTCCAAAAAAATTTTTTTAAAACTTTTTTCAATTTTACCCCTGTGGGATATACATTCTACCCACACACATTTGGAACTCCCCTGGGGTACCCTCACACATATTATTCCCTCATTTAATGTATATTTTCACCAAAGAGTGAAGTTTTCAAAAAGTCCGAAAATTGGCTGAAAACTACTTAATAGCAAGGACTCATCGGGCGAATCACTCTGGAACTGAAATCGGAATGCTCACTGACATTTTCCCCTCTCCGAAAGTCTGAAAAATGATGGAAAAATGACTAAGTCCCAAAAAATTTTTTTTAAACTTTTTTCAATTTTACCCCTGTGGGATATACATTCTACCCACACATATTTGGAACTCTCCTGGGGTACCCTCACACATATTATTCCCTCATTTAATGGATATTTTCACCAAAAAGTGAAGTTTTCAAAAAGTTAGAAAATTGGCTGAAAACGACTTAATATCAAGGACTCATTGGGCGAATCGCTCTGGAACTGAAATCGGAATGCTCACTGACATTTTTCCCTCTCCGAAAGTCTGAAAAATGATGGAAAAATGACTAAGTCCTAAAAAAATTTTTTTAAACTTTTTTCAATTTTACCCCTGTGGGATATACATTTTACCCACACACATTTGGAACTCTCCTGGGGTACCCTCGCACATATTATTCCCTCATTTAATGGATATTTTCACGAAAAAGTGAAGTTTTCAAAAAGTCAGAAAATTGGCTGAAAGCGACTTAGTATCAAGGACTCATCGGGCGAATCGCTCTGGAACTGAAATCGGAATGCTCACTTACTTTTTCCCCCCTTCGAAAGTCTGAAAAATGATGGAAAAATGACTAAGTCCAAAAAAATTTTTTTTAAACTTTTTTCAATTTTACTCCTGTGGGATATACATTCTACCCACACATATTTGCAACTCTCCTGGGGTACCCTCGCACATATTATTCCCTTATTTAATGGATATTTTCAACAAAAAGTGAAGCTTTCAAAAAGTCAGAAAATTGGCTGAAAACGACTTAATATCAAGGACTCATCGGGCGAATCACTCTGGAACTGAAATCGGAATACTCACTGACATTTTCCCCTCTCGAAAGTCTGAAAAATGATGGAAAAATGACTAAGTACAAAAAAAAATTTTTTTAACTTTTTTCAATTTTACCCCCGTGAGATATATATTCTACACACACACATTTGGAACTCTCCTGGGGTACCCTCACACATATTATTCCCTCATTTAATGGATATTTTCACCAAAAAGTGAAGTTTTCAAAAAGTCCGAAAATTGGCTGAAAACGACTTAATATCAAGGACTCATCCGGCGAATCGCTCTGGAACTGAAATCGGAATGCTCACTACCATTTTCCCCCCTTCGAAACTCTGAAAAATGATGGAAAAATGACTAAGTCCAAAAAAAAAATTTTAAAACTTTTTTCAATTTTACCCCCGTGGGATATATATTCTACCCACACACATTTGGAACTCTCCTGGGGTACCCTCACACATATTATTCCCTCATTTAATGGATATTTTCACTAAAAAGTGAAGTTTTCAAAAAGTCAGAAAATTGGCTGAAAACGACTTAATATCAAGGATTCATCCGGCGAATCGCTCTGGAACTGAAATCGGAATGCTCACTGACATTTTCCCCTCTCCGAAAGTCTGAAAAATGATGGAAAAATGACTAAGTACAAAAAAAAAATTTTTAAACTTTTTTCAATTTTACCCCCGTGGGATATACATTCTACCCACACACATTTGGAACTCTCCTGGGGTACCCTCACACATATTATTCCCTCATTTAATGGATATTTTCACCAAAAAGTGAAGTTTTCAAAAAGTCAGAAAATTGGCTGAAAACGACTTAATATCAAGGACTCATCGGGCGAATCACTCTGGAACTGAAATCGGAATGCTCACTGACATTTTCCCCTCTCCAAAAGTCTGAAAAATGATGGAAAAATGACTAAGTCCAAAAAAATTTTTTTTCAACTTTTTTCAATTTTACCCCTGTGGGATATGCATTCTACCCACACACATTTGGAACTCCCCTGGGTACCCTCACACATTATTCCCTCATTTAATGTATATTTTCACCAAAGAGTGAAGTTTTCAAAAAGTCCGAAAATTGGCTGAAAACGACTTAATATCAAGGACGCATCTGGTGAATCGCTCTGGAACTGAAATCGGAATGCTCACTGACATTTTCCCCTCTCCGAAAGTCTGAAAAATGATGGAAAAATGACTAAGTCCAAAAAAATTTTTTTTAAACTTTTTTCAATTTTACCCCCATGGGATATATATTCTACCCACACACATTTGGAACTCTCCTGGGGTACCCTCACACATATTATTCCCTCATTTAATGGATATTTTCACCAAAAAGTGAAGTTTTCAAAAAGTCCGAAAATTGGCTGAATACGACTTAATATCAAGGACTCATCGGGCGAATCACTCTGGAACTGAAATCGGAATGCTCACTGACATTTTCCCCTCTCCGAAAGTCTGAAAAATGATGGAAAAATGACTAAGTCCAAAAAAATTTTTTTAAACTTTTTTTCAATTTTACCCCTGTGGGATATACATTCTACCCACACACATTTGGAACTCTCCTGGGGTACCCTCACACATATTATTCCCTCATTTAATGGATATTTTCACCAAAAAGTGAAGTTTTCAAAAAGTCCGAAAATTGGCTGAAAACGACTTAATATCAAGGACTCATCCGGCGAATCGCTCTGGAACTGAAATCGGAATGCTCACTGACATTTTCCCCTCTCTGAAAGTCTGAAAAATGATGGAAAAATGACTAAGTCCTAAAAAAATTTTTTTAAACTTTTTTCAATTTTACCCCTGTGGGATATACATTCTACCCACACACATTTGGAACTCTCCTGGGGTACCCTCGCACATATTATTCCCTCATTTAATGGATATTTTCACGAAAAAGTGAAGTTTTCAAAAAGTCAGAAAATTGGCTGAAAGCGACTTAGTATCAAGGACTCATCGGGCGAATCGCTCTGGAACTGAAATCGGAATGCTCACTTACTTTTTCCCCCCTTCGAAAGTCTGAAAAATGATGGAAAAATGACTAAGTCCAAAAAAATTTTTTTTAAACTTTTTTCAATTTTACCCCCATGGGATATATACTCTGCCCACACACATTTGGAACTCTCCTGGGGTACCCTCGCACATATTATTCCCTCATTTAATGGATATTTTCACCAAAAAGTGAAGTTTTCAAAAAGTCCGAAAATTGGCTGAAAACGACTTAATATCAAGGACTCATCCGGCGAATCGCTCTGGAACTGAAATCGGAATGCTCACTACCATTTTCCCCCCTTCGAAAGTCTGAAAAATGATGGAAAAATGACTAAGTCCAAAAAAAAAATTTTAAAACTTTTTTCAATTTTACCCCCGTGGGATATATATTCTACCCACACACATTTGGAACTCTCCTGGGGTACCCTCACACATATTATTCCCTCATTTAATGGATATTTTCACCAAAAAGTGAAGTTTTCAAAAAGTCAGAAAATTGGCTGAAAACGACTTAATATCAAGGACTCATCGGGAGAATCACTCTGGAACTGAAATCGGAATGCTCACTGACATTTTCCCCTCTCCAAAAGTCTGAAAAATGATGGAAAAATGACTAAGTCCAAAAAAATTTTTTTTCAACTTTTTTCAATTTTACCCCTGTGGGATATGCATTCTACCCACACACATTTGGAACTCCCCTGGGTACCCTCACACATTATTCCCTCATTTAATGTATATTTTCACCAAAGAGTGAAGTTTTCAAAAAGTCCGAAAATTGGCTGAAAACGACTTAATATCAAGGACGCATCTGGTGAATCGCTCTGGAACTGAAATCGGAATGCTCACTGACATTTTCCCCTCTCCGAAAGTCTGAAAAATGATGGAAAAATGACTAAGTCCAAAAAAAATTTTTTTAAACTTTTTTCAATTTTACCCCCATGGGATATATATTCTACCCACACACATTTGGAACTCTCCTGGGGTACCCTCACACATATTATTCCCTCATTTAATGGATATTTTCACCAAAAAGTGAAGTTTTCAAAAAGTCCGAAAATTGGCTGAATACGACTTAATATCAAGGACTCATCGGGCGAATCACTCTGGAACTGAAATCGGAATGCTCACTGACATTTTCCCCTCTCCGAAAGTCTGAAAAATGATGGAAAAATGACTAAGTCCAAAAAAAATTTTTTTAAACTTTTTTTCAATTTTACCCCTGTGGGATATACATTCTACCCACACACATTTGGAACTCTCCTGGGGTACCCTCACACATATTATTCCCTCATTTAATGGATATTTTCACCAAAAAGTGAAGTTTTCAAAAAGTCCGAAAATTGGCTGAAAACGACTTAATATCAAGGACTCATCCGGCGAATCGCTCTGGAACTGAAATCGGAATGCTCACTGACATTTTCCCCTCTCTGAAAGTCTGAAAAATGATGGAAAAATGACTAAGTCCTAAAAAAATTTTTTTAAACTTTTTTCAATTTTACCCCTGTGGGATATACATTCTACCCACACACATTTGGAACTCTCCTGGGGTACCCTCGCACATATTATTCCCTCATTTAATGGATATTTTCACGAAAAAGTGAAGTTTTCAAAAAGTCAGAAAATTGGCTGAAAACGACTTAATATCAAGGATTCATCCGGCGAATCGCTCTGGAACTGAAATCGGAATGCTCACTGACATTTTCCCCTCTCCGAAAGTCTGAAAAATGATGGAAAAATAACTAAGTACAAAAAAAAAATTTTTAAACTTTTTTCAATTTTACCCCCGTGGGATATACATTCTACCCACACACATTTGGAACTCTCCTGGGGTACCCTCACACATATTATTCCCTCATTTAATGGATATTTTCACCAAAAAGTGAAGTTTTCAAAAAGTCAGAAAATTGGCTGAAAACGACTTAATATCAAGGACTCATCGGGCGAATCACTCTGGAACTGAAATCGGAATGCTCACTGACATTTTCCCCTCTCCAAAAGTCTGAAAAATGATGGAAAAATGACTAAGTCCAAAAAAATTTTTTTTCAACTTTTTTCAATTTTACCCCTGTGGGATATGCATTCTACCCACACACATTTGGAACTCCCCTGGGTACCCTCACACATTATTCCCTCATTTAATGTATATTTTCACCAAAGAGTGAAGTTTTCAAAAAGTCCGAAAATTGGCTGAAAACGACTTAATATCAAGGACGCATCTGGTGAATCGCTCTGGAACTGAAATCGGAATGCTCACTGACATTTTCCCCTCTCCGAAAGTCTGAAAAATGATGGAAAAATGACTAAGTCCAAAAAAATTTTTTTTAAACTTTTTTCAATTTTACCCCCATGGGATATATATTCTACCCACACACATTTGGAACTCTCCTGGGGTACCCTCACACATATTATTCCCTCATTTAATGGATATTTTCACCAAAAAGTGAAGTTTTCAAAAAGTCCGAAAATTGGCTGAATACGACTTAATATCAAGGACTCATCGGGCGAATCACTCTGGAACTGAAATCGGAATGCTCACTGACATTTTCCCCTCTCCGAAAGTCTGAAAAATGATGGAAAAATGACTAAGTCCAAAAAAATTTTTTTAAACTTTTTTTCAATTTTACCCCTGTGGGATATACATTCTACCCACACACATTTGGAACTCTCCTGGGGTACCCTCACACATATTATTCCCTCATTTAATGGATATTTTCACCAAAAAGTGAAGTTTTCAAAAAGTCCGAAAATTGGCTGAAAACGACTTAATATCAAGGACTCATCCGGCGAATCGCTCTGGAACTGAAATCGGAATGCTCACTGACATTTTCCCCTCTCTGAAAGTCTGAAAAATGATGGAAAAATGACTAAGTCCTAAAAAAATTTTTTTAAACTTTTTTCAATTTTACCCCTGTGGGATATACATTCTACCCACACACATTTGGAACTCTCCTGGGGTACCCTCGCACATATTATTCCCTCATTTAATGGATATTTTCACGAAAAAGTGAAGTTTTCAAAAAGTCAGAAAATTGGCTGAAAGCGACTTAGTATCAAGGACTCATCGGGCGAATCGCTCTGGAACTGAAATCGGAATGCTCACTTACTTTTTCCCCCCTTCGAAAGTCTGAAAAATGATGGAAAAATGACTAAGTCCAAAAAAATTTTTTTTAAACTTTTTTCAATTTTACCCCCATGGGATATATACTCTGCCCACACACATTTGGAACTCTCCTGGGGTACCCTCGCACATATTATTCCCTCATTTAATGGATATTTTCACCAAAAAGTGAAGTTTTCAAAAAGTCCGAAAATTGGCTGAAAACGACTTAATATCAAGGACTCATCCGGCGAATCGCTCTGGAACTGAAATCGGAATGCTCACTACCATTTTCCCCCCTTCGAAAGTCTGAAAAATGATGGAAAAATGACTAAGTCCAAAAAAAAAATTTTAAAACTTTTTTCAATTTTACCCCCGTGGGATATATATTCTACCCACACACATTTGGAACTCTCCTGGGGTACCCTCACACATATTATTCCCTCATTTAATGGATATTTTCACCAAAAAGTGAAGTTTTCAAAAAGTCAGAAAATTGGCTGAAAACGACTTAATATCAAGGACTCATCGGGAGAATCACTCTGGAACTGAAATCGGAATGCTCACTGACATTTTCCCCTCTCCAAAAGTCTGAAAAATGATGGAAAAATGACTAAGTCCAAAAAAATTTTTTTTCAACTTTTTTCAATTTTACCCCTGTGGGATATGCATTCTACCCACACACATTTGGAACTCCCCTGGGTACCCTCACACATTATTCCCTCATTTAATGTATATTTTCACCAAAGAGTGAAGTTTTCAAAAAGTCCGAAAATTGGCTGAAAACGACTTAATATCAAGGACGCATCTGGTGAATCGCTCTGGAACTGAAATCGGAATGCTCACTGACATTTTCCCCTCTCCGAAAGTCTGAAAAATGATGGAAAAATGACTAAGTCCAAAAAAAATTTTTTTAAACTTTTTTTCAATTTTACCCCTGTGGGATATACATTCTACCCACACACATTTGGAACTCTCCTGGGGTACCCTCACACATATTATTCCCTCATTTAATGGATATTTTCACCAAAAAGTGAAGTTTTCAAAAAGTCCGAAAATTGGCTGAAAACGACTTAATATCAAGGACTCATCCGGCGAATCGCTCTGGAACTGAAATCGGAATGCTCACTGACATTTTCCCCTCTCTGAAAGTCTGAAAAATGATGGAAAAATGACTAAGTCCTAAAAAAATTTTTTTAAACTTTTTTCAATTTTACCCCTGTGGGATATACATTCTACCCACACACATTTGGAACTCTCCTGGGGTACCCTCGCACATATTATTCCCTCATTTAATGGATATTTTCACGAAAAAGTGAAGTTTTCAAAAAGTCAGAAAATTGGCTGAAAGCGACTTAGTATCAAGGACTCATCGGGCGAATTGCTCTGGAACTGAAATCGGAATGCTCACTTACTTTTTCCCCCCTTCGAAAGTCTGAAAAATGATGGAAAAATGACTAAGTCCAAAAAAAAAATTTTAAAACTTTTTTGAATTTTACCCCCGTGGGATATATATTCTACCCACACACATTTGGAACTTTCCTGGGGTACCCTCACACATATTATTCCCTCATTTAATGGATATTTTCACCAAAAAGTGAAGTTTTCAAAAAGTCAGAAAATTGGCTGAAAACGACTTAATATCAAGGATTCATCCGGCAAATCGCTCTGGAACTGAAATCGGAATGCTCACTGACATTTTCCCCTCTCCGAAAGTCTGAAAAATGATGGAAAAATGACTAAGTACAAAAAAAAAATTTTTAAACTTTTTTCAATTTTACCCCCGTGGGATATATATTCTACCCACACACATTTGGAACTCTCCTGGGGTACCCTCACACATATTATTCCCTCATTTAATGGATATTTTCACCAAAAAGTGAAGTTTTCAAAAAGTCCGAAAATTGGCTGAAAACGACTTAATATCAAGGACTCATCCGGCGAATCGCTCTGGAACTGAAATCGGAATGCTCACTGACATTTTCCCCTCTCCGAAAGTCTGAAAAATGATGGAAAAATGACTAAGTCCAAAAAAAATTTTTTTCAACTTTTTTCAATTTTACCCCCATGGGATATATATTCTGCCCACACACATTTGGAACTCTCCTGGGGTACCCTCACACATATTATTCCCTCATTTAATGGATATTTTCACCAAAAAGTGAAGTTTTCAAAAAGTCAGAAAATTGGCTGAAAACGACTTAATATCAAGGACTCATCGGGCGAATCACTCTGGAACTGAAATCGGAATGCTCACTGACATTTTCCCCTCTCCAAAAGTCTGAAAAATGATGGAAAAATGACTAAGTCCAAAAAAATTTTTTTTCAACTTTTTTCAATTTTACCCCTGTGGGATATACATTCTACCCACACACATTTGGAACTCCCCTGGGTACCCTCACACATTATTCCCTCATTTAATGTATATTTTCACCAAAGAGTGAAGTTTTCAAAAAGTCCGAAAATTGGCTGAAAACGACTTAATATCAAGGACTCATCTGGCGAATCGCTCTGGAACTGAAATCGGAATGCTCACTGACATTTTCCCCTCTCCGAAAGTCTGAAAAATGATGGAAAAATGACTAAGTCCAAAAAAATTTTTTTTAAACTTTTTTCAATTTTACCCCCATGGGATATATATTCTACCCACACACATTTGGAACTCTCCTGGGGTACCCTCACACATATTATTCCCTCATTTAATGAATATTTTCACCAAAAAGTGAAGTTTTCAAAAAGTCAGAAAATTGGCTGAAAGCGACTTAATATCAAGGACACATCGGGCGAATCGCTCTGGAACTGAAATCGGAATGCTCACTACCATTTTCCCCCCTTCGAAAGTCTGAAAAATGATGGAAAAATGACTAAGTCCAAAAAAAAATTTTTAAAACTTTTTTCAATTTTACCCCCGTGGGATATATATTCTACCCACACACATTTGGAACTCTCCTGGGGTACCCTCACACATATTATTCCCTCATTTAATGTATATTTTCACCAAAGAGTGAAGTTTTCAAAAAGTCCGAAAATTGGCTGAAAACGACTTAATATCAAGGACTCATCGGGCGAATCACTCTGGAACTGAAATCGGAATACTCACTGACATTTTCCCCTCTCCGAAAGTCTGAAAAATGATGGAAAAATGACTAAGTCCAAAAAAATTTTTTTAAAACTTTTTTCAATTTTACCCCCATGGGATATATATTCTGCCCACACACATTTGGAACTCTCCTGGGGTACCCTCACACATATTATTCCCTCATTTAATGGATATTTTCACCAAAAAGTGAAGTTTTCAAAAAGTCAGAAAATTGGCTGAAAACGACTTAATATCAAGGACTCATCGGGCGAATCACTCTGGAACTGAAATCGGAATGCTCACTGACATTTTCCCCTCTCCAAAAGTCTGAAAAATGATGGAAAAATGACTAAGTCCAAAAAAAATTTTTTAAACTTTTTTTCAATTTTACCCCCATGGGATATACATTCTACCCACACACATTTGGAACTCTCCTGGGGTACCCTCACACATATTATTCCCTCATTTAATGGATATTTTCACCAAAAAGTGAAGTTTTCAAAAAGTCCAAAAATTGGCTGAAAACGACTTAATATCAAGGACTCATCCGGCGAATCACTCTGGAACTGAAATCGGAATGCTCACTGACATTTTCCCCTCTCCGAAAGTCTGAAAAATGATGGAAAAATGACTAAGTCCAAAAAAAATTTTTTTAAACTTTTTTCAATTTTACCCCCATGGGATATATATTCTACCCACACACATTTGGAACTCTCCTGGGATACCCTCACACATATTATTCCCTCATTTAATGGATATTTTCACCAAAAAGTGAAGTTTTCAAAAAGTCCGAAAATTGGCTGAATACGACTTAATATCAAGGACTCATCGGGCGAATCACTCTGGAACTGAAATCGGAATGCTCACTGACATTTTCCCCTCTCCGAAAGTCTGAAAAATGATGGAAAAATGACTAAGTCCAAAAAAAATTTTTTTAAACTTTTTTTCAATTTTACCCCTGTGGGATATACATTCTACCCACACACATTTGGAACTCTCCTGGGGTACCCTCACACATATTATTCCCTCATTTAATGGATATTTTCACCAAAAAGTGAAGTTTTCAAAAAGTCCGAAAATTGGCTGAAAACGACTTAATATCAAGGACTCATCCGGCGAATCGCTCTGGAACTGAAATCGGAATGCTCACTGACATTTTCCCCTCTCCGAAAGTCTGAAAAGTGATGGAAAAATGACTAAGTCCAAAAAAAATTTTTTTCAACTTTTTTCAATTTTACCCCCATGGGATATATATTCTGCCCACACACATTTGGAACTCTCCTGGGGTACCCTCACACATATTATTCCCTCATTTAATGGATATTTTCACCAAAAAGTGAAGTTTTCAAAAAGTCAGAAAATTGGCTGAAAACGACTTAATATCAAGGACTCATCCGGCGAATCGCTCTGGAACTGAAATCGGAATGCTCACTGACATTTTCCCCTCTCCGAAAGTCTGAAAAGTGATGGAAAAATGACTAAGTCCAAAAAAAATTTTTTTCAACTTTTTTCAATTTTACCCCCATGGGATATATATTCTGCCCACACACATTTGGAACTCTCCTGGGGTACCCTCACACATATTATTCCCTCATTTAATGGATATTTTCACCAAAAAGTGAAGTTTTCAAAAAGTCAGAAAATTGGCTGAAAACGACTTAATATCAAGGACTCATCGGGCGAATCACTCTGGAACAGAAATCAGAATGCTCACTGACTTTTTCCCCTCTCCGAAAGTCTGAAAAATGATGGAAAAATGACTAAGTCCAAAAAAAATTTTTTTAAACTTTTTTCAATTTTACCCCCATGGGATCTATATTCTACCCACACACATTTGGAACTCTCCTGGGGTACCCTCACACATATTATTCCCTCATTTAATGGATATTTTCACCAAAAAGTGAAGTTTTCAAAAAGTCAGAAAATTGGCTGAAAACGACTTAATATCAAGGACTCATCCGGCGAATCGCTCTGGAACTGAAATCGGAATGCTCACTGACATTTTCCCCTCTCCGAAAGTCTGAAAAATGATGGAAAAATGACTAAGTCCAAAAAAAATTTTTTTCAACTTTTTTCAATTTTACCCCCATGGGATATATATTCTGCCCACACACATTTGGAACTCTCCTGGGGTACCCTCACACATATTATTCCCTCATTTAATGGATATTTTCACCAAAAAGTGAAGTTTTCAATAAGTCAGAAAATTGGCTGAAAACGACTTAATATCAAGGACTCATCGGGCGAATCACTCTGGAACTGAAATCGGAATGCTCACTGACATTTTCCCCTCTCCGAAAGTCTGAAAAATGATGGAAAAATTACTAAGTCCAAAAAAAATTTTTTTAAACTTTTTTTCAATTTTACCCCTGTGGGATATACATTCTACCCACACACATTTGGACCTCTCCTGGGGTACCCTCACACATAATATTCCCTCATTTAATGGATATTTTCAACAAAAAGTGAAGTTTTCAAAAAGTCCGAAAATTGGCTGAAAACGACTTAATATCAAGGACTCATCGGGCGAATCACTCTGGAACTGAAATCGGAATGCTCACTGACATTTTCCCCTCTCCAAAAGTCTGAAAAATGATGGAAAAATGACTAAGTCCAAAAAAATTTTTTTTCAACTTTTTTCAATTTTACCCCTGTGGGATATGCATTCTACCCACACACATTTGGAACTCCCCTGGGTACCCTCACACATTATTCCCTCATTTAATGTATATTTTCACCAAAGAGTGAAGTTTTCAAAAAGTCCGAAAATTGGCTGAAAACGACTTAATATCAAGGACGCATCTGGCGAATCGCTCTGGAACTGAAATCGGAATGCTCACTGACATTTTCCCCTCTCCGAAAGTCTGAAAAATGATGGAAAAATGACTAAGTCCAAAAAAAATTTTTTTAAACTTTTTTTCAATTTTACCCCTGTGGGATATACATTCTACCCACACACATTTGGAACTCTCCTGGCGTACCCTCACACATATTATTCCCTCATTTAATGGATATTTTCACCAAAAAGTGAAGTTTTCAAAAAGTCCGAAAATTGGCTGAAAACGACTTAATATCAAGGACTCATCCGGCGAATCGCTCTGGAACTGAAATCGGAATGCTCACTTACTTTTTCCCCCCTTCGAAAGTCTGAAAAATGATGGAAAAATGACTAAGTCCAAAAAAATTTTTTTTAAACTTTTTTCAATTTTACCCCCATGGGATATATACTCTGCCCACACACATTTGGAACTCTCCTGGGGTACCCTCGCACATATTATTCCCTCATTTAATGGATATTTTCACCAAAAAGTGAAGTTTTCAAAAAGTCCGAAAATTGGCTGAAAACGACTTAATATCAAGGACTCATCCGGCGAATCGCTCTGGAACTGAAATCGGAATGCTCACTACCATTTTCCCCCCTTCGAAAGTCTGAAAAATGATGGAAAAATGACTAAGTCCAAAAAAAAAATTTTAAAACTTTTTTCAATTTTACCCCCGTGGGATATATATTCTACCCACACACATTTGGAACTCTCCTGGGGTACCCTCACACATATTATTCCCTCATTTAATGGATATTTTCACCAAAAAGTGAAGTTTTCAAAAAGTCAGAAAATTGGCTGAAAACGACTTAATATCAAGGACTCATCGGGCGAATCACTCTGGAACAGAAATCAGAATGCTCACTGACTTTTTCCCCTCTCCGAAAGTCTGAAAAATGATGGAAAAATGACTAAGTCCAAAAAAAATTTTTTTAAACTTTTTTCAATTTTACCCCCATGGGATCTATATTCTACCCACACACATTTGGAACTCTCCTGGGGTACCCTCACACATATTATTCCCTCATTTAATGGATATTTTCACCAAAAAGTGAAGTTTTCAAAAAGTCAGAAAATTGGCTGAAAACGACTTAATATCAAGGACTCATCCGGCGAATCGCTCTGGAACTGAAATCGGAATGCTCACTGACATTTTCCCCTCTCCGAAAGTCTGAAAAATGATGGAAAAATGACTAAGTCCAAAAAAAATTTTTTTCAACTTTTTTCAATTTTACCCCCATGGGATATATATTCTGCCCACACACATTTGGAACTCTCCTGGGGTACCCTCACACATATTATTCCCTCATTTAATGGATATTTTCACCAAAAAGTGAAGTTTTCAATAAGTCAGAAAATTGGCTGAAAACGACTTAATATCAAGGACTCATCGGGCGAATCACTCTGGAACTGAAATCGGAATGCTCACTGACATTTTCCCCTCTCCGAAAGTCTGAAAAATGATGGAAAAATTACTAAGTCCAAAAAAAATTTTTTTAAACTTTTTTTCAATTTTACCCCTGTGGGATATACATTCTACCCACACACATTTGGACCTCTCCTGGGGTACCCTCACACATAATATTCCCTCATTTAATGGATATTTTCAACAAAAAGTGAAGTTTTCAAAAAGTCCGAAAATTGGCTGAAAACGACTTAATATCAAGGACTCATCGGGCGAATCACTCTGGAACTGAAATCGGAATGCTCACTGACATTTTCCCCTCTCCAAAAGTCTGAAAAATGATGGAAAAATGACTAAGTCCAAAAAAATTTTTTTTCAACTTTTTTCAATTTTACCCCTGTGGGATATGCATTCTACCCACACACATTTGGAACTCCCCTGGGTACCCTCACACATTATTCCCTCATTTAATGTATATTTTCACCAAAGAGTGAAGTTTTCAAAAAGTCCGAAAATTGGCTGAAAACGACTTAATATCAAGGACGCATCTGGCGAATCGCTCTGGAACTGAAATCGGAATGCTCACTGACATTTTCCCCTCTCCGAAAGTCTGAAAAATGATGGAAAATTGACTAAGTCCAAAAAAAATTTTTTTAAACTTTTTTTCAATTTTACCCCTGTGGGATATACATTCTACCCACACACATTTGGAACTCTCCTGGGGTACCCTCACACATATTATTCCCTCATTTAATGGATATTTTCACCAAAAAGTGAAGTTTTCAAAAAGTCCGAAAATTGGCTGAAAACGACTTAATATCAAGGACTCATCCGGCGAATCGCTCTGGAACTGAAATCGGAATGCTCACTGACATTTTCCCCTCTCTGAAAGTCTGAAAAATGATGGAAAAATGACTAAGTCCTAAAAAAATTTTTTTAAACTTTTTTCAATTTTACCCCTGTGGGATATACATTCTACCCACACACATTTGGAACTCTCCTGGGGTACCCTCGCACATATTATTCCCTCATTTAATGGATATTTTCACGAAAAAGTGAAGTTTTCAAAAAGTCAGAAAATTGGCTGAAAGCGACTTAGTATCAAGGACTCATCGGGCGAATCGCTCTGGAACTGAAATCGGAATGCTCACTTACTTTTTCCCCCCTTCGAAAGTCTGAAAAATGATGGAAAAATGACTAAGTCCAAAAAAATTTTTTTTAAACTTTTTTCAATTTTACCCCCATGGGATATATACTCTGCCCACACACATTTGGAACTCTCCTGGGGTACCCTCGCACATATTATTCCCTCATTTAATGGATATTTTCACCAAAAAGTGAAGTTTTCAAAAAGTCCGAAAATTGGCTGAAAACGACTTAATATCAAGGACTCATCCGGCGAATCGCTCTGGAACTGAAATCGGAATGCTCACTACCATTTTCCCCCCTTCGAAAGTCTGAAAAATGATGGAAAAATGACTAAGTCCAAAAAAAAAATTTTAAAACTTTTTTCAATTTTACCCCCGTGGGATATATATTCTACCCACACACATTTGGAACTCTCCTGGGGTACCCTCACACATATTATTCCCTCATTTAATGGATATTTTCACCAAAAAGTGAAGTTTTCAAAAAGTCAGAAAATTGGCTGAAAACGACTTAATATCAAGGATTCATCCGGCGAATCGCTCTGGAACTGAAATCGGAATGCTCACTGACATTTTCCCCTCTCCGACAGTCTGAAAAATGATGGAAAAATGACTAAGTACAAAAAAAAAATTTTTAAACTTTTTTCAATTTTACCCCCGTGGGATATATATTCTACCCACACACATTTGGAACTCTCCTGGGGTACCCTCACACATATTATTCCCTCATTTAATGGATATTTTCACCAAAAAGTGAAGTTTTCAAAAAGTCCGAAAATTGGCTGAAAACGACTTAATATCAAGGACTCATCCGGCGAATCGCTCTGGAACTGAAATCGGAATGCTCACTGACATTTTCCCCTCTCCGAAAGTCTGAAAAATGATGGAAAAATGACTAAGTCCAAAAAAAATTTTTTTCAACTTTTTTCAATTTTACCCCCATGGGATATATATTCTGCCCACACACATTTGGAACTCTCCTGGGGTACCCTCACACATATTATTCCCTCATTTAATGGATATTTTCAACAAAAAGTGAAGTTTTCAAAAAGTCAGAAAATTGGCTGAAAACGACTTAATATCAAGGACTCATCGGGCGAATCACTCTGGAACTGAAATCGGAATTCTCACTGACATTTTCCCCTCTCCAAAAGTCTGAAAAATGATGGAAAAATGACTAAGTCCAAAAAAATTTTTTTTCAACTTTTTTCAATTTTACCCCTGTGGGATATACATTCTACCCACACACATTTGGAACTCCCCTGGGTACCCTCACACATTATTCCCTCATTTAATGTATATTTTCACCAAAGAGTGAAGTTTTCAAAAAGTCCGAAAATTGGCTGAAAACGACTTAATATCAAGGACGCATCTGGCGAATCGCTCTGGAACTGAAATCGGAATGCTCACTGACATTTTCCCCTCTCCGAAAGTCTGAAAAATGATGGAAAAATGACTAAGTCCAAAAAAAATTTTTTTAAACTTTTTTTCAATTTTACCCCTGTGGGATATACATTCTACCCACACACATTTGGAACTCTCCTGGGGTACCCTCACACATATTATTCCCTCATTTAATGGATATTTTCACCAAAAAGTGAAGTT
Organism: Phyllobates terribilis; assembly: GCF_046119375.1. Lineage (NCBI taxonomy): Eukaryota > Metazoa > Chordata > Amphibia > Anura > Dendrobatidae > Phyllobates > Phyllobates terribilis. The sequence goes on along the minus strand of NW_027362873.1, from coordinate 3,876,436 downwards.
TTCAAAAAGTCCGAAAATTGGCTGAAAACGACTTAATATCAAGGACTCATCCGGCGAATCGCTCTGGAACTGAAATCGGAATGCTCACTGACATTTTCCCCTCTCTGAAAGTCTGAAAAATGATGGAAAAATGACTAAGTCCTAAAAAAATTTTTTTAAACTTTTTTCAATTTTACCCCTGTGGGATATACATTCTACCCACACACATTTGGAACTCTCCTGGGGTACCCTCGCACATATTATTCCCTCATTTAATGGATATTTTCACGAAAAAGTGAAGTTTTCAAAAAGTCAGAAAATTGGCTGAAAGCGACTTAGTATCAAGGACTCATCGGGCGAATCGCTCTGGAACTGAAATCGGAATGCTCACTTACTTTTTCCCCCCTTCGAAAGTCTGAAAAATGATGGAAAAATGACTAAGTCCAAAAAAATTTTTTTTAAACTTTTTTCAATTTTACCCCCATGGGATATATACTCTGCCCACACACATTTGGAACTCTCCTGGGGTACCCTCGCACATATTATTCCCTCATTTAATGGATATTTTCACCAAAAAGTGAAGTTTTCAAAAAGTCCGAAAATTGGCTGAAAACGACTTAATATCAAGGACTCATCCGGCGAATCGCTCTGGAACTGAAATCGGAATGCTCACTACCATTTTCCCCCCTTCGAAAGTCTGAAAAATGATGGAAAAATGACTAAGTCCAAAAAAAAAATTTTAAAACTTTTTTCAATTTTACCCCCGTGGGATATATATTCTACCCACACACATTTGGAACTCTCCTGGGGTACCCTCACACATATTATTCCCTCATTTAATGGATATTTTCACCAAAAAGTGAAGTTTTCAAAAAGTCAGAAAATTGGCTGAAAACGACTTAATATCAAGGATTCATCCGGCGAATCGCTCTGGAACTGAAATCGGAATGCTCACTGACATTTTCCCCTCTCCGAAAGTCTGAAAAATGATGGAAAAATGACTAAGTACAAAAAAAAAATTTTTAAACTTTTTTCAATTTTACCCCCGTGGGATATATATTCTACCCACACACATTTGGAACTCTCCTGGGGTACCCTCACACATATTATTCCCTCATTTAATGGATATTTTCACCAAAAAGTGAAGTTTTCAAAAAGTCTGAAAATTGGCTGAAAACGACTTAATATCAAGGACTCATCCGGCGAATCGCTCTGGAACTGAAATCGGAATGCTCACTGACATTTTCCCCTCTCCGAAAGTCTGAAAAATGATGGAAAAATGACTAAGTCCAAAAAAATTTTTTTAAAACTTTTTTCAATTTTACCCCCATGGGATATATATTCTGCCCACACACATTTGGAACTCTCCTGGGGTACCCTCACACATATTATTCCCTCATTTAATGGATATTTTCACCAAAAAGTGAAGTTTTCAAAAAGTCAGAAAATTGGCTGAAAACGACTTAATATCAAGGACTCATCGGGCGAATCACTCTGGAACTGAAATCGGAATGCTCACTGACATTTTCCCCTCTCCAAAAGTCTGAAAAATGATGGAAAAATGACTAAGTCCAAAAAAAATTTTTTAAACTTTTTTTCAATTTTACCCCCATGGGATATACATTCTACCCACACACATTTGGAACTCTCCTGGGGTACCCTCACACATATTATTCCCTCATTTAATGGATATTTTCACCAAAAAGTGAAGTTTTCAAAAAGTCCAAAAATTGGCTGAAAACGACTTAATATCAAGGACTCATCCGGCGAATCACTCTGGAACTGAAATCGGAATGCTCACTGACATTTTCCCCTCTCCGAAAGTCTGAAAAATGATGGAAAAATGACTAAGTCCAAAAAAAATTTTTTTAAACTTTTTTCAATTTTACCCCCATGGGATATATATTCTACCCACACACATTTGGAACTCTCCTGGGGTACCCTCACACATATTATTCCCTCATTTAATGAATATTTTCACCAAAAAGTGAAGTTTTCAAAAAGTCCGAAAATTGGCTGAATACGACTTAATATCAAGGACTCATCGGGCGAATCACTCTGGAACTGAAATCGGAATGCTCACTGACATTTTCCCCTCTCGGAAAGTCTGAAAAATGATGGAAAAATGACTAAGTCCAAAAAAAATTTTTTTAAACTTTTTTCAATTTTACCCCTGTGGGATATGCATTCTACCCACACACATTTGGAACTCCCCTGGGTACCCTCACACATTATTCCCTCATTTAATGTATATTTTCACCAAAGAGTGAAGTTTTCAAAAAGTCCGAAAATTGGCTGAAAACGACTTAATATCAAGGACGCATCTGGCGAATCGCTCTGGAACTGAAATCGGAATGCTCACTGAGATTTTCCCCTCTCCGAAAGTCTGAAAAATGATGGAAAAATGACTAAGTCCAAAAAAATTTTTTTTAAACTTTTTTCAATTTTACCCCCATCGGATATATATTCTACCCACACACATTTGGAACTCTCCTGGGGTACCCTCACACATATTATTCCCTCATTTAATGGATATTTTCACCAAAAAGTGAAGTTTTCAAAAAGTCCGAAAATTGGCTGAATACGACTTAATATCAAGGACTCATCGGGCGAATCACTCTGGAACTGAAATCGGAATGCTCACTGACATTTTCCCCTCTCCGAAAGTCTGAAAAATGATGGAAAAATGACTAAGTCCAAAAAAAAAATTTTAAAACTTTTTTCAATTTTACCCCCGTGGGATATATATTCTACCCACACACATTTGGAACTCTCCTGGGGTACCCTCACACATATTATTCCCTCATTTAATGGATATTTTCACCAAAAAGTGAAGTTTTCAAAAAGTCAGAAAATTGGCTGAAAACGACTTAATATCAAGGATTCATCCGGCGAATCGCTCTGGAACTGAAATCGGAATGCTCACTGACATTTTCCCCTCTCCGAAAGTCTGAAAAATGATGGAAAAATGACTAAGTACAAAAAAAAAATTTTTAAACTTTTTTCAATTTTACCCCCGTGGGATATATATTCTACCCACACACATTTGGAACTCTCCTGGGGTACCCTCACACATATTATTCCCTCATTTAAAGGATATTTTCACCAAAAAGTGAAGTTTTCAAAAAGTCCGAAAATTGGCTGAAAACGACTTAATATCAAGGACTCATCCGGCGAATCGCTCTGGAACTGAAATCGGAATGCTCACTGACATTTTCCCCTCTCCGAAAGTCTGAAAAATGATGGAAAAATGACTAAGTCCAAAAAAAATTTTTTTCAACTTTTTCAATTTTACCCCCATGGGATATATATTCTGCCCACACACATTTGGAACTCTCCTGGGGTACCCTCACACATATTATTCCCTCATTTAATGGATATTTTCACCAAAAAGTGAAGTTTTCAAAAAGTCAGAAAATTGGCTGAAAACGACTTAATATCAAGGACTCATCGGTCGAATCACTCTGGAACTGAAATCGGAATGCTCACTGACATTTTCCCCTCTCCAAAAGTCTGAAAAATGATGGAAAAATGACTAAGTCCAAAAAAATTTTTTTTCAACTTTTTTCAATTTTACCCCTGTGGGATATACATTCTACCCACACACATTTGGAACTCCCCTGGGTACCCTCACACATTATTCCCTCATTTAATGTATATTTTCACCAAAGAGTGAAGTTTTCAAAAAGTCCGAAAATTGGCTGAAAACGACTTAATATCAAGGACTCATCTGGCGAATCGCTCTGGAACTGAAATCGGAATGCTCACTGACATTTTCCCCTCTCCGAAAGTCTGAAAAATGATGGAAAAATGACTAAGTCCAAAAAAATTTTTTTTAAACTTTTTTCAATTTTACCCCCATGGGATATATATTCTACCCACACACATTTGGAACTCTCCTGGGGTACCCTCACACATATTATTCCCTCATTTAATGAATATTTTCACCAAAAAGTGAAGTTTTCAAAAAGTCAGAAAATTGGCTGAAAGCGACTTAATATCAAGGACACATCGGGCAATCGCTCTGGAACTGAAATCGGAATGCTCACTACAATTTTCCCCCCTTCGAAAGTCTGAAAAATGATGGAAAAATGACTAAGTCCAAAAAAAAATTTTTAAAACTTTTTTCAATTTTACCCCCGTGGGATATATATTCTACCCACACACATTTGGAACTCTCCTGGGGTACCCTCACACATATTATTCCCTCATTTAATGGATATTTTCACCAAAAAGTGAAGTTTTCAAAAAGTCCGAAAATTGGCTGAAAACGACTTAATATCAAGGACTCATCGGGCGAATCACTCTGGAACTGAAATCGGAATACTCACTGACATTTTCCCCTCTCCGAAAGTCTGAAAAATAATGGAAAAATGACTAAGTCCAAAAAAATTTTTTTAAAACTTTTTTCAATTTTACCCCCATGGGATATATATTCTGCCCACACACATTTGGAACTCTCCTGGGGTACCCTCACACATATTATTCCCTCATTTAATGGATATTTTCACCAAAAAGTGAAGTTTTCAAAAAGTCAGAAAATTGGCTGAAAACGACTTAATATCAAGGACTCATCGGGCGAATCACTCTGGAACTGAAATCGGAATGCTCACTGACATTTTCCCCTCTCCAAAAGTCTGAAAAATGATGGAAAAATGACTAAGTCCAAAAAAAATTTTTTAAACTTTTTTTCAATTTTACCCCCATGGGATATACATTCTACCCACACACATTTGGAACTCTCCTGGGGTACCCTCACACATATTATTCCCTCATTTAATGGATATTTTCACCAAAAAGTGAAGTTTTCAAAAAGTCCGAAAATTGGCTGAATACGACTTAATATCAAGGACTCATCGGGCGAATCACTCTGGAACTGAAATCGGAATGCTCACTGACATTTTCCCCTCTCCGAAAGTCTGAAAAATGATGGAAAAATGACTAAGTCCAAAAAAAATTTTTTTAAACTTTTTTCAATTTTACCCCCATGGGATCTATATTCTACCCACACACATTTGGAACTCTCCTGGGGTACCCTCACACATATTATTCCCTCATTTAATGGATATTTTCACCAAAAAGTGAAGTTTTCAAAAAGTCAGAAAATTGGCTGAAAACGACTTAATATCAAGGACTCATCCGGCGAATCGCTCTGGAACTGAAATCGGAATGCTCACTGACATTTTCCCCTCTCCGAAAGTCTGAAAAATGATGGAAAAATGACTAAGTCCAAAAAAAATTTTTTTCAACTTTTTTCAATTTTACCCCCATGGGATATATATTCTGCCCACACACATTTGGAACTCTCCTGGGGTACCCTCACACATATTATTCCCTCATTTAATGGATATTTTCACCAAAAAGTGAAGTTTTCAATAAGTCAGAAAATTGGCTGAAAATGACTTAATATCAAGGACTCATCGGGCGAATCACTCTGGAACTGAAATCGGAATGCTCACTGACATTTTCCCCTCTCCGAAAGTCTGAAAAATGATGGAAAAATTACTAAGTCCAAAAAAAATTTTTTTAAACTTTTTTTCAATTTTACCCCTGTGGGATATACATTCTACCCACACACATTTGGACCTCTCCTGGGGTACCCTCACACATATTATTCCCTCATTTAATGGATATTTTCAACAAAAAGTGAAGTTTTCAAAAAGTCCGAAAATTGGCTGAAAACGACGTAATATCAAGGACTCATCCGGCGAATCGCTCTGGAACTGAAATCGGAATGCTCACTGACATTTTCCCCTCTCCGAAAGTCTGAAAAATGATGGAAAAATGACTAAGTACAAAAAAAAATTTTTTTAACTTTTTTCAATTTTACCCCCGTGGGATATATATTCTACCCACACACATTTGGAACTCTCCTGGGGTACCCTCACACATATTATTCCCTCATTTAATGGATATTTTCACCAAAAAGTGAAGTTTTCAAAAAGTCAGAAAATTGGCTGAAAACGACTTAATATCAAGGACTCATCGGGCGAATTACTCTGGAATTGAAATCGGATGCTCACTGACATTTTCCCCTCTCCGAAAGTCTGAAAAATGATGGAAAAATGACTAAGTCCAAAAAAATTTTTTTAAAACTTTTTTCAATTTTACCCCCATGGGATATATATTCTGCCCACACACATTTGGAACTCCCCTGGGTACCCTCACACATTATTCCCTCATTTAATGTATATTTTCACCAAAGAGTGAAGTTTTCAAAAAGTCCGAAAATTGGCTGAAAACGACTTAATATCAAGGACGCATCTGGCGAATCGCTCTGGAACTGAAATCGGAATGCTCACTGAGATTTTCCCCTCTCCGAAAGTCTGAAAAATGATGGAAAAATGACTAAGTCCAAAAAAATTTTTTTTAAACTTTTTTCAATTTTACCCCCATGGGATATATATTCTACCCACACACATTTGGAACTCTCCTGGGGTACCCTCACACATATTATTCCCTCATTTAATGGATATTTTCACCAAAAAGTGAAGTTTTCAAAAAGTCCGAAAATTGGCTGAATACGACTTAATATCAAGGACTCATCGGGCGAATCACTCTGGAACTGAAATCGGAATGCTCACTGACATTTTCCCCTCTCCGAAAGTCTGAAAAATGATGGAAAAATGACTAAGTCCAAAAAAAAAATTTTAAAACTTTTTTCAATTTTACCCCCGTGGGATATATATTCTACCCACACACATTTGGAACTCTCCTGGGGTACCCTCACACATATTATTCCCTCATTTAATGGATATTTTCACCAAAAAGTGAAGTTTTCAAAAAGTCAGAAAATTGGCTGAAAACGACTTAATATCAAGGATTCATCCGGCGAATCGCTCTGGAACTGAAATCGGAATGCTCACTGACATTTTCCCCTCTCCGAAAGTCTGAAAAATGATGGAAAAATGACTAAGTACAAAAAAAAAATTTTTAAACTTTTTTCAATTTTACCCCCGTGGGATATATATTCTACCCACACACATTTGGAACTCTCCTGGGGTACCCTCACACATATTATTCCCTCATTTAAAGGATATTTTCACCAAAAAGTGAAGTTTTCAAAAAGTCCGAAAATTGGCTGAAAACGACTTAATATCAAGGACTCATCCGGCGAATCGCTCTGGAACTGAAATCGGAATGCTCACTGACATTTTCCCCTCTCCGAAAGTCTGAAAAATGATGGAAAAATGACTAAGTCCAAAAAAAATTTTTTTCAACTTTTTCAATTTTACCCCCATGGGATATATATTCTGCCCACACACATTTGGAACTCTCCTGGGGTACCCTCACACATATTATTCCCTCATTTAATGGATATTTTCACCAAAAAGTGAAGTTTTCAAAAAGTCAGAAAATTGGCTGAAAACGACTTAATATCAAGGACTCATCGGTCGAATCACTCTGGAACTGAAATCGGAATGCTCACTGACATTTTCCCCTCTCCAAAAGTCTGAAAAATGATGGAAAAATGACTAAGTCCAAAAAAATTTTTTTTCAACTTTTTTCAATTTTACCCCTGTGGGATATACATTCTACCCACACACATTTGGAACTCCCCTGGGTACCCTCACACATTATTCCCTCATTTAATGTATATTTTCACCAAAGAGTGAAGTTTTCAAAAAGTCCGAAAATTGGCTGAAAACGACTTAATATCAAGGACTCATCTGGCGAATCGCTCTGGAACTGAAATCGGAATGCTCACTGACATTTTCCCCTCTCCGAAAGTCTGAAAAATGATGGAAAAATGACTAAGTCCAAAAAAATTTTTTTTAAACTTTTTTCAATTTTACCCCCATGGGATATATATTCTACCCACACACATTTGGAACTCTCCTGGGGTACCCTCACACATATTATTCCCTCATTTAATGAATATTTTCACCAAAAAGTGAAGTTTTCAAAAAGTCAGAAAATTGGCTGAAAGCGACTTAATATCAAGGACACATCGGGCAATCGCTCTGGAACTGAAATCGGAATGCTCACTACAATTTTCCCCCCTTCGAAAGTCTGAAAAATGATGGAAAAATGACTAAGTCCAAAAAAAAATTTTTAAAACTTTTTTCAATTTTACCCCCGTGGGATATATATTCTACCCACACACATTTGGAACTCTCCTGGGGTACCCTCACACATATTATTCCCTCATTTAATGGATATTTTCACCAAAAAGTGAAGTTTTCAAAAAGTCCGAAAATTGGCTGAAAACGACTTAATATCAAGGACTCATCGGGCGAATCACTCTGGAACTGAAATCGGAATACTCACTGACATTTTCCCCTCTCCGAAAGTCTGAAAAATGATGGAAAAATGACTAAGTCCAAAAAAATTTTTTTAAAACTTTTTTCAATTTTACCCCCATGGGATATATATTCTGCCCACACACATTTGGAACTCTCCTGGGGTACCCTCACACATATTATTCCCTCATTTAATGGATATTTTCACCAAAAAGTGAAGTTTTCAAAAAGTCAGAAAATTGGCTGAAAACGACTTAATATCAAGGACTCATCCGGCGAATCGCTCTGGAACTGAAATCGGAATGCTCACTGACATTTTCCCCTCTCCGAAAGTCTGAAAAATGATGGAAAAATGACTAAGTCCAAAAAAATTTTTTTTCAACTTTTTTCAATTTTACCCCCATGGGATATATATTCTGCCCACACACATTTGGAACTCTCCTGGGGTACCCTCACACATATTATTCCCTCATTTAATGGATATTTTCACCAAAAAGTGAAGTTTTCAATAAGTCAGAAAATTGGCTGAAAACGACTTAATATCAAGGACTCATCGGGCGAATCACTCTGGAACTGAAATCGGAATGCTCACTGACATTTTCCCCTCTCCGAAAGTCTGAAAAATGATGGAAAAATTACTAAGTCCAAAAAAAATTTTTTTAAACTTTTTTTCAATTTTACCCCTGTGGGATATACATTCTACCCACACACATTTGGACCTCTCCTGGGGTACCCTCACACATATTATTCCCTCATTTAATGGATATTTTCAACAAAAAGTGAAGTTTTCAAAAAGTCCGAAAATTGGCTGAAAACGACGTAATATCAAGGACTCATCCGGCGAATCGCTCTGGAACTGAAATCGGAATGCTCACTGACATTTTCCCCTCTCCGAAAGTCTGAAAAATGATGGAAAAATGACTAAGTACAAAAAAAAATTTTTTTAACTTTTTTCAATTTTACCCCCGTGGGATATATATTCTACCCACACACATTTGGAACTCTCCTGGGGTACCCTCACACATATTATTCCCTCATTTAATGGATATTTTCACCAAAAAGTGAAGTTTTCAAAAAGTCAGAAAATTGGCTGAAAACGACTTAATATCAAGGACTCATCGGGCGAATTACTCTGGAATTGAAATCGGATGCTCACTGACATTTTCCCCTCTCCGAAAGTCTGAAAAATGATGGAAAAATGACTAAGTCCAAAAAAATTTTTTTAAAACTTTTTTCAATTTTACCCCCATGGGATATATATTCTGCCCACACACATTTGGAACTCTCCTGGGGTACCCTCACACATATTATTCCCTCATTTAATGGATATTTTCACCAAAAAGTGAAGTTTTCAAAAAGTCAGAAAATTGGCTGAAAACGACTTAATATCAAGGACTCATCAGGCGAATCACTCTGGAACTGAAATCGGAATGCTCACTGACATTTTCCCCTCTCCGAAAGTCTGAAAAATGATGGAAAAATGACTAAGTCCAAAAAAAATTTTTTTAAACTTTTTTTCAATTTTACCCCTGTGGGATGTAAATTCTACCCACACACATTTGGAACTCTCCTGGGGTACCCTCGCACATATTATTCCCTCATTTAATGGATATTTTCACCAAAAAGTGAAGTTTCCAAAAAGTCAGTAAATTGGCTGAAAATGACTTAATATCAAGGACTCATCGGGCGAATCACTCTGGAACGGAAATCGGAATGCTCACTGACATTTTCCCCTCTCCGAAAGTCTGAAAAATGATGGAAAAATGAATAAGTCCAAAAAAAATTTTTTTAAACTTTTTTCAATTTTACCCCTGTGGGATATACATTCTACCCACACACATTTGGAACTCTCCTGGGGTACCCTCACACATATTATTCCCTCATTTAATGGATATTTTCACCAAAAAGTGAAGTTTTCAAAAAGTCCAAAAATTGTCTGAAAACGACTTAATATCAAGGAGTCATCGGGCGAATCACTCTGGAACTGAAATCGGAATGCTCACTGACATTTTCCCCTCTCCAAAAGTCTGAAAAATGATGGAAAAATGACTAAGTCCAAAAAAAATTTTTTAAACTTTTTTTCAATTTTACCCCCATGGGATATACATTCTACCCACACACATTTGGAACTCTCCTGGGGTACCCTCACACATATTATTCCCTCATTTAATGGATATTTTCACCAAAAAGTGAAGTTTTCAAAAAGTCCGAAAACTGGCTGAAAACGACTTAATATCAAGGACTCATACGGCGAATCACTCTGGAACTGAAATCGGAATGCTCACTGACATTTTCCCCTCTCCGAAAGTCTGAAAAATGATGGAAAAATGACTAAGTCCAAAAAAAATTTTTTTAAACTTTTTTCAATTTTACCCCCATGGGATATATATTCTACCCACACACATTTGGAACTCTCCTGGGGTACCCTCACACATATTATTCCCTCATTTAATGGATATTTTCACCAAAAAGTGAAGTTTTCAAAAAGTCCGAAAATTGGCTTAATACGACTTAATATCAAGGACTCATCGGGCGAATCACTCTGGAACTGAAATCGGAATGCTCACTGACATTTTCCCCTCTCCGAAAGTCTGAAAAATGATGGAAAAATGACTACGTCCAAAAAAAAATTTTTTTAAACTTTTTTTCAATTTTACCCCTGTGGGATATACATTCTACCCACACACATTTGGAACTCTCCTGGGGTACCCTCACACATATTATTCCCTCATTTAATGGATATTTTCACCAAAAAGTGAAGTTTTCAAAAAGTCCGAAAATTGGCTGAAAACGACTTAATATCAAGGACTCATCCGGCGAATCGCTCTGGAACTGAAATCGGAATGCTCACTGACATTTTCCCCTCTCTGAAAGTCTGAAAAATGATGGAAAAATGACTAAGTACGAAAAAAAAATTTTTAAACTTTTTTCAATTTTACCCCCGTGGGATATGTATTCTACCCACACACATTTGGAACTCTCCTGGGGTACCCTCACACATATTATTCCCTCATTTAATGGATATTTTCACCAAAAAGTGAAGTTTTCAAAAAGTCCGAAAATTGGCTGAAAACGACTTAATATCAAGGACTCATCCGGCGAATCGCTCTGGAACTGAAATCGGAATGCTCACTGACATTTTCCCCTCTCCGAAAGTCTGAAAAATGTTGGAAAAATGACTAAGTCCAAAAAAAATTTTTTTCAACTTTTTTCAATTTTACCCCCATGGGATATATATTCTGCCCACACACATTTGGAACTCTCCTGGGGTACCCTCACACATATTATTCCCTCATTTAATGGATATTTTCACCAAAAAGTGAAGTTTTCAAAAAGTCCGAAAATTGGCTGAATACGACTTAATATCAAGGACTCATCGGGCGAATCACTCTGGAACTGAAATCGGAATGCTCACTGACATTTTCCCCTCTCCGAAAGTCTGAAAAATTATGGAAAAATGACTAAGTCCAAAAAAAATTTTTTTAAACTTTTTTTCAATTTTACCCCTGTGGGATATACATTCTACCCACACACATTTGGAACTCTCCTGGGGTACCCTCACACATATTATTCCCTCATTTAATGGATATTTTCACCAAAAAGTGAAGTTTTCAAAAAGTCCGAAAATTGGCTGAAAACGACTTAATATCAAGGACTCATCCGGCGAATCGCTCTGGAACTGAAATCGGAATGCTCACTGACATTTTCCCCTCTCTGAAAGTCTGAAAAATGATGGAAAAATGACTAAGTACAAAAAAAAATTTTTTAAACTTTTTTCAATTTTACCCCCGTGGGATATATATTCTACCCACACACATTTGGAACTCTCCTGGGGTACCCTCACACATATTATTCCCTCATTTAATGGATATTTTCACCAAAAAGTGAAGTTTTCAAAAAGTCAGAAAATTGGCTGAAAACGACTTAATATCAAGGACTCATCGGGCGAATCACTCTGGAACTGAAATCGGAATGCTCACTGACATTTTACCCTGTCCAAAAGTCTGAAAAATGATGGAAAAATGACTAAGTCCAAAAAAAATTTTTTTAAACTTTTTTCAATTTTACCCCCATGGGATATATATTCTACCCACACACATTTGGAACTCTCCTGGGGTACCCTCACACATATTATTCCCTCATTTAATGGATATTTTCACCAAAAAGTGAAGTTTTCAAAAAGTCCGAAAATTGGCTGAATACGACTTAATATCAAGGACTCATCCGGCGAATCGCTCTCGAACTGAAATCGGAATGCTCACTACCATTTTCCCCCCTTTGAAAGTCTGAAAAATGATGGAAAAATGACTAAGTCCAAAAAAAAATTTTTAAAACTTTTTTCAATTTTACCCCCGTGGGATATATATTCTACACACACACATTTGGAACTCTCCTGGGGTACCCTCACACATATTATTCCCTCATTTAATGGATATTTTCACCAAAAAGTGAAGTTTTCAAAAAGTCAGAAAATTGGCTGAAAACGACTTAATATCAAGGACTCATCGGGCGAATCACTCTGGAACTGAAATCGGAATACTCACTGACATTTTCCCCTCTCCGAAAGTCTGAAAAATGATGGAAAAATGACTAAGTCTAAAAAAAATTTTTTTTTTTACTTTTTTCAATTTTACCCCTGTGGTATATAAATTCTACCCACACACATTTGGAACTCTCCTGGGGTACCCTCGCACATATTATTCCCTCATTTAATGGATATTTTCACCAAAAAGTGAAGTTTCCAAAAAGTCAGTAAATTGGCTGAAAATGACTTAATATCAAGGACTCATCGGGCGAATCACTCTGGAACGGAAATCGGAATGCTCACTGACATTTTCCCCTCTCCGAAAGTCTGAAAAATGATGGAAAAATGAATAAGTCCAAAAAAAATTTTTTTAAACTTTTTTCAATTTTACCCCTGTGGGATATACATTCTACCCACACACATTTGGAACTCTCCTGGGGTACCCTCACACATATTATTCCCTCATTTAATGGATATTTTCACCAAAAAGTGAAGTTTTCAAAAAGTCCAAAAATTGGCTGAAAACGACTTAATATCAAGGAGTCATCCGGCGAATCGCTCTGGAACTGAAATCGGAATGCTCACTGACATTTTCCCCTCTCCGAAAGTCTGAAAAATGATGGAAAAATGACTAAGTACAAAAAAAAATTTTTTAAACTTTTTTCAATTTTACCCCCGTGGGATATATATTCTTCCCACACACATTTGGAACTCTCCTGGGGTACCCTCACACATATTATTCCCTCATTTAATGGATATTTTCACCAAAAAGTGAAGTTTTCAAAAAGTCAGAAAATTGGCTGAAAACGACTTAATATCAAGGACTCATCGGGCGAATCACTCTGGAACTGAAATCGGAATGCTCACTGACATTTTCCCCTCTCCAAAAGTCTGAAAAATGATGGAAAAATGACTAAGTCCAAAAAAAATTTTTTAAACTTTTTTTCAATTTTACCCCCATGGGATATACATTCTACCCACACACATTTGGAACTCTCCTGGGGTACCCTCACACATATTATTCCCTCATTTAATGGATATTTTCACCAAAAAGTGAAGTTTTCAAAAAGTCCGAAAACTGGCTGAAAACGACTTAATATCAAGGACTCATCCGGCGAATCACTCTGGAACTGAAATCGGAATGCTCACTGACATTTTCCCCTCTCCGAAAGTCTGAAAAATGATGGAAAAATTACTAAGTCCAAAAAAAATTTTTTTAAACTTTTTTCAATTTTACCCCCATGGGATATATATTCTACCCACACACATTTGGAACTCTCCTGGGGTACCCTCACACATATTATTCCCTCATTTAATGGATATTTTCACCAAAAAGTGAAGTTTTCAAAAAGTCCGAAAATTGGCTGAATACGACTTAATATCAAGGACTCATCGGGCGAATCACTCTGGAACTGAAATCGGAATGCTCACTGACATTTTCCCCTCTCCGAAAGTCTGAAAAATGATGGAAAAATGACTAAGTCCAAAAAAAATTTTTTTAAACTTTTTTTCAATTTTACCCCTGTGGGATATACATTCTACCCACACACATTTGGAACTCTCCTGGGGTACCCTCACACATATTATTCCCTCATTTAATGGATATTTTCACCAAAAAGTGAAGTTTTCAAAAAGTCCGAAAATTGGCTGAAAACGACTTAATATCAAGGACTCATCCGGCGAATCGCTCTGGAACTGAAATCGGAATGCTCACTGACATTTTCCCCTCTCCGAAAGTCTGAAAAATGATGGAAAAATGACTAAGTCCAAAAAAAATTTTTTTAAACTTTTTTTCAATTTTACCCCTGTGGGATATACATTCTACCCACACACATTTGGAACTCTCCTGGGGTACCCTCACACATATTATTCCCTCATTTAATGGATATTTTCACCAAAAAGTGAAGTTTTCAAAAAGTCCGAAAATTGGCTGAAAACGACTTAATATCAAGGACTCATCCGGCGAATCGCTCTGGAACTGAAATCGGAATGCTCAATGACATTTTCCCCTCTCTGAAAGTCTGAAAAATGATGGAAAAATGACTAAGTACAAAAAAAAATTTTTTAAACTTTTTTCAATTTTACCCCCGTGGGATATATATTCTTCCCACACACATTTGGAACTCTCCTGGGGTACCCTCACACATATTATTCCCTCATTTAATGGATATTTTCACCAAAAAGTGAAGTTTTCAAAAAGTCAGAAAATTGGCTGAAAACGACTTAATATCAAGGACTCATCGGGCGAATCACTCTGGAACTGAAATCGGAATGCTCACTGACATTTTCCCCTCTCCAAAAGTCTGAAAAATGATGGAAAAATGACTAAGTCCAAAAAAAATTTTTTAAACTTTTTTTCAATTTTACCCCCATGGGATATACATTCTACCCACACACATTTGGAACTCTCCTGGGGTACCCTCACACATATTATTCCCTCATTTAATGGATATTTTCACCAAAAAGTGAAGTTTTCAAAAAGTCCGAAAACTGGCTGAAAACGACTTAATATCAAGGACTCATCCGGCGAATCACTCTGGAACTGAAATCGGAATGCTCACTGACATTTTCCCCTCTCCGAAAGTCTGAAAAATGATGGAAAAATTACTAAGTCCAAAAAAAATTTTTTTAAACTTTTTTCAATTTTACCCCCATGGGATATATATTCTACCCACACACATTTGGAACTCTCCTGGGGTACCCTCACACATATTATTCCCTCATTTAATGGATATTTTCACCAAAAAGTGAAGTTTTCAAAAAGTCCGAAAATTGGCTGAATACGACTTAATATCAAGGACTCATCGGGCGAATCACTCTGGAACTGAAATCGGAATGCTCACTGACATTTTCCCCTCTCCGAAAGTCTGAAAAATGATGGAAAAATGACTAAGTCCAAAAAAAATTTTTTTAAACTTTTTTTCAATTTTACCCCTGTGGGATATACATTCTACCCACACACATTTGGAACTCTCCTGGGGTACCCTCACACATATTATTCCCTCATTTAATGGATATTTTCACCAAAAAGTGAAGTTTTCAAAAAGTCCGAAAATTGGCTGAAAACGACTTAATATCAAGGACTCATCCGGCGAATCGCTCTGGAACTGAAATCGGAATGCTCACTGACATTTTCCCCTCTCCGAAAGTCTGAAAAATGATGGAAAAATGACTAAGTCCAAAAAAAATTTTTTTAAACTTTTTTTCAATTTTACCCCTGTGGGATATACATTCTACCCACACACATTTGGAACTCTCCTGGGGTACCCTCACACATATTATTCCCTCATTTAATGGATATTTTCACCAAAAAGTGAAGTTTTCAAAAAGTCCGAAAATTGGCTGAAAACGACTTAATATCAAGGACTCATCCGGCGAATCGCTCTGGAACTGAAATCGGAATGCTCAATGACATTTTCCCCTCTCTGAAAGTCTGAAAAATGATGGAAAAATGACTAAGTACAAAAAAAAATTTTTTAAACTTTTTTCAATTTTACCCCCGTGGGATATATATTCTACCCACACACATTTGGAACTCTCCTGGGGTACCCTCACACATATTATTCCCTCATTTAATGGATATTTTCACCAAAAAGTGAAGTTTTCAAAAAGTCCGAAAATTGGCTGAAAACGACTTAATATCAAGTACTCATCCGGCGAATCGCTCTGGAACTGAAATCGGAATGCTCACTGACATTTTCCCCTCTCCGAAAGTCTGAAAAATGTTGGAAAAATGACTAAGTCCAAAAAAAATTTTTTTCAACTTTTTTCAATTTTACCCCCATGGGATATATATTCTGCCCACACACATTTGGAACTCTCCTGGGGTACCCTCACACATATTATTCCCTCATTTAATGGATATTTTCACCAAAAAGTGAAGTTTTCAAAAAGTCAGAAAATTGGCTGAAAACGACTTAATATCAAGGACTCATCGGGCGAATCACTCTGGAACTGAAATCGGAATGCTCACTGACATTTTCCCCTCTCCGAAAGTCTGAAAAATGATGGAAAAATGACTAAGTACAAAAAAATTTTTTTTTAACTTTTTTCAATTTTACCCCCGTGGGATATATATTCTACCCACACACATTTGGAACTCTCCTGGGGTACCCTCACACATATTATTCCCTCATTTAATGGATATTTTCACCAAAAAGTGAAGTTTTCAAAAAGTCCGAAAATTGGCTGAAAACGACTTAATATCAAGGACTCATCCGGCGAATCACCCTGGAACTGAAATCGGAATGCTCACTGACATTTTCCCCTCTCCGAAAGTCTGAAAAATGATGGAAAAATGACTAAGTCCAAAAAAAATTTTTTTAAACTTTTTTCAATTTTACCCCCATGGGATATATATTCTACCCACACACATTTGGAACTCTCCTGGGGTACCCTCACACATATTATTCCCTCATTTAATGGATATTTTCACCAAAAAGTGAAGTTTTCAAAAAGTCCGAAAATTGGCTGAATACGACTTAATATCAAGGACTCATCGGGCGAATCACTCTGGAACTGAAATCGGAATGCTCACTGACATTTTCCCCTCTCCGAAAGTCTGAAAAATGATGGAAAAATGACTAAGTCCAAAAAAAATTTTTTTAAACTTTTTTTCAATTTTACCCCTGTGGGATATACATTCTACCCACACACATTTGGAACTCTCCTGGGGTACCCTCACACATATTATTCCCTCATTTAATGGATATTTTCACCAAAAAGTGAAGTTTTCAAAAAGTCCGAAAATTGGCTGAAAACGACTTAATATCAAGGACTCATCCGGCGAATCGCTCTGGAACTGAAATCGGAATGCTCACTGACATTTTCCCCTCTCCGAAAGTCTGAAAAGTGATGGAAAAATGACTAAGTCCAAAAAAAATTTTTTTCAACTTTTTTCAATTTTACCCCCATGGGATATATATTCTGCCCACACACATTTGGAACTCTCCTGGGGTACCCTCACACATATTATTCCCTCATTTAATGGATATTTTCACCAAAAAGTGAAGTTTTCAAAAAGTCAGAAAATTGGCTGAAAACGACTTAATATCAAGGACTCATCGGGCGAATCACTCTGGAACTGAAATCGGAATGCTCACTGACATTTTCCCTTCTCCGAAAGTCTGAAAAATGATGGAAAAATGACTAAGTCCAAAAAAAATTTTTTTAAGCTTTTTTTCAATTTTACCCCTGTGGGATATACATTCTACCCACACACATTTGGAACTCTCCTGGGGTACCCTCACACATATTATTCACTCATTTAATGGATATTTTCACCAAAAAGTGAAGTTTTCAAAAAGTCCGAAAATTGGCTGAAAACGACTTAATATCAAGGACTCATCCGGCGAATCGCTCTGGAACTGAAATCGGAATGCTCACTGACATTTTCCCCTCTCCGAAAGTCTGAAAAATGATGGAAAAATGACTAAGTACAAAAAAAATTTTTTTAAACTTTTTTCAATTTTACCCCCGTGGGATATATATTCTACCCACACACATTTGGAACTCTCCTGGGGTACCCTCACACATATTATTCCCTCATTTAATGGATATTTTCACCAAAAAGTGAAGTTTTCAAAAAGTCCGAAAATTGGCTGAAAACGACTTAATATCAAGGACTCATCCGACGAATCACTCTGGAACTGAAATCGGAATGCTCACTGACATTTTCCCCTCTCTGAAAGTCTGAAAAATGATGGAAAAATGACTAAGTCCAAAAAAAATTTTTTTAAACTTTTTTCAATTTTACCCCCATGGGATATATATTCTACCCACACACATTTGGAACTCTCCTGGGGTACCCTCACACATATTATTCCCTCATTTAATGGATATTTCACCAAAAAGTGAAGTTTTCAAAAAGTCCGAAAATTGGCTGAATACGACTTAATATCAAGGACTCATCGGGCGAATCACTCTGGAACTGAAATCGGAATGCTCACTGACATTTTCCCCTCTCCGAAAGTCTGAAAAATGATGGAAAAATGACTAAGTCCAAAAAAAATTTTTTTAAACTTTTTTTCAATTTTACCCCTGTGGGATATACATTCTACCCACACACATTTGGAACTCTCCTGGGGTACCCTCACACATATTATTCCCTCATTTAATGGATATTTTCACCAAAAAGTGAAGTTTTCAAAAAGTCCGAAAATTGGCTGAAAACGACTTAATATCAAGGACTCATCCGGCGAATCGCTCTGGAACTGAAATCGGAATGCTCACTGACATTTTCCCCTCTCCGAAAGTCTGAAAAGTGATGGAAAAATGACTAAGTCCAAAAAAAATTTTTTTCAACTTTTTTCAATTTTACCCCCATGGGATATATATTCTGCCCACACACATTTGGAACTCTCCTGGGGTACCCTCACACATATTATTCCCTCATTTAATGGATATTTTCACCAAAAAGTGAAGTTTTCAAAAAGTCAGAAAATTGGCTGAAAACGACTTAATATCAAGGACTCATCGGGCGAATCACTCTGGAACTGAAATCGGAATGCTCACTGACATTTTCCCCTCTCCGAAAGTCTGAAAAATGATGGAAAATTGACTAAGTCCAAAAAAAATTTTTTTAAGCTTTTTTTCAATTTTACCCCTGTGGGATATACATTCTACCCACACACATTTGGAACTCTCCTGGGGTACCCTCACACATATTATTCACTCATTTAATGGATATTTTCACCAAAAAGTGAAGTTTTCAAAAAGTCCGAAAATTGGCTGAAAACGACTTAATATCAAGGACTCATCCGGCGAATCGCTCTGGAACTGAAATCGGAATGCTCACTGACATTTTCCCCTCTCCGAAAGTCTGAAAAATGATGGAAAAATGACTAAGTACAAAAAAAATTTTTTTAAACTTTTTTCAATTTTACCCCCGTGGGATATATATTCTACCCACACACATTTGGAACTCTCCTGGGGTACCCTCACACATATTATTCCCTCATTTAATGGATATTTTCACCAAAAAGTGAAGTTTTCAAAAAGTCCGAAAATTGGCTGAAAACGACTTAATATCAAGGACTCATCCGACGAATCACTCTGGAACTGAAATCGGAATGCTCACTGACATTTTCCCCTCTCTGAAAGTCTGAAAAATGATGGAAAAATGACTAAGTCCAAAAAAAATTTTTTTAAACTTTTTTCAATTTTACCCCCATGGGATATATATTCTACCCACACACATTTGGAACTCTCCTGGGGTACCCTCACACATATTATTCCCTCATTTAATGGATATTTCACCAAAAAGTGAAGTTTTCAAAAAGTCCGAAAATTGGCTGAATACGACTTAATATCAAGGACTCATCGGGCGAATCACTCTGGAACTGAAATCGGAATGCTCACTGACATTTTCCCCTCTCCGAAAGTCTGAAAAATGATGGAAAAATGACTAAGTCCAAAAAAAATTTTTTTAAGCTTTTTTTCAATTTTACCCCTGTGGGATATACATTCTACCCACACACATTTGGAACTCTCCTGGGGTACCCTCACACATATTATTCACTCATTCACTCATTTAATGGATATTTTCACCAAAAAGTGAAGTTTTCAAAAAGTCCGAAAATTGGCTGAAAACGACTTAATATCAAGGACTCATCCGGCGAATCGCTCTGGAACTGAAATTGGAATGCTCACTGACATTTTCCCCTCTCCGAAAGTCTGAAAAGTGATGGAAAAATGACTAAGTCCAAAAAAAATTTTTTTCAACTTTTTTCAATTTTACCCCCATGGGATATATATTCTGCCCACACACATTTGGAACTCTCCTGGGGTACCCTCACACATATTATTCCCTCATTTAATGGATATTTTCACCAAAAAGTGAAGTTTTCAAAAAGTCAGAAAATTGGCTGAAAACGACTTAATATCAAGGACTCATCGGGCGAATCACTCTGGAACTGAAATCGGAATGCTCACTGACATTTTCCCCTCTCCGAAAGTCTGAAAAATGATGGAAAAATGACTAAGTCCAAAAAAAATTTTTTTAAGCTTTTTTTCAATTTTACCCCTGTGGGATATACATTCTACCCACACACATTTGGAACTCTCCTGGGGTACCCTCACACATATTATTCACTCATTTAATGGATATTTTCACCAAAAAGTGAAGTTTTCAAAAAGTCCGAAAATTGGCTGAAAACGACTTAATATCAACGACTCATCCGGCGAATCGCTCTGGAACTGAAATCGGAATGCTCACTGACATTTTCCCCTCTCCGAAAGTCTGAAAAATGATGGAAAAATGACTAAGTACAAAAAAAATTTTTTTAAACTTTTTTCAATTTTACCCCCGTGGGATATATATTCTACCCACACACATTTGGAACTCTCCTGGGGTACCCTCACACATATTATTCCCTCATTTAATGGATATTTTCACCAAAAAGTGAAGTTTTCAAAAAGTCCGAAAATTGGCTGAAAACGACTTAATATCAAGGACTCATCCGACGAATCACTCTGGATCTGAAATCGGAATGCTCACTGACATTTTCCCCTCTCTGAAAGTCTGAAAAATGATGGAAAAATGACTAAGTCCAAAAAAAATTTTTTTAAACTTTTTTCAATTTTACCCCCATGGGATATATATTCTACCCACACACATTTGGAACTCTCCTGGGGTACCCTCACACATATTATTCCCTCATTTAATGGATATTTCACCAAAAAGTGAAGTTTTCAAAAAGTCCGAAAATTGGCTGAATACGACTTAATATCAAGGACTCATCGGGCGAATCACTCTGGAACTGAAATCGGAATGCTCACTGACATTTTCCCCTCTCCGAAAGTCTGAAAAATGATGGAAAAATGACTAAGTCCAAAAAAAATTTTTTTAAGCTTTTTTTCAATTTTACCCCTGTGGGATATACATTCTACCCACACACATTTGGAACTCTCCTGGGGTACCCTCACACATATTATTCACTCATTTAATGGATATTTTCACCAAAAAGTGAAGTTTTCAAAAAGTCCGAAAATTGGCTGAAAACGACTTAATATCAAGGACTCATCCGGCGAATCGCTCTGGAACTGAAATCGGAATGCTCACTGACATTTTCCCCTCTCCGAAAGTCTGAAAAATGATGGAAAAATGACTAAGTACAAAAAAAATTTTTTTTAACTTTTTTCAATTTTACCCCCGTGGGATATATATTCTACCCACACACATTTGGAACTCTCCTGGGGTACCCTCACACATATTATTCCCTCATTTAATGGATATTTTCACCAAAAAGTGAAGTTTTCAAAAAGTCCGAAAATTGGCTGAAAACGACTTAATATCAAGGACTCATCCGACGAATCACTCTGGAACTGAAATCGGAATGCTCACTGACATTTTCCCCTCTCCGAAAGTCTGAAAAATGATGGAAAAATGACTAAGTCCAAAAAAAATTTTTTTAAACTTTTTTCAATTTTACCCCCATGGGATATATATTTTACCCACACACATTTGGAACTCTCCTGGGGTACACTCACACATATTATTCCCTCATTTAATGGATATTTCACCAAAAAGTGAAGTTTTCAAAAAGTCCGAAAATTGGCTGAATACGACTTAATATCAAGGACTCATCGGGCGAATCACTCTGGAACTGAAATCGGAATGCTCACTGACATTTTCCCCTCTCCGAAAGTCTGAAAAATGATGGAAAAATGACTAAGTCCAAAAAAAATTTTTTTCAACTTTTTTCAATTTTACCCCCGTGGGATATATTTTCTACCCACACACATTTGGAACTCTCCTGGGGTACCCTCACACATATTATTCCCTCATTTAATGGATATTTTCACCAAAAAGTGAAGTTTTCAAAAAGTCCGAAAATTGGCTGAAAACGACTTAATATCAAGGACTCATCCGGCGAATCACTCTGGAACTGAAATCGGAATGCTCACTGACATTTTCCCCTCTCCAAAAGTCTGAAAAATGATGGAAAAATGACTAAGTCCAAAAAAAATTCTTTTAAACTTTTTTCAATTTTACCCCCATGGGATATATATTCTACCCACACACATTTGGAACTCTCCTGGGGTACCCTCACACATATTACTCCCTCATTTAATGGATATTTTCACCAAAAAGTGAAGTTTTCAAAAAGTCCGAAAATTGGCTGAATACGACTTAATATCAAGGACTCATCGGGCGAATCACTCTGGAACTGAAATCGGAATGCTCACTGACATTTTCCCCTCTCCAAAAGTCTGAAAAATGATGGAAAAATGACTAAGTCCAAAAAAAATTTTTTTAAACTTTTTTTCAATTTTACCACTGTGGGATATACATTCTACCCACACACATTTGGAACTCTCCTGGGGTACCCTCACACATATTATTCCCTCATTTAATGGATATTTTCACCAAAAAGTGAAGTTTTCAAAAAGTCAGAAAATTGGCTGAAAACGACTTAATATCAAGGACTCATCCGGCGAATCGCTCTGGAACTGAAATCGGAATGCTCACTGACATTTTCCCCTCTCTGAAAGTCTGAAAAATGATGGAAAAATGACTAAGTACAAAAAAAAATTTTTTAAACTTTTTTCAATTTTACCCCCGTGGGATATATATTCTACCCACACACATTTGGAACTCTCCTGGGGTACCCTCACACATATTATTCCCTCATTTAATGGATATTTTCACCAAAAAGTGAAGTTTTCAAAAAGTCCGAAAATTGGCTGAAAACGACTTAATATCAAGGACTCATCCGACGAATCACTCTGGAACTGAAATCGGAATGCTCACTGACATTTTCCCCTCTCCGAAAGTCAGAAAAATGATGGAAAAATGACTAAGTCCAAAAAAAATTTTTTTAAACTTTTTTCAATTTTACCCCCATGGGATATATATTTTACCCACACACATTTGGAACTCTCCTGGGGTACCCTCACACATATTATTCCCTCATTTAATGGATATTTCACCAAAAAGTGAAGTTTTCAAAAAGTCCGAAAATTGGCTGAATACGACTTAATATCAAGGACTCATCGGGCGAATCACTCTGGAACTGAAATCGGAATGCTCACTGACATTTTCCCCTCTCCGAAAGTCTGAAAAATGATGGAAAAATGACTAAGTCCAAAAAAAATTTTTTTAAACTTTTTTTCAATTTTACCCCTGTGGGATATACATTCTACCCACACACATTTGGAACTCTCCTGGGGTACCCTCACACATATTATTCCCTCATTTAATGGATATTTTCACCAAAAAGTGAAGTTTTCAAAAAGTCAGAAAATTGGCTGAAAACGACTTAATATCAAGGACTCATCCGGCGAATCGCTCTGGAACTGAAATCGGAATGCTCACTGACATTTTCCCCTCTCCGAAAGTCTGAAAAATGATGGAAAAATGACTAAGTCCAAAAAAAATTTTTTTCAACTTTTTTCAATTTTACCCCCGTGGGATATATTTTCTACCCACACACATTTGGAACTCTCCTGGGGTACCCTCACACATATTATTCCCTCATTTAAAGGATATTTTCACCAAAAAGTGAAGTTTTCAAAAAGTCCGAAAATTGGCTGAAAACGACTTAATATCAAGGACTCATCCGGCGAATCACTCTGGAACTGAAATCGGAATGCTCACTGACATTTTCCCCTCTCCAAAAGTCTGAAAAATGATGGAAAAATGACTAAGTCCAAAAAAAATTCTTTTAAACTTTTTTCAATTTTACCCCCATGGGATATAGATTCTACCCACACACATTTGGAACTCTCCTGGGGTACCCTCACACATATTACTCCCTCATTTAATGGATATTTTCACCAAAAAGTGAAGTTTTCAAAAAGTCCGAAAATTGGCTGAATACGACTTAATATCAAGGACTCATCGGGCGAATCACTCTGGAACTGAAATCGGAATGCTCACTGACATTTTCCCCTCTCCAAAAGTCTGAAAAATGATGGAAAAATGACTAAGTCCAAAAAAAATTTTTTTAAACTTTTTTTCAATTTTACCACTGTGGGATATACATTCTACCCACACACATTTGGAACTCTCCTGGGGTACCCTCACACATATTATTCCCTCATTTAATGGATATTTTCACCAAAAAGTGAAGTTTTCAAAAAGTCAGAAAATTGGCTGAAAACGACTTAATATCAAGGACTCATCCGGCGAATCGCTCTGGAACTGAAATCGGAATGCTCACTGACATTTTCCCCTCTCTGAAAGTCTGAAAAATGATGGAAAAATGACTAAGTACAAAAAAAAATTTTTTAAACTTTTTTCAATTTTACCCCCGTGGGATATATATTCTACCCACACACATTTGGAACTCTCCTGGGGTACCCTCACACATATTATTCCCTCATTTAATGGATATTTTCACCAAAAAGTGAAGTTTTCAAAAAGTCCGAAAATTGGCTGAAAACGACTTAATATCAAGGACTCATCCGACGAATCACTCTGGAACTGAAATCGGAATGCTCACTGACATTTTCCCCTCTCCGAAAGTCTGAAAAATGATGGAAAAATGACTAAGTCCAAAAAAAATTTTTTTAAACTTTTTTCAATTTTACCCCCATGGGATATATATTTTACCCACACACATTTGGAACTCTCCTGGGGTACCCTCACACATATTATTCCCTCATTTAATGGATATTTCACCAAAAAGTGAAGTTTTCAAAAAGTCCGAAAATTGGCTGAATACGCCTTAATATCAAGGACTCATCGGGCGAATCACTCTGGAACTGAAATCGGAATGCTCACTGACATTTTCCCCTCTCCGAAAGTCTGAAAAATGATGGAAAAATGACTAAGTCCAAAAAAATTTTTTTTAAACTTTTTTTCAATTTTACCCCTGTGGGATATACATTCTACCCACACACATTTGGAACTCTCCTGGGGTACCCTCACACATATTATTCCCTCATTTAATGGATATTTTCACCAAAAAGTGAAGTTTTCAAAAAGTCAGAAAATTGGCTGAAAACGACTTAATATCAAGGACTCATCCGGCGAATCGCTCTGGAACTGAAATCGGAATGCTCACTGACATTTTCCCCTCTCCGAAAGTCTGAAAAATGATGGAAAAATGACTAAGTCCAAAAAAAATTTTTTTCAACTTTTTTCAATTTTACCCCCGTGGGATATATTTTCTACCCACACACATTTGGAACTCTCCTGGGGTACCCTCACACATATTATTCCCTCATTTAATGGATATTTTCACCAAAAAGTGAAGTTTTCAAAAAGTCAGAAAATTGGCTGAAAACGACTTAATATCAAGGACTCATCCGGCGAATCACTCTGGAACTGAAATCGGAATGCTCACTGACATTTTCCCCTCTCCAAAAGTCTGAAAAATGATGGAAAAATGACTAAGTCCAAAAAAAATTTTTTTAAACTTTTTTTCAATTTTACCACTGTGGGATATACATTCTACCCACACACATTTGGAACTCTCCTGGGGTACCCTCACACATATTATTCCCTCATTTAATGGATATTTTCACCAAAAAGTGAAGTTTTCAAAAAGTCAGAAAATTGGCTGAAAACGACTTAATATCAAGGACTCATCCGGCGAATCGCTCTGGAACTGAAATCGGAATGCTCACTGACATTTTCCCCTCTCTGAAAGTCTGAAAAATGATGGAAAAATGACTAAGTACAAAAAAAAATTTTTTAAACTTTTTTCAATTTTACCCCCGTGGGATATATATTCTACCCACACACATTTGGAACTCTCCTGGGGTACCCTCACACATATTATTCCCTCATTTAATGGATATTTTCACCAAAAAGTGAAGTTTTCAAAAAGTCCGAAAATTGGCTGAAAACGACTTAATATCAAGGACTCATCCGGCGAATCGCTCTGGAACTGAAATCGGAATGCTCACTGACATTTTCCCCTCTCCGAAAGTCTGAAAAGTGATGGAAAAATGACTAAGTCCAAAAAAAATTTTTTTCAACTTTTTTCAATTTTACCCTATGGTATATATATTCTGCCCACACACATTTGGAACTCTCCTGGGGTACCCTCACACATGTTATTCCCTCATTTAATGGATATTTTCACCAAAAAGTGAAGTTTTCAAAAAGTCAGAAAATTGGCTGAAAACGACTTAATATCAAGGACTCATCGGGCGAATCACTCTGGAACAGAAATCAGAATGCTCACTGACATTTTCCCCTCTCCGAAAGTCTGAAAAATGATGGAAAAATGACTAAGTCCAAAAAAAATTTTTTTTAACTTTTTTCAATTTTACCCCAATGGGATATATATTCTACCCACACACATTTGGAACTCTCCTGGGGTACCCTCACACATATTATTCCCTCATTTAATGGATATTTTCACCAAAAAGTGAAGTTTTCAAAAAGTCAGAAAATTGGCTGAAAACGACTTAATATCAAGGACTCATCCGGCGAATCGCTCTGGAACTGAAATCGGAATGCTCACTGACATTTTCCCCTCTCCGAAAGTCTGAAAAATGATGAAAAAATGACTAAGTCCCAAAAAAATTTTTTTAAACTTTTTTTCAATTTTACCCCTGTGGGATATACATTCTACCCACACAGATTTGGAACTCTCCTGGGGTACCCTCACACATATTATTCCCTCATTTAATGGATATTTTCACCAAAAAGTGAAGTTTTCAAAAAGTCCAAAAATTGGCTGAAAACGACTTAATATCAAGGACTCATCCGGCGAATCGCTCTGGAACTGAAATCGGAATGCTCACTGACATTTTCCCCTCTCCGAAAGTCTGAAAAGTGATGGAAAAATGACTAAGTCCAAAAAAAATTTTTTTCAACTTTTTTCAATTTTACCCCCATGGGATATATATTCTGCCCACACACATTTGGAACTCTCCTGGGGTACCCTCACACATATTATTCCCTCATTTAATGGATATTTTCACCAAAAAGTGAAGTTTTCAAAAAGTCAGAAAATTGGCTGAAAACGACTTAATATCAAGGACTCATCGGGCGAATCACTCTGGAACTGAAATCGGAATGCTCACTGACATTTTCCCCTCTCCGAAAGTCTGAAAAATGATGGAAAAATGACTAAGTCCAAAAAAAATTTTTTTAATCTTTTTTTCAATTTTACCCCTGTGGGATATACATTCTACCCACACACATTTGGAACTCTCCTGGGGTACCCTCACACATATTATTCCCTCATTTAATGGATATTTTCACCAAAAAGTGAAGTTTTCAAAAAGTCCGAAAATTGGCTGAAAACGACTTAATATCAAGGACTCATCCGGCGAATCGCTCTGGAACTGAAATCGGAATGCTCACTGACATTTTCCCCTCTCCGAAAGTCTGAAAAGTGATGGAAAAATGACTAAGTCCAAAAAAATTTTTTTTCAACTTTTTTCAATTTTACCCCCATGGGATATATATTCTGCCCACACACATTTGGAACTCTCCTGGGGTACCCTCACACATATTATTCCCTCATTTAATGGATATTTTCACCAAAAAGTGAAGTTTTCAAAAAGTCAGAAAATTGGCTGAAAACGACTTAATATCAAGGACTCATCGGGCGAATCACTCTGGAACTGAAATCGGAATGCTCACTGACATTTTCCCCTCTCCGAAAGTCTGAAAAATGATGGAAAAATGACTAAGTCCAAAAAAAATTTTTTTAAGCTTTTTTTCAATTTTACCCCTGTGGGATATACATTCTACCCACACACATTTGGAACTCTCCTGGGGTACCCTCACACATATTATTCACTCATTTAATGGATATTTTCACCAAAAAGTGAAGTTTTCAAAAAGTCCGAAAATTGGCTGAAAACGACTTAATATCAAGGACTCATCCGGAGAATCGCTCTGGAACTGAAATCGGAATGCTCACTGACATTTTCCCCTCTCCGAAAGTCTGAAAAGTGATGGAAAAATGACTAAGTCCAAAAAAAATTTTTTTCAACTTTTTTCAATTTTACCCCCATGGGATATATATTCTGCCCACACACATTTGGAACTCTCCTGGGGTACCCTCACACATATTATTCCCTCATTTAATGGATATTTTCACCAAAAAGTGAAGTTTTCAAAAAGTCAGAAAATTGGCTGAAAACGACTTAATATCAAGGACTCATCGGGCGAATCACTCTGGAACTGAAATCGGAATGCTCACTGACATTTTCCCCTCTCCGAAAGTCTGAAAAATGATGGAAAAATGACTAAGTCCAAAAAAAATTTTTTTAATCTTTTTTTCAATTTTACCCCTGTGGGATATACATTCTACCCACACACATTTGGAACTCTCCTGGGGTACCCTCACACATATTATTCCCTCATTTAATGGATATTTTCACCAAAAAGTGAAGTTTTCAAAAAGTCCGAAAATTGGCTGAAAACGACTTAATATCAAGGACTCATCCGGCGAATCGCTCTGGAACTGAAATCGGAATGCTCACTGACATTTTCCCCTCTCCGAAAGTCTGAAAAGTGATGGAAAAATGACTAAGTCCAAAAAAATTTTTTTTCAACTTTTTTCAATTTTACCCCCATGGGATATATATTCTGCCCACACACATTTGGAACTCTCCTGGGGTACCCTCACACATATTATTCCCTCATTTAATGGATATTTTCACCAAAAAGTGAAGTTTTCAAAAAGTCAGAAAATTGGCTGAAAACGACTTAATATCAAGGACTCATCCGGCGAATCACTCTGGAACTGAAATCGGAATGCTCACTGACATTTTCCCCTCTCCGAAAGTCTGAAAAATGATGGAAAAATGACTAAGTCCAAAAAAAATTTTTTTAAGCTTTTTTTCAATTTTACCCCTGTGGGATATACATTCTACCCACACACATTTGGAACTCTCCTGGGGTACCCTCACACATATTATTCACTCATTTAATGGATATTTTCACCAAAAAGTGAAGTTTTCAAAAAGTCCGAAAATTGGCTGAAAACGACTTAATATCAAGGACTCATCCGGAGAATCGCTCTGGAACTGAAATCGGAATGCTCACTGACATTTTCCCCTCTCCGAAAGTCTGAAAAATGATGGAAAAATGACTAAGTACAAAAAAAAATTTTTTTAACTTTTTTCAATTTTACCCCCGTGGGATATATATTCTACCCACACACATTTGGAACTCTCCTGGGGTACCCTCACACATATTATTCCCTCATTTAATGGATATTTTCAGCAAAAAGTGAAGTTTTCAAAAAGTCCGAAAATTGGCTGAAAACGACTTAATATCAAGGACTCATCCGGCGAATCACCCTGGAACTGAAATCGGAATGCTCACTGACATTTTCCCCTCTCCGAAAGTCTGAAAAATGATGGAAAAATGACTAAGTCCAAAAAAAATTTTTTTAAACTTTTTTCAATTTTACCCCCATGGGATATATATTCTACCCACACACATTTGGAACTCTCCTGGGGTACCCTCACACATATTATTCCCTCATTTAATGGATATTTTCACCAAAAAGTGAAGTTTTCAAAAAGTCCGAAAATTGGCTGAATACGACTTAATATCAAGGACTCATCGGGCGAATCACTCTGGAACTGAAATCGGAATGCTCACTGACATTTTCCCCTCTCCGAAAGTCTGAAAAATGATGGAAAAATGACTAAGTCCAAAAAAAATTTTTTTAAACTTTTTTTCAATTTTACCCCTGTGGGATATACATTCTACCCACACACATTTGGAACTCTCCTGGGGTACCCTCACACATATTATTCCCTCATTTAATGGATATTTTCACCAAAAAGTGAAGTTTTCAAAAAGTCCGAAAATTGGCTGAAAACGACTTAATATCAAGGACTCATCCGGCGAATCGCTCTGGAACTGAAATCGGAATGCTCACTGACATTTTCCCCTCTCCGAAAGTCTGAAAAGTGATGGAAAAATGACTAAGTCCAAAAAAAATTTTTTTCAACTTTTTGCAATTTTACCCCCATGGGATATATATTCTGCCCACACACATTTGGAACTCTCCTGGGGTACCCTCACACATATTATTCCCTCATTTAATGGATATTTTCACCAAAAAGTGAAGTTTTCAAAAAGTCAGAAAATTGGCTGAAAACGACTTAATATCAAGGACTCATCGGGCGAATCACTCTGGAACTGAAATCGGAATGCTCACTGACATTTTCCCCTCTCCGAAAGTCTGAAAAATGATGGAAAAATGACTAAGTCCAAAAAAAATTTTTTTAAGCTTTTTTTCAATTTTACCCCTGTGGGATATACATTCTACCCACACACATTTGGAACTCTCCTGGGGTACCCTCACACATATTATTCCCTCATTTAATGGATATTTTCACCAAAAAGTGAAGTTTTCAAAAAGTCCGAAAATTGGCTGAAAACGACTTAATATCAAGGACTCATCCGGCGAATCACTCTGGAACTGAAATCGGAATGCTCACTGACATTTTCCCCTCTCTGAAAGTCTGAAAAATGATGGAAAAATGACTAAGTCCAAAAAAAATTTTTTTAAACTTTTTTCAATTTTACCCCCATGGGATATATATTCTACCCACACACATTTGGAACTCTCCTGGGGTACCCTCACACATATTATTCACTCATTTAATGGATATTTTCACCAAAAAGTGAAGTTTTCAAAAAGTCCGAAAATTGGCTGAAAACGACTTAATATCAAGGACTCATCCGGCGAATCACTCTGGAACTGAAATCGGAATGCTCACTGACATTTTCCCCTCTCCGAAAGTCTGAAAAATGATGGAAAAATGACTAAGTCCAAAAAAAATTTTTTTAAGCTTTTTTTCAATTTTACCCCTGTGGGATATACATTCTACCCACACACATTTGGAACTCTCCTGGGGTACCCTCACACATATTATTCACTCATTTAATGGATATTTTCACCAAAAAGTGAAGTTTTCAAAAAGTCCGAAAATTGGCTGAAAACGACTTAATATCAAGGACACATCCGGCGAATCGCTCTGGAACTGAAATCGGAATGCTCACTGACATTTTCCCCTCTCCGAAAGTCTGAAAAATGATGGAAAAATGACTAAGTACAAAAAAAATTTTTTTTAACTTTTTTCAATTTTACCCCCGTGGGATATATATTCTACCCACACACATTTGGAACTCTCCTGGGGTACCCTCACACATATTATTCCCTCATTTAATGGATATTTTCACCAAAAAGTGAAGTTTTCAAAAAGTCCGAAAATTGGCTGAAAACGACTTAATATCAAGGACTCATCCGACGAATCACTCTGGAACTGAAATCGGAATGCTCACTGACATTTTCCCCTCTCCGAAAGTCTGAAAAATGATGGAAAAATGACTAAGTCCAAAAAAAATTTTTTTAAACTTTTTTCAATTTTACCCCCATGGGATATATATTTTACCCACACACATTTGGAACTCTCCTGGGGTACCCTCACACATATTATTCCCTCATTTAATGGATATTTCACCAAAAAGTGAAGTTTTCAAAAAGTCCGAAAATTGGCTGAATACGACTTAATATCAAGGACTCATCGGGCGAATCACTCTGGAACTGAAATCGGAATGCTCACTGACATTTTCCCCTCTCCGAAAGTCTGAAAAATGATGGAAAAATGACTAAGTCCAAAAAAAATTTTTTTAAACTTTTTTCAATTTTACCCCCATGGGATATATATTTTACCCACACACATTTGGAACTCTCCTGGGGTACCCTCACACATATTATTCCCTCATTTAATGGATATTTCACCAAAAAGTGAAGTTTTCAAAAAGTCAGAAAATTGGCTGAATACGACTTAATATCAAGGACTCATCGGGCGAATCACTCTGGAACTGAAATCGGAATGCTCACTGACATTTTCCCCTCTCCGAAAGTCTGAAAAATGATGGAAAAATGACTAAGTCCAAAAAAAATTTTTTTCAACTTTTTTCAATTTTACCCCCATGGGATATATATTCTACCCACACACATTTGGAACTCTCCTGGGGTACCCTCACACATATTATTCCCTCATTTAATGGATATTTCACCAAAAAGTGAAGTTTTCAAAAAGTCCGAAAATTGGCTGAATACGACTTAATATCAAGGACTCATCGGGCGAATCACTCTGGAACTGAAATCGGAATGCTCACTGACATTTTCCCCTCTCCGAAAGTCTGAAAAATGATGGAAAAATGACTAAGTCCAAAAAAAATTTTTTTAAGCTTTTTTTCAATTTTACCCCTGTGGGATATACATTCTACCCACACACATTTGGAACTCTCCTGGGGTACCCTCACACATATTATTCACTCATTTAATGGATATTTTCACCAAAAAGTGAAGTTTTCAAAAAGTCCGAAAATTGGCTGAAAACGACTTAATATCAAGGACACATCCGGCGAATCGCTCTGGAACTGAAATCGGAATGCTCACTGACATTTTCCCCTCTCCGAAAGTCTGAAAAATGATGGAAAAATGACTAAGTACAAAAAAAATTTTTTTTAACTTTTTTCAATTTTACCCCCGTGGGATATATATTCTACCCACACACATTTGGAACTCTCCTGGGGTACCCTCACACATATTATTCCCTCATTTAATGGATATTTTCACCAAAAAGTGAAGTTTTCAAAAAGTCCGAAAATTGGCTGAAAACGACTTAATATCAAGTACTCATCCGACGAATCACTCTGGAACTGAAATCGGAATGCTCACTGACATTTTCCCCTCTCCGAAAGTCTGAAAAATGATGGAAAAATGACTAAGTCCAAAAAAAATTTTTTTAAACTTTTTTCAATTTTACCCCCATGGGATATATATTTTACCCACACACATTTGGAACTCTCCTGGGGTACCCTCACACATATTATTCCCTCATTTAATGGATATTTCACCAAAAAGTGAAGTTTTCAAAAAGTCCGAAAATTGGCTGAATACGACTTAATATCAAGGACTCATCGGGCGAATCACTCTGGAACTGAAATCGGAATGCTCACTGACATTTTCCCCTCTCCGAAAGTCTGAAAAATGATGGAAAAATGACTAAGTCCAAAAAAAATTTTTTTCAACTTTTTTCAATTTTACCCCCGTGGGATATATTTTCTACCCACACACATTTGGAACTCTCCTGGGGTACCCTCACACATATTATTCCCTCATTTAATGGATATTTTCACCAAAAAGTGAAGTTTTCAAAAAGTCAGAAAATTGGCTGAAAACGACTTAATATCAAGGACTCATCCGACGAATCACTCTGGAACTGAAATCGGAATGCTCACTGACATTTTCCCCTCTCCGAAAGTCTGAAAAATGATGGAAAAATGACTAAGTCCAAAAAAAATTTTTTTAAACTTTTTTCAATTTTACCCCCATGGGATATATATTTTACCCACACACATTTGGAACTCTCCTGGGGTACCCTCACACATATTATTCCCTCATTTAATGGATATTTCACCAAAAAGTGAAGTTTTCAAAAAGTCCGAAAATTGGCTGAATACGACTTAATATCAAGGACTCATCCGGCGAATCGCTCTGGAACTGAAATCGGAATGCTCACTGACATTTTCCCCTCTCTGAAAGTCTGAAAAATGATGGAAAAATGACTAAGTACAAAAAAAAATTTTTTAAACTTTTTTCAATTTTACCCCCGTGGGATATATATTCTACCCACACACATTTGGAACTCTCCTGGGGTACCCTCACACATATTATTCCCTCATTTAATGGATATTTTCACCAAAAAGTGAAGTTTTCAAAAAGTCCGAAAATTGGCTGAAAACGACTTAATATCAAGGACTCATCCGGCGAATCGCTCTGGAACTGAAATCGGAATGCTCACTGACATTTTCCCCTCTCCGAAAGTCTGAAAAGTGATGGAAAAATGACTAAGTCCAAAAAAAATTTTTTTCAACTTTTTTCAATTTTACCCCCATGGGATATATATTCTGCCCACACACATTTGGAACTCTCCTGGGGTACCCTCACACATATTATTCCCTCATTTAATGGATATTTTCACCAAAAAGTGAAGTTTTCAAAAAGTCAGAAAATTGGCTGAAAACGACTTAATATCAAGGACTCATCGGGCGAATCACTCTGGAACAGAAATCAGAATGCTCACTGACATTTTCCCCTCTCCGAAAGTCTGAAAAATGATGGAAAAATGACTAAGTCCAAAAAAAATTTTTTTCAACTTTTTTCAATTTTACCCCCATGGTATATATATTCTGCCCACACACATTTGGAACTCTCCTGGGGTACCCTCACACATATTATTCCCTCATTTAATGGATATTTTCACCAAAAAGTGAAGTTTTCAAAAAGTCAGAAAATTGGCTGAAAACGACTTAATATCAAGGACTCATCCGGCGAATCGCTCTGGAACTGAAATCGGAATGCTCACTGACATTTTCCCCTCTCCGAAAGTCTGAAAAATGATGGAAAAATGACTAAGTCCAAAAAAAATTTTTTTCAACTTTTTTCAATTTTACCCCCGTGGGATATATTTTCTACCCACACACATTTGGAACTCTCCTGGGGTACCCTCACACATATTATTCCCTCATTTAATGGATATTTTCACCAAAAAGTGAAGTTTTCAAAAAGTCAGAAAATTGGCTGAAAACGACTTAATATCAAGGACTCATCCGACGAATCACTCTGGAACTGAAATCGGAATGCTCACTGACATTTTCCCCTCTCCGAAAGTCTGAAAAATGATGGAAAAATGACTAAGTCCAAAAAAAATTTTTTTAAACTTTTTTCAATTTTACCCCCATGGGATATATATTTTACCCACACACATTTGGAACTCTCCTGGGGTACCCTCACACATATTATTCCCTCATTTAATGGATATTTCACCAAAAAGTGAAGTTTTCAAAAAGTCCGAAAATTGGCTGAATACGACTTAATATCAAGGACTCATCCGGCGAATCGCTCTGGAACTGAAATCGGAATGCTCACTGACATTTTCCCCTCTCTGAAAGTCTGAAAAATGATGGAAAAATGACTAAGTACAAAAAAAAATTTTTTAAACTTTTTTCAATTTTACCCCCGTGGGATATATATTCTACCCACACACATTTGGAACTCTCCTGGGGTACCCTCACACATATTATTCCCTCATTTAATGGATATTTTCACCAAAAAGTGAAGTTTTCAAAAAGTCCGAAAATTGGCTGAAAACGACTTAATATCAAGGACTCATCCGGCGAATCGCTCTGGAACTGAAATCGGAATGCTCACTGACATTTTCCCCTCTCCGAAAGTCTGAAAAGTGATGGAAAAATGACTAAGTCCAAAAAAAATTTTTTTCAACTTTTTTCAATTTTACCCCCATGGGATATATATTCTGCCCACACACATTTGGAACTCTCCTGGGGTACCCTCACACATATTATTCCCTCATTTAATGGATATTTTCACCAAAAAGTGAAGTTTTCAAAAAGTCAGAAAATTGGCTGAAAACGACTTAATATCAAGGACTCATCGGGCGAATCACTCTGGAACAGAAATCAGAATGCTCACTGACATTTTCCCCTCTCCGAAAGTCTGAAAAATGATGGAAAAATGACTAAGTCCAAAAAAAATTTTTTTCAACTTTTTTCAATTTTACCCCCATGGTATATATATTCTGCCCACACACATTTGGAACTCTCCTGGGGTACCCTCACACATATTATTCCCTCATTTAATGGATATTTTCACCAAAAAGTGAAGTTTTCAAAAAGTCAGAAAATTGGCTGAAAACGACTTAATATCAAGGACTCATCCGGCGAATCGCTCTGGAACTGAAATCGGAATGCTCACTGACATTTTCCCCTCTCCGAAAGTCTGAAAAATGATGAAAAAATGACTAAGTCCCAAAAAAATTTTTTTAAACTTTTTTTCAATTTTACCCCTGTGGGATATACATTCTACCCACACAGATTTGGAACTCTCCTGGGGTACCCTCACACATATTATTCCCTCATTTAATGGATATTTTCACCAAAAAGTGAAGTTTTCAAAAAGTCCAAAAATTGGCTGAAAACGACTTAATATCAAGGACTCATCCGGCGAATCGCTCTGGAACTGAAATCGGAATGCTCACTGACATTTTCCCCTCTCCGAAAGTCTGAAAAGTGATGGAAAAATGACTAAGTCCAAAAAAAATTTTTTTCAACTTTTTTCAATTTTACCCCCATGGGATATATATTCTGCCCACACACATTTGGAACTCTCCTGGGGTACCCTCACACATATTATTCCCTCATTTAATGGATATTTTCACCAAAAAGTGAAGTTTTCAAAAAGTCAGAAAATTGGCTGAAAACGACTTAATATCAAGGACTCATCGGGCGAATCACTCTGGAACTGAAATCGGAATGCTCACTGACATTTTCCCCTCTCCGAAAGTCTGAAAAATGATGGAAAAATGACTAAGTCCAAAAAAAATTTTTTTAATCTTTTTTTCAATTTTACCCCTGTGGGATATACATTCTACCCACACACATTTGGAACTCTCCTGGGGTACCCTCACACATATTATTCCCTCATTTAATGGATATTTTCACCAAAAAGTGAAGTTTTCAAAAAGTCCGAAAATTGGCTGAAAACGACTTAATATCAAGGACTCATCCGGCGAATCGCTCTGGAACTGAAATCGGAATGCTCACTGACATTTTCCCCTCTCCGAAAGTCTGAAAAGTGATGGAAAAATGACTAAGTCCAAAAAAATTTTTTTTCAACTTTTTTCAATTTTACCCCCATGGGATATATATTCTGCCCACACACATTTGGAACTCTCCTGGGGTACCCTCACACATATTATTCCCTCATTTAATGGATATTTTCACCAAAAAGTGAAGTTTTCAAAAAGTCAGAAAATTGGCTGAAAA
The DNA here is from genome assembly GCF_046119375.1 of Phyllobates terribilis. Lineage (NCBI taxonomy): Eukaryota > Metazoa > Chordata > Amphibia > Anura > Dendrobatidae > Phyllobates > Phyllobates terribilis. The sequence goes on along the minus strand of NW_027362873.1, from coordinate 3,838,890 downwards.
CGACTTAATATCAAGGACTCATCGGGCGAATCACTCTGGAACTGAAATCGGAATGCTCACTGACATTTTCCCCTCTCCGAAAGTCTGAAAAATGATGGAAAAATGACTAAGTCCAAAAAAAATTTTTTTAAGCTTTTTTTCAATTTTACCCCTGTGGGATATACATTCTACCCACACACATTTGGAACTCTCCTGGGGTACCCTCACACATATTATTCACTCATTTAATGGATATTTTCACCAAAAAGTGAAGTTTTCAAAAAGTCCGAAAATTGGCTGAAAACGACTTAATATCAAGGACTCATCCGGAGAATCGCTCTGGAACTGAAATCGGAATGCTCACTGACATTTTCCCCTCTCCGAAAGTCTGAAAAATGATGGAAAAATGACTAAGTACAAAAAAAAATTTTTTTAACTTTTTTCAATTTTACCCCCGTGGGATATATATTCTACCCACACACATTTGGAACTCTCCTGGGGTACCCTCACACATATTATTCCCTCATTTAATGGATATTTTCAGCAAAAAGTGAAGTTTTCAAAAAGTCCGAAAATTGGCTGAAAACGACTTAATATCAAGGACTCATCCGGCGAATCACCCTGGAACTGAAATCGGAATGCTCACTGACATTTTCCCCTCTCCGAAAGTCTGAAAAATGATGGAAAAATGACTAAGTCCAAAAAAAATTTTTTTAAACTTTTTTCAATTTTACCCCCATGGGATATATATTCTACCCACACACATTTGGAACTCTCCTGGGGTACCCTCACACATATTATTCCCTCATTTAATGGATATTTTCACCAAAAAGTGAAGTTTTCAAAAAGTCCGAAAATTGGCTGAATACGACTTAATATCAAGGACTCATCGGGCGAATCACTCTGGAACTGAAATCGGAATGCTCACTGACATTTTCCCCTCTCCGAAAGTCTGAAAAATGATGGAAAAATGACTAAGTCCAAAAAAAATTTTTTTAAACTTTTTTTCAATTTTACCCCTGTGGGATATACATTCTACCCACACACATTTGGAACTCTCCTGGGGTACCCTCACACATATTATTCCCTCATTTAATGGATATTTTCACCAAAAAGTGAAGTTTTCAAAAAGTCCGAAAATTGGCTGAAAACGACTTAATATCAAGGACTCATCCGGCGAATCGCTCTGGAACTGAAATCGGAATGCTCACTGACATTTTCCCCTCTCCGAAAGTCTGAAAAGTGATGGAAAAATGACTAAGTCCAAAAAAAATTTTTTTCAACTTTTTGCAATTTTACCCCCATGGGATATATATTCTGCCCACACACATTTGGAACTCTCCTGGGGTACCCTCACACATATTATTCCCTCATTTAATGGATATTTTCACCAAAAAGTGAAGTTTTCAAAAAGTCAGAAAATTGGCTGAAAACGACTTAATATCAAGGACTCATCGGGCGAATCACTCTGGAACTGAAATCGGAATGCTCACTGACATTTTCCCCTCTCCGAAAGTCTGAAAAATGATGGAAAAATGACTAAGTCCAAAAAAAATTTTTTTAAGCTTTTTTTCAATTTTACCCCTGTGGGATATACATTCTACCCACACACATTTGGAACTCTCCTGGGGTACCCTCACACATATTATTCCCTCATTTAATGGATATTTTCACCAAAAAGTGAAGTTTTCAAAAAGTCCGAAAATTGGCTGAAAACGACTTAATATCAAGGACTCATCCGGCGAATCACTCTGGAACTGAAATCGGAATGCTCACTGACATTTTCCCCTCTCTGAAAGTCTGAAAAATGATGGAAAAATGACTAAGTCCAAAAAAAATTTTTTTAAACTTTTTTCAATTTTACCCCCATGGGATATATATTCTACCCACACACATTTGGAACTCTCCTGGGGTACCCTCACACATATTATTCACTCATTTAATGGATATTTTCACCAAAAAGTGAAGTTTTCAAAAAGTCCGAAAATTGGCTGAAAACGACTTAATATCAAGGACTCATCCGGCGAATCACTCTGGAACTGAAATCGGAATGCTCACTGACATTTTCCCCTCTCCGAAAGTCTGAAAAATGATGGAAAAATGACTAAGTCCAAAAAAAATTTTTTTAAGCTTTTTTTCAATTTTACCCCTGTGGGATATACATTCTACCCACACACATTTGGAACTCTCCTGGGGTACCCTCACACATATTATTCACTCATTTAATGGATATTTTCACCAAAAAGTGAAGTTTTCAAAAAGTCCGAAAATTGGCTGAAAACGACTTAATATCAAGGACACATCCGGCGAATCGCTCTGGAACTGAAATCGGAATGCTCACTGACATTTTCCCCTCTCCGAAAGTCTGAAAAATGATGGAAAAATGACTAAGTACAAAAAAAATTTTTTTTAACTTTTTTCAATTTTACCCCCGTGGGATATATATTCTACCCACACACATTTGGAACTCTCCTGGGGTACCCTCACACATATTATTCCCTCATTTAATGGATATTTTCACCAAAAAGTGAAGTTTTCAAAAAGTCCGAAAATTGGCTGAAAACGACTTAATATCAAGGACTCATCCGACGAATCACTCTGGAACTGAAATCGGAATGCTCACTGACATTTTCCCCTCTCCGAAAGTCTGAAAAATGATGGAAAAATGACTAAGTCCAAAAAAAATTTTTTTAAACTTTTTTCAATTTTACCCCCATGGGATATATATTTTACCCACACACATTTGGAACTCTCCTGGGGTACCCTCACACATATTATTCCCTCATTTAATGGATATTTCACCAAAAAGTGAAGTTTTCAAAAAGTCCGAAAATTGGCTGAATACGACTTAATATCAAGGACTCATCGGGCGAATCACTCTGGAACTGAAATCGGAATGCTCACTGACATTTTCCCCTCTCCGAAAGTCTGAAAAATGATGGAAAAATGACTAAGTCCAAAAAAAATTTTTTTCAACTTTTTTCAATTTTACCCCCGTGGGATATATTTTCTACCCACACACATTTGGAACTCTCCTGGGGTACCCTCACACATATTATTCCCTCATTTAATGGATATTTTCACCAAAAAGTGAAGTTTTCAAAAAGTCAGAAAATTGGCTGAAAACGACTTAATATCAAGGACTCATCCGACGAATCACTCTGGAACTGAAATCGGAATGCTCACTGACATTTTCCCCTCTCCGAAAGTCTGAAAAATGATGGAAAAATGACTAAGTCCAAAAAAATTTTTTTTAAACTTTTTTCAATTTTACCCCCATGGGATATATATTTTACCCACACACATTTGGAACTCTCCTGGGGTACCCTCACACATATTATTCCCTCATTTAATGGATATTTCACCAAAAAGTGAAGTTTTCAAAAAGTCAGAAAATTGGCTGAATACGACTTAATATCAAGGACTCATCGGGCGAATCACTCTGGAACTGAAATCGGAATGCTCACTGACATTTTCCCCTCTCCGAAAGTCTGAAAAATGATGGAAAAATGACTAAGTCCAAAAAAAATTTTTTTCAACTTTTTTCAATTTTACCCCCATGGGATATATATTCTACCCACACACATTTGGAACTCTCCTGGGGTACCCTCACACATATTATTCCCTCATTTAATGGATATTTCACCAAAAAGTGAAGTTTTCAAAAAGTCCGAAAATTGGCTGAATACGACTTAATATCAAGGACTCATCGGGCGAATCACTCTGGAACTGAAATCGGAATGCTCACTGACATTTTCCCCTCTCCGAAAGTCTGAAAAATGATGGAAAAATGACTAAGTCCAAAAAAAATTTTTTTAAGCTTTTTTTCAATTTTACCCCTGTGGGATATACATTCTACCCACACACATTTGGAACTCTCCTGGGGTACCCTCACACATATTATTCACTCATTTAATGGATATTTTCACCAAAAAGTGAAGTTTTCAAAAAGTCCGAAAATTGGCTGAAAACGACTTAATATCAAGGACACATCCGGCGAATCGCTCTGGAACTGAAATCGGAATGCTCACTGACATTTTCCCCTCTCCGAAAGTCTGAAAAATGATGGAAAAATGACTAAGTACAAAAAAAATTTTTTTTAACTTTTTTCAATTTTACCCCCGTGGGATATATATTCTACCCACACACATTTGGAACTCTCCTGGGGTACCCTCACACATATTATTCCCTCATTTAATGGATATTTTCACCAAAAAGTGAAGTTTTCAAAAAGTCCGAAAATTGGCTGAAAACGACTTAATATCAAGGACTCATCCGACGAATCACTCTGGAACTGAAATCGGAATGCTCACTGACATTTTCCCCTCTCCGAAAGTCTGAAAAATGATGGAAAAATGACTAAGTCCAAAAAAAATTTTTTTAAACTTTTTTCAATTTTACCCCCATGGGATATATATTTTACCCACACACATTTGGAACTCTCCTGGGGTACCCTCACACATATTATTCCCTCATTTAATGGATATTTCACCAAAAAGTGAAGTTTTCAAAAAGTCCGAAAATTGGCTGAATACGACTTAATATCAAGGACTCATCGGGCGAATCACTCTGGAACTGAAATCGGAATGCTCACTGACATTTTCCCCTCTCCGAAAGTCTGAAAAATGATGGAAAAATGACTAAGTCCAAAAAAAATTTTTTTCAACTTTTTTCAATTTTACCCCCGTGGGATATATTTTCTACCCACACACATTTGGAACTCTCCTGGGGTACCCTCACACATATTATTCCCTCATTTAATGGATATTTTCACCAAAAAGTGAAGTTTTCAAAAAGTCAGAAAATTGGCTGAAAACGACTTAATATCAAGGACTCATCCGACGAATCACTCTGGAACTGAAATCGGAATGCTCACTGACATTTTCCCCTCTCCGAAAGTCTGAAAAATGATGGAAAAATGACTAAGTCCAAAAAAAATTTTTTTAAACTTTTTTCAATTTTACCCCCATGGGATATATATTTTACCCACACACATTTGGAACTCTCCTGGGGTACCCTCACACATATTATTCCCTCATTTAATGGATATTTCACCAAAAAGTGAAGTTTTCAAAAAGTCCGAAAATTGGCTGAATACGACTTAATATCAAGGACTCATCCGGCGAATCGCTCTGGAACTGAAATCGGAATGCTCACTGACATTTTCCCCTCTCTGAAAGTCTGAAAAATGATGGAAAAATGACTAAGTACAAAAAAAAATTTTTTAAACTTTTTTCAATTTTACCCCCGTGGGATATATATTCTACCCACACACATTTGGAACTCTCCTGGGGTACCCTCACACATATTATTCCCTCATTTAATGGATATTTTCACCAAAAAGTGAAGTTTTCAAAAAGTCCGAAAATTGGCTGAAAACGACTTAATATCAAGGACTCATCCGGCGAATCGCTCTGGAACTGAAATCGGAATGCTCACTGACATTTTCCCCTCTCCGAAAGTCTGAAAAGTGATGGAAAAATGACTAAGTCCAAAAAAAATTTTTTTCAACTTTTTTCAATTTTACCCCCATGGGATATATATTCTGCCCACACACATTTGGAACTCTCCTGGGGTACCCTCACACATATTATTCCCTCATTTAATGGATATTTTCACCAAAAAGTGAAGTTTTCAAAAAGTCAGAAAATTGGCTGAAAACGACTTAATATCAAGGACTCATCGGGCGAATCACTCTGGAACAGAAATCAGAATGCTCACTGACATTTTCCCCTCTCCGAAAGTCTGAAAAATGATGGAAAAATGACTAAGTCCAAAAAAAATTTTTTTCAACTTTTTTCAATTTTACCCCCATGGTATATATATTCTGCCCACACACATTTGGAACTCTCCTGGGGTACCCTCACACATATTATTCCCTCATTTAATGGATATTTTCACCAAAAAGTGAAGTTTTCAAAAAGTCCGAAAATTGGCTGAAAACGACTTAATATCAAGGACTCATCGGGCGAATCACTCTGGAACAGAAATCAGAATGCTCACTGACATTTTCCCCTCTCCGAAAGTCTGAAAAATGATGGAAAAATGACTAAGTCCAAAAAAAATTTTTTTAAACTTTTTTTCAATTTTACCCCTGTGGGATATACATTCTACCCACACACATTTGGAACTCTCCTGGGGAAACCTCACACATATTATTCCCTCATTTAATGGATATTTTCACCAAAAAGTGAAGTTTTCAAAAAGTCCGAAAATTGGCTGAAAACGACTTAATATCAAGGACTCATCCGGCAAATCGCTCTGGAACTGAAATCGGAATGCTCACTGACATTTTCCCCTCTCCGAAAGTCTGAAAAATGATGGAAAAATGACTAAGTACAAAAAAAATTTTTTTTAACTTTTTTCAATTTTACCCCCGTGGGATATATATTCTACCCACACACATTTGGAACTCTCCTGGGGTACCCTCACACATATTATTCCCTCATTTAATGGATATTTTCACCAAAAAGTGAAGTTTTCAAAAAGTCCGAAAATTGGCTGAAAACGACTTAATATCAAGGACTCATCCGGCGAATCACTCTGGAACTGAAATCGGAATGCTCACTGACATTTTCCCCTCTCCGAAAGTCTGAAAAATGATGGAAAAATGACTAAGTCCAAAAAAAATTTTTTTCAACTTTTTTTCAATTTTATCCCTGTGGGATATACATTCTACCCACACACATTTGGAACTCTCCTGGGGTACCCTCACACATATTATTCCCTCATTTAATGGATATTTTCACCAAAAAGTGAAGTTTTCAAAAAGTCCGAAAATTGGCTGAAAACGACTTAACATCAAGGACTCATCCGGCGAATCGCTCTGGAACTGAAATCGGAATGCTCACTGACATTTTCCTCTCTCTGAAAGTCTGAAAAATGATGGAAAAATGACTAAGTACAAAAAAAAATTTTTTTAACTTTTTTCAATTTTACCCCCGTGGGATATATATTCTACCCACACACATTTGGAACTCTCCTGGGGTACCCTCACACATATTATTCCCTCATTTAATGGATATTTTCACCAAAAAGTGAAGTTTTCAAAAAGTCCAAAAATTGGCTGAAAACGACTTAATATCAAAGACTCATCCGGCGAATCACTCTGGAACTGAAATCGGAATGCTCACTGACATTTTCCCTTCTCCGAAAGTCTGAAAAATGATGGAAAAATGACTAAGTCCAAAAAAATTTTTTTTAAACTTTTTTCAATTTTACCCCCATGGGATATATATTCTACCCACACACATTTGGAACTCTCCTGGGGTACCCTCACACATATTATTCCCTCATTTAATGGATATTTTCACCAAAAAGTGAAGTTTTCAAAAAGTCAGAAAATTGGCTGAAAATGACTTAATATCAAGTACTCATCGGGCGAATCACTCTGGAACAGAAATCAGAATGCTCACTGACATTTTCCCCTCTCCGAAAGTCTGAAAAATGATGGAAAAATGACTAAGTCCAAAAAAAATTTTTTTAAACTTTTTTCAATTTTACCCCCATGGGATATATATTCTACCCACACACATTTGGAACTCTCCTGGGGTACCCTCACACATATTATTCCCTCATTTAATGGATATTTTCACCAAAAAGTGAAGTTTTCAAAAAGTCCGAAAATTGGCTGAAAACGACTTAATATCAAGGACTCATCCGGCGAATCGCTCTGGAACTGAAATCGGAATGCTCACTGACATTTTCCCCTCTCCGAAAGTCTGAAAAATGATGGAAAAATGACTAAGTCCAAAAAAAATTTTTTTAAACTTTTTTCAATTTTACCCCCATGGGATATATATTCTACCCACACACATTTGGAACTCTCCTGGGGTACCCTCACACATATTATTCCCTCATTTAATGGATATTTTCACCAAAAAGTGAAGTTTTCAAAAAGTCAGAAAATTGGCTGAAAACGACTTAATATCAAGGACTCATCGGGCGAATCACTCTGGAACTGAAATCGGAATGCTCACTGACATTTTCCCCTGTCCGAAAGTCGGAAAAATGATGGAAAAATGACTAAGTCCAAAAAAAATTTTTTTAAACTTTTTTTCAATTTTACCCCTGTGGGATATACATTCTACCCACACACATTTGGAACTCTACTGGGGTACCCTCACACATATTATTCCCTCATTTAATGGATATTTTCACCAAAAAGTGAAGTTTTCAAAAACTCAGAAAATTGGCTGAAAACGACTTAATATCAAGGACTCATCGGGCGAATCACTCTGGAACAGAAATCAGAATGCTCACTGACATTTTCCCCTCTCCGAAAGTCTGAAAAGTGATGGAAAAATGACTAAGTCCAAAAAAATTTTTTTTGAACTTTTTTCAATTTTACCCCCATGGGATATATATTCTGCCCACACACATTTGGAACTCTCCTGGGGTACCCTCACACATATTATTCCCTCATTTAATGGATATTTTCACCAAAAAGTGAAGTTTTCAAAAAGTCAGAAAATTGGCTGAAAACGACTTAATATCAAGGACTCATCGGGCGAATCACTCTGGAACAGAAATCAGAATGCTCACTGACATTTTCCCCTCTCCGAAAGTCTGAAAAATGATGGAAAAATGACTAAGTCCAAAAAAAATTTTTTTCAACTTTTTTTCAATTTTACCCCTGTGGGATATACATTCTACCCACACACATTTGGAACTCTCCTGGGGTACCCTCACACATATTATTCCCTCATTTAATGGATATTTTCACCAAAAAGTGAAGTTTTCAAAAAGTCAGAAAATTGGCTGAAAACGACTTAATATCAAGGACTCATCGGGCGAATCACTCTGGAACTGAAATCGGAATGCTCACTGACATTTTCCCCTCTCCGAAAGTCTGAAAAATGATGGAAAAATTACTAAGTCCAAAAAAAATTTTTTGAAACTTTTTTTCAATTTTACCCCTGTGGGATATACATTCTACCCACACACATTTGGAACTCTCCTGGGGTACCCTCACACATATTATTCCCTCATTTAATGGATATTTTCACCAAAAAGTGAAGTTTTCAAAAACTCAGAAAATTGGCTGAAAACGACTTAATATCAAGGACTCATCGGGCGAATCACTCTGGAACAGAAATCAGAATGCTCACTGACATTTTCCCCTCTCCGAAAGTCTGAAAAGTGATGGAAAAATGACTAAGTCCAAAAAAAATTTTTTTTAACTTTTTTCAATTTTACCCCCATGGGATATATATTCTGCCCACAAACATTTGGAACTCTCCTGGGGTACCCTCACACATATTATTCCCTCATTTAATGGATATTTTCACCAAAAAGTGAAGTTTTCAAAAAGTCAGAAAATTGGCTGAAAACGACTTAATATCAAGGACTCATCGGGCGAATCACTCTGGAACAGAAATCAGAATGCTCACTGACATTTTCCCCTCTCCGAAAGTCTGAAAAATGATGGAAAAATGACTAAGTCCAAAAAAAATTTTTTTAAACTTTTTTCAATTTTACCCCCATGGGATATATATTCTACCCACACACATTTGGAACTCTCCTGGGGTACCCTCACACATATTATTCCCTCATTTAATGGATATTTTCACCAAAAAGTGAAGTTTTCAAAAAGTCAGAAAATTGGCTGAAAACGACTTAATATCAAGGACTCATCCGGCGAATCGCTCTGGAACTGAAATCGGAATGCTCACTGACATTTTCCCCTCTCCGAAAGTCTGAAAAATGATGGAAAAATGACTAAGTCCCAAAAAAAATTTTTTCAACTTTTTTCAATTTTACCCCCATGGGATATATATTCTGCCCACACACATTTGGAACTCTCCTGGGGTACCCTCACACATATTATTCCCTCATTTAATGGATATTTTCACCAAAAAGTGAAGTTTTCAAAAAGTCAGAAAATTGGCTGAAAACGACTTAATATCAAGGACTCATCCGGCGAATCACTCTGGAACTGAAATCGGAATGCTCACTGACATTTTCCCCTCTCCGAAAGTCTGAAAAATGATGGAAAAATGACTAAGTCCAAAAAAAATTTTTTTAAACTTTTTTAAATTTTACCCCCATGGGATATATATTCTACCCACACACATTTGGAACTCTCCTGGGGTACCCTCACACATATTATTCCCTCATTTAATGGATATTTTCACCAAAAAGTGAAGTTTTCAAAAAGTCCGAAAATTGGCTGAAAACGACTTAATATCAAGGACTCATCCGGCGAATCGCTCTGGAACTGAAATCGGAATGCTCACTGACATTTTCCCCTCTCCGAAAGTCTGAAAAATGATGGAAAAATGACTAAGTACAAAAAAAATTTTTTTTAACTTTTTTCAATTTTACCCCCGTGGGATATATATTCTACCCACACACATTTGGAACTCTCCTGGGGTACCCTCACACATATTATTCCCTCATTTAATGGATATTTTCACCAAAAAGTGAAGTTTTCAAAAAGTCCGAAAATTGGCTGAAAACGACTTAATATCAAGGACTCATCCGGCGAATCGCTCTGGAACTGAAATCGGAATGCTCACTGACATTTTCCCCTCTCTGAAAGTCTGAAAAATGATGGAAAAATGACTAAGTACAAAAAAAAATTTTTTTAACTTTTTTCAATTTTACCCCCGTGGGATATATATTCTACCCACACACATTTGGAACTCTCCTGGGGTACCCTCACACATATTATTCCCTCATTTAATGGATATTTTCACCAAAAAGTGAAGTTTTCAAAAAGTCAGAAAATTGGCTGAAAACGACTTAATATCAAGGACTCATCCGGCGAATAACTCTGGAACTGAAATCGGAATGCTCACTGACATTTTCCCCTCTGCGAAAGTCTGAAAAATGATGGAAAAATTACTAAGTCCAAAAAAAATTTTTCTAAACTTTTTTCAATTTTACCCCCATGGGATATATATTCTACCCACACACATTTGGAACTCTCCTGGGGTACCCTCACACATATTATTCCCTCATTTAATGGATATTTTCACCAAAAAGTGAAGTTTTCAAAAAGTCAGAAAATTGGCTGAAAACGAATTAATATCAAGGACTCATCCGGCGAATCACTCTGGAACTGAAATCGGAATGCTCACTGACATTTTCCCCTCTCCGAAAGTCTGAAAAATGATGGAAAAATGACTAAGTCCAAAAAAAATTTTTTTAAACTTTTTTTCAATTTTACCCCTGTGGGATATACATTCTACCCACACACATTTGGAACTCTCCTGGGGTACCCTCACACATATTATTCCCTCATTTAATGGATATTTTCACCAAAAAGTGAAGTTTTCAAAAAGTCCGAAAATTGGCTGAATACGACTTAATATCAAGGACTCATCCGGCGAATCGCTCTGGAACTGAAATCGGAATGCTCACTGACATTTTCCCCTCTCCGAAAGTCTGAAAAATGATGGAAAAATGACTAAGTCCAAAAAAATTTTTTTTAAACTTTTTTCAATTTTACCCCCATGGGATATATATTCTACCCACACACATTTGGAACTCTCCTGGGGTACCCTCACACATATTATTCCCTCATTTAATGGATATTTTCACCAAAAAGTGAAGTTTTCAAAAAGTCCGAAAATTGGCTGAAAACGACTTAATATCAAGGACTCATCCGGCGAATCGCTCTGGAACTGAAATCGGAATGCTCACTGACATTTTCCCCTCTCCGAAAGTCTGAAAAATGATGGAAAAATGACTAAGTCCAAAAATAATTTTTTTAAACTTTTTTTCAATTTTACCCCTGTGGGATATACATTCTACCCACACACATTTGGAACTCTCCTGGGGTACCCTCACACATATTATTCCCTCATTTAATGGATATTTTCACCAAAAAGTGAAGTTTTCAAAAAGTCCGAAAATTGGCTGAAAACGACTTAATATCAAGGACTCATCCGGCGAATCGCTCTGGAACTGAAATCGGAATGCTCACTGACATTTTCCCCTCTCCGAAAGTCTGAAAAGTGATGGAAAAATGACTAAGTCCAAAAAAAATTTTTTTCAACTTTTTTCAATTTTACCCCCATGGGATATATATTCTGCCCACACACATTTGGAACTCTCCTGGGGTACCCTCACACATATTATTCCCTCATTTAATGGATATTTTCACCAAAAAGTGAAGTTTTCAAAAAGTCCGAAAATTGGCTGAAAACAACTTAATATCAAGGACTCATCCGGCGAATCGCTCTGGAACTGAAATCGGAATGCTCACTGACATTTTCCCCTCTCCGAAAGTCTGAAAAATGATGGAAAAATGACTAAGTCCAAAAAAAATTTTTTTAAACTTTTTTTCAATTTTACCCCTGTGGGATATACATTCTACCCACACACATTTGGAACTCTCCTGGGGTACCCTCACACATATTATTCCCTCATTTAATGGATATTTTCACCAAAAAGTGAAGTTTTCAAAAAGTCCGAAAATTGGCTGAATACGACTTAATATCAAGGACTCATCTGTTGAATCGCTCTGGAACTGAAATCGGAATGCTCACTGATATTTTCCCGTCTCCGAAAGTCTGAAAAATGATGGAAAAATGACTAAGTACAAAAAAAAATTTTTTAAACTTTTTTCAATTTTACCCCCGTGGGATATATATTCTACCCACACACATTTGGAACTCTCCTGGGGTACCCTCACACATATTATTCCCTCATTTAATGGATATTTTCACCAAAAAGTGAAGTTTTCAAAAAGTCCGAAAATTGGCTGAAAACGACTTAATATCAAGGACTCATCCGGCGAATCGCTCTGGAACTGAAATCGGAATGCTCACTGACATTTTCCCCTCCCCGAAAGTCTGAAAAATGATGGAAAAATGACTAAGTCCAAAAAAAATTTTTTTAAACTTTTTTCAATTTTACCCCCATGGGATATATATTCTACCCACACACATTTGGAACTCTCCTGGGGTACCCTCACACATATTATTCCCTCATTTAATGGATATTTTCACCAAAAAGTGAAGTTTTCAAAAAGTCCGAAAATTGGCTGAATACGACTTAATATCAAGGACTCATCCGGCGAATCGCTCTGGAACTGAAATCGGAATGCTCACTGACATTTTCCCCTCTCTGAAAGTCTGAAAAATGATGGAAAAATGACTAAGTACAAAAAAAATTTTTTTTAACTTTTTTCAATTTTACCCCCGTGGGATATATATTCTACCCACACACATTTGGAACTCTCCTGGGGTAACCTCACACATATTATTCCCTCATTTAATGGATATTTTCACCAAAAAGTGAAGTTTTCAAAAAGTCCGAAAATTGGCTGAATACGACTTAATATCAAGGACTCATCCGGCGAATCGCTCTGGAACTGAAATCGGAATGCTCACTGACATTTTCCCCTCTCCGAAAGTCTGAAAAATGATGGAAAAATGACTAAGTACAAAAAAAATTTTTTTTAACTTTTTTCAATTTTACCCCCGTGGGATATATATTCTACCCACATACATTTGGAACTCTCCTGGGGTACCCTCACACATATTATTCCCTCATTTAATGGATATTTTCACCAAAAAGTGAAGTTTTCAAAAAGTCCGAAAATTGGCTGAAAATGACTTAATATCAAGGACTCATCCGGCGAATCGCTCTGGAACTGAAATCGGAACGCTCACTGACATTTTCCCCTCTCCGAAAGTCTGAAAAATGATGGAAAAATGACTAAGTCCAAAAAAAATTTTTTTAAACTTTTTTTCAATTTTACCCCTGTGGGATATACATTCTACCCACACACATTTGGAACTCTCCTGGGGTACCCTCACACATATTATTCCCTCATTTAATGGATATTTTCACCAAAAAGTGAAGTTTTCAAAAAGTCCGAAAATTGGCTGAAAACGACTTAATATCAAGGACTCATCCGGCGAATCGCTCTGGAACTGAAATCGGAATGCTCACTGACATTTTCCCCTCTCTGAAAGTCTGAAAAATGATGGAAAAATGACTAAGTACAAAAAAAAATTTTTTAAACTTTTTTCAATTTTATCCCCGTGGGATATATATTCTACCCACACACATTTGGAACTCTCCTGGGGTACCCTCACACATATTATTCCCTCATTTAATTGATATTTTCACCAAAAAGTCAAGTTTTCAAAAAGTCCGAAAATTGGCTGAAAACGACTTAATATCAAGGACTCATCCGGCGAATCGCTCTGGAACTGAAATCGGAATGCTCACTGACATTTTCCCCTCTCCGAAAGTCTGAAAAGTGATGGAAAAATGACTAAGTCCAAAAAAAATTTTTTTCAACTTTTTTCAATTTTACCCCCATGGGATATATATTCTGCCCACACACATTTGGAACTCTCCTGGGGTACCCTCACACATATTATTCCCTCATTTAATGGATATTTTCACCAAAAAGTGAAGTTTTCAAAAAGTCAGAAAATTGGCTGAAAACGACTTAATATAAAAGGACTCATCGGGCCAATCACTCTGGAACAGAAATCAGAATGCTCACTGACATTTTCCCCTCTCCAAAAGTCTGAAAAATGATGGAAAAATGACTAAGTCCAAAAAAAATTTTTTTAAACTTTTTTCAATTTTACCCCCATGGGATATATATTCTACCCACACACATTTGGAACTCTCCTGGGGTACCCTCACACATATTATTCCCTCATTTAATGGATATTTTCACCAAAAAGTGAAGTTTTCAAAAAGTCCGAAAATTGGCTGAAAACGACTTAATATCAAGGACTCATCCGGCGAATCGCTCTGGAACTGAAATCGGAATGCTCACTGACATTTTCCCCTCTCCGAAAGTCTGAAAAATGATGGAAAAATGACTAAGTCCAAAAAAAATTTTTTTAAACTTTTTTCAATTTTACCCCCATGGGATATATATTCTACCCACACACATTTGGAACTCTCCTGGGGTACCCTCACACATATTATTCCCTCATTTAATGGATATTTTCACCAAAAAGTGAAGTTTACAAAAAGTCAGAAAATTGGCTGAAAACGACTTAATATCAAGGACTCATCCGGCGAATCACTCTGGAACTGAAATCGGAATGCTCACTGACATTTTCCCCTCTCCGAAAGTCTGAAAAATGATGGAAAAATGACTAAGTCCAAAAAAAATTTTTTTAAACTTTTTTCAATTTTACCCCCATGGGATATATATTCTACCCACACACATTTGGAACTCTCCTGGGGTACCCTCACACATATTATTCCCTCATTTAATGGATATTTTCACCAAAAAGTGAAGTTTTCAAAAAGTCAGAAAATTGGCTGAAAACGACTTAATATCAAGGACTCATCGGGTGAATCACTCTGGAACTGAAATCGGAATGCTCACTGACATTTTCCCCTCTCCGAAAGTCTGAAAAATGATGGAAAACTGACTAAGTCCAAAAATAATTTTTTTAAACTTTTTTTCAATTTTACCCCTGTGGGATATACATTCTACCCACACATATTTGGAACTCTCCTGGGGTACCCTCACACATATTATTCCCTCATTTAATGGATATTTTCACCAAAAAGTGAAGTTTTCAAAAAGTCCGAAAATTGGCTGAAAACGACTTAATATCAAGGACTCATCCGGCGAATCGCTCTGGAACTGAAATCGGAATGCTCACTGACATTTTCCCCTCTCTGAAAGTCTGAAAAATGATGGAAAAATGACTAAGTACAAAAAAAAATTTTTTTAACTTTTTTCAATTTTACCCCCGTGGGATATATATTCTACCCACACACATTTGGAACTCTCCTGGGGTACCCTCACACATATTATTCCCTCATTTAATGGATATTTTCACCACAAAGTGAAGTTTTCAAAAAGTCCGAAAATTGGCTGAAAACGACTTAATATCAAGGACTCATCCGGCGAATCGCTCTGGAACTGAAATCGGAATGCTCACTGACATTTTCCCCTCTCCGAAAGTCTGAAAAATGATGGAAAAATGACTAAGTCCAAAAATAATTTTTTTAAACTTTTTTTCAATTTTACCCCTGTGGGATATACATTCTACCCACACACATTTGGAACTCTCCTGGGGTACCCTCACACATATTATTCCCTCATTTAATGGATATTTTCACCAAAAAGTGAAGTTTTCAAAAAGTCCGAAAATTGGCTGAAAACGACTTAATATCAAGGACTCATCCGGCGAATCGCTCTGGAACTGAAATCGGAATGCTCACTGACATTTTCCCCTCTCCGAAATTCTGAAAAGTGATGGAAAAATGACTAAGTCCAAAAAAAATTTTTTTCAACTTTTTTCAATTTTACCCCCATGGGATATATATTCTGCCCACACACATTTGGAACTCTCCTGGGGTACCCTCACACATATTATTCCCTCATTTAATGGATATTTTCACCAAAAAGTGAAGTTTTCAAAAAGTCCGAAAATTGGCTGAAAACGACTTAATATCAAGGACTCATCCGGCGAATCGCTCTGGAACTGAAATCGGAATGCTCACTGACATTTTCCCCTCTCCGAAAGTCTGAAAAATGATGGAAAAATGACTAAGTACAAAAAAAAATTTTTTTAACTTTTTTCAATTTTACCCCCGTGGGATATATATTCTACCCACACACATTTGGAACTCTCCTGGGGTACCCTCACACATATTATTCCCTCATTTAATGGATATTTTCACCAAAAAGTGAAGTTTTCAAAAAGTCCGAAAATTGGCTGAATACGACTTAATATCAAGGACTCATCCGGCGAATCGCTCTGGAACTGAAATCGGAATGCTCACTGACATTTTCCCCTCTCCGAAAGTCTGAAAAATGATGGAAAAATTACTAAGTCCAAAAAAAATTTTTTTTAACTTTTTTCAATTTTACCCCCGTGGGATATATATTCTACCCACACACATTTGGAACTCTCCTGGGGTACCCTCACACATATTATTCCCTCATTTAATGGATATTTTCACCAAAAAGTGAAGTTTTCAAAAAGTCCGAAAATTGGCTGAAAACGACTTAATATCAAGGACTCATCCGGCGAATCGCTCTGGAACTGAAATCGGAATGCTCACTGACATTTTCCCCTCTCTGAAAGTCTGAAAAATGTTGGAAAAATGACTAAGTCCAAAAAAAAATTTTTTAAACTTTTTTCAATTTTACCCCCGTGGGATATATATTCTACCCACACACATTTGGAACTCTCCTGGGGTACCCTCACACATATTATTCCCTCATTTAATGGATATTTTCACCAAAAAGTGAAGTTTTCAAAAAGTCCGAAAATTGGCTGAATACGACTTAATATCAAGGACTCATCCGGCGAATCGCTCTGGAACTGAAATCGGAATGCTCACTGACATTTTCCCCTCTCCGAAAGTCTGAAAAATGATGGAAAAATGACTAAGTACAAAAAAAAATTTTTTAAACTTTTTTCAATTTTACCCCCGTGGGATATATATTCTACCCACACACATTTGGAACTCTCCTGGGGTACCCTCACACATATTATTCCCTCATTTAATGGATATTTTCACCAAAAAGTGAAGTTTTCAAAAAGTCAGAAAATTGGCTGAAAACGACTTAATATCAAGGACTCATCCGGCGAATCACTCTGGAACTGAAATCGGAATGCTCACTGACATTTTCCCCTCTCCGAAAGTCTGAAAAATGATGGAAAAATGACTAAGTCCAAAAAAAATTTTTTTAAACTTTTTTTCAATTTTACCCCTGTGGGATATACATTCTACCCACACACATTTGGAACTCTCCTGGGGTACCCTCACACATATTATTCCCTCATTTAATGGATATTTTCACCAAAAAGTGAAGTTTTCAAAAAGTCAGAAAATTGGCTGAAAACGAATTAATATCAAGGACTCATCCGGCGAATCGCTCTGGAACTGAAATCGGAATGCTCACTGACATTTTCCCCTCTCCGAAAGTCTGAAAAGTGATGGAAAAATGACTAAGTCCCAAAAAAAATTTTTTCAACTTTTTTCAATTTTACCCCCATGGGATATATATTCTGCCCACACACATTTGGAACTCTCCTGGGGTACCCTCACACATATTATTCCCTCATTTAATGGATATTTTCACCAAAAAGTGAAGTTTTCAAAAAGTCAGAAAATTGGCTGAAAACGACTTAATATCAAGGACTCATCGGGCGAATCACTCTGGAACAGAAATCAGAATGCTCACTGACATTTTCCCCTCTCCGAAAGTCTGAAAAATGATGGAAAAATGATTAAGTCCAAAAAAAATTTTTTTAAACTTTTTTCAATTTTACCCCCATGGGATATATATTCTACCCACACACATTTGGAACTCTCCTGGGGTACCCTCACACATATTATTCCCTCATTTAATGGATATTTTCACCAAAAAGTGAAGTTTTCAAAAAGTCAGAAAATTGGCAGAAAACGACTTAATATCAAGGACTCATCGGGCGAATCACTCTGGAACAGAAATCAGAATGCTCACTGACATTTTCCCCTCTCCGAAAGTCTGAAAAATGATGGAAAAATGACTAAGTCCAAAAAAAATTTTTTTAAACTTTTTTCAATTTTACCCCCATGGGATATATATTCTACCCACACACATTTGGAACTCTCCTGGGGTACCCTCACACATATTATTCCCTCATTTAATGGATATTTTCACCAAAAAGTGAAGTTTTCAAAAAGTCCGAAAATTGGCTGAAAACGACTTAATATCAAGGACTCATCCGGCGAATCGCTCTGGAACTGAAATCGGAATGCTCATTGACATTTTCCCCTCTCCGAAAGTCTGAAAAATGATGGAAAAATGACTAAGTCCAAAAAAAATTTTTTTAAACTTTTTTTCAATTTTACCCCTGTGGGATATACATTCTACCCACACACATTTGGAACTCTCCTGGGGTACCCTCACACATATTATTCCCTCATTTAATGGATATTTTCACCAAAAAGTGAAGTTTTCAAAAAGTCCGAAAATTGGCTGAATACGACTTAATATCAAGGACTCATCCGGCGAATCGCTCTGGAACTGAAATCGGAATGCTCACTGACATTTTCCCCTCTCCGAAAGTCTGAAAAATGATGGAAAAATGACTAAGTACAAAAAAAATTTTTTTTAACTTTTTTCAATTTTACCCCCGTGGGATATATATTCTACCCACACACATTTGGAACTCTCCTGGGGTACCCTCACACATATTATTCCCTCATTTAATGGATATTTTCACCAAAAAGTGAAGTTTTCAAAAAGTCCGAAAATTGGCTGAAAATGACTTAATATCAAGGACTCATCCGGCGAATCGCTCTGGAACTGAAATCGGAACGCTCACTGACATTTTCCCCTCTCCGAAAGTCTGAAAAATGATGGAAAAATGACTAAGTCCAAAAAAAAATTTTTTAAACTTTTTTCAATTTTACCCCCGTGGGATATATATTCTACCCACACACATTTGGAACTCTCCTGGGGTACCCTCACACATATTATTCCCTCATTTAATGGATATTTTCACCAAAAAGTGAAGTTTTCAAAAAGTCCGAAAATTGGCTGAAAACGACTTAATATCAAGGACTCATCCGGCGAATCGCTCTGGAACTGAAATCGGAATGCTCACTGACATTTTCCCCTCTCCGAAAGTCTGAAAAATGATGGAAAAATGACTAAGTCCAAAAAAAAATTTTTTAAACTTTTTTTCAATTTTACCCCTGTGGGATATACATTCTACCCACACACATTTGGAACTCTCCTGGGGTACCCTCACACATATTATTCCCTCATTTAATGGATATTTTCACCAAAAAGTGAAGTTTTCAAAAAGTCCGAAAATTGGCTGAATACGACTTAATATCAAGGACTCATCCGGCGAATCGCTCTGGAACTGAAATCGGAATGCTCACTGACATTTTCCCCTCTCCGAAAGTCTGAAAAATGATGGAAAAATGACTAAGTACAAAAAAATTTTTTTTTAACTTTTTTCAATTTTACCCCCGTGGGATATATATTCTACCCACACACATTTGGAACTCTCCTGGGGTACCCTCACACATATTATTCCCTCATTTAATGGATATTTTCACCAAAAAGTGAAGTTTTCAAAAAGTCCGAAAATTGGCTGAAAATGACTTAATATCAAGGACTCATCCGGCGAATCGCTCTGGAACTGAAATCGGAACGCTCACTGACATTTTCCCCTCTCCGAAAGTCTGAAAAATGATGGAAAAATGACTAAGTCCAAAAAAAAATTTTTTTAAACTTTTTTTCAATTTTACCCCTGTGGGATATACATTCTACCCACACACATTTGGAACTCTCCTGGGGTACCCTCACACATATTATTCCCTCATTTAATGGATATTTTCACCAAAAAGTGAAGTTTTCAAAAAGTCCGAAAATTGGCTGAAAACGACTTAATATCAAGGACTCATCCGGCGAATCGCTCTGGAACTGAAATCGGAATGCTCACTGACATTTTCCCCTCTCTGAAAGTCTGAAAAATGATGGAAAAATGACTAAGTACAAAAAAAAATTTTTTAAACTTTTTTCAATTTTACCCCCGTGGGATATATATTCTACCCACACACATTTGGAACTCTCCTGGGGTACCCTCACACATATTATTCCCTCATTTAATGGATATTTTCACCAAAAAGTGAAGTTTTCAAAAAGTCAGAAAATTGGCTGAAAACGACTTAATATCAAGGACTCATCCGGCGAATCGCTCTGGAACTGAAATCGGAATGCTCACTGACATTTTCCCCTCTCCGAAAGTCTGAAAAGTGATGGAAAAATGACTAAGTCCCAAAAAAAATTTTTTCAACTTTTTTCAATTTTACCCCCATGGGATATATATTCTGCCCACACACATTTGGAACTCTCCTGGGGTACCCTCACACATATTATTCCCTCATTTAATGGATATTTTCACCAAAAAGTGAAGTTTTCAAAAAGTCAGAAAATTGGCTGAAAACGACGTAATATCAAGGACTCATCGGGCGAATCACTCTGGAACAGAAATCAGAATGCTCACTGACATTTTCCCCTCTCCGAAAGTCTGAAAAATGATGGAAAAATGATTAAGTCCAAAAAAAATTTTTTTAAACTTTTTTCAATTTTACCCCCATGGGATATATATTCTACCCACACACATTTGGAACTCTCCTGGGGTACCCTCACACATATTATTCCCTCATTTAATGGATATTTTCACCAAAAAGTGAAGTTTTCAAAAAGTCAGAAAATTGGCTGAAAACGACTTAATATCAAGGACTCATCGGGCGAATCACTCTGGAACAGAAATCAGAATGCTCACTGACATTTTCCCCTCTCCGAAAGTCTGAAAAATGATGGAAAAATGACTAAGTCCAAAAAAAAATTTTTTTAAACTTTTTTCAATTTTACCCCCATGGGATATATATTCTACCCACACACATTTGGAACTCTCCTGGGGTACCCTCACACATATTATTCCCTCATTTAATGGATATTTTCACCAAAAAGTGAAGTTTTCAAAAAGTCCGAAAATTGGCTGAAAACGACTTAATATCAAGGACTCATCCGGCGAATCGCTCTGGAACTGAAATCGGAATGCTCACTGACATTTTCCCCTCTCCGAAAGTCTGAAAAATGATGGAAAAATGACTAAGTCCAAAAAAAATTTTTTTAAACTTTTTTTCAATTTTACCCCTGTGGGATATACATTCTACCCACACACATTTGGAACTCTCCTGGGGTACCCTCACACATATTATTCCCTCATTTAATGGATATTTTCACCAAAAAGTGAAGTTTTCAAAAAGTCCGAAAATTGGCTGAAAACGACTTAATATCAAGGACTCATCCGGCGAATCGCTCTGGAACTGAAATCGGAATGCTCATTGACATTTTCCCCTCTCCGAAAGTCTGAAAAATGATGGAAAAATGACTAAGTACAAAAAAAAATTTTTTTCAACTTTTTTCAATTTTACCCCCATGGAATATATATTCTGCCCACACACATTTGGAACTCTCCTGGGGTACCCTCACACATATTATTCCCTCATTTAATGGATATTTTCACCAAAAAGTGAAGTTTTCAAAAAGTCAGAAAATTGGCTGAAAACGACTTAATATCAAGGACTCATCGGGCGAATCACTCTGGAACTGAAATTGGAATGCTCACTGACATTTTCCCCTCTCCGAAAGTCTGAAAAATGATGGAAAAATGACTAAGTCCAAAAAAAAATTTTTTAAACTTTTTTTCAATTTTACCCCTGTGGGATATACATTCTACCCACACACATTTGGAACTCTCCTGGGGTACCCTCACACATATTATTCCCTCATTTAATGGATATTTTCACCAAAAAGTGAAGTTTTCAAAAAGTCCGAAAATTGGCTGAAAACGACTTAATATCAAGGACTCATCCGGCGAATCGCTCTGGAACTGAAATCGGAATGCTCACTGACATTTTCCCCTCTCCGAAAGTCTGAAAAATGATGGAAAAATGACTAAGTCCAAAAAAAAATTTTTTAAACTTTTTTTCAATTTTACCCCTGTGGGATATACATTCTACCCACACACATTTGGAACTCTCCTGGGGTACCCTCACACATATTATTCCCTCATTTAATGGATATTTTCACCAAAAAGTGAAGTTTTCAAAAAGTCCGAAAATTGGCTGAATACGACTTAATATCAAGGACTCATCCGGCGAATCGCTCTGGAACTGAAATCGGAATGCTCACTGACATTTTCCCCTCTCCGAAAGTCTGAAAAATGATGGAAAAATGACTAAGTACAAAAAAATTTTTTTTTAACTTTTTTCAATTTTACCCCCGTGGGATATATATTCTACCCACACACATTTGGAACTCTCCTGGGGTACCCTCACACATATTATTCCCTCATTTAATGGATATTTTCACCAAAAAGTGAAGTTTTCAAAAAGTCCGAAAATTGGCTGAAAATGACTTAATATCAAGGACTCATCCGGCGAATCGCTCTGGAACTGAAATCGGAACGCTCACTGACATTTTCCCCTCTCCGAAAGTCTGAAAAATGATGGAAAAATGACTAAGTCCAAAAAAAAATTTTTTTAAACTTTTTTTCAATTTTACCCCTGTGGGATATACATTCTACCCACACACATTTGGAACTCTCCTGGGGTACCCTCACACATATTATTCCCTCATTTAATGGATATTTTCACCAAAAAGTGAAGTTTTCAAAAAGTCCGAAAATTGGCTGAAAACGACTTAATATCAAGGACTCATCCGGCGAATCGCTCTGGAACTGAAATCGGAATGCTCACTGACATTTTCCCCTCTCTGAAAGTCTGAAAAATGATGGAAAAATGACTAAGTACAAAAAAAAATTTTTTAAACTTTTTTCAATTTTACCCCCGTGGGATATATATTCTACCCACACACATTTGGAACTCTCCTGGGGTACCCTCACACATATTATTCCCTCATTTAATGGATATTTTCACCAAAAAGTGAAGTTTTCAAAAAGTCAGAAAATTGGCTGAAAACGACTTAATATCAAGGACTCATCCGGCGAATCGCTCTGGAACTGAAATCGGAATGCTCACTGACATTTTCCCCTCTCCGAAAGTCTGAAAAGTGATGGAAAAATGACTAAGTCCCAAAAAAAATTTTTTCAACTTTTTTCAATTTTACCCCCATGGGATATATATTCTGCCCACACACATTTGGAACTCTCCTGGGGTACCCTCACACATATTATTCCCTCATTTAATGGATATTTTCACCAAAAAGTGAAGTTTTCAAAAAGTCAGAAAATTGGCTGAAAACGACGTAATATCAAGGACTCATCGGGCGAATCACTCTGGAACAGAAATCAGAATGCTCACTGACATTTTCCCCTCTCCGAAAGTCTGAAAAATGATGGAAAAATGATTAAGTCCAAAAAAAATTTTTTTAAACTTTTTTCAATTTTACCCCCATGGGATATATATTCTACCCACACACATTTGGAACTCTCCTGGGGTACCCTCACACATATTATTCCCTCATTTAATGGATATTTTCACCAAAAAGTGAAGTTTTCAAAAAGTCAGAAAATTGGCTGAAAACGACTTAATATCAAGGACTCATCGGGCGAATCACTCTGGAACAGAAATCAGAATGCTCACTGACATTTTCCCCTCTCCGAAAGTCTGAAAAATGATGGAAAAATGACTAAGTCCAAAAAAAAATTTTTTTAAACTTTTTTCAATTTTACCCCCATGGGATATATATTCTACCCACACACATTTGGAACTCTCCTGGGGTACCCTCACACATATTATTCCCTCATTTAATGGATATTTTCACCAAAAAGTGAAGTTTTCAAAAAGTCCGAAAATTGGCTGAAAACGACTTAATATCAAGGACTCATCCGGCGAATCGCTCTGGAACTGAAATCGGAATGCTCACTGACATTTTCCCCTCTCCGAAAGTCTGAAAAATGATGGAAAAATGACTAAGTCCAAAAAAAATTTTTTTAAACTTTTTTTCAATTTTACCCCTGTGGGATATACATTCTACCCACACACATTTGGAACTCTCCTGGGGTACCCTCACACATATTATTCCCTCATTTAATGGATATTTTCACCAAAAAGTGAAGTTTTCAAAAAGTCCGAAAATTGGCTGAAAACGACTTAATATCAAGGACTCATCCGGCGAATCGCTCTGGAACTGAAATCGGAATGCTCATTGACATTTTCCCCTCTCCGAAAGTCTGAAAAATGATGGAAAAATGACTAAGTACAAAAAAAAATTTTTTTCAACTTTTTTCAATTTTACCCCCATGGAATATATATTCTGCCCACACACATTTGGAACTCTCCTGGGGTACCCTCACACATATTATTCCCTCATTTAATGGATATTTTCACCAAAAAGTGAAGTTTTCAAAAAGTCAGAAAATTGGCTGAAAACGACTTAATATCAAGGACTCATCGGGCGAATCACTCTGGAACTGAAATTGGAATGCTCACTGACATTTTCCCCTCTCCGAAAGTCTGAAAAATGATGGAAAAATGACTAAGTCCAAAAAAAAATTTTTTAAACTTTTTTTCAATTTTACCCCTGTGGGATATACATTCTACCCACACACATTTGGAACTCTCCTGGGGTACCCTCACACATATTATTCCCTCATTTAATGGATATTTTCACCAAAAAGTGAAGTTTTCAAAAAGTCCGAAAATTGGCTGAAAACGACTTAATATCAAGGACTCATCCGGCGAATCGCTCTGGAACTGAAATCGGAATGCTCACTGACATTTTCCCCTCTCCGAAAGTCTGAAAAATGATGGAAAAATGACTAAGTCCAAAAAAAATTTTTTTTAACTTTTTTCAATTTTACCCCCGTGGGATATATATTCTACCCACACACATTTGGAACTCTCCTGGGGTACCCTCACACATATTATTCCCTCATTTAATGGATATTTTCACCAAAAAGTGAAGTTTTCAAAAAGTCAGAAAATTGGCTGAAAACGACTTAATATCAAGGACTCATCCGGCGAATCACTCTGGAACTGAAATCGGAATGCTCACTGACATTTTCCCCTCTCCGAAAGTCTGAAAAATGATGGAAAAATGACTAAGTCCAAAAAAAATTTTTTTAAACTTTTTTTCAATTTTACCCCTGTGGGATATACATTCTACCCACACACATTTGGAACTCTCCTGGGGTACCCTCACACATATTATTCCCTCATTTAATGGATATTTTCACCAAAAAGTGAAGTTTTCAAAAAGTCCGAAAATTGGCTGAAAACGACTTAATATCAAGGACTCATCCGGCGAATCGCTCTGGAACTGAAATCGGAATGCTCACTGACATTTTCCCCTCTCTGAAAGTCTGAAAAATGATGGAAAAATGACTAAGTACAAAAAAAAATTTTTTAAACTTTTTTCAATTTTACCCCCGTGGGATATATATTCTACCCACACACATTTGGAACTCTCCTGGGGTACCCTCACACATATTATTCCCTCATTTAATGGATATTTTCACCAAAAAGTGAAGTTTTCAAAAAGTCAGAAAATTGGCTGAAAACGACTTAATATCAAGGACTCATCCGGCGAATCGCTCTGGAACTGAAATCGGAATGCTCACTGACATTTTCCCCTCTCCGAAAGTCTGAAAAGTGATGGAAAAATGACTAAGTCCCAAAAAAATTTTTTTCAACTTTTTTCAATTTTACCCCCATGGGATATATATTCTGCCCACACACATTTGGAACTCTCCTGGGGTACCCTCACACATATTATTCCCTCATTTCATGGATATTTTCACCAAAAAGTGAAGTTTTCAAAAAGTCAGAAAATTGGCTGAAAACGACTTAATATCAAGGACTCATCGGGCGAATCACTCTGGAACTGAAATCGGAATGCTCACTGACATTTTCCCCTCTCCGAAAGTCTGAAAAATGATGGAAAAATGACTAAGTACAAAAAAAAATTTTTTAAACTTTTTTCAATTTTACCCCCGTGGGATATATATTCTGCCCACACACATTTGGAACTCTCCTGGGGTACCCTCACACATATTATTCCCTCATTTAATGGATATTTTCACCAAAAAGTGAAGTTTTCAAAAAGTCCGAAAATTGGCTGAAAACGACTTAATATCAAGGACTCATCCGGCGAATCGCTCTGGAACTGAAATCTGAATGATCACTGACATTTTCCCCTCTCTGAAAGTCTGAAAAATGATGGAAAAATGACTAAGTACAAAAAAAAATTTTTTAAACTTTTTTCAATTTTACCCCCATGGGATATATATTCTGCCCACACACATTTGGAACTCTCCTGGGGTACCCTCACACATATTATTCCCTCATTTAATGGATATTTTCACCAAAAAGTGAAGTTTTCAAAAAGTCAGAAAATTGGCTGAAAACGACTTAATATCAAGGACTCATCGGGCGAATCACTCTGGAACAGAAATCAGAATGCTCACTGACATTTTCCCCTGTCCGAAAGTCTGAAAAATGATGGAAAAATGACTAAGTCCAAAAAAAATTTTTTTAAACTTTTTTCAATTTTACCCCCATGGGATATATATTCTACCCACACACATTTGGAACTCTCCTGGGGTACCCTCACACATATTATTCCCTCATTTAATGGATATTTTCACCAAAAAGTGAAGTTTTCAAAAAGTCCGAAAATTGGCTGAAAACGACTTAATATCAAGGACTCATCCGGCGAATCGCTCTGGAACTGAAATCGGAATGCTCACTGACATTTTCCCCTCTCCGAAAGTCTGAAAAATGATGGAAAAATGACTAAGTACAAAAAAAATTTTTTTTTAACTTTTTTCAATTTTACCCCCGTGGGATATATATTCTACCCACACACATTTGGAACTCTCCTGGGGTACCCTCACACATATTATTCCCTCATTTAATGGATATTTTCACCAAAAAGTGAAGTTTTCAAAAAGTCCGAAAATTGGCTGAAAACGACTTAATATCAAGGACTCATCGGGCGAATCACTCTGGAACTGAAATCGGAATGCTCACTGTCATTTTCCCCTCTCCGAAAGTCTGAAAAATGATGGAAAAATCACTAAGTCCAAAAAAATTTTTTTTTAACTTTTTTCAATTTTACCCCCATGGGATATATATTCTACCCACATACATTTGGAACTCTCCTGGGGTACCCTCACACATATTATTCCCTCATTTAATGGATATTTTCACCAAAAAGTGAAGTTTTCAAAAAGTCCGAAAATTGGCTGAAAACGACTTAATATCAAGGACTCATCGGGCGAATCGCTCTGGAACTGAAATCGGAATGCTCACTGACATTTTCCCCTCTCCGAAAGTCTGAAAAGTGATGGAAAAATGACTAAGTCCAAAAAAAATTTTTTTCAACTTTTTTCAATTTTACCCCCATGGGATATATATTCTACCCACACACATTTGGAACTCTCCTGGGGTACCCTCACACATATTATTCCCTCATTTAATGGATATTTTCACCAAAAAGTGAAGTTTTCAAAAAGTCCGAAAATTGGCTGAAAACGACTTAATATCAAGGACTCATCCGGCGAATCGCTCTGGAACTGAAATCGGAATGCTCACTGACATTTTCCCCTCTCCGAAAGTCTGAAAAATGATGGAAAAATGACTAAGTACAAAAAAAAATTTTTTTAACTTTTTTCAATTTTACCCCCGTGGGATATATATTCTACCCACACACATTTGGAACTCTCCTGGGGTACCCTCACACATATTATTCCCTCATTTAATGGATATTTTCACCAAAAAGTGAAGTTTTCAAAAAGTCAGAAAATTGGCTGAAAACGACTTAATATCAAGGACTCATCCGGCGAATCACTCTGGAACTGAAATCGAAATGCTCACTGACATTTTCCCCTCTCCGAAAGTCTGAAAAATGATGGAAAAATGACTAAGTCCAAAAAAAAATTTTTTTAAACTTTTTTCAATTTTACCCCCATGGGATATATATTCTACCCACACACATTTGGAACTCTCCTGGGGTACCCTCACACATATTATTCCCTCATTTAATGGATATTTTCACCAAAAAGTGAAGTTTTCAAAAAGTCAGAAAATTGGCTGAAAACGACTTAATATCAAGGACTCATCGGGCGAATCACTCTGGAACTGAAATCGGAATGCTCACTGACATTTTCCCCTCTCCGAAAGTCTGAAAAATGATGGAAAAATGACTAAGTCCAAAAAAAAATTTTTTAAACTTTTTTTCAATTTTACCCCTGTGGGATATACATTCTACCCACACACATTTGGAACTCTCCTGGGGTACCCTCACACATATTATTCCCTCATTTAATGGATATTTTCACCAAAAAGTGAAGTTTTCAAAAAGTCCGAAAATTGGCTGAAAACGACTTAATATCAAGGACTCATCCGGCGAATCGCTCTGGAACTGAAATCGGAATGCTCACTGACATTTTCCCCTCTCTGAAAGTCTGAAAAATGATGGAAAAATGACTAAGTACAAAAAAAAATTTTTTAAACTTTTTTCAATTTTACCCCCGTGGGGTATATATTCTACCCACACACATTTGGAACTCTCCTGGGGTACCCTCACACATATTATTCCCTCATTTAATGGATATTTTCACCAAAAAGTGAAGTTTTCAAAAAGTCAGAAAATTGGCTGAAAACGACTTAATATCAAGGACTCATCGGGCGAATCACTCTGGAACAGAAATCAGAATGCTCACTGACATTTTCCCCTCTCTGAAAGTCTGAAAAATGATGGAAAAATGACTAAGTCCAAAAAAATTTTTTTTAAACTTTTTTCAATTTTACCCCCATGGGATATATATTCTACCCACACACATTTGGAACTCTCCTGGGGTACCCTCACACATATTATTCCCTCATTTAATGGATATTTTCACCAAAAAGTGAAGTTTTCAAAAAGTCCGAAAATTGGCTGAAAACGACTTAATATCAAGGACTCATCCGGCGAATCGCTCTGGAACTGAAATCGGAATGCTCACTGACATTTTCCCCTCTCTGAAAGTCTGAAAAATGATGGAAAAATGACTAAGTACAAAAAAAAAATTTTTAAACTTTTTTCAATTTTACCCCCGTGGGATATATATTCTACCCACACACATTTGGAACTCTCCTGGGGTACCCTCACACATATTATTCCCTCATTTAATGGATATTTTCACCAAAAAGTGAAGTTTTCAAAAAGTCCGAAAATTGGCTGAAAACGACTTAATATCAAGGACTCATCTGGCGAATCGCTCTGGAACTGAAATCGGAATGCTCACTGACATTTTCCCCTCTCCGAAAGTCTGAAAAGTGATGGAAAAATGACTAAGTCCAAAAAAAATTTTTTTTTAACTTTTTTCAATTTTACCCCCGTGGGATATATATTCTACCCACACATTTGGAACTCTCCTGGGGTACCCTCACACATATTATTCCCTCATTTAATGGATATTTTCACCAAAAAGTGAAGTTTTCAAAAAGTCCGAAAATTGGCTGAAAATGACTTAACATCAAGGACTCATCCGGCGAATCGCTCTGGAACTGAAATCGGAATGCTCACTGACATTTTCCCCTCTCCGAAAGTCTGAAAAGTGATGGAAAAATGACTAAGTCCAAAAAAAATTTTTTTCAACTTTTTTCAATTTTACCCCCATGGGATATATATTCTGCCCACACACATTTGGAACTCTCCTGGGGTACCCTCACACATATTATTCCCTCATTTAATGGATATTTTCACCAAAAAGTGAAGTTTTCAAAAAGTCAGAAAATTGGCTGAAAACGACTTAATATCAATTACTCATCGGGCGAATCACTCTGGAACTGAAATCGGAATGCTCACTGACATTTTCCCCTCTCCGAAAGTCTGAAAAATGATGGAAAAATGACTAAGTCCAAAAAAACATTTTTTAAACTTTTTTTCAATTTTACCCCTGTGGGATATACATTCTACCCACACACATTTGGAACTCTCCTGGGGTACCCTCACACATATTATTCCCTCATTTAATGGATATTTTCACCAAAAAGTGAAGTTTTCAAAAAGTCCGAAAATTGGCTGAAAACGACTTAATATCAAGGACTCATCCGGCGAATCGCTCTGGAACTGAAATCGGAATGCTCACTGACATTTTCCCCTCTCCGAAAGTCTGAAAAATGATGGAAAAATGACTAAGTCCAAAAAAATTTTTTTTCAACTTTTCTCAATTTTACCCCCATGGGATATATATTCTGCCCACACACATTTGGAACTCTCCTGGGGTACCCTCACACATATTATTCCCTCATTTAATGGATATTTTCACCAAAAAGTGAAGTTTTCAAAAAGTCAGAAAATTGGCTGAAAACGACTTAATATCAAGGCCTCATCGGGCGAATCACTTTGGAACTGAAATCGGAATGCTCACTGACATTTTCCCCTCTCCGAAAGTCTGAAAAATGATGGAAAAATGACTAAGTCCAAAAAAAATTTTTTTAAACTTTTTTTCAATTTTACCCCTGTGGGATATACATTCTACCCACACACATTTGGAACTCTCCTGGGGTACCCTCACACATATTATTCCCTCATTTAATGGATATTTTCACCAAAAAGTGAAGTTTTCAAAAAGTCCGAAAATTGGCTGAAAACGACTTAATATCAAGGACTCATCCGGCGAATCGCTCTGGAACTGAAATCGGAATGCTCACTGACATTTTCCCCTCTCTGAAAGTCTGAAAAATGATGGAAAAATGACTAAGTACAAAAAAAAATTTTTTAAACTTTTTTCAATTTTACCCCCGTGGGATATATATTCTACCCACACACATTTGGAACTCTCCTGGGGTACCCTCACACATATTATTCCCTCATTTAATGGATATTTTCACCAAAAAGTGAAGTTTTCAAAAGGTCCGAAAATTGGCTGAAAACGACTTAATATCAAGGACTCATCGGGCTAATCACTCTGGAACAGAAATCAGAATGCTCACTGACATTTTCCCCTCTCCGAAAGTCTGAAAAATGATGGAAAAATGACTAAGTCCAAAAAAAATTTTTTTCAACTTTTTTTCAATTTTACCCCTTTGGGATATACATTCTACCCACACACATTTGGAACTCTCCTGGGGTACCCTCACACATATTATTCCCTCATTTAATGGATATTTTCACCAAAAAGTGAAGTTTTCAAAAAGTCCGAAAATTGGCTGAAAACGACTTAATATCAAGGACTCATCCGGCGAATCGCTCTGGAACTGAAATCGGAATGCTCACTGACATTTTCCCCTCTCCAAAAGTCTGAAAAATGATGGAAAAATGACTAAGTACAAAAAAATTTTTTTTTTACTTTTTTCAATTTTACCCCCGTGGGATATATAATTTGGAACTCTCCTGGGGTACCCTCACACATATTATTCCCTCATTTAATGGATATTTTCACCAAAAAGTGAAGTTTTCAAAAAGTCCGAAAATTGGCTGAAAACGACTTAATATCAAGGACTCATCCGGCGAATCGCTCTGGAACTGAAATCGGAATGCTCACTGACATTTTCCCCTCTCCGAAAGTCTGAAAAATGATGGAAAAATGACTAAGTCCAAAAAAATTTTTTTTCAACTTTTTTCAATTTTACCCCCATGGGATATATATTCTGCCCACACACATTTGGAACTCTCCTGGGGTACCCTCACACATATTATTCCCTCATTTAATGGATATTTTCACCAAAAAGTGAAGTTTTCAAAAAGTCAGAAAATTGGCTGAAAACGACTTAATATCAAGGCCTCATCGGGCGAATCACTCTGGAACTGAAATCGGAATGCTCACTGACATTTTCCCCTCTCCGAAAGTCTGAAAAATGATGGAAAAATGACTAAGTCCAAAAAAAATTTTTTTAAACTTTTTTTCAATTTTACCCCTGTGGGATATACATTCTACCCACACACATTTGGAACTCTCCTGGGGTACCCTCACACATATTATTCCCTCATTTAATGGATATTTTCACCAAAAAGTGAAGTTTTCAAAAAGTCCGAAAATTGGCTGAAAACGACTTAATATCAAGGACTCATCCGGCGAATCGCTCTGGAACTGAAATCGGAATGCTCACTGACATTTTCCCCTCTCTGAAAGTCTGAAAAATGATGGAAAAATGACTAAGTACAAAAAAAAATTTTTTAAACTTTTTTCAATTTTACCCCCGTGGGATATATATTCTACCCACACACATTTGGAACTCTCCTGGGGTACCCTCACACATATTATTCCCTCATTTAATGGATATTTTCACCAAAAAGTGAAGTTTTCAAAAAGTCCGAAAATTGGCTGAAAACGACTTAATATCAAGGACTCATCTGGCGAATCGCTCTGGAACTGAAATCGGAATGCTCACTGACATTTTCCCCTCTCCAAAAGTCTGAAAAATGATGGAAAAATGACTAAGTACAAAAAAATTTTTTTTTTACTTTTTTCAATTTTACCCCCGTGGGATATATAATTTGGAACTCTCCTGGGGTACCCTCACACATATTATTCCCTCATTTAATGGATATTTTCACCAAAAAGTGAAGTTTTCAAAAAGTCCGAAAATTGGCTGAAAATGACTTAATATCAAGGACTCATCCGGCGAATCGCTCTGGAACTGAAATCGGAATGCTCACTGACATTTTCCCCTCTCCGAAAGTCTGAAAAGTGATGGAAAAATGACTAAGTCCAAAAAAAATTTTTTTCAACTTTTTTCAATTTTACCCCCATGGGATATATATTCTGCCCACACACATTTGGAACTCTCCTGGGGTACCCTCACACATATTATTCCCTCATTTAATGGATATTTTCACCAAAAAGTGAAGTTTTCAAAAAGTCAGAAAATTGGCTGAAAACGACTTAATATCAAGGACTCATCGGGCGAATCACTCTGGAACTGAAATCGGAATGCTCACTGACATTTTCCCCTCTCCGAAAGTCTGAAAAATGATGGAAAAATGACTAAGTCCAAAAAAAAATTTTTTAAACTTTTTTTCAATTTTACCCCTGTGGGATATACATTCTACCCACACACATTTGGAACTCTCCTGGGGTACCCTCACACATATTATTCCCTCATTTAATGGATATTTTCACCAAAAAGTGAAGTTTTCAAAAAGTCCGAAAATTGGCTGAAAACGACTTAATATCAAGGACTCATCCGGCGAATCGCTCTGGAACTGAAATCGGAATGCTCACTGACATTTTCCCCTGTCCGAAAGTCTGAAAAATGATGGAAAAATGACTAAGTACAAAAAAATTTTTTTTAACTTTTTTCAATTTTACCCCCGTGGGATATATATTCTACCCACACACATTTGGAACTCTCCTGGGGTACCCTCACACATATTATTCCCTCATTTAATGGATATTTTCACCAAAAAGTGAAGTTTTCAAAAAGTCCGAAAATTGGCTGAAAACGACTTAATATCAAGGACTCATCCGGCGAATCGCTCTGGAACTGAAATCGGAATGCTCACTGACATTTTCCCCTCTCTGAAAGTCTGAAAAATGATGGAAAAATGACTAAGTA
Source organism: Phyllobates terribilis (assembly GCF_046119375.1). Lineage (NCBI taxonomy): Eukaryota > Metazoa > Chordata > Amphibia > Anura > Dendrobatidae > Phyllobates > Phyllobates terribilis. The sequence goes on along the minus strand of NW_027362873.1, from coordinate 3,804,930 downwards.
CAAAAAAAAATTTTTTAAACTTTTTTCAATTTTACCCCCGTGGGATATATATTCTACCCACACACATTTGGAACTCTCCTGGGGTACCCTCACACATATTATTCCCTCATTTAATGGATATTTTCACCAAAAAGTGAAGTTTTCAAAAGGTCCGAAAATTGGCTGAAAACGACTTAATATCAAGGACTCATCGGTCTAATCACTCTGGAACAGAAATCAGAATGCTCACTGACATTTTCCCCTCTCCGAAAGTCTGAAAAATGATGGAAAAATGACTAAGTCCAAAAAAAATTTTTTTCAACTTTTTTTCAATTTTACCCCTTTGGGATATACATTCTACCCACACACATTTGGAACTCTCCTGGGGTACCCTCACACATATTATTCCCTCATTTAATGGATATTTTCACCAAAAAGTGAAGTTTTCAAAAAGTCCGAAAATTGGCTGAAAATGACTTAATATCAAGGACTCATCCGGCGAATCGCTCTGGAACTGAAATCGGAATGCTCACTGACATTTTCCCCTCTCCGAAAGTCTGAAAAGTGATGGAAAAATGACTAAGTCCAAAAAAAAAATTTTTTAAACTTTTTTTCAATTTTACCCCTGTGGGATATACATTCTACCCACACACATTTGGAACTCTCCTGGGGTACCCTCACACATATTATTCCCTCATTTAATGGATATTTTCACCAAAAAGTGAAGTTTTCAAAAAGTCCGAAAATTGGCTGAAAACGACTTAATATCAAGGACTCATCCGGCGAATCGCTCTGGAACTGAAATCGGAATGCTCACTGACATTTTCCCCTCTCCGAAAGTCTGAAAAATGATGGAAAAATGACTAAGTCCAAAAAAATTTTTTTTCAACTTTTTTCAATTTTACCCCCATGGGATATATATTCTGCCCACACACATTTGGAACTCTCCTGGGGTACCCTCACACATATTATTCCCTCATTTAATGGATATTTTCACCAAAAAGTGAAGTTTTCAAAAAGTCAGAAAATTGGCTGAAAACGACTTAATATCAAGGCCTCATCGGGCGAATCACTCTGGAACTGAAATCGGAATGCTCACTGACATTTTCCCCTCTCCGAAAGTCTGAAAAATGATGGAAAAATGACTAAGTCCAAAAAAAAATTTTTTAAACTTTTTTTCAATTTTACCCCTGTGGGATATACATTCTACCCACACACATTTGGAACTCTCCTGGGGTACCCTCACACATATTATTCCCTCATTTAATGGATATTTTCACCAAAAAGTGAAGTTTTCAAAAAGTCCGAAAATTGGCTGAAAACGACTTAATATCAAGGACTCATCCGGCGAATCGCTCTGGAACTGAAATCGGAATGCTCACTGACATTTTCCCCTGTCCGAAAGTCTGAAAAATGATGGAAAAATGACTAAGTACAAAAAAAAATTTTTTAACTTTTTTCAATTTTACCCCCGTGGGATATATATTCTACCCACACACATTTGGAACTCTCCTGGGGTACCCTCACACATATTATTCCCTCATTTAATGGATATTTTCACCAAAAAGTGAAGTTTTCAAAAAGTCCGAAAATTGGCTGAAAACGACTTAATATCAAGGACTCATCCGGCGAATCGCTCTGGAACTGAAATCGGAAGGCTCACTGACATTTTCCCCTCTCTGAAAGTCTGAAAAATGATGGAAAAATGACTAAGTACAAAAAAAAATTTTTTAAACTTTTTTCAATTTTACCCCCGTGGGATATATATTCTACCCACACACATTTGGAACTCTCCTGGGGTACCCTCACACATATTATTCCCTCATTTAATGGATATTTTCACCAAAAAGTGAAGTTTTCAAAAGGTCCGAAAATTGGCTGAAAACGACTTAATATCAAGGACTCATCGGGCTAATCACTCTGGAACAGAAATCAGAATGCTCACTGACATTTTCCCCTCTCCGAAAGTCTGAAAAATGATGGAAAAATGACTAAGTCCAAAAAAAATTTTTTTCAACTTTTTTTCAATTTTACCCCTTTGGGATATACATTCTACCCACACACATTTGGAACTCTCCTGGGGTACCCTCACACATATTATTCCCTCATTTAATGGATATTTTCACCAAAAAGTGAAGTTTTCAAAAAGTCCGAAAATTGGCTGAAAACGACTTAATATCAAGGACTCATCCGGCGAATCGCTCTGGAACTGAAATCGGAATGCTCACTGACATTTTCCCCTCTCCGAAAGTCTGAAAAATGATGGAAAAATGACTAAGTACAAAAAAATTTTTTTTTTACTTTTTTCAATTTTACCCCCGTGGGATATATAATTTGGAACTCTCCTGGGGTACCCTCACACATATTATTCCCTCATTTAATGGATATTTTCACCAAAAAGTGAAGTTTTCAAAAAGTCCGAAAATTGGCTGAAAATGACTTAATATCAAGGACTCATCCGGCGAATCGCTCTGGAACTGAAATCGGAATGCTCACTGACATTTTCCCCTCTCCGAAAGTCTGAAAAGTGATGGAAAAATGACTAAGTCCAAAAAAAAAATTTTTTAAACTTTTTTTCAATTTTACCCCTGTGGGATATACATTCTACCCACACACATTTGGAACTCTCCTGGGGTACCCTCACACATATTATTCCCTCATTTAATGGATATTTTCACCAAAAAGTGAAGTTTTCAAAAAGTCCAAAAATTGGCTGAAAACGACTTAATATCAAGGACTCATCCGGCGAATCGCTCTGGAACTGAAATCGGAATGCTCACTGACATTTTCCCCTCTCCGAAAGTCTGAAAAATGATGGAAAAATGACTAAGTCCAAAAAAATTTTTTTTCAACTTTTTTTCAATTTTACCCCCATGGGATATACATTCTACCCACACACATTTGGAACTCTCCTGGGGTACCCTCACACATATTATTCCCTCATTTAATGGATATTTTCACCAAAAAGTGAAGTTTTCAAAAAGTCCGAAAATTGGCTGAAAACGACTTAATATCAAGGACTCATCCGGCGAATCGCTCTGGAACTGAAATCGGAATGCTCACTGACATTTTCCCCTGTCCGAAAGTCTGAAAAATGATGGAAAAATGACTAAGTACAAAAAAAAAATTTTTTAACTTTTTTCAATTTTACCCCCGTGGGATATATATTCTACCCACACACATTTGGAACTCTCCTGGGGTACCCTCACACATATTATTCCCTCATTTAATGGATATTTTCACCAAAAAGTGAAGTTTTCAAAAAGTCCGAAAATTGGCTGAAAACGACTTAATATCAAGGACTCATCCGGCGAATCGCTCTGGAACTGAAATCGGAATGCTCACTGACATTTTCCCCTCTCTGAAAGTCTGAAAAATGATGGAAAAATGACTAAGTACAAAAAAAAATTTTTTAAACTTTTTTCAATTTTACCCCCGTGGGATATATATTCTACCCACACACATTTGGAACTCTCCTGGGGTACCCTCACACATATTATTCCCTCATTTAATGGATATTTTCACCAAAAAGTGAAGTTTTCAAAAAGTCCGAAAATTGGCTGAAAACGACTTAATATTAAGGACTCATCCGGCGAATCGCTCTGGAACTGAAATCGGAATGCTCACTGACATTTTCCCCTCTCCGAAAGTCTGAAAAATGATGGAAAAATGACTAAGTCCAAAAAAATTTTTTTTCAACTTTTTTCAATTTTACCCCCATGGGATTTATATTCTGCCCACACACATTTGGAACTCTCCTGGGGTACCCTCACACATATTATTCCCTCATTTAATGGATATTTTCACCAAAAAGTGAAGTTTTCAAAAAGTCAGAAAATTGGCTGAAAACGACTTAATATCAAGGCCTCATCGGGCGAATCACTCTGGAACTGAAATCGGAATGCTCACTGACATTTTCCCCTCTCCGAAAGTCTGAAAAATGATGGAAAAATGACTAAGTCCAAAAAAAATTTTTTTAAACTTTTTTTCAATTTTACCCCTGTGGGATATACATTCTACCCACACACATTTGGAACTCTCCTGGGGTACCCTCACACATATTATTCCCTCATTTAATGGATATTTTCACCAAAAAGTGAAGTTTTCAAAAAGTCCAAAAATTGGCTGAAAACGACTTAATATCAAGGACTCATCCGGCGAATCGCTCTGGAACTGAAATCGGAATGCTCACTGACATTTTCCCCTGTCCGAAAGTCTGAAAAATGATGGAAAAATGACTAAGTACAAAAAAAAAATTTTTTAACTTTTTTCAATTTTACCCCCGTGGGATATATATTCTACCCACACACATTTGGAACTCTCCTGGGGTACCCTCACACATATTATTCCCTCATTTAATGGATATTTTCACCAAAAAGTGAAGTTTTCAAAAAGTCCGAAAATTGGCTGAAAACGACTTAATATCAAGGACTCATCCGGCGAATCGCTCTGGAACTGAAATCGGAATGCTCACTGACATTTTCCCCTCTCTGAAAGTCTGAAAAATGATGGAAAAATGACTAAGTACAAAAAAAAATTTTTTAAACTTTTTTCAATTTTACCCCCGTGGGATATATATTCTACCCACACACATTTGGAACTCTCCTGGGGTACCCTCACACATATTATTCCCTCATTTAATGGATATTTTCACCAAAAAGTGAAGTTTTCAAAAAGTCCGAAAATTGGCTGAAAACGACTTAATATCAAGGACTCATCCGGCGAATCGCTCTGGAACTGAAATCGGAATGCTCACTGACATTTTCCCCTCTCCGAAAGTCTGAAAATTGATGGAAAAATGACTAAGTCCAAAAAAATTTTTTTTCAACTTTTTTCAATTTTACCCCCATGGGATATATATTCTGCCCACACACATTTGGAACTCTCCTGGGGTACCCTCACACATATTATTCCCTCATTTAATGGATATTTTCACCAAAAAGTGAAGTTTTCAAAAAGTCAGAAAATTGGCTGAAAACGACTTAATATCAAGGCCTCATCGGGCGAATCACTCTGGAACTGAAATCGGAATGCTCACTGACATTTTCCCCTCTCCGAAAGTCTGAAAAATGATGGAAAAATGACTAAGTCCAAAAAAAATTTTTTTAAACTTTTTTTCAATTTTACCCCTGTGGGTTATACATTCTACCCACACACATTTGGAACTCTCCTGGGGTACCCTCACACATATTATTCCCTCATTTAATGGATATTTTCACCAAAAAGTGAAGTTTTCAAAAAGTCCGAAAATTGGCTGAAAACGACTTAATATCAAGGACTCATCCGGCGAATCGCTCTGGAACTGAAATCGGAATGCTCACTGACATTTTCCCCTGTCCGAAAGTCTGAAAAATGATGGAAAAATGACTAAGTACAAAAAAAAATTTTTTTAACTTTTTTCAATTTTACCCCCGTGGGATATATATTCTACCCACACACATTTGGAACTCTCCTGGGGTACCCTCACACATATTATTCCCTCATTTAATGGATATTTTCACCAAAAAGTGAAGTTTTCAAAAAGTCCGAAAATTGGCTGAAAACGACTTAATATCAAGGACTCATCCGGCGAATCGCTCTGGAACTGAAATCGGAATGCTCACTGACATTTTCCCCTCTCTGAAAGTCTGAAAGATGATGGAAAAATGACTAAGTACAAAAAAAAATTTTTTAAACTTTTTTCAATTTTACCCCCGTGGGATATATATTCTACCCACACACATTTGGAACTCTCCTGGGGTACCCTCACACATATTATTCCCTCATTTAATGGATATTTTCACCAAAAAGTGAAGTTTTCAAAAAGTCCGAAAATTGGCAGAAAACGACTTAATATCAAGGACTCATCGGGCTAATCACTCTGGAACAGAAATCAGAATGCTCACTGACATTTTCCCCTCTCCGAAAGTCTGAAAAATGATGGAAAAATGACTAAGTCCAAAAAAAATTTTTTTCAACTTTTTTTCAATTTTACCCCTTTGGGATATACATTCTACCCACACACATTTGGAACTCTCCTGGGGTACCCTCACACATATTATTCCCTCATTTAATGGATATTTTCACCAAAAAGTGAAGTTTTCAAAAAGTCCGAAAATTGGCTGAAAACGACTTAATATCAAGGACTCATCCGGCGAATCGCTCTGGAACTGAAATCGGAATGCTCACTGACATTTTCCCCTCTCCGAAAGTCTGAAAAATGATGGAAAAATGACTAAGTCCAAAAAAAATTTTTTTCAACTTTTTTCAATTGTACCCCCATGGGATATATATTCTGCCCACACACATTTGGAACTCTCCTGGGGTACCCTCACACATATTATTCCCTCATTTAATGGATATTTTCACCAAAAAGTGAAGTTTTCAAAAAGTCAGAAAATTGGCTGAAAATGACTTAATATCAAGGACTCATCGGGCGAATCACTCTGGAACTGAAATCGGAATGCTCACTGACATTTTCCCCTCTCCAAAAGTCTGAAAAATGATGGAAAAATGACTAAGTCCAAAAAAAATTTTTTTAAACTTTTTTTCAATTTTACCCCTGTGGGATATACATTCTACCCACACACATTTGGAACTCTCCTGGGGTACCCTCACACATATTATTCCCTCATTTAATGGATATTTTCACCAAAAAGTGAAGTTTTCAAAAAGTCCAAAAATTGGCTGAAAACGACTTAATATCAAGGACTCATCCGGCGAATCGCTCTGGAACTGAAATCGGAATGCTCACTGACATTTTCCCCTGTCCGAAAGTCTGAAAAATGATGGAAAAATGACTAAGTACAAAAAAAAAATTTTTTAACTTTTTTCAATTTTACCCCCGTGGGATATATATTCTACCCACACACATTTGGAACTCTCCTGGGGTACCCTCACACATATTATTCCCTCATTTAATGGATATTTTCACCAAAAAGTGAAGTTTTCAAAAAGTCCGAAAATTGGCTGAAAACGACTTAATATCAAGGACTCATCCGGCGAATCGCTCTGGAACTGAAATCGGAATGCTCACTGACATTTTCCCCTCTCTGAAAGTCTGAAAAATGATGGAAAAATGACTAAGTCCAAAAAAAATTTTTTTCAACTTTTTTTCAATTTTACCCCTTTGGGATATACATTCTACCCACACACATTTGGAACTCTCCTGGGGTACCCTCACACATATTATTCCCTCATTTAATGGATATTTTCACCAAAAAGTGAAGTTTTCAAAAAGTCCGAAAATTGGCTGAAAACGACTTAATATCAAGGACTCATCCGGCGAATCGCTCTGGAACTGAAATCGGAATGCTCACTGACATTTTCCCCTCTCCGAAAGTCTGAAAAATGATGGAAAAATGACTAAGTCCAAAAAAAATTTTTTTCAACTTTTTTCAATTGTACCCCCATGGGATATATATTCTGCCCACACACATTTGGAACTCTCCTGGGGTACCCTCACACATATTATTCCCTCATTTAATGGATATTTTCACCAAAAAGTGAAGTTTTCAAAAAGTCAGAAAATTGGCTGAAAATGACTTAATATCAAGGACTCATCGGGCGAATCACTCTGGAACTGAAATCGGAATGCTCACTGACATTTTCCCCTCTCCAAAAGTCTGAAAAATGATGGAAAAATGACTAAGTCCAAAAAAAATTTTTTTAAACTTTTTTTCAATTTTACCCCTGTGGGATATACATTCTACCCACACACATTTGGAACTCTCCTGGGGTACCCTCACACATATTATTCCCTCATTTAATGGATATTTTCACCAAAAAGTGAAGTTTTCAAAAAGTCCAAAAATTGGCTGAAAACGACTTAATATCAAGGACTCATCCGGCGAATCGCTCTGGAACTGAAATCGGAATGCTCACTGACATTTTCCCCTGTCCGAAAGTCTGAAAAATGATGGAAAAATGACTAAGTACAAAAAAAAAATTTTTTAACTTTTTTCAATTTTACCCCCGTGGGATATATATTCTACCCACACACATTTGGAACTCTCCTGGGGTACCCTCACACATATTATTCCCTCATTTAATGGATATTTTCACCAAAAAGTGAAGTTTTCAAAAAGTCCGAAAATTGGCTGAAAACGACTTAATATCAAGGACTCATCCGGCGAATCGCTCTGGAACTGAAATCGGAATGCTCACTGACATTTTCCCCTCTCTGAAAGTCTGAAAAATGATGGAAAAATGACTAAGTACAAAAAAAAATTTTTTAAACTTTTTTCAATTTTACCCCCGTGGGATATATATTCTACCCACACACATTTGGAACTCTCCTGGGGTACCCTCACACATATTATTCCCTCATTTAATGGATATTTTCACCAAAAAGTGAAGTTTTCAAAAAGTCCGAAAATTGGCTGAAAACGACTTAATATCAAGGACTCATCCGGCGAATCGCTCTGGAACTGAAATCGGAATGCTCACTGACATTTTCCCCTCTCCGAAAGTCTGAAAATTGATGGAAAAATGACTAAGTCCAAAAAAATTTTTTTTCAACTTTTTTCAATTTTACCCCCATGGGATATATATTCTGCCCACACACATTTGGAACTCTCCTGGGGTACCCTCACACATATTATTCCCTCATTTAATGGATATTTTCACCAAAAAGTGAAGTTTTCAAAAAGTCAGAAAATTGGCTGAAAACGACTTAATATCAAGGCCTCATCGGGCGAATCACTCTGGAACTGAAATCGGAATGCTCACTGACATTTTCCCCTCTCCGAAAGTCTGAAAAATGATGGAAAAATGACTAAGTCCAAAAAAAATTTTTTTAAACTTTTTTTCAATTTTACCCCTGTGGGTTATACATTCTACCCACACACATTTGGAACTCTCCTGGGGTACCCTCACACATATTATTCCCTCATTTAATGGATATTTTCACCAAAAAGTGAAGTTTTCAAAAAGTCCGAAAATTGGCTGAAAACGACTTAATATCAAGGACTCATCCGGCGAATCGCTCTGGAACTGAAATCGGAATGCTCACTGACATTTTCCCCTGTCCGAAAGTCTGAAAAATGATGGAAAAATGACTAAGTACAAAAAAAAATTTTTTTAACTTTTTTCAATTTTACCCCCGTGGGATATATATTCTACCCACACACATTTGGAACTCTCCTGGGGTACCCTCACACATATTATTCCCTCATTTAATGGATATTTTCACCAAAAAGTGAAGTTTTCAAAAAGTCCGAAAATTGGCTGAAAACGACTTAATATCAAGGACTCATCCGGCGAATCGCTCTGGAACTGAAATCGGAATGCTCACTGACATTTTCCCCTCTCTGAAAGTCTGAAAGATGATGGAAAAATGACTAAGTACAAAAAAAAATTTTTTAAACTTTTTTCAATTTTACCCCCGTGGGATATATATTCTACCCACACACATTTGGAACTCTCCTGGGGTACCCTCACACATATTATTCCCTCATTTAATGGATATTTTCACCAAAAAGTGAAGTTTTCAAAAAGTCCGAAAATTGGCAGAAAACGACTTAATATCAAGGACTCATCGGGCTAATCACTCTGGAACAGAAATCAGAATGCTCACTGACATTTTCCCCTCTCCGAAAGTCTGAAAAATGATGGAAAAATGACTAAGTCCAAAAAAAATTTTTTTCAACTTTTTTTCAATTTTACCCCTTTGGGATATACATTCTACCCACACACATTTGGAACTCTCCTGGGGTACCCTCACACATATTATTCCCTCATTTAATGGATATTTTCACCAAAAAGTGAAGTTTTCAAAAAGTCCGAAAATTGGCTGAAAACGACTTAATATCAAGGACTCATCCGGCGAATCGCTCTGGAACTGAAATCGGAATGCTCACTGACATTTTCCCCTCTCCGAAAGTCTGAAAAATGATGGAAAAATGACTAAGTCCAAAAAAAATTTTTTTCAACTTTTTTCAATTGTACCCCCATGGGATATATATTCTGCCCACACACATTTGGAACTCTCCTGGGGTACCCTCACACATATTATTCCCTCATTTAATGGATATTTTCACCAAAAAGTGAAGTTTTCAAAAAGTCAGAAAATTGGCTGAAAATGACTTAATATCAAGGACTCATCGGGCGAATCACTCTGGAACTGAAATCGGAATGCTCACTGACATTTTCCCCTCTCCAAAAGTCTGAAAAATGATGGAAAAATGACTAAGTCCAAAAAAAATTTTTTTAAACTTTTTTTCAATTTTACCCCTGTGGGATATACATTCTACCCACACACATTTGGAACTCTCCTGGGGTACCCTCACACATATTATTCCCTCATTTAATGGATATTTTCACCAAAAAGTGAAGTTTTCAAAAAGTCCAAAAATTGGCTGAAAACGACTTAATATCAAGGACTCATCCGGCGAATCGCTCTGGAACTGAAATCGGAATGCTCACTGACATTTTCCCCTGTCCGAAAGTCTGAAAAATGATGGAAAAATGACTAAGTACAAAAAAAAAATTTTTTAACTTTTTTCAATTTTACCCCCGTGGGATATATATTCTACCCACACACATTTGGAACTCTCCTGGGGTACCCTCACACATATTATTCCCTCATTTAATGGATATTTTCACCAAAAAGTGAAGTTTTCAAAAAGTCCGAAAATTGGCTGAAAACGACTTAATATCAAGGACTCATCCGGCGAATCGCTCTGGAACTGAAATCGGAATGCTCACTGACATTTTCCCCTCTCTGAAAGTCTGAAAAATGATGGAAAAATGACTAAGTACAAAAAAAAATTTTTTAAACTTTTTTCAATTTTACCCCCGTGGGATATATATTCTACCCACACACATTTGGAACTCTCCTGGGGTACCCTCACACATATTATTCCCTCATTTAATGGATATTTTCACCAAAAAGTGAAGTTTTCAAAAAGTCCGAAAATTGGCTGAAAACGACTTAATATCAAGGACTCATCCGGCGAATCGCTCTGGAACTGAAATCGGAATGCTCACTGACATTTTCCCCTCTCCGAAAGTCTGAAAATTGATGGAAAAATGACTAAGTCCAAAAAAATTTTTTTTCAACTTTTTTCAATTTTACCCCCATGGGATATATATTCTGCCCACACACATTTGGAACTCTCCTGGGGTACCCTCACACATATTATTCCCTCATTTAATGGATATTTTCACCAAAAACCGAAGTTTTCAAAAAGTCAGAAAATTGGCTGAAAACGACTTAATATCAAGGCCTCATCGGGCGAATCACTCTGGAACTGAAATCGGAATGCTCACTGACATTTTCCCCTCTCCGAAAGTCTGAAAAATGATGGAAAAATGACTAAGTCCAAAAAAAATTTTTTTAAACTTTTTTTCAATTTTACCCCTGTGGGTTATACATTCTACCCACACACATTTGGAACTCTCCTGGGGTACCCTCACACATATTATTCCCTCATTTAATGGATATTTTCACCAAAAAGTGAAGTTTTCAAAAAGTCCGAAAATTGGCTGAAAACGACTTAATATCAAGGACTCATCCGGCGAATCGCTCTGGAACTGAAATCGGAATGCTCACTGACATTTTCCCCTGTCCGAAAGTCTGAAAAATGATGGAAAAATGACTAAGTACAAAAAAATTTTTTTTCAACTTTTTTCAATTTTACCCCCATGGGATATATATTCTGCCCACACACATTTGGAACTCTCCTGGGGTACCCTCACACATATTATTCCCTCATTTAATGGATATTTTCACCAAAAAGTGAAGTTTTCAAAAAGTCAGAAAATTGGCTGAAAACGACTTAATATCAAGGCCTCATCGGGCGAATCACTCTGGAACTGAAATCGGAATGCTCACTGACATTTTCCCCTCTCCGAAAGTCTGAAAAATGATGGAAAAATGACTAAGTCCAAAAAAAATTTTTTTAAACTTTTTTTCAATTTTACCCCTGTGGGTTATACATTCTACCCACACACATTTGGAACTCTCCTGGGGTACCCTCACACATATTATTCCCTCATTTAATGGATATTTTCACCAAAAAGTGAAGTTTTCAAAAAGTCCGAAAATTGGCTGAAAACGACTTAATATCAAGGACTCATCCGGCGAATCGCTCTGGAACTGAAATCGGAATGCTCACTGACATTTTCCCCTGTCCGAAAGTCTGAAAAATGATGGAAAAATGACTAAGTACAAAAAAAAATTTTTTTAACTTTTTTCAATTTTACCCCCGTGGGATATATATTCTACCCACACACATTTGGAACTCTCCTGGGGTACCCTCACACATATTATTCCCTCATTTAATGGATATTTTCACCAAAAAGTGAAGTTTTCAAAAAGTCCGAAAATTGGCTGAAAACGACTTAATATCAAGGACTCATCCGGCGAATCGCTCTGGAACTGAAATCGGAATGCTCACTGACATTTTCCCCTCTCTGAAAGTCTGAAAAATGATGGAAAAATGACTAAGTACAAAAAAAAATTTTTTAAACTTTTTTCAATTTTACCCCCGTGGGATATATATTCTACCCACACACATTTGGAACTCTCCTGGGGTACCCTCACACATATTATTCCCTCATTTAATGGATATTTTCACCAAAAAGTGAAGTTTTCAAAAAGTCCGAAAATTGGCAGAAAACGACTTAATATCAAGGACTCATCGGGCTAATCACTCTGGAACAGAAATCAGAATGCTCACTGACATTTTCCCCTCTCCGAAAGTCTGAAAAATGATGGAAAAATGACTAAGTCCAAAAAAAATTTTTTTCAACTTTTTTTCAATTTTACCCCTTTGGGATATACATTCTACCCACACACATTTGGAACTCTCCTGGGGTACCCTCACACATATTATTCCCTCATTTAATGGATATTTTCACCAAAAAGTGAAGTTTTCAAAAAGTCCGAAAATTGGCTGAAAACGACTTAATATCAAGGACTCATCCGGCGAATCGCTCTGGAACTGAAATCGGAATGCTCACTGACATTTTCCCCTCTCCGAAAGTCTGAAAAATGATGGAAAAATGACTAAGTCCAAAAAAAATTTTTTTCAACTTTTTTCAATTGTACCCCCATGGGATATATATTCTGCCCACACACATTTGGAACTCTCCTGGGGTACCCTCACACATATTATTCCCTCATTTAATGGATATTTTCACCAAAAAGTGAAGTTTTCAAAAAGTCAGAAAATTGGCTGAAAATGACTTAATATCAAGGACTCATCGGGCGAATCACTCTGGAACTGAAATCGGAATGCTCACTGACATTTTCCCCTCTCCAAAAGTCTGAAAAATGATGGAAAAATGACTAAGTCCAAAAAAAATTTTTTTAAACTTTTTTTCAATTTTACCCCTGTGGGATATACATTCTACCCACACACATTTGGAACTCTCCTGGGGTACCCTCACACATATTATTCCCTCATTTAATGGATATTTTCACCAAAAAGTGAAGTTTTCAAAAAGTCCGAAAATTGGCTGAAAACGACTTAATATCAAGGACTCATCCGGCGAATCGCTCTGGAACTGAAATCGGAATGCTCACTGACATTTTCCCCTCTCCGAAAGTCTGAAAAATGATGGAAAAATGACTAAGTCCAAAAAAAATTTTTTTCAACTTTTTTCAATTTTACCCCCATGGGATATATATTCTGCCCACACACATTTGGAACTCTCCTGGGGTACCCTCACACATATTATTCCCTCATTTAATGGATATTTTCACCAAAAAGTGAAGTTTTCAAAAAGTCAGAAAATTGGCTGAAAACGACTTAATATCAAGGACTCATCGGGCGAATCACTCTGGAACTGAAATCGGAATGCTCACTGACATTTTCCCCTCTCCAAAAGTCTGAAAAATGATGGAAAAATGACTAAGTCCAAAAAAAATTTTTTTAAACTTTTTTTCAATTTTACCCCTGTGGGATATACATTCTACCCACACACATTTGGAACTCTCCTGGGGTACCCTCACACATATTATTCCCTCATTTAATGGATATTTTCACCAAAAAGTGAAGTTTTCAAAAAGTCCGAAAATTGGCTGAAAACGACTTAATATCAAGGACTCATCCGGCGAATCGCTCTGGAACTGAAATCGGAATGCTCACTGACATTTTCCCCTGTCCGAAAGTCTGAAAAATGATGGAAAAATGACTAAGTACAAAAAAAAATTTTTTTAACTTTTTTCAATTTTACCCCCGTGGGATATATATTCTACCCACACACATTTGGAACTCTCCTGGGGTACCCTCACACATATTATTCCCTCATTTAATGGATATTTTCACCAAAAAGTGAAGTTTTCAAAAAGTCCGAAAATTGGCTGAAAACGACTTAATATCAAGGACTCATCCGGCGAATCGCTCTGGAACTGAAATCGGAATGCTCACTGACATTTTCCCCTCTCTGAAAGTCTGAAAAATGATGGAAAAATGACTAAGTACAAAAAAAAAATTTTTAAACTTTTTTCAATTTTACCCCCGTGGGATATATATTCTACCCACACACATTTGGAACTCTCCTGGGGTACCCTCACACATATTATTCCCTCATTTAATGGATATTTTCACCAAAAAGTGAAGTTTTCAAAAAGTCCGAAAATTGGCTGAAAACGACTTAATATCAAGGACTCATCCGGCGAATCGCTCTGGAACTGAAATCGGAATGCTCACTGACATTTTCCCCTCTCCGAAAGTCTGAAAAATGATGGAAAAATGACTAAGTCCAAAAAAAATTTTTTTCAACTTTTTTCAATTTTACCCCCATGGGATATATATTCTGCCCACACACATTTGGAACTCTCCTGGGGTACCCTCACACATATTATTCCCTCATTTAATGGATATTTTCACCAAAAAGTGAAGTTTTCAAAAAGTCCGAAAATTGGCTGAAAATGACTTAATATCAAGGACTCATCCGGCGAATCGCTCTGGAACTGAAATCGGAATGCTCACTGACATTTTCCCCTCTCCGAAAGTCTGAAAAGTGATGGAAAAATGACTAAGTCCAAAAAAAATTTTTTTAAACTTTTTTCAATTTTACCCCCATGGGATATATATTCTACCCACACACATTTGGAACTCTCCTGGGGTACCCTCACACATATTATTCCCTCATTTAATGGATATTTTCACCAAAAAGTGAAGTTTTCAAAAAGTCCGAAAATTGGCTGAAAACGACTTAATATCAAGGACTCATCGGGCTAATCACTCTGGAACAGAAATCAGAATGCTCACTGACATTTTCCCCTCTCCGAAAGTCTGAAAAATGATGGAAAAATGACTAAGTCCAAAAAAAATTTTTTTCAACTTTTTTTCAATTTTACCCCTTTGGGATATACATTCTACCCACACACATTTGGAACTCTCCTGGGGTACCCTCACACATATTATTCCCTCATTTAATGGATATTTTCACCAAAAAGTGAAGTTTTCAAAAAGTCCGAAAATTGGCTGAAAACGACTTAATATCAAGGACTCATCCGGCGAATCGCTCTGGAACTGAAATCGGAATGCTCACTGACATTTTCCCCTCTCCGAAAGTCTGAAAAATGATGGAAAAATGACTAAGTCCAAAAAAAATTTTTTTCAACTTTTTTCAATTTTACCCCCATGGGATATATATTCTGCCCACACACATTTGGAACTCTCCTGGGGTACCCTCACACATATTATTCCCTCATTTAATGGATATTTTCACCAAAAAGTGAAGTTTTCAAAAAGTCAGAAAATTGGCTGAAAACGACTTAATATCAAGGACTCATCGGGCGAATCACTCTGGAACTGAAATCGGAATGCTCACTGACATTTTCCCCTCTCCGAAAGTCTGAAAAATGATGGAAAAATGACTAAGTCCAAAAAAAATTTTTTTAAACTTTTTTTCAATTTTACCCCTATGGGATATACATTCTACCCACACACATTTGGAACTCTCCTGGGGTACCCTCACACATATTATTCCCTCATTTAATGGATATTTTCACCAAAAAGTGAAGTTTTCAAAAAGTCCGAAAATTGGCTGAAAACGACTTAATATCAAGGACTCATCCGGCGAATCGCTCTGGAACTGAAATCGGAATGCTCACTGACATTTTCCCCTCTCCGAAAGTCTGAAAAATGATGGAAAAATGACTAAGTCCAAAAAAAATTTTTTTCAACTTTTTTCAATTTGACCCCCATGGGATATATATTCTGCCCACACACATTTGGAACTCTCCTGGGGTACCCTCACACATATTATTCCCTCATTTAATGGATATTTTCACCAAAAAGTGAAGTTTTCAAAAAGTCAGAAAATTGGCTGAAAACGACTTAATATCAAGGACTCATCGGGCGAATCACTCTGGAACTGAAATCGGAATGCTCACTGACATTTTCCCCTCTCCGAAAGTCTGAAAAATGATGGAAAAATGACTAAGTCCAAAAAAAATTTTTTTAAACTTTTTTTCAATTTTACCCCTGTGGGATATACATTCTACCCACACACATTTGGAACTCTCCTGGGGTACCCTCACACATATTATTCCCTCATTTAATGGATATTTTCACCAAAAAGTGAAGTTTTCAAAAAGTCCGAAAATTGGCTGAAAACGACTTAATATCAAGGACTCATCCGGCGAATCGCTCTGGAACTGAAATCGGAATGCTCACTGACATTTTCCCCTCTCCGAAAGTCTGAAAAATGATGGAAAAATGACTAAGTACAAAAAAAAAATTTTTTAACTTTTTTCAATTTTACCCCCGTGGGATATATATTCTACCCACACACATTTGGAACTCTCCTGGGGTACCCTCACACATATTATTCCCTCATTTAATGGATATTTTCACCAAAAAGTGAAGTTTTCAAAAAGTCCGAAAATTGGCTGAAAACGACTTAATATCAAGGACTCATCCGGCGAATCGCTCTGGAACTGAAATCGGAATGCTCACTGACATTTTCCCCTCTCCGAAAGTTTGAAAAGTGATGGAAAAATGACTAAGTCCAAAAAAAATTTTTTTCAACTTTTTTCAATTTTACCCCCATGGGATATATATTCTGCCCACACACATTTGGAACTCTCCTGGGGTACCCTCACACATATTATTCCCTCATTTAATGGATATTTTCACCAAAAAGTGAAGTTTTCAAAAAGTCCGAAAATTGGCTGAAAACGACTTAATATCAAGGACTCATCCGGCGAATCGCTCTGGAACTGAAATCGGAATGCTCACTGACATTTTCCCCTCTCCGAAAGTCTGAAAAATGATGGAAAAATGACTAAGTACAAAAAAAATTTTTTTTAACTTTTTTCAATTTTACCCCCGTGGGATATATATTCTACCCACACACATTTGGAACTCTCCTGGGGTACCCTCACACATATTATTCCCTCATTTAATGGATATTTTCACCAAAAAGTGAAGTTTTCAAAAAGTCCGAAAATTGGCTGAAAACGACTTAATATCAAGGACTCATCCGGCGAATCGCTCTGGAACTGAAATCGGAATGCTCACTGACATTTTCCCCTCTCCGAAAGTCTGAAAAGTGATGGAAAAATGACTAAGTCCAAAAAAAATTTTTTTCAACTTTTTTCAATTTTACCCCCATGGGATATATATTCTGCCCACACACATTTGGAACTCTCCTGGGGTACCCTCACACATATTATTCCCTCATTTAATGGATATTTTCACCAAAAAGTGAAGTTTTCAAAAAGTCAGAAAGTTGGCTGAAAACGACTTAATATCAAGGACTCATCGGGCGAATCACTCTGGAACTGAAATCGGAATGCTCACTGACATTTTCCCCTCTCCGAAAGTCTGAAAAATGATGGAAAAATGACTAAGTCCAAAAAAAATTTTTTTAAACTTTTTTTCAATTTTACCCCTGTGGGATATACATTCTACCCACACACATTTGGAACTCTCCTGGGGTACCCTCACACATATTATTCCCTCATTTAATGGATATTTTCACCAAAAAGTGAAGTTTTCAAAAAGTCCGAAAATTGGCTGAAAACGACTTAATATCAAGGACTCATCCGGCGAATCGCTCTGGAACTGAAATCGGAATGCTCACTGACATTTTCCCCTCTCCGAAAGTCTGAAAAATGATGGAAAAATGACTAAGTACAAAAAAAAAATTTTTTAACTTTTTTCAATTTTACCCCCGTGGGATATATATTCTACCCACACACATTTGGAACTCTCCTGGGGTACCCTCACACATATTATTCCCTCATTTAATGGATATTTTCACCAAAAAGTGAAGTTTTCAAAATGTCCGAAAATTGGCTGAAAACGACTTAATATCAAGGACTCATCCGGCGAATCGCTCTGGAACTGAAATCGGAATGCTCACTGACATTTTCCCCTCTCCGAAAGTCTGAAAAGTGATGGAAAAATGACTAAGTCCAAAAAAAATTTTTTTCAACTTTTTTCAATTTTACCCCCATGGGATATATATTCTGCCCACACACATTTGGAACTCTCCTGGGGTACCCTCACACATATTATTCCCTCATTTAATGGATATTTTCACCAAAAAGTGAAGTTTTCAAAAAGTCCGAAAATTGGCTGAAAACGACTTAATATCAAGGACTCATCCGGCGAATCGCTCTGGAACTGAAATCGGAATGCTCACTGACATTTTCCCCTCTCCGAAAGTCTGAAAAATGATGGAAAAATGACTAAGTACAAAAAAAATTTTTTTTAACTTTTTTCAATTTTACCCCCGTGGGATATATATTCTACCCACACACATTTGGAACTCTCCTGGGGTACCCTCACACATATTATTCCCTCATTTAATGGATATTTTCCCCAAAAAGTGAAGTTTTCAAAAAGTCCGAAAATTGGCTGAAAACGACTTAATATCAAGGACTCATCCGGCGAATCGCTCTGGAACTGAAATCGGAATGCTCACTGACATTTTCCCCTCTCCGAAAGTCTGAAAAATGATGGAAAAATGACTAAGTACAAAAAAAAAATTTTTTAACTTTTTTCAATTTTACCCCCGTGGGATATATATTCTACCCACACACATTTGGAACTCTCCTGGGGTACCCTCACACATATTATTCCCTCATTTAATGGATATTTTCACCAAAAAGTGAAGTTTTCAAAAAGTCCGAAAATTGGCTGAAAACGACTTAATATCAAGGACTCATCCGGCGAATCGCTCTGGAACTGAAATCGGAATGCTCACTGACATTTTCCCCTCTCCGAAAGTCTGAAAAATGATGGAAAAATGACTAAGTCCAAAAAAATTTTTTTTAAACTTTTTTCAATTTTACCCCCATGGGATATATATTCTGCCCACACACATTTGGAACTCTCCTGGGGTACCCTCACACATATTATTCCCTCATTTAATGGATATTTTCACCAAAAAGTGAAGTTTTCAAAAAGTCAGAAAATTGGCTGAAAACGACTTAATATCAAGGACTCATCCGGCGAATCGCTCTGGAACTGAAATCGGAATGCTCACTGACATTTTCCCCTCTCCGAAAGTCTGAAAAATGATGGAAAAATGACTAAGTCCAAAAAAAATTTTTTTCAACTTTTTTCAATTTTACCCCCATGGGATATATATTCTGCCCACACACATTTGAAACTCTCCTGGGGTACCCTCACACATATTATTCCCTCATTTAATGGATATTTTCACCAAAAAGTGAAGTTTTCAAAAAGTCAGAAAATTGGCTGAAAACGACTTAATATCAAGGACTCATGGGGCGAATCACTCTGGAACTGAAATCGGAATGCTCACTGACATTTTCCCCTCTCCGAAAGTCTGAAAAATGATGGAAAAATGACTAAGTCCAAAAAAAATTTTTTTAAACTTTTTTTCAATTTTACCCCTGTGGGATATACATTCTACCCACCCACATTTGGAACTCTCCTGGGGTACCCTCACACATATTATTCCCTCATTTAATGGATATTTTCACCAAAAAGTGAAGTTTCCAAAAAGTCCGAAAATTGGCTGAAAACGACTTAATATCAAGGACTCATCCGGCGAATCGCTCTGAAACTGAAATCGGAATGCTCACTGACATTTTCCCCTCTCCGAAAGTCTGAAAAATGATGGAAAAATGACTAAGTACAAAAAAAAATTTTTTTAACTTTTTTCAATTTTACCCCCGTGGGATATATATTCTACCCACACACATTTGGAACTCTCCTGGGGTACCCTCACACATATTATTCCCTCATTTAATGGATATTTTCACCAAAAAGTGAAGTTTTCAAAAAGTCCGAAAATTGGCTGAAAACGACTTAATATCAAGGACTCATCCGGCGAATCGCTCTGGAACTGAAATCGGAATGCTCACTGACATTTTCCCCTCTCCGAAAGTCTGAAAAATGATGGAAAAATGACTAAGTACAAAAAAAAAATTTTTTAACTTTTTTCAATTTTACCCCCGTGGGATATATATTCTACCCACACACATTTGGAACTCTCCTGGGGTACCCTCACACATATTATTCCCTCATTTAATGGATATTTTCACCAAAAAGTGAAGTTTTCAAAAAGTCCGAAAATTGGCTGAAAACGACTTAATATCAAGGACTCATCCGGCGAATCGCTCTGGAACTGAAATCGGAATGCTCACTGACATTTTCCCCTCTCCGAAAGTCTGAAAAGTGATGGAAAAATGACTAAGTCCAAAAAAAATTTTTTTCAACTTTTTTCAATTTTACCCCCATGGGATATATATTCTGCCCACACACATTTGGAACTCTCCTGGGGTACCCTCACACATATTATTCCCTCATTTAATGGATATTTTCACCAAAAAGTGAAGTTTTCAAAAAGTCCGAAAATTGGCTGAAAACGACTTAATATCAAGGACTCATCCGGCGAATCGCTCTGGAACTGAAATCGGAATGCTCACTGACATTTTCCCCTCTCCGAAAGTCTGAAAAATGATGGAAAAATGACTAAGTCCAAAAAAAATTTTTTTCAACTTTTTTCAATTTTACCCCCATGGGATATATATTCTGCCCACACACATTTGGAACTCTCCTGGGGTACCCTCACACATATTATTCCCTCATTTAATGGATATTTTCACCAAAAAGTGAAGTTTTCAAAAAGTCAGAAAATTGGCTGAAAACGACTTAATATCAAGGACTCATCCGGCGAATCGCTCTGGAACTGAAATCGGAATGCTCACTGACATTTTCCCCTCTCCGAAAGTCTGAAAAATGATGGAAAAATGACTAAGTCCAAAAAAAATTTTTTTCAACTTTTTTCAATTTGACCCCCATGGGATATATATTCTGCCCACACACATTTGGAACTCTCCTGGGGTACCCTCACACATATTATTCCCTCATTTAATGGATATTTTCACCAAAAAGTGAAGTTTTCAAAAAGTCAGAAAATTGGCTGAAAACGACTTAATATCAAGGACTCATCAGGCGAATCACTCTGGAACTGAAATCGGAATGCTCACTGACATTTTCCCCTCTCCGAAAGTCTGAAAAATGATGGAAAAATGACTAAGTCCAAAAAAAATTTTTTTAAACTTTTTTTCAATTTTACCCCTGTGGGATATACATTCTACCCACACACATTTGGAACTCTCCTGGGGTACCCTCACACATATTATTCCCTTATTTAATGGATATTTTCACCAAAAAGTGAAGTTTTCAAAAAGTCCAAAAATTGGCTGAAAACGACTTAATATCAAGGACTCATCCGGCGAATCGCTCTGGAACTGAAATCGGAATGCTCACTGACATTTTCCCCTCTCCGAAAGTCTGAAAAATGATGGAAAAATGACTAAGTACAAAAAAAAATTTTTTTAACTTTTTTCAATTTTACCCCGTGGGATATATATTCTACCCACACACATTTGGAACTCTCCTGGGGTACCCTCACACATATTATTCCCTCATTTAATGGATATTTTCACCAAAAAGTGAAGTTTTCAAAAAGTCCGAAAATTGGCTGAAAACGACTTAATATCAAGGACTCATCCGGCGAATCGCTCTGGAACTGAAATCGGAATGCTCACTGACATTTTCCCCTCTCCGAAAGTCTGAAAAGTGATGGAAAAATGACTAAGTCCAAAAAAAATTTTTTTCAACTTTTTTCAATTTTACCCCCATGGGATATATATTCTGCCCACACACATTTGGAACTCTCCTGGGGTACCCTCACACATATTATTCCCTCATTTAATGGATATTTTCACCAAAAAGTGAAGTTTTCAAAAAGTCCGAAAATTGGCTGAAAACGACTTAATATCAAGGACTCATCGGGCGAATCGCTCTGGAACTGAAATCGGAATGCTCACTGACATTTTCCCCTCTCCGAAAGTCTGAAAAATGATGGAAAAATGACTAAGTCCAAAAAAAATTTTTTTAAACTTTTTTTCAATTTTACCCCTGTGGGATATACATTCTACCCACACACATTTGGAACTCTCCTGGGGTACCCTCACACATATTATTCCCTCATTTAATGGATATTTTCACCAAAAAGTGAAGTTTTCAAAAAGTCCGAAAATTGGCTGAAAACGACTTAATATCAAGGACTCATCCGGCGAATCGCTCTGGAACTGAAATCGGAATGCTCACTGACATTTTCCCCTCTCCGAAAGTCTGAAAAATGATGGAAAAATGACTAAGTACAAAAAAAAAATTTTTTAACTTTTTTCAATTTTACCCCCGTGGGATATATATTCTACCCACACACATTTGGAACTCTCCTGGGGTACCCTCACACATATTATTCCCTCATTTAATGGATATTTTCACCAAAAAGTGAAGTTTTCAAAAAGTCCGAAAATTGGCTGAAAACGACTTAATATCAAGGACTCATCCGGCGAATCGCTCTGGAACTGAAATCGGAATGCTCACTGACATTTTCCCCTCTCCGAAAGTCTGAAAAGTGATGGAAAAATGACTAAGTCCAAAAAAAATTTTTTTCAACTTTTTTCAATTTTACCCCCATGGGATATATATTCTGCCCACACACATTTGGAACTCTCCTGGGGTACCCTCACACATATTATTCCCTCATTTAATGGATATTTTCACCAAAAAGTGAAGTTTTCAAAAAGTCAGAAAATTGGCTGAAAACGACTTAATATCAAGGACTCATCCGGCGAATCGCTCTGGAACTGAAATCAGAATGCTCACTGACATTTTCCCCTCTCCGAAAGTCTGAAAAATGATGGAAAAATGACTAAGTCCAAAAAAAATTTTTTTCAACTTTTTTCAATTTTACCCCCATGGGATATATATTCTGCCCACACACATTTGGAACTCTCCTGGGGTACCCTCACACATATTATTCCCTCATTTAATGGATATTTTCACCAAAAAGTGAAGTTTTCAAAAAGTCCGAAAATTGGCTGAAAACGACTTAATATCAAGGACTCATCCGGCGAATCGCTCTGGAACTGAAATCGGAATGCTCACTGACATTTTCCCCTCTCCGAAAGTCTGAAAAATGATGGAAAAATGACTAAGTACAAAAAAAAATTTTTTTAACTTTTTTCAATTTTACACCCGTGGGATATATATTATACCCACACACATTTGGAACTCTCCTGGGGTACCCTCACACATATTATTCCCTCATTTAATGGATATTTTCACCAAAAAGTGAAGTTTTCAAAAAGTCCAAAAATTGGCTGAAAACGACTTAATATCAAGGACTCATCCGGCGAATCGCTCTGGAACTGAAATCGGAATGCTCACTGACATTTTCCCCTCTCTGAAAGTCTGAAAAATGATGGAAAAATGACTAAGTCCAAAAAAAATTTTTTTAAACTTTTTTCAATTTTACCCCCATGGGATATATATTCTACCCACACATATTTGGAACTCTCCTGGGGTACCCTCACACATATTATTCCCTCATTTAATGGATATTTTCAACAAAAAGTGAAGTTTTCAAAAAGTCAGAAAATTGGCTGAAAACGACTTAATATCAAGGACTCATCCGGCGAATCGCTCTGGAACTGAAATCGGAATGCTCACTGACATTTTCCCCTCTCCGAAAGTCTGAAAAATGATGGAAAAATGACTAAGTCCAAAAAAAATTTTTTTCAACTTTTTTCAATTTTACCCCCATGGGATATATATTCTGCCCACACACATTTGGAACTCTCCTGGGGTACCCTCACACATATTATTCCCTCATTTAATGGATATTTTCACCAAAAAGTGAAGTTTTCAAAAAGTCAGAAAATTGGCTGAAAACGACTTAATATCAAGGACTCATCGGGCGAATCACTCTGGAACTGAAATCGGAATGCTCACTGACATTTTCCCCTCTCCGAAAGTCTGAAAAATGATGGAAAAATGACTAAGTCCAAAAAAAATTTTTTTAAACTTTTTTTCAATTTTACCCCTGTGGGATATACATTCTACCCACACACATTTGGAACTCTCCTGGGGTACCCTCACACATATTATTCCCTCATTTAATGGATATTTTCACCAAAAAGTGAAGTTTTCAAAAAGTCCGAAAATTGGCTGAAAACGACTTAATATCAAGGACTCATCCGGCGAATCACTCTGGAACTGAAATCGGAATGCTCACTGACATTTTCCCCTCTCCGAAAGTCTGAAAAATGATGGAAAAATGACTAAGTCCAAAAAAAATTTTTTTCAACTTTTTTCAATTTTACCACCATGGGATATATATTCTGCCCACACACATTTGGAACTCTCCTGGGGTACCCTCACACATATTATTCCCTCATTTAATGGATATTTTCACCAAAAAGTGAAGTTTTCAAAAAGTCAGAAAATTAGCTGAAAACGACTTAATCGGGCGAATCACTCTGGAACAGAAATCAGAATGCTCACTGACATTTTCCCCTCTCCGAAAGTCTGAAAAATGATGGAAAAATGACTAAGTCCAAAAAAAATTTTTTAAACTTTTTCAATTTTACCCCCATGGGATATATATTCTACCCACACACATTTGGAACTCTCCTGGGGTACCCTCACACATATTATTCCCTCATTTAATGGATATTTTCACCAAAAAGTGAAGTTTTCAAAAATTCCGAAAATTGGCTGAAAACGACTTAATATCAAGGACTCATCCGGCGAATCGCTCTGGAACTGAAATCGGAATGCTCACTGACATTTTCCCCTCTCCGAAAGTCTGAAAAATGATGGAAAAATGACTAAGTCCAAAAAAAATTTTTTTCAACTTTTTTCAATTTTACCCCCATGGGATATATATTCTGCCCACACACATTTGGAACTCTCCTGGGGTACCCTCACACATATTATTCCCTCATTTAATGGATATTTTCACCAAAAAGTGAAGTTTTCAAAAAGTCAGAAAATTGGCTGAAAACGACTTAATATCAAGGACTCATCGGGCGAATCACTCTGGAACAGAAATCGGAATGCTCACTGACATTTTCCCCTCTCCGAAAGTCTGAAAAATGTTGGAAAAATGACTAAGTCCAAAAAAAATTTTTATAAACTTTTTTCAATTTTACCCCCATGGGATATATATTCTACCCACACACATTTGGAACTCTCCTGGGGTACCCTCACACACATTATTCCCTCATTTAATGGATATTTTCACCAAAAAGTGAAGTTTTCAAAAAGTCAGAAAATTGTCTGAAAATGACTTAATATCAAGGACTCATCGGGCGAATCACTCTGGAACTGAAATCGGAATGCTCTCTGACATTTTCCCCTCTCCGAAAGTCTGAAAAATGATGGAAAAATGACTAAGTCCAAAAAAAATTTTTTTAAACTTTTTTTCAATTTTACCCCTGTGGGATATACATTCTACCCACACACATTTGGAACTCTCCTGGGGTACCCTCACACATATTATTCCCTCATTTAATGGATATTTTCACCAAAAAGTGAAGTTTTCAAAAAGTCCGAAAATTGGCTGAAAACGACTTAATATCAAGGACTCATCCGGCGAATCGCTCTGGAACTGAAATCGGAATGCTCACTGACATTTTCCCCTCTCCGAAAGTCTGAAAAATGATGGAAAAATGACTAACTACAAAAAAAAATTTTTTAAACTTTTTTCAATTTTACCCCCGTGGGATATATATTCTACCCACACACATTTGGAACTCTCCTGGGGTACCCTCACACATATTATTCCCTCATTTAATGGATATTTTCACCAAAAAGTGAAGTTTTCAAAAAGTCCGAAAATTGGCTGAAAACGACTTAATATCAAGGACTAATCCGGCGAATCGCTCTGGAACTGAAATCGGAATGCTCACTGACATTTTCCCCTCTCCGAAAGTCTGAAAAATGATGGAAAAATGACTAAGTCCAAAAACAATTTTTTTAAACTTTTTTCAATTTTACCCCCATGGGATATATATTCTACCCACACACATTTGGAACTCTCCTGGGGTACCCTCACATATATTATTCCCTCATTTAATGGATATTTTCACCAAAAGTGAAGTTTTCAAAAAGTCCGAAAATTGGCTGAAAACGACTTAATATCAAGGACTCATCCGGCGAATCGCTCTGGAACTGAAATCGGAATGCTCACTGACATTTTCCCCTCTCCGAAAGTCTGAAAAATGATGGAAAAATGACTAAGTCCAAAAAAAATTTTTTTCAACTTTTTTCAATTTTACCCCCATGGGATATATATTCTGCCCACACACATTTGGAACTCTCCTGGGGTACCCTCACACATATTATTCCCTCATTTAATGGATATTTTCACCAAAAAGTGAAGTTTTCAAAAAGTCAGAAAATTGGCTGAAAACGACTTAATATCAAGGACTCATCGGGCGAATCACTCTGGAACAGAAATCGGAATGCTCACTGACATTTTCCCCTCTCCGAAAGTCTGAAAAATGATGGAAAAATGACTAAGTCCAAAAAAAATTTTTTTAAACTTTTTTCAATTTTACCCCCATGGGATATATATTCTACCCACACACATTTGGAACTCTCCTGGGGTACCCTCACATATATTATTCCCTCATTTAATGGATATTTTCACCAAAAAGTGAAGTTTTCAAAAAGTCCGAAAATTGGCTGAAAATGACTTAATATCAAGGACTCCATCCGGCGAATCGCTCTGGAACTGAAATCGGAATGCTCACTGACATTTTCCCCTCTCCGAAAGTCTGAAAAATGATGGAAAAATGACTAAGTCCAAAAAAAATTTTTTTCAACTTTTTTCAATTTTACCCCCATGGGATATATATTCTGCCCACACACATTTGGAACTCTCCTGGGGTACCCTCACACATATTATTCCCTCATTTAATGGATATTTTCACCAAAAAGTGAAGTTTTCAAAAAGTCAGAAAATTGGCTGAAAACGACTTAATATCAAGGACTCATCGGGCGAATCACTCTGGAACTGAAATCGGAATGCTCACTGACATTTTCCCCTCTCCGAAAGTCTGAAAAATGATGGAAAAATGACTAAGTCCAAAAAAAATTTTTTTCAACTTTTTTCAATTTTACACCCATGGGATATATATTCTACCCACACACATTTGGAACTCTCCTGGGGTACCCTCACACATATTATTCCCTCATTTAATAGATATTTTCACCAAAAAGTGAAGTTTTCAAAAAGTCCGAAAATTGGCTGAATACGACTTAATATCAAGGACTCATCTGGCGAATCGCTCTGGAACTGAAATCGGAATGCTCACTGACATTTTCCCCTCTCCGAAAGTCTGAAAAATGATGGAAAAATGACTAAGTACAAAAAAAAAATTTTTAAACTTTTTTCAATTTTACCCCCGTGGGATATATATTCTACCCACACACATTTGGAACTCTCCTGGGGTACCCTCACACATATTATTCCCTCATTTAATGGATATTTTCACCAAAAAGTGAAGTTTTCAAAAAGTCAGAAAATTGTCTGAAAATGACTTAATATCAAGGACTCATCGGGCGAATCACTCTGGAACTGAAATCGGAATGCTCACTGACATTTTCCCCTCTCCGAAAGTCTGAAAAATGATGGAAAAATGACTAAGTCCAAAAAAAATTTTTTTAAACTTTTTTCAATTTTACCCCCATGGGATATATATTCTACCCACACACATTTGGAACTCTCCTGGGGTACCCTCACATATATTATTCCCTCATTTAATGGATATTTTCACCAAAAAGTGAAGTTTTCAAAAAGTCCGAAAATTGGCTGAAAACGACTTAATATCAAGGACTCATCCGGCGAATCGCTCTGGAACTGAAATCGGAATGCTCACTGACATTTTCCCTTCTCCGAAAGTCTGAAAAATGATGGAAAAATGACTAAGTCCAAAAAAAATTTTTTTCAACTTTTTTCAATTTTACCCCCATGGGATATATATTCTGCCCACACACATTTGGAACTCTCCTGGGGTACCCTCACACATATTATTCCCTCATTTAATGGATATTTTCACCAAAAAGTGAAGTTTTCAAAAAGTCAGAAAATTGGCTGAAAACGACTTAATATCAAGGACTCATCGGGCGAATCACTCTGGAACTGAAATCGGAATGCTCACTGACATTTTCCCCTCTCCGAAAGTCTGAAAAATGATGGAAAAATGACTAAGTCCAAAAAAAATTTTTTTCAACTTTTTTCAATTTTACCCCCATGGGATATATATTCTACCCACACACATTTGGAACTCTCCTGGGGTACCCTCACACATATTATTCCCTCATTTAATGGATATTTTCACCAAAAAGTGAAGTTTTCAAAAAGTCAGAAAATTGTCTGAAAATGACTTAATATCAAGGACTCATCGGGCGAATCACTCTGGAACTGAAATCGGAATGCTCTCTGACATTTTCCCCTCTCCGAAAGTCTGAAAAATGATGGAAAAATGACTAAGTCCAAAAAAAATTTTTTTAAACTTTTTTTCAATTTTACCCCTGTGGGATATACATTCTACCCACACACATTTGGAACTCTCCTGGGGTACCCTCACACATATTATTCCCTCATTTAATGGATATTTTCACCAAAAAGTGAAGTTTTCAAAAAGTCCGAAAATTGGCTGAAAACGACTTAATATCAAGGACTCATCCGGCGAATCGCTCTGGAACTGAAATCGGAATGCTCACTGACATTTTCCCCTCTCCGAAAGTCTGAAAAATGATGGAAAAATGACTAACCACAAAAAAAAATTTTTTAAACTTTTTTCAATTTTACCCCCTTGGGATATATATTCTACCCACACACATTTGGAACTCTCCTGGGGTACCCTCACACATATTATTCCCTCATTTAATGGATATTTTCACCAAAAAGTGAAGTTTTCAAAAAGTCCGAAAATTGGCTGAAAACGACTTAATATCAAAGGACTCATCCGGCAAATCGCTCTGGAACTGAAATCGGAATGCTCACTGACATTTTCCCCTCTCCGAAAGTCTGAAAAATGATGGAAAAATGACTAAGTCCAAAAAAAATTTTTTTAAACTTTTTTCAATTTTACCCCCATGGGATATATATTCTACCCACACACATTTGGAACTCTCCTGGGGTACCCTCACACATATTATTCCCTCATTTAATGGATATTTTCACCAAAAAGTGAAGTTTTCAAAAAGTCCGAAAATTGGCTGAAAACGACTTAATATCAAGGACTCATCCGGCGAATCGCTCTGGAACTGAAATCGGAATGCTCACTGACATTTTCCCCTCTCCGAAAGTCTGAAAAATGATGGAAAAATGACTAAGTCCAAAAAAAATTTTTTTCAACTTTTTTCAATTTTACCCCCATGGGATATATATTCTGCCCACACACATTTGGAACTCTCCTGGGGTACCCTCACACATATTATTCCCTCATTTAATGGATATTTTCACCAAGAAGTGAAGTTTTCAAAAAGTCAGAAAATTGGCTGAAAACGACTTAATATCAAGGACTCATCCGGCGAATCGCTCTGGAACTGAAATCGGAATGCTCACTGACATTTTCCCCTCTCCGAAAGTCTGAAAAATGATGGAAAAATGACTAACCACAAAAAAAAATTTTTTAAACTTTTTTCAATTTTACCCCCTTGGGATATATATTCTACCCACACACATTTGGAACTCTCCTGGGGTACCCTCACACATATTATTCCCTCATTTAATGGATATTTTCACCAAAAAGTGAAGTTTTCAAAAAGTCCGAAAATTGGCTGAAAACGACTTAATATCAAAGGACTCATCCGGCAAATCGCTCTGGAACTGAAATCGGAATGCTCACTGACATTTTCCCCTCTCCGAAAGTCTGAAAAATGATGGAAAAATGACTAAGTCCAAAAAAAATTTTTTTAAACTTTTTTCAATTTTACCCCCATGGGATATATATTCTACCCACACACATTTGGAACTCTCCTGGGGTACCCTCACACATATTATTCCCTCATTTAATGGATATTTTCACCAAAAAGTGAAGTTTTCAAAAAGTCCGAAAATTGGCTGAAAACGACTTAATATCAAGGACTCATCCGGCGAATCGCTCTGGAACTGAAATCGGAATGCTCACTGACATTTTCCCCTCTCCGAAAGTCTGAAAAATGATGGAAAAATGACTAAGTCCAAAAAAAATTTTTTTCAACTTTTTTCAATTTTACCCCCATGGGATATATATTCTGCCCACACACATTTGGAACTCTCCTGGGGTACCCTCACACATATTATTCCCTCATTTAATGGATATTTTCACCAAGAAGTGAAGTTTTCAAAAAGTCAGAAAATTGGCTGAAAACGACTTAATATCAAGGACTCATCGGGCGAATCACTCTGGAACTGAAATCAGAATGCTCACTGACATTTTCCCCTCTCCGAAAGTCTGAAAAATGATGGAAAAATGACTAAGTCCAAAAAAAATGTTTTTACACTTTTTTCAATTTTACCCCCATGGTATATATATTCTACCCACACACATTTGGAACTCTCCTGGGGTACCCTCACACATATTATTCCCTCATTTAATGGATATTTTCACCAAAAAGTGAAGTTTTCAAAAAGTCCGAAAATTGGCTGAAAACGACTTAATATCAAGGACTCATCCGGCGAATCGCTCTGGAACTGAAATCGGAATGCTCACTGACATTTTCCCCTCTCCGAAAGTCTGAAAAATGATGGAAAAATGACTAAGTACAAAAAAAAAATTTTTAAACTTTTTTCAATTTTACCCCCGTGGGATATATATTCTACCCACACACATTTGGAACTCTCCTGGGGTACCCTCACATATATTATTCCCTCATTTAATGGATATTTTCACCAAAAAGTGAAGTTTTCAAAAAGTCCGAAAATTGGCTGAAAACGACTTAATATCAAGGACTCATCCGGCGAATCGCTCTGGAACTGAAATCGGAATGCTCACTGACATTTTCCCCTCTCCGAAAGTCTGAAAAATGATGGAAAAATGACTAAGTCCAAAAAAAATTTTTTTCAACTTTTTTCAATTTTACCCCCATGGGATATATATTCTGCCCACACACATTTGGAACTCTCCTGGGGTACCCTCACACATATTATTCCCTCATTTAATGGATATTTTCACCAAAAAGTGAAGTTTTCAAAAAGTCAGAAAATTGGCTGAAAACGACTTAATATCAAGGACTCATCGGGCGAATCACTCTGGAACTGAAATCGGAATGCTCACTGACATTTTCCCCTCTCCGAAAGTCTGAAAAATGATGGAAAAATGACTAAGTCCAAAAAAAATTTTTTTCAACTTTTTTCAATTTTACCCCCATGGGATATATATTCTACCCACACACATTTGGAACTCTCCTGGGGTACCCTCACACATATTATTCCCTCATTTAATGGATATTTTCACCAAAAAGTGAAGTTTTCAAAAAGTCCGAAAATTGGCTGAATACGACTTAATATCAAGGACTCATCTGGCGAATCGCTCTGGAACTGAAATCGGAATGCTCACTGACATTTTCCCCTCTCCGAAAGTCTGAAAAATGATGGAAAAATGACTAAGTACAAAAAAAAAATTTTTAAACTTTTTTCAATTTTACCCCCGTGGGATATATATTCTACCCACACACATTTGGAACTCTCCTGGGGTACCCTCACACATATTATTCCCTCATTTAATGGATATTTTCACCAAAAAGTGAAGTTTTCAAAAAGTCCGAAAATTGGCTGAAAACGACTTAATATCAAGGACTCATCCGTCGAATCGCTCTGGAACTGAAATCGGAATGCTCACTGACATTTTCCCCTCTCCGAAAGTCTGAAAAATGATGGAAAAATGACTAAGTACAAAAAAAAAATTTTTAAACTTTTTTCAATTTTACCCCCGTGGGATATATATTCTACCCACACACATTTGGAACTCTCCTGGGGTACCCTCACACATATTATTCCCTCATTTAATGGATATTTTCACCAAAAAGTGAAGTTTTCAAAAAGTCAGAAAATTGTCTGAAAATGACTTAATATCAAGGACAAATCGGGCGAATCGCTCTGGAACTGAAATCGGAATGCTCACTGACATTTTCCCCTCTCCGAAAGTCTGAAAAATGATGGAAAAATGACTAAGTACAAAAAAAAAATTTTTAAACTTTTTTCAATTTTACCCCCGTGGGATATATATTCTACCCACACACATTTGGAACTCTCCTGGGGTACCCTCACATATATTATTCCCTCATTTAATGGATATTTTCACCAAAAAGTGAAGTTTTCAAAAAGTCCGAAAATTGGCTGAAAACGACTTAATATCAAGGACTCATCCGGAGAATCGCTCTGGAACTGAAATCGGAATGCTCACTGACATTTTCCCCTCTCCGAAAGTCTGAAAAATGATGGAAAAATGACTAAGTCCAAAAAAAATTTTTTTCAACTTTTTTCAATTTTACCCCCATGGGATATATATTCTGCCCACACACATTTGGAACTCTCCTGGGGTACCCTCACACATATTATTCCCTCATTTAATGGATATTTTCACCAAAAAGTGAAGTTTTCAAAAAGTCAGAAAATTGGCTGAAAACGACTTAATATCAAGGACTCATCGGGCGAATCACTCTGGAACTGAAATCGGAATGCTCACTGACATTTTCCCCTCTCCGAAAGTCTGAAAAATGATGGAAAAATGACTAAGTCCAAAAAAAATATTTTTCAACTTTTTTCAATTTTACCCCCATGGGATATATATTCTACCCACACACATTTGGAACTCTCCTGGGGTACCCTCACACATATTATTCCCTCATTTAATGGATATTTTCACCAAAAAGTGAAGTTTTCAAAAAGTCAGAAAATTGTCTGAAAATGACTTAATATCAAGGACTCATCGGGCGAATCACTCTGGAACTGAAATCGGAATGCTCTCTGACATTTTCCCCTCTCCGAAAGTCTGAAAAATGATGGAAAAATGACTAAGTCCAAAAAAAATTTTTTTAAACTTTTTTTCAATTTTACCCCTGTGGGATATACATTCTACCCACACACATTTGGAACTCTCCTGGGGTACCCTCACACATATTATTCCCTCATTTAATGGATATTTTCACCAAAAAGTGAAGTTTTCAAAAAGTCCGAAAATTGGCTGAAAACGACTTAATATCAAGGACTCATCCGGCGAATCGCTCTGGAACTGAAATCGGAATGCTCACTGACATTTTCCCCTCTCCGAAAGTCTGAAAAATGATGGAAAAATGACTAACTACAAAAAAAAATTTTTTAAACTTTTTTCAATTTTACCCCCTTGGGATATATATTCTACCCACACACATTTGGAACTCTCCTGGGGTACCCTCACACATATTATTCCCTCATTTAATGGATATTTTCACCAAAAAGTGAAGTTTTCAAAAAGTCCGAAAATTGGCTGAAAACGACTTAATATCAAGGACTCATCCGGCGAATCGCTCTGGAACTGAAATCGGAATGCTCACTGACATTTTCCCCTCTCCGAAAGTCTGAAAAATGATGGAAAAATTACTAAGTCCAAAAAAAATTTTTTTAAACTTTTTTCAATTTTACCCCCATGGGATATATATTCTACCCACACACATTTGGAACTCTCCTGGGGTACCCTCACACATATTATTCCCTCATTTAATGGATATTTTCACCAAAAAGTGAAGTTTTCAAAAAGTCCGAAAATTGGCTGAAAACGACTTAATATCAAGGACTCATCCGGCGAATCGCTCTGGAACTGAAATCGGAATGCTCACTGACATTTTCCCCTCTCCGAAAGTCTGAAAAATGATGGAAAAATGACTAAGTCCAAAAAAAATTTTTTTCAACTTTTTTCAATTTTACCCCCATGGGATATATATTCTGCCCACACACATTTGGAACTCTCCTGGGGTACCCTCACACATATTATTCCCTCATTTAATGGATATTTTCACCAAGAAGTGAAGTTTTCAAAAAGTCAGAAAATTGGCTG
Organism: Phyllobates terribilis; assembly: GCF_046119375.1. Lineage (NCBI taxonomy): Eukaryota > Metazoa > Chordata > Amphibia > Anura > Dendrobatidae > Phyllobates > Phyllobates terribilis. The sequence goes on along the minus strand of NW_027362873.1, from coordinate 3,770,639 downwards.
AAAACGACTTAATATCAAGGACTCATCGGGCGAATCACTCTGGAACTGAAATCAGAATGCTCACTGACATTTTCCCCTCTCCGAAAGTCTGAAAAATGATGGAAAAATGACTAAGTCCAAAAAAAATGTTTTTACACTTTTTTCAATTTTACCCCCATGGTATATATATTCTACCCACACACATTTGGAACTCTCCTGGGGTACCCTCACACATATTATTCCCTCATTTAATGGATATTTTCACCAAAAAGTGAAGTTTTCAAAAAGTCCGAAAATTGGCTGAAAACGACTTAATATCAAGGACTCATCCGGCGAATCGCTCTGGAACTGAAATCGGAATGCTCACTGACATTTTCCCCTCTCCGAAAGTCTGAAAAATGATGGAAAAATGACTAAGTACAAAAAAAAAATTTTTAAACTTTTTTCAATTTTACCCCCGTGGGATATATATTCTACCCACACACATTTGGAACTCTCCTGGGGTACCCTCACATATATTATTCCCTCATTTAATGGATATTTTCACCAAAAAGTGAAGTTTTCAAAAAGTCCGAAAATTGGCTGAAAACGACTTAATATCAAGGACTCATCCGGCGAATCGCTCTGGAACTGAAATCGGAATGCTCACTGACATTTTCCCCTCTCCGAAAGTCTGAAAAATGATGGAAAAATGACTAAGTCCAAAAAAAATTTTTTTCAACTTTTTTCAATTTTACCCCCATGGGATATATATTCTGCCCACACACATTTGGAACTCTCCTGGGGTACCCTCACACATATTATTCCCTCATTTAATGGATATTTTCACCAAAAAGTGAAGTTTTCAAAAAGTCAGAAAATTGGCTGAAAACGACTTAATATCAAGGACTCATCGGGCGAATCACTCTGGAACTGAAATCGGAATGCTCACTGACATTTTCCCCTCTCCGAAAGTCTGAAAAATGATGGAAAAATGACTAAGTCCAAAAAAAATTTTTTTCAACTTTTTTCAATTTTACCCCCATGGGATATATATTCTACCCACACACATTTGGAACTCTCCTGGGGTACCCTCACACATATTATTCCCTCATTTAATGGATATTTTCACCAAAAAGTGAAGTTTTCAAAAAGTCCGAAAATTGGCTGAATACGACTTAATATCAAGGACTCATCTGGCGAATCGCTCTGGAACTGAAATCGGAATGCTCACTGACATTTTCCCCTCTCCGAAAGTCTGAAAAATGATGGAAAAATGACTAAGTACAAAAAAAAATTTTTTAAACTTTTTTCAATTTTACCCCCGTGGGATATATATTCTACCCACACACATTTGGAACTCTCCTGGGGTACCCTCACACATATTATTCCCTCATTTAATGGATATTTTCACCAAAAAGTGAAGTTTTCAAAAAGTCCGAAAATTGGCTGAAAACGACTTAATATCAAGGACTCATCCGTCGAATCGCTCTGGAACTGAAATCGGAATGCTCACTGACATTTTCCCCTCTCCGAAAGTCTGAAAAATGATGGAAAAATGACTAAGTACAAAAAAAAAATTTTTAACCTTTTTTCAATTTTACCCCCGTGGGATATATATTCTACCCACACACATTTGGAACTCTCCTGGGGTACCCTCACACATATTATTCCCTCATTTAATGGATATTTTCACCAAAAAGTGAAGTTTTCAAAAAGTCAGAAAATTGTCTGAAAATGACTTAATATCAAGGACTCATCGGGCGAATCGCTCTGGAACTGAAATCGGAATGCTCACTGACATTTTCCCCTCTCCGAAAGTCTGAAAAATGATGGAAAAATGACTAAGTACAAAAAAAAAATTTTTAAACTTTTTTCAATTTTACCCCCGTGGGATATATATTCTACCCACACACATTTGGAACTCTCCTGGGGTACCCTCACATATATTATTCCCTCATTTAATGGATATTTTCACCAAAAAGTGAAGTTTTCAAAAAGTCCGAAAATTGGCTGAAAACGACTTAATATCAAGGACTCATCCGGAGAATCGCTCTGGAACTGAAATCGGAATGCTCACTGACATTTTCCCCTCTCCGAAAGTCTGAAAAATGATGGAAAAATGACTAAGTCCAAAAAAAATTTTTTTCAACTTTTTTCAATTTTACCCCCATGGGATATATATTCTGCCCACACACATTTGGAACTCTCCTGGGGTACCCTCACACATATTATTCCCTCATTTAATGGATATTTTCACCAAAAAGTGAAGTTTTCAAAAAGTCAGAAAATTGGCTGAAAACGACTTAATATCAAGGACTCATCGGGCGAATCACTCTGGAACTGAAATCGGAATGCTCACTGACATTTTCCCCTCTCCGAAAGTCTGAAAAATGATGGAAAAATGACTAAGTCCAAAAAAAATTTTTTTCAACTTTTTTCAATTTTACCCCCATGGGATATATATTCTACCCACACACATTTGGAACTCTCCTGGGGTACCCTCACACATATTATTCCCTCATTTAATGGATATTTTCACCAAAAAGTGAAGTTTTCAAAAAGTCCGAAAATTGGCTGAAAACGACTTAATATCAAGGACTCATCCGTCGAATCGCTCTGGAACTGAAATCGGAATGCTCACTGACATTTTCCCCTCTCCGAAAGTCTGAAAAATGATGGAAAAATGACTAACTACAAAAAAAAATTTTTTAAACTTTTTTCAATTTTACCCCCGTGGGATATATATTCTACCCACACACATTTGGAACTCTCCTGGGGTACCCTCACACATATTATTCCCTCATTTAATGGATATTTTCACCAAAAAGTGAAGTTTTCAAAAAGTCCGAAAATTGGCTGAAAACGACTTAATATCATGGACTCATCCGGCGATTCGCTCTGGAACTGAAATCGGAATGCTCACTGACATTTTCCCCTCTCCGAAAGTCTGAAAAATGATGGAAAAATGACTAAGTCCAAAAAAAATTTTTTAAAACTTTTTTCAATTTTACCCCCATGGGATATATATTCTACCCACACACATTTGGAACTCTCCTGGGGTACCCTCACACATATTATTCCCTCATTTAATGGATATTTTCACCAAAAAGTGAAGTTTTCAAAAAGTCCGAAAATTGGCTGAAAACGACTTAATATCAAGGACTCATCCGGCGAATCGCTCTGGAACTGAAATCGGAATGCTCACTGACATTTTCCCCTCTCCGAAAGTCTGAAAAATGATGGAAAAATGACTAAGTCCAAAAAAAATTTTTAAACTTTTTTCAATTTTACCCCCATGGGATATATATTCTGCCCACACACATTTGGAACTCTCCTGGGGTACCCTCACACATATTATTCCCTCATTTAATGGATATTTTCACCAAAAAGTGAAGTTTTCAAAAAGTCAGAAAATTGTCTGAAAATGACTTAATATCAAGGACTCATCGGGCGAATCACTCTGGAACTGAAATCAGAATGCTCACTGACATTTTCCCCTCTCCGAAAGTCTGAAAAATGATGGAAAAATGACTAAGTACAAAAAAAAAATTTTTAAACTTTTTTCAATTATACCCCCGTGGGATATATATTCTACCCACACACATTTGGAACTCTCCTGGGGTACCCTCACACATATTATTCCCTCATTTAATGGATATTTTCACCAAAAAGTGAAGTTTTCAAAAAGTCAGAAAATTGTCTGAAAATGACTTAATATCAAGGACTCATCGGGCGAATCACTCTGGAACTGAAATCGGAATGCTCTCTGACATTTTCCCCTCTCCGAAAGTCTGAAAAATGATGGAAAAATGACTAAGTCCAAAAAAAATTTTTTTAAACTTTTTTTCAATTTTACCCCTGTGGGATATACATTCTACCCACACACATTTGGAACTCTCCTGGGGTACCCTCACACATATTATTCCCTCATTTAATGGATATTTTCACCAAAAAGTGAAGTTTTCAAAAAGTCCGAAAATTGGCTGAAAACGACTTAATATCAAGGACTCATCCGGCGAATCGCTCTGGAACTGAAATCGGAATGCTCACTGACATTTTCCCCTCTCCGAAAGTCTGAAAAATGATGGAAAAATGACTAACTACAAAAAAAAAATTTTTAAACTTTTTTCAATTTTACCCCCGTGGGATATATATTCTACCCACACACATTTGGAACTCTCCTGGGGTACCCTCACACATATTATTCCCTCATTTAATGGATATTTTCACCAAAAAGTGAAGTTTTCAAAAAGTCCGAAAATTGGCTGAAAACGACTTAATATCAAGGACTCATCCGGCGAATCGCTCTGGAACTGAAATCGGAATGCTCACTGACATTTTCCCCTCTCCGAAAGTCTGAAAAATGATGGAAAAATGACTAAGTCCAAAAAAAATTTTTTTAAACTTTTTTCAATTTTACCCCCATGGGATATATATTCTACCCACACACATTTGGAACTCTCCTGGGGTACCCTCACACATATTATTCCCTCATTTAATGGATATTTTCACCAAAAAGTGAAGTTTTCAAAAAGTCCGAAAATTGGCTGAAAACGACTTAATATCAAGGACTCATCTGGCGAATCGCTCTGGAACTGAAATCAGAATGCTCACTGACATTTTCCCCTCTCCGAAAGTCTGAAAAATGATGGAAAAATGACTAAGTCCAAAAAAAATGTTTTTACACTTTTTTCAATTTTACCCCCATGGTATATATATTCTACCCACACACATTTGGAACTCTCCTGGGGTACCCTCACACATATTATTCCCTCATTTAATGGATATTTTCACCAAAAAGTGAAGTTTTCAAAAAGTCAGAAAATTGTCTGAAAATGACTTAATATCAAGGACTCATCGGGCGAATCACTCTGGAACTGAAATCGGAATACTCACTGACATTTTCCCCTCTCCGAAAGTCTGAAAAATGATGGAAAAATGACTAAGTCCCAAAAAAATTTTTTTAAACCTTTTTTCAATTTTACCATCATGGGATATATATTCTACCCACACACATTTGGAACTCTCCTGGGGTACCCTCACACATATTATTCCCTCATTTAATGGATATTTTCACCAAAAAGTGAAGATTTCAAAAAGTCCGAAAATTGGCTGAAAACGACTTAATATCAAGGACTCATCCGGCGAATCGCTCTGGAACTGAAATCGGAATGCTCACTGACATTTTCCCCTCTCCGAAAGTCTGAAAAATGATGGAAAAATGACTAAGTACAAAAAAAAATTTTTTAAACTTTTTTCAATTTTACCCCCGTGGGATATATATTCTACCCACACACATTTGGAACTCTCCTGGGGTACCCTCACACATATTATTCCCTCATTTAATGGATATTTTCACCAAAAAGTGAAGTTTTCAAAAAGTCCGAAAATTGTCTGAAAATGACTTAATATCAAGGACTCATTGGGCGAATCACTCTGGAACTGAAATCGGAATACTCACTGACATTTTCCCCTCTCCGAAAGTCTGAAAAATGAGGGAAAAATCACTAAGTCCAAAAAAAATTTTTTTAAACTTTTTTCAATTTTACCCCCGTGGGATATATATTCTACCCACACACATTTGGAACTCTCCTGGGGTACCCTCACACATATTATTCCCTCATTTAATGGATATTTTCACCAAAAAGTGAAGTTTTCAAAAAGTCAGAAAATTGGCTGAAAACGACTTAATATCAAGGACTCATCGGGCGAATCACTCTGGAACTGAAATCGGAATGCTCACTGACATTTTCCCCTCTCCGAAAGTCTGAAAAATGATGGAAAAATGACTAAGTCCAAAAAAAATTTTTTTCAACTTTTTTCAATTTTACCCCCATGGGATATATATTCTGCCCACACACATTTGGAACTCTCCTGGGGTACCCTCACACATATTATTCCCTCATTTAATGGATATTTTCACCAAAAAGTGAAGTTTTCAAAAAGTCCGAAAATTGGCTGAAAACGACTTAATATCAAGGACTCATCCGGCGAATCGCTCTGGAACTGAAATCGGAATGCTCACTGACATTTTCCCCTCTCCGAAAGTCTGAAAAATGATGGAAAAATGACTAAGTACAAAAAAAAATTTTTTAAACTTTTTTCAATTTTACCCCCGTGGGATATATATTCTACCCACACACATTTGGAACTCTCCTGGGGTACCCTCACACATATTATTCCCTCATTTAATGGATATTTTCACCAAAAAGTGAAGTTTTCAAAAAGTCAGAAAATTGTCTGAAAATGACTTAATATCAAGGACTCATCGGGCGAATCACTCTGGAACTGAAATCGGAATACTCACTGACATTTTCCCCTCTCCGAAAGTCTGAAAAATGATGGAAAAATGACTAAGTCCCAAAAAAATTTTTTTAAACCTTTTTTCAATTTTACCATCATGGGATATATATTCTACCCACACACATTTGGAACTCTCCTGGGGTACCCTCACACATATTATTCCCTCATTTAATGGATATTTTCACCAAAAAGTGAAGATTTCAAAAAGTCCGAAAATTGGCTGAAAACGACTTAATATCAAGGACTCATCCGGCGAATCGCTCTGGAACTGAAATCGGAATGCTCACTGACATTTTCCCCTCTCCGAAAGTCTGAAAAATGATGGAAAAATGACTAAGTACAAAAAAAAATTTTTTAAACTTTTTTCAATTTTACCCCCGTGGGATATATATTCTACCCACACACATTTGGAACTCTCCTGGGGTACCCTCACACATATTATTCCCTCATTTAATGGATATTTTCACCAAAAAGTGAAGTTTTCAAAAAGTCCGAAAATTGTCTGAAAATGACTTAATATCAAGGACTCATTGGGCGAATCACTCTGGAACTGAAATCGGAATACTCACTGACATTTTCCCCTCTCCGAAAGTCTGAAAAATGAGGGAAAAATCACTAAGTCCAAAAAAAATTTTTTTAAACTTTTTTCAATTTTACCCCCGTGGGATATATATTCTACCCACACACATTTGGAACTCTCCTGGGGTACCCTCACACATATTATTCCCTCATTTAATGGATATTTTCACCAAAAAGTGAAGTTTTCAAAAAGTCCGAAAATTGTCTGAAAATGACTTAATATCAAGGACTCATCGGGCGAATCACTCTGGAACTGAAATCGGAATACTCACTGACATTTTCCCCTCTCCGAAAGTCTGAAAAATGAGGGAAAAATGACTAAGTCCCAAAAAAATTTTTTTCAACTTTTTTCAATTTTACCCCCATGGGATATATATTCTGCCCACACACATTTGGAACTCTCCTGGGGTACCCTCACACATATTATTCCCTCATTTAATGGATATTTTCACCAAAAAGTGAAGTTTTCAAAAAGTCAGAAAATTGGCTGAAAACGACTTAATATCAAGGACTCATCTGGCGAATCACTCTGGAACTGAAATCAGAATGCTCACTGACATTTTCCCCTCTCCGAAAGTCTGTAAAATGATGGAAAAATTACTAAGTCAAAAAAAAATTTTTTTACACTTTTTTCAATTTTACCCCCATGGGATATATATTCTACCCACACACATTTGGAACTCTCCTGGGGTACCCTCACACATATTATTCCCTCATTTAATGGATATTTTCACCAAAAAGTGAAGTTTTCAAAAAGTCCGAAAATTGGCTGAAAACGACTTAATATCAAGGACTCATCCGGCGAATCGCTCTGGAACTGAAATCGGAATGCTCACTGACATTTTCCCCTCTCCGAAAGTCTGAAAAATGATGGAAAAATGACTAAGTACAAAAAAAAATTTTTTAAACTTTTTTCAATTTTACCCCCGTGGGATATATATTCTACCCACACACATTTGGAACTCTCCTGGGGTACCCTCACACATATTATTCCCTCATTTAATGGATATTTTCACCAAAAAGTGAAGTTTTCAAAAAGTCCGAAAATTGTCTGAAAATGACTTAATATCAAGGACTCATTGGGCGAATCACTCTGGAACTGAAATCGGAATACTCACTGACATTTTCCCCTCTCCGAAAGTCTGAAAAATGAGGGAAAAATCACTAAGTCCAAAAAAAATTTTTTTAAACTTTTTTCAATTTTACCCCCGTGGGATATATATTCTACCCACACACATTTGGAACTCTCCTGGGGTACCCTCACACATATTATTCCCTCATTTAATGGATATTTTCACCAAAAAGTGAAGTTTTCAAAAAGTCCGAAAATTGTCTGAAAATGACTTAATATCAAGGACTCATCGGGCGAATCACTCTGGAACTGAAATCGGAATACTCACTGACATTTTCCCCTCTCCGAAAGTCTGAAAAATGAGGGAAAAATGACTAAGTCCCAAAAAAATTTTTTTCAACTTTTTTCAATTTTACCCCCATGGGATATATATTCTGCCCACACACATTTGGAACTCTCCTGGGGTACCCTCACACATATTATTCCCTCATTTAATGGATATTTTCACCAAAAAGTGAAGTTTTCAAAAAGTCAGAAAATTGGCTGAAAACGACTTAATATCAAGGACTCATCTGGCGAATCACTCTGGAACTGAAATCAGAATGCTCACTGACATTTTCCCCTCTCCGAAAGTCTGTAAAATGATGGAAAAATTACTAAGTCAAAAAAAAATTTTTTTACACTTTTTTCAATTTTACCCCCATGGGATATATATTCTACCCACACACATTTGGAACTCTCCTGGGGTACCCTCACACATATTATTCCCTCATTTAATGGATATTTTCACCAAAAAGTGAAGTTTTCAAAAAGTCCGAAAATTGGCTGAAAACGACTTAATATCAAGGACTCATCCGGCGAATCGCTCTGGAACTGAAATCGGAATGCTCACTGACATTTTCCCCTCTCCGAAAGTCTGAAAAATGATGGAAAAATGACTAAGTACAAAAAAAAGTTTTTTAAACTTTTTTCAATTTTACCCCCGTGGGATATATATTCTACCCACACACATTTGGAACTCTCCTGGGGTACCCTCACACATATTATTCCCTCATTTAATGGATATTTTCACCAAAAAGTGAAGTTTTCAAAAAGTCAGAAAATTGGCTGAAAACGACTTAATATCAAGGACTCATCGGGCGAATCACTCTGGAACTGAAATCGGAATACTCACTGACATTTTCCCCTCTCCGAAAGTCTGAAAAATGATGGAAAAATAACTAAGTCCAAAAAAAATTTTTTTAAACTTTTTTTCAATTTTACCCCTGTGGGATATACATTCTACCCACACACATTTGGAACTCTCCTGGGGTAACCTCGCACATATTATTCCCTCATTTAATGGATATTTTCACCAAAAAGTGAAGTTTTCAAAAAGTCAGAAAATTGGCTGAAAACGACTTAATATCAAGGACTCATCTGGCGAATCACTCTGGAACTGAAATCAGAATGCTCACTGACATTTTCCCGTCTCCGAAAGTCTGAAAAATGATAGAAAAATGACTAAGTCCAAAAAAAATTTTTTTACACTTTTTTCAATTTTACCCCCATGGTATATATATTCTACCCACACACATTTGGAACTCTCCTGGGGTACCCTCACACATATTATTCCCTCATTTAATGGATATTTTCACCAAAAACTGAAGTTTTCAAAAAGTCCGAAAATTGGCTGAAAACGACTTAATATCAAGGACTCATCCGGCGAATCGCTCTGGAACTGAAATCGGAATGCTCACTGACATTTTCCCCTCTCCGAAAGTCTGAAAAATGATGGAAAAATGACTAAGTCCAAAAAAATTTTTTTCAACTTTTTTTCAATTTTACCCCTGTGGGATATACATTCTACCCACACACATTTGGAACTCTCCTGGGGTAACCTCGCACATATTATTCCCTCATTTAATGGATATTTTCACCAAAAAGTGAAGTTTTCAAAAAGTCAGAAAATTGGCTGAAAACGACTTAATATCAAGGACTCATCGGGCGAATCACTCTGGAACTGAAATCAGAATGCTCACTGACATTTTCCCCTCTCCGAATGTCTAAAAAATGATGGAAAAATGACTAAGTCCAAAAAAAATTTTTTTAAACTTTTTTTCAATTTTACCCCTGTGGGAAATACATTCTACCCACACACATTTGGAACTCTCCTGGGGTACCCACACACATATTATTCCCTCATTTAATGGATATTTTCACCAAAAAGTGAAGTTTTCAAAAAGTCAGAAAATTGTCTGAAAACAACTTAATATCAAGGACTCATCGGGCGAATCACTCTGGAACTGAAATCGGAATACTCACTGACATTTTCCCCTCTCCGAAAGTCTGAAAAATGAGGGAAAAATAACAGTCCAAAAAAAAATTTTTTCAACTTTTTCAATTTTACCCCCGTGGGATATATATTCTTCCCACACACATTTGGAACTCTCCTGGGGTACCCTCACACATATTATTCCCTCATTTAATGGATATTTTCACCAAAAAGTGAAGTTTTCAAAAAGTCAGAAAATTGTCTGAAAACGATTTAATATCAAGGACTCATCGGGCGAATCACTCTGGAACTGAAATCGGAATGCTCACTGACATTTTCCCCTCTCCGAATGTCTAAAAAATGATGGAAAAATGACTAAGTCCAAAAAAAATTTTTTTAAACTTTTTTTCAATTTTACCCCTGTGGGAAATACATTCTACCCACACACATTTGGAACTCTCCTGGGGTACCCTCACACATATTATTCCCTCATTTAATGGATATTTTCACCAAAAAGTGAAGTTTTCAAAAAGTCAGAAAATTGTCTGAAAACGATTTAATATCAAGGACTCATCGGGCGAATCACTCTGGAACTGAAATCGGAATGCTCACTGACATTTTCCCCTCTCCGAATGTCTAAAAAATGATGGAAAAATGACTAAGTCCAAAAAAAATTTTTTTAAACTTTTTTTCAATTTTACCCCTGTGGGAAATACATTCTACCCACACACATTTGGAACTCTCCTGGCGTACCCACACACATATTATTCCCTCATTTAATGGATATTTTCACCAAAAAGTGAAGTTTTCAAAAAGTCAGAAAATTGGCTGAAAACGACTTAATATCAAGGACTCATCGGGCGAATCACTCTGGAACTGAAATCGGAATGCTCACTGACATTTTCCCCTCTCTGAAAGTCTGAAAAATGATGGAAAAATGACTAAGTCCAAAAAAATTTTTTTTAAACTTTTTTCAATTTTACCCCCGTGGGATATATATTCTACCCACACACATTTGGAACTCTCCTGGGGTACCCTCACACATATTATTCCCTCATTTAATGGATATTTTCACCAAAAAGTGAAGTTTTCAAAAAGTCCGAAAATTGTCTGAAAATGACTTAATATCAAGGACTCATTGGGCGAATCACTCTGGAACTGAAATCGGAATACTCACTGACATTTTCCCCTCTCCGAAAGTCTGAAAAATGAGGGAAAAATCACTAAGTCCAAAAAAAATTTTTTTAAACTTTTTTCAATTTTACCCCCGTGGGATATATATTCTACCCACACACATTTGGAACTCTCCTGGGGTACCCTCACACATATTATTCCCTCATTTAATGGATATTTTCACCAAAAAGTGAAGTTTTCAAAAAGTCCGAAAATTGTCTGAAAATGACTTAATATCAAGGACTCATCTGGCGAATCACTCTGGAACTGAAATCAGAATGCTCACTGACATTTTCCCCTCTCCGAAAGTCTGTAAAATGATGGAAAAATTACTAAGTCAAAAAAAAATTTTTTTACACTTTTTTCAATTTTACCCCCATGGGATATATATTCTACCCACACACATTTGGAACTCTCCTGGGGTACCCTCACACATATTATTCCCTCATTTAATGGATATTTTCACCAAAAAGTGAAGTTTTCAAAAAGTCCGAAAATTGGCTGAAAACGACTTAATATCAAGGACTCATCCGGCGAATCGCTCTGGAACTGAAATCGGAATGCTCACTGACATTTTCCCCTCTCCGAAAGTCTGAAAAATGATGGAAAAATGACTAAGTACAAAAAAAAATTTTTTAAACTTTTTTCAATTTTACCCCCGTGGGATATATATTCTACCCACACACATTTGGAACTCTCCTGGGGTACCCTCACACATATTATTCCCTCATTTAATGGATATTTTCACCAAAAAGTGAAGTTTTCAAAAAGTCAGAAAATTGGCTGAAAACGACTTAATATCAAGGACTCATCGGGCGAATCACTCTGGAACTGAAATCGGAATACTCACTGACATTTTCCCCTCTCCGAAAGTCTGAAAAATGATGGAAAAATAACTAAGTCCAAAAAAAATTTTTTTAAACTTTTTTTCAATTTTACCCCTGTGGGATATACATTCTACCCACACACATTTGGAACTCTCCTGGGGTACCCTCACACATATTATTCCCTCATTTAATGGATATTTTCACCAAAAAGTGAAGTTTTCAAAAAGTCAGAAAATTGTCTGAAAACGATTTAATATCAAGGACTCATCGGGCGAATCACTCTGGAACTGAAATCGGAATGCTCACTGACATTTTCCCCTCTCCGAATGTCTAAAAAATGATGGAAAAATGACTAAGTCCAAAAAAAATTTTTTTAAACTTTTTTTCAATTTTACCCCTGTGGGAAATACATTCTACCCACACACATTTGGAACTCTCCTGGCGTACCCACACACATATTATTCCCTCATTTAATGGATATTTTCACCAAAAAGTGAAGTTTTCAAAAAGTCAGAAAATTGTCTGAAAACGACTTAATATCAAGGACTCATCGGGCGAATCACTCTGGAACTGAAATCGGAATACTCACTGACATTTTCCCCTCTCCGAAAGTCTGAAAAATGAGGGAAAAATAACAGTCCAAAAAAAAATTTTTTCAACTTTTTCAATTTTACCCCCGTGGGATATATATTCTACCCACACACATTTGGAACTCTCCTGGGGTACCCTCACACATATTATTCCCTCATTTAATGGATATTTTCACCAAAAAGTGAAGTTTTCAAAAAGTCAGAAAATTGGCTGAAAACGACTTAATATCAAGGACTCATCGGGCGAATCACTCTGGAACTGAAATCGGAATGCTCACTGACATTTTCCCCTCTCTGAAAGTCTGAAAAATGATGGAAAAATGACTAAGTCCAAAAAAATTTTTTTTAAACTTTTTTCAATTTTACCCCCGTGGGATATATATTCTACCCACACACATTTGGAACTCTCCTGGGGTACCCTCACACATATTATTCCCTCATTTAATTGATATTTTCACCAAAAAGTGAAGTTTTCAAAAAGTCAGAAAATTGGCTGAAAACGACTTAATATCAAGGACTCATCCGGCGAATCGCTCTGGAACTGAAATCGGAATGCTCACTGATATTTTCCCCTCTCCGAAAGTCTGAAAAATGATGGAAAAATGACTAAGTCCAAAAAAAATTTTTTTCAACTTTTTTTCAATTTTACCCCTGTGGGATATACATTATACCCACACACATTTGAAACTCTCCTGGGGTACCCTCACACATATTATTCCCTCATTTAATGGATATTTGCACCAAAAAGTGAAGTTTTCAAAAAGTCAGAAAATTGGCTGAAAACGACTTAATATCAAGGACTCATCGGGCGAATCACTCTGGAACTGAAATCTGAATACTCACTGACATTTTCCCCTCTCCGAAAGTCTGAAAAATGAGGGAAAAATAACAGTCCAAAAAAAAATTTTTTAAACTTTTTTTCAATTTTACCCCTGTGGGAAATACATTCTACCCACACACATTTGGAACTCTCCTGGGGTACCCACACACATATTATTCCCTCATTTAATGGATATTTTCACCAAAAAGTGAAGTTTTCAAAAAGTCAGAAAATTGTCTGAAAACGACTTAATATCAAGGACTCATCGGGCGAATCACTCTGGAACTGAAATCGGAATACTCACTGACATTTTCCCCTCTCCGAAAGTCTGAAAAATGAGGGAAAAATAACAGTCCAAAAAAAAATTTTTTCAACTTTTTCAATTTTACCCCCGTGGGATATATATTCTACCCACACACATTTGGAACTCTCCTGGGGTACCCTCACACATATTATTCCCTCATTTAATGGATATTTTCACCAAAAAGTGAAGTTTTCAAAAAGTCAGAAAATTGTCTGAAAACGAATTAATATCAAGGACTCATCGGGCGAATCACTCTGGAACTGAAATCGGAATACTCACTGATATTTTCCCCTCTCCGAAAGTCTGAAAAATGAGGGAAAAATGACTAAGTCCAAAAAAAAATTTTTTAAACTTTTTCAATTTTACCCCCGTGGGATATATATTCTACCCACACACATTTGGAACTCTCCTGGGGTACCCTCGCACATATTATTCCCTCATTTAATGGATATTTTCACCAAAAAGTGAAGTTTTCAAAAAGTCCGAAAATTGGCTGAAAACGACTTAATATCAAGGACTCATCGGGCGAATCACTCTGGAACTGAAATCGGAATGCTCACTGACATTTTCCCCTCTCTGAAAGTCTGAAAAATGATGGAAAAATGACTAAGTCCAAAAAAATTTTTTTTCAACTTTTTTCAATTTTACCCCCATGGGATATATATTCTGCCCACACACATTTGGAACTCTCCTGGGTACCCTCACACATATTATTCCCTCATTTAATGGATATTTTCACCAAAAAGTGAAGTTTTCAAAAAGTCAGAAAATTGGCTGAAAACGACTTAATATCAAGGACTCATCGGGCGAATCGCTCTGGAACTGAAATCGGAATGCTCACTGATATTTTCCCCTCTCCGAAAGTCTGAAAAATGATGGAAAAATGACTAAGTCCAAAAAAATTTTTTTTCAACTTTTTTTCAATTTTACCCCTGTGGGATATACATTATACCCACACACATTTGAAACTCTCCTGGGGTACCCTCACACATATTATTCCCTCATTTAATGGATATTTGCACCAAAAAGTGAAGTTTTCAAAAAGTCAGAAAATTGGCTGAAAACGACTTAATATCAAGGACTCATCGGGCGAATCACTCTGGAACTGAAATCTGAATACTCACTGACATTTTCCCCTCTCCGAAAGTCTGAAAAATGAGGGAAAAATAACAGTCCAAAAAAAAATTTTTTCAACTTTTTAAATTTTACCCCCGTGGGATATATATTCTACCCACACACATTTGGAACTCTCCTGGGGTACCCTCACACATATTATTCCCTCATTTAATGGATATTTTCACCAAAAAGTGAAGTTTTCAAAAAGTCAGAAAATTGTCTGAAAACGAATTAATATCAAGGACTCATCGGGCGAATCACTCTGGAACTGAAATCGGAATACTCACTGATATTTTCCCCTCTCCGAAAGTCTGAAAAATGAGGGAAAAATGACTAAGTCCAAAAAAAATTTTTTAAACTTTTTTCAATTTTACCCCCGTGGGATATATATTCTACCCACACACATTTGGAACTCTCCTGGGGTACCCTCACACATATTATTCCCTCATTTAATGGATATTTTCACCAAAAAGTGAAGTTTTCAAAAAGTCAGAAAATTGTCTGAAAAACACGTAATATCAAGGACTCATCGGGCGAATCACTCTGGAACTGAAATCGGAATACTCACTGACATTTTCCCCTCTCCGAAAGTCTGAAAAATGATGGAAAAATGACTAAGTCCAAAAAAAATTTTTTTAAACTTTTTTTCAATTTTACCCCTGTGGGATATACATTCTACCCACACACATTTGGAACTCTCCTGGGGTAACCTCGCACATATTATTCCCTCATTTAATGGATATTTTCACCAAAAAGTGAAGTTTTCAAAAAGTCAGAAAATTGGCTGAAAACGACTTAATATCAAGGACTCATCGGGCGAATCACTCTGGAACTGAAATCGGAATACTCACTGACATTTTCCCCTCTCCGAAAGTCTGAAAAATGAGGGAAAAATAACAGTCCAAAAAAAAATTTTTTCAACTTTTTCAATTTTACCCCCGTGGGATATATATTCTACCCACACACATTTGGAACTCTCCTGGGGTACCCTCACACATATTATTCCCTCATTTAATTGATATTTTCACCAAAAAGTGAAGTTTTCAAAAAGTCAGAAAATTGGCTGAAAACGACTTAATATCAAGGACTCATCCGGCGAATCGCTCTGGAACTGAAATCGGAATGCTCACTGATATTTTCCCCTCTCCGAAAGTCTGAAAAATGATGGAAAAATGACTAAGTCCAAAAAAAATTTTTTTCAACTTTTTTTCAATTTTACCCCTGTGGGATATACATTATACCCACACACATTTGAAACTCTCCTGGGGTACCCTCACACATATTATTCCCTCATTTAATGGATATTTGCACCAAAAAGTGAAGTTTTCAAAAAGTCAGAAAATTGGCTGAAAACGACTTAATATCAAGGACTCATCGGGCGAATCACTCTGGAACTGAAATCTGAATACTCACTGACATTTTCCCCTCTCCGAAAGTCTGAAAAATGAGGGAAAAATAACAGTCCAAAAAAAAATTTTTTCAACTTTTTTTCAATTTTACCCCTGTGGGAAATACATTCTACCCACACACATTTGGAACTCTCCTGGGGTACCCACACACATATTATTCCCTCATTTAATGGATATTTTCACCAAAAAGTGAAGTTTTCAAAAAGTCAGAAAATTGTCTGAAAACGACTTAATATCAAGGACTCATCGGGCGAATCACTCTGGAACTGAAATCGGAATACTCACTGACATTTTCCCCTCTCCGAAAGTCTGAAAAATGAGGGAAAAATAACAGTCCAAAAAAAAATTTTTTCAACTTTTTCAATTTTACCCCCGTGGGATATATATTCTACCCACACACATTTGGAACTCTCCTGGGGTACCCTCACACATATTATTCCCTCATTTAATGGATATTTTCACCAAAAAGTGAAGTTTTCAAAAAGTCAGAAAATTGTCTGAAAACGAATTAATATCAAGGACTCATCGGGCGAATCACTCTGGAACTGAAATCGGAATACTCACTGATATTTTCCCCTCTCCGAAAGTCTGAAAAATGAGGGAAAAATGACTAAGTCCAAAAAAAAATTTTTTAAACTTTTTCAATTTTACCTCCGTGGGATATATATTCTACCCACACACATTTGGAACTCTCCTGGGGTACCCTCGCACATATTATTCCCTCATTTAATGGATATTTTCACCAAAAAGTGAAGTTTTCAAAAAGTCAGAAAATTGGCTGAAAACGACTTAATATCAAGGACTCATCGGGCGAATCACTCTGGAACTGAAATCGGAATGCTCACTGACATTTTCCCCTCTCTGAAAGTCTGAAAAATGATGGAAAAATGACTAAGTCCAAAAAAATTTTTTTTCAACTTTTTTTCAATTTTACCCCTGTGGGATATACATTATACCCACACACATTTGAAACTCTCCTGGGGTACCCTCACACATATTATTCCCTCATTTAATGGATATTTGCACCAAAAAGTGAAGTTTTCAAAAAGTCAGAAAATTGGCTGAAAACGACTTAATATCAAGGACTCATCGGGCGAATCACTCTGGAACTGAAATCTGAATACTCACTGACATTTTCCCCTCTCCGAAAGTCTGAAAAATGAGGGAAAAATAACAGTCCAAAAAAAAATTTTTTCAACTTTTTAAATTTTACCCCCGTGGGATATATATTCTACCCACACACATTTGGAACTCTCCTGGGGTACCCTCACACATATTATTCCCTCATTTAATGGATATTTTCACCAAAAAGTGAAGTTTTCAAAAAGTCAGAAAATTGTCTGAAAACGAATTAATATCAAGGACTCATCGGGCGAATCACTCTGGAACTGAAATCGGAATACTCACTGATATTTTCCCCTCTCCGAAAGTCTGAAAAATGAGGGAAAAATGACTAAGTCCAAAAAACATTTTTTTCATCTTTTTTCAATTTTACCCCCATGGGATATATATTCTGCTCACACACATTTGGAACTCTCCTGGGGTACAATCACACATATTATTCCCTCATTTAATGGATATTTTCACCAAAAAGTGAATCTTTCAAAAAGTCAGAAAATTGGCTGAAAACGACTTAATATCAAGGACTCATCGGGCGAATCACTCTGGAACTGAAATCGGAATGCTCACTGACATTTTCCCCTCTCCGAAAGTCTGAAAAATGATGGAAAAATGACTAAGTCCCCAAAAAATTTTTTCAACTTTTTTCAATTTTACCCCCATGGGAAATATATTCTGCTCACACACATTTGGAACTCTCCTGGGGTACCCTCACACATATTATTCCCTCATTTAATGGATATTTTCACCAAAAAGTGAAGTTTTCAAAAAGTCAGAAAATTGGCTGAAAACGACTTAATATCAAGGACTCATCGGGCGAATCACTCTGGAACTGAAATCGGAATGCTCACTGACATTTTCCCCTCTCTGAAAGTCTGAAAAATGATGGAAAAATGACTAAGTCCAAAAAAATTTTTTTTCAACTTTTTTCAATTTTACCCCCATGGGATATATATTCTGCCCACACACATTTGGAACTCTCCTGGGTACCCTCACACATATTATTCCCTCATTTAATGGATATTTTCACCAAAAAGTGAAGTTTTCAAAAAGTCAGAAAATTGTCTGAAAACGAATTAATATCAAGGACTCATCGGGCGAATCACTCTGGAACTGAAATCGGAATACTCACTGATATTTTCCCCTCTCCGAAAGTCTGAAAAATGAGGGAAAAATGACTAAGTCCAAAAAAAAATTTTTTAAACTTTTTCAATTTTACCTCCGTGGGATATATATTCTACCCACACACATTTGGAACTCTCCTGGGGTACCCTCGCACATATTATTCCCTCATTTAATGGATATTTTCACCAAAAAGTGAAGTTTTCAAAAAGTCAGAAAATTGGCTGAAAACGACTTAATATCAAGGACTCATCGGGCGAATCACTCTGGAACTGAAATCGGAATGCTCACTGACATTTTCCCCTCTCTGAAAGTCTGAAAAATGATGGAAAAATGACTAAGTCCAAAAAAATTTTTTTTCAACTTTTTTTCAATTTTACCCCTGTGGGATATACATTATACCCACACACATTTGAAACTCTCCTGGGGTACCCTCACACATATTATTCCCTCATTTAATGGATATTTGCACCAAAAAGTGAAGTTTTCAAAAAGTCAGAAAATTGGCTGAAAACGACTTAATATCAAGGACTCATCGGGCGAATCACTCTGGAACTGAAATCTGAATACTCACTGACATTTTCCCCTCTCCGAAAGTCTGAAAAATGAGGGAAAAATAACAGTCCAAAAAAAAATTTTTTCAACTTTTTAAATTTTACCCCCGTGGGATATATATTCTACCCACACACATTTGGAACTCTCCTGGGGTACCCTCACACATATTATTCCCTCATTTAATGGATATTTTCACCAAAAAGTGAAGTTTTCAAAAAGTCAGAAAATTGTCTGAAAACGAATTAATATCAAGGACTCATCGGGCGAATCACTCTGGAACTGAAATCGGAATACTCACTGATATTTTCCCCTCTCCGAAAGTCTGAAAAATGAGGGAAAAATGACTAAGTCCAAAAAACATTTTTTTCATCTTTTTTCAATTTTACCCCCATGGGATATATATTCTGCTCACACACATTTGGAACTCTCCTGGGGTACAATCACACATATTATTCCCTCATTTAATGGATATTTTCACCAAAAAGTGAATCTTTCAAAAAGTCAGAAAATTGGCTGAAAACGACTTAATATCAAGGACTCATCGGGCGAATCACTCTGGAACTGAAATCGGAATGCTCACTGACATTTTCCCCTCTCCGAAAGTCTGAAAAATGATGGAAAAATGACTAAGTCCCCAAAAAATTTTTTCAACTTTTTTCAATTTTACCCCCATGGGAAATATATTCTGCTCACACACATTTGGAACTCTCCTGGGGTACCCTCACACATATTATTCCCTCATTTAATGGATATTTTCACCAAAAAGTGAAGTTTTCAAAAAGTCAGAAAATTGGCTGAAAACGACTTAATATCAAGGACTCATCGGGCGAATCGCTCTGGAACTGAAATCGGAATGCTCACTGATATTTTCCCCTCTCCGAAAGTCTGAAAAATGATGGAAAAATGACTAAGTCCAAAAAAATTTTTTTTCAACTTTTTTTCAGTTTTACCCCTGTGGGATATACATTATACCCACACACATTTGAAACTCTCCTGGGGTACACTCACACATATTATTCCCTCATTTAATGGATATTTGCACCAAAAAGTGAAGTTTTCAAAAAGTCAGAAAATTGGCTGAAAACGACTTAATATCAAGGACTCATCGGGCGAATCACTCTGGAACTGAAATCTGAATACTCACTGACATTTTCCCCTCTCCGAAAGTCTGAAAAATGAGGGAAAAATAACAGTCCAAAAAAAAATTTTTTCAACTTTTTAAATTTTACCCCCGTGGGATATATATTCTACCCACACACATTTGGAACTCTCCTGGGGTACCCTCACACATATTATTCCCTCATTTAATGGATATTTTCACCAAAAAGTGAAGCTTTCAAAAAGTCAGAAAATTGTCTGAAAACGAATTAATATCAAGGACTCATCGGGCGAATCACTATGGAACTGAAATCGGAATACTCACTGATATTTTCCCCTCTCCGAAAGTCTGAAAAATGAGGGAAAAATGACTAAGTCCAAAAAACATTTTTTTCATCTTTTTTCAATTTTACCCCCATGGGATATATATTCTGCTCACACACATTTGGAACTCTCCTGGGGTACAATCACACATATTATTCCCTCATTTAATGGATATTTTCACCAAAAAGTGAATCTTTCAAAAAGTCAGAAAATTGGCTGAAAACGACTTAATATCAAGGACTCATCGGGCGAATCACTCTGGAACTGAAATCGGAATGCTCACTGACATTTTCCCCTCTCCGAAAGTCTGAAAAATGATGGAAAAATGACTAAGTCCCCAAAAAATTTTTTCAACTTTTTTCAATTTTACCCCCATGGGAAATATATTCTGCTCACACACATTTGGAACTCTCCTGGGGTACCCTCACACATATTATTCCCTCATTTAATGGATATTTTCACCAAAAAGTGAAGTTTTCAAAAAGTCAGAAAATTGGCTGAAAACGACTTAATATCAAGGACTCATCGGGCGAATCACTCTGGAACTGAAATCGGAATACTCACTGACATTTTCCCCTCTCCGAAAGTCTGAAAAATGATGGAAAAATGACTAAGTCCAAAAAAAATTTTTTTAAACTTTTTTTCAATTTTACCCCTGTGGGATATACATTCTACCCACACACATTTGGAACTCTCCTGGGGTAACCTCGCACATATTATTCCCTCATTTAATGGATATTTTCACCAAAAAGTGAAGTTTTCAAAAAGTCAGAAAATTGGTTGAAAACGACTTAATATCAAGGACTCATCGGGCGAATCACTCTGGAACTGAAATCAGAATGCTCACTGACATTTTCCCCTCTCCGAAAGTCTGAAAAATGATGGAAAAATGACTAAGTCCAAAAAAAATTTTTTTACACTTTTTTCAATTTTACCCCCATGGTATATATATTCTACCCACACACATTTGGAACTCTCCTGGGGTACCCTCACACATATTATTCCCTCATTTAATGGATATTTTCACCAAACAGTGAAGATTTCAAAAAGTCCGAAAATTGGCTGAAAACGACTTAATATCAAGGACTCATCCGGCGAATCGCTCTGGAACTGAAATCGGAATGCTCACTGACATTTTCCCCTCTCCGAAAGTCTGAAAAATGATGGAAAAATGACTAAGTACAAAAAAAAAATTTTTAAACTTTTTTCAATTTTACCCCCATGGGATATATATTCTACCCACACACATTTGGAACTCTCCTGGGGTACCCTCACACATATTATTCCCTCATTTAATGGATATTTTCACCAAAAAGTGAAGTTTTCAAAAAGTCAGAAAATTGTCTGAAAATGACTTAATATCAAGGACTCATCGGGCGAATCACTCTGGAACTGAAATCGGAATGCTCACTGACATTTTTCCCTCTCCGAAAGTCTGAAAAATGATGGAAAAATGACTAAGTCCAAAAAAATTTTTTTCAACTTTTTTCAATTTTACCCCCATGGGATATATATTCTGCCCACACACATTTGGAACTCTCCTGGGGTACCCTCACACATATTATTCCCTCATTTAATGGATATTTTCACCAAAAAGTGAAGTTTTCAAAAAGTCAGAAAATTGTCTGAAAACGATTTAATATCAAGGACTCATCGGGCGAATCACTCTGGAACTGAAATCGGAATGCTCACTGACATTTTCCCCTCTCCGAAAGTCTAAAAAATGATGGAAAAATGACTAAGTCCAAAAGAAATTTTTTTAAACTTTTTTTCAATTTTACCCCTGTGGGAAATACATTCTACCCACACACATTTGGAACTCTCCTGGGGTACCCACACACATATTATTCCCTCATTTAATGGATATTTTCACCAAAAAGTGAAGATTTCAAAAAGTCCAAAAATTGGCTGAAAACGACTTAATATCAAGGACTCATCCGGCGAATCGCTCTGGAACTGAAATCGGAATGCTCACTGACATTTTCCCCTCTCCGAAAGTCTGAAAAATGATGGAAAAATGACTAAGTACAAAAAAAAATTTTTTAAAATTTTTTCAATTTTACCCCCTTGGGATATATATTCTACCCACACACATTTGGAACTCTCCTGGGGTACCCTCACACATATTATTCCCTCATTTAATGGATATTTTCACCAAAAAGTGAAGTTTTCAAAAAGTCAGAAAATTGTCTGAAAATGACTTAATATCAAGGACTCATCGGGCGAATCACTCTGGAACTGAAATCGGAATGCTCACTGACATTTTTCCCTCTCCGAAAGTCTGAAAAATGATGGAAAAATGACTAAGTCCAAAAAAATTTTTTTCAACTTTTTTCAATTTTACCCCCATGGGATATATATTCTGCCCACACACATTTGGAACTCTCCTGGGGTACCCTCACACATATTATTCCCTCATTTAATGGATATTTTCACCAAAAAGTGAAGTTTTCAAAAAGTCAGAAAATTGTCTGAAAACGATTTAATATCAAGGACTCATCGGGCGAATCACTCTGGAACTGAAATCGGAATGCTCACTGACATTTTCCCCTCTCCGAAAGTCTAAAAAATGATGGAAAAATGACTAAGTCCAAAAAAAATTTTTTTAAACTTTTTTTCAATTTTACCCCTGTGGGAAATACATTCTACCCACACACATTTGGAACTCTCCTGGTGTACCCACACACATATTATTCCCTCATTTAATGGATATTTTCACCAAAAAGTGAAGTTTTCAAAAAGTCAGAAAATTGTCTGAAAACGACTTAATATCAAGGACTCATCGGGCGAATCACTCTGGAACTGAAATCGGAATACTCACTGACATTTTCCCCTCTCCGAAAGTCTGAAAAATGAGGGAAAAATAACAGTCCAAAAAAAAATTTTTTCAACTTTTTCAATTTTACCCCTGTGGGATATATATTCTACCCACACACATTTGGAACTCTCCTGGGGTACCCTCACACATATTATTCCCTCATTTAATGGATATTTTCACCAAAAAGTGAAGTTTTCAAAAAGTCAGAAAATTGTCTGAAAACGAATTAATATCAAGGACTCATCGGGCGAATCACTCTGGAACTGAAATCGGAATACTCACTGATATTTTCCCCTCTCCGAAAGTCTGAAAAATGAGGGAAAAATGACTAAGTCCAAAAAAAAATTTTTTAAACTTTTTCAATTTTACCCCCGTGGGATATATATTCTACCCACACACATTTGGAACTCTCCTGGGGTACCCTCGCACATATTATTCCCTCATTTAATGGATATTTTCACCAAAAAGTGAAGTTTTCAAAAAGTCAGAAAATTGTCTGAAAATGACTTAATATCAAGGACTCATCGGGCGAATCGCTCTGGAACTGAAATCGGAATACTCACTGACATTTTCCCCTCTCCGAAAGTCTGAAAAATGAGGGAAAAATAACAGTCCAAAAAAAAATTTTTTCAACTTTTTCAATTTTACCCCCGTGGGATATATATTCTACCCACACACATTTGGAACTCTCCTGGGGTACCCTCACACATATTATTCCCTCATTTAATGGATATTTTCACCAAAAAGTGAAGTTTTCAAAAAGTCAGAAAATTGTCTGAAAACGAATTAATATCAAGGACTCATCGGGCGAATCACTCTGGAACTGAAATCGGAATACTCACTGATATTTTCCCCTCTCCGAAAGTCTGAAAAATGAGGGAAAAATGACTAAGTCCAAAAAAAAATTTTTTAAACTTTTTCAATTTTACCCCCGTGGGATATATATTCTACCCACACACATTTGGAACTCTCCTGGGGTACCCTCGCACATATTATTCCCTCATTTAATGGATATTTTCACCAAAAAGTGAAGTTTTCAAAAAGTCAGAAAATTGGCTGAAAACGACTTAATATCAAGGACTCATCGGGCGAATCACTCTGGAACTGAAATCGGAATGCTCACTGACATTTTCCCCTCTCTGAAAGTCTGAAAAATGATGGAAAAATGACTAAGTCCAAAAAAATTTTTTTTCAACTTTTTTCAATTTTACCCCCATGGGATATATATTCTGCCCACACACATTTGGAACTCTCCTGGGTACCCTCACACATATTATTCCCTCATTTAATGGATATTTTCACCAAAAAGTGAAGTTTTCAAAAAGTCAGAAAATTGGCTGAAAACGACTTAATATCAAGGACTCATCGGGCGAATCGCTCTGGAACTGAAATCGGAATGCTCACTGATATTTTCCCCTCTCCGAAAGTCTGAAAAATGATGGAAAAATGACTAAGTCCAAAAAAATTTTTTTTCAACTTTTTTTCAATTTTACCCCTGTGGGATATACATTATACCCACACACATTTGAAACTCTCCTGGGGTACCCTCACACATATTATTCCCTCATTTAATGGATATTTGCACCAAAAAGTGAAGTTTTCAAAAAGTCAGAAAATTGGCTGAAAACGACTTAATATCAAGGACTCATCGGGCGAATCACTCTGGAACTGAAATCTGAATACTCACTGACATTTTCCCCTCTCCGAAAGTCTGAAAAATGAGGGAAAAATAACAGTCCAAAAAAAAATTTTTTCAACTTTTTAAATTTTACCCCCGTGGGATATATATTCTACCCACACACATTTGGAACTCTCCTGGGGTACCCTCACACATACTATTCCCTCATTTAATGGATATTTTCACCAAAAAGTGAAGTTTTCAAAAAGTCAGAAAATTGTCTGAAAACGAATTAATATCAAGGACTCATCGGGCGAATCACTCTGGAACTGAAATCGGAATACTCACTGATATTTTCCCCTCTCCGAAAGTCTGAAAAATGAGGGAAAAATGACTAAGTCCAAAAAACATTTTTTTCATGTTTTTTCAATTTTACCCCCATGGGATATATATTCTGCTCACACACATTTGGAACTCTCCTGGGGTACAATCACACATATTATTCCCTCATTTAATGGATATTTTCACCAAAAAGTGAATCTTTCAAAAAGTCAGAAAATTGGCTGAAAACGACTTAATATCAAGGACTCATCGGGCGAATCACTCTGGAACTGAAATCGGAATGCTCACTGACATTTTCCCCTCTCCGAAAGTCTGAAAAATGATGGAAAAATGACTAAGTCCCCAAAAAATTTTTTCAACTTTTTTCAATTTTACCCCCATGGGAAATATATTCTGCTCACACACATTTGGAACTCTCCTGGGGTACCCTCACACATATTGTTCCCTCATTTAATGGATATTTTCACCAAAAAGTGAAGTTTTCAAAAAGTCAGAAAATTGTCTGAAAACGATTTAATATCAAGGACTCATCGGGCGAATCACTCTGGAACTGAAATCGGAATGCTCACTGACATTTTCCCCTCTCCGAAAGTCTAAAAAATGATGGAAAAATGACTAAGTCCAAAAAAATTTTTTTTAAACTTTTTTTCAATTTTACCCCTGTGGGAAATACATTCTACCCACACACATTTGGAACTCTCCTGGGGTACCCACACACATATTATTCCCTCATTTAATGGATATTTTCACCAAAAAGTGAAGTTTTCAAAAAGTCAGAAAATTGTCTGAAAACGACTTAATATCAAGGACTCATCGGGCGAATCACTCTGGAACTGAAATCGGAATACTCACTGACATTTTCCCCTCTCCGAAAGTCTGAAAAATGAGGGAAAAATAACAGTCCAAAAAAAAATTTTTTCAACTTTTTCAATTTTACCCCCGTGGGATATATATTCTACCCACACACATTTGGAACTCTCCTGGGGTACCCTCACACATATTATTCCCTCATTTAATGGATATTTTCACCAAAAAGTGAAGTTTTCAAAAAGTCAGAAAATTGTCTGAAAACGAATTAATATCAAGGACTCATCGGGCGAATCACTCTGGAACTGAAATCGGAATACTCACTGATATTTTCCCCTCTCCGAAAGTCTGAAAAATGAGGGAAAAATGACTAAGTCCAAAAAAAAATTTTTTAAACTTTTTCAATTTTACCCCCGTGGGATATATATTCTACCCACACACATTTGGAACTCTCCTGGGGTACCCTCGCACATATTATTCCCTCATTTAATGGATATTTTCACCAAAAAGTGAAGTTTTCAAAAAGTCAGAAAATTGGCTGAAAACGACTTAATATCAAGGACTCATCGGGCGAATCACTCTGGAACTGAAATCGGAATACTCACTGACATTTTCCCCTCTCCGAAAGTCTGAAAAATGAGGGAAAAATAACAGTCCAAAAAAAAATTTTTTCAACTTTTTCAATTTTACCCCCGTGGGATATATATTCTACCCACACACATTTGGAACTCTCCTGGGGTACCCTCACACATATTATTCCCTCATTTAATGGATATTTTCACCAAAAAGTGAAGTTTTCAAAAAGTCAGAAAATTGTCTGAAAACGAATTAATATCAAGGACTCATCGGGCGAATCACTCTGGAACTGAAATCGGAATACTCACTGATATTTTCCCCTCTCCGAAAGTCTGAAAAATGAGGGAAAAATGACTAAGTCCAAAAAAAAATTTTTTAAACTTTTTCAATTTTACCCCCGTGGGATATATATTCTACCCACACACATTTGGAACTCTCCTGGGGTACCCTCGCACATATTATTCCCTCATTTAATGGATATTTTCACCAAAAAGTGAAGTTTTCAAAAAGTCAGAAAATTGGCTGAAAACGACTTAATATCAAGGACTCATCGGGCGAATCACTCTGGAACTGAAATCGGAATGCTCACTGACATTTTCCCCTCTCTGAAAGTCTGAAAAATGATGGAAAAATGACTAAGTCCAAAAAAATTTTTTTTCAACTTTTTTCAATTTTACCCCCATGGGATATATATTCTGCCCACACACATTTGGAACTCTCCTGGGTACCCTCACACATATTATTCCCTCATTTAATGGATATTTTCACCAAAAAGTGAAGTTTTCAAAAAGTCAGAAAATTGGCTGAAAACGACTTAATATCAAGGACTCATCGGGCGAATCGCTCTGGAACTGAAATCGGAATGCTCACTGATATTTTCCCCTCTCCGAAAGTCTGAAAAATGAGGGAAAAATAACAGTCCAAAAAAAAATTTTTTCAACTTTTTAAATTTTACCCCCGTGGGATATATATTCTACCCACACACATTTGGAACTCTCCTGGGGTACCCTCACACATATTATTCCCTCATTTAATGGATATTTTCACCAAAAAGTGAAGTTTTCAAAAAGTCAGAAAATTGTCTGAAAACGAATTAATATCAAGGACTCATCGGGCGAATCACTCTGGAACTGAAATCGGAATACTCACTGATATTTTCCCCTCTCCGAAAGTCTGAAAAATGAGGGAAAAATGACTAAGTCCAAAAAACATTTTTTTCATCTTTTTTCAATTTTACCCCCATGGGATATATATTCTGCTCACACACATTTGGAACTCTCCTGGGGTACAATCACACATATTATTCCCTCATTTAATGGATATTTTCACCAAAAAGTGAATCTTTCAAAAAGTCAGAAAATTGGCTGAAAACGACTTAATATCAAGGACTCATCGGGCGAATCACTCTGGAACTGAAATCGGAATGCTCACTGACATTTTCCCCTCTCCGAAAGTCTGAAAAATGATGGAAAAATGACTAAGTCCCCAAAAAATTTTTTCAACTTTTTTCAATTTTACCCCCATGGGAAATATATTCTGCTCACACACATTTGGAACTCTCCTGGGGTACCCTCACACATATTATTCCCTCATTTAATGGATATTTTCACCAAAAAGTGAAGTTTTCAAAAAGTCAGAAAATTGGCTGAAAACGACTTAATATCAAGGACTCATCGGGCGAATCACTCTGGAACTGAAATCGGAATGCTCACTGACATTTTCCCCTCTCTGAAAGTCTGAAAAATGATGGAAAAATGACTAAGTCCAAAAAAATTTTTTTTCAACTTTTTTCAATTTTACCCCCATGGGATATATATTCTGCCCACACACATTTGGAACTCTCCTGGGTACCCTCACACATATTATTCCCTCATTTAATGGATATTTGCACCAAAAAGTGAAGTTTTCAAAAAGTCAGAAAATTGGCTGAAAACGACTTAATATCAAGGACTCATCGGGCGAATCACTCTGGAACTGAAATCGGAATACTCACTGATATTTTCCCCTCTCCGAAAGTCTGAAAAATGAGGGAAAAATGACTAAGTCCAAAAAAAAATTTTTTCAACTTTTTAAATTTTACCCCCGTGGGATATATATTCTACCCACACACATTTGGAACTCTCCTGGGGTACCCTCACACATATTATTCCCTCATTTAATGGATATTTTCACCAAAAAGTGAAGTTTTCAAAAAGTCAGAAAATTGTCTGAAAACGAATTAATATCAAGGACTCATCGGGCGAATCACTCTGGAACTGAAATCGGAATACTCACTGATATTTTCCCCTCTCCGAAAGTCTGAAAAATGAGGGAAAAATGACTAAGTCCAAAAAAAAATTTTTTAAACTTTTTCAATTTTACCCCCGTGGGATATATATTCTACCCACACACATTTGGAACTCTCCTGGGGTACCCTCGCACATATTATTCCCTCATTTAATGGATATTTTCACCAAAAAGTGAAGTTTTCAAAAAGTCAGAAAATTGGCTGAAAACGACTTAATATCAAGGACTCATCGGGCGAATCACTCTGGAACTGAAATCGGAATGCTCACTGACATTTTCCCCTCTCTGAAAGTCTGAAAAATGATGGAAAAATGACTAAGTCCAAAAAAATTTTTTTTCAACTTTTTTCAATTTTACCCCCATGGGATATATATTCTGCCCACACACATTTGGAACTCTCCTGGGTACCCTCACACATATTATTCCCTCATTTAATGGATATTTGCACCAAAAAGTGAAGTTTTCAAAAAGTCAGAAAATTGGCTGAAAACGACTTAATATCAAGGACTCATCGGGCGAATCACTCTGGAACTGAAATCGGAATACTCACTGATATTTTCCCCTCTCCGAAAGTCTGAAAAATGAGGGAAAAATGACTAAGTCCAAAAAAAAATTTTTTCAACTTTTTAAATTTTACCCCCGTGGGATATATATTCTACCCACACACATTTGGAACTCTCCTGGGGTACCCTCACACATATTATTCCCTCATTTAATGGATATTTTCACCAAAAAGTGAAGTTTTCAAAAAGTCAGAAAATTGTCTGAAAACGAATTAATATCAAGGACTCATCGGGCGAATCACTCTGGAACTGAAATCGGAATACTCACTGATATTTTCCCCTCTCCGAAAGTCTGAAAAATGAGGGAAAAATGACTAAGTCCAAAAAAAAATTTTTTAAACTTTTTCAATTTTACCCCCGTGGGATATATATTCTACCCACACACATTTGGAACTCTCCTGGGGTACCCTCGCACATATTATTCCCTCATTTAATGGATATTTTCACCAAAAAGTGAAGTTTTCAAAAAGTCAGAAAATTGGCTGAAAACGACTTAATATCAAGGACTCATCGGGCGAATCACTCTGGAACTGAAATCGGAATGCTCACTGACATTTTCCCCTCTCTGAAAGTCTGAAAAATGATGGAAAAATGACTAAGTCCAAAAAAATTTTTTTTCAACTTTTTTCAATTTTACCCCCATGGGATATATATTCTGCCCACACACATTTGGAACTCTCCTGGGTACCCTCACACATATTATTCCCTCATTTAATGGATATTTTCACCAAAAAGTGAAGTTTTCAAAAAGTCAGAAAATTGGCTGAAAACGACTTAATATCAAGGACTCATCGGGCGAATCGCTCTGGAACTGAAATCGGAATGCTCACTGATATTTTCCCCTCTCCGAAAGTCTGAAAAATGAGGGAAAAATAACAGTCCAAAAAAAAATTTTTTCAACTTTTTAAATTTTACCCCCGTGGGATATATATTCTACCCACACACATTTGGAACTCTCCTGGGGTACCCTCACACATATTATTCCCTCATTTAATGGATATTTTCACCAAAAAGTGAAGTTTTCAAAAAGTCCGAAAATTGTCTGAAAACGAATTAATATCAAGGACTCATCGGGCGAATCACTCTGGAACTGAAATCGGAATACTCACTGATATTTTCCCCTCTCCGAAAGTCTGAAAAATGAGGGAAAAATGACTAAGTCCAAAAAACATTTTTTTCATCTTTTTTCAATTTTACCCCCATGGGATATATATTCTGCTCACACACATTTGGAACTCTCCTGGGGTACAATCACACATATTATTCCCTCATTTAATGGATATTTTCACCAAAAAGTGAATCTTTCAAAAAGTCAGAAAATTGGATGAAAACGACTTAATATCAAGGACTCATCGGGCGAATCACTCTGGAACTGAAATCGGAATGCTCACTGACATTTTCCCCTCTCCGAAAGTCTGAAAAATGATGGAAAAATGACTAAGTCCCCAAAAAATTTTTTCAACTTTTTTCAATTTTACCCCCATGGGAAATATATTCTGCTCACACACATTTGGAACTCTCCTGGGGTACCCTCACACATATTATTCCCTCATTTAATGGATATTTTCACCAAAAAGTGAAGTTTTCAAAAAGTCAGAAAATTGGCTGAAAACGACTTAATATCAAGGACTCATCGGGCGAATCACTCTGGAACTGAAATCGGAATGCTCACTGACATTTTCCCCTCTCTGAAAGTCTGAAAAATGATGGAAAAATGACTAAGTCCAAAAAAATTTTTTTTCAACTTTTTTCAATTTTACCCCCATGGGATATATATTCTGCCCACACACATTTGGAACTCTCCTGGGTACCCTCACACATATTATTCCCTCATTTAATGGATATTTGCACCAAAAAGTGAAGTTTTCAAAAAGTCAGAAAATTGGCTGAAAACGACTTAATATCAAGGACTCATCGGGCGAATCACTCTGGAACTGAAATCGGAATACTCACTGATATTTTCCCCTCTCCGAAAGTCTGAAAAATGAGGGAAAAATGACTAAGTCCAAAAAAAAATTTTTTCAACTTTTTAAATTTTACCCCCGTGGGATATATATTCTACCCACACACATTTGGAACTCTCCTGGGGTACCCTCACACATATTATTCCCTCATTTAATGGATATTTTCACCAAAAAGTGAAGTTTTCAAAAAGTCAGAAAATTGTCTGAAAACGAATTAATATCAAGGACTCATCGGGCGAATCACTCTGGAACTGAAATCGGAATACTCACTGATATTTTCCCCTCTCCGAAAGTCTGAAAAATGAGGGAAAAATGACTAAGTCCAAAAAAAAATTTTTTAAACTTTTTCAATTTTACCCCCGTGGGATATATATTCTACCCACACACATTTGGAACTCTCCTGGGGTACCCTCGCACATATTATTCCCTCATTTAATGGATATTTTCACCAAAAAGTGAAGTTTTCAAAAAGTCAGAAAATTGGCTGAAAACGACTTAATATCAAGGACTCATCGGGCGAATCACTCTGGAACTGAAATCGGAATGCTCACTGACATTTTCCCCTCTCTGAAAGTCTGAAAAATGATGGAAAAATGACTAAGTCCAAAAAAATTTTTTTTCAACTTTTTTCAATTTTACCCCCATGGGATATATATTCTGCCCACACACATTTGGAACTCTCCTGGGTACCCTCACACATATTATTCCCTCATTTAATGGATATTTTCACCAAAAAGTGAAGTTTTCAAAAAGTCAGAAAATTGGCTGAAAACGACTTAATATCAAGGACTCATCGGGCGAATCGCTCTGGAACTGAAATCGGAATGCTCACTGATATTTTCCCCTCTCCGAAAGTCTGAAAAATGAGGGAAAAATAACAGTCCAAAAAAAAATTTTTTCAACTTTTTAAATTTTACCCCCGTGGGATATATATTCTACCCACACACATTTGGAACTCTCCTGGGGTACCCTCACACATATTATTCCCTCATTTAATGGATATTTTCACCAAAAAGTGAAGTTTTCAAAAAGTCCGAAAATTGTCTGAAAACGAATTAATATCAAGGACTCATCGGGCGAATCACTCTGGAACTGAAATCGGAATACTCACTGATATTTTCCCCTCTCCGAAAGTCTGAAAAATGAGGGAAAAATGACTAAGTCCAAAAAACATTTTTTTCATCTTTTTTCAATTTTACCCCCATGGGATATATATTCTGCTCACACACATTTGGAACTCTCCTGGGGTACAATCACACATATTATTCCCTCATTTAATGGATATTTTCACCAAAAAGTGAATCTTTCAAAAAGTCAGAAAATTGGCTGAAAACGACTTAATATCAAGGACTCATCGGGCGAATCACTCTGGAACTGAAATCGGAATGCTCACTGACATTTTCCCCTCTCCGAAAGTCTGAAAAATGATGGAAAAATGACTAAGTCCCCAAAAAATTTTTTCAACTTTTTTCAATTTTACCCCCATGGGAAATATATTCTGCTCACACACATTTGGAACTCTCCTGGGGTACCCTCACACATATTATTCCCTCATTTAATGGATATTTGCACCAAAAAGTGAAGTTTTCAAAAAGTCAGAAAATTGGCTGAAAACGACTTAATATCAAGGACTCATCGGGCGAATCACTCTGGAACTGAAATCTGAATACTCACTGACATTTTCCCCTCTCCGAAAGTCTGAAAAATGAGGGAAAAATAACAGTCCAAAAAAAAATTTTTTCAACTTTTTAAATTTTACCCCCGTGGGATATATATTCTACCCACACACATTTGGAACTCTCCTGGGGTACCCTCACACATATTATTCCCTCATTTAATGGATATTTTCACCAAAAAGTGAAGATTTCAAAAAGTCCGAAAATTGGCTGAAAACGACTTAATATCAAGGACTCATCCGGCGAATCGCTCTGGAACTGAAATCGGAATGCTCACTGACATTTTCCCCTCTCCGAAAGTCTGAAAAATGATGGAAAAATGACTAAGTACAAAAAAAAATTTTTTAAACTTTTTTCAATTTTACCCCCGTGGGATATATATTCTACCCACACACATTTGGAACTCTCCTGGGGTACCCTCACACATATTATTCCCTCATTTAATGGATATTTTCACCAAAAAGTGAAGTTTTCAAAAAGTCAGAAAATTGTCTGAAAATGACTTAATATCAAGGACTCATCGGGCGAATCACTCTGGAACTGAAATCGGAATGCTCACTGACATTTTTCCCTCTCCGAAAGTCTGAAAAATGATGGAAAAATGACTAAGTCCAAAAAAATTTTTTTCAACTTTTTTCAATTTTACCCCCATGGGATATATATTCTGCCCACACACATTTGGAACTCTCCTGGGGTACCCTCACACATATTATTCCCTCATTTAATGGATATTTTCACCAAAAAGTGAAGTTTTCAAAAAGTCAGAAAATTGTCTGAAAACGATTTAATATCAAGGACTCATCGGGCGAATCACTCTGGAACTGAAATCGGAATGCTCACTGACATTTTCCCCTCTCCGAAAGTCTAAAAAATGATGGAAAAATGACTAAGTCCAAAAAAAATTTTTTTAAACTTTTTTTCAATTTTACCCCTGTGGGAAATACATTCTACCCACACACATTTGGAACTCTCCTGGGGTACCCACACACATATTATTCCCTCATTTAATGGATATTTTCACCAAAAAGTGAAGATTTCAAAAAGTCCGAAAATTGGCTGAAAACGACTTAATATCAAGGACTCATCCGGCGAATCGCTCTGGAACTGAAATCGGAATGCTCACTGACATTTTCCCCTCTCCGAAAGTCTGAAAAATGATGGAAAAATGACTAAGTACAAAAAAAAATTTTTTAAACTTTTTTCAATTTTACCCCCGTGGGATATATATTCTACCCACACACATTTGGAACTCTCCTGGGGTACCCTCACACATATTATTCCCTCATTTAATGGATATTTTCACCAAAAAGTGAAGTTTTCAAAAAGTCAGAAAATTGTCTGAAAATGACTTAATATCAAGGACTCATCGGGCGAATCACTCTGGAACTGAAATCGGAATGCTCACTGACATTTTTCCCTCTCCGAAAGTCTGAAAAATGATGGAAAAATGACTAAGTCCAAAAAAATTTTTTTCAACTTTTTTCAATTTTACCCCCATGGGATATATATTCTGCCCACACACATTTGGAACTCTCCTGGGGTACCCTCACACATATTATTCCCTCATTTAATGGATATTTTCACCAAAAAGTGAAGTTTTCAAAAAGTCAGAAAATTGTCTGAAAACGATTTAATATCAAGGACTCATCGGGCGAATCACTCTGGAACTGAAATCGGAATGCTCACTGACATTTTCCCCTCTCCGAAAGTCTAAAAAATGATGGAAAAATGACTAAGTCCAAAAAAAATTTTTTTAAACTTTTTTTCAATTTTACCCCTGTGGGAAATACATTCTACCCACACACATTTGGAACTCTCCTGGGGTACCCACACACATATTATTCCCTCATTTAATGGATATTTTCACCAAAAAGTGAAGTTTTCAAAAAGTCAGAAAATTGTCTGAAAACGACTTAATATCAAGGACTCATCGGGCGAATCACTCTGGAACTGAAATCGGAATACTCACTGACATTTTCCCCTCTCCGAAAGTCTGAAAAATGAGGGAAAAATAACAGTCCAAAAAAAAATTTTTTCAACTTTTTCAATTTTACCCCCGTGGGATATATATTCTACCCACACACATTTGGAACTCTCCTGGGGTACCCTCACACATATTATTCCCTCATTTAATGGATATTTTCACCAAAAAGTGAAGTTTTCAAAAAGTCAGAAAATTGTCTGAAAACGAATTAATATCAAGGACTCATCGGGCGAATCACTCTGGAACTGAAATCGGAATACTCACTGATATTTTACCCTCTCCGAAAGTCTGAAAAATGAGGGAAAAATGACTAAGTCCAAAAAAAAATTTTTTAAACTTTTTCAATTTTACCCCCGTGGGATATATATTCTACCCACACACATTTGGAACTCTCCTGGGGTACCCTCGCACATATTATTCCCTCATTTAAAGGATATTTTCACCAAAAAGTGAAGTTTTCAAAAAGTCAGAAAATTGGCTGAAAACGACTTAATATCAAGGACTCTTCGGGCGAATCACTCTGGAACTGAAATCGGAATGCTCACTGACATTTTCCCCTCTCTGAAAGTCTGAAAAATGATGGAAAAATGACTAAGTCCAAAAAAATTTTTTTTCAACTTTTTTCAATTTTACCCCCATGGGATATATATTCTGCCCACACACATTTGGAACTCTCCTGGGTACCCTCACACATATTATTCCCTCATTTAATGGATATTTTCACCAAAAAGTGAAGTTTTCAAAAAGTCAGAAAATTGGCTGAAAACGACTTAATATCAAGGACTCATCGGGCGAATCGCTCTGGAACTGAAATCAGAATGCTCACTGACATTTTCCCCCCCTTCGAAAGTCTGAAAAATGATGAAAAAATGACTAAATCCAAAAAAATTTTTTTTAAACTTTTTTCAATTTTACCCCCGTGGGATATATATTCTACCCACACACATTTGGAACTCTCCTGGGGTACCCTCACACATATTATTCCCTCATTTAATGGATATTTTCACCAAAAAGTGAAGTTTTCAAAAAGTCAGAAAATTGGCTGAAAACGACTTAATATCAAGGACTCATCCGGCGAATCGCTCTGGAACTGAAATCGGAATGCTCACTGATATTTTCCCCTCTCCGAAAGTCTGAAAAATGATGGAAAAATGACTAAGTCTAAAAAAATTTTTTTTCAACTTTTTTTCAATTTTACCCCTGTGGGATATACATTATACCCACACACATTTGAAACTCTCCTGGGGTACCCTCACACATATTATTCCCTCATTTAATGGATATTTGCACCAAAAAGTGAAGTTTTCAAAAAGTCAGAAAATTGGCTGAAAACGACTTAATATCAAGGACTCATCGGGCGAATCACTCTGGAACTGAAATCTGAATACTCACTGACATTTTCCCCTCTCCGAAAGTCTGAAAAATGAGGGAAAAATAACAGTCCAAAAAAAAATTTTTTCAACTT
Source organism: Phyllobates terribilis (assembly GCF_046119375.1). Taxonomy (NCBI): domain Eukaryota; kingdom Metazoa; phylum Chordata; class Amphibia; order Anura; family Dendrobatidae; genus Phyllobates; species Phyllobates terribilis. The sequence continues at coordinate 3,733,914 of NW_027362873.1, read as the reverse complement.
TTTAAATTTTACCCCCGTGGGATATATATTCTGCCCACACACATTTGGAACTCTCCTGGGGTACCCTCACACATATTATTCCCTCATTTAATGGATATTTTCACCAAAAAGTGAAGTTTTCAAAAAGTCAGAAAATTGTCTGAAAACGAATTAATATCAAGGACTCATCGGGCGAATCACTCTGGTACTGAAATCGGAATACTCACTGATATTTTCCCCTCTCCGAAAGTCTGAAAAATGAGGGAAAAATGACTAAGTCCAAAAAAAAATTTTTTAAACTTTTTCAATTTTACCCCCGTGGGATATATATTCTACCCACACACATTTGGAACTCTCCTGGGGTACCCTCACACATATTATTCCCTCATTTAATGGATATTTTCACCAAAAAGTGAAGTTTTCAAAAAGTCAGAAAATTGGCTGAAAACGACTTAATATCAAGGACTAATCGGGCGAATCACTCTGGAACTGAAATCGGAATGCTCACTGACATTTTCCCCTCTCTGAAAGTCTGAAAAATGATGGAAAAATGACTAAGTCCAAAAAAATTTTTTTTCAACTTTTTTCAATTTTACCCCCATGGGATATATATTCTGCCCACACACATTTGGAACTCTCCTGGGTACCCTCACACATATTATTCCCTCATTTAATGGATATTTTCACCAAAAAGTGAAGTTTTCAAAAAGTCAGAAAATTGGCTGAAAACGACTTAATATCAAGGACTCATCGGGCGAATCGCTCTGGAACTGAAATCAGAATGCTCACTGACATTTTCCCCCCTTCGAAAGTCTGAAAAATGATGAAAAAATGACTAAGTCCAAAAAAATTTTTTTTTAACTTTTTTCAATTTTACCCCCGTGGGATATATATTCTACCCACACACATTTGGAACTCTCCTGGGGTACCCTCACACATATTATTCCCTCATTTAATGGATATTTTCACCAAAAAGTGAAGTTTTCAAAAAGTCAGAAAATTGGCTGAAAACGACTTAATATCAAGGACTCATCCGGCGAATCGCTCTGGAACTGAAATCGGAATGCTCACTGATATTTTCCCCTCTCCGAAAGTCTGAAAAATGATGGAAAAATGACTAAGTCCAAAAAAATTTTTTTTCAACTTTTTTTCAATTTTACCCCTGTGGGATATACATTATACCCACACACATTTGAAACTCTCCTGGGGTACCCTCACACATATTATTCCCTCATTTAATGGATATTTTCACCAAAAAGTGAAGTTTTCAAAAAGTCAGAAAATTGGCTGAAAACGACTTAATATCAAGGACTCATCGGGCGAATCACTCTGGAACTGAAATCTGAATACTCACTGACATTTTACCCTCTCCGAAAGTCTGAAAAATGAGTGAAAAATGACTAAGTCCAAAAAACATTTTTTTCATCTTTTTTCAATTTTACCCCCATGGGATATATATTCTGCTCACACACATTTGGAACTCTCCTGGGGTACAATCACACATATTATTCCCTCATTTAATGGATATTTTCACCAAAAAGTGAATCTTTCAAAAAGTCAGAAAATTGGCTGAAAACGACTTAATATCAAGGACTCATCGGGCGAATCACTCTGGAACTGAAATCGGAATGCTCACTGACATTTTCCCCTCTCCGAAAGTCTGAAAAATGATGGAAAAATGACTAAGTCCCCAAAAAATTTTTTCAACTTTTTTCAATTTTACCCCCATGGGATATATATTCTGCTCACACACATTTGGAACTCTCCTGGGGTACCCTCACACATATTATTCCCTCATTTAATGGATATTTTCACCAAAAAGTGAAGTTTTCAAAAAGTCAGAAAATTGGCTGAAAACGACTTAATATCAAGGACTCATCGGGCGAATCACTCTGGAACTGAAATCGGAATACTCACTGACATTTTCCCCTCTCCGAAAGTCTGAGAAATGATGGAAAAATGACTAAGTCCAAAAAAAATTTTTTTAAACTTTTTTTCAATTTTACCCCTGTGGGATATACATTCTACCCACACACATTTGGAACTCTCCTGGGGTAACCTCGCACATATTATTCCCTCATTTAATGGATATTTTCACCAAAAAGTGAAGTTTTCAAAAAGTCAGAAAATTGGCTGAAAACGACTTAATATCAAGGACTCATCGGGCGAATCACTCTGGAACTGAAATCAGAATGCTCACTGACATTTTCCCCTCTCCGAAAGTCTGAAAAATGATGGAAAAATGACTAAGTCCAAAAAAAATTTTTTTACACTTTTTTCAATTTTACCCCCATGGTATATATATTCTACCCACACACATTTGGAACTCTCCTGGGGTACCCTCACACATATTATTCCCTCATTTAATGGATATTTTCACCAAAAAGTGAAGATTTCAAAAAGTCCGAAAATTGGCTGAAAACGACTTAATATCAAGGACTCATCCGGCGAATCGCTCTGGAACTGAAATCTGAATACTCACTGACATTTTACCCTCTCCGAAATTCTGAAAAATGAGTGAAAAATGACTAAGTCCAAAAAACATTTTTTTCATCTTTTTTCAATTTTACCCCCATGGGATATATATTCTGCTCACACACATTTGGAACTCTCCTGGGGTACAATCACACATATTATTCCCTCATTTAATGGATATTTTCACCAAAAAGTGAATCTTTCAAAAAGTCAGAAAATTGGCTGAAAACGACTTAATATCAAGGACTCATCGGGCGAATCACTCTGGAACTGAAATCGGAATGCTCACTGACATTTTCCCCTCTCCGAAAGTCTGAAAAATGATGGAAAAATGACTAAGTCCCCAAAAAATTTTTTCAACTTTTTTCAATTTTACCCCCATGGGATATATATTCTGCTCACACACATTTGGAACTCTCCTGGGGTACCCTCACACATATTATTCCCTCATTTAATGGATATTTTCACCAAAAAGTGAAGTTTTCAAAAAGTCAGAAAATTGGCTGAAAACGACTTAATATGAAGGACTCATCGGGCGAATCACTCTGGAACTGAAATCGGAATACTCACTGACATTTTCCCCTCTCCGAAAGTCTGAAAAATGAGGGAAAAATGACTAAGTCCAAAAAAAATTTTTTTCAACTTTTTTCAATTTTACCCCCGTGGGATATATATTCTACCCACACACATTTGGAACTCTCCTGGGGTACCCTCGCACATATTATTCCCTCATTTAATGGATATTTTCACCAAAAAGTGAAGTTTTCAAAAAGTCAGAAAATTGGCTGAAAACGACTTAATATCAAGGACTCATTGGGCGAATCACTCTGGAACTGAAATCGGAATACTCACTGACATTTTCCCCTCTCCGAAAGTCTGAAAAATGAGGGCAAAATGACTAAGTCTAAAAAAAATTTTTTTCAACTTTTTTCAATTTTACCCCCGTGGGATATATATTCTACCCACACACATTTGGAACTCTCCTGGGGTACCCTCGCACATATTATTCCCTCATTTAATGGATATTTTCACCAAAAAGTGAAGTTTTCAAAAAGTCAGAAAATTGGCTGAAAACGACTTAATATCAAGGACTCATTGGGCGAATCACTCTGGAACTGAAATCGGAATACTCACTGACATTTTCCCCTCTCCGAAAGTCTGAAAAATGAGGGAAAAATGACTAAGTCCAAAAAAAATTTTTTTCAACTTTTTTCAATTTTACCCCCGTGGGATATATATTCTACCCACACACATTTGGAACTCTCCTGGGGTACCCTCGCACATATTATTCCCTCATTTAATGGATATTTTCACCAAAAAGTGAAGTTTTCAAAAAGTCAGAAAATTGGCTGAAAACGACTTAATATCAAGGACTCATTGGGCGAATCACTCTGGAACTGAAATCGGAATGCCCACTGACATTTTCCCCTCTCCGAAAGTCTGAAAAATGATGGAAAAATGACTAAGTCCAAAAAAATTTTTTTTCAACTTTTTTCAATTTTACCCCCGTGGGATATATATTCTACCCACACACATTTGGAACTCTCCTGGGGTACCCTCACACATATTATTCCCTCATTTAATGGATATTTTCACCAAAAAGTGAAGTTATCAAAAAGTCAGAAAATTGTCTGAAAACGACTTAATATCAAGGACTCATCGGGCGAATTACTCTGGAACTGAAATCGGAATACTCACTGACATTTTCCCCTCTCCGAAAGTCTGAAAACTGATGGAAAAATTATTAAGTCCAAAAAAATTTTTTTTCAACTTTTTTTCAATTTTACCCCTGTGGGATATACATTATACCCACACACATTTGAAACTCTCCTGGGGTACCCTCACACATATTATTCCCTCATTTAATGGATATTTTCACCAAAAAGTGAAGTTTTCAAAAAGTCAGAAAATTGGCTGAAAACGACTTAATATCAAGGACTCATCGGGCGAATCACTCTGGAACTGAAATCTGAATACTCACTGACATTATACCCTCTCCGAAAGTCTGAAAAATGAGTGAAAAATGACTAAGTCCAAAAAACATTTTTTTCATCTTTTTTCAATTTTACCCCCGTGGGATATATATTCTACCCACACACATTTGGAACTCTCCTGGGGTACAATCACACATATTATTCCCTCATTTAATGGATATTTTCACCAAAAAGTGAATCTTTCAAAAAGTCAGAAAATTGGCTGAAAACGACTTAATATCAAGGACTCATCGGGCGAATCGCTCTGGAACTGAAATCGGAATGCTCACTGACATTTTCCCCTCTCCGAAAGTCTGAAAACTGATGGAAAAATGACTAAGTCCAAAAAAATTTTTTTAAAACTTTTTTCAATTTTACCCCCGTGGGATATATATTCTACCCACACACATTTGGAACTCTCCTGGGGTACCCTTGCATATATTATCCCCTCATTTAATGGATACTTTCACCAAAAAGTGAAGTTTTCAAAAAGTCAGAAAATTGGCTGAAAACGACTTAATATCAAGGACTCATCGGGCGAATCACTCTGGAACTGAAATCGGAATGCTCACTGACATTTTCCCCTCTCCGAAAGTCTGAAAAATGATGGAAAAATGACTAAGTCCCCAAAAAATTTTTTCAACTTTTTTCAATTTTACCCCCATGGGATATATATTCTGCTCACACACATTTGGAACTCTCCTGGGGTACCCTCACACATATTATTCCCTCATTTAATGGATATTTTCACCAAAAAGTGAAGTTTTCAAAAAGTCAGAAAATTGGCTGAAAACGACTTAATATCAAGGACTCATCGGGCGAATCGCTCTGGAACTGAAATCAGAATGCTCACTGACATTTTCCCCCCTTCGAAAGTCTGAAAAATGATGAAAAAATGACTAAGTCCAAAAAAATTTTTTTTAAACTTTTTTCAATTTTACCCCCGTGGGATATATATTCTACCCACACACATTTGGAACTCTCCTGGGGTACCCTCACACATATTATTCCCTCATTTAATGGATATTTTCACCAAAAAGTGAAGTTTTCAAAAAGTCAGAAAATTGGCTGAAAACGACTTAATATCAAGGACTCATCCGGCGAATCGCTCTGGAACTGAAATCGGAATGCTCACTGATATTTTCCCCTCTCTGAAAGTCTGAAAAATGATGGAAAAATGACTAAGTCCAAAAAACATTTTTTTCATCTTTTTTCAATTTTACCCCTGTGGGATATATATTCTACCCACACACATTTGGAACTCTCCTGGGGTACAATCACACATATTATTCCCTCATTTAATGGATATTTTCACCAAAAAGTGAATCTTTCAAAAAGTCAGAAAATTGGCTGAAAACGACTTAATATCAAGGACTCATCAGGCGAATCGCTCTGGAACTGAAATCGGAATGCTCACTGACATTTTCCCCTCTCCGAAAGTCTGAAAACTGATGGAAAAATGACTAATTCCAAAAAAAATTTTTTAAAACTTTTTTCAATTTTACCCCCGTGGGATATATATTCTACCCACACACATTTGGAACTCTCCTGGGGTACCCTTGCATATATTATCCCCTCATTTAATGGATACTTTAACCAAAAAGTGAAGTTTTCAAAAAGTCAGAAAATTGGCTGAAAACGACTTAATATCAAGGACTCATCGGGCGAATCACTCTGGAACTGAAATCGGAATGCTCACTGACATTTTCCCCTCTCCGAAAGTCTGAAAAATGATGGAAAAATGACTAAGTCCCCAAAAAATTTTTTCAACTTTTTTCAATTTTACCCCCATGGGATATATATTCTGCTCACACACATTTGGAACTCTCCTGGGGTACCCTCACACATATTATTCCCTCATTTAATGGATATTTTCACCAAAAAGTGAAGTTTTCAAAAAGTCAGAAAATTGGCTGAAAACGACTTAATATCAAGGACTCATCGGGCGAATCACTCTGGAACTGAAATCGGAATACTCACTGACATTTTCCCCTCTCCGAAAGTCTGAAAAATGAGGGAAAAATGACTAAGTCCAAAAAACATTTTTTTCAACTTTTTTCAATTTTACCCCTGTGGGATATATATTCTACCCACACACATTTGGAACTCTCCTGGGGCACCCTCGCACATATTATTCCCTCATTTAATGGATATTTTCACCAAAAAGTGAAGTTTTCAAAAAGTCAGAAAATTGGCTGAAAACGACTTAATATCAAGGACTCATTGGGCGAATCACTCTGGAACTGAAATCGGAATGCTCACTGACATTTTCCCCTCTCCGAAAGTCTGAAAAATGAGGGAAAAATGACTAAGTCCAAAAAAAATTTTTTTCAACTTTTTTCAATTTTACCCCGTGGGATATATATTCTACCCACACACATTTGGAACTCTCCTGGGGTACCCTCGCACATATTATTCCCTCATTTAATGGATATTTTCACCAAAAAGTGAAGTTTTCAAAAAGTCTGAAAATTGGCTGAAAACGACTTAATATCAAGGACTCATCGGGCGAATCACTCTGGAACTGAAATCGGAATGCTCACTGACATTTTCCCCTCTCCGAAAGTCTGAAAAATGATGGAAAAATGACTAAGTCCAAAAAAAATTTTTTTCAACTTTTTTCAATTTTACCCCCATGGGATATATATTCTGCCCACACACATTTGGAACTCTCCTGGGGTACCCTCACACATATTATTCCCTCATTTAATGGATATTTTCACCAAAAAGTGAAGTTTTCAAAAAGTCAGAAAATTGGCTGAAAACGACTTAATATCAAGGACTCATCGGGCGAATCACTCTGGAACTGAAATCGGAATACTCACTGACATTTTCCCCTCTCCGAAAGTCTGAAAAATGAGGGAAAAATGACTAAGTCCAAAAAACATTTTTTTCATCTTTTTTCAATTTTACCCCCGTGGGATATATATTCTACCCACACACATTTGGAACTCTCCTGGGGTACAATCACACATATTATTCCCTCATTTAATGGATATTTTCACCAAAAAGTGAATCTTTCAAAAAGTCAGAAAATTGGCTGAAAACGACTTAATATCAAGGACTCATCGGGCGAATCGCTCTGGAACTGAAATCGGAATGCTCACTGACATTTTCCCCTCTCCGAAAGTCTGAAAACTGATGGAAAAATGACTAAGTCCAAAAAAATTTTTTTAAAACTTTTTTCAATTTTACCCCCGTGGGATATATATTCTACCCACACACATTTGGAACTCTCCTGGGGTACCCTTGCATATATTATCCCCTCATTTAATGGATACTTTCACCAAAAAGTGAAGTTTTCAAAAAGTCAGAAAATTGGCTGAAAACGACTTAATATCAAGGACTCATCGGGCGAATCACTCTGGAACTGAAATCGGAATGCTCACTGACATTTTCCCCTCTCCGAAAGTCTGAAAAATGATGGAAAAATGACTAAGTCCCCAAAAATTTTTTTCAAATTTTTTCAATTTTACCCCCATGGGATATATATTCTGCCCACACACATTTGGAACTCTCCTGGGGTACCCTCACACATATTATTCCCTCATTTAATGGATATTTTCACCAAAAAGTGAAGTTTTCAAAAAGTCAGAAAATTGGCTGAAAACGACTTAATATCAAGGACTCATCGGGCGAATCGCTCTGGAACTGAAATCAGAATGCTCACTGACATTTTCCCCCCTTCGAAAGTCTGAAAAATGATGAAAAAATGACTAAGTCCAAAAAAATTTTTTTTAAACTTTTTTCAATTTTACCCCCGTGGGATATATATTCTACCCACACACATTTGGAACTCTCCTGGGGTACCCTCACACATATTATTCCCTCATTTAATGGATATTTTCACCAAAAAGTGAAGTTTTCAAAAAGTCAGAAAATTGGCTGAAAACGACTTAATATCAAGGACTCATCCGGCGAATCGCTCTGGAACTGAAATCGGAATGCTCACTGATATTTTCCCCTCTCCGAAAGTCTGAAAAATGATGGAAAAATGACTAAGTCCAAAAAACATTTTTTTCATCTTTTTTCAATTTTACCCCTGTGGGATATATATTCTACCCACACACATTTGGAACTCTCCTGGGGTACAATCACACATATTATTCCCTCATTTAATGGATATTTTCACCAAAAAGTGAATCTTTCAAAAAGTCAGAAAATTGGCTGAAAACGACTTAATATCAAGGACTCATCAGGCGAATCGCTCTGGAACTGAAATCGGAATGCTCACTGACATTTTCCCCTCTCCGAAAGTCTGAAAACTGATGGAAAAATGACTAATTCCAAAAAAAATTTTTTAAAACTTTTTTCAATTTTACCCCCGTGGGATATATATTCTACCCACACACATTTGGAACTCTCCTGGGGTACCCTTGCATATATTATCCCCTCATTTAATGGATACTTTAACCAAAAAGTGAAGTTTTCAAAAAGTCAGAAAATTGGCTGAAAATGACTTAATATCAAGGACTCATCGGGCGAATCACTCTGGAACTGAAATCGGAATGCTCACTGACATTTTCCCCTCTCCGAAAGTCTGAAAAATGATGGAAAAATGACTAAGTCCCCAAAAAATTTTTTCAACTTTTTTCAATTTTACCCCCATGGGATATATATTCTGCTCACACACATTTGGAACTCTCCTGGGGTACCCTCACACATATTATTCCCTCATTTAATGGATATTTTCACCAAAAAGTGAAGTTTTCAAAAAGTCAGAAAATTGGCTGAAAACGACTTAATATCAAGGACTCATCGGGCGAATCACTCTGGAACTGAAATCGGAATACTCACTGACATTTTCCCCTCTCCGAAAGTCTGAAAAATGAGGGAAAAATGACTAAGTCCAAAAAAAATTTTTTTCAACTTTTTTCAATTTTACCCCTGTGGGATATATATTCTACCCACACACATTTGGAACTCTCCTGGGGCACCCTCGCACATATTATTCCCTCATTTAATGGATATTTTCACCAAAAAGTGAAGTTTTCAAAAAGTCAGAAAATTGGCTGAAAACGACTTAATATCAAGGACTCATTGGGCGAATCACTCTGGAACTGAAATCGGAATGCTCACTGACATTTTCCCCTCTCCGAAAGTCTGAAAAATGAGGGAAAAATGACTAAGTCCAAAAAAAATTTTTTTCAACTTTTTTCAATTTTACCCCGTGGGATATATATTCTACCCACACACATTTGGAACTCTCCTGGGGTACCCTCGCACATATTATTCCCTCATTTAATGGATATTTTCACCAAAAAGTGAAGTTTTCAAAAAGTCTGAAAATTGGCTGAAAACGACTTAATATCAAGGACTCATCGGGCGAATCACTCTGGAACTGAAATCGGAATGCTCACTGACATTTTCCCCTCTCCGAAAGTCTGAAAAATGATGGAAAAATGACTAAGTCCAAAAAAAATTTTTTTCAACTTTTTTCAATTTTACCCCCATGGGATATATATTCTGCCCACACACATTTGAAACTCTCCTGGGGTACCCTCACACATATTATTCCCTCATTTAATGGATATTTTCACCAAAAAGTGAAGTTTTCAAAAAGTCAGAAAATTGGCTGAAAACGACTTAATATCAAGGACTCATCGGGCGAATCACTCTGGAACTGAAATCGGAATACTCACTGACATTTTCCCCTCTCCGAAAGTCTGAAAAATGAGGGAAAAATGACTAAGTCCAAAAAAAATTTTTTTCAACTTTTTTCAATTTTACCCCTGTGGGATATATATTCTACCCACACACATTTGGAACTCTCCTGGGGCACCCTCGCACATATTATTCCCTCATTTAATGGATATTTTCACCAAAAAGTGAAGTTATCAAAAAGTCAGAAAATTGTCTGAAAACGACTTAATATCAAGGACTCATCGGGCGAATTACTCTGGAAATGAAATCGGAATACTCACTGACATTTTCCCCTCTCCGAAAGTCTGAAAACTGATGGAAAAATGACTAAGTCCAAAAGAATTTTTTTAAAACTTTTTTCAATTTTACCCCCGTGGGATATATATTCTACCCACACACATTTGGAACTCTCCTGGGGTACCCTTGCATATATTATTCCCTCATTTAATGGATACTTTCACCAAAAAGTGAAGTTTTCAAAAAGTCAGAAAATTGGCTGAAAACGACTTAATATCAAGGACTCATCGGGCGAATCACTCTGGAACTGAAATCGGAATGCTCACTGCCATTTTCCCCTCTCCGAAAGTCTGAAAAATGATGGAAAAATGACTAAGTCCCCAAAAAATTTTTTCAACTTTTTTTAATTTTACCCCCATGGGATATATATTCTGCCCACACACATTTGGAACTCTCCTGGGGTACCCTCACACATATTATTCCCTCATTTAATGGATATTTTCACCAAAAAGTGAAGTTTTCAAAAAGTCAGAAAATTGGCTGAAAACGACTTAATATCAAGGACTCATCGGGCGAATCGCTCTGCAACTGAAATCGGAATGCTCACTGACATTTTCCCCCCTTCGAAAGTCTGAAAAATGAAGGAAAAAGGACTAAGTCCAAAAAAACTTTTTTAAAACTTTTTTCAATTTTACCCCCGTGGGATATATATTCTACCCACACACATTTGGAACTCTCCTGGGGTACCCTCACACATATTATTCCCTCATTTAATGGATATTTTCACCAAAAAGTGAAGTTTTCAAAAAGTCAGAAAATTGTCTGAAAACGACTTAATATCAAGGACTCATCGGGCGAATCACTCTGGAACAGAAATCGGAATACTCACTGACATTTTCCCCTCTCCGAAAGTCTGAAAAATGAGGGAAAAATGACTAAGTCCAAAAAAAATTTTTTTCCACTTTTTCAATTTTACCCCCGTGGGATATATATTCTACTCACACACATTTGGAACTCTCCTGGGGTACCCTCACACATATTATTCCCTCATTTAATGGATATTTTCACCAAAAAGTGAAGTTTTCAAAAAGTCAGAAAATTGTCTGAAAACGACTTAATATCAAGGACTCATCGGGCGAATCACTCTGGAACTGAAATCGGAATACTCACTGACATTTTCCCCTCTCCGAAAGTCTGAAAAATGAGGGAAAAATGACTAAGTCCAAAAAAAATTTTTTTCAACTTTTTCAATTTTACCCCCGTGGGATATATATTCTACCCACACACATTTGGAACTCTCCTGGGGTACCTTCACACATATTATTCCCTCATTTAATGGATATTTTCACCAAAAAGTGAAGTTTTCAAAAAGTCAGAAAATTGTCTGAAAACGAATTAATATCAAGGACTCATCGGGCGAATCACTCTGGAACTGAAATCGGAATACTTACTGATATTTTCCCCTCTCCGAAAGTCTGAAAAATGAGGGAAAAATGACTAAGTCCAAAAAAAAAATTTTTCAACTTTTTCAATTTTACCCCCGTGGGATATATATTCTACCCACACACATTTGGAACTCTCCTGGGGTACCCTCGCACATATTATTCCCTCATTTAATGGATATTTTCACCAAAAAGTGAAGTTTTCAAAAAGTCAGAAAATTGGCTGAAAACGACTTAAAATCAAGCACTCATCAGGCGAATCACTCTGGAACTGAAATTGGAATGCTCAATGACATTTTCCCCTCTCCGAAAGTCTGAAAAATGATGGAAAAATGACTAAGTCCAAAAAAATTTTTTTTCAACTTTTTTTCAATTTTACCCCAGTGGGATATACATTCTACCCACACACATTTGGAACTCTCCTGGGGTACCCTCACACATATTATTCCCTCATTTAATGGATATTTTCACCAAAAAGTGAAGTTTTCAAAAAGTCAGAAAATTGTCTGAAAATGACTTATTATCAAGGACTCATCGGGCGAATCACTCTGGAACTGAAATCGGAATGCTCACTGACATTTTTCCCTCTCCGAAAGTCTGAAAAATGATGGAAAAATGACTAAGTCCAAAAAAATTTTTTTTCAACTTTTTTCAATTTTACCCCCATGGGATATATATTCTGCCCACACACATTTGGAACTCTCCTGGGGTACCCTCACACATATTATTCCCTCATTTAATGGATATTTTCACCAAAAAGTGAAGTTTTCAAAAAGTCAGAAAATTGTCTGAAAACGACTTAATATCAAGGACTCATCGGGCGAATCACTCTGGAACTGAAATCGGAATGCTCACTGACATTTTCCCCTTTCCGAAAGTCTAAAAAATGATGGAAAAATGACTAAGTCCAAAAAAATTTTTTTTAAACTTTTTTTCAATTTTACCCCTGTGGGATATACATTCTACCCACACACATTTGGAACTCTCCTGGGGTACCCACACACATATTATTCCCTCATTTAATGGATATTTTCACCAAAAAGTGAAGTTTTCAAAAAGTCAGAAAATTGTCAGAAAACGACTTAATATCAAGGACTCATCGGGCGAATCACTCTGGAACTGAAATCGGAATAATCACTGACATTTTCCCCTCTCCGAAAGTCTGAAAAATGAGGGAAAAATGACTAAGTCCAAAAAAAATTTTTTTCAACTTTTTTTCAATTTTACCCCTGTGGGATATAAATTCTACCCACACACATTTGGAACTCTCCTGCGGTACCCTCACACATATTATTCCCTCATTTAATGGATATTTTCACGAAAAAGTGAAGTTTTCAAAAAGTCAGAAAATTGGCTGAAAACGACTTAATATCAAGGACTCATCGGGCGAATCACTCTGGAACTGAAATCGGAATACTCACTGACATTTTCCCCTCTCCGAAAGTCTGAAAAATGAGGGAAAAATGACTAAGTCCAAAAAAATTTTTTTTAAACTTTTTTTCAATTTTACCCCTGTGGGATATACATTCTACCCACACACATTTGGAACTCTCCTGGGGTACCCACACACATATTATTCCCTCATTTAATGGATATTTTCACCAAAAAGTGAAGTTTTCAAAAAGTCAGAAAATTGTCAGAAAACGACTTAATATCAAGGACTCATCGGGCGAATCACTCTGGAACTGAAATCGGAATAATCACTGACATTTTCCCCTCTCCGAAAGTCTGAAAAATGAGGGAAAAATGACGAAGTCCAAAAAAAATTTTTTTCAACTTTTTTTCAATTTTACCCCTGTGGGATATAAATTCTACCCACACACATTTGGAACTCTCCTGCGGTACCCTCACACATATTATTCCCTCATTTAATGGATATTTTCACCAAAAAGTGAAGTTTTCAAAAAGTCAGAAAATTGGCTGAAAATGACTTAATATCAAGGACTCATCGGGCGAATCACTCTGGAACTGAAATCGGAATACTCACTGACATTTTCCCCTCTCCGAAAGTCTGAAAAATGAGGGAAAAATGACTAAGTCCAAAAAAAATTTTTTTCAACTTTTTTCAATTTTACCCCCGTGGGATATATATTCTACCCACACACATTTGGAACTCTCCTGGGGTACCCTCACACATATTATTCCCTTATTTAATGGATATTTTCACCAAAAAGTGAAGTTTTCAAAAAGTCAGAAAATTGGCTGAAAACGACTTAATATCAAGGACTCATTGGGCGAATCACTCTGGAACTGAAATCGGAATGCTCACTGACATTTTCCCCTCTCCGAAAGTCTGAAAAATGAGGGAAAAATGACTAAGTCCAAAAAAAATTTTTTTCAACTTTTTTCAATTTTACCCCCGTGGGATATATATTCTACCCACACACATTTGGAACTCTCCTGGGGTACCCTCACACATATTATTCCTTCATTTAATGGATATTTTCACCAAAAAGTGAAGTTTTCAAAAAGTCAGAAAATTGGCTGAAAACGACTTAATATCAAGGACTCATCGGGCGAATCACTCTGAAACTGAAATCGGAATACTCACTGACATTTTCCCCTCTCCGAAAGTCTGAAAAATGAGGGAAAAATGACTAAGTCCAAAAAAAATTTTTTTCAACTTTTTTGAATTTTACCCCCGTGGGATATATATTCTACCCACACACATTTGGAACTCTCCTGGGGTACCCTCACACATATTATTCCCTCATTTAATGGATATTTTCACCAAAAAGTGAAGTTTTCAAAAAGTCAGAAAATTGTCTGAAAACGACATAATATCAAGGACTCATCGGGCGAATTACTCTGGAACTGAAATCGGAATACTCACTGACATTTTCCCCTCTCCGAAAGTCTGAAAAATGAGGGAAAAATGACTAAGTCCAAAAAAAATTTTTTTCAACTTTTTCAATTTTACCCCCGTGGGATATATATTCTACCCACACACATTTGGAACTCTCCTGGGGTACCCTCACACATATTATTTCCTCATTTAATGGATATTTTCACCAAAAAGTGAAGTTTTCAAAAAGTCAGAAAATTGTCTGAAAACGAATTAATATCAAGGACTCATCAGGCGAATCACTCTGGAACTGAAATCGGAATACTCACTGATATTTTCCCCTCTCCGAAAGTCTGAAAAATGAGGGAAAAATGACTAAGTCCAAAAAAAAATTTTTTCTACTTTTTCAATTTTACCCCCATGGGATATATATTCTACCCACACACATTTGGAACTCTCCTGGGGTACCCTCACACATATTATTCCCTCATTTAATGGATATTTTCACCAAAAAGTGAAGTTTTCAAAAAGTCAGAAAATTGGCTGAAAACGACATAATATCAAGGAATCATCGGGCGAATTACTCTGGAACTGAAATCGGAATACTCACTGATATTTTCCCCTCTCCGAAAGTCTGAAAAATGAGGGAAAAATGACTAAGTCCAAAAAAATTTTTTTTCAACTTTTTTCAATTTTATCCCCATGGGATATATATTCTGCCCACACACATTTGGAACTCTCCTGGGGTACCCTCACACATATTATTCCCTCATTTAATGGATATTTTCACCAAAAAGTGAAGTTTTCGAAAAGTCAGAAAATTGTCTGAAAACGACTTAATATCAAGGACTCATCGGGCGAATCACTCTGGAACTGAAATCGGAATGCTCACTGACATTTTCCCCTCCCCGAAAGTCTGAAAAATGATGGAAAAATTATTAAGTCCAAAAATTTTTTTTCAACTTTTTTCAATTTTACCCCCATGGGATATATATTCTGCCCACACACATTTGGAACTCTCCTGGGGTACCCTCACACATATTATTCCCTCATTTAATGGATATTTTCACCAAAAAGTGAAGTTTTCAAAAAGTCAGAAAATTGTCTGAAAACGAATTAATATCAAGGACTCATCAGGCGAATCACTCTGGAACTGAAATCGGAATACTCACTGATATTTTCCCCTCTCCGAAAGTCTGAAAAATGAGGGAAAAATGACTAAGTCCAAAAAAAATTTTTCTACTTTTTCAATTTTACCCCCGTGGGATATATATTCTACCCACACACATTTGGAACTCTCCTGGGGTACCCTCACACATATTATTCCCTCATTTAATGGATATTTTCACCAAAAAGTGAAGTTTTCAAAAAGTCAGAAAATTGTCAGAAAACGACTTAATATCAAGGACTCATCGGGCGAATCACTCTGGAACTGAAATCGGAATACTCACTGACATTTTCCCCTCTCCGAAAGTCTGAAAAATGAGGGGAAAATGACTAAGTCCAAAAAAAATTTTTTTCAACTTTTTTTCAATTTTACCCCTGTGGGATATAAATTCTACCCACACACATTTGGAACTCTCCTGCGGTACCCTCACACATATTATTCCCTCATTTAATGGATATTTTCACCAAAAAGTGAAGTTTTCAAAAAGTCAGAAAATTGGCTGAAAACGACTTAATATCAAGGACTCATCCGGCGAATCACTCTGGAACTGAAATCGGAATACTCACTGACATTTTCCCCTCTCCGAAAGTCTGAAAAATGAGGGAAAAATGACAGTCCAAAAAAAATTTTTTCAACTTTTTTCAATGTTACCGCCATGGGATATATATTCTGCCCACACACATTTGGCACTCTCCTGGGGTACCCTCGCACATATTATTCCCTCATTTAATGGATATTTTCACCAAAAAGTGAAGTTTTCAAAAAGTCAGAAAATTGGCTGAAAACGACTTAATATCAAGGACTCATCGGGCGAATCACTCTGGAACTGAAATCGGAATGCTCACTGACATTTTCCCCTCTCCGAAAGTCTGAAAAATTATGGAAAAATGACTAAGTCCAAAAAAAAATTTTTTCAACTTTTTTCAATTTTACCGCCATGGGATATATATTCTGCCCACACACATTTGGAACTCTCCTGGGGTACCCTCACACATATTATTCCTTCATTTAATGGATATTTTCACCAAAAAGTGAAGTTTTCAAAAAGTCAGAAAATTGGCTGAAAACGACTTCATATCAAGGACTCATCGGGCGAATCGCTCTGGAACTGAAATCGGAATGCTCACTGACATTTTCCCCTCTCCGAAAGTCTGAAAAATTATGGAAAAATGACTAAGTCCAAAAAAATTTTTTTTCAACTTTTTTTCAATTTTACCCCTGTGGGATATACATTCTACCCACACACATTTGTAACTCTCCTGGGGTACCCTCACACATATTATTCCTTCATTTAATGGATATTTTCACCAAAAAGTGAAGTTTTCAAAAAGTCAGAAAATTGGCTGAAAACGACTTAATATCAAGGACTCATTGGGCGAATCACTCTGGAACTGAAATCTGAATACTCACTGACATTTTCCCCTCTCCGAAAGTCTGAAAAATGAGGGAAAAATGACTAAGTCCAAAAAAAATTTTTTTCATCTTTTTTCAATTTTACCCCCGTGGGATATATATTCTACCCACACACATTTGGAACTCTCCTGGTTTACAATCACACATATTATTCCCTCATTTAATGGATATTTTCACCAAAAAGTGAATCTTTCAAAAAGTCAGAAAATTGGCTGAAAACTACTTAATATCAAGGACTCATCCGGCGAATCGCTCTGGAACTGAAATCGGAATGCTCACTGACATTTTCCCCTCTCCGAAAGTCTGAAAACTGATGGAAAAATGACTAAGTCCAAAAAAATTTTCAAAACTTTTTTCAATTTTACCCCCGTGGGATATATATTCTACCCACACACATTTGGAACTCTCCTGGGGTACCCTCACACATATTATTCCCTCATTTAATGGATATTTTCACCAAAAAGTGAAGTTTTCAAAAAGTCAGAAAATTGGCTGAAAACGACTTAATATCAAGGACTCATCGGGCGAATCACTCGGGAACTGAAATCGGAATACTCACTGACATTTTCCCCTCTCCGAAAGTCTGAAAAATGAGGGAAAAATGACTAAGTCCAAAAAAAATTTTTTTAAACTTTTTTCAATTTTACCCCCGTGGGATATATATTCTACCCACACACATTTGGAACTCTCCTGGGGTACCCTCGCACATATTATTCCCTCATTTAATGGATATTTTCACCAAAAAGTGAAATTTTCAAAAAGTCAGAAAATTGGCTGAAAACGACTTAATATCAAGGACTCATCAGGCGAATTACTCGGGAACTGAAATCGGAATACTCACTGACATTTTCCCCTCTCTGAAAGTCTGAAAAATAATGGAAAAATGACTAAGTCCAAAAAAATTTTTTTTAAACTTTTTTCAATTTTACCCCCGTGGGATATATATTCTACCCACACACATTTGGAACTCTCCTGGGGTACCCTCACACATATTATTCCCTCATTTAATGGATATTTTCACCAAAAAGTGAATCTTTCAAAAAGTCAGAAAATTGGCTGAAAACTACTTAATATCAAGGACTCATCCGGCGAATCGCTCTGGAACTGAAATCGGAATGCTCACTGACATTTTCCCCTCTCCGAAAGTCTGAAAACTGATGGAAAAATGACTAAGTCCAAAAAAATTTTTTTAAAACTTTTTTCAATTTTACCCCCGTGGGATATATATTCTACCCACACACATTTGGAACTCTCCTGGGGTACCCTCACACATATTATTCCCTCAATTAATGGATATTTTCACCATAGAGTGAAGTTTTCAAAAAGTCCGAAAATTGGCTGAAAACGACTTAATTTCAAGGACTCATCCGGCGAATCGCTCTGGAACTGAAATCGGAATGCTCACTGACATTTTCCCCTCTCCAAAAGTCTGAAAAATGATGGAAAAATGACTAAGTCCAAAAAAAATTTTTTTCAACTTTTTTTCAATTTTCCCCTTGTGGGATATACATTCTACCCACACACATTTGTAACTCTCCTGGGGTACCCTCACACATATTATTCCCTCATTTAATGGATATTTTCACCAAAAAGTGAAGTTTTCAAAAAGTCAGAAAATTTGCTGAAAACGACTTAATATCAAGGACTCATCGGGCGAATCACTCTGGAACTGAAATCGGAATACTCACTGACATTTTCCCCTCTCCGAAAGTCTGAAAAATGAGGGAAAAATGACTAAGTCCAAAAAAAAATTTTTTCAACTTTTTCAATTTTACCCCCGTGGGATATATATTCTACCCACACACATTTGGAACTCTCCTGGGGTACCCTCGCACATATTATTCCCTCATTTAATGGATATTTTCACCAAAAAGTGAAGTTTTCAAAAAGTCAGAAAATTGGCTGAAAACGAATTAATATCAAGGACTCATTGGGCGAATAACTCTGGAACTGAAATCGGAATGCTCACTGACATTTTCCCCTCTCCAAAAGTCTGAAAAATGATGGAAAAATGACTAAGTCCAAAAAAAATGTTTTTCAACTTTTTTCAATTTTACCCCCATGGGATATATATTCTGCCCACACACATTTGGAACTCTCCTGGGGTACCCTCACACATATTATTCCCTCATTTAATGGATATTTTCACCAAAAAGTGAAGTTTTCAAAAAGTCAGAAAATTAGCTGAAAACGACTTAATATCAAGGACTCATCGGTCGAATCGCTCTGGAACTGAAATCGGAATGCTCACTGACATTTTCCCCCCTTCGAAAGTCTGAAAAATGATGAAAAAATGACTAAGTCCAAAAAAATTTTTTTTAAACTTTTTTCAATTTTACCCCCGTGGGATATATATTCTACCCACACACATTTGGAACTCTCCTGGGGTACCCTCACACATATTATTCCCTCATTTAATGGATATTTTCACCATAGAGTGAAGTTTTCAAAAAGTCCGAAAATTGGCTGAAAACGACTTAATATCAAGGACTCATCCGGCGAATCGCTCTGGAACTGAAATCGGAATGCTCACTGACATTTTCCCCTCTCCGAAAGTCTGAAAAATGATGGAAAAATGACTAAGTCCAAAAAAATTTTTTTTCAACTTTTTTTCAATTTTACCCCTGTGGGATATACATTCTACCCACACACATTTGTAACTCTCCTGGGGTACCCTCACACATATTATTCCCTCATTTAATGGATATTTTCACCAAAAAGTGAAGTTTTCCAAAAGTCAGAAAATTGGCTGAAAACGACTTAATATCAAGGACTCATTGGGCGAATAACTCTGGAACTGAAATCGGAATGCTCACTGACATTTTCCCCTCTCCAAAAGTCTGAAAAATGATGGAAAAATGACTAAGTCCAAAAAAAATGTTTTTCAACTTTTTTCAATTTTACCCCCATGGGATATATATTCTGCCCACACACATTTGGAACTCTCCTGGGGTACCCTCACACATATTATTCCCTCATTTAATGGATATTTTCACCAAAAAGTGAAGTTTTCAAAAAGTCAGAAAATTAGCTGAAAACGACTTAATATCAAGGACTCATCGGTCGAATCGCTCTGGAACTGAAATCGGAATGCTCACTGACATTTTCCCCCCTTCGAAAGTCTGAAAAATGATGAAAAAATGACTAAGTCCAAAAAAATTTTTTTTAAACTTTTTTCAATTTTACCCCCGTGGGATATATATTCTACCCACACACATTTGGAACTCTCCTGGGGTACCCTCACACATATTATTCCCTCATTTAATGGATATTTTCACCATAGAGTGAAGTTTTCAAAAAGTCCGAAAATTGGCTGAAAACGACTTAATATCAAGGACTCATCCGGCGAATCGCTCTGGAACTGAAATCGGAATGCTCACTGACATTTTCCCCTCTCCGAAAGTCTGAAAAATGATGGAAAAATGACTAAGTCCAAAAAAATTTTTTTTCAACTTTTTTTCAATTTTACCCCTGTGGGATATACATTCTACCCACACACATTTGTAACTCTCCTGGGGTACCCTCACACATATTATTCCCTCATTTAATGGATATTTTCACCAAAAAGTGAAGTTTTCCAAAAGTCAGAAAATTGGCTGAAAACGACTTAATATCAAGGACTCATCGGGCGAATCACTCTGGAACTGAAATCGGAATACTCACTGACATTTTCCCCTCTCCGAAAGTCTGAAAAATGAGGGAAAAATGAATAAGTCCAAAAAAAATTTTTTTCAACTTTTTCAATTTTACCCCCGTGGGATATATATTCTACCCACACACATTTGGAACTCTCCTGGGGTACCCTCGCACATATTATTCCCTCATTTAATGGATATTTTCACCAAAAAGTGAAGTTTTCAAAAAGTCAGAAAATTGGCTGAAAACGAATTGATATCAAGGACTCATTGGGCGAATAACTCTGGAACTGAAATCGGAATGCTCACTGACATTTTCCCCTCTCCGAAAGTCTGAAAAATGATGGAAAAATGACTAAGTCCAAAAATAATTTTTTTCATCTTGTTTCAATTTTATCCCCGTGGGATATATATTCTACCCACACACATTTGGAACTCTCCTGGGGTACAATCACACTTATTATTCCCTCATTTAATGGATATTTTCACCAAAAAGTGAATCTTTCAAAAAGTCAGAAAATTGGCTGAAAACGACTTAATATCAAGGACTCATCCGGCGAATCGCTCTGCAACTGAAATCGGAATGCTCACTGACATTTTCCCCTCTCCGAAAGTCTGAAAACTGATGGAAAAATGACTAAGTCCAAAAAATTTTTTTTAAAACTTTTTTCAATTTTACCCCCGTGGGATATATATTCTACCCACACACATTTGGAACTCTCCTGGGGTACCCTCGCACATATTATTCCCTCATTTAATGGATATTTTCACCAAAAAGTGAAGTTTTCAAAAAATCAGAAAATTGGCTGAAAACGACTTAATATCAAGGACTCATCGGGCGAACCACTCTGGAACTGAAATCGGAATGCTCACTGACATTTTCTCCTCTCTGAAAGTCTGAAAAATGATGGAAAAATGACTAAGTCCCAAAAAAATTTTTTTCAACTTTTTTCAATTTTACCCCCATGGGATATATATTCTGCCCACACACATTTGGAACTCTCCTGGGGTACCCTCACACATATTATTCCCTCATTTAATGGATATTTTCACCAAAAAGTGAAGTTTTCAAAAAGTCAGAAAATTGGCTGAAAACGACTTAATATCAAGGACTCATCGGGCGAATCGCTCTGGAACTGAAATCGGAATGCTCACTGACATTTTCCCCCCTTCGAAAGTCTGAAAAATGATGAAAAAATGACTAAGTCCAAAAAATTTTTTTTTAAACTTTTTTCAATTTTACCCCCGTGGGATATATATTCTACCCACACACATTTGGAACTCTCCTGGGGTACCCTCACACATATTATTCCCTCATTTCATGGATATTTTCACCATAGAGTGAAGTTTTCAAAAAGTCCAAAAATTGGCTGAAAACGACTTAATATCAAGGACTCATCCGGCGAATCGCTCTGGAACTGAAATCGGAATGCTGACTGACATTTTCCCCTCTCCAAAAGTCTGAAAAATGATGGAAAAATGACTAAGTCCAAAAAAATTTTTTTTCAACTTTTTTTCAATTTTACCCCTGTGGGATATACATTCTACCCACACACATTTGTAACTCTCCTGGGGTACCCTCACACATATTATTCCCTCATTTAATGGATATTTTCACCAAAAAGTGAAGTTTTCAAAAAGTCAGAAAATTGGCTGAAAACGAATTAATATCAAGGACTCATCGGTCGAATCACTCTGGAACTGAAATCGGAATACTCACTGACATTTTCCCCTCTCCGAAAGTCTGAAACATGAGGGAAAAATGAATAAGTCCAAAAAAAATGTTTTTCAACTTTTTCAATTTTACCCCCGTGGGATATATATTCTACCCACACACATTTGGAACTCTCCTGGGGTACCCTCGCACATATTATTCCCTCATTTAATGGATATTTTCACCAAAAAGTGAAGTTTTCAAAAAGTCAGAAAATTGGCTGAAAACGAATTGATATCAAGGACTCATTGGGCGAATAACTCTGGAACTGAAATCGGAATGCTCACTGACATTTTCCCCTCTCCGAAAGTCTGAAAAATGAGGGAAAAATGACTAAGTCCAAAAATAATTTTTTTCATCTTGTTTCAATTTTACCCCCGTGGGATATATATTCTACCCACACACATTTGGAACTCTCCTGGGGTACAATCACACTTATTATTCCCTCATTTAATGGATATTTTCACCAAAAAGTGAATCTTTCAAAAAGTCAGAAAATTGGCTGAAAACGACTTAATATCAAGGACTCATCGGGCGAACCACTCTGGAACTGAAATCGGAATGCTCACTGACATTTTCTCCTCTCTGAAAGTCTGAAAAATGATGGAAAAATGACTAAGTCCCAAAAAAATTTTTTTCAACTTTTTTCAATTTTACCCCCATGGGATATATATTCTGCCCACACACATTTGGAACTCTCCTGGGGTACCCTCACACATATTATTCCCTCATTTAATGGATATTTTCACCAAAAAGTGAAGTTTTCAAAAAGTCAGAAAATTGGCTGAAAACGACTTAATATCAAGGACTCATCGGGCGAATCGCTCTGGAACTGAAATCGGAATGCTCACTGACATTTTCCCCCCTTCGAAAGTCTGAAAAATGATGAAAAAATGACTAAGTCCAAAAAAATTTTTTTTAAACTTTTTTCAATTTTACCCCCGTGGGATATATATTCTACCCACACACATTTGGAACTCTCCTGGGGTACCCTCACACATATTATTCCCTCATTTCATGGATATTTTCACCATAGAGTGAAGTTTTCAAAAAGTCCAAAAATTGGCTGAAAACGACTTAATATCAAGGACTCATCCGGCGAATCGCTCTGGAACTGAAATCGGAATGCTCACTGACATTTTCCCCTCTCCAAAAGTCTGAAAAATGATGGAAAAATGACTAAGTCCAAAAAAATTTTTTTTCAACTTTTTTTCAATTTTACCCCTGTGGGATATACATTCTACCCACACACATTTGTAACTCTCCTGGGGTACCCTCACACATATTATTCCCTCATTTAATGGATATTTTCTCCAAAAAGTGAAGTTTTCAAAAAGTCAGAAAATTCCCTGAAAACGACTTAATATCAAGGACTCATCGGGCGAATCACTCTGGAACTGAAATCGGAATACTCACTGACATTTTCCCCTCTCCGAAAGTCTGAAAAATGAGGGAAAAATGAATAAGTCCAAAAAAAATTTTTTTCAACTTTTTCAATTTTACCCCCGTGGGATATATATTCTACCCACACACATTTGGAACTCTCCTGGGGTACCCTCGCACATATTATTCCCTCATTTAATGGATATTTTCACCAAAAAGTGAAGTTTTCAAAAAGTCAGAAAATTGGCTGAAAACGACTTAATATCAAGGACTCATCGGGCGAATCACTCTGGAACTGAAATCGGAATACTCACTGACATTTTCCCCTCTCCGAAAGTCTGAAAAATGAGGGAAAAATGACTCAGTCCAAAAAAAATTTTTTTCATCTTTTTTCAATTTTACCCCCGTGGGATATATATTCTACCCACACACATTTGGAACTCTCCTGGGGTACAATCACACATATTATTCCCTCATTTAATGGATATTTTCACCAAAAAGTGAAGTTTTCAAAAAGTCAGAAAATTGGCTGAAAACGACTTAATATCAAGGACTCATCGGGCGAATCACTCTGGAACTGAAATCTGAATACTCACTGACATTTTCCCCTCTCCGAAAGTCTGAAAAATGAGGGAAAAATGACGAAGTCCAAAAAAAATTTTTTTCATCTTTTTTCAATTTTACCCCCGTGGGATATATATTCTACCCACACACATTTGGAACTCTCCTGGGGTACAATCACACATATTATTCCCTCATTTAATGGATATTTTCACCAAAAAGTGAATCTTTCAAAAAGTCAGAAAATTGGCTGAAAACGACTTAATATCAAGGACTCATCCGGCGAATCGCTCTGGAACTGAAATCGGAATGCTCACTGACATTTTCCCCTCTCCGAAAGTCTGAAAACTGATGGAAAAATGACTAAGTCCAAAAAAATTTTTTTAAAACTTTTTTCAATTTTACCCCCGTGGGATATATATTCTACCCACACACATTTGGAACTCTCCTGGGGTACCCTCACACATATTATTCCCTCATTTAATGGATATTTTCACCAAAAAGTGAAGTTTTCAAAAAGTCAGAAAATTGGCTGAAAACGACTTAATATCAAGGACTCATCCGGCGAATCGCTCTGGAACTGAAATCGGAATGCTCACTGACATTTGTCCCTCTCCGAAAGTCTGAAAAATGAGGGAAAAATGACTAAGTCCAAAAAAAATTTTTTTCAACTTTTTCAATTTTACCCCCGTGGGATATATATTCTACCCACACACATTTGGAACTCTCCTGGGGTACCCTCACACATATTATTCCCTCATTTAATGGATATTTTCACCATAGAGTGAAGTTTTCAAAAAGTCCGAAAATTGGCTGAAAACGACTTAAAATCAAGGACTCATCCGGCGAATCGCTCTGGAACTGAAATCGGAATGCTCACTGACATTTTCCCCTCTCCGAAAGTCTGAAAAATGATGGAAAAATGACTAAGTCCAAAAAAATTTTTTTTCAACTTTTTTTCAATTTTACCCCTGTGGGATATACATTCTACCCACACACATTTGTAACTCTCCTGGGGTACCCTCACACATATTATTCCCTCATTTAATGGATATTTTCACCAAAAAGTGAAGTTTTCAAAAAGTCAGAAAATTGGCTGAAAACGACTTAATATCAAGGACTCATCGGGCGAACCACTCTGGAACTGAAATCGGAATGCTCACTGACATTTTCTCCTCTCTGAAAGTCTGAAAAATGATGGAAAAATGACTAAGTCCAAAAAAAATTTTTTTCAACTTTTTTCAATTTTACCCCCATGGGATATATATTCTGCCCACACACATTTGGAACTCTCCTGGGGTACCCTCACACATTTTATTCCCTCATTTAATGGATATTTTCACCAAAAAGTGAAGTTTTCAAAAAGTCAGAAAATTGGCTGAAAACGACTTAATATCAAGGACTCATTGGGCGAATCGCTCTGGAACTGAAATCGGAATGCTCACTGACATTTTCCCCCCTTCGAAAGTCTGAAAAATTATGAAAAAATGACTAAGTCCAAAAAAATTTTTTTTAAACTTTTTTCAATTTTACCCCCGTGGGATATATATTCTACCCACACACATTTGGAACTCTCCTGGGGTACCCTCACACATATTATTCCCTCATTTCATGGATATTTTCACCATAGAGTGAAGTTTTCAAAAAGTCCGAAAATTGGCTGAAAACGACTTAATATCAAGGACTCATCCGGCGAATCGCTCTGGAACTGAAATCGGAATGCTCACTGACATTTTCCCCTCTCCAAAAGTCTGAAAAATGATGGAAAAATGACTAAGTCCAAAAAAAATTTTTTTCAACTTTTTTTCAATTTTACCCCTGTGGGATATACATTCTACCCACTCACATTTGTAACTCTCCTGGGGTACCCTCACACATATTATTCCCTCATTTAATGGATATTTTCACCAAAAAGTGAAGTTTTCAAAAAGTCAGAAAATTGGCTGAAAACGACTTAATATCAAGGACTCATCGGGCGAATCACTCTGGAACTGAAATCGGAATACTCACTGACATTTTCCCCTCTCCGAAAGTCTGAAAAATGAGGGAAAAATGACTAAGTCCAAAAAAAAATTTTTTCAACTTTTTCAATTTTACCCCCGTGGGATATATATTCTACCCACACACATTTGGAACTCTCCTGGGGTACCCTCACACATATTATTCCCTCATTTAATGGATATTTTCACCAAAAAGTAAAGTTTTCAAAAAGTCAGAAAATTGGCTGAAAACGACTTAATATCAAGGACTCATCGGGCGAATCACTCTGGAACTGAAATCGGAATACTCACTGACATTTTCCCCTCTCCGAAAGTCTGAAAAATGAGGGAAAAATGACTAAGTCCAAAAAAATTTTTTTTAAACTTTTTTCAATTTTACCCCCGTGGGATATATATTCTACCCACACACATTTGGAACTCTCCTGGGGTACCCTCACACATATTATTCCCTCATTTCATGGATATTTTCACCATAGAGTGAAGTTTTCAAAAAGTCCGAAAATTGGCTGAAAACGACTTAATATCAAGGACTCATCCGGCGAATCGCTCTGGAACTGAAATCGGAATGCTCACTGACATTTTCCCCTCTCCAAAAGTCTGAAAAATGATGGAAAAATGACTAAGTCCAAAAAAAATTTTTTTCAACTTTTTTTCAATTTTACCCCTGTGGGATATACATTCCACCCACACACATTTGTAACTCTCCTGGGGTACCCTCACACATATTATTCCCTCATTTAATGGATATTTTCACCAAAAAGTGAAGTTTTCAAAAAGTCAGAAAATTGGCTGAAAACGACTTAATATCAAGGGCTCATCGGGCGAATCACTCTGGAACTGAAATCGGAATACTTACTGATATTTTCCCCTCTCCGAAAGTCTGAAAAATGAGGGAAAAATGACTAAGTCCAAAAAAAAAATTTTTCAACTTTTTCAATTTTACCCCCGTGGGATATATATTCTACCCACACACATTTGGAACTCTCTTGGGGTACCCTCGCACATATTATTCCCTCATTTAATGGATATTTTCACCAAAAAGTGAAGTTTTCAAAAAGTCAGAAAATTGGCTGAAAACGACTTAAAATCAAGGACTCATCAGGCGAATCACTCTGGAACTGAAATTGGAATGCTCAATGACATTTTCCCCTCTCCGAAAGTCTGAAAAATGATGGAAAAATGACTAAGTCCAAAAAAATTTTTTTTCAACTTTTTTTCAATTTTACCCCAGTGGGATATACATTCTACCCACACACATTTGGAACTCTCCTGGGGTACCCTCACACATATTATTCCCTCATTTAATGGATATTTTCACCAAAAAGTGAAGTTTTCAAAAAGTCAGAAAATTGTCTGAAAATGACTTATTATCAAGGACTCATCGGGCGAATCACTCTGGAACTGAAATCGGAATGCTCACTGACATTTTTCCCTCTCCGAAAGTCTGAAAAATGATGGAAAAATGACTAAGTCCAAAAAAATTTTTTTTAAACTTTTTTCAATTTTACCCCCATGGGATATATATTCTGCCCACACACATTTGGAACTCTCCTGGGGTACCCTCACACATATTATTCCCTCATTTAATGGATATTTTCACCAAAAAGTGAAGTTTTCAAAAAGTCAGAAAATTGTCTGAAAACGACTTAATATCAAGGACTCATCGGGCGAATCACTCTGGAACTGAAATCGGAATGCTCACTGACATTTTCCCCTTTCCGAAAGTCTAAAAAATGATGGAAAAATGACTAAGTCCAAAAAAATTTTTTTTAAACTTTTTTTCAATTTTACCCCTGTGGGATATACATTCTACCCACACACATTTGGAACTCTCCTGGGGTACCCACACACATATTATTCCCTCATTTAATGGATATTTTCACCAAAAAGTGAAGTTTTCAAAAAGTCAGAAAATTGTCAGAAAACGACTTAATATCAAGGACTCATCGGGCGAATCACTCTGGAACTGAAATCGGAATAATCACTGACATTTTCCCCTCTCCGAAAGTCTGAAAAATGAGGGAAAAATGACTAAGTCCAAAAAAAATTTTTTTCAACTTTTTTTCAATTTTACCCCTGTGGGATATAAATTCTACCCACACACATTTGGAACTCTCCTGCGGTACCCTCACACATATTATTCCCTCATTTAATGGATATTTTCACCAAAAAGTGAAGTTTTCAAAAAGTCAGAAAATTGGCTGAAAACGACTTAATATCAAGGACTCATCGGGCGAATCACTCTGGAACTGAAATCGGAATACTCACTGACATTTTCCCCTCTCCGAAAGTCTGAAAAATGAGGGAAAAATGACTAAGTCCAAAAAAAATTTTTTTCAACTTTTTTGAATTTTACCCCCGTGGGATATATATTCTACCCACACACATTTGGAACTCTCCTGGGGTACCCTCACACATATTATTCCCTCATTTAATGGATATTTTCACCAAAAAGTGAAGTTTTCAAAAAGTCAGAAAATTGTCTGAAAACGACATAATATCAAGGACTCATCGGGCGAATTACTCTGGAACTGAAATCGGAATACTCACTGACATTTTCCCCTCTCCGAAAGTCTGAAAAATGAGGGAAAAATGACTAAGTCCAAAAAAAATTTTTTTCAACTTTTTCAATTTTACCCCCGTGGGATATATATTCTACCCACACACATTTGGAACTCTCCTGGGGTACCCTCACACATATTATTCCCTCATTTAATGGATATTTTCACCAAAAAGTGAAGTTTTCAAAAAGTCAGAAAATTGTCTGAAAACGAATTAATATCAAGGACTCATCAGGCGAATCACTCTGGAACTGAAATCGGAATACTCACTGATATTTTCCCCTCTCCGAAAGTCTGAAAAATGAGGGAAAAATGACTAAGTCCAAAAAAAAATTTTTTCTACTTTTTCAATTTTACCCCCGTGGGATATATATTCTACCCACACACATTTGGAACTCTCCTGGGGTACCCTCACACATATTATTCCCTCATTTAATGGATATTTTCACCAAAAAGTGAAGTTTTCAAAAAGTCAGAAAATTGTCTGAAAACGACATAATATCAAGGAATCATCGGGCGAATTACTCTGGAACTGAAATCGGAATACTCACTGACATTTTCCCCTCCCCGAAAGTCTGAAAAATGATGGAAAAATTATTAAGTCCAAAAAATTTTTTTCCAACTTTTTTCAATTTTACCCCCATGGGATATATATTCTGCCCACACACATTTGGAACTCTCCTGGGGTACCCTCACACATATTATTCCCTCATTTAATGGATATTTTCACCAAAAAGTGAAGTTTTCAAAAAGTCAGAAAATTGTCTGAAAATGACTTATTATCAAGGACTCATCGGGCGAATCACTCTGGAACTGAAATCGGAATGCTCACTGACATTTTTCCCTCTCCGAAAGTCTGAAAAATGATGGAAAAATGACTAAGCCAAAAAAATTTTTTTTCAACTTTTTTCAATTTTACCCCCATGGGATATATATTCTGCCCACACACATTTGGAACTCTCCTGGGGTACCCTCACACATATTATTCCCTCATTTAATGGATATTTTCACCAAAAAGTGAAGTTTTCAAAAAGTCAGAAAATTGTCTGAAAACGACTTAATATCAAGGACTCATCGGGCGAATCACTCTGGAACTGAAATCGGAATGCTCACTGACATTTTCCCCTCTCCGAAAGTCTAAAAAATGATGGAAAAATGACTAAGTCCAAAAAAATTTTTTTTAAACTTTTTTTCAATTTTACCCCTGTGGGATATACATTCTTTCCACACACATTTGGAACTCTCCTGGGGTACCCACACACATATTATTCCCTCATTTAATGGATATTTTCACCAAAAAGTGAAGTTTTCAAAAAGTCAGAAAATTGGCTGAAAACGACTTAATATCAAGGACTCATCGGGCGAATCACTCTGGAACTGAAATCGGAATGCTCACTGACATTTTCCCCTCTCCGAAAGTCTGAAAAATGAGGGAAAAATGACAGTCCAAAAAAAATTTTTTTCAACTTTTTCAATTTTACCCCCGTGGGATATATATTCTACCCACACACATTTGGAACTCTCCTGGGGTACCCTCACACATATTATTCCCTCATTTAATGGATATTTTCACCAAAAAGTGAAGTTTTCAAAATGTCAGAAAATTGTCAGAAAACGACTTAATATCAAGGACTCATCGGGCGAATCACTCTGGAACTGAAATCGGAATACTCACTGACATTTTCCCCTCTCCGAAAGTCTGAAAAATGAGGGGAAAATGACTAAGTCCAAAAAAAATTTTTTTCAACTTTTTTTCAATTTTACCCCTGTGGGATATAAATTCTACCCACACACATTTGGAACTCTCCTGCGGTACCCTCACACATATTATTCCCTCATTTAATGGATATTTTCACCAAAAAGTGAAGTTTTCAAAAAGTCAGAAAATTGGCTGAAAACGATTTAATATCAAGGACTCATCGGGCGAATCACTCTGGAACTGAAATCGGAATACTCACTGACATTTTCCCCTCTCCGAAAGTCTGAAAAATGAGGGAAAAATGACTAAGTCCAAAAAAAATTTTTTTCAACTTTTTTTCGATTTTACCCCAGTGGGATATACATTCTACCCACACACATTTGGAACTCTCCTGGGGTACCCTCACACATATTATTCCCTCATTTAATGGATATTTTCACCAAAAAGTGAAGTTTTCAAAAAGTCAGAAAATTGTCTGAAAATGACTTATTATCAAGGACCCATCGGGCGAATCACTCTGGAACTGAAATCGGAATGCTCACTGACATTTTTCCCTCTCCGAAAGTCTGAAAAATGATGGAAAAATGACTAAGTCCAAAAAAATTTTTTTTCAACTTTTTTCAATTTTACCCCCATGGGATATATATTCTGCCCACACACATTTGGAACTCTCCTGGGGTACCCTCACACATATTATTCCCTCATTTAATGGATATTTTCACCAAAAAGTGAAGTTTTCAAAAAGTCAGAAAATTGTCTGAAAACGACTTAATATCAAGGACTCATCGGGCGAATCACTCTGGAACTGAAATCGGAATGCTCACTGACATTTTCCCCTCTCCGAAAGTCTAAAAAATGATGGAAAAATGACTAAGTCCAAAAAAATTTTTTTTAAACTTTTTTTCAATTTTACCCCTGTGGGATATACATTCTACCCACACACATTTGGAACTCTCCTGGGGTACCCACACACATATTATTCCCTCATTTAATGGATATTTTCACCAAAAAGTGAAGTTTTCAATAAGTCAGAAAATTGTCAGAAAACGACTTAATATCAAGGACTCATCGGGCGAATCACTCTGGAACTGAAATCGGAATACTCACTGACATTTTCCCCTCTCCGAAAGTCTGAAAAATGAGGGAAAAATGACAGTCCAAAAAAAATTTTTTTCAACTTTTTCAATTTTACCCCCGTGGGATATATATTCTACCCACACACATTTGGAACTCTCCTGGGGTACCCTCGCACATATTATTCCCTCATTTAATGGATATTTTCACCAAAATGTGAAGTTTTCAAAAAGTCAGAAAATTGTCTGAAAATGACTTAATATCAACGACTCATCGGGCGAATCACTCTGGAACTGAAATCGGAATGCTCACTGACATTTTTCCCTCTCCGAAAGTCTGAAAAATGAGGGAAAAATGACAGTCCAAAAAAAATTTTTTTCAACTTTTTCAATTTTACCCCCGTGGGATATATATTCTACCCACACACATTTGGAACTCTCCTGGGGTACCCTCGCACATATTATTCCCTCATTTAATGGATATTTTCACCAAAATGTGAAGTTTTCAAAAAGTCAGAAAATTGTCTGAAAATGACTTAATATCAACGACTCATCGGGCGAATCACTCTGGAACTGAAATCGGAATGCTCACTGACATTTTTCCCTCTCCGAAAGTCTGAAAAATGATGGAAAAATGACTAAGTCCAAAAAAAATTTTTTTCAACTTTTTTCAATTTTACCCCCATGGGATATATATTCTGCCCACACACATTTGGAACTCTCCTGGGGTACCCACACACATATTATTCCCTCATTTAATGGATATTTTCACCAAAAAGTGAAGTTTTCAAAAAGTCAGAAAATTGGCTGAAAACGACTTAATATCAAGGACTCATCGGGCGAATCACTCTGGAACTGAAATCGGAATGCTCACTGACATTTTCCCCTCTCCGAAAGTCTGAAAAATGAGGGAAAAATGACAGTCCAAAAAAAAATTTTTTCAACTTTTTCAATTTTACCCCCGTGGGATATATATTCTACCCACACACATTTGGAACTCTCCTGGGGTACCCTCACACATATTATTCCCTCATTTAATGGATATTTTCACCAAAAAGTGAAGTTTTCAAAAAGTCAGAAAATTGTCAGAAAACGACTTAATATCAAGGACTCATCGGGCAAATCACTCTGGAACTGAAATTGGAATACTCACTGACATTTTCCCCTCTCCGAAAGTCTGAAAAATGAGGGAAAAATGACTATGTCCAAAAAAAATTTTTTTCAACTTTTTTCAATTTTACCCTTGTGGGATATAAATTCTACCCACACACATTTGGACCTCTCCTTCGGTACCCTCACACATATTATTCCCTCATTTAATGGATATTTTCACCAAAAAGTGAAGTTTTCAAAAAGTCAGAAAATTGGCTGAAAACGACTTAATATCAAGGACTCATCCGGCGAATCACTCTGGAACTGAAATCGGAATACTCACTGACATTTTCCCCTCTCCGAAAGTCTGAAAAATGAGGGAAAAATGACAGTCCAAAAAAAATTTTTTCAACTTTTTTCAATGTTACCGCCATGGGATATATATTCTGCCCACACACATTTGGCACTCTCCTGGGGTACCCTCGCACATATTATTCCCTCATTTAATGGATATTTTCACCAAAAAGTGAAGTTTTCAAAAAGTCAGAAAATTGGCTGAAAACGACTTAATATCAAGGACTCATCGGGCGAATCACTCTGGAACTGAAATCGGAATGCTCACTGACATTTTCCCCTCTCCGAAAGTCTGAAAAATGATGGAAAAATGACTAAGTCCAAAAAAAAATTTTTTCAACTTTTTTCAATTTTACCGCCATGGGATATATATTCTGCCCACACACATTTGGAACTCTCCTGGGGTACCCTCACACATATTATTCCCTCATTTAATGGATATTTTCACCAAAAAGTGAAGTTTTCAAAAAGTCAGAAAATTGGCTGAAAACGACTTATATCAAGGACTCATCGGGCGAATCACTCTGGAACTGAAATCGGAATACTCACTGACATTTTCCCCTCTCCGAAAGTCTGAAAAATGAGGGAAAAATGACTAAGTCCAAAAAAAATTTTTTTCAACTTTTTTTCAATTTTACCCCTGTGGGATATAAATTCTACCCACACACATTTGGAACTCTCCTGGGGTACCCTTGCATATATTATTCCCTCATTTAATGGCTACTTTCACCAAAAAGTGAAGTTTTCAAAAAGTCAGAAAATTGGCTGAAAACGACTTAATATCAAGGACTCATCGGGCGAATCACTCTGAAACTGAAATCGGAATACTCACTGACATTTTCCCCTCTCCGAAAGTCTGAAAAATGAGGGAAAAATGACTAAGTCCAAAAAAAATTTTTTTCAACTTTTTTGAATTTTACCCCCGTGGGATATATATTCTACCCACACACATTTGGAACTCTCCTGGGGTACCCTCACACATATTATTCCCTCATTTAATGGATATTTTCACCAAAAAGTGAAGTTTTCAAAAAGTCAGAAAATTGTCTGAAAACGACATAATATCAAGGACTCATCGGGCGAATTACTCTGGAACTGAAATCGGAATACTCACTGACATTTTCCGCTCTCCGAAACTCTGAAAAATGAGGGAAAAATGACTAAGTCCAAAAAAAATTTTTTTCAACTTTTTTCAATTTTACCCCCATGGGATATATATTCTGCCCACACACATTTGGAACTCTCCTGGGGTACCCTCACACATATTATTCCCTCATTTAATGGATATTTTCACCAAAAAGTGAAGTTTTCGAAAAGTCAGAAAATTGTCTGAAAACGACTTAATATCAAGGACTCATCGGGCGAATCACTCTGGAACTGAAATCGGAATGCTCACTGACATTTTCCCCTCCCCGAAAGTCTGAAAAATGATGGAAAAATTATTAAGTCCAAAAATTTTTTTCCAACTTTTTTCAATTTTACCCCCATGGGATATATATTCTGCCCACACACATTTGGAACTCTCCTGGGGTACCCTCACACATATTATTCCCTCATTTAATGGATATTTTCACCAAAAAGTGAAGTTTTCAAAAAGTCAGAAAATTGTATGAAAATGACTTATTATCAAGGACTCATCGGGCGAATCACTCTGGAACTGAAATCGGAATGCTCACTGACATTTTTCCCTCTCCGAAAGTCTGAAAAATGATGGAAAAATGACTAAGCCAAAAAAATTTTTTTTCAACTTTTTTCAATTTTACCCCCATGGGATATATATTCTGCCCACACACATGTGGAACTCTCCTGGGGTACCCTCACACATATTATTCCCTCATTTAATGGATATTTTCACCAAAAAGTGAAGTTTTCAAAAAGTCAGAAAATTGTCTGAAAACGACTTAATATCAAGGACTCATCGGGCGAATCACTCTGGAACTGAAATCGGAATGCTCACTGACATTTTCCCCTCTCCGAAAGTCTAAAAAATGATGGAAAAATGACTAAGTCCAAAAAAATTTTTTTTAAACTTTTTTTCAATTTTACCCCTGTGGGATATACATTCTACCCACACACATTTGGAACTCTCCTGGGGTACCCACACACATATTATTCCCTCATTTAATGGATATTTTCACCAAAAAGTGAAGTTTTCAAAAAGTCAGAAAATTGGCTGAAAACGACTTAATATCAAGGACTCATCGGGCGAATCACTCTGGAACTGAAATCGGAATACTCACTGACATTTTCCCCTCTCCGAAAGTCTGAAAAATGAGGGAAAAATGACAGTCCAAAAAAAATTTTTTTCAACTTTTTCAATTTTACCCCCGTGGGATATATATTCTACCCACACACATTTGGAACTCTCCTGGGGTACCCTCACACATATTATTCCCTCATTTAATGGATATTTTCACCAAAAAGTGAAGTTTTCAAAAAGTCAGAAAATTGTCAGAAAACGACTTAATATCAAGGACTCATCGGGCGAATCACTCTGGAACTGAAATCGGAATACTCACTGACATTTTCCCCTCTCCGAAAGTCTGAAAAATGAGGGAAAAATGACTAAGTCCAAAAAAAAATTTTTTCAACTTTTTTTCAATTTTACCCCTGTGGGATATAAATTCTACCCACACACATTTGGAACTCTCCTGCGGTACCCTCACACATATTATTCCCTCATTTAATGGATATTTTCACCAAAAAGTGAAGTTTTCAAAAAGTCAGAAAATTGTCTGAAAACGACTTAATATCAAGGACTCATCGGGCGAATCACTCTGGAACTGAAATCGGAATGCTCACTGACATTTTCCCCTCTCCGAAAGTCTAAAAAATGAGGGAAAAATGACAGTCCAAAAAAAATTTTTTTCAACTTTTTCAATTTTACCCCCGTGGGATATATATTCTACCCACACACATTTGGAACTCTCCTGGGGTACCCTCGCACATATTATTCCCTCATTTAATGGATATTTTCACCAAAAAGTGAAGTTTTCAAAAAGTCAGAAAATTGTCTGAAAATGACTTAATATCAAGGACTCATCGGGCGAATCACTCTGGAACTGAAATCGGAATGCTCACTGACATTTTTCCCTCTCCGAAAGTCTGAAAAATGAGGGAAAAATGACAGTCCAAAAAAAATTTTTTCAACTTTTTTCAATGTTACCGCCATGGGATATATATTCTGCCCACACACATTTGGCACTCTCCTGGGGTACCCTCGCACATATTATTCCCTCATTTAATGGATATTTTCACCAAAAAGTGAAGTTTTCAAAAAGTCAGAAAATTGGCTGAAAACGACTTAATATCAAGGACTCATCGGGCGAATCACTCTGGAACTGAAATCGGAATGCTCACTGACATTTTCCCCTCTCCGAAAGTCTGAAAAATGATGGAAAAATGACTAAGTCCAAAAAAAAATTTTTTCAACTTTTTTCAATTTTACCGCCATGGGATATATATTCTGCCCACACACATTTGGAACTCTCCTGGGGTACCCTCACACATATTATTCCCTCATTTAATGGATATTTTCACCAAAAAGTGAAGTTTTCAAAAAGTCAGAAAATTGGCTGAAAACGACTTATATCAAGGACTCATCGGGCGAATCACTCTGGAACTGAAATCGGAATACTCACTGACATTTTCCCCTCTCCGAAAGTCTGAAAAATGAGGGAAAAATGACTAAGTCCAAAAAAAATTTTTTTCAACTTTTTTTCAATTTTACCCCTGTGGGATATAAATTCTACCCACACACATTTGGAACTCTCCTGGGGTACCCTTGCATATATTATTCCCTCATTTAATGGCTACTTTCACCAAAAAGTGAAGTTTTCAAAAAGTCAGAAAATTGGCTGAAAACGACTTAATATCAAGGACTCATCGGGCGAATCACTCTGAAACTGAAATCGGAATACTCACTGACATTTTCCCCTCTCCGAAAGTCTGAAAAATGAGGGAAAAATGACTAAGTCCAAAAAAAATTTTTTTCAACTTTTTTGAATTTTACCCCCGTGGGATATATATTCTACCCACACACATTTGGAACTCTCCTGGGGTACCCTCACACATATTATTCCCTCATTTAATGGATATTTTCACCAAAAAGTGAAGTTTTCAAAAAGTCAGAAAATTGTCTGAAAACGACATAATATCAAGGACTCATCGGGCGAATTACTCTGGAACTGAAATCGGAATACTCACTGACATTTTCCGCTCTCCGAAACTCTGAAAAATGAGGGAAAAATGACTAAGTCCAAAAAAAATTTTTTTCAACTTTTTTCAATTTTACCCCCATGGGATATATATTCTGCCCACACACATTTGGAACTCTCCTGGGGTACCCTCACACATATTATTCCCTCATTTAATGGATATTTTCACCAAAAAGTGAAGTTTTCGAAAAGTCAGAAAATTGTCTGAAAACGACTTAATATCAAGGACTCATCGGGCGAATCACTCTGGAACTGAAATCGGAATGCTCACTGACATTTTCCCCTCCCCGAAAGTCTGAAAAATGATGGAAAAATTATTAAGTCCAAAAATTTTTTTCCAACTTTTTTCAATTTTACCCCCATGGGATATATATTCTGCCCACACACATTTGGAACTCTCCTGGGGTACCCTCACACATATTATTCCCTCATTTAATGGATATTTTCACCAAAAAGTGAAGTTTTCAAAAAGTCAGAAAATTGTATGAAAATGACTTATTATCAAGGACTCATCGGGCGAATCACTCTGGAACTGAAATCGGAATGCTCACTGACATTTTTCCCTCTCCGAAAGTCTGAAAAATGATGGAAAAATGACTAAGCCAAAAAAATTTTTTTTCAACTTTTTTCAATTTTACCCCCATGGGATATATATTCTGCCCACACACATGTGGAACTCTCCTGGGGTACCCTCACACATATTATTCCCTCATTTAATGGATATTTTCACCAAAAAGTGAAGTTTTCAAAAAGTCAGAAAATTGTCTGAAAACGACTTAATATCAAGGCCTCATCGGGCGAATCACTCTGGAACTGAAATCGGAATGCTCACTGACATTTTCCCCTCTCCGAAAGTCTAAAAAATGATGGAAAAATGACTAAGTCCAAAAAAATTTTTTTTAAACTTTTTTTCAATTTTACCCCTGTGGGATATACATTCTACCCACACACATTTGGAACTCTCCTGGGGTACCCACACACATATTATTCCCTCATTTAATGGATATTTTCACCAAAAAGTGAAGTTTTCAAAAAGTCAGAAAATTGGCTGAAAACGACTTAATATCAAGGACTCATCGGGCGAATCACTCTGGAACTGAAATCGGAATACTCACTGACATTTTCCCCTCTCCGAAAGTCTGAAAAATGAGGGAAAAATGACAGTCCAAAAAAAATTTTTTTCAACTTTTTCAATTTTACCCCCGTGGGATATATATTCTACCCACACACATTTGGAACTCTCCTGGGGTACCCTCACACATATTATTCCCTCATTTAATGGATATTTTCACCAAAAAGTGAAGTTTTCAAAAAGTCAGAAAATTGTCAGAAAACGACTTAATATCAAGGACTCATCGGGCGAATCACTCTGGAACTGAAATCGGAATACTCACTGACATTTTCCCCTCTCCGAAAGTCTGAAAAATGAGGGAAAAATGACTAAGTCCAAAAAAAAATTTTTTCAACTTTTTTTCAATTTTACCCCTGTGGGATATAAATTCTACCCACACACATTTGGAACTCTCCTGCGGTACCCTCACACATATTATTCCCTCATTTAATGGATATTTTCACCAAAAAGTGAAGTTTTCAAAAAGTCAGAAAATTGTCTGAAAACGACTTAATATCAAGGACTCATCGGGCGAATCACTCTGGAACTGAAATCGGAATGCTCACTGACATTTTCCCCTCTCCGAAAGTCTAAAAAATGAGGGAAAAATGACAGTCCAAAAAAATTTTTTTCAACTTTTTCAATTTTACCCCCGTGGGATATATATTCTACCCACACACATTTGGAACTCTCCTGGGGTACCCTCGCACATATTATTCCCTCATTTAATGGATATTTTCACCAAAAAGTGAAGTTTTCAAAAAGTCAGAAAATTGTCTGAAAATGACTTAATATCAAGGACTCATCG
This sequence comes from Phyllobates terribilis, assembly GCF_046119375.1. Lineage (NCBI taxonomy): Eukaryota > Metazoa > Chordata > Amphibia > Anura > Dendrobatidae > Phyllobates > Phyllobates terribilis. Next base: position 3,694,591 of record NW_027362873.1, on the reverse strand, counting down.
GGCGAATCACTCTGGAACTGAAATCGGAATGCTCACTGACATTTTTCCCTCTCCGAAAGTCTGAAAAATGATGGAAAAATGACTAAGTCCAAAAAAAATTTTTTTCAACTTTTTTCAATTTTACCCCCATGGGATATATATTCTGCCCACACACATTTGGAACTCTCCTGGGGTACCCACACACATATTATTCCCTCATTTAATGGATATTTTCACCAAAAAGTGAAGTTTTCAAAAAGTCAGAAAATTGGCTGAAAACGACTTAATATCAAGGACTCATCCGGCGAATCACTCTGGAACTGAAATCGGAAAACTCACTGACATTTTCCCCTCTCCGAAAGTCTGAAAAATGAGGGAAAAATGACAGTCCAAAAAAAATTTTTTAAACTTTTTTCAATGTTACCGCCATGGGATATATATTCTGCCCACACACATTTGGCACTCTCCTGGGGTACCCTCGCACATATTATTCCCTCATTTAATGGATATTTTCACCAAAAAGTGAAGTTTTCAAAAAGTCAGAAAATTGGCTGAAAACGACTTAATATCAAGGACTCATCGGGCGAATCACTCTGGAACTGAAATCGGAATGCTCACTGACATTTTCCCCTCTCCGAAAGTCTGAAAAATGATGGAAAAATGACTAAGTCCAAAAAAAAATTTTTTCAACTTTTTTCAATTTTACCGCCATGGGATATATATTCTGCCCACACACATTTGGAACTCTCCTGGGGTACCCTCACACATATTATTCCCTCATTTAATGGATATTTTCACCAAAAAGTGAAGTTTTCAAAAAGTCAGAAAATTTGCTGAAAACGACTTCATATCAAGGACTCATCGGGCGAATCACTCTGGAACTGAAATCGGAATGCTCACTGACATTTTCCCCTTTCCGAAAGTCTAAAAAATGATGGAAAAATGACTAAGTCCAAAAAAATTTTTTTTAAACTTTTTTTCAATTTTACCCCTGTGGGATATACATTCTACCCACACACATTTGGAACTCTCCTGGGGTACCCACACACATATTATTCCCTCATTTAATGGATATTTTCACCAAAAAGTGAAGTTTTCAAAAAGTCAGAAAATTGTCAGAAAACGACTTAATATCAAGGACTCATCGGGCGAATCACTCTGGAACTGAAATCGGAATACTCACTGACATTTTCCCCTCTCCGAAAGTCTGAAAAATGAGGGAAAAATGACTAAGTCCAAAAAAAATTTTTTTCAACTTTTTCAATTTTACCCCCGTGGGATATATATTCTACCCACACACATTTGGAACTCTCCTGGGGTACCCTCACACATATTATTCCCTCATTTAATGGATATTTTCACCAAAAAGTGAAGTTTTCAAAAAGTCAGAAAATTGTCTGAAAACGAATTAATATCAAGGACTCATCAGGCGAATCACTCTGGAACTGAAATCGGAATACTCACTGACATTTTCCCCTCTCCGAAAGTCTGAAAAATGATGGAAAAATGACTAAGTCCAAAAAAAAATTTTTTCAACTTTTTTCAATTTTACCGCCATGGGATATATATTCTGCCCACACACATTTGGAACTCTCCTGGTTTACAATCACACATATTATTCCCTCATTTAATGGATATTTTCACCATAGAGTGAAGTTTTCAAAAAGTCCGAAAATTGGCTGAAAACGACTTAATTTCAAGGACTCATCCGGCGAATCGCTCTGGAACTGAAATCGGAATGCTCACTGACATTTTCCCCTCTCCAAAAGTCTGAAAAATGATGGAAAAATGACTAAGTCCAAAAAAAATTTTTTTCAACTTTTTTTCAATTTTCCCCTTGTGGGATATACATTCTACCCACACACATTTGTAACTCTCCTGGGGTACCCTCACACATATTATTCCCTCATTTAATGGATATTTTCACCAAAAAGTGAAGTTTTCAAAAAGTCAGAAAATTGGCTGAAAACGACTTAATATCAAGGACTCATCGGGCGAATCACTCTGGAACTGAAATCGGAATACTCACTGACATTTTCCCCTCTCCGAAAGTCTGAAAAATGAGGGAAAAATGACTAAGTCCAAAAAAAATTTTTTTCAACTTTTTCAATTTTACCCCCGTGGAATATATATTCTACCCACACACATTTGGAACTCTCCTGGGTTACCCTCGCACATATTATTCCCTCATTTAATGGATATTTTCACCAAAAAGTGAAGTTTTCAAAAAGTCAGAAAATTGGCTGAAAACGAATTAATATCAAGGACTCATTGGGCGAATAACTCTGGAACTGAAATCGGAATGCTCACTGACATTTTCCCCTCTCCAAAAGTCTGAAAAATGATGGAAAAATGACTAAGTCCAAAAAAAATGTTTTTCAACTTTTTTCAATTTTACCCCCATGGGATATATATTCTGCCCACACACATTTGGAACTCTCCTGGGGTACCCTCACACATATTATTCCCTCATTTAATGGATATTTTCACCAAAAAGTGAAGTTTTCAAAAAGTCAGAAAATTGGCTGAAAACAACTTAATATCAAGGACTCATCGGTCGAATCGCTCTGGAACTGAAATCGGAATGCTCACTGACATTTTCCCCCCTTCGAAAGTCTGAAAAATGATGAAAAAATGACTAAGTCCAAAAAAATTTTTTTTAAACTTTTTTCAATTTTACCCCCGTGGGATATATATTCTACCCACACACATTTGGAACTCTCCTGGGGTACCCTCACACATATTATTCCCTCATTTAATGGATATTTTCACCATAGAGTGAAGTTTTCAAAAAGTCCGAAAATTGGCTGAAAACGACTTAATATCAAGGACTCATCCGGCGAATCGCTCTGGAACTGAAATCGGAATGCTCACTGACATTTTCCCCTCTCCGAAAGTCTGAAAAATGATGGAAAAATGACTAAGTCCAAAAAAATTTTTTTTAAACTTTTTTTCAATTTTACCCCTGTGGGATATACATTCTACCCACACACATTTGTAACTCTCCTGGGGTACCCTCAAACATATTATTCCCTCATTTAATGGATATTTTCACCAAAAAGTGAAGTTTTCAAAAAGTCAGAAAATTGGCTGAAAACGACTTAATATCAAGGACTCATCGGGCAAATCACTCTGGAACTGAAATCGGAATACTCACTGACATTTTCCCCTCTCCGAAAGTCTGAAAAATGAGGGAAAAATGAATAAGTCCAAAAAAAATTTTTTTCAACTTTTTCAATTTTACCCCCGTGGGATATATATTCTACCCACACACATTTGGAACTCTCCTGGGGTACCCTCGCACATATTATTCCCTCATTTAATGGATATTTTCACCAAAAAGTGAAGTTTTCAAAAAGTCAGAAAATTGGCTGAAAACGAATTGATATCAAGGACTCATTGGGCGAATAACTCTGGAACTGAAATCGGAATGCTCACTGACATTTTCCCCTCTCCGAAAGTCTGAAAAATGAGGGAAAAATGACTAAGTCCAAAAATAATTTTTTTCATCTTGTTTCAATTTTACCCCCGTGGGATATATATTCTACCCACACACATTTGGAACTCTCCTGGGGTACAATCACACTTATTATTCCCTCATTTAATGGATATTTTCACCAAAAAGTGAATCTTTCAAAAAGTCAGAAAATTGGCTGAAAACGACTTAATATCAAGGACTCATCCGGAGAATCGCTCTGGAACTGAAATCGGAATGCTCACTGACATTTTCCCCTCTCCGAAAGTCTGAAAACTGATGGAAAAATGACTAAGTCCAAAAAATTTTTTTTAAAACTTTTTTCAATTTTACCCCCGTGGGATATATATTCTACCCACACACATTTGGAACTCTCCTGGGGTACCCTCGCACATATTATTCCCTCATTTAATGGATATTTTCACCAAAAAGTGAAGTTTTCAAAAAATCAGAAAATTGGCTGAAAACGACTTAATATCAAGGACTCATCGGGCGAACCACTCTGGAACTGAAATCGGAATGCTCACTGACATTTTCTCCTCTCTGAAAGTCTGAAAAATGATGGAAAAATGACTAAGTCCAAAAAAAATTTTTTTCAACTTTTTTCAATTTTACCCCCATGGGATATATATTCTGCCCACACACATTTGGAACTCTCCTGTGGTACCCTCACACATATTATTCCCTCATTTAATGGATATTTTCACCAAAAAGTGAAGTTTTCAAAAAGTCAGAAAATTGGCTGAAAACGACTTAATATCAAGGACTCATCGGGCGAATCGCTCTGGAACTGAAATCGGAATGCTCACTGACATTTTCCCCCCTTCGAAAGTCTGAAAAATGATGAAAAAATGACTAAGTCCAAAAAAATTTTTTTTAAACTTTTTTCAATTTTACCCCCGTGGGATATATATTCTACCCACACACATTTGGAACTCTCCTGGGGTACCCTCACACATATTATTCCCTCATTTCATGGATATTTTCACCATAGAGTGAAGTTTTCAAAAAGTCCAAAAATTGGCTGAAAACGACTTAATATCAAGGACTCATCCGGCGAATCGCTCTGGAACTGAAATCGGAATGCTCACTGACATTTTCCCCTCTCCAAAAGTCTGAAAAATGATGGAAAAATGACTAAGTCCAAAAAAAATTTTTTTTAAACTTTTTTTCAATTTTACCCCTGTGGGATATACATTCTACCCACACACATTTGTAACTCTCCTGGGGTACCCTCACACATATTATTCCCTCATTTAATGGATATTTTCACCAAAAAGTGAAGTTTTCAAAAAGTCAGAAAATTGGCTGAAAACGACTTAATATCAAGGACTCATCGGGCGAATCACTCTGGAACTGAAATCGGAATACTCACTGACATTTTCCCCTCTCCGAAAGTCTGAAAAATGAGGGAAAAATGACTAAGTCCAAAAAAAAATTTTTTCAACTTTTTTTCAATTTTACCCCTGTGGGATATAAATTCTACCCACACACATTTGGAACTCTCCTGCGGTACCCTCACACATATTATTCCCTCATTTAATGGATATTTTCACCAAAAAGTGAAGTTTTCAAAAAGTCAGAAAATTGGCTGAAAACGACTTAATATCAAGGACTCATCGGGCGAATCACTCTGGAACTGAAATCGGAATACTCACTGACATTTTCCCCTCTCCGAAAGTCTGAAAAATGAGGGAAAAATGACAGTCCAAAAAAAATTTTTTTCAACTTTTTCAATTTTACCCCCGTGGGATATATATTCTACCCACACACATTTGGAACTCTCCTGGGGTACCCTCGCACATATTATTCCCTCATTTAATGGATATTTTCACCAAAAAGTGAAGTTTTCAAAAAGTCAGAAAATTGTCTGAAAATGACTTAATATCAAGGACTCATCGGGCGAATCACTCTGGAACTGAAATCGGAATGCTCACTGACATTTTTCCCTCTCCGAAAGTCTGAAAAATGATGGAAAAATGACTAAGTCCAAAAAAAATTTTTTTCAACTTTTTTCAATTTTACCCCCATGGGATATATATTCTGCCCACACACATTTGGAACTCTCCTGGGGTACCCACACACATATTATTCCCTCATTTAATGGATATTTTCACTAAAAAGTGAAGTTTTCAAAAAGTCAGAAAATTGGCTGAAAACGACTTAATATCAAGGACTCATCCGGCGAATCACTCTGGAACTGAAATCGGAATACTCACTGACATTTTCCCCTCTCCGAAAGTCTGAAAAATGAGGGAAAAATGACAGTCCAAAAAAAATTTTTTAAACTTTTTTCAATGTTACCGCCATGGGATATATATTCTGCCCACACACATTTGGCACTCTCCTGGGGTACCCTCGCACATATTATTCCCTCATTTAATGGATATTTTCACCAAAAAGTGAAGTTTTCAAAAAGTCAGAAAATTGGCTGAAAACGACTTAATATCAAGGACTCATCGGGCGAATCACTCTGGAACTGAAATCGGAATGCTCACTGACATTTTCCCCTCTCCGAAAGTCTGAAAAATGATGGAAAAATGACTAAGTCCAAAAAAAAATTTTTTCAACTTTTTTCAATTTTACCGCCATGGGATATATATTCTGCCCACACACATTTGGAACTCTCCTGGGGTACCCTCACACATATTATTCCCTCATTTAATGGATATTTTCACCAAAAAGTGAAGTTTTCAAAAAGTCAGAAAATTTGCTGAAAACGACTTCATATCAAGGACTCATCGGGCGAATCACTCTGGAACTGAAATCGGAATGCTCACTGACATTTTCCCCTTTCCGAAAGTCTAAAAAATGATGGAAAAATGACTAAGTCCAAAAAAATTTTTTTTAAACTTTTTTTCAATTTTACCCCTGTGGGATATACATTCTACCCACACACATTTGGAACTCTCCTGGGGTACCCACACACATATTATTCCCTCATTTAATGGATATTTTCACCAAAAAGTGAAGTTTTCAAAAAGTCAGAAAATTGTCAGAAAACGACTTAATATCAAGGACTCATCGGGCGAATCACTCTGGAACTGAAATCGGAATACTCACTGACATTTTCCCCTCTCCGAAAGTCTGAAAAATGAGGGAAAAATGACTAAGTCCAAAAAAAATTTTTTTCAACTTTTTCAATTTTACCCCCGTGGGATATATATTCTACCCACACACATTTGGAACTCTCCTGGGGTACCCTCACACATATTATTCCCTCATTTAATGGATATTTTCACCAAAAAGTGAAGTTTTCAAAAAGTCAGAAAATTGTCTGAAAACGAATTAATATCAAGGACTCATCAGGCGAATCACTCTGGAACTGAAATCGGAATACTCACTGATATTTTCCCCTCTCCGAAAGTCTGAAAAATGAGGGAAAAATGACTAAGTCCAAAAAAACATTTTTTCTACTTTTTCAATTTTACCCCCGTGGGATATATATTCTACCCACACACATTTGGAACTCTCCTGGGGTACCCTCACACATATTATTCCCTCATTTAATGGATATTTTCACCAAAAAGTGAAGTTTTCAAAAAGTCAGAAAATTGTCTGAAAACGACATAATATCAAGGAATCATCGGGCGAATTACTCTGGAACTGAAATCGGAATACTCACTGACATTTTCCGCTCTCCGAAACTCTGAAAAATGAGGGAAAAATGACTAAGTCCAAAAAAAATTTTTTTCAACTTTTTTCAATTTTACCCCCATGGGATATATATTCTGCCCACACACATTTGGAACTCTCCTGGGGTACCCTCACACATATTATTCCCTCATTTAATGGATATTTTCACCAAAAAGTGAAGTTTTCGAAAAGTCAGAAAATTGTCTGAAAACGACTTAATATCAAGGACTCATCGGGCGAATCACTCTGGAACTGAAATCGGAATGCTCACTGACATTTTCCCCTCCCCGAAAGTCTGAAAAATGATGGAAAAATTATTAAGTCCAAAAAATTTTTTTCCAACTTTTTTCAATTTTACCCCCATGGGATATATATTCTGCCCACACACATTTGGAACTCTCCTGGGGTACCCTCACACATATTATTCCCTCATTTAATGGATATTTTCACCAAAAAGTGAAGTTTTCAAAAAGTCAGAAAATTGTCTGAAAATGACTTATTATCAAGGACTCATCGGGCGAATCACTCTGGAACTGAAATCGGAATGCTCACTGACATTTTTCCCTCTCCGAAAGTCTGAAAAATGATGGAAAAATGACTAAGCCAAAAAAATTTTTTTTCAACTTTTTTCAATTTTACCCCCATGGGATATATATTCTGCCCACACACATTTGGAACTCTCCTGGGGTACCCTCACACATATTATTCCCTCATTTAATGGATATTTTCACCAAAAAGTGAAGTTTTCAAAAAGTCAGAAAATTGTCTGAAAACGACTTAATATCAAGGACTCATCGGGCGAATCACTCTGGAACTGAAATCGGAATGCTCACTGACATTTTCCCCTCTCCGAAAGTCTAAAAAATGATGGAAAAATGACTAAGTCCAAAAAAATTTTTTTTAAACTTTTTTTCAATTTTACCCCTGTGGGATATACATTCTACCCACACACATTTGGAACTCTCCTGGGGTACCCACACACATATTATTCCCTCATTTAATGGATATTTTCACCAAAAAGTGAAGTTTTCAAAAAGTCAGAAAATTGTCTGAAAATGACTTAATATCAAGGACTCATCGGGCGAATCACTCTGGAACTGAAATCGGAATGCTCACTGACATTTTCCCCTCTCCGAAAGTCTGAAAAATGAGGGAAAAATGACTAAGTCCAAAAAAAAATTTTTTCAACTTTTTTTCAATTTTACCCCTGTGGGATATAAATTCTACCCACACACATTTGGAACTCTCCTGCGGTACCCTCACACATATTATTCCCTCATTTAATGGATATTTTCACCAAAAAGTGAAGTTTTCAAAAAGTCAGAAAATTGGCTGAAAACGACTTAATATCAAGGACTCATCGGGCGAATCACTCTGGAACTGAAATCGGAATACTCACTGACATTTTCCCCTCTCCGAAAGTCTGAAAAATGAGGGAAAAATGACAGTCCAAAAAAAATTTTTTTCAACTTTTTCAATTTTACCCCCGTGGGATATATATTCTACCCACACACATTTGGAACTCTCCTGGGGTACCCTCGCACATATTATTCCCTCATTTAATGGATATTTTCACCAAAAAGTGAAGTTTTCAAAAAGTCAGAAAATTGTCTGAAAATGACTTAATATCAAGGACTCATCGGGCGAATCACTCTGGAACTGAAATCGGAATGCTCACTGACATTTTTCCCTCTCCGAAAGTCTGAAAAATGATGGAAAAATGACTAAGTCCAAAAAAAATTTTTTTCAACTTTTTTCAATTTTACCCCCATGGGATATATATTCTGCCCACACACATTTGGAACTCTCCTGGGGTACCCACACACATATTATTCCCTCATTTAATGGATATTTTCACCAAAAAGTGAAGTTTTCAAAAAGTCAGAAAATTGTCAGAAAACGACTTAATATCAAGGACTCATCGGGCAAATCACTCTGGAACTGAAATTGGAATACTCACTGACATTTTCCCCTCTCCGAAAGTCTGAAAAATGAGGGAAAAATGACTAAGTCCAAAAAAAATTTTTTTCAACTTTTTTTCAATTTTACCCTTGTGGGATATAAATTCTACCCACACACATTTGGAACTCTCCTTCGGTACCCTCACACATATTATTCCCTCATTTAATGGATATTTTCACCAAAAAGTGAAGTTTTCAAAAAGTCAGAAAATTGGCTGAAAACGACTTAATATCAAGGACTCATCCGGCGAATCACTCTGGAACTGAAATCGGAATGCTCACTGACATTTTCCCCTCTCCGAAAGTCTGAAAAATGATGGAAAAATGACTAAGTCCAAAAAAAAATTTTTTCAACTTTTTTCAATTTTACCGCCATGGGATATATATTCTGCCCACACACATTTGGAACTCTCCTGGTTTACAATCACACATATTATTCCCTCATTTAATGGATATTTTCACCATAGAGTGAAGTTTTCAAAAAGTCCGAAAATTGGCTGAAAACGACTTAATTTCAAGGACTCATCCGGCGAATCGCTCTGGAACTGAAATCGGAATGCTCACTGACATTTTCCCATCTCCAAAAGTCTGAAAAATGATGGAAAAATGACTAAGTCCAAAAAAAATTTTTTTCAACTTTTTTTCAATTTTCCCCTTGTGGGATATACATTCTACCCACACACATTTGTAACTCTCCTGGGGTACCCTCACACATATTATTCCCTCATTTAATGGATATTTTCACCAAAAAGTGAAGTTTTCAAAAAGTCAGAAAATTGGCTGAAAACGACTTAATATCAAGGACTCATCGGGCGAATCACTCTGGAACTGAAATCGGAATACTCACTGACATTTTCCCCTCTCCGAAAGTCTGAAAAATGAGGGAAAAATGACTAAGTCCAAAAAAAATTTTTTTCAACTTTTTCAATTTTACCCCCGTGGAATATATATTCTACCCACACACATTTGGAACTCTCCTGGGTTACCCTCGCACATATTATTCCCTCATTTAATGGATATTTTCACCAAAAGTGAAGTTTTCAAAAAGTCAGAAAATTGGCTGAAAACGAATTAATATCAAGGACTCATTGGGCGAATAACTCTGGAACTGAAATCGGAATGCTCACTGACATTTTCCCCTCTCCAAAAGTCTGAAAAATGATGGAAAAATGACTAAGTCCAAAAAAAATGTTTTTCAACTTTTTTCAATTTTACCCCCATGGGATATATATTCTGCCCACACACATTTGGAACTCTCCTGGGGTACCCTCACACATATTATTCCCTCATTTAATGGATATTTTCACCAAAAAGTGAAGTTTTCAAAAAGTCAGAAAATTGGCTGAAAACAACTTAATATCAAGGACTCATCGGTCGAATCGCTCTGGAACTGAAATCGGAATGCTCACTGACATTTTCCCCTCTCCGAAAGTCTGAAAAATGATGGAAAAATGACTAAGTCCAAAAAAATTTTTTTTCAACTTTTTTTCAATTTTACCCCTGTGGGATATACATTCTACCCACACACATTTGTAACTCTCCTGGGGTACCCTCACACATATTATTCCCTCATTTAATGGATATTTTCACCAAAAAGTGAAGTTTTCAAAAAGTCAGAAAATTGGCTGAAAACGACTTAATATCAAGGACTCATCGGGCGAATCACTCTGGAACTGAAATCGGAATACTCACTGACATTTTCCCCTCTCCGAAAGTCTGAAAAATGAGGGAAAAATGAATAAGTCCAAAAAAAATTTTTTTCAACTTTTTCAATTTTACCCCCGTGGGATATATATTCTACCCACACACATTTGGAACTCTCCTGGGGTACCCTCGCACATATTATTCCCTCATTTAATGGATATTTTCACCAAAAAGTGAAGTTTTCAAAAAGTCAGAAAATTGGCTGAAAACGAATTGATATCAAGGACTCATTGGGCGAATAACTCTGGAACTGAAATCGGAATGCTCACTGACATTTTCCCCTCTCCGAAAGTCTGAAAAATGAGGGAAAAATGACTAAGTCCAAAAATAATTTTTTTCATCTTGTTTCAATTTTACCCCCGTGGGATATATATTCTACCCACACACATTTGGAACTCTCCTGGGGTACAATCACACTTATTATTCCCTCATTTAATGGATATTTTCACCAAAAAGTGAATCTTTCAAAAAGTCAGAAAATTGGCTGAAAACGACTTAATATCAAGGACTCATCCGGCGAATCGCTCTGGAACTGAAATCGGAATGCTCACTGACATTTTCCCCTCTCCGAAAGTCTGAAAACTGATGGAAAAATGACTAAGTCCAAAAAATTTTTTTTAAAACTTTTTTCAATTTTACCCCCGTGGGATATATATTCTACCCACACACATTTGGAACTCTCCTGGGGTACCCTCGCACATATTATTCCCTCATTTAATGGATATTTTCACCAAAAAGTGAAGTTTTCAAAAAATCAGAAAATTGGCTGAAAACGACTTAATATCAAGGACTCATCGGGCGAACCACTCTGGAACTGAAATCGGAATGCTCACTGACATTTTCTCCTCTCTGAAAGTCTGAAAAATGATGGAAAAATGACTAAGTCCAAAAAAAATTTTTTTCAACTTTTTTCAATCTTACCCCCATGGGATATATATTCTGCCCACACACATTTGGAAATCTCCTGTGGTACCCTCACACATATTATTCCCTCATTTAATGGATATTTTCACCAAAAAGTGAAGTTTTCAAAAAGTCAGAAAATTGGCTGAAAACGACTTAATATCAAGGACTCATCGGGCGAATCGCTCTGGAACTGAAATCGGAATGCTCACTGACATTTTCCCCCCTTCGAAAGTCTGAAAAATGATGAAAAAATGACTAAGTCCAAAAAAATTTTTTTTAAACTTTTTTCAATTTTACCCCCGTGGGATATATATTCTACCCACACACATTTGGAACTCTCCTGGGGTACCCTCACACATATTATTCCCTCATTTCATGGATATTTTCACCATAGAGTGAAGTTTTCAAAAAGTCCAAAAATTGGCTGAAAACGACTTAATATCAAGGACTCATCCGGCGAATCGCTCTGGAACTGAAATCGGAATGCTCACTGACATTTTCCCCTCTCCAACAGTCTGAAAAATGATGGAAAAATGACTAAGTCCAAAAAAAATTTTTTTTCAACTTTTTTTCAATTTTACCCCTGTGGGATATACATTCTACCCACACACATTTGTAACTCTCCTGGGATACCCTCACACATATTATTCCCTCATTTAATGGATATTTTCACCAAAAAGTGAAGTTTTCAAAAAGTCAGAAAATTGGCTGAAAACGACTTAATATCAAGGACTCATCGGGCGAATCACTCTGGAACTGAAATCGGAATACTCACTGACATTTTCCCCTCTCCGAAAGTCTGAAAAATGAGGGAAAAATGACTAAGTCCAAAAAAAAATTTTTTCAACTTTTTCAATTTTACCCCCGTGGGATATATATTCTACCCACACACATTTGGAACTCTCCTGGGGCACCCTCGCACATATTATTCCCTCATTTAATGGATATTTTCACCAAAAAGTGAAGTTTTCAAAAAGTCAGAAAATTGGCTGAAAACGAATTAATATCAAGGACTCATTGGGCGAATAACTCTGGAACTGAAATCGGAATGCTCACTGACATTTTCCCCTCTCCGAAAGTCTGAAAAATGACGGAAAAATGACTAAGTCCAAAAAAAATGTTTTTCAACTTTTTTCAATTTTACCCCCATGGGATATATATTCTGCCCACACACATTTGGAACTCTCCTGGGGTACCCTCACACATATTATTCCCTCATTTAATGGATATTTTCACCAAAAAGTGAAGTTTTCAAAAAGTCAGAAAATTGGCTGAAAACGACTTAATATCAAGGACTCATCGGACGAATCACTCTGGAACTGAAATCTGAATACTCACTGACATTTTCCCGTATCCGAAAGTCTGAAAAATGAGGGAAAAATGACTAAGTCCAAAAAAAATTTTTTTCATCTTTTTTCAATTTTACCCCCGTGGGATATATATTCTACCCACACACATTTGGAACTCTCCTGGGGTACAATCACACATATTATTCCCTCATTTAATGGATATTTTCACCAAAAAGTGAAGTTTTCAAAAAGTCAGAAAATTCGCTGAAAACGACTTAATATCAAGGACTCATCGGGCGAATCACTCTGGAACTGAAATCTGAATACTCACTGACATTTTCCCCTCTCCGAAAGTCTGAAAAATGAGGGAAAAATGACTAAGTCCAAAAAAAATTTTTTTCATCTTTTTTCAATTTTACCCCCGTGGGATATATATTCTACCCACACACATTTGGAACTCTCCTGGGGTACAATCACACATATTATTCCCTCATTTAATGGATATTTTCACCAAAAAGTGAATCTTTCAAAAAGTCAGAAAATTGGCTGAAAACGACTTAATATCAAGGACTCATCCGGCGAATCGCTCTGGAACTGAAATCGGAATGCTCACTGACATTTTCCCCTCTCCGAAAGTCTGAAAACTGATGGAAAAATGACTAAGTCCAAAAAAATTTTTTTAAAACTTTTTTCAATTTTACCCCCGTGGGATATATATTCTACCCACACACATTTGGAACTCTCCTGGGGTACCCTCGCACATATTATTCCCTCATTTAATGGATATTTTCACCAAAAAGTGAAGTTTTCAAAAAGTCCGAAAATTGGCTGAAAACGACTTAATATCAAGGACTCATCCGGCGAATCGCTCTGGAACTGAAATCGGAATGCTCACTGACATTTTCCCCTCTCCGAAAGTCTGAAAAATGATGGAAAAATGACTGAGTCCAAAAAAATTTTTTTTCAACTTTTTTTCAATTTTACCCTTGTGGGATATACATTCTACCCACACACATTTGTAACTCTCCTGGGGTACCCTCACACATATTATTCCCTCATTTAATGGATATTTTCACCAAAAAGTGAAGTTTTCAAAAAGTCAGAAAATTGGCTGAAAACGACTTAATATCAAGGACTCATCGGGCGAACCACTCTGGAACTGAAATCGGAATGCTCACTGACATTTTCTCCTCTCTGAAAGTCTGAAAAATGATGGAAAAATGACTAAGTCCAAAAAAAAATTTTTTCAACTTTTTTCAATTTTACCCCCATGGGATATATATTCTGCCCACACACATTTGGAACTCTCCTGGGGTACCCTCACACATATTATTCCCTCATTTAATGGATATTTTCACCAAAAAGTGAAGTTTTCAAAAAGTCAGAAAATTGGCTGAAAACGACTTAATATCAAGGACTCATCCGGCGAATCGCTCTGGAACTGAAATCGGAATGCTCACTGACATTTTCCCCTCTCCAAAAGTCTGAAAAATGATGGAAAAATGACTAAGTCCAAAAAAAATTTTTTTCAACTTTTTTTCAATTTTACCCCTGTGGGATATACATTCTACCCACACACATTTGTAACTCTCCTGGGGTACCCTCACACATATTATTCCCTCATTTAATGGATATTTTCACCAAAAAGTGAAGTTTTCAAAAAGTCAGAAAATTGGCTGAAAACGACTTAATATCAAGGGCTCATCGGGCGAATCACTCTGGAACTGAAATCGGAATACTCACTGACATTTTCCCCTCTCCGAAAGTCTGAAAAATGAGGGAAAAATGACTAAGTCCAAAAAAAAATTTTTTCAACTTTTTCAATTTTACCCCCGTGGGATATTTATTCTACCCACACACATTTGGAACTCTCCTGGGGTACAATCACACATATTATTCCCTCATTTAATGGATATTTTCACCAAAAAGTGAAGTTTTCAAAAAGTCAGAAAATTGGCTGAAAACGACTTAATATCAAGGACTCATCGGGCGAATCACTCTGGCACTGAAATCTGAATACTCACTGACATTTTCCCCTCTCCAAAAGTCTGAAAAATGAGGGAAAAATGACTAAGTCCAAAAAAAATTTTTTTCATCTTTTTTCAATTTTACCCCCGTGGGATATATATTCTACCCACACACATTTGGAACTCTCCTGGGGTACAATCACACATATAATTCCCTCATTTAATGGATATTTTCACCAAAAAGTGAATCTTTCAAAAAGTCAGAAAATTGGCTGAAAACTACTTAATATCAAGGACTCATCCGGCGAATCGCTCTGGAACTGAAATCGGAATGCTCACTGACATTTTCCCCTCTCCGAAAGTCTGAAAACTGATGGAAAAATGACTAAGTCCAAAAAAATTTTTTTAAAACTTTTTTCAATTTTACCCCCGTGGGATATATATTCTACCCACACACATTTGGAACTCTCCTGGGGTACCCTCGCACATATTATTCCCTCATTTAATGGATATTTTCACCAAAAAGTGAAGTTTTCAAAAAGTCAGAAAATTGGCTGAAAACGACTTAATATCAAGGACTCATCGGGCGAATCGCTCTGGAACTGAAATCGGAATACTCACTGACATTTTCCCCTCTCCGAAAGTCTGAAAAATGAGGGAAAAATGACTAAGTCCAAAAAAAATTTTTTTCAACTTTTTCAATTTTACCCCCGTGGGATATATATTCTACCCACACACATTTGGAACTCTCCTGGGGTACCCTCACACATATTATTCCCTCATTTAATGGATATTTTCACCATAGAGTGAAGTTTTCAAAAAGTCCGAAAATTGGCTGAAAACGACTTAATATCAAGGACTCATCCGGCGAATCGCTCTGGAACTGAAATCGGAATGCTCACTGACATTTTCCCCTCTCCGAAAGTCTGAAAAATGATGGAAAAATGACTAAGTCCAAAAAAAATTTTTTTCAACTTTTTTCAATTTTACCCCCATGGGATATATATTCTGCCCACACACATTTGGAACTCTCCTGGGGTACCCTCACACATACTATTCCCTCATTTCATGGATATTTTCACCATAGAGTGAAGTTTTCAAAAAGTCCGAAAATTGGCTGAAAACGTCTTAATATCAAGGACTCATCCGGCGAATCGCTCTGGAACTGAAATCGGAATGCTCACTGACATTTTCCCCTCTCCAAAAGTCTGAAAAATGATGGAAAAATGACTAAGTCCAAAAAAAATTTTTTTCAACTTTTTTTCAATTTTACCCCTGTGGGATATACATTCTACCCACACACATTTGTAACTCTCCTGGGGTACCCTCACACATATTATTCCCTCATTTAATGGATATTTTCACCAAAAAGTGAAGTTTTCAAAAAGTCAGAAAATTGGCTGAAAACGACTTAATATCAAGGGCTCATCGGGCGAATCACTCTGGAACTGAAATCGGAATACTCACTGACATTTTCCCCTCTCCGAAAGTCTGAAAAATGAGGGAAAAATGACTAAGTCCAAAAAAAAATTTTTTCAACTTTTTCAATTTTACCCCCGTGGGATATATATTCTACCCACACACATTTGGAACTCTCCTGGGGTACCCTCACACATATTATTCCCTCATTTAATGGATATTTTCACCATAGAGTGAAGTTTTCAAAAAGTCCGAAAATTGGCTGAAAACGACTTAATATCAAGGACTCATCCGGCGAATAGCTCTGGAACTGAAATCGGAATGCTCACTGACATTTTCCCCTCTCCGAAAGTCTGAAAAATAAGGGAAAAATGACTAAGTCCAAAAAAAATTTTTTTCATCTTTTTTCAATTTTACCCCCGTGGGATATATATTCTACCCACACACATTTGGAACTCTCCTGGGGTACAATCACACATATTATTCCCTCATTTAATGGATATTTTCACCAAAAAGTGAAGTTTTCAAAAAGTCAGAAAATTGGCTGAAAACGACTTAATATCAAGGACTCATCGGGCGAATCACTCTGGAACTGAAATCGGAATACTCACTGACATTTTCCCCTCTCCGAAAGTCTGAAAAATGAGGGAAAAATGACTAAGTCCAAAAAAAAATTTTTTCAACTTTTTCAATTTTACCCCCGTGGGATATATATTCTACCCACACACATTTGGAACTCTCCTGGGGTACCCTCACACATATTATTCCCTCATTTAATGGATATTTTCACCATAGAGTGAAGTTTTCAAAAAGTCCGAAAATTGGCTGAAAACGACTTAATATCAAGGACTCATCCGGCGAATAGCTCTGGAACTGAAATCGGAATGCTCACTGACATTTTCCCCTCTCCGAAAGTCTGAAAAATGAGGGAAAAATGACTAAGTCCAAAAAAAATTTTTTTCATCTTTTTTCAATTTTACCCCCGTGGGATATATATTCTACCCACACACATTTGGAACTCTCCTGGCTTACAATCACACATATTATTCCCTCATTTAATGGATATTTTCACCAAAAAGTGAAGTTTTCAAAAAGTCAGAAAATTGGCTGAAAACGACTTAATATCAAGGACTCATCGGGCGAATCACTCTGGAACTGAAATCGGAATACTCACTGACATTTTCCCCTCTCCGAAAGTCTGAAAAATGAGGGAAAAATGACTAAGTCCAAAAAAAATTTTTTTCAACTTTTTCAATTTTACCCCCGTGGAATATATATTCTACCCACACACATTTGGAACTCTCCTGGGTTACCCTCGCACATATTATTCCCTCATTTAATGGATATTTTCACCAAAAAGTGAAGTTTTCAAAAAGTCAGAAAATTGGCTGAAAACGAATTAATATCAAGGACTCATTGGGCGAATAACTCTGGAACTGAAATCGGAATGCTCACTGACATTTTCCCCTCTCCAAAAGTCTGAAAAATGATGGAAAAATGACTAAGTCCAAAAAAAATGTTTTTCAACTTTTTTCAATTTTACCCCCATGGGATATATATTCTGCCCACACACATTTGGAACTCTCCTGGGGTACCCTCACACATATTATTCCCTCATTTAATGGATATTTTCACCAAAAAGTGAAGTTTTCAAAAAGTCAGAAAATTGGCTGAAAACAACTTAATATTAAGGACTCATCGGGCGAATCACTCTGGAACTGAAATCGGAATACTCACTGACATTTTCCCCTCTCCGAAAGTCTGAAAAATGAGGGAAAAATGAATAAGTCCAAAAAAAATTTTTTTCAACTTTTTCAATTTTACCCCCGTGGGATATATATTCTACCCACACACATTTGGAACTCTCCTGGGGTACCCTAGCACATATTATTCCCTCATTTAATGGATATTTTCACCAAAAAGTGAAGTTTTCAAAAAGTCAGAAAATTGGCTGAAAACGAATTGATATCAAGGACTCATTGGGCGAATAACTCTGGAACTGAAATCGGAATGCTCACTGACATTTTCCCCTCTCCGAAAGTCTGAAAAATGAGGGAAAAATGACTAAGTCCAAAAATAATTTTTTTCATCTTGTTTCAATTTTACCCCCGTGGGATATATATTCTACCCACACACATTTGGAACTCTCCTGGGGTACAATCACACTTATTATTCCCTCATTTAATGGATATTTTCACCAAAAAGTGAAGTTTTCAAAAAGTCAGAAAATTGGCTGAAAACGACTTAATATCAAGGACTCATCGGGCGAATCACTCTGGAACTGAAATCGGAATGCTCACTGACATTTTCCCCTCTCCGAAAGTCTGAAAAATGATGGAAAAATGACTAAGTCCAAAAAAAAATTTTTTCAACTTTTTTCAATTTTACCGCCATGGGATATATATTCTGCCCACACACATTTGGAACTCTCCTGGGGTACCCTCACACATATTATTCCCTCATTTAATGGATATTTTCACCAAAAAGTGAAGTTTTCAAAAAGTCAGAAAATTTGCTGAAAACGACTTCATATCAAGGACTCATCGGGCGAATCACTCTGGAACTGAAATCGGAATGCTCACTGACATTTTCCCCTTTCCGAAAGTCTAAAAAATGATGGAAAAATGACTAAGTCCAAAAAAATTTTTTTTAAACTTTTTTTCAATTTTACCCCTGTGGGATATACATTCTACCCACACACATTTGGAACTCTCCTGGGGTACCCACACACATATTATTCCCTCATTTAATGGATATTTTCACCAAAAAGTGAAGTTTTCAAAAAGTCAGAAAATTGTCAGAAAACGACTTAATATCAAGGACTCATCGGGCGAATCACTCTGGAACTGAAATCGGAATACTCACTGACATTTTCCCCTCTCCGAAAGTCTGAAAAATGAGGGAAAAATGACTAAGTCCAAAAAAAATTTT
The DNA here is from genome assembly GCF_046119375.1 of Phyllobates terribilis. Classification (NCBI taxonomy): domain Eukaryota; kingdom Metazoa; phylum Chordata; class Amphibia; order Anura; family Dendrobatidae; genus Phyllobates; species Phyllobates terribilis. The sequence continues at coordinate 3,675,324 of NW_027362873.1, read as the reverse complement.
TTTCAACTTTTTCAATTTTACCCCCGTGGGATATATATTCTACCCACACACATTTGGAACTCTCCTGGGGTACCCTCACACATATTATTCCCTCATTTAATGGATATTTTCACCAAAAAGTGAAGTTTTCAAAAAGTCAGAAAATTGTCTGAAAACGAATTAATATCAAGGACTCATCAGGCGAATCACTCTGGAACTGAAATCGGAATACTCACTGATATTTTCCCCTCTCCGAAAGTCTGAAAAATGAGGGAAAAATGACTAAGTCCAAAAAAACATTTTTTCTACTTTTTCAATTTTACCCCCGTGGGATATATATTCTACCCACACACATTTGGAACTCTCCTGGGGTACCCTCACACATATTATTCCCTCATTTAATGGATATTTTCACCAAAAAGTGAAGTTTTCAAAAAGTCAGAAAATTGTCTGAAAACGACATAATATCAAGGAATCATCGGGCGAATTACTCTGGAACTGAAATCGGAATACTCACTGACATTTTCCGCTCTCCGAAACTCTGAAAAATGAGGGAAAAATGACTAAGTCCAAAAAAAATTTTTTTCAACTTTTTTCAATTTTACCCCCATGGGATATATATTCTGCCCACACACATTTGGAACTCTCCTGGGGTACCCTCACACATATTATTCCCTCATTTAATGGATATTTTCACCAAAAAGTGAAGTTTTCGAAAAGTCAGAAAATTGTCTGAAAACGACTTAATATCAAGGACTCATCGGGCGAATCACTCTGGAACTGAAATCGGAATGCTCACTGACATTTTCCCCTCCCCGAAAGTCTGAAAAATGATGGAAAAATTATTAAGTCCAAAAAATTTTTTTCCAACTTTTTTCAATTTTACCCCCATGGGATATATATTCTGCCCACACACATTTGGAACTCTCCTGGGGTACCCTCACACATATTATTCCCTCATTTAATGGATATTTTCACCAAAAAGTGAAGTTTTCAAAAAGTCAGAAAATTGTCTGAAAACGACTTAATATCAAGGACTCATCGGGCGAATCACTCTGGAACTGAAATCGGAATGCTCACTGACATTTTCCCCTCTCCGAAAGTCTAAAAAATGATGGAAAAATGACTAAGTCCAAAAAAATTTTTTTTAAACTTTTTTTCAATTTTACCCCTGTGGGATATACATTCTACCCACACACATTTGGAACTCTCCTGGGGTACCCACACACATATTATTCCCTCATTTAATGGATATTTTCACCAAAAAGTGAAGTTTTCAAAAAGTCAGAAAATTGTCTGAAAATAACTTAATATCAAGGACTCATCGGGCGAATCACTCTGGAACTGAAATCGGAATGCTCACTGACATTTTCCCCTCTCCGAAAGTCTGAAAAATGAGGGAAAAATGACTAAGTCCAAAAAAAAATTTTTTCAACTTTTTTTCAATTTTACCCCTGTGGGATATAAATTCTACCCACACACATTTGGAACTCTCCTGCGGTACCCTCACACATATTATTCCCTCATTTAATGGATATTTTCACCAAAAAGTGAAGTTTTCAAAAAGTCAGAAAATTGGCTGAAAACGACTTAATATCAAGGACTCATCGGGCGAATCACTCTGGAACTGAAATCGGAATACTCACTGACATTTTCCCCTCTCCGAAAGTCTGAAAAATGAGGGAAAAATGACAGTCCAAAAAAAATTTTTTTCAACTTTTTCAATTTTACCCCCGTGGGATATATATTCTACCCACACACATTTGGAACTCTCCTGGGGTACCCTCGCACATATTATTCCCTCATTTAATGGATATTTTCACCAAAAAGTGAAGTTTTCAAAAAGTCAGAAAATTGTCTGAAAATGACTTAATATCAAGGACTCATCGGGCGAATCACTCTGGAACTGAAATCGGAATGCTCACTGACATTTTTCCCTCTCCGAAAGTCTGAAAAATGATGGAAAAATGACTAAGTCCAAAAAAAATTTTTTTCAACTTTTTTCAATTTTACCCCCATGGGATATATATTCTGCCCACACACATTTGGAACTCTCCTGGGGTACCCACACACATATTATTCCCTCATTTAATGGATATTTTCACCAAAAAGTGAAGTTTTCAAAAAGTCAGAAAATTGTCAGAAAACGACTTAATATCAAGGACTCATCGGGCAAATCACTCTGGAACTGAAATTGGAATACTCACTGACATTTTCCCCTCTCCGAAAGTCTGAAAAATGAGGGAAAAATGACTAAGTCCAAAAAAAATTTTTTTCAACTTTTTTTCAATTTTACCCTTGTGGGATATAAATTCTACCCACACACATTTGGAACTCTCCTTCGGTACCCTCACACATATTATTCCCTCATTTAATGGATATTTTCACCAAAAAGTGAAGTTTTCAAAAAGTCAGAAAATTGGCTGAAAACGACTTAATATCAAGGACTCATCCGGCGAATCACTCTGGAACTGAAATCGGAATACTCACTGACATTTTCCCCTCTCCGAAAGTCTGAAAAATGAGGGAAAAATGACAGTCCAAAAAAAATTTTTTCAACTTTTTTCAATGTTACCGCCATGGGATATATATTCTGCCCACACACATTTGGCACTCTCCTGGGGTACCCTCGCACATATTATTCCCTCATTTAATGGATATTTTCACCAAAAAGTGAAGTTTTCAAAAAGTCAGAAAATTGGCTGAAAACGACTTAATATCAAGGACTCATCGGGCGAATCACTCTGGAACTGAAATCGGAATGCTCACTGACATTTTCCCCTCTCCGAAAGTCTGAAAAATGATGGAAAAATGACTAAGTCCAAAAAAAAATTTTTTCAACTTTTTTCAATTTTACCGCCATGGGATATATATTCTGCCCACACACATTTGGAACTCTCCTGGTTTACAATCACACATATTATTCCCTCATTTAATGGATATTTTCACCATAGAGTGAAGTTTTCAAAAAGTCCGAAAATTGGCTGAAAACGACTTAATTTCAAGGACTCATCCGGCGAATCGCTCTGGAACTGAAATCGGAATGCTCACTGACATTTTCCCCTCTCCAAAAGTCTGAAAAATGATGGAAAAATGACTAAGTCCAAAAAAAATTTTTTTCAACTTTTTTTCAATTTTCCCCTTGTGGGATATACATTCTACCCACACACATTTGTAACTCTCCTGGGGTACCCTCACACATATTATTCCCTCATTTAATGGATATTTTCACCAAAAAGTGAAGTTTTCAAAAAGTCAGAAAATTGGCTGAAAACGACTTAATATCAAGGACTCATCGGGCGAATCACTCTGGAACTGAAATCGGAATTCTCACTGACATTTTCCCCTCTCCGAAAGTCTGAAAAATGAGGGAAAAATGACTAAGTCCAAAAAAAATTTTTTTCAACTTTTTCAATTTTACCCCCGTGGAATATATATTCTACCCACACACATTTGGAACTCTCCTGGGTTACCCTCGCACATATTATTCCCTCATTTAATGGATATTTTCACCAAAAAGTGAAGTTTTCAAAAAGTCAGAAAATTGGCTGAAAACGAATTAATATCAAGGACTCATTGGGCGAATAACTCTGGAACTGAAATCGGAATGCTCACTGACATTTTCCCCTCTCCAAAAGTCTGAAAAATGATGGAAAAATGACTAAGTCCAAAAAAAATGTTTTTCAACTTTTTTCAATTTTACCCCCATGGGATATATATTCTGCCCACACACATTTGGAACTCTCCTGGGGTACCCTCACACATATTATTCCCTCATTTAATGGATATTTTCACCAAAAAGTGAAGTTTTCAAAAAGTCAGAAAATTGGCTGAAAACAACTTAATATCAAGGACTCATCGGTCGAATCGCTCTGGAACTGAAATCGGAATGCTCACTGACATTTTCCCCCCTTCGAAAGTCTGAAAAATGATGAAAAAATGACTAAGTCCAAAAAAATTTTTTTTAAACTTTTTTCAATTTTACCCCCGTGGGATATATATTCTACCCACACACATTTGGAACTCTCCTGGGGTACCCTCACACATATTATTCCCTCATTTAATGGATATTTTCACCATAGAGTGAAGTTTTCAAAAAGTCCGAAAATTGGCTGAAAACGACTTAATATCAAGGACTCATCCGGCGAATCGCTCTGGAACTGAAATCGGAATGCTCACTGACATTTTCCCCTCTCCGAAAGTCTGAAAAATGATGGAAAAATGACTAAGTCCAAAAAAATTTTTTTTCAACTTTTTTTCAATTTTACCCCTGTGGGATATACATTCTACCCACACACATTTGTAACTCTCCTGGGGTACCCTCACACATATTATTCCCTCATTTAATGGATATTTTCACCAAAAAGTGAAGTTTTCAAAAAGTCAGAAAATTGGCTGAAAACGACTTAATATCAAGGACTCATCGGGCGAATCACTCTGGAACTGAAATCGGAATACTCACTGACATTTTCCCCTCTCCGAAAGTCTGAAAAATGAGGGAAAAATGAATAAGTCCAAAAAAAATTTTTTTCAACTTTTTCAATTTTACCCCCGTGGGATATATATTCTACCCACACACATTTGGAACTCTCCTGGGGTACCCTCGCACATATTATTCCCTCATTTAATGGATATTTTCACCAAAAAGTGAAGTTTTCAAAAAGTCAGAAAATTGGCTGAAAACGAATTGATATCAAGGACTCATTGGGCGAATAACTCTGGAACTGAAATCGGAATGCTCACTGACATTTTCCCCTCTCCGAAAGTCTGAAAAATGAGGGAAAAATGACTAAGTCCAAAAATAATTTTTTTCATCTTGTTTCAATTTTACCCCCGTGGGATATATATTCTACCCACACACATTTGGAACTCTCCTGGGGTACAATCACACTTATTATTCCCTCATTTAATGGATATTTTCACCAAAAAGTGAATCTTTCAAAAAGTCAGAAAATTGGCTGAAAACGACTTAATATCAAGGACTCATCCGGCGAATCGCTCTGGAACTGAAATCGGAATGCTCACTGACATTTTCCCCTCTCCGAAAGTCTGAAAACTGATGGAAAAATGACTAAGTCCAAAAAATTTTTTTTAAAACTTTTTTCAATTTTACCCCCGTGGGATATATATTCTACCCACACACATTTGGAACTCTCCTGGGGTACCCTCGCACATATTATTCCCTCATTTAATGGATATTTTCACCAAAAAGTGAAGTTTTCAAAAAATCAGAAAATTGGCTGAAAACGACTTAATATCAAGGACTCATCGGGCGAACCACTCTGGAACTGAAATCGGAATGCTCACTGACATTTTCTCCTCTCTGAAAGTCTGAAAATTGATGGAAAAATGACTAAGTCCAAAAAAAAATTTTTTCAACTTTTTTCAATTTTACCCCCATGGGATATATATTCTGCCCACACACATTTGGAACTCTCCTGTGGTACCCTCACACATATTATTCCCTCATTTAATGGATATTTTCACCAAAAAGTGAAGTTTTCAAAAAGTCAGAAAATTGGCTGAAAACGACTTAATATCAAGGACTCATCGGGCGAATCGCTCTGGAACTGAAATCGGAATGCTCACTGACATTTTCCCCCCTTCGAAAGTCTGAAAAATGATGAAAAAATGACTAAGTCCAAAAAAATTTTTTTTAAACTTTTTTCAATTTTACCCCCGTGGGATATATATTCTACCCACACACATTTGGAACTCTCCTGGGGTACCCTCACACATATTATTCCCTCATTTCATGGATATTTTCACCATAGAGTGAAGTTTTCAAAAAGTCCAAAAATTGGCTGAAAACGACTTAATATCAAGGACTCATCCGGCGAATCGCTCTGGAACTGAAATCGGAATGCTCACTGACATTTTCCCCTCTCCAAAAGTCTGAAAAATGATGGAAAAATGACTAAGTCCAAAAAAAATTTTTTTTCAACTTTTTTTCAATTTTACCCCTGTGGGATATACATTCTACCCACACACATTTGTAACTCTCCTGGGGTACCCTCACACATATTATTCCCTCATTTAATGGATATTTTCACCAAAAAGTGAAGTTTTCAAAAAGTCAGAAAATTGGCTGAAAACGACTTAATATCAAGGACTCATCGGGCGAATCACTCTGGAACTGAAATCGGAATACTCACTGACATTTTCCCCTCTCCGAAAGTCTGAAAAATGAGGGAAAAATGACTAAGTCCAAAAAAAAATTTTTTCAACTTTTTCAATTTTACCCCCGTGGGATATATATTCTACCCACACACATTTGGAACTCTCCTGGGGCACCCTCGCACATATTATTCCCTCATTTAATGGATATTTTCACCAAAAAGTGAAGTTTTCAAAAAGTCAGAAAATTGGCTGAAAACGAATTAATATCAAGGACTCATTGGGCGAATAACTCTGGAACTGAAATCGGAATGCTCACTGACATTTTCCCCTCTCCGAAAGTCTGAAAAATGACGGAAAAATGACTAAGTCCAAAAAAAATGTTTTTCAACTTTTTTCAATTTTACCCCCATGGGATATATATTCTGCCCACACACATTTGGAACTCTCCTGGGGTACCCTCACACATATTATTCCCTCATTTAATGGATATTTTCACCAAAAAGTGAAGTTTTCAAAAAGTCAGAAAATTGGCTGAAAACGACTTAATATCAAGGACTCATCGGGCGAATCACTCTGGAACTGAAATCTGAATACTCACTGACATTTTCCCCTATCCGAAAGTCTGAAAAATGAGGGAAAAATGACTAAGTCCAAAAAAAATTTTTTTCATCTTTTTTCAATTTTACCCCCGTGGGATATATATTCTACCCACACACATTTGGAACTCTCCTGGGGTACAATCACACATATTATTCCCTCATTTAATGGATATTTTCACCAAAAAGTGAAGTTTTCAAAAAGTCAGAAAATTGGCTGAAAACGACTTAATATCAAGGACTCATCGGGCGAATCACTCTGGAACTGAAATCTGAATACTCACTGACATTTTCCCCTCTCCGAAAGTCTGAAAAATGAGGGAAAAATGACTAAGTCCAAAAAAAATTTTTTTCATCTTTTTTCAATTTTACCCCCGTGGGATATATATTCTACCCACACACATTTAGAACTCTCCTGGGGTACAATCACACATATTATTCCCTCATTTAATGGATATTTTCACCAAAAAGTGAATCTTTCAAAAAGTCAGAAAATTGGCTGAAAACGACCTAATATCAAGGACTCATCCGGCGAATCGCTCTGGAACTGAAATCGGAATGCTCACTGACATTTTCCCCTCTCCGAAAGTCTGAAAACTGATGGAAAAATGACTAAGTCCAAAAAAATTTTTTTAAAACTTTTTTCAATTTTACCCCCGTGGGATATATATTCTACCCACACACATTTGGAACTCTCCTGGGGTACCCTCGCACATATTATTCCCTCATTTAATGGATATTTTCACCAAAAAGTGAAGTTTTCAAAAAGTCCGAAAATTGGCTGAAAACGACTTAATATCAAGGACTCATCCGGCGAATCGCTCTGGAACTGAAATCGGAATGCTCACTGACATTTTCCCCTCTCCGAAAGTCTGAAAAATGATGGAAAAATGACTGGGTCCAAAAAAATTTTTTTTCAACTTTTTTTCAATTTTACCCTTGTGGGATATACATTCTACCCACACACATTTGTAACTCTCCTGGGGTACCCTCACACATATTATTCCCTCATTTAATGGATATTTTCACCAAAAAGTGAAGTTTTCAAAAAGTCAGAAAATTGGCTGAAAACGACTTAATATCAAGGACTCATTGGGCGAACCACTCTGGAACTGAAATCGGAATGCTCACTGACATTTTCTCCTCTCTGAAAGTCTGAAAAATGATGGAAAAATGACTAAGTCCAAAAAAAAATTTTTTCAACTTTTTTCAATTTTACCCCCATGGGATATATATTCTGCCCACACACATTTGGAACTCTCCTGGGGTACCCTCACACATATTATTCCCTCATTTAATGGATATTTTCACCAAAAAGTGAAGTTTTCAAAAAGTCAGAAAATTGGCTGAAAACGACTTAATATCAAGGACTCATAGGGCGAATCGCTCTGGAACTGAAATCGGAATGCTCACTGACATTTTCCCCCCTTCGAAAGTCTGAAAAATGATGAAAAAATGACTAAGTCCAAAAAAATTTTTTTTAAACTTTTTTCAATTTTACCCCCGTGGGATATATATTCTACCCACACACATTTGAAACTCTCCTGGGGTACCCTCACACATATTATTCCCTCATTTCATGGATATTTTCACCATAGAGTGAAGTTTTCAAAAAGTCCGAAAATTGGCTGAAAACGACTTAATATCAAGGACTCATCCGGCGAATCGCTCTGGAACTGAAATCGGAATGCTCACTGACATTTTCCCCTCTCCAAAAGTCTGAAAAATGATGGAAAAATGACTAAGTCCAAAAAAAATTTTTTTCAACTTTTTTTCAATTTTCCCCTGTGGGATATACATTCTACCCACACACATTTGTAACTCTCCTGGGGTACCCTCACACATATTATTCCCTCATTTAATGGATATTTTCACCAAAAAGTGAAGTTTTCAAAAAGTCAGAAAATTGGCTGAAAACGACTTAATATCAAGGGCTCATCGGGCGAATCACTCTGGAACTGAAATCGGAATACTAACTGACATTTTCCGCTCTCCGAAAGTCTGAAAAATGAGGGAAAAATGACTAAGTCCAAAAAAAAATTTTTTCAACTTTTTCAATTTTACCCCCGTGGGATATTTATTCTACCCACACACATTTGGAACTCTCCTGGGGTACCCTCACACATATTATTCCCTCATTTAATGGATATTTTCACCATAGAGTGAAGTTTTCAAAAAGTCCGAAAATTGGCTGAAAACGACTTAATATCAAGGACTCATCCGGCGAATCGCTCTGGAACTGAAATCGGAATGCTCACTGACATTTTCCCCTCTCCGAAAGTCTGAAAAATGAGGGAAAAATGACTAAGTCCAAAAAAAATTTTTTTCATCTTTTTTCAATTTTACCCCCGTGGGATATATATTCTACCCACACACATTTGGAACTCTCCTGGGGTACAATCACACATATTATTCCCTCATTTAATGGATATTTTCACCAAAAAGTGAAGTTTTCAAAAAGTCAGAAAATTGGCTGAAAACGACTTAATATCAAGGACTCATCGGGCGAATCACTCTGGCACTGAAATCTGAATACTCACTGACATTTTCCCCTCTCCAAAAGTCTGAAAAATGAGGGAAAAATGACTAAGTCCAAAAAAAATTTTTTTCATCTTTTTTCAATTTTACCCCCGTGGGATATATATTCTACCCACACACATTTGGAACTCTCCTGGGGTACAATCACACATATAATTCCCTCATTTAATGGATATTTTCACCAAAAAGTGAATCTTTCAAAAAGTCAGAAAATTGGCTGAAAACTACTTAATATCAAGGACTCATCCGGCGAATCGCTCTGGAACTGAAATCGGAATGCTCACTGACATTTTCCCCTCTCCGAAAGTCTGAAAACTGATGGAAAAATGACTAAGTCCAAAAAAATTTTTTTAAAACTTTTTTCAATTTTACCCCCGTGGGATATATATTCTACCCACACACATTTGGAACTCTCCTGGGGTACCCTCGCACATATTATTCCCTCATTTAATGGATATTTTCACCAAAAAGTGAAGTTTTCAAAAAGTCAGAAAATTGGCTGAAAACGACTTAATATCAAGGACTCATCGGGCGAATCGCTCTGGAACTGAAATCGGAATGCTCACTGACATTTTCCCCTCTCCGAAAGTCTGAAAAATGATGGAAAAATGACTAAGTCCAAAAAAAATTTTTTTCAACTTTTTTCAATTTTACCCCCATGGGATATATATTCTGCCCACACACATTTGGAACTCTCCTGGGGTACCCTCACACATACTATTCCCTCATTTCATGGATATTTTCACCATAGAGTGAAGTTTTCAAAAAGTCCGAAAATTGGCTGAAAACGTCTTAATATCAAGGACTCATCCGGCGAATCGCTCTGGAACTGAAATCGGAATGCTCACTGACATTTTCCCCTCTCCAAAAGTCTGAAAAATGATGGAAAAATGACTAAGTCCAAAAAAAATTTTTTTCAACTTTTTTTCAATTTTACCCCTGTGGGATATACATTCTACCCACACACATTTGTAACTCTCCTGGGGTACCCTCACACATATTATTCCCTCATTTAATGGATATTTTCACCAAAAAGTGAAGTTTTCAAAAAGTCAGAAAATTGGCTGAAAACGACTTAATATCAAGGGCTCATCGGGCGAATCACTCTGGAACTGAAATCGGAATACTCACTGACATTTTCCCCTCTCCGAAAGTCTGAAAAATGAGGGAAAAATGACTAAGTCCAAAAAAAAATTTTTTCAACTTTTTCAATTTTACCCCCGTGGGATATATATTCTACCCACACACATTTGGAACTCTCCTGGGGTACCCTCACACATATTATTCCCTCATTTAATGGATATTTTCACCATAGAGTGAAGTTTTCAAAAAGTCCGAAAATTGGCTGAAAACGACTTAATATCAAGGACTCATCCGGCGAATAGCTCTGGAACTGAAATCGGAATGCTCACTGACATTTTCCCCTCTCCGAAAGTCTGAAAAATAAGGGAAAAATGACTAAGTCCAAAAAAAATTTTTTTCATCTTTTTTCAATTTTACCCCCGTGGGATATATATTCTACCCACACACATTTGGAACTCTCCTGGGGTACAATCACACATATTATTCCCTCATTTAATGGATATTTTCACCAAAAAGTGAAGTTTTCAAAAAGTCAGAAAATTGGCTGAAAACGACTTAATATCAAGGACTCATCGGGCGAATCACTCTGGAACTGAAATCGGAATACTCACTGACATTTTCCCCTCTCCGAAAGTCTGAAAAATGAGGGAAAAATGACTAAGTCCAAAAAAAAATTTTTTCAACTTTTTCAATTTTACCCCCGTGGGATATATATTCTACCCACACACATTTGGAACTCTCCTGGGGTACCCTCACACATATTATTCCCTCATTTAATGGATATTTTCACCATAGAGTGAAGTTTTCAAAAAGTCCGAAAATTGGCTGAAAACGACTTAATATCAAGGACTCATCCGGCGAATAGCTCTGGAACTGAAATCGGAATGCTCACTGACATTTTCCCCTCTCCGAAAGTCTGAAAAATGAGGGAAAAATGACTAAGTCCAAAAAAAATTTTTTTCATCTTTTTTCAATTTTACCCCCGTGGGATATATATTCTACCCACACACATTTGGAACTCTCCTGGGGTACAATCACACATATTATTCCCTCATTTAATGGATATTTTCACCAAAAAGTGAAGTTTTCAAAAAGTCAGAAAATTGGCTGAAAACGACTTAATATCAAGGACTCATCGGGCGAATCACTCTGGAACTGAAATCTGAATACTCACTGACATTTTCCCCTCTCCGAAAGTCTGAAAAATGAGGGAAAAATGACTAAGTCCAAAAAAAATTTTTTTCATCTTTTTTCAATTTTACCCCCGTGGGATATATATTCTACCCACACACATTTGGAACTCTCCTGGGGTACAATCACACATATTATTCCCTCATTTAATGGATATTTTCACCAAAAAGTGAATCTTTCAAAAAGTCAGAAAATTGGCTGAAAACGACTTAATATCAAGGACTCATCCGGCGAATCGCTCTGGAACTGAAATCGGAATGCTCACTGACATTTTCCCCTCTCCGAAAGTCTGAAAACTGATGGAAAAATGACTAAGTCCAAAAAAATTTTTTTAAAACTTTTTTCAATTTTACCCCCGTGGGATATATATTCTACCCACACACATTTGGAACTCTCCTGGGGTACCCTCGCACATATTATTCCCTCATTTAATGGATATTTTCACCATAGAATGAAGTTTTCAAAAAGTCCGAAAATTGGCTGAAAACGACTTAATATCAAGGACTCATTGGGCGAATAACTCTGGAACTGAAATCGGAATGCTCACTGACATTTTCCCCTCTCCGAAAGTCTGAAAAATGATGGAAAAATGACTAAGTCCAAAAAAAATGTTTTTCAACTTTTTTCAATTTTACCCCCATGGGATATATATTCTGCGCACACACATTTGGAACTCTCCTGGGGTACCCTCACACATATTATTCCCTCATTTAATGGATATTTTCACCAAAAAGTGAAGTTTTCAAAAAGTCAGAAAATTGGCTGGAAACGACTTAATATCAAGGACTCATCGGGCGAATCGCTCTGGAACTGAAATCGGAATACTCACTGACATTTTCCTCTCTCCGAAAGTCTGAAAAATGAGGGAAAAATGACTAAGTCCAAAAAAAATTTTTTTCAACTTTTTTAATTTTACCCCCGTGGGATATATATTCTACCCACACACATTTGGAACTCTCCTGGGGTACCCTCACACATATTATTCCCTCATTTAATGGATATTTTCACCAAAAAGTGAAGTTTTCAAAAAGTCAGAAAATTGGCTGAAAACGACTTAATATCAAGGACTCATTGGGCGAATCACTCTGGAACTGAAATCGGAATGCTCACTGACATTTTCCCCTCTCTGAAAGTCTGAAAAATAATGGAAAAATGACTAAGTCTAAAAAAATTTTTTTCAACTTTTTTCAATTTTACCCCCATGGGATATATATTCTGCCCACACACATTTGGAACTCTCCTGGGGTACCCTCACACATATTATTCCCTCATTTAATGGATATTTTCACCAAAAAGTGAAGTTTTCAAAAAGTCAGAAAATTGGCTGAAAACGACTTAATATCAAGGAATCATTGGGCGAATCGCTCTGGAACTGAAATCGGAATGCTCACTGACATTTTCCCCCCTTCGAAAGTCTGAAAAATGATGAAAAAATGACTAAGTCCAAAAAAAATTTTTTTAAACTTTTTTCAATTTTACCCCCGTGGGATATATATTCTACCCACACACATTTGGAACTCTCCTGGGGTACCCTCACACATATTATTCCCTCATTTAATGGATATTTTCACCAAAAAGTGAAGTTTTCAAAAAGTCAGAAAATTGGCTGAAAACGACTTAATATCAAGGACTCATCGGGCGAATCACTCTGGAACTGAAATCGGAATGCTCACTGACATTTTCCCCTCTCCGAAAGTCTGAAAACTGAGGGAAAAATGACTAAGTCCAAAAAAATTTTTTTAAAACTTTTTTCAATTTTACCCCCGTGGGATATATATTCTACCCACACACATTTGGAACTCTCCTGGGGTACCCTCGCACATATTATTCCCTCATTTAATGGATATTTTCACCAAAAAGTGAAGTTTTCAAAAAGTCAGAAAATTGGCTGAAAACGACTTAATATCAAGGACTCATCGGGCGAATCGCTCTGGAACTGAAATCGGAATACTCACTGACATTTTCCCCTCTCCGAAAGTCTGAAAAATGAGGGAAAAATGACTAAGTCCAAAAAAAATTTTTTTCAACTTTTTCAATTTTACCCCCGTGGGATATATATTCTACCCACACACATTTGGAACTCTCCTGGGGTACCCTCACACATATTATTCCCTCATTTAATGGATATTTTCACCAAAAAGTGAATCTTTCAAAAAGTCAGAAAATTGGCTGAAAACGACTTAATATCAAGGACTCATCCGGCGAATCGCTCTGGAACTGAAATCGGAATGCTCACTGACATTTTCCCCTCTCCGAAAGTCTGAAAACTGATGGAAAAATGACTAAGTCCAAAAAAATTTTTTTAAAACTTTTTTCAATTTTACCCCCGTGGGATATATATTCTACCCACACACATTTGGAACTCTCCTGGGGTACCCTCACACATATTATTTCCTCATTTAATGGATATTTTCACCATAGAGTGAAGTTTTCAAAAAGTCCGAAAATTGGCTGAAAACGACTTAATATCAAGGACTCATCGGGCGAATCACTCTGGAACTGAAATCTGAATACTCACTGACATTTTCCCCTCTCCGAAAGTCTGAAAAATGATGGAAAAATGACTAAGTCCAAAAAAAATTTTTTTAAACTTTTTTCAATTTTACCCCCGTGGGATATATATTCTACCCACACACATTTGGAACTCTCCTGGGGTACCCTCACACATATTATTCCCTCATTTAATGGATATTTTCACCAAAAAGTGAAGTTTTCAAAAAGTCAGAAAATTGGCTGGAAACGACTTAATATCAAGGACTCATCGGGCGAATCGCTCTGGAACTGAAATCGGAATACTCACTGACATTTTCCCCTCTCCGAAAGTCTGAAAAATGAGGGAAAAATGACTAAGTCCAAAAAAAATTTTTTTCAACTTTTTTCAATTTTACCCCCATGGGATATATATTCTACCCACACACATTTGGAACTCTCCTGGGGTACCCTCACACATATTATTCCCTCATTTAATGGATATTTTCACCATAGAGTGAAGTTTTCAAAAAGTCCGAAAATTGGCTGAAAACGACTTAATATCAAGGACTCATCGGGCGAATCACTCTGGAACTGAAATCGGAATGCTCACTGACATTTTCCCCTCTCTGAAAGTCTGAAAAATAATGGAAAAATGACTAAGTCTAAAAAAAATTTTTTTCAACTTTTTTCAATTTTACCCCCATGGGATATATATTCTGCCCACACACATTTGGAACTCTCCTGGGGTACCCTCACACATATTATTCCCTCATTTAATGGATATTTTCACCAAAAAGTGAAGTTTTCAAAAAGTCAGAAAATTGGCTGAAAACGACTTAATATCAAGGACTCATCGGGCGAATCACTCTGGAACTGAAATCGGAATGCTCACTGACATTTTCCCCTCTCCGAAAGTCTGAAAAATGAGGGAAAAATGACTAAGTCCAAAAAAAATTTTTTTCAACTTTTTCAATTTTACCCCCGTGGGATATATATTCTACCCACACACATTTGGAACTCTCCTGGGGTACCCTCACACATATTATTCCCTCATTTAATGGATATTTTCACCACAGAATGAAGTTTTCAAAAAGTCCGAAAATTGGCTGAAAACGACTTAATATCAAGGACTCATGGGCCAATAACTCTGGAACTGAAATCGGAATGCTCACTGACATTTTCCCCTCTCCGAAAGTCTGAAAAATGCTGGAAAAATGACTAAGTCCAAAAAAAATGTTTTTCAACTTTTTTCAATTTTACCCCCATGGGATATATATTCTGCCCACACACATTTGGAACTCTCCTGGGGTACCCTCACACATATTATTCCCTCATTTAATGGATATTTTCACCAAAAAGTGAAGTTTTCAAAAAGTCAGAAAATTGGCTGAAAACGACTTAATATCAAGGACTCATCGGGCGAATCACTCTGGAACTGAAATCGGAATGCTCACTGACATTTTCTCCTCTCCGAAAGTCTGAAAAATGATGGAAAAATGACTAAGTCCAAAAAAAATTTTTTTCAACTTTTTTCAATTTTACCCCCATGGGATATATATTCTACCCACACACATTTGGAACTCTCCTGGGATACCCTCACACATATTATTCCCTCATTTAATGGATATTTTCACCATAGAGTGAAGTTTTCAAAAAGTCCGAAAATTGGCTGAAAACGACTTAATATCAAGGACTCATCCGGCGAATCGCTCTGGAACTGAAATCGGAATGCTCACTGACATTTTCCCCTCTCCGAAAGTCTGAAAAATGAGGGAAAAATGACTAAGTCCAAAAAAAATTTTTTTCAACTTTTTCAATTTTACCCCCGTGGGATATATATTCTACCCACACACATTTGGAACTCTCCTGGGGTACCCTCACACATATTATTCCCTCATTTTATGGATATTTTCACCATAGAATGAAGTTTTCAAAAAGTCCGAAAATTGGCTGAAAACGACTTAATATCAAGGACTCATTGGGCGAATAACTCTGGAACTGAAATCGGAATGCTCACTGACATTTTCCCCTCTCCGAAAGTCTGAAAAATGATGGAAAAATGACTAAGTCCAAAAAAAATGTTTTTCAACTTTTTTCAATTTTACCCCCATGGGATATATATTCTGCCCACACACATTTGGAACTCTCCTGGGGTACCCTCACACATATTATTCCCTCATTTAATGGATATTTTCACCAAAAAGTGAAGTTTTCAAAAAGTCAGAAAATTGGCTGAAAACGACTTAATATCAAGGACTCATCGGGCGAATCACTCTGGAACTGAAATCTGAATACTCACTGACATTTTCCCCTCTCCGAAAGTCTGAAAAATGAGGGAAAAATGACTAAGTCCAAAAAAAATTTTTTTCATCTTTTTTCAATTTTACCCCCGTGGGATATATATTCTACCCACACACATTTGGAACTCTCCTGGGGTACAATCACACATATTATTCCCTCATTTAATGGATATTTTCACCAAAAAGTGAAGTTTTCAAAAAGTCAGAAAATTGGCTGAAAACGACTTAATATCAAGGACTCATCGGGCGAATCACTCTGGAACTGAAATCTGAATACTCACTGACATTTTCCCCTCTCCGAAAGTCTGAAAAATGAGGGAAAAATGACTAAGTCCAAAAAAAATTTTTTTCAACTTTTTCAATTTTACCCCCGTGGGATATATATTCTACCCACACACATTTGGAACTCTCCTGGGGTACCCTCACACATATTATTCCCTCATTTAATGGATATTTTCACCAAAAAGTGAATCTTTCAAAAAGTCAGAAAATTGGCTGAAAACGACTTAATATCAAGGACTCATCCGGCGAATCGCTCTGGAACTGAAATCGGAATGCTCACTGACATTTTCCCCTCTCCGAAAGTCTGAAAACTGATGGAAAAATGACTAAGTCCAAAAAAATTTTTTTAAAACTTTTTTCAATTTTACCCCCGTGGGATATATATTCTACCCACACACATTTGGAACTCTCCTGGGGTACCCTCACACATATTATTTCCTCATTTAATGGATATTTTCACCATAGAGTGAAGTTTTCAAAAAGTCCGAAAATTGGCTGAAAACGACTTAATATCAAGGACTCATCCGGCGAATCGCTCTGGAACTGAAATCGGAATGCTCACTGACATTTTCCCCTCTCCGAAAGTCTGAAAAATGAGGGAAAAATGACTAAGTCCAAAAAAAATTTTTTTCAACTTTTTCAATTTTACCCCCGTGGGATATATATTCTACCCACACACATTTGGAACTCTCCTGGGGTACCCTCACACATATTATTCCCTCATTTAATGGATATTTTCACCATAGAATGAAGTTTTCAAAAAGTCCGAAAATTGGCTGAAAACGACTTAATATCAAGGACTCATTGGGCGAATAACTCTGGAACTGAAATCGGAATGCTCACTGACATTTTCCCCTCTCCGAAAGTCTGAAAAATGATGGAAAAATGACTAAGTCCAAAAAAAATGTTTTTCAACTTTTTTCAATTTTACCCCCATGGGATATATATTCTGCCAACACACATTTGCAACTCTCCTGGGGTACCCTCACACATATTATTCCCTCATTTAATGGATATTTTCACCAAAAAGTGAAGTTTTCAAAAAGTCAGAAAATTGGCTGAAAACGACTTAATATCAAGGACTCATCGGGCGAATCACTCTGGAACTGAAATCTGAATACTCACTGACATTTTCCCCTCTCCGAAAGTCTGAAAAATGAGGGAAAAATGACTAAGTCCAAAAAAAATTTTTTTCATCTTTTTTCAATTTTACCCCCGTGGGATATATATTCTACCCACACACATTTGGAACTCTCCTGGGGTACAATCACACATATTATTCCCTCATTTAATGGATATTTTCACCAAAAAGTGAAGTTTTCAAAAAGTCAGAAAATTGGGTGAAAACGACTTAATATCAAGGACTCATCGGGCGAATCACTCTGGAACTGAAATCTGAATACTCACTGACATTTTCCCCTCTCCGAAAGTCTGAAAAATGATGGAAAAATGACTAAGTCCAAAAAAAATTTTTTTAAACTTTTTTCAATTTTACCCCCGTGGGATATATATTCTACCCACACACATTTGGAACTCTCCTGGGGTACCCTCACACATATTATTCCCTCATTTAATGGATATTTTCACCAAAAAGTGAAGTTTTCAAAAAGTCAGAAAATTGGCTGGAAACGACTTAATATCAAGGACTCATCGGGCGAATCGCTCTGGAACTGAAATCGGAATACTCACTGACATTTTCCCCTCTCCGAAAGTCTGAAAAATGAGGGAAAAATGACTAAGTCCAAAAAAAATTTTTTTCAACTTTTTTCAATTTTACCCCCATGGGATATATATTCTACCCACACACATTTGGAACTCTCCTGGGGTACCCTCACACATATTATTCCCTCATTTAATGGATATTTTCACCATAGAGTGAAGTTTTCAAAAAGTCCGAAAATTGGCTGAAAACGACTTAATATCAAGGACTCATCGGGCGAATCACTCTGGAACTGAAATCGGAATGCTCACTGACATTTTCCCCTCTCTGAAAGTCTGAAAAATAATGGAAAAATGACTAAGTCTAAAAAAAATTTTTTTCAACTTTTTTCAATTTTACCCCCATGGGATATATATTCTGCCCACACACATTTGGAACTCTCCTGGGGTACCCTCACACATATTATTCCCTCATTTAATGGATATTTTCACCAAAAAGTGAAGTTTTCAAAAAGTCAGAAAATTGGCTGAAAACGACTTAATATCAAGGACTCATCGGGCGAATCACTCTGGAACTGAAATCGGAATGCTCACTGACATTTTCCCCTCTCCGAAAGTCTGAAAAATGAGGGAAAAATGACTAAGTCCAAAAAAAATTTTTTTCAACTTTTTCAATTTTACCCCCGTGGGATATATATTCTACCCACACACATTTGGAACTCTCCTGGGGTACCCTCACACATATTATTCCCTCATTTAATGGATATTTTCACCACAGAATGAAGTTTTCAAAAAGTCCGAAAATTGGCTGAAAACGACTTAATATCAAGGACTCATGGGCCAATAACTCTGGAACTGAAATCGGAATGCTCACTGACATTTTCCCCTCTCCGAAAGTCTGAAAAATGCTGGAAAAATGACTAAGTCCAAAAAAAATGTTTTTCAACTTTTTTCAATTTTACCCCCATGGGATATATATTCTGCCCACACACATTTGGAACTCTCCTGGGGTACCCTCACACATATTATTCCCTCATTTAATGGATATTTTCACCAAAAAGTGAAGTTTTCAAAAAGTCCGAAAATTGGCTGAAAACGACTTAATATCAAGGACTCATCCGGCGAATCGCTCTGGAACTGAAATCGGAATGCTCACTGACATTTTCCCCTCTCCGAAAGTCTGAAAAATGAGGGAAAAATGACTAAGTCCAAAAAAAATTTTTTTCAACTTTTTCAATTTTACCCCCGTGGGATATATATTCTACCCACACACATTTGGAACTCTCCTGGGGTACCCTCACACATATTATTCCCTCATTTTATGGATATTTTCACCATAGAATGAAGTTTTCAAAAAGTCCGAAAATTGGCTGAAAACGACTTAATATCAAGGACTCATTGGGCGAATAACTCTGGAACTGAAATCGGAATGCTCACTGACATTTTCCCCTCTCCGAAAGTCTGAAAAATGATGGAAAAATGACTAAGTCCAAAAAAAATGTTTTTCAACTTTTTTCAATTTTACCCCCATGGGATATATATTCTGCCCACACACATTTGGAACTCTCCTGGGGTACCCTCACACATATTATTCCCTCATTTAATGGATATTTTCACCAAAAAGTGAAGTTTTCAAAAAGTCAGAAAATTGGCTGAAAACGACTTAATATCAAGGACTCATCGGGCGAATCACTCTGGAACTGAAATCTGAATACTCACTGACATTTTCCCCTCTCCGAAAGTCTGAAAAATGAGGGAAAAATGACTAAGTCCAAAAAAAATTTTTTTCATCTTTTTTCAATTTTACCCCCGTGGGATATATATTCTACCCACACACATTTGGAACTCTCCTGGGGTACAATCACACATATTATTCCCTCATTTAATGGATATTTTCACCAAAAAGTGAAGTTTTCAAAAAGTCAGAAAATTGGCTGAAAACGACTTAATATCAAGGACTCATCGGGCGAATCACTCTGGAACTGAAATCTGAATACTCACTGACATTTTCCCCTCTCCGAAAGTCTGAAAAATGAGGGAAAAATGACTAAGTCCAAAAAAATTTTTTTAAAACTTTTTTCAATTTTACCCCCGTGGGATATATATTCTACCCACACACATTTGGAACTCTCCTGGGGTACCCTCGCACATATTATTCCCTCATTTAATGGATATTTTCACCAAAAAGTGAAGTTTTCAAAAAGTCAGAAAATTGGCTGAAAATTTCTTATTATCAAGGACTCATCGGGCGAATCACTCTGGAACTGAAATCGGAATGCTCACTGACATTTTCTCCTCTCCGAAAGTCTGAAAAATGATGGAAAAATGACTAAGTCCAAAAAAAATTTTTTTCAACTTTTTTCAATTTTACCCCCATGGGATATATATTCTACCCACACACATTTGGAACTCTCCTGGGGTACCCTCACACATATTATTCCCTCATTTAATGGATATTTTCACCATAGAGTGAAGTTTTCAAAAAGTCCGAAAATTGGCTGAAAACGACTTAATATCAAGGACTCATCGGGCGAATCACTCTGGAACTGAAATCGGAATGCTCACTGACATTTTCCCCTCTCTGAAAGTCTGAAAAATAATGGAAAAATGACTAAGTCTAAAAAAAATTTTTTTCAACTTTTTTCAATTTTACCCCCATGGGATATATATTCTGCCCACACACATTTGGAACTCTCCTGGGGTACTCTCACACATATTATTCCCTCATTTAATGGATATTTTCACCAAAAAGTGAAGTTTTCAAAAAGTCAGAAAATTGGCTGAAAACGACTTAATATCAAGGACTCATCGGGCGAATCACTCTGGAACTGAAATCGGAATGCTCACTGACATTTTCCCCTCTCCGAAAGTCTGAAAAATGAGGGAAAAATGACTAAGTCCAAAAAAAATTTTTTTCAACTTTTTCAATTTTACCCCCGTGGGATATATATTCTACCCACACACATTTGGAACTCTCCTGGGGTACCCTCACACATATTATTCCCTCATTTAATGGATATTTTCACCATAGAATGAAGTTTTCAAAAAGTCCGAAAATTGGCTGAAAACGACTTAATATCAAGGACTCATTGGGCGAATAACTCTGGAACTGAAATCGAAATGCTCACTGACATTTTCCCCTCTCCGAAAGTCTGAAAAATGATGGAAAAATGACTAAGTCCAAAAAAAATGTTTTTCAACTTTTTTCAATTTTACCCCCATGGGATATATATTCTGCCCACACACATTTGGAACTCTCCTGGGGTACCCTCACACATATTATTCCCTCATTTAATGGATATTTTCACCAAAAAGTGAAGTTTTCAAAAAGTCAGAAAATTGGCTGAAAACGACTTAATATCAAGGACTCATCGGCCGAATCGCTCTGGAACTGAAATCGGAATGCTCACTGACATTTTCCCCCCTTCGAAAGTCTGAAAAATGATGAAAAAATGACTAAGTCCAAAAAAAATTTTTTTAAACTTTTTTCAATTTTACCCCCGTGGGATATATATTCTACCCACACACATTTGGAACTCTCCTGGGGTACCCTCACACATATTATTCCCTCATTTAATGGATATTTTCACCAAAAAGTGAAGTTTTCAAAAAGTCAGAAAATTGGCTGAAAACGACTTAATATCAAGGACTCATCGGGCGAATCACTCTGGAACTGAAATCGGAATGCTCACTGACATTTTCTCCTCTCCGAAAGTCTGAAAAATGATGGAAAAATGACTAAGTCCAAAAAAAATTTTTTTCAACTTTTTTCAATTTTACCCCCATGGGATATATATTCTACCCACACACATTTGGAACTCTCCTGGGGTACCCTCACACATATTATTCCCTCATTTAATGGATATTTTCACCATAGAGTGAAGTTTTCAAAAAGTCCGAAAATTGGCTGAAAACGACTTAATATCAAGGACTCATCCGGCGAATCGCTCTGGAACTGAAATCGGAATGCTCACTGACATTTTCCCCTCTCCGAAAGTCTGAAAAATGAGGGAAAAATGACTAAGTCCAAAAAAAATTTTTTTCAACTTTTTCAATTTTACCCCCGTGGGATATATATTCTACCCACACACATTTGGAACTCTCCTGGGGTACAATCACACATATTATTCCCTCATTTAATGGATATTTTCACCAAAAAGTGAAGTTTTCAAAAAGTCAGAAAATTGGCTGAAAACGACTTAATATCAAGGACTCATCGGGCGAATCACTCTGGAACTGAAATCTGAATACTCACTGACATTTTCCCCTCTCCGAAAGTCTGAAAAATGAGGGAAAAATGACTAAGTCCAAAAAAAATTTTTTTCATCTTTTTTCAATTTTACCCCCGTGGGATATATATTCTACCCACACACATTTGGAACTCTCCTGGGGTACAATCACACATATTATTCCCTCATTTAATGGATATTTTCACCAAAAAGTGAAGTTTTCAAAAAGTCAGAAAATTGGCTGAAAACGACTTAATATCAAGGACTCATCGGGCGAATCGCTCTGGAACTGAAATCGGAATGCTCACTGACATTTTCCCCCCTTCGAAAGTCTGAAAAATGATGAAAAAATGACTAAGTCCAAAAAAAATTTTTTAAACTTCTTTGAATTTTACCCCCGTGGGATATATATTCTACCCACACACATTTGGAACTCTCCTGGGGTACCCTCACACATATTATTCCCTCATTTAATGGATATTTTCACCAAAAAGTGAAGTTTTCAAAAAGTCAGAAAATTGGCTGAAAACGACTTAATATCAAGGACTCATCGGGCGAATCACTCTGGAACTGAAATCGGAATGCTCACTGACATTTTCCCCTCTCCGAAAGTCTGAAAAATGAGGGAAAAATGACTAAGTCCAAAAAAATTTTTTTTCAACTTTTTCAATTTTACCCCCGTGGGATATATATTCTACCCACACACATTTGGAACTCTCCTGGGGTACCCTCACACATATTATTCCCTCATTTAATGGATATTTTCACCATAGAATGAAGTTTTCAAAAAGTCCGAAAATTGGCTGAAAACGACTTAATATCAAGGACTCATTGGGCGAATAACTCTGGAACTGAAATCGGAATGCTCACTGACATTTTCCCCTCTCCGAAAGTCTGAAAAATGATGGAAAAATGACTAAGTCCAAAAAAAATGTTTTTCAACTTTTTTCAATTTTACCCCCATGGGATATATATTCTGCCCACACACATTTGGAACTCTCCTGGGGTACCCTCACACATATTATTCCCTCATTTAATGGATATTTTCACCAAAAAGTGAAGTTTTCAAAAAGTCAGAAAATTGGCTGAAAACGACTTAATATCAAGGACTCATCGGCCGAATCGCTCTGGAACTGAAATCGGAATGCTCACTGACATTTTCCCCCCTTCGAAAGTCTGAAAAATGATGAAAAAATGACTAAGTCCAAAAAAAAATTTTTTAAACTTTTTTCAATTTTACCCCCGTGGGATATATATTCTACCCACACACATTTGGAACTCTCCTGGGGTACCCTCACACATATTATTCCCTCATTTAATGGATATTTTCACCAAAAAGTGAAGTTTTCAAAAAGTCAGAAAATTGGCTGAAAACGACTTAATATCAAGGACTCATCGGGCGAATCACTCTGGAACTGAAATCGGAATGCTCACTGACATTTTCTCCTCTCCGAAAGTCTGAAAAATGATCGAAAAATGACTAAGTCCAAAAAAAATTTTTTTCAACATTTTTCAATTTTACCCCCATGGGATATATATTCTACCCACACACATTTGGAACTCTCCTGGGGTACCCTCACACATATTATTCCCTCATTTAATGGATATTTTCACCATAGAGTGAAGTTTTCAAAAAGTCCGAAAATTGGCTGAAAACGACTTAATATCAAGGACTCATCCGGCGAATTGCTCTGGAACTGAAATCGGAATGCTCACTGACATTTTCCCCTCTCCGAAAGTCTGAAAAATGAGGGAAAAATGACTAAGTCCAAAAAAAATTTTTTTCAACTTTTTCAATTTTACCCCCGTGGGATATATATTCTACCCACACACATTTGGAACTCTCCTGGGGTACCCTCACACATATTATTCCCTCATTTAATGGATATTTTCACCATAGAATGAAGTTTTCAAAAAGTCCGAAAATTGGCTGAAAACGACTTAATATCAAGGACTCATTGGGCGAATAACTCTGGAACTGAAATCGGAATGCTCACTGACATTTTCCCCTCTCCGAAAGTCTGAAAAATGATGGAAAAATGACTAAGTCCAAAAAAAATGTTTTTCAACTTTTTTCAATTTTACCCCCATGGGATATATATTCTGCCCACACACATTTGGAACTCTCCTGGGGTACCCTCACACATATTATTCCCTCATTTAATGGATATTTTCACCAAAAAGTGAAGTTTTCAAAAAGTCAGAAAATTGGCTGAAAACGACTTAATATCAAGGACTCATCGGGCGAATCACTCTGGAACTGAAATCTGAATACTCACTGACATTTTGCCCTCTCCGAAAGTCTGAAAAATGAGGGAAAAATGACTAAGTCCAAAAAAAATTTTTTTCATCTTTTTTCAATTTTACCCCCGTGGGATATATATTCTACCCACACACATTTGGAACTCTCCTGGGGTACAATCACACATATTATTCCCTCATTTAATGGATATTTTCACCAAAAAGTGAAGTTTTCAAAAAGTCAGAAAATTGGCTGAAAACGACTTAATATCAAGGACTCATCGGGCGAATCGCTCTGGAACTGAAATCGGAATGCTCACTGACATTTTCCCCCCTTCGAAAGTCTGAAAAATGATGGAAAAATGACTAAGTCCAAAAAAAATTTTTTTCAACTTTTTTCAATTTTACCCCCATGGGATATATATTCTACCCACACACATTTGGAACTCTCCTGGGGTACCCTCACACATATTATTCCCTCATTTAATGGATATTTTCACCATAGAGTGAAGTTTTCAAAAAGTCTGAAAATTGGCTGAAAACGACTTAATATCAAGGACTCATCCGGCGAATCGCTCTGGAACTGAAATCGGAATGCTCACTGACATTTTCCCCTTTCCGAAAGTCTGAAAAATGAGGGAAAAATGACTAAGTCCAAAAAAAATTTTTTTCAACTTTTTCAATTTTACCCCCGTGGGATATATATTCTACCCACACACATTTGGAACTCTCCTGGGGTACCCTCACACATATTATTCCCTCATTTAATGGATATTTTCACCAAAAAGTGAAGTTTTCAAAAAGTCAGAAAATTGGCTGAAAACGACTTAATATCAAGGACTCATCGGGCGAATCACTCTGGAACTGAAATCTGAATACTCACTGACATTTTGCCCTCTCCGAAAGTCTGAAAAATGAGGGAAAAATGACTAAGTCCAAAAAAAATTTTTTTCATCTTTTTTCAATTTTACCCCTGTGGGATATATATTCTACCCACACACATTTGGAACTCTCCTGGGGTACAATCACACATATTATTCCCTCATTTAATGGATATTTTCACCAAAAAGTGAATCTTTCAAAAAGTCAGAAAATTGGCTGAAAACGACTTAATATCAAGGACTCATCCGGCGAATCGCTCTGGAACTGAACTCGGAATGCTCACTGACATTTTCCCCTCTCCGAAAGTCTGAAAAATGATGGAAAAATGACTAAGTCCAAAAAAATTTTTTTAAAACTTTTTTAAATTTTACCCCCGTGGGATATATATTCTACCCACACACATTTGGAACTCTCCTGGGGTACCCTCGCACATATTATTCCCTCATTTAATGGATATTTTCACCAAAAAGTGAAGTTTTCAAAAAGTCAGAAAATTGGCTGAAAACGACTTAATATCAAGGACTCATCGGGCGAATCGCTCTGGAACTGAAATAGGAATACTCACTGACATTTTCCCCTCTCCGAAAGTCTGAAAAATGAGGGAAAAATGACTAAGTCCAAAAAAAATTTTTTTCAACTTTTTCAATTTTACCCCCGTGGGATATATATTCTACCCACACACATTTGGAACTCTCCTGGGGTACCCTCACACATATTATTCCCTCATTTAATGGATATTTTCACCAAAAAGTGAAGTTTTCAAAAAGTCAGAAAATTGGCTGAAAACGACTTAATATCAAGGACTCATCGGGCGAATCACTCTGGAACTGAAATCGGAATGCTCACTGACATTTTCCCCTCTCTGAAAGTCTGAAAAATAATGGAAAAATGACTAAGTCTAAAAAAAATTTTTTTCAACTTTTTTCAATTTTACCCCCATGGGATATATATTCTGCCCACACACATTTGGAACTCTCCTGGGGTACCCTCACACATATTATTCCCTCATTTAATGGATATTTTCACCAAAAAGTGAAGTTTTCAAAAAGTCAGAAAATTGGCTGAAAACGACTTAATATCAAGGACTCATCGGGCGAATCACTCTGGAACTGAAATCGGAATGCTCACTGACATTTTCTCCTCTCCGAAAGTCTGAAAAATGATGGAAAAATGACTAAGTCCAAAAAAAATTTTTTTAAACTTTTTTCAATTTTACCCCCATGGGATATATATTCTACCCACACACATTTGGAACTCTCCTGGGGTACCCTCACACATATTATTCCCTCATTTAATGGATATTTTCACCATAGAGTGAAGTTTTCAAAAAGTCCGAAAATTGGCTGAAAACGACTTAATATCAAGGACTCATCCGGCGAATCGCTCTGGAACTGAAATCGGAATGCTCACTGACATTTTCCCCTCTCCGAAAGTCTGAAAAATGAGGGAAAAATGACTAAGTCCAAAAAAAATTTTTTTCAACTTTTTCAATTTTACCCCCGTGGGATATATATTCTACCCACACACATTTGGAACTCTCCTGGGGTACCCTCACACATATTATTCCCTCATTTAATGGATATTTTCACCATAGAATGAAGTTTTCAAAAAGTCCGAAAATTGGCTGAAAACGACTTAATATCAAGGACTCATTGGGCGAATAACTCTGGAACTGAAATCGGAATGCTCACTGACATTTTCCCCTCTCCGAAAGTCTGAAAAATGATGGAAAAATGACTAAGTCCAAAAAAAATGTTTTTCAACTTTTTTCAATTTTACCCCCATGGGATATATATTCTGCCCACACACATTTGGAACTCTCCTGGGGTACCCTCACACATATTATTCCCTCATTTAATGGATATTTTCACCAAAAAGTGAAGTTTTCAAAAAGTCAGAAAATTGGCTGAAAACGACTTAATATCAAGGACTCATCGGGCGAATCGCTCTGGAACTGAAATCGGAATGCTCACTGACATTTTCCCCCCTTCGAAAGTCTGAAAAATGATGGAAAAATGACTAAGTCCAAAAAAAATTTTTTTCAACTTTTTTCAATTTTACCCCCATGGGATATATATTCTACCCACACACATTTGGAACTCTCCTGGGGTACCCTCACACATATTATTCCCTCATTTAATGGATATTTTCACCATAGAGTGAAGTTTTCAAAAAGTCTGAAAATTGGCTGAAAACGACTTAATATCAAGGACTCATCCGGCGAATCGCTCTGGAACTGAAATCGGAATGCTCACTGACATTTTCCCCTTTCCGAAAGTCTGAAAAATGAGGGAAAAATGACTAAGTCCAAAAAAAATTTTTTTCAACTTTTTCAATTTTACCCCCGTGGGATATATATTCTACCCACACACATTTGGAACTCTCCTGGGGTACCCTCACACATATTATTCCCTCATTTAATGGATATTTTCACCAAAAAGTGAAGTTTTCAAAAAGTCAGAAAATTGGCTGAAAACGACTTAATATCAAGGACTCATCGGCCGAATCGCTCTGGAACTGAAATCGGAATGCTCACTGACATTTTCCCCCCTTCGAAAGTCTGAAAAATGATGAAAAAATGACTAAGTCCAAAAAAAATTTTTTTAAACTTTTTTCAATTTTACCCCCGTGGGATATATATTCTACCCACACACATTTGGAACTCTCCTGGGGTACCCTCACACATATTATTCCCTCATTTAATGGATATTTTCACCAAAAAGTGAAGTTTTCAAAAAGTCCGAAAATTGGCTGAAAACGACTTAATATCAAGGACTCATCGGGCGAATCACTCTGGAACTGAAATCGGAATGCTCACTGACATTTTCCCCTCTCCGAAAGTCTGAAAAATGAGGGAAAAATGACTAAGTCCAAAAAAAATTTTTTTCAACTTTTTCAATTTTACCCCCGTGGGATATATATTCTACCCACACACATTTGGAACTCTCCTGGGGTACCCTCACACATATTATTCCCTCATTTAATGGATATTTTCACCATAGAATGAAGTTTTCAAAAAGTCCGAAAATTGGCTGAAAACGACTTAATATCAAGGACTCATTGGGCGAATAACTCTGGAACTGAAATCGGAATGCTCACTGACATTTTCCCCTCTCCGAAAGTCTGAAAAATGATGGAAAAATGACTAAGTCCAAAAAAAATGTTTTTCAACTTTTTTCAATTTTACCCCCATGGGATATATATTCTGCCCACACACATTTGGAACTCTCCTGGGGTACCCTCACACATATTATTCCCTCATTTAATGGATATTTTCACCAAAAAGTGAAGTTTTCAAAAAGTCAGAAAATTGGCTGAAAACGACTTAATATCAAGGACTCATCGGGCGAATCACTCTGGAACTGAAATCTGAATACTCACTGACATTTTCCCCTCTCCGAAAGTCTGAAAAATGAGGGAAAAATGACTAAGTCCAAAAAAAATTTTTTTCATCTTTTTTCAATTTTACCCCCGTGGGATATATATTCTACCCACACACATTTGGAACTCTCCTGGGGTACAATCACACATATTATTCCCTCATTTAATGGATATTTTCACCAAAAAGTGAAGTTTTCAAAAAGTCAGAAAATAGGCTGAAAACGACTTAATATCAAGGACTCATCGGGCGAATCACTCTGGAACTGAAATCTGAATACTCACTGACATTTTCCCCTCTCCGAAAGTCTGAAAAATGAGGGAAAAATGACTAAGTCCAAAAAAAATTTTTTTCATCTTTTTTCAATTTTACCCCCGTGGGATATATATTCTACCCACACACATTTGGAACTCTCCTGGGGTACAATCACACATATTATTCCCTCATTTAATGGATATTTTCACCAAAAAGTGAATCTTTCAAAAAGTCAGAAAATTGGCTGAAAACGACTTAATATCAAGGACTCATCCGGCGAATCGCTCTGGAACTGAACTCGGAATGCTCACTGACATTTTCCATTCTCCGAAAGTCTGAAAAATGATGGAAAAATGACTAAGTCCAAAAAAATTTTTTTTAAACTTTTTTCAATTTTACCCCCGTGGGATATATATTCTACCCACACACATTTGGAACTCTCCTGGGGTACCCTCGCACATATTATTCCCTCATTTAATGGATATTTTCACCAAAAAGTGAAGTTTTCAAAAAGTCAGAAAATTGGCTGAAAACGACTTAATATCAAGGACTCATCGGGCGAATCGCTCTGGAACTGAAATAGGAATACTCACTGACATTTTCCCCTCTCCGAAAGTCTGAAAAATGAGGGAAAAATGACTAAGTCCCAAAAAAATTTTTTTCAACTTTTTCAATTTTACCCCCGTGGGATATATATTCTACCCACACACATTTGGAACTCTCCTGGGGTACCCTCGCACATATTATTCCCTCATTTAATGGATATTTTCACCAAAAAGTGAAGTTTTCAAAAAGTCAGAAAATTGGCTGAAAACGACTTAATATCAAGGACTCATCGGGCGAATCACTCTGGAACTGAAATCGGAATGCTCACTGACATTTTCCCCTCTCTGAAAGTCTGAAAAATAATGGAAAAATGACTAAGTCTAAAAAAAATTTTTTTCAACTTTTTTCAATTTTACCCCCATGGGATATATATTCTGCCCACACACATTTGGAACTCTCCTGGGGTACCCTCACACATATTATTCCCTCATTTAATGGATATTTTCACCAAAAAGTGAAGTTTTCAAAAAGTCAGAAAATTGGCTGAAAACGACTTAATATCAAGGACTCATCGGGCGAATCGCTCTGGAACTGAAATCGGAATGCTCACTGACATTTTCCCCCCTTCGAAAGTCTGAAAAATGATGGAAAAATGACTAAGTCCAAAAAAAATTTTTTTCAACTTTTTTCAATTTTACCCCCATGGGATATATATTCTGCCCACACACATTTGGAACTCTCCTGGGGTACCCTCACACATATTATTCCCTCATTTAATGGATATTTTCACCATAGAGTGAAGTTTTCAAAAAGTCTGAAAATTGGCTGAAAACGACTTAATATCAAGGACTCATCCGGCGAATCGCTCTGGAACTGAAATCGGAATGCTCACTGACATTTTCCCCTTTCCGAAAGTCTGAAAAATGAGGGAAAAATGACTAAGTCCAAAAAAAATTTTTTTCAACTTTTTCAATTTTACCCCCGTGGGATATATATTCTACCCACACACATTTGGAACTCTCCTGGGGTACCCTCGCACATATTATTCCCTCATTTAATGGATATTTTCACCAAAAAGTGAAGTTTTCAAAAAGTCAGAAAATTGGCTGAAAACGACTTAATATCAAGGACTCATCGGGCGAATCACTCTGGAACTGAAATCGTAATGCTCACTGACATTTTCCCCTCTCTGAAAGTCTGAAAAATGATGGAAAAATGACTAAGTCCAAAAAAAATTTTTTTCAACTTTTTTCAATTTTACCCCCATGGGATATATATTCTGCCCACACACATTTGGAACTCTCCTGGGGTACCCTCACACATATTATTCCCTCATTTAATGGATATTTTCACCAAAAAGTGAAGTTTTCAAAAAGTCAGAAAATTGGCTGAAAACGACTTAATATCAAGGTCTCATCGGGCAAATCGCTCTGGAACTGAAATCGGAATGCTCACTGACATTTCCCCCCTTCGAAAGTCTGAAAAATGATGAAAAAATGACTAAGTCCAAAAAAATTTTTTTTAAACTTTTTTCAATTTTACCCCCGTGGGATATATATTCTACCCACACACATTTGGAACTCTCCTGGGGTACCCTCACACATATTATTCCCTCATTTAATGGATATTTTCACCAAAAAGTGAAGTTTTCAAAAAGTCAGAAAATTGGCTGAAAACGACTTAATATCAAGGACTCATCGGGCGAATCACTCTGGAACTGAAATCGAATGCTCACTGACATTTTCTCCTCTCCGAAAGTCTGAAAAATGATGGAAAAATGACTAAGTCCAAAAAAAATTTTTTTCAATTTTTTTCAATTTTACCCCCATGGGATATATAGTCTGCCCACACACATTTGGAACTCTCCTGGGGTACCCTCACACATATTATTCCCTCATTTAATGGATATTTTCACCATAGAGTGAAGTTTTCAAAAAGTCCGAAAATTGGCTGAAAACGACTTAATATCAAGGACTCATCCGACGAATCGCTCTGGAACTGAAATCGGAATGCTCACTGACATTTTCCCCTCTCCGAAAGTCTGAAAAATGATGGAAAAATGACTAAGTCCAAAAAAATTTTTTTTCAACTTTTTTTCAATTTTACCCCTGTGGGATATACATTCTACCCACACACATTTGTAACTCTCCTGGGGTACCCTCACACATATTATTCCCTCATTTAATGGATATTTTCACCAAAAAGTGAAGTTTTCAAAAAGTAAGAAAATTGGCTGAAAACGACTTAATATCAAGGACTCATCGGGCGAATCACTCTGGAACTGAAATCGGAATACTCACTGACATTTTCCCCTCTCCGAAAGTCTGAAAAATGAGGGAAAAATGACTAAGTCCAAAAAAAATGTTTTTCAACTTTTTTCAATTTTACCCCCGTGGGATATATATTCTACCCACACACATTTGGAACTCTCCTGGGGTACCCTCACACATATTATTCCCTCATTTAATGGATATTTTCACCAAAAAGTGAAGTTTTCAAAAAGTCAGAAATTTGTCTGAAAACGACTTAATATCAAGGACTCATCGGGCGAATGACTCTGGAACTGAAATCGGAATACTCACTGACATTTTCCGCTCTCCGAAACTCTGAAAAATGATGGAAAAATGACTAAGTCCAAAAAAAATTTTTTTCAACTTTTTTCAATTTTACCCCCATGGGATATATATTCTGCCCACACAAATTTGGAACTCTCCTGGGGTACCATCACACATATTATTCTCTCATTTAATGGCCATTTTCACCAAAAAGTGAAGTTTTCAAAAAGTCAGAAAATTGGCTGAAAACGACTTAATATCAAGGACTCATCCGGCGAATCGCTCTGGAACTGAAAACGGAATGCTCACTGACATTTTCCCCTCTCCGAAAGTCTGAAAAATGATGGAAAAATGACTAAGTCCAAAAAAAATTTTTTTAAACTTTTTTCAATTTTACCCCCGTGGGATAAATATTCTACCCACACACATTTCGAACTCTCCTGGGGTACCCTCACACATATTATTCCCTCATTTAATGGATATTTTCACCAAAAAGTGAAGCTTTCAAAAAGTCAGAAAATTGGCTGAAAACGACTTAATATCAAAGACTCATCCGGCGAATCAATCTGGAATTGAAATCGGAATGCTCACTGACATTTTCCCCTCTCCAAAAGTCTGAAAAACGATGGAAAAATGACTAAGTCCAAAAAAATTTTTTTTCAACTTTTTTCAATTTTACACCTGTGGGATATACATTCTACGAACACACATTTGGAACTCTCCTGGGGTACCCTCACACATATTATTCCCTCATTTAATGTATATTTTCACCAAAGAGTGAAGTTTTCAAAAAGTCCGAAAATTGGCTGAAAACGACTTAATGTCATGGACTCATCCGGCGAATCGCTCTGGAACTGAAATCGGAATGCTCACTGACATTTTCCCCTCTCCGAAAGTCTGAAAAATCATGGAAAAATGACTAAGTATAAAAAAATTTTTTTAAACTTTTTTCAATTTTACCCCCGTGGGATATATATTCTACCCACACACATTTGGAACTCTCCTGGGGTACCCTCACACATATTATTCCCTCATTTAATGGATATTTTCACCAAAAAGTGAAGTTTTCAAAAAGTCAGAAAATTGGCTGAAAACGACTTAATATCAAGGACTCATCGGGCGAATCACTCTGGAACTGAAATCAGAATACTCACTGACATTTTCCCCTCTCCGAAAGTCTGAAAAATGAGGGAAAAATGACTAAGTATAAAAAAATTTTTTTCAACTTTTTTCAATTTTACCCCCGTATGATATATATTCTACCCACACACATTTGGAACTCTCCTGGGGTACCCTCACACATATTATTCCCTCATTTAATGGATATTTTCACCAAAAAGTGAAGTTTTCAAAAAGTCAGAAAATTGGCTGAAAACGACTTAATATCAAGGACTCATCGGGCGAATCGCTTTGGAACTGAAATCGGAATGCTCACTGACATTTTCCCCCCTTCGAAAGTCTGAAAAATGACGGAAAAATGACTAAGTCCAAAAAAAATTTTTTTCAACTTTTTTCAATTTTACCCCCGTGGGATATATATTCTGCCCACACATATTTGGAACTCTCCTGGGGTACCCTTACACATATTATTCCCTCATTTAATGGCTATTTTCAACAAAAAGTGAAGTTTTCAAAAAGTCAGAAAATTGGCTGAAAACGACTTAATATCAAGGGCTCATCGGGCGAATCACTCTGGAACTGAAATCTGAATACTCACTGACATTTTCCCCTCTCCAAAAGTCTGAAAAATGATGGAAAAATGACTAAGTCCAAAAAAATTTTTTTTCAATTTTACCCCTGTGGGATATACATTCTACCCACACACATTTGGAAATCTCCTGGGGTAACCTCACACATATTATTCCCTCATTTAATGTATATTTTCACCAAAAAGTGAAGTTTTCAAAAAGTCAGAAAATTGACTGAAAACGACTTAATATCAAGGACTCATAGGGCGAATCACTCTGGAACTGAAATCGGAATACTCACTGACATTTTCCCCTCTCCGAAAGTCTGAAAAATGAGGGGAAAATGACTAAGTCTAAAAAAAATTTTTTTCAACTTTTTTCAATTTTACCCCCATGGGATATATATTCTGCCCACACACATTTGGAACTCTCCTGGGGTACCCTCACACATATTATTCCCTCATTTAATGGATATTTTCACCATAGAGTGAAGTTTTCAAAAAGTCCGAAAATTGGCTGAAAACGACTTAATATCAAGGACTCATCGGGCGAATCACTCTGGAACTGAAATCGGAATACTCACTGACATTTTCCCCTCTCCGAAAGTCTGAAAAATGAGGGAAAAATGACTAAGTCCAAAAAAAATGTTTTTCAACTTTTTTCAATTTTACCCCCGTGGGATATATATTCTACCCACACACATTTGGAACTCTCCTGGGGTACCCTCACACATATTATTCCCTCATTTAA
The DNA here is from genome assembly GCF_046119375.1 of Phyllobates terribilis. Classification (NCBI taxonomy): domain Eukaryota; kingdom Metazoa; phylum Chordata; class Amphibia; order Anura; family Dendrobatidae; genus Phyllobates; species Phyllobates terribilis. The sequence goes on along the minus strand of NW_027362873.1, from coordinate 3,640,579 downwards.
TGGATATTTTCACCAAAAAGTGAAGTTTTCAAAAAGTCAGAAAATTGTCTGAAAACGACTTAATATCAAGGACTCATCGGGCGAATTACTCTGGAACTGAAATCGGAATACTCACTGACATTTTCCGCTCTCCGAAACTCTGAAAAATGATGGAAAAATGACTAAGTCCAAAAAAAATTTTTTTCAACTTTTTTCAATTTTACCCCCATGGGATATATATTCTGCCCACACAAATTTGGAACTCTCCTGGGGTACCCTCACACATATTATTCTCTCATTTAATGGCCATTTTCACCAAAAAGTGAAGTTTTCAAAAAGTCAGAAAATTGGCTGAAAACGACTTAATATCAAGGACTCATCCGGCGAATCGCTCTGGAACTGAAAACGGAATGCTCACTGACATTTTCCCCTCTCCGAAAGTCTGAAAAATGATGGAAAAATGACTAAGTCCAAAAAAAATTTTTTTAAACTTTTTTCAATTTTACCCCCGTGGGATAAATATTCTACCCACACACATTTGGAACTCTCCTGGGGTACCCTCACACATATTATTCCCTCATTTAATGGATATTTTCACCAAAAAGTGAAGCTTTCAAAAAGTCAGAAAATTGGCTGAAAACGACTTAATATCAAAGACTCATCCGGCGAATCAATCTGGAATTGAAATCGGAATGCTCACTGACATTTTCCCCTCTCCAAAAGTCTGAAAAACGATGGAAAAATGACTAAGTCCAAAAAAATTTTTTTTCAACTTTTTTCAATTTTACACCTGTGGGATATACATTCTACGAACACACATTTGGAACTCTCCTGGGGTACCCTCACACATATTATTCCCTCATTTAATGTATATTTTCACCAAAGAGTGAAGTTTTCAAAAAGTCCGAAAATTGGCTGAAAACGACTTAATGTCATGGACTCATCCGGCGAATCGCTCTGGAACTGAAATCGGAATGCTCACTGACATTTTCCCCTCTCCGAAAGTCTGAAAAATCATGGAAAAATGACTAAGTATAAAAAAATTTTTTTAAACTTTTTTCAATTTTACCCCCGTGGGATATATATTCTACCCACACACATTTGGAACTCTCCTGGGGTACCCTCACACATATTATTCCCTCATTTAATGGATATTTTCACCAAAAAGTGAAGTTTTCAAAAAGTCAGAAAATTGTCTGAAAACGACTTAATATCAAGGACTCATCGGGCGAATCACTCTGGAACTGAAATCAGAATACTCACTGACATTTTCCCCTCTCCGAAAGTCTGAAAAATGAGGGAAAAATGACTAAGTATAAAAAAATTTTTTTCAACTTTTTTCAATTTTACCCCCGTATGATATATATTCTACCCACACACATTTGGAACTCTCCTGGGGTACCCTCACACATATTATTCCCTCATTTAATGGATATTTTCACCAAAAAGTGAAGTTTTCAAAAAGTCAGAAAATTGGCTGAAAACGACTTAATATCAAGGACTCATCGGGCGAATCGCTTTGGAATTGAAATCGGAATGCTCACTGACATTTTCCCCCCTTCGAAAGTCTGAAAAATGACGGAAAAATGACTAAGTCCAAAAAAAATTTTTTTCAACTTTTTTCAATTTTACCCCCGTGGGATATATATTCTGCCCACACATATTTGGAACTCTCCTGGGGTACCCTTACACATATTATTCCCTCATTTAATGGCTATTTTCAACAAAAAGTGAAGTTTTCAAAAAGTCAGAAAATTGGCTGAAAACGACTTAATATCAAGGGCTCATCGGGCGAATCACTCTGGAACTGAAATCTGAATACTCACTGACATTTTCCCCTCTCCAAAAGTCTGAAAAATGATGGAAAAATGACTAAGTCCAAAAAAATTTTTTTTCAATTTTACCCCTGTGGGATATACATTCTACCCACACACATTTGGAAATCTCCTGGGGTAACCTCACACATATTATTCCCTCATTTAATGTATATTTTCACCAAAAAGTGAAGTTTTCAAAAAGTCAGAAAATTGACTGAAAACGACTTAATATCAAGGACTCATAGGGCGAATCACTCTGGAACTGAAATCGGAATACTCACTGACATTTTCCCCTCTCCGAAAGTCTGAAAAATGAGGGGAAAATGACTAAGTCTAAAAAAAATTTTTTTCAACTTTTTTCAATTTTACCCCCATGGGATATATATTCTGCCCACACACATTTGGAACTCTCCTGGGGTACCCTCACACATATTATTCCCTCATTTAATGGATATTTTCACCAAAAAGTGAAGTTTTCAAAAAGTCAGAAAATTGGCTGAAAACGACTTAATATCAAGGACTCATCGGGCGAATCGCTCTGGAACTGAAATCGGAATGCTCACTGACATTTTCCCCCCTTCGAAAGTCTGAAAAATGATGAAAAAATGACTAAGTCCAAAAAAATTTTTTTTAAACTTTTTTCAATTTTACCCCCGTGGGATATATATTCTACCCACACACATTTGGAACTCTCCTGGGGTACCCTCACACATATTATTCCCTCATTTCATGGATATTTTCACCAAAAAGTGAAGTTTTCAAAAAGTCAGAAAATTGGCTGAAAACGACTTAATATCAAGGACTAATCGGGCGAATCACTCTGGAACTGAAATCGGAATGCTCACTGACATTTTCTCCTCTCCGAAAGTCTGAAAAATGATGGAAAAATGACTAAGTCCAAAAAAAATTTTTTTCAATTTTTTTCAATTTTACCCCCATGGGATATATAGTCTGCCCACACACATTTGGAACTCTCCTGGGGTACCCTCACACATATTATTCCCTCATTTAATGGATATTTTCACCATAGAGTGAAGTTTTCAAAAAGTCCGAAAATTGGCTGAAAACGACTTAATATCAAGGACTCATCCGACGAATCGCTCTGGAACTGAAATCGGAATGCTCACTGACATTTTCCCCTCTCCGAAAGTCTGAAAAATGATGGAAAAATGACTAAGTCCAAAAAAATTTTTTTTCAACTTTTTTTCAATTTTACCCCTGTGGGATATACATTCTACCCACACACATTTGTAACTCTCCTGGGGTACCCTCACACATATTATTCCCTCATTTAATGGATATTTTCACCAAAAAGTGAAGTTTTCAAAAAGTAAGAAAATTGGCTGAAAACGACTTAATATCAAGGACTCATCGGGCGAATCACTCTGGAACTGAAATCGGAATACTCACTGACATTTTCCCCTCTCCGAAAGTCTGAAAAATGAGGGAAAAATGACTAAGTCCAAAAAAAATGTTTTTCAATTTTTTTTCAATTTTACCCCCGTGGGATATATATTCTACCCACACACATTTGGAACTCTCCTGGGGTACCCTCACACATATTATTCCCTCATTTAATGGATATTTTCACCAAAAAGTGAAGTTTTCAAAAAGTCAGAAAATTGTCTGAAAACGACTTAATATCAAGGACTCATCGGGCGAATTACTCTGGAACTGAAATCGGAATACTCACTGACATTTTCCGCTCTCCGAAACTCTGAAAAATGATGGAAAAATGACTAAGTCCAAAAAAAATTTTTTTCAACTTTTTTCAATTTTACCCCCATGAGATATATATTCTGCCCACACAAATTTGGAACTCTCCTGGGGTACCCTCACACATATTATTCTCTCATTTAATGGCCATTTTCACCAAAAAGTGAAGTTTTCAAAAAGTCAGAAAATTGGCTGAAAACGACTTAATATCAAGGACTCATCCGGCGAATCGCTCTGGAACTGAAAACGGAATGCTCACTGACATTTTTCCCTCTCCGAAAGTCTGAAAAATGACGGAAAAATGACTAAGTCCAAAAAAAATTTTTTTCAACTTTTTTCAATTTTACCCCCGTGGGATATATATTCTGCCCACACATATTTGGAACTCTCCTGGGGTACCCTTAAACATATTATTCCCTCATTTAATGGCTATTTTCAACAAAAAGTGAAGTTTTCAAAAAGTCAGAAAATTGGCTGAAAACGACTTAATATCAAGGACTCATCGGGCGAATCACTCTGGAACTGAAATCTGAATACTCACTGACATTTTCCCCTCTCCAAAAATCTGAAAAATGATGGAAAAATGACTAAGTCCAAAAAAATTTTTTTTCAATTTTACCCCTGTGGGATATACATTCTACCCACACACATTTGGAAATCTCCTGGGGTACCCTCACACATATTATTCCCTCATTTAATGGATATTTTCACCAAAAAGTGAAGTTTTCAAAAAGTCAGAAAATTGGCTGAAAACGACTTAATATCAAGGACTAATCGGGCGAATCACTCTGGAACTGAAATCGGAATGCTCACTGACATTTTCTCCTCTCCGAAAGTCTGAAAAATGATGGAAAAATGACTAAGTCCAAAAAAAATTTTTTTCAACTTTTTTCAATTTTACCCCCATGGGATATATATTCTACCCACACACATTTGGAACTCTCCTGGGGTACCCTCACACATATTATTCCCTCATTTAATGGATATTTTCACCATAGAGTGAAGTTTTCAAAAAGTCTGAAAATTGGCTGAAAACGACTTAATATCAAGGACTCATCGGGCGAATCACTCTGGAACTGAAATCGGAATGCTCACTGACATTTTCTCCTCTCCGAAAGTCTGAAAAATGATGGAAAAATGACTAAGTCCAAAAAAAATTTTTTTCAATTTTTTTCAATTTTACCCCCATGGGATATATAGTCTGCCCACACACATTTGGAACTCTCCTGGGGTACCCTCACACATATTATTCCCTCATTTAATGGATATTTTCACCATAGAGTGAAGTTTTCAAAAAGTCCGAAAATTGGCTGAAAACGACTTAATATCAAGGACTCATCCGACGAATCGCTCTGGAACTGAAATCGGAATGCTCACTGACATTTTCCCCTCTCCGAAAGTCTGAAAAATGATGGAAAAATGACTAAGTCCAAAAAAAATGTTTTTCAATTTTTTTTCAATTTTACCCCCGTGGGATATATATTCTACCCACACACATTTGGAACTCTCCTGGGGTACCCTCACACATATTATTCCCTCATTTAATGGATATTTTCACCAAAAAGTGAAGTTTTCAAAATGTCAGAAAATTGTCTGAAAACGACTTAATATCAAGGACTCATCGGGCGAATTACTCTGGAACTGAAATCGGAATACTCACTGACATTTTCCGCTCTCCGAAACTCTAAAAAATGATGGAAAAATGACTAAGTCCAAAAAAAATTTTTTTCAACTTTTTTCAATTTTACCCCCATGGGATATATATTCTGCCCACACAAATTTGGAACTCTCCTGGGGTACCCTCACACATATTATTCTCTCATTTAATGGCCATTTTCACCAAAAAGTGAAGTTTTCAAAAAGTCAGAAAATTGGCTGAAAACGACTTAATATCAAGGACTCATCCGGCGAATCGCTCTGGAACTGAAAACGGAATGCTCACTGACATTTTCCCCTCTCCGAAAGTCTGAAAAATGATGGAAAAATGACTAAGTCCAAAAAAAAATTGTTTAAACTTTTTTCAATTTTACCCCCGTGGAATATATATTCTACCCACACACATTTGGAACTCTCCTGGGGTACCCTCGCACATATTATTCCCTCATTTAATGGATATTTTCACCAAAAAGTGAAGTTTTCAAAAAGTCAGAAAATTGGCTGAAAACGACTTAATATCAAGTACTCATCGGGCGAATCACTCTGGAACTGAAATCTGAATACTCACTGACATTTTCCCCTCTCCAAAAGTCTGAAAAACGATGGAAAAATGACTAAGTCCAAAAAAATTTTTTTTCAACTTTTTTCAATTTTACACCTGTGGGATATACATTCTACGAACACACATTTGGAACTCTCCTGGGGTACCCTCACACATATTATTCCCTCATTTAATGTATATTTTCACCAAAGAGTGAAGTTTTCAAAAAGTCCGAAAATTGGCTGAAAACGACTTAATATCATGGACTCATCCGGCGAATCGCTCTGGAACTGAAATCGGAATGCTCACTGACATTTTCCCCTCTCCGAAAGTCTGAAAAATCATGGAAAAATGACTAAGTATAAAAAAATTTTTTTAAACTTTTTTCAATTTTACCCCCGTGGGATATATATTCTACCCACACACATTTGGAACTCTCCTGGGGTACCCTCACACATATTATTCCCTCATTTCATGGATATTTTCACCAAAAAGTGAAGTTTTCAAAAAGTCAGAAAATTGTCTGAAAACGACTTAATATCAAGGACTCATCGGGCGAATCACTCTGGAACTGAAATCAGAATACTCACTGACATTTTCCCCTCTCCGAAAGTCTGAAAAATGAGGGAAAAATGACTAAGTATAAAAAAAATTTTTTCAACTTTTTTCAATTTTACCCCCGTATGATATATATTCTACCCACACACATTTGGAACTCTCCTGGGGTACCCTCACACATATTATTCCCTCATTTAATGGATATTTTCACCAAAAAGTGAAGTTTTCAAAAAGTCAGAAAATTGGCTGAAAACGACTTAATATCAAATATTCATCGGGCGAATCGCTTTGGAACTGAAATCGGAATGCTCACTGACATTTTCCCCCCTTCGAAAGTCTGAAAAATGACGGAAAAATGACTAAGTCCAAAAAAAATTTTTTTCAACTTTTTTCAATTTTACCCCCGTGGGATATATATTCTGCCCACACATATTTGGAACTCTCCTGGGGTACCCTTACACATATTATTCCCTCATTTAATGGCTATTTTCAACAAAAAGTGAAGTTTTCAAAAAGTCAGAAAATTGGCTGAAAACGACTTAATATCAAGGGCTCATCGGGCGAATCACTCTGGAACTGAAATCTGAATACTCACTGACATTTTCCCCTCTCCAAAAGTCTGAAAAATGATGGAAAAATGACTAAGTCCAAAAAAATTTTTTTTCAATTTTACCCCTGTGGGATATACATTCTACCCACACACATTTGGAAATCTCCTGGGGTAACCTCACACATATTATTCCCTCATTTAATGTATATTTTCACCAAAAAGTGAAGTTTTCAAAAAGTCAGAAAATTGGCTGAAAACGACTTAATATCAAGGACTCATCGGGCGAATCGCTCTGGAACTGAAATAGGAATGCTCACTCACATTTCCCCCCCTTCGAAAGTCTGAAAAATGATGGAAAAATGACTAAGTCCAAAATAATTTTTTTTTAACTTTTTTCAATTTTACCCCCATGGGATATATATTCTGCCCACACACATTTGGAACTCTTCTGGGGTACCCTCACACATATTATTCCCTCATTTAATGGATATTTTCACCAAAAAGTGAAGTTTTCAAAAAGTCAGAAAATTGACTGAAAACGACTTAATATCAAGGACTCATAGGGCGAATCACTCTGGAACTGAAATCGGAATACTCACTGACATTTTCCCCTCTCCGAAAGTCTGAAAAATGAGGGAAAAATGACTAAGTCCAAAAAAATTTTTTTCAACTTTTTTCAATTTTACACCTGTGGGATATACATTCTACCAACACACATTTGGAACTCTCCTGGGGTACCCTCACACATATTATTCCCTCATTTAATGTATATTTTCACCAAAGAGTGAAGTTTTCAAAAAGTCCGAAAATTGGCTGAAAACGACTTAATATCAAGGACTCATCCGGCGAATCGCTCTGGAACTGAAATCGGAATGCTCACTGACATTTTCCCATCTCCGAAAGTCTGAAAAATGATGGAAAAATGACTAAGTATAAAAAAAAATTTTTTAAACTTTTTTCAATTTTACCCCCGTGGGATATATATTCTACCCACACACATTTGGAACTCTCCTGGGGTACCCTCACACATATTATTCCCTCATTTAATGTATATTTTCACCATAGAGTGAAGTTTTCAAAAAGTCCGAAAATTGGCTGAAAACGACTTAATATCAAGGACTCATCCGGCGAATCGCTCTGGAACTGAAATCGGAATGCTCACTGACATTTTCCCCTCTCCGAAAGTCTGAAAAATGATGGAAAAATGACTAAGTCCAAAAAAATTTTTTTAAAACTTTTTTAAATTTCACCCCCGTGGGATATATATTCTGCCCACACATATTTGGAACTCTCCTGGGGTACCCTTACACATATTATTCCCTCATTTAATGGCTATTTTCACCAAAAAGTGAAGTTTTCAAAAAGTCAGAAAATTGGCTGAAAACGACTTAATATCAAGGACTCATCTGGCGAATCGCTCTGGAACTGAAAACGGAATGCTCACTGACATTTTCCCCTCTCCGAAAGTCTGAAAAATGATGGAAAAATGACTAAGTCCAAAAAAAAATATTTAAACTTTTTTCAATTTTACCCCCGTGGGATATATATTCTACCCACACACATTTGGAACTCTCCTGGGGTACCCTCGCACATATTATTCCCTCATTTAATGGATATTTTCACCAAAAAGTGAAGTTTTCAAAAAGTCAGAAAATTGGCTGAAAACGACTTAATATCAAGGGCTCATCGGGCGAATCACTCTGGAATTGAAATCGGAATGCTCACTGACATTTTCCCCTCCCAAAAGTCTGAAAAATGATGGAAAAATGACTAAGTCCAAAAAAATTTTTTTTCAATTTTACCCCTGTGGGATATACATTCTACCCACACACATTTGGAACTCTCCTGGGGTAACCTCACACATATTATTCCCTCATTTAATGTATATTTTCACCAAAAAGTGAAGTTTTCAAAAATTCAGAAAATTGGCTGAAAACGACTTAATATCAAGGACTCATCGGGCGAATCGCTCTGGAACTGAAATAGGAATGCTCATTCACATTTTCCCCCCTTCGAAAGTCTGAAAAATGATGGAAAAATGACTAAGTCCAAAAAAATTTTTTTTTAACTTCTTTCAATTTTACCCCCATGGGATATATATTCTACCCACACACATTTGGAACTCTCCTGGGGTACCCTCAAACATATTATTCCCTCATTTAATGGATATTTTCACCAAAAAGTGAAGTTTTCAAAAAGTCAGAAAATTGACTGAAAACGACTTAATATCAAGGACTCATCGGGCGAATCACTCTGGAACTGAAATCTGAATGCTCACTGACATTTTCCCCGCTCCGAAAGTCTGAAAAATGACGGAAAAATAACTAAGTCCAAAAAAAATTTTTTTCAACTTTTTTCACTTTTACCCCCGTGGGATATATATTCTACCCACACACATTTGGAACTCTCCTGGGGTACAATCACACATATTATTCCCTCATTTAATGGATATTTTCACCAAAAAGTGAAGCTTTCAAAAAGTCAGAAAATTGGCTGAAAACGACTTAATATCAAAGACTCATCCGGCGAATCAATCTGGAATTGAAATCGGAATGCTCACTGACATTTTCCCCTCTCCAAAAGTCTGAAAAATGATGGAAAAATGACTAAGTCCAAAAAAATTTTTTTTCAATTTTACCCCTGTGGGATAAACATTCTACCAACACACATTTGGAACTCTCCTGGGGTACCCTCACACATATTATTCCCTCATTTAATGTATATTTTCACCAAAGAGTGAAGTTTTCAAAAAGTCCGAAAATTGGCTGAAAACGACTTAATATCAAGGAGTCATCCGGCGAATCGCTCTGGAACTGAAATCGGAATGCTCACTGACATTTTCCCCTCTCCGAAAGTCTGAAAAATGATGGAAAAATGACTAAGTCCAAAAAAATTTTTTTAAAACTTTTTTAAATTTTACCCCGTGGGATATATATTCTGCCCACACAAATTTGGAACTCTCCTGGGGTACCCTTACACATATTATTCCCTCATTTAATGGCTATTTTCACCAAAAAGTGAAGTTTTCAAAAAGTCAGAAAATTGGCTGAAAACGACTTAATATCAAGGACTCATCTGGCGAATCGCTCTGGAACTGAAAACGGAATGCTCACTGACATTTTCCCCTCTCCGAAAGTCTGAAAAATGATGGAAAAATGACTAAGTCCAAAAGAAAATATTTAAACTTTTTTCAATTTTACCCCCGTGGGATATATATTCTACCCACACACATTTGGAACTCTCCTGGGGTACCCTCACACATATTATTCCCTCATTTAATGGATATTTTCACCAAAAAGTGAAGTTTTCAAAAAGTCAGAAAATTGGCTGAAAACGACTTAATATCAAGGGCTCATCGGGCGAATCACTCTGGAACTGAAATCTGAATACTCACTGACATTTTCCCCTCTCCGAAAGTTTGAAAAATGCCGGAAAAATGACTAAGTCCCAAAAAAATTTTTTTCAACTTTTTTCAATTTTACCCCCATGGGATATATATTCTACCCACACACATTTGGAACTCTCCTGGGGTACAATCACACATATTATTCCCTCATTTAATGGATATTTTCACCAAAAAGTGAAGCTTTCAAAAAGTCAGAAAATTGGTTGAAAACTACTTAATATCAAGGACTCATCGGGCGAATCACTCTGGAATTGAAATCGGAATGCTCACTGACATTTTCCCCTCTCCAAAAGTCTGAAAAATGATGGAAAAATGACTAAGTCCAAAAAAATTTTTTTTCAATTTTACCCCTGTGGGATATACATTCTACCCACACACATTTGGAACTCTCCTGGGGTAACCTCACACATATTATTCCCTCATTTAATGTATATTTTCACCAAAAAGTGAAGTTTTCAAAAAGTCAGAAAATTGGCTGAAAACGACTTAATATCAAGGACTCATCGGGCGAATCGCTCTGGAACTGAAATAGGAATGCTCACTCACATTTTCCCCCCTTCGAAAGTCTGAAAAATGATGGAAAAATGACTAAGTCCAAAAAAATTTTTTTTTAACTTCTTTCACTTTTACCCCCGTGGGAAATATATTCTACCCACACACATTTGGAACTCTCCTGGGGTACAATCACACATATTATTCCCTCATTTAATGGATATTTTCACCAAAAAGTGAAGCTTTCAAAAAGTCAGAAAATTGGCTGAAAACGACTTAATATCAAAGACTCATCCGGCGAATCAATCTGGAATTGAAATCGGAATGCTCACTGACATTTTCCCCCCTTCGAAAGTCTGAAAAATGACGGAAAAATTACTAAGTCCAAAAAAAATTTTTTAAAACTTTTTTCAATTTTACCCCCGTGGGATATATATTCTACCCACACACATTTGGAACTCTCCTGGGGTACCCTCACACATATTATTCCCTCATTTAATGGATATTTTCACCAAAAAGTGAAGTTTTCAAAAAGTCAGAAAATTGACTGAAAACGACTTAATATCAAGGACTCATAGGGCGAATCACTCTGGAACTGAAATCGGAATACTCACTGACATTTTCCCCTCTCCGAAAGTCTGAAAAATGAGGGAAAAATGACTAAGTCCAAAAAAATTTTTTTCAACTTTTTTCAATTTTACACCTGTGGGATATACATTCTACCAACACACATTTGGAACTCTCCTGGGGTACCCTCACACATATTAATCCCTCATTTAATGTATATTTTCACCAAAGAGTGAAGTTTTCAAAAAGTCCGAAAATTGGCTGAAAACGACTTAATATCAAGGACTCATCCGGCGAATCGCTCTGGAACTGAAATCGGAATGCTCACTGACATTTTCCCCTCTCCGAAAGTCTGAAAAATGATGGAAAAATGACTAAGTATAAAAAAAAATTTTTTAAACTTTTTTCAATTTTACCCCCGTGTGATATATATTCTACCCACACACATTTGGAACTCTCCTGGGGTACCCTCACACATATTATTCCCTCATTTAATGTATATTTTCACCATAGAGTGAAGATTTCAAAAAGTCCGAAAATTGGCTGAAAACGACTTAATATCAAGGACTCATCCGGCGAATCGCTCTGGAACTGAAATCGGAATGCTCACTGACATTTTCCCCTCTCCGAAAGTCTGAAAAATGATGGAAAAATGACTAAGTCCAAAAAAATTTTTTTAAAACTTTTTTAAATTTTACCCCCGTGGGATATATATTCTACCCACACACATTTGGAACTCTCCTGGGGTACCCTCGCACATATTATTCCCTCATTTAATGGATATTTTCACCAAAAAGTGGTTTTCAAAAAGTCAGAAAATTGGCTGAAAACGACTTAATATCAAGGGCTCATCGGGCGAATCACTCTGGAACTGAAATCTGAATACTCACTGACATTTTCCCCTCTCCGAAAGTCTGAAAAATGCCGGAAAAATTACTAAGTCCAAAAAAAATTTTTTTCAACTTTTTTCAATTTTACCCCCATGGGATATATATTCTACCCACACACATTTGGAACTCTCCTGGGGTACAATCACACATATTATTCCCTCATTTAATGGATATTTTCACCAAAAAGTGAAGCTTTCAAAAAGTCAGAAAATTGGCTGAAAACTACTTAATATCAAGGACTCATCGGGCGAATCACTCTGGAATTGAAATCGGAATGATCACTGACATTTTCCCCTCTCCAAAAGTCTGAAAAATGATGGAAAAATGACTAAGTCCAAAAAAATTTTTTTTCAACTTTTTTCAATTTTACACCTGTGGGATATATATTCTACCCACACACATTTGGAACTCTCCTGGGGTACCCTCACACATATTATTCCCTCATTTAATGGATATTTTCACCAAAAAGTGAAGTTTTCAAAAAGTCAGAAAATTGGCTGAAAACGACTTAATATCAAGGACTCATCGGGTGAATCGCTCTGGAACTGAAATCGGAATGCTCACTGACATTTTCCCCCCTTCGAAAGTCTGAAAAATGACGGAAAAATGACTAAGTCCAAAAAAAATTTTTTAAAACTTTTTTCAATTTAACCCCCGTGGGATATATATTCTACCCACACACATTTGGAACTCTCCTGGGGTACCCTCACACATATTATTCCCTCATTTAATGGATATTTTCACCAAAAAGTGAAGCTTTCAAAAAGTCAGAAAATTGGCTGAAAACTACTTAATATCAAGGACTCATCGGGCGAATCACTCTGGAATTGAAATCGGAATGCTCACTGACATTTTCCCCTCTACAAAAGTCTGAAAAATGATGGAAAAATGACTAAGTCCAAAAAATTTTTTTTTCAATTTTACCCCTGTGGGATATACATTCTACCCACACACATTTGGAACTCTCCTGGGGTAACCTCACACATATTATTCCCTCATTTAATGTATATTTTCACCAAAAAGTGAAGTTTTCAAAAAGTCAGAAAATTGGCTGAAAACGACTTAATATCAAGGACTCATCGGGCGAATCGCTCTGGAACTGAAATAGGAATGCTCACTCACATTTTCCCCCCTTCGAAAGTCTGAAAAATGATGGAAAAATGACTAAGTCCAAAAAAATTTTTTTTTAACTTCTTTCAATTTTACCCCCATGGGATATATATTCTACCCACACACATTTGGAACTCTCCTGGGGTACCCTCAAACATATTATTCCCTCATTTAATGGATATTTTCACCAAAAAGTGAAGTTTTCAAAAAGTCAGAAAATTGACTGAAAACGACTTAATATCAAGGACTCATCGGGCGAATCACTCTGGAACTGAAATCTGAATGCTCACTGACATTTTCCCCGCTCCGAAAGTCTGAAAAATGACGGAAAAATAACTAAGTCCAAAAAAAATTTTTTTCAACTTTTTTCACTTTTACCCCCGTGGGATATATATTCTACCCACACACATTTGGAACTCTCCTGGGGTACAATCACACATATTATTCCCTCATTTAATGGATATTTTCACCAAAAAGTGAAGCTTTCAAAAAGTCAGAAAATTGGCTGAAAACGACTTAATATCAAAGACTCATCCGGCGAATCAATCTGGAATTGAAATCGGAATGCTCACTGACATTTTCCCCTCTCCAAAAGTCTGAAAAACGATGGAAAAATGACTAAGTCCAAAAAAATTTTTTTTCAACTTTTTTTGAATTTTACCCCCATGGGATATATATTCTACCCACACACATTTGGAACTCTCCTGGGGTACCCTCACACATATTATTCCCTCATTTAATGGATATTTTCACCAAAAAGTGAAGTTTTCAAAAAGTCAGAAAATTGGCTGAAAACGACTTAATATCAAGGACTCATCGGGCGAATCGCTCTGGAACTGAAATCGGAATGCTCACTGACATTTTCCCCCCTTCGAAAGTCTGAAAAATGACGGAAAAATTACTAAGTCCAAAAAAAACTCTTTAAAACTTTTTTCAATTTTACCCCCGTGGGATATATATTCTACCCACACACATTTGGAACTCTCCTGGGGTACCCTCACACATATTATTCCCTCATTTAATGGATATTTTCACCAAAAAGTGAAGTTTTCAAAAAGTCAGAAAATTGACTGAAAACGACTTAATATCAAGGACTCATAGGGCGAATCACTCTGGAACTGAAATCGGAATACTCACTGACATTTTCCCCTCTCCGAAAGTCTGAAAAATGAGGGAAAAATGACTAAGTCCAAAAAAATTTTTTTCAACTTTTTTCAATTTTACACCTATGGGATATACATTCTACCAACACACATTTGGAACTCTCCTGGGGTACCCTCACACATATTATTCCCTCATTTAATGTATATTTTCACCAAAGAGTGAAGTTTTCAAAAAGTCCGAAAATTGGCCGAAAACGACTTAATATCAAGGACTCATCCGGCGAATCGCTCTGGAACTGAAATCGGAATGCTCACTGACATTTTCCCCTCTCCGAAAGTCTGAAAAATGATGGAAAAATGACTAAGTATAAAAAAAAATTTTTTAAACTTTTTTCAATTTTACCCCCGTGGGATATATATTCTGCCCACACATATTTGGAACTCTCCTGGGGTACCCTTACACATATTATTCCCTCATTTAATGGCTATTTTCACCAAAAAGTGAAGTTTTCAAAAAGTCAGAAAATTGGCTGAAAACGACTTAATATCAAGGGCTCATCGGGCGAATCACTCTGGAACTGAAATCTGAATACTCACTGACATTTTCCCCTCTCCGAAAGTCTGAAAAATGCCGGAAAAATGACTAAGTCCAAAAAAAATTTTTTTCAACTTTTTTTAATTTTACCCCCAAGGGATATATATTCTACCCACACACATTTGGAACTCTCCTGGGGTACAATCACACATATTATTCCCTCATTTAATGGATATTTTCACCAAAAAGTGAAGCTTTCAAAAAGTCAGAAAATTGGCTGAAAACTACTTAATATCAAGGACTCATCGGGCGAATCACTCTGGAACTGAAATCAGAATACTCACTGACATTTTCCCCTCTCCGAAAGTCTGAAAAATGAGGGAAAAATGACTAAGTCCAAAAAAAATTTTTTTCAACTTTTATCAATTTTACCCCCGTATGATATATATTCTACCCACACACATTTGGAACTCTCCTGGGGTACCCTCACACATATTATTCCCTCATTTAATGGATATTTTCACCAAAAAGTGAAGTTTTCAAAAAGTCAGAAAATTGGCTGAAAACGACTTAATATCAAGGACTCATCGGGCGAATCGCTCTGGAACTGAAATCGGAATTCTCACTGACATTTTCCCCCCTTCGAAAGTCTGAAAAATGACGGAAAAATGACTAAGTCCAAAAAAAAATTTTTAAAACTTTTTTCAATTTTACCCCCGTGGGATATATATTCTACCCACACACATTTGGAACTCTCCTGGGGTACCCTCACACATATTATTCCCTCATTTAATGGATATTTTCACCAAAAAGTGAAGTTTTCAAAAAGTCAGAAAATTGACTGAAAACGAGTTAATATCAAGGACTCATAGGGCGAATCACTCTGGAACTGAAATCGGAATACTCACTGACATTTTCCCCTCTCCGAAAGTCTGAAAAATGAGGGAAAAATGACTAAGTCCAAAAAAAATTTTTTTCAACTTTTTTCAATTTTACCCCCGTGGGATATATATTCTACCCACACACATTTGGAACTCTCCTGGGGTACCCTCGCACATATTATTCCCTCATTTAATGGATATTTTCACCAAAAAGTGAAGTTTTCAAAAAGTCAGAAAATTGGCTGAAAACGACTTAATATCAAGGACTCATCGGGCGAATCGCTCTGGAACTGAAATCGGAATTCTCACTGACATTTTCCCCCCTTCGAAAGTCTGAAAAATGACGGAAAAATGACTAAGTCCAAAAAAAATTTTTTAAAACTTTTTTCAATTTTACCCCCGTGGGATATATATTCTACCCACACACATTTGGAACTCTCCTGGGGTACCCTCACACATATTATTCCCTCATTTAATGGATATTTTCACCAAAAAGTGAAATTTTCAAAAAGTCAGAAAATTGACTGAAAACGACTTAATATCAAGGACTCATAGGGCGAATCACTCTGGAACTGAAATCGGAATACTCACTGACATTTTCCCCTCTCCGAAAGTCTGAAAAATGAGGGAAAAATGACTAAGTCCAAAAAAAATTTTTTTCAACTTTTTTCAATTTTACCCCCGTGGGATATATATTCTACCGACACACATTTGGAACTCTCCTGGGGTACCCTCGCACATATTATTCCCTCATTTAATGGATATTTTCACCAAAAAGTGAAGTTTTCAAAAAGTCAGAAAATTGTCTGAAAACGACTTAATATCAAGGACTCATCCGGCGAATCAATCTGGAATTGAAATCGGAATGCTCACTGACATTTTCCCCTCTCCAAAAGTCTGAAAAACGATGGAAAAATGACTAAGTCCAAAAAAATTTTTTTCAACTTTTTTCAATTTTACACCTGTGGGATATACATTCTACCAACACACATTTGGAACTCTCCTGGGGTACCCTCACACATATTATTCCCTCATTTAATGTATATTTTCACCATAGAGTGAAGATTTCAAACAGTCCGAAAATTGGCTGAAAACGACTTAATATCAAGGACTCATCCGGCGAATCGCTCTGGAACTGAAATCGGAATGCTCACTGACATTTTCCCCTCTCCGAAAGTCTGAAAAATGATGGAAAAATGACTAAGTCCAAAAAAATTTTTTTAAAACTTTTTTCAATTTTACCCCCGTGGGATATATATTCTGCCCACACATATTTGGAACTCTCCTGGGGTATCCTTACACATATTATTCCCTCATTTAATGGCTATTTTCACCAAAAAGTGAAGTTTTCAAAAAGTCAGAAAATTGGCTGAAAACGACTTAATATCAAGGACTCATCTGGCGAATCGCTCTGGAACTGAAAACGGAATGCTCACTGACATTTTCCCCTCTCCGAAAGTCTGAAAAATGATGGAAAAATGACTAAGTCCAAAAAAAAATTTTTTAAACTTTTTTCAATTTTACCCCCGTGGGATATATATTCTACCCACACACATTTGGAACTCTCCTGGGGTACCCTCGCACATATTATTCCCTCATTTAATGGATATTTTCACCAAAAAGTGCAGTTTTCAAAAAGTCAGAAAATTGGCTGAAAACGACTTAATATCAAGGGCTCATCGGGCGAATCACTCTGGAACTGAAATCTGAATAATCACTGACATTTTCCCCTCTCCGAAAGTTTGAAAAATGCCGGAAAAATGACTAAGTCCCAAAAAATTTTTTTTCAACTTTTTTCAATTTTACACCTGTGGGATATACATTCTACCAACACACATTTGGAACTCTCCTGGGGTACCCTCACACATATTATTCCCTCATTTAATGTATATTTTCACCAAAGAGTGAAGTTTTCAAAAAGTCCGAAAATTGGCTGAAAATGACTTAATATCATGGACTCATCCGGCGAATCGCTCTGGAACTGAAATCGGAATGCTCACTGACATTTTCCCCTCTCCGAAAGTCTGAAAAATGATGGAAAAATGACTAAGTATAAAAAAATTTTTTTAAACTTTTTTCAATTTTACCCCCGTGGGATATATATTCTATCCACACACATTTGGAACTCTCCTGGGGTACCCTCACACATATTATTCCCTCATTTAATGGATATTTTCACCAAAAAGTGAAGTTTTCAAAAAGTCAGAAAATTGTCTGAAAACGACTTAATATCAAGGACTCATCGGGCGAATCACTCTGGAACTGAAATCAGAACACTCACTGACATTTTCCCCTCTCCGAAAGTCTGAAAAATGAGGGAAAAATGACTAAGTCCAAAAAAAATTTTTTTCAACTTTTTTCAATTTTACCCCCGTGGGATATATATTCTACCCACACACATTTGGAGCTCTCCTGGGGTACCCTCACACATATTATTCCCTCATTTAATGGATATTTTCACCAAAAAGTGAAGTTTTCAAAAAGTCAGAAAATTGGCTGAAAACGACTTAATATCAAGGACTCATCGGGCGAATCGCTCTGGAACTGAAATCGGAATGCTCACTGACATTTTCCCCCCTTCGAAAGTCTGAAAAATGACGGAAAAATGACTAAGTCCAAAAAAAATTTTTTAAAACTTTTTTCAATTTAACCCCCGTGGGATATATATTCTACCCACACACATTTGGAACTCTCCTGGGGTACCCTAACACATATTATTCCCTCATTTAATGGATATTTTCACCAAAAAGTGAAGTTTTCAAAAAGTCAGAAAATTGTCTGAAAACGACTTAATATCAAGGACTCATCGGGCGAATCACTCTGGAACTGAAATCAGAATACTCACTGACATTTTCCCCTCTCCGAAAGTCTGAAAAATGAGGGGAAAATGACTAAGTCCAAAAAAAATTTTTTTCAACTTTTATCAATTTTACCCCCGTATGATATATATTCTACCCACACACATTTGGAACTCTCCTGGGGTACCCTCACACATATTATTCCCTCATTTAATGGATATTTTCACCAAAAAGTGAAGTTTTCAAAAAGTCAGAAAATTGGCTGAAAACGACTTAATATCAAGGACTCATCGGGCGAATCGCTCTGGAACTGAAATCGGAATTCTCACTGACATTTTCCCCCCTTCGAAAGTCTGAAAAATGACGGAAAAATGACTAAGTCCAAAAAAAATTTTTTAAAACTTTTTTCAATTTTACCCCCGTGGGATATATATTCTACCCACACACATTTGGAACTCTCCTGGGGTACCCTCACACATATTATTCCCTCATTTAATGGATATTTTCACCAAAAAGTGAAGTTTTCAAAAGTCAGAAAATTGACTGAAAACGACTTAATATCAAGGACTCATAGGGCGAATCACTCTGGAACTGAAATCGGAATACTCACTGACATTTTCCCCTCTCCGAAAGTCTGAAAAATGAGGGAAAAATGACTAAGTCCAAAAAAAATTTTTTTCAACTTTTTTCAATTTTACCCCCGTGGGATATATATTCTACCCACACACATTTGGAACTCTCCTGGGGTACCCTCGCACATATTATTCCCTCATTTAATGGATATTTTCACCAAAAAGTGAAGTTTTCAAAAAGTCAGAAAATTGGCTGAAAACGACTTAATATCAAGGACTCATCGGGCGAATCATTCTGGAATTGAAATCGGAATGCTCACTGACATTTTCCCCTCTCCGAAAGTCTGAAAAATGATGGAAAAATGACTAAGTCTAAAAAAAATTTTTTTCAACTTTTTTCAATTTTACCCCCATGGGATATATATTCTGCCCACACACATTTGGAACTCTCCTGGGGTACCCTCACACATATTATTCCCTCATTTAATGGATATTTTCACCAAAAAGTGAAGTTTTCAAAAAGTCAGAAAATTGGCTGAAAACGACTTAATATCAAGGACTCATCCGGCGAATCAATCTGGAATTGAAATCGGAATGCTCACTGACATTTTCCCCTCTTCAAAAGTCTGAAAAACGATGGAAAAATGACTAAGTCCAAAAAAATTTTTTTTCAACTTTTTTCAATTTTACACCTGTGGGATATACATTCTACCAACACACATTTGGAACTCTCCTGGGGTACCCTCACACATATTATTCCCTCATTTAATGTATATTTTCACCAAAGAGTGAAGTTTTCAAAAAGTCCGAAAATTGGCTGAAAACGACTTAATATCAAGGACTCATCCGGCGAATCGCTCTGGAACTGAAATCGGAATGCTCACTGACATTTTCCCCTCTCCGAAAGTCTGAAAAATGATGGAAAAATGACTAAGTATAAAAAAAATTTTTTAAACTTTTTTCAATTTTACCCCCGTGGGATATATATTCTACCCACACACATTTGGAACTCTCCTGGGGTACCCTCACACATATTATTCCCTCATTTAATGTATATTTTCACCATAGAGTGAAGTTTTCAAAAAGTCCGAAAATTGGCTAAAAACAACTTAATATCAAGGAGTCATCCGGCGAATCGCTCTGGAACTGAAATCGGAATGCTCACTGACATTTTCCCCTCTCCGAAAGTCTGAAAAATGATGGAAAAATGACTAAGTCCAAAAAAATTTTTTTAAAACTTTTTTAAATTTTACCCCCGTGGGATATATATTCTGTCCACACATATTTGGAACTCTCCTGGGGTACCCTTACACATATTATTCCCTCAGTTAATGGCTATTTTCACCAAAAAGTGAAGTTTTCAAAAAGTCAGAAAATTGGCTGAAAACGACTTAATATCAAGGACTCATCTGGCGAATCGCTCTGGAACTGAAAACGGAATGCTCACTGACATTTTCCCCTCTCCGAAAGTCTGAAAAATGATGGAAAAATGACTAAGTCCAAAAAAAAATTTTTTAAACTTTTTTCAATTTTACCCCCGTGGGATATATATTCTACCCACACACATTTGGAACTCTCCTGGGGTACCCTCATACATATTATTCCCTCATTTAATGGATATTTTCACCAAAAAGTGAAGCTTTCAAAAAGTCAGAAAATTGGCTGAAAACGACTTAATATCAAGGACTCATCGGGCGAATCACTCTGGAATTGAAATCGGAATGCTCACTCACATTTTCCCCCCTTCGAAAGTCTGAAAAATGATGGAAAAATGACTAAGTCCCAAAAAATTTTTTTTTTACTTTTTTCAATTTTACCCCCATGGGATATATATTCTACCCACACACATTTGGAACTCTCCTGGGGTACCCTCACACATATTATTCCCTCATTTAATGGATATTTTCACCAAAAAGTGAAGTTTTCAAAAAGTCAGAAAATTGTCTGAAAACGACTTAATATCAAGGACTCATCGGGCGAATCACTCTGGAACTGAAATCTGAATGCTCACTGACATTTTCCCCGCTCCGAAAGTCTGAAAAATGACGGAAAAATAACTAAGTCCAAAAAAATTTTTTTTCAACTTTTTTCACTTTTACCCCCGTGGGATATATATTCTACCCACACACATTTGGAACTCTCCTGGGGTACAATCACACATATTATTCCCTCATTTAATGGATATTTTCACCAAAAAGTGAAGCTTTCAAAAAGTCAGAAAATTGGCTGAAAACGACTTAATATCAAAGACTCATCCGGCGAATCAATCTGGAATTGAAATCGGAATGCTCACTGACATTTTCCCCTCTCCAAAAGTCTGAAAAACGATGGAAAAATGACTAAGTCCAAAAAAATTTTTTTTCAACTTTTTTCAATTTTACACCTGTGGGATATACATTCTACCAACACACATTTGGAACTCTCCTGGGGTACCCTCACACATATTATTCCCTCATTTAATGTATATTTTCACCAAAGAGTGAAGTTTTCAAAAAGTCCGAAAATTGGCTGAAAACGACTTAATATCATGGACTCATCCGGCGAATCGCTCTGGAACTGAAATCGGAATGCTCACTGACATTTTCCCCTCTCCGAAAGTCTGAAAAATGATGGAAAAATGACTAAGTATAAAAAAAATTTTTTAAACTTTTTTCAATTTTACCCCCGTGGGATATATATTCTACCCACACACATTTGGAACTCTCCTGGGGTACCCTCACACATATTATTCCCTCATTTAATGGATATTTTCACCAAAAAGTGAAGTTTTCAAAAAGTCAGAAAATTATCTGAAAACGACTTAATATCAAGGACTCATCGGGCGAATCACTCTGGAACTGAAATCAGAATACTCACTGACATTTTCCCCTCTCCGAAAGACTGAAAAATGAGGGAAAAATGACTAAGTCCAAAAAAAATTTTTTTCAACTTTTTTCAATTTTACCCCCGTGGGATATATATTCTACCCACACACATTTGGAACTCTCCTGGGGTACCTCGCACATATTATTCCCTCATTTAATGGATATTTTCACCAAAAAGTGAAGTTTTCAAAAAGTCAGAAAATTGGCTGAAAACGACTTAATATCAAGGACTCATCGGGCGAATCACTCTGGAATTGAAATCGGAATGCTCACTGACATTTTCCCCTCTCCGAAAGTCTGAAAAATGATGGAAAAATGACTAAGTCTAAAAAAATTTTTTTTCAACTTTTTTCAATTTTACCCCCATGGGATATCTATTCTGCCCACACACATTTGGAACACTCCTGGGGTACCCTCACACATATTATTCCCTCATTTAATGGATATTTTCACCAAAAAGTGAAGTTTTCAAAAAGTCAGAAAATTGGCTGAAAACGACTTAATATCAAGGACTCATCGGGCGAATCACTCTGGAACTGAAATCTGAATACTCACTGACATTTTCCCCCCTTCGAAAGTCTGAAAAATGATGGAAAAATGACTAAGTCCAAAAAAAATTTTTTTCAACTTTTTTCAATTTTACCCCCGTGGCATATATATTCTACCCACACACATTTGGAACTCTCCTGGGGTACCCTCACACATATTATTCCCTCATTTAATGGATATTTTCACCAAAAAGTGAAGTTTTCAAAAAGTCAGAAAATTGGCTGAAAACGACTTAATATCAAGGACTCATCGGGCGAATCGCTCTGGAACTGAAATCGGAATGCTCACTGAGATTTTCTCCCCTTCGAAAGTCTGAAAAATGACGGAAAAATGACTAAGTCCAAAAAAAATTTTTTAAAACTTTTTTCAATTTTACCCCCGTGGGATATATATTCTACCCACACACATTTGGAACTCTCCTGGGGTACCCTCACACATATTATTCCCTCATTTAATGGATATTTTCACCAAAAACTGAAGTTTTCAAAAAGTCAGAAAATTGACTGAAAACGACTTAATATCAAGGACTCATAGGGCGAATCACTCTGGAACTGAAATCGGAATACTCACTGACATTTTCCCCTCTCCGAAAATCTGAAAAATGAGGGAAAAATGACTAAGTCCAAAAAAAATTTTTTTCAACTTTTTTCAATTTTACCCCCGTGGGATATATATTCTACCCACACACATTTGGAACTCTCCTGGGGTACCCTCGCACATATTATTCCCTCATTTAATGGATATTTTCACCAAAAAGTGAAGTTTTCAAAAAGTCAGAAAATTGGCTGAAAACGACTTAATATCAAGGACTCATCGGGCGAATCACTCTGGAATTGAAATCGGAATGCTCACTGACATTTTCCCCTCTCCGAAAGTCTGAAAAATGATGGAAAAATGACTAAGTCTAAAAAAATTTTTTTTCAACTTTTTTCAATTTTACCCCCATGGGATATATATTCTGCCCACACACATTTGGAACACTCCTGGGGTACCCTCACACATATTATTCCCTCATTTAATGGATATTTTCACCAAAAAGTGAAGTTTTCAATAAGTCAGAAAATTGGCTGAAAACGAATTAATATCAAGGACTCATCGGGCGAATCACTCTGGAACTGAAATCTGAATACTCACTGACATTTTCCCCCCTTCGAAAGTCTGAAAAATGATGGAAAAATGACTAAGTCCAAAAAAAATTTTTTTCAACTTTTTTCAATTTTACCCCCGTGGCATATATATTCTACCCACACACATTTGGAACTCTCCTGGGGTACCCTCACACATATTATTCCCTCATTTAATGGATATTTTCACCAAAAAGTGAAGTTTTCAAAAAGTCAGAAAATTGACTGAAAACGACTTAATATCAAGGACTCATAGGGCGAATCACTCTGGAATTGAAATCGGAATGCTCACTGACATTTTCCCCTCTCCGAAAGTCTGAAAAATGATGGAAAAATGACTGTCTAAAAAAATTTTTTTTCAACTTTTTTCAATTTTACCCCCATGGGATATATATTCTGCCCACACACATTTGGAACACTCCTGGGGTACCCTCACACATATTATTCCCTCATTTAATGGATATTTTCACCAAAAAATGAAGTTTTCAAAAAGTCAGAAAATTGGCTGAAAACGACTTAATATCAAGGACTCATCGGGCGAATCACTCTGGAACTGAAATCTGAATACTCACTGACATTTCCCCCCCTTCGAAAGTCTGAAAAATGATGGAAAAATGACTAAGTCCAAAAAAAAATTTTTTAAACTTTTTTCAATTTTACCCCGTGGCATATATATTCTAACCACACACATTTGGAACTCTCCTGGGGTACCCTCACACATATTATTCCCTCATTTAATCGATATTTTCACCATAGAGTGAAGTTTTCAAAAAGTCCGAAAATTGGCTGAAAACGACTTAATATCAAGGACTCATCCGGCGAATCGCTCTGGAACTGAAATCGGAATGCTCACTGACATTTTCCCCTCTCCGAAAGTCTGAAAAATGATGGAAAAATGACTAAGTCCAAAACAATTTTTTTAAAACTTTTTTCAATTTTACCCCCGTGGGATATATATTCTACCCACACACATTTGGAACTCTCCTGGGGTACCCTCGCATATATTATTCCCTCATTTAATGGATATTTTCACCAAAAAGTGAAGTTTTCAAAAAGTCAGAAAAATGGCTGTGTAACTTATCTGGCGGCGTCCTTGCATGGTGGTCCATCTCCCACTGTGCAAGAGGGCGCACTTGATCTCCTGTCCAGAATGTCTCTCTGGCTTCCCTCCATGCTGTCTGTTTGTGTCTGTTTCTGCTGCTTAAGGGCGGCGCCCGATCACTTCCTGCCTTTTGTACCTGCTGTGGGTCACACCCCTTGTGCGTCCTCAGCCTATTGCTGTCTGTCACTTGGTATATAGCTCAGCAGCTCCCTTCTATCCCTGCCTGAGCATAGTGTTTCCTTCAGTGTGTGCTTGCACTCTGAAGGTGCCAGGTCCCGTCTCTTGTCTCCTGCTTTTTGTATCAGTTCCCGTGTCTGAACTGAGTCCTGTATGTCTCCTGCTTTGCGGTATCAGCTCCCGTGTCTGAACTGAGTCCTTTCTGTGTTCTCTTGTCTGTCCTGTCTGAACACGCTCCTAGCCTGTTCCTCCTGCCTTCTAGGGGCCGATTACCTAGACCCGTTCCTGTATCTTGTCTGACCTGTCTGAACACGCTCCTAGCCTGTTCCTCCTGCCTTCTAGGGGCCGATTACCTAGACCCGTTCCTGTATCTTGTCTGACCTGTCTGTACTCGCTCCTAGCCTGTTCCTCTCGCCTTCTAGTGGCCGATTTCCTAGACCCGCTCCTGTGTCTGGTCTGTCCTGTCTGAACACGCTCCTTGCCTGTTCGTTCCGCCTTTTAGTGGCCGATTTCCTAGACCCGCTCCTGTGTCTGGTCTGTCCTGTCTGAACACGCTCCTTGCCTGTTCGTTCCGCCTTTTAGTGGCCGATTTCCTAGACCCGCTCCTGTGTCTGGTCTGTCCTGTCTGAACACGCTCCTTGCCTGTTCGTTCCGCCTTCTAGTGGCCGATTTCCTAGACCCGCTCCTGTGTCTGGTCTGTCCTGTCTGAACACGCTCCTTGCCTGTTCGTCCCGCCTCTCTGGGGGCCGTATTCCCAGACCCGCTCCTGTATCCCTCTGCAGTGTCGGTCTCCTCCGTACACTCAGTTCCAGTCTGAACTCTCTCCTGTCCTTTACCTGTTTTGCCTCTATGTCCGTTCCCTTCCTTTTTCTGCAGAGTCTGAACTCGTACCTAACTCCTGCTTGTTGTCTCTGCAAGTACTGTGTGAGTATCTGGCTCTGTCTTTCCCTTCCTGTCTGTTCCTTGTGAACAGAGCCCTGTCCTCCCTGCTCAGCCTTGTCTGCACTCTAGCTGTGCTTGCCTGTAACCCTCTGCCTGTATTGTTCCTGAGTCCCGGTGTGTACTGGGTCCTATCCCGCCTGTGTTCCTACCTGCTAGTGCCTCCCTGTCTGCACTCTAGCTGTGCTTGTCTTTACCCCCCTGCCTGCATACCCGCCTGCCTGCATTCCAGTCGTGCCTGCCTATACCCACCAGTCTGTGTGCCAGCCTACTAGCCTGTTCCTGTATTCCCCTGTGTGGGTCAACAGCCGTGTCCGGGGTCTGTCCTGGAGTAGCACCTGGTCCCTCTGCTCGGTTCCTCCTTGGTGCACTGGCGTCGTATGCCGTCGTGCGACCCTGGTCGGATCGGGTGAATACTTAGTCACGCCCCTCCAGGCATTCACTCTCCGGCACGGTCCAGTGGAATCACTACCAATCACACGCACACGCCGCTTAGCCCGGGCGTGTGCATAACAGCATGCTCAGGCCATGGTTCCCGTTGAGCCCCACGGCCTTCGCTCTTTGAGAAGTTTTTCCAGCGAATACATGCATTAAAATAAAATAAATAAATTTTTTCCCCCCTTTAGCTGAGTTCCAGGCGAGTTACGCACCCGTCCAGATGGATCTATCAGCCCTCGTTCCTGCGGATCCGCCACGTTACTATGGGGATCCAAGACAGTGTCGTGCATTTGTGGAGCAATGCATGCTACACTTTAAGGCCTACCCTCTCTATTTTCCTTCCGATTGGGCTAAAGTGGCCTTTATGATTGACTACCTAGCGGGTGATGCCTTGAAATGGGTCACCCCCCTATGGAAAGCATGGGATCCTGTCATCCTTGACCTGCAGGCCTTCCTGGTGGCCTTTCGTATGGTCTTCGAGGACCCTAACTCTGAAGCCCCTGCTGAAGCTTCACTTCCCAATATCCCGGAGCAGCCCCGACGGGTAATGTGTGTGGGTAGCGCAATAGTCCTCCAGCCCAATGAGACTACTGCCCACCCAGAATCCTCACAGGGTGACTACGCTTTCCGGAATACTTCTCTCAACCTCAAGAGGCAGTCCAGACGTGCTAGACTTAGAGGCAAGCCGTCACGCCAGGGTCTGTCCTCCCTGAGACCTCCTGACCCCAACCTTGAAGTCCCTACTGAAGCTTCATCTCCCTGTATCCCGGAGAAACCCCAATGGGTAATGTGCATGGGTAGTGCACCAGTTCTCCTGGCCGAAGAGACTTCTGCCCATCCAGACTCCACACAGGAGAACTTCCTGCACCCGGCATCAGATGCTTCTTTCTCTTTAACCGGTGTGCATGTCCAAGGATGCTCCAAAGCTGTGGTTACCTCAGAGTCTGTGCACCTCTACTACCTGGCGGAGGATCCCCTGTTGCCTCCTGAACCCTCCGGGATACCACTCGATGACAAATGGAGAGAGACTTCTCTACACCCGGGACTCAATACTTTGTCCGCTTCGTCCTGTGAGCCTGACAATGGGTACCCCAAAGTGGTAGTTACCTCCGAGTCTCTACACCCCTCCGACCAGGCGGAGGATCTCCAGTTGTCTCCTGAACCCTTCGGGGTGCTACCTGGTAGCGAAAGGACAGAGACTCTCCTATACTCTGTACCTGATACCTCGCTCGCTTCGTCCAGTGAGTCCAACTTAGTGTACTCCGAAGCTGAGGTTACTCCTGAGTCTCTACACCCCTCCGACCAGGCAGAGGACCTCCAGTTGTGTTCAGAATCCTTCGGGGTGCCACCTGGTGGTGAATGGACAGAGACTTTCCTATATCCTGGATCTGATACCTCGCTTGCTTCGTCCAGTGAGTCCGACCTAGTGTACTCTGAAGCAGAGGTTACCCATGAGTCTCTACACCCCTCTGACCAGGCGGAGGACCGCCAGCTGTCTCCAGAACCCTTCGGGGTGCCACCTGGTGGTGAATGGACAGAGACTTTCCTATACTCGGTACCCGATACCTCGCCTGCTTCCTCCAGTGAGTCCGACCTAGTGTACTCTGAAGCAGTTGTTTTCTCTGAGCCTCTGCACTCTTCTGACCCGGCGGAGGACCTCCAGTTGTTTCCTGAATCCTCCGGGATACCACCAGATAACAAAGAGACAGTGACTTTTCCTCATTATGTACCTGATAACCCGTCTATTTCTTCCTGTGAGCTTGACAAGATGTACCTCGAAGCAGAGATTACCCTTAAGTCTCTGTCCCCCTCCAACCCAGTGAACGACTGGCCCTCGAATTCCCTGCGGAAGATTCTGGCAGGCCTGAAGAAGAGGGGGCGTAAGGGGGGAGGTACTGTAACTTACCTGGCGGCGTCCTTGCATGGTGGTCCATCTCCCACTGTGCAAGAGGGCGCACTTGATCTCCTGTCCAGAATGTCTCTCTGGCTTCCCTCCATGCTGTCTGTTTGTGTCTGTTTCTGCTGCTTAAGGGCGGCGCCCGATCACTTCCTGCCTTTTGTACCTGCTGTGGGTCACACCCCTTGTGCGTCCTCAGCCTATTGCTGTCTGTCACTTGGTATATAGCTCAGCAGCTCCCTTCTATCCCTGCCTGAGCATAGTGTTTCCTTCAGTGTGTGCTTGCACTCTGAAGGTGCCAGGTCCCGTCTCTTGTCTCCTGCTTTTTGTATCAGTTCCCGTGTCTGAACTGAGTCCTGTATGTCTCCTGCTTTGCGGTATCAGCTCCCGTGTCTGAACTGAGTCCTTTCTGTGTTCTCTTGTCTGTCCTGTCTGAACACGCTCCTAGCCTGTTCCTCCTGCCTTCTAGGGGCCGATTACCTAGACCCGTTCCTGTATCTTGTCTGACCTGTCTGAACACGCTCCTAGCCTGTTCCTCCTGCCTTCTAGGGGCCGATTACCTAGACCCGTTCCTGTATCTTGTCTGACCTGTCTGTACTCGCTCCTAGCCTGTTCCTCTCGCCTTCTAGTGGCCGATTTCCTAGACCCGCTCCTGTGTCTGGTCTGTCCTGTCTGAACACGCTCCTTGCCTGTTCGTTCCGCCTTTTAGTGGCCGATTTCCTAGACCCGCTCCTGTGTCTGGTCTGTCCTGTCTGAACACGCTCCTTGCCTGTTCGTTCCGCCTTTTAGTGGCCGATTTCCTAGACCCGCTCCTGTGTCTGGTCTGTCCTGTCTGAACACGCTCCTTGCCTGTTCGTTCCGCCTTCTAGTGGCCGATTTCCTAGACCCGCTCCTGTGTCTGGTCTGTCCTGTCTGAACACGCTCCTTGCCTGTTCGTCCCGCCTCTCTGGGGGCCGTATTCCCAGACCCACTCCTGTATCCCTCTGCAGTGTCGGTCTCCTCCGTACACTCAGTTCCAGTCTGAACTCTCTCCTGTCCTTTACCTGTTTTGCCTCTATGTCCGTTCCCTTCCTTTTTCTGCAGAGTCTGAACTCGTACCTAACTCCTGCTTGTTGTCTCTGCAAGTACTGTGTGAGTATCTGGCTCTGTCTTTCCCTTCCTGTCTGTTCCTTGTGAACAGAGCCCTGTCCTCCCTGCTCAGCCTTGTCTGCACTCTAGCTGTGCTTGCCTGTAACCCTCTGCCTGTATTGTTCCTGAGTCCCGGTGTGTACTGGGTCCTATCCCGCCTGTGTTCCTACCTGCTAGTGCCTCCCTGTCTGCACTCTAGCTGTGCTTGTCTTTACCCCCCTGCCTGCATACCCGCCTGCCTGAATTCCAGTCGTGCCTGCCTATACCCACCAGTCTGTGTGCCAGCCTACTAGCCTGTTCCTGTATTCCTCTGTGTGGGTCAACAGCCGTGTCCGGGGTCTGTCCTGGAGTAGCACCTGGTCCCTCTGCTCGGTTCCTCCTTGGTGCACTGGCGTCGTATGCCGTCGTGCGACCCTGGTCGGATCGGGTGAATACTTAGTCACGCCCCTCCAGGCATTCACTCTCCGGCACGGTCCAGTGGAATCACTACCAATCACACGCACACGCCGCTTAGCCCGGGCGTGTGCATAACAGGCTGAAAATTACTTAATATCAAGGACTCATCGGGCGAATCACTCTGGAACTGAAATCGCAATGCTCACTGACATTTTCCCCTCTATGAAAGTCGGAAAAATGACGGAAAAATGACTAAGTCCAAAAAAAATTTTTTTCAACTTTTTTCAATTTTACCCCCGTGGGATATATATTCTACCCACACACATTTGGAACTCTCCTGGGGTAACCTCACACATATTATTCCCTCATTTAATGTATATTTTCACCAAAAAGTGAAGTTTTCAAAAAGTCAGAAAATTGGCTGAAAACGACTTAATATCAAGGACTCATCGGGCGAATCGCTCTGGAACTGAAATCGGAATGCTCACTGACATTTTCCCCCCTTTGAAAGTCTGAAAAATGATGGAAAAATGACTAAGTCCAAAAAAATTTTTTTAAAACTTTTTTCAATTTTACCCCCGTGGGATATATATTCTACCCACACACATTTGGAACTCTCCTGGGGTACCCTCACACATATTATTCCCTCATTTAATGGATATTTTCACCAAAAAGTGAAGTTTTCAAAAAGTCAAAAAATTGACTGAAAACAACTTAATAGCAAGGACTCATCGGGCGAATCACTCTGGAACTGAAATCGGAATACTCACTGACATTTTCCCCTCTCCGAAAGTCTGAAAAATGAGGGAAAAATGACTAAGTCCAAAAAAAATTTTTTTAAACTTTTTTCAATTTTACCCCCGTGGGATATATATTCTACCCACACACATTTGGAACTCTCCTGGGGTACCCTCGCACATATTATTCCCTCATTTAATGGATATTTTCACCAAAAAGTGAAGTTTTCAAAAAGTCAGAAAATTGGCTGAAAACGACTTAATATCAAGGACTCATCGGGCGAATCACTCTGGAATTGAAATCGGAATACTCACTGACATTTTCCCCTCTTCGAAAGTCTGAAAAATGATGGAAAAATGACTAAGTCTAAAAAAATTTTTTTTCAACTTTTTTCAATTTTACCCCCATGGGATATATATTCTGCCCACACACATTTGGAACACTCCTGGGGTACCCTCACACATATTATTCCCTCATTTAATGGATATTTTCACCAAAAAGTGAAGTTTTCAAAAAGTCAGAAAATTGGCTGAAAACGACTTAATATCAAGGACTCATCGGGCGAATCACTCTGGAACTGAAATCTGAATACTCACTGACATTTCCCCCCCTTCGAAAGTCTGAAAAATGATGGAAAAATGACTAAGTCCAAAAAAAAATTTTTTAAACTTTTTTCAATTTTACCCCGTGGCATATATATTCTAACCACACACATTTGGAACTCTCCTGGGGTACCCTCACACATATTATTCCCTCTTTTAATGTATATTTTCACCATAGAGTGAAGTTTTCAAAAAGTCCGAAAATTGGCTGAAAACGACTTAATATCAAGGACTCATCCGGCGAATCGCTCTGGAACTGAAATCGGAATGCTCACTGACATTTTCCCCTCTCCGAAAGTCTGAAAAATGATGGAAAAATGACTAAGTCCAAAACAATTTTTTTAAAACTTTTTTCAATTTTACCCCCGTGGGATATATATTCTACCCACACACATTTGGAACTCTCCTGGGGTACCCTCGCATATATTATTCCCTCATTTAATGGATATTTTCACCAAAAAGTGAAGTTTTCAAAAAGTCAGAAAAATGGCTGAAAATTACTTAATATCAAGGACTCATCGGGCGAATCACTCTGGAACTGAAATCGCAATGCTCACTGACATTTTCCCCTCTATGAAAGTCTGAAAAATGACGGAAAAATGACTAAGTCCAAAAAAATTTTTTTAAAACTTTTTTCAATTTTACCCCCGTGGGATATATATTCTACCCACACACATTTGGAACTCTCCTGGGGTACCCTCACACATATTATTCCCTCATTTAATGGATATTTTCACCAAAAAGTGAAGTTTTCAAAAAGTCAAAAAATTGACTGAAAACAACTTAATATCAAGGACTCATCGGGCGAATCACTCTGGAATTGAAATCGGAATGCTCACTGACATTTTCCCCTCTCCGAAAGTCTGAAAAATGATGGAAAAATGACTAAGTCTAAAAAAATTTTTTTTCAACTTTTTTCAATTTTACCCCCATGGGATATATATTCTGCCCACACACATTTGGAACACTCCTGGGGTACCCTCACACATATTATTCCCTCATTTAATGGATATTTTCACCAAAAAGTGAAGTTTTCAAAAAGTCAGAAAATTGGCTGAAAACGACTTAATATCAAGGACTCATCGGGCGAATCACTCTGGAACTGAATTCTGAATACTCACTGACATTTCCCCCCCTTCGAAAGTCTGAAAAATGATGGAAAAATGACTAAGTCCAAAAAAAAATTTTTTAAACTTTTTTCAATTTTACCCCGTGGCATATATATTCTAACCACACACATTTGGAACTCTCCTGGGGTACCCTCACACATATTATTCCCTCTTTTAATGTATATTTTCACCATAGAGTGAAGTTTTCAAAAAGTCCGAAAATTGGCTGAAAACGACTTAACATCAAGGACTCATCCGGCGAATCGCTCTGGAACTGAAATCGGAATGCTCACTGACATTTTCCCCTCTCCGAAAGTCTGAAAAATGATGGAAAAATGACTAAGTCCAAAAAATTTTTTTAAAACTTTTTTCAATTTTACCCCCGTGGGATATATATTCTACCCACACACATTTGGAACTCTCCTGGGGTAACCTCACACATATTATTCCCTCATTTAATGTATATTTTCACCAAAAAGTGAAGTTTTCAAAAAGTCAGAAAATTGGCTGAAAACGACTTAATATCAAGGACTCATCGGGCGAATCGCTCTGGAACTGAAATCGGAATGCTCACTGACATTTTCCCCCCTTTGAAAGTCTGAAAAATGATGGAAAAATGACTAAGTCCAAAAAAATTTTTTTAAAACTTTTTTCAATTTTACCCCCGTGGGATATATATTTTACCCACACACATTTGGAACTCTCCTGGGGTTCCCTCACACAAATTATTCCCTCATTTAATGGATATTTTCACCAAAAAGTGAAGTTTTCAAAAAGTCAAAAAATTGACTGAAAACGACTTAATATCAAGGACTCATCGGGCGAATCACTCTGGAACTGAAATCGTAATACTCACTGACATTTTCCCCTCTCCGAAAGTCTGAAAAATGAGGGAAAAATGACTAAGTCCAAAAAAAATTTTTTGCAACTTTTTTCAATTTTACCCCCGTGGGATATATATTCTACCCACACACATTTGGAACTCTCCTGGGGTACCCTCGCACATATTATTCCCTCATTTAATGGATATTTTCACCAAAAAGTGAAGTTTTCAAAAAGTCAGAAAATTGGCTGAAAACGACTTAATATCAAGGACTCATCCGGCGAATCACTCTGGAATTGAAATCGGAATGCTCACTGACATTTTCCACTCTCCAAAAGTCTGAAAAATGCTGGAAAAATGACTAAGTCCAAAAAAATGTTTTCAACTTTTTCAATTTTACCCTCATGGGATATATATTCTACCCACACACATTTGGAACTCTCCTGGGGTACCCTCACACATATTATTCCCTCATTTAATGTATATTTTCACCAAAGAGTGAAGTTTTCAAAAAGTCCGAAAATTGGCTGAAAACGACTTAATATCAAGGACTCATCCGGCGAATCGCTCTGGAACTGAAATCGGAATGCTCACTGACATTTTCCCCTCTCCGAAAGTCTGAAAAATGATGGAAAAATGACTAAGTATAAAAAAAAAATTTTTAAACTTTTTTCAATTTTACCCCCGTGGGATATATATTCTACCCACACACATTTGGAACTCTCCTGGGGTACCCTCACACATATTATTCCCTCATTTAATGTATATTTTCACCATAGAGTGAAGTTTTCAAAAAGTCCGAAAATTGGCTGAAAACGACTTAATATCAAGGACTCATCCGGCGAATCACTCTGGAACTGAAATCGGAATGCTCACTGACATTTTCCCCTCTCCGAAAGTCTGAAAAATGATGGAAAAATGACTAAGTCCAAAAAAATTTTTTTAAAACGTTTTTCAATTTTACCCCCATGGGATATATATTCTGCCCACACACATTTGGAACACTCCTGGGGTACCCTCACACATATTATTCCCTCATTTAATGGATATTTTCACCAAAAAGTGAAGTTTTCAAAAAGTCAGAAAATTGGCTGAAAACGACTTAATATCAAGGACTCATCGGGCGAATCACTCTGGAACTGAAATCTGAATACTCACTGACATTTTCCCCCCTTCGAAAGTCTGAAAAATGATGGAAAAATGACTAAGTCCAAAAAAAATTTTTTTCAACTTTTTTCAATTTTACCCCCGTGGCATATATATTCTACCCACACACATTTGGAACTCTCCTGGGGTACCCTCAC
Organism: Phyllobates terribilis; assembly: GCF_046119375.1. Classification (NCBI taxonomy): domain Eukaryota; kingdom Metazoa; phylum Chordata; class Amphibia; order Anura; family Dendrobatidae; genus Phyllobates; species Phyllobates terribilis. Next base: position 3,606,218 of record NW_027362873.1, on the reverse strand, counting down.
ACATATTATTCCCTCATTTAATGGATATTTTCACCAAAAAGTGAAGTTTTCAAAAAGTCAGAAAATTGGCTGAAAACGACTTAATATCAAGGACTCATCGGGCGAATCGCTCTGGAACTGAAATCGGAATGCTCACTGACATTTTCCCCCCTTCGAAAGTCTGAAAAATGACGGAAAAATGACTAAGTCCAAAAAAAATTTTTTAAAACTTTTTTCAATTTTACCCCCGTGGGATATATATTCTACCCACACACATTTGGAACTCTCCTGGGGTGCCCTCACACATATTATTCCCTCATTTAATGGATATTTTCACCAAAAAGTGAAGTTTTCAAAAAGTCAGAAAATTGACTGAAAACGACTTAATATCATGGACTCATAGGGCGAATCACTCTGGAACTGAAATCGGAATACTCACTGACATTTTCCCCTCTCCGAAAGTCTGAAAAATGAGGGAAAAATGACTAAGTCCAAAAAAAATTTTTTTCAACTTTTTTCAATTTTACCCCCGTCGGATATATATTCTACCCACACACATTTGGAACTCTCCTGGGGTACCCTCGCACATATTATTCCCTCATTTAATGGATATTTTCACCAAAAAGTGAAGTTTTCAAAAAGTCAGAAAATTGGCTGAAAACGACTTAATATCAAGGACTCAACGGGCGAATCACTCTGGAATTGAAATCGGAATGCTCACTGACATTTTCCCCTCTCCGAAAGTCTGAAAAATGATGGAAAAATGACTAAGTCTAAAAAAATTTTTTTTCAACTTTTTTCAATTTTACCCCCATGGGATATATATTCTGCCCACACACATTTGGAACACTCCTGGGGTACCCTCACACATATTATTCCCTCATTTAATGGATATTTTCACCAAAAAGTGAAGTTTTCAAAAAGTCAGAAAATTGGCTGAAAACGACTTAATATCAAGGACTCATCGGGCGAATCACTCTGGAACTGAAATCTGAATACTCACTGACATTTCCCCCCCTTCGAAAGTCTGAAAAATGATGGAAAAATGACTAAGTCCAAAAAAAAATTTTTTAAACTTTTTTCAATTTTACCCCGTGGCATATATATTCTAACCACACACATTTGGAACTCTCCTGGGGTACCCTCACACATATTATTCCCTCTTTTAATGTATATTTTCACCATAGAGTGAAGTTTTCAAAAAGTCCGAAAATTGGCTGAAAACGGCTTAATATCAAGGACTCATCCGGCGAATCGCTCTGGAACTGAAATCGGAATGCTCACTGACATTTTCCCCTCTCCGAAAGTCTGAAAAATGATGGAAAAATGACTAAGTCCAAAACAATTTTTTTAAAACTTTTTTCAATTTTACCCCCGTGGGATATATATTCTACCCACACACATTTGGAACTCTCCTGTGGTACCCTCGCATATATTATTCCCTCATTTAATGGATGTTTTCACCAAAAAGTGAAGTTTTCAAAAAGTCAGAAAAATGGCTGAAAATTACTTAATATCAAGGACTCATCGGGCGAATCACTCTGGAACTGAATTCGCAATGCTCACTGACATTTTCCCCTCTATGAAAGTCTGAAAAATGACGGAAAAATGACTAAGTCCAAAAAAATTTTTTTAAAACTTTTTTCAATTTTACCCCCGTGGGATATATATTTTACCCACACACATTTGGAACTCTCCTGGGGTTCCCTCACACATATTATTCCCTCATTTAATGGATATTTTCACCAGAAAGTGAAGTTTTCAAAAAGTCAAAAAATTGACTGAAAACGACTTAATATCAAGGACTCATCGGGCGAATCACTCTGGAACTGAAATCGTAATACTCACTGACATTTTCCCCTCTCCGAAAGTCTGAAAAATGAGGGAAAAATGACTAAGTCCAAAAAAAATTTTTTGCAACTTTTTTCAATTTTACCCCCGTGGGATATATATTCTACCCACACACATTTGGAACTCTCCTGGGGTACCCTCGCACATATTATTCCCTCATTTAATGGATATTTTCACCAAAAAGTGAAGTTTTCAAAAAGTCAGAAAATTGGCTGAAAACGACTTAATATCAAGGACACATCGGGCGAATCACTCTGGAATTGAAATCGGAATGCTCACTGACATTTTCCACTCTCCAAAAGTCTGAAAAATGCTGGAAAAATGACTAAGTCCAAAAAAATTTTTTCAACTTTTTCAATTTTACCCTCATGGGATATATATTCTACCCACACACATTTGGAACTCTCCTGGGGTACCCTCACACATATTATTCCCTCATTTAATGTATATTTTCACCAAAGAGTGAAGTTTTCAAAAAGTCCGAAAATTGGCTGAAAACGACTTAATATCAAGGACTCATCCGGCGAATCGCTCTGGAACTGAAATCGGAATGCTCACTGACATTTTCCCCTCTCCGAAAGTCTGAAAAATGATGGAAAAATGACTAAGTATAAAAAAAAAATTTTTAAACTTTTTTCAATTTTACCCCCTTGGGATATATATTCTACCCACACACATTTGGAACTCTCCTGGGGTACCCTCACACATATTATTCCCTCATTTAATGTATATTTTCACCATAGAGTGAAGTTTTCAAAAAGTCCGAAAATTGTCTGAAAACGACTTAATGTCAAGGACTCATCCGGCGAATCGCTCTGGAACTGAAATCGGAATGCTCACTGACATTTTCCCCTCTCCGAAAGTCTGAAAAATGATGGAAAAATGACTAAGTCCAAAAAAATTTTTTTAAAACTTTTTTCAATTTTACCCCCGTGGGATATATATTCTACCCACACACATTTGGAACTCTCCTGGGGTACCCTCGCATATATTATTCCCTCATTTAATGGATATTTTCACCAAAAAGTGAAGTTTTCAAAAAGTCAGAAAAATGGCTGAAAATTACTTAATATCAAGGACTCATCGGGCGAATCACTCTGGAACTGAAATCGCATTGCTCACTGACATTTTCCCCCCTTTGAAAGTCTGAAAAATGATGGAAAAATGACTAAGTCCTAAAAAATTTTTTTAAAACTTTTTTCAATTTTACCCCCGTGGGATATATATTCTACCCACACACATTTGGAACTCTCCTGGGGTACCCTCACACATATTATTCCCTCATTTAATGGATATTTTCACCAAAAAGTGAAGTTTTCAAAAAGTCAAAAAATTGACTGAAAACGACTTAATATCAAGGACTCATCGGGCGAATCACTCTGGAACTGAAATCGGAATACTCACTGACATTTTCCCCTCTCCGAAAGTCTGAAAAATGAGGGAAAAATGACTAAGTCCAAAAAAAATTTTTTGCAACTTTTTTCAATTTTACCCCCGTGGGATATACATTCTACCCACACACATTTGGAACTCTCCTGGGGTAACCTCACACATATTATTCCCTCATTTAATGGATATTTTCACCAAAAAGTGAAGTTTTCAAAAAGTCAGAAAATTGACTGAAAACGACTTAATATCAAAGACTCATCCGGCGAATCAATCTGGAATTGAAATCGGAATGCTCACTGACATTTTCCCCTCTCCAAAAGTCTGAAAAAGGATGGAAAAATGACTAAGTCCAAAAAAATTTTTTTTCAACTTTTTTCAATTTTACACCTGTGGGATATACATTCTACCAACACACATTTGGAACTCTCCTGGGGTAGCCTCACACATATTATTCCCTCATTTAATGTATATTTTCACCAAAGAGTGAAGTTTTCAAAAAGTCCGAAAATTGGCTGAAAACGACTTAATATCATGGACTCATCCGGCGAATCGCTCTGGAACTGAAATCGGAATGCTCACAGACATTTTCCCCTCTCCGAAAGTCTGAAAAATGATGGAAAAATGACTAAGTATAAAAAAATTTTTTTAAACTTTTTTCAATTTTACCCCCGTGGGATATATATTCTAACCACACACATTTGGAACTCTCCTGGGGTACCCTCACACATATTATTCCCTCATTTAATGGATATTTTCACCAAAAAGTGAAGTTTTCAAAAAGTCAGAAAATTGACTGAAAACGATTTAATATCATGGACTCATAGGGCGAATCACTCTGGAACTGAAATCGGAATACTCACTGACATTTTCCCCTCTCCGAAAGTCTGAAAAATGAGGGAAAAATGACTAAGTCCAAAAAAAATTTTTTTCAACTTTTTTCAATTTTACCCCCGTGGGATATATATTCTACCCACACACATTTGGAACTCTCCTGGGGTACCCTCGCACATATTATTCCCTCATTTAATGGCTATTTTCACCAAAAAGTGAAGTTTTCAAAAAGTCAGAAAATTGGCTGAAAATGACTTAATATCAAGGACTCATCTGGCGAATCGCTCTGGAACTGAAAACGGAATGCTCACTGACATTTTCCCCTCTCCGAAAGTCTGAAAAATGATGGAAAAATGACTAAGTCCAAAAAAAAATTTTTTAAACTTTTTTCAATTTTACCCCCGTGGGATATATATTCTACCCACACACATTTGGAACTCTCCTGGGGCACCCTCGCACATATTATTCCCTCATTTAATGGATATTTTCACCAAAAAGTGAAGTTTTCAAAAAGTCAGAAAATTGGATGAAAACGACTTAATATCAAGGGCTCATCGGGCGAATCACTCTGGAACTGAAATCTGAATACTCACTGACATTTTCCCCTCTCCGAAAGTCTGAAAAATGCCGGAAAAATGACTAAGTCCAAAAAAATTTTTTTTCAACTTTTTTCAATTTTACCCCCATGGGATATATATTCTACCCACACACATTTGGAACTCTCCTGGGGTACAATCACACATATTATTCCCTCATTTAATGGATATTTTCACCAAAAAGTGAAGCTTTCAAAAAGTCAGAAAATTGGCTGAAAACGACTTAATATCAAGGACACATCGGGCGAATCACTCTGGAATTGAAATCGGAATGCTCACTGACATTTTCCACTCTCCAAAAGTCTGAAAAATGCTGGAAAAATGACTAAGTCCAAAAAAATTTTTTCAACTTTTTCAATTTTACCCTCATGGGATATATATTCTACCCACACACATTTGGAACTCTCCTGGGGTACCCTCACACATATTATTCCCTCATTTAATGTATATTTTCACCAAAGAGTGAAGTTTTCAAAAAGTCCGAAAATTGGCTGAAAACGACTTAATATCAAGGACTCATCCGGCGAATCGCTCTGGAACTGAAATCGGAATGCTCACTGACATTTTCCCCTCTCCGAAAGTCTGAAAAATGATGGAAAAATGACTAAGTATAAAAAAAAAATTTTTAAACTTTTTTCAATTTTACCCCCTTGGGATATATATTCTACCCACACACATTTGGAACTCTCCTGGGGTACCCTCACACATATTATTCCCTCATTTAATGTATATTTTCACCATAGAGTGAAGTTTTCAAAAAGTCCGAAAATTGTCTGAAAACGACTTAATGTCAAGGACTCATCCGGCGAATCGCTCTGGAACTGAAATCGGAATGCTCACTGACATTTTCCCCTCTCCGAAAGTCTGAAAAATGATGGAAAAATGACTAAGTCCAAAAAAATTTTTTTAAAACTTTTTTCAATTTTACCCCCGTGGGATATATATTCTACCCACACACATTTGGAACTCTCCTGGGGTACCCTCGCATATATTATTCCCTCATTTAATGGATATTTTCACCAAAAAGTGAAGTTTTCAAAAAGTCAGAAAAATGGCTGAAAATTACTTAATATCAAGGACTCATCGGGCGAATCACTCTGGAACTGAAATCGCATTGCTCACTGACATTTTCCCCCCTTTGAAAGTCTGAAAAATGATGGAAAAATGACTAAGTCCAAAAAAATTTTTTTAAAACTTTTTTCAATTTTACCCCCGTGGGATATATATTCTACCCACACACATTTGGAACTCTCCTGGGGTACCCTCACACATATTATTCCCTCATTTAATGGATATTTTCACCAAAAAGTGAAGTTTTCAAAAAGTCAAAAAATTGACTGAAAACGACTTAATATCAAGGACTCATCGGGCGAATCACTCTGGAACTGAAATCGGAATACTCACTGACATTTTCCCCTCTCCGAAAGTCTGAAAAATGAGGGAAAAATGACTAAGTCCAAAAAAAATTTTTTGCAACTTTTTTCAATTTTACCCCCGTGGGATATACATTCTACCCACACACATTTGGAACTCTCCTGGGGTAACCTCACACATATTATTCCCTCATTTAATGGATATTTTCACCAAAAAGTGAAGTTTTCAAAAAGTCAGAAAATTGACTGAAAACGACTTAATATCAAAGACTCATCCGGCGAATCAATCTGGAATTGAAATCGGAATGCTCACTGACATTTTCCCCTCTCCAAAAGTCTGAAAAAGGATGGAAAAATGACTAAGTCCAAAAAAATTTTTTTTCAACTTTTTTCAATTTTACACCTGTGGGATATACATTCTACCAACACACATTTGGAACTCTCCTGGGGTAGCCTCACACATATTATTCCCTCATTTAATGTATATTTTCACCAAAGAGTGAAGTTTTCAAAAAGTCCGAAAATTGGCTGAAAACGACTTAATATCATGGACTCATCCGGCGAATCGCTCTGGAACTGAAATCGGAATGCTCACAGACATTTTCCCCTCTCCGAAAGTCTGAAAAATGATGGAAAAATGACTAAGTATAAAAAAATTTTTTTAAACTTTTTTCAATTTTACCCCCGTGGGATATATATTCTAACCACACACATTTGGAACTCTCCTGGGGTACCCTCACACATATTATTCCCTCATTTAATGGATATTTTCACCAAAAAGTGAAGTTTTCAAAAAGTCAGAAAATTGACTGAAAACGATTTAATATCATGGACTCATAGGGCGAATCACTCTGGAACTGAAATCGGAATACTCACTGACATTTTCCCCTCTCCGAAAGTCTGAAAAATGAGGGAAAAATGACTAAGTCCAAAAAAAATTTTTTTCAACTTTTTTCAATTTTACCCCCGTGGGATATATATTCTACCCACACACATTTGGAACTCTCCTGGGGTACCCTCGCACATATTATTCCCTCATTTAATGGCTATTTTCACCAAAAAGTGAAGTTTTCAAAAAGTCAGAAAATTGGCTGAAAATGACTTAATATCAAGGACTCATCTGGCGAATCGCTCTGGAACTGAAAACGGAATGCTCACTGACATTTTCCCCTCTCCGAAAGTCTGAAAAATGATGGAAAAATGACTAAGTCCAAAAAAAAATTTTTTAAACTTTTTTCAATTTTACCCCCGTGGGATATATATTCTACCCACACACATTTGGAACTCTCCTGGGGCACCCTCGCACATATTATTCCCTCATTTAATGGATATTTTCACCAAAAAGTGAAGTTTTCAAAAAGTCAGAAAATTGGATGAAAACGACTTAATATCAAGGGCTCATCGGGCGAATCACTCTGGAACTGAAATCTGAATACTCACTGACATTTTCCCCTCTCCGAAAGTCTGAAAAATGCCGGAAAAATGACTAAGTCCAAAAAAATTTTTTTTCAACTTTTTTCAATTTTACCCCCATGGGATATATATTCTACCCACACACATTTGGAACTCTCCTGGGGTACAATCACACATATTATTCCCTCATTTAATGGATATTTTCACCAAAAAGTGAAGCTTTCAAAAAGTCAGAAAATTGGCTGAAAAATACTTAATATCAAGGACTCATCGGGCGAATCACTCTGGAATTGAAATCGGAATGCTCACTGACATTTTCCCCTCTCCAAAAGTCTGAAAAATGATGGAAAAATGACTAAGTATAAAAAAATTTTTTTCAACTTTTTTCAATTTTACACGTGTGGGATATACATTCTACCAACACACATTTGGAACTCTCCTGGGGTACCCTCACACATATTATTCCCTCATTTAATGGATATTTTCACCAAAAAGTGAAGTTTTCAAAAAGTCAGAAAATTCGCTGAAAACGACTTAATATCAAGGACTCATCGGGAGAATCGCTCTGGAACTGAAATCGGAATGCTCACTGACATTTTCCCCCCTTCGAAAGTCTGAAACATGACGGAAAAATGACTAAGTCCAAAAAAATTTTTTTAAAACTTTTTTCAATTTTACCCCCGTGGGATATATATTCTACCCACACACATTTGGAACTCTCCTGGGGTACCCTCACACATATTATTCCCTCATTTAATGGATATTTTCACCAAAAAGTGAAGTTTTCAAAAAGTCAGAAAATTGACTGAAAACGACTTAATATCAAGGACTCATAGGGCGAATCACTCTGGAACTGAAATCGGAATACTCACTGACATTTTCCCCTCTCCGAAAGTCTGAAAAATGATGGAAAAATGACTAAGTCTAAAAAAATTTTTTTTCAACTTTTTTCAATTTTACCCCCATGGGATATATATTCTACCCACACACATTTGGAACTCTCCTGGGGTACCCTCACACATATTATTCCCTCTTTTAATGTATATTTTCACCATAGAGTGAAGTTTTCAAAAAGTCCGAAAATTGGCTGAAAACGACTTAATATCAAGGACTCATCGGGCGAATCACTCTGGAACTGAAATCGGAATACTCACTGACATTTTCCCCTCTCCGAAAGTCTGAAAAATGTGGGAAAAATGACTAAGTCCAAAAAAAATTTTTTGCAACTTTTTTCAATTTTACCCCCGTGGGATATATATTCTACCCACACACATTTGGAACTCTCCTGGGGTACCCTCGCACATATTATTCCCTCATTTAATGGATATTTTCACCAAAAAGTGAAGTTTTCAAAAAGTCAGAAAATTGGCTGAAAACGACTTAATATCAAGGACTCATCGGGCGAATCACTCTGGAATTGAAATCGGAATGCTCACTGACATTTTCCCCCCTTTGAAAGTCTGAAAAAATGATGGAAAAATGACTAAGTCCAAAAAAATTTTTTTAAAACTTTTTTCAATTTTACCCCTGTGGGATATATATTCTACCCACACACATTTGGAACTCTCCTGGGGTACCCTCACACATATTATTCCCTCATTTAATGGATATTTTCACCAAAAAGTGAAGTTTTCAAAAAGTCAAAAAATTGACTGAAAACGACTTAATATCAAGGACTCATCGGGCGAATCACTCTGGAACTGAAATCGGAATACTCACTGACATTTTCCCCTCTCCGAAAGTCTGAAAAATGAGGGAAAAATGACTAAGTCCAAAAAAAATTTTTTGCAACTTTTTTCAATTTTACCCCCGTGGGATATATATTCTACCCACACACATTTGGAACTCTCCTGGGGTACCCTCGCACATATTATTCCCTCATTTAATGGATATTTTCAACAAAAAGTGAAGTTTTCAAAAAGTCAGAAAATTGGCTGAAAACGACTTAATATCAAGGACTCATCGGGCGAATCACTCTGGAACTGAAATCGGAATGCTCACTGACATTTTCCACTCTCCAAAAGTCTGAAAAATGCTGGAAAAATGACTAAGTCCAAAAAAATTTTTTCAACTTTTTCAATTTTACCCTCATGGGATATATATTCTACCCACACACATTTGGAACTCTCCTGGGGTACCCTCGCATATATTATTCCCTCATTTAATGGATATTTTCACCAAAAAGTGAAGTTTTCAAAAAGTCAGAAAAATGACTGAAAACGACTTAATATCAAGGAATCATCGGGCGAATCGCTCTGGAACTGAAATCGGAATGCTCACTGACATTTTCCCCCCTTTGAAAGTCTGAAAAATGATGGAAAAATGACTAAGTCCAAAAAAATTTTTTTAAAACTTTTTTCAATTTTACCCCCGTGGGATATATATTCTACCCACACACATTTGGAACTCTCCTGGGGTACCCTCACACATATTATTCCCTCATTTAATGGATATTTTCACCAAAAAGTGAAGTTTTCAAAAAGTCAAAAAATTGACTGAAAACGACTTAATATCAAGGACTCATCGGGCGAATCACTCTGGAACTGAAATCGGAATACTCACTGACATTTTCCCCTCTCCGAAAGTCTGAAAAAATGATGGAAAAATGACTAAGTCCAAAAAAATTTTTTTAAAACTTTTTTCAACTTTACCCCCGTGGGATATATATTCTAACCACACACATTTGGAACTCTCCTGGGGTACCCTCACACATATTATTCCCTCATTTAATGGATATTTTCACCAAAAAGTGAAGTTTTCAAAAAGTCAAAAAATTGACTGAAAACGACTTAATATCAAGGACTCATCGGGCGAATCACTCTGGAACTGAAATCGGAATGCTCACTGACATTTTCCCCTCTCCGAAAGTCTGAAAAATGATGGAAAAATGACTAAGTCTAAAAAAAATTTTTTTCAACTTTTCTCAATTTTACCCCCATGGGATATATATTCTGCCCACACACATTTGGAACTCTCCTGGGGTACCCTCACACATATTATTCCCTCATTTAATGGATATTTTCACCAAAAAGTGAAGTTTTCAAAAAGTCAGAAAATTGGCTGAAAACGACTTAATATCAAGGACTCATCGGGCGAATCACTCTGGAACTGAAATCTGAATACTCACTGACATTTTCCCCCCTTCGAAAGTCTGAAAAATGATGGAAAAATGACTAAGTCCAAAAAAAATTTTTTAAAACTTTTTTCAATTTTACCCCCGTGGGATATATATTCTACCCACACACATTTGGAACTCTCCTGGGGTACCCTCACACATATTATTCCCTCATTTAATGGATATTTTCACCAAAAAGTGAAGTTTTCAAAAAGTCAGAAAATTGGCTGAAAACGACTTAATATCAAGGACTCAAACGGCGAATCACTCTGGAACTGAAATCGGAATGCTCACTGACATTTTCCCCTCTCCGAAAGTCTGAAAAATGATGGAAAAATGACTAAGTCCAAAAAAAATTTTTTTAAACTTTTTTCAATTTTACCCCCGTGGCATATATATTCTACCCACACACATTTGGAACTCTCCTGGGGTACCCTCACACATATTATTCCCTCTTTTAATGTATATTTTCACCATAGAGTGAAGTTTTCAAAAAGTCCGAAAATTGGCTGAAAACGACTTAATATCAAGGACTCAGACGGCGAATCGCTCTGGAACTGAAATCGGAATGCTCACTGACATTTTCCCCTCTCCGAAAGTCTGAAAAATGATGGAAAAATGACTAAGTCCAAAAAAATTTTTTTAAAACTTTTTTCAATTTTACCCCCGTGGGATATATATTCTAACCACACACATTTGGAACTCTCCTGGGGTACCCTCACACATATTATTCCCTCATTTAATGGATATTTTCACCAAAAAGTGAAGTTTTCAAAAAGTCAAAAAATTGACTGAAAACGACTTAGTATCAAGGACTCATCGGGCGAATCACTCTGGAACAGAAATCGGAATACTCACTGACATTTTCCCCTCTCCGAAAGTCTGAAAAATGAGGGAAAAATGACTAAGTCCAAAAAAAATTTTTTGCAACTTTTTTCAATTTTACCCCCGTGGGATATATATTCTACCCACACACATTTGGAACTCTCCTGGGGTACCCTCGCACATATTATTCCCTCATTTAATGGATATTTTCACCAAAAAGTGAAGTTTTCAAAAAGTCAGAAAATTGGCTGAAAACGACTTAATATCAAGGACTCATCGGGCGAATCACTCTGGAACTGAAATCGGAATGCTCACTGACATTTTCCCCTCTCCGAAAGTCTGAAAAATGATGGAAAAATGACTAAGTCCAAAAAAAATTTTTTGCAACTTTTTTCAATTTTACCCCCGTGGGATATATATTCTACCCACACACATTTGGAACTCTCCTGGGGTACCCTCGCACATATTATTCCCTCATTTAATGGATATTTTCACCAAAAAGTGAAGTTTTCAAAAAGTCAGAAAATTGGCTGAAAACGACTTAATATCAAGGACTCATCGGGCGAATCACTCTGGAACTGAAATCGGAATGCTCACTGACATTTTCCCCTCTCCGAAAGTCTGAAAAATGATGGAAAAATGACTAAGTCTAAAAAAAATTTTTTTCAACTTTTCTCAATTTTACCCCCATGGGATATATATTCTGCCCACACACATTTGGAACTCTCCTGGGGTACCCTCACACATATTATTCCCTCATTTAATGGATATTTTCACCAAAAAGTGAAGTTTTCAAAAAGTCAGAAAATTGGCTGAAAACGACTTAATATCAAGGACTCATCGGGCGAATCACTCTGGAACTGAAATCTGAATACTCACTGACATTTTCCCCCCTTCGAAAGTCTGAAAAATGATGGAAAAATGACTAAGTCCAAAAAAAATTTTTTAAAACTTTTTTCAATTTTACCCCCGTGGGATATATATTCTACCCACACACATTTGGAACTCTCCTGGGGTACCCTCACACATATTATTCCCTCATTTAATGGATATTTTCACCAAAAAGTGAAGTTTTCAAAAAGTCAGAAAATTGGCTGAAAACGACTTAATATCAAGGACTCATACGGCGAATCGCTCTGGAACTGAAATCGGAATGCTCACTGACATTTTCCCCTCTCCGAAAGTCTGAAAAATGATGGAAAAATGACTAAGTCCAAAAAAAAATTTTTTAAACTTTTTTCAATTTTACCCCCGTGGCATATATATTCTACCCACACACATTTGGAACTCTCCTGGGGTACCCTCACACATATTATTCCCTCTTTTAATGTATATTTTCACCATAGAGTGAAGTTTTCAAAAAGTCCGAAAATTGGCTGAAAACGACTTAATATCAAGGACTCAGACGGCGAATCGCTCTGGAACTGAAATCGGAATGCTCACTGACATTTTCCCCTCTCCGAAAGTCTGAAAAATGATGGAAAAATGACTAAGTCCAAAAAAATTTTTTTAAAACTTTTTTCAATTTTACCCCCGTGGGATATATATTCTAACCACACACATTTGGAACTCTCCTGGGGTACCCTCACACATATTATTCCCTCATTTAATGGATATTTTCACCAAAAAGTGAAGTTTTCAAAAAGTCAAAAAATTGACTGAAAACGACTTAGTATCAAGGACTCATCGGGCGAATCACTCTGGAACTGAAATCGGAATACTCACTGACATTTTCCCCTCTCCGAAAGTCTGAAAAATGATGGAAAAATGACTAAGTCTAAAAAAAATTTTTTTCAACTTTTCTCAATTTTACCCCCATGGGATATATATTCTGCCCACACACATTTGGAACTCTCCTGGGGTACCCTCACACATATTATTCCCTCATTTAATGGATATTTTCACCAAAAAGTGAAGTTTTCAAAAAGTCAGAAAATTGGCTGAAAACGACTTAATATCAAGGACTCATCGGGCGAATCACTCTGGAACTGAAATCTGAATACTCACTAACATTTCCCCCCCTTCGAAAGTCTGAAAAATGATGGAAAAATGACTAAGTCCAAAAAAATTTTTTTAAAACTTTTTTCAATTTTACCCCCGTGGGATATATATTCTACCCACACACATTTGGAACTCTCCTGGGGTACCCTCACACATATTATTCCCTCATTTAATGGATATTTTCACCAAAAAGTGAAGTTTTCAAAAAGTCAGAAAATTGACTGAAAACGACTTAATATCAAGGACTCATACGGCGAATCGCTCTGGAACTGAAATCGGAATGCTCACTGACATTTTCCCCTCTCCGAAAGTCTGAAAAATGATGGAAAAATGACTAAGTCCAAAAAAAATTTTTTTCAACTTTTTTCAATTTTACCCCCGTGGGATATATATTCTACCCACACACATTTGGAACTCTCCTGGGGTACCCTCGCACATATTATTCCCTCATTTAATGGATATTTTCACCAAAAAGTGAAGTTTTCAAAAAGTCAGAAAATTGGCTGAAAACGACTTAATATCAAGGACTCATCAGGCGAATCACTCTGGAATTGAAATCGGAATGCTCACTGACATTTTCCCCTCTCCGAAAGTCTGAAAAATGATGGAAAAATGACTAAGTCTAAAAAAATTTTTTTTCAACTTTTTTCAATTTTACCCCCATGGTATATATATTCTGCCCACACACATTTGGAACTCTCCTGGGGTACCCTCACACATATTATTCCCTCATTTAATGGATATTTTCACCAAAAAGTGAAGTTTTCAAAAAGTCAGAAAATTGGCTGAAAACGACTTAATATCAAGGACTCATCGGGCGAATCGCTCTGGAACTGAAATCGGAATGCTCACTGACATTTTCCCCCCTTCGAAAGTCTGAAAAATGACGGAAAAATGACTAAGTCCAAAAAAAATTTTTTAAAACTTTTTTCAATTTTACCCCCGTGGGATATATATTCTACCCACACACATTTGGAACTCTCCTGGGGTACCCTCACACATATTATTCCCTCATTTAATGGATATTTTCACCAAAAAGTGAAGTTTTCAAAAAGTCAGAAAATTGACTGAAAACGACTTAATATCAAGGACTCATAGGGCGAATCACTCTGGAACTGAAATCGGAAAACTCACTGACATTTTCCCCTCTCCGAAAGTCTGAAAAATGAGGGAAAAATGACTAAGTCTAAAAAAAATTTTTTTCAACTTTTCTCAATTTTACCCCCATGGGATATATATTCTGCCCACACACATTTGGAACTCTCCTGGGGTACCCTCACACATATTATTCCCTCATTTAATGGATATTTTCACCAAAAAGTGAAGTTTTCAAAAAGTCAGAAAATTGGCTGAAAACGACTTAATATCAAGGACTCATCGGGCGAATCACTCTGGAACTGAAATCTGAATACTCACTAACATTTTCCCCCCTTCGAAAGTCTGAAAAATGATGGAAAAATGACTAAGTCCAAAAAAATTTTTTTAAAACTTTTTTCAATTTTACCCCCGTGGGATATATATTCTACCCACACACATTTGGAACTCTCCTGGGGTACCCTCACACATATTATTCCCTCATTTAATGGATATTTTCACCAAAAAGTGAAGTTTTCAAAAAGTCAGAAAATTGACTGAAAACGACTTAATATCAAGGACTCATCAGGCGAATCACTCTGGAATTGAAATCGGAATGCTCACTGACATTTTCCCCTCTCCGAAAGTCTGAAAAATGATGGAAAAATGACTAAGTCTAAAAAAATTTTTTTTCAACTTTTTTCAATTTTACCCCCATGGTATATATATTCTGCCCACACACATTTGGAACTCTCCTGGGGTACCCTCACACATATTATTCCCTCATTTAATGGATATTTTCACCAAAAAGTGAAGTTTTCAAAAAGTCAGAAAATTGGCTGAAAACGACTTAATATCAAGGACTCATCGGGCGAATCGCTCTGGAACTGAAATCGGAATGCTCACTGACATTTTCCCCCCTTCGAAAGTCTGAAAAATGACGGAAAAATGACTAAGTCCAAAAAAAATTTTTTAAAACTTTTTTCAATTTTACCCCCGTGGGATATATATTCTGCCCACACACATTTGGAACTCTCCTGGGGTACCCTCACACATATTATTCCTTCTTTTAATGTATATTTTCACCATAGAGTGAAGTTTTCAAAAAGTCCGAAAATTGGCTGAAAACGACTTAATATCAAGGACTCATCGGGCGAATCACTCTGGAACTGAAATCGCAATGCTCACTGACATTTTCCCCTCTATGAAAGTCTGAAAAATGACGGAAAAATGACTAAGTCCAAAAAAAATTTTTTTCAACTTTTTTCAATTTTACCCCCGTGGGATATATATTCTACCCACACACATTTGGAACTCTCCTGGGGTACCCTCACACATATTATTCCCTCATTTAATGGATATTTTCACCAAAAAGTGAAGTTTTCAAAAAGTCAGAAAAATGGCTGAAAATTACTTAATATCAAGGACTCATCGGGCGAATCACTCTGGAACTGAAATCGGAATACTCACTGACATTTTCCCCTCTCCGAAAGTCTGAAAAATGAGGGAAAAATGACTAAGTCCAAAAAAAATTTTTTTCAACTTTTTTCAATTTTACCCCCGTGGGATATATATTCTACCCACACACATTTGGAACTCTCCTGGGGTACCCTCGCACATATTATTCCCTCATTTAATGGATATTTTCACCAAAAAGTGAAGTTTTCAAAAAGTCAGAAAATTGGCTGAAAACGACTTAATATCAAGGACTCATCGGGCGAATCACTCTGGAATTGAAATCGGAATGCTCACTGACATTTTCCACTCTCCAAAAGTCTGAAAAATGACGGAAAAATGACTAAGTACAAAAAAATTTTTTTAAAACTTTTTTCAATTTTACCCCCGTGGCATATATATTCTACCCACACACATTTGGAACTCTCCTGGGGTACCCTCACACATATTATTCCCTCTTTTAATGTATATTTTCACCATAGAGTGAAGTTTTCAAAAAGTCCGAAAATTGGCTGAAAACGACTTAATATCAAGGACTCATCGGGCGAATCGCTCTGGAACTGAAATCGGAATGCTCACTGACATTTTCCCCTCTCCGAAAGTCTGAAAAATGATGGAAAAATGACTAAGTCCAAAAAAATTTTTTTAAAACTTTTTTCAATTTTACCCCCGTGGGATATATATTCTACCCACACACATTTGGAACTCTCCTGGGGTACCCTCACACATATTATTCCCTCATTTAATGGATATTTTCACCAAAAAGTGAAGTTTTCAAAAAGTCAGAAAATTGGCTGAAAACGACTTAATATCAAGGACTCATCGCGCGAATCACTCTGGAATTGAAATCGGAATGCTCACTGACATTTTCCCCTCTCCGAAAGTCTGAAAAATGATGGAAAAATGACTAAGTCTAAAAAAAATTTTTTTCAACTTTTTTCAATTTTACCCCCGTGGGATATATATTCTTCCCACACACATTTGGAACTCTCCTGGGGTACCCTCGCACATATTATTCCCTCATTTAATGGATATTTTCACCAAAAAGTGAAGTTTTCAAAAAGTCAGAAAATTGGCTGAAAACGACTTAATATCAAGGACTCATACGGCGAATCGATCTGGAACTGAAATCGGAATGCTCACTGACATTTTCCCCTCTCCGAAAGTCTGAAAAATGATGGAAAAATGACTAAGTCCAAAAAAAAATTTTTTAAACTTTTTTCAATTTTACCCCCGTGGCATATATATTCTACCCACACACATTTGGAACTCTCCTGGGGTACCCTCACACATATTATTCCCTCTTTTAATGTATATTTTCACCATAGAGTGAAGTTTTCAAAAAGTCCGAAAATTGGCTGAAAACGACTTAATATCAAGGACTCATACGGCGAATCGCTCTGGAACTGAAATCGGAATGCTCACTGACATTTTCCCCTCTCCGAAAGTCTGAAAAATGATGGAAAAATGACTAAGTCCAAAAAAATTTTTTTAAAACTTTTTTCAATTTTACCCCCGTGGGATATATATTCTGCCCACACACATTTGGAACTCTCCTGGGGTACCCTCACACATATTATTCCCTCATTTAATGGATATTTTCACCAAAAAGTGAAGTTTTCAAAAAGTCAGAAAATTGGCTGAAAACGACTTAATATCAAGGACTCATCGGGCGAATCACTCTGGAACTGAAATCTGAATACTCACTGACATTTTCCCCTCTCCGAAAGTCTGAAAAATGATGGAAAAATGACTAAGTCCAAAAAAATTTTTTTAAAACTTTTTTCAATTTTACCCCCGTGGGATATATATTCTACCCACACACATTTGGAACTCTCCTGGGGTACCCTCACACATATTATTCCCTCTTTTAATGTATATTTTCACCATAGAGTGAAGTTTTCAAAAAGTCCGAAAATTGGCTGAAAACGACTTAATATCAAGGACTCATACGGCGAATCGCTCTGGAACTGAAATCGGAATGCTCACTGACATTTTCCCCCCTTCGAAAGTCTGAAAAATGACGGAAAAATGACTAAGTCCAAAAAAAATTTTTTAAAACTTTTTTCAATTTTACCCCCGTGGGATATATATTCTACCCACACACATTTGGAACTCTCCTGGGGTACCGTCGCACATATTATTCCCTCATTTAATGGATATTTTCACCAAAAAGTGAAGTTTTCAAAAAGTCAGAAAATTGGCTGAAAACGACTTAATATCAAGGACTCATCGGGCGAATCACTCTGGAATTGAAATTGGAATGCTCACTGACATTTTCCCCTCTCCGAAAGTCTGAAAAATGATGGAAAAATGACTAAGTCCAAAAAAAAATTTTTTAAACTTTTTTCAATTTTACCCCCGTGGCATATATATTCTACCCACACACATTTGGAACTCTCCTGGGGTACCCTCACACATATTATTCCCTCTTTTAATGTATATTTTCACCATAGAGTGAAGTTTTCAAAAAGTCCGAAAATTGGCTGAAAACGACTTAATATCAAGGACTCATACGGCGAATCGCTCTGGAACTGAAATCGGAATGCTCACTGACATTTTCCCCTCTCCGAAAGTCTGAAAAATGATGGAAAAATGACTAAGTCCAAAAAAAATTTTTTAAAACTTTTTTCAATTTTACCCCCGTGGGATATATATTCTACCCACACACATTTGGAACTCTCCTGGGGTACCCTCACACATATTATTCCCTCATTTAATGGATATTTTCACCAAAAAGTGAAGTTTTCAAAAAGTCAGAAAATTGGCTGAAAACGACTTAATATCAAGGACTCATCGGGCGAATCGCTCTGGAACTGAAATCGGAATGCTCACTGACATTTTCCCCCCTTCGAAAGTCTGAAAAATGACGGAAAAATGACTAAGTCCAAAAAAAATTTTTTAAAACTTTTTTCAATTTTACCCCCGTGGGATATATATTCTACCCACACACATTTGGAACTCTCCTGGGGTACCGTCGCACATATTATTCCCTCATTTAATGGATATTTTCACCAAAAAGTGAAGTTTTCAAAAAGTCAGAAAATTGGCTGAAAACGACTTAATATCAAGGACTCATCGGGCGAATCACTCTGGAATTGAAATCGGAATGCTCACTGACATTTTCCCCTCTCCGAAAGTCTGAAAAATGATGGAAAAATGACTAAGTCTAAAAAAAATTTTTTTCAACTTTTTTCAATTTTACCCCCGTGGGATATATATTCTTCCCACACACATTTGGAACTCTCCTGGGGTACCCTCGCACATATTATTCCCTCATTTAATGGATATTTTCACCAAAAAGTGAAGTTTTCAAAAAGTCCGAAAATTGGCTGAAAACGACTTAATATCAAGGACTCATCGGGCGAATCGCTCTGGAACTGAAATCGGAATGCTCACTGACATTTTCCCCTCTCCGAAAGTCTGAAAAATGATGGAAAAATGACTAAGTCCAAAAAAATTTTTTTAAAACTTTTTTCAATTTTACCCCCGTGGGATATATATTCTACCCACACACATTTGGAACTCTCCTGGGGTACCCTCACACATATTATTCCCTCATTTAATGGATATTTTCACCAAAAAGTGAAGTTTTCAAAAAGTCAGAAAATTGGCTGAAAACGACTTAATATCAAGGACTCATCGCGCGAATCACTCTGGAATTGAAATCGGAATGCTCACTGACATTTTCCCCTCTCCGAAAGTCTGAAAAATGATGGAAAAATGACTAAGTCTAAAAAAAATTTTTTTCAACTTTTTTCAATTTTACCCCCGTGGGATATATATTCTTCCCACACACATTTGGAACTCTCCTGGGGTACCCTCGCACATATTATTCCCTCATTTAATGGATATTTTCACCAAAAAGTGAAGTTTTCAAAAAGTCAGAAAATTGGCTGAAAACGACTTAATATCAAGGACTCATACGGCGAATCGATCTGGAACTGAAATCGGAATGCTCACTGACATTTTCCCCTCTCCGAAAGTCTGAAAAATGATGGAAAAATGACTAAGTCCAAAAAAAAATTTTTTAAACTTTTTTCAATTTTACCCCCGTGGCATATATATTCTACCCACACACATTTGGAACTCTCCTGGGGTACCCTCACACATATTATTCCCTCTTTTAATGTATATTTTCACCATAGAGTGAAGTTTTCAAAAAGTCCGAAAATTGGCTGAAAACGACTTAATATCAAGGACTCATACGGCGAATCGCTCTGGAACTGAAATCGGAATGCTCACTGACATTTTCCCCTCTCCGAAAGTCTGAAAAATGATGGAAAAATGACTAAGTCCAAAAAAATTTTTTTAAAACTTTTTTCAATTTTACCCCCGTGGGATATATATTCTGCCCACACACATTTGGAACTCTCCTGGGGTACCCTCACACATATTATTCCCTCATTTAATGGATATTTTCACCAAAAAGTGAAGTTTTCAAAAAGTCAGAAAATTGGCTGAAAACGACTTAATATCAAGGACTCATCGGGCGAATCACTCTGGAACTGAAATCTGAATACTCACTGACATTTTCCCCTCTCCGAAAGTCTGAAAAATGATGGAAAAATGACTAAGTCCAAAAAAATTTTTTTAAAACTTTTTTCAATTTTACCCCCATGGGATATATATTCTACCCACACACATTTGGAACTCTCCTGGGGTACCCTCACACATATTATTCCCTCTTTTAATGTATATTTTCACCATAGAGTGAAGTTTTCAAAAAGTCCGAAAATTGGCTGAAAACGACTTAATATCAAGGACTCATACGGCGAATCGCTCTGGAACTGAAATCGGAATGCTCACTGACATTTTCCCCCCTTCGAAAGTCTGAAAAATGACGGAAAAATGACTAAGTCCAAAAAAAATTTTTTAAAACTTTTTTCAATTTTACCCCCGTGGGATATATATTCTACCCACACACATTTGGAACTCTCCTGGGGTACCGTCGCACATATTATTCCCTCATTTAATGGATATTTTCACCAAAAAGTGAAGTTTTCAAAAAGTCAGAAAATTGGCTGAAAACGACTTAATATCAAGGACTCATCGGGCGAATCACTCTGGAATTGAAATTGGAATGCTCACTGACATTTTCCCCTCTCCGAAAGTCTGAAAAATGATGGAAAAATGACTAAGTCCAAAAAAAAATTTTTTAAACTTTTTTCAATTTTACCCCCGTGGCATTTATATTCTACCCACACACATTTGGAACTCTCCTGGGGTACCCTCACACATATTATTCCCTCTTTTAATGTATATTTTCACCATAGAGTGAAGTTTTCAAAAAGTCCGAAAATTGGCTGAAAACGACTTAATATCAAGGACTCATACGGCGAATCGCTCTGGAACTGAAATCGGAATGCTCACTGACATTTTCCCCTCTCCGAAAGTCTGAAAAATGATGGAAAAATGACTAAGTCCAAAAAAAATTTTTTAAAACTTTTTTCAATTTTACCCCCGTGGGATATATATTCTACCCACACACATTTGGAACTCTCCTGGGGTACCCTCACACATATTATTCCCTCATTTAATGGATATTTTCACCAAAAAGTGAAGTTTTCAAAAAGTCAGAAAATTGGCTGAAAACGACTTAATATCAAGGACTCATCGGGCGAATCGCTCTGGAACTGAAATCGGAATGCTCACTGACATTTTCCCCCCTTCGAAAGTCTGAAAAATGACGGAAAAATGACTAAGTCCAAAAAAAATTTTTTAAAACTTTTTTCAATTTTACCCCCGTGGGATATATATTCTACCCACACACATTTGGAACTCTCCTGGGGTACCGTCGCACATATTATTCCCTCATTTAATGGATATTTTCACCAAAAAGTGAAGTTTTCAAAAAGTCAGAAAATTGGCTGAAAACGACTTAATATCAAGGACTCATCGGGCGAATCACTCTGGAATTGAAATCGGAATGCTCACTGACATTTTCCCCTCTCCGAAAGTCTGAAAAATGATGGAAAAATGACTAAGTCTAAAAAAAATTTTTTTCAACTTTTTTCAATTTTACCCCCGTGGGATATATATTCTTCCCACACACATTTGGAACTCTCCTGGGGTACCCTCGCACATATTATTCCCTCATTTAATGGATATTTTCACCAAAAAGTGAAGTTTTCAAAAAGTCAGAAAATTGGCTGAAAACGACTTAATATCAAGGACTCATCGGGCGAATCACTCTGGAATTGAAATCGGAATGCTCACTGACATTTTCCACTCTCCAAAAGTCTGAAAAATGCTGGAAAAATGACTAAGTCCAAAAAAAATTTTTTAAAACTTTTTTCAATTTTACCTCCGTGGGATATATATTCTACCCACACACATTTGGAACTCTCCTGGGGTACCCTCACACATATTATTCCCTCATTTAATGGATATTTTCACCAAAAAGTGAAGTTTTCAAAAAGTCAGAAAATTGACTGAAAACGACTTAATATCAAGGACTCATAGGGCGAATCACTCTGGAACTGAAATCGGAAAAGTCACTGACATTTTCCCCTCTCCGAAAGTCTGAAAAATGAGGGAAAAATGACTAAGTCCAAAAAAAATTTTTTTCAACTTTTTTCAATTTTACCCCCGTGGGATATATATTCTACCCACACACATTTGGAACTCTCCTGGGGTACAATCACACATATTATTCCCTCATTTAATGGATATTTTCACCAAAAAGTGAAGTTTTCAAAAAGTCAAGAAATTGGCTGAAAACGACTTAATATCAAGGACTCATCGGGCGAATCACTCTGGAATTGAAATCGGAATGCTCACTGACATTTTCCCCTCTCCGAAAGTCTGAAAAATGATGGAAAAATGACTAAGTCTAAAAAAAATTTTTTTCAACTTTTTTCAATTTTACCCCCATGGGATATATATTCTGCCCACACACATTTGGAACTCTCCTGGGGTACCCTCACACATATTATTCCCTCATTTAATTAATATTTTCACCAAAAAGTGAAGTTTTCAAAAAGTCAGAAAATTGACTGAAAACGACTTAATATCAAGGACTCATAGGGCGAATCACTCTGGAACTGAAATCGGAAAACTCACTGACATTTTCCCCTCTCCGAAAGTCTGAAAAATGAGGGAAAAATGACTAAGTCCAAAAAAAATTTTTTTCAACTTTTTTCAATTTTACCCCCGTGGGATATATATTCTACCCACACACATTTGGAACTCTCCTGGGGTACCATCGCACATATTATTCCCTCATTTAATGGATATTTTCACCAAAAAGTGAAGTTTTCAAAAAGTCAGAAAATTGGCTGAAAACGACTTAATATCAAGGACTCATCGGGCGAATCACTCTGGAATTGAAATCGGAATGCTCACTGACATTTTCCCCTCTCCGAAAGTCTGAAAAATGATGGAAAAATGACTAAGTCTAAAAAAATTTTTTTTCAACTTTTTTCAATTTTACCCCCATGGGATATATATTCTGCCCACACACATTTGGAACTCTCCTGGGGTACCCTCACACATATTATTCCCTCTTTTAATGTATATTTTCACCATAGAGTGAAGTTTTCAAAAAGTCCGAAAATTGGCTGAAAACGACTTAATATCAAGGACTCATCCGGCGAATCGCTCTGGAACTGAAATCGGAATGCTCACTGACATTTTCCCCTCTCCGAAAGTCTGAAAAATGATGGAAAAATGACTAAGTCCAAAACAATTTTTTTAAAACTTTTTTCAATTTTACCCCCGTGGGATATATATTCTACCGACACACATTTGGAACTCTCCTGGGGTACCCTCGCATATATTATTCCCTCATTTAATGGATATTTTCACCAAAAAGTGAAGTTTTCAAAAAGTCAGAAAAATGGCTGAAAATTACTTAATATCAAGGACTCATCGGGCGAATCACTCTGGAACTGAAATCGCAATGCTCACTGACATTTTCCCCTCTATGAAAGTCTGAAAAATGAGGGAAAAATGACTAAGTCCAAAAAAAATTTTTTTCAACTTTTTTCAATTTTACCCCCGTGGGATATATATTCTACCCACACACATTTGGAACTCTCCTGGGGTAACCTCACACATATTATTGCCTCATTTAATGGATATTTTCACCAAAAAGTGAAGTTTTCAAAAAGTCAGAAAATTGACTGAAAACGACTTAATATCAAGGACTCATACGGCGAATCGCTCTGGAACTGAAATCGGAATACTCACTGACATTTTCCCCTCTCCGAAAGTCTGAAAAATGAGGGAAAAATGACTAAGTCCAAAAAAAATTTTTTGCAACTTTTTTCAATTTTACCCCCGTGGGATATATATTCTACCCACACACATTTGGAACTCTCCTGGGGTACCCTCGCACATATTATTCCCTCATTTAATGGATATTTTCACCAAAAAGTGAAGTTTTCAAAAAGTCAGAAAATTGGCTGAAAACGACTTAATATCAAGGACTGATCGGGCGAATCACTCTGGAATTGAAATCGGAATGCTCACTGACATTTTCCCCCCTTTGAAAGTCTGAAAAAATGATGGAAAAATGACTAAGTCCAAAAAAAATTTTTTGCAACTTTTTTCAATTTTACCCCCGTGGGATATATATTCTACCCACACACATTTGGAACTCTCCTGGGGTACCCTCGCACATATTATTCCCTCATTTAATGGATATTTTCACCAAAAAGTGAAGTTTTCAAAAAGTCAGAAAATTGGCTGAAAACGACTTAATATCAAGGACTCATCGGGCGAATCACTCTGGAACTGAAATCGGAATGCTCACTGACATTTTCCCCTCTCCGAAAGTCTGAAAAATGATGGAAAAATGACTAAGTCTAAAAAAAATTTTTTTCAACTTTTTTCAATTTTACCCCCATGGGATATATATTCTGCTCACACACATTTGGAACTCTCCTGGGGTACCCTCACACATATTATTCCCTCATTTAATGGATATTTTCACCAAAAAGTGAAGTTTTCAAAAAGTCAGAAAATTGGCTGAAAACGACTTAATATCAAGGACTCATCGGGCGAATCACTCTGGAACTGAAATCGGAATACTCACTGACATTTTCCCCTCTCCGAAAGTCAGAAAAATGAGGGAAAAATGACTAAGTCGAAAAAAAATTTTTTTCAACTTTTTTCAATTTTACCCCCGTGGGATATATATTCTACCCACACACATTTGGAACTCTCCTGGGGTACCCTCACACATATTAGTCCCTCATTTAATGGATATTTTCACCAAAAAGTGAAGTTTTCAAAAAGTCAGAAAATTGACTGAAAACGACTTAATATCAAGGACTCATACGGCGAATCGCTCTGGAACTGAAATCGGAATGCTCACTGACATTTTCCCCTCTCCGAAAGTCTGAAAAATGATGGAAAAATGACTAAGTCCAAAAAAATTTTTTTAAAACTTTTTTCAATTTTACCCCCGTGGGATATATATTCTACCCACACACATTTGGAACTCTCCTGGGGTACCGTCGCACATATTATTCCCTCATTTAATGGATATTTTCACCAAAAAGTGAAGTTTTCAAAAAGTCAGAAAATTGGCTGAAAACGACTTAATATCAAGGACTCATCGGGCGAATCACTCTGGAATTGAAATCGGAATGCTCACTGACATTTTCCCCTCTCCGAAAGTCTGAAAAATGATGGAAAAATGACTAAGTCTAAAAAAAATTTTTTTCAACTTTTTTCAATTTTACCCCCGTGGGATATATATTCTTCCCACACACATTTGGAACTCTCCTGGGGTACCCTCGCACATATTATTCCCTCATTTAATGGATATTTTCACCAAAAAGTGAAGTTTTCAAAAAGTCAGAAAATTGGCTGAAAACGACTTAATATCAAGGACTCATCGAGCGAATCACTCTGGAATTGAAATCGGAATGCTCACTGACATTTTCCACTCTCCGAAAGTCTGAAAAATGATGGAAAAATGACTAAGTCCAAAAAAAAATTTTTTAAACTTTTTTCAATTTTACCCCCTTGGCATATATATTCTACCCACACACATTTGGAACTCTCCTGGGGTACCCTCACACATATTATTCCCTCTTTTAATGTATATTTTCACCATAGAGTGAAGTTTTCAAAAAGTCCGAAAATTGGCTGAAAACGACTTAATATCAAGGACTCATACGGCGAATCGCTCTGGAACTGAAATCGGAATGCTCACTGACATTTTCCCCTCTCCGAAAGTCTGAAAAATGATGGAAAAATGACTAAGTCCAAAAAAAATTTTTTAAAACTTTTTTCAATTTTACCCCCGTGGGATATATATTCTACCCACACACATTTGGAACTCTCCTGGGGTACCCTCACACATATTATTCCCTCATTTAATGGATATTTTCACCAAAAAGTGAAGTTTTCAAAAAGTCAGAAAATTGGCTGAAAACGACTTAATATCAAGGACTCATCGGGCGAATCGCTCTGGAACTGAAATCGGAATGCTCACTGACATTTTCCCCCCTTCGAAAGTCTGAAAAATGACGGAAAAATGACTAAGTCCAAAAAAAATTTTTTAAAACTTTTTTCAATTTTACCCCCGTGGGATATATATTCTACCCACACACATTTGGAACTCTCCTGGGGTACCGTCGCACATATTATTCCCTCATTTAATGGATATTTTCACCAAAAAGTGAAGTTTTCAAAAAGTCAGAAAATTGGCTGAAAACGACTTAATATCAAGGACTCATCGGGCGAATCACTCTGGAATTGAAATCGGAATGCTCACTGACATTTTCCCCTCTCCGAAAGTCTGAAAAATGATGGAAAAATGACTAAGTCTATAAAAAATTTTTTTCAACTTTTTTCAATTTTACCCCCGTGGGATATATATTCTTCCCACACACATTTGGAACTCTCCTGGGGTACCCTCGCACATATTATTCCCTCATTTAATGGATATTTTCACAAAAAGTGAAGTTTTCAAAAAGTCAGAAAATTGGCTGAAAACGACTTAATATCAAGGACTCATCGGGCGAATCACTCTGGAATTGAAATCGGAATGCTCACTGACATTTTCCACTCTCCAAAAGTCTGAAAAATGCTGGAAAAATGACTAAGTCCAAAAAAATTTTTTCAACTTTTTCAATTTTACCCTCATGGGATATATATTCTACCCACACACATTTGGAACTCTCCTGGGGTACCCTCACACATATTATTCCCTCATTTAATGGATATTTTCACCAAAAAGTGAAGTTTTCAAAAAGTCAGAAAATTGACTGAAAACGACTTAATATCAAGGACTCATACGGCGAAACGCTCTGGAACTGAAATCGGAATGCTCACTGACATTTTCCAGTCTCCGAAAGTCTGAAAAATGATGGAAAAATGACTAAGTCCAAAAAAAAAATTTTTAAACTTTTTTCAATTTTACCCCCGTGGCATATATATTCTACCCACACACATTTGGAACTCTCCTGGGGTACCCTCACACATATTATTCCCTCTTTTAATGTATATTTTCACCATAGAGTGAAGTTTTCAAAAAGTCCGAAAATTGGCTGAAAACGACTTAATATCAAGGACTCATACGGCGAATCGCTCTGGAACTGAAATCGGAATGCTCACTGACATTTTCCCCTCTCCGAAAGTCTGAAAAATGATGGAAAAATGACTAAGTCCAAAAAAATTTTTTTAAAACTTTTTTCAATTTTACCCCGTGGGATATATATTCTACCCACACACATTTGGAACTCTCCTGGGGTACCCTCACACATATTATTCCCTCATTTAATGGATATTTTCACCAAAAAGTGAAGTTTTCAAAAAGTCAGAAAATTGGCTGAAAACGACTTAATATCAAGGACTCATCGGGCGAATCGCTCTGGAACTGAAATCGGAATGCTCACTGACATTTTCCCCCCTTCGAAAGTCTGAAAAATGACGGAAAAATGACTAAGTCCAAAAAAAATTTTTTAAAACTTTTTTCAATTTTACCTCCGTGGGATATATATTCTACCCACACACATTTGGAACTCTCCTGGGGTACCCTCACACATATTATTCCCTCATTTAATGGATATTTTCACCAAAAAGTGAAGTTTTCAAAAAGTCAGAAAATTGACTGAAAACGACTTAATATCAAGGACTCATAGGGCGAATCACTCTGGAACTGAAATCGGAAAACTCACTGACATTTTCCCCTCTCCGAAAGTCTGAAAAATGAGGGAAAAATGACTAAGTCCAAAAAAAATTTTTTTTCAACTTTTTTCAATTTTACCCCCGTGGGATATATATTCTACCCACACACATTTGGAACTCTCCTGGGGTACAATCACACATATTATTCCCTCATTTAATGGATATTTTCACCAAAAAATGAAGTTTTCAAAAAGTCAAGAAATTGGCTGAAAACGACTTAATATCAAGGACTCATCGGGCGAATCACTCTGGAATTGAAATCGGAATGCTCACTGACATTTTCCCCTCTCCGAAAGTCTGAAAAATGATGGAAAAATGACTAAGTCTAAAAAAAATTTTTTTCAACTTTTTTCAATCTTACCCCCATGGGATATATATTCTGCCCACACACATTTCCAACTCTCCTGGGGTAGCCTCACACATATTATTTCCTCTTTTAATGTATATTTTCACCATAGAGTGAAGTTTTCAAAAAGTCCGAAAATTGGCTGAAAACGACTTAATATCAAGGACTCATCCGGCGAATCGCTCTGGAACTGAAATCGGAATGCTCACTGACATTTTCCCCTCTCCGAAAGTCTGAAAAATGATGGAAAAATGACTAAGTCCAAAACAATTTTTTTAAAACTTTTTTCAATTTTACCCCCGTGGGATATATATTCTACCCACACACATTTGGAACTCTCCTGGGGTACCCTCACACATATTATTCCCTCTTTTAATGTATATTTTCACCATAGAGTGAAGTTTTCAAAAAGTCCAAAAATTGGCTGAAAACGACTTAATATCAAGGACTCATCCGGCGACTCGCTCTGGAACTGAAATCGGAATGCTCACTGACATTTTCCCCTCTATGAAAGTCTGAAAAATGACGGAAAAATGACTAAGTCCAAAAAAAATTTTTTAAAACTTTTTTCAATTTTACCCCCGTGGGATATATATTCTACCCACACACATTTGGAACTCTCCTGGGGTACCCTCACACATATTATTCCCTCATTTAATGGATATTTTCACTAAAAAGTGAAGTTTTCAAAAAGTCAGAAAATTGGCTGAAAACGACTTAATATCAAGGACTCATCGGGCGAATCGCTCTGGAACTGAAATCGGAATGCTCACTGACATTTTCCCCCCTTCGAAAGTCTGAAAAATGACGGAAAAATGACTAAGTCCAAAAAAAATTTTTTAAAACTTTTTTCAATTTTACCTCCGTGGGATATATATTCTACCCACACACATTTGGAACTCTCCTGGGGTACAATCACACATATTATTCCCTCATTTAATGGATATTTTCACCAAAAAATGAAGTTTTCAAAAAGTCAAGAAATTGGCTGAAAACGACTTAATATCAAGGACTCATCGGGCGAATCACTCTGGAATTGAAATCGGAATGCTCACTGACATTTTCCCCTCTCCGAAAGTCTGAAAAATGATGGAAAAATGACTAAGTCTAAAAAAAATTTTTTTCAACTTTTTTCAATCTTACCCCCATGGGATATATATTCTGCCCACACACATTTCCAACTCTCCTGGGGTAGCCTCACACATATTATTTCCTCTTTTAATGTATATTTTCACCATAGAGTGAAGTTTTCAAAAAGTCCGAAAATTGGCTGAAAACGACTTAATATCAAGGACTCATCCGGCGAATCGCTCTGGAACTGAAATCGGAATGCTCACTGACATTTTCCCCTCTCCGAAAGTCTGAAAAATGATGGAAAAATGACTAAGTCCAAAACAATTTTTTTAAAACTTTTTTCAATTTTACCCCCGTGGGATATATATTCTACCCACACACATTTGGAACTCTCCTGGGGTACCCTCACACATATTATTCCCTCTTTTAATGTATATTTTCACCATAGAGTGAAGTTTTCAAAAAGTCCAAAAATTGGCTGAAAACGACTTAATATCAAGGACTCATCCGGCGACTCGCTCTGGAACTGAAATCGGAATGCTCACTGACATTTTCCCCTCTATGAAAGTCTGAAAAATGACGGAAAAATGACTAAGTCCAAAAAAAATTTTTTAAAACTTTTTTCAATTTTACCCCCGTGGGATATATATTCTACCCACACACATTTGGAACTCTCCTGGGGTACCCTCACACATATTATTCCCTCATTTAATGGATATTTTCACCAAAAAGTGAAGTTTTCAAAAAGTCAAAAAATTGACTGAAAACGACTTAATATCAAGGACTCATCGGGCGAATCACTCTGGAACTGAAATCGGAATACTCACTGACATTTTCCCCTCTCCGAAAGTCTGAAAAATGAGGGAAAAATGACTAAGTCCAAAAAAATTTTTTCAACTTTTTCAATTTTACCCTCATGGGATATATATTCTACCCACACACATTTGGAACTCTCCTGGGGTACCCTCACACATATTATTCCCTCATTTAATGGATATTTTCACCAAAAAGTGAAGTTTTCAAAAAGTCAGAAAATTGACTGAAAACGACTTAATATCAAGGACTCATACGGCGAAACGCTCTGGAACTGAAATCGGAATGCTCACTGACATTTTCCAGTCTCCGAAAGTCTGAAAAATGATGGAAAAATGACTAAGTCCAAAAAAAAAATTTTTAAACTTTTTTCAATTTTACCCCCGTGGCATATATATTCTACCCACACACATTTGGAACTCTCCTGGGGTACCCTCACACATATTATTCCCTCTTTTAATGTATATTTTCACCATAGAGTGAAGTTTTCAAAAAGTCCGAAAATTGGCTGAAAACGACTTAATATCAAGGACTCATACGGCGAATCGCTCTGGAACTGAAATCGGAATGCTCACTGACATTTTCCCCTCTCCGAAAGTCTGAAAAATGATGGAAAAATGACTAAGTCCAAAAAAATTTTTTTAAAACTTTTTTCAATTTTACCCCGTGGGATATATATTCTACCCACACACATTTGGAACTCTCCTGGGGTACCCTCACACATATTATTCCCTCATTTAATGGATATTTTCACCAAAAAGTGAAGTTTTCAAAAAGTCAGAAAATTGGCTGAAAACGACTTAATATCAAGGACTCATCGGGCGAATCGCTCTGGAACTGAAATCGGAATGCTCACTGACATTTTCCCCCCTTCGAAAGTCTGAAAAATGACGGAAAAATGACTAAGTCCAAAAAAAATTTTTTAAAACTTTTTTCAATTTTACCCCCGTGGGATATATATTCTACCCACACACATTTGGAACTCTCCTGGGGTACCGTCGCACATATTATTCCCTCATTTAATGGATATTTTCACCAAAAAGTGAAGTTTTCAAAAAGTCAGAAAATTGGCTGAAAACGACTTAATATCAAGGACTCATCGGGCGAATCACTCTGGAATTGAAATCGGATTGCTCACTGACATTTTCCCCTCTCCGAAAGTCTGAAAAATGATGGAAAAATGACTAAGTCTAAAAAAAATTTTTTTCAACTTTTTTCAATTTTACCCCCGTGGGATATATATTCTTCCCACACACATTTGGAACTCTCCTGGGGTACCCTCGCACATATTATTCCCTCATTTAATGGATATTTTCACCAAAAAGTGAAGTTTTCAAAAAGTCAGAAAATTGGCTGAAAACGACTTAATATCAAGGACTCATCGGGCGAATCACTCTGGAATTGAAATCGGAATGCTCACTGACATTTTCCACTCTCCAAAAGTCTGAAAAATGCTGGAAAAATGACTAAGTCCAAAAAAATTTTTTCAACTTTTTCAATTTTACCCTCATGGGATATGTATTCTACCCACACACATTTGGAACTCTCCTGGGGTACCCTCACACATATTATTCCCTCATTTAATGGATATTTTCACCAAAAAGTGAAGTTTTCAAAAAGTCAGAAAATTGACTGAAAACGACTTAATATCAAGGACTCATACGGCGAATCGCTCTGGAACTGAAATCGGAATGCTCACTGACATTTTCCAGTCTCCGAAAGTCTGAAAAATGATGGAAAAATGACTAAGTCCAAAAAAAAAATTTTTAAACTTTTTTCAATTTTACCCCCGTGGCATATATATTCTACCCACACACATTTGGAACTCTCCTGGGGTACCCTCACACATATTATTCCCTCTTTTAATGTATATTTTCACCATAGAGTGAAGTTTTCAAAAAGTCCGAAAATTGGCTGAAAACGACTTAATATCAAGGACTCATACGGCGAATCGCTCTGGAACTGAAATCGGAATGCTCACTGACATTTTCCCCTCTCCGAAAGTCTGAAAAATGATGGAAAAATGACTAAGTCCAAAAAAATTTTTTTAAAACTTTTTTCAATTTTACCCCGTGGGATATATATTCTACCCACACACATTTGGAACTCTCCTGGGGTACCCTCACACATATTATTCCCTCATTTAATGGATATTTTCACCAAAAAGTGAAGTTTTCAAAAAGTCAGAAAATTGGCTGAAAACGACTTAATATCAAGGACTCATCGGGCGAATCGCTCTGGAACTGAAATCGGAATGCTCACTGACATTTTCCCCCCTTCGAAAGTCTGAAAAATGACGGAAAAATGACTAAGTCCAAAAAAAATTTTTTAAAACTTTTTTCAATTTTACCTCCGTGGGATATATATTCTACCCACACACATTTGGAACTCTCCTGGGGTACCCTCACACATATTATTCCCTCATTTAATGGATATTTTCACCAAAAAGTGAAGTTTTCAAAAAGTCAGAAAATTGACTGAAAACGACTTAATATCAAGGACTCATAGGGCGAATCACTCTGGAACTGAAATCGGAAAACTCACTGACATTTTCCCCTCTCCGAAAGTCTGAAAAATGAGGGAAAAATGACTAAGTCCAAAAAAAATTTTTTTTCAACTTTTTTCAATTTTACCCCCGTGGGATATATATTCTACCCACACACATTTGGAACTCTCCTGGGGTACAATCACACATATTATTCCCTCATTTAATGGATATTTTCACCAAAAAATGAAGTTTTCAAAAAGTCAAGAAATTGGCTGAAAACGACTTAATATCAAGGACTCATCGGGCGAATCACTCTGGAATTGAAATCGGAATGCTCACTGACATTTTCCCCTCTCCGAAAGTCTGAAAAATGATGGAAAAATGACTAAGTCTAAAAAAAATTTTTTTCAACTTTTTTCAATCTTACCCCCATGGGATATATATTCTGCCCACACACATTTCCAACTCTCCTGGGGTAGCCTCACACATATTATTTCCTCTTTTAATGTATATTTTCACCATAGAGTGAAGTTTTCAAAAAGTCCGAAAATTGGCTGAAAACGACTTAATATCAAGGACTCATCCGGCGAATCGCTCTGGAACTGAAATCGGAATGCTCACTGACATTTTCCCCTCTCCGAAAGTCTGAAAAATGATGGAAAAATGACTAAGTCCAAAACAATTTTTTTAAAACTTTTTTCAATTTTACCCCCGTGGGATATATATTCTACCCACACACATTTGGAACTCTCCTGGGGTACCCTCACACATATTATTCCCTCTTTTAATGTATATTTTCACCATAGAGTGAAGTTTTCAAAAAGTCCAAAAATTGGCTGAAAACGACTTAATATCAAGGACTCATCCGGCGACTCGCTCTGGAACTGAAATCGGAATGCTCACTGACATTTTCCCCTCTATGAAAGTCTGAAAAATGACGGAAAAATGACTAAGTCCAAAAAAAATTTTTTAAAACTTTTTTCAATTTTACCCCCGTGGGATATATATTCTACCCACACACATTTGGAACTCTCCTGGGGTACCCTCACACATATTATTCCCTCATTTAATGGATATTTTCACCAAAAAGTGAAGTTTTCAAAAAGTCAGAAAATTGGCTGAAAACGACTTAATATCAAGGACTCAACGGGCGAATCGCTCTGGAACTGAAATCGGAATGCTCACTGACATTTTCCCCCCTTCGAAAGTCTGAAAAATGACGGAAAAATGACTAAGTCCAAAAAAAATTTTTTAAAACTTTTTTCAATTTTACCTCCGTGGGATATATATTCTACCCACACACATTTGGAACTCTCCTGGGGTACAATCACACATATTATTCCCTCATTTAATGGATATTTTCACCAAAAAATGAAGTTTTCAAAAAGTCAAGAAATTGGCTGAAAACGACTTAATATCAAGGACTCATCGGGCGAATCACTCTGGAACTGAAATCGGAATACTCACTGACATTTTCCCCTCTCCGAAAGTCTGAAAAATGAGGGAAAAATGACTAAGTCCAAAAAAAATTTTTTGCAACTTTTTTCAATTTTACCCCCGTGGGATATATATTCTACCCACACACATTTGGAACTCTCCTGGGGTACCCTCGCACATATTATTCCCTCATTTAATGGATATTTTCACCAAAAAGTGAAGTTTTCAAAAAGTTAGAAAATTGGCTGAAAACGACTTAATATCAAGGACTCATCGGGAGAATCACTCTGCAACTGAAATCTGAATACTCACTGACATTTTCCCCCCTTCGAAAGTCTGAAAAATGATGGAAAAATGACTAAGTCCAAAAAAATTTTTTTAAAACTTTTGTCAATTTTACCCCCGTGGGATATATATTCTACCCACACACATTTGGAACTCTCCTGGGGTACCCTCACACATATTATTCCCTCATTTAATGGATATTTTCACCAAAAAGTGAAGTTTTCAAAAAGTCAGAAAATTGACTGAAAACGACTTAATATCAAGGACTCATCCGGCGAATCGCTCTGGAACTGAAATCGGAATGCTCACTGACATTTTCCCCTCTATGAAAGTCTGAAAAATGACGGAAAAATGACTAAGTCCAAAAAAAATTTTTTTAAACTTTTTTCAATTTTACCCCCGTGGGATATATATTCTACCCACAAACATTTGGAACTCTCCTGGGGTACCCTCACACATATTATTCCCTCATTTAATGGATATTTTCACCAAAAAGTGAAGTTTTCAAAAAGTCAAAAAATTGACTGAAAACGACTTAATATCAAGGACTCATCGGGCGAATCACTCTGGAACTGAAATCGGAATACTCACTGACATTTTCCCCTCTCCGAAAGTCTGAAAAATGAGGGAAAAATGACTAAGTCCAAAAAAAATTTTTTGCAACTTTTTTCAATTTTACCCCCGTGGGATATATATTCTACCCACACACATTTGGAACTCTCCTGGGGTACCCTCACACATATTATTCCCTCTTTTAATGTATATTTTCACCATAGAGTGAAGTTTTCAAAAAGTCCGAAAATTGGCTGAAAACGACTTAATATCAAGGACTCATACGGCGAATCGCTCTGGAACTGAAATCGGAATGCTCACTGACATTTTCCCCTCTCCGAAAGTCTGAAAAATGATGGAAAAATGACTAAGTCCAAAAAAATTTTTTTAAAACTTTTTTCAATTTTACCCCGTGGGATATATATTCTACCAACACACATTTGGAACTCTCCTGGGGTACCCTCACACATATTATTCCCTCATTTAATGGATATTTTCACCAAAAAGTGAAGTTTTCAAAAAGTCAGAAAATTGGCTTAAAACGACTTAATATCAAGGACTCATCGGGCGAATCGCTCTGGAACTGAAATCGGAATGCTCACTGACATTTTCCCCCCTTCGAAAGTCTGAAAAATGACGGAAAAATGACTAAGTCCAAAAAAAATTTTTTAAAACTTTTTTCAATTTTACCCCCGTGGGATATATATTCTACCCACACACATTTGGAACTCTCCTGGGGTACCCTCACACATATTATTCCCTCATTTAATGGATATTTTCACCAAAAAGTGAAGTTTTCAAAAAGTCAGAAAATTGACTGAAAACGACTTAATATCAAGGACTCATAGGGCGAATCACTCTGGAACTGAAATCGGAAAACTCACTGACATTTTCCCCTCTCCGAAAGTCTGAAAAATGAGGGAAAAATGACTAAGTCCAAAAAAAATTTTTTTCAACTTTTTTCAATTTTACCCCCGTGGGATATATATTCTACCGACAC
This sequence comes from Phyllobates terribilis, assembly GCF_046119375.1. Lineage (NCBI taxonomy): Eukaryota > Metazoa > Chordata > Amphibia > Anura > Dendrobatidae > Phyllobates > Phyllobates terribilis. The sequence continues at coordinate 3,570,174 of NW_027362873.1, read as the reverse complement.
ACATTTGGAACTCTCCTGGGGTACCCTCGCACATATTATTCCCTCATTTAATGGATATTTTCACCAAAAAGTGAAGTTTTCAAAAAGTCAGAAAATTGGCTGAAAACGACTTAATATCAAGGACTCATCGGGCGAATCACTCTGGAATTGAAATCGGAATGCTCACTGACATTTTCCCCTCTCCGAAAGTCTGAAAAATGATGGAAAAATGACTAAGTCCAAAACAATTTTTTTAAAACTTTTTTCAATTTTACCCCCGTGGGATATATATTCTACCCACACACATTTGGAACTCTCCTGGGGTACCCTCACACATATTATTCCCTCATTTAATGGATATTTTCACCAAAAAGTGAAGTTTTCAAAAAGTCAAAAAATTGACTGAAAACGACTTAATATCAAGGACTCATCGGGCGAATCACTCTGGAACTGAAATCGGAATACTCACTGACATTTTCCCCTCTCCGAAAGTCTGAAAAATGATGGAAAAATGACTAAGTCCAAAAAAATTTTTTTTTAACTTTTTTCAATTTTACCCCTGTGGGATAAACATTCTACTCACACAGATTTGGATCTCTCCTGGGGTACCCTCACACATATTATTCCCTCATTTAATGGATATTTATGCCAAAAAGTAAAGTTTTCAAAAAGTCAGAAAATTGGCTGAAAACGACTTAATATCAAGTACTAATCGGGCGAATCACTCTGGAACTGAAATCGGAATACTCACTGACATTTTCCCCTCTCCGAAAGTCTGAAAAATGATGGAAAAATGACTAAGTCCAAAAAACATTTTTTTCAACTTTTTTCAATTTTACCCCCATGGGATATATATTCTACCCACACACATTTGGAACTATCCTGGGGTACCCTCACACATATTATTCCCTCATTTAATGGTTATTTTCACCAAAAAATGAAGTTTTCAAAAAGTCAGAAAATTGGCTGAAAACGACTTAATATCAAGGACTCATCGGGCGAATCACTCTGGAACTGAAATCGGAATACTCACAGACATTTTCCCCTCTCCGAAAGTGTGAAAAATGATGGAAAAATGACTAAGTCCAAAAAAATTTTTTTTTAACTTTTTCAATTTTACCCCTGTGGGATATACATTCTACTCACACACATTTGGGTCTCTCCTGGGGTACCCTCACTCATATTATTCCCTCATTTAATGGATATTTTCACCAAAAAGTGAAATTTTCAAAAAGTCAGAAAATTGGCTGAAAACGACTTAATATCAAGGACTCATCGGGCGAATCACTCTGGAACTGAAATCGGAATACTCACTGACATTTTCCCCTCTCCGAAAGTCTGAAAAATGATGGAAAAATGACTAAGTCCAAAAAACATTTTTTTCAACTTTTTTCAATTTTACCCCCATGGGATATATATTCTACCCACACACATTTGGAACTCTCCTGGGGTACCCTCACACATATTATTCCCTCATTTAATGGATATTTTCACCAAAAAGTGAAGTTTTCAAAATGTCAGAAAATTGGCTGAAAACGACTTAATATCAAGGACTCATCGGGCGAATCACTCTGGAACTGAAATCGGAGTACTCACAGACATTTTCCCCTCTCCGAAAGTCTGAAAAATGATGGAAAAATGACTAAGACCAAAAAACATTTTTTTCAACTTTTTTCAATTTTACCCCAATGGGATATATATTCTACCCACACACATTTGGAACTCTCCTGGGGTACCCTCACACATATTATTCCCTCATTTAATGGATATTTTCACCAAAAAGTGAAGTTTTCAAAAAGTCAGAAAATTGGCTGAAAATGACTTAATATCAAGGACTCATCGGGCGAATCGCTCTGGAACTGAAATCGGAATGCTCACTGACATTTTCCCCTCTCCGAAAGTCTGAAAAATGATGGAAAAATGAATAACTCCAAAAAAATTTTTTTTTTACTTTTTTCAATTTTACCCCTATGGGATATACATTCTACCCACACACATTTGGAACTCTCCTGGGGTACCCTCACACATATTATTCCCTCATTTAATGGATATTTTCACCAAAAAGTGAAGTTTTCAAAAAGTCAGAAAATTGGCTGAAAACGACTTAATATCAAGTACTCATCGAGCGAATCACTCTGGAACTGAAATCGGAATACTCACTGACATTTTCCCCTCTCCCAAAGTCTGAAAAATGATGGAAAAATGACTAAGTCCAAAAAACATTTTTTTCAACTTTTTTCAATTTTACCCCCATGGGATATATATTCTACCCACACACATTTGGAACTCTCCTGGGGTACCCTCACACATATTATTCCCTCATTTAATGGATATTTTCACCAAAAAGTGAAGTTTTCAAAAAGTCAGAAAATTGGCTGAAAACGACTTAATATCAAGGACTCATCGGGCGAATCACTCTGGAACTGAAATCGGAGTACTCACAGACATTTTCCCCTCTCCGAAAGTCTGAAAAATGATGGAAAAATGACTAAGACCAAAAAACATTTTTTTCAACTTTTTTCAATTTTACCCCAATGGGATATATATTCTACCCACACACATTTGGAACTCTCCTGGGGTACCCTCACACATATTATTCCCTCATTTAATGGATATTTTCACCAAAAAGTGAAGTTTTCAAAAAGTCAGAAAATTGGCTGAAAACGACTTAATATCAAGGACTCATCGGGCGAATCGCTCTGGAACTGAAATCGGAATGCTCACTGACATTTTGCCCTCTCCGAAAGTCTGAAAAATGATGGAAAAATGAATAACTCCAAAAAAATTTTTTTTTTACTTTTTTCAATTTTACCCCTATGGGATATACATTCTACCCACACACATTTCCAACTCTCCTGGGGTACCCTCACACATATTATTCCCTCATTTAATGGATATTTTCACCAAAAAGTGAAGTTTTCAAAAAGTCAGAAAATTGGCTGAAAACGACTTAATATCAAGTACTCATCGAGTGAATCACTCTGGAACTGAAATCGGAATACTCACTGACATTTTCCCCTCTCCCAAAGTCTGAAAAATGATGGAAAAATGACTAAGTCCAAAAAACATTTTTTTCAACTTTTTTCAATTTTACCCCCATGGGATATATATTCTACCCACACACATTTGGGACTCTCCTGGGGTACCCTCACACATTTTATTCCCTCATTTAATGGATATTTTCACCAAAAAGTGAAGTTTTCAAAAAGTCTGAAAATTGGCTGAAAATGACTTAATATCAAGGACTCATCAGGCGAATCGCTCTGGAACTGAAATCGGAATGCTCACTGACATTTTCCCCTCTCCGAAAGTCTGAAAAATGATGGAAAAATGACTAAGTCCAAAAAAATTTTTTTCTTACTTTTTTCAATTTTACCCCTGTGGAATATACATTCTACCCACACACATTTGGAACTCTCCTGGGGTACCCTCACAGATATTATTCATTCATTTAATGGATATTTTCACCAAAAAGTGAAGTTTTCAAAAAGTCAGAAAATTGGCTGAAAACGACTTAATATCAAGGACTCATCGGGCGAATCACTCTGGAACTGAAATCGGAGTACTCACAGACATTTTCCCCTCTCCGAAAGTCTGAAAAATGATGGAAAAATGACTAAGACCAAAAAACATTTTTTTCAACTTTTTTCAATTTTACCCCAATGGGATATATATTCTACCCACACACATTTGGAACTCTCCTGGGGTACCCTCACACATATTATTCCCTCATTTAATGGATATTTTCACCAAAAAGTGAAGTTTTCAAAAAGTCAGAAAATTGGCTGAAAATGACTTAATATCAAGGACTCATCGGGCGAATCGCTCTGGAACTGAAATCGGAATGCTCACTGACATTTTCCCCTCTCCGAAAGTCTGAAAAATGATGGAAAAATGAATAACTCCAAAAAAATTTTTTTTTTACTTTTTTCAATTTTACCCCTATGGGATATACATTCTACCCACACACATTTGGAACTCTCCTGGGGTACCCTCACACATATTATTCCCTCATTTAATGGATATTTTCACCAAAAAGTGAAGTTTTCAAAAAGTCAGAAAATTGGCTGAAAACGACTTAATATCAAGTACTCATCGAGCGAATCACTCTGGAACTGAAATCGGAATACTCACTGACATTTTCCCCTCTCCCAAAGTCTGAAAAATGATGGAAAAATGACTAAGTCCAAAAAACATTTTTTTCAACTTTTTTCAATTTTACCCCCATGGGATATATATTCTACCCACACACATTTGGAACTCTCCTGGGGTACCCTCACACATATTATTCCCTCATTTAATGGATATTTTCACCAAAAAGTGAAGTTTTCAAAAAGTCAGAAAATTGGCTGAAAACGACTTAATATCAAGGACTCATCGGGCGAATCACTCTGGAACTGAAATCGGAGTACTCACAGACATTTTCCCCTCTCCGAAAGTCTGAAAAATGATGGAAAAATGACTAAGACCAAAAAACATTTTTTTCAACTTTTTTCAATTTTACCCCAATGGGATATATATTCTACCCACACACATTTGGAACTCTCCTGGGGTACCCTCACACATATTATTCCCTCATTTAATGGATATTTTCACCAAAAAGTGAAGTTTTCAAAAAGTCAGAAAATTGGCTGAAAACGACTTAATATCAAGGACTCATCGGGCGAATCGCTCTGGAACTGAAATCGGAATGCTCACTGACATTTTGCCCTCTCCGAAAGTCTGAAAAATGATGGAAAAATGAATAACTCCAAAAAAATTTTTTTTTTACTTTTTTCAATTTTACCCCTATGGGATATACATTCTACCCACACACATTTCCAACTCTCCTGGGGTACCCTCACACATATTATTCCCTCATTTAATGGATATTTTCACCAAAAAGTGAAGTTTTCAAAAAGTCAGAAAATTGGCTGAAAACGACTTAATATCAAGTACTCATCGAGTGAATCACTCTGGAACTGAAATCGGAATACTCACTGACATTTTCCCCTCTCCCAAAGTCTGAAAAATGATGGAAAAATGACTAAGTCCAAAAAACATTTTTTTCAACTTTTTTCAATTTTACCCCCATGGGATATATATTCTACCCACACACATTTGGGACTCTCCTGGGGTACCCTCACACATTTTATTCCCTCATTTAATGGATATTTTCACCAAAAAGTGAAGTTTTCAAAAAGTCTGAAAATTGGCTGAAAATGACTTAATATCAAGGACTCATCAGGCGAATCGCTCTGGAACTGAAATCGGAATGCTCACTGACATTTTCCCCTCTCCGAAAGTCTGAAAAATGATGGAAAAATGACTAAGTCCAAAAAAATTTTTTTCTTACTTTTTTCAATTTTACCCCTGTGGAATATACATTCTACCCACACACATTTGGAACTCTCCTGGGGTACCCTCACAGATATTATTCATTCATTTAATGGATATTTTCACCAAAAAGTGAAGTTTTCAAAAAGTCAGAAAATTGGCTGAAAACGACTTAATATCAAGGACTCATCGGGCGAATCACTCTGGAACTGAAATCGGAGTACTCACAGACATTTTCCCCTCTCCGAAAGTCTGAAAAATGATGGAAAAATGACTAAGACCAAAAAACATTTTTTTCAACTTTTTTCAATTTTACCCCCATGGGATATATATTCTACCCACACACATTTGGAACTCTCCTGGGGTACCCTCACACATATTATTCCCTCATTTAATCGATATTTTCACCAAAAAGTGAAGTTTTCAAAAAGTCAGAAAATTGGCTGAAAACGACTTAATATCAAGGACTCATCGGGCGAATCACTCTGGAACTGAAATCGGAATGCTCACTGACATTTTCCCCTCTCCGAAAGTCTGAAAAATGATGGAAAAATGACTAAGTCCAAAAAATTTTTTTTTTTACTTTTTTCAATTTTACCCCTATGGGATATACATTCTAAGCACACACATTTGGAACTCTCCTGGGGTACCCTCACACATATTATTCCCTCATTTAATGGATATTTTCACCAAAAAGTGAAGTTTTCAAAAAGTCTGAAAATTTCCTGAAAACGACTTAATATCAAGGACTCATCGGGCGAATCACTCTGGAACTGAAATCGGAATACTCACTGACATTTTCCCCTCTCCGAAAGTCTGAAAAATGATGGAAAAATGACTAAGTCCCCAAAAATTTTTTTTTTTAAATTTTTTCAATTTTACCCCTGTGGGATATACATTCTACTCACACACATTTGGATCTCTCCTGGGGTACCCTCACACATATTATTCCCTCATTTAGTGGATATTTTCACCAAAAAGTGAAGTTTTCAAAAAGTCAGAAAATTGGCTGAAAATGACTTAATATCAAGGACTCATCAGGCGAATCGCTCTGGAACTGAAATCGGAATGCTCACTGACATTTTCCCCTCTCCGCAAGTCTGAAAAATGATGGAAAAATGACTAAGTCCAAAAAAATTTTTTTTTTACTTTTTTCAATTTTACCCCTGTGGGATATACATTCTACCCACACACATTTGGAACTCTCCTGGGGTACCCTCACACATATTATTCCCTCATTTAGTGGATATTTTCACCAAAAAGTGAAGTTTTCAAAAAGTCAGAAAATTGGCTGAAAACGACTTAATATCAAGGACTCATCGGGCGAATCACTCTGGAACTGAAATCGGAATACTCACAGACATTTTCCCCTCTCCGAAAGTCTGAAAAATGATGGAAAAATGACTAAGTCCCCAAAAATTTTTTTTTTTACATTTTTTCAAATTTACCCCTGTGGGATATACATTCTACTCACACACATTTCGATCTCTCCTGGGGTACCCTCACACATATTATTCCCTCATTTAATGGATATTTTCACCAAAAAGTGAAGTTTTCAAAAAGTCAGAAAATTGGCTGAAAACGACTTAATATCAAGGACTCATCGGGCGAATCACTCTGGAACTGAAATCGGAATACTCACTGACATTTTCCCCTCTCTGAAAGTCTGAAAAATGATGGAAAACTGACTAAGTCTAAAAAACATTTTTTTCAACTTTTTTCAATTTTACCCCCATGGGATATATATTCTACCCACACACATTTGGAACTCTCCTGAGGTACCCTCACACATATTATTCCCTCATTTAATGGATATTTTCACCAAAAAGTGAAGTTTACAAAAAGTCAGAAAATTGGCTGAAAACGACTTAATATCAAGGACTCATCGGGCGAATCACTCTGGAACTGAAATCGGAGTACTCACAGACATTTTCCCCTCTCCGAAAGTCTGAAAAATGATGGAAAAATGACTAAGACCAAAAAACATTTTTTTCAACTTTTTTCAATTTTACCCCCATGGGATATATATTCTACCCACACACATTTGGAACTCTCCTGGGGTACCCTCACACATATTATTCCCTCATTTAATCGATATTTTCACCAAAAAGTGAAGTTTTCAAAAAGTCAGAAAATTTCCTGAAAACGACTTAATATCAAGGACTCATCGGGCGAATCACTCTGGAACTGAAATCGGAATACTCACTGACATTTTCCCCTCTCCGAAAGTCTGAAAAATGATGGAAAAATGACTGAGTCCCAAAAAATTTTTTTTTAACTTTTTTCAATTTTACCCCTGTGGGATAAACATTCTACCCACACACATTTGGATCTCTCCTGGGGTACCCTCACACATATTATTCCCTCATTTAATATATATTTTCACCAAAAAGTGAAGTTTTCAAAAAGTCAGAAAATTGGCTGAAAACGACTTAATATCAAGTACTCATCGTGCGAATCACTCTGGAACTGAAATCGGAATACTCACTGACATTTTCCCCTCTCTGAAAGTCTGAAAAATGATGGAAAAATGACTAAGTCCAAAAAACATTTTTTTCAACTTTTTTCAATTTTACCCCCATGGGATATATATTCTACCCACACACATTTGGAACTCTCCTGGGGTACCCTCACACATATTATTCCCTCATTTAATGGATATTTTCACCAAAAAGTGAAGTTTTCAAAAAGTCAGAAAATTGGCTGAAAACGACTTAATATCAAGGACTCATTGGGCGAATCGCTCTGGAACTGAAATCGGAATGCTCACTGACATTTTCCCCTCTCCGAAAGTCTGAAAAATGATGGAAAAATGACTAAGTCCAAAAAAATTTTTTTTTTACTTTTTTCAATTTTACCCCTGTGGGATATATATTCTACCCACACACATTTGGAACTCTCCCGGGGTACCCTCACACATATTATTCCCTCATTTAATGGATATTTTCACCAAAAAGTGAAGTTTTCAAAAAGTCAGAAAATTGGCTTAAAACGACTTAATATCAAGGACTCATCGGGCGAATCACTCTGGAACTGAAATCGGAATACTCACAGACATTTTCCCCTCTCCGAAAGTCTGAAAAATGATGGAAAAATGACTAAGTCCCCAAAAATTTTTTTTTTTACATTTTTTCAACTTTACCCCTGTGGGATATACATTCTACTCACACACATTTCGATCTCTCCTGGGGTACCCTCACACATATTATTCCCTCATTTAATGGATATTTTCACCAAAAAGTGAAGTTTTCAAAAAGTCAGAAAATTGGCTGAAAACGACTTAATATCAAGGACTCATCGGGCGAATCACTCTGGAACTGAAATCGGAATACTCACTGACATTTTCCCCTCTCTGAAAGTCTGAAAAATGATGGAAAACTGACTAAGTCTAAAAAACATTTTTTTCAACTTTTTTCAATTTTACCCCCATGGGATATATATTCTACCCACACACATTTGGAACTCTCCTGAGGTACCCTCACACATATTATTCCCTCATTTAATGGATATTTTCACCAAAAAGTGAAGTTTACAAAAAGTCAGAAAATTGGCTGAAAACGACTTAATATCAAGGACTCATCGGGCGAATCACTCTGGAACTGAAATCGGAGTACTCACAGACATTTTCCCCTCTCCGAAAGTCTGAAAAATGATGGAAAAATGACTAAGACCAAAAAACATTTTTTCAACTTTTTTCAATTTTACCCCCATGGGATATATATTCTACCCACACACATTTGGAACTCTCCTGGGGTACCCTCACACATATTATTCCCTCATTTAATCGATATTTTCACCAAAAAGTGAAGTTTTCAAAAAGTCAGAAAATTTCCTGAAAACGACTTAATATCAAGGACTCATCGGGCGAATCACTCTGGAACTGAAATCGGAATACTCACTGACATTTTCCCCTCTCCGAAAGTCTGAAAAATGATGGAAAAATGACTGAGTCCCAAAAAATTTTTTTTTAACTTTTTTCAATTTTACCCCTGTGGGATATACATTCTACCCACACACATTTGGATCTCTCCTGGGGTACCCTCACACATATTATTCCCTCATTTAATATATATTTTCACCAAAAAGTGAAGTTTTCAAAAAGTCAGAAAATTGGCTGAAAACGACTTAATATCAAGGACTCATTGGGCGAATCGCTCTGGAACTGAAATCGGAATGCTCACTGACATTTTCCCCTCTCCGAAAGTCTGAAAAATGATGGAAAAATGACTAAGTCCAAAAAAATTTTTTTTTTACTTTTTTCAATTTTACCCCTGTGGGATATATATTCTACCCACACACATTTGGAACTCTCCCGGGGTACCCTCACACATATTATTCCCTCATTTAATGGATATTTACACAAAAAGTGAAGTTTTCAAAAAGTCAGAAAATTGGCTGAAAACGACTTAATATCAAGGACTCATCGGGCGAATCACTCTGGAACTGAAATCGGAATACTCACTGACATTTTCCCCTCTCTGAAAGTCTGAAAAATGATGGAAAAATGACTAAGTCCAAAAACATTTTTTTTTTACTTTTTTCAATTTTACCCCTGTGGGATATACATTCTACCCACACACATTTGGAACTCTCCTGGGGTACCCTCACACATATTATTCCCTCATTTAATGGATATTTTCACCAAAAAGTGAAGTTTTCAAAAAGTCAGAAAATTGGCTGAAAACGACTTAATATCAAGGACTCATCGGGCGAATCGCTCTGGAACTGAAATAGGAATGCTCACTGACATTTTCCCCTCTCCGAAAGTCTGAAAAATGATGGAAAAATGACTAAGTCCAAAAAAATTTTTTTTTTACTTTTTTCAATTTTACCCCTGTGGGTAATAAATTCTACCCACGCACATTTGGAACTCTCCTGGGGTACCCTCACACATATTATTCCCTCATTTAATGGATATTTTCACCAAAAAGTGAAGTTTTCAAAAAGTCAGAAAATTGGCTGAAAACGACTTAATATCAAGGACTCATCGGGCGAATCACTTTGGAACTGAAATCGGAGTACTCACAGACATTTTCCCCTCTCCGAAAGTCTGAAAAATGATGGAAAAATGACTAAGACCAAAAAACATTTTTTTCAACTTTTTTCAATTTTACCCCCATGGGATATATATTCTACCCACACACATTTGGAACTCTCCTGGGGTACCCTCACACATATTATTCCCTCATTTAATCGATATTTTCACCAAAAAGTGAAGTTTTCAAAAAGTCAGAAAATTTCCTGAAAACGACTTAATATCAAGGACTCATCGGGCGAATCACTCTGGAACTGAAATCGGAATACTCACTGACATTTTCCCCTCTCCGAAAGTCTGAAAAATGATGGAAAAATGACTAAGTCCCAAAAAATTTTTTTTTTACTTTTTTCAATTTTACCCCTGTGGGATATACATTCTACCCACACACATTTGGATCTCTCCTGGGGTACCCTCACACATATTATTCCCTCATTTAATGGATATTTTCACCAAAAAGTGAAGTTTTCAAAAAGTCAGAAAATTGGCTGAAATCGACTTAATATCAAGTACTCATCGGGCGAATCACTCTGGAACTGAAATCGGAATACTCACTGACATTTTCCCCTCTCCGAAAGTCTGAAAAATGATGGAAAAATGACTAAGTCCAAAAAACATTTTTTTCAACTTTTTTCAATTTTACCCCCATGGGATATATATTCTACCCACACACATTTGGAACTCTCCTGGGGTACCCTCACACATATTATTCCCTCATTTAATGGATATTTTCACCAAAAAGTGAAGTTTTCAAAAAGTCAGAAAATTGGCTGAAAATGACTTAATATCAAGGACTCATCGGGCGAATCGCTCTGGAACTGAAATCGGAATGCTCACTGACATTTTCCCCTCTCCGAATGTCTGAAAAATGATGGAAAAATGAATAACTCCAAAAAAATTTTTTTTTTACTTTTTTCAATTTTACCCCTATGGGATATACATTCTACCCACACACATTTGGAACTCTCCTGGGGTACCCTCACACATATTATTCCCTCATTTAATGGATATTTTCACCAAAAAGTGAAGTTTTCAAAAAGTCAGAAAATTGGCTGAAAACGACTTAATATCAAGTACTCATCGAGCGAATCACTCTGGAACTGAAATCGGAATACTCACTGACATTTTCCCCTCTCCCAAAGTCTGAAAAATGATGGAAAAATGACTAAGTCCAAAAAACATTTTTTTCAACTTTTTTCAATTTTACCCCCATGGGATATATATTCTACCCACACACATTTGGAACTCTCCTGGGGTACCCTCACACATATTATTCCCTCATTTAATGGATATTTTCACCAAAAAGTGAAGTTTTCAAAAAGTCAGAAAATTGGCTGAAAACGACTTAATATCAAGGACTCATCGGGCGAATCACTCTGGAACTGAAATCGGAGTACTCACAGACATTTTCCCCTCTCCGAAAGTCTGAAATATGATGGAAAAATGACTAAGACCAAAAAACATTTTTTTCAACTTTTTTCAATTTTACCCCAATGGGATATATATTCTACCCACACACATTTGGAACTCTCCTGGGGTACCCTCACACATATTATTCCCTCATTTAATGGATATTTTCACCAAAAAGTGAAGTTTTCAAAAAGTCAGAAAATTGGCTGAAAACGACTTAATATCAAGGACTCATCGGGCGAATCGCTCTGGAACTGAAATCGGAATGCTCACTGACATTTTGCCCTCTCCGAAAGTCTGAAAAATGATGGAAAAATGAATAACTCCAAAAAAATTTTTTTTTTACTTTTTTCAATTTTACCCCTATGGGATATACATTCTACCCACACACATTTCCAACTCTCCTGGGGTACCCTCACACATATTATTCCCTCATTTAATGGATATTTTCACCAAAAAGTGAAGTTTTCAAAAAGTCAGAAAATTGGCTGAAAACGACTTAATATCAAGTACTCATCGAGTGAATCACTCTGGAACTGAAATCGGAATACTCACTGACATTTTCCCCTCTCCCAAAGTCTGAAAAATGATGGAAAAATGACTAAGTCCAAAAAACATTTTTTTCAACTTTTTTCAATTTTACCCCCATGGGATATATATTCTACCCACACACATTTGGGACTCTCCTGGGGTACCCTCACACATTTTATTCCCTCATTTAATGGATATTTTCACCAAAAAGTGAAGTTTTCAAAAAGTCTGAAAATTGGCTGAAAATGACTTAATATCAAGGACTCATCAGGCGAATCGCTCTGGAACTGAAATCGGAATGCTCACTGACATTTTCCCCTCTCCGAAAGTCTGAAAAATGATGGAAAAATGACTAAGTCCAAAAAAATTTTTTTCTTACTTTTTTCAATTTTACCCCTGTGGGATATACATTCTACCCACGCACATTTGGAACTCTCCTGGGGTACCCTCACAGATATTATTCATTCATTTAATGGATATTTTCACCAAAAAGTGAAGTTTTCAAAAAGTCAGAAAATTGGCTGAAAACGACTTAATATCAAGGACTCATCGGGCGAATCACTCTGGAACTGAAATCGGAGTACTCACAGACATTTTCCCCTCTCCGAAAGTCTGAAAAATGATGGAAAAATGACTAAGACCAAAAAACATTTTTTTCAACTTTTTTCAATTTTACCCCCATGGGATATATATTCTACCCACACACATTTGGAACTCTCCTGGGGTACCCTCACACATATTATTCCCTCATTTAATCGATATTTTCACCAAAAAGTGAAGTTTTCAAAAAGTCAGAAAATTGGCTGAAAACGACTTAATATCAAGGACTCATCGGGCGAATCACTCTGGAACTGAAATCGGAATGCTCACTGACATTTTCCCCTCTCCGAAAGTCTGAAAAATGATGGAAAAATGACTAAGTCCAAAAAATTTTTTTTTTTACTTTTTTCAATTTTACCCCTATGGGATATACATTCTAAGCACACACATTTGGAACTCTCCTGGGGTACCCTCACACATATTATTCCCTCATTTAATGGATATTTTCACCAAAAAGTGAAGTTTTCAAAAAGTCAGAAAATTTCCTGAAAACGACTTAATATCAAGGACTCATCGGGCGAATCACTCTGGAACTGAAATCGGAATACTCACTGACATTTTCCCCTCTCCGAAAGTCTGAAAAATGATGGAAAAATGACTAAGTCCCCAAAAATTTTTTTTTTTAAATTTTTTCAATTTTACCCCTGTGGGATATACATTCTACTCACACACATTTGGATCTCTCCTGGGGTACCCTCACACATATTATTCCCTCATTTAAGTGGATATTTTCACCAAAAAGTGAAGTTTTCAAAAAGTCAGAAAATTGGCTGAAAATGACTTAATATCAAGGACTCATCAGGCGAATCGCTCTGGAACTGAAATCAGAATGCTCACTGACATTTTCCCCTCTCCGCAAGTCTGAAAAATGATGGAAAAATGACTAAGTCCAAAAAAATTTTTTTTTTACTTTTTTCAATTTTACCCCTGTGGGATATACATTCTACCCACACACATTTGGAACTCTCCTGGGGTACCCTCACACATATTATTCCCTCATTTAGTGGATATTTTCACCAAAAAGTGAAGTTTTCAAAAAGTCAGAAAATTGGCTGAAAACGACTTAATATCAAGGACTCATCGGGCGAATCACTCTGGAACTGAAATCGGAATACTCACAGACATTTTCCCCTCTCCGAAAGTCTGAAAAATGATGGAAAAATGACTAAGTCCCCAAAAATTTTTTTTTTTTACATTTTTTCAAATTTACCCCTGTGGGATATACATTCTACTCACACACATTTCGATCTCTCCTGGGGTACCCTCACACATATTATTCCCTCATTTAATGGATATTTTCACCAAAAAGTGAAGTTTTCAAAAAGTCAGAAAATTGGCTGAAAACGACTTAATATCAAGGACTCATCGGGCGAATCACTCTGGAACTGAAATCGGAATACTCACTGACATTTTCCCCTCTCTGAAAGTCTGAAAAATGATGGAAAACTGACTAAGTCTAAAAAACATTTTTTTCAACTTTTTTCAATTTTACCCCCATGGGATATATATTCTACCCACACACATTTGGAACTCTCCTGAGGTACCCTCACACATATTATTCCCTCATTTAATGGATATTTTCACCAAAAAGTGAAGTTTACAAAAAGTCAGAAAATTGGCTGAAAACGACTTAATATCAAGGACTCATCGGGCGAATCACTCTGGAACTGAAATCGGAGTACTCACAGACATTTTCCCCTCTCCGAAAGTCTGAAAAATGATGGAAAAATGACTAAGACCAAAAAACATTTTTTTCAACTTTTTTCAATTTTACCCCCATGGGATATATATTCTACCCACACACATTTGGAACTCTCCTGGGGTACCCTCACACATATTATTCCCTCATTTAATCGATATTTTCACCAAAAAGTGAAGTTTTCAAAAAGTCAGAAAATTTCCTGAAAACGACTTAATATCAAGGACTCATCGGGCGAATCACTCTGGAACTGAAATCGGAATACTCACTGACATTTTCCCCTCTCCGAAAGTCTGAAAAATGATGGAAAAATGACTGAGTCCCAAAAAATTTTTTTTTAACTTTTTTCAATTTTACCCCTGTGGGATATACATTCTACCCACACACATTTGGATCTCTCCTGGGGTACCCTCACACATATTATTCCCTCATTTAATATATATTTTCACCAAAAAGTGAAGTTTTCAAAAAGTCAGAAAATTGGCTGAAAACGACTTAATATCAAGTACTCATCGGGCGAATCACTCTGGAACTGAAATCGGAATACTCACTGACATTTTCCCCTCTCTGAAAGTCTGAAAAATGATGGAAAAATGACTAAGTCCAAAAAACATTTTTTTCAACTTTTTTCAATTTTACCCCCATGGGATATATATTCTACCCACACACATTTGGAACTCTCCTGGGGTACCCTCACACATATTATTCCCTCATTTAATGGATATTTTCACCAAAAAGTGAAGTTTTCAAAAAGTCAGAAAATTGGCTGAAAACGACTTAATATCAAGGACTCATTGGGCGAATCGCTCTGGAACTGAAATCGGAATGCTCACTGACATTTTCCCCTCTCCGAAAGTCTGAAAAATGATGGAAAAATGACTAAGTCCAAAAAAATTTTTTTTTTACTTTTTTCAATTTTACCCCTGTGGGATATATATTCTACCCACACACATTTGGAACTCTCCCGGGGTACCCTCACACATATTATTCCCTCATTTAATGGATATTTTCACCAAAAAGTGAAGTTTTCAAAAAGTCAGAAAATTGGCTGAAAACGACTTAATATCAAGGACTCATCGGGCGAATCACTCTGGAACTGAAATCGGAATACTCACAGACATTTTCCCCTCTCCGAAAGTCTGAAAAATGATGGAAAAATGACTAAGTCCCCAAAAATTTTTTTTTTTACATTTTTTCAACTTTACCCCTGTGGGATATACATTCTACTCACACACATTTCGATCTCTCCTGGGGTACCCTCACACATATTATTCCCTCATTTAATGGATATTTTCACCAAAAAGTGAAGTTTTCAAAAAGTCAGAAAATTGGCTGAAAACGACTTAATATCAAGGACTCATCGGGCGAATCACTCTGGAACTGAAATCGGAATACTCACTGACATTTTCCCCTCTCTGAAAGTCTGAAAAATGATGGAAAACTGACTAAGTCTAAAAAACATTTTTTTCAACTTTTTTCAATTTTACCCCCATGGGATATATATTCTACCCACACACATTTGGAACTCTCCTGAGGTACCCTCACACATATTATTCCCTCATTTAATGGATATTTTCACCAAAAAGTGAAGTTTACAAAAAGTCAGAAAATTGGCTGAAAACGACTTAATATCAAGGACTCATCGGGCGAATCACTCTGGAACTGAAATCGGAGTACTCACAGACATTTTCCCCTCTCCGAAAGTCTGAAAAATGATGTAAAAATGACTAAGACCAAAAAACATTTTTTTCAACTTTTTTCAATTTTACCCCCATGGGATATATATTCTACCCACACACATTTGGAACTCTCCTGGGGTACCCTCACACATATTATTCCCTCATTTAATCGATATTTTCACCAAAAAGTGAAGTTTTCAAAAAGTCAGAAAATTTCCTGAAAACGACTTAATATCAAGGACTCATCGGGCGAATCACTCTGGAACTGAAATCGGAATACTCACTGACATTTTCCCCTCTCCGAAAGTCTGAAAAATGATGGAAAAATGACTGAGTCCCAAAAAATTTTTTTTTAACTTTTTTCAATTTTACCCCTGTGGGATATACATTCTACCCACACACATTTGGATCTCTCCTGGGGTACCCTCACACATATTATTCCCTCATTTAATATATATTTTCACCAAAAAGTGAAGTTTTCAAAAAGTCAGAAAATTGGCTGAAAACGACTTAATATCAAGTACTCATCGGGCGAATCACTCTGGAACTGAAATCGGAATACTCACTGACATTTTCCCCTCTCCGAAAGTCTGAAAAATGATGGAAAAATGACTAAGTCCAAAAAACATTTTTTTCAACTTTTTTCAATTTTACCCCCATGGGATATATATTCTACCCACACACATTTGGAACTCTCCTGGGGTACCCTCACACATATTATTCCCTCATTTAATGGATATTTTCACCAAAAAGTGAAGTTTTCAAAAAGTCAGAAAATTGGCTGAAAACGACTTAATATCAAGGACTCATTGGGCGAATCGCTCTGGAACTGAAATCGGAATGCTCACTGACATTTTCCCCTCTCCGAAAGTCTGAAAAATGATGGAAAAATGACTAAGTCCAAAAAAATTTTTTTTTTACTTTTTTCAATTTTACCCCTGTGGGATATATATTCTACCCACACACATTTGGAACTCTCCCGGGGTACCCTCACACATATTATTCCCTCATTTAATGGATATTTACACAAAAAGTGAAGTTTTCAAAAAGTCAGAAAATTGGCTGAAAACGACTTAATATCAAGGACTCATCGGGCGAATCACTCTGGAACTGAAATCGGAATACTCACTGACATTTTCCCCTCTCTGAAAGTCTGAAAAATGATGGAAAAATGACTAAGTCCAAAAACATTTTTTTTTTACTTTTTTCAATTTTACCCCTGTGGGATATACATTCTACCCACACACATTTGGAACTCTCCTGGGGTACCCTCACACATATTATTCCCTCATTTAATGGATATTTTCACCAAAAAGTGAAGTTTTCAAAAAGTCAGAAAATTGGCTGAAAACGACTTAATATCAAGGACTCATCGGGCGAATCGCTCTGGAACTGAAATAGGAATGCTCACTGACATTTTCCCCTCTCCGAAAGTCTGAAAAATGATGGAAAAATGACTAAGTCCAAAAAAATTTTTTTTTTACTTTTTTCAATTTTACCCCTGTGGGTAATACATTCTACCCACGCACATTTGGAACTCTCCTGGGGTACCCTCACACATATTATTCCCTCATTTAATGGATATTTTCACCAAAAAGTGAAGTTTTCAAAAAGTCAGAAAATTGGCTGAAAACGACTTAATATCAAGGACTCATCGGGCGAATCACTTTGGAACTGAAATCGGAGTACTCACAGACATTTTCCCCTCTCCGAAAGTCTGAAAAATGATGGAAAAATGACTAAGACCAAAAAACATTTTTTTCAACTTTTTTCAATTTTACCCCCATGGGATATATATTCTACCCACACACATTTGGAACTCTCCTGGGGTACCCTCACACATATTATTCCCTCATTTAATCGATATTTTCACCAAAAAGTGAAGTTTTCAAAAAGTCAGAAAATTTCCTGAAAACGACTTAATATCAAGGACTCATCGGGCGAATCACTCTGGAACTGAAATCGGAATACTCACTGACATTTTCCCCTCTCCGAAAGTCTGAAAAATGATGGAAAAATGACTAAGTCCCAAAAAATTTTTTTTTTACTTTTTTCAATTTTACCCCTGTGGGATATACATTCTACCCACACACATTTGGATCTCTCCTGGGGTACCCTCACACATATTATTCCCTCATTTAATGGATATTTTCACCAAAAAGTGAAGTTTTCAAAAAGTCAGAAAATTGGCTGAAATCGACTTAATATCAAGTACTCATCGGGCGAATCACTCTGGAACTGAAATCGGAATACTCACTGACATTTTCCCCTCTCCGAAAGTCTGAAAAATGATGGAAAAATGACTAAGTCCAAAAAACATTTTTTTCAACTTTTTTCAATTTTACCCCCATGGGATATATATTCTACCCACACACATTTGGAACTCTCCTGGGGTACCCTCACACATATTATTCCCTCATTTAATGGATATTTTCACCAAAAAGTGAAGTTTTCAAAAAGTCAGAAAATTGGCTGAAAACGACTTAATATCAAGTACTCATTGGGCGAATCGCTCTGGAACTGAAATCGGAATGCTCACTGACATTTTCCCCTCTCCGAAAGTCTGAAAAATGATGGAAAAATGACTAAGTCCAAAAAAATTTTTTTTTTACTTTTTTCAATTTTACCCCTGTGGGATATATATTCTACCCACACACATTTGGAACTCTCCCGGGGTACCCTCACACATATTATTCCCTCATTTAATGGATATTTTCACCAAAAAGTGAAGTTTTCAAAAAGTCAGAAAATTGGCTGAAAACGACTTAATATCAAGGACTCATCGGGCGAATCACTCTGGAACTGAAATCGGAATACTCACAGACATTTTCCCCTCTCCGAAAGTCTGAAAAATGATGGAAAAATGACTAAGTCCCCAAAAATTTTTTTTTTTACATTTTTTCAACTTTACCCCTGTGGGATATACATTCTACTCACACACATTTCGATCTCTCCTGGGGTACCCTCACACATATTATTCCCTCATTTAATGGATATTTTCACCAAAAAGTGAAGTTTTCAAAAAGTCAGAAAATTGGCTGAAAACGACTTAATATCAAGGACTCATCGGGCGAATCACTCTGGAACTGAAATCGGAATACTCACTGACATTTTCCCCTCTCTGAAAGTCTGAAAAATGATGGAAAACTGACTAAGTCTAAAAAACATTTTTTTCAACTTTTTTCAATTTTACCCCCATGGGATATATATTCTACCCACACACATTTGGAACTCTCCTGAGGTACCCTCACACATATTATTCCCTCATTTAATGGATATTTTCACCAAAAAGTGAAGTTTACAAAAAGTCAGAAAATTGGCTGAAAACGACTTAATATCAAGGACTCATCGGGCGAATCACTCTGGAACTGAAATCGGAGTACTCACAGACATTTTCCCCTCTCCGAAAGTCTGAAAAATGATGGAAAAATGACTAAGACCAAAAAACATTTTTTTCAACTTTTTTCAATTTTACCCCCATGGGATATATATTCTACCCACACACATTTGGAACTCTCCTGGGGTACCCTCACACATATTATTCCCTCATTTAATCGATATTTTCACCAAAAAGTGAAGTTTTCAAAAAGTCAGAAAATTTCCTGAAAACGACTTAATATCAAGGACTCATCGGGCGAATCACTCTGGAACTGAAATCGGAATACTCACTGACATTTTCCCCTCTCCGAAAGTCTGAAAAATGATGGAAAAATGACTGAGTCCCAAAAAATTTTTTTTTAACTTTTTTCAATTTTACCCCTGTGGGATATACATTCTACCCACACACATTTGGATCTCTCCTGGGGTACCCTCACACATATTATTCCCTCATTTAATATATATTTTCACCAAAAAGTGAAGTTTTCAAAAAGTCAGAAAATTGGCTGAAAACGACTTAATATCAAGTACTCATCGGGCGAATCACTCTGGAACTGAAATCGGAATACTCACTGACATTTTCCCCTCTCCGAAAGTCTGAAAAATGATGGAAAAATGACTAAGTCCAAAAAACATTTTTTTCAACTTTTTTCAATTTTACCCCCATGGGATATATATTCTACCCACACACATTTGGAACTCTCCTGGGGTACCCTCACACATATTATTCCCTCATTTAATGGATATTTTCACCAAAAAGTGAAGTTTTCAAAAAGTCAGAAAATTGGCTGAAAACGACTTAATATCAAGGACTCATTGGGCGAATCGCTCTGGAACTGAAATCGGAATGCTCACTGACATTTTCCCCTCTCCGAAAGTCTGAAAAATGATGGAAAAATGACTAAGTCCAAAAAAATTTTTTTTTTACTTTTTTCAATTTTACCCCTGTGGGATATATATTCTACCCACACACATTTGGAACTCTCCCGGGGTACCCTCACACATATTATTCCCTCATTTAATGGATATTTACACAAAAAGTGAAGTTTTCAAAAAGTCAGAAAATTGGCTGAAAACGACTTAATATCAAGGACTCATCGGGCGAATCACTCTGGAACTGAAATCGGAATACTCACTGACATTTTCCCCTCTCTGAAAGTCTGAAAAATGATGGAAAAATGACTAAGTCCAAAAACATTTTTTTTTTACTTTTTTCAATTTTACCCCTGTGGGATATACATTCTACCCACACACATTTGGAACTCTCCTGGGGTACCCTCACACATATTATTCCCTCATTTAATGGATATTTTCACCAAAAAGTGAAGTTTTCAAAAAGTCAGAAAATTGGCTGAAAACGACTTAATATCAAGGACTCATCGGGCGAATCGCTCTGGAACTGAAATAGGAATGCTCACTGACATTTTCCCCTCTCCGAAAGTCTGAAAAATGATGGAAAAATGACTAAGTCCAAAAAAATTTTTTTTTTACTTTTTTCAATTTTACCCCTGTGGGTAATACATTCTACCCACGCACATTTGGAACTCTCCTGGGGTACCCTCACACATATTATTCCCTCATTTAATGGATATTTTCACCAAAAAGTGAAGTTTTCAAAAAGTCAGAAAATTGGCTGAAAACGACTTAATATCAAGGACTCATCGGGCGAATCACTTTGGAACTGAAATCGGAGTACTCACAGACATTTTCCCCTCTCCGAAAGTCTGAAAAATGATGGAAAAATGACTAAGACCAAAAAACATTTTTTTCAACTTTTTTCAATTTTACCCCCATGGGATATATATTCTACCCACACACATTTGGAACTCTCCTGGGGTACCCTCACACATATTATTCCCTCATTTAATCGATATTTTCACCAAAAAGTGAAGTTTTCAAAAAGTCAGAAAATTTCCTGAAAACGACTTAATATCAAGGACTCATCGGGCGAATCACTCTGGAACTGAAATCGGAATACTCACTGACATTTTCCCCTCTCCGAAAGTCTGAAAAATGATGGAAAAATGACTAAGTCCCAAAAAATTTTTTTTTTACTTTTTTCAATTTTACCCCTGTGGGATATACATTCTACCCACACACATTTGGATCTCTCCTGGGGTACCCTCACACATATTATTCCCTCATTTAATGGTTATTTTCAACAAAAAATGAAGTTTTCAAAAAGTCAGAAAATTGGCTGAAAACGACTTAATATCAAGGACTCATCTGGCGAATCACTCTGGAACTGAAATCCGAATACTCACTGACATTTTCCCCTCTCCGAAAGTCTGAAAAATGATGGAAAAATGACTAAGTCCAAAAAACATTTTTTTCAACTTTTTTCAATTTTACCCCCATGGGATATATATTCTACCCACACACATTTGGAACTCTCCTGGGGTACCCTCACACATATTATTCCCTCATTTAATGGATATTTTCACCAAAAAGTGAAGTTTTCAAAAAGTCAGAAAATTGGCTGAAAACGACTTAATATCAAGGACTCATCGGGCGAATCGCTCTGGAACTGAAATCGGAATGCTCACTGACATTTTCCCCTCTCCGAAAGTCTGAAAAATGATGGAAAAATGACTAAGTCCAAAAAAATTTTTTTTTAACTTTTTTAAATTTTACCCCTGTGGGATATACATTCTACCCACGCACATTTGGAACTCTCCTGAGGTACCCTCACACAAATTATTCCCTCATTTAATGGATATTTTCACCAAAAAGTGAAGTTTTCAAAAAGTCAGAAAATTGGCTGAAAATGACTTAATATCAAGGACTCATCAGGCGAATCGCTCTGGAACTGAAATCGGAATGCTCACTGACATTTTCCCCTCTCCGAAAGTCTGAAAAATGATGGAAAAATGACTAAGTCCAAAAAAATTTTTTTTTTACTTTTTTCAATTTTACCCCTGTGGGATATACATTCTACCCACACACATTTGGAACTCTCCTGGGGTACCCTCACACATATTATTCCCTCATTTAATGGATATTTTCACCAAAAAGTGAAGTTTTCAAAAAGTCAGAAAATTGGCTGAAAACGACTTAATATCAAGGACTCATCGGGCGAATCACTCTGGAACTGAAATCGGAATACTCACTGACATTTTCCCCTCTCCGAAAGTCTGAAAAATGATGGAAAAATGACTAAGTCCAAAAAACATTTTTTTCAACTTTTTTCAATTTTACCCCCATGGGATATATATTCTACCCACACACATTTGGAACTCTCCTGGGGTACCCTCACACATATTATTCCCTCATTTAATGGATATTTTCACCAAAAAGTGAAGTTTTCAAAAAGTCAGAAAATTGGCTGAAAACGACTTAATATCAAGGACTCATCGGGCGAATCGCTCTGGAACTGAAATCGGAATGCTCACTGACATTTTCCCCTCTCCGAAAGTCTGAAAAATGATGGAAAAATGACTAAGTCCCAAAAAATTTTTTTTTTACTTTTTTCAATTTTACCCCTGTGGGATATACATTCTACCCACACACATTTGGATCTCTCCTGGGGTACCCTCACACATATTATTCCCTCATTTAATGGTTATTTTCAACAAAAAATGAAGTTTTCAAAAAGTCAGAAAATTGGCTGAAAACGACTTAATATCAAGGACTCATCGGGCGAATCACTCTGGAACTGAAATCCGAATACTCACTGACATTTTCCCCTCTCCGAAAGTCTGAAAAATGATGGAAAAATGACTAAGTCCAAAAAACATTTTTTTCAACTTTTTTCAATTTTACCCCCATGGGATATATATTCTACCCACACACATTTGGAACTCTCCTGGGGTACCCTCACACATATTATTCCCTCATTTAATGGATATTTTCACCAAAAAGTGAAGTTTTCAAAAAGTCAGAAAATTAGCTGAAAACGACTTAATATCAAGGACTCATCGGGCGAATCGCTCTGGAACTGAAATCGGAATGCTCACTGACATTTTCCCCTCTCCGAAAGTCTGAAAAATGATGGAAAAATGACTAAGTCCAAAAAAATTTTTTTTTAACTTTTTTAAATTTTACCCCTGTGGGATATACATTCTACCCACGCACATTTGGAACTCTCCTGGGGTACCCTCACACAAATTATTCCCTCATTTAATGGATATTTTCACCAAAAAGTGAAGTTTTCAAAAAGTCAGAAAATTGGCTGAAAATGACTTAATATCAAGGACTCATCAGGCGAATCGCTCTGGAACTGAAATCGGAATGCTCACTGACATTTTCCCCTCTCCGAAAGTCTGAAAAATGATGGAAAAATGACTAAGTCCAAAAAAATTTTTTTTTTACTTTTTTCAATTTTACCCCTGTGGGATATACATTCTACCCACACACATTTGGAACTCTCCTGGGGTACCCTCACACATATTATTCCCTCATTTAATGGATATTTTCACCAAAAAGTGAAGTTTTCAAAAAGTCAGAAAATTGGCTGAAAACGACTTAATATCAAGGACTCATCGGGCGAATCACTCTGCAACTGAAATCGGAATACTCACTGACATTTTCCCCTCTCCGAAAGTCTGAAAAATGATGGAAAAATGACTAAGTCCAAAAAACATTTTTTTCAACTTTTTTCAATTTTACCCCCATGGGATATATATTCTACCCACACACATTTGGAACTCTCCTGGGGTACCCTCACACATATTATTCCCTCATTTAATGGATATTTTCACCAAAAAGTGAAGTTTTCAAAAAGTCAGAAAATTGGCTGAAAACGACTTAATATCAAGGACTCATCGGGCGAATCGCTCTGGAACTGAAATCGGAATGCTCACTGACATTTTCCCCTCTCCGAAAGTCTGAAAAATGATGGAAAAATGACTAAGTCCAAAAAAATTTTTTTTTAACTTTTTTAAATTTTACCCCTGTGGAATATACATTCTACCCACGCACATTTGGAACTCTCCTGGGGTACCCTCACACATATTATTCCCTCATTTAATGGATATTTTCACCAAAAAGTGAAGTTTTCAAAAAGTCAGAAAATTGGCTGAAAATGACTTAATATCAAGGACTCATCAGGCGAATCGCTCTGGAACTGAAATCGGAATGCTCACTGACATTTTCCCCTCTCCGAAAGTCTGAAAAATGATGGAAAAATGACTAAGTCCAAAAAAATTTTTTTTTTACTTTTTTCAATTTTACCCCTGTGGGATATACATTCTACCCACACACATTTGGAACTCTCCTGGGGTACCCTCACACATATTATTCCCTCATTTAATGGATATTTTCACCAAAAAGTGAAGTTTTCAAAAAGTCAGAAAATTGGCTGAAAACGACTTAATATCAAGGACTCATCGGGCGAATCACTCTGGAACTGAAATCGGAATACTCACTGACATTTTCCCCTCTCCGAAAGTCTGAAAAATGATGGAAAAATGACTAAGTCCAAAAAACATTTTTTACAACTTTTTTCAATTTTACCCCCATGGGATATATATTCTACCCACACACATTTGGAACTCTCCTGGGGTACCCTCACACATATTATTCCCTCATTTAATCGATATTTTCACCAAAAAGTGAAGTTTTCAAAAAGTCAGAAAATTTCCTGAAAACGACTTAATATCAAGGACTCATCGGGCGAATCACTCTGGAACTGAAATCGGAATACTCACTGACATTTTCCCCTCTCCGAAAGTCTGAAAAATGATGGAAAAATGACTAAGTCCCAAAAAATTTTTTTTTTACTTTTTTCAATTTTACCCCTGTGGGATATACATTCTACCCACACACATTTGGATCTCTCCTGGGGTACCCTCACACATATTATTCCCTCATTTAATGGTTATTTTCAACAAAAAATGAAGTTTTCAAAAAGTCAGAAAATTGGCTGAAAACGACTTAATATCAAGGACTCATCGGGCGAATCACTCTGGAACTGAAATCCGAATACTCACTGACATTTTCCCCTCTCCGAAAGTCTGAAAAATGATGGAAAAATGACTAAGTCCAAAAAACATTTTTTTCAACTTTTTTCAATTTTACCCCCATGGGATATATATTCTACCCACACACATTTGGAACTCTCCTGGGGTACCCTCACACATATTATTCCCTCATTTAATGGATATTTTCACCAAAAAGTGAAGTTTTCAAAAAGTCAGAAAATTGGCTGAAAACGACTTAATATCAAGGACTCATCGGGCGAATCGCTCTGGAACTGAAATCGGAATGCTCACTGACATTTTCCCCTCTCCGAAAGTCTGAAAAATGATGGAAAAATGACTAAGTCCAAAAAAATTTTTTTTTAACTTTTTTAAATTTTACCCCTGTGGGATATACATTCTACCCACGCACATTTGGAACTCTCCTGGGGTACCCTCACACAAATTATTCCCTCATTTAATGGATATTTTCACCAAAAAGTGAAGTTTTCAAAAAGTCAGAAAATTGGCTGAAAATGACTTAATATCAAGGACTCATCAGGCGAATCGCTCTGGAACTGAAATCGGAATGCTCACTGACATTTTCCCCTCTCCGAAAGTCTGAAAAATGATGGAAAAATGACTAAGTCCAAAAAAATTTTTTTTTTACTTTTTTCAATTTTACCCCTGTGGGATATACATTCTACCCACACACATTTGGAACTCTCCTGGGGTACCCTCACACATATTATTCCCTCATTTAATGGATATTTTCACCAAAAAGTGAAGTTTTCAAAAAGTCAGAAAATTGGCTGAAAACGACTTAATATCAAGGACTCATCGGGCGAATCACTCTGGAACTGAAATCGGAATACTCACTGACATTTTCCCCTCTCCGAAAGTCTGAAAAATGATGGAAAAATGACTAAGTCCAAAAAACATTTTTTTCAACTTTTTTCAATTTTACCCCCATGGGATATATATTCTACCCACACACATTTGGAACTCTCCTGGGGTACCCTCACACATATTATTCCCTCATTTAATGGATATTTTCACCAAAAAGTGAAGTTTTCAAAAAGTCAGAAAATTGGCTGAAAACGACTTAATATCAAGGACTCATCGGGCGAATCGCTCTGGAACTGAAATCGGAATGCTCACTGACATTTTCCCCTCTCCGAAAGTCTGAAAAATGATGGAAAAATGACTAAGTCCCAAAAAATTTTTTTTTTACTTTTTTCAATTTTACCCCTGTGGGATATACATTCTACCCACACACATTTGGATCTCTCCTGGGGTACCCTCACACATATTATTCCCTCATATAATGGTTATTTTCAACAAAAAATGAAGTTTTCAAAAAGTCAGAAAATTGGCTGAAAACGACTTAATATCAAGGACTCATCGGGCGAATCACTCTGGAACTGAAATCCGAATACTCACTGACATTTTCCCCTCTCCGAAAGTCTGAAAAATGATGGAAAAATGACTAAGTCCAAAAAACATTTTTTTCAACTTTTTTCAATTTTACCCCCATGGGATATATATTCTACCCACACACATTTGGAACTCTCCTGGGGTACCCTCACACATATTATTCCCTCATTTAATGGATATTTTCACCAAAAAGTGAAGTTTTCAAAAAGTCAGAAAATTGGCTGAAAACGACTTAATATCAAGGACTCATCGGGCGAATCGCTCTGGAACTGAAATCGGAATGCTCACTGACATTTTCCCCTCTCCGAAAGTCTGAAAAATGATGGAAAAATGACTAAGTCCAAAAAATTTTTTTTAAACTTTTTTAAATTTTACCCCTGTGGGATATACATTCTACCCACGCACATTTGGAACTCTCCTGGGGTACCCTCACACAAATTATTCCCTCATTTAATGGATATTTTCACCAAAAAGTGAAGTTTTCAAAAAGTCAGAAAATTGGCTGAAAATGACTTAATATCAAGGACTCATCAGGCGAATCGCTCTGGAACTGAAATCGGAATGCTCACTGACATTTTCCCCTCTCCGAAAGTCTGAAAAATGATGGAAAAATGACTAAGTCCAAAAAAATTTTTTTTTTACTTTTTTCAATTTTACCCCTGTGGGATATACATTCTACCCACACACATTTGGAACTCTCCTGGGGTACCCTCACACATATTATTCCCTCATTTAATGGATATTTTCACCAAAAAGTGAAGTTTTCAAAAAGTCAGAAAATTGGCTGAAAACGACTTAATATCAAGGACTCATCGGGCGAATCACTCTGGAACTGAAATCGGAATACTCACTGACATTTTCCCCTCTCCGAAAGTCTGAAAAATGATGGAAAAATGACTAAGTCCAAAAAACATTTTTTTCAACTTTTTTCAATTTTACCCCCATGGGATATATATTCTACCCACACACATTTGGAACTCTCCTGGGGTACCCTCACACATGTTATTCCCTCATTTAATGGATATTTTCACCAAAAAGTGAAGTTTTCAAAAAGTCAGAAAATTGGCTGAAAACGACTTAATATCAAGGACTCATCGGCCGAATCTCTCTGGAACTGAAATCGGAATACTCACAGACATTTTCCCCTCTCCGAAAGTCTGAAAAATGATGGAAAAATGACTAAGTCCAAAAAAATTTTTTTTTAACTTTTTTCAATTTTACCCCTGTGGGATATACATTCTACTCACACACATTTGGATCTCTCCTGGGGTACCCTCACACATATTAT
This sequence comes from Phyllobates terribilis, assembly GCF_046119375.1. Taxonomy (NCBI): domain Eukaryota; kingdom Metazoa; phylum Chordata; class Amphibia; order Anura; family Dendrobatidae; genus Phyllobates; species Phyllobates terribilis. The sequence goes on along the minus strand of NW_027362873.1, from coordinate 3,541,925 downwards.
TCCCTCATTTAATGGATATTTTCATCAAAAAGTGAAGTTTTCAAAAAGTCAGAAAATTGTCTGAAAACAACTTAATATCAAGGACTCATTGGGCGAATCGCTCTGGAACTGAAATTGGAATGCTCACTGACATTTTCCCCTCTCCGAAAGTCTGAAAAATGATGGAAAAATGACTAAGACCAAAAAACATTTTTTTCAACTTTTTTCAATTTTACCCCCATGGGATATATATTCTACCCACACACATTTGGAACTCTCCTGGGGTACCCTCACACATATTATTCCCTCATTTAATGGATATTTTCACCAAAAAGTGAAGTTTTCAAAAAGTCAGAAAATTGGCTGAAAATGACTTAATATCAAGGACTCATCGGGCGAATCGCTCTGGAACTGAAATCGGAATGCTCACTGACATTTTCCCCTCTCCGAAAGTCTGAAAAATAATGGAAAAATGACTAAGTCCAAAAAAATTTTTTTCTAACTTTTTTCAATTTTACCCCTGTGGGATATACATTCTACTCACACACATTTGGATCTCTACTGGGGTACCCTCACACATGTTATTCCCTCATTTAATGGATATTTTCACCAAAAAGTGAAGTTTTCAAAAAGTCAGAAAATTGGCTGAAAACGACTTAATATCAAGGACTCATCGGGCGAATCACTCTGGAACTGAAATCGGAATACTCACAGACATTTTCCCCTCTCCGAAAGTCTGAAAAATGATGGAAAAATGACTAAGTACTAAAAAAATTTTTTTTTACTTTTTTCAATTTTACCCCTGTGGGATATACATTCTACTCACACACATTTGGATCTCTCCTGGGGTACCCTCACACATATTATTCCCTCATTTAATGGATATTTTCACCAAAAAGTGAAGTTTTCAAAAAGTCAGAAAATTGACTGAAAACGACTTAATATCAAGGACTCATTGGGTGAATCGCTCTGGAACTGAAATTGGAATGCTCACTGACATTTTCCCCTCTCCGAAAGTCTGAAAAATGATGGAAAAATGACTAAGACCAAAAAACATTTTTTTCAACTTTTTTTAATTTTACCCCCATGGGATATATATTCTACCCACACACATTTGGAACTCTCCTGGGGTACCCTCACACATATTATTCCCTCATTTAATGGATATTTTCACCAAAAAGTGAAGTTTTCAAAAAGTCAGAAAATTGGCTGAAAATGACTTAATATCAAGGACTCATCGGGCGAATCGCTCTGGAACTGAAATCGGAATGCTCACTGAAATTTTCCCCTCTCCGAAAGTCTGAAAAATGATGGAAAAATGACTAAGTCCAAAAAAATTTTTTTTTAACTTTTTTAAATTTTACCCCTATGGGATATACATTCTACCCACACACATTTGGAACTCTCCTGGGGTACCCTCACACATATTATTCCCTCATTTAATGGATATTTTCACCAAAAAGTGAAGTTTTCAAAAAGTCAGAAAATTGGCTGAAAATGACTTAATATCAAGGACTCATCGGGCGAATCGCTCTGGAACTGAAATCGGAATGCTCACTGACATTTTCCCCTCTCCGAAAGTCTGAAAAATAATGGAAAAATGACTAAGTCCAAAAAAAATTTTTTCTAACTTTTTTCAATTTTACCCCTGTGGGATATACATTCTACTCACACACATTTGGATCTCTACTGGGGTACCCTCACACATGTTATTCCCTCATTTAATGGATATTTTCACCAAAAAGTGAAGTTTTCAAAAAGTCAGAAAATTGGCTGAAAACGACTTAATATCAAGGACTCATCGGGCGAATCACTCTGGAACTGAAATCGGAATACTCACAGACATTTTCCCCTCTCCGAAAGTCTGAAAAATGATGGAAAAATGACTAAGTACTAAAAAAATTTTTTTTTACTTTTTTCAATTTTACCCCTGTGGGATATACATTCTACTCACACACATTTGGATCTCTCCTGGGGTACCCTCACACATATTATTCCCTCATTTAATGGATATTTTCACCAAAAAGTGAAGTTTTCAAAAAGTCAGAAAATTGACTGAAAACGACTTAATATCAAGGACTCATTGGGTGAATCGCTCTGGAACTGAAATTGGAATGCTCACTGACATTTTCCCCTCTCCGAAAGTCTGAAAAATGATGGAAAAATGACTAAGACCAAAAAACATTTTTTTCAACTTTTTTCAATTTTACCCCCATGGGATATATATTCTACCCACACACATTTGGAACTCTCCTGGGGTACCCTCACACATATTATTCCCTCATTTAATGGATATTTTCACCAAAAAGTGAAGTTTTCAAAAAGTCAGAAAATTGGCTGAAAATGACTTAATATCAAGGACTCATCGGGCGAATCGCTCTGGAACTGAAATCGGAATGCTCACTGACATTTTCCCCTCTCCGAAAGTCTGAAAAATGATGGAAAAATGACTAAGTCCAAAAAAATTTTTTTTTAACTTTTTTAAATTTTACCCCTATGGGATATACATTCTACCCACACACATTTGGAACTCTCCTGGGGTACCCTCACACATATTATTCCCTCATTTAATGGATATTTTCACCAAAAAGTGAAGTTTTCAAAAAGTCAGAAAATTGGCTGAAAACGACTTAATATCAAGGACTCATCGGGCGAATCACTCTGGAACTGAAATCGGAATACTCACAGACATTTTCCCCTCTCCGAAAGTCTGAAAAATGATGGAAAAATGACTAAGTCCAAAAAAATTTTTTTTTTACTTTTTTCAATTTTACCCCTGTGGGATATACATTCTACCCACACACATTTGGAACTCTCCTGGGGTACCCTCACACATATTATTCCCTCATTTAATGGATATTTTCACCAAAAAGTGAAGTTTTCAAAAAGTCAGAAAATTGGCTGAAAACGACTTAATATCAAGGACTCATCGGGCGAATCACTCTGGAACTGAAATCGGAATACTCACTGACATTTTCCCCTCTCCGAAAGTCTGAAAAATGATGGAAAAATGACTAAGTCCAAAAAACATTTTTTTCAACTTTTTTCAATTTTACCCCCATGGGATATATATTCTACCCACACACATTTGGAACTCTCCTGGGGTACCCTCACACATATTATTCCCTCATTTAATGGATATTTTCACCAAAAAGTGAAGTTTTCAAAAAGTCAGAAAATTGGCTGAAAACGACTTAATATCAAGGACTCATCGGGCGAATCGCTCTGGAACTGAAATCGGAATGCTCACTGACATTTTCCCCTCTCCGAAAGTCTGAAAAATGATGGAAAAATGACTAAGTCCAAAAAAATTTTTTTTTAACTTTTTTCAATTTTACCCCTGTGGGATATACATTCTACCCACGCACATTTGGAACTCTCCTGGGGTACCCTCACACATATTATTCCCTCATTTAATGGATATTTTCACCAAAAAGTGAAGTTTTCAAAAAGTCAGAAAATTGGCTGAAAATGACTTAATATCAAGGACTCATCAGGCGAATCGCTCTGGAACTGAAATCGGAATGCTCACTGACATTTTCCCCTCTCCGAAAGTCTGAAAAATGATGGAAAAATGACTAAGTCCAAAAAAATTTTTTTTTTACTTTTTTCAATTTTACTCCTGTGGGATATACATTCTACCCACACACATTTGGAACTCTCCTGGGGTACCCTCACACATATTATTCCCTCATTTAATGGATATTTTCACCAAAAAGTGAAGTTTTCAAAAAGTCAGAAAATTGGCTGAAAACGACTTAATATCAAGGACTCATCGGGCGAATCACTCTGGAACTGAAATCGGAATACTCACTGACATTTTCCCCTCTCCGAAAGTCTGAAAAATGATGGAAAAATGACTAAGTCCAAAAAACATTTTTTTCAACTTTTTTCAATTTTACCCCCATGGGATATATATTCTACCCACACACATTTGGAACTCTCCTGGGGTACCCTCACACATATTATTCCCTCATTTAATGGATATTTTCACCAAAAAGTGAAGTTTTCAAAAAGTCAGAAAATTGGCTGAAAACGACTTAATATCAAGGACTCATCGGGCGAATCGCTCTGGAACTGAAATCGGAATGCTCACTGACATTTTCCCCTCTCTGAAAGTCTGAAAAATGATGGAAAAATGACTAAGTCCAAAAAAATTTTTTTTTTACTTTTTTCAATTTTACCCATGTGGGATATACATTCTACCCACGCACATTTGGAACTCTCCTGGGGTACAATCACACATATTATTCCCTCATTTAATGGATATTTTCACCAAAAAGTGAAGTTTTCAAAAAGTCAGAAAATTGGCTGAAAACAACTTAATATCATGGACTCATCGGGGCGAATCACTCTGGAACTGAAATCGGAATACTCACAGACATTTTCCCCTCTCCGAAAGTCTGAAAAATAATGGAAAAATGACTAAGTCCAAAAAAATTTTTTTTTAACTTTTTTCAATTTTACCCCCATGGGATATATATTCTACCCACACACATTTGGAACTCTCCTGGGGTACCCTCACACATATTATTCCCTCATTTAATGGATATTTTCACCAAAAAGTGAAGTTTTCAAAAAGTCAGAAAATTGGCTGAAAATGACTTAATATCAAGGACTCATCGGGCGAATCGCTCTGGAACTGAAATCGGAATGCTCACAGACATTTTCCCCTCTCCGAAAGTCTGAAAAATGATGGAAAAATGACTAAGACCAAAAAACATTTTTTTCAACTTTTTTCAATTTTACCCCCATGGGATATATATTCTACCCACACACATTTGGAACTCTCCTGGTGTACCCTCACACATATTATTCCCTCATTTAATGGATATTTTCACCAAAAAGTGAAGTTTTCAAAAAGTCAGAAAATTGGCTGAAAATGACTTAATATCAAGGACTCATCGGGCGAATCGCTCTGGAACTGAAATCGGAATGCTCACTGACATTTTCCCCTCTCCGAAAGTCTGAAAAATGATGGAAAAATGACTAAGTCCAAAAAAATTTTTTTTTAACTTTTTTAAATTTTACCCCTATGGGATATACATTCTACCCACACACATTTGGAACTCTCCTGGGGTACCCTCACACCTATTATTCCCTCATTTAATGGATATTTTCACCAAAAAGTGAAGTTTTCAAAAAGTCAGAAAATTGGCTGAAAACGACTTAATATCAAGGACTCATCGGGCGAATCACTCTGGAACTGAAATCGGAATACTCACAGACATTTTCCCCTCTCCTAAAGTCTGAAAAATGATGGAAAAATGACTAAGTCCAAAAAAATTTTTTTTCAACTTTTTTCAATTTTACCCCCATGGGATATATATTCTACCCACACACATTTGGAACTCTCCTGGGGTACCCTCACACATATTATTCCCTCATTTAATGGATATTTTCACCAAAAAGTGAAGTTTTCAAAAAGTCAGAAAATTGGCTGAAAACGACTTAATATCAAGGACTCATCGGGCGAATCGCTCTGGAACTGAAATCGGAATACTCACTGACATTTTCCCCTCTCCGAAAGTCTGAAAAATGATGGAAAAATGACTAAGACCAAAAAACATTTTTTTCAACTTTTTTCAATTTTACCCCCATGGGATATATATTCTACCCACACACATTTGGAACTGTCCTGGGGTACCCTCACACATATTATTCCCTCATTTAATCGATATTTTCACCAAAAAGTGAAGTTTTCAAAAAGTCAGAAAATTGGCTGAAAACGACTTAATATCAAGGACTCATCGGGCGAATCGCTCTGGAACTGAAATCGGAATGCTCACTGACATTTTTCCCTCTCCGAAAGTCTGAAAAATGATGGAAAAAGGACTAAGTCCAAAAAAATTTTTTTTCAACTTTTTTCAATTTTACCCCCATGGGATATATATTCTACCCACACACATTTGGAACTCTCCTGGGGTACCCTCACACATATTATTCCCTCATTTAATGGATATTTTCACCAAAAAGTGAAGTTTTCAAAAAGTCAGAAAATTGGCTGAAAACGACTTAATATCAAGGACTCATCGGGCGAATCGCTCTGGAACTGAAATCGGAATACTCACTGACATTTTCCCCTCTCCGAAAGTCTGAAAAATGATGGAAAAATGACTAAGACCAAAAAACATTTTTTTCAACTTTTTTCAATTTTACCCCCATGGGATATATATTCTACCCACACACATTTGGAACTGTCCTGGGGTACCCTCACACATATTATTCCCTCATTTAATCGATATTTTCACCAAAAAGTGAAGTTTTCAAAAAGTCAGAAAATTGGCTGAAAACGACTTAATATCAAGGACTCATCGGGCGAATCGCTCTGGAACTGAAATCGGAATGCTCACTGACATTTTTCCCTCTCCGAAAGTCTGAAAAATGATGGAAAAATGACTAAGCCAAAAAAAATTTTTTTTAAACTTTTTTCAATTTTACCCCTGTGGGATATACATTCTACCCACGCACATTTGGAACTCTCCTGGGGTACCCTCACACATATTATTCCCTCATTTAATGGATATTTTCACCAAAAAGTGAAGTTTTCAAAAAGTCAGAAAATTGACTGAAAACGACTTAGAAATCAAGGACTCATTGGGCGAATCGCTCTGGAAATGAAATCGGAATACTCACAGACATTTTCCCCTCTCCGAAAGTCTGAAAAATGATGGAAAAATGACTAAGTCCAAAAAAATTTTTTTTCAACTTTTTTCAATTTTACCCCCATGGGATATATATTCTACCCACACACATTTGGAACTCTCCTGGGGTACCCTCACACATATTATTCCCTCATTTAATGGATATTTTCACCAAAAAGTGAAGTTTTCAAAAAGTCAGAAAATTGGCTGAAAACGACTTAATATCAAGGACTCATCGGGCGAATCGCTCTGGAACTGAAATCGGAATGCTCACTGACATTTTCCCCTCGCCGAAAGTCTGAAAAATGATGGAAAAATGACTAAGTCCAAAAAAATTTTTTTTTAACTTTTTTCAATTTTACCCCTGTGGGATATACATTCTACCCACGCACATTTGGAACTCTCCTGGGGTACCCTCACACATATTATTCCCTCATTTAATGGATATTTTCACCAAAAAGTGAAGTTTTCAAAATGTCAGAAAATTGACTGAAAACGACTTAATATCAAGGACTCATTGGGCGAATCGCTCTGGAACTGAAATCGGAATACTCACAGACATTTTCCCCTCTCCGAAAGTCTGAAAAATGATGGAAAAATGACTAAGTCCAAAAAAATTTTTTTTCAACTTTTTTCAATTTTACCCCCATGGGATATATATTCTACCCACACACATTTGGAACTCTCCTGGGGTACCCTCACACATATTATTCCCTCATTTAATGGATATTTTCACCAAAAAGTGAAGTTTTCAAAAAGTCAGAAAATTGGCTGAAAACGACTTAATATCAAGGACTCATCGGGCGAATCGCTCTGGAACTGAAATCGGAATGCTCACTGACATTTTCCCCTCTCCGAAAGTCTGAAAAATGATGGAAAAATGACTAAGTCCAAAAAAATTTTTTTTTAACTTTTTTAAATTTTACCCCTATGGGATATACATTCTACCCACACACATTTGGAACTCTCCTGGGGTACCCTCACACATATTATTCCCTCATTTAATGGATATTTTCACCAAAAAGTGAAGTTTTCAAAAAGTCAGAAAATTTCCTGAAAACGACTTAATATCAAGGACTCATCGGGCGAATCACTCTGGAACTGAAATCGGAATACTCACTGACATTTTCCCCTCTCCGAAAGTCTGAAAAATGATGGAAAAATGACTAAGTCCAAAAAAATTTTTTTTTTACTTTTTTCAATTTTACCCCTGTGGGATATACATTCTACCCACGCACATTTGGAACTCTCCTGGTGTACCCTCACACATATTATTCCCTCATTTAATGGATATTTTCACCAAAAAGTGAAGTTTTCAAAAAGTCAGAAAATTGACTGAAAACGACTTAATATCAAGGACTCATTGGGCGAATCGCTCTGGAACTGAAATCGGAATACTCACAGACATTTTCCCCTCTCCGAAAGTCTGAAAAATGATGGAAAAATGACTAAGTCCAAAAAAATTTTTTTTCAACTTTTTTCAATTTTACCCCCATGGGATATATATTCTACCCACACACATTTGGAACTCTCCTGGGGTACCCTCACACATATTATTCCCTCATTTAATGGATATTTTCACCAAAAAGTGAAGTTTTCAAAAAGTCAGAAAATTGGCTGAAAACGACTTAATATCAAGGACTCATCGGGCGAATCGCTCTGGAACTGAAATCGGAATGCTCACTGACATTTTCCCCTCTCCGAAAGTCTGAAAAATGATGGAAAAATGACTAAGTCCCAAAAAATTTTTTTTTAACTTTTTTAAATTTTACCCCTATGGGATATACATTCTACCCACACACATTTGGAACTCTCCTGGGGTACCCTCACACATATTATTCCCTCATTTAATGGATATTTTCACCAAAAAGTGAAGTTTTCAAAAAGTCAGAAAATTGGCTGAAAATGACTTAATATCAAGGACTCATCGGGCGAATCACTCTGGAACTGAAATCGGAATACTCACTGACATTTTCCCCTCTCCGAAAGTCTGAAAAATGATGGAAAAATGACTAAGTCCAAAAAAAAATTTTTTTTTTACTTTTTTCAATTTTACCCCCATGGGATATATATTGTACCCACACACATTTGGAACTCTCCTGGGGTACCCTCACGCATATTATTCCCTCATTTAATGGTTATTTTCACCAAAAAGTGAAGTTTTCAAAAAGTCAGAAAATTGGCTGAAAACGACTTAATATCAAGGACTCATCGGGCGAATCGCTCTGGAACTGAAATCGGAATGCTCACTGACATTTTCCCCTCTCCGAAAGTCTGAAAAATGATGGAAAAATGACTAAGTCCAAAAAAATTTTTTTTTAACTTTTTTAAATTTTACCCCTATGGGATATACATTCTACCCACACACATTTGGAACTCTCCTGGGGTACCCTCACACATATTATTCCCTCATTTAATGGATATTTTCACCAAAAAGTGAAGTTTTCAAAAAGTCAGAAAATTGGCTGAAAATGACTTAATATCAAGGACTCATCGGGCGAATCACTCTGGAACTGAAATCGGAATACTCACTGACATTTTCCCCTCTCCGAAAGTCTGAAAAATGATGGAAAAATGACTAAGTCCAAAAAAAAATTTTTTTTTTACTTTTTTCAATTTTACCCCCATGGGATATATATTGTACCCACACACATTTGGAACTCTCCTGGGGTACCCTCACGCATATTATTCCCTCATTTAATGGTTATTTTCACCAAAAAGTGAAGTTTTCAAAAAGTCAGAAAATTGGCTGAAAACGACTTAATATCAACGACTCATCGGGCGAATCGCTCTGGAACTGAAATCGGAATACTCACTGACATTTTCCCCTCTCCGAAAGTCTGAAAAATGATGGAAAAATGACTAAGTCCAAAAAAATTTTTTTTCAACTTTTTTCAATTTTACCCCCATGGGATATACATTCTACCCACACACATTTGGAACTCTCCTGCGGTACCCTCACACATATTATTCCCTCATTTAATGGATATTTTCACCAAAAAGTGAAGTTTTCAAAAAGTCAGAAAATTGGCTGAAAACGACTTAATATCAAGGACTCATCGGGCGAATCGCTCTGGAACTGAAATCGGAATACTCAGTGACATTTTCCCCTCTCCAAAAGTCTGAAAAATGATGGAAAAATGACTAAGTCCAAAAAAATTTTTTTTTAACTTTTTTCAATTTTACCCCTGTGGGATATACATTCTACCCACGCACATTTGGAACTCTCCTGGGGTACCCTCACACATATTATTCCCTCATTTAATGGATATTTTCACCAAAAAGTGAAGTTTTCAAAAAGTCAGAAAATTGTCTGAAAACGACTTAATATCAAGGACTCATCGGGGCGAATCACTCTGGAACTGAAATCGGAATACTCACAGACATTTTCCCCTCTCCGAAAGTCTGAAAAATAATGGAAAAATGACTAAGTCCAATAAAATTTTTTTTTAACTTTTTTCAATTTTACCCCTGTGGGATATACATTCTACCCACGCACATTTGGAACTCTCCTGGGGTACCCTCACACATATTATTCCCTCATTTAAAGGATATTTTCACCAAAAAGTGAAGTTTTCAAAAAGTCAGAAAATTGACTGAAAACGACTTAATATCAAGGACTCATTGGGCGAATCACTCTGGAACTGAAATTGGAATGCTCACTGACATTTTCCCCTCTCCGAAAGTCTGAAAAATGATGGAAAAATGACTAAGACCAAAAAACATTTTTTTCAACTTTTTTCAATTTTACCCCCATGGGATATATATTCTACCCACACACATTTGGAACACTCCTGGGGTACCCTCACACATATTATTCCCTCATTTAATGGATATTTTCACCAAAAAGTGAAGTTTTCAAAAAGTCAGAAAATTGGCTGAAAACGACTTAATATCAAGGACTCATCGGGCGAATCACTCTGGAACTGAAATCGGAATACTCACAGACATTTTCCCCTCTCCGAAAGTCTGAAAAATGATGGAAAAATGACTAAGACCAAAAAACATTTTTTTCAACTTTTTTCAATTTTACCCCCATGGGATATATATTCTACCCACACACATTTGGAACTCTCCTGGGATACCCTCACACATATTATTCCCTCATTTAATGGATATTTTCACCAAAAAGTGAAGTTTTCAAAAAGTCAGAAAATTGGCTGAAAACGACTTAATATCAAGGACTCATCGGGCGAATCACTCTGGAACTGACATCGGAATACTCACAGACATTTTCCCCTCTCCGAAAGTCTGAAAAATGATGGAAAAATGACTAAGTCCAAAAAAATTTTTTTTCAACTTTTTTCAATTTTACCCCCATGGGATATATATTCTACCCACACACATTTGGAACTCTCCTGGGGTACCCTCACACATATTATTCCCTCATTTAATGGATATTTTCACCAAAAAGTGAAGTTTTCAAAAAGTCAGAAAATTGGCTGAAAACGACTTAATATCAAGGACTCATCGGGCGAATCGCTCTGGAACTGAAATCGGAATGCTCACTGACATTTTTCCCTCTCCGAAAGTCTGAAAAATGATGGAAAAATGACTAAGTCCAAAAAAATTTTTTTTTAACTTTTTTAAATTTTACCCCTATGGGATATACATTCTACCCACACACATTTGGAACTCTCCTGGGGTACCCTCACACATATTATTCCCTCATTTAATGGATATTTTCACCAAAAAGTGAAGTTTTCAAAAAGTCAGAAAATTGGCTGAAAACGACTTAATATCAAGGACTCATCGGGCGAATCACTCTGGAACTGAAATCGGAATACTCACAGACATTTTCCCCTCTCCGAAAGTCTGAAAAATGATGGAAAAATGACTAAGTCCAAAAAAATTTTTTTTTAACTTTTTTAAATTTTACCCCCATGGGATATACATTCTACCCACACACATTTGGAACTCTCCTGGGGTACCCTCACACATATTATTCCCTCATTTAATGGATATTTTCACCAAAAAGTGAAGTTTTCAAAAAGTCAGAAAATTGGCTGAAAACGACTTAATATCAAGGACTCATCGGGCGAATCACTCTGGAACTGAAATCGGAATACTCACTGACATTTTCCCCTCTCCGAAAGTCTGAAAAATGATGGAAAAATGACTAAGTCCAAAAAAAAATTTTTTTTTTACTTTTTTCAATTTTACCCCCATGGGATATATATTGTACCCACACACATTTGGAACTCTCCTGGGGTACCCTCACACATATTATTCCCTCATTTAATGGTTATTTTCACCAAAAAGTGAAGTTTTCAAAAAGTCAGAAAATTGGCTGAAAACGACTTAATATCAAGGACTCATCGGGCGAATCGCTCTGGAACTGAAATCGGAATACTCACTGACATTTTCCCCTCTCCGAAAGTCTGAAAAATGATGGAAAAATGACTAAGTCCAAAAAATTTTTTTTAAAACTTATTTCAATTTTACCCCTATGGGATATACATTCTACCCACACACATTTGGAACTCTCCTGGGGTACCCTCACACATATTATTCCCTCATTTAATGGTTATTTTCACCAAAAAATGAAGTTTTCAAAAAGTCAGAAAATTGGCTGAAAACGACTTAATATCAAGGACTCATCGTGCGAATCACTCTGGAACTGAAATCGGAATACTCACTGACATTTTCCCCTCTCCGAATGTCTGAAAAATGATGGAAAAATGACTAAGTCCAAAAAACATTTTTTTCAACTTTTTTCAATTTTACCCCCATGGGATATATATTGTACCCACACACATTTGGAACTCTCCTGGGGTACCCTCACACATATTATTCCCTCATTTAATGGTTATTTTCACCAAAAAGTGAAGTTTTCAAAAAGTCAGAAAATTGGCTGAAAACGACTTAATATCAAGGACTCATCGGGCGAATCGCTCTGGAACTGAAATCGGAATACTCACTGACATTTTCCCCTCTCCGAAAGTCTGAAAAATGATGGAAAAATGACTAAGTCCAAAAAAATTTTTTTTTACCTTTTTTTAATTTTACCCCCATGGGATATATATTCTACCCACACACATTTGGAACTCTCCTGGGGTACCCTCACACATATTATTCCCTCATTTAATGGATATTTTCACCAAAAAGTGAAGTTTTCAAAAAGTCAGAAAATTGGCTGAAAACGACTTAATATCAAGGACTCATCCGGCGAATCACTCTGGAACTGAAATCGGAATACTCACTGACATTTTCCCCTCTCCGAAAGTCTGAAAAATGATGGAAAAATGACTAAGTCCAAAAAAATTTTTTTTTTACTTTTTTCAATTTTACCCCTGTGGGATATACATTCTACCCACGCACATTTGGAACTCTCCTGGTGTACCCTCACACATATTATTCCCTCATTTAATGGATATTTTCACCAAAAAGTGAAGTTTTCAAAAAGTCAGAAAATTGGCTGAAAACGACTTAATATCAAGGACTCATCGGGCGAATCACTCTGGAACTGAAATCGGAATACTCACTGACATTTTCCCCTCTCCGAAAGTCTGAAAAATGATGGAAAAATGACTAAGTCCAAAAAAAAATTTTTTTTTTACTTTTTTCAATTTTACCCCCATGGGATATATATTGTACCCACACACATTTGGAACTCTCCTGGGGTACCCTCACACATATTATTCCCTCATTTAATGGATATTTTCACCAAAAAGTGAAGTTTTCAAAAAGTCAGAAAATTTCCTGAAAACGACTTAATATCAAGGACTCATCGGGCGAATCACTCTGGAACTGAAATCGGAATACTCACAGACATTTTCCCCACTCCGAAAGTCTGAAAAATGATGGAAAAATGACTAAGTCCAAAAAAATTTTTTTTCAACTTTTTTCAATTTTACCCCCATGGGATATATATTCTACCCACACACATTTGGAACTCTCCTGGGGTACCCTCACACATATTATTCCCTCATTTAATGGATATTTTCACCAAAAAGTGAAGTTTTCAAAAAGTCAGAAAATTGGCTGAAAACGACTTAATATCAAGGACTCATTGGGCGAATCACTCTGGAACTGAAATCGGAATACTCACTGACATTTTCCCCTCTCCGAAAGTCTGAAAAATGATGGAAAAATGACGAAGTCCAAAAAAAATTTTTTTTTACTTTTTTCAATTTTACCCCTGTGGGATATACATTCTACCCACGCACATTTGGAACTCTCCTGGTGTACCCTCACACATATTATTCCCTCATTTAATGGATATTTTCACCAAAAAGTGAAGTTTTCAAAAAGTCAGAAAATTGTCTGAAAACGACTTAAGATCAAGGACTCATCGGGCGAATCACTCTGGAACTGAAATCGGAATACTCACTGACATTTTCCCCTCTCCGAAAGTCTGAAAAATGATGGAAAAATGACTAAGTCCAAAAAAAATTTTTTTTTTTACTTTTTTCAATTTTACCCCCATGGGATATATATTGTACCCACACACATTTGGAACTCTCCTGGGGTACCCTCACACATATTATTCCCTCATTTAATGGTTATTTTCACCAAAAAGTGAAGTTTTCAAAAAGTCAGAAAATTGGCTGAAAACGACTTAATATCAAGGACTCATCGGGCGAATCGCTCTGGAACTGAAATCGGAATACTCACTGACATTTTCCCCTCTCCGAAAGTCTGAAAAATGATGGAAAAATGACTAAGTCCAAAAAAATTTTTTTAAAACTTTTTTCAATTTTACCCCTATGGGATATACATTCTACCCACACACATTTGGAACTCTCCTGGGGTACCCTCACACATATTATTCCCTCATTTAATGGTTATTTTCACCAAAAAATGAAGTTTTCAAAAAGTCAGAAAATTGGCTGAAAACGACTTAATATCAAGGACTCATCGGGCGAATCACTCTGGAACTGAAATCGGAGTACTCACTGACGTTTTCCCCTCTCCGAAAGTCTGAAAAATGATGGAAAAATGACTAAGTCCAAAAAAATTTTTTTTTAACTTTTTTAAATTTTACCCCCATGGGATATACATTGTACCCACACACATTTGGAACTCTCCTGGGGTACCCTCACACATATTATTCCCTCATTTAATGGTTATTTTCACCAAAAAGTGAAGTTTTCAAAAAGTCAGAAAATTGGCTGAAAACGACTTAATATCAAGGACTCATCGGGCGAATCGCTCTGGAACTGAAATCGGAATACTCACTGACATTTTCCCCTCTCCGAAAGTCTGAAAAATGATGGAAAAATGACTAAGTCCAAAAAAATTTTTTTAAAACTTTTTTCAATTTTACCCCTATGGGATATACATTCTACCCACACACATTTGGAACTCTCCTGGGGTACCCTCACACATATTATTCCCTCATTTAATGGTTATTTTCACCAAAAAATGAAGTTTTCAAAAAGTCAGAAAATTGGCTGAAAACGACTTAATATCAAGGACTCATCGGGCGAATCACTCTGGAACTGAAATCGGAGTACTCACTGACGTTTTCCCCTCTCCGAAAGTCTGAAAAATGATGGAAAAATGACTAAGTCCAAAAAAATTTTTTTTTAACTTTTTTAAATTTTACCCCCATGGGATATACATTCTACCCACACACATTTGGAACTCTCCTGGGGTACCCTCACACATATTATTCCCTCATTTAATGGATATTTTCACCAAAAAGTGAAGTTTTCAAAAAGTCAGAAAATTGGCTGAAAACGACTTAATATCAAGGACTCATCGGGCGAATCACTCTGGAACTGAAATCGGAATACTCACTGACATTTTCCCCTCTCCGAAAGTCTGAAAAATGATGGAAAAATGACTAAGTCCAAAAAAAAATTTTTTTTTTACTTTTTTCAATTTTACCCCCATGGGATATATATTGTACCCACACACATTTGGAACTCTCCTGGGGTACCCTCACACATATTATTCCCTCATTTAATGGTTATTTTCACCAAAAAGTGAAGTTTTCAAAAAGTCAGAAAATTGGCTGAAAACGACTTAATATCAAGGACTCATCGGGCGAATCGCTCTGGAACTGAAATCGGAATACTCACTGACATTTTCCCCTCTCCGAAAGTCTGAAAAATGATGGAAAAATGACTAAGTCCAAAAAATTTTTTTTAAAACTTATTTCAATTTTACCCCTATGGGATATACATTCTACCCACACACATTTGGAACTCTCCTGGGGTACCCTCACACATATTATTCCCTCATTTAATGGTTATTTTCACCAAAAAATGAAGTTTTCAAAAAGTCAGAAAATTGGCTGAAAACGACTTAATATCAAGGACTCATCGTGCGAATCACTCTGGAACTGAAATCGGAATACTCACTGACATTTTCCCCTCTCCGAATGTCTGAAAAATGATGGAAAAATGACTAAGTCCAAAAAACATTTTTTTCAACTTTTTTCAATTTTACCCCCATGTGATATATATTGTACCCACACACATTTGGAACTCTCCTGGGGTACCCTCACACATATTATTCCCTCATTTAATGGTTATTTTCACCAAAAAGTGAAGTTTTCAAAAAGTCAGAAAATTGGCTGAAAACGACTTAATATCAAGGACTCATCGGGCGAATCGCTCTGGAACTGAAATCGGAATACTCACTGACATTTTCCCCTCTCCGAAAGTCTGAAAAATGATGGAAAAATGACTAAGTCCAAAAAAATTTTTTTTTACCTTTTTTTAATTTTACCCCCATGGGATATATATTCTACCCACACACATTTGGAACTCTCCTGGGGTACCCTCACACATATTATTCCCTCATTTAATGGATATTTTCACCAAAAAGTGAAGTTTTCAAAAAGTCAGAAAATTGGCTGAAAACGACTTAATATCAAGGACTCATCCGGCGAATCACTCTGGAACTGAAATCGGAATACTCACTGACATTTTCCCCTCTCCGAAAGTCTGAAAAATGATGGAAAAATGACTAAGTCCAAAAAAATTTTTTTTTTACTTTTTTCAATTTTACCCCTGTGGGATATACATTCTACCCACGCACATTTGGAACTCTCCTGGTGTACCCTCACACATATTATTCCCTCATTTAATGGATATTTTCACCAAAAAGTGAAGTTTTCAAAAAGTCAGAAAATTGTCTGAAAACGACTTAATATCAAGGACTCATCGGGCGAATCACTCTGGAACTGAAATCGGAATACTCACTGACATTTTCCCCTCTCCGAAAGTCTGAAAAATGATGGAAAAATGACTAAGTCCAAAAAAAATTTTTTTTTTTACTTTTTTCAATTTTACCCCCATGGGATATATATTGTACCCACACACATTTGGAACTCTCCTGGGGTACCCTCACACATATTATTCCCTCATTTAATGGTTATTTTCACCAAAAAGTGAAGTTTTCAAAAAGTCAGAAAATTGGCTGAAAACGACTTAATATCAAGGACTCATCGGGCGAATCGCTCTGGAACTGAAATCGGAATACTCACTGACATTTTCCCCTCTCCGAAAGTCTGAAAAATGATGGAAAAATGACTAAGTCCAAAAAAATTTTTTTAAAACTTTTTTCAATTTTACCCCCATGGGATATATATTGTACCCACACACATTTGGAACTCTCCTGGGGTACCCTCACACATATTATTCCCTCATTTAATGGATATTTTCACCAAAAAGTGAAGTTTTCAAAAAGTCAGAAAATTTCCTGAAAACGACTTAATATCAAGGACTCATCGGGCGAATCACTCTGGAACTGAAATCGGAATACTCACAGACATTTTCCCCTCTCCGAAAGTCTGAAAAATGATGGAAAAATGACTAAGTCCAAAAAAATTTTTTTTCAACTTTTTTCAATTTTACCCCCATGGGATATATATTCTACCCACACACATTTGGAACTCTCCTGGGGTACCCTCACACATATTATTCCCTCATTTAATGGATATTTTCACCAAAAAGTGAAGTTTTCAAAAAGTCAGAAAATTGGCTGAAAACGACTTCATATCAAGGACTCATCGGGCGAATCACTCTGGAACTGAAATCGGAATACTCACTGACATTTTCCCCTCTCCGAAAGTCTGAAAAATGATGGAAAAATGACTAAGTCCAAAAAAAATTTTTTTTTTTACTTTTTTCAATTTTACCCCCATGGGATATATATTGTACCCACACACATTTGGAACTCTCCTGGGGTACCCTCACACATATTATTCCCTCATTTAATGGTTATTTTCACCAAAAAGTGAAGTTTTCAAAAAGTCAGAAAATTGGCTGAAAACGACTTAATATCAAGGACTCATCGGGCGAATCGCTCTGGAACTGAAATCGGAATACTCACTGACATTTTCCCCTCTCCGAAAGTCTGAAAAATGATGGAAAAATGACTAAGTCCAAAAAAATTTTTTTAAAACTTTTTTCAATTTTACCCCCATGGGATATATATTGTACCCACACACATTTGGAACTCTCCTGGGGTACCCTCACACATATTATTCCCTCATTTAATGGATATTTTCACCAAAAAGTGAAGTTTTCAAAAAGTCAGAAAATTTCCTGAAAACGACTTAATATCAAGGACTCATCGGGCGAATCACTCTGGAACTGAAATCGGAATACTCACAGACATTTTCCCCTCTCCGAAAGTCTGAAAAATGATGGAAAAATGACTAAGTCCAAAAAAATTTTTTTTCAACTTTTTTCAATTTTACCCCCATGGGATATATATTCTACCCACACACATTTGGAACTCTCCTGGGGTACCCTCACACATATTATTCCCTCATTTAATGGATATTTTCACCAAAAAGTGAAGTTTTCAAAAAGTCAGAAAATTGGCTGAAAACGACTTCATATCAAGGACTCATCGGGCGAATCACTCTGGAACTGAAATCGGAATACTCACTGACATTTTCCCCTCTCCGAAAGTCTGAAAAATGATGGAAAAATGACTAAGTCCAAAAAACTTTTTTTAAAACTTTTTTCAATTTTACCCCTATGGGATATACATTCTACCCACACACATTTGGAACTCTCCTGGGGTACCCTCACACATATTATTCCCTCATTTAATGGTTATTTTCACCAAAAAATGAAGTTTTCAAAAAGTCAGAAAATTGGCTGAAAACGACTTAATATCAAGGACTCATCGGGCGAATCACTCTGGAACTGAAATCGGAGTACTCACTGACGTTTTCCCCTCTCCGAAAGTCTGAAAAATGATGGAAAAATGACTAAGTCCAAAAAAATTTTTTTAAAACTTTTTTCAATTTTACCCCTATGGGATATACATTCTACCCACACAGATTTGGAACTCTCCTGGGGTACCCTCACACATATTATTCCCTCATTTAATGGTTATTTTCACCAAAAAATGAAGTTTTCAAAAAGTCAGAAAATTGGCTGAAAACGACTTAATATCAAGGACTCATCGGGCGAATCACTCTGGAACTGAAATCGGAATACTCACTGACATTTTCCCCTCTCCGAAAGTCTGAAAAATGATGGAAAAATGACGAAGTCCAAAAAAATTTTTTTTTTACTTTTTTCAATTTTACCCCTGTGGGATATACATTCTACCCACGCACATTTGGAACTCTCCTGGTGTACCCTCACACATATTATTCCCTCATTTAATGGATATTTTCACCAAAAAGTGAAGTTTTCAAAAAGTCAGAAAATTGGCTGAAAACGACTTAATATCAAGGACTCATCGGGCGAATCGCTATGGAACTGAAATCGGAATACTCACTGACATTTTCCCCTCTCCGAAAGTCTGAAAAATGATGTAAAAATGACTAAGACCAAAAAAAAATTTTTTTTTTTACTTTTTTCAATTTTACCCCTGTGGGATATACATTCTACCCACACACATTTGGATCTCTCCTGGGGTACCCTCACACATATTATTCCCTCATTTAATGGATATTTTCACCAAAAAGTGAAGTTTTCAAAAAGTCAGAAAATTGGCTGAAAACGACTTAATATCAAGGACTCATCGGGCGAATCACTCTGGAACTGAAATCGGAGTACTCACTGACGTTTTCCCCTCTCCGAAAGTCTGAAAAATGATGGAAAAATGACTAAGTCCAAAAAAATTTTTTTAAAACTTTTTTCAATTTTACCCCCATGGGATATATATTCTACCCACACACATTTGGAACTCTCCTGGGGTACCCTCACACATATTATTCCCTCATTTAATGGATATTTTCACCAAAAAGTGAAGTTTTCAAAAAGTCAGAAAATTTGCTGAAAACGACTTAATATCAAGGACTCATCGGGCGAATCACTCTGGAACTGAAATCGGAATACTCACTGACATTTTCCCCTCTCCGAAAGTCTGAAAAATGATGGAAAAATGACGAAGTCCAAAAAAATTTTTTTTTTACTTTTTTCAATTTTACCCCTGTGGGATATACATTCTACCCACGCACATTTGGAACTCTCCTGGTGTACCCTCACACATATTATTCCCTCATTTAATGGATATTTTCACCAAAAAGTGAAGTTTTCAAAAAGTCAGAAAATTGTCTGAAAACGACTTAATATCAAGGACTCATCGGGCGAATCGCTATGGAACTGAAATCGGAATACTCACTGACATTTTCCCCTCTCCGAAAGTCTGAAAAATGATGGAAAAATGACTAAGACCAAAAAAAAATTTTTTTTTTTACTTTTTTCAATTTTACCCCTGTGGGATATACATTCTACCCACACACATTTGGATCTCTCCTGGGGTACCCTCACACATATTATTCCCTCATTTAATGGATATTTTCACCAAAAAGTGAAGTTTTCAAAAAGTCAGAAAATTGGCTGAAAACGACTTAATATCAAGGACTCATCGTGCGAATCACTCTGGAACTGAAATCGGAATACTCACTGACATTTTCCCCTCTCCGAATGTCTGAAAAATGATGGAAAAATGACTAAGTCCAAAAAACATTTTTTTCAACTTTTTTCAATTTTACCCCCATGGGATATATATTGTACCCACACACATTTGGAACACTCCTGGGGTACCCTCACACATATTATTCCCTCATTTAATGGATATTTTCACCAAAAAGTGAAGTTTTCAAAAAGTCAGAAAATTGGCTGAAAACGACTTAATATCAAGGACTCATCGGGCGAATCACTCTGGAACTGAAATCGGAATACTCACAGACATTTTCCCCACTCCGAAAGTCTGAAAAATGATGGAAAAATGACTAAGTCCAAAAAAATTTTTTTTCAACTTTTTTCAATTTTACCCCCATGGGATATATATTCTACCCACACACATTTGGAACTCTCCTGGGGTACCCTCACACATATTATTCCCTCATTTAATGGATATTTTCACCAAAAAGTGAAGTTTTCAAAAAGTCAGAAAATTGGCTGAAAACGACTTAATATCAAGGACTCATCGGGCGAAACACTCTGGAACTGAAATCGGAATACTCACTGACATTTTCCCCTCTCCGAAAGTCTGAAAAATGATGGAAAAATGACGAAGTCCAAAAAAATTTTTTTTTTACTTTTTTCAATTTTACCCCTGTGGGATATACATTCTACCCACGCACATTTGGAACTCTCCTGGTGTACCCTCACACATATTATTCCCTCATTTAATGGATATTTTCACCAAAAAGTGAAGTTTTCAAAAAGTCAGAAAATTGGCTGAAAACGACTTAATATCAAGGACTCATCGGGCGAATCACTCTGGAACTGAAATCGGAATACTCACTGACATTTTCCCCTCTCCGAAAGTCTGAAAAATGATGGAAAAATGACTAAGTCCAAAAAAAATTTTTTTTTTTACTTTTTTCAATTTTACCCCCATGGGATATATATTGTACCCACACACATTTGGAACTCTCCTGGGGTACCCTCACACATATTATTCCCTCATTTAATGGTTATTTTCACCAAAAAGTGAAGTTTTCAAAAAGTCAGAAAATTGGCTGAAAACGACTTAATATCAAGGACTCATCGGGCGAATCGCTCTGGAACTGAAATCGGAATACTCACTGACATTTTCCCCTCTCCGAAAGTCTGAAAAATGATGGAAAAATGACTAAGTCCAAAAAAATTTTTTTAAAACTTTTTTCAATTTTACCCCTATGGGATATACATTCTACCCACACACATTTGGAACTCTCCTGGGGTACCCTCACACATATTATTCCCTCATTTAATGGTTATTTTCACCAAAAAATGAAGTTTTCAAAAAGTCAGAAAATTGGCTGAAAACGACTTAATATCAAGGACTCATCGTGCGAATCACTCTGGAACTGAAATCGGAATACTCACTGACATTTTCCCCTCTCCGAATGTCTGAAAAATGATGGAAACATGACTAAGTCCAAAAAACAATTTTTTCAACTTTTTTCAATTTTACCCCCATGGGATATATATTGTACCCACACACATTTGGAACTCTCCTGGGGTACCCTCACACATATTATTCCCTCATTTAATGGTTATTTTCACCAAAAAGTGAAGTTTTCAAAAAGTCAGAAAATTGGCTGAAAACAACTTAATATCAAGGACTCATCGGGCGAATCGCTCTGGAACTGAAATCGGAATACTCACTGACATTTTCCCCTCTCCGAAAGTCTGAAAAATGATGGAAAAATGACTAAGTCCAAAAAACATTTTTTTCAACTTTTTTCAATTTTACCCCCATGGGATATATATTGTACCCACACACATTTGGAACTCTCCTGGGGTACCCTCACACATATTATTCCCTCATTTAATGGATATTTTCACCAAAAAGTGAAGTTTTCAAAAAGTCAGAAAATTTCCTGAAAACGACTTAATATCAAGGACTCATCGGGCGAATCACTCTGGAACTGAAATCGGAATACTCACTGACATTTTCCCCTCTCCGAAAGTCTGAAAAATGATGGAAAAATGACTAAGTCCAAAAAAATTTTTTTTCAACTTTTTTCAATTTTACCCCCATGGGATATATATTCTACCCACACACATTTGGAACTCTCCTGGGGTACCCTCACACATATTATTCCCTCATTTAATGGATATTTTCACCAAAAAGTGAAGTTTTCAAAAAGTCAGAAAATTGGCTGAAAACGACTTAATATCAAGGACTCATCGGGCGAATCACTCTGGAACTGAAATCGGAATACTCACTGACATTTTCCCCTCTCCGAATGTCTGAAAAATGATGGAAAAATGACGAAGTCCAAAAAAATTTTTTTTTTACTTTTTTCAATTTTACCCCTGTGGGATCTACATTCTACCCACGCACATTTGGAACTCTCCTGGTGTACCCTCACACATATTATTCCCTCATTTAATGGTTATTTTCACCAAAAAATGAAGTTTTCAAAAAGTCAGAAAATTGGCTGAAAACGACTTAATATCAAGGACTCATCGGGCGAATCGCTCTGGAACTGAAATCGGAATACTCACTGACATTTTCCCCTCTCCGAAAGTCTGAAAAATGATGGAAAAATGACTAAGTCCAAAAAAATTTTTTTAAAACTTTTTTCAATTTTACCCCTATGGGATATACATTCTACCCACACACATTTGGAACTCTCCTGGGGTACCCTCACACATATTATTCCCTCATTTAATGGTTATTTTCACCAAAAAATGAAGTTTTCAAAAAGTCAGAAAATTGGCTGAAAACGACTTAATATCAAGGACTCATCGTGCGAATCACTCTGGAACTGAAATCGGAATACTCACTGACATTTTCCCCTCTCCGAATGTCTGAAAAATGATGGAAAAATGACTAAGTCCAAAAAACATTTTTTTCAACTTTTTTCAATTTTACCCCCATGGGATATATATTGTACCCACACACATTTGGAACTCTCCTGGGGTACCCTCACACATATTATTCCCTCATTTAATGGATATTTTCACCAAAAAGTGAAGTTTTCAAAAAGTCAGAAAATTGGCTGAAAACGACTTAATATCAAGGACTCATCGGGCGAATCACTCTGGAACTGAAATCGGAATACTCACTGACATTTTCCCCTCTCCGAAAGTCTGAAAAATGATGGAAAAATGACGAAGTCCAAAAAAATTTTTTTTTTACTTTTTTCAATTTTACCCCTGTGGGATATACATTCTACCCACGCACATTTGGAACTCTCCTGGTGTACCCTCACACATATTATTCCCTCATTTAATGGATATTTTCACCAAAAAGTGAAGTTTTCAAAAAGTCAGAAAATTGGCTGAAAACGACTTAATATCAAGGACTCATCGGGCGAATCACTCTGGAACTGAAATCGGAATACTCACTGACATTTTCCCCTCTTCGAAAGTCTGAAAAATGATGGAAAAATGACTAAGTCCAAAAAAAATTTTTTTTTTTACGTTTTTCAATTTTACCCCCATGGGATATATATTGTACCCACACACATTTGGAACTCTCCTGGGGTACCCTCACACATATTATTCCCTCATTTAATGGTTATTTTCACCAAAAAGTGAAGTTTTCAAAAAGTCAGAAAATTGGCTGAAAACGACTTAATATCAAGGACTCATCGGGCGAATCGCTCTGGAACTGAAATCGGAATACTCACTGACATTTTCCCCTCTCCGAAAGTCTGAAAAATGATGGAAAAATGACTAAGTCCAAAAAAATTTTTTTAAAACTTTTTTCAATTTTACCCCTATGGGATATACATTCTACCCACACACATTTGGAACTCTCCTGGGGTACCCTCACACATATTATTCCCTCATTTAATGGTTATTTTCACCAAAAAATGAAGTTTTCAAAAAGTCAGAAAATTGGCTGAAAACGACTTAATATCAAGGACTCATCGAGCGAATCACTCTGGAACTGAAATCGGAATACTCACTGACATTTTCCCCTCTCCGAATGTCTGAAAAATGATGGAAACATGACTAAGTCCAAAAAACAATTTTTTCAACTTTTTTCAATTTTACCCCCATGGGATATATATTGTACCCACAAACATTTGGAACTCTCCTGGGGTACCCTCACACATATTATTCCCTCATTTAATGGTTATTTTCACCAAAAAGTGAAGTTTTCAAAAAGTCAGAAAATTGGCTGAAAACGACTTAATATCAAGGACTCATCGGGCGAATCGCTCTGGAACTGAAATCGGAAGACTCACTGACATTTTCCCCTCTCCGAAAGTCTGAAAAATGATGGAAAAATGACTAAGTCCAAAAAAAAATTTTTTTTTTTACTTTTTTCAATTTTACCCCTGTGGGATATACATTCTACCCACACACATTTGGATCTCTCCTGGGGTACCCTCACACATATTATTCCCTCATTTAATGGATATTTTCACCAAAAAGTGAAGTTTTCAAAAAGTCAGAAAATTGGCTGAAAACGACTTAATATCAAGGACTCATCGGGCGTATCGCTCTGGAACTGAAATCGGAGTACTCACTGACGTTTTCCCCTCTCCGAAAGTCTGAAAAATGATGGAAAAATGACTAAGTCCAAAAAAATTTTTTTAAAACTTTTTTCAATTTTACCCCTATGGGATATACATTCTACCCACACACATTTGGAACTCTCCTGGGGTACCCTCACACATATTATTCCCTCATTTAATGGTTATTTTCACCAAAAAATGAAGTTTTCAAAAAGTCAGAAAATTAGCTGAAAACGACTTAATATCAAGGACTCATCGTGCGAATCACTCTGGAACTGAAATCGGAATACTCACTGACATTTTCCCCTCTCCGAATGTCTGAAAAATGATGGAAAAATGACTAAGTCCAAAAAACATTTTTTTCAACTTTTTTCAATTTTACCCCCATGGGATATATATTGTACCCACACACATTTGGAACTCTCCTGGGGTACCCTCACACATATTATTCCCTCATTTAATGGATATTTTCACCAAAAAGTGAAGTTTTCAAAAAGTCAGAAAATTTCCTGAAAACGACTTAATATCAAGGACTCATCGGGCGAATCACTCTGGAACTGAAATCGGAATACTCACAGACATTTTCCCCTCTCCGAAAGTCTGAAAAATGATGGAAAAATTACTAAGTCCAAAAAATTTTTTTTTCAACTTTTTTCAATTTTACCCCCATGGGATATATATTCTACCCACACACATTTGGAACTCTCCTGGGGTACCCTCACACATATTATTCCCTCATTTAATGGTTATTTTCACCAAAAAGTGAAGTTTTCAAAAAGTCAGAAAATTGGCTGAAAACGACTTAATATCAAGGACTCATCGGGCGAATCGCTCTGGAACTGAAATCGGAATACTCACTGACATTTTCCCCTCTCCGAAAGTCTGAAAAATGATGGAAAAATGACTAAGTCGAAAAAATTTTTTTTTTACCTTTTTTTAATTTTACCCCTGTGGGATATATATTCTACCCACGCACATTTGGAACTCTCCTGGTGTACCCTCACACATATTATTCCCTCATTTAATGGATATTTTCACCAAAAAGTGAAGTTTTCAAAAAGTCAGAAAATTGGCTGAAAACGACTTAATATCAAGGACTCATCGGGCGAATCACTCTGGAACTGAAATCGGAGTACTCACTGACATTTTCCCCTCTCCGAAAGTCTGAAAAATGATGGAAAAATGACTAAGTCCAAAAAAATTTTTTTAAAACTTTTTTCAATTTTACCCCTATGGGATATACATTCTACCCACACACATTTGGAACTCTCCTGGGGTACCCTCACACATATTATTCCCTCATTTAATGGTTATTTTCACCAAAAAATGAAGTTTTCAAAAAGTCAGAAAATTGGCTGAAAACGACTTAATATCAAGGACTCATCGTGCGAATCACTCTGGAACTGAAATCGGAATACTCACTGACATTTTCCCCTCTCCGAATGTCTGAAAAATGATGGAAAAATGACTAAGTCCAAAAAACATTTTTTTCAACTTTTTTCAATTTTACCCCCATGGGATATATATTGTGCCCACACACATTTGGAACTCTCCTGGGGTACCCTCACACATATTATTCCCTCATTTAATGGTTATTTTCACCAAAAAGTGAAGTTTTCAAAAAGTCAGAAAATTGGCTGAAAACGACTTAATATCAAGGACACATCGGGCGAATCGCTCTGGAACTGAAATCGCAATGCTCACTGACATTTTCCCCTCTCCGAAAGTCTGAAAAATGATGGAAAAATGACTAAGTCCAAAAAAATTTTTTTTTTACTTTTTTCAATTTTACCCCTGTGGAATATACATTCTACCCACACACATTTGAATCTCTCCTGGGGTACCCTCACACATATTATTCCCTCATTTAATGGATATTTTCACCAAAAAGTGAAGTTTTCAAAAAGTCAGAAAATTGGCTGAAAACGACTTAATATCAAGGACTCATCTGGCGAATCACTCTGGAACTGAAATCGGAATACTCACTGACATTTTCCCCTCTCCGAAAGTCTGAAAAATGATGGAAAAATGACTAAGTCCAAAAAAAAATTTTTTTTTTTACTTTTTTCAATTTTACCCCTGAGGGATATACATTCTACCCACACACATTTGGATCTCTCCTGGGGTACCCTCACACATATTATTCCCTCATTTAATGGATATTTTCACCAAAAAGTGAAGTTTTCAAAAAGTCAGAAAATTGGCTGAAAACGACTTAATATCAAGGACTCATCGGGCGAATCACTCTGGAACTGAAATCGGAGTACTCACTGACATTTTCCCCTCTCCGAAAGTCTGAAAAATGATGGAAAAATGACTAAGTCCAAAAAAATTTTTTTAAAACTTTTTTCAATTTTACCCCTATGGGATATTCATTCTACCCACACACATTTGGAACTCTCCTGGGGTACCCTCACACATATTATTCCCTCATTTAATGGTTATTTTCACCAAAAAATGAAGTTTTCAAAAAGTCAGAAAATTGGCTGAAAACGACTTAATATCAAGGACTCATCGTGCGAATCACTCTGGAACTGAAATCGGAATACTCACTGACATTTTCCCCTCTCCGAATGTCTGAAAAATGATGGAAAAATGACTAAGTCCAAAAAACATTTTTTTCAACTTTTTTCAATTTTACCCCCATGGGATATATATTGTGCCCACACACATTTGGAAATCTCCTGGGGTACCCTCACACATATTATTCCCTCATTTAATGGTTATTTTCACCAAAAAGTGAAGTTTTCAAAAAGTCAGAAAATTGGCTGAAAACGACTTAATATCAAGGACACATCGGGCGAATCGCTCTGGAACTGAAATCGCAATGCTCACTGACATTTTCCCCTCTCCGAAAGTCTGAAAAATGATGGAAAAATGACTAAGTCCAAAAAAATTTTTTTTTTACTTTTTTCAATTTTACCCCTGTGGAATATACATTCTACCCACACACATTTGAATCTCTCCTGGGGTACCCTCACACATATTATTCCCTCATTTAATGGATATTTTCACCAAAAAGTGAAGTTTTCAAAAAGTCAGAAAATTGGCTGAAAACGACTTAATATCAAGGACTCATCGGGCGAATCACTCTGGAACTGAAATCGGAATACTCACTGACATTTTCCCCTCTCCGAAAGTCTGAAAAATGATGGAAAAATGACTAAGTCCAAAAAAAAATTTTTTTTTTTACTTTTTTCAATTTTAACCCTGAGGGATATACATTCTACCCACACACATTTGGATCTCTCCTGGGGTACCCTCACACATATTATTCCCTCATTTAATGGATATTTTCACCAAAAAGTGAAGTTTTCAAAAAGTCAGAAAATTGGCTGAAAACGACTTAATATCAAGGACTCATCGGGCGAATCACTCTGGAACTGAAATCGGAGTACTCACTGACATTTTCCCCTCTCCGAAAGTCTGAAAAATGATGGAAAAATGACTAAGTCCAAAAAAATTTTTTTAAAACTTTTTTCAATTTTACCCCTATGGGATATTCATTCTACCCACACACATTTGGAACTCTCCTGGGGTACCCTCACACATATTATTCCCTCATTTAATGGTTATTTTCACCAAAAAATGAAGTTTTCAAAAAGTCAGAAAATTGGCTGAAAACGACTTAATATCAAGGACTCATCGTGCGAATCACTCTGGAACTGAAATCGGAATACTCACTGACATTTTCCCCTCTCCGAATGTCTGAAAAATGATGGAAAAATGACTAAGTCCAAAAAACATTTTTTTCAACTTTTTTCAATTTTACCCCCATGTATTGTACCCACACACATTTGGAACTCTCCTGGGGTACCCTCACACATATTATTCCCTCATTTAATGGTTATTTTCACCAAAAAGTGAAGTTTTCAAAAAGTCAGAAAATTGGCTGAAAACGACTTAATATCAAGGACTCATCGGGCGAATCGCTCTGGAACTGAAATCGCAATGCTCACTGACATTTTCCCCTCTCCGAAAGTCTGAAAAATGATGGAAAAATGACTAAGTCCAAAAAATTTTTTTTTTTACTTTTTTCAATTTTACCCCTGTGGAATATACATACTACCCACACACATTTCGAACTCTCCTGGGGTACCCTCACACATATTATTCCCTCATTTAATGGATATTTTCACCAAAAAGTGAAGTTTTCAAAAAGTCAGAAAATTTGATGAAAACGACTTAATATCAAGGACTCATCGGGCGAATCACTCTGGAACTGAAATCGGATTGCTCACTGACATTTTCCCCTCTCTGAAAGTCTGAAAAATGATGGAAAAATGACTAAGTCCAAAAAACATTTTTTTCAACTTTTTTCAATTTTACCCCCGTGGGATATATATTCTGCCCACACTCATTTGGAACTCTCCTGGGGTACCCTCGCACATATTATTCCCTCATTTAATGGATAGTTTCACCAAAAAGTGAAGTTTTCAAAAAGTCAGAAAATTGGCTGAAAACGACTTAATATCAAGGACTCATCGGGCGAATCACTCTGGAACTGAAATCGGAATACTCACCTACATTTTCCCCTCTCCGAAAGTCTGAAAAATGATGGAAAAATGACTAAGTCCAAAAAACATTTTTTTCAACTTTTTTCAATTTTACCCCCGTGGGATATATATTCTACCCACACACATTTGGAACTCTCCTGGGGTACCCTCGCACATATTATTCCCTCATTTAATGGATATTTTCACGAAAAAGTGAAGTTTTCAAAAAGTTAGAAAATTGGCTGAAAACGACTTAATATCCAGGACTCATCGGGCGAATCACTCTGGAACTGAAATCGGAATACTCACTGACATTTTCCCCTCTCCGAAAGTCTGAAAAATGATGGAAAAATGACTAAGTCCAAATAACATTTTTTTCAACTTTTTTCAATTTTACCCCCATGGGATATATATTGTACCCACACACATTTGGAACTCTCCTGGGGTACCCTCACACATATTATTCCCTCATTTAATGGTTATTTTCGCCAAAAAGTGAAGTTTTCAAAAAGTCAGAAAATTGGCTGAAAACGACTTAATATCAAGGACTCATCGGGCGAATCGCTCTGGAACTGAAATCGCAATGCTCACTGACATTTTCCCCTCTCCGAAAGTCTGAAAAATGATGTAAAAATGACTAAGTCCAAAAAAATTTTTTTTTTACTTTTTTCAATTTTACCCCTGTGGGATATACATTCTACCCACACACATTTGGATCTCTCCTGGGGTACCCTCACACATATTATTCCCTCATTTAATGGTTATTTTCACCAAAAAATGAAGTTTTCAAAAAGTCAGAAAATTGGCTGAAAATGACTTAATATCAAGGACTCATCGGGCGAATCACTCTGGAACTGAAATCGGAATGCTCACTGACATTTTCCCCTATCCGAAAGTCTGAAAAATGATGGAAAAATGACTAAGTCCAAAAAACATTTTTTTCAACTTTTTTCAATTTCACCCCCGTGGGATATATATTCTACCCACTCACATTTGGTACTCTCCTGGGGTACCCTCACACATATTATTCCCTCATTTAATGGTTATTTTCACCAAAAAATGAAGTTTTCAAAAAGTCAGAAAATTGCCTGTAAACGACTTAATATCAAGGACTCATCGGGCGAATCGCTCTGGAACTGAAATCGGAATGCTCACTGACATTTTTCCCTCTCCGAAAGTCTGAAAAATGATGGAAAAATGACTAAGTCCAAAAAAATTTTTTTTTTTACTTGTTTCAATTTTACCCGTGTGGAATATACATTCTACCCACACACATTTGGATCTCTCCTGGGGTACCCTCACACATATTATTCCCTCATTTAATATATATTTTCACCAAAAAGTGAAGTTTTCATAAAGTCAGAAAATTGGCTGAAAATGACTTAATATCAAGGACTCATCGAGCGAATCACTCTGGAACTGAAATCGGAATACTCACTGACATTTTCCCCTCTCCGAAAGTCTGAAAAATGATGGAAAAATGACTAAGTCCAAAAAAATTTTTTTTAACTTTTTTCAATTTTACCCCCATGGGATATATATTCTACCCACACACATTTGGAACTCTCCTGGGGTACCCTCACACATATTATTCCCTCATTTAATGGTTATTTTCACCAAAAAACAAAGTTTTCAAAAAGTCAGAAATTTGGCTGAAAACGACTTAATATCAAGGACTCATCGGGCGAATCACTCTGGAACTGAAATCGGAATGCTCACTGACATTTTTCCCTCTCCAAAAATCTGAAAAATGATGGAAAAATGACTAAGTCCAAAAAAATTTTTTTTTTTACTTTTTTCAATTTTACCCCTGTGGAATATACATTCTACCCACACACATTTGGATCTCTCCTGGGGTACCCTCACACATATTATTCCCTCATTTAATGGATATTTTCACCAAAAAGTGAAGTTTTCAAAAAGTCAGAAAATTAGCTGAATACGACTTAACATCAAGGACTCATCGGGCGAATCGCTCTGGAACTCAAATCGCAATGCTCACTGACATTTTTCCCTCTCCGAAAGTCTGAAAAATGATGGAATAATGACTAAGTCCAAAAAAATTTTTTTTAAACTTTTTTCAATTTTACCCCCATGGGATATATATTCTACCCACACACATTTGGAACTCTCCTGGGGTACCCTCACACATATTATTCCCTCATTTAATGGTTATTTTCACCAAAAAACAAAGTTTTCAAAAAGTCAGAAATTTGGCTGAAAACGACTTAATATCAAGGACTCATCGGGCGAATCACTCTGGAACTGAAATCGGAATGCTCACTGACATTTTTCCCTCTCCAAAAATCTGAAAAATGATGGAAAAATGACTAAGTCCAAAAAAATTTTTTTTTTACTTTTTTCAATTTTACCCCTGTGGAATATACATTCTACCCACACACATTTGGATCTCTCCTGGGGTACCCTCACACATATTATTCCCTCATTTAATGGATATTTTCACCAAAAAATGAAGTTTTCAAAAAGTCAGAAAATTAGCTGAATACGACTTAACATCAAGGACTCATCGGGCGAATCGCTCTGGAACTCAAATCGCAATGCTCACTGACATTTTTCCCTCTCCGAAAGTCTGAAAAATGATGGAATAATGACTAAGTCCAAAAAAATTTTTTTTAAACTTTTTTCAATTTTACCCCCATGGGATATATATTCTACCCACACACATTTGGGACTCTCATGGGGTACCCTCACACATATTATTCCCTCATTTAATGGATATTTTCACCAAAAAGCGAAGTTTTCAAAAAGTTAGAAAATTGGCTGAAAATGACTTAATATCAAGGACTCATCAGGCGAATCGCTCTGGAACTGAAATCGGAATGCTCACTGACATTTTCCCCTCTCCGAAAGTCTGAAAAATGATGGAAAAATGACTAAGTCCAAAAAAATTTTTTGTTTACTTTTTTCAATTTTACCCCTGTGGAATATACATACTACCCAAACACATTTCGAACTCTCCTGGGGTACCCTCACACATATTATTCCCTCATTTAATGGATATTTTCACCAAAAAGTGAAGTTTTCAAAAAGTCAGAAAATTTGATGAAAACGACTTAATATCAAGGACTCATCGGGCGAATCACTCTGGAACTGAAATCGGAATGCTCACTGACATTTTCCCCTCTCCGAAAGTCTGAAAAATGATGGAAAAATGACTAAGTCCAAAAAACATTGTTTTCAACTTTTTTCAATTTTACCCCCGTGGGATATATATTCTGCCCACACTCATTTGGAACTCTCCTGGGGTACCCTCGCACATATTATTCCCTCATTTAATGGATAGTTTCACCAAAAAGTGAAGTTTTCAAAAAGTCAGAAAATTGGCTGAAAACGACTTAATATCAAGGACTCATCGGGCGAATCACTCTGGAACTGAAATCGGAATACTCACCTACATTTTCCCCTCTCCGAAAGTCTGAAAAATGATGGAAAAATGACTAAGTCCAAAAAACATTTTTTTTTTACTTTTTTCAATTTTACCCCTGTGGAATATACATTCTACCCACACACATTTGGATCTCTCCTGGGGTACCCTCACACATATTATTCCCTCATTTAATGGATATTTTCACCAAAAAGTGAAGTTTTCAAAAAGTCAGAAAATTGGCTGAAAACGACTTAATATCAAGGACTCATCGGGCGAATCACTCTGGAACTGAAATCGGAATACTCACTGACATTTTCCCCTCTTCGAAAGTCTGAAAAATGATGGAAAAATGACTAAGACCAAAAAACATTTTTTTTTACTTTTTTCAATTTTACCCCCATGGGATATATATTGTACCCACACACATTTGCAACTCTCCTGGGGTACCCTCACACATATTATTCCCTCATTTAATGGATATTTTCACCAAAAAGTGAAGTTTTCAAAAAGTCAGAAAATTGGCTGAAAACGACTTAATATCAGGGACTCATCGGGCGAATCGCTCTGGAACTGAAATCGGAATGCTCACTGACATTTTCCCCTCTCCGAAAGTCTGAAAAATGATGGAAAAATTACTAAGTCCAAAAAAATTTTTTTTTAACTTTTTTCAATTTTACCCCTGTGGGATATACATTCTACGCACACACATTTGGATATCTCCTGGGGTACCCTCACACATATTATTCCCTCATTTAATGGATATTTTCACCAAAAAGTGAAGTTTCAAAAAGTCAGAAAATTGGCTGAAAACGACTTAATATCAAGGACTCATCGGGCGAATCGCTCTGGAACTGAAATCGGAATACTCACTGACATTTTTCCCTCTCCAAAAATCTGAAAAATGATGGAAAAATGACTAAGTCCAAAAAATTTTTTTTTTACTTTTTTCAATTTTACCCCTGTGGAATATACATTCTACCCACACACATTTGGATCTCTCCTGGGGTACCCTCACACATATTATTCCCTCATTTAATGGATATTTTCACCAAAAAGTGAATTTTTCAAAAAGTCAGAAAATTGGCTGAAAACGACTTAATATCAAGGACTCATCGGGCGAATCGCTCTGGAACTGAAATCGGAATGCTCACTGACATTTTCCCCTCTCCGAAAGTCTGAAAAATGATGGAAAAATGACTAAGTCCAAAAAACATTTTTTTCAACTTTTTTCAATTTTACCCCCATGGGATATATATTCTACCCACACATATTTGGAACTCTCCTGGGGTACCCTCACACTTATTATTCCCTCATTTAATGGTTATTTTCACCAAAAAATGAAGTTTTCAAAAAGTCAGAAAATTGGCTGAAAACGACTTAATATCAAGGACTCATCGGGCGAATCGCTCAGGAACTGATATCGGAATGCTCACTGACATTTTTCCCTCTCCGAAAGTCTGAAAAATGATGGAAAAATGACTAAGACCAAAAAAATTTTTTTTTTACTTTTTTCAATTTTACCCCTGTGGGATATACATTCTACCCACACACATTTGGAACTCTCCTGGGGTACCCTCACACATATTATTCCCTCATTTAATGGATATTTTCACCAAAAAATGAAGTTTTCAAAAAGTCAGAAAATTGGCTGAAAACGACTTAATATCAAGGACTCATCGGGCGAATCACTCTGGAACTGAAATCGGAATACTCACTGACATTTTCCCCTCTCCGAAAGTCTGAAAAATGATGGAAAAATGACTAAGTCCAAAAAATTTTTATTTTTACTTGTTTCAATTTTACCCCTGTGGAATATACATTCTACCCACACACATTTGGATCTCTCCTGGGGTACCCTCACACATATTATTCCCTCATTTAATGGATATTTTCACCAAAAAGTGAATTTTTCAAAAAGTCAGAAAATTGGCTGAAAACGACTTAATATCAAGGACTCATCGGGCGAATCGCTCTGGAACTGAAATCGGAATGCTCACTGACATTTTCCCCTCTCCGAAAGTCTGAAAAATGATGGAAAAATGACTAAGTCCAAAAAATATTTTTTTCAACTTTTTTCAATTTTACCCCCATGGGATATATATTCTACCCACACATATTTGGAACTCTCCTGGGGTACCCTCACACTTATTATTCCCTCATTTAATGGTTATTTTCACCAAAAAATGAAGTTTTCAAAAAGTCAGAAAATTGGCTGAAAACGACTTAATATCAAGGACTCATCGGGCGAATCGCTCAGGAACTGATATCGGAATGCTCACTGACATTTTTCCCTCTCCGAAAGTCTGAAAAATGATGGAAAAATGACTAAGACCAAAAAAATTTTTTTTTTACTTTTTTCAATTTTACCCCTGTGGGATATACATTCTACCCACACACATTTGGAACTCTCCTGGGGTACCCTCACACATATTATTCCCTCATTTAATGGATATTTTCACCAAAAAGTGAAGTTTTCAAAAAGTCAGAAAATTGGCTGAAAACGACTTAATATCAAGGACTCATCGGACGAATCACTCTGGAACTGAAATCGGAATACTCACTGACATTTTCCCCTCTCCGAAAGTATGAAAAATGATGGAAAAATGACTAAGTCCAAAAAATTTTTTTTTTAACTTTTTTCAATTTTACCCCCATGGGATATATATTCTACCCACACACATTTGGAACTCTCCTGGGGTACCCTCACACATATTATTCCCTCATTTAATGGTTATTTTCACCAAAAAACGAAGTTTTCAAAAAGTCAGAAAATTGGCTGAAAACGACTTAATATCAAGGACTCATCGGGCGAATCGCTCAGGAACTGATATCGGAATGCTCACTGACATTTTTCCCTCTCCAAAAGTCTGAAAAATGATGGAAAAATGACAGTCCAAAAAAATTTTTTTTTTACTTTTTTCAATTTTACCCCTGTGGAATATACATTCTACCCACACACATTTGGATCTCTCCTGGGGTACCCTCACACATATTATTCCCTCATTTAATGGATATTTTCACCAAAAAGTGAAGTTTTCAAAAAGTCAGAAAATTGGCTGAAAACGACTTAACATCAAGGACTCATCGGGCGAATCACTCTGGAACTGAAATCGGAGTACTCACTGACATTTTCCCCTCTCCGAAAGTCTGAAAAGTGATGGAAAAATGACTAAGTCCAAAAAAAACATTTTTTTCAACTTTTTTCAATTTTACCCCCATGGGATATATATTCTACCCACACACATTTGGAACTCTCCTGGGGTACCCTCACACTTATTATTCCCTCATTTAATGGTTATTTTCACCAAAAAATAAAGTTTTCAAAAAGTCAGAAAATTGGCTGAAAATGACTTAATATCAACGACTCATCGGGCGAATCGCTCTGGAACTGAAATCGGAATGCTCACTGACATTTTTCCCTCTCCGAAAGTCTGAAAAATGATGGAAAAATGACTAAGTCCAAAAAAATTTTTTTTTTACTTGTTTCAATTTTACCCGTGTGGAATATACATTCTACCCACACACATTTGGATCTCTCCTGGGGTACCCTCACACATATTATTCCCTCATTTAATATATATTTTCACCAAAAAGTGAAGTTTTCAAAAAGTCAGAAAATTGGCTGAAAACGACTTAATATCAAGGACTCATCGGGCGAATCACTCTGGAACTGAAATCGGAATACTCACTGACATTTTCCCCTCTCCGAAAGTCTGAAAAATGATGGAAAAATGACTAAGACCAAAAAACATTTTTTTCAGCTTTTTTCAATTTTACCCCCATGGGATATATATTCTACCCACACACATTTGGAACTCTCCTGGGGTACCCTCACACATATTATTCCCTCATTTAATGGATATTTTCACCAAAAAGTGAAGTTTTCAAAAAGTCAGAAAATTGGCTGAAAACGACTTAATATCAAGGACTCATCGGGCGAATCGCTCTGGAACTGAAATCGGAATGCTCACTGACATTTTCCCCTCTCCGAAAGTCTGAAAAATGCTGGAAAAATGACTAAGACCAAAAAAATTTTTTTTTTACTTTTTTCAATTGTACCCCTGTGGGATATACATTCTACCCACACACATTTGGATCTCTCCTGGGGTACCCTCACACATATTATTCCCTCATTTAATGGATATTTTCACCAAAAAGTGAATTTTTCAAAAAGTCAGAAAATTGGCTGAAAACGACTTAATATCAAGGACTCATCGGGCGAATCGCTCTGGAACTGAAATCGGAATGCTCACTGACATTTTCCCCTCTCCGAAAGTCTGAAAAATGATGGAAAAATGACTAAGTCCAAAAAACATTTTTTTCAACTTTTTTCAATTTTACCCCCATGGGATATATATTCTACCCACACATATTTGGAACTCTCCTGGGGTACCCTCACACTTATTATTCCCTCATTTAATGGTTATTTTCACCAAAAAATGAAGTTTTCAAAAAGTCAGAAAATTGGCTGAAAACGACTTAATATCAAGGACTCATCGGGCGAATCGCTCAGGAACTGATATCGGAATGCTCACTGACATTTTTCCCTCTCCGAAAGTCTGAAAAATGATGGAAAAATGACTAAGACCAAAAAAATTTTTTTTTTACTTTTTTCAATTTTACCCCTGTGGGATATACATTCTACCCACACACATTTGGAACTCTCCTGGGGTACCCTCACACATATTATTCCCTCATTTAATGGATATTTTCACCAAAAAGTGAAGTTTTCAAAAAGTCAGAAAATTGGCTGAAAACGACTTAATATCAAGGACTCATCGGGCGAATCACTCTGGAACTGAAATCGGAATACTCACTGACATTTTCCCCTCTCCGAAAGTATGAAAAATGATGGAAAAATGACTAAGTCCAAAAAAATTTTTTTTTAACTTTTTTCAATTTTACCCCCATGGGATATATATTCTACCCACACACATTTGGAACTCTCCTGGGGTACCCTCACACATATTATTCCCTCATTTAATGGTTATTTTCACCAAAAAACGAAGTTTTCAAAAAGTCAGAAAATTGGCTGAAAACGACTTAATATCAAGGACTCATCGGGCGAATCGCTCAGGAACTGATATCGGAATGCTCACTGACATTTTTCCCTCTCCAAAAGTCTGAAAAATGATGGAAAAATGACTAAGTCCAAAAAAATTTTTTTTTTACTTTTTTCAATTTTACCCCTGTGGAATATACATTCTACCCACACACATTTGGATCTCTCCTGGGGTACCCTCACACATATTATTCCCTCATTTAATGGATATTTTCACCAAAAAGTGAAGTTTTCAAAAAGTCAGAAAATTGGCTGAAAGCGACTTAACATCAAGGACTCATCGGGCGAATCACTCTGGAACTGAAATCGGAGTACTCACTGACATTTTCCCCTCTCCGAAAGTCTGAAAAATGATGGAAAAATGACTAAGTCCAAAAAAAACATTTTTTTCAACTTTTTTCAATTTTACCCCCATGGGATATATATTCTACCCACACACATTTGGAACTCTCCTGGGGTACCCTCACACTTATTATTCCCTCATTTAATGGTTATTTTCACCAAAAAATGAAGTTTTCAAAAAGTCAGAAAATTGGCTGAAAATGACTTAATATCAATGACTCATCGGGCGAATCGCTCTGGAACTGAAATCGGAATGCTCACTGACATTTTTCCCTCTCCGAAAGTCTGAAAAATGATGGAAACATGACTAAGTCCAAAAAAAATTTTTTTTTTACTTGTTTCAATTTTACCCGTGTGGAATATACATTCTACCCACACACATTTGGATCTCTCCTGGGGTACCCTCACACATATTATTCCCTCATTTAATATATATTTTCACCAAAAAGTGAAGTTTTCAAAAAGTCAGAAAATTGGCTGAAAACGACTTAATATCAAGGACTCATCGGGCGAATCACTCTGGAACTGAAATCGGAATACTCACTGACATTTTCCCCTCTCCGAAAGTCTGAAAAATGATGGAAAAATGACTAAGACCAAAAAACATTTTTTTCAGCTTTTTTCAATTTTACCCCCATGGGATATATATTCTACCCACACACATTTGGAACTCTCCTGGGGTATCCTCACACATATTATTCCCTCATTTAATGGATATTTTCACCAAAAAGTGAAGTTTTCAAAAAGTCAGAAAATTGGCTGAAAACGACTTAATATCAAGGACTCATCGGGCGAATCGCTCTGGAACTGAAATCGGAATGCTCACTGACATTTTCCCCTCTCCGAAAGTCTGAAAAATGCTGGAAAAATGACTAAGACCAAAAAAATTTTTTTTTTACTTTTTTCAATTGTACCCCTGTGGGATATACATTCTACCCACACACATTTGGAACTCTCCTGGGGTACCCTCACACATATTATTCCCTCATTTAATGGTTATTTTCACCAAAAAATGAAGTTTTCAAAAAGTCAGAAAATTGGCTGAAAACGACTTAATATCAAGGACTCATCGGGCGAATCACTCTGGAACTGAAATCGGAATACTCACTGACATTTTCCCCTCTCCGAAAGTCTGAAAAATGATGGAAAAATGACTAAGTCCAAAAAATTTTTATTTTTACTTGTTTCAATTTTACCCCTGTGGAATATACATTCTACCCACACACATTTGGATCTCTCCTGGGGTACCCTCACACATATTATTCCCTCATTTAATGGATATTTTCACCAAAAAGTGAATTTTTCAAAAAGTCAGAAAATTGGCTGAAAACGACTTAATATCAAGGACTCATCGGGCGAATCGCTCTGGAACTGAAATCGGAATGCTCACTGACATTTTCCCCTCTCCTAAAGTCTGAAAAATGATGGAAAAATGACTAAGTCCAAAAAACATTTTTTTCAACTTTTTTCAATTTTACCCCCATGGGATATATATTCTACCCACACATATTTGGAACTCTCCTGGGGTACCCTCACACTTATTATTCCCTCATTTAATGGTTATTTTCACCAAAAAATGAAGTTTTCAAAAAGTCAGAAAATTGGCTGAAAACGACTTAATATCAAGGACTCATCGGGCGAATCGCTCAGGAACTGATATCGGAATGCTCACTGACATTTTTCCCTCTCCGAAAGTCTGAAAAATGATGGAAAAATGACTAAGACCAAAAAAATTTTTTTTTTACTTTTTTCAATTTTACCCCTGTGGGATATACATTCTACCCACACACATTTGGAACTCTCCTGGGGTACCCTCACACATATTATTCCCTCATTTAATGGATATTTTCACCAAAAAGTGAAGTTTTCAAAAAGTCAGAAAATTGGCTGAAAACGACTTAATATCAAGGACTCATCGGGCGAATCACTCTGGAACTGAAATCGGAATACTCACTGACATTTTCCCCTCTCCGAAAGTATGAAAAATGATGGAAAAATGACTAAGTCCAAAAAATTTTTTTTTTTACTTTTTTCAATTTTACCCCCATGGGATATATATTCTACCCACACACATTTGGAACTCTCCTGGGGTACCCTCACACATATTATTCCCTCATTTAATGGTTATTTTCACCAAAAAACGAAGTTTTCAAAAAGTCAGAAAATTGGCTGAAAACGACTTAATATCAAGGACTCATCGGGCGAATCGCTCAGGAACTGATATCGGAATGCTCACTGACATTTTTCCCTCTCCAAAAGTCTGAAAAATGATGGAAAAATGACTAAGTCCAAAAAAATTTTTTTTTTACTTTTTTCAATTTTACCCCTGTGGAATATACATTCTATCCACACACATTTGGATCTCTCCTGGGGTACCCTCACACATATTATTCCCTCATTTAATATATATTTTCACCAAAAAGTGAAGTTTTCAAAAAGTCAGAAAATTGGCTGAAAACGACTTAATATCAAGGACTCATCGGGCGAATCACTCTGGAACTGAAATCGGAATACTCACTGACATTTTCCCCTCTCCGAAAGTCTGAAAAATGATGGAAAAATGACTAAGACCAAAAAACATTTTTTTCAGCTTTTTTCAATTTTACCCCCATGGGATATATATTCTACCCACACACATTTGGAACTCTCCTGGGGTACCCTCACACATATTATTCCCTCATTTAATGGATATTTTCACCAAAAAGTGAAGTTTTCAAAAAGTCAGAAAATTGGCTGAAAACGACTTAATATCAAGGACTCATCGGGCGAATCGCTCTGGAACTGAAATCGGAATGCTCACTGACATTTTCCCCTCTCCGAAAGTCTGAAAAATGCTGGAAAAATGACTAAGACCAAAAAAATTTTTTTTTTACTTTTTTCAATTTTACCCCCATGGGATATATATTCTACCCACACACATTTGGAACTCTCCTGGGGTACCCTCACACATATTATTCCCTCATTTAATGGTTATTTTCACCAAAAAACGAAGTTTTCAAAAAGTCAGAAAATTGGCTGAAAACGACTTAATATCAAGGACTCATCGGGCGAATCGCTCAGGAACTGATATCGGAATGCTCACTGACATTTTTCCCTCTCCAAAAGTCTGAAAAATGATGGAAAAATGACTAAGTCCAAAAAAATTTTTTTTTTACTTTTTTCAATTTTACCCCTGTGGAATATACATTCTATCCACACACATTTGGATCTCTCCTGGGGTACCCTCACACATATTATTCCCTCATTTAATATATATTTTCACCAAAAAGTGAAGTTTTCAAAAAGTCAGAAAATTGGCTGAAAACGACTTAATATCAAGGACTCATCGGGCGAATCACTCTGGAACTGAAATCGGAATACTCACTGACATTTTCCCCTCTCCGAAAGTCTGAAAAATGATGGAAAAATGACTAAGACCAAAAAACATTTTTTTCAGCTTTTTTCAATTTTACCCCCATGGGATATATATTCTACCCACACACATTTGGAACTCTCCTGGGGTACCCTCACACATATTATTCCCTCATTTAATGGATATTTTCACCAAAAAGTGAAGTTTTCAAAAAGTCAGAAAATTGGCTGAAAACGACTTAATATCAAGGACTCATCGGGCGAATCGCTCTGGAACTGAAATCGGAATGCTCACTGACATTTTCCCCTCTCCGAAAGTCTGAAAAATGCTGGAAAAATGACTAAGACCAAAAAAATTTTTTTTTTACTTTTTTCAATTGTACCCCTGTGGGATATACATTCTACCCACACACATTTGGAACTCTCCTGGGGTACCCTCACACATATTATTCCCTCATTTAATGGATATTTTCACCAAAAAGTGAAGTTTTCAAAAAGTCAGAAAATTGGCTGAAAACGACTTAATATCAAGGACTCATCGGGCGAATCACTCTGGAACTGAAATCGGAGTACTCACTGACATTTTCCCCTCTCCGAAGGTCTGAAAAATGATGGAAAAATGACTAAGTCCAAAAAAAACATTTTTTTCAACTTTTTTCAATTTTACCCCCATGGGATATATATTCTACCCACACACATTTGGAACTCTCCTGGGGTACCCTCACACTTATTATTCCCTCATTTAATGGTTATTTTCACCAAAAAATGAAGTTTTCAAAAAGTCAGAAAATTGGCTGAAAACGACTTAATATCAACGACTCATCGGGCGAATCGCTCTGGAACTGAAATCGGAATGCTCACTGACATTTTTCCCTCTCCGAAAGTCTGAAAAACGATGGAAAAATGACTAAGTCCAAAAAAATTTTTTTTTTACTTGTTTCAATTTTACCCGTGTGGAATATACATTCTACCCACACACATTTGGATCTCTCCTGGGGTACCCTCACACATATTATTCCCTCATTTAATATATATTTTCACCAAAAAGTGAAGTTTTCAAAAAGTCAGAAAATTGGCTGAAAACGAATTAATATCAAGGACTCATCGGGCGAATCACTCTGGAACTGAAATCGGAATACTCACTGACATTTTCCCCTCTCCGAAAGTCTGAAAAATGATGGAAAAATGACTAAGACCAAAAAACATTTTTTTCAGCTTTTTTCAATTTTACCCCCATGGGATATATATTCTACCCACAC
This sequence comes from Phyllobates terribilis, assembly GCF_046119375.1. Classification (NCBI taxonomy): domain Eukaryota; kingdom Metazoa; phylum Chordata; class Amphibia; order Anura; family Dendrobatidae; genus Phyllobates; species Phyllobates terribilis. The sequence continues at coordinate 3,499,064 of NW_027362873.1, read as the reverse complement.
ACATTTGGAACTCTCCTGGGGTACCCTCACACATATTATTCCCTCATTTAATGAATATTTTCACCAAAAAGTGAAGTTTTCAAAAAGTCAGAAAATTGGCTGAAAACGACTTAATATCAAGGACTCATCGGGCGAATCGCTCTGGAACTGAAATCGGAATGCTCACTGACATTTTCCCCTCTCCGAAAGTCTGAAAAATGCTGGAAAAATGACTAAGACCAAAAAAATTTTTTTTTTACTTTTTTCAATTGTACCCCTGTGGGATATACATTCTACCCACACACATTTGGAACTCTCCCGGGGTACCCTCACACATATTATTCCCTCATTTAATGGATATTTTCACCAAAAAGTGAAGTTTTCAAAAAGTCAGAAAATTGGCTGAAAACGACTTAATATCAAGGACTCATCGGGCGAATCACTCTGGAACCGAAATCGGAATACTCACTGACATTTTCCCCTCTCCGAAAGTCTGAAAAATGATGGAAAAATGACTAAGTCCAAAAAAAATTTTTTTTAACTTTTTTCAATTTTACCCCCATGGGATATATATTCTACCCACACACATTTGGAACTCTCCTGGGGTACCCTCACACATATTATTCCCTCATTTAATGGTTATTTTCACCAAAAAACGAAGTTTTCAAAAAGTCAGAAAAGTGGCTGAAAACGACTTAATATCAAGGACTCATCGGGCGAATCGCTCTGGAACTGAAATCGGAATGCTCACTGACATTTTTCCCTCTCCAAAAGTCTGAAAAATGATGGAAAAATGACTAAGTCCAAAAAAATTTTTTTTTTACTTTTTTCAATTTTACCCCTGTGGAATATACATTCTACCCACACACATTTGGATCTCTCCTGGGGTACCCTCACACATATTATTCCCTCATTTAATGGATATTTTCACCAAAAAGTGAATTTTTCAAAAAGTCAGAAAATTGGCTGAAAACGACTTAATATCAAGGACTCATCGGGCGAATCGCTCTGGAACTGAAATCGGAATGCTCACTGACATTTTCCCCTCTCCGAAAGTCTGAAAAATGATGGAAAAATGACTAAGTCCAAAAAACATTTTTTTCAACTTTTTTCAATTTTACCCCCATGGGATATATATTCTACAAACACATATTTGGAACTCTCCTGGGGTACCCTCGCACTTATTATTCCCTCATTTAATGGTTATTTTCACCAAAAAATGAAGTTTTCAAAAAGTCAGAAAATTGGCTGAAAACGACTTAATATCAAGGACTCATCGGGCGAATCGCTCAGGAACTGATATCGGAATGCTCACTGACATTTTTCCCTCTCCGAAAGTCTGAAAAATGATGGAAAAATGACTAAGACCAAAAAAATTTTTGTTTTACTTTTTTCATTTTACCCCTGTGGGATATACATTCTACCCACACACATTTGTAACTCTCCTGGGGTACCCTCACACTTATTATTCCCTCATTTAATGGTTATTTTCACCAAAAAATGAAGTTTTCAAAAAGTCAGAAAATTGGCTGAAAACGACTTAATATCAAGGACTCATCGGGCGAATCACTCTGGAACTGAAATCGGAATACTCACTGACATTTTCCCCTCTCCGAAAGTCTGAAAAATGATGGAAAAATGACTAAGTCCAAAAAACATTTTTTTCAACTTTTTTCAATTTTACCCCCATGGGATATATATTCTACCCACACACATTTGGAATTCTCCTGGGGTACCCTCACACTTATTATTCCCTCATTTAATGGTTATTTTCACCAAAAAATTAAGTTTTCAAAAAGTCAGAAAATTGGCTGAAAATGACTTAATATCAAGGACTCATCGGGCGAATCGCTCAGGAACTGAAATCGGAATGCTCACTGACATTTTTCCCTCTCCGAAAGTCTGAAAAATGATGGAAAAATGACTAAGACCAAAAAAATTTTTTTTTTACTTCTTTCAATTTTACCCCTGTGGGATATACATTCTACCCACGCACATTTGGAACTCTCCTGGGGTACCCTCACACTTATTATTCCCTCATTTAATGGTTATTTTCACCAAAAAATGAAGTTTTCAAAAAGTCAGAAAATTGGCTGAAAACGACTTAATATCAAGGACTCATCGGGCGAATCGCTCTGGAACTGAAATCGGAATGCTCACTGACATTTTTCCCTCTCAGAAAGTCTGAAAAATGATGGAAAAATGACTAAGTCCAAAAAAATTTTTTTTTTACTTGTTTCAATTTTACCCGTGTGGAATATACATTCTACCCACACACATTTGGATCTCTCCTGGGGTACCCTCACACATATTATTCCCTCATTTAATATATATTTTCACCAAAAAGTGAAGTTTTCAAAAAGTCAGAAAATTGGCTGAAAACGACTTAATATCAAGGACTCATCGGGCGAATCACTCTGGAACTGAAATGGGAATACTCACTGACATTTTCCCCTCTCCGAAAGTCTGAAAAATGATGGAAAAATGACTAAGACCAAAAAACATTTTTTTCAACTTTTTTCAATTTGACCCCCATGGGATATATATTCTACCCACACACATTTGGAACTCTCCTGGGGTACCCTCACACATATTATTCCCTCATTTAATGGTTATTTTCACCAAAAAACGAAGTTTTCAAAAAGTCAGAAAATTGGCTGAAAACGACTTAATATCAAGGACTCATCAGGCGAATCGCTCTGGAACTGAAATCGGAATGCTCACTGACATTTTCCCCTCTCCAAAAGTCTGAAAAATGATGGAAAAATGACTAAGTCCAAAAAAATTTTTTTTTTACTTTTTTCAATTTTACCCCTGTGGAATATACATTCTACCCACACACATTTGGATCTCTCCTGGGGTACCCTCACACTAATTATTCCCTCATTTAATGGATATTTTCACCAAAAAGTGAAGTTTTCAAAAAGTCAGAAAATTGGCTGAAAACGACTTAATATCAAGGACTCATCGGGCGAATCACTCTGGAACTGAAATCGGAATACTCACTGACATTTTCCCCTCTCCGAAAGTCTGAAAAATGATGGAAAAATGACTAAGTCCAAAAAAATTTTTTTTAAACTTTTTTCAATTTTACCCCTGTAGGATATACATTCTACCCACACACAATTGGATCTCTCCTGGGGTACCCTCACACATATTATTCCCTCATTTAATGGATATTTTCACCAAAAAGTGAAGTTTTCAAAAAGTCAGAAAATTGGCTGAAAACGACTTTATATCAAGAACTCATCGGGCGAATCACTCTGGAACTGAAATCGGAGTACTCACTGACATTTTCCCCTCGCCGAAAGTCTGAAAAATGATGAAAAAATGACTAAGACCAAAAAACATTTTTTTCAACTTTTTTCAATTTTACCCCCATGGGATATAAATTGTACCCACACACATTTGGATCTCTCCTGGGGTACCCTCCACATATTATTCCCTCATTTAATATATATTTTCACCAAAAAGTGAAGTTTTCAAAAAGTCAGAAAATTGGCTGAAAACGACTTAATATCAAGGACTCATCGGGCGAATCACTCTTGAACTGAAATGGGAATACTCACTGACATTTTCCCCTCTCCGAAAGTCTGAAAAATGATGGAAAAATGACTAAGTCCAAAAAAAATTTTTTTAACTTTTTTCAATTTTACCCCTGTGGGATATGCATTCTACCCACACACATTTGGATCTCTCCTGGGGTACCCTCACACATATTATTCCCTCATTTAATGGATATTTTCACCAAAAAGTGAAGTTTCAAAAAGTCAGAAAATTGAATGAAAACGACTTAATATCAAGGACTCATCGGGCGAATCACTCTGGAACTGAAATCGGAATACTCACTGACATTTTCCCCTCTCCGAAAGTCTGAAAAATGATGGAAAAATGACTAAGACCAAAAAACATTTTTTTCAACTTTTTTCAATTTTACCCCCATGGGATATATATTCTACCCAGACACATGTGGAACTCTCCTGGGGTACCCTCACACATATTATTCCCTCATTTAATGATTATTTTCACCAAAAAATAAAGTTTTCAAAAAGTTAGAAAATTGGCTGAAAACGACTTAATATCAAGGACTCATCAGGCGAATCGCTCTGGAACTGAAATCGGAATGCTCACTGACATTTTTCCCTCTCCAAAAGTCTGAAAAATGCTGGAAAAATGACTAAGACCAAAAAAAATTTTTTTTAACGTTTTTCAATTTTACCCCTGTGGGATATACATTCTACCCACACACATTTGGATCTCTCCTGGGGTACCCTCACACATATTATTCCCTCATTTAATGATTATTTTCACCAAAAAATGAAGTTTTCAAAAAGTTAGAAAATTGGCTGAAAACGACTTAATATCAAGGAATCATCAGGCGAATCGCTCTGGAACTGAAATCGGAATGCTCACTGACATTTTTCCCTCTCCAAAAGTCTGAAAAATGCTGGAAAAATGACTAAGACCAAAAAAATTTTTTTTTAACTTTTTTCAATTTCTACCCACACACATTTGGATCTCTCCTGGGGTACCCTCACACATATTATTCCCTCATTTAATGGATATTTTCACCAAAAAGTGAAGTTTTCAAAAAGTCAGAAAATTGGCTGAAAACGACTTAATATCAAGAACTCATCGGGCGAATCACTCTGGAACTGAAATCGGAGTACTCACTGACATTTTCCCCTCTCCGAAAGTCTGAAAAATGATGAAAAAATGACTAAGACCAAAAATCATTTTTTTCAACTTTTTTCAATTTTACCCCCATGGGATATATATTGTACCCACACACATTTGGATCTCTCCTGGGGTACCCTCCACATATTATTCCCTCATTTAATATATATTTTCACCAAAAAGTGAAGTTTTCAAAAAGTCAGAAAATTGGCTGAAAACGACTTAATATCAAGGACTCATCGGGCGAATCACTCTTGAACTGAAATCGGAATACTCACTGACATTTTCCCCTCTCCGAAAGTCTGAAAAATGATGGAAAAATGACTAAGTCCAAAAAAAATTTTTTTTAACTTTTTTCAATTTTACCCCTGTGGGATATACATTCTACCCACACACATTTGGATCTCTCCTGGGGTACCCTCACACATATTATTCCCTCATTTAATGGTTATTTTCACCAAAAAATGAAGTTTTCAAAAAGTCAGAACATTGTCTGAAAACGACTTAATATCAAGGACTCATCGGGCGAATCGCTCTGGAACTGAAATCGGAATGCTCACTGACATTTTTCCCTCTCCAAAAGTCTGAAAAATGATGGAAAAATGAGAAAGTCCAAAAAAATTTTTTTTTTACTTTTTTCAATTTTACCCCTGTGGAATATACATTCTACCAACACACATTTGGATCTCTCCTGGGGTACCCTCACACATATTATTCCCTCATTTAATGGATATTTTCACAAAAAAGTGAAGTTTTCAAAAAGTCAGAAAATTGGCTGAAAACGACTTAATATCAAGGACTCATCGGGCGAATCACTCTGGAACTGAAATCGGAATACTCACTGACATTTTCCCCTCTCCGAAAGTCTGAAAAATGATGGAAAAATGACTAAGTCCAAAAAACATTTTTTTCAACTTTTTTCAATTTTACCCCCATGGGATATATATTCTACCCACACACATTTGGAACTCTCCTGGGGTACCCTCACACATATTATTCCCTCATTTAATGGTTATTTTCACCAAAAAATGAAGTTTTCAAAAAGTCAGAAAATTGGCTGAAAACGATTTAATATCAAGGACTCATCGGGCGAATCACTCTGGAACTGAAATCTGAATACTCACTGACATTTTCCCCTCTCCTAAAGTCTGTAAAATGATGGAAAAATGACTAAGTCCAAAAAACATTTTTTTCAACTTTTTTCAATTTTACCCTCATGGGATATATATTCTACCCACACACATTTGGAACTCTCCTGGGGTACCCTCACACTTATTATTCCCTTATTTAATGGTTATTTTCACCAAAAAATGAAGTTTTCAAAAAGTCAGAAAATTGGCTGAAAACGACTTAATATCAAGGACTCATCGGGCGAATCGCTCTGAAACTGAAATCGGAATGCTCACTGACATTTTTCCCTCTCTGAAAGTCTGAAAAATGATGGAAAAATGACTAAGTCCAAAAAAATTTTTTTTTTACTTGTTTCAATTTTACCCGTGTGGAATATACATTCTACCCACACACATTTGGATCTCTCCTGGGGTACCCTCCACATATTATTCCCTCATTTAATATATATTTTCACCAAAAAGTGAAGTTTTCAAAAAGTCAGAAAATTGGCTGAAAACGACTTAATATCAAGGACTCATCGGGCGAATCACTCTTGAACTGAAATCGGAATACTCACTCACATTTTCCCCTCTCCGAAAGTCTGAAAAATGATGGAAAAATGACTAAGTCCAAAAAAAATTTTTTTTAACTTTTTTCAATTTTACCCCTGTGGGATATACATTCTACCCACACACATTTGGATCTCTCCTGGGGTACCCTCACACATATTATTCCCTCATTTAATGGTTATTTTCACCAAAAAATGAAGTTTTCAAAAAGTCAGAAAATTGTCTGAAAACCACTTAATATCAAGGACTCATCGGGCGAATCGCTCTGGAACTGAAATCGGAATGCTCACTGACATTTTTCCCTCTCCAAAAGTCTGAAAAATGATGGAAAAATGAGAAAGTCCAAAAAAATTTTTTTTTTACTTTTTTCAATTTTACCCCTGTGGAATATACATTCTACCAACACACATTTGGATCTCTCCTGGGGTACCCTCACACATATTATTACCTCATTTAATGGATATTTTCACCAAAAAGTGAAGTTTTCAAAAAGTCAGAAAATTGGCTGAAAACGACTTAATATCAAGGACTCATCGGGCGAATCACTCTTGAACTGAAATCGGAATACTCACTGACATTTTCCCCTCTCCGAAAGTCTGAAAAATGATGGAAAAATGACTAAGTCCAAAAAAAATTTTTTTTAACTTTTTTCAATTTTACCCCTGTGGGATATACATTCTACCCACACACATTTGGATCTCTCCTGGGGTACCCTCACACATATTATTCCCTCATTTAATGGATATTTTCACCAAAAAGTGAAGTTTTCAAAAAGTCAGAAAATTGGCTGAAAACGACTTAATATCAAGGACTCATCGGGCGAATCACTCTGGAACTGAAATCTGAGTACTCACTGACATTTTCCCCTCTCCGAAAGTCTGAAAAATGATGGAAAAATGACTAAGACCAAAAAACATTTTTTTCAACTTTTTTCAATTTTACCCCCATGGGATATATATTGTACCCACACACATTTGGAACTCTCCTGGGGTACCCTCACACTTATTATTCCCTCATTTAATGGTTATTTTCACCAAAAAATTAAGTTTTCAAAAAGTCAGAAAATTGGCTGAAAATGACTTAATATCAAGGACTCATCGGGCGAATCGCTCAGGAACTGAAATCGGAATGCTCACTGACATTTTTCCCTCTCCGAAAGTCTGAAAAATGATGGAAAAATGACTAAGACCAAAAAAATTTTTTTTTTACTTCTTTCAATTTTACCCCTGTGGGATATACATTCTACCCACGCACATTTGGAACTCTCCTGGGGTACCCTCACACTTATTATTCCCTCATTTAATGGTTATTTTCACCAAAAAATGAAGTTTTCAAAAAGTCAGAAAATTGGCTGAAAACGACTTAATATCAAGGACTCATCGGGCGAATCGCTCTGGAACTGAAATCGGAATGCTCACTGACATTTTTCCCTCTCAGAAAGTCTGAAAAATGATGGAAAAATGACTAAGTCCAAAAAAATTTTTTTTTTACTTGTTTCAATTTTACCCGTGTGGAATATACATTCTACCCACACACATTTGGATCTCTCCTGGGGTACCCTCACACATATTATTCCCTCATTTAATATATATTTTCACCAAAAAGTGAAGTTTTCAAAAAGTCAGAAAATTGGCTGAAAACGACTTAATATCAAGGACTCATCGGGCGAATCACTCTGGAACTGAAATCGGAATACTCACTGACATTTTCCCCTCTCCGAAAGTCTGAAAAATGATGGAAAAATGACTAAGACCAAAAAACATTTTTTTCAACTTTTTTCAATTTGACCCCCATGGGATATATATTCTACCCACACACATTTGGAACTCTCCTGGGGTACCCTCACACATATTATTCCCTCATTTAATGGTTATTTTCACCAAAAAACGAAGTTTTCAAAAAGTCAGAAAATTGGCTGAAAACGACTTAATATCAAGGACTCATCAGGCGAATCGCTCTGGAACTGAAATCGGAATGCTCACTGACATTTTCCCCTCTCCAAAAGTCTGAAAAATGATGGAAAAATGACTAAGTCCAAAAAAATTTTTTTTTTACTTTTTTCAATTTTACCCCTGTGGAATATACATTCTACCCACACACATTTGGATCTCTCCTGGGGTACCCTCACACTAATTATTCCCTCATTTAATGGATATTTTCACCAAAAAGTGAAGTTTTCAAAAAGTCAGAAAATTGGCTGAAAACGACTTAATATCAAGGACTCATCGGGCGAATCACTCTGGAACTGAAATCGGAATACTCACTGACATTTTCCCCTCTCCGAAAGTCTGAAAAATGATGGAAAAATGACTAAGTCCAAAAAAATTTTTTTTAAACTTTTTTCAATTTTACCCCTGTAGGATATACATTCTACCCACACACAATTGGATCTCTCCTGGGGTACCCTCACACATATTATTCCCTCATTTAATGGATATTTTCACCAAAAAGTGAAGTTTTCAAAAAGTCAGAAAATTGGCTGAAAACGACTTTATATCAAGAACTCATCGGGCGAATCACTCTGGAACTGAAATCGGAGTACTCACTGACATTTTCCCCTCGCCGAAAGTCTGAAAAATGATGAAAAAATGACTAAGACCAAAAAACATTTTTTTCAACTTTTTTCAATTTTACCCCCATGGGATATAAATTGTACCCACACACATTTGGATCTCTCCTGGGGTACCCTCCACATATTATTCCCTCATTTAATATATATTTTCACCAAAAAGTGAAGTTTTCAAAAAGTCAGAAAATTGGCTGAAAACGACTTAATATCAAGGACTCATCGGGCGAATCACTCTTGAACTGAAATGGGAATACTCACTGACATTTTCCCCTCTCCGAAAGTCTGAAAAATGATGGAAAAATGACTAAGTCCAAAAAAAATTTTTTTTAACTTTTTTCAATTTTACCCCTGTGGGATATGCATTCTACCCACACACATTTGGATCTCTCCTGGGGTACCCTCACACATATTATTCCCTCATTTAATGGATATTTTCACCAAAAAGTGAAGTTTCAAAAAGTCAGAAAATTGAATGAAAACGACTTAATATCAAGGACTCATCGGGCGAATCACTCTGGAACTGAAATCGGAATACTCACTGACATTTTCCCCTCTCCGAAAGTCTGAAAAATGATGGAAAAATGACTAAGACCAAAAAACATTTTTTTCAACTTTTTTCAATTTTACCCCCATGGGATATATATTCTACCCAGACACATTTGGAACTCTCCTGGGGTACCCTCACACATATTATTCCCTCATTTAATGATTATTTTCACCAAAAAATGAAGTTTTCAAAAAGTTAGAAAATTGGCTGAAAACGACTTAATATCAAGGACTCATCAGGCGAATCGCTCTGGAACTGAAATCGGAATGCTCACTGACATTTTTCCTTCTCCAAAAGTCTGAAAAATGCTGGAAAAATGACTAAGACCAAAAAAAATTTTTTTTAACGTTTTTCAATTTTACCCCTGTGGGATATACATTCTACCCACACACATTTGGATCTCTCCTGGGGTACCCTCACACATATTATTCCCTCATTTAATGATTATTTTCACCAAAAAATGAAGTTTTCAAAAAGTTAGAAAATTGGCTGAAAACGACTTAATATCAAGGACTCATCAGGCGAATCGCTCTGGAACTGAAATCGGAATGCTCACTGACATTTTTCCCTCTCCAAAAGTCTGAAAAATGCTGGAAAAATGACTAAGACCAAAAAAATTTTTTTTTAACTTTTTTCAATTTCTACCCACACACATTTGGATCTCTCCTGGGGTACCCTCACACATATTATTCCCTCATTTAATGGATATTTTCACCAAAAAGTGAAGTTTTCAAAAAGTCAGAAAATTGGCTGAAAACGACTTAATATCAAGAACTCATCGGGCGAATCACTCTGGAACTGAAATCGGAGTACTCACTGACATTTTCCCCTCTCCGAAAGTCTGAAAAATGATGAAAAAATGACTAAGACCAAAAATCATTTTTTTCAACTTTTTTCAATTTTACCCCCATGGGATATATATTGTACCCACACACATTTGGATCTCTCCTGGGGTACCCTCCACATATTATTCCCTCATTTAATATATATTTTCACCAAAAAGTGAAGTTTTCAAAAAGTCAGAAAATTGGCTGAAAACGACTTAATATCAAGGACTCATCGGGCGAATCACTCTTGAACTGAAATCGGAATACTCACTGACATTTTCCCCTCTCCGAAAGTCTGAAAAATGATGGAAAAATGACTAAGTCCAAAAAACATTTTTTTCAACTTTTTTCAATTTTACCCCCATGGGATATATATTGTACCCACACACATTTGGAACTCTCCTGGGGTACCCTCACACATATTATTACCTCATTTAATGGATATTTTCACCAAAAAGTGAAGTTTTCAAAAAGTCAGAAAATTGGCTGAAAACGACTTAATATCAAGGACTCATAGGGCGAATCGCTCTGGAACTGAAATCGCAATGCTCACTGACATTTTCCCCTCTCCGAAAGTCTGAAAAATGATGGAAAAATGACTAAGACCAAAAAAATTTTTTTTTTACTTTTTTCAATTTTACCCCTGTGGGATATACATTCTACCCACACACATTTGGAACTCTCCTGGGGTACCCTCACACATATTATTCCCTCATTTAATGGATATTTTCACCAAAAAGTGAAGTTTTCAAAAAGTCAGAAAATTGGCTGAAAACGACTTAATATCAAGGACTCATCGGGCGAATCACTCTTGAACTGAAATCGGAATACTCACTCACATTTTCCCCTCTCCGAAAGTCTGAAAAATGATGGAAAAATGACTAAGTCCAAAAAAAATTTTTTTTAACTTTCTTCAATTTTACCCCTGTGGGATATACATTCTACCAACACACATTTGGATCTCTCCTGGGGTACCCTCACACATATTATTCCCTCATTTAATGGTTATTTTCACCAAAAAATGAAGTTTTCAAAAAGTCAGAAAATTGTCTGAAAACCACTTAATATCAAGGACTCATCGGGCGAATCGCTCTGGAACTGAAATCGGAATGCTCACTGACATTTTTCCCTCTCCAAAAGTCTGAAAAATGATGGAAAAATGAGAAAGTCCAAAAAAATTTTTTTTTTACTTTTTTCAATTTTACCCCTGTGGAATATACATTCTACCAACACACATTTGGATCTCTCCTGGGGTACCCTCACACATATTATTACCTCATTTAATGGATATTTTCACCAAAAAGTGAAGTTTTCAAAAAGTCAGAAAATTGGCTGAAAACGACTTAATATCAAGGACTCATCGGGCGAATCACTCTGGAACTGAAATCGGAATACTCACTGACATTTTCCCCTCTCCGAAAGTCTGAAAAATGATGGAAAAATGACTAAGTCCAAAAAACATTTTTTTCAACTTTTTTCAATTTTACCCCCATGGGATATATATTCTACCCACACACATTTGGAACTCTCCTGGGGTACCCTCACACATATTATTCCCTCATTTAATGGTTATTTTCACCAAAAAATGAAGTTTTCAAAAAGTCAGAAAATTGGCTGAAAACGACTTAATATCAAGGACTCATCGGGCGAATCACTCTGGAACTGAAATCTGAATACTCACTGACATTTTCCCCTCTCCTAAAGTCTGTAAAATGATGGAAAAATGACTAAGTCCAAAAAACATTTTTTTCAACTTTTTTCAATTTTACCCTCATGGGATATATATTCTACCCACACACATTTGGAATTCTCCTGGGGTACCCTCACACATATTATTCCCTCATTTAATGGTTATTTTCACCAAAAAATGAAGTTTTCAAAAAGTCAGAAAATTGGCTGAAAACGACTTAATATCAAGGACTCATCGGGCGAATCGCTCTGGAACTGAAATCGGAATGCTCACTGACATTTTTCCCTCTCCGAAAGTCTGAAAAATGATGGAAAAATGACTAAGTCCAAAAAAATTTTTTTTTTACTTGTTTCAATTTTACCCGTGTGGAATATACATTCTACCCACACACATTTGGATCTCTCCTGGGGTACCCTCCACATATTATTCCCTCATTTAATATATATTTTCACCAAAAAGTGAAGTTTTCAAAAAGTCAGAAAATTGGCTGAAAACGACTTAATATCAAGGACTCATCGGGCGAATCACTCTTGAACTGAAATCGGAATACTCACTGACATTTTCCCCTCTCCGAAAGTCTGAAAAATGATGGAAAAATGACTAAGTCCAAAAAAAATTTTTTTTAACTTTTTTCAATTTTACCCCTGTGGGATATACATTCTACCCACACACATTTGGATCTCTCCTGGGGTACCCTCACACATATTATTCCCTCATTTAATGGATATTTTCACCAAAAAGTGAAGTTTTCAAAAAGTCAGAAAATTGGCTGAAAACGACTTAATATCAAGGACTCATCGGGCGAATCACTCTGGAACTGAAATCGGAGTACTCACTGACATTTTCCCCTCTCCGAAAGTCTGAAAAATGATGGAAAAATGACTAAGACCAAAAAACATTTTTTTCAACTTTTTTCAATTTTACCCCCATGGGATATATATTGTACCCACACACATTTGGAACTCTCCTGGGGTACCCTCACACATATTATTACCTCATTTAATGGATATTTTCACCAAAAAGTGAAGTTTTCAAAAAGTCAGAAAATTGGCTGAAAACGACTTAATATCAAGGACTCATAGGGCGAATCGCTCTGGAACTGAAATCGCAATGCTCACTGACATTTTCCCCTCTCCGAAAGTCTGAAAAATGATGGAAAAATGACTAAGACCAAAAAAATTTTTTTTTTACTTTTTTCAATTTTACCCCTGTGGGATATACATTCTACCCACACACATTTGGAACTCTCCTGGGGTACCCTCACACATATTATTCCCTCATTTAATGGATATTTTCACCAAAAAGTGAAGTTTTCAAAAAGTCAGAAAATTGGCTGAAAACGACTTAATATCAAGGACTCATCGGGCGAATCACTCTGGAACTGAAATCGGAATACTCACTGACATTTTCCCCTCTCCGAAAGTCTGAAAAATGATGGAAAAATGACTAAGTCCAAAAAAATTTTTTTTTAACTTTTTTCAATTTTACCCCTGTGGGATATACATTCTACCCACACACATTTGGATCTCTCCTGGGGTACCCTCACACATATTATTCCCTCATTTAATGGATATTTTCACCAAAAAGTGAAGTTTTCAAAAAGTCAGAAAATTGGCTGAAAACGACTTAATATCAAGGACTCATCGGGCGAATCACTCTGGAACTGAAATCGGAATACTCACTGACATTTTTCCCTCTCCGAAAGTCTGAAAAATGATGGAAAAATGACTAAGTCCAAAAAAATTTTTTTTTAACTTTTTTCAATTTTACCCCTGTGGGATATACATTCTACCGACACACATTTGGATCTCTCCTGGGGTACCCTCACACATATTATTCCCTCATTTAATGGATATTTTCACCAAAAAGTGAAGATTTCAAAAAGTCAGAAAATTGGCTGAAAACGACTTAATATCAAGGACTCATCGGGCGAATCACTCTGGAACTGAAATCGGAGTACTCACTGACATTTTCCCCTCTCCGAAAGTCTGAAAAATGATGGAAAAATGACTAAGACCAAAAAACATTTTTTTCAACTTTTTTCAATTTTACCCCCATGGGATATATATTGTACCCACACACATTTGGAACTCTCCTGGGGTACCCTCACACATATTATTCCCTCATTTAATGGATATTTTCACCAAAAAGTGAAGTTTTCAAAAAGTCAGAAAATTGGCTGAAAACGACTTAATATCAAGGACTCATAGGGCGAATCGCTCTGGAACTGAAATCGGAATGCTCACTGACATTTTCCCCTCTCCGAAAGTCTGAAAAATGATGGAAAAATGACTAAGACCAAAAATTTTTTTTTTTTACTTTTTTCAATTTTACCCCTGTGGGATATACATTCTACCCACACACATTTGGAACTCTCCTGGGGTACCCTCACACATATTATTCCCTCATTTAATGGATATTTTCACCAAAAAGTGAAGTTTTCAAAAAGTCAGAAAATTGACTGAAAACGACTTAATATCAAGGACTCATCGGGCGAATCACTCTGGAACTGAAATCGGAATACTCACTGACATTTTCCTCTCTCCGAAAGTCTGAAAAATGATGGAAAAAATACTAAGTCCAAAAAAATTTTTTTTTAACTTTTTTCAATTTTACCCCTGTGGGATATACATTCTACCCACACACATTTGGAACTCTCCTGGGGTACCCTCACACATATTATTCCCTCATTTAATGGATATTTTCACCAAAAAGTGAAGTTTTCAAAAAGTCAGAAAATTGGCTGAAAACGACTTAATATCAAGGACTCATAGGGCGAATCGCTCAGGAACTGAAATCGGAATGCTCACTGACATTTTCCCCTCTCCGAAAGTCTGAAAAATGCTGGAAAAATGACTAAGTCCAAAAAAATTTTTTTTTTACTTTTTTCAATTTTACCCCCATGGGATATATATTCTACCCACACACATTTGGAACTCTACTGGGGTACCCTCACACATATTATTTCCTCATTTAATGGATATTTTCACCAAAAAGTGAAGTTTTCAAAAAGTCAGAAAATTGGCTGAAAACGACTTAATATCAAGGACTCATCGGGCGAATCACTCTGGAACTGAAATCGGAATACTCACTGACATTTTCCCCTCTCCGAAAGTCTGAAAAATGATGGAAAAATGACTAAGTCCAAAAAACATTTTTTTCAACTTTTTTCAATTTTACCCTCATGGGATATATATTCTACCCACACACATTTGGAACTCTCCTGGGGTACCCTCACACTTATTATTCCCTTATTTAATGGTTATTTTCACCAAAAAATGAAGTTTTCAAAAAGTCAGAAAATTGGCTGAAAACGACTTAATATCAAGGACTCATCGGGCGAATCGCTCTGGAACTGAAATCGGAATGCTCACTGACATTTTTCCCTCTCCGAAAGTCTGAAAAATGATGGAAAAATGACTAAGTCCAAAAAAATTTTTTTTTTACTTGTTTCAATTTTACCCGTGTGGAATATACATTCTACCCACACACATTTGGATCTCTCCTGGGGTACCCTCACACATATTATTCCCTCATTTAATATATATTTTCACCAAAAAGTGAAGTTTTCAAAAAGTCAGAAAATTGGCTGAAAACGACTTAATATCAAGGACTCATCGGGCGAATCACTCTGCAACTGAAATCGGAGTACTCACTGACATTTTCCCCTCTCCGAAAGTCTGAAAAATGATGGAAAAATGACTAAGACCAAAAAACATTTTTTTCAACTTTTTTCAATTTTACCCCCATGGGATATATATTCTACCCAGACACATTTGGAACTCTCCTGGGGTACCCTCACACATATTATTCCCTCATTTAATGGATATTTTCACCAAAAAGTGAAGTTTTCAAAAAGTCAGAAAATTGGCTGAAAACGACTTAATATCAAGGACTCATAGGGCGAATCGCTCTGGAACTGAAATCGGAATGCTCACTGACATTTTCCCCTCTCCGAAAGTCTGAAAAATGATGGAAAAATGACTAAGACCAAAAAAATTTTTTTTTTACTTTTTTCAATTTTACCCCTGTGGGATATACATTCTACCCACACACATTTGGAACTCTCCTGGGGTACCCTCACACATATTATTCCCTCATTTAATGGATATTTTCACCAAAAAGTGAGGTTTTCAAAAAGTCAGAAAATTGGCTGAAAACGACTTAATATCAAGGACTCATCGGGCGAATCACTCTGGAACTGAAATCGGAGTACTCACTGACATTTTCCCCTCTCCGAAAGTCTGAAAAATGATGGAAAAATGACTAAGACCAAAAAACATTTTTTTCAACTTTTTTCAATTTTACCCCCATGGGATATATATTGTACCCACACACATTTGGAACTCTCCTGGGGCACCCTCACACATATTATTCCCTCATTTAATGGATATTTTCACCAAAAAGTGAAGTTTTCAAAAAGTCAGAAAATTGGCTGAAAACGACTTAATATCAAGGACTCATAGGGCGAATCGCTCTGGAACTGAAATCAGAATGCTCACTGACATTTTCCCCTCTCCGAAAGTCTGAAAAATGATGGAAAAATGACTAAGACCAAAAAAATTTTTTTTTTACTTTTTTCAATTTTACCCCTGTGGGATATACATTCTACCCACACACATTTGGAACTCTCCTGGGGTACCCTCACACATATTATTCCCTCATTTAATGGATATTTTCACCAAAAAGTGAAGTTTTCAAAAAGTCAGAAAATTGGCTGAAAACGACTTAATATCAAGGACTCATCGGGCGAATCACTCTGGAACTGAAATCGGAGTACTCACTGACATTTTCCCCTCTCCGAAAGTCTGAAAAATGATGGAAAAATGACTAAGACCAAAAAACATTTTTTTCAACTTTTTTCAATTTTACCCTCATGGGATATATATTCTACCCACACACATTTGGAACTCTCCTGGGGTACCCTCACACATATTATTCCCTCATTTAATGGTTATTTTCACCAAAAAATGAAGTTTTCAAAAAGTCAGAAAATTGGCTGAAAACGACTTAATATCAAGGACTCATCGGGCGAATCACTCTGGAACTGAAATCGGAATACTCACTGACATTTTCCCCTCTCCGAAAGTCTGAAAAATGATGGAAAAATGACTAAGTCCAAAAAAATTTTTTTTTAACTTTTTTCAATTTTACCCCTGTGGGATATACATTCTACCCACACACATTTGGATCTCTCCTGGGGTACCCTCACACATATTATTCCCTCATTTAATGGATATTTTCACCAAAAAGTGAAGTTTTCAAAAAGTCAGAAAATTGGCTGAAAATGACTTAATATCAAGGACTCATCGGGCGAATCGCTCTGGAACTGAAATCGGAATGCTCACTGACATTTTCCCCTCTCCGAAAGTCTGAAAAATGATGGAAAAATGACTAAGACCAAAAAAATTTTTTTTTAACTTTTTTCAATTTTACCCCTGTGGGATATACATACTACCCACACACATTTGGAACTCTCCTGGGGTACCCTCACACATATTATTCCCTCATTTAATGGATATTTTCACCAAAAAGTGAAGTTTTCAAAAAGTCAGAAATTTGGCTGAAAACGACTTAATATCAAGGACTCATCGGGCGAATTACTCTGGAACTGAAATCGGAATACTCACTGACATTTTCCCCTCTCCGAAAGTCTGAAAAATGATGGAATAATGACTAAGTCCAAAAAAATTTTTTTTTAACTTTTTTCAATTTTACCCCTGTGGGATATACATTCTACCCACACACATTTGGATCTCTCCTGGGGTACCCTCACACATATTATTCCCTCATTTAATGGATATTTTCACCAAAAAGTGAAGTTTTCAAAAAGTCAGAAAATTGGCTGAAAATGACTTAATATCAAGGATTCATCGGGCGAATCGCTCTGGAACTGAAATCGGAATACTCACTGACATTTTCCCCTCTCCGAAAGTCTGAAAAATGATGGAAAAATGACTAAGTCCAAAAAACATTTTTTTCAACTTTTTTCAATTTTACCCCAGTGGGATATATATTCTACCCACACACATTTGGAACTCTCCTGGGGTACCCTCGCACATATTATTCACTCATTTAATGGATATTTTCACCAAAAAGTGAAGTTTTCAAAAAGTAGAAAATTGGCTGAAAACGACTTAAAATCAAGGACTCATCGGGCGAATCACTCTGGAACTGAAATCGGAGTACTCACTGACATTTTCCCCTCTCCGAAAGTCTGAAAAATGATGGAAAAATGACTAAGACCAAAAAACATTTTTTTCAACTTTTTTCAATTTTACCCTCATGGGATATATATTCTACCCACACACATTTGGAACTCTCCTGGGGTACCCTCACACATATTATTTCCTCATTTAATGGTTATTTTCACCAAAAAACGAAGTTTTCAAAAAGTCAGAAAATTGGCTGAAAACGACTTAATATCAAGGACTCATCGGGCGAGTCGCTCTGGAACTGAAATCGGAATGCTCACTGACATTTTTCCCTCTCCAAAAGTCTGAAAAATGATGGAAAAATGACTAAGTCCAAAAAAATTTTTTTTTTACTTTTTCAATTTTACCCCTGTGGAATATACATTCTATCCACAAACATTTGGATCTCTCCTGGGGTACCCTCACACATATTATTCCCTCATTTAATGGATATTTTCACCAAAAATTGAAGTTTTCAAAAAGTCAGAAAATTGGCTGAAAATGACTTATTATCAAGGACTCATCGGGCGAATCACTCTGGAACTGAAATCGGAGTACTCACTGACATTTTCCCCTCTCCGAAAGTCTGAAAAATGATGGAAAAATGACTAAGACCAAAAAACATTTTTTTCAACTTTTTTCAATTTTACCCCCATGGGATATATATTCTACCCACACACATTTGGAACTCTCCTGGGGTACCCTCACATACTATTCCCTCATTTAATGGATATTTTCACCAAAAAGTGAAGTTTTCAAAAAGTCAGAAAATTGGCTGAAAACGACTTAATATCAAGGACTCATAGGGCGAATCGCTCTGGAACTGAAATCGGAATGCTCACTGACATTTTCCCCTCTCCGAAAGTCTGAAAAATGATGGAAAAATGACTAAGTCCAAAAAAATTTTTTTTTTACTTGTTTCAATTTTACCCGTGTGGAATATACATTCTACCCACACACATTTGGATCTCTCCTGGGGTACCCTCCACATATTATTCCCTCATTTAATATATATTTTCACCAAAAAGTGAAGTTTTCAAAAAGTCAGAAAATTGGCTGAAAACGACTTAATATCAAGGACTCATCGGGCGAATCACTCTTGAACTGAAATCGGAATACTCACTGACATTTTCCCCTCTCCGAAAGTCTGAAAAATGATGGAAAAATGACTAAGTCCAAAAAAAATTTTTTTTAACTTTTTTCAATTTTACCCCTGTGGGATATACATTCTACCCACACACATTTGGATCTCTCCTGGGGTACCCTCACACATATTATTCCCTCATTTAATGGATATTTTCACCAAAAAGTGAAGTTTTCAAAAAGTCAGAAAATTGGCTGAAAACGACTTAATATCAAGGACTCATCGGGCGAATCACTCTGGAACTGAAATCGGAGTACTCACTGACATTTTCCCCTCTCCGAAAGTCTGAAAAATGATGGAAAAATGACTAAGACCAAAAAACATTTTTTTCAACTTTTTTCAATTTTACCCCCATGGGATATATATTGTACCCACACACATTTGGAACTCTCCTGGGGTACCCTCACACATATTATTACCTCATTTAATGGATATTTTCACCAAAAAGTGAAGTTTTCAAAAAGTCAGAAAATTGGCTGAAAACGACTTAATATCAAGGACTCATAGGGCGAATCGCTCTGGAACTGAAATCGCAATGCTCACTGACATTTTCCCCTCTCCGAAAGTCTGAAAAATGATGGAAAAATGACTAAGACCAAAAAAATTTTTTTTTTACTTTTTTCAATTTTACCCCTGTGGGATATACATTCTACCCACACACATTTGGAACTCTCCTGGGGTACCCTCACACATATTATTCCCTCATTTAATGGATATTTTCACCAAAAAGTGAAGTTTTCAAAAAGTCAGAAAATTGGCTGAAAACGACTTAATATCAAGGACTCATCGGGCGAATCACTCTGGAACTGAAATCGGAATACTCACTGACATTTTCCCCTCTCCGAAAGTCTGAAAAATGATGGAAAAATGACTAAGTCCAAAAAAATTTTTTTTTAACTTTTTTCAATTTTACCCCTGTGGGATATACATTCTACCCACACACATTTGGATCTCTCCTGGGGTACCCTCACACATATTATTCCCTCATTTAATGGATATTTTCACCAAAAAGTGAAGTTTTCAAAAAGTCAGAAAATTGGCTGAAAACGACTTAATATCAAGGACTCATCGGGCGAATCACTCTGGAACTGAAATCGGAATACTCACTGACATTTTTCCCTCTCCGAAAGTCTGAAAAATGATGGAAAAATGACTAAGTCCAAAAAAATTTTTTTTTAACTTTTTTCAATTTTACCCCTGTGGGATATACATTCTACCGACACACATTTGGATCTCTCCTGGGGTACCCTCACACATATTATTCCCTCATTTAATGGATATTTTCACCAAAAAGTGAAGATTTCAAAAAGTCAGAAAATTGGCTGAAAACGACTTAATATCAAGGACTCATCGGGCGAATCACTCTGGAACTGAAATCGGAGTACTCACTGACATTTTCCCCTCTCCGAAAGTCTGAAAAATGATGGAAAAATGACTAAGACCAAAAAACATTTTTTTCAACTTTTTTCAATTTTACCCCCATGGGATATATATTGTACCCACACACATTTGGAACTCTCCTGGGGTACCCTCACACATATTATTCCCTCATTTAATGGATATTTTCACCAAAAAGTGAAGTTTTCAAAAAGTCAGAAAATTGGCTGAAAACGACTTAATATCAAGGACTCATAGGGCGAATCGCTCTGGAACTGAAATCGGAATGCTCACTGACATTTTCCCCTCTCCGAAAGTCTGAAAAATGATGGAAAAATGACTAAGACCAAAAATTTTTTTTTTTTACTTTTTTCAATTTTACCCCTGTGGGATATACATTCTACCCACACACATTTGGAACTCTCCTGGGGTACCCTCACACATATTATTCCCTCATTTAATGGATATTTTCACCAAAAAGTGAAGTTTTCAAAAAGTCAGAAAATTGACTGAAAACGACTTAATATCAAGGACTCATCGGGCGAATCACTCTGGAACTGAAATCGGAATACTCACTGACATTTTCCTCTCTCCGAAAGTCTGAAAAATGATGGAAAAAATACTAAGTCCAAAAAAATTTTTTTTTAACTTTTTTCAATTTTACCCCTGTGGGATATACATTCTACCCACACACATTTGGAACTCTCCTGGGGTACCCTCACACATATTATTCCCTCATTTAATGGATATTTTCACCAAAAAGTGAAGTTTTCAAAAAGTCAGAAAATTGGCTGAAAACGACTTAATATCAAGGACTCATAGGGCGAATCGCTCAGGAACTGAAATCGGAATGCTCACTGACATTTTCCCCTCTCCGAAAGTCTGAAAAATGCTGGAAAAATGACTAAGTCCAAAAAAATTTTTTTTTTACTTTTTTCAATTTTACCCCCATGGGATATATATTCTACCCACACACATTTGGAACTCTACTGGGGTACCCTCACACATATTATTTCCTCATTTAATGGATATTTTCACCAAAAAGTGAAGTTTTCAAAAAGTCAGAAAATTGGCTGAAAACGACTTAATATCAAGGACTCATCGGGCGAATCACTCTGGAACTGAAATCGGAATACTCACTGACATTTTCCCCTCTCCGAAAGTCTGAAAAATGATGGAAAAATGACTAAGTCCAAAAAACATTTTTTTCAACTTTTTTCAATTTTACCCTCATGGGATATATATTCTACCCACACACATTTGGAACTCTCCTGGGGTACCCTCACACTTATTATTCCCTTATTTAATGGTTATTTTCACCAAAAAATGAAGTTTTCAAAAAGTCAGAAAATTGGCTGAAAACGACTTAATATCAAGGACTCATCGGGCGAATCGCTCTGGAACTGAAATCGGAATGCTCACTGACATTTTTCCCTCTCCGAAAGTCTGAAAAATGATGGAAAAATGACTAAGTCCAAAAAAATTTTTTTTTTACTTGTTTCAATTTTACCCGTGTGGAATATACATTCTACCCACACACATTTGGATCTCTCCTGGGGTACCCTCACACATATTATTCCCTCATTTAATATATATTTTCACCAAAAAGTGAAGTTTTCAAAAAGTCAGAAAATTGGCTGAAAACGACTTAATATCAAGGACTCATCGGGCGAATCACTCTGCAACTGAAATCGGAGTACTCACTGACATTTTCCCCTCTCCGAAAGTCTGAAAAATGATGGAAAAATGACTAAGACCAAAAAACATTTTTTTCAACTTTTTTCAATTTTACCCCCATGGGATATATATTCTACCCAGACACATTTGGAACTCTCCTGGGGTACCCTCACACATATTATTCCCTCATTTAATGGATATTTTCACCAAAAAGTGAAGTTTTCAAAAAGTCAGAAAATTGGCTGAAAACGACTTAATATCAAGGACTCATAGGGCGAATCGCTCTGGAACTGAAATCGGAATGCTCACTGACATTTTCCCCTCTCCGAAAGTCTGAAAAATGATGGAAAAATGACTAAGACCAAAAAAATTTTTTTTTTACTTTTTTCAATTTTACCCCTGTGGGATATACATTCTACCCACACACATTTGGAACTCTCCTGGGGTACCCTCACACATATTATTCCCTCATTTAATGGATATTTTCACCAAAAAGTGAGGTTTTCAAAAAGTCAGAAAATTGGCTGAAAACGACTTAATATCAAGGACTCATCGGGCGAATCACTCTGGAACTGAAATCGGAGTACTCACTGACATTTTCCCCTCTCCGAAAGTCTGAAAAATGATGGAAAAATGACTAAGACCAAAAAACATTTTTTTCAACTTTTTTCAATTTTACCCCCATGGGATATATATTGTACCCACACACATTTGGAACTCTCCTGGGGCACCCTCACACATATTATTCCCTCATTTAATGGATATTTTCACCAAAAAGTGAAGT
Organism: Phyllobates terribilis; assembly: GCF_046119375.1. Classification (NCBI taxonomy): domain Eukaryota; kingdom Metazoa; phylum Chordata; class Amphibia; order Anura; family Dendrobatidae; genus Phyllobates; species Phyllobates terribilis. The sequence goes on along the minus strand of NW_027362873.1, from coordinate 3,475,920 downwards.
TTTCAAAAAGTCAGAAAATTGGCTGAAAACGACTTAATATCAAGGACTCATAGGGCGAATCGCTCTGGAACTGAAATCAGAATGCTCACTGACATTTTCCCCTCTCCGAAAGTCTGAAAAATGATGGAAAAATGACTAAGACCAAAAAAATTTTTTTTTTACTTTTTTCAATTTTACCCCTGTGGGATATACATTCTACCCACACACATTTGGAACTCTCCTGGGGTACCCTCACACATATTATTCCCTCATTTAATGGATATTTTCACCAAAAAGTGAAGTTTTCAAAAAGTCAGAAAATTGGCTGAAAACGACTTAATATCAAGGACTCATCGGGCGAATCACTCTGGAACTGAAATCGGAGTACTCACTGACATTTTCCCCTCTCCGAAAGTCTGAAAAATGTTAAAAAAATGACTAAGACCAAAAAACATTTTTTTCAACTTTTTTCAATTTTACCCCCATGGGATATATATTGTACCCACACACATTTGGATCTCTCCTGGGGTACCCTCCACATATTATTCCCTCATTTAATATATATTTTCACCAAAAAGTGAAGTTTTCAAAAAGTCAGAAAATTGGCTGAAAACGACTTAATATCAAGGACTTATCGGGCGAATCACTCTTGAACTGAAATCGGAATACTCACTGACATTTTCCCCTCTCCGAAAGTCTGAAAAATGATGGAAAAATGACTAAGTCCAAAAAAAATTTTTTTTAACTTTTTTCAATTTTACCCCTGTGGGATATACATTCTACCCACACACATTTGGATCTCTCCTGGGGTACCCTCACACATATTATTCCCTCATTTAATGGATATTTTCACCAAAAAGTGAAGTTTTCAAAAAGTCAGAAAATTGGCTGAAAACGACTTAATATCAAGGACTCATCGGGCGAATCACTCTGGAACTGAAATCGGAGTACTCACTGACATTTTCCCCTCTCCGAAAGTCTGAAAAATGATGAAAAAATGACTAAGACCAAAAAACATTTTTTTCAACTTTTTTCAATTTTACCCCCATGGGATATATATTGTACCCACACACATTTGGATCTCTCCTGGGGTACCCTCCACATATTATTCCCTCATTTAATATATATTTTCACCAAAAAGTGAAGTTTTCAAAAAGTCAGAAAATTGGCTGAAAACGACTTAATATCAAGGACTTATCGGGCGAATCACTCTTGAACTGAAATCGGAATACTCACTGACATTTTCCCCTCTCCGAAAGTCTGAAAAATGATGGAAAAATGACTAAGTCCAAAAAAAATTTTTTTTAACTTTTTTCAATTTTACCCCTGTGGGATATACATTCTACCCACACACATTTGGATCTCTCCTGGGGTACCCTCACACATATTATTCCCTCATTTAATGGATATTTTCACCAAAAAGTGAAGTTTTCAAAAAGTCAGAAAATTGGCTGAAAACGACTTAATATCAAGGACTCATCGGGCGAATCACTCTGGAACTGAAATCGGAGTACTCACTGACATTTTCCCCTCTCCGAAAGTCTGAAAAATGATGGAAAAATGACTAAGACCAAAAAACATTTTTTTCAACTTTTTTCAATTTTACCCCCATGGGATATATATTGTACCCACACACATTTGGAACTCTCCTGGGGTACCCTCACACATATTATTCCCTCATTTAATGGATATTTTCACCAAAAAGTGAAGTTTTCAAAAAGTCAGAAAATTGGCTGAAAACGACTTAATATCAAGGACTCATAGGGCGAATCGCTCTGGAACTGAAATCGGAATGCTCACTGACATTTTCCCCTCTCCGAAAGTCTGAAAAATGATGGAAAAATGACTAAGACCAAAAAATTTTTTTTTTTACTTTTTTCAATTTTACCCCTGTGGGATATACATTCTACCCACACACATTTGGAACTCTCCTGGGGTACCCTCACACATATTATTCCCTCATTTAATGGATATTTTCACCAAAAAGTGAAGTTTTCAAAAAGTCAGAAAATTGGCTGAAAACGACTTAATATCAAGGACTCATCGGGCGAATCACTCTGGAACTGAAATCGGAGTACTCACTGACATTTTCCCCTCTCCGAAAGTCTGAAAAATGATGAAAAAATGACTAAGACCAAAAAACATTTTTTTCAACTTTTTTCAATTTTACCCCCATGGGATATATATTGTACCCACACACATTTGGATCTCTCCTGGGGTACCCTCCACATATTATTCCCTCATTTAATATATATTTTCACCAAAAAGTGAAGTTTTCAAAAAGTCAGAAAATTGGCTGAAAACGACTTAATATCAAGGACTTATCGGGCGAATCACTCTTGAACTGAAATCGGAATACTCACTGACATTTTCCCCTCTCCGAAAGTCTGAAAAATGATGGAAAAATGACTAAGTCCAAAAAAAATTTTTTTTAACTTTTTTCAATTTTACCCCTGTGGGATATACATTCTACCCACACACATTTGGATCTCTCCTGGGGTACCCTCACACATATTATTCCCTCATTTAATGGATATTTTCACCAAAAAGTGAAGTTTTCAAAAAGTCAGAAAATTGGCTGAAAACGACTTAATATCAAGGACTCATCGGGCGAATCACTCTGGAACTGAAATCGGAGTACTCACTGACATTTTCCCCTCTCCGAAAGTCTGAAAAATGATGGAAAAATGACTAAGACCAAACAACATTTTTTTCAACTTTTTTCAATTTTACCCCCATGGGATATATATTGTACCCACACACATTTGGAACTCTCCTGGGGTACCCTCACACATATTATTCCCTCATTTAATGGATATTTTCACCAAAAAGTGAAGTTTTCAAAAAGTCAGAAAATTGGCTGAAAACGACTTAATATCAAGGACTCATAGGGCGAATCGCTCTGGAACTGAAATCGGAATGCTCACTGACATTTTCCCCTCTCCGAAAGTCTGAAAAATGATGGAAAAATGACTAAGACCAAAAAATTTTTTTTTTTTACTTTTTTCAATTTTACCCCTGTGGGATATACATTCTACCCACACACATTTGGAACTCTCCTGGGGTACCCTCACACATATTATTCCCTCATTTAATGGATATTTTCACCAAAAAGTGAAGTTTTCAAAAAGTCAGAAAATTGGCTGAAAACGACTTAATATCAAGGACTCATCGGGCGAATCACTCTGGAACTGAAATCGGAGTACTCACTGACATTTTCCCCTCTCCGAAAGTCTGAAAAATGATGGAAAAATGACTAAGACCAAAAAACATTTTTTTCAACTTTTTTCAATTTTACCCCCATGGGATATATATTGTACCCACACACATTTGGAACTCTCCTGGGGTACCCTCACACATATTATTCCCTCATTTAATGGATATTTTCACCAAAAAGTGAAGTTTTCAAAAAGTCAGAAAATTGGCTGAAAACGACTTAATATCAAGGACTCATAGGGCGAATCGCTCTGGAACTGAAATCGGAATGCTCACTGACATTTTCCCCTCTCCGAAAGTCTGAAAAATGATGGAAAAATGACTAAGACCAAAAAATTTTTTTTTTTACTTTTTTCAATTTTACCCCTGTGGGATATACATTCTACCCACACACATTTGGAACTCTCCTGGGGTACCCTCACACATATTATTCCCTCATTTAATGGATATTTTCACCAAAAAGTGAAGTTTTCAAAAAGTCAGAAAATTGGCTGAAAACGACTTAATATCAAGGACTCATCGGGCGAATCACTCTGGAACTGAAATCGGAATACTCACTGACATTTTCCTCTCTCCGAAAGTCTGAAAAATGATGGAAAAATGACTAAGTCCAAAAAAATTTTTTTTTAACTTTTTTCAATTTTACCCCTGTGGGATATACATTCTACCCACACACATTTGGAACTCTCCTGGGGTACCCTCACACATATTATTCCCTCATTTAATGGATATTTTCACCAAAAAGTGAAGTTTTCAAAAAGTCAGAAAATTGGCTGAAAACGACTTAATATCAAGGACTCATAGGGCGAATCGCTCTGGAACTGAAATCGGAATGCTCACTGACATTTTCCCCTCTCCGAAAGTCTGAAAAATGATGGAAAAATGACTAAGACCAAAAAATTTTTTTTTTTACTTTTTTCAATTTTACCCCTGTGGGATATACATTCTACCCACACACATTTGGAACTCTCCTGGGGTACCCTCACACATATTATTCCCTCATTTAATGGATATTTTCACCAAAAAGTGAAGTTTTCAAAAAGTCAGAAAATTGGCTGAAAACGACTTAATATCAAGGACTCATCGGGCGAATCACTCTGGAACTGAAATCGGAATACTCACTGACATTTTCCTCTCTCCGAAAGTCTGAAAAATGATGGAAAAATGACTAAGTCCAAAAAAATTTTTTTTTAACTTTTTTCAATTTTACCCCTGTGGGATATACATTCTACCCACACACATTTGGATCTCTCCTGGGGTACCCTCACACATATTATTCCCTCATTTAATGGATATTTTCACCAAAAAGTGAAGTTTTCAAAAAGTCAGAAAATTGGCTGAAAACGACTTAATATCAAGGACTCATCGGGCGAATCACTCTGGAACTGAAATCGGAATACTCACTGACATTTTTCCCTCTCCGAAAGTCTGAAAAATGATGGAAAAATGACTAAGTCCAAAAAAATTTTTTTTTAACTTTTTTCAATTTTACCCCTGTGGGATATACATTCTACCCACACACATTTGGATCTCTCCTGGGGTACCCTCACACATATTATTCCCTCATTTAATGGATATTTTCACCAAAAAGTGAAGATTTCAAAAAGTCAGAAAATTGGCTGAAAACGACTTAATATCAAGGACTCATCCGGCGAATCACTCTGCAACTGAAATCGGAGTACTCACTGACATTTTCCCCTCTCCGAAAGTCTGAAAAATGATGGAAAAATGACTAAGACCAAAAAACATTTTTTTCAACTTTTTTCAATTTTACCCCCATGGAATATATATTCTACCCAGACACATTTGGAACTCTCCTGGGGTAAGCTCACACATATTATTCCCTCATTTAATGGTTATTTTCACCAAAAAATGAAGTTTTCAAAAAGTCAGAAAATTGGCTGAAAACGACTTAATATCAAGGACTCATCAGGCGAATCGCTCTGGAACTGAAATCGGAATGCTCACTGACATTTTTCCCTCTCCAAAAGTCTGAAAAATGCTGGAAAAATGACTAAGTCCAAAAAAATTTTTTTTTTACTTTTTTCAATTTTACCCCCATGGGATATATATTCTACCCACACACATTTGGAACTCTACTGGGGTACCCTCACACATATTATTTCCTCATTTAATGGATATTTTCACCAAAAAGTGAAGTTTTCAAAAAGTCAGAAAATTGGCTGAAAACGACTTAATATCAAGGACTCATCGGGCGAATCACTCTGGAACTGAAATCGGAATGCTCACTGACATTTTCCCCTCTCCGAAAGTCTGAAAAATGATGGAAAAATGACTAAGTCCAAAAAACATTTTTTTCAACTTTTTTCAATTTTACCCCCATGGGATATATATTCTACCCACACACATTTGGAACTCTCCTGGGGTACCCTCACACATATTATTCCCTCATTTAATGGTTATTTTCACCAAAAAATGAAGTTTTCAAAAAGTCAGAAAATTGGCTGAAAACGACTTAATATCAAGGACTCATCGGGCGAATCACTCTGGAACTGAAATCGGAATACTCACTGACATTTTCCCCTCTCCTAAAGTCTGTAAAATGATGGAAAAATGACTAAGTCCAAAAAACATTTTTTTCAACTTTTTTCAATTTTACCCTCATGGGATATATATTCTACCCACACACATTTGGAACTCTCCTGGGGTACCCTCACACTTATTATTCCCTTATTTAATGGTTATTTTCACCAAAAAATGAAGTTTTCAAAAAGTCAGAAAATTGGCTGAAAACGACTTAATATCAAGGACTCATCGGGCGAATCGCTCTGGAACTGAAATCGGAATACTCACTGACATTTTCCCCTCTCCGAAAGTCTGAAAAATGATGGAAAAATGACTAAGTCCAAAAAAATTTTTTTTTAACTTTTTTCAATTTTACCCCTGTGGGATATACATTCTACCCACACACATTTGGATCTCTCCTGGGGTACCCTCACAGATATTATTCCCTCATTTAATGGATATTTTCACCAAAAAGTGAAGATTTCAAAAAGTCAGAAAATTGGCTGAAAACGACTTAATATCAAGGACTCATCGGGCAAATCACTCTGGAACTGAAATCGGAATACTCACTGACATTTTCCCCTCTCCGAAAGTCTGAAAAATGATGGAAAAATGACTAAGACCAAAAAACATTTTTTTCAACTTTTTTCAATTTTACCCCCATGGGATATATATTCTACCCACACACATTTGGAACTCTCCTGGGGTACCCTCACACATATTATTCCCTCATTTAATGGATATTTTCACCAAAAAGTGAAGTTTTCAAAAAGTCAGAAAATTGGCTGAAAACGACTTAATATCAAGGACTCATCGGGCGAATCGCTCTGGAACTGAAATCGGAATGCTCACTGACATTTTTCCCTCTCCAAAAGTCTGAAAAATGATGGAAAAATGACTAAGTCCAAAAAAATTTTTTTTTTACTTTTTTCAATTTTACCCCTGTGGAATATACATTCTACCCACACACATTTGGATCTCTCCTGGGGTACCCTCACACATATTATTCCCTCATTTAATGGATATTTTCACCAAAAATTGAAGTTTTCAAAAAGTCAGAAAATTGGCTGAAAACGACTTATTATCAAGGACTCATAGGGCGAATCGCTCTGGAACTGAAATCGGAATGCTCACTGACATTTTCCCCTCTCCAAAAGTCTGAAAAATGATGGAAAAATGACTAAGTCCAAAAAAATTTTTTTTTTACTTTTTTCAATTTTACCCCTGTGGAATATACATTCTACCCACACACATTTGGATCTCTCCTGGGGTACCCTCACACATATTATTCCCTCATTTAATGGATATTTTCACCAAAAATTGAAGTTTTCAAAAAGTCAGAAAATTGGCTGAAAACGACTTATTATCAAGGACTGATAGGGCGAATCGCTCTGGAACTGAAATCGGAATGCTCACTGACATTTTCCCCTCTCCGAAAGTCTGAAAAATGATGGAAAAATGACTAAGACCAAAAAAATTTTTTTTTAACTTTTTTCAATTTTACCCCCGTGGGATATACATTCTACCCACACACATTTGGAACTCTCCTGGGGTACCCTCACACATATTATTCCCTCATTTAATGGATATTTTCACCAAAAAGTGAAGTTTTCAAAAAGTCATAAAATTGGCTGAAAACGACTTAATATCAAGGACTCATCGGGCAAATCACTCTGGAACTGAAATCGGAATACTCACTGACATTTTCCCCTCTCCGAAAGTCTGAAAAATGATGGAAAAATGACTAAGACCAAAAAACATTTTTTTCAACTTTTTTCAATTTTACCCCCATGGGATATATATTCTACCCACACACATTTGGAACTCTCCTGGGGTACCCTCACACATATTATTCCCTCATTTAATGGATATTTTCACCAAAAAGTGAAGTTTTCAAAAAGTCAGAAAATTGGCTGAAAACGACTTAATATCAAGGACTCATCGGGCGAATCACTCTGGAACTGAAATCGGAGTACTCACTGACATTTTCCCCTCTCCGAAAGTCTGAAAAATGATGGAAAAATGACTAAGACCAAAAAACATTTTTTTCAACTTTTTTCAATTTTACCCTCATGGGATATATATTCTACCCACACACATTTGGAACTCTCCTGGGGTACCCTCACACATATTATTCCCTCATTTAATGGTTATTTTCACCAAAAAATGAAGTTTTCAAAAAGTCAGAAAATTGGCTGAAAACGACTTAATATCAAGGACTCATCGGGCGAATCACTCTGGAACTGAAATCGGAATACTCACTGACATTTTCCCCTCTCCGAAAGTCTGAAAAATGATGGAAAAATGACTAAGTCCAAAAAAATTTTTTTTTAACTTTTTTCAATTTTACCCCTGTGGGATATACATTCTACCCACACACATTTGGATCTCTCCTGGGGTACCCTCACACATATTATTCCCTCATTTAATGGATATTTTCACCAAAAAGTGAAGTTTTCAAAAAGTCAGAAAATTGGCTGAAAATGACTTAATATCAAGGACTCATCGGGCGAATCGCTCTGGAACTGAAATCGGAATGCTCACTGACATTTTCCCCTCTCCGAAAGTCTGAAAAATGATGGAAAAATGACTAAGACCAAAAAAATTTTTTTTTAACTTTTTTCAATTTTACCCCTGTGGGATATACATACTACCCACACACATTTGGAACTCTCCTGGGGTACCCTCACACATATTATTCCCTCATTTAATGGATATTTTCACCAAAAAGTGAAGTTTTCAAAAAGTCAGAAATTTGGCTGAAAACGACTTAATATCAAGGACTCATCGGGCGAATTACTCTGGAACTGAAATCGGAATACTCACTGACATTTTCCCCTCTCCGAAAGTCTGAAAAATGATGGAATAATGACTAAGTCCAAAAAAATTTTTTTTTAACTTTTTTCAATTTTACCCCTGTGGGATATACATTCTACCCACACACATTTGGATCTCTCCTGGGGTACCCTCACACATATTATTCCCTCATTTAATGGATATTTTCACCAAAAAGTGAAGTTTTCAAAAAGTCAGAAAATTGGCTGAAAATGACTTAATATCAAGGATTCATCGGGCGAATCGCTCTGGAACTGAAATCGGAATACTCACTGACATTTTCCCCTCTCCGAAAGTCTGAAAAATGATGGAAAAATGACTAAGTCCAAAAAACATTTTTTTCAACTTTTTTCAATTTTACCCCAGTGGGATATATATTCTACCCACACACATTTGGAACTCTCCTGGGGTACCCTCGCACATATTATTCACTCATTTAATGGATATTTTCACCAAAAAGTGAAGTTTTCAAAAAGTAGAAAATTGGCTGAAAACGACTTAAAATCAAGGACTCATCGGGCGAATCACTCTGGAACTGAAATCGGAGTACTCACTGACATTTTCCCCTCTCCGAAAGTCTGAAAAATGATGGAAAAATGACTAAGACCAAAAAACATTTTTTTCAACTTTTTTCAATTTTACCCTCATGGGATATATATTCTACCCACACACATTTGGAACTCTCCTGGGGTACCCTCACACATATTATTTCCTCATTTAATGGTTATTTTCACCAAAAAACGAAGTTTTCAAAAAGTCAGAAAATTGGCTGAAAACGACTTAATATCAAGGACTCATCGGGCGAGTCGCTCTGGAACTGAAATCGGAATGCTCACTGACATTTTTCCCTCTCCAAAAGTCTGAAAAATGATGGAAAAATGACTAAGTCCAAAAAAATTTTTTTTTTACTTTTTCAATTTTACCCCTGTGGAATATACATTCTATCCACAAACATTTGGATCTCTCCTGGGGTACCCTCACACATATTATTCCCTCATTTAATGGATATTTTCACCAAAAATTGAAGTTTTCAAAAAGTCAGAAAATTGGCTGAAAATGACTTATTATCAAGGACTCATCGGGCGAATCACTCTGGAACTGAAATCGGAGTACTCACTGACATTTTCCCCTCTCCGAAAGTCTGAAAAATGATGGAAAAATGACTAAGACCAAAAAACATTTTTTTCAACTTTTTTCAATTTTACCCCCATGGGATATATATTCTACCCACACACATTTGGAACTCTCCTGGGGTACCCTCACATACTATTCCCTCATTTAATGGATATTTTCACCAAAAAGTGAAGTTTTCAAAAAGTCAGAAAATTGGCTGAAAACGACTTAATATCAAGGACTCATAGGGCGAATCGCTCTGGAACTGAAATCGGAATGCTCACTGACATTTTCCCCTCTCCGAAAGTCTGAAAAATGATGGAAAAATGACTAAGACCAAAAAAATTTTTTTTTAACTTTTTTCAATTTTACCCGCGTGGGATATACATTCTACCCACACACATTTGGAACTCTCCTGGGGTACCCTCACACATATTATTCCCTCATTTAATGGATATTTTCACCAAAAAGTGAAGTTTTCAAAAAGTCATAAAATTGGCTGAAAACGACTTAATATCAAGGACTCATCGGGCAAATCACTCTGGAACTGAAATCGGAATACTCACTGACATTTTCCCCTCTCCGAAAGTGTGAAAAATGATGGAAAAATGACTAAGTCCAAAAAAATTTTTTTTAAACTTTTTTCAATTTTACCCCTGTGGGATATACATTCTACCAACACACATTTGGATCTCTCCTGGGGTACCCTCACACATATTATTCCCTCATTTAATGGATATTTTCACCAAAAAGTGAAGTTTTCAAAAAGTCATAAAATTGGCTGAAAACGACTTAATATCAAGGACTCATCGGGCGAATCACTCTGGAACTGAAATCGGAATACTCACTGACATTTTCCCCTCTCCTAAAGTCTGAAAAATGATGGAAAAATGACTAAGTCCAAAAAAATTTTTTTTTAACTTTTTTCAATTTTACCCCTGTGGGATATACATTCTACCCACACACATTTGGATCTCTCCTGGGGTACCCTCACACATATTATTCCCTCATTTAATGGATATTTTCACCAAAAAGTGAAGTTTTCAAAAAGTCAGAAAATTGGCTGAAAATGACTTAATATCAAGGATTCATCGGGCGAATCGCTCTGGAACTGAAATCGGAATACTCACTGACATTTTCCCCTCTCCGAAAGTCTGAAAAATGATGGAAAAATGACTAAGTCCAAAAAACATTTTTTTCAACTTTTTTCAATTTTACCCCAGTGGGATATATATTCTACCCACACACATTTGGAACTCTCCTGGGGTACCCTCGCACATATTATTCACTCATTTAATGGATATTTTCACCAAAAAGTGAAGTTTTCAAAAAGTAGAAAATTGGCTGAAAACGACTTAAAATCAAGGACTCATCGGGCGAATCACTCTGGAACTGAAATCGGAGTACTCACTGACATTTTCCCCTCTCCGAAAGTCTGAAAAATGATGGAAAAATGACTAAGACCAAAAAACATTTTTTTCAACTTTTTTCAATTTTACCCTCATGGGATATATATTCTACCCACACACATTTGGAACTCTCCTGGGGTACCCTCACACATATTATTCCCTCATTTAATGGTTATTTTCACCAAAAAATGAAGTTTTCAAAAAGTCAGAAAATTGGCTGAAAACGACTTAATATCAAGGACTCATCGGGCGAATCACTCTGGAACTGAAATCGGAATACTCACTGACATTTTCCCCTCTCCTAAAGTCTGAAAAATGATGGAAAAATGACTAAGTCCAAAAAAATTTTTTTTTAACTTTTTTCAATTTTACCCCTGTGGGATATACATTCTACCCACACACATTTGGATCTCTCCTGGGGTACCCTCACACATATTATTCCCTCATTTAATGGATATTTTCACCAAAAAGTGAAGTTTTCAAAAAGTCAGAAAATTGGCTGAAAACGACTTAATATCAAGGACTCATCGGGCGAATCACTCTGGAACTGAAATCGGAGTACTCACTGACATTTTCCCCTCTCCGAAAGTCTGAAAAATGATGGAAAAATGACTAAGACCAAAAAACATTTTTTTCACCTTTTTTCAATTTTACCCCCATGGGATATATATTCTACCCACACACATTTGGAACTCTCCTGGGGTACCCTCACACATATTATTCCCTCATTTAATGGATATTTTCACCAAAAAGTGAAGTTTTCAAAAAGTCAGAAAATTGGCTGAAAACGACTTAATATCAAGGACTCATCGGGCAAATCACTCTGGAACTGAAATCGGAATACTCACTGACATTTTCCCCTCTCCGAAAGTCTGAAAAATGATGGAATAATGACTAAGTCCAAAAAAATTTTTTTTTAACTTTTTTCAATTTTACCCTTGTGGGATATACATTCTACCCACACACATTTGGATCTCTCCTGGGGTACCCTCACACATATTATTCCCTCATTTAATGGATATTTTCACCAAAAAGTGAAGTTTTCAAAAAGTCAGAAAATTGGCTTAAAATGACTTAATATCAAGGATTCATCGGGCGAATCGCTCTGGAACTGAAATCGGAATACTCACTGACATTTTCCCCTCTCCGAAAGTCTGAAAAATGATGGAAAAATGACTAAGTCCAAAAAACATTTTTTTCAACTTTTTTCAATTTTACCCCAGTGGGATATATATTCTACCCACACACATTTGGAACTCTCCTGGGGTACCCTCGCACATATTATTCCCTCATTTAATGGATATTTTCACCAAAAAGTGAAGTTTTCAAAAAGTCAGAAAATTGGCTGAAAACGACTTAATATCATGGACTCATCGGGCGAATCACTCTGGAACTGAAATCGGAGTAGTCACTGACATTTTCCCCTCTCCGAAAGTCTGAAAAATGATGGAAAAATGACTAAGACCAAAAAACATTTTTTTCAACTTTTTTCAATTTTACCCTCATGGGATATATATTCTACCCACACACATTTGGAACTCTCCTGGGGTACCCTCACACATATTATTCCCTCATTTAATGGTTATTTTCACCAAAAAATGAGGTTTTCAAAAAGTCAGAAAATTGGCTGAAAACGACTTAATATCAAGGACTCATCGGGCGAATCGCTCTGGAACTGAAATCGGAATGCTCACTGACATTTTTCCCTCTCCAAAAGTCTGAAAAATGATGGAAAAATGACTAAGTCCAAAAAAATTTTTTTTTTACTTTTTCAATTTTACCCCTGTGGAATATACATTCTATCCACAAACATTTGGATCTCTCCTGGGGTACCCTCACACATATTATTCCCTCATTTAATGGATATTTTCACCAAAAATTGAAGTTTTCAAAAAGTCAGAAAATTGGCTGAAAATGACTTATTATCAAGGACTCATCGGGCGAATCACTCTGGAACTGAAATCGGAGTACTCACTGACATTTTCCCCTCTCCGAAAGTCTGAAAAATGATGGAAAAATGACTAAGACCAAAAAACATTTTTTTCAACTTTTTTCAATTTTACCCCCATGGGATATATATTCTACCCACACACATTTGGAACTCTCCTGGGGTACCCTCACATACTATTCCCTCATTTAATGGATATTTTCACCAAAAAGTGAAGTTTTCAAAAAGTCAGAAAATTGGCTGAAAACGACTTAATATCAAGGACTCATAGGGCGAATCGCTCTGGAACTGAAATCGGAATGCTCACTGACATTTTCCCCTCTCCGAAAGTCTGAAAAATGATGGAAAAATGACTAAGACCAAAAAAATTTTTTTTTAACTTTTTTCAATTTTACCCGCGTGGGATATACATTCTACCCACACACATTTGGAACTCTCCTGGGGTACCCTCACACATATTATTCCCTCATTTAATGGATATTTTCACCAAAAAGTGAAGTTTTCAAAAAGTCATAAAATTGGCTGAAAACGACTTAATATCAAGGACTCATCGGGCAAATCACTCTGGAACTGAAATCGGAATACTCACTGACATTTTCCCCTCTCCGAAAGTCTGAAAAATGATGGAAAAATGACTAAGTCCAAAAAAATTTTTTTTAAACTTTTTTCAATTTTACCCCTGTGGGATATACATTCTACCCACACACATTTGGATCTCTCCTGGGGTACCCTCACACATATTATTCCCTCATTTAATGGATATTTTCACCAAAAAGTGAAGTTTTCAAAAAGTCATAAAATTGGCTGAAAACGACTTAATATCAAGGACTCATCGGGCGAATCACTCTGGAACTGAAATCGGAATACTCACTGACATTTTCCCCTCTCCTAAAGTCTGAAAAATGATGGAAAAATGACTAAGTCCAAAAAAATTTTTTTTTAACTTTTTTCAATTTTACCCCTGTGGGATATACATTCTACCCACACACATTTGGATCTCTCCTGGGGTACCCTCACACATATTATTCCCTCATTTAATGGATATTTTCACCAAAAAGTGAAGTTTTCAAAAAGTCAGAAAATTGGCTGAAAACGACTTAATATCAAGGACTCATCGGGCGAATCACTCTGGAACTGAAATCGGAGTACTCACTGACATTTTCCCCTCTCCGAAAGTCTGAAAAATGATGGAAAAATGACTAAGACCAAAAAACATTTTTTTCACCTTTTTTCAATTTTACCCCCATGGGATATATATTCTACCCACACACATTTGGAACTCTCCTGGGGTACCCTCACACATATTATTCCCTCATTTAATGGATATTTTCACCAAAAAGTGAAGTTTTCAAAAAGTCAGAAAATTGGCTTAAAATGACTTAATATCAAGGATTCATCGGGCGAATCGCTCTGGAACTGAAATCGGAATACTCACTGACATTTTCCCCTCTCCGAAAGTCTGAAAAATGATGGAATAATGACTAAGTCCAAAAAAATTTTTTTTTAACTTTTTTCAATTTTACCCCTGTGGGATATACATTCTACCCACACACATTTGGATCTCTCCTGGGGTACCCTCACACATATTATTCCCTCATTTAATGGATATTTTCACCAAAAAGTGAAGTTTTCAAAAAGTCAGAAAATTGGCTTAAAATGACTTAATATCAAGGATTCATCGGGCGAATCGCTCTGGAACTGAAATCGGAATACTCACTGACATTTTCCCCTCTCCGAAAGTCTGAAAAATGATGGAAAAATGACTAAGTCCAATAAACATTTTTTTCAACTTTTTTCAATTTTACCCCAGTGGGATATATATTCTACCCACACACATTTGGAACTCTCCTGGGGTACCCTCGCACATATTATTCCCTCATTTAATGGATATTTTCACCAAAAAGTGAAGTTTTCAAAAAGTCAGAAAATTGGCTGAAAACGACTTAATATCATGGACTCATCGGGCGAATCACTCTGGAACTGAAATCGGAGTAGTCACTGACATTTTCCCCTCTCCGAAAGTCTGAAAAATGATGGAAAAATGACTAAGACCAAAAAACATTTTTTTCAACTTTTTTCAATTTTACCCTCATGGGATATATATTCTACCCACACACATTTGGAACTCTCCTGGGGTACCCTCACACATATTATTCCCTCATTTAATGGTTATTTTCACTAAAAAATGAGGTTTTCAAAAAGTCAGAAAATTGGCTGAAAACGACTTAATATCAAGGACTCATCGGGCGAATCGCTCTGGAACTGAAATCGGAATGCTCACTGACATTTTTCCCTCTCCAAAAGTCTGAAAAATGATGGAAAAATGACTAAGTCCAAAAAAATTTTTTTTTTACTTTTTCAATTTTACCCCTGTGGAATATACATTCTATCCACAAACATTTGGATCTCTCCTGGGGTACCCTCACACATATTATTCCCTCATTTAATGGATATTTTCACCAAAAATTGAAGTTTTCAAAAAGTCAGAAAATTGGCTGAAAATGACTTATTATCAAGGACTCATCGGGCGAATCACTCTGGAACTGAAATCGGAGTACTCACTGACATTTTCCCCTCTCCGAAAGTCTGAAAAATGATGGAAAAATGACTAAGACCAAAAAACATTTTTTTCAACTTTTTTCAATTTTACCCCCATGGGATATATATTCTACCCACACACATTTGGAACTCTCCTGGGGTACCCTCACATACTATTCCCTCATTTAATGGATATTTTCACCAAAAAGTGAAGTTTTCAAAAAGTCAGAAAATTGGCTGAAAACGACTTAATATCAAGGACTCATAGGGCGAATCGCTCTGGAACTGAAATCGGAATGCTCACTGACATTTTCCCCTCTCCGAAAGTCTGAAAAATGATGGAAAAATGACTAAGACCAAAAAATTTTTTTTTTAACTTTTTTCAATTTTACCCGCGTGGGATATACATTCTACCCACACACATTTGGAACTCTCCTGGGGTACCCTCACACATATTATTCCCTCATTTAATGGATATTTTCACCAAAAAGTGAAGTTTTCAAAAAGTCATAAAATTGGCTGAAAACGACTTAATATCAAGGACTCATCGGGCAAATCACTCTGGAACTGAAATCGGAATACTCACTGACATTTTCCCCTCTCCGAAAGTCTGAAAAATGATGGAAAAATGACTAAGTCCAAAAAAATTTTTTTTAAACTTTTTTCAATTTTACCCCTGTGGGATATACATTCTACCCACACACATTTGGATCTCTCCTGGGGTACCCTCACACATATTATTCCCTCATTTAATGGATATTTTCACCAAAAAGTGAAGTTTTCAAAAAGTCATAAAATTGGCTGAAAACGACTTAATATCAAGGACTCATCGGGCGAATCACTCTGGAACTGAAATCGGAATACTCACTGACATTTTCCCCTCTCCTAAAGTCTGAAAAATGATGGAAAAATGACTAAGTCCAAAAAAATTTTTTTTTAACTTTTTTCAATTTTACCCCTGTGGGATATACATTCTACCCACACACATTTGGATCTCTCCTGGGGTACCCTCACACATATTATTCCCTCATTTAATAGATATTTTCACCAAAAAGTGAAGTTTTCAAAAAGTCAGAAAATTGGCTGAAAACGACTTAATATCAAGGACTCATCGGGCGAATCACTCTGGAACTGAAATCGGAGTACTCACTGACATTTTCCCCTCTCCGAAAGTCTGAAAAATGATGGAAAAATGACTAAGACCAAAAAACATTTTTTTCACCTTTTTTCAATTTTACCCCCATGGGATATATATTCTACCCACACACATTTGGAACTCTCCTGGGGTACCCTCACACATATTATTCCCTCATTTAATGGATATTTTCACCAAAAAGTGAAGTTTTCAAAAAGTCAGAAAATTGGCTGAAAACGACTTAATATCAAGGACTCATCGGGCAAATCACTCTGGAACTGAAATCGGAATACTCACTGACATTTTCCCCTCTCCGAAAGTCTGAAAAATGATGGAATAATGACTAAGTCCAAAAAAATTTTTTTTTAACTTTTTTCAATTTTACCCCTGTGGGATATACATTCTACCCACACACATTTGGATCTCTCCTGGGGTACCCTCACACATATTATTCCCTCATTTAATGGATATTTTCACCAAAAAGTGAAGTTTTCAAAAAGTCAGAAAATTGGCTTAAAATGACTTAATATCAAGGATTCATCGGGCGAATCGCTCTGGAACTGAAATCGGAATACTCACTGACATTTTCCCCTCTCCGAAAGTCTGAAAAATGATGGAAAAATGACTAAGTCCAAAAAACATTTTTTTCAACTTTTTTCAATTTTACCCCAGTGGGATATATATTCTACCCACACACATTTGGAACTCTCCTGGGGTACCCTCGCACATATTATTCCCTCATTTAATGGATATTTTCACCAAAAAGTGAAGTTTTCAAAAAGTCAGAAAATTGGCTGAAAACGACTTAATATCATGGACTCATCGGGCGAATCACTCTGGAACTGAAATCGGAGTAGTCACTGACATTTTCCCCTCTCCGAAAGTCTGAAAAATGATGGAAAAATGACTAAGACCAAAAAACATTTTTTTCAACTTTTTTCAATTTTACCCTCATGGGATATATATTCTACCCACACACATTTGGAACTCTCCTGGGGTACCCTCACACATATTATTCCCTCATTTAATGGTTATTTTCACCAAAAAATGAGGTTTTCAAAAAGTCAGAAAATTGGCTGAAAACGACTTAATATCAAGGACTCATCGGGCGAATCGCTCTGGAACTGAAATCGGAATGCTCACTGACATTTTTCCCTCTCCAAAAGTCTGAAAAATGATGGAAAAATGACTAAGTCCAAAAAAATTTTTTTTTTACTTTTTCAATTTTACCCCTGTGGAATATACATTCTATCCACAAACATTTGGATCTCTCCTGGGGTACCCTCACACATATTATTCCCTCATTTAATGGATATTTTCACCAAAAATTGAAGTTTTCAAAAAGTCAGAAAATTGGCTGAAAATGACTTATTATCAAGGACTCATCGGGCGAATCACTCTGGAACCGAAATCGGAGTACTCACTGACATTTTCCCCTCTCCGAAAGTCTGAAAAATGATGGAAAAATGACTAAGACCAAAAAACATTTTTTTCAACTTTTTTCAATTTTACCCCCATGGGATATATATTCTACCCACACACATTTGGAACTCTCCTGGGGTACCCTCACATACTATTCCCTCATTTAATGGATATTTTCACCAAAAAGTGAAGTTTTCAAAAAGTCAGAAAATTGGCTGAAAACGACTTAATATCAAGGACTCATAGGGCGAATCGCTCTGGAACTGAAATCGGAATGCTCACTGACATTTTCCCCTCTCCGAAAGTCTGAAAAATGATGGAAAAATGACTAAGACCAAAACATTTTTTTTTTAACTTTTTTCAATTTTACCCGCGTGGGATATACATTCTACCCACACACATTTGGAACTCTCCTGGGGTACCCTCACACATATTATTCCCTCATTTAATGGATATTTTCACCAAAAAGTGAAGTTTTCAAAAAGTCATAAAATTGGCTGAAAACGACTTAATATCAAGGACTCATCGGGCAAATCACTCTGGAACTGAAATCGGAATACTCACTGACATTTTCCCCTCTCCGAAAGTCTGAAAAATGATGGAAAAATGACCAAGTCCAAAAAAATTTTTTTTAAACTTTTTTCAATTTTACCCCTGTGGGATATACATTCTACCCACACACATTTGGATCTCTCCTGGGGTACCCTCACACATATTATTCCCTCATTTAATGGATATTTTCACCAAAAAGTGAAGTTTTCAAAAAGTCATAAAATTGGCTGAAAACGACTTAATATCAAGGACTCATCGGGCGAATCACTCTGGAACTGAAATCGGAATACTCACTGACATTTTCCCCTCTCCTAAAGTCTGAAAAATGATGGAAAAATGACTAAGTCCAAAAAAATTTTTTTTTAACTTTTTTCAATTTTACCCCTGTGGGATATACATTCTACCCACACACATTTGGATCTCTCCTGGGGTACCCTCACACATATTATTCCCTCATTTAATAGATATTTTCACCAAAAAGTGAAGTTTTCAAAAAGTCAGAAAATTGGCTGAAAACGACTTAATATCAAGGACTCATCGGGCGAATCACTCTGGAACTGAAATCGGAGTACTCACTGACATTTTCCCCTCTCCGAAAGTCTGAAAAATGATGGAAAAATGACTAAGACCAAAAAACATTTTTTTCACCTTTTTTCAATTTTACCCCCATGGGATATATATTCTACCCACACACATTTGGAACTCTCCTGGGGTACCCTCACACATATTATTCCCTCATTTAATGGATATTTTCACCAAAAAGTGAAGTTTTCAAAAAGTCAGAAAATTGGCTGAAAACAACTTAATATCAAGGACTCATCGGGCAAATCACTCTGGAACTGAAATCGGAATACTCACTGACATTTTCCCCTCTCCGAAAGTCTGAAAAATGATGGAATAATGACTAAGTCCAAAAAAATTTTTTTTTAACTTTTTTCAATTTTACCCCTGTGGGATATACATTCTACCCACACACATTTGGATCTCTCCTGGGGTACCCTCACACATATTATTCCCTCATTTAATGGATATTTTCACCAAAAAGTGAA
This sequence comes from Phyllobates terribilis, assembly GCF_046119375.1. Classification (NCBI taxonomy): domain Eukaryota; kingdom Metazoa; phylum Chordata; class Amphibia; order Anura; family Dendrobatidae; genus Phyllobates; species Phyllobates terribilis. The sequence continues at coordinate 3,456,198 of NW_027362873.1, read as the reverse complement.
GTTTTCAAAAAGTCAGAAAATTGGCTTAAAATGACTTAATATCAAGGATTCATCGGGCGAATCGCTCTGGAACTGAAATCGGAATACTCACTGACATTTTCCCCTCTCCGAAAGTCTGAAAAATGATGGAAAAATGACTAAGTCCAAAAAACATTTTTTTCAACTTTTTTCAATTTTACCCCAGTGGGATATATATTCTACCCACACACATTTGGAACTCTCCTGGGGTACCCTCGCACATATTATTCCCTCATTTAATGGATATTTTCACCAAAAAGTGAAGTTTTCAAAAAGTCAGAAAATTGGCTGAAAACGACTTAATATCATGGACTCATCGGGCGAATCACTCTGGAACTGAAATCGGAGTAGTCACTGACATTTTCCCCTCTCCGAAAGTCTGAAAAATGATGGAAAAATGACTAAGACCAAAAAACATTTTTTTCAACTTTTTTCAATTTTACCCTCATGGGATATATATTCTACCCACACACATTTGGAACTCTCCTGGGGTACCCTCACACATATTATTCCCTCATTTAATGGTTATTTTCACCAAAAAATGAGGTTTTCAAAAAGTCAGAAAATTGGCTGAAAACGACTTAATATCAAGGACTCATCGGGCGAATCGCTCTGGAACTGAAATCGGAATGCTCACTGACATTTTTCCCTCTCCAAAAGTCTGAAAAATGATGGAAAAATGACTAAGTCCAAAAAAATTTTTTTTTTTACTTTTTTCAATTTTACCCCTGTGGAATATACATTCTACCCACACACATTTGGATCTCTCCTGGGGTACCCTCACACATATTATTCCCTCATTTAATGGATATTTTCACCAAAAATTGAAGTTTTCAAAAAGTCAGAAAATTGGCTGAAAACGACTTATTATCAAGGACTCATCGGGCGAATCACTCTGGAACTGAAATCGGAGTACTCACTGACATTTTCCCCTCTCCGAAAGTCTGAAAAATGATGGAAAAATGACTAAGACCAAAAAACATTTTTTTCAACTTTTTTCAATTTTACCCCTATGGGATATACATTCTACCCACACACATTTGGAACTCTCCTGGGGTACCCTCACACATACTATTCCCTCATTTAATGGATATTTTCACCAAAAAGTGAAGTTTTCAAAAAGTCAGAAAATTGGCTGAAAACGACTTAATATCAAGGACTCATAGAGCGAATCGCTCTGGAACTGAAATCGGAATGCTCACTGACATTTTCCCCTCTCCGAAAGTCTGAAAAATGATGGAAAAATGACTAAGTCCAAAAAAATTTTTTTTTTACTTTTTCAATTTTACCCCTGTGGAATATACATTCTATCCACAAACATTTGGATCTCTCCTGGGGTACCCTCACACATATTATTCCCTCATTTAATGGATATTTTCACCAAAAATTGAAGTTTTCAAAAAGTCAGAAAATTGGCTGAAAATGACTTATTATCAAGGACTCATCGGGCGAATCACTCTGGAACTGAAATCGGAGTACTCACTGACATTTTCCCCTCTCCGAAAGTCTGAAAAATGATGGAAAAATGACTAAGACCAAAAAACATTTTTTTAAACTTTTTTCAATTTTACCCCCATGGGATATATATTCTACCCACACACATTTGGAACTCTCCTGGGGTACCCTCACATACTATTCCCTCATTTAATGGATATTTTCACCAAAAAGTGAAGTTTTCAAAAAGTCAGAAAATTGGCTGAAAACGACTTAATATCAAGGACTCATAGGTCGAATCGCTCTGGAACTGAAATCGGAATGCTCACTGACATTTTCCCCTCTCCGAAAGTCTGAAAAATGATGGAAAAATGACTAAGACCAAAAAAATTTTTTTTTAACTTTTTTCAATTTTACCCGCGTGGGATATACATTCTACCCACACACATTTGGAACTCTACTGGGGTACCCTCACACATATTATTCCCTCATTTAATGGATATTTTCACCAAAAAGTGAAGTTTTCAAAAAGTCATAAAATTGGCTGAAAACGACTTAATATCAAGGACTCATCGGGCGAATCACTCTGGAACTGAAATCGGAATACTCACTGACATTTTCCCCTCTCCTAAAGTCTGAAAAATGATGGAAAAATGACTAAGTCCAAAAAAATTTTTTTTTAACTTTTTTCAATTTTACCCCTGTGGGATATACATTCTACCCACACACATTTGGATCTCTCCTGGGGTACCCTCACACATATTATTCCCTCATTTAATGGATATTTTCACCAAAAAGTGAAGTTTTCAAAAAGTCAGAAAATTGGCTGAAAACGACTTAATATCAAGGACTCATCAGGCGAATCACTCTGGAACTGAAATCGGAGTACTCACTGACATTTTCCCCTCTCCGAAAGTCTGAAAAATGATGGAAAAATGACTAAGACCAAAAAACATTTTTTTCACCTTTTTTCAATTTTACCCCCATGGGATATATATTCTACCCACACACATTTGGAACTCTCCTGGGGTACCCTCACACATATTATTCCCTCATTTAATGGATATTTTCACCAAAAAGTGAAGTTTTCAAAAAGTCAGAAAATTGGCTGAAAACGACTTAATATCAAGGACTCATCGGGCAAATCACTCTGGAACTGAAATCGGAATACTCACTGACATTTTCCCCTCTCCGAAAGTCTGAAAAATGATGGAATAATGACTAAGTCCAAAAAAATTTTTTTTTAACTTTTTTCAATTTTACCCCTGTGGGATATACATTCTACCCACACACATTTGGATCTCTCCTGGGGTACCCTCACACATATTATTCCCTCATTTAATGGATATTTTCACCAAAAAGTGAAGTTTTCAAAAAGTCAGAAAATTGGCTTAAAATGACTTAATATCAAGGATTCATCGGGCGAATCGCTCTGGAACTGAAATCGGAATACTCACTGACATTTTCCCCTCTCCGAAAGTCTGAAAAATGATGGAAAAATGACTAAGTCCAAAAAACATTTTTTTCAACTTTTTTCAATTTTACCCCAGTGGGATATATATTCTACCCACACACATTTGGAACTCTCCTGGGGTACCCTCGCACATATTATTCCCTCATTTAATGGATATTTTCACCAAAAAGTGAAGTTTTCAAAAAGTCAGAAAATTGGCTGAAAACGACTTAATATCATGGACTCATCGGGCGAATCACTCTGGAACTGAAATCGGAGTAGTCACTGACATTTTCCCCTCTCCGAAAGTCTGAAAAATGATGGAAAAATGACTAAGACCAAAAAACATTTTTTTCAACTTTTTTCAATTTTACCCTCATGGGATATATATTCTACCCACACACATTTGGAACTCTCCTGGGGTACCCTCACACATATTATTCCCTCATTTAATGGTTATTTTCACCAAAAAATGAGGTTTTCAAAAAGTCAGAAAATTGGCTGAAAACGACTTAATATCAAGGACTCATCGGGCGAATCGCTCTGGAACTGAAATCGGAATGCTCACTGACATTTTTCCCTCTCCAAAAGTCTGAAAAATGATGGAAAAATGACTAAGTCCAAAAAAATTTTTTTTTTACTTTTTTCAATTTTACCCCTGTGGAATATACATTCTACCCACACACATTTGGATCTCTCCTGGGGTACCCTCACACATATTATTCCCTCATTTAATGGATATTTTCACCAAAAATTGAAGTTTTCAAAAAGTCAGAAAATTGGCTGAAAACGACTTATCAAGGACTCATCGGGCGAATCACTCTGGAACTGAAATCGGAGTACTCACTGACATTTTCCCCTCTCCGAAAGTCTGAAAAATGATGGAAAAATGACTAAGACCAAAAAACATTTTTTTCAACTTTTTTCAATTTTACCCCTATGGGATATACATTCTACCCACACACATTTGGAACTCTCCTGGGGTACCCTCACACATACTATTCCCTCATTTAATGGATATTTTCACCAAAAAGTGAAGTTTTCAAAAAGTCAGAAAATTGGCTGAAAACGACTTAATATCAAGGACTCATAGAGCGAATCGCTCTGGAACTGAAATCGGAATGCTCACTGACATTTTCCCCTCTCCGAAAGTCTGAAAAATGATGGAAAAATGACTAAGTCCAAAAAAATTTTTTTTTAACTTTTTTCAATTTTACCCCTGTGGGATATACATTCTACCCACACACATTTGGATCTCTCCTGGGGTACCCTCACACATATTATTCCCTCATTTAATGGATATTTTCACCAAAAAGTGAAGTTTTCAAAAAGTCAGAAAATTGGCTTAAAATGACTTAATATCAAGGATTCATCGGGCGAATCGCTCTGGAACTGAAATCGGAATACTCACTGACATTTTCCCCTCTCCGAAAGTCTGAAAAATGATGGAAAAATGACTAAGTCCAAAAAACATTTTTTTCAACTTTTTTCAATTTTACCCCAGTGGGATATATATTCTACCCACACACATTTGGAACTCTCCTGGGGTACCCTCGCACATATTATTCCCTCATTTAATGGATATTTTCACCAAAAAGTGAAGTTTTCAAAAAGTCAGAAAATTGGCTGAAAACGACTTAATATCAAGGACTCATAGGGCGAATCGCTCTGGAACTGAAATCGGAATGCTCACTGACATTTTCCCCTCTCCGAAAGTCTGAAAAATGATGGAAAAATGACTAAGACCAAAAAAATTTTTTTTTAACTTTTTTCAATTTTACCCGCGTGGGATATACATTCTACCCACACACATTTGGAACTCTCCTGGGGTACCCTCACACATATTATTCCCTCATTTAATGGATATTTTCACCAAAAAGTGAAGTTTTCAAAAAGTCATAAAATTGGCTGAAAACGACTTAATATCAAGGACTCATCGGGCGAATCACTCTGGAACTGAAATCGGAATACTCACTGACATTTTCCCCTCTCCTAAAGTCTGAAAAATGATGGAAAAATGACTAAGTCCAAAAAAATTTTTTTTTAACTTTTTTCAATTTTACCCCTGTGGGATATACATTCTACCCACACACATTTGGATCTCTCCTGGGGTACCCTCACACATATTATTCCCTCATTTAATGGATATTTTCACCAAAAAGTGAAGTTTTCAAAAAGTCAGAAAATTGGCTGAAAACGACTTAATATCAAGGACTCATCAGGCGAATCACTCTGGAACTGAAATCGGAGTACTCACTGACATTTTCCCCTCTCCGAAAGTCTGAAAAATGATGGAAAAATGACTAAGACCAAAAAACATTTTTTTCACCTTTTTTCAATTTTACCCCCATGGGATATATATTCTACCCACACACATTTGGAACTCTCCTGGGGTACCCTCACACATATTATTCCCTCATTTAATGGATATTTTCACCAAAAAGTGAAGTTTTCAAAAAGTCAGAAAATTGGCTTAAAATGACTTAATATCAAGGATTCATCGGGCGAATCGCTCTGGAACTGAAATCGGAATACTCACTGACATTTTCCCCTCTCCGAAAGTCTGAAAAATGATGGAAAAATGACTAAGTCCAAAAAACATTTTTTTCAACTTTTTTCAATTTTACCCCAGTGGGATATATATTCTACCCACACACATTTGGAACTCTCCTGGGGTACCCTCGCACATATTATTCCCTCATTTAATGGATATTTTCACCAAAAAGTGAAGTTTTCAAAAAGTCAGAAAATTGGCTGAAAACGACTTAATATCATGGACTCATCGGGCGAATCACTCTGGAACTGAAATCGGAGTAGTCACTGACATTTTCCCCTCTCCGAAAGTCTGAAAAATGATGGAAAAATGACTAAGACCAAAAAACATTTTTTTCAACTTTTTTCAATTTTACCCTCATGGGATATATATTCTACCCACACACATTTGGAACTCTCCTGGGGTACCCTCACACATATTATTCCCTCATTTAATGGTTATTTTCACCAAAAAATGAGGTTTTCAAAAAGTCAGAAAATTGGCTGAAAACGACTTAATATCAAGGACTCATCGGGCGAATCGCTCTGGAACTGAAATCGGAATGCTCACTGACATTTTTCCCTCTCCAAAAGTCTGAAAAATGATGGAAAAATGACTAAGTCCAAAAAAATTTTTTTTTTACTTTTTTCAATTTTACCCCTGTGGAATATACATTCTACCCACACACATTTGGATCTCTCCTGGGGTACCCTCACACATATTATTCCCTCATTTAATGGATATTTTCACCATAAATTGAAGTTTTCAAAAAGTCAGAAAATTGGCTGAAAACGACTTATTATCAAGGACTCATTGGGCGAATCACTCTGGAACTGAAATCGGAGTACTCACTGACATTTTCCCCTCTCCGAAAGTCTGAAAAATGATGGAAAAATGACTAAGACCAAAAAACATTTTTTTCAACTTTTTTCAATTTTACCCCTATGGGATATACATTCTACCCACACACATTTGGAACTCTCCTGGGGTACCCTCACACATACTATTCCCTCATTTAATGGATATTTTCACCAAAAAGTGAAGTTTTCAAAAAGTCAGAAAATTGGCTGAAAACGACTTAATATCAAGGACTCATAGAGCGAATCGCTCTGGAACTGAAATCGGAATGCTCACTGACATTTTCCCCTCTCCGAAAGTCTGAAAAATGATGGAAAAATGACTAAGACCAAAAAAATTTTTTTTTAACTTTTTTCAATTTTACCCCCGTGGGATATACATTCTACCCACACACATTTGGAACTCTCCTGGGGTACCCTCACACATATTATTCCCTCATTTAATGGTTATTTTCACCAAAAAATGAAGTTTTCAAAAAGTCAGAAAATTGGCTGAAAACGACTTAATATCAAGGACTCATCGGGCGAATCGCTCTGGAACTGAAATCGGAATGCTCACTGACATTTTTCCCTCTCCAAAAGTCTGAAAAATGATGGAAAAATGACTAAGTCCAAAAAAATTTTTTTTTTACTTTTTCAATTTTACCCCTGTGGAATATACATTCTATCCACAAACATTTGGATCTCTCCTGGGGTACCCTCACACATATTATTCCCTCATTTAATGGATATTTTCACCAAAAATTGAAGTTTTCAAAAAGTCAGAAAATTGGCTGAAAATGACTTATTATCAAGGACTCATCGGGCGAATCACTCTGGAACTGAAATCGGAGTACTCACTGACATTTTCCCCTCTCCGAAAGTCTGAAAAATGATGGAAAAATGACTAAGACCAAAAAACATTTTTTTAAACTTTTTTCAATTTTACCCCCATGGGATATATATTCTACCCACACACATTTGGAACTCTCCTGGGGTACCCTCACATACTATTCCCTCATTTAATGGATATTTTCACCAAAAAGTGAAGTTTTCAAAAAGTCAGAAAATTGGCTGAAAACGACTTAATATCAAGGACTCATAGGGCGAATCGCTCTGGAACTGAAATCGGAATGCTCACTGACATTTTCCCCTCTCCGAAAGTCTGAAAAATGATGGAAAAATGACTAAGACCAAAAAAATTTTTTTTTTACTTTTTTCAATTTTACCCGCGTGGGATATACATTCTACCCACACACATTTGGAACTCTCCTGGGGTACCCTCACACATATTATTCCCTCATTTAATGGATATTTTCACCAAAAAGTGAAGTTTTCAAAAAGTCATAAAATTGGCTGAAAACGACTTAATATCAAGGACTCATCGGGCAAATCACTCTGGAACTGAAATCGGAATACTCACTGACATTTTCCCCTCTCCGAAAGTCTGAAAAATGATGGAAAAATGACTAAGTCCAAAAAAATTTTTTTTAAACTTTTTTCAATTTTACCCCTGTGGGATATACATTCTACCCACACACATTTGGATCTCTCCTGGGGTACCCTCACACATATTATTCCCTCATTTAATTTATATTTTCACCAAAAAGTGAAGTTTTCAAAAAGTCATAAAATTGGCTGAAAACGACTTAATATCAAGGACTCATCGGGCGAATCACTCTGGAACTGAAATCGGAATACTCACTGACATTTTCCCCTCTCCTAAAGTCTGAAAAATGATGGAAAAATGACTAAGTCCAAAAAAATTTTTTTTTAACTTTTTTCAATTTTACCCCTGTGGGATATACATTCTACCCACACACATTTGGATCTCTCCTGGGGTACCCTCACACATATTATTCCCTCATTTAATGGATATTTTCACCAAAAAGTGAAGTTTTCAAAAAGTCAGAAAATTGGCTGAAAACGACTTAATATCAAGGACTCATCAGGCGAATCACTCTGGAACTGAAATCGGAGTACTCACTGACATTTTCCCCTCTCCGAAAGTCTGAAAAATGATGGAAAAATGACTAAGACCAAAAAACATTTTTTTCACCTTTTTTCAATTTTACCCCCATGGGATATATATTCTACCCACACACATTTGGAACTCTCCTGGGGTACCCTCACACATATTATTCCCTCATTTAATGGATATTTTCACCAAAAAGTGAAGTTTTCAAAAAGTCAGAAAATTGGCTGAAAACGACTTAATATCAAGGACTCATCGGGCAAATCACTCTGGAACTGAAATCGGAATACTCACTGACATTTTCCCCTCTCCGAAAGTCTGAAAAATGATGGAATAATGACTAAGTCCAAAAAAATTTTTTTTTAACTTTTTTCAATTTTACCCCTGTGGGATATACATTCTACCCACACACATTTGGATCTCTCCTGGGGTACCCTCACACATATTATTCCCTCATTTAATGGATATTTTCACCAAAAAGTGAAGTTTTCAAAAAGTCAGAAAATTGGCTTAAAATGACTTAATATCAAGGATTCATCGGGCGAATCGCTCTGGAACTGAAATCTGAATACTCACTGACATTTTCCCCTCTCCGAAAGTCTGAAAAATGATGGAAAAATGACTAAGTCCAAAAAACATTTTTTTCAACTTTTTTCAATTTTACCCCAGTGGGATATATATTCTACCCACACACATTTGGAACTCTCCTGGGGTACCCTCGCACATATTATTCCCTCATTTAATGGATATTTTCACCAAAAAGTGAAGTTTTCAAAAAGTCAGAAAATTGGCTGAAAACGACTTAATATCATGGACTCATCGGGCGAATCACTCTGGAACTGAAATCGGAGTAGTCACTGACATTTTCCCCTCTCCGAAAGTCTGAAAAATGATGGAAAAATGACTAAGACCAAAAAACATTTTTTTCAACTTTTTTCAATTTTACCCTCATGGGATATATATTCTACCCACACACATTTGGAACTCTCCTGGGGTACCCTCACACATATTATTCCCTCATTTAATGGTTATTTTCACCAAAAAATGAGGTTTTCAAAAAGTCAGAAAATTGGCTGAAAACGACTTAATATCAAGGACTCATCGGGCGAATCGCTCTGGAACTGAAATCGGAATGCTCACTGACATTTTTCCCTCTCCAAAAGTCTGAAAAATGATGGAAAAATGACTAAGTCCAAAAAAATTTTTTTTTTACTTTTTTCAATTTTACCCCTGTGGAATATACATTCTACCCACACACATTTGGATCTCTCCTGGGGTACCCTCACACATATTATTCCCTCATTTAATGGATATTTTCACCAAAAATTGAAGTTTTCAAAAAGTCAGAAAATTGGCTGAAAACGACTTATTATCAAGGACTCATCGGGCGAATCACTCTGGAACTGAAATCGGAGTACTCACTGACATTTTCCCCTCTCCGAAAGTCTGAAAAATGATGGAAAAATGACTAAGACCAAAAAACATTTTTTTCAACTTTTTTCAATTTTACCCCTATGGGATATACATTCTACCCACACACATTTGGAACTCTCCTGGGGTACCCTCACACATACTATTCCCTCATTTAATGGATATTTTCACCAAAAAGTGAAGTTTTCAAAAAGTCAGAAAATTGGCTGAAAACGACTTAATATCAAGGACTCATAGAGCGAATCGCTCTGGAACTGAAATCGGAATGCTCACTGACATTTTCCCCTCTCCGAAAGTCTGAAAAATGATGGAAAAATGACTAAGACCAAAAAAATTTTTTTTTAACTTTTTTCAATTTTACCCCCGTGGGATATACATTCTACCCACACACATTTGGAACTCTCCTGGGGTACCCTCACACATATTATTCCCTCATTTAATGGTTATTTTCACCAAAAAATGAAGTTTTCAAAAAGTCAGAAAATTGGCTGAAAACGACTTAATATCAAGGACTCATCGGGCGAATCGCTCTGGAACTGAAATCGGAATGCTCACTGACATTTTTCCCTCTCCAAAAGTCTGAAAAATGATGGAAAAATGACTAAGTCCAAAAAAATTTTTTTTTTACTTTTTCAATTTTACCCCTGTGGAATATACATTCTATCCACAAACATTTGGATCTCTCCTGGGGTACCCTCACACATATTATTCCCTCATTTAATGGATATTTTCACCAAAAATTGAAGTTTTCAAAAAGTCAGAAAATTGGCTGAAAATGACTTATTATCAAGGACTCATCGGGCGAATCACTCTGGAACTGAAATCGGAGTACTCACTGACATTTTCCCCTCTCCGAAAGTCTGAAAAATGATGGAAAAATGACTAAGACCAAAAAACATTTTTTTCAACTTTTTTCAATTTTACCCCCATGGGATATATATTCTACCCACACACATTTGGAACTCTCCTGGGGTACCCTCACATACTATTCCCTCATTTAATGGATATTTTCACCAAAAAGTGAAGTTTTCAAAAAGTCAGAAAATTGGCTGAAAACGACTTAATATCAAGGACTCATAGGGCGAATCGCTCTGGAACTGAAATCAGAATGCTCACTGACATTTTCCCCTCTCCGAAAGTCTGAAAAATGATGGAAAAATGACTAAGACCAAAAAAATTTTTTTTTTACTTTTTTCAATTTTACCCGCGTGGGATATACATTCTACCCACACACATTTGGAACTCTCCTGGGGTACCCTCACACATATTATTCCCTCATTTAATGGATATTTTCACCAAAAAGTGAAGTTTTCAAAAAGTCATAAAATTGGCTGAAAACGACTTAATATCAAGGACTCATCGGGCAAATCACTCTGGAACTGAAATCGGAATACTCACTGACATTTTCCCCTCTCCGAAAGTCTGAAAAATGATGGAAAAATGACTAAGTCCAAAAAAATTTTTTTTAAACTTTTTTCAATTTTACCCCTGTGGGATATACATTCTACCCACACACATTTGGATCTCTCCTGGGGTACCCTCACACATATTATTCCCTCATTTAATGGATATTTTCACCAAAAAGTGAAGTTTTCAAAAAGTCAGAAAATTGGCTGAAAACGACTTAATATCAAGGACTCATCGGGCGAATCACTCTGGAACTGAAATCGGAGTACTCACTGACATTTTCCCCTCTCCGAAAGTCTGAAAAATGATGGAAAAATGACTAAGACCAAAAAACATTTTTTTCACCTTTTTTCAATTTTACCCCCATGGGATATATATTCTACCCACACACATTTGGAACTCTCCTGGGGTACCCTCACACATATTATTCCCTCATTTAATGGATATTTTCACCAAAAAGTGAAGTTTTCAAAAAGTCAGAAAATTGGCTGAAAACGACTTAATATCAAGGACTCATCGGGCAAATCACTCTGGAACTGAAATCGGAATACTCACTGACATTTTCCCCTCTCCGAAAGTCTGAAAAATGATGGAATAATGACTAAGTCCAAAAAAATTTTTTTTTAACTTTTTTCAATTTTACCCCTGTGGGATATACATTCTACCCACACACATTTGGATCTCTCCTGGGGTACCCTCACACATATTATTCCCTCATTTAATGGATATTTTCACCAAAAAGTGAAGTTTTCAAAAAGTCAGAAAATTGGCTTAAAATGACTTAATATCAAGGATTCATCGGGCGAATCGCTCTGGAACTGAAATCGGAATACTCACTGACATTTTCCCCTCTCCGAAAGTCTGAAAAATGATGGAAAAATGACTAAGTCCAAAAAACATTTTTTTCAACTTTTTTCAATTTTACCCCAGTGGGATATATATTCTACCCACACACATTTGGAACTCTCCTGGGGTACCCTCGCACATATTATTCCCTCATTTAATGGATATTTTCACCAAAAAGTGAAGTTTTCAAAAAGTCAGAAAATTGGCTGAAAACGACTTAATATCATGGACTCATCGGGCGAATCACTCTGGAACTGAAATCGGAGTAGTCACTGACATTTTCCCCTCTCCGAAAGTCTGAAAAATGATGGAAAAATGACTAAGACCAAAAAACATTTTTTTCAACTTTTTTCAATTTTACCCTCATGGGATATATATTCTACCCACACACATTTGGAACTCTCCTGGGGTACCCTCACACATATTATTCCCTCATTTAATGGTTATTTTCACCAAAAAATGAAGTTTTCAAAAAGTCAGAAAATTGGCTGAAAACGACTTAATATCAAGGACTCATCGGGCGAATCGCTCTGGAACTGAAATCGGAATGCTCACTGACATTTTTCCCTCTCCAAAAGTCTGAAAAATGATGGAAAAATGACTAAGTCCAAAAAAATTTTTTTTTTACTTTTTCAATTTTACCCCTGTGGAATATACATTCTATCCACAAACATTTGGATCTCTCCTGGGGTACCCTCACACATATTATTCCCTCATTTAATGGATATTTTCACCAAAAATTGAAGTTTTCAAAAAGTCAGAAAATTGGCTGAAAATGACTTATTATCAAGGACTCATCGGGCGAATCACTCTGGAACTGAAATCGGAGTACTCACTGACATTTTCCCCTCTCCGAAAGTCTGAAAAATGATGGAAAAATGACTAAGACCAAAAAACATTTTTTTCAACTTTTTTCAATTTTACCCCCATGGGATATATATTCTACCCACACACATTTGGAACTCTCCTGGGGTACCCTCACATACTATTCCCTCATTTAATGGATATTTTCACCAAAAAGTGAAGTTTTCAAAAAGTCAGAAAATTGGCTGAAAACGACTTAATATCAAGGACTCATAGGGCGAATCGCTCTGGAACTGAAATCGGAATGCTCACTGACATTTTCCCCTCTCCGAAAGTCTGAAAAATGATGGAAAAATGACTAAGACCAAAAAAATTTTTTTTTAACTTTTTTCAATTTTACCCGCGTGGGATATACATTCTACCCACACACATTTGGAACTCTCCTGGGGTACCCTCACACATATTATTCCCTCATTTAATGGATATTTTCACCAAAAAGTGAAGTTTTCAAAAAGTCATAAAATTGGCTGAAAACGACTTAATATCAAGGACTCATCGGGCGAATCACTCTGGAACTGAAATCGGAATACTCACTGACATTTTCCCCTCTCCTAAAGTCTGAAAAATGATGGAAAAATGACTAAGTCCAAAAAAATTTTTTTTTAACTTTTTTCAATTTTACCCCTGTGGGATATACATTCTACCCACACACATTTGGATCTCTCCTGGGGTACCCTCACACATATTATTCCCTCATTTAATGGATATTTTCACCAAAAAGTGAAGTTTTCAAAAAGTCAGAAAATTGGCTGAAAATGACTTAATATCAAGGATTCATCGGGCGAATCGCTCTGGAACTGAAATCGGAATACTCACTGACATTTTCCCCTCTCCGAAAGTCTGAAAAATGATGGAAAAATGACTAAGTCCAAAAAACATTTTTTTCAACTTTTTTCAATTTTACCCCAGTGGGATATATATTCTACCCACACACATTTGGAACTCTCCTGGGGTACCCTCGCACATATTATTCACTCATTTAATGGATATTTCCACCAAAAAGTGAAGTTTTCAAAAAGTAGAAAATTGGCTGAAAACGACTTAAAATCAAGGACTCATCGGGCGAATCACTCTGGAACTGAAATCGGAGTACTCACTGACATTTTCCCCTCTCCGAAAGTCTGAAAAATGATGGAAAAATGACTAAGACCAAAAAACATTTTTTTCAACTTTTTTCAATTTTACCCTCATGGGATATATATTCTACCCACACACATTTGGAACTCTCCTGGGGTACCCTCACACATATTATTCCCTCATTTAATGGTTATTTTCACCAAAAAATGAAGTTTTCAAAAAGTCAGAAAATTGGCTGAAAACGACTTAATATCAAGGACTCATCGGGCGAATCGCTCTGGAACTGAAATCGGAATGCTCACTGACATTTTTCCCTCTCCAAAAGTCTGAAAAATGATGGAAAAATGACTAAGTCCAAAAAAATTTTTTTTTTACTTTTTCAATTTTACCCCTGTGGAATATACATTCTATCCACAAACATTTGGATCTCTCCTGGGGTACCCTCACACATATTATTCCCTCATTTAATGGATATTTTCACCAAAAATTGAAGTTTTCAAAAAGTCAGAAAATTGGCTGAAAATGACTTATTATCAAGGACTCATCGGGCGAATCACTCTGGAACTGAAATCGGAGTACTCACTAACATTTTCCCCTCTCCGAAAGTCTGAAAAATGATGGAAAAATGACTAAGACCAAAAAACATTTTTTTCAACTTTTTTCAATTTTACCCCCATGGGATATATATTCTACCCACACACATTTGGAACTCTCCTGGGGTACCCTCACATACTATTCCCTCATTTAATGGATATTTTCACCAAAAAGTGAAGTTTTCAAAAAGTCAGAAAATTGGCTGAAAACGACTTAATATCAAGGACTCATAGGGCGAATCGCTCTGGAACTGAAATCGGAATGCTCACTGACATTTTCCCCTCTCCGAAAGTCTGAAAAATGATGGAAAAATGACTAAGACCAAAAAAATTTTTTTTTAACTTTTTTCAATTTTACCCGCGTGGGATATACATTCTACCCACACACATTTGGAACTCTCCTGGGGTACCCTCACACATATTATTCCCTCATTTAATGGATATTTTCACCAAAAAGTGAAGTTTTCAAAAAGTCATAAAATTGGCTGAAAACGACTTAATATCAAGGACTCATCGGGCGAATCACTCTGGAACTGAAATCGGAATACTCACTGACATTTTCCCCTCTCCTAAAGTCTGAAAAATGATGGAAAAATGACTAAGTCCAAAAAAATTTTTTTTTAACTTTTTTCAATTTTACCCCTGTGGGATATACATTCTACCCACACACATTTGGATCTCTCCTGGGGTACCCTCACACATATTATTCCCTCATTTAATGGATATTTTCACCAAAAAGTGAAGTTTTCAAAAAGTCAGAAAATTGGCTGAAAATGACTTAATATCAAGGATTCATCGGGCGAATCGCTCTGGAACTGAAATCGGAATACTCACTGACATTTTCCCCTCTCCGAAAGTCTGAAAAATGATGGAAAAATGACTAAGTCCAAAAAACATTTTTTTCAACTTTTTTCAATTTTACCCCAGTGGGATATATATTCTACCCACACACATTTGGAACTCTCCTGGGGTACCCTCGCACATATTATTCACTCATTTAATGGATATTTTCACCAAAAAGTGAAGTTTTCAAAAAGTAGAAAATTGGCTGAAAACGACTTAAAATCAAGGACTCATCGGGCGAATCACTCTGGAACTGAAATCGGAGTACTCACTGACATTTTCCCCTCTCCGAAAGTCTGAAAAATGATGGAAAAATGACTAAGACCCAAAAACATTTTTTTCAACTTTTTTCAATTTTACCCTCATGGGATATATATTCTACCCACACACATTTGGAACTCTCCTGGGGTACCCTCACACATATTATTCCCTCATTTAATGGTTATTTTCACCAAAAAATGAAGTTTTCAAAAAGTCAGAAAATTGGCTGAAAACGACTTAATATCAAGGACTCATTGGGCGAATCGCTCTGGAACTGAAATCGGAATGCTCACTGACATTTTTCCCTCTCCAAAAGTCTGAAAAATGATGGAAAAATGACTAAGTCCAAAAAAATTTTTTTTTTACTTTTTCAATTTTACCCCTGTGGAATATACATTCTATCCACTAACATTTGGATCTCTCCTGGGGTACCCTCACACATATTATTCCCTCATTTAATGGATATTTTCACCAAAAATTGAAGTTTTCAAAAAGTCAGAAAATTGGCTGAAAATGACTTATTATCAAGGACTCATCGGGCGAATCACTCTGGAACTGAAATCGGAGTACTCACTGACATTTTCCCCTCTCCGAAAGTCTGAAAAATGATGGAAAAATGACTAAGACCAAAAAACATTTTTTTCAACTTTTTTCAATTTTACCCCCATGGGATATATATTCTACCCACACACATTTGGAACTCTCCTGGGGTACCCTCACATACTATTCCCTCATTTAATGGATATTTTCACCAAAAAGTGAAGTTTTCAAAAAGTCAGAAAATTGGCTGAAAACGACTTAATATCAAGGACTCATAGGGCGAATCGCTCTGGAACTGAAATCGGAATGCTCACTGACATTTTCCCCTCTCCGAAAGTCTGAAAAATGATGGAAAAATGACTAAGACCAAAAAAATTTTTTTTTAACTTTTTTCAATTTTACCCGCGTGGGATATACATTCTACCCACACACATTTGGAACTCTCCTGGGGTACCCTCACACATATTATTCCCTCATTTAATGGATATTTTCACCAAAAAGTGAAGTTTTCAAAAAGTCATAAAATTGGCTGAAAACGACTTAATATCAAGGACTCATCGGGCAAATCACTCTGGAACTGAAATCGGAATACTCACTGACATTTTCCCCTCTCCTAAAGTCTGAAAAATGATGGAAAAATGACTAAGTCCAAAAAAATTTTTTTTTAACTTTTTTCAATTTTACCCCTGTGGGATATACATTCCACCCACACACATTTGGATCTCTCCTGGGGTACCCTCACACATATTATTCCCTCATTTAATGGATATTTTCACCAAAAAGTGAAGTTTTCAAAAAGTCAGAAAATTGGCTGAAAACGACTTAATATCAAGGACTCATCGGGCGAATCACTCTGGAACTGAAATCGGAGTACTCACTGACATTTTCCCCTCTCCGAAAGTCTGAAAAATCATGGAAAAATGACTAAGACCAAAAAACATTTTTTTCACCTTTTTTCAATTTTACCCCCATGGGATATATATTCTACCCACACACATTTGGAACTCTCCTGGGGTACCCTCACACATATTATTCCCTCATTTAATGGATATTTTCACCAAAAAGTGAAGTTTTCAAAAAGTCAGAAAATTGGCTGAAAACGACTTAATATCAAGGACTCATCGGGCAAATCACTCTGGAACTGAAATCGGAATACTCACTGACATTTTCCCCTCTCCGAAAGTCTGAAAAATGATGGAATAATGACTAAGTCCAAAAAAATTTTTTTTTTACTTTTTTCAATTTTACCCCTGTGGGATATACATTCTACCCACACACATTTGGATCTCTCCTGGGGTACCCTCACACATATTATTCCCTCATTTAATGGATATTTTCACCAAAAAGTGAAGTTTTCAAAAAGTCAGAAAATTGGCTTAAAATGACTTAATATCAAGGATTCATCGGGCGAATCGCTCTGGAACTGAAATCGGAATACTCACTGACATTTTCCCCTCTCCGAAAGTCTGAAAAATGATGGAAAAATGACTAAGTCCAAAAAACATTTTTTTCAACTTTTTTCAATTTTACCCCAGTGGGATATATATTCTACCCACACACATTTGGAACTCTCCTGGGGTACCCTCGCACATATTATTCCCTCATTTAATGGATATTTTCACCAAAAAGTGAAGTTTTCAAAAAGTCAGAAAATTGGCTGAAAACGACTTAATATCATGGACTCATCGGGCGAATCACTCTGGAACTGAAATCGGAGTAGTCACTGACATTTTCCCCTCTCCGAAAGTCTGAAAAATGATGGAAAAATGACTAAGACCAAAAAACATTTTTTTCAACTTTTTTCAATTTTACCCTCATGGGATATATATTCTACCCACACACATTTGGAACTCTCCTGGGGTACCCTCACACATATTATTCCCTCATTTAATGGTTATTTTCACCAAAAAATGAGGTTTTCAAAAAGTCAGAAAATTGGCTGAAAACGACTTAATATCAAGGACTCATCGGGCGAATCGCTCTGGAACTGAAATCGGAATGCTCACTGACATTTTTCCCTCTCCGAAAGTCTGAAAAATGATGGAAAAATGACTAAGTCCAAAAAAATTTTTTTTTAACTTTTTTCAATTTTACCCCTGTGGGATATACATTCTACCCACACACATTTGGATCTCTCCTGGGGTACCGTCACACATATTATTCCCTCATTTAATGGATATTTTCACCAAAAAGTGAAGTTTTCAAAAAGTCAGAAAATTGGCTGAAAACGACTTAATATCAAGGACTCATCGGGCGAATCACTCTGAAACTGAAATCGGAATACTCACTGACATTTTCCCCTCTCCGAAAGTCTGAAAAATGATGGAAAAATGACTAAGTCCAAAAAATTTTTTTTTTAACTTGTTTCAATTTTACCCCTGTGGGATATACATTCTACCCACACACATTTGGATCTCTCCTGGGGTACCCTCACACATATTATTCCCTCATTTAATGGATATTTTCACCAAAAAGTGAAGTTTTCAAAAAGTCAGAAAATTGGCTGAAAACGACTTAATATCAAGGACTCATCGGGCGAATCACTCTGGAACTGAAATCGGAGTACTCACTGACATTTTCCCCTCTCCGAAAGTCTGAAAAATGATGGAAAAATGACTAAGACCAAAAAAATTTTTTTTTAACTTTTTTCAATTTTACCCCTGTGGGATATACATTCTACCCACACACATTTGGAACTCTCCTGGGGTACCCTCACACATATTATTCCCTCATTTAATGGATATTTTCACCAAAAAGTGAAGTTTTCAAAAAGTCAGAAAATTGGCTGAAAATGACTTAATATCAAGGATTCATCGGGCGAATCGCTCTGGAACTGAAATCGGAATACTCACTGACATTTTCCCCTCTCCGAAAGTCTGAAAAATGATGGAAAAATGACTAAGTCAAAAACATTTTTTCAACTTTTTTCAATTTTACCCCAGTGGGATATATATTCTACCCACAAACATTTGGAACTCTCCTGGGGTACCCTCGCACATATTATTCCCTCATTTAATGGATATTTTCACCAAAAAGTGAAGTTTTCAAAAAGTTAGAAAATTGGCTGAAAACGACTTAATATCATGGACTCATCGGGCGAATCACTCTGGAACTGAAATCGGAATACTCACTGAAATTTTCCCCTCTCCGAAAGTCTGAAAAATGATGGAAAAATGACTAAGTCCAAAAAAATTTTTTTTAAACTTTTTTCAATTTTACCCCTGTGGGATATACATTCTACCCACACACATTTGGATCTCTCCTGGGGTACCGTCACACATATTATTCCCTCATTTAATGGATATTTTCACCAAAAAGTGAAGTTTTCAAAAAGTCAGAAAATTGGCTGAAAACGACTTAATATCAAGGACTCATCGGGCGAATCACTCTGAAACTGAAATCGGAATACTCACTGACATTTTCCCCTCTCCGAAAGTCTGAAAAATGATGGAAAAATGACTAAGTCCAAAAAATTTTTTTTTTAACTTGTTTCAATTTTACCCCTGTGGGATATACATTCTACCCACACACATTTGGATCTCTCCTGGGGTACCCTCACACATATTATTCCCTCATTTAATGGATATTTTCACCAAAAAGTGAAGTTTTCAAAAAGTCAGAAAATTGGCTGAAAACGACTTAATATCAAGGACTCATCGGGCGAATCACTCTGGAACTGAAATCGGAGTACTCACTGACATTTTCCCCTCTCCGAAAGTCTGAAAAATGATGGAAAAATGACTAAGACCAAAAAAATTTTTTTTTAACTTTTTTCAATTTTACCCCTGTGGGATATACATTCTACCCACACACATTTGGAACTCTCCTGGGGTACCCTCACACATATTATTCCCTCATTTAATGGATATTTTCACCAAAAAGTGAAGTTTTCAAAAAGTCAGAAAATTGGCTGAAAATGACTTAATATCAAGGATTCATCGGGCGAATCGCTCTGGAACTGAAATCGGAATACTCACTGACATTTTCCCCTCTCCGAAAGTCTGAAAAATGATGGAAAAATGACTAAGTCAAAAACATTTTTTCAACTTTTTTCAATTTTACCCCAGTGGGATATATATTCTACCCACAAACATTTGGAACTCTCCTGGGGTACCCTCGCACATATTATTCCCTCATTTAATGGATATTTTCACCAAAAAGTGAAGTTTTCAAAAAGTTAGAAAATTGGCTGAAAACGACTTAATATCATGGACTCATCGGGCGAATCACTCTGGAACTGAAATCGGAATACTCACTGAAATTTTCCCCTCTCCGAAAGTCTGAAAAATGATGGAAAAATGACTAAGTCCAAAAAAATTTTTTTTAAACTTTTTTCAATTTTACCCCTGTGGGATATACATTCTACCCACACACATTTGGATCTCTCCTGGGGTACCGTCACACATATTATTCCCTCATTTAATGGATATTTTCACCAAAAAGTGAAGTTTTCAAAAAGTCAGAAAATTGGCTGAAAACGACTTAATATCAAGGACTCATCGGGCGAATCACTCTGAAACTGAAATCGGAATACTCACTGACATTTTCCCCTCTCCGAAAGTCTGAAAAATGATGGAAAAATGACTAAGTCCAAAAAATTTTTTTTTTAACTTGTTTCAATTTTACCCCTGTGGGATATACATTCTACCCACACACATTTGGATCTCTCCTGGGGTACCCTCACACATATTATTCCCTCATTTAATGGATATTTTCACCAAAAAGTGAAGTTTTCAAAAAGTCAGAAAATTGGCTGAAAACGACTTAATATCAAGGACTCATCGGGCGAATCACTCTGGAACTGAAATCGGAGTACTCACTGACATTTTCCCCTCTCCGAAAGTCTGAAAAATGATGGAAAAATGACTAAGACCAAAAAAATTTTTTTTTAACTTTTTTCAATTTTACCCCTGTGGGATATACATTCTACCCACACACATTTGGAACTCTCCTGGGGTACCCTCACACATATTATTCCCTCATTTAATGGATATTTTCACCAAAAAGTGAAGTTTTCAAAAAGTCAGAAAATTGGCTGAAAATGACTTAATATCAAGGATTCATCGGGCGAATCGCTCTGGAACTGAAATCGGAATACTCACTGACATTTTCCCCTCTCCGAAAGTCTGAAAAATGATGGAAAAATGACTAAGTCAAAAACATTTTTTCAACTTTTTTCAATTTTACCCCAGTGGGATATATATTCTACCCACAAACATTTGGAACTCTCCTGGGGTACCCTCGCACATATTATTCCCTCATTTAATGGATATTTTCACCAAAAAGTGAAGTTTTCAAAAAGTTAGAAAATTGGCTGAAAACGACTTAATATCATGGACTCATCGGGCGAATCACTCTGGAACTGAAATCGGAATACTCACTGAAATTTTCCCCTCTCCGAAAGTCTGAAAAATGATGGAAAAATGACTAAGTCCAAAAAAATTTTTTTTAAACTTTTTTCAATTTTACCCCTGTGGGATATACATTCTACCCACACACATTTGGATCTCTCCTGGGGTACCGTCACACATATTATTCCCTCATTTAATGGATATTTTCACCAAAAAGTGAAGTTTTCAAAAAGTCAGAAAATTGGCTGAAAACGACTTAATATCAAGGACTCATCGGGCGAATCACTCTGAAACTGAAATCGGAATACTCACTGACATTTTCCCCTCTCCGAAAGTCTGAAAAATGATGGAAAAATGACTAAGTCCAAAAAATTTTTTTTTTAACTTGTTTCAATTTTACCCCTGTGGGATATACATTCTACCCACACACATTTGGATCTCTCCTGGGGTACCCTCACACATATTATTCCCTCATTTAATGGATATTTTCACCAAAAAGTGAAGTTTTCAAAAAGTCAGAAAATTGGCTGAAAACGACTTAATATCAAGGACTCATCGGGCGAATCACTCTGGAACTGAAATCGGAGTACTCACTGACATTTTCCCCTCTCCGAAAGTCTGAAAAATAATGGAAAAATGACTAAGACCAAAAAAATTTTTTTTTAACTTTTTTCAATTTTACCCCTGTGGGATATACATTCTACCCACACACATTTGGAACTCTCCTGGGGTACCCTCACACATATTATTCCCTCATTTAATGGATATTTTCACCAAAAAGTGAAGTTTTCAAAAAGTCAGAAAATTGGCTGAAAATGACTTAATATCAAGGATTCATCGGGCGAATCGCTCTGGAACTGAAATCGGAATACTCACTGACATTTTCCCCTCTCCGAAAGTCTGAAAAATGATGGAAAAATGACTAAGTCAAAAACATTTTTTCAACTTTTTTCAATTTTACCCCAGTGGGATATATATTCTACCCACAAACATTTGGAACTCTCCTGGGGTACCATCGCACATATTATTCCCTCATTTAATGGATATTTTCACCAAAAAGTGAAGTTTTCAAAAAGTCAGAAAATTGGCTGAAAACGACTTAATGTCATGGACTCATTGGGCGAATCACTCTGGAACTGAAATCGGAGTACTCACTGACATTTTCCCCTCTCCGAAAGTCTGAAAAATGATGGAAAAATGACTAAGACCAAAAAACATTTTTTTCAACTTTTTTCAATTTTACCCTCATGGGATATATATTCTACCCACACACATTTGGAACTCTCCTGGGGTACCCTCACACATATTATTCCCTCATTTAATGGTTATTTTCACCAAAAAATGAAGTTTTCAAAAAGTCAGAAAATTGGCTGAAAACGACTTAATATCAAGGACTCATCGGGCGAATCGCTCTGGAACTGAAATCGGAATGCTCACTGACATTTTTCCCTCTCCAAAAGTCTGAAAAATGATGGAAAAATGACTAAGTCCAAAAAAATTTATTTTTTACTTTTTTCAATTTTACCCCTGTGGAATATACATTCTACCCACACACATTTGGATCTCTCCTGGGGTACCCTCACACATATTATTCCCTCATTTAATGGATATTTTCACCAAAAAGTGAAGTTTTCAAAAAGTCATAAAATTGGCTGAAAACGACTTAATATCAAGGACTCATCGGGCAAATCACTCTGGAACTGAAATCGGAATACTCACTGACATTTTCCCCTCTCCGAAAGTCTGAAAAATGATGGAAAAATGACTAAGTCCAAAAAAATTTTTTTTTAACTTTTTTCAATTTTACCCCTGTGGGATATACATTCTACCCACACACATTTGGATCTCTCCTGGGGTACCCTCACACATATTATTCCCTCATTTAATGGATATTTTCACCAAAAAGTGAAGTTTTCAAAAAGTCTGAAAATTGGCTGAAAACGACTTAATATCAAGGACTCATCGGGCGAATCACTCTGGAACTGAAATCGGAATACTCACTGACATTTTCCCCTCTCCGAAAGTCTGAAAAATGATGGAAAAATGACTAAGTCCAAAAAAATTTTTTTTTAACTTTTTTCAATTTTACCCCTGTGGGATATACATTCTACCCACACACATTTGGATCTCTCCTGGGGTACCCTCACACATATTATTCCCTCATTTAATGGATATTTTCACCAAAAAGTGAAGTTTTCAAAAAGTCAGAAAATTGGCTGAAAACGACTTAATATCAAGGACTCATCGGGCGAATCACTCTGGAACTGAAATCGGAGTACTCACTGACATTTTCCCCTCTCCGAAAGTCTGAAAAATGATGGAAAAATGACTAAGACCAAAAAAATTTTTTTTTAACTTTTTTCAATTTTACCCCTGTGTGATATACATTCTACCCACACACATTTGGAACTCTCCTGGGGTACCCTCACACATATTATTCCCTCATTTAATGGATATTTTCACCAAAAAGTGAAGTTTTCAAAAAGTCAGAAATTTGGCTGAAAACGACTTAATATCAAGGACTCATCGGGCGAATCACTCTGGAACTGAAATCGGAATACTCACTGACATTTTCCCCTCTCTGAAAGTCTGAAAAATGATGGAAAAATGACTAAGTCCAAAAAAATTTTTTTTAAACTTTTTTCAATTTTATCCCTGAGGGATATACATTATACCCACACACATTTGGATCTCTCCAGGGGTACCCTCACACATATTTTTCCCTCATTTAATGGATATTTTCACCAAAAAGTGAAGTTTTCAAAAAGTCAGAAAATTGGCTGAAAACGACTTAATATCAAGGACTCATCGGGCGAATCACTCTGGAACTGAAATCGGAATACTCAATGACATTTTCCCCTCTCCGAAAGTCTGAAAAATGATGGAAAAATGACTAAGTCCAAAAAACATTTTTTTCAACTTTTTTCAATTTTACCCCCATGGGATATATATTCTACCCACACACATTTGGAACTCTCCTGGGGTACCCTCACACATATTATTCACTCATTTAATGGTTATTTTCACCAAAAAGTGAAGTTTCCAAAAAGTCAGAAAATTGGCTGAAAACGACTTAATATCAAGGACTCATCGGGCGAATCACTCTGGAACTGAAATCGGAATACTCACTGACATTTTCCCCTCTCCGAAAGTCTGAAAAATGATGGAAAAATGACTAAGTCCAAAAAAATTTTTTTAAACTTTTTTCAATTTTACCCCTGTGGGATATACATTCTACCCACACACATTTGGATCTCTCCTGGGGTACCGTCACACATATTATTCCCTCATTTAATGGATATTTTCACCAAAAAGTGAAGTTTTCAAAAAGTCAGAAAATTGGCTGAAAACGACTTAATATCAAGGACTCATCGGGCGAATCACTCTGGAACTGAAATCGGAATACTCACTGACATTTTCCCCTCTCCGAAAGTCTGAAAAATGATGGAAAAATGACTAAGTCCAAAAAAATTTTTTTTTAACTTTTTTCAATTTTACCCCTGTGGGATATACATTCTACCCACACACATTTGGATCTCTCCTGGGGTACCCTCACACATATTATTCCCTCATTTAATGGATATTTTCACCAAAAAGTGAAGTTTTCAAAAAGTCAGAAAATTGGCTGAAAACGACTTAATATCAAGGACTCATCGGGCGAATCACTCTGGAACTGAAATCGGAGTACTCACTGACATTTTCCCCTCTCCGAAAGTCTGAAAAATGATGGAAAAATGACTAAGACCAAAAAAATTTTTTTTTAACTTTTTTCAATTTTACCCCTGTGGGATATACATTCTACCCACACACATTTGGAACTCTCCTGGGGTACCCTCACACATATTATTCCCTCATTTAATGGATATTTTCACCAAAAAGTGAAGTTTTCAAAAAGTCAGAAAATTGGCTGAAAATGACTTAATATCAAGGATTCATCGGGCGAATCGCTCTGGAACTGAAATCGGAATACTCACTGACATTTTCCCCTCTCCGAAAGTCTGAAAAATGATGGAAAAATGACTAAGTTAAAAACATTTTTTCAACTTTTTTCAATTTTACCCCAGTGGGATATATATTCTACCCACAAACATTTGGAACTCTCCTGGGGTAGCCTCGCACATATTATTCCCTCATTTAATGGATATTTTCACCAAAAAGTGAAGTTTTCAAAAAGTCAGAAAATTGGCTGAAAACGACTTAATATCATGGACTCATTGGGCGAATCACTCTGGAACTGAAATCGGAGTACTCACTGACATTTTCCCCTCTCCGAAAGTCTGAAAAATGATGGAAAAATGACTAAGACCAAAAAACATTTTTTTCAACTTTTTTCAATTTTACCCTCATGGGATATATATTCTACCCACACACATTTGGAACTCTCCTGGGGTACCCTCACACATATTATTCCCTCATTTAATGGTTATTTTCACCAAAAAATGAAGTTTTCAAAAAGTCAGAAAATTGGCTGAAAACGACTTAATATCAAGGACTCATCGGGCGAATCGCTCTGGAACTGAAATCGGAATGCTCACTGACATTTTTCCCTCTCCAAAAGTCTGAAAAATGATGGAAAAATGACTAAGTCCAAAAAAATTTATTTTTTACTTTTTTCAATTTTACCCCTGTGGAATATACATTCTACCCACACACATTTGGATCTCTCCTGGGGTACCCTCACACATATTATTCCCTCATTTAATGGATATTTTCACCAAAAAGTGAAGTTTTCAAAAAGTCAGAAAATTGGCTGAAAACGACTTAATATCAAGGACTCATCAGGCGAATCACTCTGGAACTGAAATCGGAGTACTCACTGACATTTTCCCCTCTCCGAAAGTCTGAAAAATGATGGAAAAATGACTAAGACCAAAAAAATTTTTTTTTAACTTTTTTCAATTTTACCCCTGTGGGATATACATTCTACCCACACACATTTGGAACTCTCCTGGGGTACCCTCACACATATTATTCCCTCATTTAATGGATATTTTCACCAAAAAGTGAAGTTTTCAAAAAGTCAGAAAATTGGCTGAAAATGACTTAATATCAAGGATTCATCGGGCGAATCGCTCTGGAACTGAAATCGGAATACTCACTGACATTTTCCCCTCTCCGAAAGTCTGAAAAATGATGGAAAAATGACTAAGTCAAAAACATTTTTTCAACTTTTTTCAATTTTACCCCAGTGGGATATATATTCTACCCACAAACATTTGGAACTCTCCTGGGGTACCCTCGCACATATTATTCCCTCATTTAATGGATATTTTCACCAAAAAGTGAAGTTTTCAAAAAGTTAGAAAATTGGCTGAAAACCACTTAATATCATGGACTCATCTGGCGAATCACTCTGGAACTGAAATCGGAATACTCACTGAAATTTTCCCCTCTCCGAAAGTCTGAAAAATGATGGAAAAATGACTAAGTCCAAAAAAATTTTTTTTAAACTTTTTTCAATTTTACCCCTGTGGGATATACATTCTACCCACACACATTTGGATCTCTCCTGGGGTACCGTCACACATATTATTCCCTCATTTAATGGATATTTTCACCAAAAAGTGAAGTTTTCAAAAAGTCAGAAAATTGGCTGAAAACGACTTAATATCAAGGACTCATCGGGCGAATCACTCTGGAACTGAAATCGGAGTACTCACTGACATTTTCCCCTCTCCGAAAGTCTGAAAAATGATGGAAAAATGACTAAGACCAAAAAAATTTTTTTTTAACTTTTTTCAATTTTACCCCTGTGGGATATACATTCTACCCACACACATTTGGAACTCTCCTGGGGTACCCTCACACATATTATTCCCTCATTTAATGGATATTTTCACCAAAAAGTGAAGTTTTCAAAAAGTCAGAAAATTGGCTGAAAATGACTTAATATCAAGGATTCATCGGGCAAATCGCTCTGGAACTGAAATCGGAATACTCACTGACATTTTCCCCTCTCCGAAAGTCTGAAAAATGATGGAAAAATGACTAAGTCAAAAACATTTTTTCAACTTTTTTCAATTTTACCCCAGTGGGATATATATTCTACCCACAAACATTTGGAACTCTCCTGGGGTACCCTCGCACATATTATTCCCTCATTTAATGGATATTTTCACCAAAAAGTGAAGTTTTCAAAAAGTTAGAAAATTGGCTGAAAACGACTTAATATCATGGACTCATCGGGCGAATCACTCTGGAACTGAAATCGGAATACTCACTGAAATTTTCCCCTCTCCGAAAGTCTGAAAAATGATGGAAAAATGACTAAGTCCAAAAAAATTTTTTTTAAACTTTTTTCAATTTTACCCCTGTGGGATATACATTCTACCCACACACATTTGGATCTCTCCTGGGGTACCGTCACACATATTATTCCCTCATTTAATGGATATTTTCACCAAAAAGTGAAGTTTTCAAAAAGTCAGAAAATTGGCTGAAAACGACTTAATATCAAGGACTCATCGGGCGAATCACTCTGAAACTGAAATCGGAATACTCACTGACATTTTCCCCTCTCCGAAAGTCTGAAAAATGATGGAAAAATGACTAAGTCCAAAAAATTTTTTTTTTAACTTGTTTCAATTTTACCCCTGTGGGATATACATTCTACCCACACACATTTGGATCTCTCCTGGGGTACCCTCACACATATTATTCCCTCATTTAATGGATATTTTCACCAAAAAGTGAAGTTTTCAAAAAGTCAGAAAATTGGCTGAAAACGACTTAATATCAAGGACTCATCGGGCGAATCACTCTGGAACTGAAATCGGAGTACTCACTGACATTTTCCCCTCTCCGAAAGTCTGAAAAATGATGGAAAAATGACTAAGACCAAAAAAATTTTTTTTTAACTTTTTTCAATTTTACCCCTGTGGGATATACATTCTACCCACACACATTTGGAACTCTCCTGAGGTACCCTCACACATATTATTCCCTCATTTAATGGATATTTTCACCAAAAAGTGAAGTTTTCAAAAAGTCAGAAAATTGGCTGAAAATGACTTAATATCAAGGATTCATCGGGCGAATCGCTCTGGAACTGAAATCGGAATACTCACTGACATTTTCCCCTCTCCGAAAGTCTGAAAAATGATGGAAAAATGACTAAGTCAAAAACATTTTTTCAACTTTTTTCAATTTTACCCCAGTGGGATATATATTCTACCCACAAACATTTGGAACTCTCCTGGGGTACCCTCGCACATATTATTCCCTCATTTAATGGATATTTTCACCAAAAAGTGAAGTTTTCAAAAAGTCAGAAAATTGGCTGAAAACGACTTAATATCAAGGATTCATCGGGCGAATCTCTCTGGAACTGAAATCGGAATACTCACTGACATTTTCCCCTCTCCGAAAGTCTGAAAAATGATGGAAAAATGACTAAGTCAAAAACATTTTTTCAACTTTTTTCAATTTTACCCCAGTGGGATATATATTCTACCCACAAACATTTGGAACTCTCCTGGGGTACCCTCGCACATATTATTCCCTCATTTAATGGATATTTTCACCAAAAAGTGAAGTTTTCAAAAAGTTAGAAAATTGGCTGAAAACCACTTAATATCATGGACTCATCTGGCGAATCACTCTGGAACTGAAATCGGAATACTCACTGAAATTTTCCCCTCTCCGAAAGTCTGAAAAATGATGGAAAAATGACTAAGTCCAAAAAAATTTTTTTTAAACTTTTTTCAATTTTACCCCTGTGGGATATACATTCTACCCACACACATTTGGATCTCTCCTGGGGTACCGTCACACATATTATTCCCTCATTTAATGGATATTTTCACCAAAAAGTGAAGTTTTCAAAAAGTCAGAAAATTGGCTGAAAACGACTTAATATCAAGGACTCATCGGGCGAATCACTCTGGAACTGAAATCGGAGTACTCACTGACATTTTCCCCTCTCCGAAAGTCTGAAAAATGATGGAAAAATGACTAAGACCAAAAAAATTTTTTTTTAACTTTTTTCAATTTTACCCCTGTGGGATATACATTCTACCCACACACATTTGGAACTCTCCTGGGGTACCCTCACACATATTATTCCCTCATTTAATGGATATTTTCACCAAAAAGTGAAGTTTTCAAAAAGTCAGAAAATTGGCTGAAAATGACTTAATATCAAGGATTCATCGGGCAAATCGCTCTGGAACTGAAATCGGAATACTCACTGACATTTTCCCCTCTCCGAAAGTCTGAAAAATGATGGAAAAATGACTAAGTCAAAAACATTTTTTCAACTTTTTTCAATTTTACCCCAGTGGGATATATATTCTACCCACAAACATTTGGAACTCTCCTGGGGTACCCTCGCACATATTATTCCCTCATTTAATGGATATTTTCACCAAAAAGTGAAGTTTTCAAAAAGTTAGAAAATTGGCTGAAAACGACTTAATATCATGGACTCATCGGGCGAATCACTCTGGAACTGAAATCGGAATACTCACTGAAATTTTCCCCTCTCCGAAAGTCTGAAAAATGATGGAAAAATGACTAAGTCCAAAAAAATTTTTTTTAAACTTTTTTCAATTTTACCCCTGTGGGATATACATTCTACCCACACACATTTGGATCTCTCCTGGGGTACCGTCACACATATTATTCCCTCATTTAATGGATATTTTCACCAAAAAGTGAAGTTTTCAAAAAGTCAGAAAATTGGCTGAAAACGACTTAATATCAAGGACTCATCGGGCGAATCACTCTGAAACTGAAATCGGAATACTCACTGACATTTTCCCCTCTCCGAAAGTCTGAAAAATGATGGAAAAATGACTAAGTCCAAAAAATTTTTTTTTTAACTTGTTTCAATTTTACCCCTGTGGGATATACATTCTACCCACACACATTTGGATCTCTCCTGGGGTACCCTCACACATATTATTCCCTCATTTAATGGATATTTTCACCAAAAAGTGAAGTTTTCAAAAAGTCAGAAAATTGGCTGAAAACGACTTAATATCAAGGACTCATCGGGCGAATCACTCTGGAACTGAAATCGGAGTACTCACTGACATTTTCCCCTCTCCGAAAGTCTGAAAAATGATGGAAAAATGACTAAGACCAAAAAAATTTTTTTTTAACTTTTTTCAATTTTACCCCTGTGGGATATACATTCTACCCACACACATTTGGAACTCTCCTGAGGTACCCTCACACATATTATTCCCTCATTTAATGGATATTTTCACCAAAAAGTGAAGTTTTCAAAAAGTCAGAAAATTGGCTGAAAATGACTTAATATCAAGGATTCATCGGGCGAATCGCTCTGGAACTGAAATCGGAATACTCACTGACATTTTCCCCTCTCCGAAAGTCTGAAAAATGATGGAAAAATGACTAAGTCAAAAACATTTTTTCAACTTTTTTCAATTTTACCCCAGTGGGATATATATTCTACCCACAAACATTTGGAACTCTCCTGGGGTACCCTCGCACATATTATTCCCTCATTTAATGGATATTTTCACCAAAAAGTGAAGTTTTCAAAAAGTCAGAAAATTGGCTGAAAACGACTTAATATCATGGACTCATTGGGCGAATCACTCTGGAACTGAAATCGGAGTACTCACTGACATTTTCCCCTCTCCGAAAGTCTGAAAAATGATGGAAAAATGACTAAGACCAAAAAACATTTTTTTCAACTTTTTTCAATTTTACCCTCATGGGATATATATTCTACCCACACACATTTGGAACTCTCCTGGGGTACCCTCACACATATTATTCCCTCATTTAATGGTTATTTTCACCAAAAAATGAAGTTTTCAAAAAGTCAGAAAATTGGCTGAAAACGACTTAATATCAAGGACTCATCGGGCGAATCGCTCTGGAACTGAAATCGGAATGCTCACTGACATTTTTCCCTCTCCAAAAGTCTGAAAAATGATGGAAAAATGACTAAGTCCAAAAAAATTTATTTTTTACTTTTTTCAATTTTACCCCTGTGGAATATACATTCTACCCACACACATTTGGATCTCTCCTGGGGTACCCTCACACATATTATTCCCTCATTTAATGGATATTTTCACCAAAAAGTGAAGTTTTCAAAAAGTCAGAAAATTGGCTGAAAATGACTTAATATCAAGGATTCATCGGGCGAATCGCTCTGGAACTGAAATCGGAATACTCACTGACATTTTCCCCTCTCCGAAAGTCTGAAAAATGATGGAAAAATGACTAAGTCAAAAACATTTTTTCAACTTTTTTCAATTTTACCCCAGTGGGATATATATTCTACCCACAAACATTTGGAACTCTCCTGGGGTACCCTCGCACATATTATTCCCTCATTTAATGGATATTTTCACCAAAAAGTGAAGTTTTCAAAAAGTTAGAAAATTGGCTGAAAACGACTTAATATCATGGACTCATCGGGCGAATCACTCTGGAACTGAAATCGGAATACTCACTGAAATTTTCCCCTCTCCGAAAGTCTGAAAAATGATGGAAAAATGACTAAGTCCAAAAAAATTTTTTTTTAACTTTTTTCAATTTTACCCCTGTGGGATATACATTCTACCCACACACATTTGGATCTCTCCTGGGGTACCCTCACACATATTTTTCCCTCATTTAATGGATATTTTCACCAAAAAGTGAAGTTTTCAAAAAGTCAGAAAATTGGCTGAAAACGACTTAATATCAAGGACTCATCGGGCGAATCACTCTGGAACTGAAATCGGAATACTCAATGACATTTTCCCCTCTCCGAAAGTCTGAAAAATGATGGAAAAATGACTAAGTCCAAAAAACATTTTTTTCAACTTTTTTCAATTTTACCCCCATGGGATATATATTCTACCCACACACATTTGGAACTCTCCTGGGGTACCCTCACACATATTATTCACTCATTTAATGGTTATTTTCACCAAAAAGTGAAGTTTCCAAAAAGTCAGAAAATTGGCTGAAAACGACTTAATATCAAGGACTCATCGGGCGAATCACTCTGGAACTGAAATCGGAATACTCACTGACATTTTCCCCTCTCCGAAAGTCTGAAAAATGATGGAAAAATGACTAAGTCCAAAAAAATTTTTTTAAACTTTTTTCAATTTTACCCCTGTGGGATATACATTCTACCCACACACATTTGGATCTCTCCTGGGGTACCGTCACACATATTATTCCCTCATTTAATGGATATTTTCACCAAAAAGTGAAGTTTTCAAAAAGTCAGAAAATTGGCTGAAAACGACTTAATATCAAGGACTCATCGGGCGAATCACTCTGGAACTGAAATCGGAATACTCACTGACATTTTCCCCTCTCCGAAAGTCTGAAAAATGATGGAAAAATGACTAAGTCCAAAAAAATTTTTTTTTAACTTTTTTCAATTTTACCCCTGTGGGATATACATTCTACCCACACACATTTGGATCTCTCCTGGGGTACCCTCACACATATTATTCCCTCATTTAATGGATATTTTCACCAAAAAGTGAAGTTTTCAAAAAGTCAGAAAATTGGCTGAAAACGACTTAATATCAAGGACTCATCGGGCGAATCACTCTGGAACTGAAATCGGAGTACTCACTGACATTTTCCCCTCTCCGAAAGTCTGAAAAATGATGGAAAAATGACTAAGACCAAAAAAATTTTTTTTTAACTTTTTTCAATTTTACCCCTGTGGGATATACATTCTACCCACACACATTTGGAACTCTCCTGGGGTACCCTCACACATATTATTCCCTCATTTAATGGATATTTTCACCAAAAAGTGAAGTTTTCAAAAAGTCAGAAAATTGGCTGAAAATGACTTAATATCAAGGATTCATCGGGCGAATCGCTCTGGAACTGAAATCGGAATACTCACTGACATTTTCCCCTCTCCGAAAGTCTGAAAAATGATGGAAAAATGACTAAGTTAAAAACATTTTTTCAACTTTTTTCAATTTTACCCCAGTGGGATATATATTCTACCCACAAACATTTGGAACTCTCCTGGGGTAGCCTCGCACATATTATTCCCTCATTTAATGGATATTTTCACCAAAAAGTGAAGTTTTCAAAAAGTCAGAAAATTGGCTGAAAACGACTTAATATCATGGACTCATTGGGCGAATCACTCTGGAACTGAAATCGGAGTACTCACTGACATTTTCCCCTCTCCGAAAGTCTGAAAAATGATGGAAAAATGACTAAGACCAAAAAACATTTTTTTCAACTTTTTTCAATTTTACCCTCATGGGATATATATTCTACCCACACACATTTGGAACTCTCCTGGGGTACCCTCACACATATTATTCCCTCATTTAATGGTTATTTTCACCAAAAAATGAAGTTTTCAAAAAGTCAGAAAATTGGCTGAAAACGACTTAATATCAAGGACTCATCGGGCGAATCGCTCTGGAACTGAAATCGGAATGCTCACTGACATTTTTCCCTCTCCAAAAGTCTGAAAAATGATGGAAAAATGACTAAGTCCAAAAAAATTTATTTTTTACTTTTTTCAATTTTACCCCTGTGGAATATACATTCTACCCACACACATTTGGATCTCTCCTGGGGTACCCTCACACATATTATTCCCTCATTTAATGGATATTTTCACCAAAAAGTGAAGTTTTCAAAAAGTCAGAAAATTGGCTGAAAACGACTTAATATCAAGGACTCATCAGGCGAATCACTCTGGAACTGAAATCGGAGTACTCACTGACATTTTCCCCTCTCCGAAAGTCTGAAAAATGATGGAAAAATGACTAAGACCAAAAAAATTTTTTTTTAACTTTTTTCAATTTTACCCCTGTGGGATATACATTCTACCCACACACATTTGGAACTCTCCTGGGGTACCCTCACACATATTATTCCCTCATTTAATGGATATTTTCACCAAAAAGTGAAGTTTTCAAAAAGTCAGAAAATTGGCTGAAAATGACTTAATATCAAGGATTCATCGGGCGAATCGCTCTGGAACTGAAATCGGAATACTCACTGACATTTTCCCCTCTCCGAAAGTCTGAAAAATGATGGAAAAATGACTAAGTCAAAAACATTTTTTCAACTTTTTTCAATTTTACCCCAGTGGGATATATATTCTACCCACAAACATTTGGAACTCTCCTGGGGTACCCTCGCACATATTATTCCCTCATTTAATGGATATTTTCACCAAAAAGTGAAGTTTTCAAAAAGTTAGAAAATTGGCTGAAAACCACTTAATATCATGGACTCATCTGGCGAATCACTCTGGAACTGAAATCGGAATACTCACTGAAATTTTCCCCTCTCCGAAAGTCTGAAAAATGATGGAAAAATGACTAAGTCCAAAAAAATTTTTTTTAAACTTTTTTCAATTTTACCCCTGTGGGATATACATTCTACCCACACACATTTGGATCTCTCCTGGGGTACCGTCACACATATTATTCCCTCATTTAATGGATATTTTCACCAAAAAGTGAAGTTTTCAAAAAGTCAGAAAATTGGCTGAAAACGACTTAATATCAAGGACTCATCGGGCGAATCACTCTGGAACTGAAATCGGAGTACTCACTGACATTTTCCCCTCTCCGAAAGTCTGAAAAATGATGGAAAAATGACTAAGACCAAAAAAATTTTTTTTTAACTTTTTTCAATTTTACCCCTGTGGGATATACATTCTACCCACACACATTTGGAACTCTCCTGGGGTACCCTCACACATATTATTCCCTCATTTAATGGATATTTTCACCAAAAAGTGAAGTTTTCAAAAAGTCAGAAAATTGGCTGAAAATGACTTAATATCAAGGATTCATCGGGCAAATCGCTCTGGAACTGAAATCGGAATACTCACTGACATTTTCCCCTCTCCGAAAGTCTGAAAAATGATGGAAAAATGACTAAGTCAAAAACATTTTTTCAACTTTTTTCAATTTTACCCCAGTGGGATATATATTCTACCCACAAACATTTGGAACTCTCCTGGGGTACCCTCGCACATATTATTCCCTCATTTAATGGATATTTTCACCAAAAAGTGAAGTTTTCAAAAAGTTAGAAAATTGGCTGAAAACGACTTAATATCATGGACTCATCGGGCGAATCACTCTGGAACTGAAATCGGAATACTCACTGAAATTTTCCCCTCTCCGAAAGTCTGAAAAATGATGGAAAAATGACTAAGTCCAAAAAAATTTTTTTTAAACTTTTTTCAATTTTACCCCTGTGGGATATACATTCTACCCACACACATTTGGATCTCTCCTGGGGTACCGTCACACATATTATTCCCTCATTTAATGGATATTTTCACCAAAAAGTGAAGTTTTCAAAAAGTCAGAAAATTGGCTGAAAACGACTTAATATCAAGGACTCATCGGGCGAATCACTCTGAAACTGAAATCGGAATACTCACTGACATTTTCCCCTCTCCGAAAGTCTGAAAAATGATGGAAAAATGACTAAGTCCAAAAAATTTTTTTTTTAACTTGTTTCAATTTTACCCCTGTGGGATATACATTCTACCCACACACATTTGGATCTCTCCTGGGGTACCCTCACACATATTATTCCCTCATTTAATGGATATTTTCACCAAAAAGTGAAGTTTTCAAAAAGTCAGAAAATTGGCTGAAAACGACTTAATATCAAGGACTCATCGGGCGAATCACTCTGGAACTGAAATCGGAGTACTCACTGACATTTTCCCCTCTCCGAAAGTCTGAAAAATGATGGAAAAATGACTAAGACCAAAAAAATTTTTTTTTAACTTTTTTCAATTTTACCCCTGTGGGATATACATTCTACCCACACACATTTGGAACTCTCCTGAGGTACCCTCACACATATTATTCCCTCATTTAATGGATATTTTCACCAAAAAGTGAAGTTTTCAAAAAGTCAGAAAATTGGCTGAAAATGACTTAATATCAAGGATTCATCGGGCGAATCGCTCTGGAACTGAAATCGGAATACTCACTGACATTTTCCCCTCTCCGAAAGTCTGAAAAATGATGGAAAAATGACTAAGTCAAAAACATTTTTTCAACTTTTTTCAATTTTACCCCAGTGGGATATATATTCTACCCACAAACATTTGGAACTCTCCTGGGGTACCCTCGCACATATTATTCCCTCATTTAATGGATATTTTCACCAAAAAGTGAAGTTTTCAAAAAGTCAGAAAATTGGCTGAAAACGACTTAATATCAAGGATTCATCGGGCGAATCTCTCTGGAACTGAAATCGGAATACTCACTGACATTTTCCCCTCTCCGAAAGTCTGAAAAATGATGGAAAAATGACTAAGTCAAAAACATTTTTTCAACTTTTTTCAATTTTACCCCAGTGGGATATATATTCTACCCACAAACATTTGGAACTCTCCTGGGGTACCCTCGCACATATTATTCCCTCATTTAATGGATATTTTCACCAAAAAGTGAAGTTTTCAAAAAGTTAGAAAATTGGCTGAAAACCACTTAATATCATGGACTCATCTGGCGAATCACTCTGGAACTGAAATCGGAATACTCACTGAAATTTTCCCCTCTCCGAAAGTCTGAAAAATGATGGAAAAATGACTAAGTCCAAAAAAATTTTTTTTAAACTTTTTTCAATTTTACCCCTGTGGGATATACATTCTACCCACACACATTTGGATCTCTCCTGGGGTACCGTCACACATATTATTCCCTCATTTAATGGATATTTTCACCAAAAAGTGAAGTTTTCAAAAAGTCAGAAAATTGGCTGAAAACGACTTAATATCAAGGACTCATCGGGCGAATCACTCTGGAACTGAAATCGGAGTACTCACTGACATTTTCCCCTCTCCGAAAGTCTGAAAAATGATGGAAAAATGACTAAGACCAAAAAAATTTTTTTTTAACTTTTTTCAATTTTACCCCTGTGGGATATACATTCTACCCACACACATTTGGAACTCTCCTGGGGTACCCTCACACATATTATTCCCTCATTTAATGGATATTTTCACCAAAAAGTGAAGTTTTCAAAAAGTCAGAAAATTGGCTGAAAATGACTTAATATCAAGGATTCATCGGGCAAATCGCTCTGGAACTGAAATCGGAATACTCACTGACATTTTCCCCTCTCCGAAAGTCTGAAAAATGATGGAAAAATGACTAAGTCAAAAACATTTTTTCAACTTTTTTCAATTTTACCCCAGTGGGATATATATTCTACCCACAAACATTTGGAACTCTCCTGGGGTACCCTCGCACATATTATTCCCTCATTTAATGGATATTTTCACCAAAAAGTGAAGTTTTCAAAAAGTTAGAAAATTGGCTGAAAACGACTTAATATCATGGACTCATCGGGCGAATCACTCTGGAACTGAAATCGGAATACTCACTGAAATTTTCCCCTCTCCGAAAGTCTGAAAAATGATGGAAAAATGACTAAGTCCAAAAAAATTTTTTTTAAACTTTTTTCAATTTTACCCCTGTGGGATATACATTCTACCCACACACATTTGGATCTCTCCTGGGGTACCGTCACACATATTATTCCCTCATTTAATGGATATTTTCACCAAAAAGTGAAGTTTTCAAAAAGTCAGAAAATTGGCTGAAAACGACTTAATATCAAGGACTCATCGGGCGAATCACTCTGAAACTGAAATCGGAATACTCACTGACATTTTCCCCTCTCCGAAAGTCTGAAAAATGATGGAAAAATGACTAAGTCCAAAAAATTTTTTTTTTAACTTGTTTCAATTTTACCCCTGTGGGATATACATTCTACCCACACACATTTGGATCTCTCCTGGGGTACCCTCACACATATTATTCCCTCATTTAATGGATATTTTCACCAAAAAGTGAAGTTTTCAAAAAGTCAGAAAATTGGCTGAAAACGACTTAATATCAAGGACTCATCGGGCGAATCACTCTGGAACTGAAATCGGAGTACTCACTGACATTTTCCCCTCTCCGAAAGTCTGAAAAATGATGGAAAAATGACTAAGACCAAAAAAATTTTTTTTTAACTTTTTTCAATTTTACCCCTGTGGGATATACATTCTACCCACACACATTTGGAACTCTCCTGAG
Organism: Phyllobates terribilis; assembly: GCF_046119375.1. Classification (NCBI taxonomy): domain Eukaryota; kingdom Metazoa; phylum Chordata; class Amphibia; order Anura; family Dendrobatidae; genus Phyllobates; species Phyllobates terribilis. The sequence goes on along the minus strand of NW_027362873.1, from coordinate 3,417,697 downwards.
GTACCCTCACACATATTATTCCCTCATTTAATGGATATTTTCACCAAAAAGTGAAGTTTTCAAAAAGTCAGAAAATTGGCTGAAAATGACTTAATATCAAGGATTCATCGGGCGAATCGCTCTGGAACTGAAATCGGAATACTCACTGACATTTTCCCCTCTCCGAAAGTCTGAAAAATGATGGAAAAATGACTAAGTCAAAAACATTTTTTCAACTTTTTTCAATTTTACCCCAGTGGGATATATATTCTACCCACAAACATTTGGAACTCTCCTGGGGTACCCTCGCACATATTATTCCCTCATTTAATGGATATTTTCACCAAAAAGTGAAGTTTTCAAAAAGTCAGAAAATTGGCTGAAAACGACTTAATATCATGGACTCATTGGGCGAATCACTCTGGAACTGAAATCGGAGTACTCACTGACATTTTCCCCTCTCCGAAAGTCTGAAAAATGATGGAAAAATGACTAAGACCAAAAAACATTTTTTTCAACTTTTTTCAATTTTACCCTCATGGGATATATATTCTACCCACACACATTTGGAACTCTCCTGGGGTACCCTCACACATATTATTCCCTCATTTAATGGTTATTTTCACCAAAAAATGAAGTTTTCAAAAAGTCAGAAAATTGGCTGAAAACGACTTAATATCAAGGACTCATCGGGCGAATCGCTCTGGAACTGAAATCGGAATGCTCACTGACATTTTTCCCTCTCCAAAAGTCTGAAAAATGATGGAAAAATGACTAAGTCCAAAAAAATTTATTTTTTACTTTTTTCAATTTTACCCCTGTGGAATATACATTCTACCCACACACATTTGGATCTCTCCTGGGGTACCCTCACACATATTATTCCCTCATTTAATGGATATTTTCACCAAAAAGTGAAGTTTTCAAAAAGTCAGAAAATTGGCTGAAAATGACTTAATATCAAGGATTCATCGGGCGAATCGCTCTGGAACTGAAATCGGAATACTCACTGACATTTTCCCCTCTCCGAAAGTCTGAAAAATGATGGAAAAATGACTAAGTCAAAAACATTTTTTCAACTTTTTTCAATTTTACCCCAGTGGGATATATATTCTACCCACAAACATTTGGAACTCTCCTGGGGTACCCTCGCACATATTATTCCCTCATTTAATGGATATTTTCACCAAAAAGTGAAGTTTTCAAAAAGTTAGAAAATTGGCTGAAAACGACTTAATATCATGGACTCATCGGGCGAATCACTCTGGAACTGAAATCGGAATACTCACTGAAATTTTCCCCTCTCCGAAAGTCTGAAAAATGATGGAAAAATGACTAAGTCCAAAAAAATTTTTTTTAAACTTTTTTCAATTTTACCCCTGTGGGATATACATTCTACCCACACACATTTGGATCTCTCCTGGGGTACCGTCACACATATTATTCCCTCATTTAATGGATATTTTCACCAAAAAGTGAAGTTTTCAAAAAGTCAGAAAATTGGCTGAAAACGACTTAATATCAAGGACTCATCGGGCGAATCACTCTGAAACTGAAATCGGAATACTCACTGACATTTTCCCCTCTCCGAAAGTCTGAAAAATGATGGAAAAATGACTAAGTCCAAAAAATTTTTTTTTTAACTTGTTTCAATTTTACCCCTGTGGGATATACATTCTACCCACACACATTTGGATCTCTCCTGGGGTACCCTCACACATATTATTCCCTCATTTAATGGATATTTTCACCAAAAAGTGAAGTTTTCAAAAAGTCAGAAAATTGGCTGAAAACGACTTAATATCAAGGACTCGTCGGGCGAATCACTCTGGAACTGAAATCGGAGTACTCACTGACATTTTCCCCTCTCCGAAAGTCTGAAAAATGATGGAAAAATGACTAAGACCAAAAAAATTTTTTTTTAACTTTTTTCAATTTTACCCCTGTGGGATATACATTCTACCCACACACATTTGGAACTCTCCTGGGGTACCCTCACACATATTATTCCCTCATTTAATGGATATTTTCACCAAAAAGTGAAGTTTTCAAAAAGTCAGAAAATTGGCTGAAAATGACTTAATATCAAGGATTCATCGGGCGAATCGCTCTGGAACTGAAATCGGAATACTCACTGACATTTTCCCCTCTCCGAAAGTCTGAAAAATGATGGAAAAATGACTAAGTCAAAAACATTTTTTCAACTTTTTTCAATTTTACCCCAGTGGGATATATATTCTACCCACAAACATTTGGAACTCTCCTGGGGTACCCTCGCACATATTATTCCCTCATTTAATGGATATTTTCACCAAAAAGTGAAGTTTTCAAAAAGTCAGAAAATTGGCTGAAAACGACTTAATATCATGGACTCATTGGGCGAATCACTCTGGAACTGAAATCGGAGTACTCACTGACATTTTCCCCTCTCCGAAAGTCTGAAAAATGATGGAAAAATGACTAAGACCAAAAAACATTTTTTTCAACTTTTTTCAATTTTACCCTCATGGGATATATATTCTACCCACACACATTTGGAACTCTCCTGGGGTACCCTCACACATATTATTCCCTCATTTAATGGTTATTTTCACCAAAAAATGAAGTTTTCAAAAAGTCAGAAAATTGGCTGAAAACGACTTAATATCAAGGACTCATCGGGCGAATCGCTCTGGAACTGAAATCGGAATGCTCACTGACATTTTTCCCTCTCCAAAAGTCTGAAAAATGATGGAAAAATGACTAAGTCCAAAAAAATTTATTTTTTACTTTTTTCAATTTTACCCCTGTGGAATATACATTCTACCCACACACATTTGGATCTCTCCTGGGGTACCCTCACACATATTATTCCCTCATTTAATGGATATTTTCACCAAAAAGTGAAGTTTTCAAAAAGTCAGAAAATTGGCTGAAAATGACTTAATATCAAGGATTCATCGGGCGAATCGCTCTGGAACTGAAATCGGAATACTCACTGACATTTTCCCCTCTCCGAAAGTCTGAAAAATGATGGAAAAATGACTAAGTCAAAAACATTTTTTCAACTTTTTTCAATTTTACCCCAGTGGGATATATATTCTACCCACAAACATTTGGAACTCTCCTGGGGTACCCTCGCACATATTATTCCCTCATTTAATGGATATTTTCACCAAAAAGTGAAGTTTTCAAAAAGTTAGAAAATTGGCTGAAAACGACTTAATATCATGGACTCATCGGGCGAATCACTCTGGAACTGAAATCGGAATACTCACTGAAATTTTCCCCTCTCCGAAAGTCTGAAAAATGATGGAAAAATGACTAAGTCCAAAAAAATTTTTTTTAAACTTTTTTCAATTTTACCCCTGTGGGATATACATTCTACCCACACACATTTGGATCTCTCCTGGGGTACCGTCACACATATTATTCCCTCATTTAATGGATATTTTCACCAAAAAGTGAAGTTTTCAAAAAGTCAGAAAATTGGCTGAAAACGACTTAATATCAAGGACTCATCGGGCGAATCACTCTGAAACTGAAATCGGAATACTCACTGACATTTTCCCCTCTCCGAAAGTCTGAAAAATGATGGAAAAATGACTAAGTCCAAAAAATTTTTTTTTTAACTTGTTTCAATTTTACCCCTGTGGGATATACATTCTACCCACACACATTTGGATCTCTCCTGGGGTACCCTCACACATATTATTCCCTCATTTAATGGATATTTTCACCAAAAAGTGAAGTTTTCAAAAAGTCAGAAAATTGGCTGAAAACGACTTAATATCAAGGACTCGTCGGGCGAATCACTCTGGAACTGAAATCGGAGTACTCACTGACATTTTCCCCTCTCCGAAAGTCTGAAAAATGATGGAAAAATGACTAAGACCAAAAAAATTTTTTTTTAACTTTTTTCAATTTTACCCCTGTGGGATATACATTCTACCCACACACATTTGGAACTCTCCTGGGGTACCCTCACACATATTATTCCCTCATTTAATGGATATTTTCACCAAAAAGTGAAGTTTTCAAAAAGTCAGAAAATTGGCTGAAAATGACTTAATATCAAGGATTCATCGGGCGAATCGCTCTGGAACTGAAATCGGAATACTCACTGACATTTTCCCCTCTCCGAAAGTCTGAAAAATGATGGAAAAATGACTAAGTCAAAAACATTTTTTCAACTTTTTTCAATTTTACCCCAGTGGGATATATATTCTACCCACAAACATTTGGAACTCTCCTGGGGTACCCTCGCACATATTATTCCCTCATTTAATGGATATTTTCACCAAAAAGTGAAGTTTTCAAAAAGTCAGAAAATTGGCTGAAAACGACTTAATATCATGGACTCATTGGGCGAATCACTCTGGAACTGAAATCGGAGTACTCACTGACATTTTCCCCTCTCCGAAAGTCTGAAAAATGATGGAAAAATGACTAAGACCAAAAAACATTTTTTTCAACTTTTTTCAATTTTACCCTCATGGGATATATATTCTACCCACACACATTTGGAACTCTCCTGGGGTACCCTCACACATATTATTCCCTCATTTAATGGTTATTTTCACCAAAAAATGAAGTTTTCAAAAAGTCAGAAAATTGGCTGAAAACGACTTAATATCAAGGACTCATCGGGCGAATCGCTCTGGAACTGAAATCGGAATGCTCACTGACATTTTTCCCTCTCCAAAAGTCTGAAAAATGATGGAAAAATGACTAAGTCCAAAAAAATTTATTTTTTACTTTTTTCAATTTTACCCCTGTGGAATATACATTCTACCCACACACATTTGGATCTCTCCTGGGGTACCCTCACACATATTATTCCCTCATTTAATGGATATTTTCACCAAAAAGTGAAGTTTTCAAAAAGTCATAAAATTGGCTGAAAACGACTTAATATCAAGGACTCATCGGGCAAATCACTCTGGAACTGAAATCGGAATACTCACTGACATTTTCCCCTCTCCGAAAGTCTGAAAAATGATGGAAAAATGACTAAGTCCAAAAAAATTTTCTTTTAACTTTTTTCAATTTTACCCCTGTGGGATATACATTCTACCCACACACATTTGGATCTCTCCTGGGGTACCCTCACACATATTATTCCCTCATTTAATGGATATTTTCACCAAAAAGTGAAGTTTTCAAAAAGTCTGAAAATTGGCTGAAAACGACTTAATATCAAGGACTCATCGGGCGAATCACTCTGGAACTGAAATCGGAATACTCACTGACATTTTCCCCTCTCTGAAAGTCTGAAAAATGATGGAAAAATGACTAAGTCCAAAAAAATTTTTTTTAAACTTTTTTCAATTTTATCCCTGAGGGATATACATTATACCCACACACATTTGGATCTCTCCAGGGGTACCCTCACACATATTTTTCCCTCATTTAATGGATATTTTCACCAAAAAGTGAAGTTTTCAAAAAGTCAGAAAATTGGCTGAAAACGACTTAATATCAAGGACTCATCGGGCGAATCACTCTGGAACTGAAATCGGAATACTCAATGACATTTTCCCCTCTCCGAAAGTCTGAAAAATGATGGAAAAATGACTAAGTCCAAAAAACATTTTTTTCAACTTTTTTCAATTTTACCCCCATGGGATATATATTCTACCCACACACATTTGGAACTCTCCTGGGTACCCTCACACATATTATTCACTCATTTAATGGTTATTTTCACCAAAAAGTGAAGTTTCCAAAAAGTCAGAAAATTGGCTGAAAACGACTTAATATCAAGGACTCATCGGGCGAATCACTCTGGAACTGAAATCGGAATACTCACTGACATTTTCCCCTCTCCGAAAGTCTGAAAAATGATGGAAAAATGACTAAGTCCAAAAAAATTTTTTTAAACTTTTTTCAATTTTACCCCTGTGGGATATACATTCTACCCACACACATTTGGATCTCTCCTGGGGTACCGTCACACATATTATTCCCTCATTTAATGGATATTTTCACCAAAAAGTGAAGTTTTCAAAAAGTCAGAAAATTGGCTGAAAACGACTTAATATCAAGGACTCATCGGGCGAATCACTCTGGAACTGAAATCGGAATACTCACTGACATTTTCCCCTCTCCGAAAGTCTGAAAAATGATGGAAAAATGACTAAGTCCAAAAAAATTTTTTTTTAACTTTTTTCAATTTTACCCCTGTGGGATATACATTCTACCCACACACATTTGGATCTCTCCTGGGGTACCCTCACACATATTATTCCCTCATTTAATGGATATTTTCACCAAAAAGTGAAGTTTTCAAAAAGTCAGAAAATTGGCTGAAAACGACTTAATATCAAGGACTCATCGGGCGAATCACTCTGGAACTGAAATCGGAGTACTCACTGACATTTTCCCCTCTCCGAAAGTCTGAAAAATGATGGAAAAATGACTAAGACCAAAAAAATTTTTTTTTAACTTTTTTCAATTTTACCCCTGTGGGATATACATTCTACCCACACACATTTGGAACTCTCCTGGGGTACCCTCACACATATTATTCCCTCATTTAATGGATATTTTCACCAAAAAGTGAAGTTTTCAAAAAGTCAGAAAATTGGCTGAAAATGACTTAATATCAAGCATTCATCGGGCGAATCGCTCTGGAACTGAAATCGGAATACTCACTGACATTTTCCCCTCTCCGAAAGTCTGAAAAATGATGGAAAAATGACTAAGTCAAAAACATTTTTTCAACTTTTTTCAATTTTACCCCAGTGGGATATATATTCTACCCACAAACATTTGGAACTCTCCTGGGGTACCCTCGCACATATTATTCCCTCATTTAATGGATATTTTCACCAAAAAGTGAAGTTTTCAAAAAGTCAGAAAATTGGCTGAAAACGACTTAATATCATGGACTCATTGGGCGAATCACTCTGGAACTGAAATCGGAGTACTCACTGACATTTTCCCCTCTCCGAAAGTCTGAAAAATGATGGAAAAATGACTAAGACCAAAAAACATTTTTTTCAACTTTTTTCAATTTTACCCTCATGGGATATATATTCTACCCACACACATTTGGAACTCTCCTGGGGTACCCTCACACATATTATTCCCTCATTTAATGGTTATTTTCACCAAAAAATGAAGTTTTCAAAAAGTCAGAAAATTGGCTGAAAACGACTTAATATCAAGGACTCATCGGGCGAATCGCTCTGGAACTGAAATCGGAATGCTCACTGACATTTTTCCCTCTCCAAAAGTCTGAAAAATGATGGAAAAATGACTAAGTCCAAAAAAATTTATTTTTTACTTTTTTCAATTTTACCCCTGTGGAATATACATTCTACCCACACACATTTGGATCTCTCCTGGGGTACCCTCACACATATTATTCCCTCATTTAATGGATATTTTCACCAAAAAGTGAAGTTTTCAAAAAGTCAGAAAATTGGCTGAAAACGACTTAATATCAAGGACTCATCGTGCGAATCACTCTGGAACTGAAATCGGAGTACTCACTGACATTTTCCCCTCTCCGAAAGTCTGAAAAATGATGGAAAAATGACTAAGACCAAAAAAATTTTTTTTTAACTTTTTTCAATTTTACCCCTGTGTGATATACATTCTACCCACACACATTTGGAACTCTCCTGGGGTACCCTCACACATATTATTCCCTCATTTAATGGATATTTTCACCAAAAAGTGAAGTTTTCAAAAAGTCAGAAATTTGGCTGAAAACGACTTAATATCAAGGACTCATCGGGCGAATCACTCTGGAACTGAAATCGGAATACTCACTGACATTTTCCCCTCTCTGAAAGTCTGAAAAATGATGGAAAAATGACTAAGTTCAAAAAAATTTTTTTTAAACTTTTTTCAATTTTATCCCTGAGGGATATACATTATACCCACACACATTTGGATCTCTCCAGGGGTACCCTCACACATATTTTTCCCTCATTTACTGGATATTTTCACCAAAAAGTGAAGTTTTCAAAAAGTCAGAAAATTGGCTGAAAACGACTTAATATCAAGGACTCATCGGGCGAATCACTCTGGAACTGAAATCGGAATACTCACTGACATTTTCCCCTCTCCGAAAGTCTGAAAAATGATGGAAAAATGACTAAGTCCAAAAAAATTTTTTTAAACTTTTTTCAATTTTACCCCTGTGGGATATACATTCTACCCACACACATTTGGATCTCTCCTGGGGTACCGTCACACATATTATTCCCTCATTTAATGGATATTTTCACCAAAAAGTGAAGTTTTCAAAAAGTCAGAAAATTGGCTGAAAACGACTTAATATCAAGGACTCATCGGGCGAATCACTCTGGAACTGAAATCGGAATACTCACTGACATTTTCCCCTCTCCGAAAGTCTGAAAAATGATGGAAAAATGACTAAGTCCAAAAAAATTTTTTTTTAACTTTTTTCAATTTTACCCCTGTGGGATATACATTCTACCCACACACATTTGGATCTCTCCTGGGGTACCCTCACACATATTATTCCCTCATTTAATGGATATTTTCACCAAAAAGTGATGTTTTCAAAAAGTCAGAAAATTGGCTGAAAACGACTTAATATCAAGGACTCATCGGGCGAATCACTCTGGAACTGAAATCGGAGTACTCACTGACATTTTCCCCTCTCCGAAAGTCTGAAAAATGATGGAAAAATGACTAAGACCAAAAAAAATTTTTTTTAACTTTTTTCAATTTTACCCCTGTGGGATATACATTCTACCCACACACATTTGGAACTCTCCTGGGGTACCCTCACACATATTATTCCCTCATTTAATGGATATTTTCACCAAAAAGTGAAGTTTTCAAAAAGTCCGAAATTTGGCTGAAAACGACTTAATATCAAGGACACATCGGGCGAATCACTCTGGAACTGAAATCGGAATACTCACTGACATTTTCCCCTCTCCGAAAGTCTGAAAAATGATGGAATAATGACTAAGTCCAAAAAAAATTTTTTTAACTTTTTTCAATTTTACCCCTGTGGGATATACATTCTACCCACACACATTTGGATCTCTCCTGGGGTACCCTCACACATAATATTCCCTCATTTAATGGATATTTTCACCAAAAAGTGAAGTTTTCAAAAAGTCCGAAATTTGGCTGAAAACGACTTAATATCAAGGACACATCGGGCGAATCACTCTGGAACTGAAATCGGAATACTCACTGACATTTTCCCCTCTCCGAAAGTCTGAAAAATGATGGAATAATGACTAAGTCCAAAAAAAATTTTTTTAACTTTTTTCAATTTTACCCCTGTGGGATATACATTCTACCCACACACATTTGGATCTCTCCTGGGGTACCCTCACACATAATATTCCCTCATTTAATGGATATTTTCACCAAAAAGTGAAGTTTTCAAAAAGTCAGAAAATTGGCTGAAAATGACTTAATATCAAGGATTCATTGGGCGAATCGCTCTCGAACTGAAATCGGAATACTCACTGACATTTTCCCCTCTCCGAAAGTCTGAAAAATGATGGAAAAATGACTAAGTCCAAAAAACATTTTTTTCAACTTTTTTCAATTTTACCCCTGTGGGATATATATTCTACCCACACACATTTGGAACTCTCCTGGGGTACCCTCACACATATTATTCCCTCATTTAATGGATATTTTCACCAAAAAGTGAAGTTTTCAAAAAGTCAGAAAATTGGCTGAAAATGACTTTATATCAAGGACTCATCGGGCGAATCGCTCTGGAACTGAAATCGGAATGCTCACTGACATTTTTCCCTCTCCAAAAGTCTGAAAAATGATGGAAAAATGACTAAGTCCAAAAAAATTTTTTTTTAACTTTTTTTAATTTTACCCCTGTGGGATATACATTCTACCCACACATATTTGGATCTCTCCTGGGGTACCCTCACACATATTATTCCCTCATTTAATGGATATTTTCACCAAAAAGTGAAGTTTTCAAAAAGTCAGAAAATTGGCTGAAAACGACTTAATATCAAGGACTCATCGGGCGAATCACTCTGGAACTGAAATCGGAGTACTCACTGACATTTTCCCCTCTCCGAAAGTCTGAAAAATGATGGAAAAATGACTAAGACCAAAAAACATTTTTTTCAACTTTTTTCAATTTTACCCCCATGGGATATATATTCTACCCACACACATTTGGAACTCTCCTGGGGTACCCTCACACATATTATTCCCTCATTTAATGGTTATTTTCACCAAAAAATGAAGTTTTCAAAAAGTCAGAAAATTGGCTGAAAACGACTTAATATCAAGGACTCATCGGGCGAATCGCTCTGGAACTGAAATCGGAATGCTCACTGACATTTTTCCCTCTCCAAAAGTCTGAAAAATGATGGAAAAATGACTAAGTCCAAAAAAATTTTTTTTTTACTTTTTTCAATTTTACCCCTGTGGAATATACATTCTACCCACACACATTTGGATCTCTCCTGGGGTGCCCTCACACATATTATTCCCTCATTTAATGGATATTTTCACCAAAAAGTGAAGTTTTCCAAAAGTCAGAAAATTGGCTGAAAACGACTTAATATCAAGGACTCATCGGGCGAATCACTCTGGAACTGAAATCGGAGTACTCACTGACATTTTCCCCTCTCCGAAAGTCTGAAAAATGATGGAAAAATGACTAAGACCAAAAAACATTTTTTTCAACTTTTTTCAATTTTACCCCCATGGGATATATATTCTACCCACACACATTTGGAACTCTCCTGGGGTACCCTCACACATATTATTCCCTCATTTAATGGATATTTTCACCAAAAAGTGAAGTTTTCAAAAAGTCAGAAAATTGGCTGAAAACGACTTAATATCAAGGACTCTTCGGGCGAATCGCTCTGGAACTGAAATCGGAATGCTCACTGACATTTTCCCCTCTCCGAAAGTCTGAAAAATGATGGAAAAATGACTAAGACCAAAAAAATTTTTTTTTTACTTTTTTCAATTTTACCCCTGTGGGATATACATTCTACCCACACACATTTGGAACTCTCCTGGGGTACCCTCACACATATTATTCCCTCATTTAATGGATATTTTCACCAAAAAGTGAAGTTTTCAAAAAGTCAGAAATTTGGCTGAAAACGACTTAATATCAAGGACTCATAGGGCGAATCGCTCTGGAACTGAAATCGGAATGCTCACTGACATTTTCCCCTCTCCGAAAGTCTGAAAAATGATGGAAAAATGACTAAGACCAAAAAAATTTTTTTTTAACTTTTTTCAATTTTACCCCCGTGGGGTATACATTCTACCCACACACATTTGGAACTCTCCTGGGGTACCCTCACACATATTATTCCCTCATTTAATGGATATTTTCACCAAAAAGTGAAGTTTTCAAAAAGTCAGAAAATTGGCTGAAAACGACTTACTATCAAGGACTCATCGGGCGAATCGCTCTGGAACTGAAATCGGAATGCTCACTGACATTTTTCCCTCTCCAAAAGTCTGAAAAATGATGGAAAAATGACTAAGTCCAAAAAAATTTTTTTTTTACTTTTTTCAATTTTACCCCTGTGGAATATACATTCTACCCACACACATTTGGATCTCTCCTGGGGTGCCCTCACACATATTATTCCCTCATTTAATGGATATTTTCACCAAAAAGTGAAGTTTTCCAAAAGTCAGAAAATTGGCTGAAAACGACTTAATATCAAGGACTCATCGGGCGAATCACTCTGGAACTGAAATCGGAGTACTCACTGACATTTTCCCCTCTCCGAAAGTCTGAAAAATGATGGAAAAATGACTAAGACCAAAAAACATTTTTTTCAACTTTTTTCAATTTTACCCCCATGGGATATATATTCTACCCACACACATTTGGAACTCTCCTGGGGTACCCTCACACATATTATTCCCTCATTTAATGGATATTTTCACCAAAAAGTGAAGTTTTCAAAAAGTCAGAAAATTGGCTGAAAACGACTTAATATCAAGGACTCTTCGGGCGAATCGCTCTGGAACTGAAATCGGAATGCTCACTGACATTTTCCCCTCTCCGAAAGTCTGAAAAATGATGGAAAAATGACTAAGACCAAAAAAATTTTTTTTTTACTTTTTTCAATTTTACCCCTGTGGGATATACATTCTACCCACACACATTTGGAACTCTCCTGGGGTACCCTCACACATATTATTCCCTCATTTAATGGATATTTTCACCAAAAAGTGAAGTTTTCAAAAAGTCAGAAATTTGGCTGAAAACGACTTAATATCAAGGACTCATAGGGCGAATCGCTCTGGAACTGAAATCGGAATGCTCACTGACATTTTCCCCTCTCCGAAAGTCTGAAAAATGATGGAAAAATGACTAAGACCAAAAAAATTTTTTTTTAACTTTTTTCAATTTTACCCCCGTGGGGTATACATTCTACCCACACACATTTGGAACTCTCCTGGGGTACCCTCACACATATTATTCCCTCATTTAATGGATATTTTCACCAAAAAGTGAAGTTTTCAAAAAGTCAGAAAATTGGCTGAAAACGACTTACTATCAAGGACTCATCGGGCGAATCGCTCTGGAACTGAAATCGGAATGCTCACTGACATTTTCCCCTCTCCGAAAGTCTGAAAAATGATGGAAAAATGACTAAGTCCAAAAAAAATTTTTTTAAACTTTTTTCAATTTTTCCCCCATGGGATATATATTCTACCCACACACATTTGGAACTCTCCTGGGGTACCCTCACACATATTATTCCCTCATTTAATGGATATTTTCACCAAAAAGTGAAGGTTTCAAAAAGTCAGAAAATTGGCTGAAAACGACTTTATATCAAGGACTCATCGGGAGAATCGCTCTGGAACTGAAATCGGAATGCTCACTGACATTTTCCCCTCTCCGAAAGTCTGAAAAATGATGGAAAAATGACTAAGTCCAAAAAAATTTTTTTTAAACTTTTTTCAATTTTACCCCTGTGGGATATACATTCTACCCACACACATTTGGATCTCTCCTGGGGTACCCTCACACATATTATTCCCTCATTTAATGGATATTTTCACCAAAAAGTGAAGTTTTCAAAAAGTCAGAAAATTGGCTGAAAACGACTTAATATCAAGGACTCATCGGGCGAATCACTCTGGAACTGAAATCGGAATACTCACTGACATTTTCCCCTCTCCGAAAGTCTGAAAAATGATGGAAAAATGACTAAGTCCAAAAAAATTTTTTTTTAACTTATTTTAATTTTACCCCTGTGGGATTTACATTCTTCCCACACACATTTGGATCTCTCCTGGGGTACCCTCACACATATTATGCCCTCATTTAATGGATATTTTCACCAAAAAGTGAAGTTTTCAAAAAGTCAGAAAATTGGCTGAAAATGACTTTATATCAAGGACTCATCGGGCGAATCGCTCTGGAACTGAAATCGGAATGCTCACTGACATTTTTCCCTCTCCAAAACTCTGAAAAATGATGGAAAAATGACTAAGTCCAAAAAAATTTTTTTTTAACTTTTTTTAATTTTACCCCTGTGGGATATACATTCTACCCACACACATTTGGATCTCTCCTGGGGTACCCTCACACATATTATTCCCTCATTTAATGGATATTTTCACCAAAAAGTGAAGTTTTCAAAAAGTCAGAAAATTGGCTGAAAACGACTTAATATCAAGGACTCATCGGGCGAATCACTCTGGAACTGAAATCGGAGTACTCACTGACATTTTCCCCTCTCCGAAAGTCTGAAAAATGATGGAAAAATGACTAAGACCAAAAAACATTATTTTCAACTTTTTTCAATTTTACCCCCATGGGATATATATTCTACCCACACACATTTGGAACTCTCCTGGGGTACCCTCACACATATTATTCCCTCATTTAATGGTTATTTTCACCAAAAAATGAAGTTTTCAAAAAGTCAGAAAATTGGCTGAAAACGACTTAATATCAAGGACTCATCGGGCGAATCGCTCTGGAACTGAAATCGGAATGCTCACTGACATTTTTCCCTCTCCAAAAGTCTGAAAAATGATGGAAAAATGACTAAGTCCAAAAAAATTTTTTTTTTACTTTTTTCAATTTTACCCCTGTGGAATATACATTCTACCCACACACATTTGGATCTCTCCTGGGGTACCCTCACACATATTATTCCCTCATTTAATGGATATTTTCACCAAAAAGTGAAGTTTTCAAAAAGTCAGAAAATTGGCTGAAAACGACTTAATATCAAGGACTCATCGGGCGAATCACTCTGGAACTGAAATCGGAGTACTCACTGACATTTTCCCCTCTCCGAAAGTCTGAAAAATGATGGAAAAATGACTAAGACCAAAAAAATTTTTTTTTTACTTTTTTCAATTTTACCCCCGTGGGATATACATTCTACCCACACACATTTGGAACTCTCCTGGGGTACCCTCACACATATTATTCCCTCATTTAATGGATATTTTCACCAAAAAGTGAAGTTTTCAAAAAGTCAGAAAATTGGCTGAAAACGACTTAATATCAAGGACTCATCGGGCAAATCACTCTGGAACTGAAATCGGAATACTCACTGACATTTTCCCCTCTCCGAAAGTCTGAAAAATGATGGAAAAATGACTAAGTCCAAAAAAATTTTTTTTTAACTTATTTTAATTTTACCCCTGTGGGATATACATTCTTCCCACACACATTTGGATCTCTCCTGGGGTACCCTCACACATATTATGCCCTCATTTAATGGATATTTTCACCAAAAAGTGAAGTTTTCAAAAAGTCAGAAAATTGGCTGAAAATGACTTTATATCAAGGACTCATCGGGCGAAACGCTCTGGAACTGAAATCGGAATGCTCACTGACATTTTTCCCTCTCCAAAACTCTGAAAAATGATGGAAAAATGACTAAGTCCAAAAAAATTTTTTTTTAACGTTTTTCAATTTTACCCCTGTGGGATATACATTCTACCCACACACATTTGGATCTCTCCTGGGGTACCCTCACACATATTATTCCTTCATTTAATGGATATTTTCACCAAAAAGTGAAGTTTTCAAAAAGTCAGAAAATTGGCTGAAAACGACTTAATATCAAGGACTCATCGGGCGAATCACTCTGGAACTGAAATCGGAGTACTCACTGACATTTTCCCCTCTCCGAAAGTCTGAAAAATGATGGAAAAATGACTAAGACCAAAAAACATTTTTTTCAACTTTTTTCAATTTTACCCCCATGGGATATATATTCTACCCACACACATTTGGAACTCTCCTGGGGTACCCTCACACATATTATTCCCTCATTTAATGGTTATTTTCACCAAAAAATGAAGTTTTCAAAAAGTCAGAAAATTGGCTGAAAACGACTTAATATCAAGGACTCATCGGGCGAATCGCTCTGGAACTGAAATCGGAATGCTCACTGACATTTTTCCCTCTCCAAAAGTCTGAAAAATGATGGAAAAATGACTAAGTCCAAAAAAATTTTTTTTTTACTTTTTTCAATTTTACCCCTGTGGAATATACATTCTACCCACACACATTTGGATCTCTCCTGGGGTACCCTCACACATATTATTCCCTCATTTAATGGATATTTTCACCAAAAAGTGAAGTTTTCCAAAAGTCAGAAAATTGGCTGAAAACGAATTAATATCAAGGACTCATCGGGCGAATCACTCTGGAACTGAAATCGGAGTACTCACTGACATTTTCCCCTCTCCGAAAGTCTGAAAAATGATGGAAAAATGACTAAGACCAAAAAACATTTTTTTCAACTTTTTTCAATTTTACCCCCATGGGATATATATTCTACCCACACACATTTGGAACTCTCCTGGGGTACCCTCACACATATTATTCCCTCATTTAATGGATATTTTCACCAAAAAGTGAAGTTTTCAAAAAGTCAGAAAATTGGCTGAAAACGACTTAATATCAAGGACTCTTCGGGCGAATCGCTCTGGAACTGAAATCGGAATGCTCACTGACATTTTCCCCTCTCCGAAAGTCTGAAAAATGATGGAAAAATGACTAAGACCAAAAAAATTTTTTTTTTACTTTTTTCAATTTTACCCCTGTGGGATATACATTCTACCCACACACATTTGGAACTCTCCTGGGGTACCCTCACACATATTATTCCCTCATTTAATGGATATTTTCACCAAAAAGTGAAGTTTTCAAAAAGTCAGAAATTTGGCTGAAAACGACTTAATATCAAGGACTCATAGGGCGAATCGCTCTGGAACTGAAATCGGAATGCTCACTGACATTTTCCCCTCTCCGAAAGTCTGAAAAATGATGGAAAAATGACTAAGACCAAAAAAATTTTTTTTTAACTTTTTTCAATTTTACCCCCGTGGGGTATACATTCTACCCACACACATTTGGAACTCTCCTGGGGTACCCTCACACATATTATTCCCTCATTTAATGGATATTTTCACCAAAAAGTGAAGTTTTCAAAAAGTCAGAAAATTGGCTGAAAACGACTTACTATCAAGGACTCATCGGGCGAATCGCTCTGGAACTGAAATCGGAATGCTCACTGACATTTTCCCCTCTCCGAAAGTCTGAAAAATGATGGAAAAATGACTAAGTCCAAAAAAAATTTTTTTAAACTTTTTTCAATTTTTCCCCCATGGGATATATATTCTACCCACACACATTTGGAACTCTCCTGGGGTACCCTCACACATATTATTCCCTCATTTAATGGATATTTTCACCAAAAAGTGAACTTTTCAAAAAGTCAGAAAATTGGCTGAAAACGACTTTATATCAAGGACTCATCGGGAGAATCGCTCTGGAACTGAAATCGGAATGCTCACTGACATTTTCCCCTATCCGAAAGTCTGAAAAATGATGGAAAAATGACTAAGTCCAAAAAAATTTTTTTTAAACTTTTTTCAATTTTACCCCTGTGGGATATACATTCTACCCACACACATTTGGATCTCTCCTGGGGTACCCTCACACATATTATTCCCTCATTTAATGGATATTTTCACCAAAAAGTGAAGTTTTCAAAAAGTCAGAAAATTGGCTGAAAACGACTTAATATCAAGGACTCATCGGGCGAATCACTCTGGAACTGAAATCGGAATACTCACTGACATTTTCCCCTCTCCGAAAGTCTGAAAAATGATGGAAAAATGACTAAGTCCAAAAAAATTTTTTTTTAACTTATTTTAATTTTACCCCTGTGGGATTTACATTCTTCCCACACACATTTGGATCTCTCCTGGGGTACCCTCACACATATTATGCCCTCATTTAATGGATATTTTCACCAAAAAGTGAAGTTTTCAAAAAGTCAGAAAATTGGCTGAAAATGACTTTATATCAAGGACTCATCGGGCGAATCGCTCTGGAACTGAAATCGGAATGCTCACTGACATTTTTCCCTCTCCAAAACTCTGAAAAATGATGGAAAAATGACTAAGTCCAAAAAAATTTTTTTTTAACTTTTTTCAATTTTACCCCTGTGGGATATACATTCTACCCACACACATTTGGATCTCTCCTGGGGTACCCTCACACATATTATTCCCTCATTTAATGGATATTTTCACCAAAAAGTGAAGTTTTCAAAAAGTCAGAAAATTGGCTGAAAACGACTTAATATCAAGGACTCATCGGGCGAATCACTCTGGAACTGAAATCGGAGTACTCACTGACATTTTCCCCTCTCCGAAAGTCTGAAAAATGATGGAAAAATGACTAAGACCAAAAAACATTTTTTTCAACTTTTTTCAATTTTACCCCCATGGGATATATATTCTACCCACACACATTTGGAACTCTCCTGGGGTACCCTCACACATATTATTCCCTCATTTAATGGTTATTTTCACCAAAAGATGAAGTTTTCAAAAAGTCAGAAAATTGGCTGAAAACGACTTAATATCAAGGACTCATCGGGCGAATCGCTCTGGAACTGAAATCGGAATGCTCACTGACATTTTTCCCTCTCCAAAAGTCTGAAAAATGATGGAAAAATGACTAAGTCCAAAAAAAATTTTTTTTTACTTTTTTCAATTTTACCCCTGTGGAATATACATTCTACCCACACACATTTGGATCTCTCCTGGGGTACCCTCACACATATTATTCCCTCATTTAATGGATATTTTCACCAAAAAGTGAAGTTTTCAAAAAGTCAGAAAATTGGCTGAAAACGACTTAATATCAAGGACTTATCGGGCGAATCACTCTGGAACTGAAATCGGAGTACTCACTGACATTTTCCCCTCTCCGAAAGTCTGAAAAATGATGGAAAAATGACTAAGACCAAAAAACATTTTTTTCAACTTTTTTCAATTTTACCCCCATGGGATATATATTCTACCCACACACATTTGGAACTCTCCTGGGGTACCCTCACACATATTATTCCCTCATTTAATGGATATTTTCACCAAAAAGTGAAGTTTTCAAAAAGTCAGAAAATTGGCTGAAAACGACTTAATATCAAGGACTCTTCGGGCGAATCGCTCTGGAACTGAAATCGGAATGCTCACTGACATTTTCCCCTCTCCGAAAGTCTGAAAAATGATGGAAAAATGACTAAGACCAAAAAAATTTTTTTTTTACTTTTTTCAATTTTACCCCTGTGGGATATACATTCTACCCACACACATTTGGAACTCTCCTGGGGTACCCTCACACATATTATTCCCTCATTTAATGGATATTTTCACCAAAAAGTGAACTTTTCAAAAAGTCAGAAATTTGGCTGAAAACGACTTAATATCAAGGACTCATAGGGCGAATCGCTCTGGAACTGAAATCGGAATGCTCACTGACATTTTCCCCTCTCCGAAAGTCTGAAAAATGATGGAAAAATGACTAAGTCCAAAAAAATTTTCTTTTAACTTATTTTAATTTTACCCCTGTGGGATATACATTCTTCCCACACACATTTGGATCTCTCCTGGGGTACCCTCACACATATTATGCCCTCATTTAATGGATATTTTCACCAAAAAGTGAAGTTTTCAAAAAGTCAGAAAATTGGCTGAAAACGACTTAATATCAAGGACTCATCGGGCGAATCGCTCTAGAACTGAAATCGGAATGCTCACTGACATTTTTCCCTCTCCGAAAGTCTGAAAAATAATGGAAAAATGACTAAGTCCAAAAAAATTTTTTTTAAACTTTTTTCAATTTTTCCCCCATGGGATATATATTCTACCCACACACATTTGGAACTCTCCTGGGGTACCCTCACACATATTATTCCCTCATTTAATGGATATTTTCACCAAAAAGTGAAGTTTTCAAAAAGTCAGAAAATTGGCTGAAAATGACTTTATATCAAGGACTCATCGGGCGAATCGCTCTGGAACTGAAATCGGAATGCTCACTGACATTTTCCCCTCTCCGAAAGTCTGAAAAATGATGGAAAAATGACTAAGTTCAAAAAAAATTTTTTTAAACTTTTTTCAATTTTTCCCCCATGGGATATATATTCTACCCACACACATTTGGAACTCTCCTGGGGTACCCTCACGCATATTATTCCCTCATTTAATGGATATTTTCACCAAAAAGTGAAGTTTTCAAAAAGTCAGAAAATTGGCTGAAAACGACTTAATATCAAGGACTCATCGGGCGAATCACTCTGGAACTGAAATCGGAATACTCACTGACATTTTCCCCTCTCCGAAAGTCTGAAAAATGATGGAAAAATGACTAAGTCCAAAAAAATTTTTTTTAAACTTTTTTCAATTTTACCCCTGTGGGATATACATTCTACCCACACACATTTGGATCTCTCCTGGGGTACCCTCACACATATTATTCCCTCATTTAATGGATATTTTCACCAAAAAGTGAAGTTTTCAAAAAGTCAGAAAATTGGCTGAAAACGACTTAATATCAAGGACTTATCGGGCGAATCACTCTGGAACTGAAATCGGAGTACTCACTGACATTTTCCCCTCTCCGAAAGTCTGAAAAATGATGGAAAAATGACTAAGACCAAAAAACATTTTTTTCAACTTTTTTCAATTTTACCCCCATGGGATATATATTCTACCCACACACATTTGGAACTCTCCTGGGGTACCCTCACACATATTATTCCCTCATTTAATGGATATTTTCACCAAAAAGTGAAGTTTTCAAAAAGTCAGAAAATTGGCTGAAAACGACTTAATATCAAGGACTCTTCGGGCGAATCGCTCTGGAACTGAAATCGGAATGCTCACTGACATTTTCCCCTCTCCGAAAGTCTGAAAAATGATGGAAAAATGACTAAGACCAAAAAAATTTTTTTTTTACTTTTTTCAATTTTACCCCTGTGGGATATACATTCTACCCACACACATTTGGAACTCTCCTGGGGTACCCTCACACATATTATTCCCTCATTTAATGGATATTTTCACCAAAAAGTGAACTTTTCAAAAAGTCAGAAATTTGGCTGAAAACGACTTAATATCAAGGACTCATAGGGCGAATCGCTCTGGAACTGAAATCGGAATGCTCACTGACATTTTCCCCTCTCCGAAAGTCTGAAAAATGATGGAAAAATGACTAAGTCCAAAAAAATTTTCTTTTAACTTATTTTAATTTTACCCCTGTGGGATATACATTCTTCCCACACACATTTGGATCTCTCCTGGGGTACCCTCACACATATTATGCCCTCATTTAATGGATATTTTCACCAAAAAGTGAAGTTTTCAAAAAGTCAGAAAATTGGCTGAAAACGACTTAATATCAAGGACTCATCGGGCGAATCGCTCTAGAACTGAAATCGGAATGCTCACTGACATTTTTCCCTCTCCGAAAGTCTGAAAAATAATGGAAAAATGACTAAGTCCAAAAAAATTTTTTTTAAACTTTTTTCAATTTTTCCCCCATGGGATATATATTCTACCCACACACATTTGGAACTCTCCTGGGGTACCCTCACACATATTATTCCCTCATTTAATGGATATTTTCACCAAAAAGTGAAGTTTTCAAAAAGTCAGAAAATTGGCTGAAAATGACTTTATATCAAGGACTCATCGGGCGAATCGCTCTGGAACTGAAATCGGAATGCTCACTGACATTTTCCCCTCTCCGAAAGTCTGAAAAATGATGGAAAAATGACTAAGTTCAAAAAAAATTTTTTTAAACTTTTTTCAATTTTTCCCCCATGGGATATATATTCTACCCACACACATTTGGAACTCTCCTGGGGTACCCTCACGCATATTATTCCCTCATTTAATGGATATTTTCACCAAAAAGTGAAGTTTTCAAAAAGTCAGAAAATTGGCTGAAAACGACTTAATATCAAGGACTCATCGGGCGAATCACTCTGGAACTGAAATCGGAATACTCACTGACATTTTCCCCTCTCCGAAAGTCTGAAAAATGATGGAAAAATGACTAAGTCCAAAAAAATTTTTTTTAAACTTTTTTCAATTTTACCCCTGTGGGATATACATTCTACCCACACACATTTGGATCTCTCCTGGGGTACCCTCACACATATTATTCCCTCATTTAATGGATATTTTCACCAAAAAGTGAAGTTTTCAAAAAGTCAGAAAATTGGCTGAAAACGACTTAATATCAAGGATTCATCGGGCGAATCACTCTGGAACTGAAATCGGAATGCTCACTGACATTTTCCCCTCTCCGAAAGTCTGAAAAATGATGGAAAAATGACTAAGTCCAAAAAATTTTTTTTTTTACTTTTTTCAATTTTACCCCTGTGGAATATACATTCTACCCACTCACATTTGGATCTCTCCTGGGGTACCCTCACACATATTATTCCCTCATTTAATGGATATTTTCACCAAAAAGTGAAGTTTTCAAAAAGTCAGAAAATTGGCTGAAAACGACTTAATATCAAGGACTCATCGGGCGAATCACTCTGGAACTGAAATCGGAGTACTCACTGACATTTTCCCCTCTCCGAAAGTCTGAAAAATGATGGAAAAATGACTAAGACCAAAAAACATTTTTTTCAACTTTTTTCAATTTTACCCCCATGGGATATATATTCTACCCACACACATTTGGAACTCTCCTGGGGTACCCTCACACATATTATTCCCTCATTTAATGGTTATTTTCACCAAAAGATGAAGTTTTCAAAAAGTCAGAAAATTGGCTGAAAACGACTTAATATCAAGGACTCATCGGGCGAATCGCTCTGGAACTGAAATCGGAATGCTCACTGACATTTTTCCCTCTCCAAAAGTCTGAAAAATGATGGAAAAATGACTAAGTCCAAAAAAATTTTTTTTTTACTTTTTTCAATTTTACCCCTGTGGAATATACATTCTACCCACACACATTTGGATCTCTCCTGGGGTACCCTCACACATATTATTCCCTCATTTAATGGATATTTTCACCAAAAAGTGAAGTTTTCAAAAAGTCAGAAAATTGGCTGAAAACGACTTAATATCAAGGACTCATCGGGCGAATCACTCTGGAACTGAAATCGGAGTACTCACTGACATTTTCCCCTCTCCGAAAGTCTGAAAAATGATGGAAAAATGACTAAGACCAAAAAACATTTTTTTCAACTTTTTTCAATTTTACCCCCATGGGATATATATTCTACCCACACACATTTGGAACTCTCCTGGGGTACCCTCACACATATTATTCCCTCATTTAATGGATATTTTCACCAAAAAGTGAAGTTTTCAAAAAGTCAGAAAATTGGCTGAAAATGACTTTATATCAAGGACTCATCGGGCGAATCGCTCTGGAACTGAAATCGGAATGCTCACTGACATTTTTCCCTCTCCAAAACTCTGAAAAATGATGGAAAAATGACTAAGTCCAAAAAAATTTTTTTTTAACTTTTTTCAATTTTACCCCTGTGGGATATACATTCTACCCACACACATTTGGATCTCTCCTGGGGTACCCTCACACATATTATTCCCTCATTTAATGGTTATTTTCACCAAAAGATGAAGTTTTCAAAAAGTCAGAAAATTGGCTGAAAACGACTTAATATCAAGGACTCATCGGGCGAATCGCTCTGGAACTGAAATCGGAATGCTCACTGACATTTTTCCCTCTCCAAAAGTCTGAAAAATGATGGAAAAATGACTAAGTCCAAAAAAATTTTTTTTTTACTTTTTTCAATTTTACCCCTGTGGAATATACATTCTACCCACACACATTTGGATCTCTCCTGGGGTACCCTCACACATATTATTCCCTCATTTAATGGATATTTTCACCAAAAAGTGAAGTTTTCAAAAAGTCAGAAAATTGGCTGAAAACGACTTAATATCAAGGACTTATCGGGCGAATCACTCTGGAACTGAAATCGGAGTACTCACTGACATTTTCCCCTCTCCGAAAGTCTGAAAAATGATGGAAAAATGACTAAGACCAAAAAACATTTTTTTCAACTTTTTTCAATTTTACCCCCATGGGATATATATTCTACCCACACACATTTGGAACTCTCCTGGGGTACCCTCACACATATTATTCCCTCATTTAATGGATATTTTCACCAAAAAGTGAAGTTTTCAAAAAGTCAGAAAATTGGCTGAAAACGACTTAATATCAAGGACTCTTCGGGCGAATCGCTCTGGAACTGAAATCGGAATGCTCACTGACATTTTCCCCTCTCCGAAAGTCTGAAAAATGATGGAAAAATGACTAAGACCAAAAAAATTTTTTTTTTACTTTTTTCAATTTTACCCCTGTGGGATATACATTCTACCCACACACATTTGGAACTCTCCTGGGGTACCCTCACACATATTATTCCCTCATTTAATGGATATTTTCACCAAAAAGTGAACTTTTCAAAAAGTCAGAAATTTGGCTGAAAACGACTTAATATCAAGGACTCATAGGGCGAATCGCTCTGGAACTGAAATCGGAATGCTCACTGACATTTTCCCCTCTCCGAAAGTCTGAAAAATGATGGAAAAATGACTAAGTCCAAAAAAATTTTCTTTTAACTTATTTTAATTTTACCCCTGTGGGATATACATTCTTCCCACACACATTTGGATCTCTCCTGGGGTACCCTCACACATATTATGCCCTCATTTAATGGATATTTTCACCAAAAAGTGAAGTTTTCAAAAAGTCAGAAAATTGGCTGAAAACGACTTAATATCAAGGACTCATCGGGCGAATCGCTCTAGAACTGAAATCGGAATGCTCACTGACATTTTTCCCTCTCCGAAAGTCTGAAAAATAATGGAAAAATGACTAAGTCCAAAAAAATTTTTTTTAAACTTTTTTCAATTTTTCCCCCATGGGATATATATTCTACCCACACACATTTGGAACTCTCCTGGGGTACCCTCACACATATTATTCCCTCATTTAATGGATATTTTCACCAAAAAGTGAAGTTTTCAAAAAGTCAGAAAATTGGCTGAAAATGACTTTATATCAAGGACTCATCGGGCGAATCGCTCTGGAACTGAAATCGGAATGCTCACTGACATTTTCCCCTCTCCGAAAGTCTGAAAAATGATGGAAAAATGACTAAGTTCAAAAAAAATTTTTTTAAACTTTTTTCAATTTTTCCCCCATGGGATATATATTCTACCCACACACATTTGGAACTCTCCTGGGGTACCCTCACGCATATTATTCCCTCATTTAATGGATATTTTCACCAAAAAGTGAAGTTTTCAAAAAGTCAGAAAATTGGCTGAAAACGACTTAATATCAAGGACTCATCGGGCGAATCACTCTGGAACTGAAATCGGAATACTCACTGACATTTTCCCCTCTCCGAAAGTCTGAAAAATGATGGAAAAATGACTAAGTCCAAAAAAATTTTTTTTAAACTTTTTTCAATTTTACCCCTGTGGGATATACATTCTACCCACACACATTTGGATCTCTCCTGGGGTACCCTCACACATATTATTCCCTCATTTAATGGATATTTTCACCAAAAAGTGAAGTTTTCAAAAAGTCAGAAAATTGGCTGAAAACAACTTAATATCAAGGATTCATCGGGCGAATCACTCTGGAACTGAAATCGGAATGCTCACTGACATTTTCCCCTCTCCGAAAGTCTGAAAAATGATGGAAAAATGACTAAGTCCAAAAAATTTTTTTTTTTACTTTTTTCAATTTTACCCCTGTGGAATATACATTCTACCCACTCACATTTGGATCTCTCCTGGGGTACCCTCACACATATTATTCCCTCATTTAATGGATATTTTCACCAAAAAGTGAAGTTTTCAAAAAGTCAGAAAATTGGCTGAAAACGACTTAATATCAAGGACTCATCGGGCGAATCACTCTGGAACTGAAATCGGAGTACTCACTGACATTTTCCCCTCTCCGAAAGTCTGAAAAATGATGGAAAAATGACTAAGACCAAAAAACATTTTTTTCAACTTTTTTCAATTTTACCCCCATGGGATATATATTCTACCCACACACATTTGGAACTCTCCTGGGGTACCCTCACACATATTATTCCCTCATTTAATGGTTATTTTCACCAAAAGATGAAGTTTTCAAAAAGTCAGAAAATTGGCTGAAAACGACTTAATATCAAGGACTCATCGGGCGAATCGCTCTGGAACTGAAATCGGAATGCTCACTGACATTTTTCCCTCTCCAAAAGTCTGAAAAATGATGGAAAAATGACTAAGTCCAAAAAAATTTTTTTTTTACTTTTTTCAATTTTACCCCTGTGGAATATACATTCTACCCACACACATTTGGATCTCTCCTGGGGTACCCTCACACATATTATTCCCTCATTTAATGGATATTTTCACCAAAAAGTGAAGTTTTCAAAAAGTCAGAAAATTGGCTGAAAACGACTTAATATCAAGGACTCATCGGGCGAATCACTCTGGAACTGAAATCGGAGTACTCACTGACATTTTCCCCTCTCCGAAAGTCTGAAAAATGATGGAAAAATGACTAAGACCAAAAAACATTTTTTTCAACTTTTTTCAATTTTACCCCCATGGGATATATATTCTACCCACACACATTTGGAACTCTCCTGGGGTACCCTCACACATATTATTCCCTCATTTAATGGATATTTTCACCAAAAAGTGAAGTTTTCAAAAAGTCAGAAAATTGGCTGAAAACGACTTAATATCAAGGACTCTTCGGGCGAATCGCTCTGGAACTGAAATCGGAATGCTCACTGACATTTTCCCCTCTCCGAAAGTCTGAAAAATGATGGAAAAATGACTAAGACCAAAAAAATTTTTTTTTTACTTTTTTCAATTTTACCCCTGTGGGATATACATTCTACCCACACACATTTGGAACTCTCCTGGGGTACCCTCACACATATTATTCCCTCATTTAATGGATATTTTCACCAAAAAGTGAAGTTTTCAAAAAGTCAGAAATTTGGCTGAAAACGACTTAATATCAAGGACTCATAGGGCGAATCGCTCTGGAACTGAAATCGGAATGCTCACTGACATTTTCCCCTCTCCGAAAGTCTGAAAAATGATGGAAAAATGACTAAGACCAAAAAAATTTTTTTTTAACTTTTTTCAATTTTACCCCCGTGGGGTATACATTCTACCCACACACATTTGGAACTCGACTGTGGTACCCTCACACATATTATTCCCTCATTTAATGGATATTTTCACCAAAAAGTGAAGTTTTCAAAAAGTCATAAAATTGGCTGAAAACGACTTAATATCAAGGACTCATCGGGCAAATCACTCTGGAACTGAAATCGGAATACTCACTGACATTTTTCCCTCTCCGAAAGTCTGAAAAATGATGGAAAAATGACTAAGTCCAAAAAAATTTTTTTTAAACTTTTTTCAATTTTTCCCCCATGGGATATATATTCTACCCACACACATTTGGAACTCTCCTGGGGTACCCTCACACATATTATTCCCTCATTTAATGGATATTTTCACCAAAAAGTGAAGTTTTCAAAAAGTCAGAAAATTGGCTGAAAACGACTTTATATCAAGGACTCATCGGGCGATTCGCTCTGGAACTGAAATCGGAATGCTCACTGACATTTCCCCTCTCCGAAAGTCTGAAAAATGATGGAAAAATGACTAAGTCCAAAAAAATTTTTTTTAAACTTTTTTCAATTTTACCCCTGCGGGATATACATTCTACCCACACACATTTGGATCTCTCCTGGGGTACCCTCACACATATTATTCCCTCATTTAATGGATATTTTCACCAAAAAGTGAAGTTTTCAAAAAGTCAGAAAATTGGCTGAAAACGACTTAATATCAAGGACTCATCGGGCGAATCGCTCTGGAACTGAAATCGGAATGCTCACTGACATTTTCCCCTCTCCGAAAGTCTGAAAAATGATGGAAAAATGACTAAGTCCAAAAAAAATTTTTTTAAACTTTTTTCAATTTTTCCCCCATGGGATATATATTCTACCCACACACATTTGGAACTCTCCTGGGGTACCCTCACACATATTATTCCCTCATTTAATGGATATTTTCACCAAAAAGTGAAGTTTTCAAAAAGTCAGAAAATTGGCTGAAAACGACTTTATATCAAGGACTCATCGGGAGAATCGCTCTGGAACTGAAATCGGAATGCTCACTGACATTTTCCCCTCTCCGAAAGTCTGAAAAATGATGGAAAAATGACTAAGTCCAAAAAAATTTTTTTTAAACTTTTTTCAATTTTACCCCTGTGGGATATACATTCTACCCACACACATTTGGATCTCTCCTGGGGTACCCTCACACATATTATTCCCTCATTTAATGGATATTTTCACCAAAAAGTGAAGTTTTCAAAAAGTCAGAAAATTGGCTGAAAACGACTTAATATCAAGGACTCATCGGGCGAATCACTCTGGAACTGAAATCGGAATACTCACTGACATTTTCCCCTCTCCGAAAGTCTGAAAAATGATGGAAAAATGACTAAGTCCAAAAAATTTTTTTTTAACTTATTTTAATTTTACCCCTGTGGGATTTACATTCTTCCCACACACATTTGGATCTCTCCTGGGGTACCCTCACACATATTATGCCCTCATTTAATGGATATTTTCACCAAAAAGTGAAGTTTTCAAAAAGTCAGAAAATTGGCTGAAAATGACTTTATATCAAGGACTCATCGGGCGAATCACTCTGGAACTGAAATCGGAATGCTCACTGACATTTTTCCCTCTCCAAAACTCTGAAAAATGATGGAAAAATGACTAAGTCCAAAAAAATTTTTTTTTAACTTTTTTCAATTTTACCCCTGTGGGATATACATTCTACCCACACACATTTGGATCTCTCCTGGGGTACCCTCACACATATTATTCCCTCATTTAATGGATATTTTCACCAAAAAGTGAAGTTTTCAAAAAGTCAGAAAATTGGCTGAAAGCGACTTAATATCAAGGACTCATCGGGCGAATCACTCTGGAACTGAAATCGGAGTACTCACTGACATTTTCCCCTCTCCGAAAGTCTGAAAAATGATGGAAAAATGACTAAGACCAAAAAACATTTTTTTCAACTTTTTTCAATTTTACCCCCATGGGATATATATTCTACCCACACACATTTGGAACTCTCCTGGGGTACCCTCACACATATTATTCCCTCATTTAATGGTTATTTTCACCAAAAAATGAAGTTTTCAAAAAGTCAGAAAATTGGCTGAAAACGACTTAATATCAAGGACTCATCGGGCGAATCGCTCTGGAACTGAAATCGGAATGCTCACTGACATTTTTCCCTCTCCAAAAGTCTGAAAAATGATGGAAAAATGACTAAGTCCAAAAAAATTTTTTTTTTACTTTTTTCAATTTTACCCCTGTGGAATATACATTCTACCCACACACATTTGGATCTCTCCTGGGGTACCCTCACACATATTATTCCCTCATTTAATGGATATTTTCACCAAAAAGTGAAGTTTTCAAAAAGTCAGAAAATTGGCTGAAAACGACTTAATATCAAGGACTCATCGGGCGAATCACTCTGGAACTGAAATCGGAGTACTCACTGACATTTTCCCCTCTCCGAAAGTCTGAAAAATGATGGAAAAATGACTAAGACCAAAAAACATTTTTTTCAACTTTTTTCAATTTTACCCCCATGGGATATATATTCTACCCACACACATTTGGAACTCTCCTGGGGTACCCTCACACATATTATTCCCTCATTTAATGGATATTTTCACCAAAAAGTGAAGTTTTCAAAAAGTCAGAAAATTGGCTGAAAACGACTTAATATCAAGGACTCTTCGGGTGAATCGCTCTGGAACTGAAATCGGAATGCTCACTGACATTTTCCCCTCTCCGAAAGTCTGAAAAATGATGGAAAAATGACTAAGACCAAAAAAATTTTTTTTTAACTTTTTTCAATTTTACCCCCGTGGGGTATACATTCTACCCACACACATTTGGAACTCTCCTGGGGTACCCTCACACATATTATTCCCTCATTTAATGGATATTTTCACCAAAAAGTGAAGTTTTCAAAAAGTCAGAAAATTGGCTGAAAACGACTTAATATCAAGGACTCATCGGGCAAATCACTCTGGAACTGAAATCGGAATACTCACTGACATTTTCCCCTCTCCGAAAGTCTGAAAAATGATGGAAAAATGACTAAGTCCAAAAAAATTTTTTTTTAACTTATTTTAATTTTACCCCTGTGGGATATACATTCTTCCCACACACATTTGGATCTCTCCTGGGGTACCCTCACACATATTATGCCCTCATTTAATGGATATTTTCACCAAAAAGTGAAGTTTTCAAAAAGTCAGAAAATTGGCTGAAAACGACTTAATATCAAGGACTCATCGGGCGAATCGCTCTAGAACTGAAATCGGAATGCTCACTGACATTTTTCCCTCTCCGAAAGTCTGAAAAATAATGGAAAAATGACTAAGTCCAAAAAAATTTTTTTTAAACTTTTTTCAATTTTTCCCCCATGGGATATATATTCTACCCACACACATTTGGAACTCTCCTGGGGTACCCTCACACATATTATTCCCTCATTTAATGGATATTTTCACCAAAAAGTGAAGTTTTCAAAAAGTCAGAAAATTGGCTGAAAACGACTTAATATCAAGGATTCATCGGGCGAATCACTCTGGAACTGAAATCGGAATACTCACTGACATTTTCCCCTCTCCGAAAGTCTGAAAAATGATGGAAAAATGACTAAGTCCAAAAAATTTTTTTTTTTACTTTTTTCAATTTTACCCCTGTGGAATATACATTCTACCCACTCACATTTGG
This sequence comes from Phyllobates terribilis, assembly GCF_046119375.1. Lineage (NCBI taxonomy): Eukaryota > Metazoa > Chordata > Amphibia > Anura > Dendrobatidae > Phyllobates > Phyllobates terribilis. The sequence continues at coordinate 3,387,560 of NW_027362873.1, read as the reverse complement.
ATCTCTCCTGGGGTACCCTCACACATATTATGCCCTCATTTAATGGATATTTTCACCAAAAAGTGAAGTTTTCAAAAAGTCAGAAAATTGGCTGAAAACGACTTAATATCAAGGACTCATCGGGCGAATCACTCTGGAACTGAAATCGGAATACTCAATGACATTTTCCCCTCTCCGAAAGTCTGAAAAATGATGGAAAAATGACTAAGTCCAAAAAACATTTTTTTCAACTTTTTTCAATTTTACCCCCATGGGATATATATTCTACCCACACACATTTGGAACTCTCCTGGGGTACCCTCACACATGTTATTCACTCATTTAATGGTTATTTTCACCAAAAAGTGAAGTTTTCAAAAAGTCAGAAAATTGGCTGAAAACGACTTAATATCAAGGACTCATTGGGCGAATCACTTTGGAACTGAAATCGGAATGCTCACTGACATTTTCCCCTCTCTGAAAGTCTGAAAAATGCTGGAAAAATGACTAAGTCCAAAAAATTTTTTTTTTAACTTATTTCAATTTTACCCCTGTGGGATATACATTCTTCCCACACACATTTGGAACTCTCCTGGAGTACCCTCACACATATTATTCCCTCATTTAATGAATATTTTCACCAAAAAGAGAAGTTTTCAAAACGTCAGAAAATTGGCTGAAAACGAATTAATATCAAGGACTCATCGGGCGAATCGCTCTGGAACTGAAATCGGAGTACTCACTGACATTTTCCCCTCTCCGAAAGTCTGAAAAATGATGGAAAAATGACTAAGTCCAAAAAAATTTTTTTTAAACTTTTTTCAATTTTACCCCTGTGGGATATACATTCTACCCACACACATTTGGATCTCTCCTGGGGTACCCTCACACATATTATTCCCTCATTTAATGGATATTTTCACCAAAAAGTGAAGTTTTCAAAAAGTCAGAAAATTGGCTGAAAACGACTTAATATCAAGGATTCATCGGGCGAATCACTCTGGAACTGAAATCGGAATACTCACTGACATTTTCCCCTCTCCGAAAGTCTGAAAAATGATGGAAAAATGACTAAGTCCAAAAAAATTTTTTTTTAACTTTTTTCAATTTTACCCCTGTGGGATATACATTCTACCCACACACATTTGGATCTCTCCTGGGGTACCCTCACACATATTATTCCCTCATTTAATGGATATTTTCACCAAAAAGTGAAGTTTTCAAAAAGTCAGAAAATTGGCTGAAAACGACTTAATATCAAGGACTCATCGGGCGAATCACTCTGGAACTGAAATCGGAGTACTCACTGACATTTTCCCCTCTCCGAAAGTCTGAAAAATGATGGAAAAATGACTAAGTCCAAAAAACATTTTTTTCAACTTTTTTCAATTTTACCCCCATGGGATATATATTCTACCCACACACATTTGGAACTCTCCTGGGGTACGCTCACACATATTATTCACTCATTTAATGGTTATTTTCACCAAAAAGTGAAGTTTTCAAAAAGTCAGAAAATTGGCTGAAAACGACTTAATATCAAGGACTCATTGGGCGAATCGCTTTGGAACTGAAATCGGAATGTTCACTGACATTTTCCCCTCTCTGAAAGTCTGAAAAATGCTGGAAAAATGACTAAGTCCAAAAAATTTTTTTTTTAACTTATTTCAATTTTACCCCTGTGGGATATACATTCTTCCCACACACATTTGGAACTCTCCTGGGGTACCCTCACACATATTATTCCCTCATTTAATGAATATTTTCACCAAAAAGAGAAGTTTTCAAAACGTCAGAAAATTGGCTGAAAACGACTTAATATCAAGGACTCATCGGGCGAATCGCTCTGGAACTGAAATCGGAATGCTCACTGACATTTTCCCCTCTCTGAAAGTCTGAAAAATGCTGGAAAAATGACTAAGTCCAAAAAAATTTTTTTTTAACTTATTTTAATTTTACCCCTGTGGGATATACATTCTTCCCACACACATTTGGATCTCTCCTGGGGTACCCTCACACATATTATGCCCTCATTTAATGGATATTTTCACCAAAAAGTGAAGTTTTCAAAAAGTCAGAAAATTGGCTGAAAACGACTTAATATCAAGGACTCATCGGGCGAATCACTCTGGAACTGAAATCGGAATACTCACTGACATTTTCCCCTCTCCGAAAGTCTGAAAAATGATGGAAAAATGACTAAGACCAAAAAAATTTTTTTTTAACTTTTTTCAATTTTACCCCTGTGGGATATACATTCTACCCACACACATTTGGAACTCTCCTGGGGTACCCTCACACATATTATTCCCTCATTTAATGGATATTTTCACCAAAAAGTGAAGTTTTCAAAAAGTCAGAAATTTGGCACAAAACGACTTAATATCAAGGACTCATCGGGCGAATCACTCTGGAACTGAAATCGGAATACTCACTGACATTTTCCCCTCTCCGAAAGTCTGAAAAATGATGGAATAATGACTAAGTCCAAAAAAATTTTTTTTAAACTTTTTTCAATTTTACCCCTGTGGGATATACATTCTACCCACACACATTTGGATCTCTCCTGGGGTACACTCACACATATTATTCCCTCATTTAATGGATATTTTCACCAAAAAGTGAAGTTTTCAAAAAGTCAGAAAATTGGCTGAAAATGACTTAATATCAAGGATTCATCGGGCGAATCGCTCTGGAACTGAAATCGGAATACTCACTGACATTTTCCCCTCTCCGAAAGTCTGAAAAATGATGGAAAAATGACTAAGTCCAAAAAACATTTTTTTCAACTTTTTTCAATTTTACCCCAGTGGGATATATATTCTACCCACACACATTTGGAACTCTCCTGGGGTACCCTCGCACATATTATTCCCTCATTTAATGGATATTTTCACCAAAAAGTGAAGTTTTCAAAAAGTCAGAAAATTGGCTGAAAACGACTTAATATCAAGGACTCATCGGGCGAATCACTCTGGAACTGAAATCGGAATACTCACTGACATTTTCCCCTCTCCGAAAGTCTGAAAAATGATGGAAAAATGACTAAGTCCAAAAAAATTTTTTTTAAACTTTTTTCAATTTTATCCCTGTGGGATATAAATTATACCCACACACATTTGGATCTCTCCAGGGGTACCCTCAGACATATTTTTCCCTCATTTAATGGATATTTTCACCAAAAAGTGAAGTTTTCAAAAAGTCAGAAAATTGGCAGAAAACGACTTAATATCAAGGACTCATCGGGCGAATCACTCTGGAACTGAAATCGGAATACTCAATGACATTTTCCCCTCTCCGAAAGTCTGAAAAATGATGGAAAAATGACTAAGTCCAAAAAACATTTTTTTCAACTTTTTTCAATTTTACCCCCATGGGATATATATTCTACCCACACACATTTGGAACTCTCCTGGGGTACCCTCACACATATTATTCCCTCATTTAATGGATATTTTCACCAAAAAGTGAAGTTTTCAAAAAGTCAGAAAATTGGCTGAAAACGACTTTATATCAAGGACTCATCGGGCGATTCGCTCTGGAACTGAAATCGGAATGCTCACTGACATTTTCCCCTCTCCGAAAGTCTGAAAAATGATGGAAAAATGACTAAGTCCAAAAAAATTTTTTTTAAACTTTTTTCAATTTTACCCCTGTGGGATATACATTCTACCCACACACATTTGGATCTCTCCTGGGGTACCCTCACACATATTATTCCCTCATTTAATGGATATTTTCACCAAAAAGTGAAGTTTTCAAAAAGTCAGAAAATTGGCTGAAAACGACTTAATATCAAGGATTCATCGGGCGAATCACTCTGGAACTGAAATCGGAATACTCACTGACATTTTCCCCTCTCCGAAAGTCTGAAAAATGATGGAAAAATGACTAAGTCCAAAAAAATTTTTTTTTAACTTTTTTCAATTTTACCCCTGTGGGATATACATTCTACCCACACACATTTGGATCTCTCCTGGGGTACACTCACACATATTATTCCCTCATTTAATGGATATTTTCACCAAAAAGTGAAGTTTTCAAAAAGTCAGAAAATTGGCTGAAAACGACTTAATATCAAGGATTCATCGGGCGAATCACTCTGGAACTGAAATCGGAATACTCACTGACATTTTCCCCTCTCCGAAAGTCTGAAAAATGATGGAAAAATGACTAAGTCCAAAAAATTTTTTTTTTTACTTTTTTCAATTTTACCCCTGTGGAATATACATTCTACCCACTCACATTTGGATCTCTCCTGGGGTACCCTCACACATATTATGCCCTCATTTAATGGATATTTTCACCAAAAAGTGAAGTTTTCAAAAAGTCAGAAAATTGGCTGAAAACGACTTAATATCAAGGACTCATCGGGCGAATCACTCTGGAACTGAAATCGGAATACTCAATGACATTTTCCCCTCTCCGAAAGTCTGAAAAATGATGGAAAAATGACTAAGTCCAAAAAACATTTTTTTCAACTTTTTTCAATTTTACCCCCATGGGATATATATTCTACCCACACACATTTGGAACTCTCCTGGGGTACCCTCACACATATTATTCACTCATTTAATGGTTATTTTCACCAAAAAGTGAAGTTTTCAAAAAGTCAGAAAATTGGCTGAAAACGACTTAATATCAAGGACTCATTGGGCGAATCACTTTGGAACTGAAATCGGAATGCTCACTGACATTTTCCCCTCTCTGAAAGTCTGAAAAATGCTGGAAAAATGACTAAGTCCAAAAAATTTTTTTTTTAACTTATTTCAATTTTACCCCTGTGGGATATACATTCTTCCCACACACATTTGGAACTCTCCTGGAGTACCCTCACACATATTATTCCCTCATTTAATGAATATTTTCACCAAAAAGAGAAGTTTTCAAAACGTCAGAAAATTGGCTGAAAACGAATTAATATCAAGGACTCATCGGGCGAATCGCTCTGGAACTGAAATCGGAGTACTCACTGACATTTTCCCCTCTCCGAAAGTCTGAAAAATGATGGAAAAATGACTAAGTCCAAAAAAATTTTTTTTAAACTTTTTTCAATTTTACCCCTGTGGGATATACATTCTACCCACACACATTTGGATCTCTCCTGGGGTACCCTCACACATATTATTCCCTCATTTAATGGATATTTTCACCAAAAAGTGAAGTTTTCAAAAAGTCAGAAAATTGGCTGAAAACGACTTAATATCAAGGATTCATCGGGCGAATCACTCTGGAACTGAAATCGGAATACTCACTGACATTTTCCCCTCTCCGAAAGTCTGAAAAATGATGGAAAAATGACTAAGTCCAAAAAAATTTTTTTTTAACTTTTTTCAATTTTACCCCTGTGGGATATACATTCTACCCACACACATTTGGATCTCTCCTGGGGTACCCTCACACATATTATTCCCTCATTTAATGGATATTTTCACCAAAAAGTGAAGTTTTCAAAAAGTCAGAAAATTGGCTGAAAACGACTTAATATCAAGGACTCATCGGGCGAATCACTCTGGAACTGAAATCGGAGTACTCACTGACATTTTCCCCTCTCCGAAAGTCTGAAAAATGATGGAAAAATGACTAAGTCCAAAAAACATTTTTTTCAACTTTTTTCAATTTTACCCCCATGGGATATATATTCTACCCACACACATTTGGAACTCTCCTGGGGTACGCTCACACATATTATTCACTCATTTAATGGTTATTTTCACCAAAAAGTGAAGTTTTCAAAAAGTCAGAAAATTGGCTGAAAACGACTTAATATCAAGGACTCATTGGGCGAATCGCTTTGGAACTGAAATCGGAATGTTCACTGACATTTTCCCCTCTCTGAAAGTCTGAAAAATGCTGGAAAAATGACTAAGTCCAAAAAATTTTTTTTTTAACTTATTTCAATTTTACCCCTGTGGGATATACATTCTTCCCACACACATTTGGAGCTCTCCTGGGGTACCCTCACACATATTATTCCCTCATTTAATGAATATTTTCACCAAAAAGAGAAGTTTTCAAAACGTCAGAAAATTGGCTGAAAACGACTTAATATCAAGGACTCATCGGGCGAATCACTCTGGAACTGAAATCGGAATACTCACTGACATTTTCCCCTCTCCGAAAGTCTGAAAAATGATGGAAAAATGACTAAGACCAAAAAAATTTTTTTTTAACTTTTTTCAATTTTACCCCTGTGGGATATACATTCTACCCACACACATTTGGAACTCTCCTGGGGTACCCTCACACATATTATTCCCTCATTTAATGGATATTTTCACCAAAAAGTGAAGTTTTCAAAAAGTCAGAAATTTGGCACAAAACGACTTAATATCAAGGACTCATCGGGCGAATCACTCTGGAACTGAAATCGGAATACTCACTGACATTTTCCCCTCTCCGAAAGTCTGAAAAATGATGGAATAATGACTAAGTCCAAAAAAATTTTTTTTAAACTTTTTTCAATTTTACCCCTGTGGGATATACATTCTACCCACACACATTTGGATCTCTCCTGGGGTACACTCACACATATTATTCCCTCATTTAATGGATATTTTCACCAAAAAGTGAAGTTTTCAAAAAGTCAGAAAATTGGCTGAAAATGACTTAATATCAAGGATTCATCGGGCGAATCGCTCTGGAACTGAAATCGGAATACTCACTGACATTTTCCCCTCTCCGAAAGTCTGAAAAATGATGGAAAAATGACTAAGTCCAAAAAACATTTTTTTCAACTTTTTTCAATTTTACCCCAGTGGGATATATATTCTACCCACACACATTTGGAACTCTCCTGGGGTACCCTCGCACATATTATTCCCTCATTTAATGGATATTTTCACCAAAAAGTGAAGTTTTCAAAAAGTCAGAAAATTGGCTGAAAACGACTTAATATCAAGGACTCATCGGGCGAATCACTCTGGAACTGAAATCGGAATACTCACTGACATTTTCCCCTCTCCGAAAGTCTGAAAAATGATGGAAAAATGACTAAGTCCAAAAAAATTTTTTTTAAACTTTTTTCAATTTTATCCCTGTGGGATATAAATTATACCCACACACATTTGGATCTCTCCAGGGGTACCCTCAGACATATTTTTCCCTCATTTAATGGATATTTTCACCAAAAAGTGAAGTTTTCAAAAAGTCAGAAAATTGGCAGAAAACGACTTAATATCAAGGACTCATCGGGCGAATCACTCTGGAACTGAAATCGGAATACTCAATGACATTTTCCCCTCTCCGAAAGTCTGAAAAATGATGGAAAAATGACTAAGTCCAAAAAACATTTTTTTCAACTTTTTTCAATTTTACCCCCATGGGATATATATTCTACCCACACACATTTGGAACTCTCCTGGGGTACCCTCACACATATTATTCCCTCATTTAATGGATATTTTCACCAAAAAGTGAAGTTTTCAAAAAGTCAGAAAATTGGCTGAAAACGACTTTATATCAAGGACTCATCGGGCGATTCGCTCTGGAACTGAAATCGGAATGCTCACTGACATTTTCCCCTCTCCGAAAGTCTGAAAAATGATGGAAAAATGACTAAGTCCAAAAAAATTTTTTTTAAACTTTTTTCAATTTTACCCCTGTGGGATATACATTCTACCCACACACATTTGGATCTCTCCTGGGGTACCCTCACACATATTATTCCCTCATTTAATGGATATTTTCACCAAAAAGTGAAGTTTTCAAAAAGTCAGAAAATTGGCTGAAAACGACTTAATATCAAGGATTCATCGGGCGATTCACTCTGGAACTGAAATCGGAATACTCACTGACATTTTCCCCTCTCCGAAAGTCTGAAAAATGATGGAAAAATGACTAAGTCCAAAAAAATTTTTTTTTAACTTTTTTCAATTTTACCCCTGTGGGATATACATTCTACCCACACACATTTGGATCTCTCCTGGGGTACACTCACACATATTATTCCCTCATTTAATGGATATTTTCACCAAAAAGTGAAGTTTTCAAAAAGTCAGAAAATTGGCTGAAAATGACTTAATATCAAGGATTCATCGGGCGAATCGCTCTGGAACTGAAATCGGAATACTCACTGACATTTTCCCCTCTCCGAAAGTCTGAAAAATGATGGAAAAATGACTAAGTCCAAAAAACATTTTTTTCAACTTTTTTCAATTTTACCCCAGTGGGATATATATTCTACCCACACACATTTGGAACTCTCCTGGGGTACCCTCGCACATATTATTCCCTCATTTAATGGATATTTTCACCAAAAAGTGAAGTTTTCAAAAAGTCAGAAAATTGGCTGAAAACGACTTAATATCAAGGATTCATCGGGCGAATCACTCTGGAACTGAAATCGGAATACTCACTGACATTTTCCCCTCTCCGAAAGTCTGAAAAATGATGGAAAAATGACTAAGTCCAAAAAAATTTTTTTTTAACTTTTTTCAATTTTACCCCTGTGGGATATACATTCTACCCACACACATTTGGATCTCTCCTGGGGTACCCTCACACATATTATTCCCTCATTTAATGGATATTTTCACCAAAAAGTGAAGTTTTCAAAAAGTCAGAAAATTGGCTGAAAACGACTTAATATCAAGGACTCATCGGGCGAATCACTCTGGAACTGAAATCGGAGTACTCACTGACATTTTCCCCTCTCCGAAAGTCTGAAAAATGATGGAAAAATGACTAAGTCCAAAAAACATTTTTTTCAACTTTTTTCAATTTTACCCCCATGGGATATATATTCTACCCACACACATTTGGAACTCTCCTGGGGTACCCTCACACATATTATTCACTCATTTAATGGTTATTTTCACCAAAAAGTGAAGTTTTCAAAAAGTCAGAAAATTGGCTGAAAACGACTTAATATCAAGGACTCATTGGGCGAATCACTTTGGAACTGAAATCGGAATGCTCACTGACATTTTCCCCTCTCTGAAAGTCTGAAAAATGCTGGAAAAATGACTAAGTCCAAAAAATTTTTTTTTTAACTTATTTCAATTTTACCCCTGTGGGATATACATTCTTCCCACACACATTTGGAACTCTCCTGGAGTACCCTCACACATATTATTCCCTCATTTAATGAATATTTTCACCAAAAAGAGAAGTTTTCAAAACGTCAGAAAATTGGCTGAAAACGAATTAATATCAAGGACTCATCGGGCGAATCGCTCTGGAACTGAAATCGGAGTACTCACTGACATTTTCCCCTCTCCGAAAGTCTGAAAAATGATGGAAAAATGACTAAGTCCAAAAAAATTTTTTTTAAACTTTTTTCAATTTTACCCCTGTGGGATATACATTCTACCCACACACATTTGGATCTCTCCTGGGGTACCCTCACACATATTATTCCCTCATTTAATGGATATTTTCACCAAAAAGTGAAGTTTTCAAAAAGTCAGAAAATTGGCTGAAAACGACTTAATATCAAGGATTCATCGGGCGAATCACTCTGGAACTGAAATCGGAATACTCACTGACATTTTCCCCTCTCCGAAAGTCTGAAAAATGATGGAAAAATGACTAAGTCCAAAAAAATTTTTTTTTAACTTTTTTCAATTTTACCCCTGTGGGATATACATTCTACCCACACACATTTGGATCTCTCCTGGGGTACCCTCACACATATTATTCCCTCATTTAATGGATATTTTCACCAAAAAGTGAAGTTTTCAAAAAGTCAGAAAATTGGCTGAAAACGACTTAATATCAAGGACTCATCGGGCGAATCACTCTGGAACTGAAATCGGAGTACTCACTGACATTTTCCCCTCTCCGAAAGTCTGAAAAATGATGGAAAAATGACTAAGTCCAAAAAACATTTTTTTCAACTTTTTTCAATTTTACCCCCATGGGATATATATTCTACCCACACACATTTGGAACTCTCCTGGGGTACGCTCACACATATTATTCACTCATTTAATGGTTATTTTCACCAAAAAGTGAAGTTTTCAAAAAGTCAGAAAATTGGCTGAAAACGACTTAATATCAAGGACTCATTGGGCGAATCGCTTTGGAACTGAAATCGGAATGTTCACTGACATTTTCCCCTCTCTGAAAGTCTGAAAAATGCTGGAAAAATGACTAAGTCCAAAAAATTTTTTTTTTAACTTATTTCAATTTTACCCCTGTGGGATATACATTCTTCCCACACACATTTGGAACTCTCCTGGGGTACCCTCACACATATTATTCCCTCATTTAATGAATATTTTCACCAAAAAGAGAAGTTTTCAAAACGTCAGAAAATTGGCTGAAAACGACTTAATATCAAGGACTCATCGGGCGAATCACTCTGGAACTGAAATCGGAATACTCACTGACATTTTCCCCTCTCCGAAAGTCTGAAAAATGATGGAAAAATGACTAAGACCAAAAAAATTTTTTTTTAACTTTTTTCAATTTTACCCCTGTGGGATATACATTCTACCCACACACATTTGGAACTCTCCTGGGGTACCCTCACACATATTATTCCCTCATTTAATGGATATTTTCACCAAAAAGTGAAGTTTTCAAAAAGTCAGAAATTTGGCACAAAACGACTTAATATCAAGGACTCATCGGGCGAATCACTCTGGAACTGAAATCGGAATACTCACTGACATTTTCCCCTCTCCGAAAGTCTGAAAAATGATGGAATAATGACTAAGTCCAAAAAAATTTTTTTTAAACTTTTTTCAATTTTACCCCTGTGGGATATACATTCTACCCACACACATTTGGATCTCTCCTGGGGTACACTCACACATATTATTCCCTCATTTAATGGATATTTTCACCAAAAAGTGAAGTTTTCAAAAAGTCAGAAAATTGGCTGAAAATGACTTAATATCAAGGATTCATCGGGCGAATCGCTCTGGAACTGAAATCGGAATACTCACTGACATTTTCCCCTCTCCGAAAGTCTGAAAAATGATGGAAAAATGACTAAGTCCAAAAAACATTTTTTTCAACTTTTTTCAATTTTACCCCAGTGGGATATATATTCTACCCACACACATTTGGAACTCTCCTGGGGTACCCTCGCACATATTATTCCCTCATTTAATGGATATTTTCACCAAAAAGTGAAGTTTTCAAAAAGTCAGAAAATTGGCTGAAAACGACTTAATATCAAGGACTCATCGGGCGAATCACTCTGGAACTGAAATCGGAATACTCACTGACATTTTCCCCTCTCCGAAAGTCTGAAAAATGATGGAAAAATGACTAAGTCCAAAAAAATTTTTTTTAAACTTTTTTCAATTTTATCCCTGTGGGATATAAATTATACCCACACACATTTGGATCTCTCCAGGGGTACCCTCAGACATATTTTTCCCTCATTTAATGGATATTTTCACCAAAAAGTGAAGTTTTCAAAAAGTCAGAAAATTGGCAGAAAACGACTTAATATCAAGGACTCATCGGGCGAATCACTCTGGAACTGAAATCGGAATACTCAATGACATTTTCCCCTCTCCGAAAGTCTGAAAAATGATGGAAAAATGACTAAGTCCAAAAAACATTTTTTTCAACTTTTTTCAATTTTACCCCCATGGGATATATATTCTACCCACACACATTTGGAACTCTCCTGGGGTACCCTCACACATATTATTCCCTCATTTAATGGATATTTTCACCAAAAAGTGAAGTTTTCAAAAAGTCAGAAAATTGGCTGAAAACGACTTTATATCAAGGACTCATCGGGCGATTCGCTCTGGAACTGAAATCGGAATGCTCACTGACATTTTCCCCTCTCCGAAAGTCTGAAAAATGATGGAAAAATGACTAAGTCCAAAAAAATTTTTTTTAAACTTTTTTCAATTTTACCCCTGTGGGATATACATTCTACCCACACACATTTGGATCTCTCCTGGGGTACCCTCACACATATTATTCCCTCATTTAATGGATATTTTCACCAAAAAGTGAAGTTTTCAAAAAGTCAGAAAATTGGCTGAAAACGACTTAATATCAAGGATTCATCGGGCGAATCACTCTGGAACTGAAATCGGAATACTCACTGACATTTTCCCCTCTCCGAAAGTCTGAAAAATGATGGAAAAATGACTAAGTCCAAAAAAATTTTTTTTTAACTTTTTTCAATTTTACCCCTGTGGGATATACATTCTACCCACACACATTTGGATCTCTCCTGGGGTACCCTCACACATATTATTCCCTCATTTAATGGATATTTTCACCAAAAAGTGAAGTTTTCAAAAAGTCAGAAAATTGGCTGAAAACGACTTAATATCAAGGACTCATCGGGCGAATCACTCTGGAACTGAAATCGGAGTACTCACTGACATTTTCCCCTCTCCGAAAGTCTGAAAAATGATGGAAAAATGACTAAGTCCAAAAAACATTTTTTTCAACTTTTTTCAATTTTACCCCCATGGGATATATATTCTACCCACACACATTTGGAACTCTCCTGGGGTACGCTCACACATATTATTCACTCATTTAATGGTTATTTTCACCAAAAAGTGAAGTTTTCAAAAAGTCAGAAAATTGGCTGAAAACGACTTAATATCAAGGACTCATTGGGCGAATCGCTTTGGAACTGAAATCGGAATGTTCACTGACATTTTCCCCTCTCTGAAAGTCTGAAAAATGCTGGAAAAATGACTAAGTCCAAAAAATTTTTTTTTTAACTTATTTCAATTTTACCCCTGTGGGATATACATTCTTCCCACACACATTTGGAACTCTCCTGGGGTACCCTCACACATATTATTCCCTCATTTAATGAATATTTTCACCAAAAAGAGAAGTTTTCAAAACGTCAGAAAATTGGCTGAAAACGACTTAATATCAAGGACTCATCGGGCGAATCACTCTGGAACTGAAATCGGAATACTCACTGACATTTTCCCCTCTCCGAAAGTCTGAAAAATGATGGAAAAATGACTAAGACCAAAAAAATTTTTTTTTAACTTTTTTCAATTTTACCCCTGTGGGATATACATTCTACCCACACACATTTGGAACTCTCCTGGGGTACCCTCACACATATTATTCCCTCATTTAATGGATATTTTCACCAAAAAGTGAAGTTTTCAAAAAGTCAGAAATTTGGCACAAAACGACTTAATATCAAGGACTCATCGGGCGAATCACTCTGGAACTGAAATCGGAATACTCACTGACATTTTCCCCTCTCCGAAAGTCTGAAAAATGATGGAATAATGACTAAGTCCAAAAAAATTTTTTTTAAACTTTTTTCAATTTTACCCCTGTGGGATATACATTCTACCCACACACATTTGGATCTCTCCTGGGGTACACTCACACATATTATTCCCTCATTTAATGGATATTTTCACCAAAAAGTGAAGTTTTCAAAAAGTCAGAAAATTGGCTGAAAATGACTTAATATCAAGGATTCATCGGGCGAATCGCTCTGGAACTGAAATCGGAATACTCACTGACATTTTCCCCTCTCCGAAAGTCTGAAAAATGATGGAAAAATGACTAAGTCCAAAAAACATTTTTTTCAACTTTTTTCAATTTTACCCCAGTGGGATATATATTCTACCCACACACATTTGGAACTCTCCTGGGGTACCCTCGCACATATTATTCCCTCATTTAATGGATATTTTCACCAAAAAGTGAAGTTTTCAAAAAGTCAGAAAATTGGCTGAAAACGACTTAATATCAAGGACTCATCGGGCGAATCACTCTGGAACTGAAATCGGAATACTCACTGACATTTTCCCCTCTCCGAAAGTCTGAAAAATGATGGAAAAATGACTAAGTCCAAAAAAATTTTTTTTAAACTTTTTTCAATTTTATCCCTGTGGGATATAAATTATACCCACACACATTTGGATCTCTCCAGGGGTACCCTCAGACATATTTTTCCCTCATTTAATGGATATTTTCACCAAAAAGTGAAGTTTTCAAAAAGTCAGAAAATTGGCAGAAAACGACTTAATATCAAGGACTCATCGGGCGAATCACTCTGGAACTGAAATCGGAATACTCAATGACATTTTCCCCTCTCCGAAAGTCTGAAAAATGATGGAAAAATGACTAAGTCCAAAAAACATTTTTTTCAACTTTTTTCAATTTTACCCCCATGGGATATATATTCTACCCACACACATTTGGAACTCTCCTGGGGTACCCTCACACATATTATTCCCTCATTTAATGGATATTTTCACCAAAAAGTGAAGTTTTCAAAAAGTCAGAAAATTGGCTGAAAACGACTTTATATCAAGGACTCATCGGGCGATTCGCTCTGGAACTGAAATCGGAATGCTCACTGACATTTTCCCCTCTCCGAAAGTCTGAAAAATGATGGAAAAATGACTAAGTCCAAAAAAATTTTTTTTAAACTTTTTTCAATTTTACCCCTGTGGGATATACATTCTACCCACACACATTTGGATCTCTCCTGGGGTACCCTCACACATATTATTCCCTCATTTAATGGATATTTTCACCAAAAAGTGAAGTTTTCAAAAAGTCAGAAAATTGGCTGAAAACGACTTAATATCAAGGATTCATCGGGCGAATCACTCTGGAACTGAAATCGGAATACTCACTGACATTTTCCCCTCTCCGAAAGTCTGAAAAATGATGGAAAAATGACTAAGTCCAAAAAAATTTTTTTTTAACTTTTTTCAATTTTACCCCTGTGGGATATACATTCTACCCACACACATTTGGATCTCTCCTGGGGTACACTCACACATATTATTCCCTCATTTAATGGATATTTTCACCAAAAAGTGAAGTTTTCAAAAAGTCAGAAAATTGGCTGAAAATGACTTAATATCAAGGATTCATCGGGCGAATCGCTCTGGAACTGAAATCGGAATACTCACTGACATTTTCCCCTCTCCGAAAGTCTGAAAAATGATGGAAAAATGACTAAGTCCAAAAAACATTTTTTTCAACTTTTTTCAATTTTACCCCAGTGGGATATATATTCTACCCACACACATTTGGAACTCTCCTGGGGTACCCTCGCACATATTATTCCCTCATTTAATGGATATTTTCACCAAAAAGTGAAGTTTTCAAAAAGTCAGAAAATTGGCTGAAAACGACTTAATATCAAGGATTCATCGGGCGAATCACTCTGGAACTGAAATCGGAATACTCACTGACATTTTCCCCTCTCCGAAAGTCTGAAAAATGATGGAAAAATGACTAAGTCCAAAAAAATTTTTTTTTAACTTTTTTCAATTTTACCCCTGTGGGATATACATTCTACCCACACACATTTGGATCTCTCCTGGGGTACCCTCACACATATTATTCCCTCATTTAATGGATATTTTCACCAAAAAGTGAAGTTTTCAAAAAGTCAGAAAATTGGCTGAAAACGACTTAATATCAAGGACTCATCGGGCGAATCACTCTGGAACTGAAATCGGAGTACTCACTGACATTTTCCCCTCTCCGAAAGTCTGAAAAATGATGGAAAAATGACTAAGTCCAAAAAACATTTTTTTCAACTTTTTTCAATTTTACCCCCATGGGATATATATTCTACCCACACACATTTGGAACTCTCCTGGGGTACGCTCACACATATTATTCACTCATTTAATGGTTATTTTCACCAAAAAGTGAAGTTTTCAAAAAGTCAGAAAATTGGCTGAAAACGACTTAATATCAAGGACTCATTGGGCGAATCGCTTTGGAACTGAAATTGGAATGTTCACTGACATTTTCCCCTCTCTGAAAGTCTGAAAAATGCTGGAAAAATGACTAAGTCCAAAAAATTTTTTTTTTAACTTATTTCAATTTTACCCCTGTGGGATATACATTCTTCCCACACACATTTGGAACTCTCCTGGGGTACCCTCACACATATTATTCCCTCATTTAATGAATATTTTCACCAAAAAGAGAAGTTTTCAAAACGTCAGAAAATTGGCTGAAAACGACTTAATATCAAGGACTCATCGGGCGAATCACTCTGGAACTGAAATCGGAATACTCACTGACATTTTCCCCTCTCCGAAAGTCTGAAAAATGATGGAAAAATGACTAAGACCAAAAAAATTTTTTTTTAACTTTTTTCAATTTTACCCCTGTGGGATATACATTCTACCCACACACATTTGGAACTCTCCTGGGGTACCCTCACACATATTATTCCCTCATTTAATGGATATTTTCACCAAAAAGTGAAGTTTTCAAAAAGTCAGAAATTTGGCACAAAACGACTTAATATCAAGGACTCATCGGGCGAATCACTCTGGAACTGAAATCGGAATACTCACTGACATTTTCCCCTCTCCGAAAGTCTGAAAAATGATGGAATAATGACTAAGTCCAAAAAAATTTTTTTTAAACTTTTTTCAATTTTACCCCTGTGGGATATACATTCTACCCACACACATTTGGATCTCTCCTGGGGTACACTCACACATATTATTCCCTCATTTAATGGATATTTTCACCAAAAAGTGAAGTTTTCAAAAAGTCAGAAAATTGGCTGAAAATGA
Organism: Phyllobates terribilis; assembly: GCF_046119375.1. NCBI lineage: Eukaryota > Metazoa > Chordata > Amphibia > Anura > Dendrobatidae > Phyllobates > Phyllobates terribilis. The sequence goes on along the minus strand of NW_027362873.1, from coordinate 3,371,103 downwards.
CTTAATATCAAGGATTCATCGGGCGAATCGCTCTGGAACTGAAATCGGAATACTCACTGACATTTTCCCCTCTCCGAAAGTCTGAAAAATGATGGAAAAATGACTAAGTCCAAAAAACATTTTTTTCAACTTTTTTCAATTTTACCCCAGTGGGATATATATTCTACCCACACACATTTGGAACTCTCCAGGGGTACCCTCAGACATATTTTTCCCTCATTTAATGGATATTTTCACCAAAAAGTGAAGTTTTCAAAAAGTCAGAAAATTGGCAGAAAACGACTTAATATCAAGGACTCATCGGGCGAATCACTCTGGAACTGAAATCGGAATACTCAATGACATTTTCCCCTCTCCGAAAGTCTGAAAAATGATGGAAAAATGACTAAGTCCAAAAAACATTTTTTTCAACTTTTTTCAATTTTACCCCCATGGGATATATATTCTACCCACACACATTTGGAACTCTCCTGGGGTACCCTCACACATATTATTCCCTCATTTAATGGATATTTTCACCAAAAAGTGAAGTTTTCAAAAAGTCAGAAAATTGGCTGAAAACGACTTTATATCAAGGACTCATCGGGCGATTCGCTCTGGAACTGAAATCGGAATGCTCACTGACATTTTCCCCTCTCCGAAAGTCTGAAAAATGATGGAAAAATGACTAAGTCCAAAAAAATTTTTTTTAAACTTTTTTCAATTTTACCCCTGTGGGATATACATTCTACCCACACACATTTGGATCTCTCCTGGGGTACCCTCACACATATTATTCCCTCATTTAATGGATATTTTCACCAAAAAGTGAAGTTTTCAAAAAGTCAGAAAATTGGCTGAAAACGACTTAATATCAAGGATTCATCGGGCGAATCACTCTGGAACTGAAATCGGAATACTCACTGACATTTTCCCCTCTCCGAAAGTCTGAAAAATGATGGAAAAATGACTAAGTCCAAAAAAATTTTTTTTTAACTTTTTTCAATTTTACCCCTGTGGGATATACATTCTACCCACACACATTTGGATCTCTCCTGGGGTACACTCACACATATTATTCCCTCATTTAATGGATATTTTCACCAAAAAGTGAAGTTTTCAAAAAGTCAGAAAATTGGCTGAAAATGACTTAATATCAAGGATTCATCGGGCGAATCGCTCTGGAACTGAAATCGGAATACTCACTGACATTTTCCCCTCTCCGAAAGTCTGAAAAATGATGGAAAAATGACTAAGTCCAAAAAACATTTTTTTCAACTTTTTTCAATTTTACCCCAGTGGGATATATATTCTACCCACACACATTTGGAACTCTCCTGGGGTACCCTCGCACATATTATTCCCTCATTTAATGGATATTTTCACCAAAAAGTGAAGTTTTCAAAAAGTCAGAAAATTGGCTGAAAACGACTTAATATCAAGGACTCATCGGGCGAATCACTCTGGAACTGAAATCGGAATACTCACTGACATTTTCCCCTCTCCGAAAGTCTGAAAAATGATGGAAAAATGACTAAGTCCAAAAAAATTTTTTTTAAACTTTTTTCAATTTTATCCCTGTGGGATATACATTATACCCACACACATTTGGATCTCTCCAGGGGTACCCTCAGACATATTTTTCCCTCATTTAATGGATATTTTCACCAAAAAGTGAAGTTTTCAAAAAGTCAGAAAATTGGCAGAAAACGACTTAATATCAAGGACTCATCGGGCGAATCACTCTGGAACTGAAATCGGAATACTCAATGACATTTTCCCCTCTCCGAAAGTCTGAAAAATGATGGAAAAATGACTAAGTCCAAAAAACATTTTTTTCAACTTTTTTCAATTTTACCCCCATGGGATATATATTCTACCCACACACATTTGGAACTCTCCTGGGGTACCCTCACACATATTATTCCCTCATTTAATGGATATTTTCACCAAAAAGTGAAGTTTTCAAAAAGTCAGAAAATTGGCTGAAAACGACTTTATATCAAGGACTCATCGGGCGATTCGCTCTGGAACTGAAATCGGAATGCTCACTGACATTTTCCCCTCTCCGAAAGTCTGAAAAATGATGGAAAAATGACTAAGTCCAAAAAAATTTTTTTTAAACTTTTTTCAATTTTACCCCTGTGGGATATACATTCTACCCACACACATTTGGATCTCTCCTGGGGTACCCTCACACATATTATTCCCTCATTTAATGGATATTTTCACCAAAAAGTGAAGTTTTCAAAAAGTCAGAAAATTGGCTGAAAACGACTTAATATCAAGGACTCATCGGGCGAATCACTCTGGAACTGAAATCGGAGTACTCACTGACATTTTCCCCTCTCCGAAAGTCTGAAAAATGATGGAAAAATGACTAAGACCAAAAAAATTTTTTTTTAACTTTTTTCAATTTTACCCCTGTGGGATATACATTCTACCCACACACATTTGGAACTCTCCTGGGGTACCCTCACACATATTATTCCCTCATTTAATGGATATTTTCACCAAAAAGTGAAGTTTTCAAAAAGTCAGAAATTTGGCAGAAAACGACTTAATATCAAGGACTCATCGGGCGAATCACTCTGGAACTGAAATCGGAATACTCACTGACATTTTCCCCTCTCCGAAAGTCTGAAAAATGATGGAATAATGACTAAGTCCAAAAAAATTTTTTTTAAACTTTTTTCAATTTTACCCCTGTGGGATATACATTCTACCCACACACATTTGGATCTCTCCTGGGGTACACTCACACATATTATTCCCTCATTTAATGGATATTTTCACCAAAAAGTGAAGTTTTCAAAAAGTCAGAAAATTGGCTGAAAATGACTTAATATCAAGGATTCATCGGGCGAATCGCTCTGGAACTGAAATCGGAATACTCACTGACATTTTCCCCTCTCCGAAAGTCTGAAAAATGATGGAAAAATGACTAAGTCCAAAAAACATTTTTTTCAACTTTTTTCAATTTTACCCCAGTGGGATATATATTCTACCCACACACATTTGGAACTCTCCTGGGGTACCCTCGCACATATTATTCCCTCATTTAATGGATATTTTCACCAAAAAGTGAAGTTTTCAAAAAGTCAGAAAATTGGCTGAAAACGACTTAATATCAAGGACTCATCGGGCGAATCACTCTGGAACTGAAATCGGAATACTCACTGACATTTTCCCCTCTCCGAAAGTCTGAAAAATGATGGAAAAATGACTAAGTCCAAAAAAATTTTTTTTAAACTTTTTTCAATTTTATCCCTGTGGGATATACATTATACCCACACACATTTGGATCTCTCCAGGGGTACCCTCAGACATATTTTTCCCTCATTTAATGGATATTTTCACCAAAAAGTGAAGTTTTCAAAAAGTCAGAAAATTGGCTGAAAACGACTTAATATCAAGGACTCATCGGGCGAATCACTCTGGAAGTGAAATCGGAATACTCAATGACATTTTCCCCTCTCCGAAAGTCTGAAAAATGATGGAAAAATGACTAAGTCCAAAAAACATTTTTTTCAACTTTTTTCAATTTTACCCCCATGGGATATATATTCTACCCACACACATTTGGAACTCTCCTGGGGTACGCTCACACATATTATTCACTCATTTAATGGTTATTTTCACCAAAAAGTGAAGTTTTCAAAAAGTCAGAAAATTGGCTGAAAACGACTTAATATCAAGGACTCATTGGGCGAATCGCTTTGGAACTGAAATCGGAATGCTCACTGACATTTTCCCCTCTCTGAAAGTCTGAAAAATGCTGGAAAAATGACTAAGTCCAAAAAATTTTTTTTTTAACTTATTTCAATTTTACCCCTGTGGGATATACATTCTTCCCACACACATTTGGAACTCTCCTGGGGTACCCTCACACATATTATTCCCTCATTTAATGAATATTTTCACCAAAAAGAGAAGTTTTCAAAACGTCAGAAAATTGGCTGAAAACGACTTAATATCAAGGACTCATCGGGCGAATCGCTCTGGAACTGAAATCGGAATGCTCACTGACATTTTCCCCTCTCTGAAAGTCTGAAAAATGCTGGAAAAATGACTAAGTCCAAAAAAATTTTTTTTTAACTTATTTTAATTTTACCCCTGTGGGATATACATTCTTCCCACACACATTTGGATCTCTCCTGGGGTACCCTCACACATATTATGCCCTCATTTAATGGATATTTTCACCAAAAAGTGAAGTTTTCAAAAAGTCAGAAAATTGGCTGAAAACGACTTAATATCAAGGACTCATCGGGCGAATCACTCTGGAACTGAAATCGGAATACTCACTGACATTTTCCCCTCTCCGAAAGTCTGAAAAATGATGGAAAAATGACTAAGTCCAAAAAAATTTTTTTTTAACTTTTCTCACTTTTACCCCTGTGGGATATACATTCTACCCACACACATTTGGATCTCTCCTGGGGTACCCTCACACATATTATTCCCTCATTTAATGGATATTTTCACCAAAAAGTGAAGTTTTCAAAAAGTCAGAAAATTGGCTGAAAACGACTTAATATCAAGGACTCATCGGGCGAATCACTCTGGAACTGAAATCGGAGTACTCACTGACATTTTCCCCTCTCCGAAAGTCTGAAAAATGATGGAAAAATGACTAAGACCAAAAAACATTTTTTTCAACTTTTTTCAATTTTACCCCCATGGGATATATATTCTACCCACACACATTTGGAACTCTCCTGGGGTACCCTCACACATATTATTCCCTCATTTAATGGTTATTTTCACCAAAAAATGAAGTTTTCAAAAAGTCAGAAAATTGGCTGAAAACGACTTAATATCAAGGATTCATCGGGCGAATCGCTCTGGAACTGAAATCGGAATACTCACTGACATTTTCCCCTCTCCGAAAGTCTGAAAAATGATGGAAAAATGACTAAGACCAAAAAACATTTTTTTCAACTTTTTTCAATTTTACCCCCATGGGATATATATTCTACCCACACACATTTGGAACTCTCCTGGGGTACCCTCGCACATATTATTCCCTCATTTAATGGATATTTTCACCAAAAAGTGAAGTTTTCAAAAAGTCAGAAAATTGGCTGAAAACGACTTAATATCAAGGACTCATCGGGCGAATCACTCTGGAACTGAAATCGGAATACTCAGTGACATTTTCCCCTCTCCGAAAGTCTGAAAAATGATGGAAAAATGACTAAGTCCAAAAAAATTTTTTTTAAACTATTTTCAATTTTATCCCTGTGGGATATACATTATACCCACACACATTTGGATCTCTCCAGGGGTACCCTCAGACATATTTTTCCCTCATTTAATGAATATTTTCACCAAAAAGTGAAGTTTTCAAAAAGTCAGAAAATTGGCTGAAAACGACTTAATATCAAGGACTCATCGGGCGAATCACTCTGGAACTGAAATCGGAATACTCAATGACATTTTCCCCTCTCCGAAAGTCTGAAAAATGATGGAAAAATGACTAAGTCCAAAAAAATTTTTTTTAAACTATTTTCAATTTTATCCCTGTGGGATATACATTATACCCACACACATTTGGATCTCTCCAGGGGTACCCTCAGACATATTTTTCCCTCATTTAATGGATATTTTCACCAAAAAGTGAAGTTTTCAAAAAGTCAGAAAATTGGCTGAAAACGACTTAATATCAAGGACTCATCGGGCGAATCACTCTGGAACTGAAATCGGAATACTCAATGACATTTTCCCCTCTCCGAAAGTCTGAAAAATGATGGAAAAATGACTAAGTCCAAAAAACATTTTTTTCAACTTTTTTCAATTTTACCCCCATGGGATATATATTCTACCCACACACATTTGGAACTCTCCTGGGGTACCCTCACACATATTATTCACTCATTTAATGGTTATTTTCACCAAAAAGTGAAGTTTTCAAAAAGTCAGAAAATTGGCTGAAAACGACTTAATATCAAGGACTCATTGGGCGAATCACTTTGGAACTGAAATTGGAATGCTCACTGACATTTTCCCCTCTCTGAAAGTCTGAAAAATGCTGGAAAAATGACTAAGTCCAAAAAATTTTTTTTTTAACTTATTTCAATTTTACCCCTGTGGGATATACATTCTTCCCACACACATTTGGAACTCTCCTGGGGTACCCTCACACATATTATTCCCTCATTTAATGGATATTTTTACCAAAAAGTGAAGTTTTCAAAAAGTCAGAAAATTGGCTGAAAACGACTTAATATCAAGGACTCATCGGGCGAATCACTCTGGAACTGAAATCGGAGTACTCACTGACATTTTCCCCTCTCCGAAAGTCTGAAAAATGATGGAAAAATGACTAAGACCAAAAAACATTTTTTTCAACTTTTTTCAATTTTACCCCTGTGGAATATACATTCTACCCACACACATTTGGATCTCTCCTGGGGTACCCTCACACATATTATTCCCTCATTTAATGGATATTTTCACCAAAAAGTGAAGTTTTCAAAAAGTCAGAAAATTGGCTGAAAACTACTTAATATCAAGGACTCATCGGGCGAATCACTCTGGAACTGAAATCGGAGTACTCACTGACATTTTCCCCTCTCCGAAAGTCTGAAAAATGATGGAAAAATGACTAAGACCAAAAAACATTTTTTTCAACTTTTTTCAATTTTACCCCCATGGGATATATATTCTACCCACACACATTTGGAACTCTCCTGGGGTACCCTCACACATATTATTCCCTCATTTAATGGATATTTTCACCAAAAAGTGAAGTTTTCAAAAAGTCAGAAAATTGGCTGAAAACGACTTAATATCAAGGACTCATCGGGCGAATCGCTCTGGAACTGAAATCGGAATGCTCACTGACATTTTCCCCTCTCCGAAAGTCTGAAAAATGATGGAAAAATGACTAAGACCAAAAAAATTTTTTTTTTACTTTTTTCAATTTTACCCCTGTGGGATATACATTCTACCCACACACATTTGGAACTCTCCTGGGGTACCCTCACACATATTATTCCCTCATTTAATGGATATTTTCACCAAAAAGTGAAGTTTTCAAAAAGTCAGAAATTTGGCTGAAAACGACTTAATATCAAGGACTCATCGGGCGAATCACTCTGGAACTGAAATCGGAATACTCACTGACATTTTCCCCTCTCCGAAAGTCTGAAAAATGATGGAAAAATGACTAAGACCAAAAAACATTTTTTTCAACTTTTTTCAATTTTACCCCCATGGGATATATATTCTACCCACACACATTTGGAACTCTCCTGGGGTACCCTCACACATATTATTCCCTCATTTAATGGATATTTTCACCAAAAAGTGAAGTTTTCAAAAAGTCAGAAAATTGGCTGAAAACGACTTAATATCAAGGACTCATCGGGCGAATCGCTCTGGAACTGAAATCGGAATGCTCACTGACATTTTCCCCTCTCCGAAAGTCTGAAAAATGATGGAAAAATGACTAAGACCAAAAAAATTTTTTTTTTACTTTTTTCAATTTTACCCCTGTGGGATATACATTCTACCCACACACATTTGGAACTCTCCTGGGGTACCCTCACACATATTATTCCCTCATTTAATGGATATTTTCACCAAAAAGTGAAGTTTTCAAAAAGTCAGAAATTTGGCTGAAAACGACTTAATATCAAGGACTCATCGGGCGAATCACTCTGGAACTGAAATCGGAATACTCACTGACATTTTCCCCTCTCCGAAAGTCTGAAAAATGATGGAAAAATGACTAAGTCCAAAAAATTTTTTTAAAACTTTTTTCAATTTTACCCCTGTGGGATATACATTCTACCCACACACATTTGGATCTCTCCCGGGGTACCCTCACACATATTATTCCCTCATTTAATGGATATTTTCACCAAAAAGTAAAGTTTTCAAAAAGTCAGAAAATTGGCTGAAAACGACTTAATATCAAGGACTCATCGGGCGAATCGCTCTGGAACTGAAATCGGAATGCTCACTGACATTTTTCCCTCTCCGAAAGTCTGAAAAATAATGGAAAAATGACTAAGTCCAAAAAAATTTTTTTTAAACTTTTTTCAATTTTTCCCCCATGGGATATATATTCTACCCACACACATTTGGAACTCTCCTGGGGTACCCTCACACATATTATTCCCTCATTTAATGGATATTTTCACCAAAAAGTGAAGTTTTCAAAAAGTCAGAAAATTGGCTGAAAACGACTTTATATCAAGGACTCATCGGGCGAATCGCTCTGGAACTGAAATCGGAATGCTCACTGACATTTTCCCCTCTCCGAAAGTCTGAAAAATGATGGAAAAATGACTAAGTCCAAAAAACATTTTTTTCAACTTTTTTCAATTTTACCCCCATGGGATATATATTCTACCCACACACATTTGGAACTCTCCTGGGGTACCCTCACACATATTATTCCCTCATTTAATGGTTATTTTCACCAAAAAGTGAAGTTTTCAAAAAGTCAGAAAATTGGCTGAAAACGACTTAATATCAAGGACTCATCGTGCGAATCACTCTGGAACTGAAATCGGAATGCTCACTGACATTTTCCCCTCTCCGAAAATCTGAAAAATGATGGAAAAATGACTAAGTCCAAAAAAATTTTTTTTAAACTTTTTTCAATTTTACCCCCATGGGATATATATTCTACCCACACACATTTGGAACTCTCCTGGGGTACCCTCACACATATTATTCCCTCATTTAATAAATATTTTCACCAAAAAGTGAAGTTTTCAAAACGTCAGAAAATTGGCTGAAAACGACTTAATATCAAGGACTCATTGGGCGAATCGCTCTGGAACTGAAATCGGAATGCTCACTGACATTTTCCCCTCTCTGAAAGTCTGAAAAATGCTGGAAAAATGACTAAGTCCAAAAAAATTTTTTTTTAACTTATTTTAATTTTACCCCTGTGGGATATACATTCTTCCCACACACATTTGGATCTCTCCTGGGGTACCCTCACACATATTATGCCCTCATTTAATGGATATTTTCACCAAAAAGTGAAGTTTTCAAAAAGTCAGAAAATTGGCTGAAAATGACTTAATATCAAGGACTCATCGGACGAATCGCTCTAGAACTGAAATCGGAATGCTCACTGACATTTTTCCCTCTCCGAAAGTCTGAAAAATAATGGAAAAATGACTAAGTCCAAAAAAATTTTTTTTAAACTTTTTTCAATTTTTCCCCCATGGGATATATATTCTACCCACACACATTTGGAACTCTCCTGGGGTACCCTCACACATATTATTCCCTCATTTAATGGATATTTTCAATAAAAAGTGAAGTTTTCAAAAAGTCAGAAAATTGGCTTAAAACGACTTTATATCAAGGATTCATCGGGTGAATCGCTCTGGAACTGAAATCGGAATGCTCACTGACATTTTCCCCTCTCCGAAAGTCTGAAAAATGATGGAAAAATGACTAAGTCCAAAAAATTTTTTTTTTAACTTTTCTCACTTTTACCCCTGTGGGATATACATTCTACCCACACACATTTGGATCTCTCCTGGGGTACCCTCACACATATTATTCCCTCATTTAATGGATATTTTCACCAAAAAGTGAAGTTTTCAAAAAGTCAGAAAATTGGCTGAAAACGACTTAATATCAAGGACTCATCGGGCGAATCACTCTGGAACTGAAATCGGAGTACTCACTGACATTTTCCCCTCTCCGAAAGTCTGAAAAATGATGGAAAAATGACTAAGACCAAAAAACATTTTTTTCAACTTTTTTCAATTTTACCCCCATGGGATATATATTCTACCCATACACATTTGGAACTCTCCTGGGGTACCCTCACACATATTATTCCCTCATTTAATGGTTATTTTCACCAAAAAATGAAGTTTTCAAAAAGTCAGAAAATTGGCTGAAAACGACTTAATATCAAGGATTCATCGGGCGAATCGCTCTGGAACTGAAATCGGAATACTCACTGACATTTTCCCCTCTCCGAAAGTCTGAAAAATGATGGAAAAATGACTAAGTCCAAAAAACATTTTTTTCAACTTTTTTCAATTTTACCCCAGTGGGATATATATTCTACCCACACACATTTGGAACTCTCCTGGGGTACCCTCGCACATATTATTCCCTCATTTAATGGATATTTTCACCAAAAAGTGAAGTTTTCAAAAAGTCAGAAAATTGGCTGAAAACGACTTAATATCAAGGACTCATCGGGCGAATCACTCTGGAACTGAAATCGGAATACTCAGTGACATTTTCCCCTCTCCGAAAGTCTGAAAAATGATGGAAAAATGACTAAGTCCAAAAAAATTTTTTTTAAACTATTTTCAATTTTATCCCTGTGGGATATACATTATACCCACACACATTTGGATCTCTCCAGGGGTACCCTCAGACATATTTTTCCCTCATTTAATGGATATTTTCACCAAAAAGTGAAGTTTTCAAAAAGTCAGAAAATTGGCTGAAAACGACTTAATATCAAGGACTCATCGGGCGAATCACTCTGGAACTGAAATCGGAATACTCAATGACATTTTCCCCTCTCCGAAAGTCTGAAAAATGATGGAAAAATGACTAAGTCCAAAAAACATTTTTTTCAACTTTTTTCAATTTTACCCCCATGGGATATATATTCTACCCACACACATTTGGAACTCTCCTGGGGTACCCTCACACATATTATTCACTCATTTAATGGTTATTTTCACCAAAAAGTGAAGTTTTCAAAAAGTCAGAAAATTGGCTGAAAACGACTTAATATCAAGGACTCATTGGGCGAATCACTTTGGAACTGAAATCGGAATGCTCACTGACATTTTCCCCTCTCTGAAAGTCTGAAAAATGCTGGAAAAATGACTAAGTCCAAAAAATTTTTTTTTTAACTTATTTCAATTTTACCCCTGTGGGATATACATTCTTCCCACACACATTTGGAACTCTCCTGGGGTACCCTCACACATATTATTCCCTCATTTAATGAATATTTTCACCAAAAAGAGAAGTTTTCAAAACGTCAGAAAATTGGCTGAAAACGAATTAATATCAAGGACTCATCGGGCGAATCGCTCTGGAACTGAAATCGGAATGCTCACTGACATTTTCCCCTCTCTGAAAGTCTGAAAAATGCTGGAAAAATGACTAAGTCCAAAAAAATTTTTTTTTAACTTATTTTCATTTTACCCCTGTGGGATAAACATTCTTCCCACACACATTTGGATCTCTCCTGGGGTACCCTCACACATATTATGCCCTCATTTAATGGATATTTTCACCAAAAAGTGAAGTTTTCAAAAAGTCAGAAAATTGGCTGAAAACGACTTAATATCAAGGACTCATCGGGCGAATCACTCTGGAACTGAAATCGGAATACTCACTGACATTTTCCCCTCTCCGAAAGTCTGAAAAATGATGGAAAAATGACTAAGTCCAAAAAAATTTTTTTTTAACTTTTCTCAATTTTACCCCTGTGGGATATACATTCTACCCACACACATTTGGATCTCTCCTGGGGTACCCTCACACATATTATTCCCTCATTTAATGGATATTTTTACCAAAAAGTGAAGTTTTCAAAAAGTCAGAAAATTGGCTGAAAACGACTTAATATCAAGGACTCATCGGGCGAATCACTCTGGAACTGAAATCGGAGTACTCACTGACATTTTCCCCTCTCCGAAAGTCTGAAAAATGATGGAAAAATGACTAAGACCAAAAAACATTTTTTTCAACTTTTTTCAATTTTACCCCTGTGGAATATACATTCTACCCACACACATTTGGATCTCTCCTGGGGTACCCTCACACATATTATTCCCTCATTTAATGGATATTTTCACCAAAAAGTGAAGTTTTCAAAAAGTCAGAAAATTGGCTGAAAACGACTTAATATCAAGGACTCATCGGGCGAATCACTCTGGAACTGAAATCTGAGTACTCACTGACATTTTCCCCTCTCCGAAAGTCTGAAAAATGATGGAAAAATGACTAAGACCAAAAAACATTTTTTTCAACTTTTTTCAATTTTACCCCCATGGGATATATATTCTACCCACACACATTTGGAACTCTCCTGGGGTACCCTCACACATATTATTCCCTCATTTAATGGATATTTTCACCAAAAAGTGAAGTTTTCAAAAAGTCAGAAAATTGGCTGAAAACGACTTAATATCAAGGACTCATCGGGCGAATCGCTCTGGAACTGAAATCGGAATGCTCACTGACATTTTCCCCTCTCCGAAAGTCTGAAAAATGATGGAAAAATGACTAAGACCAAAAAAATTTTTTTTTTACTTTTTTCAATTTTACCCCTGTGGGATATACATTCTACCCACACACATTTGGAACTCTCCTGGGGTACCCTCACACATATTATTCCCTCATTTAATGGATATTTTCACCAAAAAGTGAAGTTTTCAAAAAGTCAGAAATTTGGCTGAAAACGACTTAATATCAAGGACTCATCGGGCGAATCACTCTGGAACTGAAATCGGAATACTCACTGACATTTTCCCCTCTCCGAAAGTCTGAAAAATGATGGAAAAATGACTAAGTCCAAAAAATTTTTTTAAAACTTTTTTCAATTTTACCCCTGTGGGATATACATTCTACCCACACACATTTGGATCTCTCCCGGGGTACCCTCACACATATTATTCCCTCATTTAATGGATATTTTCACCAAAAAGTAAAGTTTTCAAAAAGTCAGAAAATTGGCTGAAAACGACTTAATATCAAGGACTAATCGGGCGAATCGCTCTGGAACTGAAATCGGAATGCTCACTGACATTTTTCCCTCTCCGAAAGTCTGAAAAATAATGGAAAAATGACTAAGTCCAAAAAAATTTTTTTTAAACTTTTTTCAATTTTTCCCCCATGGGATAAATATTCTACCCACACACATTTGGAACTCTCCTGGGGTACCCTCACACATATTATTCCCTCATTTAATGGATATTTTCACCAAAAAGTGAAGTTTTCAAAAAGTCAGAAAATTGGCTGAAAACGACTTTATATCAAGGACTCATCGGGCGAATCGCTCTGGAACTGAAATCGGAATGCTCACTGACATTTTCCCCTCTCCGAAAGTCTGAAAAATGATGGAAAAATGACTAAGTCCAAAAAACATTTTTTTCAACTTTTTTCAATTTTACCCCCATGGGATATATATTCTACCCACACACATTTGGAACTCTCCTGGGGTACCCTCACACATATTATTCCCTCATTTAATGGTTATTTTCACCAAAAAGTGAAGTTTTCAAAAAGTCAGAAAATTGGCTGAAAACGACTTAATATCAAGGACTCATCGTGCGAATCACTCTGGAACTGAAATTGGAATGCTCACTGACATTTTCCCCTCTCCGAAAGTCTGAAAAATGATGGAAAAATGACTAAGTCCAAAAAAATTTTTTTTAAACTTTTTTCAATTTTACCCCCATGGGATATATATTCTACCCACACACATTTGGAACTCTCCTGGGGTACCCTCACACATATTATTCCCTCATTTAATAAATATTTTCACCAAAAAGTGAAGTTTTCAAAACGTCAGAAAATTGGCTGAAAACGACTTAATATCAAGGACTCATTGGGCGAATCGCTCTGGAACTGAAATCGGAATGCTCACTGACATTTTCCCCTCTCTGAAAGTCTGAAAAATGCTGGAAAAATGACTAAGTCCAAAAAAATTTTTTTTTAACTTATTTTAATTTTACCCCTGTGGGATATACATTCTTCCCACACACATTTGGATCTCTCCTGGGGTACCCTCACACATATTATGCCCTCATTTAATGGATATTTTCACCAAAAAGTGAAGTTTTCAAAAAGTCAGAAAATTGGCTGAAAACGACTTAATATCAAGGACTCATCGGACGAATCGCTCTAGAACTGAAATCGGAATGCTCACTGACATTTTTCCCTCTCCGAAAGTCTGAAAAATAATGGAAAAATGACTAAGTCCAAAAAAATTTTTTTTAAACTTTTTTCAATTTTTCCCCCATGGGATATATATTCTACCCACACACATTTGGAACTCTCCTGGGGTACCCTCACACATATTATTCCCTCATTTAATGGATATTTTCAATAAAAAGTGAAGTTTTCAAAAAGTCAGAAAATTGGCTTAAAACGACTTTATATCAAGGACTCATCGGGCGAATCGCTCTGGAACTGAAATCGGAATGCTCACTGACATTTTCCCCTCTCCGAAAGTCTGAAAAATGATGGAAAAATGACTAAGTCCAAAAAACATTTTTTTCAACTTTTTTCAATTTTACCCCCATGGGATATATATTCTACCCACACACATTTGGATCTCTCCTGGGGTACCCTCACACATATTATTCCCTCATTTAATGGTTATTTTCACCAAAAAGTGAAGTTTTCAAAAAGTCAGAAAATTGGCTGAAAACGACTTAATATCAAGGACTCATCGTGCGAATCACTCTGGAACTGAAATCGGAATGCTCACTGACATTTTCCCCTCTCCGAAAGTCTGAAAAATGATGGAAAAATGACTAAGTCCAAAAAAATTTTTTTAAACTTTTTTCAATTTTACCCCCATGGGATATATATTCTACCCACACACATTTGGAACTCTCCTGGGGTACCCTCACACATATTATTCCCTCATTTAATGAATATTTTCACCAAAAAGAGAAGTTTTCAAAACGTCAGAAAATTGGCTGAAAAGGACTTAATATCAAGGACTCATCGGGCGAATCGCTCTGGAACTGAAATCGGAATGCTCACTGACATTTTCCCCTCTCTGAAAGTCTGAAAAATGCTGGAAAAATGACTAAGTCCAAAAAATTTTTTTTTTAACTTATTTTAATTTTACCCCTGTGCTATATACATTCTTCCCACACACATTTGGATCTCTCCTGGGGTACCCTCACACATATTATGCCCTCATTTAATGGATATTTTCACCAAAAAGTGAAGTTTTCAAAAAGTCAGAAAATTGGCTGAAAACGACTTAATATGAAGGAGTCATCGGGCGAATCACTCTGGAACTGAAATCGGAATACTCACTGACATTTTCCCCTCTCCGAAAGTCTGAAAAATGATGGAAAAATGACTAAGACCAAAAAACATTTTTTTCAACTTTTTTCAATTTTACCCCCATGGGATATATATTCTACCCACACACATTTGAAACTCTCCTGGGGTACCCTCACACATATTATTCCCTCATTTAATGGATATTTTCACCAAAAAGTGAAGTTTTCAAAAAGTCAGAAATTTGGCTGAAAACGACTTAATATCAAGGACTCATCGGGCGAATCACTCTGGAACTGAAATCGGAATACTCACTGACATTTTCCCCTCTCCGAAAGTCTGAAAAATTATGGAATAAATTTTTTTTTTACTTTTTTCAATTTTACCCCTGTGGGATATACATTCTACCCATACACATTTGGATCTCTCCTGGGGTACCCTCACATATATTATTCCCTCATTTAATGGATATTTTCACCAAAAAGTGAAGTTTTCAAAAAGTCAGAAAATTGGCTGAAAATGACTTAATATCAAGGACTCATCGGGCGAATCGCTCTGGAACTGAAATCGGAATACTCACTGACATTTTCCCCTCTCCGAAAGTCTGAAAAATGATGGAATAAATTTTTTTTTAACTTTTTTCAATTTTACCCCTGTGGGATATACATTCTACCCACACACATTTGGATCTCTCCTGGGGTACCCTCACACATATTATTCCCTCATTTAATGGATATTTTCACCAAAAAGTGAAGTTTTCAAAAAGTCAGAAAATTGGCTGAAAACGACTTAATATCAAGGACTCATCGTGCGAATCACTCTGGAACTGAAATCGGAATGCTCACTGACATTTTCCCCTCTCCGAAAGTCTGAAAAATGATGGAAAAATGACTAAGTCCAAAAAAATTTTTTTAAACTTTTTTCAATTTTACCCCCATGGGATATATATTCTACCCACACACATTTGGAACTCTCCTGGGGTACCCTCACACATATTATTCCCTCATTTAATGAATATTTTCACCAAAAAGAGAAGTTTTCAAAACGTCAGAAAATTGGCTGAAAAGGACTTAATATCAAGGACTCATCGGGCGAATCGCTCTGGAACTGAAATCGGAATGCTCACTGACATTTTCCCCTCTCTGAAAGTCTGAAAAATGCTGGAAAAATGACTAAGTCCAAAAAATTTTTTTTTTAACTTATTTTAATTTTACCCCTGTGCTATATACATTCTTCCCACACACATTTGGATCTCTCCTGGGGTACCCTCACACATATTATGCCCTCATTTAATGGATATTTTCACCAAAAAGTGAAGTTTTCAAAAAGTCAGAAAATTGGCTGAAAACGACTTAATATGAAGGAGTCATCGGGCGAATCACTCTGGAACTGAAATCGGAATACTCACTGACATTTTCCCCTCTCCGAAAGTCTGAAAAATGATGGAAAAATGACTAAGACCAAAAAACATTTTTTTCAACTTTTTTCAATTTTACCCCCATGGGATATATATTCTACCCACACACATTTGAAACTCTCCTGGGGTACCCTCACACATATTATTCCCTCATTTAATGGATATTTTCACCAAAAAGTGAAGTTTTCAAAAAGTCAGAAATTTGGCTGAAAACGACTTAATATCAAGGACTCATCGGGCGAATCACTCTGGAACTGAAATCGGAATACTCACTGACATTTTCCCCTCTCCGAAAGTCTGAAAAATTATGGAATAAATTTTTTTTTTACTTTTTTCAATTTTACCCCTGTGGGATATACATTCTACCCATACACATTTGGATCTCTCCTGGGGTACCCTCACATATATTATTCCCTCATTTAATGGATATTTTCACCAAAAAGTGAAGTTTTCAAAAAGTCAGAAAATTGGCTGAAAATGACTTAATATCAAGGACTCATCGGGCGAATCGCTCTGGAACTGAAATCGGAATACTCACTGACATTTTCCCCTCTCCGAAAGTCTGAAAAATGATGGAATAAATTTTTTTTTAACTTTTTTCAATTTTACCCCTGTGGGATATACATTCTACCCACACACATTTGGATCTCTCCTGGGGTACCCTCACACATATTATTCCCTCATTTAATGGATATTTTCACCAAAAAGTGAAGTTTTCAAAAAGTCAGAAAATTGGCTGAAAACGACTTAATATCAAGGACTCATCGGGCGAATCACTCTGGAACTGAAATCGGAATACTAAATGACATTTTCCCCTCTCCGAAAGTCTGAAAAATGATGGAAAAATGACTAAGTCCAAAAAACATTTTTTTCAACTTTTTTCAATTTTACCCCCATGGGATATATATTCTACCCACACACATTTGGAACTCTCCTGGGGTACCCTCACACATATTATTCACTCATTTAATGGTTATTTTCACCAAAAAGTGAAGTTTTCAAAAAGTCAGAAAATTGGCTGAAAACGACTTAATATCAAGGACTCATCGGGCGAATCGCTCTGGAACTGAAATCGGAATGCTCACTGACATTTTCCCCTCTCTGAAAGTCTGAAAAATGCTGGAAAAATGACTAAGTCCAAAAAAATTTTTTTTTTAACTTATTTCAATTTTACCCCTGTGGGATATACATTCTTCCCACACACATTTGGATCTCTCCTGGGGTACCCTCAGACATATTATGCCCTCATTTAATGGATATTTTCACCAAAAAGTGAAGTTTTCAAAAAGTCAGAAAATTGGCTGAAAACGACTTAATATCAAGGACTCATCGGGCGAATCACTCTGGAACTGAAATCGGAATACTCACTGACATTTTTCCCTCTCCGAAAGTCTGAAAAATAATGGAAAAATGACTAAGTCCAAAAAATTTTTTTTTAAACTTTTTTCAATTTTTCCCCCATGGGATATATATTCTACCCACACACATTTGGAACTCTCCTGGGGTACCCTCACACATATTATTCCCTCATTTAATGGATATTTTCACCAAAAAGTGAAGTTTTCAAAAAGTCAGAAAATTGGCTGAAAACGACTTTATATCAAGGACTCATCGGGCGAATCGCTCTGGAACTGAAATCGGAATGCTCACTGACATTTTACCCTCTCCGAAAGTCTGAAAAATGATGGAAAAATGACTAAGTCCAAAAAATATTTTTTTCAACTTTTTTCAATTTTACCCCCATGGGATATATATTCTACCCACACACATTTGGAACTCTCCTGGGGTACCCTCACACATATTATTCCCTCATTTAATGGTTATTTTCACCAAAAAGTGAAGTTTTCAAAAAGTCAGAAAATTGGCTGAAAGCGACTTAATATCACGGACTCATCGTGCGAATCACTCTGGAACTGAAATCGGAATGCTCACTGACATTTTCCCCTCTCCGAAAGTCTGAAAAATGATGGAAAAATGACTAAGTCCAAAAAATTTTTTTTAAACTTTTTTCAATTTTACCCCCATGGGATATATATTCTACCCACACACATTTGGAACTCTCCTGGGGTACCCTCACACATATTATTCCCTCATTTAATGAATATTTTCACCAAAAAGTGAAGTTTTCAAAACGTCAGAAAATTGGCTGAAAACGACTTAATATCAAGGACTCATCGGGCGAATCGCTCTGGAACTGAAATCTGAATGCTCACTGACATTTTCCCCTCTCTGAAAGTCTGAAAAATGCTGGAAAAATGACTAAGTCCAAAAAAATTTTTTTTTAACTTATTTCAATTTTACCCCTGTGGGATATACATTCTTCCCACACACATTTGGATCTCTCCCGGGGTACCCTCACACATATTATTCCCTCATTTAATGGATATTTTCACCAAAAAGTGAAGTTTTCAAAAAGTCAGAAAATTGGCTGAAAACGACTTAATATCAAGGACTCATCGGGCGAATCACTCTGGAACTGAAATCGGAATACTCACTGACATTGTCCCCTCTCCGAAAGTCTGAAAAATGATGGAAAAATGACTAAGTCCAAAAAAAATTTTTTTTAACTTTTTTCAATTTTACCCCTGTGGGATATACATTCTACCCACACACATTTGGATCTCTCCTGGGGTACCCTCACACATATTATTCCCTCATTTAATGGATATTTTCACCAAAAAGTGAAGTTTTCAAAAAGTCAGAAAATTGGCTGAAAACGACTTAATATCAAGGACTCATCGGGCGAATCACTCTGGAACTGAAATCGGAGTACTCACTAACATTTTCCCCTCTCCGAAAGTCTGAAAAATGATGGAAAAATGACTAAGACCAAAAAACATTTTTTTCAACTTTTTTCAATTTTACCCCCATGGGATATATATTCTACCCACACACATTTGGAACTCTCCTGGGGTACCCTCACACATATTATTCCCTCATTTAATGGTTATTTTCACCAAAAAATGAAGTTTTCAAAAAGTCAGAAAATTGGCTGAAAACGACTTAATATCAAGGACTCATCAGGCGAATCACTCTGGAACTGAAATCGGAATGCTCACTGACATTTTTCCCTCTCCAAAAGTCTGAAAAATGATGGAAAAATGACTAACTCCAAAAAAATTTTTTTTTTACTTTTTTCAATTTTACCCCTGTGGAATATACTTTCTACCCACACACATTTGGATCTCTCCTGGGGTACCCTCACAGATATTATTCCCTCATTTAATGGATATTTTCACCAAAAAGTGAAGTTTTCAAAAAGTCAGAAAATTGGCTGAAAACTACTTAATATTAAGGACTCATCGGGCGAATCACTCTGGAACTGAAATCGGAGTACTCACTGACATTTTCCCCTCTCCGAAAGTCTGAAAAATGATGGAAAAATGACTAAGACCAAAAAACATTTTTTTCAACTTTTTTCAATTTTACCCCCATGGGATATATATTCTACCCACACACATTTGGAACTTTCCTGGGGTACCCTCACACATATTATTCCCTCATTTAATGGATATTTTCACCAAAAAGTGAAGTTTTCAAAAAGTCAGAAAAATGGCTGAAAACGACTTAATATCAAGGACTCATAGGGCGAATCGCTCTGGAACTGAAATCGGAATGCTCACTGACATTTTCCCCTCTCCGAAAGTCTGAAAAATGATGGAAAAATGACTAAGACCAAAAAAATTTTTTTTTAACTTTTTTCAATTTTACCCCTGTGGGATATACATTCTACACACACACATTTGGAACTCTCCTGGGGTACCCTCACACATATTATTCCCTCATTTAATGGATATTTTCACCAAAAAGTGAAGTTTTCAAAAAGTCAGAAATTTGGCTGAAAACGACTTAATATCAAGGACTCATCGGGCGAATCACTCTGGAACTGAAATCGGAATACTCACTGACATTTTCCCCTCTCCGAAAGTCTGAAAAATGATGGAATAAATTTTTTTTTAACTTTTTTCAATTTTACCCCTGTGGGATATACATTCTACCCACACACATTTGGATCTCTCCTGGGGTACCCTCACACATATTATTCCCTCATTTAATGGATATTTTCACCAAAAAGTGAAGTTTTCAAAAAGTCAGAAAATTGGCTGAAAACGACTTAATATCAAGGACTCATTGGGCGAATCACTCTGGAACTGAAATCGGAATACTCACTGACATTTTCCCCTCTCCGAAAGTCTGAAAAATGATGGAAAAATGACTAAGACCAAAAAACATTTTTTTCAACTTTTTTCAATTTTAACCCCATGGGATACATATTCTACCCACACACATTTGGAACTCTCCTGGGGTACCCTCACACATATTATTCCCTCATTTAATGGATATTTTCACCAAAAAATGAAGTTTTCAAAAAATCAGAAAATTGGCTGAAAACGACTTAATATCAAGGACTCATCGGGCGAATCGCTCTGGAACTGAAATCGGAATGCTCACTGACATTTTTCCCTCTCCGAAAGTCTGAAAAATAATGGAAAAATGACTAAGTCCAAAAAAATTTTTTTTAAACTTTTTTCAATTTTTCCCCCATGGAATATATATTCTACCCACACACATTTGGAACTCTCCTGGGGTACCCTCACACATATTATTCCCTCATTTAATGGATATTTTCACCAAAAAGTGAAGTTTTCAAAAAGTCAGAAAATTGGCTGAAAACGACTTTATATCAAGGACTCATCGGGCGAATCGCTCTGGAACTGAAATCGGAATGCTCACTGACATTTTCCCCTCTCCGAAAGTCTGAAAAATGATGGAAAAATGACTAAGTCCAAAAAACATTTTTTTCAACTTTTTTCAATTTTACCCCCATGGGATATATATTCTACCCACACACATTTGGAACTCTCCTGGGGTACCCTCACACATATTATTCCCTCATTTAATGGTTATTTTCACCAAAAAGTGAAGTTTTCAAAAAGTCAGAAAATTGGCTGAAAACGACTTAATATCAAGGACTCATCGTGCGAATCACTCTGGAACTGAAATCGGAATGCTCACTGACATTTTCCCCTCTCCGAAAGTCTGAAAAATGATGGAAAAATGACTAAGTCCAAAAAACATTTTTTTCAACTTTTTTCAATTTTACCCCCATGGGATATATATTCTAGCCACACACATTTGGAACTCTCCTGGGGTACCCTCACACATATTATTCCCTCATTTAATGGATATTTTCACCAAAGAGTGAAGTTTTCAAAAAGTCAGAAAATTGGCTGAAAACGACTTAATATCAAGGACTCATCGGGCGAAACACTCTGGAACTGAAATCGGAATACTCACTGATATTTTCCCCTCTCCGAAAGTCTGAAAAATGATGGAAAAATGACTAAGTCCAAAAAATATTTTTTTCAATTTTACCCCCGTGGGATATATATTCTACCCACACACATTTGGAACTCTCCTGGGGTACCCTCGCATATATTATGCCCTAATTTAATGGATATTTTCACCAAAAAGTGAAGTTTTCAAAAAGTCAAAATTGGCTATAAACGACCTAATATCAAGGACTCATCGGGCGAATCGCTCTGGAACTGAAATCGCAATGATCACTGACATTTTTCCCTCTCCGAAAGTCTGAAAAATGATGGAAAAATGACTAAGTCCAAAAAAAATTTTTTTAAAACTTTTTTCAATTTTACCCCCGTGGGATATACATTCTACCCACACACATTATGAACTCTCCTGGGGTACCCTCACACATATTATTCCCTCATTTAATGTATATTTTCACCAAAAAGTGAAGTTTTCAAAAAATCAGAAAATTGGCTGAAAGCGACTTAACATCAAGGACTCATCGGGAGAATCACTCTGGAACTGAAATCGGAATACTCACTGACATTTTCCCCTCTCCGAAAGTCTGAAAAATGATGGAAAAATGACTAAGTCCAAAAAATTTTTTTTTTAACTTTTTTCAATTTTACCCCTGTGGGATATATATTCTACCCACACACATTTGGAACTCTCCTGGGGTACCCTCACACATATTATTCCCTCATTTAATGGTTATTTTCACCAAAAAGTGAAGTTTTCAAAAAGTCAGAAAATTGGCTGAAAACGACTTAATATCAAGGACTCATCGTGCGAATCACTCTGGAACTGAAATCGGAATGCTCACTGACATTTTCCCCTCTCCGAAAGTCTGAAAAATGATGGAAAAATGACTAAGTCCAAAAAAATTTTTTTTAAACTTTTTTCAATTTTACCCCCATGGGATATATATTCTACCCACACACATTTGGAACTCTCCTGGGGTACCCTCACACATATTATTCCCTCATTTAATGAATATTTTCACCAAAAAGTGAAGTTTTCAAAACGTCAGAAAATTGGCTGAAAACGACTTAATATCAAGGACTCATCAGGCGAATCGCTCTGGAACTGAAATCGGAATGCTCACTGACATTTTCCCCTCTCTGAAAGTCTGAAAAATGCTGGAAAAATGACTAAGTCCAAAAAAATTTTTTTAAAACTTTTTTCAATTTTACCCCCATGGGATATATATTCTACCCACACACATTTGGAACTCTCCTGGGGTACCCTCACACATATTATTCCCTCATTTAATGGATATTTTCACCAAAAAGTGAAGTTTTCAAAAAGTCAGAAAATTGGCTGAAAACGACTTAATATCAAGGACTCAGCGGGAGAATCGCTCTGGAACTGAAATCGGAATGCTCACTGACATTTTTCCCTCTCCAAAAGTCTGAAAAATGATGGAAAAATGACTAACTCCAAAAAAATTTTTTTTTTACTTTTTTCAATTTTACCCCTGTGGAATATACTTTCTACCCACACACATTTGGATCTCTCCTGGGGTACCCTCACAGATATTATTCCCTCATTTAATGGATATTTTCACCAAAAAGTGAAGTTTTCAAAAAGTCAGAAAATTGGCTGAAAACTACTTAATATTAAGGACTCATCGGGCGAATCACTCTGGAACTGAAATCGGAGTACTCACTGACATTTTCCCCTCTCCGAAAGTCTGAAAAATGATGGAAAAATGACTAAGACCAAAAAACATTTTTTTCAACTTTTTTCAATTTTACCCCCATGGGATATATATTCTACCCACACACATTTGGAACTTTCCTGGGGTACCCTCACACATATTATTCCCTCATTTAATGGATATTTTCACCAAAAAGTGAAGTTTTCAAAAAGTCAGAAAAATGGCTGAAAACGACTTAATATCAAGGACTCATAGGGCGAATCGCTCTGGAACTGAAATCGGAATGCTCACTGACATTTTCCCCTCTCCGAAAGTCTGAAAAATGATGGAAAAATGACTAAGACCAAAAAAATTTTTTTTTAACTTTTTTCAATTTTACCCCTGTGGGATATACATTCTACACACACACATTTGGAACTCTCCTGGGGTACCCTCACACATATTATTCCCTCATTTAATGGATATTTTCACCAAAAAGTGAAGTTTTCAAAAAGTCAGAAATTTGGCTGAAAACGACTTAATATCAAGGACTCATCGGGCGAATCACTCTGGAACTGAAATCGGAATACTCACTGACATTTTCCCCTCTCCGAAAGTCTGAAAAATGATGGAATAAATTTTTTTTTAACTTTTTTCAATTTTACCCCTGTGGGATATACATTCTACCCACACACATTTGGATCTCTCCTGGGGTACCCTCACACATATTATTCCCTCATTTAATGGATATTTTCACCAAAAAGTGAAGTTTTCAAAAAGTCAGAAAATTGGCTGAAAACGACTTAATATCAAGGACTCATCGGGCGAATCACTCTGGAACTGAAATCGGAATACTCACTGACATTTTCCCCTCTCCGAAAGTCTGAAAAATGATGGAAAAATGACTAAGACCAAAAAACATTTTTTTCAACTTTTTTCAATTTTAACCCCATGGGATACATATTCTACCCACACACATTTGGAACTCTCCTGGGGTACCCTCACACATATTATTCCCTCATTTAATGGATATTTTCACCAAAAAATGAAGTTTTCAAAAAATCAGAAAATTGGCTGAAAACGACTTAATATCAAGGACTCATCGGGCGAATCGCTCTGGAACTGAAATCGGAATGCTCACTGACATTTTTCCCTCTCCGAAAGTCTGAAAAATAATGGAAAAATGACTAAGTCCAAAAAAATTTTTTTTAAACTTTTTTCAATTTTTCCCCCATGGAATATATATTCTACCCACACACATTTGGAACTCTCCTGGGGTACCCTCACACATATTATTCCCTCATTTAATGGATATTTTCACCAAAAAGTGAAGTTTTCAAAAAGTCAGAAAATTGGCTGAAAACGACTTTATATCAAGGACTCATCGGGCGAATCGCTCTGGAACTGAAATCGGAATGCTCACTGACATTTTCCCCTCTCCGAAAGTCTGAAAAATGATGGAAAAATGACTAAGTCCAAAAAACATTTTTTTCAACTTTTTTCAATTTTACCCCCATGGGATATATATTCTACCCACACACATTTGGAACTCTCCTGGGGTACCCTCACACATATTATTCCCTCATTTAATGGTTATTTTCACCAAAAAGTGAAGTTTTCAAAAAGTCAGAAAATTGGCTGAAAACGACTTAATATCAAGGACTCATCGTGCGAATCACTCTGGAACTGAAATCGGAATGCTCACTGACATTTTCCCCTCTCCGAAAGTCTGAAAAATGATGGAAAAATGACTAAGTCCAAAAAACATTTTTTTCAACTTTTTTCAATTTTACCCCCATGGGATATATATTCTAGCCACACACATTTGGAACTCTCCTGGGGTACCCTCACACATATTATTCCCTCATTTAATGGATATTTTCACCAAAGAGTGAAGTTTTCAAAAAGTCAGAAAATTGGCTGAAAACGACTTAATATCAAGGACTCATCGGGCGAAACACTCTGGAACTGAAATCGGAATACTCACTGATATTTTCCCCTCTCCGAAAGTCTGAAAAATGATGGAAAAATGACTAAGTCCAAAAAATATTTTTTTCAATTTTACCCCCGTGGGATATATATTCTACCCACACACATTTGGAACTCTCCTGGGGTACCCTCGCATATATTATGCCCTAATTTAATGGATATTTTCACCAAAAAGTGAAGTTTTCAAAAAGTCAAAATTGGCTATAAACGACCTAATATCAAGGACTCATCGGGCGAATCGCTCTGGAACTGAAATCGCAATGATCACTGACATTTTTCCCTCTCCGAAAGTCTGAAAAATGATGGAAAAATGACTAAGTCCAAAAAAAAATTTTTTAAAACTTTTTTCAATTTTACCCCCGTGGGATATACATTCTACCCACACACATTATGAACTCTCCTGGGGTACCCTCACACATATTATTCCCTCATTTAATGTATATTTTCACCAAAAAGTGAAGTTTTCAAAAAATCAGAAAATTGGCTGAAAGCGACTTAACATCAAGGACTCATCGGGAGAATCACTCTGGAAC
Organism: Phyllobates terribilis; assembly: GCF_046119375.1. Lineage (NCBI taxonomy): Eukaryota > Metazoa > Chordata > Amphibia > Anura > Dendrobatidae > Phyllobates > Phyllobates terribilis. The sequence goes on along the minus strand of NW_027362873.1, from coordinate 3,345,248 downwards.
TGAAATCGGAATACTCACTGACATTTTCCCCTCTCCGAAAGTCTGAAAAATGATGGAAAAATGACTAAGTCCAAAAAATTTTTTTTTTAACTTTTTTCAATTTTACCCCTGTGGGATATATATTCTACCCACACACATTTGGAACTCTCCTGGGGTACCCTCACACATATTATTCCCTCATTTAATGGTTATTTTCACCAAAAAGTGAAGTTTTCAAAAAGTCAGAAAATTGGCTGAAAACGACTTAATATCAAGGACTCATCGTGCGAATCACTCTGGAACTGAAATCGGAATGCTCACTGACATTTTCCCCTCTCCGAAAGTCTGAAAAATGATGGAAAAATGACTAAGTCCAAAAAAATTTTTTTTAAACTTTTTTCAATTTTACCCCCATGGGATATATATTCTACCCACACACATTTGGAACTCTCCTGGGGTACCCTCACACATATTATTCCCTCATTTAATGAATATTTTCACCAAAAAGTGAAGTTTTCAAAACGTCAGAAAATTGGCTGAAAACGACTTAATATCAAGGACTCATCAGGCGAATCGCTCTGGAACTGAAATCGGAATGCTCACTGACATTTTCCCCTCTCTGAAAGTCTGAAAAATGATGGAAAAATGACTAAGTCCAAAAAAATTTTTTTAAAACTTTTTTCAATTTTACCCCCATGGGATATATATTCTACCCACACACATTTGGAACTCTCCTGGGGTACCCTCACACATATTATTCCCTCATTTAATGGATATTTTCACCAAAAAGTGAAGTTTTCAAAAAGTCAGAAAATTGGCTGAAAACGACTTTATATCAAGGACTAATCGGGCGAATCGCTCTGGAACTGAAATCGGAATGCTCACTGACATTTTCCCCTCTCCGAAAGTCTGAAAAATGATGGAAAAATGACTAAGTCCAAAAAAATTTTTTTTAAACTTTTTTCAATTTTTCCCCCATGGGATATATATTCTACCCACACACATTTGGAACTCTCCTGGGGTACCCTCACACATTATTCCCTCATTTAATGGATATTTTCACCAAAGAGTGAAGTTTTCAAAAAGTCAGAAAATTGGCTGAAAACGACTTAATATCAAGGACTCATCGGGCGAATCGCTCTGGAGCTGAAATCGGAATGCTCACTGACATTTTCCCCTCTCCAAAAGTCTGAAAAATGATGGAAAAATGACTAAGTCCAAAAAAAATTTTTTTTTTACTTTTTTCAATTTTACCCCCGTGGGATATACATTCTACCCACACACATTATGAACTCTCCTGGGGTACCCTCACACATATTATTCCCTCATTTAATGTATATTTTCACCAAAAAGTGAAGTTTTCAAAAAATCAGAAAATTGGCTGAAAGCGACTTAACATCAAGGACTCATCGGGAGAATCACTCTGGAACTGAAATCGGAATACTCACTGACATTTTCCCCTCTCCGAAAGTCTGAAAAATGATGGAAAAATGACTAAGTCCAAAAAAATTTTTTTTTTACTTTTTTCAATTTTACCCCTGTGGGATATATATTCTACCCACACACATTTGGAACTCTCCTGGGGTACCCTCACACATATTATTCCCTCATTTAATGGTTATTTTCACCAAAAAGTGAAGTTTTCAAAAAGTCAGAAAATTGGCTGAAAACGACTTAATATCAAGGACTCATCGTGTGAATCACTCTGGAACTGAAATCGGAATGCTCACTGACATTTTCCCCTCTCCGAAAGTCTGAAAAATGATGGAAAAATGACTAAGTCCAAAAAAATTTTTTTTAAACTTTTTTCAATTTTACCCCCATGGGATATATATTCTACCCACACACATTTGGAACTCTCCTGGGGTACCCTCACACATATTATTCCCTCATTTAATGAATATTTTCACCAAAAAGTGAAGTTTTCAAAACGTCAGAAAATTGGCTGAAAACGACTTAATATCAAGGACTCATCGGGCGAATCGCTCTGGAACTGAAATCGGAATGCTCACTGACATTTTCCCCTCTCTGAAAGTCTGAAAAATGCTGGAAAAATGACTAAGTCCAAAAAAATTTTTTTAAAACTTTTTTCAATTTTACCCCCATGGGATATATATTCTACCCACACACATTTGGAACTCTCCTGGGGTACCCTCACACATATTATTCCCTCATTTAATGGATATTTTCACCAAAAAGTGAAGTTTTCAAAAAGTCAGAAAATTGGCTGAAAACGACTTTATATCAAGGACTAATCGGGCGAATCGCTCTGGAACTGAAATCGGAATGCTCACTGACATTTTCCCCTCTCCGAAAGTCTGAAAAATGATGGAAAAATGACAGTCCAAAAAAATTTTTTTTAAACTTTTTTCAATTTTTCCCCCATGGGATATATATTCTACCCACACACATTTGGAACTCTCCTGGGGTACCCTCACACATATTATTCCCTCATTTAATGGATATTTTCACCAAAAAGTGAAGTTTTCAAAAAGTCAGAAAATTGGCTGAAAACGACTTTATATCAAGGACTCATCGGGCGAATCGCTCTGGAACTGAAAACGGAATGCTCACTGACATTTTCCCCTCTCCGAAAGTCTGAAAAATGATGGAAAAATGACTAAGTCCAAAAAAATTTTTTTTAAACTTTTTTCAATTTTTCCCCCATGGGATATATATTCTACCCACACACATTTGGAACTCTCCTGGGGTACCCTCACACATATTATTCCCTCATTTAATGGATATTTTCACCAAAGAGTGAAGTTTTCAAAAAGTCAGAAAATTGGCTGAAAACGACTTAATATCAAGGACTCATCGGGCGAATCGCTCTGGAACTGAAATCGGAATGCTCACTGACATTTTCCCCTCTCCAAAAGTCTGAAAAATGATGGAAAAATGACTAAGTCCAAAAAAAATTTTTTTTTTACTTTTTTCAATTTTACCCCCATGGGATATATATTCTACCCACACACATTATGAACTCTCCTGGGGTACCCTCTCACATATTATTCCCTCATTTAATGGATATTTTCACCAAAAAGTGAAGTTTTCAAAAAGTCAGAAAATTGGCTGAAAACGACTTAATATCAAGGACTCATCGGGCGAATCACTCTGGAACTGAAATCGGAATACTCACTGTCATTTTCCCCTCTCCGAAAGTCTGAAAAATGATGGAAAAATGACTAAGACCAAAAAACATTTTTTTCAACTTTTTTCAATTTTACCCCCATGGGATATATATTCTACCCACACACATTTGGAACTCTCCTGGGGTACCCTCACACATATTATTCCCTCATTTAATGTATATTTTCACCAAAAAGTGAAGTTTTCAAAAAGTCAGAAAATTGACTGAAAACGACTTAATATCAAGGACTCATCGGGCGAATCGCAGTGGAACTGAAATCGTAATGCTCACTGACATTTTCCCCTCTCTGAAAGTCTGAAAAATGCTGGAAAAATGACTAAGTCCAAAAAAATTTTTTTTTTACTTTTTTCAATTTTACCCCTGTGGGATATACATTCTACCCATACACATTTGGATCTCTCCTGGGGTACCCTCACACATATTATTCCCTCATTTAATGGATATTTTCACCAAAAAGTGAAGTTTTCAAAAAGTCAGAAAATTGGCTGAAAACGACTTAATATCAAGGACTCATCGGGGGCGAATCACTCTGGAACTGAAATTGGAATACTCACTGACATTTTCCCCTCTCCGAAAGTCTGAAAAATGATGGAAAAATGACTAAGTCCAAAAAATTTTTTTTTAAACTTTTTTCAATTTTACCCCCATGGGATATAAATTCTACCCACACACATTTGGAACTCTCCTGGGGTACCCTCACACATATTATTCCCTCATTTAATGGATATTTTCACCAAAAAGTGAAGTTTTCAAAAAGTCAGAAAATTGGCTGAAAACGACTTAATATCAAGGACTGATCGGGCGAATCGCTCTGGAACTGAAATCGGAATGCTCACTGACATTTTTCCCTCTCCGAAAGTCTGAAAAATGATGGAAAAATGACTAAGTCCAAAAAAATTTTTTTTCAATTTTACCCCCGTGGGATATATGTTCTACCCACACACATTTGGAACTCTCCTGTGGTACCCACGCACATATTATTCCCTCATTTAATGGATATTTTCACCAAAAAGTGAAGTTTTCAAAAAGTCAGAAAATTGGCTGATAACGACTTAATATCAAGGACTCATCGGGCGAATCACTCTGGAACTGAAATCGGAATGCTCACTGACATTTTCCCCTCTCCGAAAGTCTGAAAAATGATGGAAAAATGACTAAGTCCAAAAAACATTTTTTTCAACTTTTTTCAATTTTACCCCCGTGGGATATATATTCTACCCACACACATTTGGAACTCTCCTGGGGTACCCTCGCACATATTATTCCCTCATTTAATGGATATTTTCACCAAAAAGTGAAGTTTTCAAAAAGTCAGAAAATTGGCTGAAAACGACTTAATATCAAGGACTCATCGGGTGAATCGCTCTGGAACTGAAATCGGAATGCTCACTGACATTTTCCCCTCTCCGAAAGTCTGAAAAATGATGGAAAAATGACTAAGTCCAAAAAAATTTTTTTAAACTTTTTTCAATTTTATCCCTGTGGGATATACATTCTACCCACACACATTTGGATCTCTCCTTGGGTAACCTCACACATATTATTTCCTCATTTAATGGATATTTTCACCAAAAAGTGAAGTTTTCAAAAAATCAGAAAATTGGCTGAAAACGACTTAATATCAAGGACTCATCGCGCGAATCACTCTGGAACTAAAATCGGAATGCTCACTGACATTTTCCCCTCTCCAAAAGTCTGAAAAATGATGGAAAAATGACTAAGTCCAAAAAAATTTTTTTTTTACTTTTTTCAATTTTACCCCCATGGGATATATATTCTACCCACACACATTTGGATCTCTCCTGGGGTACCCTCACACATATTATTTCCTCATTTAATGGATATTTTCACCAAAAAGTGAAGTTTTCAAAAAGTCAAAATTGGCTATAAACGACCTAATATCAAGGACTCATCGGGCGAATCGCTCTGGAACTGAAATCGGAATGCTCACTGACATTTTTCCCTCTCCGAAAGTCTGAAAAATGATGGAAAAATGACTAAGTCCAAAAAAAATTTTTTGAAAACTTTTTTCAATTTTACCCCCGTGGGATATACATTCTACCCACACACATTATGAACTCTCCTGGGGTACCCTCACACATATTATTCCCTCATTTATTGTATATTTTCACCAAAAAGTGAAGTTTTCAAAAAGTCAGAAAATTGGCTGAAAGCGACTTAACATCAAGGACTCATCGGGAGAATCACTCTGGAACTGAAATCGGAATACTCACTGACATTTTCCCCTCTCCGAAAGTCTGAAAAATGATGGAAAAATGACTAAGTCCAAAAAAATTTTTTTTTTACTTTTTTCAATTTTACCCCTGTGGGATATACATTCTACCCACACACATTTGGATCTCTCCTGGGGTACCCTCACACATATTATTCCCTCATTTAATGGATATTTTCACCAAAAAGTGAAGTTTTCAAATCTCAGAAAATTGGCTGAAAACGACTTAATATCAAGGACTGATCGGGCGAATGACTCTGGAACTGAAATCGGAATGCTCACTGACATTTTTCCCTCTCCGAAAGTCTGAAAAATGATGGAAAAATGACTAAGTCCAAAAAACATTTTTTTCAACTTTTTTCAATTTTACCCCCGTGGATTATATATTCTACCCACACACATTTGGATCTCTCCTGGGGTACCCTCACACATATTATTCCCTCATTTAATGGATATTTTCACCAAAAAGTGAAGTTTCAAAAAGTCAGAAAATTGGCTGAAAACGACTTAATATCAAGGACTCATCGGGTGAATCGCTCTGGAACTGAAATCGGAATGCTCACTGACATTTTCCCCTCTCCGAAAGTCTGAAAAATGATGGAAAAATGACTAAGTCCAAAAAATTTTTTTTTTTACTTTTTTCAATTTTACCCCTGTGGGATATACATTCTACCCACACACATTTGGATCTCTCCTTGGGTAACCTCACACATATTATTTCCTCATTTAATGGATATTTTCACCAAAAAGTGAAGTTTTCAAAAAATCAGAAAATTGGCTGAAAACGACTTAATATCAAGGACTCATCGGGCGAAACACTCTGGAACTGAAATCGGAATACTCACTGATATTTTCCCCTCTCCGAAAGTCTGAAAAATGATGGAAAAATGACTAAGTCCAAAAAACATTTTTTTCAATTTTACCCCCGTGGGATATATATTCTACCCACACACATTTGGAACTCTCCTGGGGTACCCTCGCATATATTATGCCCTAATTTAATGGATATTTTCACCAAAAAGTGAAGTTTTCAAAAAGTCAAAATTGGCTATAAACGACCTAATATCAAGGACTCATCGGGCGAATCGCTCTGGAACTGAAATCGGAATGCTCACTGACATTTTTCCCTCTCCGAAAGTCTGAAAAATGATGGAAAAATGACTAAGTCCAAAAAAAATTTTTTTAAAACTTTTTTCAATTTTACCCCCGTGGGATATACATTCTACCCACACACATTATGAACTCTCCTGGGGTACCCTCACGCATATTATTCCCTCATTTAATGTATATTTTCACCAAAAAGTGAAGTTTTCAAAAAGTCAGAAAATTGGCTGAAAGCGACTTAACATCAAGGACTCATCGGGAGAATCACTCTGGAACTGAAATCGGAATACTCACTGACATTTTCCCCTCTCCGAAAGTCTGAAAAATGATGGAAAAATGACTAAGTCCAAAAAACATTTTTTTCAACTTTTTTCAATTTTACCCCCGTGGGATATATATTCTACCCACACATATTTGGAACTCTCCTGGGGTACCCTCGCACATATTATTCCCTCATTTAATGGATATTTTCACCAAAAAGTGAAGTTTTCAAAAAGTCAGAAAATTGGCTGAAAACGACTTAATATCAAGGACTCATCGCGCGAATCACTCTGGAACTGAAATCGGAATGCTCACTGACATTTTCCCCTCTCCAAAAGTCTGAAAAATGATGGAAAAATGACTAAGTCCAAAACAAATTTTTTTTTTACTTTTTTCTATTTTACCCCCATGGGATATATATTCTACCCACACACATTTGGATCTCTCCTGGGGTACCCTCACACATATTATTTCCTCATTTAATGGATATTTTCACCAAAAAGTGAAGTTTTCAAAAAGTCAGAAAATTGGCTGAAAACGACTTAATATCAAGGACTCATCGGGAGAAACACTCTGGAACTGAAATCGGAATACTCACTGATATTTTCCCCTCTCCGAAAGTCTGAAAAATGATGGAAAAATGACTAAGTCCAAAAAACATTTTTTTCAATTTTACCCCCGTGGGATATATATTCTACCCACACACATTTGGAACTCTCCTGGGGTACCCTCGCATATATTATGCCCTAATTTAATGGATATTTTCACCAAAAAGTGAAGTTTTCAAAAAGTCAAAATTGGCTATAAACGACCTAATATCAAGGACTCATCGGCCGAATCACTCTGGAACTGAAATCGGAATGCTCACTGACATTTTTCCCTCTCCGAAAGTCTGAAAAATGATGGAAAAATGACTAAGTCCAAAAAACATTTTTTTAAAACTTTTTTCAATTTTACCCCCGTGGGATATACATTCTACCCACACACATTATGAACTCTCCTGGGGTACCCTCACGCATATTATTCCCTCATTTAATGTATATTTTCACCAAAAAGTGAAGTTTTCAAAAAGTCAGAAAATTGGCTGAAAGCGACTTAACATCAAGGACTCATCGGGAGAATCACTCTGGAACTGAAATCGGAATACTCACTGACATTTTCCCCTCTCCGAAAGTCTGAAAAATGATGGAAAAATGACTAAGTCCAAAAAACATTTTTTTCAACTTTTTTCAATTTTACCCCCGTGGGATATATATTCTACCCACACACATTTGGAACTCTCCTGGGGTACACTCACACATATTATTCCCTCATTTAATGGATATTTTCACCAAAAAGTGAAGTTTTCAAAAAGTCAGAAAATTGGCTGAAAACGACTTAATATCAAGGACTCCGGGCGAATCACTCTGGAACTGAAATCAGAATACTCAATGACATTTTCCCCTCTCCGAAAGTCTGAAAAATGATGGAAAAATGACTATTTCCAAAAAACATTTTTTTCAACTTTTTTCAATTTTACCCCCATGGGATATATATTCTACCCAAACACATTTGGAACTCTCCTGGGGTACCCTCACACATATTATTCCCTCATTTAATGGATATTTTCACCAAAAAGTGAAGTTTTCAAAAAGTCAGAAAATTGGCTGAAAACGACTTAATATCAAGGACTCATCGGGCGAATCACTCTGGAACTGAAATCGGAATACTCACTGACATTTTCCCCTCTTCGAAAGTCTGAAAAATGATGGAAAAATGAGTAAGTCCAAAAAAATTTTTTTTTTACTTTTTTCAATTTTACCACTGTGGGATATACATTCTACCCACACACATTTGGATCTCTCCTGGGGTACTCTCACACATATTATTCCCTCATTTAATGGATATTTTCACCAAAAAGTGAAGTTTTCAAATCTCAGAAAATTGGCTGAAAACGACTTAATATCAAGGACTGATCGGGCGAATGACTCTGGAACTGAAATCGGAATGCTCACTGACATTTTTCCCTCTCCGAAAGTCTGAAAAATGATGGAAAAATGACTAAGTCCAAAAAACATTTTTTTCAACTTTTTTCAATTTTACCCCCGTGGATTATATATTCTACCCACACACATTTGGATCTCTCCTGGGGTACCCTCACACATATTATTCCCTCATTTAATGGATATTTTCACCAAAAAGTGAAGTTTCAAAAAGTCAGAAAATTGGCTGAAAACGACTTAATATCAAGGACTCATCGGGTGAATCGCTCTGGAACTGAAATCGGAATGCTCACTGACATTTTCCCCTCTCCGAAAGTCTGAAAAATGATGGAAAAATGACTAAGTCCAAAAAATTTTTTTTTTTACTTTTTTCAATTTTACCCCTGTGGGATATACATTCTACCCACACACATTTGGAACTCTCCTGGGGTACCCTCGCACATATTATTCCCTCATTTAATGGATATTTTCACCAAAAAGTGAAGTTTTCAAAAAGTCAGAAAATTTTCTGAAAACGACTTAATATCAAGGACTCATCCAGCGAATCACTCTGGAACTGAAATCAGAATACTCACTGACATTTTCCCCTCTCCGAAAGTCTGAAAAATGATGGAAAAATGACTAAGTCCAAAAAACATTTTTTTCAACTTTTTTCAATTTTACCCCCGTGGGATATATATTCTACCCACACACATTTGGAACTCTCCTGGGGTACCCTCGCACATATTATTCCCTCATTTAATGGATATTTTCACCAAAAAGTGAAGTTTTCAAAAAGTCAGAAAATTGGCTGAAAACGACTTAATATCAAGGACTCATCGCGCGAATCACTCTGGAACTGAAATCGGAATGCTCACTGACATTTTCCCCTCTCCAAAAGTCTGAAAAATGATGGAAAAATGACTAAGTCCAAAAAAAATTTTTTTAAAACTTTTTTCAATTTTACCCCCATGGGATATATATTCTACCCACACACATTTGGAACTCTCCTGGGGTACCCTCGCATATATTATGCCCTAATTTAATGGATATTTTCACCAAAAAGTGAAGTTTTCAAAAAGTCAAAATTGGCTATAAACGACCTAATATCAAGGACTCATCGGGCGAATCGCTCTGGAACTGAAATCGGAATGCTCACTGACATTTTTCCCTCTCCGAAAGTCTGAAAAATGATGGAAAAATGACTAAGTCCAAAAAAAATTTTTTTAAAACTTTTTTCAATTTTACCCCCATGGGATATATATTCTACCCACACACATTTGGAACTCTCCTGGGGTACCCTCGCATATATTATGCCCTAATTTAATGGATATTTTCACCAAAAAGTGAAGTTTTCAAAAAGTCAAAATTGGCTATAAACGACCTAATATCAAGGACTCATCGGGCGAATCGCTCTGGAACTGAAATCGGAATGCTCACTGACATTTTTCCCTCTCCGAAAGTCTGAAAAATGATGGAAAAATGACTAAGTCCAAAAAAAATTTTTTTAAAACTTTTTTCAATTTTACCCCCGTGGGATATACATTCTACCCACACACATTATGAACTCTCCTGGGGTACCCTCACACATATTATTCCCTCATTTATTGTATATTTTCACCAAAAAGTGAAGTTTTCAAAAAGTCAGAAAATTGGCTGAAAGCGACTTAACATCAAGGACTCATCGGGAGAATCACTCTGGAACTGAAATCGGAATACTCACTGACATTTTCCCCTCTCCGAAAGTCTGAAAAATGATGGAAAAATGACTAAGTCCAAAAAAATTTTTTTTTAACTTTTCTCAATTTTACCCCTGTGGGATATACATTCTACCCACTCACATTTGGATCTCTCCTTGGGTAACCTCACACATATTATTTCCTCATTTAATGGATATTTTCACCAAAAAGTGAAGTTTTCAAAAAATCAGAAAATTGGCTGAAAACGACTTAATATCAAGGACTCATCGCGCGAATCACTCTGGAACTGAAATCGGAATGCTCACTGACATTTTCCCCTCTCCAAAAGTCTGAAAAATGATGGAAAAATGACTAAGTCCAAAAAAAATTTTTTTTTTACTTTTTTCAATTTTACCCCCATGGGATATATATTCTACCCACACACATTTGGATCTCTCCTGGGGTACCCTCACACATATTATTTCCTCATTTAATGGATATTTTCACCAAAAAGTGAAGTTTTCAAAAAGTCAGAAAATTGGCTGAAAACGACTTAATATCAAGGACTCATCGGGCGAAACACTCTGGAACTGAAATCGGAATACTCACTGATATTTTCCCCTCTCCGAAAGTCTGAAAAATGATGGAAAAATGACTAAGTCCAAAAAACATTTTTTTCAATTTTACCCCCGTGGGATATATATTCTACCCACACACATTTGGAACTCTCCTGGGGTACCCTCGCATATATTATGCCCTAATTTAATGGATATTTTCACCAAAAAGTGAAGTTTTCAAAAAGTCAAAATTGGCTATAAACGACCTAATATCAAGGACTCATCGGGCGAATCGCTCTGGAACTGAAATCGGAATGCTCACTGACATTTTTCCCTCTCCGAAAGTCTGAAAAATGATGGAAAAATGACTAAGTCCAAAAAACATTTTTTTCAACTTTTTTCAATTTTACCCCCGTGGATTATATATTCTACCCACACACATTTGGATCTCTCCTGGGGTACCCTCACACATATTATTCCCTCATTTAATGGATATTTTCACCAAAAAGTGAAGTTTCAAAAAGTCAGAAAATTGGCTGAAAACGACTTAATATCAAGGACTCATCGGGGGAATCGCTCTGGAACTGAAATCGGAATGCTCACTGACATTTTCTCCTCTCCGAAAGTCTGAAAAATGATGGAAAAATGAATAAGTCCAAAAAATTTTTTTTTTTTACTTTTTTCAATTTTACCCCTGTGGGATATACATTCTACCCACACACATTTGGATCTCTCCTTGGGTAACCTCACACATATTATTTCCTCATTTAATGGATATTTTCACCAAAAAGTGAAGTTTTCAAAAAGTCAGAAAATTGGCTGAAAACGACTTAATATCAAGGACTCATCGGGCGAAACACTCTGGAACTGAAATCGGAATATTCACTGACATTTTACCCTCTCCGAAAGTCTGAAAAATGATGGAAAAATGACTAAGTCCAAAAAACATTTTTTTCAACTTTTTTCAATTTTACCCCCGTGGGATATATATTCTACCCACACACATTTGGAACTCTCCTGGGGTACACTCACACATATTATTCCCTCATTTAATGGATATTTTCACCAAAAAGTGAAGTTTTCAAAAAGTCAGAAAATTGGCTGAAAACGACTTAATATCAAGGACTGATCGGGCGAATCGCTCTGGAACTGAAATCGGAATGCTCACCGACATTTTTCCCTCTGCGAAAGTCTGAAAAATGATGGAAAAATGACTAAGTCCAAAAAAATTTTTTTCAACTTTTTTCAATTTTACCCCCGTGGATTATATATTCTACCCACACACATTTGGAACTCTCCTGGCGTACCCTCGCACATATTATTCCCTCATTTAATGGATATTTTCACCAAAAAGTGAAGTTTTCAAAAAGTCAGAAAATTGGCTGAAAACGACTTAATATCAAGGACTGATCGGGCGAATCGCTCTGGAACTGAAATCGGAATGTTCACTGACATTTTTCCCTCTCCGAAAGTCTGAGAAATGATGGAAAAATGACTAAGTCCAAAAAACATTTTTTTCAACTTTTTTCAATTTTACCCCCTTGGATTATATATTCTACCCACACACATTTGGATCTCTCCTGGGGTACCCTCACACATATTATTTCCTCATTTAATGGATATTTTCACCAAAAAGTGAAGTTTTCAAAAAGTCAGAAAATTGGCTGAAAACGACTTAATATCAAGGACTCATCGGGCGAAACACTCTGGAACTGAAATCGGAATACTCACTGATATTTTCCCCTCTCCGAAAGTCTGAAAAATGATGGAAAAATGACTAAGTCCAAAAAACATTTTTTTCAATTTTACCCCTGTGGGATATATATTCTACCCACACACATTTGGAACTCTCCTGGGGTACCCTCGCATATATTATGCCCTAATTTAATGGATATTTTCACCAAAAAGTGAAGTTTTCAAAAAGTCAAAATTGGCTATAAACGACCTAATATCAAGGACTCATCGGGCGAATCGCTCTGGAACTGAAATCGGAATGCTCACTGACATTTTTCCCTCTCCGAAAGTCTGAAAAATGATGGAAAAATGACTAAGTCCAAAAAACATTTTTTTCAACTTTTTTCAATTTTACCCCCTTGGATTATATATTCTACCCACACACATTTGGAACTCTCCTGGGGTACCCTCGCACATATTATTCCCTCATTTAATGGATATTTTTACCAAAAAGTGAAGTTTTCAAAAAGTCAGAAAATTGGCTGAAAACGACTTAATATCAAGGACTCATCGGGGCAAATCGCTCTGGAACTGAAATCGGAATGCTCACTGACATTTTCCCCTCTCCGAAAGTCTGAAAAATGATGGAAAAATGACTAAGTCCAAAAAAATTTTTTTTTAACTTTTTTCAATTTTGCCCCTGTGGGATATACATTCTACCCACACACATTTGGATCTCTCCTGGGGTACCCTCACACATATTATTCCCTCATTTAATGGATATTTTCACCAAAAAGTGAAGTTTTCAAAAAGTCAGAAAATTGGCTGAAAACGACTTAATATCAAGGACTCATCGGGCGAATCACTCTGGAACTGAAATCGGAATACTCACTGACATTTTCCCCTCTCCGAAAGTCTGAAAAATGCTGGAAAAATGACTTAGTCCAAAAAAAATTTTTTTCAACTTTTTTCAATTTTACCCCTGTGGGATATACATTCTACCCACACACATTTGGATCTCTCCTGGGGTACCCTCACACATATTATTTCCTCATTTAATGGATATTTTCACCAAAAAGTGAAGTTTTCAAAAAGTCAGAAAATTGGCTGAAAACGACTTAATATCAAGGACTGATCGGGCGAATCGCTCTGGAACTGAAATCGGAATGCTCACTGACATTTTTCGTTCTCTGAAATTCTGAAAAATGATGGAAAAATGACTAAGTCCAAAAAACATTTTTTTCAACTTTTTTCAATTTTACCCCCGTGGATTATATATTCTACCCACACACATTTGGAAATCTCCTGGCGTACCCTCGCACATATTATTCCCTCATTTAATGGATATTTTCACCAAAAAGTGAAGTTTTCAAAAAGTCAGAAAATTAGTTCAAAACGACTTAATATCAAGGACTCATCGGGGCACATCGCTCTGGAACTGAAATCGGAATGCTCACTGACATTTTCCCCTCTCCGAAAGTCTGAAAAATGATGGAAAAATGACTAAGTCCAAAAAACATTTTTTTCAACTTTTTTCAATTTTACCCCCTTGGATTATATATTCTACCCACACACATTTGGAACTCTCCTGCGGTACCCTCGCACATATTATTCCCTCATTTAATGGATATTTTCACCAAAAAGTGAAGTTTTCAAAAAGTCAGAAAATTGGCTGAAAACGACTTAATATCAAGGACTCATCGGGGCAAATCGCTCTGGAACTGAAATCGGAATGCTCACTGACATTTTCCCCTCTCCGAAAGTCTGAAAAATGATGGAAAAATGACTAAGTCCAAAAAAATTTTTTTTTAACTTTTTTCAATTTTGCCCCTGTGGGATATACATTCTACCCACACACATTTGGATCTCTCCTGGGGTACCCTCACACATATTATTCCCTCATTTAATGGATATTTTCACCAAAAAGTGAAGTTTTCAAAAAGTCAGAAAATTGGCTGAAAACGACTTAATATCAAGGACTCATCAGGCGAATCACTCTGGAACTGAAATCGGAATACTCACTGACATTTTCCCCTCTCCGAAAGTCTGAAAAATGATGGAAAAATGACTAAGTCCAAAAAACATTTTTTTCAACTTTTTTCAATTTTACCCCCGTGGGATATATTTTCTACCCACACACATTTGGAACTCTCCTGGGGTACCCTCACACATATTATTCCCTCATTTAATGGATATTTTCACCAAAAAGTGAAGTTTTCAAAAAGTCAGAAAATTGGCTGAAAACGACTTAATATCAAGGACTCATCGGGGCAAATCGCTCTGGAACTGAAATCGGAATGCTCACTGACATTTTCCCCTCTCCGAAAGTCTGAAAAATGATGGAAAAATGACTAAGTCCAAAAAAATTTTTTTTTAACTTTTTTCAATTTTGCCCCTGTGGGATATACATTCTACCCACACACATTTGGATCTCTCCTGGGGTACCCTCACACATATTATTCCCTCATTTAATGGATATTTTCACCAAAAAGTGAAGTTTTCAAAAAGTCAGAAAATTGGCTGAAAACGACTTAATATCAAGGACTCATCAGGCGAATCACTCTGGAACTGAAATCGGAATACTCACTGACATTTTCCCCTCTCCGAAAGTCTGAAAAATGATGGAAAAATGACTAAGTCCAAAAAACATTTTTTTCAATTTTACCCCCGTGGGATATATATTCTACCCACACACATTTGGAACTCTCCTGGGGTACCCTCGCATATATTATGCCCTAATTTAATGGATATTTTCACCAAAAAGTGAAGTTTTCAAAAAGTCAAAATTGGCTATAAACGACCTAATATCAAGGACTCATCGGGCGAATCGCTCTGGAACTGAAATCGGAATGCTCACTGACATTTTTCCCTCTCCGAAAGTCTGAAAAATGATGGAAAAATGACTAAGTCCAAAAAAAATTTTTTTAAAACTTTTTTCAATTTTACCCTCATGGGATATACATTCTACCCACACACATTATGAACTCTCCTGGGGTACCCTCACGCATATTATTCCCTCATTTAATGTACATTTTCACCAAAACGTGAAGTTTTCAAAAAGTCAGAAAATTGGCTGAAAGCGACTTAACATCAAGGACTCATCGGGAGAATCACTCTGGAACTGAAATCGGAATACTCACTGACATTTTCCCCTCTCCGAAAGTCTGAAAAATGATGGAAAAATGACTAAGTCCAAAAAACATTTTTTTCAACTTTTTTCAATTTTACCCCCGTGGGATATATATTCTACCCACACACATTTGGAACTCTCCTGGCGTACCCTCGCACATATTATTCCCTCATTTAATGGATATTTTCACCAAAAAGTGAAGTTTTCAAAAAGTCAGAAAATTAGTTGAAAACGACTTAATATCAAGGACTCATCGGGGCAAATCGCTCTGGAACTGAAATCGGAATGCTCACTGACATTTTCCCCTCTCCGAAAGTCTGAAAAATGATGGAAAAATGACTAAGTCCAAAAAAATTTTTTTAAACTTTTTTCAATTTTACCCCCATGGGATATATCTTCTACCCACACACATTTGGAACTCTCCTGGGGTACCCTCACACATATTATTCCCTCATTTAATGGATATTTTCACCAAAAAGTGAAGTTTTCAAAAAGTCAGAAAATTGGCTGAAAACGACTTAATATCAAGGACTCATCGGGTGAATCGCTCTGGAACTGAAATCGGAATGCTCACTGACATTTTCCCCTCTTCGAAAGTCTGAAAAATGATGGAAAAATGACTAAGTCCAAAAAAAATTGTTTTTTTTACTTTTTTCAATTTTACCCCTGTGGGATATACATTCTACCCACACACATTTGGATCTCTCCTGGGGTACCCTCACACATATTATTCCCTCATTTAATGGATATTTTCACCAAAAAGTGAAGTTTTCAAAAAGTCAGAAAATTGGCTGAAAACGACTTAATATCAAGGACTGATCGGGCGAATCGCTCTGGAACTGAAATCGGAATGTTCACTGACATTTTTCCCTCTCCGAAAGTCTGAGAAATGATGGAAAAATGACAAAGTCCAAAAAACATTTTTTTCAACTTTTTTCAATTTTACCCCCTTGGATTATATATTCTACCCACACACATTTGGATCTCTCCTGGGGTACCCTCACACATATTATTTCCTCATTTAATGGATATTTTCACCAAAAAGTGAAGTTTTCAAAAAGTCAGAAAATTGGCTGAAAACGACTTAATATCAAGGACTCATCGGGCGAAACACTCTGGAACTGAAATCGGAATACTCACTGATATTTTCCCCTCTCCGAAAGTCTGAAAAATGATGGAAAAATGACTAAGTCCAAAAAACATTTTTTTCAATTTTACCCCTGTGGGATATATATTCTACCCACACACATTTGGAACTCTCCTGGGGTACCCTCGCATATATTATGCCCTAATTTAATGGATATTTTCACCAAAAAGTGAAGTTTTCAAAAAGTCAAAATTGGCTATAAACGACCTAATATCAAGGACTCATCGGGCGAATCGCTCTGGAACTGAAATCGGAATGCTCACTGACATTTTTCCCTCTCCGAAAGTCTGAAAAATGATGGAAAAATGACTAAGTCCAAAAAACATTTTTTTCAACTTTTTTCAATTTTACCCCCTTGGATTATATATTCTACCCACACACATTTGGAACTCTCCTGGGGTACCCTCGCACATATTATTCCCTCATTTAATGGATATTTTTACCAAAAAGTGAAGTTTTCAAAAAGTCAGAAAATTGGCTGAAAACGACTTAATATCAAGGACTCATCGGGGCAAATCGCTCTGGAACTGAAATCGGAATGCTCACTGACATTTTCCCCTCTCCGAAAGTCTGAAAAATGATGGAAAAATGACTAAGTCCAAAAAAATTTTTTTTTAACTTTTTTCAATTTTGCCCCTGTGGGATATACATTCTACCCACACACATTTGGATCTCTCCTGGGGTACCCTCACACATATTATTCCCTCATTTAATGGAT
Source organism: Phyllobates terribilis (assembly GCF_046119375.1). NCBI lineage: Eukaryota > Metazoa > Chordata > Amphibia > Anura > Dendrobatidae > Phyllobates > Phyllobates terribilis. Next base: position 3,327,654 of record NW_027362873.1, on the reverse strand, counting down.
ATTTTCACCAAAAAGTGAAGTTTTCAAAAAGTCAGAAAATTGGCTGAAAACGACTTAATATCAAGGACTCATCGGGCGAATCACTCTGGAACTGAAATCGGAATACTCACTGACATTTTCCCCTCTCCGAAAGTCTGAAAAATGCTGGAAAAATGACTAAGTCCAAAAAAAATTTTTTTCAACTTTTTTCAATTTTACCCCTGTGGGATATACATTCTACCCACACACATTTGGATCTCTCCTGGGGTACCCTCACACATATTATTTCCTCATTTAATGGATATTTTCACCAAAAAGTGAAGTTTTCAAAAAGTCAGAAAATTGGCTGAAAACGACTTAATATCAAGGACTGATCGGGCGAATCGCTCTGGAACTGAAATCGGAATGCTCACTGACATTTTTCGTTCTCCGAAATTCTGAAAAATGATGGAAAAATGACTAAGTCCAAAAAACATTTTTTTCAACTTTTTTCAATTTTACCCCCGTGGATTATATATTCTACCCACACACATTTGGAAATCTCCTGGCGTACCCTCGCACATATTATTCCCTCATTTAATGGATATTTTCACCAAAAAGTGAAGTTTTCAAAAAGTCAGAAAATTAGTTCAAAACGACTTAATATCAAGGACTCATCGGGGCACATCGCTCTGGAACTGAAATCGGAATGCTCACTGACATTTTCCCCTCTCCGAAAGTCTGAAAAATGATGGAAAAATGACTAAGTCCAAAAAACATTTTTTTCAACTTTTTTCAATTTTACCCCCTTGGATTATATATTCTACCCACACACATTTGGAACTCTCCTGCGGTACCCTCGCACATATTATTCCCTCATTTAATGGATATTTTCACCAAAAAGTGAAGTTTTCAAAAAGTCAGAAAATTGGCTGAAAATGACTTAATATCAAGGACTCATCGGGGCAAATCGCTCTGGAACTGAAATCGGAATGCTCACTGACATTTTCCCCTCTCCGAAAGTCTGAAAAATGATGGAAAAATGACTAAGTCCAAAAAAATTTTTTTTTAACTTTTTTCAATTTTGCCCCTGTGGGATATACATTCTACCCACACACATTTGGATCTCTCCTGGGGTACCCTCACACATATTATTCCCTCATTTAATGGATATTTTCACCAAAAAGTGAAGTTTTCAAAAAGTCAGAAAATTGGCTGAAAACGACTTAATATCAAGGACTGATCGGGCGAATCGCTCTGGAACTGAAATCGGAATGCTCACTGACATTTTTCGTTCTCCGAAATTCTGAAAAATGATGGAAAAATGACTAAGTCCAAAAAACATTTTTTTCAACTTTTTTCAATTTTACCCCCGTAGATTATATATTCTACCCACACACATTTGGAAATCTCCTGGCGTACCCTCGCACATATTATTCCCTCATTTAATGGATATTTTCACCAAAAAGTGAAGTTTTCAAAAAGTCAGAAAATTAGTTCAAAACGACTTAATATCAAGGACTCATCGGGGCACATCGCTCTGGAACTGAAATCGGAATGCTCACTGACATTTTCCCCTCTCCGAAAGTCTGAAAAATGATGGAAAAATGACTAAGTCCAAAAAAATTTTTTTTTAACTTTTTTCAATTTTGCCCCTGTGGGATATACATTCTACCCACACACATTTGGATCTCTCCTGGGGTACCCTCACACATATTATTCCCTCATTTAATGGATATTTTCACCAAAAAGTGAAGTTTTCAAAAAGTCAGAAAATTGGCTGAAAACGACTTAATATCAAGGACTCATCGCGCGAATCACTCTGGAACTGAAATCGGAATGCTCACTGACATTTTCCCCTCTCCAAAAGTCTGAAAAATGATGGAAAAATGACTAAGTCCAAAAAAAATTTTTTTAAAACTTTTTTCAATTTTACCCCCATGGGATATATATTCTACCCACACACATTTGGAACTCTCCTGGGGTACCCTCGCATATATTATGCCCTAATTTAATGGATATTTTCACCAAAAAGTGAAGTTTTCAAAAAGTCAAAATTGGCTATAAACGACCTAATATCAAGGACTCATAGGGCGAATCGCTCTGGAACTGAAATCGGAAAGCTCACTGACATTTTTCCCTCTCCGAAAGTCTGAAAAATGATGGAAAAATGACTAAGTCCAAAAAAATTTTTTTAAAACTTTTTTCAATTTTACCCCCGTGGGATATACATTCTACCCACACACATTATGAACTCTCCTGGGGTACCCTCACACATATTATTCCCTCATTTATTGTATATTTTCACCAAAAAGTGAAGTTTTCAAAAAGTCAGAAAATTGGCTGAAAGCGACTTAACATCAAGGACTCATCGGGAGAATCACTCTGGAACTGAAATCGGAATACTCACTGACATTTTCCCCTCTCCGAAAGTCTGAAAAATGATGGAAAAATGACTAAGTCCAAAAAAATTTTTTTTTAACTTTTTTCAATTTTACCCCTGTGGGATATACATTCTACCCACACACATTTGGATCTCTCCTGGGGTACCCTCACACATATTATTCCCTCATTTAATGGATATTTTCACCAAAAAGTGAAGTTTTCAAAAACTCAGAAAATTGGCTGAAAACGACTTAATATCAAGGACTCATCGGGTGAATCGCTCTGGAACTGAAATCGGAATGCTCACTGACATTTTCCCCTCTCCGAAAGTCTGAAAAATGATGGAAAAATGAATAAGTCCAAAAAATTTTTTTTTTTACTTTTTTCAATTTTACCCCTGTGGGATATACATTCTACCCACACACATTTGGATCTCTCCTTGGGTAACCTCACACATATTATTTCCTCATTTAATTGATATTTTCACCAAAAAGTGAAGTTTTCAAAAAATCAGAAAATTGGCTGAAAACGACTTAATATCAAGGACTCATCGGGCGAAACACTCTGGAACTGAAATCGGAATATTCACTGACATTTTACCCTCTCCGAAAGTCTGAAAAATGATGGAAAAATGACTAAGTCCAAAAAACATTTTTTTCAACTTTTTTCAATTTTACCCCCATGGGATATATATTCTACCCACACACATTTGGATCTCTCCTGGGGTACCCTCACACATATTATTTCCTCATTTAATGGATATTTTCACCAAAAAGTGAAGTTTTCAAAAAGTCAGAAAATTGGCTGAAAACGACTTAATATCAAGGACTCATCGGGCGAAACACTCTGGAACTGAAATCGGAATACTCACTGATATTTTCCCCTCTCCGAAAGTCTGAAAAATGATGGAAAAATGACTGAGTCCAAAAAACATTTTTTTCAATTTTACCCCCGTGGGATATATATTCTACCCACACACATTTGGAACTCTCCTGGGGTACCCTCGCATATATTATGCCCTAATTTAATGGATATTTTCACCAAAAAGTGAAGTTTTCAAAAAGTCAAAATTGGCTATAAACGACCTAATATCAAGGACTCATCGGGCGAATCGCTCTGGAACTGAAATCGGAATGCTCACTGACATTTTTCCCTCTCCGAAAGTCTGAAAAATGATGGAAAAATGACTAAGTCCAAAAAAAATTTTTTTAAAACTTTTTTCAATTTTACCCTCATGGGATATACATTCTACCCACACACATTATGAACTCTCCTGGGGTACCCTCACGCATATTATTCCCTCATTTAATGTACATTTTCACCAAAAAGTGAAGTTTTCAAAAAGTCAGAAAATTGGCTGAAAGCGACTTAACATCAAGGACTCATCGGGAGAATCACTCTGGAACTGAAATCGGAATACTCACTGACATTTTCCCCTCTCCGAAAGTCTGAAAAATGATGGAAAAATGACTAAGTCCAAAAAACATTTTTTTCAACTTTTTTCAATTTTACCCCCGTGGGATATATATTCTACCCACACACATTTGGAACTCTCCTGGCGTACCCTCGCACATATTATTCCCTCATTTAATGGATATTTTCACCAAAAAGTGAAGTTTTCAAAAAGTCAGAAAATTAGTTGAAAACGACTTAATATCAAGGACTCATCGGGGCAAATCGCTCTGGAACTGAAATCGGAATGCTCACTGACATTTTCCCCTCTCCGAAAGTCTGAAAAATGATGGAAAAATGACTAAGTCCAAAAAAATTTTTTTAAACTTTTTTCAATTTTACCCCCATGGGATATATCTTCTACCCACACACATTTGGAACTCTCCTGGGGTACCCTCACACATATTATTCCCTCATTTAATGGATATTTTCACCAAAAAGTGAAGTTTTCAAAAAGTCAGAAAATTGGCTGAAAACGACTTAATATCAAAGACTCATCGGGCGAATCGCTCTGGAACTGAAATCGGAATGCTCACTGACATTTTTCCCTCTCCGAAAGTCTGAAAAATGATGGAAAAATGACTAAGTCCAAAAAACATTTTTTTCAACTTTTTTCAATTTTACCCCCTTGGATTATATATTCTACCCACACACATTTGGAAATCTCCTGGCGTACCCTCGCACATATTATTCCCTCATTTAATGGATATTTTCACCAAAAAGTGAAGTTTTCAAAAAGTCAGAAAATTGGCTGAAAACGACTTAATATCAAGGACTCATCGGGTGAATCGCTCTGGAACTGAAATCGGAATGCTCACTGACATTTTCCCCTCTTCGAAAGTCTGAAAAATGATGGAAAAATGACTAAGTCCAAAAAAAATTGTTTTTTTTACTTTTTTCAATTTTACCCCTGTGGGATATACATTCTACCCACACACATTTGGATCTCTCCTGGGGTACCCTCACACATATTATTCCCTCATTTAATGGATATTTTCACCAAAAAGTGAAGTTTTCAAAAAGTCAGAAAATTGGCTGAAAACGACTGAATATCAAGGATTCATCGGGGCAAATCGCTCTGGAGCTGAAATCGGAATGATCACTGACATTTTACGCTCTCCGAAAGTCTGAAAAATGATGGAAAAATGATTAAGTCCAAAAAAATTTTTTTTTAACTTTTTTCAATTTTGCCCCTGTGGGATATACATTCTACCCACACACATTTGGATCTCTCCTGGGGTACCCTCACACATATTATTCCCTCATTTAATGGATATTTTCACCAAAAAGTGAAGTTTTCAAAAAGTCAGAAAATTGGCTGAAAATGACTTAATATCAAGGACTCATCGGGCGAAACACTCTGGAACTGAAATCGGAATATTCACTGACATTTTACCCTCTCCGAAAGTCTGAAAAATGATGGAAAAATGACTAAGTCCAAAAAACATTTTTTTCAACTTTTTTCAATTTTACCCCCATGGGATATATATTCTACCCACACACATTTGGATCTCTCCTGGGGTACCCTCACACATATTATTTCCTCATTTAATGGATATTTTCACTAAAAAGTGAAGTTTTCAAAAAGTCAGAAAATTGGCTGAAAACGACTTAATATCAAGGACTCATCGGGCGAAACACTCTGGAACTGAAATCGGAATACTCACTGATATTTTCCCCTCTCCGAAAGTCTGAAAAATGATGGAAAAATGACTAAGTCCAAAAAACATTTTTTTCAATTTTACCCCTGTGGGATATATATTCTACCCACACACATTTGGAACTCTCCTGGGGTACCCTCGCATATATTATGCCCTAATTTAATGGATATTTTCACCAAAAAGTGAAGTTTTCAAAAAGTCAAAATTGGCTATAAACGACTTAATATCAAGGACTCATCGGGCGAATCGCTCTGGAACTGAAATTGGAATGCTCACTGACATTTTTCCCTCTCCGAAAGTCTGAAAAATGATGGAAAAATGACTAAGTCCAAAAAAAATTTTTTTAAAACTTTTTTCAATTTTACCCCCGTGGGATATACATTCTACCCACACACATTATGAACTCTCCTGGGGTACCCTCACGCATATTATTCCCTCATTTAATGTATATTTTCACCAAAAAGTGAAGTTTTCAAAAAGTCAGAAAATTGGCTGAAAGCGACTTAACATCAAGGACTCATCGGGAGAATCACTCTGGAACTGAAATCGGAATACTCACTGACATTTTCCCCTCTCCGAAAGTCTGAAAAATGATGGAAAAATGACTAAGTCCAAAAAACATTTTTTTCAACTTTTTTCAATTTTACCCCCGTGGGATATATATTCTACCCACACACATTTGGAACTCTCCTGGGGTACACTCACACATATTATTCCCTCATTTAATGGATATTTTCACCAAAAAGTGAAGTTTTCAAAAAGTCAGAAAATTGGCTGAAAACGACTTAATATCAAGGACTGATCGGGCGAATCGCTCTGGAACTGAAATCGGAATGTTCACTGACATTTTTCCCTCTCCGAAAGTCTGAGAAATGATGGAAAAATGACTAAGTCCAAAAAACATTTTTTTCAACTTTTTTCAATTTTACCCCCTTGGATTATATATTCTACCCACACACATTTGGATCTCTCCTGGGGTACCCTCACACATATTATTTCCTCATTTAATGGATATTTTCACCAAAAAGTGAAGTTTTCAAAAAGTCAGAAAATTGGCTGAAAACGACTTAATATCAAGGACTCATCGGGCGAAACACTCTGGAACTGAAATCGGAATACTCACTGATATTTTCCCCTCTCCGAAAGTCTGAAAAATGATGGAAAAATGACTAAGTCCAAAAAACATTTTTTTCAATTTTACCCCTGTGGGATATATATTCTACCCACACACATTTGGAACTCTCCTGGGGTACCCTCGCATATATTATGCCCTAATTTAATGGATATTTTCACCAAAAAGTGAAGTTTTCAAAAAGTCAAAATTGGCTATAAACGACCTAATATCAAGGACTCATCGGGCGAATCGCTCTGGAACTGAAATCGGAATGCTCACTGACATTTTTCCCTCTCCGAAAGTCTGAAAAATGATGGAAAAATGACTAAGTCCAAAAAACATTTTTTTCAACTTTTTTCAATTTTACCCCCTTGGATTATATATTCTACCCACACACATTTGGAACTCTCCTGGGGTACCCTCGCACATATTATTCCCTCATTTAATGGATATTTTCACCAAAAAGTGAAGTTTTCAAAAAGTCAGAAAATTGGCTGAAAACGACTTAATATCAAGGACTCATCGGGGCAAATCGCTCTGGAACTGAAATCGGAATGCTCACTGACATTTTCCCCTCTCCGAAAGTCTGAAAAATGATGGAAAAATGACTAAGTCCAAAAAAAATTTTTTTTAACTTTTTTCAATTTTGCCCCTGTGGGATATACATTCTACCCACACACATTTGGATCTCTCCTGGGGTACCCTCACACATATTATTCCCTCATTTAATGGATATTTTCACCAAAAAGTGAAGTTTTCAAAAAGTCAGAAAATTGGCTGAAAACGACTTAATATCAAGGACTCATCGGGCGAATCACTCTGGAACTGAAATCGGAATACTCACTGACATTTTCCCCTCTCCGAAAGTCTGAAAATTGCTGGAAAAATGACTAAGTCCAAAAAAAATTTTTTTCAACTTTTTTCAATTTTACCCCTGTGGGATATACATTCTACCCACACACATTTGGATCTCTCCTGGGGTACCCTCACACATATTATTTCCTCATTTAATGGATATTTTCACCAAAAAGTGAAGTTTTCAAAAAGTCAGAAAATTGGCTGAAAACGACTTAATATCAAGGACTCATCGGGCGAATCACTCTGGAACTGAAATCGGAATACTCACTGACATTTTCCCCTCTCCGAAAGTCTGAAAAATGATGGAAAAATGACTAAGTCCAAAAAACATTTTTTTCAACTTTTTTCAATTTTAACCCCGTGGGATATATTTTCTACCCACACACATTTGGAACTCTCCTGGGGTACCCTCACACATATTATTCCCTCATTTAATGGATATTTTCACCAAAAAGTGAAGTTTTCAAAAAGTCAGAAAATTGGCTGAAAACGACTTAATATCAAGGACTCATCGGGCGAATCACTCTGGAACTGAAATCGGAATACTCACTGACATTTTCCCCTCTCCGAAAGTCTGAAAAATGATGGAAAAATGACTAAGTCCAAAAAAATTTTTTTTTTTACTTTTTTCAATTTTACCCCTGTGGGATATACATTCTACCCACACACATTTGGATCTCTCCTGGGGTACCCTCACACATATTATTCCCTCATTTAATGGATATTTTCACCAAAAAGTGAAGTTTTCAAAAAGTCAGAAAATTGGCTGAAAACGACTTAATATCAAGGACTGATCGGGCGAATCGCTCTGGAACTGAAATCGGAATGCTCACTGACATTTTTCGTTCTCCGAAATTCTGAAAAATGATGGAAAAATGACTTAGTCCAAAAAACATTTTTTTCAACTTTTTTCAATTTTACCCCCGTGGATTATATATTCTACCCACACACATTTGGAAATCTCCTGGCGTACCCTCGCACATATTATTCCCTCATTTAATGGATATTTTCACCAAAAAGTGAAGTTTTCAAAAAGTCAGAAAATTAGTTCAAAACGACTTAATATCAAGGACTCATCGGGGCACATCGCTCTGGAACTGAAATCGGAATGCTCACTGACATTTTCCCCTCTCCGAAAGTCTGAAAAATGATGGAAAAATGACTAAGTCCAAAAAAATTTTTTTTTAACTTTTTTCAATTTTGCCCCTGTGGGATATACATTCTACCCACACACATTTGGATCTCTCCTGGGGTACCCTCACACATATTATTCCCTCATTTAATGGATATTTTCACCAAAAAGTGAAGTTTTCAAAAAGTCAGAAAATTGGCTGAAAACGACTTAATATCAAGGACTCATCGCGCGAATCACTCTGGAACTGAAATCGGAATGCTCACTGACATTTTCCCCTCTCCAAAAGTCTGAAAAATGATGGAAAAATGACTAAGTCCAAAAAAAATTTTTTTAAAACTTTTTTCAATTTTACCCCCATGGGATATATATTCTACCCACACACATTTGGAACTCTCCTGGGGTACCCTCGCATATATTATGCCCTAATTTAATGGATATTTTCACCAAAAAGTGACGTTTTCAAAAAGTCAAAATTGGCTATAAACGACCTAATATCAAGGACTCATAGGGCGAATCGCTCTGGAACTGAAATCGGAAAGCTCACTGACATTTTTCCCTCTCCGAAAGTCTGAAAAATGATGGAAAAATGACTAAGTCCAAAAAACATTTTTTTCAACTTTTTTCAATTTTACCCCCGTGGATTATATATTCTACCCACACACATTTGGAAATCTCCTGGCGTACCCTCGCACATATTATTCCCTCATTTAATGGATATTTTCACCAAAAAGTGAAGTTTTCAAAAAGTCAGAAAATTAGTTCAAAACGACTTAATATCAAGGACTCATCGGGGCACATCGCTCTGGAACTGAAATCGGAATGCTCACTGACATTTTCCCCTCTCCGAAAGTCTGAAAAATGATGGAAAAATGACTAAGTCCAAAAAAATTTTTTTTTAACTTTTTTCAATTTTGCCCCTGTGGGATATACATTCTACCCACACACATTTGGATCTCTCCTGGGGTACCCTCACACATATTATTCCCTCATTTAATGGATATTTTCACCAAAAAGTGAAGTTTTCAAAAAGTCAGAAAATTGGCTGAAAACGACTTAATATCAAGGACTCATCGCGCGAATCACTCTGGAACTGAAATCGGAATGCTCACTGACATTTTCCCCTCTCCAAAAGTCTGAAAAATGATGGAAAAATGACTAAGTCCAAAAAAAATTTTTTTAAAACTTTTTTCAATTTTACCCCCATGGGATATATATTCTACCCACACACATTTGGAACTCTCCTGGGGTACCCTCGCATATATTATGCCCTAATTTAATGGATATTTTCACCAAAAAGTGAAGTTTTCAAAAAGTCAAAATTGGCTATAAACGACCTAATATCAAGGACTCATAGGGCGAATCGCTCTGGAACTGAAATCGGAAAGCTCACTTACATTTTTCCCTCTCCGAAAGTCTGAAAAATGATGGAAAAATGACTAAGTCCAAAAAAATTTTTTTAAAACTTTTTTCAATTTTACCCCCGTGGGATATACATTCTACCCACACACATTATGAACTCTCCTGGGGTACCCTCACACATATTATTCCCTCATTTATTGTATATTTTCACCAAAAAGTAAAGTTTTCAAAAAGTCAGAAAATTGGCTGAAAGCGACTTAACATCAAGGACTCATCGGGAGAATCACTCTGGAACTGAAATCGGAATACTCACTGACATTTTCCCCTCTCCGAAAGTCTGAAAAATGATGGAAAAATGACTAAGTCCAAAAAAATTTTTTTTTAACTTTTTTCAATTTTACCCCTGTGGGATATACATTCTACCCACACACATTTGGATCTCTCCTGGGGTACCCTCACACATATTATTCCCTCATTTAATGGATATTTTCACCAAAAAGTGAAGTTTTCAAAAAGTCAGAAAATTGGCTGAAAACGACTCAATATCAAGGACTCATCAGGCGAATCACTCTGGAACTGAAATCGGAATACTCACTGACATTTTCCCCTCTCCGAAAGTCTGAAAAATGATGGAAAAATGACTAAGTCCAAAAAACATTTTTTTCAACTTTTTTCAATTTTACCCCCGTGGGATATATTTTCTACCCACACACATTTGGAACTCTCCTGGGGTACCCTCACACATATTATTCCCTCATTTAATGGATATTTTCACCAAAAAGTGAAGTTTCAAAAAGTCAGAAAATTGGCTGAAAACGACTTAATATCAAGGACTCATCGGGTGAATCGCTCTGGAACTGAAATCGGAATGCTCACTGACATTTTCCCCTCTCCGAAAGTCTGAAAAATGATGGAAAAATGAATAAGTCCAAAAAATTTTTTTTTTTACTTTTTTCAATTTTACCCCTGTGGGATATACATTCTACCCACACACATTTGGATCTCTCCTTGGGTAACCTCACACATATTATTTCCTCATTTAATGGATATTTTCACCAAAAAGTGAAGTTTTCAAAAAATCAGAAAATTGGCTGAAAACGACTTAATATCAAGGACTCATCGGGCGAAACACTCTGGAACTGAAATCGGAATATTCACTGACATTTTACCCTCTCCGAAAGTCTGAAAAATGATGGAAAAATGACTAAGTCCAAAAAACATTTTTTTCAACTTTTTTCAATTTTACCCCCATGGGATATATATTCTACCCACACACATTTGGATCTCTCCTGGGGTACCCTCACACATATTATTTCCTCATTTAATGGATATTTTCACCAAAAAGTGAAGTTTTCAAAAAGTCAGAAAATTGGCTGAAAACGACTTAATATCAAGGACTCATCGGGTGAATCGCTCTGGAACTGAAATCGGAATGCTCACTGACATTTTCCCCTCTTCGAAAGTCTGAAAAATGATGGAAAAATGACTAAGTCCAAAAAAAATTGTTTTCAATTTTACCCCCGTGGGATATATATTCTACCCACACACATTTGGAACTCTCCTGGGGTACCCTCGCATATATTATGCCCTAATTTAATGGATATTTTCACCAAAAAGTGAAGTTTTCAAAAAGTCAAAATTGGCTATAAACGACCTAATATCAAGGACTCATCGGGCGAATCGCTCTGGAACTGAAATCGGAATGCTCACTGACATTTTTCCCTCTCCGAAAGTCTGAAAAATGATGGAAAAATGACTAAGTCCAAAAAAAATTTTTTTAAAACTTTTTTCAATTTTACCCTCATGGGATATACATTCTACCCACACACATTATGAACTCTCCTGGGGTACCCTCACGCATATTATTCCCTCATTTAATGTACATTTTCACCAAAAAGTGAAGTTTTCAAAAAGTTAGAAAATTGGCTGAAAGCGACTTAACATCAAGGACTCATCGGGAGAATCACTCTGGAACTGAAATCGGAATACTCACTGACATTTTCCCCTCTCCGAAAGTCTGAAAAATGATGGAAAAATGACTAAGTCCAAAAAACATTTTTTTCAACTTTTTTCAATTTTACCCCCGTGGGATATATATTCTACCCACACACATTTGGAACTCTCCTGGCGTACCCTCGCACATATTATTCCCTCATTTAATGGATATTTTCACCAAAAAGTGAAGTTTTCAAAAAGTCAGAAAATTAGTTCAAAACGACTTAATATCAAGGACTCATCGGGGCACATCGCTCTGGAACTGAAATCGGAATGCTCACTGACATTTTCCCCTCTCCGAAAGTCTGAAAAATGATGGAAAAATGACTAAGTCCAAAAAAATTTTTTTTTAACTTTTTTCAATTTTGCCCCTGTGGGATATACATTCTACCCACACACATTTGGATCTCTCCTGGGGTACCCTCACACATATTATTCCCTCATTTAATGGATATTTTCACCAAAAAGTGAAGTTTTCAAAAAGTCAGAAAATTGGCTGAAAACGACTTAATATCAAGGACTCATCGCGCGAATCACTCTGGAACTGAAATCGGAATGCTCACTGACATTTTCCCCTCTCCAAAAGTCTGAAAAATGATGGAAAAATGACTAAGTCCAAAAAAAATTTTTTTAAAACTTTTTTCAATTTTACCCCCATGGGATATATATTCTACCCACACACATTTGGAACTCTCCTGGGGTACCCTCGCATATATTATGCCCTAATTTAATGGATATTTTCACCAAAAAGTGACGTTTTCAAAAAGTCAAAATTGGCTATAAACGACCTAATATCAAGGACTCATAGGGCGAATCGCTCTGGAACTGAAATCGGAAAGCTCACTGACATTTTTCCCTCTCCGAAAGTCTGAAAAATGATGGAAAAATGACTAAGTCCAAAAAACATTTTTTTCAACTTTTTTCAATTTTACCCCCGTGGATTATATATTCTACCCACACACATTTGGAAATCTCCTGGCGTACCCTCGCACATATTATTCCCTCATTTAATGGATATTTTCACCAAAAAGTGAAGTTTTCAAAAAGTCAGAAAATTAGTTCAAAACGACTTAATATCAAGGACTCATCGGGGCACATCGCTCTGGAACTGAAATCGGAATGCTCACTGACATTTTCCCCTCTCCGAAAGTCTGAAAAATGATGGAAAAATGACTAAGTCCAAAAAAATTTTTTTTTAACTTTTTTCAATTTTGCCCCTGTGGGATATACATTCTACCCACACACATTTGGATCTCTCCTGGGGTACCCTCACACATATTATTCCCTCATTTAATGGATATTTTCACCAAAAAGTGAAGTTTTCAAAAAGTCAGAAAATTGGCTGAAAACGACTTAATATCAAGGACTCATCGCGCGAATCACTCTGGAACTGAAATCGGAATGCTCACTGACATTTTCCCCTCTCCAAAAGTCTGAAAAATGATGGAAAAATGACTAAGTCCAAAAAAAATTTTTTTAAAACTTTTTTCAATTTTACCCCCATGGGATATATATTCTACCCACACACATTTGGAACTCTCCTGGGGTACCCTCGCATATATTATGCCCTAATTTAATGGATATTTTCACCAAAAAGTGAAGTTTTCAAAAAGTCAAAATTGGCTATAAACGACCTAATATCAAGGACTCATAGGGCGAATCGCTCTGGAACTGAAATCGGAAAGCTCACTTACATTTTTCCCTCTCCGAAAGTCTGAAAAATGATGGAAAAATGACTAAGTCCAAAAAAATTTTTTTAAAACTTTTTTCAATTTTACCCCCGTGGGATATACATTCTACCCACACACATTATGAACTCTCCTGGGGTACCCTCACACATATTATTCCCTCATTTATTGTATATTTTCACCAAAAAGTGAAGTTTTCAAAAAGTCAGAAAATTGGCTGAAAGCGACTTAACATCAAGGACTCATCGGGAGAATCACTCTGGAACTGAAATCGGAATACTCACTGACATTTTCCCCTCTCCGAAAGTCTGAAAAATGATGGAAAAATGACTAAGTCCAAAAAAATTTTTTTTTAACTTTTTTCAATTTTACCCCTGTGGGATATACATTCTACCCACACACATTTGGATCTCTCCTGGGGTACCCTCACACATATTATTCCCTCATTTAATGGATATTTTCACCAAAAAGTGAAGTTTTCAAAAAGTCAGAAAATTGGCTGAAAACGACTCAATATCAAGGACTCATCAGGCGAATCACTCTGGAACTGAAATCGGAATACTCACTGACATTTTCCCCTCTCCGAAAGTCTGAAAAATGATGGAAAAATGACTAAGTCCAAAAAACATTTTTTTCAACTTTTTTCAATTTTACCCCCGTGGGATATATTTTCTACCCACACACATTTGGAACTCTCCTGGGGTACCCTCACACATATTATTCCCTCATTTAATGGATATTTTCACCAAAAAGTGAAGTTTCAAAAAGTCAGAAAATTGGCTGAAAACGACTTAATATCAAGGACTCATCGGGTGAATCGCTCTGGAACTGAAATCGGAATGCTCACTGACATTTTCCCCTCTCCGAAAGTCTGAAAAATGATGGAAAAATGAATAAGTCCAAAAAATTTTTTTTTTTACTTTTTTCAATTTTACCCCTGTGGGATATACATTCTACCCACACACATTTGGATCTCTCCTTGGGTAACCTCACACATATTATTTCCTCATTTAATGGATATTTTCACCAAAAAGTGAAGTTTTCAAAAAATCAGAAAATTGGCTGAAAACGACTTAATATCAAGGACTCATCGGGCGAAACACTCTGGAACTGAAATCGGAATATTCACTGACATTTTACCCTCTCCGAAAGTCTGAAAAATGATGGAAAAATGACTAAGTCCAAAAAACATTTTTTTCAACTTTTTTCAATTTTACCCCCATGGGATATATATTCTACCCACACACATTTGGATCTCTCCTGGGGTACCCTCACACATATTATTTCCTCATTTAATGGATATTTTCACCAAAAAGTGAAGTTTTCAAAAAGTCAGAAAATTGGCTGAAAACGACTTAATATCAAGGACTCATCGGGTGAATCGCTCTGGAACTGAAATCGGAATGCTCACTGACATTTTCCCCTCTTCGAAAGTCTGAAAAATGATGGAAAAATGACTAAGTCCAAAAAAAATTGTTTTCAATTTTACCCCCGTGGGATATATATTCTACCCACACACATTTGGAACTCTCCTGGGGTACCCTCGCATATATTATGCCCTAATTTAATGGATATTTTCACCAAAAAGTGAAGTTTTCAAAAAGTCAAAATTGGCTATAAACGACCTAATATCAAGGACTCATCGGGCGAATCGCTCTGGAACTGAAATCGGAATGCTCACTGACATTTTTCCCTCTCCGAAAGTCTGAAAAATGATGGAAAAATGACTAAGTCCAAAAAAAATTTTTTTAAAACTTTTTTCAATTTTACCCTCATGGGATATACATTCTACCCACACACATTATGAACTCTCCTGGGGTACCCTCACGCATATTATTCCCTCATTTAATGTACATTTTCACCAAAAAGTGAAGTTTTCAAAAAGTTAGAAAATTGGCTGAAAGCGACTTAACATCAAGGACTCATCGGGAGAATCACTCTGGAACTGAAATCGGAATACTCACTGACATTTTCCCCTCTCCGAAAGTCTGAAAAATGATGGAAAAATGACTAAGTCCAAAAAACATTTTTTTCAACTTTTTTCAATTTTACCCCCGTGGGATATATATTCTACCCACACACATTTGGAACTCTCCTGGCGTACCCTCGCACATATTATTCCCTCATTTAATGGATATTTTCACCAAAAAGTGAAGTTTTCAAAAAGTCAGAAAATTAGTTGAAAACGACTTAATATCAAGGACTCATCGGGGCAAATCGCTCTGGAACTGAAATCGGAATGCTCACTGACATTTTCCCCTCTCCGAAAGTCTGAAAAATGATGGAAAAATGACTAAGTCCAAAAAAATTTTTTTAAACTTTTTTCAATTTTACCCCCATGGGATATATCTTCTACCCACACACATTTGGAACTCTCCTGGGGTACCCTCACACATATTATTCCCTCATTTAATGGATATTTTCACCAAAAAGTGAAGTTTTCAAAAAGTCAGAAAATTGGCTGAAAACGACTTAATATCAAGGACTGATCGGGCGAATCGGTCTGGAACTGAAATCGGAATGTTCACTGACATTTTTCCCTCTCCGAAAGTCTGAAAAATGATGGAAAAATGACTAAGTCCAAAAAACATTTTTTTCAACTTTTTTCAATTTTACCCCCTTGGATTATATATTCTACCCACACACATTTGGAAATCTCCTGGCGTACCCTCGCACATATTATTCCCTCATTTAATGGATATTTTCACCAAAAAGTGAAGTTTTCAAAAAGTCAGAAAATTGGCTGAAAACGACTTAATATCAAGGACTCATCGGGTGAATCGCTCTGGAACTGAAATCGGAATGCTCACTGACATTTTCCCCTCTTCGAAAGTCTGAAAAATGATGGAAAAATGACTAAGTCCAAAAAAAATTGTTTTTTTTACTTTTTTCAATTTTACCCCTGTGGGATATACATTCTACCCACACACATTTGGATCTCTCCTGGGGTACCCTCACACATATTATTCCCTCATTTAATGGATATTTTCACCAAAAAGTGAAGTTTTCAAAAAGTCAGAAAATTGGCTGAAAACGACTGAATATCAAGGACTCATCGGGGCAAATCGCTCTGGAGCTGAAATCGGAATGATCACTGACATTTTCCGCTCTCCGAAAGTCTGAAAAATGATGGAAAAATGATTAAGTCCAAAAAAATTTTTTTTTAACTTTTTTCAATTTTGCCCCTGTGGGATATACATTCTACCCACACACATTTGGATCTCTCCTGGGGTACCCTCACACATATTATTCCCTCATTTAATGAATATTTTCACCAAAAAGTGAAGTTTCAAAAAGTCAGAAAATTGGCTGAAAATGACTTGATATCAAGGACTCATCGGGTGAATCGCTCTGGAACTGAAATCGGAATGCTCACTGACATTTTCCCCTCTCCGAAAGTCTGAAAAATGATGGAAAAATGACTAAGTCCAAAAAACATTTTTTTCAACTTTTTTCAATTTTACCCCCATGGGATAAATATTCTACCCACACACATTTGGAACTCTCCTGGGGTACCCTCACGTATATTATGCCCTCATTTAATGGATATTTTCACCAAAAAGTGAAGTTTTCAAAAAGTCAAAATTGGCTATAAACGACCTAATATCAAGGACTCATCGGGCGAATCACTCTGGAACTGAAATCGGAATGCTCACTGACACTTTCCCCTCTCCGAAAGTCTGAAAAATGATGGAAAAATGACTAAGTCCAAAAAACATTTTTTTCAACTTTTTTCAATTTTACCCACGTGGGATATATATTCTACCCACACACATTTGGAACTCTCCTGGGGTACCCTCACACATATTATTCCCTCATTTAATGAATATTTTCACCAAAAAGTGAAGTTTCAAAAAGTCAGAAAATTGGCTGAAAATGACTTGATATCAAGGACTCATCGGGTGAATCGCTCTGGAACTGAAATCGGAATGCTCACTGACATTTTCCCCTCTCCGAAAGTCTGAAAAATGATGGAAAAATGACTAAGTCCAAAAAACATTTTTTTCAACTTTTTTCAATTTTACCCCCATGGGATAAATATTCTACCCACACACATTTGGAACTCTCCTGGGGTACCCTCACGTATATTATGCCCTCATTTAATGGATATTTTCACCAAAAAGTGAAGTTTTCAAAAAGTCAAAATTGGCTATAAACGACCTAATATCAAGGACTCATCGGGCGAATCACTCTGGAACTGAAATCGGAATACTCACTGACATTTTCCCCTCTCCAAAAGTCTGAAAAATGATGGAAAAATGACTAAGTCCAAAAAACATTTTTTTTTAACTTTTTTCAATTTTGCCCCTGTGGGATATACATTCTACCCACACACATTTGGATCTCTCCTGGGGTACCCTCACACATATTATTTCCTCATTTAATGGATATTTTCACCAAAAAGTGAAGTTTTCAAAAAGTCAGAAAATTGGCTGAAAACGACTTAATATCAAGGACTCATCGGGCGAATCACTCTGGAACTGAAATCGGAATGCTCACTGACACTTTCCCCTCTCCGAAAGTCTGAAAAATGATGGAACAATGACTAAGTCCAAAAAAATTTTTTTTTAACTTTTTTCAATTTTACCCCTGTGGGATATACATTCTACCCACACACATTTGGATCTCTCCTGGGGTACCCTCACACATATTATTCCCTCATTTAATGGATATTTTCACCAAAAAGTGAAGTTTTCAAAAAGTCAGAAAATTGGCTGAAAATGACTTAATATCAAGGACTAATCGGGCGAATCACTCTGGAACTGAAATCGGAATACTCACTGACATTTTTCCCTCTCCGAAAGTCTGAAAAATGATGGAAAAATGACTAAGTCTAAAAAAATTTTTTTTTTAACTTTTTTCAATTTTACCCCTGTGGGATATACATTCTACCCACACACATTTGGATCTCTCCTGGGGTACCCTCACACATATTATTCCCTCATTTAATGGATATTTTCACCAAAAAGTGAAGTTTTCAAAAAGTCAAAATTGCCTATAAACGACTTAATATCAAGGACTCATCGGGCGAATCGCTCTGGAACTGAAATCGGAATGCTCACTGACATTTTTCCCTCTCCAAAATCTGAAAAATGATGGAAAAATGACTAAGTCCAAAAAAAATTTTTTTAAACTTTTTTCAATTTTACCCTCATGGGATATATATTCTACCCACACACATTTGGAACTCTCCTGGGGTACCCTCACACATATTATTCCCTCATTTAATGGATATTTTCACCAAAAAGTGAAGTTTTCAAAAAGTCCGAAAATTGGCTGAAAACGACTTAATATCAAGGACTCATCGGGCGAATCGCTCTGGAACTGAAATCGGAATGCTCACTGACATTGTCCCCTCTCCGAAAGTCTGAAAAATGATGGAAAAATGACTAAGTCCAAAAAAAATTTTTTTTTAACTTTTTTCAATTTTACCCCTGTGGGATATACATTCTACCCACACACATTTGGATCTCTCCTGGGGTACCCTCACACATATTATTCCCTCATTTAATGGATATTTTCACCAAAAAGTGAAGTTTTCAAAAAGTCAAAATTGCCTATAAACGACTTAATATCAAGGACTCATCGGGCGAATCGCTCTGGAACTGAAATCGGAATGCTCACTGACATTTTTCCCTCTCCAAAATCTGAAAAATGATGGAAAAATGACTAAGTCCAAAAAAAATTTTTTTAAACTTTTTTCAATTTTACCCTCATGGGATATATATTCTACCCACACACATTTGGAACTCTCCTGGGGTACCCTCACACATATTATTCCCTCATTTAATGGATATTTTCACCAAAAAGTGAAGTTTTCAAAAAGTCCGAAAATTGGCTGAAAACGACTTAATATCAAGGACTCATCGGGCGAATCGCTCTGGAACTGAAATCGGAATGCTCACTGACATTTTCCCCTCTCCGAAAGTCTGAAAAATGATGGAAAAATGACTAAGTCCAAAAAATTTTTTATTTAACTTTATTCAATTTTATTACATTCTACCCACACACATTTGGATCTCTCCTGGGGTACCCTCACACATATTATTCCCTCATTTAATGGATATTTTCACCAAAAAGTGAAGTTTTCAAAAAGTCAGAAAATTGGCTGAAAACGACTTAATATCAAGGACTCATCGGGCGAATCGCTCTGGAACTGAAATCGGAATGCTCACTAACATTTTTCCCTCTCCGAAAGTCTGAAAAATGATGGAAAAATGACTAAGTCCATAAAAAAAATTTTTGAAACTTTTTTCAATTTTACCCCCGTGGGATATATGTTCTACCCACACACATTTGGATCTCTCCTGGTGTACCCTCACTCATATTATTCCCTCATTTAATGGATATTTTCACCAAAATGTGAAGTTTTCAAAAAGTCAGAAAATTGGCTGAAAACGACTTAATATCAAGGACTCATCGGGCGAATCACTCTGGAACTGAAATCGGAATACTCACTGACATTTTCCCCTCTCCGAAAGTCTGAAAAATGATGGAAAAATGACTAAGTCCAAAAAACATTTTTTTCAACTTTTTTCAATTTTACCCCCGTGGGATATATATTCTACCCACACACATTTGGAACTCTCCTGGGGTACCCTCGCACATATTATTCCCTCATTTAATGGATATTTTCACCAAAAAGTGAAGTTTTCAAAAAGTCAGAAAATTGGCTGAAAACGACTTAATATCAAGGACTCATCGCGCGAATCACTCTGGAACTGAAATCGGAATGCTCACTGACATTTTCCCCTCTCCAAAAGTCTGAAAAATGATGGAAAAATGACTAAGTCCAAAAAACATTTTTTTTTAACTTTTTTCAATTTTGCCCCTGTGGGATATACATTCTACCCACACACATTTGGATCTCTCCTGGGGTACCCTCACACATATTATTCCCTCATTTAATGGATATTTTCACCAAAAAGTGAAGTTTTCAAAAAGTCAGAAAATTGGCTGAAAACGTCTTAATATCAAGGACTCATCGGGCGAATCACTCTGGAACTGAAATCGGAATACTCACTGACATTTTCCCCTCTCCGAAAGTCTGAAAAATGATGGAAAAATGACTAAGTCCAAAAAACATTTTTTTCAACTTTTTTCAATTTTACCCCCGTGGGATATATATTCTACCCACACACATTTGGAACTCTCCTGGGGTACCCTCACACATATTATTCCCTCATTTAATGAATATTTTCACCAAAAAGTGAAGTTTCAAAAAGTCAGAAAATTGGCTGAAAATGACTTGATATCAAGGACTCATCGGGTGAATCGCTCTGGAACTGAAATCGGAATGCTCACTGACATTTTCCCCTCTCCGAAAGTCTGAAAAATGATGGAAAAATGACTAAGTCCAAAAAACATTTTTTTCAACTTTTTTCAATTTTACCCCCATGGGATAAATATTCTACCCACACACATTTGGAACTCTCCTGGGGTACCCTCACGTATATTATGCCCTCATTTAATGGATATTTTCACCAAAAAGTGAAGTTTTCAAAAAGTCAAAATTGGCTATAAACGACCTAATATCAAGGACTCATCGGGCGAAACACTCTGGAACTGAAATCAGAATACTCACTGACATTTTCCCCTCTCCAAAAGTCTGAAAAATGATGGAAAAATGACTAAGTCCAAAAAACATTTTTTTTTTACTTTTTTCAATTTTCCCCCTGTGGGATATACATTCTACCCACACACATTTGGATCTCTCCTGGGGTACCCTCACACATATTATTTCCTCATTTAATGGATATTTTCACCAAAAAGTGAAGTTTTCAAAAAGTCAGAAAATTGGCTGAAAACGACTTAATATCAAGGACTCATCGGGCGAATCACTCTGGAACTGAAATCGGAATGCTCACTGACACTTTCCCCTCTCCGAAAGTCTGAAAAATGATGGAAAAATGACTAAGTCCAAAAAAATTTTTTTTTAACTTTTTTCAATTTTACCCCTGTGGGATATACATTCTACCCACACACATTTGGATCTCTCCTGGGGTACCCTCACACATATTATTCCCTCATTTAATGGATATTTTCACCAAAAAGTGAAGTTTTCAAAAAGTCAGAAAATTGGCTGAAAATGACTTAATATCAAGGACTAATCGGGCGAATCACTCTGGAACTGAAATCGGAATACTCACTGACATTTTTCCCTCTCCGAAAGTCTGAAAAATGATGGAAAAATGACTAAGTCCAAAAAAATTTTTTTAAACTTTTTTCAATTTTACCACCATGGGATATATATTCTACCCACACACATTTGGAACTCTCCTGGGGTACCCTCACACATATTATTCCCTCATTTAATGGATATTTTCACCAAAAAGTGAAGTTTTCAAAAAGTCAGAAAATTGGCTGAAAACGACTTAATATCAAGGACTCATCGGGCGAATCACTCTGGAACTGAAATCGGAATGCTCACTGACATTTTCCCCTCTCCAAAAGTCTGAAAAATGATGGAAAAATGACTAAGTCTAAAAAAAATTTTTTTTTAACTTTTTTCAATTTTACCCCTGTGGGATATACATTCTACCCACACACATTTGGATCTCTCCTGGGGTACCCTCACACATATTATTCCCTCATTTAATGGATATTTTCACCAAAAAGTGAAGTTTTCAAAAAGTCAAAATTGCCTATAAACGACTTAATATCAAGGACTCATCGGGCGAATCGCTCTGGAACTGAAATCGGAATGCTCACTGACATTTTTCCCTCTCCAAAATCTGAAAAATGATGGAAAAATGACTAAGTCCAAAAAAAAATTTTTTAAACTTTTTTCAATTTTACCCTCATGGGATATATATTCTACCCACACACATTTGGAACTCTCCTGGGGTACCCTCACACATATTATTCCCTCATTTAATGGATATTTTCACCAAAAAGTGAAGTTTTCAAAAAGTCCGAAAATTGGCTGAAAACGACTTAATATCAAGGACTCATCGGGCGAATCGCTCTGGAACTGAAATCGGAATGCTCACTGACATTTTCCCCTCTCCGAAAGTCTGAAAAATGATGGAAAAATGACTAAGTCCAAAAAATTTTTTATTTAACTTTATTCAATTTTATTACATTCTACCCACACACATTTGGATCTCTCCTGGGGTACCCTCACACATATTATTCCCTCATTTAATGGATATTTTCACCAAAAAGTGAAGTTTTCAAAAAGTAAGAAAATTGGCTGAAAACGACTTAATATCAAGGACTCATCGGGCGAATCGCTCTGGAACTGAAATCGGAATGCTCACTGACATTTTTCCCTCTCCAAAATCTGAAAAATGATGGAAAAATGACTAAGTCCAAAAAAAATTTTTTTAAACTTTTTTCAATTTTACCCTCATGGGATATATATTCTACCCACACACATTTGGAACTCTCCTGGGGTACCCTCACACATATTATTCCCTCATTTAATGGATATTTTCACCAAAAAGTGAAGTTTTCAAAAAGTCCGAAAATTGGCTGAAAACGACTTAATATCAAGGACTCATCGGGCGAATCGCTCTGGAACTGAAATCGGAATGCTCACTGACATTTTCCCCTCTCCGAAAGTCTGAAAAATGATGGAAAAATGACTAAGTCCAAAAAATTTTTTATTTAACTTTATTCAATTTTATTACATTCTACCCACACACATTTGGATCTCTCCTGGGGTACCCTCACACATATTATTCCCTCATTTAATGGATATTTTCACCAAAAAGTGAAGTTTTCAAAAAGTCAGAAAATTGGCTGAAAACGACTTAATATCAAGGACTCATCGGGCGAATCGCTCTGGAACTGAAATCGGAATGCTCACTAACATTTTTCCCTCTCCGAAAGTCTGAAAAATGATGGAAAAATGACTAAGTCCATAAAAAAATTTTTTGAAACTTTTTTCAATTTTACCCCCGTGGGATATATGTTCTACCCACACACATTTGGATCTCTCCTGGGGTACCCTCACACATATTATTCCCTCATTTAATGGATATTTTCACCAAAAAGTGAAGTTTTCAAAAAGTCAGAAAATTGGCTGAAAACGACTTAATATCAAGGACTCATCGGGCGAATCACTCTGGAACTGAAATCGCAATACTCACTGACATTTTCCCCTCTCCGAAAGTCTGAAAAATGCTGGAAAAATGACTAAGTCCAAAAAAATTTTTTTTCAACTTTTTTCAATTTTACCCCTGTGGGATATACATTCTACCCACACACATTTGGATCTCTCCTGGGGTACCCTCACACATATTATTTCCTCATTTAATGGATATTTTCACCAAAAAGTGAAGTTTTCAAAAAGTCAGAAAATTGGCTGAAAACGACTTAATATCAACGACTCATCGGGCGAATCACTCTGGAACTGAAATCGGAATACTCACTGACATTTTCCATTCTCCGAAAGTCTGAAAAATGATGGAAAAATGACTAAGTCCAAAAAATTTTTTATTTAACTTTATTCAATTTTATTACATTCTACCCACACACATTTGGATCTCTCCTGGGGTACCCTCACACATATTATTCCCTCATTTAATGGATATTTTCATTAAAAAGTGAAGTTTTCAAAAAGTCAGAAAATTGGCTGAAAACGACTTAATATCAAGGACTCATCGGGCGAATCGCTCTGGAACTGAAATCGGAATGCTCACTGACATTTTTCCCTCTCCGAAAGTCTGAAAAATGATGGAAAAATGACTAAGTCCATAAAAAAAATTTTTGAAACTTTTTTCAATTTTACCCCCGTGGGATATATGTTCTACCCACACACATTTGGATCTCTCCTGGGGTACCCTCACACATATTATTCCCTCATTTAATGGATATTTTCACCAAAATGTGAAGTTTTCAAAAAGTCAGAGAATTGGCTGAAAACGACTTAATATCAAGGACTCATCGGGCGAATCACTCTGGAACTGAAATCGGAATACTCACTGACATTTTCCCCTCTCCGAAAGTCTGAAAAATGATGGAAAATTGACTAAGTCCAAAAAACATTTTTTTTTAACTTTTTTCAATTTTGCCCCTGTGGGATATACATTCTACCCACACACATTTGGATCTCTCCTGGGGTACCCTCACACATATTATTCCCTCATTTAATGGATATTTTCTCCAAAAAGTGAAGTTTTCAAAAAGTCAGAAAATTGGCTGAAAACGACTTAATATCAAGGACTCATCGGGCGAATCACTCTGGTACTGAAATCGGAATACTCACTGACATTTTCCCCTCTCCGAAAGTCTGAAAAATGATGGAAAAATGACTAAGTCCAAAAAACATTTTTTTCAACTTTTTTTAATTTTACCCCCGTGGGATATATATTCTACCCACACACATTTGGAACTCTCCTGGTGTACCCTCGCACATATTATTCCCTCATTTAATGGATATTTTCACCAAAAAGTGAAGTTTTCAAAAAGTCAGAAAATTGGCTGAAAACGACTTAATATCAAGGACTCATCGGGAGAATCACTCTGGAACTGAAATCGCAATACTCACTGACATTTTCCCCTCTCCGAAAGTCTGAAAAATGCTGGAAAAATGACTAAGTCCAAAAAAATTTTTTTTCAACTTTTTTCAATTTTACCCCTGTGGGATATACATTCTACCCACACACATTTGGATCTCTCCTGGGGTACCCTCACACATATTATTTCCTCATTTAATGGATATTTTCACCAAAAAGTGAAGTTTTCAAAAAGTCAGAAAATTGGCTGAAAACGACTTAATATCAACGACTCATCGGGCGAATCACTCTGGAACTGAAATCGGAATACTCACTGACATTTTCCATTCTCCGAAAGTCTGAAAAATGATGGAAAAATGACTAAGTCCAAAAAATTTTTTATTTAACTTTATTCAATTTTATTACATTCTACCCACACACATTTGGATCTCTCCTGGGGTACCCTCACACATATTATTCCCTCATTTAATGGATATTTTCACCAAAAAGTGAAGTTTTCAAAAAGTCAGAAAATTGGCTGAAAACGACTTAATATCAAGGACTCATCGGGCGAATCGCTCTGGAACTGAAATCGGAATGCTCACTGACATTTTTCCCTCTCCGAAAGTCTGAAAAATGATGGAAAAATGACTAAGTCCATAAAAAAAATTTTTGAAACTTTTTTCAATTTTACCCCCGTGGGATATATGTTCTACCCACACACATTTGGATCTCTCCTGGGGTACCCTCACACATATTATTCCCTCATTTAATGGATATTTTCACCAAAATGTGAAGTTTTCAAAAAGTCAGAAAATTGGCTGAAAACGACTTAATATCAAGGACTCATCGGGCGAATCACTCTGGAACTGAAATCGGAATACTCACTGACATTTTCCCCTCTCCGAAAGTCTGAAAAATGATGGAAAAATGACTAAGTCCAAAAAACATTTTTTTTTAACTTTTTTCAATTTTCCCCCTGTGGGATATACATTCTACCCACACACATTTGGATCTCTCCTGGGGTACCCTCACACATATTATTCCCTCATTTAATGGATATTTTCACCAAAAAGTGAAGTTTTCAAAAAGTCAGAAAATTGGCTGAAAACGACTTAATATCAAGGACTCATCGGGCGAATCACTCTGGTACTGAAATCGGAATACTCACTGACATTTTCCCCTCTCCGAAAGTCTGAAAAATGATGGAAAAATGACTAAGTCCAAAAAACATTTTTTTCAACTTTTTTTAATTTTACCCCCGTGGGATATATATTCTACCCACACACATTTGGAACTCTCCTGGTGTACCCTCGCACATATTATTCCCTCATTTAATGGATATTTTCACCAAAAAGTGAAGTTTTCAAAAAGTCAGAAAATTGGCTGAAAACGACTTAATATCAAGGACTCATCGGGCGAATCACTCTGGAACTGAAATCGCAATACTCACTGACATTTTCCCCTCTCCGAAAGTCTGAAAAATGCTGGAAAAATGACTAAGTCCAAAAAAATTTTTTTTCAACTTTTTTCAATTTTACCCCTGTGGGATATACATTCTACCCACACACATTTGGATCTCTCCTGGGGTACCCTCACACATATTATTTCCTCATTTAATGGATATTTTCACCAAAAAGTGAAGTTTTCAAAAAGTCAGAAAATTGGCTGAAAACGACTTAATATCAGCGACTCATCGGGCGAATCACTCTGGAACTGAAATCGGAATACTCACTGACATTTTCCATTCTCCGAAAGTCTGAAAAATGATGGAAAAATGACTAAGTCCAAAAAATTTTTTATTTAACTTTTTTCAATTTTATTACATTCTACCCACACACATTTGGATCTCTCCTGGGGTACCCTCACACATATTATTCCCTCATTTAATGGATATTTTCACCAAAATGTGAAGTTTTCAAAAAGTCAGAAAATTGGCTGAAAACGACTTAATATCAAGGACTCATCGGGCGAATCACTCTGGAACTGAAATCGGAATACTCACTGACATTTTCCCCTCTCCGAAAGTCTGAAAAATGATGGAAAAATGACTAAGTCCAAAAAAATTTTTTTAAACTTTTTTCAATTTTACCTCCAAGGGATATATATTCTACCCACACACATATGGAGCTCTCCTGGGGTACCCTCACACATATGATTCCCTCATTTAATGGATATTTTCACCAAAAAGTGAAGTTTTCAAAAAGTCAGAAAATTGGCTGAAAACGACTTAATATCAAGTACTCAACGCGCGAATCACTCTGGAACTGAAATCGGAATGCTCACTGACATTTTCCCCTCTCCAAAAGTCTGAAAAATGATGGAAAAATGACTAAGTCCAAAAAAAATTTTTTTTTAGCTTTTTTCAATTTTACCCCCATGGGATATATATTCAACCCACACACATTTGGAACTCTCCTGGGGTACCCTCGCATATATTATGCCCTCATTTAATGGATATTTTCACCAAAAAGTGAAGTTTTCAAAAAGTCAAAATTGCCTATAAACGACTTAATATCAAGGACTCATCGGGCGAATCGCTCTGGAACTGAAATCGGAATGCTCACTGACATTTTTCCCTCTCCAAAATCTGAAAAATGATGGAAAAATGACTAAGTCCAAAAAAAATTTTTTTAAACTTTTTTCACTTTTACCCTCATGGGATTTATATTCTACCCACACACATTTGGTACTCTCCTGGGGTACCCTAACACATATTATTCCCTCATTTAATGGATATTTTCACCAAAAACTGAAGTTTTCAAAAAGTCCGAAAATTGGCTGAAAACGACTTAATATCAAGGACTCATCGGGCGAATCGCTCTGGAACTGAAATCGGAATGCTCACTGACATTTTCCCCTCTCCGAAAGTCTGAAAAATGATGGAAAAATGACTAAGTCCAAAAAAATTTTTATTTAACTTTATTCAATTTTATTACATTCTACCCACACACATTTGGATCTCTCCTGGGGTACCCTCACACATATTATTCCCTCATTTAATGGATATTTTCACCAAAAAGTGAAGTTTTCAAAAAGTCAGAAAATTGGCTGAAAACGACTTAATATCAAGGACTCATCGGGCGAATCGCTCTGGAACTGAAATCGGAATGCTCACTGACATTTTTCCCTCTCCGAAAGTCTGAAAAATGATGGAAAAATGACTAAGTCCATAAAAAAATTTTTTTTAACTTTTTTCAATTTTACCCCCGTGGGATATATGTTCTACCCACACACATTTGGATCTCTCCTGGGGTACCCTCACACATATTATTCCCTCATTTAATGGATATTTTCACCAAAAAGTGAAGTTTTCAAAAAGTCAGAAAATTGGCTGAAAACTACTTAATATCAAGGACTCATCGGGCGAATCGCTCTGGAACTGAAATCGGAATGCTCACTGACATTTTTCCCTCTCCGAAAGTCTGAAAAATGATGGAAAAATGACTAAGTCCAAAAAAAAATTTTTTTAAACTTTTTTCAATTTTACCGCCGTGGGATATACATTCTACCCACACACATTTGGATCTCTCCTGGGGTACCCTCTCACATATTATTCCCTCATTTAATGGATATTTTCACCAAAAAGTGAAGTTTTCAAAAAGTCAGAAAATTGGCTGAAAATGACTTAATATCAAGGACTAATCGGGCGAATCACTCTGGAACTGAAATCGGAATACTCACTGACATTTTCCCCTCTCCGAAAGTTCTAAAAATGATGGAAAAATGACTAAGTCCAAAAAACATTTTTTTCAACTTTTTTCAATTTTACCCCCATGGGATAAATATTCTACCCACACACATTTGGAACTCTCATGGGGTACCCTCACACATATTATTCCCTCATTTAATGGATATTTTCACCAAAAAATGAAGTTTTCAAAAAGTCAGAAAATTGGCTGAAAACGACTTGATATCAAGGACTCATCGGGTGAATCGCTCTGGAACTGAAATCGGAATGCTCACTGACATTTTCCCCTCTCCGAAAGTCTGAAAAATGATGGAAAAATGACTAAGTCCAAAAAACATTTTTTTCAACTTTTTTCAATTTTACCCCCATGGGATAAATATTCTACCCACACACATTTGGAACTCTCCTGGGGTACCCTCACGTATATTATGCCCTCATTTAATGGATATTTTCACCAAAAAGTGAAGTTTTCAAAAAGTCAAAATTGGCTATAAACGACCTAATATCAAGGACTCATCGGGCGAATCACTCTGGAACTGAAATCGGAATACTCACTGACATTTTCCCCTCTCCAAAAGTCTGAAAAATGATGGAAAAATGACTAAGTCCAAAAAACATTTTTTTTTAACTTTTTTCAATTTTGCCCCTGTGGGATATACATTCTACCCACACACATTTGGATCTCTCCTGGGGTACCCTCACACATATTATTTCCTCATTTAATGGATATTTTCACCAAAAAGTGAAGTTTTCAAAAAGTCAGAAAATTGGCTGAAAACGACTTAATATCAAGGACTCATCGGGCGAATCACTCTGGAACTGAAATCGGAATGCTCACTGACACTTTCCCCTCTCCGAAAGTCTGAAAAATGATGGAAAAATGACTAAGTCCAAAAAACATTTTTTTCAACTTTTTTTAATTTTACCCCCGTGGGATATATATTCTACCCACACACATTTGGAACTCTCCTGGTGTACCCTCGCACATATTATTCCCTCATTTAATGGATATTTTCACCAAAAAGTGAAGTTTTCAAAAAGTCAGAAAATTGGCTGAAAACGACTTAATATCAAGGACTCATCGGGAGAATCACTCTGGAACTGAAATCGCAATACTCACTGACATTTTCCCCTCTCCGAAAGTCTGAAAAATGCTGGAAAAATGACTAAGTCCAAAAAAATTTTTTTTCAACTTTTTTCAATTTTACCCCTGTGGGATATACATTCTACCCACACACATTTGGATCTCTCCTGGGGTACCCTCACACATATTATTTCCTCATTTAATGGATATTTTCACCAAAAAGTGAAGTTTTCAAAAAGTCAGAAAATTGGCTGAAAACGACTTAATATCAACGACTCATCGGGCGAATCACTCTGGAACTGAAATCGGAATACTCACTGACATTTTCCATTCTCCGAAAGTCTGAAAAATGATGGAAAAATGACTAAGTCCAAAAAATTTTTTATTTAACTTTATTCAATTTTATTACATTCTACCCACACACATTTGGATCTCTCCTGGGGTACCCTCACACATATTATTCCCTCATTTAATGGATATTTTCACCAAAAAGTGAAGTTTTCAAAAAGTCAGAAAATTGGCTGAAAACGACTTAATATCAAGGACTCATCGGGCGAATCGCTCTGGAACTGAAATCGGAATGCTCACTGACATTTTTCCCTCTCCGAAAGTCTGAAAAATGATGGAAAAATGACTAAGTCCATAAAAAAAATTTTTGAAACTTTTTTCAATTTTACCCCCCGTGGGATATATGTTCTACCCACACACATTTGGATCTCTCCTGGGGTACCCTCACACATATTATTCCCTCATTTAATGGATATTTTCACCAAAATGTGAAGTTTTCAAAAAGTCAGAAAATTGGCTGAAAACGACTTAATATCAAGGACTCATCGGGCGAATCACTCTGGAACTGAAATCGGAATACTCACTGACATTTTCCCCTCTCCGAAAGTCTGAAAAATGATGGAAAAATGACTAAGTCCAAAAAACATTTTTTTTTAACTTTTTTCAATTTTCCCCCTGTGGGATATACATTCTACCCACACACATTTGGATCTCTCCTGGGGTACCCTCACACATATTATTCCCTCATTTAATGGATATTTTCACCAAAAAGTGAAGTTTTCAAAAAGTCAGAAAATTGGCTGAAAACGACTTAATATCAAGGACTCATCGGGCGAATCACTCTGGTACTGAAATCGGAATACTCACTGACATTTTCCCCTCTCCGAAAGTCTGAAAAATGATGGAAAAATGACTAAGTCCAAAAAACATTTTTTTCAACTTTTTTTAATTTTACCCCCGTGGGATATATATTCTACCCACACACATTTGGAACTCTCCTGGTGTACCCTCGCACATATTATTCCCTCATTTAATGGATATTTTCACCAAAAAGTGAAGTTTTCAAAAAGTCAGAAAATTGGCTGAAAACGACTTAATATCAAGGACTCATCGGGCGAATCACTCTGGAACTGAAATCGCAATACTCACTGACATTTTCCCCTCTCCGAAAGTCTGAAAAATGCTGGAAAAATGACTAAGTCCAAAAAAATTTTTTTTCAACTTTTTTCAATTTTACCCCTGTGGAATATACATTCTACCCACACACATTTGGATCTCTCCTGGGGTACCCTCACACATATTATTTCCTCATTTAATGGATATTTTCACCAAAAAGTGAAGTTTTCAAAAAGTCAGAAAATTGGCTGAAAACGACTTAATATCAGCGACTCATCGGGCGAATCACTCTGGAACTGAAATCGGAATACTCACTGACATTTTCCATTCTCCGAAAGTCTGAAAAATGATGGAAAAATGACTAAGTCCATAAAAAAAATTTTTGAAACTTTTTTCAATTTTACCCCCGTGGGATATATGTTCTACCCACACACATTTGGATCTCTCCTGGGGTACCCTCACACATATTATTCCCTCATTTAATGGATATTTTCACCAAAATGTGAAGTTTTCAAAAAGTCAGAAAATTGGCTGAAAACGACTTAATATCAAGGACTCATCGGGCGAATCACTCTGGAACTGAAATCGGAATACTCACTGACATTTTCCCCTCTCCGAAAGTCTGAAAAATGATGGAAAAATGACTAAGTCCAAAAAAATTTTTTTAAACTTTTTTCAATTTTACCCCCAAGGGATATATATTCTACCCACACACATATGGAACTCTCCTGGGGTACCCTCACACATATGATTCCCTCATTTAATGGATATTTTCACCAAAAAGTGAAGTTTTCAAAAAGTCAGAAAATTGGCTGAAAACGACTTAATATCAAGTACTCAACGCGCGAATCACTCTGGAACTGAAATCGGAATGCTCACTAACATTTTCCCCTCTCCAAAAGTCTGAAAAATGATGGAAAAATGACTAAGTCCAAAAAAAATTTTTTTTTAGCTTTTTTCAATTTTACCCCCATGGGATATATATTCAACCCACACACATTTGGAACTCTCCTGGGGTACCCTCGCATATATTATGCCCTCATTTAATGGATATTTTCACCAAAAAGTGAAGTTTTCAAAAAGTCAAAATTGCCTATAAACGACTTAATATCAAGGACTCATCGGGCGAATCGCTCTGGAACTGAAATCGGAATGCTCACTGACATTTTTCCCTCTCCAAAATCTGAAAAATGATGGAAAAATGACTAAGTCCAAAAAAAATTTTTTTAAACTTTTTTCAATTTTACCCTCATGGGATTTATATTCTACCCACACACATTTGGTACTCTCCTGGGGTACCCTAACACATATTATTCCCTCATTTAATGGATATTTTCACCAAAAACTGAAGTTTTCAAAAAGTCCGAAAATTGGCTGAAAACGACTTAATATCAAGGACTCATCGGGCGAATCGCTCTGGAACTGAAATCGGAATGCTCACTGACATTTTCCCCTCTCCGAAAGTCTGAAAAATGATGGAAAAATGACTAAGTCCAAAAAAATTTTTATTTAACTTTATTCAATTTTATTACATTCTACCCACACACATTTGGATCTCTCCTGGGGTACCCTCACACATATTATTCCCTCATTTAATGGATATTTTCACCAAAAAGTGAAGTTTTCAAAAAGTCAGAAAATTGGCTGAAAACGACTTAATATCAAGGACTCATCGGGCGAATCGCTCTGGAACTGAAATCGGAATGCTCACTGACATTTTTCCCTCTCCGAAAGTCTGAAAAATGATGGAAAAATGACTAAGTCCATAAAAAAATTTTTTGAAACTTTTTTCAATTTTACCCCCGTGGGATATATGTTCTACCCACACACATTTGGATCTCTCCTGGGGTACCCTCACACATATTATTCCCTCATTTAATGGATATTTTCACCAAAAAGTGAAGTTTTCAAAAAGTCAGAAAATTGGCTGAAAACTACTTAATATCAAGGACTCATCGGGCGAATCGCTCTGGAACTGAAATCGGAATGCTCACTGACATTTTTCCCTCTCCGAAAGACTGAAAAATGATGGAAAAATGACTAAGTCCAAAAAAAAATTTTTTTAAACTTTTTTCAATTTTACCGCCGTGGGATATACATTCTACCCACACACATTTGGATCTCTCCTGGGGTACCCTCTCACATATTATTCCCTCATTTAATGGATATTTTCACCAAAAAGTGAAGTTTTCAAAAAGTCAGAAAATTGGCTGAAAATGACTTAATATCAAGGACTAATCGGGCGAATCACTCTGGAACTGAAATCGGAATACTCACTGACATTTTCCCCTCTCCGAAAGTTCTAAAAATGATGGAAAAATGACTAAGTCCAAAAAACATTTTTTTCAACTTTTTTCAATTTTACCCCCATGGGATAAATATTCTACCCACACACATTTGGAACTCTCATGGGGTACCCTCACACATATTATTCCCTCATTTAATGGATATTTTCACCAAAAAATGAAGTTTTCAAAAAGTCAGAAAATTGGCTGAAAACGACTTGATATCAAGGACTCATCGGGTGAATCGCTCTGGAACTGAAATCGGAATGCTCACTGACATTTTCCCCTCTCCGAAAGTCTGAAAAATGATGGAAAAATGACTAAGTCCAAAAAACATTTTTTTCAACTTTTTTCAATTTTACCCCCATGGGATAAATATTCTACCCACACACATTTGGAACTCTCCTGGGGTACCCTCACGTATATTATGCCCTCATTTAATGGATATTTTCACCAAAAAGTGAAGTTTTCAAAAAGTCAAAATTGGCTATAAACGACCTAATATCAAGGACTCATCGGGCGAATCACTCTGGAACTGAAATCGGAATACTCACTGACATTTTCCCCTCTCCAAAAGTCTGAAAAATGATGGAAAAATGACTAAGTCCAAAAAACATTTTTTTTTAACTTTTTTCAATTTTGCCCTTGTGGGATATACATTCTACCCACACACATTTGGATCTCTCCTGGGGTACCCTCACACATATTATTTCCTCATTTAATGGATATTTTCACCAAAAAGTGAAGTTTTCAAAAAGTCAGAAAATTGGCTGAAAACGACTTAATATCAAGGACTCATCGGGCGAATCACTCTGGAACTGAAATCGGAATGCTCACTGACACTTTCCCCTCTCCGAAAGTCTGAAAAATGATGGAAAAATGACTAAGTCCAAAAAAATTTTTTTTTAACTTTTTTCAATTTTACCCCTGTGGGATATACATTCTACCCACACACATTTGGATCTCTCCTGGGGTACCCTCACACATATTATTCCCTCATTTAATGGATATTTTCACCAAAAAGTGAAGTTTTCAAAAAGTCAGAAAATTGGCTGAAAATGACTTAATATCAAGGACTAATCGGGCGAATCACTCTGGAACTGAAATCGGAATACTCACTGACATTTTTCCCTCTCCGAAAGTCTGAAAAATGATGGAAAAATGACTAAGTCCAAAAAAATTTTTTTAAACTTTTTTCAATTTTACCACCATGGGATATATATTCTACCCACACACATTTGGAACTCTCCTGGGGTACCCTCACACATATTATTCCCTCATTTAATGGATATTTTCACCAAAAAGTGAAGTTTTCAAAAAGTCAGAAAATTGGCTGAAAACGACTTAATATCAAGGACTCATCGCGCGAATCACTCTGGAACTGAAATCGGAATGCTCACTGACATTTTCCCCTCTCCAAAAGTCTGAAAAATGATGGAAAAATGACTAAGTCCAAAAAAAATTTTTTTTTAACTTTTTTCAATTTTACCCCTGTGGGATATACATTCTACCCACACACATTTGGATCTCTCCTGGGGTACCCTCACACATATTATTCCCTCATTTCATGGATATTTTCACCAAAAAGTGAAGTTTTCAAAAAGTCAAAATTGCCTATAAACGACTTAATATCAAGGACTCATCGGGCGAATCGCTCTGGAACTGAAATCGGAATGCTCACTGACATTTTTCCCTCTCCAAAATCTGAAAAATGATGGAAAAATGACTAAGTCCAAAAAAAATTTTTTTAAACTTTTTTCAATTTTACCCTCATGGGATATATATTCTACCCACACACATTTGGAACTCTCCTGGGGTACCCTCACACATATTATTCCCTCATTTAATGGATATTTTCACCAAAATGTGAAGTTTTCAAAAAGTCAGAAAATTGGCTGAAAACGACTTAATATCAAGGACTCATCGGGCGAATCACTCTGGAACTGAAATCGGAATACTCACTGACATTTTCCCCTCTCCGAAAGTCTGAAAAATGATGGAAAAATGACTAAGTCCAAAAAACATTTTTTTTTAACTTTTTTCAATTTTCCCCCTGTGGGATATACATTCTACCCACACACATTTGGATCTCTCCTGGGGTACCCTCACACATATTATTCCCTCATTTAATGGATATTTTCACCAAAAAGTGAAGTTTTCAAAAAGTCAGAAAATTGGCTGAAAACGACTTAATATCAAGGACTCATCGGGCGAATCACTCTGGTACTGAAATCGGAATACTCACTGACATTTTCCCCTCTCCGAAAGTCTGAAAAATGATGGAAAAATGACTAAGTCCAAAAAACATTTTTTTCAACTTTTTTTAATTTTACCCCCGTGGGATATATATTCTACCCACACACATTTGGAACTCTCCTGGTGTACCCTCGCACATATTATTCCCTCATTTAATGGATATTTTCACCAAAAAGTGAAGTTTTCAAAAAGTCAGAAAATTGGCTGAAAACGACTTAATATCAAGGACTCATCGGGCGAATCACTCTGGAACTGAAATCGCAATACTCACTGACATTTTCCCCTCTCCGAAAGTCTGAAAAATGCTGGAAAAATGACTAAGTCCAAAAAAATTTTTTTTCAGCTTTTTTCAATTTTACCCCTGTGGGATATACATTCTACCCACACACATTTGGATCTCTCCTGGGGTACCCTCACACATATTATTTCCTCATTTAATGGATATTTTCACCAAAAAGTGAAGTTTTCAAAAAGTCAGAAAATTGGCTGAAAACGACTTAATATCAGCGACTCATCGGGCGAATCACTCTGGAACTGAAATCGGAATACTCACTGACATTTTCCATTCTCCGAAAGTCTGAAAAATGATGGAAAAATGACTAAGTCCATAAAAAAAATTTTTGAAACTTTTTTCAATTTTACCCCCGTGGGATATATGTTCTACCCACACACATTTGGATCTCTCCTGGGGTACCCTCACACATATTATTCCCTCATTTAATGGATATTTTCACCAAAATGTGAAGTTTTCAAAAAGTCAGAAAATTGGCTGAAAACGACTTAATATCAAGGACTCATCGGGCGAATCACTCTGGAACTGAAATCGGAATACTCACTGACATTTTTCCCTCTCCGAAAGACTGAAAAATGATGGAAAAATGACTAAGTCCAAAAAAAAATTTTTTTAAACTTTTTTCAATTTTACCGCCGTGGGATATACATTCTACCCACACACATTTGGATCTCTCCTGGGGTACCCTCTCACATATTATTCCCTCATTTAATGGATATTTTCACCAAAAAGTGAAGTTTTCAAAAAGTCAGAAAATTGGCTGAAAATGACTTAATATCAAGGACTAATCGGGCGAATCACTCTGGAACTGAAATCGGAATACTCACTGACATTTTCCCCTCTCCGAAAGTTCTAAAAATGATGGAAAAATGACTAAGTCCAAAAAACATTTTTTTCAACTTTTTTCAATTTTACCCCCATGGGATAAATATTCTACCCACACACATTTGGAACTCTCATGGGGTACCCTCACACATATTATTCCCTCATTTAATGGATATTTTCACCAAAAAATGAAGTTTTCAAAAAGTCAGAAAATTGGCTGAAAACGACTTGATATCAAGGACTCATCGGGTGAATCGCTCTGGAACTGAAATCGGAATGCTCACTGACATTTTCCCCTCTCCGAAAGTCTGAAAAATGATGGAAAAATGACTAAGTCCAAAAAACATTTTTTTCAACTTTTTTCAATTTTACCCCCATGGGATAAATATTCTACCCACACACATTTGGAACTCTCCTGGGGTACCCTCACGTATATTATGCCCTCATTTAATGGATATTTTCACCAAAAAGTGAAGTTTTCAAAAAGTCAAAATTGGCTATAAACGACCTAATATCAAGGACTCATCGGGCGAATCACTCTGGAACTGAAATCGGAATACTCACTGACATTTTCCCCTCTCCAAAAGTCTGAAAAATGATGGAAAAATGACTAAGTCCAAAAAACATTTTTTTTTAACTTTTTTCAATTTTGCCCTTGTGGGATATACATTCTACCCACACACATTTGGATCTCTCCTGGGGTACCCTCACACATATTATTTCCTCATTTAATGGATATTTTCACCAAAAAGTGAAGTTTTCAAAAAGTCAGAAAATTGGCTGAAAACGACTTAATATCAAGGACTCATCGGGCGAATCACTCTGGAACTGAAATCGGAATGCTCACTGACACTTTCCCCTCTCCGAAAGTCTGAAAAATGATGGAAAAATGACTAAGTCCAAAAAAATTTTTTTTTAACTTTTTTCAATTTTACCCCTGTGGGATATACATTCTACCCACACACATTTGGATCTCTCCTGGGGTACCCTCACACATATTATTCCCTCATTTAATGGATATTTTCACCAAAAAGTGAAGTTTTCAAAAAGTCAGAAAATTGGCTGAAAATGACTTAATATCAAGGACTAATCGGGCGAATCACTCTGGAACTGAAATCGGAATACTCACTGACATTTTTCCCTCTCCGAAAGTCTGAAAAATGATGGAAAAATGACTAAGTCCAAAAAAATTTTTTTAAACTTTTTTCAATTTTACCACCATGGGATATATATTCTACCCACACACATTTGGAACTCTCCTGGGGTACCCTCACACATATTATTCCCTCATTTAATGGATATTTTC
This sequence comes from Phyllobates terribilis, assembly GCF_046119375.1. Taxonomy (NCBI): domain Eukaryota; kingdom Metazoa; phylum Chordata; class Amphibia; order Anura; family Dendrobatidae; genus Phyllobates; species Phyllobates terribilis. The sequence continues at coordinate 3,289,462 of NW_027362873.1, read as the reverse complement.
ACCAAAAAGTGAAGTTTTCAAAAAGTCAGAAAATTGGCTGAAAACGACTTAATATCAAGGACTCATCGCGCGAATCACTCTGGAACTGAAATCGGAATGCTCACTGACATTTTCCCCTCTCCAAAAGTCTGAAAAATGATGGAAAAATGACTAAGTCCAAAAAAAATTTTTTTTTAACTTTTTTCAATTTTACCCCTGTGGGATATACATTCTACCCACACACATTTGGATCTCTCCTGGGGTACCCTCACACATATTATTCCCTCATTTCATGGATATTTTCACCAAAAAGTGAAGTTTTCAAAAAGTCAAAATTGCCTATAAACGACTTAATATCAAGGACTCATCGGGCGAATCGCTCTGGAACTGAAATCGGAATGCTCACTGACATTTTTCCCTCTCCAAAATCTGAAAAATGATGGAAAAATGACTAAGTCCAAAAAAAATTTTTTTAAACTTTTTTCAATTTTACCCTCATGGGATATATATTCTACCCACACACATTTGGAACTCTCCTGGGGTACCCTCACACATATTATTCCCTCATTTAATGGATATTTTCACCAAAATGTGAAGTTTTCAAAAAGTCAGAAAATTGGCTGAAAACGACTTAATATCAAGGACTCATCGGGCGAATCACTCTGGAACTGAAATCGGAATACTCACTGACATTTTCCCCTCTCCGAAAGTCTGAAAAATGATGGAAAAATGACTAAGTCCAAAAAACATTTTTTTTTAACTTTTTTCAATTTTCCCCCTGTGGGATATACATTCTACCCACACACATTTGGATCTCTCCTGGGGTACCCTCACACATATTATTCCCTCATTTAATGGATATTTTCACCAAAAAGTGAAGTTTTCAAAAAGTCAGAAAATTGGCTGAAAACGACTTAATATCAAGGACTCATCGGGCGAATCACTCTGGTACTGAAATCGGAATACTCACTGACATTTTCCCCTCTCCGAAAGTCTGAAAAATGATGGAAAAATGACTAAGTCCAAAAAACATTTTTTTCAACTTTTTTTAATTTTACCCCCGTGGGATATATATTCTACCCACACACATTTGGAACTCTCCTGGTGTACCCTCGCACATATTATTCCCTCATTTAATGGATATTTTCACCAAAAAGTGAAGTTTTCAAAAAGTCAGAAAATTGGCTGAAAACGACTTAATATCAAGGACTCATCGGGCGAATCACTCTGGAACTGAAATCGCAATACTCACTGACATTTTCCCCTCTCCGAAAGTCTGAAAAATGCTGGAAAAATGACTAAGTCCAAAAAAATTTTTTTTCAACTTTTTTCAATTTTACCCCTGTGGGATATACATTCTACCCACACACATTTGGATCTCTCCTGGGGTACCCTCACACATATTATTTCCTCATTTAATGGATATTTTCACCAAAAAGTGAAGTTTTCAAAAAGTCAGAAAATTGGCTGAAAACGACTTAATATCAGCGACTCATCGGGCGAATCACTCTGGAACTGAAATCGGAATACTCACTGACATTTTCCATTCTCCGAAAGTCTGAAAAATGATGGAAAAATGACTAAGTCCATAAAAAAAATTTTTGAAACTTTTTTCAATTTTACCCCCGTGGGATATATGTTCTACCCACACACATTTGGATCTCTCCTGGGGTACCCTCACACATATTATTCCCTCATTTAATGGATATTTTCACCAAAATGTGAAGTTTTCAAAAAGTCAGAAAATTGGCTGAAAACGACTTAATATCAAGGACTCATCGGGCGAATCACTCTGGAACTGAAATCGGAATACTCACTGACATTTTCCCCTCTCCGAAAGTCTGAAAAATGATGGAAAAATGACTAAGTCCAAAAAAATTTTTTTAAACTTTTTTCAATTTTACCCCCAAGGGATATATATTCTACCCACACACATATGGAACTCTCCTGGGGTACCCTCACACATATGATTCCCTCATTTAATGGATATTTTCACCAAAAAGTGAAGTTTTCAAAAAGTCAGAAAATTGGCTGAAAACGACTTAATATCAAGTACTCAACGCGCGAATCACTCTGGAACTGAAATCGGAATGCTCACTAACATTTTCCCCTCTCCAAAAGTCTGAAAAATGATGGAAAAATGACTAAGTCCAAAAAAAATTTTTTTTTAGCTTTTTTCAATTTTACCCCCATGGGATATATATTCAACCCACACACATTTGGAACTCTCCTGGGGTACCCTCGCATATATTATGCCCTCATTTAATGGATATTTTCACCAAAAAGTGAAGTTTTCAAAAAGTCAAAATTGCCTATAAACGACTTAATATCAAGGACTCATCGGGCGAATCGCTCTGGAACTGAAATCGGAATGCTCACTGACATTTTTCCCTCTCCAAAATCTGAAAAATGATGGAAAAATGACTAAGTCCAAAAAAAATTTTTTTAAACTTTTTTCAATTTTACCCTCATGGGATTTATATTCTACCCACACACATTTGGTACTCTCCTGGGGTACCCTAACACATATTATTCCCTCATTTAATGGATATTTTCACCAAAAACTGAAGTTTTCAAAAAGTCCGAAAATTGGCTGAAAACGACTTAATATCAAGGACTCATCGGGCGAATCGCTCTGGAACTGAAATCGGAATGCTCACTGACATTTTCCCCTCTCCGAAAGTCTGAAAAATGATGGAAAAATGACTAAGTCCAAAAAAATTTTTATTTAACTTTATTCAATTTTATTACATTCTACCCACACACATTTGGATCTCTCCTGGGGTACCCTCACACATATTATTCCCTCATTTAATGGATATTTTCACCAAAAAGTGAAGTTTTCAAAAAGTCAGAAAATTGGCTGAAAACGACTTAATATCAAGGACTCATCGGGCGAATCGCTCTGGAACTGAAATCGGAATGCTCACTGACATTTTTCCCTCTCCGAAAGTCTGAAAAATGATGGAAAAATGACTAAGTCCATAAAAAAATTTTTTGAAACTTTTTTCAATTTTTCCCCCGTGGGATATATGTTCTACCCACACACATTTGGATCTCTCCTGGGGTACCCTCACACATATTATTCCCTCATTTAATGGATATTTTCACCAAAAAGTGAAGTTTTCAAAAAGTCAGAAAATTGGCTGAAAACTACTTAATATCAAGGACTCATCGGGCGAATCGCTCTGGAACTGAAATCGGAATGCTCACTGACATTTTTCCCTCTCCGAAAGACTGAAAAATGATGGAAAAATGACTAAGTCCAAAAAAAAATTTTTTTAAACTTTTTTCAATTTTACCGCCGTGGGATATACATTCTACCCACACACATTTGGATCTCTCCTGGGGTACCCTCTCACATATTATTCCCTCATTTAATGGATATTTTCACCAAAAAGTGAAGTTTTCAAAAAGTCAGAAAATTGGCTGAAAATGACTTAATATCAAGGACTAATCGGGCGAATCACTCTGGAACTGAAATCGGAATACTCACTGACATTTTCCCCTCTCCGAAAGTTCTAAAAATGATGGAAAAATGACTAAGTCCAAAAAACATTTTTTTCAACTTTTTTCAATTTTACCCCCATGGGATAAATATTCTACCCACACACATTTGGAACTCTCATGGGGTACCCTCACACATATTATTCCCTCATTTAATGGATATTTTCACCAAAAAATGAAGTTTTCAAAAAGTCAGAAAATTGGCTGAAAACGACTTGATATCAAGGACTCATCGGGTGAATCGCTCTGGAACTGAAATCGGAATGCTCACTGACATTTTCCCCTCTCCGAAAGTCTGAAAAATGATGGAAAAATGACTAAGTCCAAAAAACATTTTTTTCAACTTTTTTCAATTTTACCCCCATGGGATAAATATTCTACCCACACACATTTGGAACTCTCCTGGGGTACCCTCACGTATATTATGCCCTCATTTAATGGATATTTTCACCAAAAAGTGAAGTTTTCAAAAAGTCAAAATTGGCTATAAACGACCTAATATCAAGGACTCATCGGGCGAATCACTCTGGAACTGAAATCGGAATACTCACTGACATTTTCCCCTCTCCAAAAGTCTGAAAAATGATGGAAAAATGACTAAGTCCAAAAAACATTTTTTTTTAACTTTTTTCAATTTTGCCCTTGTGGGATATACATTCTACCCACACACATTTGGATCTCTCCTGGGGTACCCTCACACATATTATTTCCTCATTTAATGGATATTTTCACCAAAAAGTGAAGTTTTCAAAAAGTCAGAAAATTGGCTGAAAACGACTTAATATCAAGGACTCATCGGGCGAATCACTCTGGAACTGAAATCGGAATGCTCACTGACACTTTCCCCTCTCCGAAAGTCTGAAAAATGATGGAAAAATGACTAAGTCCAAAAAAATTTTTTTTTAACTTTTTTCAATTTTACCCCTGTGGGATATACATTCTACCCACACACATTTGGATCTCTCCTGGGGTACCCTCACACATATTATTCCCTCATTTAATGGATATTTTCACCAAAAAGTGAAGTTTTCAAAAAGTCAGAAAATTGGCTGAAAATGACTTAATATCAAGGACTAATCGGGCGAATCACTCTGGAACTGAAATCGGAATACTCACTGACATTTTTCCCTCTCCGAAAGTCTGAAAAATGATGGAAAAATGACTAAGTCCAAAAAATTTTTTTTAAACTTTTTTCAATTTTACCACCATGGGATATATATTCTACCCACACACATTTGGAACTCTCCTGGGGTACCCTCACACATATTATTCCCTCATTTAATGGATATTTTCACCAAAAAGTGAAGTTTTCAAAAAGTCAGAAAATTGGCTGAAAACGACTTAATATCAAGGACTCATCGCGCGAATCACTCTGGAACTGAAATCGGAATGCTCACTGACATTTTCCCCTCTCCAAAAGTCTGAAAAATGATGGAAAAATGACTAAGTCCAAAAAAAATTTTTTTTTAACTTTTTTCAATTTTACCCCTGTGGGATATACATTCTACCCACACACATTTGGATCTCTCCTGGGGTACCCTCACACATATTATTCCCTCATTTCATGGATATTTTCACCAAAAAGTGAAGTTTTCAAAAAGTCAAAATTGCCTATAAACGACTTAATATCAAGGACTCATCGGGCGAATCGCTCTGGAACTGAAATCGGAATGCTCACTGACATTTTTCCCTCTCCAAAATCTGAAAAATGATGGAAAAATGACTAAGTCCAAAAAAAATTTTTTTAAACTTTTTTCAATTTTACCCTCATGGGATATATATTCTACCCACACACATTTGGAACTCTCCTGGGGTACCCTCACACATATTATTCCCTCATTTAATGGATATTTTCACCAAAAAGTGAAGTTTTCAAAAAGTCCGAAAATTGGCTGAAAACGACTTAATATCAAGGACTCATCGGGCGAATCGCTCTGGAACTGAAATCGGAATGCTCACTGACATTGTCCCCTCTCCGAAAGTCTGAAAAATGATGGAAAAATGACTAAGTCCAAAAAAAATTTTTTTTTAACTTTTTTCAATTTTACCCCTGTGGGATATACATTCTACCCACACACATTTGGATCTCTCCTGGGGTACCCTCACACATATTATTCCCTCATTTCATGGATATTTTCACCAAAAAGTGAAGTTTTCAAAAAGTCAAAATTGCCTATAAACGACTTAATATCAAGGACTCATCGGGCGAATCGCTCTGGAACTGAAATCGGAATGCTCACTGACATTTTTCCCTCTCCAAAATCTGAAAAATGATGGAAAAATGACTAAGTCCAAAAAAAATTTTTTTAAACTTTTTTCAATTTTACCCTCATGGGATATATATTCTACCCACACACATTTGGAACTCTCCTGGGGTACCCTCACACATATTATTCCCTCATTTAATGGATATTTTCACCAAAAAGTGAAGTTTTCAAAAAGTCCGAAAATTGGCTGAAAACGACTTAATATCAAGGACTCATCGGGCGAATCGCTCTGGAACTGAAATCGGAATGCTCACTGACATTGTCCCCTCTCCGAAAGTCTGAAAAATGATGGAAAAATGACTAAGTCCAAAAAAAATTTTTTTTTAACTTTTTTCAATTTTACCCCTGTGGGATATACATTCTACCCACACACATTTGGATCTCTCCTGGGGTACCCTCACACATATTATTCCCTCATTTAATGGATATTTTCACCAAAAAGTGAAGTTTTCAAAAAGTCAAAATTGCCTATAAATGACTTAATATCAAGGACTCATCGGGCGAATCGCTCTGGAACTGAAATCGGAATGCTCACTGACATTTTTCCCTCTCCAAAATCTGAAAAATGATGGAAAAATGACTAAGTCCAAAAAATTTTTTATTTAACTTTATTCAATTTTATTACATTCTACCCACACACATTTGGATCTCTCCTGGGGTACCCTCACACATATTATTCCCTCATTTAATGGATATTTTCACCAAAAAGTGAAGTTTTCAAAAAGTCAGAAAATTGGCTGAAAACGACTTAATATCAAGGACTCATCGGGCGAATCGCTCTGGAACTGAAATCGGAATGCTCACTGACATTGTCCCCTCTCCGAAAGTCTGAAAAATGATGGAAAAATGACTAAGTCCAAAAAAAATTTTTTTAAACTTTTTTCAATTTTACCCTCATGGGATATATATTCTACCCACACACATTTGGAACTCTCCTGGGGTACCCTCACACATATTATTCCCTCATGTAATGGATATTTTCACCAAAAAGTGAAGTTTTCAAAAAGTCCGAAAATTGGCTGAAAACGACTTAATATCAAGGACTCATCGGGCGAATCGCTCTGGAACTGAAATCGGAATGCTCACTGACATTTTCCCCTCTCCGAAACTCTGAAAAATGATGGAAAAATGACTAAGTCCAAAAAATTTTTTATTTAACTTTATTCAATTTTATTACATTCTACCCACACACATTTGGATCTCTCCTGGGGTACCCTCACACATATTATTCCCTCATTTAATGGATATTTTCACCAAAAAGTGAAGTTTTCAAAAAGTCAGAAAATTGGCTGAAAACGACTTAATATCAAGGACTCATCGGGCAAATCGCTCTGGAACTGAAATCGGAATGCTCACTAACATTTTTCCCTCTCCGAAAGTCTGAAAAATGATGGAAAAATGACTAAGTCCATAAAAAAATTTTTTGAAACTTTTTTCAATTTTACCCCCGTGGGATATATGTTCTACCCACACACATTTGGATCTCTCCTGGGGTACCCTCACACATATTATTCCCTCATTTAATGGATATTTTCACCAAAATGTGAAGTTTTCAAAAAGTCAGAAAATTGTCTGAAAACGACTTAATATCAAGGACTCATCGGGCGAATCACTCTGGAACTGAAATCGGAATACTCACTGACATTTTCCCCTCTCCGAAAGTCTGAAAAATGATGGAAAAATGACTAAGTCCAAAAAACATTTTTTTCAACTTTTTTCAATTTTACCCCCGTGGGATATATATTCTACCCACACACATTTGGAACTCTCCTGGGGTACCCTCGCACATATTATTCCCTCATTTAATGGATATTTTCACCAAAAAGTGAAGTTTTCAAAAAGTCAGAAAATTGGCTGAAAACGACTTAATATCAAGGACTCATTGCGCGAATCACTCTGGAACTGAAATCGGAATGCTCACTGACATTTTCCCCTCTCCAAAAGTCTGAAAAATGATGGAAAAATGACTAAGTCCAAAAAACATTTTTTTTTAACTTTTTTCAATTTTGCCCCTGTGGGATATACATTCTACCCACACACATTTGGATCTCTCCTGGGGTACCCTCACACATATTATTCCCTCATTTAATGGATATTTTCACCAAAAAGTGAAGTTTTCAAAAAGTCAGAAAATTGGCTGAAAACGACTTAATATCAAGGACTCATCGGGCGAATCACTCTGGTACTGAAATCGGAATACTCACTGACATTTTCCCCTCTCCGAAAGTCTGAAAAATGATGGAAAAATGACTAAGTCCAAAAAACATTTTTTTCAACTTTTTTTAATTTTACCCCCGTGGGATATATATTCTACCCACACACATTTGGAACTCTCCTGGTGTACCCTCGCACATATTATTCCCTCATTTAATGGATATTTTCACCAAAAAGTGAAGTTTTCAAAAAGTCAGAAAATTGGCTGAAAACGACTTAATATCAAGGACTCATCGGGCGAATCACTCTGGAACTGAAATCGCAATACTCACTGACATTTTCCTTCTCCGAAAGTCTGAAAAATGCTGGAAAAATGACTAAGTCCAAAAAATTTTTTATTTAACTTTACTCAATTTTATTACATTCTACCCACACACATTTGGATCTCTCCTGGGGTACCCTCACACATATTATTCCCTCATTTAATGGATATTTTCACCAAAATGTGAAGTTTTCAAAAAGTCAGAAAATTGGCTGAAAACGACTTAATATCAAGGACTCATCGGGCGAATCACTCTGGAACTGAAATCGGAATACTCACTGACATTTTCCCCTCTCCGAAAGTCTGAAAAATGATGGAAAAATGACTAAGTCCAAAAAAATTTTTTTAAACTTTTTTCAATTTTACCCCCAAGGGATATATATTCTACCCACACACATTTGGAACTCTCCTGGGGTACCCTCACACATATGATTCCCTCATTTAATGGATATTTTCACCAAAAAGTGAAGTTTTCAAAAAGTCAGAAAATTGGCTGAAAACGACTTAATATCAAGTACTCAACGCGCGAATCACTCTGGAACTGAAATCGGAATGCTCACTGACATTTTCCCCTCTCCAAAAGTCTGAAAAATGATGGAAAAATGACTAAGTCCAAAAAAAATTTTTTTTTAGCTTTTTTCAATTTTACCCCCATGGGATATATATTCAACCCACACACATTTGGAACTCTCCTGGGGTACCCTCGCATATATTATGCCCTCATTTAATGGATATTTTCACCAAAAAGTGAAGTTTTCAAAAAGTCAAAATTGCCTATAAACGACTTAATATCAAGGACTCATCGGGCGAATCGCTCTGGAACTGAAATCGGAATGCTCACTGACATTTTTCCCTCTCCAAAATCTGAAAAATGATGGAAAAATGACTAAGTCCAAAAAAAATTTTTTTAAACTTTTTTCAATTTTACCCTCATGGGATTTATATTCTACCCACACACATTTGAAACTCTCCTGGGGTACCCTAACACATATTATTCCCTCATTTAATGGATATTTTCACCAAAAACTGAAGTTTTCAAAAAGTCCGAAAATTGGCTGAAAACGACTTAATATCAAGGACTCATCGGGCGAATCGCTCTGGAACTGAAATCGGAATGCTCACTGACATTTTCCCCTCTCCGAAAGTCTGAAAAATGATGGAAAAATGACTAAGTCCAAAAAATTTTTTATTTAACTTTATTCAATTTTATTACATTCTACCCACACACATTTGGATCTCTCCTGGGGTACCCTCACACATATTATTCCCTCATTTAATGGATATTTTCACCAAAAAGTGAAGTTTTCAAAAAGTCAAAATTGCCTATAAACGACTCAATATCAAGGACTCATCGGGCGAATCGCTCTGGAACTGAAATCGGAATGCTCACTGACATTTTTCCCTCTCCAAAATCTGAAAAATGATGGAAAAATGACTAAGTCCAAAAAAAATTTTTTTAAACTTTTTTCAATTTTACCCTCATGGGATATATATTCTACCCACACACATTTGGAACTCTCCTGGGGTACCCTCACACATATTATTCCCTCATTTAATGGATATTTTCACCAAAAAGTGAAGTTTTCAAAAAGTCCGAAAATTGGCTGAAAACGACTTAATATCAAGGACTCATCGGGCGAATCGCTCTGGAACTGAAATCGGAATGCTCACTGACATTTTCCCCTCTCCGAAAGTCTGAAAAATGATGGAAAAATGACTAAGTCCAAAAAATTTTTTATTTAACTTTATTCAATTTTATTACATTCTACCCACACACATTTGGATCTCTCCTGGGGTACCCTCACACATATTATTCCCTCATTTAATGGATATTTTCACCAAAAAGTGAAGTTTTCAAAAAGTCAGAAAATTGGCTGAAAACGACTTAATATCAAGGACTCATCGGGCGAATCACTCTGGAACTGAAATCGGAATGCTCACTAACATTTTTCCCTCTCCGAAAGTCTGAAAAATGATGGAAAAATGACTAAGTCCGTAAAAAAATTTTTTGAAACTTTTTTCAATTTTACCCCCGTGGGATATATGTTCTACCCACACACATTTGGATCTCTCCTGGGGTACCCTCACACATATTATTCCCTCATTTAATGGATATTTTCACCAAAATGTGAAGTTTTCAAAAAGTCAGAAAATTGGCTGAAAACGACTTAATATCAAGGACTCATCGGGCGAATCACTCTGGAACTGAAATCGGAATACTCACTGACATTTTCCCCTCTCCGAAAGTCTGAAAAATGATGGAAAAATGACTAAGTCCAAAAAACATTTTTTTCAACTTTTTTCAATTTTACCCCCGTGGGATATATATTCTACCCACACACATTTGGAACTCTCCTGGGGTACCCTCGCACATATTATTCCCTCATTTAATGGATATTTTCACCAAAAAGTGAAGTTTTCAAAAAGTCAGAAAATTGGCTGAAAACGACTTAATATCAAGGACTCATCGCGCGAATCACTCTGGAACTGAAATCGGAATGCTCACTGACATTTTCCCCTCTCCAAAAGTCTGAAAAATGATGGAAAAATGACTAAGTCCAAAAAACATTTTTTTTTAACTTTTTTAAATTTTGCCCCTGTGGGATATACATTCTACCCACACACATTTGGATCTCTCCTGGGGTACCCTCACACATATTATTCCCTCATTTAATGGATATTTTCACCAAAAAGTGAAGTTTTCAAAAAGTCAGAAAATTGGCTGAAAACGACTTAATATCAAGGACTCATCGGGCGAATCACTCTGGTACTGAAATCGGAATACTCACTGACATTTTCCCCTCTCCGAAAGTCTGAAAAATGATGGAAAAATGACTAAGTCCAAAAAACATTTTTTTCAACTTTTTTTAATTTTACCCCCGTGGGATATATATTCTACCCACACACATTTGGAACTCTCCTGGTGTACCCTCGCACATATTATTCCCTCATTTAATGGATATTTTCACCAAAAAGTGAAGTTTTCAAAAAGTCAGAAAATTGGCTGAAAACGACTTAATATCAAGGACTCATCGGGCGAATCACTCTGGAACTGAAATCGCAATACTCACTGACATTTTCCCCTCTCCGAAAGTCTGAAAAATGCTGGAAAAATGACTAAGTCCAAAAAATTTTTTATTTAACTTTATTCAATTTTATTACATTCTACCCACACACATTTGGATCTCTCCTGGGGTACCCTCACACATATTATTCCCTCATTTAATGGATATTTTCACCAAAAAGTGAAGTTTTCAAAAAGTCAGAAAATTGGCTGAAAACGACTTAATATCAAAGACTCATCGGGCGAATCGCTCTGGAACTGAAATCGGAATGCTCACTGACATTTTTCCCTCTCCGAAAGTCTGAAAAATGATGGAAAAATGACTAAGTCCATAAAAAAAATTTTTGAAACTTTTTTCAATTTTACCCCCGTGGGATATATGTTCTACCCACACACATTTGGATCTCTCCTGGGGTACCCTCACACATATTATTCCCTCATTTAATGGATATTTTCACCAAAATGTGAAGTTTTCAAAAAGTCAGAAAATTGGCTGAAAACGACTTAATATCAAGGACTCATCGGGAGAATCACTCTGGAACTGAAATCGGAATACTCACTGACATTTTCCCCTCTCCGAAAGTCTGAAAAATGATGGAAAAATGACTAAGTCCAAAAAAATTTTTTTAAACTTTTTTCAATTTTACCCCCAAGGGATATATATTCTACCCACACACATTTGGAACTCTCCTGGGGTACCCTCACACATATGATTCCCTCATTTAATGGATATTTTCACCAAAAAGTGAAGTTTTCAAAAAGTCAGAAAATTGGCTGAAAACGACTTAATATCAAGTACTCAACGCGCGAATCACTCTGGAACTGAAATCGGAATGCTCACTGACATTTTCCCCTCTCCAAAAGTCTGAAAAATGATGGAAAAATGACTAAGTCCAAAAAAAATTTTTTTTTAGCTTTTTTCAATTTTACCCCCATGGGATATATATTCAACCCACACACATTTGGAACTCTCCTGGGGTACCCTCGCATATATTATGCCCTCATTTAATGGATATTTTCACCAAAAAGTGAAGTTTTCAAAAAGTCAAAATTGCCTATAAACGACTTAATATCAAGGACTCATCGGGCGAATCGCTCTGGAACTGAAATCGGAATGCTCACTGACATTTTCCCCTCTCCGAAAGTCTGAAAAATGATGGAAAAATGACTAAGTCCATAAAAAAATTTTTTGAAACTTTTTTCAATTTTACCCCCGTGGGATATATGTTCTACCCACACACATTTGGATCTCTCCTGGGGTACCCTCACACATATTATTCCCTCATTTAATGGATATTTTCACCAAAAAGTGAAGTTTTCAAAAAGTCAGAAAATTGGCTGAAAACTACTTAATATCAAGGACTCATCGGGCGAATCGCTCTGGAACTGAAATCGGAATGCTCACTGACATTTTTCCCTCTCCGAAAGTCTGAAAAATGATGGAAAAATGACTAAGTCCAAAAAATAATTTTTTTAAACTTTTTTCAATTTTACCGCCGTGGGATATACATTCTACCCACACACATTTGGATCTCTCCTGGGGTACCCTCACACATATTATTCCCTCATTTAATGGATACTTTCACCAAAAAGTGAAGTTTTCAAAATGTCAGAAAATTGGCTGAAAACGACTTAATATCAAGGACTAATCGGGCGAATCACTCTGGAACTGAAATCGGAATACTCACTGACATTTTCCCCTCTCCGAAAGTCTGAAAAATGATGGAAAAATGACTAAGTCAAAAAAACATTTTTTTCAACTTTTTTCAATTTTACCCCCATGGGATATATATGCTACCCACACACATTTGGAACTCTCCTGGGGTACCCTCACACATTTTATTCCCTCATTTAATGGATATTTTCACCAAAAAGTGAAGTTTTCAAAAAGTCAGAAAATTGGCTGAAAACGACTTAATATCAAGGACTCATCGGGCGAATCACTCTGGAACTGAAATCGGAATGCTCACTGACATTTTCCCCTCTCCGAAAGTCTGAAAAATGATGGAAAAATGACTAAGTCCAAAAAATTTTTTATTTAACTTTTTTCAATTTTACCCCTGTGGGATATACATTCTACCCACACACATTTGGATCTCTACTGGGGTACCCTCACACATATTATTCCCTCAATTAATGGATATTTTCACCAAAAAGTGAAGTTTTCAAAAAGTCAGAAAATTGGCTGAAAACGACTTAATATCAAGGACTCATCGGGCGAATCACTCTGGAACTGAAATCGGAATGCTCACTGACATTTTCCCCTCTCCGAAAGTCTGAAAAATGATGGAAAAATGACTAAGTCCAAAAAATTTTTTATTTAACTTTTTTCAATTTTACCCCTGTGGGATATACATTCTACCCACACACATTTGGATCTCTACTGGGGTACCCTCACACATATTATTCCCTCAATTAATGGATATTTTCACCAAAAAGTGAAGTTTTCAAAAAGTCAGAAAATTGGCTGAAAACGACTTAATATCAAGGACTCATCGGGCGAATCGCTCTGGAACTGAAATCGGAATGCTCACTGACATTTTTCCCTCTCCGAAAGTCTGAAAAATGATGGAAAAATGACTAAGTCCAAAAAAAAAATTTTTTAAACTTTTTTCAATTTTACCGCCGTGGGATATACATTCTACCCACACACATTTGGATCTCTCCTGTGGTACCCTCACACATATTATTCCCTCATTTAATGGATATTTTCACCAAAAAGTGAAGTTTTCAAAAAGTCAGAAAATTGGCTGAAAACGACTTAATATCAAGAACTCATCGGGCGAATCGCTCTGGAACTGAAATCGGAATGCTCACTGACATTTTCCCCTCTCCAAAAGTCTGAAAAATTATGGAAAAATGACTAAATCCAAAAAAAATTTTTTTAAAACTTTTTTCAATTTTACCCCCATGGGATATATATTCAACCCACACATATTTGGAACTCTCCTGGGGTACCCTCGCATATATTATGCCCTCATTTAATGGATATTTTCACCAAAAAGTGAAGTTTTCAAAAAGTCAGGAAATTGGCTGAAAACGACTTAATATCAAGAACTCATCGGGCGAATCGCTCTGGATCTGAAATCGGAATGCTCACTGACATTTTCCCCTCTCCGAAAGTCTGAAAAATGATGGAAAAATGACTAAGTCCAAAAAAATTTTTTTTTTACTTTTTTCAATTTTACCCCTGTGGGATATACATTCTACCCACACACATTTGGATCTCTCCTGGGGTACCCTCACACATATTATTTCCTCATTTAATGGATATTTTCTCCAAAAAGTGAAGTTTTCAAAATGTCCGAAAATTGGCTGAAAACGACTTAATATCAAGGACTCATCGGGCGAATCACTCTGGAACTGAAATCGGAATACTCACTGACATTTTCCCCTCTCCGAAAGTTTGAAAAATGATGGAAAAATGACTAAGTCAAAAAAACATTTTTTTCAACTTTTTTCAATTTTACCCCCATGGGATATATATGCTATGCACACACATTTTTAACTCTCCTGGTGTACCCTCGCACATATTATTCCCTCATTTAATGGATATTTTCACCAAAAAGTGAAGTTTTCAAAAAGTCAGAAAATTGGCTGAAAACGACTTAATATCAAGGACTCATCGGGCGAATCACTCTGGAATTGAAATCGCAATACTCACTGACATTTTCCCCTCTCCGAAAGTCTGAAAAATGCTGGAAAAATGACTAAGTCCAAAAAATTTTTTATTTAACTTTATTCAATTTTATTACATTCTACCCACACACATTTGTATCTCTCCTGGGGTACCCTCACACATATTATTCCCTCATTTAATGGATATTTTCACCAAAAAGTGAAGTTTTCAAAAAGTCAGAAAATTGGCTGAAAACGACTTAATATCAAAGACTCATCGGGCGAATCGCTCTGGAACTGAAATCGGAATGCTCACTGACATTTTTCCCTCTCCGAAAGTCTGAAAAATGATGGAAAAATGACTAAGTCCATAAAAAAAATTTTTGAAACTTTTTTCAATTTTACCCCCGTGGGATATATGTTCTACCCACACACATTTGGATCTCTCCTGGGGTACCCTCACACATATTATTCCCTCATTTAATGGATATTTTCACCAAAATGTGAAGTTTTCAAAAAGTGAGAAAATTGGCTGAAAACGACTTAATATCAAGGACTCATCGGGAGAATCACTTTGGAACTGAAATCGGAATACTCACTGACATTTTCCCCTCTCCGAAAGTCTGAAAAATGATGGAAAAATGACTAAGTCCAAAAAAATTTTTTTAAACTTTTTTCAATTTTACCCCCAAGGGATATATATTCTACCCACACACATTTGGAACTCTCCTGGGGTACCCTCACACATATGATTCCCTCATTTAATGGATATTTTCACCAAAAAGTGAAGTTTTCAAAAAGTCAGAAAATTGGCTGAAAACGACTTAATATCAAGTACTCAACGCGCGAATCACTCTGGAACTGAAATCGGAATGCTCACTGACATTTTCCCCTCTCCAAAAGTCTGAAAAATGATGGAAAAATGACTAAGTCCAAAAAAAATTTTTTTTTAGCTTTTTTCAATTTTACCCCCATGGGATATATATTCAACCCACACACATTTGGAACTCTCCTGGGGTACCCTCGCATATATTATGCCCTCATTTAATGGATATTTTCACCAAAAAGTGAAGTTTTCAAAAAGTCAAAATTGCCTATAAACGACTTAATATCAAGGACTCATCGGGCGAATCGCTCTGGAACTGAAATCGGAATGCTCACTGACATTTTTCCCTCTCCAAAATCTGAAAAATGATGGAAAAATGACTAAGTCCAAAAAAAATTTTTTTAAACTTTTTTCAATTTTACCCTCATGGGATTTATATTCTACCCACACACATTTGGAACTCTCCTGGGGTACCCTAACACATATTATTCCCTCATTTAATGGATATTTTCACCAAAAACTGAAGTTTTCAAAAAGTCCGAAAATTGGCTGAAAACGACTTAATATCAAGGACTCATCGGGCGAATCGCTCTGGAACTGAAATCGGAATGCTCACTGACATTTTCCCCTCTCCGAAAGTCTGAAAAATGATGGAAAAATGACTAAGTCCAAAAAATTTTTTATTTAACTTTATTCAATTTTATTACATTCTACCCACACACATTTGGATCTCTCCTGGGGTACCCTCACACATATTATTCCCTCATTTAATGGATATTTTCACCAAAAAGTGAAGTTTTCAAAAAGTCAGAAAATTGGCTGAAAACGACTTAATATCAAAGACTCATCGGGCGAATCGCTCTGGAACTGAAATCGGAATGCTCACTGACATTTTTCCCTCTCCGAAAGTCTGAAAAATGATGGAAAAATGACTAAGTCCATAAAAAAAATTTTTGAAACTTTTTTCAATTTTACCCCCGTGGGATATATGTTCTACCCACACACATTTGGATCTCTCCTGGGGTACCCTCACACATATTATTCCCTCATTTAATGGATATTTTCACCAAAATGTGAAGTTTTCAAAAAGTCAGAAAATTGGCTGAAAACGACTTAATATCAAGGACTCATCGGGAGAATCACTTTGGAACTGAAATCGGAATACTCACTGACATTTTCCCCTCTCCGAAAGTCTGAAAAATGATGGAAAAATGACTAAGTCCAAAAAAATTTTTTTAAACTTTTTTCAATTTTACCCCCAAGGGATATATATTCTACCCACACACATTTGGAACTCTCCTGGGGTACCCTCACACATATGATTCCCTCATTTAATGGATATTTTCACCAAAAAGTGAAGTTTTCAAAAAGTCAGAAAATTGGCTGAAAACGACTTAATATCAAGTACTCAACGCGCGAATCACTCTGGAACTGAAATCGGAATGCTCACTGACATTTTCCCCTCTCCAAAAGTCTGAAAAATGATGGAAAAATGACTAAGTCCAAAAAAAATTTTTTTTTAGCTTTTTTCAATTTTACCCCCATGGGATATATATTCAACCCACACACATTTGGAACTCTCCTGGGGTACCCTCGCATATATTATGCCCTCATTTAATGGATATTTTCACCAAAAAGTGAAGTTTTCAAAAAGTCAAAATTGCCTATAAACGACTTAATATCAAGGACTCATCGGGCGAATCGCTCTGGAACTGAAATCGGAATGCTCACTGACATTTTTCCCTCTCCAAAATCTGAAAAATGATGGAAAAATGACTAAGTCCAAAAAAAATTTTTTTAAACTTTTTTCAATTTTACCCTCATGGGATTTATATTCTACCCACACACATTTGGAACTCTCCTGGGGTACCCTAACACATATTATTCCCTCATTTAATGGATATTTTCACCAAAAACTGAAGTTTTCAAAAAGTCCGAAAATTGGCTGAAAACGACTTAATATCAAGGACTCATCGGGCGAATCGCTCTGGAACTGAAATCGGAATGCTCACTGACATTTTCCCCTCTCCGAAAGTCTGAAAAATGATGGAAAAATGACTAAGTCCAAAAAATTTTTTATTTAACTTTATTCAATTTTATTACATTCTACCCACACACATTTGGATCTCTCCTGGGGTACCCTCACACATATTATTCCCTCATTTAATGGATATTTTCACCAAAAAGTGAAGTTTTCAAAAAGTCAGAAAATTGGCTGAAAACGACTTAATATCAAGGACTCATCGGGCGAATCGCTCTGGAACTGAAATCGGAATGCTCACTGACATTTTCCCCTCTCCGAAAGTCTGAAAAATGATGAAAAAATGACTAAGTCCATAAAAAAAATTTTTGAAACTTTTTTCAATTTTACCCCCGTGGGATATATGTTCTACCCACACACATTTGGATCTCTCCTGGGGTACCCTCACACATATTATTCCCTCATTTAATGGATATTTTCACCAAAAAGTGAAGTTTTCAAAAAGTCAGAAAATTGGCTGAAAACTACTTAATATCAAGGACTCATCGGGCGAATCGCTCTGGAACTGAAATCGGAATGCTCACTGACATTTTTCCCTCTCCGAAAGTCTGAAAAATGATGGAAAAATGACTAAGTCCAAAAAAAAATTTTTTTAAACTTTTTTCAATTTTACCGCCGTGGGATATACATTCTACCCACACACATTTGGATCTCTCCTGGGGTACCCTCACACATATTATTCCCTCATTTAATGGATACTTTCACCAAAAAGTGAAGTTTTCAAAAAGTCAGAAAATTGGCTGAAAATGACTTAATATCAAGGACTAATCGGGCGAATCACTCTGGAACTGAAATCGGAATACTCACAGACATTTTCCCCTCTCCGAAAGTTCTAAAAATGATGGAAAAATGACTAAGTCCAAAAAACATTTTTTTCAACTTTTTTCAATTTTACCCCCATGGGATAAATATTCTACCCACACACATTTGGAACTCTCATGGGGTACCCTCACACATATTATTCCCTCATTTAATGGATATTTTCACCAAAAAATGAAGTTTTCAAAAAGTCAGAAAATTGGCTGAAAACGACTTAATATCAAGGACTCATCGGGCGAATCGCTTTGGAACTGAAATCGGAATGCTCACTGACATTTTTCCCTCTCCGAAAGTCTGAAAAATGATGGAAAAATGACTAAGTCCAAAAAAATTTTTTTAAACTTTTTTCAATTTTACCCCCATGGGATATATATTCTACCCACACACATTTGGAACTCTCCTGGGGTACCCTCACACATATTATTCCCTCATTTAATGGATATTTTCACCAAAAAGTGAAGTTTTCAAAATGTCAGAAAATTGGCTGAAAACGACTTAATATCAAGGACTAATCGGGCGAATCACTCTGGAACTGAAATCGGAATACTCACTGACATTTTCCCCTCTCCGAAAGTCTGAAAAATGATGGAAAAATGACTAAGTCAAAAAAACATTTTTTTCAACTTTTTTCAATTTTACCCCCATGGGATATATATGCTACCCACACACATTTGGAACTCTCCTGGGGTACCCTCACACATTTTATTCCCTCATTTAATGGATATTTTCACCAAAAAGTGAAGTTTTCAAAAAGTCAGAAAATTGGCTGAAAACGACTTAATATCAAGAACTCATCGGGCGAATCGCTCTGGAACTGAAATCGGAATGCTCACTGACATTTTCCCCTCTCCAAAAGTCTGAAAAATGATAGAAAAATGACTAAATCCAAAAAAAATTTTTTTAAAACTTTTTTCAATTTTACCCCCATGGGATATATATTCAACCCACACATATTTGGAACTCTCCTGGGGTACCCTCGCATATATTATGCCCTCATTTAATGGATATTTTCACCAAAAAGTGAAGCTTTCAAAAAGTCAGGAAATTGGCTGAAAACGACTTAATATCAAGAACTCATCGGGCGAATCGCTCTGGATCTGAAATCGGAATGCTCACTGACATTTTCCCCTCTCCGAAAGTCTGAAAAATGATGGAAAAATGACTAAGTCCAAAAAAATTTTTTTTTTACTTTTTTCAATTTTACCCCTGTGGGATATACATTCTACCCACACACATTTGGATCTCTCCTGGGGTACCCTCACACATATTATTTCCTCATTTAATGGATATTTTCTCCAAAAAGTGAAGTTTTCAAAATGTCAGAAAATTGGCTGAAAACGACTTAATATCAAGGACTAATCGGGCGAATCACTCTGGAACTGAAATCGGAATACTCACTGACATTTTCCCCTCTCCGAAAGTCTGAAAAATGATGGAAAAATGACTAAGTCAAAAAAACATTTTTTTCAACTTTTTTCAATTTTACCCC
This sequence comes from Phyllobates terribilis, assembly GCF_046119375.1. NCBI lineage: Eukaryota > Metazoa > Chordata > Amphibia > Anura > Dendrobatidae > Phyllobates > Phyllobates terribilis. The sequence goes on along the minus strand of NW_027362873.1, from coordinate 3,269,376 downwards.
CATGGGATATATATGCTACCCACACACATTTGGAACTCTCCTGGGGTACCCTCACACATTTTATTCCCTCATTTAATGGATATTTTCACCAAAAAGTGAAGTTTTCAAAAAGTCAGAAAATTGGCTGAAAACGACTTAATATCAAGGACTAATCGGGCGAATCACTCTGGAACTGAAATCGGAATGCTCACTGACATTTTCCCCTCTCCGAAAGTCTGAAAAATGATGGAAAAATGACTAAGTCCAAAAAATTTTTTATATAAACTTTTTTCAATTTTACCCCTGTGGGATATACATTCTACCCACACACATTTGGATCTCTACTGGGGTACCCTCACACATATTATTCCCTCATTTAATGGATATTTTCACCAAAAAGTGAAGTTTTCAAAAAGTCAGAAAATTGGCTGAAAACGACTTAATATCAAGGACTCATCGGGCGAATCGCTCTGGAACTGAAATCGGAATGCTCACTGACATTTTTCCCTCTCCGAAAGTCTGAAAAATGATGGAAAAATGACTAAGTCCAAAAAAAAATTTTTTTAAACTTTTTTCAATTTTACCGCCGTGGGATATACATTCTACCCACACACATTTGGATCTCTCCTGTGGTACCCTCACACATATTATTCCCTCATTTAATGGATATTTTCACCAAAAAGTGAAGTTTTCAAAAAGTCAGAAAATTGGCTGAAAACGACTTAATATCAAGAACTCATCGGGCGAATCGCTCTGGAACTGAAATCGGAATGCTCACTGACATTTTCCCCTCTCCAAAAGTCTGAAAAATGATGGAAAAATGACTAAATCCAAAAAAAATTTTTTTAAAACTTTTTTCAATTTTACCACCATGGGATATATATTCAACCCACACATATTTGGAACTCTCCTGGGGTACCCTCGCATATATTATGCCCTCATTTAATGGATATTTTCACCAAAAAGTGAAGTTTTCAAAAAGTCAGGAAATTGGCTGAAAACGACTTAATATCAAGAACTCATCGGGCGAATCGCTCTGGAACTGAAATCGGAATGCTCACTGACATTTTCCCCTCTCCAAAAGTCTGAAAAATGATGGAAAAATGACTAAATCCAAAAAAATTTTTTTTAAAACTTTTTTCAATTTTACCCCCATGGGATATATATTCAACCCACACATATTTGGAACTCTCCTGGGGTACCCTCGCATATATTATGCCCTCATTTAATGGATATTTTCACCAAAAAGTGAAGTTTTCAAAAAGTCAGGAAATTGGCTGAAAACGACTTAATATCAAGAACTCATCGGGCGAATCGCTCTGGATCTGAAATCGGAATGCTCACTGACATTTTCCCCTCTCCGAAAGTCTGAAAAATGATGGAAAAATGACTAAGTCCAAAAAAATTTTTTTTTTACTTTTTTCAATTTTACCCCTGTGGGATATACATTCTACCCACACACATTTGGATCTCTCCTGGGGTACCCTCACACATATTATTTCCTCATTTAATGGATATTTTCTCCAAAAAGTGAAGTTTTCAAAATGTCAGAAAATTGGCTGAAAACGACTTAATATCAAGGACTAATCGGGCGAATCACTCTGGAACTGAAATCGGAATACTCACTGACATTTTCCCCTCTCCGAAAGTTTGAAAAATGATGGAAAAATGACTAAGTCAAAAAAACATTTTTTTCAACTTTTTTCAATTTTACCCCCATGGGATATATATGCTACCCACACACATTTGGAACTCTCCTGGGGTACCCTCACACATTTTATTCCCTCATTTAATGGATATTTTCACCAAAAAGTGAAGTTTTCAAAAAGTCAGAAAATTGGCTGAAAACGACTTAATATCAAGAACTCATCGGGCGAATCGCTCTGGAACTGAAATCGGAATGCTCACTGACATTTTCCCCTCTCCAAAAGTCTGAAAAATGATGGAAAAATGACTAAATCCAAAAAAAATTTTTTTAAAACTTTTTTCAATTTTACCCCCATGGGATATATATTCAACCCACACATATTTGGAACTCTCCTGGGGTACCCTCGCATATATTATGCCCTCATTTAATGGATATTTTCACCAAAAAGTGAAGTTTTCAAAAAGTCAGGAAATTGGCTGAAAACGACTTAATATCAAGGACTAATCGGGCGAATCACTCTGGAACTGAAATCGGAATGCTCACTGACATTTTCCCCTCTCCGAAAGTCTGAAAAATGATGGAAAAATGACTAAGTCCAAAAAATTTTTTATTTAACTTTTTTCAATTTTACCCCTGTGGGATATACATTCTACCCACACACATTTGGATCTCTACTGGGGTACCCTCACACATATTATTCCCTCATTTAATGGATATTTTCACCAAAAAGTGAAGTTTTCAAAAAGTCAGAAAATTGGCTGAAAACGACTTAATATCAAGGACTCATCGGGCGAATCGCTCTGGAACTGAAATCGGAATGCTCACTGACATTTTTCCCTCTCCGAAAGTCTGAAAAATGATGGAAAAATGACTAAGTCCAAAAAAAAATTTTTTTAAACTTTTTTCAATTTTACCGCCGTGGGATATACATTCTACCCACACACATTTGGATCTCTCCTGTGGTACCCTCACACATATTATTCCCTCATTTAATGGATATTTTCACCAAAAAGTGAAGTTTTCAAAAAGTCAGAAAATTGGCTGAAAACGACTTAATATCAAGGACTCATCGGGCGAATCGCTCTGGAACTGAAATCGGAATGCTCACTGACATTTTTCCCTCTCCGAAAGTCTGAAAAATGGTGGAAAAATGACTAAGTCCAAAAAAATTTTTTTAAACTTTTTTCAATTTTACCCCCATGGGATATATATTCTACCCACACACATTTGGAACTCTCCTGGGGTACCCTCACACATATTATTCCCTCATTTAATGGATATTTTCACCAAAAAGTGAAGTTTTCAAAAAGTCAGAAAATTGGCTGAAAACGACTTAATATCAAGAACTCATCGGGCGAATCGCTCTGGATCTGAAATCGGAATGCTCACTGACATTTTCCCCTCTCCGAAAGTCTGAAAAATGATGGAAAAATGACTAAGTACAAAATAATTTTTTTTTAACTTTTTTCAATTTTACCCCTGTGGGATATACATTCTACCCACACACATTTGGATCTCTCCTGGGGTACCCTCACACATATTATTCCCTCATTTAATGGATATTTTCACCAAAAAGTGAAGTTTTCAAAAAGTCAGAAAATTGGCTGAAAATGACTTAATATCAAGGACTAATCGGGCGAATCACTCTGGAACTGAAATCGGAATACTCACTGACATTTTCCCCTCTCCGAAAGTTCTAAAAATGATGGAAAAATGACTAAGTCCAAAAAACATTTTTTTCAACTTTTTTCAATTTTACCCCAATGGGATAAATATTCTACCCACACACATTTGGAACTCTCATGGGGTACCCTCACACATATTATTCCCTCATTTAATGGATATTTTCACCAAAAAATGAAGTTTTCAAAAAGTCAGAAAATTGGCTGAAAACGACTTAATATCAAGGACTCATCGGGCGAATCGCTCTGGAACTGAAATCGGAATGCTCACTGACATTTTTCCCTCTCCGAAAGTCTGAAAAATGATGGAAAAATGACTAAGTCCAAAAAAATTTTTTTAAACTTTTTTCAATTTTACCCCCATGGGATATACATTCTACCCACACACATTTGGAACTCTCCTGGGGTACCCTCGCATATATTATGCCCTCATTTAATGGATATTTTCACCAAAAAGTGAAGTTTTCAAAAAGTCAGGAAATTGGCTGAAAACGACTTAATATCAAGGACTCATCGGGCGAATCGCTCTGGAACTGAAATCGGAATGCTCACTGACATTTTCCCCTCTCCGAAAGTCTGAAAAATGATGGAAAAATGACTAAGTCCAAAAAATTTTTTATTTAACTTTTTTCAATTTTACCCCTGTGGGATATACATTCTACCCACACACATTTGGATCTCTACTGGGGTACCCTCACACATATTATTCCCTCATTTAATGGATATTTTCACCAAAAAGTGAAGTTTTCAAAAAGTCAGAAAATTGGCTGAAAACGACTTAATATCAAGGACTCATCGGGCGAATCGCTCTGGAACTGAAATCGGAATGCTCACTGACATTTTTCCCTCTCCGAAAGTCTGAAAAATGATGGAAAAATGACTAAGTCCAAAAAAAAATTTTTTTAAACTTTTTTCAATTTTACCGCCGTGGGATATACATTCTACCCACACACATTTGGATCTCTCCTGGGGTACCCTCACACATATTATTCCCTCATTTAATGGATATTTTCACCAAAAAGTGAAGTTTTCAAAAAGTCAGAAAATTGGCTGAAAACGACTTAATATCAAGGAATCATCGGGCGAATCACTCTGGAACTGAAATCGGAATACTCACTGACATTTTCCCCTCTCCGAAAGTCTGAAAAATGATGGAAAAATGACTAAGTCCAAAAAAATTTTTTTCAACTTTTTTCAATTTTACCCCCATGGGATATATATTCTACCCACACACATTTGGAACTCTCCTGGGGTACCCTCACACATATTATTCCCTCATTTAATGGATATTTTCACCAGAAAGTGAAGTTTTCAAAAAGTCAGAAAATTGGCTGAAAAAGTCTTAATATCAAGAACTCATCGGGCGAATCGCTCTGGAACTGAAATCGGTATGCTCACTGACATTTTCCCCTCTCCGAAAGTCTGAAAAATGATGGAAAAATGACTAAGTCCAAAAAACATTTTTTTTTAACTTTTTTCAATTTTACACCTGTGGGATATACATTCTACACACACACATTTGGATCTCTCCTGGGGTACCCTCACACATATTATTCCCTCATTTAATGGATATTTTCACCAAAAAGTGAAGTTTTCAAAAAGTCAGAAAATTGGCTGAAAATGACTTAATATCAAGGACTAATCGGGCGAATCACTCTGGAACTGAAATCGCAATACTCACTGACATTTTCCCCTCTCCGAAAGTTCTAAAAATGATGGAAAAATGACTAAGTCCAAAAAACATTTTTTTCAACTTTTTTCAATTTTACCCCCATGGGATAAATATTCTACCCACACACATTTGGAACTCTCATGGGGTACCCTCACACATATTATTCCCTCATTTAATGGATATTTTCACCAAAAAATGAAGTTTTCAAAAAGTCAGAAAATTGGCTGAAAATGACTTAATATCAAGGACTCATCGGGCGAATCGCTCTGGAACTGAAATCGGAATGCTCACTGACATTTTTCCCTCTCCGAAAGTCTGAAAAATGATGGAAAAATGACTAAGTCCAAAAAAAAATTTTTTTAAACTTTTTTCAATTTTACCGCCGTGGGATATACATTCTACCCACACACATTTGGATCTCTCCTGTGGTACCCTCACACATATTATTCCCTCATTTAATGGATATTTTCACCAAAAAGTGAAGTTTTCAAAAAGTCAGAAAATTGGCTGAAAACGACTTAATATCAAGAACTCATCGGGCGAATCGCTCTGGATCTGAAATCGGAATGCTCACTGACATTTTCCCCTCTCCGAAAGTCTGAAAAATGATGGAAAAATGACTAAGTACAAAATAATTTTTTTTTAACTTTTTTCAATTTTACCCCTGTGGGATATACATTCTACCCACACACATTTGGATCTCTCCTGGGGTACCCTCACACATATTATTCCCTCATTTAATGGATATTTTCACCAAAAAGTGAAGTTTTCAAAAAGTCAGAAAATTGGCTGAAAATGACTTAATATCAAGGACTAATCGGGCGAATCACTCTGGAACTGAAATCGGAATACTCACTGACATTTTTCCCTCTCCGAAAGTTCTAAAAATGATGGAAAAATGACTAAGTCCAAAAAACATTTTTTTCAACTTTTTTCAATTTTACCCCCATGGGATAAATATTCTACCCACACACATTTGGAACTCTCATGGGGTACCCTCACACATATTATTCCCTCATTTAATGGATATTTTCACCAAAAAATGAAGTTTTCAAAAAGTCAGAAAATTGGCTGAAAACGACTTAATATCAAGGACTCATCGGGCGAATCGCTCTGGAACTGAAATCGGAATGCTCACTGACATTTTTCCCTCTCCGAAAGTCTGAAAAATGATGGAAAAATGACTAAGTCCAAAAAAATTTTTTTAAACTTTTTTCAATTTTACCCCCATGGGATATATATTCTACCCACACACATTTGGAACTCTCCTGGGGTACCCTCACACATATTATTCCCTCATTTAATGGATATTTTCACCAAAAAGTGAAGTTTTCAAAAAGTCAGAAAATTGGCTGAAAACGACTTAATATCAAGAACTCATCGGGCGAATCACTCTGGATCTGAAATCGGAATGCTCACTGACATTTTCCCCTCTCCGAAAGTCTGAAAAATGATGGAAAAATGACTAAGTCCAAAAAAATTTTTTTTTAACTTTTTTCAATTTTACCCCTGTGGGATATACATTCTACCCACACACATTTGGATCTCTCCTGGGGTACCCTCACACATATTATTTCCTCATTTAATGGATATTTTCACCAAAAAGTGAAGTTTTTAAAATGTCAGAAAATTGGCTGAAAACGACTTAATATCAAGGACTAATCGGGCGAATCACTCTGGAACTGAAATCGGAATACTCACTGACATTTTCCCCTCTCCGAAAGTCTGAAAAATGATGGAAAAATGACTAAGTCAAAAAAACATTTTTTTCAACTTTTTTCAATTTTACCCCCATGGGATATATATGCTACCCACACACATTTGGAACTCTCCTGGGGTACCCTCACACATTTTATTCCCTCATTTAATGGATATTTTCACCAAAAAGTGATGTTTTCAAAAAGTCAGAAAATTGGCTGAAAACGACTTAATATCAAGAACTCATCGGGCGAATCGCTCTGGCACTGAAATCGGAATGCTCACTGACATTTTCCCCTCTCCAAAAGTCTGAAAAATGATGGAAAAATGACTAAGTCCAAAAAATTTTTTATTTAACTTTTTTCAATTTTACCCCTGTGGGATATACATTCTACCCACACACATTTGGATCTCTACTGGGGTACCCTCACACATATTATTCCCTCATTTAATGGATATTTTCACCAAAAAGTGAAGTTTTCAAAAAGTCAGAAAATTGGCTGAAAACGACTTAATATCAAGGACTCATCGGGCGAATCGCTCTGGAACTGAAATCGGAATGCTCACTGACATTTTCCCCTCTCCGAAAGTTCTAAAAATGATGGAAAAATGACTAAGTCCAAAAAACATTTTTTTCAACTTTTTTCAATTTTACCCCCATGGGATAAATATTCTACCCACACACATTTGGAACTCTCATGGGGTACCCTCACACATATTATTCCCTCATTTAATGGATATTTTCACCAAAAAGTGAAGTTTTCAAAAAGTCAGAAAATTGGCTGAAAACGACTTAATATCAAGGACTCATCGGGCGAATCGCTCTGGATCTGAAATCGGAATGCTCACTGACATTTTCCCCTCTCCGAAAGTCTGAAAAATGATGGAAAAATGACTAAGTCCAAAAAAATTATTTTTTAACTTTTTTCAATTTTACCCCTGTGGGATATACATTCTACCCACACACATTTGGATCTCTCCTGGGGTACCCTCACACATATTATTTCCTCATTTAATGGATATTTTCACCAAAAAGTGAAGTTTTCAAAAAGTCAGAAAATTGGCTGAAAACGACTTAATATCAAGAACTCATCGGGCGAATCGCTCTGGATCTGAAATCGGAATGCTCACTGACATTTTCCCCTCTCCGAAAGTCTGAAAAATGATGGAAAAATGACAAAGTGCAAAAAAATTTTTTTTTAACTTTTTTCAATTTTACCCCTGTGGGATATATATTCAACCCACACATATTTGGAACTCTCCTGCTGTACCCTCACACATATTATTTCCTCATTTAATGGATATTTTCACCAAAAAGTGAAGTTTTCAAAAAGTCAGAAAATTGGCTGAAAATGACTTAATATCAAGGACTAATCGGGCGAATCACTCTGGAACTGAAATCGGAATACTCACTGACATTTTCCCCTGTCCGAAAGTCTGAAAAATGATGGAAAAATGACTAAGTCCAAAAAACATTTTTTTCAACTTTTTTCAATTTTACCACCCATGGGATAAATATTCTACCCACACACATTTGGAACTCTCATGGGGTACCCTCACACATATTATTCCCTCATTTAATGGATATTTTCACCAAAAAGTGAAGTTTTCAAAAAGTCAGAAAATTGGCTGAAAACGACTTAATATCAAGAACTCATCGGGCGAATCGCTCTGGATCTGAAATCGGAATGCTCACTGACATTTTCCCCTCTCCGAAAGTCTGAAAAATGATGGAAAAATGACTAAGTCCAAAAAAATTTTTTTTTAACTTTTTTCAATTTTACCCCTGTGGGATATACATTCTACCCACACACATTTGGATCTCTCCTGGGGTACCCTCACACATATTATTCCCTCATTTAATGGATATTTTCACCAAAAAGTGAAGTTTTCAAAAAGTCAGAAAATTGGCTGAAAACGACTTAATATCATGGACTCATCGGGCGAATCGCTCTGGAACTGAAATCGGAATGCTCACTGACATTTTTCCCTCTCCGAAAGTCTGAAAAATGATGGAAAAATGAATAAGTCCAAAAAAATTTTATTCAACTTTTTTCAATTTTACCCCCATGGGATATATATTCTAGCTACACACATTTGGAACTCTCCTGGCGTACCCTCACACATATTATTCCCTCATTTAATGGATATTTTCACCAAAAAGTGAAGTTTTCAAAAAGTCAGAAAATTGGCTGAAAACGACTTAATATCAAGAACTCATCGGGCGAATCACTCTGGATCTGAAATCGGAATGCTCACTGACATTTTCCCCTCTCCGAAAGTCTGAAAAATGATGGAAAAATGACTAAGTCCAAAAAAATTTTTTTTTAACTTTTTTCAATTTTACCCCTGTGGGATATACATTATACCCACACACATTTGGATCTCTCCTGGGGTACCCTCACACATATTATTTCCTCATTTAATGGATATTTTCACCAAAAAGTGAAGTTTTTAAAATGTCAGAAAATTGGCTGAAAACGACTTAATATCAAGGACTAATCGGGCGAATCACTCTGGAACTGAAATCGGAATACTCACTGACATTTTCCCCTCTCCGAAAGTCCGAAAAATGATGGAAAAATGACTAAGTCAAAAAAAATTTTTTTAAACTTTTTTCAATTTTACCCCCATGGGATATATATTCTACCCACACACATTTGGAACTCTCCTGGGGTACCCTCGCATATATTATGCCCTCATTTAATGGATATTTTCACCAAAAAGTGAAGTTTTCAAAAAGTCAGGAAATTGGCTGAAAACGACTTAATATCAAGGACTCATCGGGCGAATCGCTCTGGAACTGAAATCGGAATGCTCACTGACATTTTTCCCTCTCCGAAAGTCTGAAAAATGATGGAAAAATGACTAAGTCAAAAAAACATTTTTTTCAACTTTTTTCAATTTTACCCCCATGGGATATATATGCTACCCACACACATTTGGAACTCTCCTGGGGTACCCTCACACATTTTATTCCCTCATTTAATGGATATTTTCACCAAAAAGTGAAGTTTTCAAAAAGATAGAAAATTGGCTGAAAACGACTTAATATCAAGAACTCATCGGGCGAATCGCTCTGGAACTGAAATCGGAATGCTCACTGACATTTTCCCCTCTCCAAAAGTCTGAAAAATGATGGAAAAATGACTAAATCCAAAAAAAATTTTTTTAAAACTTTTTTCAATTTTACCCTCATGGGATATATATTCAACCCACACATATTTGGAACTCTCCTGGGGTACCCTCGCATATATTATGCCCTCATTTAATGGATATTTTCACCAAAAAGTGAAGTTTTCAAAAAGTCAGGAAATTGGCTGAAAACGACTTAATATCAAGAACTCATCGGGCGAATCGCTCTGGATCTGAAATCGGAATGCTCACTGACATTTTCCCCTCTCCGAAAGTCTGAAAAATGATGGAAAAATGACTAAGTCCAAAAAAATTTTTTTTTAACTTTTTTCAATTTTACCCCTGTGGGATATATATTCAACCCACACATATTTGGAACTCTCCTGCTGTACCCTTGCATATATTATGCCCTCATTTAATGGATATTTTCACCAAAAAGTGAAGTTTTCAAAAAGTCAGGAAATTGGCAGAAAACGACTTAATATCAAGGACTCATCGGGCGAATCGCTCTGGAACTGAAATCGGAATGCTCACTGACATTTTCCCCTCTCCGAAAGTCTGAAAAATGATGGAAAAATGACTAAGTCCAAAAAACATTTTTTTTTTACTTTTTTCAATTTTACACCTGTGGGATATACATTCTACCCACACACATTTGGATCTCTCCTGGGGTACCCTCACACATATTATTCCCTCATTTAATGGATATTTTCACCAAAAAGTGAAGTTTTCAAAAAGTCAGAAAATTGGCTGAAAATTACTTAATATCAAGGACTAATCGGGCGAATCACTCTGGAACTGAAATCGGAATACTCACTGACATTTTCCCCTCTCCGAAAGTTCTAAAAATGATGGAAAAATGACTAAGTCCAAAAAACATTTTTTTCAACTTTTTTCAATTTTACCCCCATGGGATAAATATTCTACCCACACACATTTGGAACTCTCATGGGGTACCCTCACACATATTATTCCCTCATTTAATGGATATTTTCACCAAAAAATGAAGTTTTCAAAAAGTCAGAAAATTGGCTGAAAACGACTTAATATCAAGGACTCATCGGGCGAATCGCTCTGGAACTGAAATCGGAATGCTCACTGACATTTTTCCCTCTCCGAAAGTCTGAAAAATGATGGAAAAATGACTAAGTCCAAAAAAATTTTTTTAAACTTTTTTCAACTTTACCCCCATGGGATATATATTCTACCCACACACATTTGGAACTCTCCTGGGGTACCCTCACACATATTATTCCCTCATTTAATGGATATTTTCACCAAAAAGTGAAGTTTTCAAAAAGTCAGAAAATTGGCTGAAAACGACTTAATATCAAGAACTCATCGGGCGAATCGCTCTGGATCTGAAATCGGAATGCTCACTGACATTTTCCCCTCTCTGAAAGTCTGAAAAATGATGGAAAAATGACTAAGTCCAAAAAAATTTTTTTTTAACTTTTTTCAATTTTACCCCTGTGGGATATATATTCAACCCACACATATTTGGAACTCTCCTGCTGTACCCTCGCATATATTATGCCCTCATTTAATGGATATTTTCACCAAAAAGTGAAGTTTTCAAAAAGTCAGGAAATTGGCAGAAAACGACTTAATATCAAGGACTCATCGGGCGAATCGCTCTGGAACTGAAATCGGAATGCTCACTGACATTTTCCCCTCTCCGAAAGTCTGAAAAATGATGGAAAAATGACTAAGTCCAAAAAATTTTTTATTTAACTTTTTTCAATTTTACCCCTGTGGGATATACATTCTACCCACACACATTTGGATCTCTACTGGGGTACCCTCACACATATTATTCCCTCATTTAATGGATATTTTCACCAAAAAGTGAAGTTTTCAAAAAGTCAGAAAATTGGCTGAAAACGACTTAATATCAAGGACTCATCGGCCGAATCACTCTGGAACTGACATCGGAATACTCACTGACATTTTCCCCTCTCCGAAAGTCTGAAAAATGATGGAAAAATGACTAAGTCCAAAAAACATTTTTTTCAACTTTTTTCAATTTTACCCCCATGGGATATATATTATACCCACACACATTTGGAACTCTCCTGGGGTACGCTCACACATATTATTCCCTCATTTAATGGATATTTTCACCAAAAAGTGAAGTTTTCAAAAAGTCAGAAAATTGTCTGAAAACTACTTAATATCAAGAACTCATCGGGCGAATCGCTCTGGAACTGAAATCGGAATGCTCACTGACATTTTCCCCTCTCCGAAAGTCTGAAAAATGATGGAAAAATGACTAATTCCAAAAAAATTTTTTTTTAACTTTTTTCAATTTTACCCCTGTGGGATATACATTCTACCTACACACATTTGGATCTCTCCTGGGGTACCCTCACACATATTATTCCCTCATTTAATGGATATTTTCACCAAAAAGTGAAGTTTTCAAAAAGTCAGAAAATTGGCTGAAAACGACTTAATATCAAGGACTCATCGGGCGAATCGCTCTGGAACTGAAATCGGAATGCTCACTGACATTTTTCCCTCTCCGAAAGTCTGAAAAATGATGGAAAAATGAATAAGTCCAAAAAAATTTTTTTCAACTTTTTTCAATTTTACCCCCATGGGATATGTATTCTAGCTACACACATTTGGAACTCTCCTGGGGTACCCTCACACATATTATTCCCTCATTTAATGGATATTTTCACCAAAAAGTGAAGTTTTCAAAAAGTCAGAAAATTGGCTGAAAACGACTTAATATCAAGTACTCATCGGGCGAATCACTCTGGAACTGAAATCGGAATACTCACTGACATTTTCCCCTCTCCGAAAGTCTGAAAAATGATGGAAAAATGACTAAGTCCAAAAAACATTTTTTTCAACTTTTTTCAATTTTACCCCCGTGGGATATATATTCTACCCACACACATTTGGAACTCTCCTGGGGTACCATCGCACATATTATTCCCTCATTTAATGGATATTTTCACCAAAAAGTGAAGTTTTCAAAAAGTCAGAAAATTGGCTGAAAACGACTTAATATCAAGGACTCATCGGGCGAATCACTCTGGAACTGACATCGGAATACTCACTGACATTTTCCCCTCTCCGAAAGTCTGAAAAATGATGGAAAAATGACTAAGTCCAAAAAACATTTTTTTCAACTTTTTTCAATTTTACCCCCATGGGATATATATTCTACCCACACACATTTGGAACTCTCCTGGGGTACGCTCACACATATTATTCCCTCATTTAATGGATATTTTCACCAAAAAGTGAAGTTTTCAAAAAGTCAGAAAATTGCCTGAAAACTACTTAATATCAAGAACTCATCGGGCGAATCGCTCTGGAACTGAAATCGGAATGCTCACTGACATTTTCCCCTCTCCGAAAGTCTGAAAAATGATGGAAAAATGACTAAGTCCAAAAAACATTTTTTTTTAACTTTTTTCAATTTTACACCTGTGGGATATACATTCTACCCACACACATTTGGATCTCTCCTTGGGTACCCTCACACATATTATTCCCTCATTTAATGGATATTTTCACCAAAAAATGAAGTTTTCAAAAAGTCAGAAAATTGGCTGAAAACGACTTAATATCAAGGACTCATCGGGCGAATCGCTCTGGAACTGAAATCGGAATGCTCACTGACATTTTTCCCTCTCCGAAAGTCTGAAAAATGATGGAAAAATGACTAAGTCCAAAAAAATTTTTTTAAACTTTTTTCAATTTTACCCCCATGGGATATATATTCTACCCACACACATTTGGAACTCTCCTGGGGTACCCTCACACATATTATTCTCTCATTTAATGGATATTTTCACCAAAAAATGAAGTTTTCAAAAAGTCAGAAAATTGGCTGAAAACGACTTAATATCAAGGACTCATCGGGCGAATCGCTCTGGAACTGAAATCGGAATGCTCACTGACATTTTTCCCTCTCCGAAAGTCTGAAAAATGATGGAAAAATGACTAAGTCCAAAAAAATTTTTTTAAACTTTTTTCAATTTTACCCCCATGGGATATATATTCTACCCACACACATTTGGAACTCTCCTGGGGTACCCTCACACATATTATTCCCTCATTTAATGGATATTTTCACCAAAAAGTGAAGTTTTCAAAAAGTCAGAAAATTGGCTGAAAACGACTTAATATCAAGAACTCATCGGGCGAATCGCTCTGGATCTGAAATCGAAATGCTCACTGACATTTTCCCCTCTCCGAAAGTCTGAAAAATGATGGAAAAATGACTAAGTCCAAAAAAATTTTTTTTTAACTTTTTTCAATTTTACCCCCATGGGATATATATGCTACCCACACACATTTGGAACTCTCCTGGGGTACCCTCACACATTTTATTCCCTCATTTAATGGATATTTTCACCAAAAAGTGAAGTTTTCAAAAAGTCAGAAAATTGGCTGAAAACGACTTAATATCAAGGACTCATCGGGCGAATCACTCTGGAACTGAAATCGGAAAACTCACTGACATTTTCCCCTCTCCGAAAGTCTGAAAAATGATGGAAAAATGACTAAGTCCAAAAAACATTTTTTTCAACTTTTTTCAATTTTACCCCCATGGGATAAATATTCTACCCACACACATTTGGAACTCTCATGGGGTACCCTCACACATATTATTCCCTCATTTAATGGATATTTTCACCAAAAAATGAAGTTTTCAAAAAGTCAGAAAATTGGCTGAAAACGACTTAATATCAAGGACTCATCGGGCGAATCGCTCTGGAACTGAAATCGGAATGCTCACTGACATTTTTCCCTCTCCGAAAGTCTGAAAAATGATGGAAAAATGACTAAGTCCAAAAAAATTTTTTTTTAACTTTTTTCAATTTTACCCCTGTGGGATATACATTCTACCCACACACATTTGGATCTCTCCTGGGGTACCCTCACACATATTATTTCCTCATTTAATGGATATTTTCACCAAAAAGTGAAGTTTTCAAAAAGTCAGAAAATTTGCTGAAAATGACTTAATATCAAGGACTAATCGGGCGAATCACTCTGGAACTGAAATCGGAATACTCACTGACATTTTCCCCTCTCCGAAAGTCTGAAAAATGATGGAAAAATGACTAAGTCCAAAAAACATTTTTTTCAACTTTTTTCAATTTTACCCCCATGGGATAAATATTCTACCCACACACATTTGGAACTCTCATGGGGTACCCTCACACATATTATTCCCTCATTTAATGGATATTTTCACCAAAAAGTGAAGTTTTCAAAAAGTCAGAAAATTGGCTGAGAACGACTTAATATCGACTCATCGGGCGAATCGCTCTGGAACTGAAATCGGAATGCTCACTGACATTTTTCCCTCTCCGAAAGTCTGAAAAATGATGGAAAAATGACTAAGTCCAAAAAAATTTTTTTTAAACTATTTCCAATTTTACCCCCATGGGATATATATTCTACCCACACACATTTGGAACTCTCCTGGGGTACCCTCACACATATTATTCCCTCATTTAATGGATATTTTCACCAAAAAGTGAAGTTTTCAAAATGTCAGAAAATTGGCTGAAAACGACTTAATATCAAGGACTCATCGGGTGAATCGCTCTGGAACTGAAATAGCAATGCTCACTGACATTTTCCCCTCTCGAAAGTCTGAAAAATGATGGAAAAATGACTAAGTCCAAAAAAATTTTTTTTTAACTTTTTTCAATTTTACCCCTGTGGGATATACATTCTACCCACACACATTTGGATCTCTCCTGGGGTACCCTCACACATATTATTTCCTCATTTAATGGATATTTTCACCAAAAAGTGAAGTTTTCAAAAAGTCAGAAAATTTGCTGAAAATGACTTAATATCAAGGACTAATCGGGCGAATCACTCTGGAACTGAAATCGGAATACTCACTGACATTTTCCCCTCTCCGAAAGTCTGAAAAATGATGGAAAAATGACTAAGTCCAAAAAACATTTTTTTCAACTTTTTTCAATTTTACCCCCATGGGATAAATATTCTACCCACACACATTTGGAACTCTCATGGGGTACCCTCACACATATTATTCCCTCATTTAATGGATATTTTCACCAAAAAGTGAAGTTTTCAAAAAGTCAGAAAATTGGCTGAGAACGACTTAATATCAACGACTCATCGGGCGAATCGCTCTGGAACTGAAATCGGAATGCTCACTGACATTTTTCCCTCTCCGAAAGTCTGAAAAATGATGGAAAAATGACTAAGTCCAAAAAAATTTTTTTAAACTATTTCCAATTTTACCCCCATGGGATATATATTCTACCCACACACATTTGGAACTCTCCTGGGGTACCCTCACACATATTATTCCCTCATTTAATGGATATTTTCACCAAAAAGTGAAGTTTTCAAAATGTCAGAAAATTGGCTGAAAACGACTTAATATCAAGGACTCATCGGGTGAATCGCTCTGGAACTGAAATAGCAATGCTCACTGACATTTTCCCCTCTCCGAAAGTCTGAAAAATGATGGAAAAATGACTAAGTCAAAAAAACATTTTTTTCAACTTTTTTCAATTTTACCCCCATGGGATATATATGCTACCCACACACATTTGGAAATCTCCTGGGGTACCCTCACACATTTTATTCCCTCATTTAATGGATATTTTCACCAAAAAGTGAAGTTTTCAAAAAGTCTGAAAATTGGCTGAAAACGACTTAATATCAAGAACTCATCGGGCGAATCGCTCTGGAACTGAAATCGGAATGCTCACTGACATTTTCCCCTCTCCAAAAGTCTGAAAAATGATGGAAAAATGACTAAATCCAAAAAAAATTTTTTTAAAACTTTTTTCAATTTTACCCCCATGGGATATATATTCAACCCACACATATTTGGAACTCTCCTGCTGTACCCTCGCATATATTATGCCCTCATTTAATGGATATTTTCACCAAAAAGTGAAGTTTTCAAAAAGTCAGGAAATTGGCAGAAAACGACTTAATATCAAGGACTCATCGGGCGAATCGCTCTGGAACTGAAATCGGAATGCTCACTGTCATTTTCCCCTCTCCGAAAGTCTGAAAAATGATGGAAAAATGACTAAGTCCAAAAAATTTTTTATTTAACTTTTTTCAATTTTACCCATGTGGGATATACATTCTACCCACACACATTTGGATCTCTACTGGGGTACCCTCACACATATTATTCCCTCATTTAATGGATATTTTCACCAAAAAGTGAAGTTTTCAAAAAGTCAGAAAATTGGCTGAAAACGACTTAATATCAAGGACTCATCGGGCGAATCACTCTGGAACTGACATCGGAATACTCACTGACATTTTCCCCTCTCCGAAAGTCTGAAAAATGATGGAAAAATGACTAAGTCCAAAAAACATTTTTTTCAACTTTTTTCAATTTTACCCCCATGGGATATATATCCTACCCACACACATTTGGAACTCTCCTGGGGTACGCTCACACATATTATTCCCTCATTTAATGGATATTTTCACCAAAAAGTGAAGTTTTCAAAAAGTCAGAAAATTGTCTGAAAACTACTTAATATCAAGAACTCATCGGGCGAATCGCTCTGGAACTGAAATCGGAATGCTCACTGACATTTTCCCCTCTCCGAAAGTCTGAAAAATGATGGAAAAATGACTAATTCCAAAAAAATTTTTTTTTAACTTTTTTCAATTTTACCCCTGTGGGATATACATTCTACCCACACACATTTGGATCTCTCCTGGGGTACCCTCACACATATTATTCCCTCATTTAATGGATATTTTCACCAAAAAGTGAAGTTTTCAAAAAGTCAGAAAATTGACTGAAAACGACTTAATATCAAGGACTCATCGGGCGAATCGCTCTGGAACTGAAATCGGAATGCTCACTGACATTTTCCCCTCTCCGAAAGTCTGAAAAATGATGGAAAAATGACTAAGTCCAAAAAACATTTTTTTCAACTTTTTTCAATTTTACCCCCGTGGGATATATATTCTACCCAAACACATTTGGAACTCTCCTGGGGTACCATCGCACATATTATTCCCTCATTTAATGGATATTTTCACCAAAAAGTGAAGTTTTCAAAAAGTCAGAAAATTGGCTGAAAACGACTTAATATCAAGGACTCATCGGGCGAATCACTCTGGAACTGACATCGGAATACTCACTGACATTTTCCCCTGTCCGAAAGTCTGAAAAATGATGGAAAAATGACTAAGTCCAAAAAATTTTTTTTTCAACTTTTTTCAATTTTACCTCCATGGGATATATATTCTACCCACACACATTTGGAACTCTCCTGGGGTACCCTCACACATATTATTCCCTCATTTAATGGATATTTTCACCAAAAAGTGAAGTTTTCAAAAAGTCAGAAAATTGCCTGAAAACTACTTAATATCAAGAACTCATCGGGCGAATCGCTCTGGAACTGAAATCGGAATGCTCACTGACATTTTCCCCTCTCCGAAAGTCTGAAAAATGATGGAAAAATGACTAATTCCAAAAAAATTTTTTTTTAACTTTTTTCAATTTTACCCCTGTGGGATATACATTCTACCCACACACATTTGGATCTCTCCTGGGGTACCCTCACACATATTATTCCCTCATTTAATGGATATTTTCACCAAAAAATGAAGTTTTCAAAAAGTCAGAAAATTGGCTGAAAACGACTTAATATCAAGGACTCATCGGGCGAATCGCTCTGGAACTGAAATCGGAATGCTCACTGACATTTTTCCCTCTCCGAAAGTCTGAAAAATGATGGAAAAATGACTAAGTCCAAAAAAATTTTTTTAAACTTTTTTCAATTTTACCCCCATGGGATATATATTCTACCCACACACATTTGGAACTCTCCTGGGGTACCCTCACACATATTATTCCCTCATTTAATGGATATTTTCACCAAAAAGTGAAGTTTTCAAAAAGTCAAAATTGTCTATAAACGACTTAATATCAAGGACTCATCGGGCGAATCGCTCTGGAACTGAAATCGGAATTCTCCCTGACATTTTCCCCTCTCCGAAAGTCTGAAAAATGATGGAAAAATGACTAAGTCCAAAAAACATTTTTTTCAACTTTTTTCAATTTTACCCCCGTGGGATATATATTCTACCCACACACATTTGGAACTCTCCTGGGGTACCATCGCACATATTATTCCCTCATTTAATGGATATTTTCACCAAAAAGTGAAGTTTTCAAAAAGTCAGAAAATTGCCTGAAAACTACTTAATATCAAGAACTCATCGGGCGAATCGCTCTGGAACTGAAATCGGAATGCTCACTGACATTTTCCCCTCTCCGAAAGTCTGAAAAATGATGGAAAAATGACCAAGTCCAAAAAACATTTTTTTTTAACTTTTTTCAATTTTACACCTGTGGGATATACATTCTACCCACACACATTTGGATCTCTCCTTGGGTACCCTCACACATATTATTCCCTCATTTAATGGATATTTTCACCAAAAAATGAAGTTTTCAAAAAGTCAGAAAATTGGCTGAAAACGACTTAATATCAAGGACTCATCGGGCGATTCGCTCTGGAACTGAAATCGGAATGCTCACTGACATTTTTCCCCCTCCGAAAGTCTGAAAAATGATGGAAAAATGACTAAGTCCAAAAAAATTTTTTTAAACTTTTTTCAATTTTACCCCCATGGGATATATATTCTACCCACACACATTTGGAACTCTCCTGGGGTACCCTCACACATATTATTCCCTCATTTAATGGATATTTTCACCAAAAAGTGAAGTTTTCAAAAAGTCAGAAAATTGCCTGAAAACTACTTAATATCAAGAACTCATCGGGCGAATCGCTCTGGAACTGAAATCGGAATGCTCACTGACATTTTCCCCTCTCCGAAAGTCTGAAAAATGATGGAAAAATGACTAATTCCAAAAAAATTTTTTTTTAACTTTTTTCAATTTTACCCCTGTGGGATATACATTCTACCCACACACATTTGGATCTCTCCTTGGGTACCCTCACACATTTTATTCCCTCATTTAATGGATATTTTCACCAAAAAGTGAAGTTTTCAAAAAGTCAGAAAATTGGCTGAAAACGACTTAATATCAAGAACTCATCGGGCGAATCGCTCTGGATCTGAAATCGGAATGCTCACTGACATTTTCCCCTCTCCGAAAGTCTGAAAAATGATGGAAAAATGACTAAGTCCAAAAAAATTTTTTTTTAACTTTTTTCAATTTTACCCCTGTGGGATATACATTCTACCCACACACATTTGGATCTCTCCTGGGGTACCCTCACACATATTATTTCCTCATTTAATGGATATTTTCACCAAAAAGTGAAGTTTTCAAAAAGTCAGAAAATTTGCTGAAAATGACTTAATATCAAGGACTAATCGGGCGAATCACTCTGGAACTGAAATCGGAATACTCACTGACATTTTCCCCTCTCCGAAAGTCTGAAAAATGATGGAAAAATGACTAAGTCCAAAAAACATTTTTTTCAACTTTTTTCAATTTTACCCCCATGGGATAAATATTCTACCCACACACATTTGGAACTCTCATGGGGTACCCTCACACATATTATTCCCTCATTTAATGGATATTTTCACCAAAAAGTGAAGTTTTCAAAAAGTCAGAAAATTGGCTGAGAACGACTTAATATCAACGACTCATCGGGCGAATCGCTCTGGAACTGAAATCGGAATGCTCACTGACATTTTTCCCTCTCCGAAAGTCTGAAAAATGATGGAAAAATGACTAAGTCCAAAAAAATTTTTTTAAACTATTTCCAATTTTACCCCCATGGGATATATATTCTACCCACACACATTTGGAACTCTCCTGGGGTACCCTCACACATATTATTCCCTCATTTAATGGATATTTTCACCAAAAAGTGAAGTTTTCAAAATGTCAGAAAATTGGCTGAAAACGACTTAATATCAAGGACTCATCGGGTGAATCGCTCTGGAACTGAAATAGCAATGCTCACTGACATTTTCCCCTCTCCGAAAGTCTGAAAAATGATGGAAAAATGACTAAGTCAAAAAAACATTTTTTTCAACTTTTTTCAATTTTACCCCCATGGGATATATATGCTACCCACACACATTTGGAAATCTCCTGGGGTACCCTCACACATTTTATTCCCTCATTTAATGGATATTTTCACCAAAAAGTGAAGTTTTCAAAAAGTCTGAAAATTGGCTGAAAACGACTTAATATCAAGAACTCATCGGGCGAATCGCTCTGGAACTGAAATCGGAATGCTCACTGACATTTTCCCCTCTCCAAAAGTCTGAAAAATGATGGAAAAATGACTAAATCCAAAAAAAATTTTTTTAAAACTTTTTTCAATTTTACCCCCATGGGATATATATTCAACCCACACATATTTGGAACTCTCCTGCTGTACCCTCGCATATATTATGCCCTCATTTAATGGATATTTTCACCAAAAAGTGAAGTTTTCAAAAAGTCAGGAAATTGGCAGAAAACGACTTAATATCAAGGACTCATCGGGCGAATCGCTCTGGAACTGAAATCGGAATGCTCACTGTCATTTTCCCCTCTCCGAAAGTCTGAAAAATGATGGAAAAATGACTAAGTCCAAAAAATTTTTTATTTAACTTTTTTCAATTTTACCCATGTGGGATATACATTCTACCCACACACATTTGGATCTCTACTGGGGTACCCTCACACATATTATTCCCTCATTTAATGGATATTTTCACCAAAAAGTGAAGTTTTCAAAAAGTCAGAAAATTGGCTGAAAACGACTTAATATCAAGGACTCATCGGGCGAATCACTCTGGAACTGACATCGGAATACTCACTGACATTTTCCCCTCTCCGAAAGTCTGAAAAATGATGGAAAAATGACTAAGTCCAAAAAACATTTTTTTCAACTTTTTTCAATTTTACCCCCATGGGATATATATCCTACCCACACACATTTGGAACTCTCCTGGGGTACGCTCACACATATTATTCCCTCATTTAATGGATATTTTCACCAAAAAGTGAAGTTTTCAAAAAGTCAGAAAATTGTCTGAAAACGACTTAATATCAAGAACTCATCGGGCGAATCGCTCTGGAACTGAAATCGGAATGCTCACTGACATTTTCCCCTCTCCGAAAGTCTGAAAAATGATGGAAAAATGACTAATTCCAAAAAAATTTTTTTTTAACTTTTTTCAATTTTACCCCTGTGGGATATACATTCTACCCACACACATTTGGATCTCTCCTGGGGTACCATCGCACATATTATTCCCTCATTTAATGGATATTTTCACCAAAAAGTGAAGTTTTCAAAAAGTCAGAAAATTGGCTGAAAACGACTTAATATCAAGGACTCATCGGGCGAATCACTCTGGAACTGACATCGGAATACTCACTGACATTTTCCCCTGTCCGAAAGTCTGAAAAATGATGGAAAAATGACTAAGTCCAAAAAATTTTTTTTTCAACTTTTTTCAATTTTACCTCCATGGGATATATATTCTACCCACACACATTTGGAACTCTCCTGGGGTACCCTCACACATATTATTCCCTCATTTAATGGATATTTTCACCAAAAAGTGAAGTTTTCAAAAAGTCAGAAAATTGCCTGAAAACTACTTAATATCAAGAACTCATCGGGCGAATCGCTCTGAAACTGAAATCGGAATGCTCACTGACATTTTCCCCTCTCCGAAAGTCTGAAAAATGATGGAAAAATGACTAATTCCAAAAAAATTTTTTTTTAACTTTTTTCAATTTTACCCCTGTGGGATATACATTCTACCCACACACATTTGGATCTCTCCTTGGGTACCCTCACACATATTATTCCCTCATTTAATGGATATTTTCACCAAAAAATGAAGTTTTCAAAAAGTCAGAAAATTGGCTGAAAACGACTTAATATCAAGGACTCATCGGGCGAATCGCTCTGGAACTGAAATCGGAATGCTCACTGACATTTTTCCCTCTCCGAAAGTCTGAAAAATGATGGAAAAATGACTAAGTCCAAAAAAATTTTTTTAAACTTTTTTCAATTTTACCCCCATGGGATATATATTCTACCCACACACATTTGGAACTCTCCTGGGGTACCCTCACACATATTATTCCCTCATTTAATGGATATTTTCACCAAAAAGTGAAGTTTTCAAAAAGTCAAAATTGTCTATAAACGACTTAATATCAAGGACTCATCGGGCGAATCGCTCTGGAACTGAAATCGGAATGCTCCCTGACATTTTCCCCTCTCCGAAAGTCTGAAAAATGATGGAAAAATGACTAAGTCCAAAAAACATTTTTTTCAACTTTTTTCAATTTTACCCCCGTGGGATATATATTCTACCCACACACATTTGGAACTCTCCTGGGGTACCATCGCACATATTATTCCCTCATTTAATGGATATTTTCACCAAAAAGTGAAGTTTTCAAAAAGTCAGAAAATTGCCTGAAAACTACTTAATATCAAGAACTCATCGGGCGAATCGCTCTGGAACTGAAATCGGAATGCTCACTGACATTTTCCCCTCTCCGAAAGTCTGAAAAATGATGGAAAAATGACCAAGTCCAAAAAACATTTTTTTTTAACTTTTTTCAATTTTACACCTGTGGGATATACATTCTACCCACACACATTTGGATCTCTCCTTGGGTACCCTCACACATATTATTCCCTCATTTAATGGATATTTTCACCAAAAAATGAAGTTTTCAAAAAGTCAGAAAATTGGCTGAAAACGACTTAATATCAAGGACTCATCGGGCGATTCGCTCTGGAACTGAAATCGGAATGCTCACTGACATTTTTCCCCCTCCGAAAGTCTGAAAAATGATGGAAAAATGACAAAGTCCAAAAAAATTTTTTTAAACTTTTTTCAATTTTACCCCCATGGGATATATATTCTACCCACACACATTTGGAACTCTCCTGGGGTACCCTCACACATATTATTCCCTCATTTAATGGATATTTTCACCAAAAAGTGAAGTTTTCAAAAAGTCAGAAAATTGCCTGAAAACTACTTAATATCAAGAACTCATCGGGCGAATCGCTCTGGAACTGAAATCGGAATGCTCACTGACATTTTCCCCTCTCCGAAAGTCTGAAAAATGATGGAAAAATGACTAATTCCAAAAAAATTTTTTTTTAACTTTTTTCAATTTTACCCCTGTGGGATATACATTCTACCCACACACATTTGGATCTCTCCTTGGGTACCCTCACACATTTTATTCCCTCATTTAATGGATATTTTCACCAAAAAGTGAAGTTTTCAAAAAGTCAGAAAATTGGCTGAAAACGACTTAATATCAAGAACTCATCGGGCGAATCGCTCTGGATCTGAAATCGGAATGCTCACTGACATTTTCCCCTCTCCGAAAGTCTGAAAAATGATGGAAAAATGACTAAGTCCAAAAAAATTTTTTTTTAACTTTTTTCAATTTTACCCCTGTGGGATATACATTCTACCCACACACATTTGGATCTCTCCTGGGGTACCCTCACACATATTATTTCCTCATTTAATGGATATTTTCACCAAAAAGTGAAGTTTTCAAAAAGTCAGAAAATTTGCTGAAAATGACTTAATATCAAGGACTAATCGGGCGAATCACTCTGGAACTGAAATCGGAATACTCACTGACATTTTCCCCTCTCCGAAAGTCTGAAAAATGATGGAAAAATGACTAAGTCCAAAAAACATTTTTTTCAACTTTTTTCAATTTTACCCCCATGGGATAAATATTCTACCCACACACATTTGGAACTCTCATGGGGTACCCTCACACATATTATTCCCTCATTTAATGGATATTTTCACCAAAAAGTGAAGTTTTCAAAAAGTCAGAAAATTGGCTGAGAACGACTTAATATCAACGACTCATCGGGCGAATCGCTCTGGAACTGAAATCGGAATGCTCACTGACATTTTTCCCTCTCCGAAAGTCTGAAAAATGATGGAAAAATGACTAAGTCCAAAAAAATTTTTTTAAACTATTTCCAATTTTACCCCCATGGGATATATATTCTACCCACACACATTTGGAACTCTCCTGGGGTACCCTCACACATATTATTCCCTCATTTAATGGATATTTTCACCAAAAAGTGAAGTTTTCAAAATGTCAGAAAATTGGCTGAAAACGACTTAATATCAAGGACTCATCGGGTGAATCGCTCTGGAACTGAAATAGCAATGCTCACTGACATTTTCCCCTCTCCGAAAGTCTGAAAAATGATGGAAAAATGACTAAGTCAAAAAAACATTTTTTTCAACTTTTTTCAATTTTACCCCCATGGGATATATATGCTACCCACACACATTTGGAAATCTCCTGGGGTACCCTCACACATTTTATTCCCTCATTTAATGGATATTTTCACCAAAAAGTGAAGTTTTCAAAAAGTCTGAAAATTGGCTGAAAACGACTTAATATCAAGAACTCATCGGGCGAATCGCTCTGGAACTGAAATCGGAATGCTCACTGACATTTTCCCCTCTCCAAAAGTCTGAAAAATGATGGAAAAATGACTAAATCCCAAAAAAATTTTTTTAAAACTTTTTTCAATTTTACCCCCATGGGATATATATTCAACCCACACATGTTTGGAACTCTCCTGCTGTACCCTCGCATATATTATGCCCTCATTTAATGGATATTTTCACCAAAAAGTGAAGTTTTCAAAAAGTCAGGAAATTGGCAGAAAACGACTTAATATCAAGGACTCATCGGGCGAATCGCTCTGGAACTGAAATCGGAATGCTCACTGTCATTTTCCCCTCTCCGAAAGTCTGAAAAATGATGGAAAAATGACTAAGTCCAAAAAATTTTTTATTTAACTTTTTTCAATTTTACCCATGTGGGATATACATTCTACCCACACACATTTGGATCTCTACTGGGGTACCCTCACACATATTATTCCCTCATTTAATGGATATTTTCACCAAAAAGTGAAGTTTTCAAAAAGTCAGAAAATTGGCTGAAAACGACTTAATATCAAGGACTCATCGGGCGAATCACTCTGGAACTGACATCGGAATACTCACTGACATTTTCCCCTCTCCGAAAGTCTGAAAAATGATGGAAAAATGACTAAGTCCAAAAAACATTTTTTTCAACTTTTTTCAATTTTACCCCCATGGGATATATATCCTACCCACACACATTTGGAACTCTCCTGGGGTACGCTAACACATATTATTCCCTCATTTAATGGATATTTTCACCAAAAAGTGAAGTTTTCAAAAAGTCAGAAAATTGTCTGAAAACTACTTAATATCAAGAACTCATCGGGCGAATCGCTCTGGAACTGAAATCGGAATGCTCACTGACATTTTCCCCTCTCCGAAAGTCTGAAAAATGATGGAAAAATGACTAATTCCAAAAAAATTTTTTTTTAACTTTTTTCAATTTTACCCCTGTGGGATATACATTCTACCCACACACATTTGGATCTCTCCTGGGGTACCATCGCACATATTATTCCCTCATTTAATGGATATTTTCACCAAAAAGTGAAGTTTTCAAAAAGTCAGAAAATTGGCTGAAAACGACTTAATATCAAGGACTCATCGGGCGAATCACTCTGGAACTGACATCGGAATACTCACTGACATTTTCCCCTGTCCGAAAGTCTGAAAAATGATGGAAAAATGACTAAGTCCAAAAAATTTTTTTTTCAACTTTTTTCAATTTTACCTCCATGGGATATATATTCTACCCACACACATTTGGAACTCTCCTGGGGTACCCTCACACATATTATTCCCTCATTTAATGGATATTTTCACCAAAAAGTGAAGTTTTCAAAAAGTCAGAAAATTGCCTGAAAACTACTTAATATCAAGAACTCATCGGGCGAATCGCTCTGGAACTGAAATCGGAATGCTCACTGACATTTTCCCCTCTCCGAAAGTCTGAAAAATGATGGAAAAATGACTAATTCCAAAAAAATTTTTTTTTAACTTTTTTCAATTTTACCCCTGTGGGATATACATTCTACCCACACACATTTGGATCTCTCCTTGGGTACCCTCACACATATTATTCCCTCATTTAATGGATATTTAAACCAAAAAATTAAGTTTTCAAAAAGTCAGAAAATTGGCTGAAAACGACTTAATATCAAGGACTCATCGGGCGAATCGCTCTGGAACTGAAATCGGAATGCTCACTGACATTTTTCCCTCTCCGAAAGTCTGAAAAATGATGGAAAAATGACTAAGTCCAAAAAAATTTTTTTAAACTTTTTTCAATTTTACCCCCATGGGATATATATTCTACCCACACACATTTGGAACTCTCCTGGGGTACCCTCACACATATTATTCCCTCATTTAATGGATATTTTCACCAAAAAGTGAAGTTTTCAAAAAGTCAAAATTGTCTATAAACGACTTAATATCAAGGACTCATCGGGCGAATCGCTCTGGAACTGAAATCGGAATGCTCCCTGACATTTTCCCCTCTCCGAAAGTCTGAAAAATGATGGAAAAATGACTAAGTCCAAAAAACATTTTTTTCAACTTTTTTCAATTTTACCCCCGTGGGATATATATTCTACCCACACACATTTGGAACTCTCCTGGGGTACCATCGCACATATTATTCCCTCATTTAATGGATATTTTCACCAAAAAGTGAAGTTTTCAAAAAGTCAGAAAATTGCCTGAAAACTACTTAATATCAAGAACTCATCGGGCGAATCGCTCTGGAACTGAAATCGGAATGCTCACTGACATTTTCCCCTCTCCGAAAGTCTGAAAAATGATGGAAAAATGACCAAGTCCAAAAAACATTTTTTTTTAACTTTTTTCAATTTTACACCTGTGGGATATACATTCTACCCACACACATTTGGATCTCTCCTTGGGTACCCTCACACATATTATTCCCTCATTTAATGGATATTTTCACCAAAAAATGAAGTTTTCAAAAAGTCAGAAAATTGGCTGAAAACGACTTAATATCAAGGACTCATCGGGCGATTCGCTCTGGAACTGAAATCGGAATGCTCACTGACATTTTTCCCCCTCCGAAAGTCTGAAAAATGATGGAAAAATGACTAAGTCCAAAAAAATTTTTTTAAACTTTTTTCAATTTTTCCCCCATGGGATATATATTCTACCCACACACATTTGGAACTCTCCTGGGGTACCCTCACACATATTATTCCCTCATTTAATGGATATTTTCACCAAAAAGTGAAGTTTTCAAAAAGTCAGAAAATTGCCTGAAAACTACTTAATATCAAGAACTCATCGGGCGAATCGCTCTGGAACTGAAATCGGAATGCTCACTGACATTTTCCCCTCTCCGAAAGTCTGAAAAATGATGGAAAAATGACTAATTCCAAAAAAATTTTTTTTTAACTTTTTTCAATTTTACCCCTGTGGGATATACATTCTACCCACACACATTTGGATCTCTCCTTGGGTACCCTCACACATATTATTCCCTCATTTAATGGATATTTTCACCAAAAAATGAAGTTTTCAAAAAGTCAGAAAATTGGCTGAAAACGACTTAATATCAAGGACTCATCGGGCGAATCGCTCTGGAACTGAAATCGGAATGCTCACTGACATTTTTCCCTCTCCGAAAGTCTGAAAAATGATGGAAAAATGACTAAGTCCAAAAAAATTTTTTTAAACTTTTTTCAATTTTACCCCCATGGGATATATATTCTACCCACACACATTTGGAACTCTCCTGGGGTACCCTCACACATATTATTCCCTCATTTAATGGATATTTTCACCAAAAAGTGAAGTTTTCAAAAAGTCAAAATTGTCTATAAACGACTTAATATCAAGGACTCATCGGGCGAATCGCTCTGGAACTGAAATCGGAATGCTCCCTGACATTTTCCCCTCTCCGAAAGTCTGAAAAATGATGGAAAAATGACTAAGTCCAAAAAAATTTTTTTTTAACTTTTTTCAATTTTACACCTGTGGGATATACATTCTACCCACACACATTTGGATCTCTCCTGGGGTACCCTCACACATATTATTCCCTCATTTAATGGATATTTTCACCAAAAAGTGAAGTTTTCAAAAAGTCAGAAAATTGGCTGAAAACGACTTAATATCAAGTACTCATCGGGCGAATCACTCTGGAACTGAAATCGGAATACTCACTGACATTTTCCCCTCTCCGAAAGTCTGAAAAATGATGGAAAAATGACTAAGTCCAAAAAACATTTTTTTCAACTTTTTTCAATTTTACCCCCGTGGGATATATATTCTACCCACACACATTTGGAACTCTCCTGGGGTACCATCGCACATATTATTCCCTCATTTAATGGATATTTTCACCAAAAAGTGAAGTTTTCAAAAAGTCAGAAAATTGGCTGAAAACGACTTAATATCAAGGACTCATCGGGCGAATCACTCTGGAACTGACATCGGAATACTCACTGACATTTTCCCCTCTCCGAAAGTCTGAAAAATGATGGAAAAATGACTAAGTCCAAAAAACATTTTTTTCAACTTTTTTCAATTTTACCCCCATGGGATATATATTCTACCCACACACATTTGGAACTCTCCTGGGGTACGCTCACACATATTATTCCCTCATTTAATGGATATTTTCACCAAAAAGTGAAGCTTTCAAAAAGTCAGAAAATTGCCTGAAAACTACTTAATATCAAGAACTCATCGGGCGAATCGCTCTGGAACTGAAATCGGAATGCTCACTGACATTTTCCCCTCTCCAAAAGTCTGAAAAACGATGGAAAAATGACTAAGTCCAAAAAAATTTTTTTTTAACTTTTTTCAATTTTACCCCCATGGGATATATATTCTACCCACACACATTTGGAACTCTCCTGGGGTACCCTCACGCATATTATTCCCTCATTTAATGGATATTTTCACCAAAAAGTGAAGTTTTCAAAAAGTCAAAATTGTCTATAAACGACTTAATATCAAGGACTCATCGGGCGAATCACTCTGGAACTGACATCGGAATACTCACTGACATTTTCCCCTCTCCGAAAGTCTGAAAAATGATGGAAAAATGACTAAGTCCAAAAAACATTTTTTTCAACTTTTTTCAATTTTACCCCCATGGGATATATATTCTACCCACACACATTTGGATCTCTCCTGGGGTACCCTCACACATATTATTCCCTCATTTAATGGATATTTTCATCAAAAAGTGAAGTTTTCAAAAAGTCAGAAAATTGGCTGAAAACGACTTAATATCAAGGACTCATCGGGCGAATCACTCTGGAACTGAAATCGGAATGCTCACTGACATTTTTCCTTCTCCGAAAGTCTGAAAAATGATGGAAAAATGAATAAGTCCCAAAAAATTTTTTTTTTACTTTTTTTCAATTTTACCCCTGTGGGATATACATTCTACCCACACACATTTGGATCTCTCCTGGGGTACCCTCACACATATTATTCCCTCATTTAATGGATATTTTCACCAAAAAGTGAAGTTTTCAAAAAGTCAGAAAATTGGCTGAAAACGACTTAATATCAAGGACTGATCGGGCGAATCACTCTGGAACTGAAATCAGAATGCTCAGTGACATTTTTCCCTCTCCAAAAGTCTGAAAAACGATGGAAAAATGACTAAGTCCAAAAAAATTTTTTTTAAACTTTTTTCAATTTTACCCCCATGTGATATATATTCTACCCACACACATTTGGAACTCTCCTGGGGTACCCTCACACATATTATTCCCTCATTTAATGGATATTTTCACCAAAAAGTGAAGTTTTCAAAAAGTCAAAATTGTCTATAAACGACTTAATATCAAGGACTCATCGGGCGAATCGCTCTGGAACTGAAATCGGAATGCTCCCTGACATTTTCCCCTCTCCGAAAGTCTGAAAAATGATGGAAAAATGACTAAGTCCAAAAAAATTTTTTTTTAACTTTTTTCAATTTTACACCTGTGGGATATACATTCTACCCAAACACATTTGGATCTCTCCTGGGGTACCCTCACACATATTATTCCCTCATTTAATGGATATTTTCACCAAAAAGTGAAGTTTTCAAAAAGTCAGAAAATTGGCTGAAAACGACTTAATATCAAGTACTCATCGGGCGAATCACTCTGGAACTGAAATCGGAATACTCACTGACATTTTCCCCTCTCCGAAAGTCTGAAAAATGATGGAAAAATGACTAAGTCCAAAAAACATTTTTTTCAACTTTTTTCAATTTTACCCCCGTGGGATATATATTCAACCCACACACATTTGGAACTCTCCTGGGGTACCATCGCACATATTATTCCCTCATTTAATGGATATTTTCACCAAAAAGTGAAGTTTTCAAAAAGTCAGAAAATTGGCTGAAAACGACTTAATATCAAGGACTCATCGGGCGAATCACTCTGGAACTGACATCGGAATACTCACTGACATTTTCCCCTCTCCGAAAGTCTGAAAAATGATGGAAAAATGACTAAGTCCAAAAAACATTTTTTTCAACTTTTTTCAATTTTACCCCCATGGGATATATACTCTACCCACACACATTTGGAACTCTCCTGGGGTACGCTCACACATATTATTCCCTCATTTAATGGATATTTTCACCAAAAAGTGAAGTTTTCAAAAAGTCAGAAAATTGCCTGAAAACTACTTAATATCAAGAACTCATCGGGCGAATCACTCTGGAACTGAAATCGGAATGCTCACTGACATTTTCCCCTCTCCGAAAGTCTGAAAAATGATGGAAAAATGACTAAGTCCAAAAAACATTTTTTTTTAACTTTTTTCAATTTTACACCTGTGGGATATACATTCTACCCACACACATTTGGATCTCTCCTTGGGTACCCTCACACATATTATTCCCTCATTTAATGGATATTTTCACCAAAAAATGAAGTTTTCAAAAAGTCAGAAAATTGGCTGAAAACGACTTAATATCAAGGACTCATCGGGCGAATCGCTCTGGAACTGAAATCGGAATGCTCACTGACATTTTTCCCTCTCCGAAAGTCTGAAAAATGATGGAAAAATGACTAAGTCCAAAAAAATTTTTTTAAACTTTTTTCAATTTTACCCCCATGGGATATATATTCTACCCACACACATTTGGAACTCTCCTGGGGTACCCTCACACATATTATTCCCTCATTTAATGGATATTTTCACCAAAAAGTGAAGTTTTCAAAAAGTCAAAATTGGCTATAAACGACTTAATATCAAGGACTCATCGGGCGAATCGCTCTGGAACTGAAATCGGAATGCTCACTGACATTTTCCCCTCTCCGAAAGTCTGAAAAATGATGGAAAAATGACTAATTCCAAAAAAATTTTTTTTTAACTTTTTTCAATTTTACCCCTGTGGGATATACATTCTACCCACACACATTTGGATCTCTCCTTGGGTACCCTCACACATATTATTCCCTCATTTAATGGATATTTTCACCAAAAAATGAAGTTTTCAAAAAGTCAGAAAATTGGCTGAAAACGACTTAATATCAAGGACTCATCGGGCGAATCGCTCTGGAACTGAAATCGGAATGCTCACTGACATTTTTCCCTCTCCGAAAGTCTGAAAAATGATGGAAAAATGACTAAGTCCAAAAAAATTTTTTTAAACTTTTTTCAATTTTACCCCCATGGGATATATATTCTACCCACACACATTTGGAACTCTCCTGGGGTACCCTCACACATATTATTCCCTCATTTAATGGATATTTTCACCAAAAAGTGAAGTTTTCAAAAAGTCAAAATTGTCTATAAACGACTTAATATCAAGGACTCATCGGGCGAATCGCTCTGGAACTGAAATCGGAATGCTCCCTGACATTTTCCCCTCTCCGAAAGTCTGAAAAATGATGGAAAAATGACTAAGTCCAAAAAAATTTTTTTTTAACTTTTTTCAATTTTACACCTGTGGGATATACATTCTACCCACACACATTTGGATCTCTCCTGGGGTACCCTCACACATATTATTCCCTCATTTAATGGATATTTTCACCAAAAAGTGAAGTTTTCAAAAAGTCAGAAAATTGGCTGAAAACGACTTAATATCAAGTACTCATCGGGCGAATCACTCTGGAACTGAAATCGGAATACTCACTGACATTTTCCCCTCTCCGAAAGTCTGAAAAATGATGGAAAAATGACTAAGTCCAAAAAACATTTTTTTCAACTTTTTTCAATTTTACCCCCGTAGGATATATATTCTACCCACACACATTTGGAACTCTCCTGGGGTACCATCGCACATATTATTCCCTCATTTAATGGATATTTTCACCAAAAAGTGAAGTTTTCAAAAAGTCAGAAAATTGCCTGAAAACTACTTAATATCAAGAACTCATCGGGCGAATCGCTCTGGAACTGAAATCGGAATGCTCACTGACATTTTCCCCTCTCCGAAAGTCTGAAAAATGATGGAAAAATGACTAAGTCCAAAAAACATTTTTTTTTAACTTTTTTCAATTTTACACCTGTGGGATATACATTCTACCCACACACATTTGGATCTCTCCTTGGGTACCCTCACACATATTATTCCCTCATTTAATGGATATTTTCACCAAAAAATGAAGTTTTCAAAAAGTCAGAAAATTGGCTGAAAACGACTTAATATCAAGGACTCATCGGGCGAATCGCTCTGGAACTGAAATCGGAATGCTCACTGACATTTTTCCCTCTCCGAAAGTCTGAAAAATGATGGAAAAATGACTAAGTCCAAAAAAATTTTTTTAAACTTTTTTCAATTTTACCCCCATGGGATATATATTCTACCCACACACATTTGGAACTCTCCTGGGGTACCCTCACACATATTATTCCCTCATTTAATGGATATTTTCACCAAAAAGTGAAGTTTTCAAAAAGTCAAAATTGGCTATAAACGACTTAATATCAAGGACTCATCGGGCGAATCGCTCTGGAACTGAAATCGGAATGCTCACTGACATTTTCCCCTCTCCGAAAGTCTGAAAAATGATGGAAAAATGACTAATTCCAAAAAAATTTTTTTTTAACTTTTTTCAATTTTACCCCTGTGGGATATACATTCTACCCACACACATTTGGATCTCTCCTTGGGTACCCTCACACATATTATTCCCTCATTTAATGGATATTTTCACCAAAAAATGA
The DNA here is from genome assembly GCF_046119375.1 of Phyllobates terribilis. Taxonomy (NCBI): domain Eukaryota; kingdom Metazoa; phylum Chordata; class Amphibia; order Anura; family Dendrobatidae; genus Phyllobates; species Phyllobates terribilis. The sequence continues at coordinate 3,235,460 of NW_027362873.1, read as the reverse complement.
AGTTTTCAAAAAGTCAGAAAATTGGCTGAAAACGACTTAATATCAAGGACTCATCGGGCGAATCGCTCTGGAACTGAAATTGGAATGATCACTGACATTTTTCCCTCTCCGAAAGTCTGAAAAATGATGGAAAAATGACTAAGTCCAAAAAAATTTTTTTAAACTTTTTTCAATTTTACCCCCATGGGATATATATTCTACCCACACACATTTGGAACTCTCCTGGGGTACCCTCACACATATTATTCCCTCATTTAATGGATATTTTCACCAAAAAGTGAAGTTTTCAAAAAGTCAAAATTGTCTATAAACGACTTAATATCAAGGACTCATCGGGCGAATCGCTCTGGAACTGAAATCGGAATGCTCCCTGACATTTTCCCCTCTCCGAAAGTCTGAAAAATGATGGAAAAATGACTAAGTCCAAAAAAATTTTTTTTTAACTTTTTTCAATTTTACACCTGTGGGATATACATTCTACCCACACACATTTGGATCTCTCCTGGGGTACCCTCACACATATTATTCCCTCATTTAATGGATATTTTCACCAAAAAGTGAAGTTTTCAAATAGTCAGAAAATTGGCTGAAAACGACTTAATATCAAGTACTCATCGGGCGAATCACTCTGGAACTGAAATCGGAATACTCACTGACATTTTCCCCTCTCCGAAAGTCTGAAAAATGATGGAAAAATGACTAAGTCCAAAAAACATTTTTTTCAACTTTTTTCAATTTTACCCCCGTAGGATATATATTCTACCCACACACATTTGGAACTCTCCTGGGGTACCATCGCACATATTATTCCCTCATTTAATGGATATTTTCACCAAAAAGTGAAGTTTTCAAAAAGTCAGAAAATTGCCTGAAAACTACTTAATATCAAGAACTCATCGGGCGAATCGCTCTGGAACTGAAATCGGAATGCTCACTGACATTTTCCCCTCTCCGAAAGTCTGAAAAATGATGGAAAAATGACTAAGTCCAAAAAACATTTTTTTTTAACTTTTTTCAATTTTACACCTGTGGGATATACATTCTACCCACACACATTTGGATCTCTCCTTGGGTACCCTCACACATATTATTCCCTCATTTAATGGATATTTTCACCAAAAAATGAAGTTTTCAAAAAGTCAGAAAATTGGCTGAAAACGACTTAATATCAAGGACTCATCGGGCGAATCGCTCTGGAACTGAAATCGGAATGCTCACTGACATTTTTCCCTCTCCGAAAGTCTGAAAAATGATGGAAAAATGACTAAGTCCAAAAAAATTTTTTTAAACTTTTTTCAATTTTACCCCCATGGGATATATATTCTACCCACACACATTTGGAACTCTCCTGGGGTACCCTCACACATATTATTCCCTCATTTAATGGATATTTTCACCAAAAAGTGAAGTTTTCAAAAAGTCAAAATTGGCTATAAACGACTTAATATCAAGGACTCATCGGGCGAATCGCTCTGGAACTGAAATCGGAATGCTCACTGACATTTTCCCCTCTCCGAAAGTCTGAAAAATGATGGAAAAATGACTAATTCCAAAAAAATTTTTTTTTAACTTTTTTCAATTTTACCCCTGTGGGATATACATTCTACCCACACACATTTGGATCTCTCCTTGGGTACCCTCACACATATTATTCCCTCATTTAATGGATATTTTCACCAAAAAATGAAGTTTTCAAAAAGTCAGAAAATTGGCTGAAAACGACTTAATATCAAGGACTCATCGGGCGAATCGCTCTGGAACTGAAATCGGAATGCTCACTGACATTTTTCCCTCTCCGAAAGTCTGAAAAATGATGGAAAAATGACTAAGTCCAAAAAAATTTTTTTAAACTTTTTTCAATTTTACCCCCATGGGATATATATTCTACCCACACACATTTGGAACTCTCCTGGGGTACCCTCACACATATTATTCCCTCATTTAATGGATATTTTCACCAAAAAGTGAAGTTTTCAAAAAGTCAAAATTGTCTATAAACGACTTAATATCAAGGACTCATCGGGCGAATCGCTCTGGAACTGAAATCGGAATGCTCCCTGACATTTTCCCCTCTCCGAAAGTCTGAAAAATGATGGAAAAATGACTAAGTCCAAAAAAATTTTTTTTTAACTTTTTTCAATTTTACACCTGTGGGATATACATTCTACCCACACACATTTGGATCTCTCCTGGGGTACCCTCACACATATTATTCCCTCATTTAATGGATATTTTCACCAAAAAGTGAAGCTTTCAAAAAGTCAGAAAATTGGCTGAAAACGACTTAATATCAAGTACTCATCGGGCGAATCACTCTGGAACTGAAATCGGAATACTCACTGACATTTTCCCCTCTCCGAAAGTCTGAAAAATGATGGAAAAATGACTAAGTCCAAAAAACATTTTTTTCAACTTTTTTCAATTTTACCCCCGTGGGATATATATTATACCCACACACATTTGGAACTCTCCTGGGGTACCATCGCACATATTATTCCCTCATTTAATGGATATTTTCACCAAAAAGTGAAGTTTTCAAAAAGTCAGAAAATTGCCTGAAAACTACTTAATATCAAGAACTCATCGGGCGAATCGCTCTGGAACTGAAATCGGAATGCTCACTGACATTTTCCCCTCTCCGAAAGTCTGAAAAATGATGGAAAAATGACTAAGTCCAAAAAACATTTTTTTTTAACTTTTTTCAATTTTACACCTGTGGGATATACATTCTACCCACACACATTTGGATCTCTCCTTGGGTACCCTCACACATATTATTCCCTCATTTAATGGATATTTTCACCAAAAAATGAAGTTTTCAAAAAGTCAGAAAATTGGCTGAAAACGACTTAATATCAAGGACTCATCGGGCGAATCGCTCTGGAACTGAAATCGGAATGCTCACTGACATTTTTCCCTCTCCGAAAGTCTGAAAAATGATGGAAAAATGACTAAGTCCAAAAAAATTTTTTTAAACTTTTTTCAATTTTACCCCCATGGGATATATATTCTACCCACACACATTTGGAACTCTCCTGGGGTACCCTCACACATATTATTCCCTCATTTAATGGATATTTTCACCAAAAAGTGAAGTTTTCAAAAAGTCAAAATTGGCTATAAACGACTTAATATCAAGGACTCATCGGGCGAATCGCTCTGGAACTGAAATCGGAATGCTCACTGACATTTTCCCCTCTCCGAAAGTCTGAAAAATGATGGAAAAATGACTAATTCCAAAAAAATTTTTTTTTAACTTTTTTCAATTTTACCCCTGTGGGATATACATTCTACCCACACACATTTGGATCTCTCCTTGGGTACCCTCACACATATTATTCCCTCATTTAATGGATATTTTCACCAAAAAATGAAGTTTTCAAAAAGTCAGAAAATTGGCTGAAAACGACTTAATATCAAGGACTCATCGGGCGAATCGCTCTGGAACTGAAATCGGAATGCTCACTGACATTTTTCCCTCTCCGAAAGTCTGAAAAATGATGGAAAAATGACTAAGTCCAAAAAAATTTTTTTAAACTTTTTTCAATTTTACCCCCATGGGATATATATTCTACCCACACACATTTGGAACTCTCCTGGGGTACCCTCACACATATTATTCCCTCATTTAATGGATATTTTCACCAAAAAGTGAAGTTTTCAAAAAGTCAAAATTGTCTATAAACGACTTAATATCAAGGACTCATCGGGCGAATCGCTCTGGAACTGAAATCGGAATGCTCCCTGACATTTTCCCCTCTCCGAAAGTCTGAAAAATGATGGAAAAATGACTAAGTCCAAAAAAATTTTTTTTTAACTTTTTTCAATTTTACACCTGTGGGATATACATTCTACCCACACACATTTAGATCTCTCCTGGGGTACCCTCACACATATTATTCCCTCATTTAATGGATATTTTCACCAAAAAGTGAAGTTTTCAAAAAGTCAGAAAATTGGCTGAAAACGACTTAATATCAAGTACTCATCGGGCGAATCACTCTGGAACTGAAATCGGAATACTCACTGACATTTTCCCCTCTCCGAAAGTCTGAAAAATGATGGAAAAATGACTAACTCCAAAAAACATTTTTTTCAACTTTTTTCAATTTTACCCCCGTGGGATATATATTCTACCCACACACATTTGGAACTCTCCTGGGGTACCATCGCACATATTATTCCCTCATTTAATGGATATTTTCACCAAAAAGTGAAGTTTTCAAAAAGTCAGAAAATTGGCTGAAAACGACTTAATATCAAGGACTCATCGGGCGAATCACTCTGGAACTGACATCGGAATACTCACTGACATTTTCCCCTCTCCGAAAGTCTGAAAAATGATGGAAAAATGACTAAGTCCAAAAAACATTTTTTTCAACTTTTTTCAATTTTACCCCCATGGGATATATATTCTACCCACACACATTTGGAACTCTCCTGGGGTACGCTCACACATATTATTCCCTCATTTAATGGATATTTTCACCAAAAAGTGAAGCTTTCAAAAAGTCAGAAAATTGCCTGAAAACTACTTAATATCAAGAACTCATCGGGCGAATCGCTCTGGAACTGAAATCGGAATGCTCACTGACATTTTCCCCTCTCCAAAAGTCTGAAAAACGATGGAAAAATGACTAAGTCCAAAAAAATTTTTTTTTAACTTTTTTCAATTTTACCCCCATGGGATATATATTCTACATACACACATTTGGAACTCTCCTGGGGTACCCTCACGCATATTATTCCCTCATTTAATGGATATTTTCACCAAAAAGTGAAGTTTTCAAAAAGTCAAAATTGGCTATAAACGACTTAATATCAAGGACTCATCGGGCGAATCGCTCTGGAACTGAAATCGGAATGCTCACTGACATTTTCCCCTCTCCGAAAGTCTGAAAAATGATGGAAAAATGACTAATTCCAAAAAAATTTTTTTTTAACTTTTTTCAATTTTACCCCTGTGGGATATACATTCTACCCACACACATTTGGATCTCTCCTTGGGTACCCTCACACATATTATTCCCTCATTTAATGGATATTTTCACCAAAAAATGAAGTTTTCAAAAAGTCAGAAAATTGGCTGAAAACGACTTAATATCAAGGACTCATCGGGCGAATCGCTCTGGAACTGAAATCGGAATGCTCACTGACATTTTTCCCTCTCCGAAAGTCTGAAAAATGATGGAAAAATGACTAAGTCCAAAAAAATTTTTTTAAACTTTTTTCAATTTTACCCCCATGGGATATATATTCTACCCACACACATTTGGAACTCTCCTGGGGTACCCTCACACATATTATTCCCTCATTTAATGGATATTTTCACCAAAAAGTGAAGTTTTCAAAAAGTCAAAATTGTCTATAAACGACTTAATATCAAGGACTCATCGGGCGAATCGCTCTGGAACTGAAATCGGAATGCTCCCTGACATTTTCCCCTCTCCGAAAGTCTGAAAAATGATGGAAAAATGACTAAGTCCAAAAAAATTTTTTTTTAACTTTTTTCAATTTTACACCTGTGGGATATACATTCTACCCACACACATTTGGATCTCTCCTGGGGTACCCTCACACATATTATTCCCTCATTTAATGGATATTTTCACCAAAAAGTGAAGTTTTCAAAAAGTCAGAAAATTGGCTGAAAACGACTTAATATCAAGTACTCATCGGGCGAATCACTCTGGAACTGAAATCGGAATACTCACTGACATTTTCCCCTCTCCGAAAGTCTGAAAAATGATGGAAAAATGACTAACTCCAAAAAACATTTTTTTCAACTTTTTTCAATTTTACCCCCGTGGGATATATATTCTACCCACACACATTTGGAACTCTCCTGGGGTACCATCGCACATATTATTCCCTCATTTAATGGATATTTTCACCAAAAAGTGAAGTTTTCAAAAAGTCAGAAAATTGGCTGAAAACGACTTAATATCAAGGACTCATCGGGCGAATCACTCTGGAACTGACATCGGAATACTCACTGACATTTTCCCCTCTCCGAAAGTCTGAAAAATGATGGAAAAATGACTAAGTCCAAAAAACATTTTTTTCAACTTTTTTCAATTTTACCCCCATGGGATATATATTCTACCCACACACATTTGGAACTCTCCTGGGGTACGCTCACACATATTATTCCCTCATTTAATGGATATTTTCACCAAAAAGTGAAGCTTTCAAAAAGTCAGAAAATTGCCTGAAAACTACTTAATATCAAGAACTCATCGGGCGAATCGCTCTGGAACTGAAATCGGAATGCTCACTGACATTTTCCCCTCTCCAAAAGTCTGAAAAACGATGGAAAAATGACTAAGTCCAAAAAAATTTTTTTTTAACTTTTTTCAATTTTACCCCCATGGGATATATATTCTACATACACACATTTGGAACTCTCCTGGGGTACCCTCACGCATATTATTCCCTCATTTAATGGATATTTTCACCAAAAAGTGAAGTTTTCAAAAAGTCAAAATTGTCTATAAACGACTTAATATCAAGGACTCATCGGGCGAATCGCTCTGGAACTGAAATCGGAATGCTCCCTGACATTTTCCCCTCTCCGAAAGTCTGAAAAATGATGGAAAAATGACTAAGTCCAAAAAATTTTTTTTTCAACTTTTTTCAATTTTACCTCCATGGGATATATATTCTACCCACACACATTTGGAACTCTCCTGGGGTACCCTCACACATATTATTCCCTCATTTAATGGATATTTTCACCAAAAAGTGAAGTTTTCAAAAAGTCAGAAAATTGGCTGAAAACGACTTAATATCAAGAACTCATCGGGCGAATCGCTCCTGATCTGAAATCGGAATGCTCACTGACATTTTCCCCTCTCCGAAAGTCTGAAAAATGATGGAAATATGACTAAGTCCAAAAAAATTTTTTTTTAACTTTTTTCAATTTTACCCCTGTGGGATATACATTCTACCCACACACATTTGGATCTCTCCTGGGGTACCCTCACACATATTATTTCCTCATTTAATGGATATTTTCACCAAAAAGTGAAGTTTTCAAAAAGTCAGAAAATTGGCTGAAAATGACTTAATATCAAGGACTCATCGGGCGAATCACTCTGGAACTGAAATCGGAATACTCACTGACATTTTCCCCTCTCCGAAAGTCTGAAAAATGATGGAAAAATGACTAAGTCCAAAAAATTTTTTTTTTAACTTTTTTCAATTTTACACCTGTGGGATATACATTCTACCCACACACATTTGGATCTCTCCTGGGGTACCCTCACACATATTATTCCCTCATTTAATGGATATTTTCACCAAAAAGTGAAATTTTCAAAAAGTCAGAAAATTGGCTGAAAACGACTTAATATCAAGTACTCATCGGGCGAATCACTCTGGAACTGAAATCGGAATACTCACTGACATTTTCCCCTCTCCGAAAGTCTGAAAAATGATGGAAAAATGACTAAGTCCAAAAAACATTTTTTTCAACTTTTTTCAATTTTACCCCCGTGGGATATATATTCTACCCACACACATTTGGAACTCTCCTGGGGTACCATCGCACATATTATTCCCTCATTTAATGGATATTTTCACCAAAAAGTGAAGTTTTCAAAAAGTCAGAAAATTGGCTGAAAACGACTTAATATCAAGGACTCATCGGGCGAATCACTCTGGAACTGACATCGGAATACTCACTGACATTTTCCCCTCTCCGAAAGTCTGAAAAATGATGGAAAAATGACTAAGTCCAAAAAACATTTTTTTCAACTTTTTTCAATTTTACCCCCATGGGATATATATTCTACCCACACACATTTGGATCTCTCCTGGGGTACCCTCACACATATTATTCCCTCATTTAATGGATATTTTCACCAAAAAGTGAAGTTTTCAAAAAGTCTGAAAATTGGCTGAAAACGACTTAATATCAAGGACTCATCGGGCGAATCACTCTGGAACTGAAATCAGAATGCTCAGTGACATTTTTCCCTCTCCAAAAGTCTGAAAAACGATGGAAAAATGACTAAGTCCAAAAAAATTTTTTTTAAACTTTTTTCAATTTTACCCCCATGTGATATATATTCTACCCACACACATTTGGAACTCTCCTGGGGTACCCTTACACATATTATTCCCTCATTTAATGGATATTTTCACCAAAAAGTGAAGTTTTCAAAAAGTCAAAATTGTCTATAAACGACTTAATATCAAGGACTCATCGGGCGAATCGCTCTGGAACTGAAATCGGAATGCTCCCTGACATTTTTCCCTCTCCGAAAGTCTGAAAAATGATGGAAAAATGACTAAGTCCAAAAAAATTTTTTTTTAACTTTTTTCAATTTTACACCTGTGGGATATACATTCTACCCACACACATTTGGATCTCTACTGGGGTACCCTCACACATATTATTCCCTCATTTAATGGATATTTTCACCAAAAAGTGAAGTTTTCAAAAAGTCAGAAAATTGGCTGAAAACGACTTAATATCAAGTACTCATCGGGCGAATCACTCTGGAACTGAAATCGGAATACTCACTGACATTTTCCCCTCTCCGAAAGTCTGAAAAATGATGGAAAAATGACTAAGTCCAAAAAACATTTTTTTCAACTTTTTTCAATTTTACCCCCGTGGGATATATATTCTACCCACACACATTTGGAACTCTCCTGGGGTACCATCGCACATATTATTCCCTCATTTAATGGATATTTTCACCAAAAAGTGAAGTTTTCAAAAAGTCAGAAAATTGGCTGAAAACGACTTAATATCAAGGACTCATCGGGCGAATCACTCTGGAACTGACATCGGAATACTCACTGACATTTTCCCCTCTCCGAAAGTCTGAAAAATGATGGAAAAATGACTAAGTCCAAAAAACATTTTTTTCAACTTTTTTCAATTTTACCCCCATGGGATATATATTCTACCCACACACATTTGGATCTCTCCTGGGGTACCCTCACACATATTATTCCCTCATTTAATGGATATTTTCATCAAAAAGTGAAGTTTTCAAAAAGTCAGAAAATTGGCTGAAAACGAATTAATATCAAGGACTCATCGGGCGAATCACTCTGGAACTGAAATCGGAATGCTCACTGACATTTTTCCTTCTCCGAAAGTCTGAAAAATGATGGAAAAATGAATAAGTCCCAAAAAATTTTTTTTTTACTTTTTTTCAATTTTACCCCTGTGGGATATACATTCTACCCACACACATTTGGATCTCTCCTGGGGTACCCTCACACATATTATTCCCTCATTTAATGGATATTTTCACCAAAAAGTGAAGTTTTCAAAAAGTCAGAAAATTGGCTGAAAACGACTTAATATCAAGTACTCATCGGGCGAATCACTCTGGAACTGAAATCGGAATACTCACTGACATTTTCCCCTCTCTGAAAGTCTGAAAAATGATGGAAAAATGACTAAGTCCAAAAAACATTTTTTTCAACTTTTTTCAATTTTACCCCCGTGGGATATATATTCAACCCACACACATTTGGAACTCTCCTGGGGTACCATCGCACATATTATTCCCTCATTTAATGGATATTTTCACCAAAAAGTGAAGTTTTCAAAAAGTCAGAAAATTGGCTGAAAACGACTTAATATCAAGGACTCATCGGGCGAATCACTCTGGAACTGAAATCAGAATGCTCAGTGACATTTTTCCCTCTCCAAAAGTCTGAAAAACGATGGAAAAATGACTAAGTCCAAAAAAATTTTTTTTAAACTTTTTTCAATTTTACCCCCATGTGATATATATTCTACCCACACACATTTGGAACTCTCCTGGGGTACCCTCACACTTATTATTCCCTCATTTAATGGATATTTTCACCAAAAAGTGAAGTTTTCAAAAAGTCAAAATTGTCTATAAACGACTTAATATCAAGGACTCATCGGGCGAATCGCTCTGGAACTGAAATCGGAATGCTCCCTGACATTTTCCCCTCTCCGAAAGTCTGAAAAATGATGGAAAAATGACTAAGTCCAAAAAAATTTTTTTTTAACTTTTTTCAATTTTACACCTGTGGGATATACATTCTACCCACACACATTTGGATCTCTCCTGGGGTACCCTCACACATATTATTCCCTCATTTAATGGATATTTTCACCAAAAAGTGAAGTTTTCAAAAAGTCAGAAAATTGGCTGAAAACGACTTAATATCAAGTACTCATCGGGCGAATCACTCTGGAACTGAAATCGGAATACTCACTGACATTTTCCCCTCTCTGAAAGTCTGAAAAATGATGGAAAAATGACTAAGTCCAAAAAACATTTTTTTCAACTTTTTTCAATTTTACCCCCGTGGGATATATATTCAACCCACACACATTTGGAACTCTCCTGGGGTACCATCGCACATATTATTCCCTCATTTAATGGATATTTTCACCAAAAAGTGAAGTTTTCAAAAAGTCAGAAAATTGGCTGAAAACGACTTAATATCAAGGACTCATCGGGCGAATAACTCTGGAACTGACATCGGAATACTCACTGACATTTTCCCCTCTCCGAAAGTCTGAAAAATGATGGAAAAATGACTAAGTCCAAAAAACATTTTTTTCAACTTTTTTCAATTTTACCCCCATGGGATATATATTCTACCCACACACATTTGGAACTCTCATGGGGTACGCTCACACATATTATTCCCTCATTTAATGGATATTTTCACCAAAAAGTGAAGTTTTCAAAAAGTCAGAAAATTGCCTGAAAACTACTTAATATCAAGAACTCATCGGGCGAATCGCTCTGGAACTGAAATCGGAATGCTCACTGACATTTTCCCCTCTCCAAAAGTCTGAAAAACGATGGAAAAATGACTAAGTCCAAAAAAATTTTTTTTTAACTTTTTTCAATTTTACCCCCATGGGATATATATTCTACCCACACACATTTGGAACTCTCCTGGGGTACCCTCACACATATTATTCCCTCATTTAATGGATATTTTCACCAAAAAGTGAAGTTTTCAAAAAGTCAAAATTGTCTATAAACGACTTAATATCAAGGACTCATCGGGCGAATCGCTCTGGAACTGAAATCGGAATGCTCCCTGACATTTTCCCCTCTCCGAAAGTCTGAAAAATGATGGAAAAATGACTAAGTCCAAAAAATTTTTTTTTCAACTTTTTTCAATTTTACCTCCATGGGATATATATTCTACCCACACACATTTGGAACTCTCCTGGGGTACCCTCACACATATTATTCCCTCATTTAATGGATATTTTCACCAAAAAGTGAAGTTTTCAAAAAGTCAGAAAATTGGCTGAAAACGACTTAATATAAAGGACTCATCGGGCGAATCGCTCTGGAACTGAAATCGGAATGCTCACTGACATTTTCCCCTCTCCGAAAGTCTGAAAAATGATGGAAAAATGAATAAGTCCCAAAAAATTTTTTTTTTACTTTTTTCAATTTTACCCCTGTGGGATATATATTCAACCCACACACATTTGGAACTCTCCTGGGGTACCATCGCACATATTATTCCCTCATTTAATGGATATTTTCACCAAAAAGTGAAGTTTTCAAAAAGTCAGAAAATTGGCTGAAAACGACTTAATATCAAGGACTCATCGGGCGAATCACTCTGGAACTGACATCGGAATACTCACTGACATTTTCCCCTCTCCGAAAGTCTGAAAAATGATGGAAAAATGACTAAGTCCAAAAAAATTTTTTTTTAACTTTTTTCAATTTTACACCTGTGGGATATACATTCTACCCACACACATTTGGATCTCTCCTGGGGTACCCTCACACATATTATTCCCTCATTTAATGGATATTTTCACCAAAAAGTGAAGTTTTCAAAAAGTCAGAAAATTGGCTGAAAACGACTTAATATCAAGTACTCATCGGGCGAATCACTCTGGAACTGAAATCGGAATACTCACTGACATTTTCCCCTCTCTGAAAGTCTGAAAAATGATGGAAAAATGACTAAGTCCAAAAAACATTTTTTTCAACTTTTTTCAATTTTACCCCCGTGGGATATATATTCAACCCACACACATTTGGAACTCTCCTGGGGTACCATCGCACATATTATTCCCTCATTTAATGGATATTTTCACCAAAAAGTGAAGTTTTCAAAAAGTCAGAAAATTGGCTGAAAACGACTTAATATCAAGGACTCATCGGGCGAATAACTCTGGAACTGACATCGGAATACTCACTGACATTTTCCCCTCTCCGAAAGTCTGAAAAATGATGGAAAAATGACTAAGTCCAAAAAACATTTTTTTCAACTTTTTTCAATTTTACCCCCATGGGATACATATTCTACCCACACACATTTGGAACTCTCATGGGGTACGCTCACACATATTATTCCCTCATTTAATGGATATTTTCACCAAAAAGTGAAGTTTTCAAAAAGTCAGAAAATTGCCTGAAAACTACTTAATATCAAGAACTCATCGGGCGAATCGCTCTGGAACTGAAATCGGAATGCTCACTGACATTTTCCCCTCTCCAAAAGTCTGAAAAACGATGGAAAAATGACTAAGTCCAAAAAAATTTTTTTTTAACTTTTTTCAATTTTACCCCCATGGGATATATATTCTACCCACACACATTTGGAACTCTCCTGGGGTACCCTCACACATATTATTCCCTCATTTAATGGATATTTTCACCAAAAAGTGAAGTTTTCAAAAAGTCAAAATTGTCTATAAACGACTTAATATCAAGGACTCATCGGGCGAATCGCTCTGGAACTGAAATCGGAATGCTCCCTGACATTTTCCCCTCTCCGAAAGTCTGAAAAATGATGGAAAAATGACTAAGTCCAAAAAATTTTTTTTTCAACTTTTTTCAATTTTACCTCCATGGGATATATATTCTACCCACACACATTTGGAACTCTCCTGGGGTACCCTCACACATATTATTCCCTCATTTAATGGATATTTTCACCAAAAAGTGAAGTTTTCAAAAAGTCAGAAAATTGGCTGAAAACGACTTAATATAAAGGACTCATCGGGCGAATCGCTCTGGAACTGAAATCGGAATGCTCACTGACATTTTCCCCTCTCCGAAAGTCTGAAAAATGATGGAAAAATGAATAAGTCCCAAAAAATTTTTTTTTTACTTTTTTCAATTTTACCCCTGTGGGATATATATTCAACCCACACACATTTGGAACTCTCCTGGGGTACCATCGCACATATTATTCCCTCATTTAATGGATATTTTCACCAAAAAGTGAAGTTTTCAAAAAGTCAGAAAATTGGCTGAAAACGACTTAATATCAAGGACTCATCGGGCGAATCACTCTGGAACTGACATCGGAATACTCACTGACATTTTCCCCTCTCCGAAAGTCTGAAAAATGATGGAAAAATGACTAAGTCCAAAAAACATTTTTTTCAACTTTTTTCAATTTTACCCCCATGGGATATATATTCTACCCACACACATTTGGAACTCTCATGGGGTACGCTCACACATATTATTCCCTCATTTAATGGATATTTTCACCAAAAAGTGAAGTTTTCAAAAAGTCAGAAAATTGCTGAAAACTACTTAATATCAAGAACTTATCGGGCGAATCGCTCTGGAACTGAAATCGGAATGCTCACTGACATTTTCCCCTCTCCAAAAGTCTGAAAAACGATGGAAAAATGACTAAGTCCAAAAAAATTTTTTTTTAACTTTTTTCAATTTTACCCCCATGGGATATATATTCTACCCACACACATTTGGAACTCTCCTGGGGTACCCTCACACATATTATTCCCTCATTTAATGGATATTTTCACCAAAAAGTGAAGTTTTCAAAAAGTCAAAATTGTCTATAAACGACTTAATATCAAGGACTCATCGGGCGAATCGCTCTGGAACTGAAATCGGAATGCTCCCTGACATTTTCCCCTCTCCGAAAGTCTGAAAAATGATGGAAAAATGACTAAGTCCAAAAAATTTTTTTTTCAACTTTTTTCAATTTTACCTCCATGGGATATATATTCTACCCACACACATTTGGAACTCTCCTGGGGTACCCTCACACATATTATTTCCTCATTTAATGGATATTTTCACCAAAAAGTGAAGTTTTCAAAAAGTCAGAAAATTGGCTGAAAACGACTTAATATCAAGGACTCATCGGGCGAATCGCTCTGGAACTGAAATCGGAATGCTCACTGACATTTTCCCCTCTCCGAAAGTCTGAAAAATGATGGAAAAATGACTAAGTCCAAAAAAATTTTTTTTTAACTTTTTTCAATTTTACCCCTGTGGGATATACATTCTACCCACACACATTTGGATCTCTCCTGGGGTACCCTCACACATATTATTTCCTCATTTAATGGATATTTTCACCAAAAAGTGAAGTTTTCAAAAAGTCAGAAAATTGCTGAAAACTACTTAATATCAAGAACTTATCGGGCGAATCGCTCTGGAACTGAAATCGGAATGCTCACTGACATTTTCCCCTCTCCAAAAGTCTGAAAAACGATGGAAAAATGACTAAGTCCAAAAAAATTTTTTTTTAACTTTTTTCAATTTTACCCCCATGGGATATATATTCTACCCACACACATTTGGAACTCTCCTGGGGTACCCTCACACATATTATTCCCTCATTTAATGGATATTTTCACCAAAAAGTGAAGTTTTCAAAAAGTCAAAATTGTCTATAAACGACTTAATATCAAGGACTCATAGGGCGAATCGCTCTGGAACTGAAATCGGAATGCTCCCTGACATTTTCCCCTCTCCGAAAGTCTGAAAAATGATGGAAAAATGACTAAGTCCAAAAAATTTTTTTTTCAACTTTTTTCAATTTTACCTCCATGGGATATATATTCTACCCACACACATTTGGAACTCTCCTGGGGTACCCTCACACATATTATTTCCTCATTTAATGGATATTTTCACCAAAAAGTGAAGTTTTCAAAAAGTCAGAAAATTGGCTGAAAACGACTTAATATCAAGGACTCATCGGGCGAATCGCTCTGGAACTGAAATCGGAATGCTCACTGACATTTTCCCCTCTCCGAAAGTCTGAAAAATGATGGAAAAATGACTAAGTCCAAAAAAATTTTTTTTTAACTTTTTTCAATTTTACCCCTGTGGGATATACATTCTACCCACACACATTTGGATCTCTCCTGGGGTACCCTCACACATATTATTTCCTCATTTAATGGATATTTTCACCAAAAAGTGAAGTTTTCAAAAAGTCAGAAAATTGGCTGAAAATGACTTAATATCAAGGACTAATCGGGCGAATCACTCTGGAACTGAAATCGGAATGCTCACTGACATTTTCCCCTCTCCGAAAGTCTGAAAAATGATGGAAAAATGACTAAGTCCAAAAAAATTTTTTTTTAACTTTTTTCAATTTTACACCTGTGGAATATACATTCTACCCACACACATTTGGATCTCTCCTGGGGTACCCTCACACATATTATTCCCTCATTTAATGGATATTTTCACCAAAAAGTGAAGTTTTCAAAAAGTCAGAAAATTGGCTGAAAACGACTTAATATCAAGTACTCATCGGGCGAATCACTCTGGAACTGAAATCGGAATACTCACTGACATTTTCCCCTCTCCGAAAGTCTGAAAAATGATGGAAAAATGACTAAGTCCAAAAAACATTTTTTTCAACTTTTTTCAATTTTACACCTGTGGGATATACATTCTACCCACACACATTTGGATCTCTCCTGGGGTACCCTCACACATATTATTCCCTCATTTAATGGATATTTTCACCAAAAAGTGAAGTTTTCAAAAAGTCAGAAAATTGGCTGAAAACGACTTAATATCAAGTACTCATCGGGCGAATCACTCTGGAACTGAAATCGGAATACTCACTGACATTTTCCCCTCTCCGAAAGTCTGAAAAATGATGGAAAAATGACTAATTCCAAAAAAAATTTTTTTTAACTTTTTTCAATTTTACCCCTGTGGGATATACATTCTACCCACACACATTTGGATCTCTCCTGGGGTACCCTCACACATATTATTCCCTCATTTAATGGATATTTTCACCAAAAAGTGAAGTTTTCAAAAAGTCAGAAAATTGGCTGAAAACGACTTAATATCAAGGACTCATCGGGCGAATCACTCTGGAACTGAAATCGGAATACTCACTGACATTTTCCCCTCTCCGAAAGTCTGAAAAATGATGGAAAAATGACTAAGTCCAAAAAAATTTTTTTCAACTTTTTTCCATTTTTACCCCCATGGGATATATATTCTAGCCACACACATTTGGAACTCTCCTGGGGTACCCTCACACATATTATTCCCTCATTTAATGGATATTTTCACCAGAAAGTGAAGTTTTCAAAAAGTCAGAAAATTGGCTGAAAACGACTTAATATCAAGGACTCATCGGGCGAATTGCTCTGGAACTGAAATCGGAATGCTCACTGACATTTTTCCCTCTCCGAAAGTCTGAAAAATGATGGAAAAATGACTAAGTCCAAAAAAATTTTTTTAAACTTTTTTCAATTTTACCCCCATGGGATATATATTCTACCCACACACATTTGGAACTCTCCTGGGGTACCCTCACACATATTATTCCCTCATTTAATGGATATTTTCACCAAAAAGTGAAGTTTTCAAAAAGTCAGAAAATTGGCTGAAAACGACTTAATATCAAGAACTCATCGGGCGAATCGCTCTAGATCTGAAATCGGAATGCTCACTGACATTTTCCCCTCTCCGAAAGTCTGAAAAATGATGGAAAAATGACTAAGTCCAAAAAAATTTTTTTTTAACTTTTTTCAATTTTACCCCTGTGGGATATACATTCTACCCACACACATTTGGATCTCTCCTGGGGTACCCTCACACATATTATTTCCTCATTTAATGGATATTTTCACCAAAAAGTGAAGTTTTCAAAAAGTCAGAAAATTGGCTGAAAATGACTTAATATCAAGGACTAATCGGGCGAATCACTCTGGAACTGAAATCGGAATACTCACTGACATTTTCCCCTCTCCGAAAGTCTGAAAAATGATGGAAAAATGACTAAGTCCAAAAAATTTTTTTTTTAACTTTTTTCAATTTTACACCTGTGGGATATACATTCTACCCACACACATTTGGATCTCTCCTGGGGTACCCTCACACATATTATTCCCTCATTTAATGGATATTTTCACCAAAAAGTGAAGTTTTCAAAAAGTCAGAAAATTGGCTGAAAACGACTTAATATCAAGTACTCATCGGGCGAATCACTCTGGAACTGAAATCGGAATACTCACTGACATTTTCCCCTCTCCGAAAGTCTGAAAAATGATGGAAAAATGACTAACTCCAAAAAAATTTTTTTAAACTTTTTTCAATTTTACCCCCATGGGATATATATTCTACCCACACACATTTGGAACTCTCCTGGGGTACCCTCACACATATTATTCCCTCATTTAATGGATATTTTCACCAAAAAGTGAAGTTTTCAAAAAGTCAGAAAATTTGCTGAAAACGACTTAATATCAAGAACTCATCGGGCGAATCGCTCTGGATCTGAAATCGGAATGCTACCTGACATTTTCCCCTCTCCGAAAGTCTGAAAAATGATGGAAAAATGACTAAGTCCAAAAAATTTTTTTTTCAACTTTTTTCAATTTTACCTCCATGGGATATATATTCTACCCACACACATTTGGAACTCTCCTGGGGTACCCTCACACATATTATTCCCTCATTTAATGGATATTTTCACCAAAAAGTGAAGTTTTCAAAAAGTCAGAAAATTGGCTGAAAATGACTTAATATCAAGGATTAATCGGGCGAATCACTCTGGAACGGAAATCGGAATACTCACTGACATTTTCCCCTCTCCGAAAGTCTGAAAAATGATGGAAAAATGACTAAGTCCAAAAAAATTTTTTTTTAACTTTTTTCAATTTTACACCTGTGGGATATACATTCTACCCACACACATTTGGATCTCTCCTGGGGTACCCTCACACATATTATTCCCTCATTTAATGGATATTTTCACCAAAAAGTGAAGTTTTCAAAAAGTCAGAAAATTGGCTGAAAACGACTTAATATCAAGAACTCATCGGGCGAATCACTCTGGAACTGACATCGGAATACTCACTGACATTTTCCCCTCTCCGAAAGTCTGAAAAATGATGGAAAAATGACTAAGTCCAAAAAACATTTTTTTCAACTTTTTTCAATTTTACCCCCATGGGATATATATTCTACCCACACACATTTGGAACTCTCCTGGGGTACCCTCACACATATTATTCCCTCATTTAATGGATATTTTCACCAAAAAGTGAAGTTTTCAAAAAGTCAGAAAATTGGCTGAAAACGACTTAATATCAAGGACTCATCGGGCGAATCGCTCTGGAACTGAAATCGGAATGCTCACTGATATTTTTCCCTCTGAAAAATGATGGAAAAATGACTAAGTCCAAAAAAATTTTTTTAAACTTTTTTCAATTTTACCCCCATGGGATATATATTCTACCCACACACATTTGGAACTCTCCTGGGGTACCCTCACACATATTATTCCCTCATTTAATGGATATTTTCACCAAAAAGTGAAGTTTTCAAAAAGTCAGAAAATTGGCTGAAAACGACTTAATATCAAGAACTCATTGGGCGAATCGCTCTGGATCTGAAATCGGAATGCTCACTGACATTTTCCCCTCTCCGAAAGTCTGAAAAATGATGGAAAAATGACTAAGTCCAAAAAAATTTTTTTTTAACTTTTTTTCAATTTTACCCCTGTGGGATATACATTCTACCCACACACATTTGGATCTCTCCTGGGGTACCCTCACACATATTATTTCCTCATTTAATGGATATTTTCACCAGAAAGTGAAGTTTTCAAAAAGTCAGAAAATTGGCTGAAAATGACTTAATATCAAGGACTAATCGGGCGAATCACTCTGGAACTGAAATCGGAATACTCACTGACATTTTCCCCTCTCCGAAAGTCTGAAAAATGATGGAAAAATGACTAAGTCCAAAAAAATTTTTTTTCAACTTTTTTCAATTTTACCTCCATGGGATATATATTCTACCCACACACATTTGGAACTCTCCTGGGGTACCCTCACACATATTATTCCCTCATTTAATGGATATTTTCACCAAAAAGTGAAGTTTTCAAAAAGTCAGAAAATTGGCTGAAAATGACTTAATATCAAGGATTAATCGGGCGAATCACTCTGGAACGGAAATCGGAATACTCACTGACATTTTCCCCTCTCCGAAAGTCTGAAAAATGATGGAAAAATGACTAAGTCCAAAAAAATTTTTTTTTAACTTTTTTCAATTTTACACCTGTGGGATATACATTCTACCCACACACATTTGGATCTCTCCTGGGGTACCCTCACACATATTATTCCCTCATTTAATGGATATTTTCACCAAAAAGTGAAGTTTTCAAAAAGTCAGAAAATTGGCTGAAAACGACTTAATATCAAGGACTCATCGGGCGAATCACTCTGGAACTGACATCGGAATACTCACTGACATTTTCCCCTCTCCGAAAGTCTGAAAAATGATGGAAAAATGACTAAGTCCAAAAAACATTTTTTTCAACTTTTTTCAATTTTACCCCCATGGGATATATATTCTACCCACACACATTTGGAACTCTCCTGGGGTACCCTCACACATATTATTCCCTCATTTAATGGATATTTTCACCAAAAAGTGAAGTTTTCAAAAAGTCAGAAAATTGGCTGAAAACGACTTAATATCAAGGACTCATCGGGCGAATCGCTCTGGAACTGAAATCGGAATGCTCACTGATATTTTTCCCTCTGAAAAATGATGGAAAAATGACTAAGTCCAAAAAAATTTTTTTAAACTTTTTTCAATTTTACCCCCATGGGATATATATTCTACCCACACACATTTGGAACTCTCCTGGGGTACCCTCACACATATTATTCCCTCATTTAATGGATATTTTCACCAAAAAGTGAAGTTTTCAAAAAGTCAGAAAATTGGCTGAAAACGACTTAATATCAAGAACTCATTGGGCGAATCGCTCTGGATCTGAAATCGGAATGCTCACTGACATTTTCCCCTCTCCGAAAGTCTGAAAAATGATGGAAAAATGACTAAGTCCAAAAAAATTTTTTTTTAACTTTTTTTCAATTTTACCCCTGTGGGATATACATTCTACCCACACACATTTGGATCTCTCCTGGGGTACCCTCACACATATTATTTCCTCATTTAATGGATATTTTCACCAGAAAGTGAAGTTTTCAAAAAGTCAGAAAATTGGCTGAAAATGACTTAATATCAAGGACTAATCGGGCGAATCACTCTGGAACTGAAATCGGAATACTCACTGACATTTTCCCCTCTCCGAAAGTCTGAAAAATGATGGAAAAATGACTAAGTCCAAAAAAATTTTTTTTTAACTTTTTTCAATTTTACACCTGTGGGATATACATTCTACCCACACACATTTGGATCTCTCCTGGGGTACCCTCACACATATTATTCCCTCATTTAATGGATATTTTCACCAAAAAGTGAAGTTTTCAAAAAGTCAGAAAATTGGCTGAAAACGACTTAATATCAAGTACTCATCGGGCGAATCACTCTGGAACTGAAATCGGAATACTCACTGACATTTTCCCCTCTCCGAAAGTCTGAAAAATGATGGAAAAATGACTAAGTCCAAAAAACATTTTTTTCAACTTTTTTCAATTTTACCCCCGTGGGATATATATTCTACCCACACACATTTGGAACTCTCCTGGGGTACCATCGCACATATTATTCCCTCATTTAATGGATATTTTCACCAAAAAGTGAAGTTTTCAAAAAGTCAGAAAATTGGCTGAAAACGACTTAATATCAAGGACTCATCGGGCGAATCACTCTGGAACTGACATCGGAATACTCACTGACATTTTCCCCTCTCCGAAAGTCTGAAAAATGATGGAAAAATGACTAAGTCCAAAAAACATTTTTTTCAACTTTTTTCAATTTTACCCCCATGGGATATATATTCTACCCACACACATTTGGAACTCTCCTGGGGTACGCTCACACATATTATTCCCTCATTTAATGGATATTTTCACCAAAAAGTGAAGTTTTCAAAAAGTCAGAAAATTGCCTGAAAACTACTTAATATCAAGAACTCATCGGGCGAATCGCTCTGGAACTGAAATCGGAATGCTCACTGACATTTTCCCCTCTCCGAAAGTCTGAAAAATGATGGAAAAATGACTAATTCCAAAAAAATTTTTTTTAACTTTTTTCAATTTTACCCCTGTGGGATATACATTCTACCCACACACATTTGGATCTCTCCTGGGGTACCCTCACACATATTATTCCCTCATTTAATGGATATTTTCACCAAAAAGTGAAGTTTTCAAAAAGTCAGAAAATTGGCTGAAAACGACTTAATATCAAGGACTCATCGGGCGAATCGCTCTGGAACTGAAATCGGAATGCTCACTGACATTTTTCCCTCTCCGAAAGTCTGAAAAATGATGGAAAAATGACTAAGTCCAAAAAAATTTTTTTTAAACTTTTTTCAATTTTACCTCCATGGGATATATATTATACCCACACACATTTGGAACTCTCCTGGGGTACCCTCACACATATTATTCCCTCATTTAATGGATATTTTCACCAAAAAGTGAAGTTTTCAAAAAGTCAGAAAATTGGCTGAAAATGACTTAATATCAAGGATTAATCGGGCGAATCACTCTGGAACGGAAATCGGAATACTCACTGACATTTTCCCCTCTCCGAAAGTCTGAAAAATGATGGAAAAATGACTAAGTCCAAAAAAATTTTTTTTTAACTTTTTTCAATTTTACACCTGTGGGATATACATTCTACCCACACACATTTGGATCTCTCCTGGGGTACCCTCACACATATTATTCCCTCATTTAATGGATATTTTCACCAAAAAGTGAAGTTTTCAAAAAGTCAGAAAATTGGCTGAAAACGACTTAATATCAAGGACTCATCGGGCGAATCACTCTGGAACTGACATCGGAATACTCACTGACATTTTCCCCTCTCCGAAAGTCTGAAAAATGATGGAAAAATGACTAAGTCCAAAAAACATTTTTTTCAACTTTTTTCAATTTTACCCCCATGGGATATATATTCTACCCACACACATTTGGAACTCTCCTGGGGTACCCTCACACATATTATTCCCTCATTTAATGGATATTTTCACCAAAAAGTGAAGTTTTCAAAAAGTCAGAAAATTGGCTGAAAACGACTTAATATCAAGGACTCATCGGGCGAATCGCTCTGGAACTGAAATCGGAATGCTCACTGATATTTTTCCCTCTGAAAAATGATGGAAAAATGACTAAGTCCAAAAAAATTTTTTTAAACTTTTTTCAATTTTACCCCCATGGGATATATATTCTACCCACACACATTTGGAACTCTCCTGGGGTACCCTCACACATATTATTCCCTCATTTAATGGATATTTTCACCAAAAAGTGAAGTTTTCAAAAAGTCAGAAAATTGGCTGAAAACGACTTAATATCAAGAACTCATTGGGCGAATCGCTCTGGATCTGAAATCGGAATGCTCACTGACATTTTCCCCTCTCCGAAAGTCTGAAAAATGATGGAAAAATGACTAAGTCCAAAAAAATTTTTTTTTAACTTTTTTTCAATTTTACCCCTGTGGGATATACATTCTACCCACACACATTTGGATCTCTCCTGGGGTACCCTCACACATATTATTTCCTCATTTAATGGATATTTTCACCAGAAAGTGAAGTTTTCAAAAAGTCAGAAAATTGGCTGAAAATGACTTAATATCAAGGACTAATCGGGCGAATCACTCTGGAACTGAAATCGGAATACTCACTGACATTTTCCCCTCTCCGAAAGTCTGAAAAATGATGGAAAAATGACTAAGTCCAAAAAAATTTTTTTTTAACTTTTTTCAATTTTACACCTGTGGGATATACATTCTACCCACACACATTTGGATCTCTCCTGGGGTACCCTCACACATATTATTCCCTCATTTAATGGATATTTTCACCAAAAAGTGAAGTTTTCAAAAAGTCAGAAAATTGGCTGAAAACGACTTAATATCAAGTACTCATCGGGCGAATCACTCTGGAACTGAAATCGGAATACTCACTGACATTTTCCCCTCTCCGAAAGTCTGAAAAATGATGGAAAAATGACTAAGTCCAAAAAACATTTTTTTCAACTTTTTTCAATTTTACCCCCGTGGGATATATATTCTACCCACACACATTTGGAACTCTCCTGGGGTACCATCGCACATATTATTCCCTCATTTAATGGATATTTTCACCAAAAAGTGAAGTTTTCAAAAAGTCAGAAAATTGGCTGAAAACGACTTAATATCAAGGACTCATCGGGCGAATCACTCTGGAACTGACATCGGAATACTCACTGACATTTTCCCCTCTCCGAAAGTCTGAAAAATGATGGAAAAATGACTAAGTCCAAAAAACATTTTTTTCAACTTTTTTCAATTTTACCCCCATGGGATATATATTCTACCCACACACATTTGGAACTCTCCTGGGGTACGCTCACACATATTATTCCCTCATTTAATGGATATTTTCACCAAAAAGTGAAGTTTTCAAAAAGTCAGAAAATTGCCTGAAAACTACTTAATATCAAGAACTCATCGGGCGAATCGCTCTGGAACTGAAATCGGAATGCTCACTGACATTTTCCCCTCTCCGAAAGTCTGAAAAATGATGGAAAAATGACTAATTCCAAAAAAATTTTTTTTAACTTTTTTCAATTTTACCCCTGTGGGATATACATTCTACCCACACACATTTGGATCTCTCCTGGGGTACCCTCACACATATTATTCCCTCATTTAATGGATATTTTCACCAAAAAGTGAAGTTTTCAAAAAGTCAGAAAATTGGCTGAAAACGACTTAATATCAAGGACTCATCGGGCGAATCGCTCTGGAACTGAAATCGGAATGCTCACTGACATTTTTCCCTCTCCGAAAGTCTGAAAAATGATGGAAAAATGACTAAGTCCAAAAAAATTTTTTTTAAACTTTTTTCAATTTTACCTCCATGGGATATATATTATACCCACACACATTTGGAACTCTCCTGGGGTACCCTCACACATATTATTCCCTCATTTAATGGATATTTTCACCAAAAAGTGAAGTTTTCAAAAAGTCAGAAAATTGGCTGAAAACGACTTAATATCAAGGACTCATCGGGCGAATCGCTCTGGAACTGAAATCGGAATGCTCACTGACATTTTCCCCTCTCCGAAAGTCTGAAAAATGATGGAAAAATGACTAAGTCCAAAAAACATTTTCTTCAACTTTTTTCAATTTTACCCCCGTGGGATATATATTCTACCCACACACATTTGGAACTCTCCTGGGGTACCCTCGCACATATTATTCCCTCATTTAATGGATATTTTCACCAAAAAGTGAAGTTTTCAAAAAGTCAGAAAATTGGCTGAAAACGACTTAATATCAAGGACTCATCGTGCGAATCACTCTGGAACTGAAATCAGAATGCTCAGTGACATTTTCCCCTCTCCAAAAGTCTGAAAAATGCAGGAAAAATGACTAAGTCCAAAAAAAATTTTTTTAAACTTTTTTCAACTTTACCCCCATGGGATATATATTCTACCCACACACATTTGGAACTCTCCTGGGGTACCCTCACACATATTATTCCCTCATTTAATGGATATTTTCACCAAAAAGTGAAGTTTTCAAAAAGTCAGAAAATTGGCTGAAAACGACTTAATATCAAGGACTCATCGGGAGAATCGCTCTGGAACTGAAATCGGAATGCTCACTGACATTTTCCCCTCTCCGAAAGTCTGAAAAATGATGGAAAAATGACTAAGTCCAAAAAAATTTTTATTTAAATTTTTTCAGTTTTACCCCTGTGGGATATACATTCTACCCACACACATTTGGATCTCTCCTGGGGTACCGTCACACATATTATTCCCTCATTTAATGGATATTTTCACCAAAAAGTGAAGTTTTCAAAAAGTCAGAAAATTGGCTGAAAACGACTTAATATCAAGGACTCATCGGGCGAATCGCTCTGGAACTGAAATCGGAATGCTCACTGACATTTTTCCCTCTCCGAAAGTCTGAAAAATGATGGAAAAATGACTAAGTCCAAAAAAATTTTTTTTAAACTTTTTTCAATTTTACCCCCATGGGATATATATTCTACCCACACACATTTGGAACTCTCCTGGGGTACCCTCACACATATTATTCCCTCATTTAATGGATATTTTCACCAAAAAGTGAAGTTTTCAAAAAGTCAGAAAATTGGCTGAAAACGACTTAATATCAAGGACTCATCGGGCGAATCGCTCTGGATCTGAAATCGTTATGCTCACTGACATTTTCCCCTCTCCCAAAGTCTGAAAAATGATGGAAAAATGACTAAGTCCAAAAAAAATTTTTTTAAACTTTTTTCAATTTTACCCCCATGGGATATATATTCTACCCACACACATTTGGAACTCTCCTGGGGTACCCTCACACATATTATTCCCTCATTTAATGGATATTTTCACCAAAAAGTGAAGTTTTCAAAAAGTCAGAAAATTGGCTGAAAACGACTTAATATCAAGGACTCATCGGGTGAATCACTCTGGAACTGAAATCGGAATACTCACTGACATTTTCCCCTCTCTGAAAGTCTGAAAAATGATGGAAAAATGACTAAGTCCAAAAAAAATTTTTTTCAACTTTTTTCAATTTTACCTCCATGGGATATATATTCTACCCACACACATTTGGAACTCTCCTGGGGTACCCTCACACATATTATTCCCTCATTTAATGGATATTTTCACCAAAAAGTGAAGTTTTCAAAAAGTCAGAAAATTGGCTGAAAACGACTTAATATCAAGGACTCATCGGGCCAATCGCTCTGGAACTGAAATCGGAATGCTCACTGACATTTTCCCCTCTCCGAAAGTCTGAAAAATGATGGAAAAATTACTAAGTCCAAAAAATATTTTCTTCAACTTTTTTCAATTTTACCCCCGTGGGATATATATTCTACCCACACACATTTGGAACTCTCCTGGGGTACCCTCGCACATATTATTCCCTCATTTAATGGATATTTTCACCAAAAAGTGAAGTTTTCAAAAAGTCAGAAAATTGGCTGAAAACGACTTAATATCAAGGACTCATCGTGCGAATCACTCTGGAACTGAAATCAGAATGCTCAGTGACATTTTCCCCTCTCCAAAAGTCTGAAAAATGCAGGAAAAATGACTAAGTCCAAAAAAATTTTTTTTAAACTTTTTTCAACTTTACCCCCATGGGATATATATTCTACCCACACACATTTGGAACTCTCCTGGGGTACCCTCACACATATTATTCCCTCATTTAATGGATATTTTCACCAAAAAGTGAAGTTTTCAAAAAGTCAAAATTGGCTATCAACGACTTAATATCAAGGACTCATCGGGCGAATCGCTCTGGAACTGAAATCGGAATGCTCCCTGACATTTTTCCCTCTCCGAAAGTCTGAAAAATGATGGAAAAATGAGTAAGTCCAAAAAAATTTTTTTTAAACTTTTTTCAATTTTACCTCCATGGGATATATATTATACCCACACACATTTGGAACTCTCCTGGGGTACCCTCACACATATTATTCCCTCATTTAATGGATATTTTCACCAAAAAGTGAAGTTTTCAAAAAGTCAGAAAATTGGCTGAAAACGACTTAATATCAAGGACTCATCGGGCGAATCGCTCTGGAACTGAAATCGGAATGCTCACTGACATTTTCCCCTCTCCGAAAGTCTGAAAAATGATGGAAAAATGACTAAGTCCAAAAAACATTTTCTTCAACTTTTTTCAATTTTACCCCCGTGGGATATATATTCTACCCACACACATTTGGAACTCTCCTGGGGTACCCTCGCACATATTATTCCCTCATTTAATGGATATTTTCACCAAAAAGTGAAGTTTTCAAAAAGTCAGAAAATTGGCTGAAAACGACTTAATATCAAGGACTCATCGTGCGAATCAGTCTGGAACTGAAATCAGAATGCTCAGTGACATTTTCCCCTCTCCAAAAGTCTGAAAAATGCAGGAAAAATGACTAAGTCCAAAAAAATTTTTTTTAAACTTTTTTCAACTTTACCCCCATGGGATATATATTCTACCCACACACATTTGGAACTCTCCTGGGGTACCCTCACACATATTATTCCCTCATTTAATGGATATTTTCACCAAAAAGTGAAGTTTTCAAAAAGTCAGAAAATTGGCTGAAAACGACTTAATATCAAGGACTCATCGGGAGAATCGCTCTGGAACTGAAATCGGAATGCTCACTGACATTTTCCCCTCTCCGAAAGTCTGAAAAATGATGGAAAAATGACTAAGTCCAAAAAAATTTTTATTTAAGTTTTTTCAGTTTTACCCCTGTGGGATATACATTCTACCCACACACATTTGGATCTCTCCTGGGGTACCGTCACACATATTATTCCCTCATTTAATGGATATTTTCACCAAAAAGTGAAGTTTTCAAAAAGTCAGAAAATTGGCTGAAAACGACTTAATATCAAGGACTCATCGGGCGAATCGCTCTGGAACTGAAATCGGAATGCTCACTGATATTTTTCCCTCTCCGAAAGTCTGAAAAATGATGGAAAAATGACTAAGTCCAAAAAAATTTTTTTAAAACTTTTTTCAATTTTACCCCCATGGGATATATATTCTACCCACACACATTTGGAACTCTCCTGGGGTACCCTCACACATATTATTCCCTCATTTAATGGATATTTTCACCAAAAAGTGAAGTTTTCAAAAAGTCAGAAAATTGGCTGAAAACGACTTAATATCAAGGACTCATCGGGCGAATCGCTCTGGATCTGAAATCGTTATGCTCACTGACATTTTCCCCTCTCCCAAAGTCTGAAAAATGATGGAAAAATGACTAAGTCCAAAAAAAATTTTTTTAAACTTTTTTCAATTTTACCCCCATGGGATATATATTCTACCCACACACATTTGGAACTCTCCTGGGGTACCCTCACACATATTATTCCCTCATTTAATGGATATTTTCACCAAAAAGTGAAGTTTTCAAAAAGTCAGAAAATTGGCTGAAAACGACTTAATATCAAGGACTCATCGGGTGAATCACTCTGGAACTGAAATCGGAATACTCACTGACATTTTCCCCTCTCTGAAAGTCTGAAAAATGATGGAAAAATGACTAAGTCCAAAAAAATTTTTTTTCAACTTTTTTCAATTTTACCTCCATGGGATATATATTCTACCCACACACATTTGGAACTCTCCTGGGGTACCCTCACACATATTATTCCCTCATTTAATGGATATTTTCACCAAAAAGTGAAGTTTTCAAAAAGTCAGAAAATTGGCTGAAAACGACTTAATATCAAGGAGTCATCGGGCCAATCGCTCTGGAACTGAAATCGGAATGCTCACTGACATTTTCCCCTCTCCAAAAGTCTGAAAAATGATGGAAAAATGACTAAGTCCAAAAAACATTTTCTTCAACTTTTTTCAATTTTACCCCCGTGGGATATATATTCTACCCACACACATTTGGAACTCTCCTGGGGTACCCTCGCACATATTATTCCCTCATTTAATGGATATTTTCACCAAAAAGTGAAGTTTTCAAAAAGTCAGAAAATTGGCTGAAAACGACTTAATATCAAGGACTCATCGTGCGAATCACTCTGGAACTGAAATCAGAATGCTCAGTGACATTTTCCCCTCTCCAAAAGTCTGAAAAATGCAGGAAAAATGACTAAGTCCAAAAAAATTTTTTTTAAACTTTTTTCAACTTTACCCCCATGGGATATATATTCTACCCACACACATTTGGAACTCTCCTGGGGTACCCTCGCACATATTATTCCCTCATTTAATGGATATTTTCACCAAAAAGTGAAGTTTTCAAAAAGTCAGAAAATTGGCTGAAAACGACTTAATATCAAGGACTAATCAGGAGAATCGCTCTGGAACTGAAATCGGAATGCTCACTGACATTTTCCCCTCTCCGAAAGTCTGAAAAATGATGGAAAAATGACTAAGTCCAAAAAAATTTTTATTTAAGTTTTTTCAGTTTTACCCCTGTGGGATATACATTCTACCCACACACATTTGGATCTCTCCTGGGGTACCCTCACACATATTATTCCCTCATTTAATGGATATTTTCACCAAAAAGTGAAGTTTTCAAAAAGTCAAAATTGGCTATAAACGACTTAATATCAAGGACTCATCGGGCGAATCGCTCTGGAACTGAAATCGAAATGCTCCCTGACATTTTCCCCTCTCCGAAAGTCTGAAAAATGATGGAAAAATGACTAAGACCAAAAAAATTTTTTTTCAACTTTTTTCAATTTTACCTCCATGGGATATATATTCTACCCACACACATTTGGAACTCTCCTGGGGTACCCTCGCACATATTATTCCCTCATTTAATGGATATTTTCACCAAAAAGTGAAGTTTTCAAAAAGTCAGAAAATTGGCTGAAAACGACTTAATATCAAGGTCTCATCGGGTGAATCGCTCTGGAACTGAAATCGGAATGCTCACTGACATTTTACCCTCTCCGAAAGTCTGAAAAATGATGGAAAAATGACTAAGTCCAAAAAAATTTTTTTCAACTTTTTTCAATTTTACCCCCATGGGATATATATTCTACCCACACACATTTGGAACTCTCCTGGGGTACCCTCACACATATTATTCCCTCATTTAATGGATATTTTCACCAAAAAGTGAAGTTTTCAAAAAGTCAGAAAATTGGCTGAAAACGACTTAATATCAAGGACTCATCGGGCGAATCGCTCTGGATCTGAAATCGTTATGCTCACTGACATTTTCCCCTCTCCGAAAGTCTGAAAAATGATGGAAAAATGACTAAGTCCAAAAAAATTTTTTTTAAACTTTTTTCAATTTTACCCCCATGGGATATATATTCTACCCACACACATTTGGAACTCTCCTGGGGTACCCTCACACATATTATTCCCTCATTTAATGGATATTTTCACCAAAAAGTGAAGTTTTCAAAAAGTCAGAAAATTGGCTGAAAACGACTTAATATCAAGGACTCATCGGGTGAATCACTCTGGAACTGAAATCGGAATACTCACTGACATTTTCCCCTCTCTGAAAGTCTGAAAAATGATGGAAAAATGACTAAGTCCAAAAAAATTTTTTTTCAACTTTTTTCAATTTTACCTCCATGGGATATATATTCTACCCACACACATTTGGAACTCTCCTGGGGTCCCCTCACACATATTATTCCCTCATTTAATGGATATTTTCACCAAAAAGTGAAGTTTTCAAAAAGTCAGAAAATTGGCTGAAAACGACTTAATATCAAGGAGTCATCGGGCCAATCGCTCTGGAACTGAAATCGGAATGCTCACTGACATTTTCCCCTCTCCGAAAGTCTGAAAAATGATGGAAAAATGACTAAGTCCAAAAAACATTTTCTTCAACTTTTTTCAATTTTACCCCCGTGGGATATATATTCTACCCACACACATTTGGAACTCTCCTGGGGTACCCTCGCACATATTATTCCCTCATTTAATGGATATTTTCACCAAAAAGTGAAGTTTTCAAAAAGTCAGAAAATTGGCTGAAAACGACTTAATATCAAGGACTCATCGTGCGAATCACTCTGGAACTGAAATCAGAATGCTCAGTGACATTTTCCCCTCTCCAAAAGTCTGAAAAATGCAGGAAAAATGACTAAGTCCAAAAAAATTTTTTTTAAACTTTTTTCAACTTTACCCCCATGGGATATATATTCTACCCACACACATTTGGAACTCTCCTGGGGTACCCTCACACATATTATTCCCTCATTTAATGGATATTTTCACCAAAAAGTGAAGTTTTCAAAAAGTCAGAAAATTGGCTGAAAACGACTTAATATCAAGGACTAATCAGGAGAATCGCTCTGGAACTGAAATCGGAATGCTCACTGACATTTTCCCCTCTCCGAAAGTCTGAAAAATGATGGAAAAATGACTAAGTCCAAAAAAATTTTTATTTAAGTTTTTTCAGTTTTACCCCTGTGGGATATACATTCTACCCACACACATTTGGATCTCTCCTGGGGTACCCTCACACATATTATTCCCTCATTTAATGGATATTTTCACCAAAAAGTGAAGTTTTCAAAAAGTCAAAATTGGCTATAAACGACTTAATATCAAGGACTCATCGGGCGAATCGCTCTGGAACTGAAATCGAAATGCTCCCTGACATTTTCCCCTCTCCGAAAGTCTGAAAAATGATGGAAAAATGACTAAGACCAAAAAAATTTTTTTTCAACTTTTTTCAATTTTACCTCCATGGGATATATATTCTACCCACACACATTTGGAACTCTCCTGGGGTACCCTCGCACATATTATTCCCTCATTTAATGGATATTTTCACCAAAAAGTGAAGTTTTCAAAAAGTCAGAAAATTGGCTGAAAACGACTTAATATCAAGGTCTCATCGGGTGAATCGCTCTGGAACTGAAATCGGAATGCTCACTGACATTTTACCCTCTCCGAAAGTCTGAAAAATGATGGAAAAATGACTAAGTCCAAAAAAATTTTTTTCAACTTTTTTCAATTTTACCCCCATGGGATATATATTCTGCCCACACACATTTGGAACTCTCCTGGGGTACCCTCACACATATTATTCCCTCATTTAATGGATATTTTCACCAAAAAGTGAAGTTTTCAAAAAGTCAGAAAATTGGCTGAAAACGACTTAATATCAAGGACTCATCGGGCGAATCGCTCTGGATCTGAAATCGTTATGCTCACTGACATTTTCCCCTCTCCGAAAGTCTGAAAAATGATGGAAAAATGACTAAGTCCAAAAAAATTTTTTTTAAACTTTTTTCAATTTTACCCCCATGGGATATATATTCTACCCACACACATTTGGAACTCTCCTGGGGTACCCTCACACATATTATTCCCTCATTTAATGGATATTTTCACCAAAAAGTGAAGTTTTCAAAAAGTCAGAAAATTTTCTGAAAACGACTTAATATCAAGGACTCATCGGGTGAATCACTCTGGAACTGAAATCGGAATACTCACTGATATTTTCCCCTCTCTGAAAGTCTGAAAAATGATGGAAAAATGACTAAGTCCAAAAAAATTTTTTTTAAACTTTTTTCAACTTTACCCCCATGGGATATATATTCTACCCACACACATTTGGAACTCTCCTGGGGTACCCTCACACATATTATTCCCTCATTTAATGGATATTTTCACCAAAAAGTGAAGTTTTCAAAAAGTCAAAATTGGCTATCAACGACTTAATATCAAGGACTCATCGGGCGAATCGCTCTGGAACTGAAATCGGAATGCTCCCTGACATTTTTAACTCTCCGAAAGTCTGAAAAATGATGGAAAAATGAGTAAGTCCAAAAAAATTTTTTTTAAACTTTTTTCAATTTTACCTCCATGGGATATATATTATACCCACACACATTTGGAACTCTCCTGGGGTACCCTCACACATATTATTCCCTCATTTAATGGATATTTTCACCAAAAAGTGAAGTTTTCAAAAAGTCAGAAAATTGGCTGAAAACGACTTAATATCAAGGACTCATCGGGCGAATCGCTCTGGAACTGAAATCGGAATGCTCACTGACATTTTCCCCTCTCCGAAAGTCTGAAAAATGATGGAAAAATGACTAAGTCCAAAAAACATTTTCTTCAACTTTTTTCAATTTTACCCCCGTGGGATATATATTCTACCCACACACATTTGGAACTCTCCTGGGGTACCCTCGCACATATTATTCCCTCATTTAATGGATATTTTCACCAAAAAGTGAAGTTTTCAAAAAGTCAGAAAATTGGCTGAAAACGACTTAATATCAAGGACTCATCGTGCGAATCAGTCTGGAACTGAAATCAGAATGCTCAGTGACATTTTCCCCTCTCCAAAAGTCTGAAAAATGCAGGAAAAATGACTAAGTCCAAAAAAATTTTTTTTAAACTTTTTTCAACTTTACCCCCATGGGATATATATTCTACCCACACACATTTGGAACTCTCCTGGGGTACCCTCACACATATTATTCCCTCATTTAATGGATATTTTCACCAAAAAGTGAAGTTTTCAAAAAGTCAGAAAATTGGCTGAAAACGACTTAATATCAAGGACTCATCGGGAGAATCGCTCTGGAACTGAAATCGGAATGCTCACTGACATTTTCCCCTCTCCGAAAGTCTGAAAAATGATGGAAAAATGACTAAGTCCAAAAAAATTTTTATTTAAGTTTTTTCAGTTTTACCCCTGTGGGATATACATTCTACCCACACACATTTGGATCTCTCCTGGGGTACCGTCACACATATTATTCCCTCATTTAATGGATATTTTCACCAAAAAGTGAAGTTTTCAAAAAGTCAGAAAATTGGCTGAAAACGACTTAATATCAAGGACTCATCGGGCGAATCGCTCTGGAACTGAAATCGGAATGCTCACTGATATTTTTCCCTCTCCGAAAGTCTGAAAAATGATGGAAAAATGACTAAGTCCAAAAAAATTTTTTTAAAACTTTTTTCAATTTTACCCCCATGGGATATATATTCTACCCACACACATTTGGAACTCTCCTGGGGTACCCTCACACATATTATTCCCTCATTTAATGGATATTTTCACCAAAAAGTGAAGTTTTCAAAAAGTCAGAAAATTGGCTGAAAACGACTTAATATCAAGGACTCATCGGGCGAATCGCTCTGGATCTGAAATCGTTATGCTCACTGACATTTTTCCCTCTCCGAAAGTCTGAAAAATGATGGAAAAATGAGTAAGTCCAAAAAAATTTTTTTTAAACTTTTTTCAACTTTACCCCCATGGGATATATATTCTACCCACACACATTTGGAACTCTCCTGGGGTACCCTCACACATATTATTCCCTCATTTAATGGATATTTTCACCAAAAAGTGAAGTTTTCAAAAAGTCAGAAAATTGGCTGAAAACGACTTAATATCAAGGACTCATCGGGAGAATCGCTCTGGAACTGAAATCGGAATGCTCACTGACATTTTCCCCTCTCCGAAAGTCTGAAAAATGATGGAAAAATGACTAAGTCCAAAAAAATTTTTATTTAAGTTTTTTCAGTTTTACCCCTGTGGGATATACATTCTACCCACACACATTTGGATCTCTCCTGGGGTACCGTCACACATATTATTCCCTCATTTAATGGATATTTTCACCAAAAAGTGAAGTTTTCAAAAAGTCAGAAAATTGGCTGAAAACGACTTAATATCAAGGACTCATCGGGCGAATCGCTCTGGAACTGAAATCGGAATGCTCACTGACATTTTTCCCTCTCCGAAAGTCTGAAAAATGATGGAAAAATGACTAAGTCCAAAAAAATTTTTTTTAAACTTTTTTCAATTTTACCCCCATGGGATATATATTCTACCCACACACATTTGGAACTCTCCTGGGGTACCCTCACACATATTATTCCCTCATTTAATGGATATTTTCACCAAAAAGTGAAGTTTTCAAAAAGTCAGAAAATTGGCTGAAAACGACTTAATATCAAGGACTCATCGTGCGAATCACTCTGGAACTGAAATCAGAATGCTCAGTGACATTTTCCCCTCTCCAAAAGTCTGAAAAATGCAGGAAAAATGACTAAGTCCAAAAAAATTTTTTTTAAACTTTTTTCAACTTTACCCCCATGGGATATATATTCTACCCACACACATTTGGAACTCTCCTGGGGTACCCTCACACATATTATTCCCTCATTTAATGGATATTTTCACCAAAAAGTGAAGTTTTCAAAAAGTCAAAATTGGCTATCAACGACTTAATATCAAGGACTCATCGGGCGAATCGCTCTGGAACTGAAATCGGAATGCTCCCTGACATTTTTCCCTCTCCGAAAGTCTGAAAAATGATGGAAAAATGAGTAAGTCCAAATAAATTTTTTTTAAACTTTTTTCAATTTTACCTCCATGGGATATATATTATACCCACACACATTTGGAACTCTCCTGGGGTACCCTCACACATATTATTCCCTCATTTAATGGATATTTTCACCAAAAAGTGAAGTTTTCAAAAAGTCAGAAAATTGGCTGAAAACGACTTAATATCAAGGACTCATCGGGCGAATCGCTCTGGAACTGAAATCGGAATGCTCACTGACATTTTTCCCTCTCCGAAAGTCTGAAAAATGATGGAAAAATGACTAAGTCCAAAAAAATTTTTTTTAAACTTTTTTCAATTTTACCCCCATGGGATATATATTCTACCCACACACATTTGGAACTCTCCTGGGGTACCCTCACACATATTATTCCCTCATTTAATGGATATTTTCACCAAAAAGTGAAGTTTTCAAAAAGTCAGAAAATTGGCTGAAAACGACTTAATATCAAGGACTCATCGTGCGAATCACTCTGGAACTGAAATCAGAATGCTCAGTGACATTTTCCCCTCTCCAAAAGTCTGAAAAATGCAGGAAAAATGACTAAGTCCAAAAAAATTTTTTTTAAACTTTTTTCAACTTTACCCCCATGGGATATATATTCTACCCACACACATTTGGAACTCTCCTGGGGTACCCTCACACATATTATTCCCTCATTTAATGGATATTTTCACCAAAAAGTGAAGTTTTCAAAAAGTCAAAATTGGCTATCAACGACTTAATATCAAGGACTCATCGGGCGAATCGCTCTGGAACTGAAATCGGAATGCTCCCTGACATTTTTCCCTCTCCGAAAGTCTGAAAAATGATGGAAAAATGAGTAAGTCCAAATAAATTTTTTTTAAACTTTTTTCAATTTTACCTCCATGGGATATATATTATACCCACACACATTTGGAACTCTCCTGGGGTACCCTCACACATATTATTCCCTCATTTAATGGATATTTTCACCAAAAAGTGAAGTTTTCAAAAAGTCAGAAAATTGGCTGAAAACGACTTAATATCAAGGACTCATCGGGAGAATCGCTCTGGAACTGAAATCGGAATGCTCACTGACATTTTCCCCTCTCCGAAAGTCTGAAAAATGATGGAAAAATGACTAAGTCCAAAAAAATTTTTATTTAAGTTTTTTCAGTTTTACCCCTGTGGGATATACATTCTACCCACACACATTTGGATCTCTCCTGGGGTACCGTCACACATATTATTCCCTCATTTAATGGATATTTTCACCAAAAAGTGAAGTTTTCAAAAAGTCAGAAAATTGGCTGAAAACGACTTAATATCAAGGACTCATCGGGCGAATCGCTCTGGAACTGAAATCGGAATGCTCACTGACATTTTTCCCTCTCCGAAAGTCTGAAAAATGATGGAAAAATGACTAAGTCCAAAAAAATTTTTTTTAAACTTTTTTCAATTTTACCCCCATGGGATATATATTCTACCCACACACATTTGGAACTCTCCTGGGGTACCCTCACACATATTATTCCCTCATTTAATGGATATTTTCACCAAAAAGTGAAGTTTTCAAAAAGTCAGAAAATTGGCTGAAAACGACTTAATATCAAGGACTCATCGGGCCAATCGCTCTGGAACTGAAATCGGAATGCTCACTGACATTTTCCCCTCTCCGAAAGTCTGAAAAATGATGGAAAAATGACTAAGTCCAAAAAACATTTTCTTCAACTTTTTTCAATTTTACCCCCGTGGGATATATATTCTACCCACACACATTTGGAACTCTCCTGGGGTACCCTCGCACATATTATTCCCTCATTTAATGGATATTTTCACCAAAAAGTGAAGTTTTCAAAAAGTCAGAAAATTGGCTGAAAACGACTTAATATCAAGGACTCATCGTGCGAATCACTCTGGAACTGAAATCAGAATGCTCAGTGACATTTTCCCCTCTCCAAAAGTCTGAAAAATGCAGGAAAAATGACTAAGTCCAAAAAAATTTTTTTTAAACTTTTTTCAACTTTACCCCCATGGGATATATATTCTACCCACACACATTTGGAACTCTCCTGGGGTACCCTCACACATATTATTCCCTCATTTAATGGATATTTTCACCAAAAAGTGAAGTTTTCAAAAAGTCAAAATTGGCTATCAACGACTTAATATCAAGGACTCATCGGGCGAATCGCTCTGGAACTGAAATCGGAATGCTCCCTGACATTTTTCCCTCTCCGAAAGTCTGAAAAATGATGGAAAAATGAGTAAGTCCAAAAAAATTTTTTTTAAACTTTTTTCAATTTTACCTCCATGGGATATATATTATACCCACACACATTTGGAACTCTCCTGGGGTACCCTCACACATTTTATTCCCTCATTTAATGGATATTTTCACCAAAAAGTGAAGTTTTCAAAAAGTCAGAAAATTGGCTGAAAACGACTTAATATCAAGGACTCATCGGGGGCGAATCGCTCTGGAACTGAAATCGGAATGCTCACTGACATTTTCCCCTCTCCGAAAGTCTGAAAAATGATGGAAAAATGACTAAGTCCAAAAAACATTTTCTTCAACTTTTTTCAATTTTACCCCCGTGGGATATATATTCTACCCACACACATTTGGAACTCTCCTGGGGTACCCTCGCACATATTATTCCCTCATTTAATGGATATTTTCACCAAAAAGTGAAGTTTTCAAAAAGTCAGAAAATTGGCTGAAAACGACTTAATATCAAGGACTCATCGTGCGAATCAGTCTGGAACTGAAATCAGAATGCTCAGTGACATTTTCCCCTCTCCAAAAGTCTGAAAAATGCAGGAAAAATGACTAAGTCCAAAAAAATTTTTTTTAAACTTTTTTCAACTTTACCCCCATGGGATATATATTCTACCCACACACATTTGGAACTCTCCTGGGGTACCCTCACACATATTATTCCCTCATTTAATGGATATTTTCACCAAAAAGTGAAGTTTTCAAAAAGTCAGAAAATTGGCTGAAAACGACTTAATATCAAGGACTCATCGGGAGAATCGCTCTGGAACTGAAATCGGAATGCTCACTGACATTTTCCCCTCTCCGAAAGTCTGAAAAATGATGGAAAAATGACTAAGTCCAAAAAAATTTTTATTTAAGTTTTTTCAGTTTTACCCCTGTGGGATATACATTCTACCCACACACATTTGGATCTCTCCTGGGGTACCGTCACACATATTATTCCCTCATTTAATGGATATTTTCACCAAAAAGTGAAGTTTTCAAAAAGTCAGAAAATTGGCTGAAAACGACTTAATATCAAGGACTCATCGGGCGAATCGCTCTGGAACTGAAATCGGAATGCTCACTGACATTTTTCCCTCTCCGAAAGTCTGAAAAATGATGGAAAAATGACTAAGTCCAAAAAAATTTTTTTTAAACTTTTTTCAATTTTACCCCCATGGGATATATATTCTACCCACACACATTTGGAACTCTCCTGGGGTACCCTCACACATATTATTCCCTCATTTAATGGATATTTTCACCAAAAAGTGAAGTTTTCAAAAAGTCAGAAAATTGGCTGAAAACGACTTAATATCAAGGACTCATCGGGCCAATCGCTCTGGAACTGAAATCGGAATGCTCACTGACATTTTCCCCTCTCCGAAAGTCTGAAAAATGATGGAAAAATGACTAAGTCCAAAAAACATTTTCTTCAACTTTTTTCAATTTTACCCCCGTGGGATATATATTCTACCCACACACATTTGGAACTCTCCTGGGGTACCCTCGCACATATTATTCCCTCATTTAATGGATATTTTCACCAAAAAGTGAAGTTTTCAAAAAGTCAGAAAATTGGCTGAAAACGACTTAATATCAAGGACTCATCGTGCGAATCACTCTGGAACTGAAATCAGAATGCTCAGTGACATTTTCCCCTCTCCAAAAGTCTGAAAAATGCAGGAAAAATGACTAAGTCCAAAAAAATTTTTTTTAAACTTTTTTCAACTTTACCCCCATGGGATAAATATTCTACCCACACACATTTGGAACTCTCCTGGGGTACCCTCACACATATTATTCCCTCATTTAATGGATATTTTCACCAAAAAGTGAAGTTTTCAAAAAGTCAAAATTGGCTATCAACGACTTAATATCAAGGACTCATCGGGCGAATCGCTCTGGAACTGAAATCGGAATGCTCCCTGACATTTTTCCCTCTCCGAAAGTCTGAAAAATGATGGAAAAATGAGTAAGTCCAAAAAAATTTTTTTTAAACTTTTTTCAATTTTACCTCCATGGGATATATATTATACCCACACACATTTGGAACTCTCCTGGGGTACCCTCACACATATTATTCCCTCATTTAATGGATATTTTCACCAAAAAGTGAAGTTTTCAAAAAGTCAGAAAATTGTCTGAAAACGACTTAATATCAAGGACTCATCGTGCGAATCAGTCTGGAACTGAAATCAGAATGCTCAGTGACATTTTCCCCTCTCCAAAAGTCTGAAAAATGCAGGAAAAATGACTAAGTCCAAAAAAATTTTTTTTAAACTTTTTTCAACTTTACCCCCATGGGATATATATTCTACCCACACACATTTGGAACTCTCCTGGGGTACCCTCACACATATTATTCCCTCATTTAATGGATATTTTCACCAAAAAGTGAAGTTTTCAAAAAGTCAGAAAATTGGCTGAAAACGACTTAATATCAAGGACTCATCGGGAGAATCGCTCTGGAACTGAAATCGGAATGCTCACTGACATTTTCCCCTCTCCGAAAGTCTGAAAAATGATGGAAAAATGACTAAGTCCAAAAAAATTTTTATTTAAGTTTTTTCAGTTTTACCCCTGTGGGATATACATTCTACCCACACACATTTGGATCTCTCCTGGGGTACCGTCACACATATTATTCCCTCATTTAATGGATATTTTCACCAAAAAGTGAAGTTTTCAAAAAGTCAGAAAATTGGCTGAAAACGACTTAATATCAAGGACTCATCGGGCGAATCGCTCTGGAACTGAAATCGGAATGCTCACTGACATTTTTCCCTCTCCGAAAGTCTGAAAAATGATGGAAAAATGACTAAGTCCAAAAAAATTTTTTTTAAACTTTTTTCAATTTTACCCCCATGGGATATATATTCTACCCACACACATTTGGAACTCTCCTGGGGTACCCTCACACATATTATTCCCTCATTTAATGGATATTTTCACCAAAAAGTGAAGTTTTCAAAAAGTCAGAAAATTGGCTGAAAACGACTTAATATCAAGGACTCATCGGGCGAATCGCTCTAGATCTGAAATCGTTATGCTCACTGACATTTTCCCCTCTCCCAAAGTCTGAAAAATGATGGAAAAATGACTAAGTCCAAAAAAAATTTTTTTAAACTTTTTTCAATTTTACCCCCATGGGATATATATTCTACCCACACACATTTGGAACTCTCCTGGGGTACCCTCACACATATTATTCCCTCATTTAATGGATATTTTCACCAAAAAGTGAAGTTTTCAAAAAGTCAGAAAATTGGCTGAAAACGACTTAATATCAAGGAGTCATCGGGCCAATCGCTCTGGAACTGAAATCGGAATGCTCACTGACATTTTCCCCTCTCCGAAAGTCTGAAAAATGATGGAAAAATGACTAAGTCCAAAAAACATTTTCTTCAACTTTTTTCAATTTTACCCCCGTGGGATATATATTCTACCCACACACATTTGGAACTCTCCTGGGGTACCCTCGCACATATTATTCCCTCATTTAATGGATATTTTCACCAAAAAGTGAAGTTTTCAAAAAGTCAGAAAATTGGCTGAAAACGACTTAATATCAAGGACTCATCGTGCGAATCACTCTGGAACTGAAATCAGAATGCTCAGTGACATTTTCCCCTCTCCAAAAGTCTGAAAAATGCAGGAAAAATGACTAAGTCCAAAAAAATTTTTTTTAAACTTTTTTCAACTTTACCCCCATGGGATATATATTCTACCCACACACATTTGGAACTCTCCTGGGGTACCCTCACACATATTATTCCCTCATTTAATGGATATTTTCACCAAAAAGTGAAGTTTTCAAAAAGTCAGAAAATTGGCTGAAAACGACTTAATATCAAGGACTCATCGGGGGCGAATCGCTCTGGAACTGAAATCGGAATGCTCACTGACATTTTCCCCTCTCCGAAAGTCTGAAAAATGATGGAAAAATGACTAAGTCCAAAAAACATTTTCTTCAACTTTTTTCAATTTTACCCCCGTGGGATATATATTCTACCCACACACATTTGGAACTCTCCTGGGGTACCCTCGCACATATTATTCCCTCATTTAATGGATATTTTCACCAAAAAGTGAAGTTTTCAAAAAGTCAGAAAATTGGCTGAAAACGACTTAATATCAAGGACTCATCGTGCGAATCAGTCTGGAACTGAAATCAGAATGCTCAGTGACATTTTCCCCTCTCCAAAAGTCTGAAAAATGCAGGAAAAATGACTAAGTCCAAAAAAATTTTTTTTAAACTTTTTTCAACTTTACCCCCATGGGATATATATTCTACCCACACACATTTGGAACTCTCCTGGGGTACCCTCACACATATTATTCCCTCATTTAATGGATATTTTCACCAAAAAGTGAAGTTTTCAAAAAGTCAGAAAATTGGCTGAAAACGACTTAATATCAAGGACTCATCGGGAGAATCGCTCTGGAACTGAAATCGGAATGCTCACTGACATTTTCCCCTCTCCGAAAGTCTGAAAAATGATGGAAAAATGACTAAGTCCAAAAAAATTTTTATTTAAGTTTTTTCAGTTTTACCCCTGTGGGATATACATTCTACCCACACACATTTGGATCTCTCCTGGGGTACCGTCACACATATTATTCCCTCATTTAATGGATATTTTCACCAAAAAGTGAAGTTTTCAAAAAGTCAGAAAATTGGCTGAAAACGACTTAATATCAAGGACTCATCGGGCGAATCGCTCTGGAACTGAAATCGGAATGCTCACTGACATTTTTCCCTCTCCGAAAGTCTGAAAAATGATGGAAAAATGACTAAGTCCAAAAAAATTTTTTTTAAACTTTTTTCAATTTTACCCCCATGGGATATATATTCTACCCACACACATTTGGAACTCTCCTGGGGTACCCTCACACATATTATTCCCTCATTTAATGGATATTTTCACCAAAAAGTGAAGTTTTCAAAAAGTCAGAAAATTGGCTGAAAACGACTTAATATCAAGGACTCATCGGGCCAATCGCTCTGGAACTGAAATCGGAATGCTCACTGACATTTTCCCCTCTCCGAAAGTCTGAAAAATGATGGAAAAATGACTAAGTCCAAAAAACATTTTCTTCAACTTTTTTCAATTTTACCCCCGTGGGATATATATTCTACCCACACACATTTGGAACTCTCCTGGGGTACCCTCGCACATATTATTCCCTCATTTAATGGATATTTTCACCAAAAAGTGAAGTTTTCAAAAAGTCAGAAAATTGGCTGAAAACGACTTAATATCAAGGACTCATCGTGCGAATCACTCTGGAACTGAAATCAGAATGCTCAGTGACATTTTCCCCTCTCCAAAAGTCTGAAAAATGCAGGAAAAATGACTAAGTCCAAAAAAATTTTTTTTAAACTTTTTTCAACTTTACCCCCATGGGATAAATATTCTACCCACACACATTTGGAACTCTCCTGGGGTACCCTCACACATATTATTCCCTCATTTAATGGATATTTTCACCAAAAAGTGAAGTTTTCAAAAAGTCAAAATTGGCTATCAACGACTTAATATCAAGGACTCATCGGGCGAATCGCTCTGGAACTGAAATCGGAATGCTCCCTGACATTTTTCCCTCTCCGAAAGTCTGAAAAATGATGGAAAAATGAGTAAGTCCAAAAAAATTTTTTTTAAACTTTTTTCAATTTTACCTCCATGGGATATATATTATACCCACACACATTTGGAACTCTCCTGGGGTACCCTCACACATATTATTCCCTCATTTAATGGATATTTTCACCAAAAAGTGAAGTTTTCAAAAAGTCAGAAAATTGTCTGAAAACGACTTAATATCAAGGACTCATCGTGCGAATCAGTCTGGAACTGAAATCAGAATGCTCAGTGACATTTTCCCCTCTCCAAAAGTCTGAAAAATGCAGGAAAAATGACTAAGTCCAAAAAAATTTTTTTTAAACTTTTTTCAACTTTACCCCCATGGGATATATATTCTACCCACACACATTTGGAACTCTCCTGGGGTACCCTCACACATATTATTCCCTCATTTAATGGATATTTTCACCAAAAAGTGAAGTTTTCAAAAAGTCAGAAAATTGGCTGAAAACGACTTAATATCAAGGACTCATCGGGAGAATCGCTCTGGAACTGAAATCGGAATGCTCACTGACATTTTCCCCTCTCCGAAAGTCTGAAAAATGATGGAAAAATGACTAAGTCCAAAAAAATTTTTATTTAAGTTTTTTCAGTTTTACCCCTGTGGGATATACATTCTACCCACACACATTTGGATCTCTCCTGGGGTACCGTCACACATATTATTCCCTCATTTAATGGATATTTTCACCAAAAAGTGAAGTTTTCAAAAAGTCAGAAAATTGGCTGAAAACGACTTAATATCAAGGACTCATCGGGCGAATCGCTCTGGAACTGAAATCGGAATGCTCACTGACATTTTTCCCTCTCCGAAAGTCTGAAAAATGATGGAAAAATGACTAAGTCCAAAAAAATTTTTTTTAAACTTTTTTCAATTTTACCCCCATGGGATATATATTCTACCCACACACATTTGGAACTCTCCTGGGGTACCCTCACACATATTATTCCCTCATTTAATGGATATTTTCACCAAAAAGTGAAGTTTTCAAAAAGTCAGAAAATTGGCTGAAAACGACTTAATATCAAGGACTCATCGGGCGAATCGCTCTAGATC
Source organism: Phyllobates terribilis (assembly GCF_046119375.1). NCBI lineage: Eukaryota > Metazoa > Chordata > Amphibia > Anura > Dendrobatidae > Phyllobates > Phyllobates terribilis. The sequence continues at coordinate 3,191,477 of NW_027362873.1, read as the reverse complement.
TGAAATCGTTATGCTCACTGACATTTTCCCCTCTCCCAAAGTCTGAAAAATGATGGAAAAATGACTAAGTCCAAAAAAAAATTTTTTAAACTTTTTTCAATTTTACCCCCATGGGATGTATATTCTACCCACACACATTTGGAACTCTCCTGGGGTACCCTCACACATATTATTCCCTCATTTAATGGATATTTTCACCAAAAAGTGAAGTTTTCAAAAAGTCAGAAAATTGGCTGAAAACGACTTAATATCAAGGAGTCATCGGGCCAATCGCTCTGGAACTGAAATCGGAATGCTCACTGACATTTTCCCCTCTCCGAAAGTCTGAAAAATGATGGAAAAATGACTAAGTCCAAAAAACATTTTCTTCAACTTTTTTCAATTTTACCCCCGTGGGATATATATTCTACCCACACACATTTGGAACTCTCCTGGGGTACCCTCGCACATATTATTCCCTCATTTAATGGATATTTTCACCAAAAAGTGAAGTTTTCAAAAAGTCAGAAAATTGGCTGAAAACGACTTAATATCAAGGACTCATCGTGCGAATCACTCTGGAACTGAAATCAGAATGCTCAGTGACATTTTCCCCTCTCCAAAAGTCTGAAAAATGCAGGAAAAATGACTAAGTCCAAAAAAATTTTTTTTAAACTTTTTTCAACTTTACCCCCATGGGATATATATTCTACCCACACACATTTGGAACTCTCCTGGGGTACCCTCACACATATTATTCCCTCATTTAATGGATATTTTCACCAAAAAGTGAAGTTTTCAAAAAGTCAGAAAATTGGCTGAAAACGACTTAATATCAAGGACTAATCAGGAGAATCGCTCTGGAACTGAAATCGGAATGCTCACTGACATTTTCCCCTCTCCGAAAGTCTGAAAAATGATGGAAAAATGACTAAGTCCAAAAAAATTTTTATTTAAGTTTTTTCAGTTTTACCCCTGTGGGATATACATTCTACCCACACACATTTGGATCTCTCCTGGGGTACCGTCACACATATTATTCCCTCATTTAATGGATATTTTCACCAAAAAGTGAAGTTTTCAAAAAGTCAGAAAATTGGCTGAAAACGACTTAATATCAAGGACTCATCGGGCGAATCGCTCTGGAACTGAAATCGGAATGCTCACTGACATTTTTCCCTCTCCGAAAGTCTGAAAAATGATGGAAAAATGACTAAGTCCAAAAAAATTTTTTTTAAACTTTTTTCAATTTTACCCCCATGGGATATATATTCTACCCACACACATTTGGAACTCTCCTGGGGTACCCTCACACATATTATTCCCTCATTTAATGGATATTTTCACCAAAAAGTGAAGTTTTCAAAAAGTCAGAAAATTGGCTGAAAACGACTTAATATCAAGGACTCATCGTGCGAATCACTCTGGAACTGAAATCAGAATGCTCAGTGACATTTTCCCCTCTCCAAAAGTCTGAAAAATGCAGGAAAAATGACTAAGTCCAAAAAAATTTTTTTTAAACTTTTTTCAACTTTACCCCCATGGGATATATATTCTACCCACACACATTTGGAACTCTCCTGGGGTACCCTCACACATATTATTCCCTCATTTAATGGATATTTTCACCAAAAAGTGAAGTTTTCAAAAAGTCAAAATTGGCTATCAACGACTTAATATCAAGGACTCATCGGGCGAATCGCTCTGGAACTGAAATCGGAATGCTCCCTGACATTTTTCCCTCTCCGAAAGTCTGAAAAATGATGGAAAAATGAGTAAGTCCAAATAAATTTTTTTTAAACTTTTTTCAATTTTACCTCCATGGGATATATATTATACCCACACACATTTGGAACTCTCCTGGGGTACCCTCACACATATTATTCCCTCATTTAATGGATATTTTCACCAAAAAGTGAAGTTTTCAAAAAGTCAGAAAATTGGCTGAAAACGACTTAATATCAAGGACTCATCGGGAGAATCGCTCTGGAACTGAAATCGGAATGCTCACTGACATTTTCCCCTCTCCGAAAGTCTGAAAAATGATGGAAAAATGACTAAGTCCAAAAAAATTTTTATTTAAGTTTTTTCAGTTTTACCCCTGTGGGATATACATTCTACCCACACACATTTGGATCTCTCCTGGGGTACCGTCACACATATTATTCCCTCATTTAATGGATATTTTCACCAAAAAGTGAAGTTTTCAAAAAGTCAGAAAATTGGCTGAAAACGACTTAATATCAAGGACTCATCGGGCGAATCGCTCTGGAACTGAAATCGGAATGCTCACTGACATTTTTCCCTCTCCGAAAGTCTGAAAAATGATGGAAAAATGACTAAGTCCAAAAAAATTTTTTTTAAACTTTTTTCAATTTTACCCCCATGGGATATATATTCTACCCACACACATTTGGAACTCTCCTGGGGTACCCTCACACATATTATTCCCTCATTTAATGGATATTTTCACCAAAAAGTGAAGTTTTCAAAAAGTCAGAAAATTGGCTGAAAACGACTTAATATCAAGGACTCATCGGGCCAATCGCTCTGGAACTGAAATCGGAATGCTCACTGACATTTTCCCCTCTCCGAAAGTCTGAAAAATGATGGAAAAATGACTAAGTCCAAAAAACATTTTCTTCAACTTTTTTCAATTTTACCCCCGTGGGATATATATTCTACCCACACACATTTGGAACTCTCCTGGGGTACCCTCGCACATATTATTCCCTCATTTAATGGATATTTTCACCAAAAAGTGAAGTTTTCAAAAAGTCAGAAAATTGGCTGAAAACGACTTAATATCAAGGACTCATCGTGCGAATCACTCTGGAACTGAAATCAGAATGCTCAGTGACATTTTCCCCTCTCCAAAAGTCTGAAAAATGCAGGAAAAATGACTAAGTCCAAAAAAATTTTTTTTAAACTTTTTTCAACTTTACCCCCATGGGATATATATTCTACCCACACACATTTGGAACTCTCCTGGGGTACCCTCACACATATTATTCCCTCATTTAATGGATATTTTCACCAAAAAGTGAAGTTTTCAAAAAGTCAAAATTGGCTATCAACGACTTAATATCAAGGACTCATCGGGCGAATCGCTCTGGAACTGAAATCGGAATGCTCCCTGACATTTTTCCCTCTCCGAAAGTCTGAAAAATGATGGAAAAATGAGTAAGTCCAAAAAAATTTTTTTTAAACTTTTTTCAATTTTACCTCCATGGGATATATATTATACCCACACACATTTGGAACTCTCCTGGGGTACCCTCACACATATTATTCCCTCATTTAATGGATATTTTCACCAAAAAGTGAAGTTTTCAAAAAGTCAGAAAATTGGCTGAAAACGACTTAATATCAAGGACTCATCGGGGGCGAATCGCTCTGGAACTGAAATCGGAATGCTCACTGACATTTTCCCCTCTCCGAAAGTCTGAAAAATGATGGAAAAATGACTAAGTCCAAAAAACATTTTCTTCAACTTTTTTCAATTTTACCCCCGTGGGATATATATTCTACCCACACACATTTGGAACTCTCCTGGGGTACCCTCGCACATATTATTCCCTCATTTAATGGATATTTTCACCAAAAAGTGAAGTTTTCAAAAAGTCAGAAAATTGGCTGAAAACGACTTAATATCAAGGACTCATCGTGCGAATCAGTCTGGAACTGAAATCAGAATGCTCAGTGACATTTTCCCCTCTCCAAAAGTCTGAAAAATGCAGGAAAAATGACTAAGTCCAAAAAAATTTTTTTTAAACTTTTTTCAACTTTACCCCCATGGGATATATATTCTACCCACACACATTTGGAACTCTCCTGGGGTACCCTCACACATATTATTCCCTCATTTAATGGATATTTTCACCAAAAAGTGAAGTTTTCAAAAAGTCAGAAAATTGGCTGAAAACGACTTAATATCAAGGACTCATCGGGAGAATCGCTCTGGAACTGAAATCGGAATGCTCACTGACATTTTCCCCTCTCCGAAAGTCTGAAAAATGATGGAAAAATGACTAAGTCCAAAAAAATTTTTATTTAAGTTTTTTCAGTTTTACCCCTGTGGGATATACATTCTACCCACACACATTTGGATCTCTCCTGGGGTACCGTCACACATATTATTCCCTCATTTAATGGATATTTTCACCAAAAAGTGAAGTTTTCAAAAAGTCAGAAAATTGGCTGAAAACGACTTAATATCAAGGACTCATCGGGCGAATCGCTCTGGAACTGAAATCGGAATGCTCACTGACATTTTTCCCTCTCCGAAAGTCTGAAAAATGATGGAAAAATGACTAAGTCCAAAAAAATTTTTTTTAAACTTTTTTCAATTTTACCCCCATGGGATATATATTCTACCCACACACATTTGGAACTCTCCTGGGGTACCCTCACACATATTATTCCCTCATTTAATGGATATTTTCACCAAAAAGTGAAGTTTTCAAAAAGTCAGAAAATTGGCTGAAAACGACTTAATATCAAGGACTCATCGGGCCAATCGCTCTGGAACTGAAATCGGAATGCTCACTGACATTTTCCCCTCTCCGAAAGTCTGAAAAATGATGGAAAAATGACTAAGTCCAAAAAACATTTTCTTCAACTTTTTTCAATTTTACCCCCGTGGGATATATATTCTACCCACACACATTTGGAACTCTCCTGGGGTACCCTCGCACATATTATTCCCTCATTTAATGGATATTTTCACCAAAAAGTGAAGTTTTCAAAAAGTCAGAAAATTGGCTGAAAACGACTTAATATCAAGGACTCATCGTGCGAATCACTCTGGAACTGAAATCAGAATGCTCAGTGACATTTTCCCCTCTCCAAAAGTCTGAAAAATGCAGGAAAAATGACTAAGTCCAAAAAAATTTTTTTTAAACTTTTTTCAACTTTACCCCCATGGGATATATATTCTACCCACACACATTTGGAACTCTCCTGGGGTACCCTCACACATATTATTCCCTCATTTAATGGATATTTTCACCAAAAAGTGAAGTTTTCAAAAAGTCAAAATTGGCTATCAACGACTTAATATCAAGGACTCATCGGGCGAATCGCTCTGGAACTGAAATCGGAATGCTCCCTGACATTTTTCCCTCTCCGAAAGTCTGAAAAATGATGGAAAAATGAGTAAGTCCAAAAAAATTTTTTTTAAACTTTTTTCAATTTTACCTCCATGGGATATATATTATACCCACACACATTTGGAACTCTCCTGGGGTACCCTCACACATTTTATTCCCTCATTTAATGGATATTTTCACCAAAAAGTGAAGTTTTCAAAAAGTCAGAAAATTGGCTGAAAACGACTTAATATCAAGGACTCATCGGGGGCGAATCGCTCTGGAACTGAAATCGGAATGCTCACTGACATTTTCCCCTCTCCGAAAGTCTGAAAAATGATGGAAAAATGACTAAGTCCAAAAAACATTTTCTTCAACTTTTTTCAATTTTACCCCCGTGGGATATATATTCTACCCACACACATTTGGAACTCTCCTGGGGTACCCTCGCACATATTATTCCCTCATTTAATGGATATTTTCACCAAAAAGTGAAGTTTTCAAAAAGTCAGAAAATTGGCTGAAAACGACTTAATATCAAGGACTCATCGTGCGAATCAGTCTGGAACTGAAATCAGAATGCTCAGTGACATTTTCCCCTCTCCAAAAGTCTGAAAAATGCAGGAAAAATGACTAAGTCCAAAAAAATTTTTTTTAAACTTTTTTCAACTTTACCCCCATGGGATATATATTCTACCCACACACATTTGGAACTCTCCTGGGGTACCCTCACACATATTATTCCCTCATTTAATGGATATTTTCACCAAAAAGTGAAGTTTTCAAAAAGTCAGAAAATTGGCTGAAAACGACTTAATATCAAGGACTCATCGGGAGAATCGCTCTGGAACTGAAATCGGAATGCTCACTGACATTTTCCCCTCTCCGAAAGTCTGAAAAATGATGGAAAAATGACTAAGTCCAAAAAAATTTTTATTTAAGTTTTTTCAGTTTTACCCCTGTGGGATATACATTCTACCCACACACATTTGGATCTCTCCTGGGGTACCGTCACACATATTATTCCCTCATTTAATGGATATTTTCACCAAAAAGTGAAGTTTTCAAAAAGTCAGAAAATTGGCTGAAAACGACTTAATATCAAGGACTCATCGGGCGAATCGCTCTGGAACTGAAATCGGAATGCTCACTGACATTTTTCCCTCTCCGAAAGTCTGAAAAATGATGGAAAAATGACTAAGTCCAAAAAAATTTTTTTTAAACTTTTTTCAATTTTACCCCCATGGGATATATATTCTACCCACACACATTTGGAACTCTCCTGGGGTACCCTCACACATATTATTCCCTCATTTAATGGATATTTTCACCAAAAAGTGAAGTTTTCAAAAAGTCAGAAAATTGGCTGAAAACGACTTAATATCAAGGACTCATCGGGCCAATCGCTCTGGAACTGAAATCGGAATGCTCACTGACATTTTCCCCTCTCCGAAAGTCTGAAAAATGATGGAAAAATGACTAAGTCCAAAAAACATTTTCTTCAACTTTTTTCAATTTTACCCCCGTGGGATATATATTCTACCCACACACATTTGGAACTCTCCTGGGGTACCCTCGCACATATTATTCCCTCATTTAATGGATATTTTCACCAAAAAGTGAAGTTTTCAAAAAGTCAGAAAATTGGCTGAAAACGACTTAATATCAAGGACTCATCGTGCGAATCACTCTGGAACTGAAATCAGAATGCTCAGTGACATTTTCCCCTCTCCAAAAGTCTGAAAAATGCAGGAAAAATGACTAAGTCCAAAAAAATTTTTTTTAAACTTTTTTCAACTTTACCCCCATGGGATAAATATTCTACCCACACACATTTGGAACTCTCCTGGGGTACCCTCACACATATTATTCCCTCATTTAATGGATATTTTCACCAAAAAGTGAAGTTTTCAAAAAGTCAAAATTGGCTATCAACGACTTAATATCAAGGACTCATCGGGCGAATCGCTCTGGAACTGAAATCGGAATGCTCCCTGACATTTTTCCCTCTCCGAAAGTCTGAAAAATGATGGAAAAATGAGTAAGTCCAAAAAAATTTTTTTTAAACTTTTTTCAATTTTACCTCCATGGGATATATATTATACCCACACACATTTGGAACTCTCCTGGGGTACCCTCACACATATTATTCCCTCATTTAATGGATATTTTCACCAAAAAGTGAAGTTTTCAAAAAGTCAGAAAATTGTCTGAAAACGACTTAATATCAAGGACTCATCGTGCGAATCAGTCTGGAACTGAAATCAGAATGCTCAGTGACATTTTCCCCTCTCCAAAAGTCTGAAAAATGCAGGAAAAATGACTAAGTCCAAAAAAATTTTTTTTAAACTTTTTTCAACTTTACCCCCATGGGATATATATTCTACCCACACACATTTGGAACTCTCCTGGGGTACCCTCACACATATTATTCCCTCATTTAATGGATATTTTCACCAAAAAGTGAAGTTTTCAAAAAGTCAGAAAATTGGCTGAAAACGACTTAATATCAAGGACTCATCGGGAGAATCGCTCTGGAACTGAAATCGGAATGCTCACTGACATTTTCCCCTCTCCGAAAGTCTGAAAAATGATGGAAAAATGACTAAGTCCAAAAAAATTTTTATTTAAGTTTTTTCAGTTTTACCCCTGTGGGATATACATTCTACCCACACACATTTGGATCTCTCCTGGGGTACCGTCACACATATTATTCCCTCATTTAATGGATATTTTCACCAAAAAGTGAAGTTTTCAAAAAGTCAGAAAATTGGCTGAAAACGACTTAATATCAAGGACTCATCGGGCGAATCGCTCTGGAACTGAAATCGGAATGCTCACTGACATTTTTCCCTCTCCGAAAGTCTGAAAAATGATGGAAAAATGACTAAGTCCAAAAAAATTTTTTTTAAACTTTTTTCAATTTTACCCCCATGGGATATATATTCTACCCACACACATTTGGAACTCTCCTGGGGTACCCTCACACATATTATTCCCTCATTTAATGGATATTTTCACCAAAAAGTGAAGTTTTCAAAAAGTCAGAAAATTGGCTGAAAACGACTTAATATCAAGGACTCATCGGGCGAATCGCTCTAGATCTGAAATCGTTATGCTCACTGACATTTTCCCCTCTCCCAAAGTCTGAAAAATGATGGAAAAATGACTAAGTCCAAAAAAAAATTTTTTAAACTTTTTTCAATTTTACCCCCATGGGATATATATTCTACCCACACACATTTGGAACTCTCCTGGGGTACCCTCACACATATTATTCCCTCATTTAATGGATATTTTCACCAAAAAGTGAAGTTTTCAAAAAGTCAGAAAATTGGCTGAAAACGACTTAATATCAAGGAGTCATCGGGCCAATCGCTCTGGAACTGAAATCGGAATGCTCACTGACATTTTCCCCTCTCCGAAAGTCTGAAAAATGATGGAAAAATGACTAAGTCCAAAAAACATTTTCTTCAACTTTTTTCAATTTTACCCCCGTGGGATATATATTCTACCCACACACATTTGGAACTCTCCTGGGGTACCCTCGCACATATTATTCCCTCATTTAATGGATATTTTCACCAAAAAGTGAAGTTTTCAAAAAGTCAGAAAATTGGCTGAAAACGACTTAATATCAAGGACTCATCGTGCGAATCACTCTGGAACTGAAATCAGAATGCTCAGTGACATTTTCCCCTCTCCAAAAGTCTGAAAAATGCAGGAAAAATGACTAAGTCCAAAAAAATTTTTTTTAAACTTTTTTCAACTTTAACCCCATGGGATATATATTCTACCCACACACATTTGGAACTCTCCTGGGGTACCCTCACACATATTATTCCCTCATTTAATGGATATTTTCACCAAAAAGTGAAGTTTTCAAAAAGTCAGAAAATTGGCTGAAAACGACTTAATATCAAGGACTAATCAGGAGAATCGCTCTGGAACTGAAATCGGAATGCTCACTGACATTTTCCCCTCTCCGAAAGTCTGAAAAATGATGGAAAAATGACTAAGTCCAAAAAAATTTTTATTTAAGTTTTTTCAGTTTTACCCCTATGGGATATACATTCTACCCACACACATTTGGATCTCTCCTGGGGTACCCTCACACATATTATTCCCTCATTTAATGGATATTTTCACCAAAAAGTGAAGTTTTCAAAAAGTCAAAATTGGCTATAAACGACTTAATATCAAGGACTCATCGGGCGAATCGCTCTGGAACTGAAATCGAAATGCTCCCTGACATTTTCCCCTCTCCGAAAGTCTGAAAAATGATGGAAAAATGACTAAGTCCAAAAAAATTTTTTTTCAACTTTTTTCAATTTTACCTCCATGGGATATATATTCTACCCACACACATTTGGAACTCTCCTGGGGTACCCTCGCACATATTATTCCCTCATTTAATGGATATTTTCACCAAAAAGTGAAGTTTTCAAAAAGTCAGAAAATTGGCTGAAAACGACTTAATATCAAGGTCTCATCGGGTGAATCGCTCTGGAACTGAAATCGGAATGCTCACTGACATTTTACCCTCTCCGAAAGTCTGAAAAATGATGGAAAAATGACTAAGTCCAAAAAAATTTTTTTCAACTTTTTTCAATTTTACCCCCATGGGATATATATTCTACCCACACACATTTGGAACTCTCCTGGGGTACCCTCACACATATTATTCCCTCATTTAATGGATATTTTCACCAAAAAGTGAAGTTTTCAAAAAGTCAGAAAATTGGCTGAAAACGACTTAATATCAAGGACTCATCGGGCGAATCGCTCTGGATCTGAAATCGTTATGCTCACTGACATTTTCCCCTCTCCGAAAGTCTGAAAAATGATGGAAAAATGACTAAGTCCAAAAAAATTTTTTTTAAACTTTTTTCAATTTTACCCCCATGGGATATATATTCTAACCACACACATTTGGAACTCTCCTGGGGTACCCTCACACATATTATTCCCTCATTTAATGGATATTTTCACCAAAAAGTGAAGTTTTCAAAAAGTCAGAAAATTGGCTGAAAACGACTTAATATCAAGGACTCATCGGGTGAATCACTCTGGAATTGAAATCGGAATACTCACTGACATTTTCCCCTCTCTGAAAGTCTGAAAAATGATGGAAAAATGACTAAGTCCAAAAAAAATTTTTTTTTAACTTTTTAAAATTTTACCCCCATGGGATATATATTCTACCTACCCACATTTGAAACTCTCCTGGGGTACCCTCACACATATTATTCCCTCATTTAATGGTCATTTTCACCAAAAAGTGAAGTTTTCAAAAAGTCAAAATTGGCTATAAACGACTTAATATCAAGGACTCATCGGGCGAATCGCTCTGGAACTGAAATCGGAATGCTCCCTGACATTTTTCCCTCTCCGAAAGTCTGAAAAATGATGGAAAAATGACTAAGTCCAAAAAAATTTTTTTTCAACTTTTTTCAATTTTACCTCCATGGGATATATATTCTACCAACACACATTTGGAACTCTCCTGGGGTACCCTCACACATATTATTCCCTCATTTAATGGATATTTTCACCAAAAAGTGAAGTTTTCAAAAAGTCAGAAAATTGGCTGAAAACGACTTAATATCAAGGTCTCATCGGGTGAATCGCTCTGGAACTGAAATCGGAATGCTCACTGACATTTTACCCTCTCCGAAAGTCTGAAAAATGATGGAAAAATGACTAAGTCCAAAAAAATTTTTTTCAACTTTTTTCAATTTTACCCCCATGGGATATATATTCTACCTACCCACATTTGAAACTCTCCTGGGGTACCCTCACACATATTATTCCCTCATTTAATGGTCATTTTCACCAAAAAGTGAAGTTTTCAAAAAGTCAAAATTGGCTATAAACGACTTAATATCAAGGACTCATCGGGCGAATCGCTCTGGAACTGAAATCGGAATGCTCCCTGACATTTTTCCCTCTCCGAAAGTCTGAAAAATGATGGAAAAATGACTAAGTCCAAAAAAATTTTTTTTCAACTTTTTTCAATTTTACCTCCATGGGATATATATTCTACCAACACACATTTGGAACTCTCCTGGGGTACCCTCACACATATTATTCCCTCATTTAATGGATATTTTCACCAAAAAGTGAAGTTTTCAAAAAGTCAGAAAATTGGCTGAAAACGACTTAATATCAAGGACTCATCAGGCGAATCGCTCTGGAACTGAAATTGGAATGCTCACTGACATTTTCCCCTCTCCGAAAGTCTGAAAAATGATGGAAAAATGACTAAGTCCAAAAAACATTTTCTTCAACTTTTTTCAATTTTACCCCCGTGGGATATATATTCTACCCACACACATTTGGAACTCTCCTGGGGTACCCTCGCACATATTATTCCCTCATTTAATGGATATTTTCACCAAAAAGTGAAGTTTTCAAAAAGTCTGAAAATTGGCTGAAAACGACTTAATATCAAGGACTCATCGTGCGAATCACTCTGGAACTGAAATCAGAATGCTCAGTGACAATTTTCCCTCTCCAAAAGTCTGAAAAATGCAGGAAAAATGACTGTCTAAAAAAATTTTTTTTAAACTTTTTTCAATTTTACCCCCATGGGATATATATTCTACCCACACACATTTGGAACTCTCCTGGGGTACCCTCACACATATTATTCCCTCATTTAATGGATATTTTCACCAAAAAGTGAAGTTTTCAAAAAGTCAGAAAATTGGCTGAAAACGACTTAATATCAAGGACTCATCGGGTGAATCGCTCTGGAACTGAAATCGGAATGCTCACTGACATTTTCCCCTCTCCGAAAGTCTGAAAAATGATGGAAAAATGACTAAGTCCAAAAAAATTTTTTTTAAACTTTTTTCAATTTTACCCCCATGGGATATATATTCTACCCACACACAATTGGAACTCTCCTGGGGTACCCTCACACATATTATTCCCTCATTTAATGGATATTTTCACCAAAAAGTGAAGTTTTCAAAAAGTCAGAAAATTGGCTGAAAACGACTTAATATCAAGGACTCATCGGGTGAATCACTCTGGAATTGAAATCGGAATACTCACTGACATTTTCCCCTCTCTGAAAGTCTGAAAAATGATGGAAAAATGACTAAGTCCAAAAAAAATTTTTTTTTAACTTTTTTCAATTTTACCCCCATGGGATATATATTCTACCCACCCACATTTGAAACTCTCCTGGGGTACCCTCACACATATTATTCCCTCATTTAATGGTCATTTTCACCAAAAAGTGAAGTTTTCAAAAAGTCAAAATTGGCTATAAACGACTTAATATCAAGGACTCATCGGGCGAATCGCTCTGGAACTGAAATCGGAATGCTCCCTGACATTTTTCCCTCTCCGAAAGTCTGAAAAATGATGGAAAAATGACTAAGTCCAAAAAAATTTTTTTTCAACTTTTTTCAATTTTACCTCCATGGGATATATATTCTACCCACACACATTTGGAACTCTCCTGGGGTACCCTCACACATATTATTCCCTCATTTAATGGATATTTTCACCAAAAAGTGAAGTTTTCAAAAAGTCAGAAAATTGGCTGAAAACGACTTAATATCAAGGACTCATCAGGCGAATCGCTCTGGAACTGAAATTGGAATGCTCACTGACATTTTCCCCTCTCCGAAAGTCTGAAAAATGATGGAAAAATGACTAAGTCCAAAAAACATTTTCTTCAACTTTTTTCAATTTTACCCCCGTGGGATATATATTCTACCCACACACATTTGGAACTCTCCTGGGGTACCCTCGCACATATTATTCCCTCATTTAATGGATATTTTCACCAAAAAGTGAAGTTTTCAAAAAGTCTGAAAATTGGCTGAAAACGACTTAATATCAAGGACTCATCGTGCGAATCACTCTGGAACTGAAATCAGAATGCTCAGTGACATTTTTCCCTCTCCGAAAGTCTGAAAAATGATGGAAAAATGACTAAGTCCAAAAAAATTTTTATTTAACTTATTTCAGTTTTACCCCTGTGGGATATACATTCTACCCACACACATTTGGATCTCTCCTGGGGTACCGTCACACATATTATTCCCTCATTTAATGGATATTTTCACCAAAAAGTGAAGTTTTCAAAAAGTCAAAATTGGCTATAAATGACCTAATATCAAGGACTCATCGGGCGAATCGCTCTGTAACTGAAATCGGAATGCTCACTGACAATTTTCCCTCTCCGAAAGTCTGAAAAATGATGGAAAAATGACTAAGTCCAGAAAAATTTTTTTTCAACTTTTTTCAATTTTACCCCTGTGGGATATATGTTCTACCCACACACATTTGGAACTCTCCTGGGGTACCCTCACACATATTATTCCCTCATTTAATGGATATTTTCACCAGAAAGTGAAGTTTTCAAAAAGTCAGAAAATTGGCTGAAAACGTCTTAATATCAAGCACTCATCGGGCAAATCGCTCTGGAACTGAAATCGGTATGCTCACTGACATTTTCCCCTCTCCGAAAGTCTGAAAAATGATGGAAAAATGACTAAGTCCAAAAAAATTTTTTTTTAACTTTTTTCAATTTTACCCACGTGGGATATATATTCTACCCACACACATTTGGAACTCTCCTGGGGTACCCTCACACATATTATTCCCTCATTTAATGGATATTTTCACCAAAAAGTGAAGTTTTCAAAAAGTCAGAAAATTGGCTGAAAACGACTTAATATCAAGGACTCATCGGGCGAATCACTCTGGAACTGACATCAGAATACTCACTGACATTTTCCCCTCTCCGAAAGTCTGAAAAATGATGGAAAAATGACTAAGTCCAAAAAACATTTTTTTCTACTTTTTTCAATTTTACCCCCGTGGGATATATATTCTACCCACACACATTTGGAACTCTCCTGGGGTACCCTCGCACATATTATTCCCTCATTTAATGGATATTTTCACCAAAAAGTGAAGTTTTCAAAAAGTCAGAAAATTGGCTGAAAACGACTTAATATCAAGGACTCATCATGCGAATCACTCTGGAACTGAAATCGGAATGCTCACTGACATTTTTCCCTCTCCAAAAGTCTGAAAAATGATGGAAAAATGACTAAGTCCAAAAAAAATTTTTTTAAACTTTTTTCAATTTTACCCCCATGGGATATATATTCTACCCACACACATTTGGAACTCTCCTGGGGTACCCTCACACATATTATTCCCTCATTTAATGGATATTTTCACCAAAAAGTGAAGTTTTCAAAAAGTCAGAAAATTGGCTGAAAACGACTTAATATCAAGGACTCATCGGGCGAATCACTCTGGAACTGACATCAGAATACTCACTGACATTTTCCCCTCTCCGAAAGTCTGAAAAATGATGGAAAAATGACTAAGTCCAAAAAACATTTTTTTCTACTTTTTTCAATTTTACCCCCATGGGATATATATTCTACCCACACACATTTGGAACTCTCCTGGGGTACCCTCGCACATATTATTCCCTCATTTAATGGATATTTTCACCAAAAAGTGAAGTTTTCAAAAAGTCAGAAAATTGGCTGAAAACGACTTAATATCAAGGACTCATCATGCGAATCACTCTGGAACTGAAATCGGAATGCTCACTGACATTTTTCCCTCTCCAAAAGTCTGAAAAATGATGGAAAAATGACTAAGTCCAAAAAAAATTTTTTTAAACTTTTTTCAATTTTACCCCCATGGGATATATATTCTACCCACACACATTTGGAACTCTCCTGGGGTACCCTCACACATATTATTCCCTCATTTAATGGATATTTTCACCAAAAAGTGAAGTTTTCAAAAAGTCAGAAAATTGGCTGAAAACGACTTAATATCAAGGACTCATCGGGCGAATCACTCTGGAACTGACATCAGAATACTCACTGACATTTTCCCCTCTCCGAAAGTCTGAAAAATGATGGAAAAATGACTAAGTCCAAAAAACATTTTTTTCAACTTTTTTCAATTTTACCCCCATGGGATATATATTCTACCCACACACATTTGGAACTCTCCTGGGGTACCCTCGCACATATTATTCCCTCATTTAATGGATATTTTCACCAAAAAGTGAAGTTTTCAAAAAGTCAGAAAATTGGCTGAAAATGACTTAATATCAAGGACTCATCATGCGAATCACTCTGGAACTGAAATCGGAATGCTCCCTGACATTTTTCCCTCTCCGAAAGTCTGAAAAATGATGGAAAAATGACTAAGTCCAAAAAAAATTTTTTTCAACTTTTTTCAATTTTACCCCTGTGGGATATATATTCTACCCACACACATTTGGAACTCTCCTGGGGTACCCTCACACATATTATTCCCTCATTTAATGGATATTTTCACCAAAAAGTGAAGTTTTCAAAAAGTCAGAAAATTGGCTGAAAACGACTAAATATCAAGGACTCATCGGGCGAATCGCTCTGGAACTGAAATCGCAATGCTCACTGACATTTTCCCCTCTCCGAAAGTCTGAAAAATGATGGAAAAATGACTAAGTCCAAAAAACATTTTTTTCAACTTTTTTCAATTTTACCCCCCTGGGATATATATTCTACCCACACACATTTGGAACTCTCCTGGGGTACCCTCACACATATTATTCCCTCATTTAATGGATATTTTCACCAAAAAGTGAAGTTTTCAAAAAGTCAGAAAATTGGCTGAAAACGACTTAATATCAAGGACTCATCGTGCGAATCACTCTGGAACTGAAATCAGAATGCTCAGTGACATTTTTCCCTCTCCAAAAGTCTGAAAAATGATGGAAAAATGACTAAGTCCAAAAAAATTTTTTTTAAACTTTTTTCAATTTTACCCCCATGGGATATATATTCTACCCACACACATTTGGAACTCTCCTGTGGTACCCTCACACATATTATTCCCTCATTTAATGGTCATTTTCACCAAAAAGTGAAGATTTCAAAAAGTCAAAATTGGCTATAAACGACTTAATATCAAGGACCCATCGGGCTAATCGCTCTGGAACTGAAATCGGAATGCTCACTGACATTTTTCCCTCTCCGAAAGTCTGAAAAATGCTGGAAAAATGACTAAGTCCAAAAAAATTTTTTTTAAACTTTTTTCAATTTTACCCCCATGGGATATATATTCTACCCACACACATTTGGAACTCTCCTGTGGTACCCTCACACATATTATTCCCTCATTTAATGGTCATTTTCACCAAAAAGTGAAGTTTTCAAAAAGTCAAAATTGGCTATAAACGACTTAATATCAAGGACCCATCGGGCTAATCGCTCTGGAACTGAAATCGGAATGCTCACTGACATTTTTCCCTCTCCGAAAGTCTGAAAAATGCTGGAAAAATGACTAAGTCCAAAAAAATTTTTTTAAAACTTTTTTCAATTTTACCCCCATGGGATATATATTCTACCCACACACATTTGGAACTCTCCTGGGGTACCCTCACACATATTATTCCCTCATTTAATGGATATTTTCACCAAAAAGTGAAGTTTTCAAAAAGTCAGAAAATTGGCTGAAAACGACTTAATATCAAGGACTCATCGTGCGAATCGCTCTGGAACTGAAATCGGAATACTCACTGATATTTTCCCCTCTCCGAAAGTCTGAAAAATGATGGAAAAATGACTAAGTCCAAAAAACATTTTTTTCAACTTTTTTCAATTTTACCCCCGTGGGATATATATTCTACCCACACACATTTGGAACTCTCCTGGGGTACCATCGCACATATTATTCCCTCATTTAATGGATATTTTCACCAAAAAGTGAAGTTTTCAAAAAGTCAGAAAATTGGCTGAAAACGACTTAATATCAAGGACTCATCATGCGAATCACTCTGGAACTGAAATCGGAATGCTCACTGACATTTTTCCCTCTCCAAAAGTCTGAAAAATGATGGAAAAATGACTAAGTCCAAAAAAAATTTTTTTAAACTTTTTTCAATTTTACCCCCATGGGATATATATTCTACCCACACACATTTGGAACTCTCCTGGGGTACCCTCACACATATTATTCCCTCATTTAATGGATATTTTCACCAAAAAGTGAAGTTTTCAAAAAGTCAGAAAATTGGCTGAAAACGACTTAATATCAAGGACTCATCGGGCGAATCACTCTGGAACTGACATCAGAATACTCACTGACATTTTCCCCTCTCCGAAAGTCTGAAAAATGATGGAAAAATGACTAAGTCCAAAAAACATTTTTTTCAACTTTTTTCAATTTTACCCCCATGGGATATATATTCTACCCACACACATTTGGAACTCTCCTGGGGTACCCTCGCACATATTATTCCCTCATTTAATGGATATTTTCACCAAAAAGTGAAGTTTTCAAAAAGTCAGAAAATTGGCTGAAAATGACTTAATATCAAGGACTCATCATGCGAATCACTCTGGAACTGAAATCGGAATGCTCCCTGACATTTTTCCCTCTCCGAAAGTCTGAAAAATGATGGAAAAATGACTAAGTCCAAAAAAAATTTTTTTCAACTTTTTTCAATTTTACCCCTGTGGGATATATATTCTACCCACACACATTTGGAACTCTCCTGGGGTACCCTCACACATATTATTCCCTCATTTAATGGATATTTTCACCAAAAAGTGAAGTTTTCAAAAAGTCAGAAAATTGGCTGAAAACGACTAAATATCAAGGACTCATCGGGCGAATCGCTCTGGAACTGAAATCGCAATGCTCACTGACATTTTCCCCTCTCCGAAAGTCTGAAAAATGATGGAAAAATGACTAAGTCCAAAAAACATTTTTTTCAACTTTTTTCAATTTTACCCCCCTGGGATATATATTCTACCCACACACATTTGGAACTCTCCTGGGGTACCCTCACACATATTATTCCCTCATTTAATGGATATTTTCACCA
This sequence comes from Phyllobates terribilis, assembly GCF_046119375.1. Lineage (NCBI taxonomy): Eukaryota > Metazoa > Chordata > Amphibia > Anura > Dendrobatidae > Phyllobates > Phyllobates terribilis. Next base: position 3,173,531 of record NW_027362873.1, on the reverse strand, counting down.
AAAAGTGAAGTTTTCAAAAAGTCAGAAAATTGGCTGAAAACGACTTAATATCAAGGACTCATCGTGCGAATCACTCTGGAACTGAAATCAGAATGCTCAGTGACATTTTTCCCTCTCCAAAAGTCTGAAAAATGATGGAAAAATGACTAAGTCCAAAAAAATTTTTTTTAAACTTTTTTCAATTTTACCCCCATGGGATATATATTCTACCCACACACATTTGGAACTCTCCTGTGGTACCCTCACACATATTATTCCCTCATTTAATGGTCATTTTCACCAAAAAGTGAAGATTTCAAAAAGTCAAAATTGGCTATAAACGACTTAATATCAAGGACCCATCGGGCTAATCGCTCTGGAACTGAAATCGGAATGCTCACTGACATTTTTCCCTCTCCGAAAGTCTGAAAAATGCTGGAAAAATGACTAAGTCCAAAAAAATTTTTTTTAAACTTTTTTCAATTTTACCCCCATGGGATATATATTCTACCCACACACATTTGGAACTCTCCTGTGGTACCCTCACACATATTATTCCCTCATTTAATGGTCATTTTCACCAAAAAGTGAAGTTTTCAAAAAGTCAAAATTGGCTATAAACGACTTAATATCAAGGACCCATCGGGCTAATCGCTCTGGAACTGAAATCGGAATGCTCACTGACATTTTTCCCTCTCCGAAAGTCTGAAAAATGCTGGAAAAATGACTAAGTCCAAAAAAATTTTTTTAAAACTTTTTTCAATTTTACCCCCATGGGATATATATTCTACCCACACACATTTGGAACTCTCCTGGGGTACCCTCACACATATTATTCCCTCATTTAATGGATATTTTCACCAAAAAGTGAAGTTTTCAAAAAGTCAGAAAATTGGCTGAAAACGACTTAATATCAAGGACTCATCGTGCGAATCGCTCTGGAACTGAAATCGGAATGCTCACTGATATTTTCCCCTCTCCGAAAGTCTGAAAAATGATGGAAAAATGACTAAGTCCAAAAAACATTTTTTTCAACTTTTTTCAATTTTACCCCCGTGGGATATATATTCTACCCACACACATTTGGAACTCTCCTGGGGTACCATCGCACATATTATTCCCTCATTTAATGGATATTTTCACGAAAAAGTGAAGTTTTCAAAAAGTCAGAAAATTGGCTGAAAACGACTTAATATCAAGGACTCATCGGGCGAATCACTCTGGAACTGACATCAGAATACTCACTGACATTTTCCCCTCTCCGAAAGTCTGAAAAATGATGGAAAAATGACTAAGTCCAAAAAATATTTTTTTCTACTTTTTTCAATTTTACCCCCATGGGATATATATTCTACCCACACACATTTGGAACTCTCCTGGGGTACCCTCGCACATATTATTCCTCATTTAATGGATATTTTCACCAAAAAGTGAAGTTTTCAAAAAGTCAGAAAATTGGCTGAAAACGACTTAATATCAAGGACTCATCATGCGAATCACTCTGGAACTGAAATCGCAATGCTCACTGACATTTTTCCCTCTCCAAAAGTCTGAAAAATGATGGAAAAATGACTAAGTCCAAAAAAATTTTTTTTCAACTTTTTTCAATTTTACCTCCATGGGATATATGTTCTACCCACACACATTTGGATCTCTCCTGGGGTACCGTCACACATATTATTCCCTCATTTAATGGTCATTTTCACCAAAAAGTGAAGTTTTCAAAAAGTCAAAATTGGCTATAAACGACTTAATATCAAGGACCCATCGGGCGAATCGCTCTGGAACTGAAATGGGAATGCTCACTGACATTTTTCCCTCTCCGAAAGTCTGAAAAATGCTGGAAAAATGACTAAGTCCAAAAAAATTTTTTCAGAAAAAAGTGAAGTTTTCAAAAAAGTCAGAAAATTGGCTGAAAACGACTTAATATCAAGGACTCATCGGGTAAATCACTCTGGAACTGAAATCGGAATACTCACTGACATTTTCCCCTCTCCGAAAGTCTGAAAAATGATGGAAAAATTACTAAGTCCAAAAAAATTTTTTTTCAACTTTTTTCAATTTTACCTCCATGGGATATATGTTCTACCCACACACATTTGGATCTCTCCTATGGTACCGTCACACATATTATTCCCTCATTTAATGGATATTTTCACCAAAAAGTGAAGTTTTCAAAAAGTCAAAATTGGCTATAAATGACCTAATATCAAGGACTCATCGGGCGAATCGCTCTGTAACTGAAATCGGAATGCTCACTGACATTTTTCCCTCTCCGAAAGTCTGAAAAATGATGGAAAAATGACTAAGTCCAAAAAAAATTTTTTTAAAACTTTTTTCAATTTTACCCCCATGGGATATATATTCTACCCACACACATTTGGAACTCTCCTGGGGTACCCTCACACATATTATTCCCTCATTTAATGGATATTTTCACCAAAAAGTGAAGTTTTCAAAAAGTCAGAAAATTGGCTGAAAACGACTTAATATCAAGGACTCATCGTGCGAATCGCTCTGGAACTGAAATCGGAATGCTCACTGATATTTTCCCCTCTCCGAAAGTCTGAAAAATGATGGAAAAATGACTAAGTCCAAAAAACATTTTTTTCAACTTTTTTCAATTTTACCCCCGTGGGATATATATTCTACCCACACACATTTGGAACTCTCCTGGGGTACCATCGCACATATTATTCCCTCATTTAATGGATATTTTCACGAAAAAGTGAAGTTTTCAAAAAGTCAGAAAATTGGCTGAAAACGACTTAATATCAAGGACTCATCGGGCGAATCACTCTGGAACTGACATCAGAATACTCACTGACATTTTCCCCTCTCCGAAAGTCTGAAAAATGATGGAAAAATGACTAAGTCCAAAAAATATTTTTTTCTACTTTTTTCAATTTTACCCCCATGGGATATATATTCTACCCACACACATTTGGAACTCTCCTGGGGTACCCTCGCACATATTATTCCTCATTTAATGGATATTTTCACCAAAAAGTGAAGTTTTCAAAAAGTCAGAAAATTGGCTGAAAACGACTTAATATCAAGGACTCATCATGCGAATCACTCTGGAACTGAAATCGGAATGCTCACTGACATTTTTCCCTCTCCAAAAGTCTGAAAAATGATGGAAAAATGACTAAGTCCAAAAAAATTTTTTTTCAACTTTTTTCAATTTTACCTCCATGGGATATATGTTCTACCCACACACATTTGGATCTCTCCTGGGGTACCGTCACACATATTATTCCCTCATTTAATGGTCATTTTCACCAAAAAGTGAAGTTTTCAAAAAGTCAAAATTGGCTATAAACGACTTAATATCAAGGACCCATCGGGCGAATCGCTCTGGAACTGAAATGGGAATGCTCACTGACATTTTTCCCTCTCCGAAAGTCTGAAAAATGCTGGAAAAATGACTAAGTCCAAAAAAATTTTTTCAGAAAAAAGTGAAGTTTTCAAAAAAGTCAGAAAATTGGCTGAAAACGACTTAATATCAAGGACTCATCGGGTAAATCACTCTGGAACTGAAATCGGAATACTCACTGACATTTTCCCCTCTCCGAAAGTCTGAAAAATGATGGAAAAATTACTAAGTCCAAAAAAATTTTTTTTCAACTTTTTTCAATTTTACCTCCATGGGATATATGTTCTACCCACACACATTTGGATCTCTCCTATGGTACCGTCACACATATTATTCCCTCATTTAATGGATATTTTCACCAAAAAGTGAAGTTTTCAAAAAGTCAAAATTGGCTATAAATGACCTAATATCAAGGACTCATCGGGCGAATCGCTCTGTAACTGAAATCGGAATGCTCACTGACATTTTTCCCTCTCCGAAAGTCTGAAAAATGATGGAAAAATGACTAAGTCCAAAAAAAATTTTTTTCAACTTTTTTCATTTTTACCCCTGTGGGATATATATTCTACCCACACACATTTGGAACTCTCCTGGGGTACCCTCACACATATTATTCCCTCATTTAATGGATATTTTCACCAAAAAGTGAAGTTTTCAAAAAGTCAGAAAATTGGCTGAAAACGACTAAATATCAAGGACTCATCGGGCGAATCGCTCTGGAACTGAAATCGCAATGCTCACTGACATTTTCCCCTCTCCGAAAGTCTGAAAAATGATGGAAAAATGACTAAGTCCAAAAAACATTTTTTTCAACTTTTTTCAATTTTACCCCCGTGGGATATGTATTCTACCCACACACATTTGGAACTCTCCTGGGGTACCCTCGCACATATTATTCCCTCAATTAATGGATATTTTCACCAAAAAGTGAAGTTTTCAAAAAGTCAGAAAATTGGCTGAAAACGACTTAATATCAAGGACTCATCGTGCGAATCACTCTGGAACTGAAATCAGAATGCTCAGTGACATTTTTCCCTCTCCAAAAGTCTGAAAAATGATGGAAAAATGACTAAGACCAAAAAAATTTTTTTTAAACTTTTTTCAATTTTACCCCCATGGGATATATATTCTACCCACACACATTTGGAACTCTCCTGTGGTACCCTCACACATATTATTCCCTCATTTAATGGTCATTTTCACCAAAAAGTGAAGTTTTCAAAAAGTCAGAAAATTGGCTGAAAACGACTTAATATCAAGGACTCAACATGCGAATCACTCTGGAACTGAAATCAGAATGCTCAGTGACATTTTTCCCTCTCCAAAAGTCTGAAAAATGATGGAAAAATGACTAAGTCCAAAAAAAATTTTTTAAACTTTTTTCAATTTTACCCCCATGGGATATATATTCTACCCACACACATTTGGAACTCTCCTGGGGTACCCTCACACATATTATTCCCTCATTTAATGGATATTTTCACCAAAAAGTGAAGTTTTCAAAAAGTCAGAAAATTGGCTGAAAACGACTTAATATCAAGGACTCATCGGGCGAATCGCTCTGGAACTGAAATCGGAATGCTCACTGACATTTTTCCCTCTCCGAAAGTCTGAAAAATGATGGAAAAATGACTAAGTCCAAAAAAATTTTTTTTAACTTTTTTCAATTTTACCCCCATGGGATATATATTCTACTCACACACATTTGGAACTCTCCTGGGGTACCCTCGCACATATTATTCCCTCATTTAATGGATATTTTCACCAAAAAGTGAAGTTTTCAAAAAGTCAGAAAATTGGCTGAAAATGACTTAATATCAAGGACTCATCATGCGAATCACTCTGGAACTGAAATCGGAATGCTCCCTGACATTTTTCCCTCTCCGAAAGTCTGAAAAATGATGGAAAAATGACTAAGTCCAAAAAAAATTTTTTTCAACTTTTTTCAATTTTACCCCTGTGGGATATATATTCTACCCACACACATTTGGAACTCTCCTGGGGTACCCTCACACATATTATTCCCTCATTTAATGGATATTTTCACCAAAAAGTGAAGTTTTCAAAAAGTCAGAAAATTGGCTGAAAACGACTAAATATCAAGGACTCATCGGGCGAATCGCTCTGGAACTGAAATCGCAATGCTCACTGACATTTTCCCCTCTCCGAAAGTCTGAAAAATGATGGAAAAATGACTAAGTCCAAAAAACATTTTTTTCAACTTTTTTCAATTTTACCCCCCTGGGATATATATTCTACCCACACACATTTGGAACTCTCCTGGGGTACCCTCACACATATTATTCCCTCATTTAATGGATATTTTCACCAAAAAGTGAAGTTTTCAAAAAGTCAGAAAATTGGCTGAAAACGACTTAATATCAAGGACTCATCGTGCGAATCACTCTGGAACTGAAATCAGAATGCTCAGTGACATTTTTCCCTCTCCAAAAGTCTGAAAAATGATGGAAAAATGACTAAGTCCAAAAAAATTTTTTTTAAACTTTTTTCAATTTTACCCCCATGGGATATATATTCTACCCACACACATTTGGAACTCTCCTGTGGTACCCTCACACATATTATTCCCTCATTTAATGGTCATTTTCACCAAAAAGTGAAGATTTCAAAAAGTCAAAATTGGCTATAAACGACTTAATATCAAGGACCGATCGGGCTAATCGCTCTGGAACTGAAATCGGAATGCTCACTGACATTTTTCCCTCTCCGAAAGTCTGAAAAATGCTGGAAAAATGACTAAGTCCAAAAAAATTTTTTTTAAACTTTTTTCAATTTTACCCCCATGGGATATATATTCTACCCACACATATTTGGAACTCTCCTGTGGTACCCTCACACATTTTATTCCCTCATTTAATGGTCATTTTCACCAAAAAGTGAAGTTTTCAAAAAGTCAAAATTGGCTATAAACGACTTAATATCAAGGACCCATCGGGCTAATCGCTCTGGAACTGAAATCGGAATGCTCACTGACATTTTTCCCTCTCCGAAAGTCTGAAAAATGCTGGAAAAATGACTAAGTCCAAAAAAATTTTTTTAAAACTTTTTTCAATTTTACCCCCATGGGATATATATTCTACCCACACACATTTGGAACTCTCCTGGGGTACCCTCACACATATTATTCCCTCATTTAATGGATATTTTCACCAAAAAGTGAAGTTTTCAAAAAGTCAGAAAATTGGCTGAAAACGACTTAATATCAAGGACTCATCGTGCGAATCGCTCTGGAACTGAAATCGGAATGCTCACTGATATTTTCCCCTCTCCGAAAGTCTGAAAAATGATGGAAAAATGACTAAGTCCAAAAAACATTTTTTTCAACTTTTTTCAATTTTACCCCCGTGGGATATATATTCTACCCACACACATTTGGAACTCTCCTGGGGTACCATCGCACATATTATTCCCTCATTTAATGGATATTTTCACCAAAAAGTGAAGTTTTCAAAAAGTCAGAAAATTGGCTGAAAACGACTTAATATCAAGGACTCATCGGGCGAATCACTCTGGAACTGACATCAGAATACTCACTGACATTTTCCCCTCTCCGAAAGTCTGAAAAATGATGGAAAAATGACTAAGTCCAAAAAATATTTTTTTCTACTTTTTTCAATTTTACCCCCATGGGATATATATTCTACCCACACACATTTGGAACTCTCCTGGGGTACCCTCGCACATATTATTCCTCATTTAATGGATATTTTCACCAAAAAGTGAAGTTTTCAAAAAGTCAGAAAATTGGCTGAAAACGACTTAATATCAAGGACTCATCATGCGAATCACTCTGGAACTGAAATCGGAATGCTCACTGACATTTTTCCCTCTCCAAAAGTCTGAAAAATGATGGAAAAATGACTAAGTCCAAAAAAATTTTTTTTCAACTTTTTTCAATTTTACCTCCATGGGATATATGTTCTACCCACACACATTTGGATCTCTCCTGGGGTACCGTCACACATATTATTCCCTCATTTAATGGTCATTTTCACCAAAAAGTGAAGTTTTCAAAAAGTCAAAATTGGCTATAAACGACTTAATATCAAGGACCCATCGGGCGAATCGCTCTGGAACTGAAATGGGAATGCTCACTGACATTTTTCCCTCTCCGAAAGTCTGAAAAATGCTGGAAAAATGACTAAGTCCAAAAAAATTTTTTTTAAACTTTTTTCAATTTTACCCCCATGGGATATATATTCTACCCACACACATTTGGAACTCTCCTGGGGTACGCTCACACATATTATTCCCTCATTTAATGGATATTTTCACCAAAAACTGAAGTTTTCAAAAAGTCAGAAAATTGGCTGAAAACGACTTAATATCAACAACTCATCGGGCGAATCGCTCTGGAACTGAAATCGGAATGCTCACTGACATTTTCCCCTCTCCGAAAGTCTGAAAAATGATGGAAGAATGACTAAGTCCAAAAAATTTTTTTTTTTACTTTTTTCAATTTTACCCCTGTGGGATATACATTCTACCCACACACATTTGGATCTCTCCTGGGGTACCCTCATACATATTATTCCCTCATTTAATGGATATTTTCACCAAAAAGTGAAGTTTTCAAAAAGTCAGAAAATTGGCTGAAAACGACTTAATATCAAGGACTCATCGGGTGAATCACTCTGGAACTGAAATCGGAATACTCACTGACATTTCCCCCTCTCCGAAAGTCTGAAAAATGATGGAAAAATGACTAAGTCCAAAAAAATTTTTTTTTAACTTTTTTCGATTTTACCCCCATGGGATATATATTCTACCCACCCACATTTGGAACTCTCCTGGGGTACCCTCACACATATTATTCCCTCATTTAATGGTCATTTTCACCAAAAAGTGAAGTTTTCAAAAAGTTAAAATTGGCTATAAATGACCTAATATCAAGGACTCATCGGGCGAATCGCTCTGTAACTGAAATCGGAATGCTCACTGACATTTTTCCCTCTCCGAAAGTCTGAAAAATGATGGAAAAATGACTAAGTCCAAAAAAATTTTTTTTAAACTTTTTTCAATTTTACCCCCATGGGATATATATTCTACCCACACACATTTGGAACTCTCCTGGGGTACCCTCACACATATTATTCCCTCATTTAATGGATATTTTCACCAAAAAGTGAAGTTTTCAAAAAAGTCAGAAAATTGGCTGAAAACGACTTAATATCAAGGACTCATCGGGTAAATCACTCTGGAACTGAAATCGGAATACTCACTGACATTTTCCCCTCTCCGAAAGTCTGAAAAATGATGGAAAAATTACTAAGTCCAAAAAAATTTTTTTTCAACTTTTTTCAATTTTACCTCCATGGGATATATGTTCTACCCACACACATTTGGATCTCTCCTATGGTACCGTCACACATATTATTCCCTCATTTAATGGATATTTTCACCAAAAAGTGAAGTTTTCAAAAAGTCAAAATTGGCTATAAATGACCTAATATCAAGGACTCATCGGGCGAATCGCTCTGTAACTGAAATCGGAATGCTCACTGACATTTTTCCCTCTCCGAAAGTCTGAAAAATGATGGAAAAATGACTAAGTCCAAAAAAAATTTTTTTCAACTTTTTTCATTTTTACCCCTGTGGGATATATATTCTACCCACACACATTTGGAACTCTCCTGGGGTACCCTCACACATATTATTCCCTCATTTAATGGATATTTTCACCAAAAAGTGAAGTTTTCAAAAAGTCAGAAAATTGGCTGAAAACGACTAAATATCAAGGACTCATCGGGCGAATCGCTCTGGAACTGAAATCGCAATGCTCACTGACATTTTCCCCTCTCCGAAAGTCTGAAAAATGATGGAAAAATGACTAAGTCCAAAAAACATTTTTTTCAACTTTTTTCAATTTTACCCCCGTGGGATATGTATTCTACCCACACACATTTGGAACTCTCCTGGGGTACCCTCGCACATATTATTCCCTCAATTAATGGATATTTTCACCAAAAAGTGAAGTTTTCAAAAAGTCAGAAAATTGGCTGAAAACGACTTAATATCAAGGACTCATCGTGCGAATCACTCTGGAACTGAAATCAGAATGCTCAGTGACATTTTTCCCTCTCCAAAAGTCTGAAAAATGATGGAAAAATGACTAAGACCAAAAAAATTTTTTTTAAACTTTTTTCAATTTTACCCCCATGGGATATATATTCTACCCACACACATTTGGAACTCTCCTGTGGTACCCTCACACATATTATTCCCTCATTTAATGGTCATTTTCACCAAAAAGTGAAGTTTTCAAAAAGTCAGAAAATTGGCTGAAAACGACTTAATATCAAGGACTCAACATGCGAATCACTCTGGAACTGAAATCAGAATGCTCAGTGACATTTTTCCCTCTCCAAAAGTCTGAAAAATGATGGAAAAATGACTAAGTCCAAAAAAATTTTTTAAACTTTTTTCAATTTTACCCCCATGGGATATATATTCTACCCACACACATTTGGAACTCTCCTGGGGTACCCTCACACATATTATTCCCTCATTTAATGGATATTTTCACCAAAAAGTGAAGTTTTCAAAAAGTCAGAAAATTGGCTGAAAACGACTTAATATCAAGGACTCATCGGGCGAATCGCTCTGGAACTGAAATCGGAATGCTCACTGACATTTTTCCCTCTCCGAAAGTCTGAAAAATGATGGAAAAATGACTAAGTCCAAAAAAATTTTTTTTAAACTTTTTTCAATTTTACCCCCATGGGATATATATTCTACCCACACACATTTGGAACTCTCCTGGGGTACCCTCACACATATTATTCCCTCATTTAATGGATATTTTCACCAAAAAGTGAAGTTTTCAAAAAGTCAGAAAATTGGCTGAAAACGACTTAATATCAAGGACTCATCGTGCGAATCACTCTGGAACTGAAATCAGAATGCTCAGTGACATTTTCCCCTCTCTGAAAGTCTGAAAAATGATGGAAAAATGACTAAGTCCAAAAAAATTTTTTTCAACTTTTTTCAATTTTACCCCCATGGGATATATATTCTACCCACACACATTTGGAACTCTCCTGGGGTACCCTCACACATATTATTCCCTCATTTAATGGATATTTTCACCAAAAAGTGAAGTTTTCAAAAAGTCAGAAAATTGGCTGAAAACGACTTAATATCAAGGACTCATCGGGCGAATCGCTCTGGAACTGAAATCGTTATGCTCACTGACATTTTCCCCTCTCTGAAAGTCTGAAAAATGATGGAAAAATGACTAAGTCCAAAAAAATTTTTTTTAAAGTTTTTTCAATTTTACCCCCATGGGATATATATTCTACCCACACACATTTGGAACTCTCCTGGGGTACCCTCACACATATTATTCCCTCATTTAATGGATATTTTCACCAAAAAGTGAAGTTTTCAAAAAGTCAGAAAATTGGCTGAAAACGACTTAATATCAAGGACTCATCGGGTGAATCACTCTGTAACTGAAATCGGAATACTCACTGACATTTTCCCCTCTCCGAAAGTCTGAAAAATGATGGAAAAATGACTAAGTCCAAAAAAAATTTTTTTCAACTTTTTTCAATTTTACCCCTGTGGGATATATATTCTACCCACACACATTTGGAACTCTCCTGGGGTACCCTCACACATATTATTCCCTCATTTAATGGATATTTTCACCAAAAAGTGAAGTTTTCAAAAAGTCAGAAAATTGGCTGAAAACGACTAAATATCAAGGACTCATCGGGCGAATCGCTCTGGAATTGAAATCGGAATGCTCACTGACATTTTCCCCTCTCCGAAAGTCTGAAAAATGATGGAAAAATGACTAAGCCCAAAAAACATTTTTTTCAACTTTTTTCAATTTTACCCCCGTGGGATATATATTCTACCCACACACATTTGGAACTCTCCTGGGGTACCCTCGCACATATTATTCCCTCAATTAATGGATATTTTCACCAAAAAGTGAAGTTTTCAAAAAGTCAGAAAATTGGCTGAAAACGACTTAATATCAAGGACTCATCGTGCGAATCACTCTGGAACTGAAATCAGAATGCTCAGTGACATTTTCCCCTCTCCGAAAGTCTGAAAAATGATGGAAAAATGACTAAGTCAAAAAAAATTTTTTTCAACTTTTTTCAATTTTACCCCCATGGGATATATATTCTACCCACACACATTTGGAACTCTCCTGGGGTACCCTCACACATATTATTCCCTCATTTAATGGATATTTTCACCAAAAAGTGAAGTTTTCAAAAAGTCAGAAAATTGGCTGAAAACGACTTAATATCAAGGACTCATCGGGTAAATCACTCTGGAACTGAAATCGGAATACTCACTGACATTTTCCCCTCTCCGAAAGTCTGAAAAATGATGGAAAAATGACTAAGTCCAAAAAAATTTTTTTTCAACTTTTTTCAATTTTACCTCCATGGGATATATGTTCTACCCACACACATTTGGATCTCTCCTGGGGTACCGTCACACATATTATTCCCTCATTTAATGGATATTTTCACCAAAAAGTGAAGTTTTCAAAAAGTCAAAATTGGCTATAAATGACCTAATATCAAGGACTCATCGGGCGAATCGCTCTGTAACTGAAATCGGAATGCTCACTGACATTTTTCCCTCTCCGAAAGTCTGAAAAATGATGGAAAAATGACTAAGTCCAAAAAAATTTTTTTTCAACTTTTTTCAATTTTACCTCCATGGGATATATGTTCTACCCACACACATTTGGATCTTTCCTGGGGTACCGTCACACATATTATTCCCTCATTTAATGGATATTTTCACCAAAAAGTGAAGTTTTCAAAAAGTCAGAAAATTGGCTGAAAACGACTTAATATCAAGGACTCATCGTGCGAATCACTCTGGAACTGAAATCAGAATGCTCAGTGACATTTTTCCCTCTCCAAAAGTCTGAAAAATGATGGAAAAATGACTAAGACCAAAAAAATTTTTTTTAAACTTTTTTCAATTTTACCCCCATGGGATATATATTCTACCCACACACATTTGGAACTCTCCTGTGGTACCCTCACACATATTATTCCCTCATTTAATGGTCATTTTCACCAAAAAGTGAAGTTTTCAAAAAGTCAAAATTGGCTATAAACGACTTAATATCAAGGACCCATCGGGCTAATCGCTCTGGAACTGAAATCGGAATGCTCACTGACATTTTTCCCTCTCCGAAAGTCTGAAAAATGATGGAAAAATGACTAAGTCCAAAAAAATTTTTTTTTAACTTTTTTCAATTTTACCCCCATGGGATATATATTCTACCCACCCACATTTGGAACTCTCCTGGGGTACCCTCACACATATTATTCCCTCATTTAATGGATATTTTCACCAAAAAGTGAAGTTTTCAAAAAGTCAGAAAATTGGCTGAAAACGACTTAATATCAAGGACTCATCGGGTAAATCACTCTGGAACTGAAATCGGAATACTCACTGACATTTTCCCCTCTCCGAAAGTCTGAAAAATGATGGAAAAATGACTAAGTCCAAAAAAATTTTTTTTAAACTTTTTTCGATTTTACCCCCATGGGATATATATTCTACCCACCCACATTTGGAACTCTCCTGGGGTACCCTCACACATATTATTCCCTCATTTAATGGTCATTTTCACCAAAAAGTGAAGTTTTCAAAAAGTCAAAATTGGCTATAAACGACAATATCAAGGACTCATCGAGCGAATCGCTCTGGAACTGAAATCGGAATGCTCCCTGACATTTTTCCCTCTCCGAAAGTCTGAAAAAAGATGGAAAAATGACTAAGTCCAAAAAAATTTTTTTTCAACTTTTTTCAGTTTTACGTCCATGGGATATATGTTCTACCCACACACATTTGGATCTCTCCTGGGGTACCGTCACACATATTATTCCCTCAATTAATGGATATTTTCACCAAAAAGTGAAGTTTTCAAAAAGTCAGAAAATTGGCTGAAAACGACTTAATATCAAGGACTCATCGTGCGAATCACTCTGGAACTGAAATCAGAATGCTCAGTGACATTTTTCCCTCTCCAAAAGTCTGAAAAATGATGGAAAAATGACTAAGACCAAAAAAATTTTTTTTAAACTTTTTTCAATTTTACCCCCATGGGATATATATTCTAACCACACACATTTGGAACTCTCCTGTGGTACCCTCACACATATTATTCCCTCATTTAATGGTCATTTTCACCAAAAAGTGAAGTTTTCAAAAAGTCAGAAAATTGGCTGAAAACGACTTAATATCAAGGACTCAACATGCGAATCACTCTGGAACTGAAATCAGAATGCTCAGTGACATTTTTCCCTCTCCAAAAGTCTGAAAAATGATGGAAAAATGACTAAGTCCAAAAAAAATTTTTTAAACTTTTTTCAATTTTACCCCCGTGGGATATATATTCTACCCACACACATTTGGAACTCTCCTGGGGTACCCTCGCACATATTATTCCCTCAATTAAAGGATATTTTCACCAAAAAGTGAAGTTTTCAAAAAGTCAGAAAATTGGCTGAAAACGACTTAATATCAAGGACTCATCATGCGAATCACTCTGGAACTGAAATCAGAATGCTCAGTGACATTTTCCCCTCTCCGAAAGTCTGAAAAATGATGGAAAAATGACTAAGTCCAAAAAAATTTTTTTCAACTTTTTTCAATTTTACCCCCATTGGAAATATATTCTACCCACACACATTTGGAACTCTCCTGGGGTACCCTCACACATATTATTCCCTCATTTAATGGTCATTTTCACCAAAAAGTAAAGTTTTCAAAAAGTCAAAATTGGCTATAAACGACTTAATATCAAGGACTCATCGAGCGAATCGCTCTGGAACTGAAATCGGAATGCTCCCTGACATTTTTCCCTCTCCGAAAGTCTGAAAAAAGATGGAAAAATGACTAAGTCCAAAAAAATTTTTTTTCAACTTTTTTCAATTTTACCTCCATGGGATATATGTTCTACCCACACACATTTGGATCTCTCCTGGGGTACCGTCACACATATTATTCCCTCATTTAATGGATATTTTCACCAAAAAGTGAAGTTTTCAAAAAGTCAAATTGGCTATAAATGACCTAATATCAAGGACTCATCGGGCGAATCGCTCTGTAACTGAAATCGGAATGCTCACTGACATTTTTCCCTCTCCGAAAGTCTGAAAAATGATGGAAAAATGACTAAGTCCAAAAAAATTTTTTTTCAACTTTTTTCAATTTTACCTCCATGGGATATATGTTCTACCCACACACATTTGGATCTTTCCTGGAGTACCGTCACACATATTATTCCCTCATTTAATGGATATTTTCACCAAAAAGTGAAGATTTCAAAAAGTCAGAAAATTGGCTGAAAACGACTAAATATCAAGGACTCATCGGGCGAATCGCTCTGGAACTGAAATCGGAATGCTCACTGACATTTTGCCCTCTCCGAAAGTCTGAAAAATGATGGAAAAATGACTAAGTCCAAAAAAATTTTTTTTTAACTTTTTTCAATTTTACCCCCATGGGATATATATTCTACCCACCCACATTTGGAACTCTCCTGGGGTACCCTCACACATATTATTCCCTCATTTAATGGTCATTTTCACCAAAAAGTGAAGTTTTCAAAAAGTCAAAATTGGCTATAAACGACTTAATATCAAGGACTCATCGAGCGAATCGCTCTGGAACTGAAATCGGAATGCTCCCTGACATTTTTCCCTCTCCGAAAGTCTGAAAAAAGATGGAAAAATGACTAAGTCCAAAAAAATTTTTTTTCAACTTTTTTCAATTTTACCTCCATGGGATATATGTTCTACCCACACACATTTGGATCTCTCCTGGGGTACCGTCACACATATTATTCCCTCATTTAATGGATATTTTCACCAAAAAGTGAAGTTTTCAAAAAGTCAAAATTGGCTATAAATGACCTAATATCAAGGACTCATCGGGCGAATCGCTCTGTAACTGAAATCGGAATGCTCACTGACATTTTTCCCTCTCCGAAAGTCTGAAAAATGATGGAAAAATGACTAAGTCCAAAAAAATTTTTTTCAACTTTTTTCAATTTTACCCCCATGGGATATATAATCTACCCACACACATTTGGAACTCTCCTGGGGTACCCTCACACATATTATTCCCTCATTTAATGGATATTTTCACCAAAAAGTGAAGTTTTCAAAAAGTCAGAAAATTGGCTGAAAACGACTTAATATCAAGGACTCATCGGGCGAATCGCTCTGGAACTGAAATCGTTATGCTCACTGACATTTTCCCCTCTCCGAAAGTCTGAAAAATGATGGAAAAATGACTAAGTCCAAAAAAATTTTTTTTAAACTTTTTTCAATTTTACCCCCATGGGATATATATTCTACCCACACACATTTGGAACTCTCCTGTGGTACCCTCACACATATTATTCCCTCATTTAATGGTCATTTTCACCAAAAAGTGAAGTTTTCAAAAAGTCAGAAAATTGGCTGAAAACGACTTAATATCAAGGACTCATCGGGCGAATCGCTCTGGAACTGAAATCGTTATGCTCACTGACATTTTCCCCTCTCCGAAAGTCTGAAAAATGATGGAAAAATGACTAAGTCCAAAAAAATTTTTTTTAAACTTTTTTCAATTTTACCCCCATGGGATATATATTCTACCCACCCACATTTGGAACTCTCCTGGGGTACCCTCACACATATTATTCCCTCATTTAATGGATATTTTCACCAAAAAGTGAAGTTTTCAAAAAGTCAGAAAATTGGCTGAAAACGACTGAATATCAAGGACTCATCGGGCGAATCGCTCTGGAACTGAAATCGGAATGCTCACTGACATTTTCCCCTCTCCGAAAGTCTGAAAAATGATGGAAAAATGACTAAGTCCAAAAAACATTTTTTTCAACTTTTTTCAATTTTACCCCCGTGGGATATATATTCTACCCACACACATTTGGAACTCTCCTGGGGTACCCTCGCACATATTATTCCCTCAATTAATGGATATTTTCACCAAAAAGTGAAGTTTTCAAAAAGTCAGAAAATTGGCTGAAAACGACTTAATATCAAGGACTCATCGTGCGAATCACTCTGGAACTGAAATCAGAATGCTCAGTGACATTTTTCCCTCTCCAAAAGTCTGAAAAATGATGCAAAAATGACTAAGACCAAAAAAATTTTTTTAAAACTTTTTTCAATTTTACCCCCATGGGATATATATTCTACCCAGACACATTTGGAACTCTCCTGTGGTACCCTCACACATATTATTCCCTCATTTAATGGTCATTTTCACCAAAAAGTGAAGTTTTCAAAAAGTCAAAATTGGCTATAAACGACTTAATATCAAGGACCCATCGGGCTAATCGCTCTGGAACTGAAATCGGAATGCTCACTGACATTTTTCCCTCTCCGAAAGTCTGAAAAATGCTGGAAAAATGACTAAGTCCAAAAAAATTTTTTTTTAACTTTTTTCAATTTTACCCCCATGGGATATATATTCTACCCACCCACATTTGGAACTCTCCTGGGGTACCCTCACACATATTATTCCCTCATTTAATGGTCATTTTCACCAAAAAGTGAAGTTTTCAAAAAGTCAAAATTGGCTATAAACGACTTAATATCAAGGACTCATCGGGCGAATCGCTCTGGAACTGAAATCGGAATGCTCCCTGACATTTTTCCCTCTCCGAAAGTCTGAAAAATGATGGAAAAATGAAGAAGTCCAAAAAACATTTTTTTCAACTTTTTTCAATTTTACCTCCATGGGATATATATTCTACCCACACACATTTGGAACTCTCCTGGGGTACCCTCACACATATTATTCCCTCATTTAATGGATATTTTCACCAAAAATTGAAGTTTTCAAAAAGTCAGAAAATTGGCTGAAAACGACTTAATATCAAGGACTCATCGGGTGAATCACTCTGGAACTGAAATCGGAATACTCACTGACATTTTCCCCTCTCCGAAAGTCTGAAAAATGATGGAAAAATGACTAAGTCCAAAAAATTTTTTTTTTAACTTTTTTCAATTTTACCCCCATGGGATATATATTCTACCCACCCACATTTGGAACTCTCCTGGGGTACCCTCACACATATTATTCCCTCATTTAATGGTCATTTTCACCAAAAAGTGAAGTTTTCAAAAAGTCAAAATTGGCTATAAACGACTTAATATCAAGGACTCATCGGGCGAATCGCTCTGGAACTGAAATCGGAATGCTCACTGACATTTTCCCCTCTCCGAAAGTCTGAAAAATGATGGAAAAATGACTAAGTCCAAAAAAATTTTTTTTTAACTTTTTTCAATTTTACCCCTGTGGGATATACATTCTACCCACACACATTTGGATCTCTCCTGGGGTACCCTCACACATATTATTCCCTCATTTAATGGATATTTTCACCAAAAAGTGAAGTTTTCAAAAAGTCAGAAAATTGGCTGAAAACGACTTAATATCAAGGACTCATCGGGCGAAACACTCTGGAACTGAAATCGCAATACTCACTGACATTTTCCCCTCTCCGAAAGTCTGAAAAATGATGGAAAAATGACTAAGTCCAAAAAACATTTTTTTCAACTTTTTTCAATTTTACCCCCGTGTGATATATATTCTACCCACACACATTTGGAACTCTCCTGGGGTACCCTCACACATATTATTCCCTCATTTAATGGATATTTTCACCAAAAAGTGAAGTTTTCAAAAAGTCAAAATTGGCTATAAACGACCTAATATCAAGGACTCATCGGGCGAATCGCTCTGTAACTGAAATCGGAATGCTCACTGACATTTATCCCTCTCTGAAAGTCTGAAAAATGATGGAAAAATGACTAAGTCCAAAAAAAATTTTTTTCAACTTTTTTCAATTTTACCCCCGTGGGATATATGTTCTACCCACACACATTTGGAACTCTCCTGTGGTACCCATGCACATATTATTCCCTCATTTAATGGATATTTTCACCAAAAAGTGAAGTTTTCAAAAAGTCAGAAAATTGGCTGAAAACAACATAATATCAAGGACTCATCGGGCGAAACACTCTGGAACTGAAATCGGAATACTCACCGATATTTTCCCCTCTCCGAAAGTCTGAAAAATGATGGAAAAATGACTAAGTCCAAAAAAAATTTTTTTTAACTTTATTCAATTTTACCTCCGTGGGATATAAGTTCTACCCACACACATTTGGATCTCTCCTGGGGTACCGTCACACATATTATTCCCTCATTTAATGGATATTTTCACCAAAAAGTGAAGTTTTCAAAAAGTCAAAATTGGCTATAAATGACCTAATATCAAGGACTCATCAGGCGAATCGCTCTGTAACTGAAATCGGAATGCTCACTGACATTTTTCCCTCTCTGAAAGTCTGAAAAATGATGGAAAAATGACTAAGTCCAAAAAAAATTTTTTTCAACTTTTTTCAATTTTACCCCCATGGGATATATGTTCTACCCACACACATTTGGAACTCTCCTGGGGTACCCTCACACATATTATTCCCTCATTTAATGGATATTTTCACCAAAAAGTGAAGTTTTCAAAAAGTCAGAAAATTGGCTGAAAACGACTTAATATCAAGGACTCATCGGGCGAAACACTCTGGAACTGAAATCGGAATGCTCACTGACATTTTTCCCTCTCCGAAAGTCTGAAAAATGATGGAAAAATGACTAAGTCCAAAAAACATTTTTTTCAACTTTTTTCAATTTTACCTCCATGGGATATATATTCTACCCACACACATTTGGAACTCTCCTGGGGTACCCTCACACATATTATTCCCTCATTTAATGGATATTTTCACCAAAAAGTGAAGTTTTCAAAAAGTCAGAAAATTGGCTGAAAACGACTTAATATCAAGGACTCATCGTGCGAATCGCTCTGGAACTGAAATCGGAATGCTCACTGACATTTTTCCCTCTCCAAAAGTCTGAAAAATGATGGAAAAATGACTAAGTCCAAAAAATATTTTTTTCAACTTTTTTCAATTTTACCCCCATGGGATATATATTCTACCCACACACATTTGGAACTCTCCTGGGGTACCCTCACACATATTATTCCCTCATTTAATGGTCATTTTCACCAAAAAGTGAAGTTTTCAAAAAGTCAATATTGGCTATAAACGACTTAATATCAAGGACCCATCGGGCGAATCGCTCTGGAACTGAAATCGGAATGCTCACTGACATTTTTCCCTCTCCGAAAGTCTGAAAAATGCTGGAAAAATGACTAAGTCCAAAAAAATTTTTTTTAAACTTTTTTCAATTTTACCCCCATGGGATATATATTCTACCCACACACATTTGGAACTCTCCTGGGGTACCCTCACACATATTATTCCCTCATTTAATGGATATTTTCACCAAAAAGTGAAGTTTTCAAAAAGTCAGAAAATTGGCTGAAAACGACTTAATATCAAGGACTCATCGGGCGAATCGCTCTGGAACTGAAATCGGAATGCTCACTGACATTTTCCCCTCTCCGAAAGTCTGAAAAATGATGGAAAAATGACTAAGTCCAAAAAAATTTTTTTTTAACTCTTTTCAATTTTACCCCTGTGGGATATACATTCTACCCACACACATTTGGATCTCTCCTGGGGTACCCTCACACATATTATTCCCTCATTTAATGGATATTTTCACCAAAAAGTGAAGTTTTCAAAAAGTCAGAAAATTGGCTGAAAACGACTTAATATCAAGGACTCATCGGGCGAAACACTCTGGAACTGAAATCGGAATACTCACTGACATTTTCCCCTCTCCGAAAGTCTGAAAAATGATGGAAAAATGACTAAGTCCAAAAAACATTTTTTTCAACTTTTTTCAATTTTACCCCCGTGTGATATATATTCTACCCACACACATTTGGATCTCTCCTGGGGTACCGTCACACATATTATTCCCTCATTTAATGGATATTTTCACCAAAAAGTGAAGTTTTCAAAAAGTCAAAATTGGCTATAAATGACCTAATATCAAGGACTCATCGGGCGAATCGCTCTGTAACTGAAATCGGAATGCTCACTGACATTTTTCCCTCTCTGAAAGTCTGAAAAATGATGGGAAAATGACTAAGTCCAAAAAAAATTTTTTTCAACTTTTTTCAATTTTACCCCCATGGGATATATGTTCTACCCACACACATTTGGAACTCTCCTGGGGTACCCTCACACATATTATTCCCTCATTTAATGGATATTTTCACCAAAAAGTGAAGTTTTGAAAAAGTCAGAAAATTGGCTGAAAACGACTTAATATCAAGGACTCATCGGGCGAAACACTCTGGAACTGAAATCGGAATGCTCACTGACATTTTTCCCTCTCCGAAAGTCTGAAAAATGATGGAAAAATGACTAAGTCCAAAAAAATTTTTTTTTAACTTTTTTCAATTTTACCCCTGTGGGATATACATTCTACCCACACACATTTGGATCTCTCCTGGGGTACCCTCACACATATTATTCCCTCATTTAATGGATATTTTCACCAAAAAGTGAAGTTTTCAAAAAGTCAGAAAATTGGCTGAAAACGACTTAATATCAAGGACTCATCGGGCGAAACACTCTGGAACTGAAATCGCAATACTCACTGACATTTTCCCCTCTCCGAAAGTCTGAAAAATGATGGAAAAATGACTAAGTCCAAAAAACATTTTTTTCAACTTTTTTCAATTTTACCCCCGTGTGATATATATTCTACCCACACACATTTGGAACTCTCCTGGGGTACCCTCACACATATTATTCCCTCATTTAATGGATATTTTCACCAAAAAGTGAAGTTTTCAAAAAGTCAAAATTGGCTATAAACGACCTAATATCAAGGACTCATCGGGCGAATCGCTCTGTAACTGAAATCGGAATGCTCACTGACATTTATCCCTCTCTGAAAGTCTGAAAAATGATGGAAAAATGACTAAGTCCAAAAAAAATTTTTTTCAACTTTTTTCAATTTTACCCCCGTGGGATATATGTTCTACCCACACACATTTGGAACTCTCCTGTGGTACCCATGCACATATTATTCCCTCATTTAATGGATATTTTCACCAAAAAGTGAAGTTTTCAAAAAGTCAGAAAATTGGCTGAAAACGACATAATATCAAGGACTCATCGGGCGAAACACTCTGGAACTGAAATCGGAATACTCACCGATATTTTCCCCTCTCCGAAAGTCTGAAAAATGATGGAAAAATGACTAAGTCCAAAAAAAATTTTTTTTAACTTTATTCAATTTTACCTCCGTGGGATATAAGTTCTACCCACACACATTTGGATCTCTCCTGGGGTACCGTCACACATATTATTCCCTCATTTAATGGATATTTTCACCAAAAAGTGAAGTTTTCAAAAAGTCAAAATTGGCTATAAATGACCTAATATCAAGGACTCATCAGGCGAATCGCTCTGTAACTGAAATCGGAATGCTCACTGACATTTTTCCCTCTCTGAAAGTCTGAAAAATGATGGAAAAATGACTAAGTCCAAAAAAAATTTTTTTCAACTTTTTTCAATTTTACCCCCATGGGATATATGTTCTACCCACACACATTTGGAACTCTCCTGGGGTACCCTCACACATATTATTCCCTCATTTAATGGATATTTTCACCAAAAAGTGAAGTTTTCAAAAAGTCAGAAAATTGGCTGAAAACGACTTAATATCAAGGACTCATCGGGCGAAACACTCTGGAACTGAAATCGGAATGCTCACTGACATTTTTCCCTCTCCGAAAGTCTGAAAAATGATGGAAAAATGACTAAGTCCAAAAAACATTTTTTTCAACTTTTTTCAATTTTACCTCCATGGGATATATATTCTACCCACACACATTTGGAACTCTCCTGGGGTACCCTCACACATATTATTCCCTCATTTAATGGATATTTTCACCAAAAAGTGAAGTTTTCAAAAAGTCAGAAAATTGGCTGAAAACGACTTAATATCAAGGACTCATCGTGCGAATCGCTCTGGAACTGAAATCGGAATGCTCACTGACATTTTTCCCTCTCCAAAAGTCTGAAAAATGATGGAAAAATGACTAAGTCCAAAAAATATTTTTTTCAACTTTTTTCAATTTTACCCCCATGGGATATATATTCTACCCACACACATTTGGAACTCTCCTGGGGTACCCTCACACATATTATTCCCTCATTTAATGGTCATTTTCACCAAAAAGTGAAGTTTTCAAAAAGTCAATATTGGCTATAAACGACTTAATATCAAGGACCCATCGGGCGAATCGCTCTGGAACTGAAATCGGAATGCTCACTGACATTTTTCCCTCTCCGAAAGTCTGAAAAATGCTGGAAAAATGACTAAGTCCAAAAAAATTTTTTTTAAACTTTTTTCAATTTTACCCCCATGGGATATATATTCTACCCACACACATTTGGAACTCTCCTGGGGTACCCTCACACATATTATTCCCTCATTTAATGGATATTTTCACCAAAAAGTGAAGTTTTCAAAAAGTCAGAAAATTGGCTGAAAACGACTTAATATCAAGGACTCATCGGGTGAATCGCTCTGGAACTGAAATCGGAATACTCACTGACATTTTCCCCTCTCCGAAAGTCTGAAAAATGATGGAAAAATGACTAAGTCCAAAAAATTTTTTTTTTAACTTTTTTCAATTTTACCCCCATGGGATATATATTCTACCCACCCACATTTGGAACTCTCCTGGGGTACCCTCACACATATTATTCCCTCATTTAATGGTCATTTTCACCAAAAAGTGAAGTTTTCAAAAAGTCAAAATTGGCTATAAACGACTTAATATCAAGGACTCATCGGGCGAATCGCTCTGGAACTGAAATCGGAATGCTCCCTGACATTTTTCCCTCTCCGAAAGTCTGAAAAATGATGGAAAAATGACTAAGTCCAAAAAACATTTTTTTCAACTTTTTTCAATTTTACCTCCATGGGATATATATTCTACCCACACACATTTGGAACTCTCCTGGGGTACCCTCACACATATTATTCCCTCATTTAATGGATATTTTCACCAAAAATTGAAGTTTTCAAAAAGTCAGAAAATTGGCTGAAAACGACTTAATATCAAGGACTCATCGGGCGAATCGCTCTGGAACTGAAATCGGAATGCTCACTGACATTTTCCCCTCTCCGAAAGTCTGAAAAATGATGGAAAAATGACTAAGTCCAAAAAAATTTTTTTTTAACTTTTTTCAATTTTACCCCTGTGGGATATACATTCTACCCACACACATTTGGATCTCTCCTGGGGTACCCTCACACATATTATTCCCTCATTTAATGGATATTTTCACCAAAAAGTGAAGTTTTCAAAAAGTCAGAAAATTGGCTGAAAACGACTTAATATCAAGGACTCATCGGGCGAAACACTCTGGAACTGAAATCGGAATACTCACTGACATTTTCCCCTCTCCGAAAGTCTGAAAAATGATGGAAAAATGACTAAGTCCAAAAAACATTTTTTTCAACTTTTTTCAATTTTACCCCCGTGTGATATATATTCTACCCACACACATTTGGATCTCTCCTGGGGTACCGTCACACATATTATTCCCTCATTTAATGGATATTTTCACCAAAAAGTGAAGTTTTCAAAAAGTCAAAATTGGCTATAAATGACCTAATATCAAGGACTCATCGGGCGAATCGCTCTGTAACTGAAATCGGAATGCTCACTGACATTTTTCCCTCTCTGAAAGTCTGAAAAATGATGGGAAAATGACTAAGTCCAAAAAAAATTTTTTTCAACTTTTTTCAATTTTACCCCCATGGGATATATGTTCTACCCACACACATTTGGAACTCTCCTGGGGTACCCTCACACATATTATTCCCTCATTTAATGGATATTTTCACCAAAAAGTGAAGTTTTCAAAAAGTCAGAAAATTGGCTGAAAACGACTTAATATCAAGGACTCATCGGGCGAAACACTCTGGAACTGAAATCGGAATGCTCACTGACATTTTTCCCTCTCCGAAAGTCTGAAAAATGATGGAAAAATGACTAAGTCCAAAAAACATTTTTTTCAACTTTTTTCAATTTTACCTCCATGGGATATATATTCTACCCACACACATTTGGAACTCTCCTGGGGTACCCTCACACATATTATTCCCTCATTTAATGGATATTTTCACCAAAAAGTGAAGTTTTCAAAAAGTCAGAAAATTGGCTGAAAACGACTTAATATCAAGGACCCATCGGGCGAATCGCTCTGGAACTGAAATCGGAATGCTCACTGACATTTTTCCCTCTCCGAAAGTCTGAAAAATGCTGGAAAAATGACTAAGTCCAAAAAAATTTTTTTTAAACTTTTTTCAATTTTACCCCCATGGGATATATATTCTACCCACACACATTTGGAACTCTCCTGGGGTACCCTCACACATATTATTCCCTCATTTAATGGATATTTTCACCAAAAAGTGAAGTTTTCAAAAAGTCAGAAAATTGGCTGAAAACGACTTAATATCAAGGACTCATCGGGTGAATCGCTCTGGAACTGAAATCGGAATACTCACTGACATTTTCCCCTCTCCGAAAGTCTGAAAAATGATGGAAAAATGACTAAGTCCAAAAAATTTTTTTTTTAACTTTTTTCAATTTTACCCCCATGGGATATATATTCTACCCACCCACATTTGGAACTCTCCTGGGGTACCCTCACACATATTATTCCCTCATTTAATGGTCATTTTCAAAAAAAAGTGAAGTTTTCAAAAAGTCAAAATTGGCTATAAACGACTTAATATCAAGGACTCATCGGGCGAATCGCTCTGGAACTGAAATCGGAATGCTCACTGACATTTTCCCCTCTCCGAAAGTCTGAAAAATGATGGAAAAATGACTAAGTCCAAAAAAATTTTTTTTTAACTTTTTTCAATTTTACCCCTGTGGGATATACATTCTACCCACACACATTTGGATCTCTCCTGGGGTACCCTCACACATATTATTCCCTCATTTAATGGATATTTTCACCAAAAAGTGAAGTTTTCAAAAAGTCAGAAAATTGGCTGAAAACGACTTAATATCAAGGACTCATCGGGCGAAACACTCTGGAACTGAAATCGGAATGCTCACTGACATTTTTCCCTCTCCAAAAGTCTGAAAAATGATGGAAAAATGACTAAGTCCAAAAAAATTTTTTTTATACCTTTTTCAATTTTACCCCCATGGGATATATATTCTACCCACACACATTTGGAACTCTCCTGGGGTACCCTCACACATATTATTCCCTCATTTAATGGTCATTTTCACCAAAAAGTGAAGTTTTCAAAAAGTCAAAATTGGCTATAAACGACTTAATATCAAGGACTCATTGGGCGAATCGCTCTGGAACTGAAATCGGAATGCTCCCTGACATTTTTCCCTCTCCGAAAGTCTGAAAAATGATGGAAAAATGACTAAGTCCAAAAAACATTTTTTTCAACTTTTTTCAATTTTACCTCCATGGGATATATATTCTACCCACACACATTTGGAACTCTCCTGGGGTACCCTAACACATATTATTCCCTCATTTAATGGATATTTTCACCAAAAAGTGAAGTTTTCAAAAAGTCAGAAAATTGGCTGAAAACGACTTAATATCAAGGACTCATCCTGCGAATCGCTCTGGAACTGAAATCGGAATGCTCACTGACATTTTTCCCTCTCCAAAAGTCTGAAAAATGATGGAAAAATGACTAAGTCCCAAAAAATTTTTTTTAAACTTTTTTCAATTTTACCCCCATGGGATATATATTCTACCCACACACATTTGGAACTCTCCTGGGGTACCCTCACACATATTATTCCCTCATTTAATGGTCATTTTCACCAAAAAGTGAAGTTTTCAAAACGTCAAAATTGGCTATAAATGACTTAATATCAAGGACCCATTGGGCGAATCGCTCTGGAACTGAAATCGGAATGCTCACTGACATTTTTCCATCTCCGAAAGTCTGAAAAATGCTGGAAAAATGACTAAGTCCAAAAAAAATTTTTATTTAACTTTTTTCAGTTTTACCCCTGTGGGATATATATTCTACCCACACACATTTGGATCTCTCCTGGGGTACCCTCACACATATTATTCCCTCATTTAATGGATATTTTCACCAAAAAGTGAAGTTTTCAAAAAGTCAGAAAATTGGCTGAAAACGACTTAATATCAAGGACTCATCGGGCGAAACACTCTGGAACTGAAATCGGAATGCGCACTGACATTTTTCCCTCTCCGAAAGTCTGAAAAATGATGGAAAAATGACTAAGTCCAAAAAACATTTTTTTCAACTTTTTTCAATTTTACCTCCATGGGATATATATTCTACCCACACACATTTGGAACTCTCCTGGGGTACCCTCACACATATTATTCCCTCATTTAATGGATATTTTCACCAAAAAGTGAAGTTTTCAAAAAGTCAGAAAATTGGCTGAAAACGACTTAATATCAAGGACTCATCGTGCGAATCGCTCTGGAACTGAAATCGGAATGCTCACTGACATTTTTCCCTCTCCAAAAGTCTGAAAAATGATGGAAAAATGACTAAGTCCAAAAAATATTTTTTTCAACTTTTTTCAATTTTACCCCCATGGGATATATATTCTACCCACACACATTTGGAACTCTCCTGGGGTACCCTCACACATATTATTCCCTCATTTAATGGTCATTTTCACCAAAAAGTGAAGTTTTCAAAAAGTCATTATTGGCTATAAACGACTTAATATCAAGGACCCATCGGGCGAATCGCTCTGGAACTGAAATCGGTATGCTCACTGACATTTTTCCCTCTCCGAAAGTCTGAAAAATGCTGGAAAAATGACTAAGTCCAAAAAAATTTTTTTTAAACTTTTTTCAATTTTACCCCCATGGGATATATATTCTACCCACACACATTTGGAACTCTCCTGGGGTACCCTCACACATATTATTCCCTCATTTAATGGATATTTTCACCAAAAAGTGAAGTTTTCAAAAAGTCAGAAAATTGGCTGAAAACGACTTAATATCAAGGACTCATCGGGTGAATCGCTCTGGAACTGAAATCGGAATACTCACTGACATTTTCCCCTCTCCGAAAGTCTGAAAAATGATGGAAAAATGACTAAGTCCAAAAAATTTTTTTTTTAACTTTTTTCAATTTTACCCCCATGGGATATATATTCTACCCACCCACATTTGGAACTCTCCTGGGGTACCCTCACACATATTATTCCCTCATTTAATGGTCATTTTCACCAAAAAGTGAAGTTTTCAAAAAGTCAAAATTGGCTATAAACGACTTAATATCAAGGACTCATCGGGCGAATCGCTCTGGAACTGAAATCGGAATGCTCACTGACATTTTCCCCTCTCCGAAAGTCTGAAAAATGATGGAAAAATGACTAAGTCCAAAAAAATTTTTTTTTTACTTTTTTCAATTTTACCCCTGTGGGATATACATTCTACCCACACACATTTGGATCTCTCCTGGGGTACCCTCACACATATTATTCCCTCATTTAATGGATATTTTCACCAAAAAGTGAAGTTTTCAAAAAGTCAGAAAATTGGCTGAAAACGACTTAATATCAAGGACTCATCGGGCGAAACACTCTGGAACTGAAATCGGAATGCTCACTGACATTTTTCCCTCTCCAAAAGTCTGAAAAATGATGGAAAAATGACTAAGTCCAAAAAAATTTTTTTTATACTTTTTTCAATTTTACCCCCATGGGATATATATTCTACCCACACACATTTGGAACTCTCCTGGGGTACCCTCACACATATTATTCCCTCATTTAATGGTCATTTTCACCAAAAAGTGAAGTTTTCAAAAAGTCAAAATTGGCTATAAACGACTTAATATCAAGGACTCATTGGGCGAATCGCTCTGGAACTGAAATCGGAATGCTCCCTGACATTTTTCCCTCTCCGAAAGTCTGAAAAATGATGGAAAAATGACTAAGTCCAAAAAACATTTTTTTCAACTTTTTTCAATTTTACCTCCATGGGATATATATTCTACCCACACACATTTGGAACTCTCCTGGGGTACCCTAACACATATTATTCCCTCATTTAATGGATATTTTCACCAAAAAGTGAAGTTTTCAAAAAGTCAGAAAATTGGCTGAAAACGACTTAATATCAAGGACTCATCCTGCGAATCGCTCTGGAACTGAAATCGGAATGCTCACTGACATTTTTCCCTCTCCAAAAGTCTGAAAAATGATGGAAAAATGACTAAGTCCCAAAAAATTTTTTTTAAACTTTTTTCAATTTTACCCCCATGGGATATATATTCTACCCACACACATTTGGAACTCTCCTGGGGTACCCTCACACATATTATTCCCTCATTTAATGGTCATTTTCACCAAAAAGTGAAGTTTTCAAAACGTCAAAATTGGCTATAAATGACTTAATATCAAGGACCCATTGGGCGAATCGCTCTGGAACTGAAATCGGAATGCTCACTGACATTTTTCCCTCTCCGAAAGTCTGAAAAATGCTGGAAAAATGACTAAGTCCAAAAAAAAATTTTATTTAACTTTTTTCAGTTTTACCCCTGTGGGATATATATTCTACCCACACACATTTGGATCTCTCCTGGGGTACCCTCACACATATTATTCCCTCAATTTAATGGATATTTTCACCAAAAAGTGAAGTTTTCAAAAAGTCAGAAAATTGGCTGAAAATGACTTAATATCAAGGACTCATCGGGCGAATCGCTCTGGAACTGAAATCGGAACGCTCACTGACATTTTGCCCTCTCCGAAAGTCTGAAAAATGATGGAAAAATGACTAAGTCCAAAAAAAATTTTTTTCAACTTTTTTCAATTTTACCCCCGTGGGATATATATTCTACCCACACACATTTGGAACTCTCCTGAGGTACCCTCACACATATTATTCCCTCATTTAATGGATATTTTCACCAAAAAATGAAGTTTTCAAAAAGTCAAAATTGGCTATAAACGACCTAATATCAAGGACTCATCGGGCGAATCGCTCTGTAACTGAAATCGGAATGCTCACTGACATTTTTCCCTCTCTGAAAGTCTGAAAAATGGTGGAAAAATGACTAAGTCCAAAAAAAATTTTTTTCAACTTTTTTCAATTTTACCCCAGTGGGATATATGTTCTACCCACACACATTTGGAACTCTCCTGTGGTACCCACGCACATATTATTCCCTCATTTAATGGATATTTTCACCAAAAAGTGAAGTTTTCAAAAAGTCAGAAAATTGGCTGAAAACGACTTAATATCAAGGACTCATCGGGCAAATCGCTCTGGAACTGAAATCGGAATGCTCACTGACATTTTCCCCTCTCCGAAAGTCTGAAAAATGATGGAAAAATGACTAAGTCCAAAAAAATTTTTTTTTAACTTTTTTCAATTTTACCCCTGTGGGATATACATTCTACCCACACACATTTGGATCTCTCCTGGGGTACCCTCACACATATTATTCCCTCATTTAATGGATATTTTCACCAAAAAATGAAGTTTTCAAAAAGTCAAAATTGGCTATAAACGACCTAATATCAAGGACTCATCGGGCGAATCGCTCTGTAACTGAAATCGGAATGCTCACTGACATTTTTCCCTCTCTGAAAGTCTGAAAAATGGTGGAAAAATGACTAAGTTCAAAAAAAATTTTTTTCAACTTTTTTCAATTTTACTCCAGTGGGATATATGTTCTACCCACACACATTTGGAACTCTCCTGTGGTACCCACGCACATATTATTCCCTCATTTAATGGATATTTTCACCAAAAAGTGAAGTTTTCAAAAAGTCAGAAAATTGGCTGAAAACGACTTAATATCAAGGACTCATCGGGCGAATCGCTCTGGAACTGAAATCGGAATGCTCATTGACATTTTCCCCTCTCCGAAAGTCTGAAAAATGATGGAAAAATGACTAAGTCCAAAAAAATTTTTTTTTAACTTTTTTCAATTTTACCCCTGTGGGATATACATTCTACCCACACACATTTGGATCTCTCCTGGGGTACCCTCACACATATTATTCCCTCATTTAATGGATATTTTCACCAAAAAGTGAAGTTTTCAAAAAGTCAGAAAATTGGCTGAAAACGACTTAATATCAAGGACTCATCGGGCGAAACACTCTGGACCTGAAATCGGAATACTCACCGATATTTTCCCCTCACCGAAAGTCTGAAAAATGATGGAAAAATGACTAAGTCCAAAAAAAATTTTTTTCAACTTTTTTCAATTTTACCCCCGTGGGATATATGTTCTACCCCCACACATTTGGATCTCTCCTGGGGTACAGTCACACATATTATTCCCTCATTTAATGGATATTTTCACCAAAAAGTGAAGTTTTCAAAAAGTCAAAATTGGGCTATAAATGACCTAATATCAAGGACTCATCAGGCGAATCGCTCTGTAACTGAAATCGGAATGCTCACTGACATTTTCCCCTCTCCGAAAGTCTGAAAAATGATGGAAAAATGACTAAGTCCAAAAAAATTTTTTTTAACTTTTTTCAATTTTACCCCCGTGGGATATATGTTCTACCCACACACATTTGGATCTCTCCTGGGGTACCCTCACACATATTATTCCCTCATTTAATGGATATTTTCACCAAAAAGTGAAGTTTTCAAAAAGTCAGAAAATTGGCTGAAAACGACTTAATATCAAGGACTCATCGGGCGAAACACTCTGGACCTGAAATCGGAATACTCGCCGATATTTTCCCCTCACCAAAAGTCTGAAAAATGATGGAAAAATGACTAAGTCGAAAATAAATTTTTTTTTAACTTTTTTCAATTTTACCCCCATGGGATATATATTCTATCCACCCACATTTGGAACTATCCTGGGGTACCCTCACACGTATTATTCCCTCATTTAATGGTCATTTTCACCAAAAAGTGAAGTTTTCAAAAAGTCAAAATTGGCTATAAACGACTTAATATCAAGGACTCATCGGGCGAATCGCTTTGGAACTGAAATCGGAATGCTCCCTGACATTTTTCCCTCTCCGAAAGTCTGAAAAATGATGGAAAAATGACTAAGTCCAAAAAACATGTTTTTCAACTTTTTTCAATTTTACTCCCATGGGATATATATTCTACCCACACACATTTGGAACTCTCCTGGGGTACCCTCACACATATTATTCCCTCATTTAATGGATATTTTCACCAAAAAGTGAAGTTTTCAAAAAGTCAGAAAATTGGCTGAAAACGACTTAATATCAAGGACTCATCGTGCGAATCGCTCTGGAACTGAAATCGGAATGCTCACTGACATTTTTCCCTCTCCAAAAGTCTGAAAAATGATGGCAAAATGACTAAGTCCAAAAAAAATTTTTTTCAACTTTTTTCAATTTTACCCCCATGGGATATATATTCTACCCACACACATTTGGAACTCTCCTGGGGTACCCTCACACATATTATTCCCTCATTTAATGGTCATTTTCACCAAAAAGTGAAGTTTTCAAAAAGTCAAAAGTGGCTATAAACGACTTAATATCAAGGACCCATCGGGCGAATCGCTCTGGAACTGAAATCGGAATGCTCACTGACATTTTTCCCTCTCCGAAAGTCTGAAAAATGCTGGAAAAATGACTAAGTCCAAAAAAAATTTTTTTTAAACTTTTTTCAATTTTACCCCCATGGGATATATATTCTACCCACACACATTTGGAACTCTCCTGGGGTACCCTCACACATATTATTCCCTCATTTAATGGATATTTTCACCAAAAAGTGAAGTTTTCAAAAAGTCAGAAAATTGGCTGAAAACGACTTAATATCAAGGACTCATCGGGTGAATCACTCTGGAACTGAAATCGGAATACTCACTGACATTTTCCCCTCTCCGAAAGTCTGAAAAATGATGGAAAAATGAGTAAGTCCAAAAAATTTTTTTTTTAACTTTTTTCAATTTTACCCCCATGGGATATATATTCTACCCACCCACATTTGGAACTCTCCTGGGGTACCCTCACACATATTATTCCCTCATTTAATGGTCATTTTCACCAAAAAGTGAAGTTTTCAAAAAGTCAAAATTGGCTATAAACGACTTAATATCAAGGACTCATCGGGCGAATCGCTCTGGAACTGAAATCGGAATGCTCACTGACATTTATCCCTCTCTGAAAGTCTGAAAAATGATGGAAAAATGACTAAGTCCAAAAAACATTTTTTTCAACTTTTTTCAATTTTACCCCCGTGGGATATATGTTCTACCCACACACATTTGGAACTCTCCTGTGGTACCCACGCACATATTATTCCCTCATTTAATGGATATTTTCACCAAAAAGTGAAGTTTTCAAAAAGTCAGAAAATTGGCTGAAAACGACTTAATATCAAGGACTCATCGGGCGAATCGCTCTGGAACTGAAATCGGAATGCTCACTGACATTTTCCCCTCTCCGAAAGTCTGAAAAATGATGGAAAAATGACTAAGTCCAAAAAAATTTTTTTTTTACTTTTTTCAATTTTACCCCTGTGGGATATACATTCTACCCACACACATTTGGATCTCTCCTGGGGTACCCTCACACATATTATTCCCTCATTTAATGGATATTTTCACCAAAAAGTGAAGTTTTCAAAAAGTCAGAAAATTGGCTGAAAACGACTTAATATCAAGGACTCATAGGGCGAAACACTCTGGACATGAAATCGGAATACTCACCGATATTTTCCCCTCACCGAAAGTCTGAAAAATGATGGAAAAATGACTAAGTCCAAAAAAAATTTTTTTCAACTTTTTTCAATTTTACCCCCGTGGGATATATGTTCTACCCCCACACATTTGGATCTCTCCTGGGGTACAGTCACACATATTATTCCCTCATTTAATGGATATTTTCACCAAAAAGTGAAGTTTTCAAAAAGTCAAAATTGGGCTATAAATGACCTAATATCAAGGACTCATCGGGCGAATCGCTCTGTAACTGAAATCGGAATGCTCACTGACATTTTCCCCTCTCCGAAAGTCTGAAAAATGATGGAAAAATGACTAAGTCCAAAAAACATGTTTTTCAACTTTTTTCAATTTTACTCCCATGGGATATATATTCTACCCACACACATTTGGAACTCTCCTGGGGTACCCTCACACATATTATTCCCTCATTTAATGGATATTTTCACCAAAAAGTGAAGTTTTCAAAAAGTCAGAAAATTGGCTGAAAACGACTTAATATCAAGGACTCATCGTGCGAATCGCTCTGGAACTGAAATCGGAATGCTCACTGACATTTTTCCCTCTCCAAAAGTCTGAAAAATGATGGCAAAATGACTAAGTCCAAAAAAAATTTTTTTCAACTTTTTTCAATTTTACCCCCATGGGATATATATTCTACCCACACACATTTGGAACTCTCCTGGGGTACCCTCACACATATTATTCCCTCATTTAATGGTCATTTTCACCAAAAAGTGAAGTTTTCAAAAAGTCAAAAGTGGCTATAAACGACTTAATATCAAGGACCCATCGGGCGAATCGCTCTGGAACTGAAATCGGAATGCTCACTGACATTTTTCCCTCTCCGAAAGTCTGAAAAATGCTGGAAAAATGACTAAGTCCAAAAAAAATTTTTTTTAAACTTTTTTCAATTTTACCCCCATGGGATATATATTCTACCCACACACATTTGGAACTCTCCTGGGGTACCCTCACACATATTATTCCCTCATTTAATGGATATTTTCACCAAAAAGTGAAGTTTTCAAAAAGTCAGAAAATTGGCTGAAAACGACTTAATATCAAGGACTCATCGGGTGAATCACTCTGGAACTGAAATCGGAATACTCACTGACATTTTCCCCTCTCCGAAAGTCTGAAAAATGATGGAAAAATGAGTAAGTCCAAAAAATTTTTTTTTTAACTTTTTTCAATTTTACCCCCATGGGATATATATTCTACCCACCCACATTTGGAACTCTCCTGGGGTACCCTCACACATATTATTCCCTCATTTAATGGTCATTTTCACCAAAAAGTGAAGTTTTCAAAAAGTCAAAATTGGCTATAAACGACTTAATATCAAGGACTCATCGGGCGAATCGCTCTGGAACTGAAATCGGAATGCTCACTGACATTTATCCCTCTCTGAAAGTCTGAAAAATGATGGAAAAATGACTAAGTCCAAAAAACATTTTTTTCAACTTTTTTCAATTTTACCCCCGTGGGATATATGTTCTACCCACACACATTTGGAACTCTCCTGTGGTACCCACGCACATATTATTCCCTCATTTAATGGATATTTTCACCAAAAAGTGAAGTTTTCAAAAAGTCAGAAAATTGGCTGAAAACGACTTAATATCAAGGACTCATCGGGCGAATCGCTCTGGAACTGAAATCGGAATGCTCACTGACATTTTCCCCTCTCCGAAAGTCTGAAAAATGATGGAAAAATGACTAAGTCCAAAAAAATTTTTTTTTAACTTTTTTCAATTTTACCCCTGTGGGATATACATTCTACCCACACACATTTGGATCTCTCCTGGGGTACCCTCACACATATTATTCCCTCATTTAATGGATATTTTCACCAAAAAGTGAAGTTTTCAAAAAGTCAGAAAATTGGCTGAAAACGACTTAATATCAAGGACTCATCGGGCGAAACACTCTGGAACTGAAATCGGAATACTCACTGACATTTTCCCCTCTCCGAAAGTCTGAAAAATGATGGAAAAATGACTAAGTCCAAAAAACATTTTTTTCAACTTTTTTCAATTTTACCCCCGTGTGATATATATTCTACCCACACACATTTGGATCTCTCCTGGGGTACCGTCACACATATTATTCCCTCATTTAATGGATATTTTCACCAAAAAGTGAAGTTTTCAAAAAGTCAAAATTGGCTATAAATGACCTAATATCAAGGACTCATCGGGCGAATCGCTCTGTAACTGAAATCGGAATGCTCACTGACATTTTTCCCTCTCTGAAAGTCTGAAAAATGATGGGAAAATGACTAAGTCCAAAAAAAATTTTTTTCAACTTTTTTCAATTTTACCCCCATGGGATATATGTTCTACCCACACACATTTGGAACTCTCCTGGGGTACCCTCACACATATTATTCCCTCATTTAATGGATATTTTCACCAAAAAGTGAAGTTTTCAAAAAGTCAGAAAATTGGCTGAAAACGACTTAATATCAAGGACTCATCGGGCGAAACACTCTGGAACTGAAATCGGAATGCTCACTGACATTTTTCCCTCTCCGAAAGTCTGAAAAATGATGGAAAAATGACTAAGTCCAAAAAACATTTTTTTCAACTTTTTTCAATTTTACCTCCATGGGATATATATTCTACCCACACACATTTGGAACTCTCCTGGGGTACCCTCACACATATTATTCCCTCATTTAATGGATATTTTCACCAAAAAGTGAAGTTTTCAAAAAGTCAGAAAATTGGCTGAAAACGACTTAATATCAAGGACCCATCGGGCGAATCGCTCTGGAACTGAAATCGGAATGCTCACTGACATTTTTCCCTCTCCGAAAGTCTGAAAAATGCTGGAAAAATGACTAAGTCCAAAAAAATTTTTTTTAAACTTTTTTCAATTTTACCCCCATGGGATATATATTCTACCCACACACATTTGGAACTCTCCTGGGGTACCCTCACACATATTATTCCCTCATTTAATGGATATTTTCACCAAAAAGTGAAGTTTTCAAAAAGTCAGAAAATTGGCTGAAAACGACTTAATATCAAGGACTCATCGGGTGAATCGCTCTGGAACTGAAATCGGAATACTCACTGACATTTTCCCCTCTCCGAAAGTCTGAAAAATGATGGAAAAATGACTAAGTCCAAAAAATTTTTTTTTTAACTTTTTTCAATTTTACCCCCATGGGATATATATTCTACCCACCCACATTTGGAACTCTCCTGGGGTACCCTCACACATATTATTCCCTCATTTAATGGTCATTTTCAAAAAAAAGTGAAGTTTTCAAAAAGTCAAAATTGGCTATAAACGACTTAATATCAAGGACTCATCGGGCGAATCGCTCTGGAACTGAAATCGGAATGCTCACTGACATTTTCCCCTCTCCGAAAGTCTGAAAAATGATGGAAAAATGACTAAGTCCAAAAAAATTTTTTTTTAACTTTTTTCAATTTTACCCCTGTGGGATATACATTCTACCCACACACATTTGGATCTCTCCTGGGGTACCCTCACACATATTATTCCCTCATTTAATGGATATTTTCACCAAAAAGTGAAGTTTTCAAAAAGTCAGAAAATTGGCTGAAAACGACTTAATATCAAGGACTCATCGGGCGAAACACTCTGGAACTGAAATCGGAATGCTCACTGACATTTTTCCCTCTCCAAAAGTCTGAAAAATGATGGAAAAATGACTAAGTCCAAAAAAATTTTTTTTATACCTTTTTCAATTTTACCCCCATGGGATATATATTCTACCCACACACATTTGGAACTCTCCTGGGGTACCCTCACACATATTATTCCCTCATTTAATGGTCATTTTCACCAAAAAGTGAAGTTTTCAAAAAGTCAAAATTGGCTATAAACGACTTAATATCAAGGACTCATTGGGCGAATCGCTCTGGAACTGAAATCGGAATGCTCCCTGACATTTTTCCCTCTCCGAAAGTCTGAAAAATGATGGAAAAATGACTAAGTCCAAAAAACATTTTTTTCAACTTTTTTCAATTTTACCTCCATGGGATATATATTCTACCCACACACATTTGGAACTCTCCTGGGGTACCCTAACACATATTATTCCCTCATTTAATGGATATTTTCACCAAAAAGTGAAGTTTTCAAAAAGTCAGAAAATTGGCTGAAAACGACTTAATATCAAGGACTCATCCTGCGAATCGCTCTGGAACTGAAATCGGAATGCTCACTGACATTTTTCCCTCTCCAAAAGTCTGAAAAATGATGGAAAAATGACTAAGTCCCAAAAAATTTTTTTTAAACTTTTTTCAATTTTACCCCCATGGGATATATATTCTACCCACACACATTTGGAACTCTCCTGGGGTACCCTCACACATATTATTCCCTCATTTAATGGTCATTTTCACCAAAAAGTGAAGTTTTCAAAACGTCAAAATTGGCTATAAATGACTTAATATCAAGGACCCATTGGGCGAATCGCTCTGGAACTGAAATCGGAATGCTCACTGACATTTTTCCATCTCCGAAAGTCTGAAAAATGCTGGAAAAATGACTAAGTCCAAAAAAAATTTTTATTTAACTTTTTTCAGTTTTACCCCTGTGGGATATATATTCTACCCACACACATTTGGATCTCTCCTGGGGTACCCTCACACATATTATTCCCTCATTTAATGGATATTTTCACCAAAAAGTGAAGTTTTCAAAAAGTCAGAAAATTGGCTGAAAACGACTTAATATCAAGGACTCATCGGGCGAAACACTCTGGAACTGAAATCGGAATGCGCACTGACATTTTTCCCTCTCCGAAAGTCTGAAAAATGATGGAAAAATGACTAAGTCCAAAAAACATTTTTTTCAACTTTTTTCAATTTTACCTCCATGGGATATATATTCTACCCACACACATTTGGAACTCTCCTGGGGTACCCTCACACATATTATTCCCTCATTTAATGGATATTTTCACCAAAAAGTGAAGTTTTCAAAAAGTCAGAAAATTGGCTGAAAACGACTTAATATCAAGGACTCATCGTGCGAATCGCTCTGGAACTGAAATCGGAATGCTCACTGACATTTTTCCCTCTCCAAAAGTCTGAAAAATGATGGAAAAATGACTAAGTCCAAAAAATATTTTTTTCAACTTTTTTCAATTTTACCCCCATGGGATATATATTCTACCCACACACATTTGGAACTCTCCTGGGGTACCCTCACACATATTATTCCCTCATTTAATGGTCATTTTCACCAAAAAGTGAAGTTTTCAAAAAGTCATTATTGGCTATAAACGACTTAATATCAAGGACCCATCGGGCGAATCGCTCTGGAACTGAAATCGGTATGCTCACTGACATTTTTCCCTCTCCGAAAGTCTGAAAAATGCTGGAAAAATGACTAAGTCCAAAAAAATTTTTTTTAAACTTTTTTCAATTTTACCCCCATGGGATATATATTCTACCCACACACATTTGGAACTCTCCTGGGGTACCCTCACACATATTATTCCCTCATTTAATGGATATTTTCACCAAAAAGTGAAGTTTTCAAAAAGTCAGAAAATTGGCTGAAAACGACTTAATATCAAGGACTCATCGGGTGAATCGCTCTGGAACTGAAATCGGAATACTCACTGACATTTTCCCCTCTCCGAAAGTCTGAAAAATGATGGAAAAATGACTAAGTCCAAAAAATTTTTTTTTTAACTTTTTTCAATTTTACCCCCATGGGATATATATTCTACCCACCCACATTTGGAACTCTCCTGGGGTACCCTCACACATATTATTCCCTCATTTAATGGTCATTTTCACCAAAAAGTGAAGTTTTCAAAAAGTCAAAATTGGCTATAAACGACTTAATATCAAGGACTCATCGGGCGAATCGCTCTGGAACTGAAATCGGAATGCTCACTGACATTTTCCCCTCTCCGAAAGTCTGAAAAATGATGGAAAAATGACTAAGTCCAAAAAAATTTTTTTTTTACTTTTTTCAATTTTACCCCTGTGGGATATACATTCTACCCACACACATTTGGATCTCTCCTGGGGTACCCTCACACATATTATTCCCTCATTTAATGGATATTTTCACCAAAAAGTGAAGTTTTCAAAAAGTCAGAAAATTGGCTGAAAACGACTTAATATCAAGGACTCATCGGGCGAAACACTCTGGAACTGAAATCGGAATGCTCACTGACATTTTTCCCTCTCCAAAAGTCTGAAAAATGATGGAAAAATGACTAAGTCCAAAAAAATTTTTTTTATACTTTTTTCAATTTTACCCCCATGGGATATATATTCTACCCACACACATTTGGAACTCTCCTGGGGTACCCTCACACATATTATTCCCTCATTTAATGGTCATTTTCACCAAAAAGTGAAGTTTTCAAAAAGTCAAAATTGGCTATAAACGACTTAATATCAAGGACTCATTGGGCGAATCGCTCTGGAACTGAAATCGGAATGCTCCCTGACATTTTTCCCTCTCCGAAAGTCTGAAAAATGATGGAAAAATGACTAAGTCCAAAAAACATTTTTTTCAACTTTTTTCAATTTTACCTCCATGGGATATATATTCTACCCACACACATTTGGAACTCTCCTGGGGTACCCTAACACATATTATTCCCTCATTTAATGGATATTTTCACCAAAAAGTGAAGTTTTCAAAAAGTCAGAAAATTGGCTGAAAACGACTTAATATCAAGGACTCATCCTGCGAATCGCTCTGGAACTGAAATCGGAATGCTCACTGACATTTTTCCCTCTCCAAAAGTCTGAAAAATGATGGAAAAATGACTAAGTCCCAAAAAATTTTTTTTAAACTTTTTTCAATTTTACCCCCATGGGATATATATTCTACCCACACACATTTGGAACTCTCCTGGGGTACCCTCACACATATTATTCCCTCATTTAATGGTCATTTTCACCAAAAAGTGAAGTTTTCAAAACGTCAAAATTGGCTATAAATGACTTAATATCAAGGACCCATTGGGCGAATCGCTCTGGAACTGAAATCGGAATGCTCACTGACATTTTTCCCTCTCCGAAAGTCTGAAAAATGCTGGAAAAATGACTAAGTCCAAAAAAAAATTTTATTTAACTTTTTTCAGTTTTACCCCTGTGGGATATATATTCTACCCACACACATTTGGATCTCTCCTGGGGTACCCTCACACATATTATTCCCTCAATTTAATGGATATTTTCACCAAAAAGTGAAGTTTTCAAAAAGTCAGAAAATTGGCTGAAAATGACTTAATATCAAGGACTCATCGGGCGAATCGCTCTGGAACTGAAATCGGAACGCTCACTGACATTTTGCCCTCTCCGAAAGTCTGAAAAATGATGGAAAAATGACTAAGTCCAAAAAAAATTTTTTTCAACTTTTTTCAATTTTACCCCCGTGGGATATATATTCTACCCACACACATTTGGAACTCTCCTGAGGTACCCTCACACATATTATTCCCTCATTTAATGGATATTTTCACCAAAAAATGAAGTTTTCAAAAAGTCAAAATTGGCTATAAACGACCTAATATCAAGGACTCATCGGGCGAATCGCTCTGTAACTGAAATCGGAATGCTCACTGACATTTTTCCCTCTCTGAAAGTCTGAAAAATGGTGGAAAAATGACTAAGTCCAAAAAAAATTTTTTTCAACTTTTTTCAATTTTACCCCAGTGGGATATATGTTCTACCCACACACATTTGGAACTCTCCTGTGGTACCCACGCACATATTATTCCCTCATTTAATGGATATTTTCACCAAAAAGTGAAGTTTTCAAAAAGTCAGAAAATTGGCTGAAAACGACTTAATATCAAGGACTCATCGGGCAAATCGCTCTGGAACTGAAATCGGAATGCTCACTGACATTTTCCCCTCTCCGAAAGTCTGAAAAATGATGGAAAAATGACTAAGTCCAAAAAAATTTTTTTTTAACTTTTTTCAATTTTACCCCTGTGGGATATACATTCTACCCACACACATTTGGATCTCTCCTGGGGTACCCTCACACATATTATTCCCTCATTTAATGGATATTTTCACCAAAAAATGAAGTTTTCAAAAAGTCAAAATTGGCTATAAACGACCTAATATCAAGGACTCATCGGGCGAATCGCTCTGTAACTGAAATCGGAATGCTCACTGACATTTTTCCCTCTCTGAAAGTCTGAAAAATGGTGGAAAAATGACTAAGTTCAAAAAAAATTTTTTTCAACTTTTTTCAATTTTACTCCAGTGGGATATATGTTCTACCCACACACATTTGGAACTCTCCTGTGGTACCCACGCACATATTATTCCCTCATTTAATGGATATTTTCACCAAAAAGTGAAGTTTTCAAAAAGTCAGAAAATTGGCTGAAAACGACTTAATATCAAGGACTCATCGGGCGAATCGCTCTGGAACTGAAATCGGAATGCTCATTGACATTTTCCCCTCTCCGAAAGTCTGAAAAATGATGGAAAAATGACTAAGTCCAAAAAAATTTTTTTTTAACTTTTTTCAATTTTACCCCTGTGGGATATACATTCTACCCACACACATTTGGATCTCTCCTGGGGTACCCTCACACATATTATTCCCTCATTTAATGGATATTTTCACCAAAAAGTGAAGTTTTCAAAAAGTCAGAAAATTGGCTGAAAACGACTTAATATCAAGGACTCATCGGGCGAAACACTCTGGACCTGAAATCGGAATACTCACCGATATTTTCCCCTCACCGAAAGTCTGAAAAATGATGGAAAAATGACTAAGTCCAAAAAAAATTTTTTTCAACTTTTTTCAATTTTACCCCCGTGGGATATATGTTCTACCCCCACACATTTGGATCTCTCCTGGGGTACAGTCACACATATTATTCCCTCATTTAATGGATATTTTCACCAAAAAGTGAAGTTTTCAAAAAGTCAAAATTGGGCTATAAATGACCTAATATCAAGGACTCATCAGGCGAATCGCTCTGTAACTGAAATCGGAAAGCTCACTGACATTTTCCCCTCTCCGAAAGTCTGAAAAATGATGGAAAAATGACTAAGTCCAAAAAAATTTTTTTTTAACTTTTTTCAATTTTACCCCCGTGGGATATATGTTCTACCCACACACATTTGGATCTCTCCTGGGGTACCCTCACACATATTATTCCCTCATTTAATGGATATTTTCACCAAAAAGTGAAGTTTTCAAAAAGTCAGAAAATTGGCTGAAAACGACTTAATATCAAGGACTCATCGGGCGAAACACTCTGGACCTGAAATCGGAATACTCGCCGATATTTTCCCCTCACCAAAAGTCTGAAAAATGATGGAAAAATGACTAAGTCGAAAATAAATTTTTTTTTAACTTTTTTCAATTTTACCCCCATGGGATATATATTCTATCCACCCACATTTGGAACTATCCTGGGGTACCCTCACACGTATTATTCCCTCATTTAATGGTCATTTTCACCAAAAAGTGAAGTTTTCAAAAAGTCAAAATTGGCTATAAACGACTTAATATCAAGGACTCATCGGGCGAATCGCTTTGGAACTGAAATCGGAATGCTCCCTGACATTTTTCCCTCTCCGAAAGTCTGAAAAATGATGGAAAAATGACTAAGTCCAAAAAACATGTTTTTCAACTTTTTTCAATTTTACTCCCATGGGATATATATTCTACCCACACACATTTGGAACTCTCCTGGGGTACCCTCACACATATTATTCCCTCATTTAATGGATATTTTCACCAAAAAGTGAAGTTTTCAAAAAGTCAGAAAATTGGCTGAAAACGACTTAATATCAAGGACTCATCGTGCGAATCGCTCTGGAACTGAAATCGGAATGCTCACTGACATTTTTCCCTCTCCAAAAGTCTGAAAAATGATGGCAAAATGACTAAGTCCAAAAAAAATTTTTTTCAACTTTTTTCAATTTTACCCCCATGGGATATATATTCTACCCACACACATTTGGAACTCTCCTGGGGTACCCTCACACATATTATTCCCTCATTTAATGGTCATTTTCACCAAAAAGTGAAGTTTTCAAAAAGTCAAAAGTGGCTATAAACGACTTAATATCAAGGACCCATCGGGCGAATCGCTCTGGAACTGAAATCGGAATGCTCACTGACATTTTTCCCTCTCCGAAAGTCTGAAAAATGCTGGAAAAATGA
The DNA here is from genome assembly GCF_046119375.1 of Phyllobates terribilis. Classification (NCBI taxonomy): domain Eukaryota; kingdom Metazoa; phylum Chordata; class Amphibia; order Anura; family Dendrobatidae; genus Phyllobates; species Phyllobates terribilis. The sequence continues at coordinate 3,130,294 of NW_027362873.1, read as the reverse complement.
CTAAGTCCAAAAAAAATTTTTTTTAAACTTTTTTCAATTTTACCCCCATGGGATATATATTCTACCCACACACATTTGGAACTCTCCTGGGGTACCCTCACACATATTATTCCCTCATTTAATGGATATTTTCACCAAAAAGTGAAGTTTTCAAAAAGTCAGAAAATTGGCTGAAAACGACTTAATATCAAGGACTCATCGGGTGAATCACTCTGGAACTGAAATCGGAATACTCACTGACATTTTCCCCTCTCCGAAAGTCTGAAAAATGATGGAAAAATGAGTAAGTCCAAAAAATTTTTTTTTTAACTTTTTTCAATTTTACCCCCATGGGATATATATTCTACCCACCCACATTTGGAACTCTCCTGGGGTACCCTCACACATATTATTCCCTCATTTAATGGTCATTTTCACCAAAAAGTGAAGTTTTCAAAAAGTCAAAATTGGCTATAAACGACTTAATATCAAGGACTCATCGGGCGAATCGCTCTGGAACTGAAATCGGAATGCTCACTGACATTTATCCCTCTCTGAAAGTCTGAAAAATGATGGAAAAATGACTAAGTCCAAAAAACATTTTTTTCAACTTTTTTCAATTTTACCCCCGTGGGATATATGTTCTACCCACACACATTTGGAACTCTCCTGTGGTACCCACGCACATATTATTCCCTCATTTAATGGATATTTTCACCAAAAAGTGAAGTTTTCAAAAAGTCAGAAAATTGGCTGAAAACGACTTAATATCAAGGACTCATCGGGCGAATCGCTCTGGAACTGAAATCGGAATGCTCACTGACATTTTCCCCTCTCCGAAAGTCTGAAAAATGATGGAAAAATGACTAAGTCCAAAAAAATTTTTTTTTTACTTTTTTCAATTTTACCCCTGTGGGATATACATTCTACCCACACACATTTGGATCTCTCCTGGGGTACCCTCACACATATTATTCCCTCATTTAATGGATATTTTCACCAAAAAGTGAAGTTTTCAAAAAGTCAGAAAATTGGCTGAAAACGACTTAATATCAAGGACTCATAGGGCGAAACACTCTGGACATGAAATCGGAATACTCACCGATATTTTCCCCTCACCGAAAGTCTGAAAAATGATGGAAAAATGACTAAGTCCAAAAAAAATTTTTTTCAACTTTTTTCAATTTTACCCCCGTGGGATATATGTTCTACCCCCACACATTTGGATCTCTCCTGGGGTACAGTCACACATATTATTCCCTCATTTAATGGATATTTTCACCAAAAAGTGAAGTTTTCAAAAAGTCAAAATTGGGCTATAAATGACCTAATATCAAGGACTCATCGGGCGAATCGCTCTGTAACTGAAATCGGAATGCTCACTGACATTTTCCCCTCTCCGAAAGTCTGAAAAATGATGGAAAAATGACTAAGTCCAAAAAACATGTTTTTCAACTTTTTTCAATTTTACTCCCATGGGATATATATTCTACCCACACACATTTGGAACTCTCCTGGGGTACCCTCACACATATTATTCCCTCATTTAATGGATATTTTCACCAAAAAGTGAAGTTTTCAAAAAGTCAGAAAATTGGCTGAAAACGACTTAATATCAAGGACTCATCGTGCGAATCGCTCTGGAACTGAAATCGGAATGCTCACTGACATTTTTCCCTCTCCAAAAGTCTGAAAAATGATGGCAAAATGACTAAGTCCAAAAAAAATTTTTTTCAACTTTTTTCAATTTTACCCCCATGGGATATATATTCTACCCACACACATTTGGAACTCTCCTGGGGTACCCTCACACATATTATTCCCTCATTTAATGGTCATTTTCACCAAAAAGTGAAGTTTTCAAAAAGTCAAAAGTGGCTATAAACGACTTAATATCAAGGACCCATCGGGCGAATCGCTCTGGAACTGAAATCGGAATGCTCACTGACATTTTTCCCTCTCCGAAAGTCTGAAAAATGCTGGAAAAATGACTAAGTCCAAAAAAAATTTTTTTTAAACTTTTTTCAATTTTACCCCCATGGGATATATATTCTACCCACACACATTTGGAACTCTCCTGGGGTACCCTCACACATATTATTCCCTCATTTAATGGATATTTTCACCAAAAAGTGAAGTTTTCAAAAAGTCAGAAAATTGGCTGAAAACGACTTAATATCAAGGACTCATCGGGTGAATCACTCTGGAACTGAAATCGGAATACTCACTGACATTTTCCCCTCTCCGAAAGTCTGAAAAATGATGGAAAAATGAGTAAGTCCAAAAAATTTTTTTTTTAACTTTTTTCAATTTTACCCCCATGGGATATATATTCTACCCACCCACATTTGGAACTCTCCTGGGGTACCCTCACACATATTATTCCCTCATTTAATGGTCATTTTCACCAAAAAGTGAAGTTTTCAAAAAGTCAAAATTGGCTATAAACGACTTAATATCAAGGACTCATCGGGCGAATCGCTCTGGAACTGAAATCGGAATGCTCACTGACATTTATCCCTCTCTGAAAGTCTGAAAAATGATGGAAAAATGACTAAGTCCAAAAAACATTTTTTTCAACTTTTTTCAATTTTACCCCCGTGGGATATATGTTCTACCCACACACATTTGGAACTCTCCTGTGGTACCCACGCACATATTATTCCCTCATTTAATGGATATTTTCACCAAAAAGTGAAGTTTTCAAAAAGTCAGAAAATTGGCTGAAAACGACTTAATATCAAGGACTCATCGGGCGAATCGCTCTGGAACTGAAATCGGAATGCTCACTGACATTTTCCCCTCTCCGAAAGTCTGAAAAATGATGGAAAAATGACTAAGTCCAAAAAAATTTTTTTTTTACTTTTTTCAATTTTACCCCTGTGGGATATACATTCTACCCACACACATTTGGATCTCTCCTGGGGTACCCTCACACATATTATTCCCTCATTTAATGGATATTTTCACCAAAAAGTGAAGTTTTCAAAAAGTCAGAAAATTGGCTGAAAACGACTTAATATCAAGGACTCATAGGGCGAAACACTCTGGACATGAAATCGGAATACTCACCGATATTTTCCCCTCACCGAAAGTCTGAAAAATGATGGAAAAATGACTAAGTCCAAAAAAAATTTTTTTCAACTTTTTTCAATTTTACCCCCGTGGGATATATGTTCTACCCCCACACATTTGGATCTCTCCTGGGGTACAGTCACACATATTATTCCCTCATTTAATGGATATTTTCACCAAAAAGTGAAGTTTTCAAAAAGTCAAAATTGGGCTATAAATGACCTAATATCAAGGACTCATCGGGCGAATCGCTCTGTAACTGAAATCGGAATGCTCACTGACATTTTCCCCTCTCCGAAAGTCTGAAAAATGATGGAAAAATGACTAAGTCCAAAAAAATTTTTTTTTAACTTTTTTCAATTTTACACCTGTGGGATATACATTCTACCCACACACATTTGGATCTCTCCTGGGGTACCCTCACACATATTATTCCCTCATTTAATGGATATTTTCACCAAAAAGTGAAGTTTTCAAAAAGTCAGAAAATTGGCTGAAAACGACTTAATATCAAGGACTCATCGGGCGAAACACTCTGGACCTGAAATCGGAATACTCACCGATATTTTCCCCTCACCAAAAGTCTGAAAAATGATGGAAAAATGACTAAGTCGAAAATAAATTTTTTTTTAACTTTTTTCAATTTTACCCCCATGGGATATATATTCTATCCACCCACATTTGGAACTATCCTGGGGTACCCTCACACGTATTATTCCCTCATTTAATGGTCATTTTCACCAAAAAGTGAAGTTTTCAAAAAGTCAAAATTGGCTATAAACGACTTAATATCAAGGACTCATCGGGCGAATCGCTTTGGAACTGAAATCGGAATGCTCCCTGACATTTTTCCCTCTCCGAAAGTCTGAAAAATGATGGAAAAATGACTAAGTCCAAAAAACATTTTTTTCAACTTTTTTCAATTTTACTCCCATGGGATATATATTCTACCCACACACATTTGGAACTCTCCTGGGGTACCCTCACACATATTATTCCCTCATTTAATGGTCATTTTCACCAAAAAGTGAAGTTTTCAAAAAGTCAAAAGTGGCTATAAACGACTTAATATCAAGGACCCATCGGGCGAATCGCTCTGGAACTGAAATCGGAATGCTCACTGACATTTTTCCCTCTCCGAAAGTCTGAAAAATGCTGGAAAAATGACTAAGTCCAAAAAAAATTTTTTTTAAACTTTTTTCAATTTTACCCCCATGGGATATATATTCTACCCACACACATTTGGAACTCTCCTGGGGTACCCTCACACATATTATTCCCTCATTTAATGGATATTTTCACCAAAAAGTGAAGTTTTCAAAAAGTCAGAAAATTGGCTGAAAACGACTTAATATCAAGGACTCATCGGGTGAATCACTCTGGAACTGAAATCGGAATGCTCACTGACATTTTCCCCTCTCCAAAAGTCTGAAAAATGATGGAAAAATGACTAAGTCCAAAAAACATTTTTTTCAACTTTTTTCAATTTTACCCCCGTGTGATATATATTCTACCCACACACATTTGGAACTCTCCTGGGGTACCCTCACACATATTATTCCCTCATTTAATGGATATTTTCACCAAAAAATGAAGTTTTCAAAAGTCAAAATTGGCTATAAACGACCTAATATCAAGGACTCATCGGGCGAATCGCTCTGTAACTGAAATCGGAATGCTCACTGACATTTATCCCTCTCTGAAAGTCTGAAAAATGATGGAAAAATGACTAAGTCCAAAAAAAATTTTTTTCAACTTTTTTCAATTTTACCCCCATGGGATATATGTTCTACCCACACACATTTGGAACTCTCCTGTGGTACCCATGCACATATTATTCCCTCATTTAATGGATATTTTCACCAAAAAGTGAAGTTTTCAAAAAGTCAGAAAATTGGCTGAAAACGACATAATATCAAGGACTCATCGGGCGAAACACTCTGGAACTGAAATCGGAATACTCACCGATATTTTCCCCTCTCCGAAAGTCTGAAAAATGATGGAAAAATGACTAAGTCCAAAAAAAATTTTTTTTAACTTTATTCAATTTTACCTCCGTGGGATATAAGTTCTACCCACACACATTTGGATCTCTCCTGGGGTACCGTCACACATATTATTCCCTCATTTAATGGATATTTTCACCAAAAAGTGAAGTTTTCAAAAAGTCAAAATTGGCTATAAATGACCTAATATCAAGGACTCATCGGGCGAATCGCTCTGTAACTGAAATCGGAATGCTCACTGACATTTTTCCCTCTCTGAAAGTCTGAAAAATGATGGAAAAATGACTAAGTCCAAAAAAAATTTTTTTCAACTTTTTTCAATTTTACCCCCATGGGATATATGTTCTACCCACACACATTTGGAACTCTCCTGGGGTACCCTCACACATATTATTCCCTCATTTAATGGATATTTTCACCAAAAAGTGAAGTTTTCAAAAAGTCAGAAAATTGGCTGAAAACGACTTAATATCAAGGACTCATCGGGCGAAACACTCTGGAACTGAAATCAGAATGCTCACTGACTTTTTTCCCTCTCCGAAAGTCTGAAAAATGATGGAAAAATGACTAAGTCCAAAAAACATTTTTTTCAACTTTTTTCAATTTTACCTCCATGGGATATATATTCTACCCACACACATTTGGAACTCTCCTGGGGTACCCTCACACATATTATTCCCTCATTTAATGGATATTTTCACCAAAAAGTGAAGTTTTCAAAAAGTCAGAAAATTGGCTGAAAACGACTTAATATCAAGGACTCATCGTGCGAATCGCTCTGGAACTGAAATCGGAATGCTCACTGACATTTTTCCCTCTCCAAAAGTCTGAAAAATGATGGAAAAATAACTAAGTCCAAAAAATATTTTTTTCAACTTTTTTCAATTTTACCCCCATGGGATATATATTCTACCCACACACATTTGGAACTCTCCTGGGGTACCCTCACACATATTATTCCCTCATTTAATGGTCATTTTCACCAAAAAGTGAAGTTTTCAAAAAGTCAATATTGGCTATAAACGACTTAATATCAAGGATCCATCGGGCGAATCGCTCTGGAACTGAAATCGGAATGCTCACTGACATTTTTCCCTCTCCGAAAGTCTGAAAAATGCTGGAAAAATGACTAAGTCCAAAAAAATTTTTTTTAAACTTTTTTCAATTTTACCCCCATGGGATATATATTCTACCCACACACATTTGGAACTCTCCTGGGGTACCCTCACACATATTATTCCCTCATTTAATGGATATTTTCACCAAAAAGTGAAGTTTTCAAAAAGTCAGAAAATTGGCTGAAAACGACTTAATATCAAGGACTCATCGGGTGAATCACTCTGGAACTGAAATCGGAATACTCACTGACATTTTCCCCTCTCCGAAAGTCTGAAAAATGATGGAAAAATGACTAAGTCCAAAAAATTTTTTTTTTAACTTTTTTCAATTTTACCCCCATGGGATATATATTCTACCCACCCACATTTGGAACTCTCCTGGGGTACCCTCACACATATTATTCCCTCATTTAATGGTCATTTTCACCAAAAAGTGAAGTTTTCAAAAAGTCAAAATTGGCTATAAACGACTTAATATCAAGGACTCATCGGGCGAATCGCTCTGGAACTGAAATCGGAATGCTCACTGACATTTTCCCCTCTCCGAAAGTCTGAAAAATGATGGAAAAATGACTAAGTCCAAAAAAATTTTTTTTTAACTTTTTTCAATTTTACCCCTGTGGGATATACATTCTACCCACACACATTTGGATCTCTCCTGGGGTACCGTCACACATATTATTCCCTCATTTAATGGATATTTTCACCAAAAAGTGAAGTTTTCAAAAAGTCAGAAAATTGGCTGAAAACGACTTTATATCAAGGACTCATCGGGCGAAACACTCTGGAACTGAAATCGGAATACTCACTGACATTTTCTCCTCTCCGAAAGTCTGAAAAATGATGGAAAAATGACTAAGTCCAAAAAACATTTTTTTCAACTTTTTTCAATTTTACCCCCGTGTGATATATATTCTACCCACACACATTTGGAACTCTCCTGGGGTACCCTCACACATATTATTCCCTCATTTAATGGATATTTTCACCAAAAAATGAAGTTTTCAAAAAGTCAAAATTGGCTATAAACGACCTAATATCAAGGACTCATCGGGCGAATCGCTCTGTAACTGAAATCGGAATGCTCACTGACATTTTTCCCTCTCTGAAAGTCTGAAAAATGGTGGAAAAATGACTAAGTCCAAAAAAAATTTTTTTCAACTTTTTTCAATTTTACTCCAGTGGGATATATGTTCTACCCACACACATTTGGAACTCTCCTGTGGTACCCACGCACATATTATTCCCTCATTTAATGGATATTTTCACCAAAAAGTGAAGTTTTCAAAAAGTCAGAAAATTGGCTGAAAACGACTTAATATCAAGGACTCATCGGGCGAATCGCTCTGGAACTGAAATCGGAATGCTCACTGACATTTTCCCCTCTCCGAAAGTCTGAAAAATGATGGAAAAATGACTAAGTCCAAAAAAATTTTTTTTTAACTTTTTTCAATTTTACCCCTGTGGGATATACATTCTACCCACACACATTTGGATCTCTCCTGGGGTACCCTCACACATATTATTCCCTCATTTAATGGATATTTTCACCAAAAAGTGAAGTTTTCAAAAAGTCAGAAAATTGGCAGAAAACGACTTAATATCAAGGACTCATCGGGCGAAACACTCTGGACCTGAAATCGGAATACTCACCGATATTTTCCCCTCACCGAAAGTCTGAAAAATGATGGAAAAATGACTAAGTCCAAAAAAAATTTTTTTCAACTTTTTTCAATTTTACCCCCGTGGGATATATGTTCTACCCCCACACATTTGGATCTCTCCTGGGGTACAGTCACACATATTATTCCCTCATTTAATGGATATTTTCACCAAAAAGTGAAGTTTTCAAAAAGTCAAAATTGGGCTATAAATGACCTAATATCAAGGACTCATCGGGCGAATCGCTCTGTAACTGAAATCGGAATGCTCACTGACATTTTCCCCTCTCCGAAAGTCTGAAAAATGATGGAAAAATGACTAAGTCCAAAAAAATTTTTTTTTAACTTTTTTCAATTTTACCCCTGTGGGATATACATTCTACCCACACACATTTGGATCTCTCCTGGGGTACCCTCACACATATTATTCCCTCATTTAATGGATATTTTCACCAAAAAGTGAAGTTTTCAAAAAGTCAGAAAATTGGCTGAAAACGACTTAATATCAAGGACTCATCGGGCGAAACACTCTGGACCTGAAATCGGAATACTCACCGATATTTTCCCCTCACCAAAAGTCTGAAAAATGATGGAAAAATGACTAAGTCCAAAAAAAATTTTTTTCAACTTTTTTCAATTTTACCCCCGTGGGATGTATGTTCTACCCACACACATTTGGATCTCTCCTGGGGTACAGTCACACATATTATTCCCTCATTTAATGGATATTTTCACCAAAAAGTGAAGTTTTCAAAAAGTCAAAATTGGGCTATAAATGACCTAATATCAAGGACTCATCGGGCGAATCGCTCTGTAACTGAAATCGGAATACTCACTGACATTTTTCCCTCTCCGAAAGTCTGAAAAATGATGGAAAAATGACTAAGTCCAAAAAAAATTTTTTTCAACTTTTTTCAATTTTACCCCCATGGGATATATGTTCTACCCACACACATTTGGAACTCTCCTGGGGTACCCTCACACATATTATTCCCTCATTTAATGGATATTTTCACCAAAAAGTGAAGTTTTCAAAAAGTCAGAAAATTGGCTGAAAACGACTTAATATCAAGGACTCATCGGGCGAAACACTCTGGAACTGAAATCGGAATACTCACTGACATTTTCCCCTCTCCGAAAGTCTGAAAAATGATGGAAAAATGACTAAGTCCAAAAAACATTTTTTTCAGCTTTTTTCAATTTTACCCCAGTGTGATATGATATATATTCTACCCACACACATTTGGAACTCTCCTGGGGTACCCTCACACATATTATTCCCTCATTTAATGGATATTTCCACCAAAAAATGAAGTTTTCAAAAAGTCAAAATTGGCTATAAACGACCTAATATCAAGGACTCATCGGGCGAATCGCTCTGTAACTGAAATCGGAATGCTCACTGACATTTTCCCCTCTCCAAAAGTCTGAAAAATGATGGAAAAATGACTAAGTCCAAAAAAAATTTTTTTCAACTTTTTTCAATTTTACCCCCATGGGATATATATTCTACCCACACACATCTGGAACTCTCCTGGGGTACCCTCACACATATTATTCCCTCATTTAATGGATATTTTCACCAAAAAGTGAAGTTTTCAAAAAGTCAGAAAATTGGCTGAAAACGACTTAATATCAAGGACTCATCGGGCGAATCGCTCTGGAACTGAAATCGGAATGCTCACTGACATTTTTCCCTCTCCGAAAGTCTGAAAAATGATGGAAAAATGACTAAGTCCAAAAAAAATTTTTTAAAACTTTTTTCAATTTTACCCCCGTGGGATATATATTCTACCCACACACATTTGGAACTCTCCTGGGGTACCCTCACACATATTATTCCCTCATTTAATTGATATTTTCACCAAAAAGTGAAGTTTTCAAAAAAGTCAGAAAATTGGCTGAAAACGACTTAATATCAAGGACTCATCGGGCGAATCGCTCTGGAATTGAAATCGGAATGCTCACTGACATTTTCCCCTCTCTGAAAGTCTGAAAAATGATGGAAAAATGACTAAGTCAAAAAAAATTTTTTTTTTACTTTTTTCAATTTTACCCCTGTGGGATATACATTCTACCCAAACACATTTGAATCTCTCCTGGGGTACCCTCACACATATTATTCCCTCATTTAATGGATATTTTCACCAAAAAGTAAAGTTTTCAAAAAGTCAGAAAATTAGCTGAAAACGACTTAATATCAAGGACTCATCGGGCGAAACACTCTGGAACTGAAATCGGAATACTCACTGATATTTTCCCCTCTCCGAAAGTCTGAAAAATGATGGAAAAATGACTAAGTCCTAAGAACATTTTTTTCAACTTTTTTCAATTTTACCCCCGTGTGATATATATTCTACCCACACACATTTGGAACTCTCCTGGGGTACCCTCACACATATTATTCCCTCATTTAATGGATATTTTCACCAAAAAGTGAAGTTTTCAAAAAGTCAAAATTGGCTATAAACGACCTACTATCAAGGACTCATCGGGCGAATCGCTCTGTAACTGAAATCGGAATGCTCACTGACATTTTTCCCTCTCTGAAAGTCTGAAAAATGATGGAAAAATGACTAAGTCCAAAAAAAATTTTTTTCAACTTTTTTCAATTTTACCCCGTGTGATATACATTCTACCCACACACATTTGGATCTCTCCTGGGGTACCCTCACACATATTATTCACTCATTTAATGGATATTTTCACCAAAAAGTGAAGTTTTCAAAAAGTCAGAAAATTGGCTGAAAACGACTTAATATCAAGGACTCATCGGGCGAAACACTCTGGAACTGAAATCGGAATACTCACTGACATTTTCCCCTCTCCGAAAGTCTGAAAAATGATGGAAAAATGACTAAGTCCAAAAAACATTTTTTTCAACTTTTTTCAATTTTACCCCGTGTGATATATATTCTACCCACACACATTTGGAACTCTCCTGGGGTACCCTCACACATATTATCCCCTCATTTAATGGATATTTTCACCAAAAAGTGAAGTTTTCAAAAAGTCAAAATTGGCTATAATCGTCTTAATATCAAGGAATCATCGGGCGAATCGCTCTGGAACTGAAATCCGAATGCTCACTGACATTTTTCCCTCTCCGAAAGTCTGAAAAATGATGGCAAAATGACTAAGTCCAAAAAAAATTTTTTAAAACTTTTTTTAATTTTACCCCCGTGGGATATATATTTTACCCACACACATTTGGAACTCTCCTGGGGTAACCTCACACATATTGTTCCCTCATTTAATGGATATTTTCACCAAAAAGTGAAGTTTTCAAAAAGTCAGAAAATTTTCTGAAAACGACTTAATATCAAGGACTCATCGGGCGAATCACTCTGGAACTGAAATCGGAATACTCACTGACATTTTTCCCTCTTCGAAAGTCTGAAAAATGATGGAAAAATGAGTCAGTCCAAAAAATTTTTTTTTCAAGTTTTTTCAATTTTACCCCCATGGGATATATATTCTACCCACAAACATTTGGAACTCTCCTGGGGTACCCTCACACATATTATTCCCTCATTTAATGGATATTTTCACCAAAAAATGAAGTTTTCAAAAAGTCAAAATTGGCTATAAACGACCTAATATCAAGGACTCATCGGGCGAATCGCTCTGTAACTGAAATCGGAATGCTCACTGACATTTTTCCCTCTCTGAAAGTCTGAAAAATGGTGGAAAAATGACTAAGTCCAAAAAAAATTTTTTTCAACTTTTTTCAATTTTACTCCAGTGGGATATATGTTCTACCCACACACATTTGGAACTCTCCTGTGGTACCCACGCACATATTATTCCCTCATTTAATGGATATTTTCACCAAAAAGTGAAGTTTTCAAAAAGTCAGAAAATTGGCTGAAAACGACTTAATATCAAGGACTCATCGGGCGAATCGCTCTGGAACTGAAATCGGAATGCTCACTGACATTTTCCCCTCTCCGAAAGTCTGAAAAATGATGGAAAAATGACTAAGTCCAAAAAAATTTTTTTTTAACTTTTTTCAATTTTACCCCTGTGGGATATACATTCTACCCACACACATTTGGATCTCTCCTGGGGTACCCTCACACATATTATTCCCTCATTTAATGGATATTTTCACCAAAAAGTGAAGTTTTCAAAAAGTCAGAAAATTGGCAGAAAACGACTTAATATCAAGGACTCATCGGGCGAAACACTCTGGACCTGAAATCGGAATACTCACCGATATTTTCCCCTCACCGAAAGTCTGAAAAATGATGGAAAAATGACTAAGTCCAAAAAAAATTTTTTTCAACTTTTTTCAATTTTACCCCCGTGGGATATATGTTCTACCCCCACACATTTGGATCTCTCCTGGGGTACAGTCACACATATTATTCCCTCATTTAATGGATATTTTCACCAAAAAGTGAAGTTTTCAAAAAGTCAAAATTGGGCTATAAATGACCTAATATCAAGGACTCATCGGGCGAATCGCTCTGTAACTGAAATCGGAATGCTCACTGACATTTTTCCCTCTCCGAAAGTCTGAAAAATGATGGAAAAATGACTAAGTCCAAAAAAATTTTTTTTCAACTTTTTTCAATTTTACCCCAGTGGGATATATGTTCTACCCACACACATTTGGAACTCTCCTGTGGTACCCACGCACATATTATTCCCTCATTTAATGGATATTTTCACCAAAAAGTGAAGTTTTCAAAAAGTCAGAAAATTGGCTGAAAACGACTTAATATCAAGGACTCATCGGGCGAATCGCTCTGGAACTGAAATCGGAATGCTCACTGACATTTTCCCCTCTCCGAAAGTCTGAAAAATGATGGAAAAATGACTAAGTCCAAAAAAATTTTTTTTTAACTTTTTTCAATTTTACCCCTGTGGGATATACATTCTACCCACACACATTTGGATCTCTCCTGGGGTACCCTCACACATATTATTCCCTCATCTAATGGATATTTTCACCAAAAAGTGAAGTTTTCAAAAAGTCAGAAAATTGGCTGAAAACGACTTAATATCAAGGACTCATCGGGCGAAACACTCTGGACCTGAAATCGGAATACTCACCGATATTTTCCCCTCACCAAAAGTCTGAAAAATGATGGAAAAATGACTAAGTCCAAAAAAAATTTTTTTCAACTTTTTTCAATTTTACCCCCGTGGGATGTATGTTCTACCCACACACATTTGGATCTCTCCTGGGGTACAGTCACACATATTATTCCCTCATTTAATGGATATTTTCACCAAAAAGTGAAGTTTTCAAAAAGTCAAAATTGGGCTATAAATGACCTAATATCAAGGACTCATCGGGCGAATCGCTCTGTAACTGAAATCGGAATACTCACTGACATTTTTCCCTCTCCGAAAGTCTGAAAAATGATGGAAAAATGACTAAGTCCAAAAAAAATTTTTTTCAACTTTTTTCAATTTTACCCCCATGGGATATATGTTCTACCCACACACATTTGGAACTCTCCTGGGGTACCCTCACACATATTATTCCCTCATTTAATGGATATTTTCACCAAAAAGTGAAGTTTTCAAAAAGTCAGAAAATTGGCTGAAAACGACTTAATATCAAGGACTCATCGGGCGAAACACTCTGGAACTGAAATCGGAATACTCACTGACATTTTCCCCTCTCCGAAAGTCTGAAAAATGATGGAAAAATGACTAAGTCCAAAAAACATTTTTTTCAACTTTTTTCAATTTTACCCCAGTGTGATATGATATATATTCTACCCACACACATTTGGAACTCTCCTGGGGTACCCTCACACATATTATTCCCTCATTTAATGGATATTTCCACCAAAAAATGAAGTTTTCAAAAAGTCAAAATTGGCTATAAACGACCTAATATCAAGGACTCATCGGGCGAATCGCTCTGTAACTGAAATCGGAATGCTCACTGACATTTTCCCCTCTCCAAAAGTCTGAAAAATGATGGAAAAATGACTAAGTCCAAAAAAAATTTTTTTCAACTTTTTTCAATTTTACCCCCATGGGATATATATTCTACCCACACACATCTGGAACTCTCCTGGGGTACCCTCACACATATTATTCCCTCATTTAATGGATATTTTCACCAAAAAGTGAAGTTTTCAAAAAGTCAGAAAATTGGCTGAAAACGACTTAATATCAAGGACTCATCGGGCGAATCGCTCTGGAACTGAAATCGGAATGCTCACTGACATTTTTCCCTCTCCGAAAGTCTGAAAAATGATGGAAAAATGACTAAGTCCAAAAAAAATTTTTTAAAACTTTTTTCAATTTTACCCCCGTGGGATATATATTCTACCCACACACATTTGGAACTCTCCTGGGGTACCCTCACACATATTATTCCCTCATTTAATTGATATTTTCACCAAAAAGTGAAGTTTTCAAAAAAGTCAGAAAATTGGCTGAAAACGACTTAATATCAAGGACTCATCGGGCGAATCGCTCTGGAATTGAAATCGGAATGCTCACTGACATTTTCCCCTCTCTGAAAGTCTGAAAAATGATGGAAAAATGACTAAGTCCAAAAAAATTTTTTTTTTACTTTTTTCAATTTTACCCCTGTGGGATATACATTCTACCCAAACACATTTGAATCTCTCCTGGGGTACCCTCACACATATTATTCCCTCATTTAATGGATATTTTCACCAAAAAGTAAAGTTTTCAAAAAGTCAGAAAATTAGCTGAAAACGACTTAATATCAAGGACTCATCGGGCGAAACACTCTGGAACTGAAATCGGAATACTCACTGATATTTTCCCCTCTCCGAAAGTCTGAAAAATGATGGAAAAATGACTAAGTCCTAAGAACATTTTTTTCAACTTTTTTCAATTTTACCCCCGTGTGATATATATTCTACCCACACACATTTGGAACTCTCCTGGGGTACCCTCACACATATTATTCCCTCATTTAATGGATATTTTCACCAAAAAGTGAAGTTTTCAAAAAGTCAAAATTGGCTATAAACGACCTACTATCAAGGACTCATCGGGCGAATCGCTCTGTAACTGAAATCGGAATGCTCACTGACATTTTTCCCTCTCTGAAAGTCTGAAAAATGATGGAAAAATGACTAAGTCCAAAAAAAATTTTTTTCAACTTTTTTCAATTTTACCCCGTGTGATATACATTCTACCCACACACATTTGGATCTCTCCTGGGGTACCCTCACACATATTATTCACTCATTTAATGGATATTTTCACCAAAAAGTGAAGTTTTCAAAAAGTCAGAAAATTGGCTGAAAACGACTTAATATCAAGGACTCATCGGGCGAAACACTCTGGAACTGAAATCGGAATACTCACTGACATTTTCCCCTCTCCGAAAGTCTGAAAAATGATGGAAAAATGACTAAGTCCAAAAAACATTTTTTTCAACTTTTTTCAATTTTACCCCGTGTGATATATATTCTACCCACACACATTTGGAACTCTCCTGGGGTACCCTCACACATATTATCCCCTCATTTAATGGATATTTTCACCAAAAAGTGAAGTTTTCAAAAAGTCAAAATTGGCTATAATCGTCTTAATATCAAGGAATCATCGGGCGAATCGCTCTGGAACTGAAATCCGAATGCTCACTGACATTTTTCCCTCTCCGAAAGTCTGAAAAATGATGGCAAAATGACTAAGTCCAAAAAAAATTTTTTAAAACTTTTTTTAATTTTACCCCCGTGGGATATATATTTTACCCACACACATTTGGAACTCTCCTGGGGTAACCTCACACATATTGTTCCCTCATTTAATGGATATTTTCACCAAAAAGTGAAGTTTTCAAAAAGTCAGAAAATTTTCTGAAAACGACTTAATATCAAGGACTCATCGGGCGAAACACTCTGGAACTGAAATCGGAATACTCACTGATATTTTCCCCTCTCCGAAAGTCTGAAAAATGATGGAAAAATGACTAAGTCCTAAGAACATTTTTTTCAACTTTTTTCAATTTTACCCCCGTGTGATATATATTCTACCCACACACATTTGGAACTCTCCTGGGGTACCCTCACACATATTATTCCCTCATTTAATGGATATTTTCACCAAAAAGTGAAGTTTTCAAAAAGTCAAAATTGGCTATAAACGACCTACTATCAAGGACTCATCGGGCGAATCGCTCTGTAACTGAAATCGGAATGCTCACTGACATTTTTCCCTCTCTGAAAGTCTGAAAAATGATGGAAAAATGACTAAGTCCAAAAAAAATTTTTTTCAACTTTTTTCAATTTTACCCCGTGTGATATACATTCTACCCACACACATTTGGATCTCTCCTGGGGTACCCTCACACATATTATTCACTCATTTAATGGATATTTTCACCAAAAAGTGAAGTTTTCAAAAAGTCAAAATTGGCTATAATCGTCTTAATATCAAGGAATCATCGGGCGAATCGCTCTGGAACTGAAATCCGAATGCTCACTGACATTTTTCCCTCTCCGAAAGTCTGAAAAATGATGGCAAAATGACTAAGTCCAAAAAAATTTTTTAAAACTTTTTTTAATTTTACCCCCGTGGGATATATATTTTACCCACACACATTTGGAACTCTCCTGGGGTAACCTCACACATATTGTTCCCTCATTTAATGGATATTTTCACCAAAAAGTGAAGTTTTCAAAAAGTCAGAAAATTTTCTGAAAACGACTTAATATCAAGGACTCATCGGGCGAATTACTCTGGAACTGAAATCGGAATACTCACTGACATTTTTCCCTCTTCGAAAGTCTGAAAAATGATGGAAAAATGAGTCAGTCCAAAAAATTTTTTTTTCAAGTTTTTTCAATTTTACCCCCATGGGATATATATTCTACCCACAAACATTTGGAACTCTCCTGGGGTACCCTCACACATATTATTCCCTCATTTAATGGATATTTTCACCAAAAAATGAAGTTTTCAAAAAGTCAAAATTGGCTATAAACGACCTAATATCAAGGACTCATCGGGCGAATCGCTCTGTAACTGAAATCGGAATGCTCACTGACATTTTTCCCTCTCTGAAAGTCTGAAAAATGGTGGAAAAATGACTAAGTCCAAAAAAAATTTTTTTCAACTTTTTTCAATTTTACTCCAGTGGGATATATGTTCTACCCACACACATTTGGAACTCTCCTGTGGTACCCACGCACATATTATTCCCTCATTTAATGGATATTTTCACCAAAAAGTGAAGTTTTCAAAAAGTCAGAAAATTGGCTGAAAACGACTTAATATCAAGGACTCATCGGGCGAATCGCTCTGGAACTGAAATCGGAATGCTCACTGACATTTTCCCCTCTCCGAAAGTCTGAAAAATGATGGAAAAATGACTAAGTCCAAAAAAATTTTTTTTTAACTTTTTTCAATTTTACCCCTGTGGGATATACATTCTACCCACACACATTTGGATCTCTCCTGGGGTACCCTCACACATATTATTCCCTCATTTAATGGATATTTTCACCAAAAAGTGAAGTTTTCAAAAAGTCAGAAAATTGGCTGAAAACGACTTAATATCAAGGACTCATCGGGCGAAACACTCTGGACCTGAAATCGGAATACTCACCGATATTTTCCCCTCACCGAAAGTCTGAAAAATGATGGAAAAATGACTAAGTCCAAAAAAAATTTTTTTCAACTTTTTTCAATTTTACCCCCGTGGGATATATGTTCTACCCCCACACATTTGGATCTCTCCTGGGGTACAGTCACACATATTATTCCCTCATTTAATGGATATTTTCACCAAAAAGTGAAGTTTTCAAAAAGTCAAAATTGGGCTATAAATGACCTAATATCAAGGACTCATCGGGCGAATCGCTCTGTAACTGAAATCGGAATGCTCACTGACATTTTTCCCTCTCCGAAAGTCTGAAAAATTATGGAAAAATGACTAAGTCCAAAAAAATTTTTTTTTAACTTTTTTCAATTTTACCCCAGTGGGATATATGTTCTACCCACACACATTTGGAACTCTCCTGTGGTACCCACGCACATATTATTCCCTCATTTAATGGATATTTTCACCAAAAAGTGAAGTTTTCAAAAAGTCAGAAAATTTGCTGAAAACGACTTAATATCAAGGACTCATCGGGCGAATCGCTCTGGAACTGAAATCGGAATGCTCACTGACATTTTCCCCTCTCCGAAAGTCTGAAAAATGATGGAAAAATGACTAAGTCCAAAAAAATTTTTTTTTAACTTTTTTCAATTTTACCCCTGTGGGATATACATTCTACCCACACACATTTGGATCTCTCCTGGGGTACCCTCACACATATTATTCCCTCATTTAATGGATATTTTCACCAAAAAGTGAAGTTTTCAAAAAGTCAGAAAATTGGCTGAAAACGACTTAATATCAAGGACTCATCGGGCGAAACACTCTGGACCTGAAATCGGAATACTCACCGATATTTTCCCCTCACCAAAAGTCTGAAAAATGATGGAAAAATGACTAAGTCCAAAAAAAATTTTTTTCAACTTTTTTCAATTTTACCCCCGTGGGATGTATGTTCTACCCACACACATTTGGATCTCTCCTGGGGTACAGTCACACATATTATTCCCTCATTTAATGGATATTTTCACCAAAAAGTGAAGTTTTCAAAAAGTCAAAATTGGGCTATAAATGACCTAATATCAAGGACTCATCGGGCGAATCGCTCTGTAACTGAAATCGGAATACTCACTGACATTTTTCCCTCTCCGAAAGTCTGAAAAATGATGGAAAAATGACTAAGTCCAAAAAAATTTTTTTTTTACTTTTTTCAATTTTACCCCTGTGGGATATACATTCTACCCAAACACATTTGAATCTCTCCTGGGGTACCCTCACACATATTATTCCCTCATTTAATGGATATTTTCACCAAAAAGTAAAGTTTTCAAAAAGTCAGAAAATTAGCTGAAAACGACTTAATATCAAGGACTCATCGGGCGAAAAACTCTGGAACTGAAATCGGAATACTCACTGATATTTTCCCCTCTCCGAAAGTCTGAAAAATGATGGAAAAATGACTAAGTCCTAAGAACATTTTTTTCAACTTTTTTCAATTTTACCCCCGTGTGATATATATTCTACCCACACACATTTGGAACTCTCCTGGGGTACCCTCACACATATTATTCCCTCATTTAATGGATATTTTCACCAAAAAGTGAAGTTTTCAAAAAGTCAAAATTGGCTATAAACGACCTACTATCAAGGACTCATCGGGCGAATCGCTCTGTAACTGAAATCGGAATGCTCACTGACATTTTTCCCTCTCTGAAAGTCTGAAAAATGATGGAAAAATGACTAAGTCCAAAAAAAATTTTTTTCAACTTTTTTCAATTTTACCCCGTGTGATATACATTCTACCCACACACATTTGGATCTCTCCTGGGGTACCCTCACACATATTATTCACTCATTTAATGGATATTTTCACCAAAAAGTGAAGTTTTCAAAAAGTCAGAAAATTGGCTGAAAACGACTTAATATCAAGGACTCATCGGGCGAAACACTCTGGAACTGAAATCGGAATACTCACTGACATTTTCCCCTCTCCGAAAGTCTGAAAAATGATGGAAAAATGACTAAGTCCAAAAAACATTTTTTTCAACTTTTTTCAATTTTACCCCGTGTGATATATATTCTACCCACACACATTTGGAACTCTCCTGGGGTACCCTCACACATATTATCCCCTCATTTAATGGATATTTTCACCAAAAAGTGAAGTTTTCAAAAAGTCAAAATTGGCTATAATCGTCTTAATATCAAGGAATCATCGGGCGAATCGCTCTGGAACTGAAATCCGAATGCTCACTGACATTTTTCCCTCTCCGAAAGTCTGAAAAATGATGGCAAAATGACTAAGTCCAAAAAAAATTTTTTAAAACTTTTTTTAATTTTACCCCCGTGGGATATATATTTTACCCACACACATTTGGAACTCTCCTGGGGTAACCTCACACATATTGTTCCCTCATTTAATGGATATTTTCACCAAAAAGTGAAGTTTTCAAAAAGTCAGAAAATTTTCTGAAAACGACTTAATATCAAGGACTCATCGGGCGAATCACTCTGGAACTGAAATCGGAATACTCACTGACATTTTTCCCTCTTCGAAAGTCTGAAAAATGATGGAAAAATGAGTCAGTCCAAAAAATTTTTTTTTCAAGTTTTTTCAATTTTACCCCCGTGGGATATACATTCTACCCACACACATTTGGAACTCTCCTGGGGTACCCTCACACATATTATTCCCTCATTTATTGTATATTTTCACCAAAAAGTAAAGTTTTCAAAAAGTCAGAAAATTGGCTGAAAGCGACTCAACATCAAGGACTCATCGGGTGAATCTCTCTGGAACTGAAATCGGAATGCTCACTGACATTTTGCCCCCTTCGAAAGTCTGAAAAATGATGGAAAAATGACTAATTCCAAAAAAAATTTTTTTCAACTTTTTTAAATTTTACCCCCATGGGATATATATTCTACCCACACACATCTGGAACTCTCCTGGGGTACCCTCACACATATTATTCCCTCATTTAATGGATATTTTCACCAAAAAGTGAAGTTTTCAAAAAGTCAGAAAATTGGCTGAAAACGACTTAATATCAAGAACTCATCAGGCGAATCGCTCTGGAACTGAAATCGGAATGCTCACTGACATTTTTCCCTCTCCGAAAGTCTGAAAATGATGGAAAAATGACTAAGTCCAAAAAAAATTTTTTAAAACTTTTTTCAATTTTACCCCCGTGGGATATATATTCTACCCACACACATTTGGAACTCTCCTGGGGTAACCTCACACATATTATTCCCTCATTTAATGGATGTTTTCAACAAAAAGTGAAGTTTTCAAAAAGTCAGTAAATTGGCTGAAAACGACTTAATATCAAGGACTCATCGGGCGAATCACTCTGGAACTGAAATCGGAATACTCACTGATATTTTCCCCTCTCCGAAAGTCTGAAAAATGATGGAAAAATGACTAAGTCCAAAAAAATTTTTTTTCAACTTTTTTCAATTTTACCCCCGTGGGATATACATTCTACCCACACACATTTGGAACACTCCTGGGGTACCCTCACACATATTATTCCCTCATTTAATGTATATTTTCAACAAAAAGTAAAGTTTTCAAAAAGTCAGAAAATTGGCTGAAAGCGACTCAACATCAAGGACTCATCGGGTGAATCGCTCTGGAACTGAAATCGGAATGCTCACTGACATTTTTCCCCCTTCGAAAGTCTGAAAAATGATGGAAAAATGACTAAGTCCAAAAAAAATTTTTTTAAACTTTTTTCAATTTTACCCCCGTGGGATATATATTCTACCCACACACATTTGGAACTCTCCTGGGGTAACCTCACACATATTATTCCCTCATTTAATGGATATTTTCACCAAAAAGTGAAGTTTTCAAAAAGTCAGAAAATTGGCTGAAAACTACTTAATATCAAGGACTCATCGGGCGAATCGCTTTGGAACTGAAATCGGAATGCTCCCTGACATTTTTCCCACTCCGAAAGTCTGAAAAATGATGGAAAAATGACTAAGTCCAAAAAAATTTTTTTTCAACTTTTTTCAATTTTACCTCCATGGGATATATATTCTACCCACACACATTTGGAACTCTCCTGGGGTACCCTAACACATATTATTCCCTCATTTAATGGATATTTTCACCAAAATGTGATGTTTTCAAAAAGTTAGAAAATTGGCTGAAAACGACTTAATATCAAGGACTCATCGGGCGAATCGCTCTGGAACTGAAATCGGAATGCTCACTGACATTTTCCCCTCTCCGAAAGTCTGAAAAATGATGGAAAAATGACTAAGTCCAAAAAAATTTTTATTTAACTTTTTTCAGTTTTACCCCTGTGGGATATACATTCTACCCACACACATTTGGATCTCTCCGGGGGTACCGTCACACATATTATTCCCTCATTTAATGGATATTTTCACCAAAAAGTGAAGTTTTCAAAAAGTCAAAATTGGCTATAAATGACCTAATATCAAGGACTCATCGGGCGAATCGCTCTGTAACTGAAATCGGAATGCTCACTGACATTTTTCCCTCTCCGAAAGTCTGAAAAATGATGGAAAAATGACTAAGTCCAAAAAAAATTTTTTAAAACTTTTTTCAATTTTACCCCCGTGTGATATATATTCTACCCACACACATTTGGAACTCTCCTGGGGTACCCTCACACATATTATTCCCTCATTTAATGGATATTTTCACCAAAAAGTGAAGTTTTCAAAAAGTCAGAAAATTGGCTGAAAATGACTTAATATCAAGGACTCATCGGGCGAAACAATGGAACTCAAATCGGAATACTCACTGATATTTTCCCCTCTCCGAAAGTCGGAAAAATGATGGAAAAATAACTAAGTCCAAAGAACATTTTTTTCAACTTTTTTCAATTTTACCCCTGTGTGATATATATTCTACCCACACTCATTTGGAACTCTCCTGGGGTACCCTCACACATATTATTCCCTCATTTAATGGATATTTTCACCAAAAAGTGAAGTTTTCAAAAAGTCAAAATTGGCTATAAACGACCTAATATCAAGGAATCATCGGGCGAATCACTCTCGAACTGAAATCGGAATGCTCACTGACATTTTGCCCCCTTCGAAAGTCTGAAAAATGATGGAAAAATGACTAAGTCAAAAAAAAATTTTTAAAAACTTTTTTTAATTTTACCCCCGTGGGATATATATTCTACCCACACACATTTGGAACTCTCCTGGGGTAACCTCACACATATTGTTCCCTCATTTAATGGATATTTTCACCAAAAAGTGAAGTTTTCAAAAAGTCAGAAAATTGGCTGAAAACGACTTAATATCAAGGACTCATCGGGCGAATCACTCTGGAACTGAAATCGGAATACTCACTGACATTTTCCCCTCTTCGAAAGTCTGAAAAATGATGGAAAAATGAGTCAGTCCAAAAAATTTTTTTTTCAAGTTTTTTCAATTTTACCCCCATGGGATATGTATTCTACCCACACACATTTGGAACTCTCCTGGGGTACCCTCACACATATTATTCTCTCATTTAATGTATATTTTCACCAAAAAGTAAAGTTTTCAAAAAGTCAGAAAATTGGCTGAAAGCGACTCAACATCAAGGACTCATCGGGTGAATCGCTCTGGAACTGAAATCGGAATGCTCACTGACATTTTGAACCCTTCGAAAGTCTGAAAAATGATGGAAAAATGACTAAGTCCAAAAAAAATTTTTTAAAACTTTTTTCAATTTTACCCCCGTGGGATATATATTCTACCCACACACATTTGGAACTCTCCTGGGGTAACCTCACACATATTATTCCCTCATTTAATGGATATTTTCACCAAAAAGTGAAGTTTTCAAAAAGTCAAAATTGGCTATAAACGACCTAATATCAAGGACTCATCGGGCGAATCGCTCTGGAACTTGAATCGGAATGCTCACTGACATTTTTCCCTCTCCGAAAGTCTGAAAAATGATGGAAAAATAACTAAGTCCAAAAAAAATTTTTTTCAATTTTACCCCTGTGGGATATATGTTCTACCCACACACATTTGGAACTCTCCTGTGGTACCCACGCACATATTATTCCCTCATTTAATGGATATTTTCACCAAAAAGTGAAGTTTTCAAAAAGTCAGAAAATTAGCTGAAAACGACTTAATATCAAGGACTCATCGGGCGAATCACTCTGGAACTGAAATCGGAATACTCACTGACATTTTCCCCTCTTCGAAAGTCTGAAAAATGATGGAAAAATGACTAAGTCCCAAAAAAATTTTTTAAAACTTTTTTCAATTTTACCCCCGTGGGATATATATTCTACCCACACACATTTGGAACTCTCCTGGGGTACCCTCACACATATTATTCCCTCATTTAATGGATATTTTCACCAAAAAGTGAAGTTTTCAAAAAGTCAAAATTGGCTATAAAAGACCTAATATCAAGGACTCATCGGGCGAATCGCTCTGTAACTGAAATCGGAATGCTCACTGACATTTTTCCCTCTCCGAAAGTCTGAAAAATTATGGAAAAATGACTAAGTCCAAAAAAAATTTTTTTCAACTTTTTTCAATTTTACCCCCGTGGGATATATGTTCTACCCACACACATTTGGAACTCTCCTGTGGTACCCACGCACATATTATTCCCTCATTTAATGGATATTTTCACCAAAAAGTGAAGTTTTCAAAAAGTCAGAAAATTAGCTGAAAACGACTTAATATCAAGGACTCATCGGGCGAATCACTCTGGAACTGAAATCGGAATACTCACTGACATTTTCCCCTCTTCGAAAGTCGGAAAAATGATGGAAAAATGAGTAAGCCCCCAAAAAATTTTTTTCAAGTTTTTTCAATTTTACCCCCGTGGGATATATATTCTACCCACAAACATTTGGAATTCTCCTGGGGTACCCTCACACATATTATTCCCTCATTTAATGGATATTTTCACCAAAAAGTGAAGTTTTCAAAAAGTCAGAAAATTGGCTGAAAACGACTTAACATCAAGGACTCATCGGGCGAATCACTCTGGAACTGAAATCGGAATGCTCACTGACATTTTCCCCTCTCCAAAAGTCTGAAAAATGATGGAAAAATGACTAAGTCCAAAAAAATTTTTATTTAACTTTTTTCAACTTTACCCCTGTGGGATATACATTCTACCCACACACATTTGGATCTCTCCTGGGGTACCCTCACACATATTATTCCCTCATTTAATGGATATTTTCACCAAAAAGTGAAGTTTTCAAAAAGTCAGAAAGTTGGCTGAAAATGACTTAATATCAAAGACTCATCGGGCGAATCGCTCTGGAACTGAAATCGGAATACTCACTGACATTTTCCCCTCTCCGAAAGTCTGAAAAATGATGGAAAAATGACTAAGTCCAAAAAACATTGTTTTCAACTTTTTTCAATTTTACCCCCGTGTGATATATATTCTACCCACACACATTTGGAACTCTCCTGGGGTACCCTCACACATATTATTCCCTCATTTAATGGATATTTTCACCAAAAAGTGAAGTTTTCTAAAAGTCAAAATTGGCTATAAACGACCTAATATCAAGGACTCATCGGGCGAATCGCTCTGTAGCTGAAATCGGAATGCTCACTGACATTTTTCCCTCTCCGAAAGTCTGAAAAATGATGGAAAAATGACTAAGTCCAAAAATAATTTTTTTCAACTTTTTTCAATTTTACCCCCGTGGGATATATGTTCTACCCACACACATTTGGAACTCTCCTGTGGAACCCACGCACATATTATTCCCTCATTTAATGGATATTTTCACCAAAAAGTGAAGTTTTCAAAAAGTCAGAAAATTGGCTGAAAACGACTTAATATCACGGACTCATCGGGCGATTCACTCTGGAACTGAAATCGGAATACTCACTGACATTTTCCCCTCTTCGAAAGTCGGAAAAATGATGGAAAAATGAGTAATTCAAAAAAAATTTTTTTCAAGTATTTCAATTTTACCCCCGTGGGATATATATTCTACCCACACACATTTGGAACTCTCCTGGGGTACCCTCACACATATAATTCCCTCATTTAATTGATATTTTCACCAAAAAGTGAAGTTTTCAAAAAGTCAGAAAATTGGCTGAAAACGACTTAACATCAAGGACTCATCGGGCGAATCACTGTGGAACTGAAATCGGAATGCTCACTGACATTTTCCCCTCTCCAAAAGTCTGAAAAATGATGGAAAAATGACTAAGTCCAAAAAAAATTTTTTTCAACTTTTTTCAATTTTACCCCCATGGGATATATATTCTACCCACACACATTTGGAACTCTCCTGGGGTAACCTCACACATATTATTCCCTCATTTAATGGATATTTTCACCAAAAAGTGAAGTTTTCAAAAAGTCAGAAAATTGGCTGAAAACGACTTAATATCAAGGACTCATCGGGCGAATCACTCTGGAACTGAAATCGGAATACTCACTGACATTTTCCCCTCTTCGAAAGTCTGAAAAATGATGGAAAAATGAGTCAGTCCAAAAAAAATTTTTTTTAAGTTTTTTCAATTTTACCCCCATGGGATATATATTCTACCCACACACATTTGGAACTCTCCTGGGGTACCCTCACACATATTATTCCCTCATTTAATGGATATTTTCACCAAAAAGTGAAGTTTTCAAAAAGTCAGAAAATTGGCTGAAAACGACTTAATATCAAGGACTCATCGGGCGAATCACTCTGGAACTGAAATCGGAATACTCACTGACATTTTCCCCTCTCCGAAAGTCTGAAAAATGATGGAAAAATGACTAAGTCCAAAAAAATTTTTTTTCAATTTTACCCCCGTGGGATATACAATCTACCCACACACATTTGGAACTCTCCTGGGGTACCCGCACACATATTATTCCCTCATTTAATGTATATTTTCACCAAAAAGTGAAGTTTTCAAAAAGTAAGAAAATTGGCTGAAAGCGACTCAACATCAAGGACTCATGGGGTGAATCTCTCTGGAACTGAAATCGGAATGCTCACTGACATTTTCCCCCCTTCGAAAGTCTGAAAAATGATGGAAAAATGACTAAGTCCAAAAAAATTTTTTTCAACTTTTTTTAATTTTACCCCCGTGGGATATATGTTCTACCCACACACATTTGGAACTCTCCTGTGGTACCCTCACACATATTATGCCCTCATTTAATGGATATTTTCACCAAAAAGTGAAGTTTTCAAAAAGTCAGAAAATTGGCTGAAAACGACTTAATATCAAGGACTCATCGGGCAAATCACTCTGGAACTGAAATCGGAATACTCACTGACATTTTTCCCTCTCCAAAAGTCTGAAAAATGATGGAAAAATGACAGTCCAAAAAAATTTTTTTTAAACTTTTTTCAATTTTACCCCCATGGGATATATATTCTACCCACACACATTTGGAACTCTCCTGGGGTACCCTCACACATATTATTCCCTCATTTAATGGATATTTTCACCAAAAAGTGAAGTTTTCAAAAAGTCAGAAAATTGGCTGAAAACGACTTAATATCAAGGACTCATCGGGCGAATCACTCTGGAACTGAAATCGGAATACTCACTGACATTTTCCCCTCTTCGAAAGTCTGAAAAATGATGGAAAAATGAGTCAGTCCAAAAAAAAATTTTTTTAAGTTTTTTCAATTTTACCCCCATGGGATATATATTCTACCCACACACATTTGGAACTCTCCTGGGGTACCCTCACACATATTATTCCCTCATTTAATGGATATTTTCACCAAAAAGTGAAGTTTTCAAAAAGTCAGAAAATTGGCTGAAAACGACTTAATATCAAGGACTCATCGGGCGAATCACTCTGGAACTGAATTCGGAATACTCACTGACATTTTCCCCTCTCCGAAAGTCTGAAAAATGATGGAAAAATGACTAAGTCCAAAAAAATTTTTTTTCAATTTTACCCCCGTGGGATATACAATCTACCCACACACATTTGGAACTCTCCTGGGGTACCCGCACACATATTATTCCCTCATTTAATGTATATTTTCACCAAAAAGTGAAGTTTTCAAAAAGTAAGAAAATTGGCTGAAAGCGACTCAACATCAAGGACTCATGGGGTGAATCTCTCTGGAACTGAAATCGGAATGCTCACTGACATTTTCCCCCCTTCGAAAGTCTGAAAAATGATGGAAAAATGACTAAGTCCAAAAAAATTTTTTTCAACTTTTTTTAATTTTACCCCCGTGGGATATATGTTCTACCCACACACATTTGGAACTCTCCTGTGGTACCCTCACACATATTATGCCCTCATTTAATGGATATTTTCACCAAAAAGTGAAGTTTTCAAAAAGTCAGAAAATTGGCTGAAAACGACTTAATATCAAGGACTCATCGGGCGAATCACTCTGGAACTGAAATCGGAATACTCACTGACATTTTTCCCTCTCCAAAAGTCTGAAAAATGATGGAAAAATGACAGTCCAAAAAAATTTTTTTTAAACTTTTTTCAATTTTACCCCCATGGGATATATATTCTACCCACACACATTTGGAACTCTCCTGGGGTACCCTCACACATATTATTCCCTCATTTAATGGATATTTTCACCAAAAAATTAAGTTTTCAAGAAGTCAGAAAATTGGCTGAAAACGACTTAATATCAAGGACTCATCGGGCGAATCACTCTGGAACTGAAATCCTAATGCTCACTGACATTTTTCCCTGTCCGAAAGTCTGAAAAATGATGGAAAAATGAGTAAGTCCAAAAAAATTTTTTTTCAACTTTTTTCAATTTTACCCCTGTGGGATATACATTCTACCCACACACATTTGTAACTCTCCTGGGGTACCCTCACACATATTATTCCCTCATTTAATGTATATTTTCACCAAAAGTGAAGTTTTCAAAAGTCAGAAAATTGGCTGAAAGCGACTTAACATCAAGGACTCATCGGGTGAATCGCTCTGGAACTGAAATCAGAATGCTCACTGACATTTTCCCCCCTCCGAAAGTCTGAAAAATGATGGAAAAAAGACTAAGTCCAAAAAAAATTTTGTTAAAACTTTTTTCAATTTTACCCCCGTGGGATATATATTCTACCCACACACATTTGGAACTCTCCTGGGGTACCCTCGCACATATTATTCCCTCATTTAATGGATATTTTCACCAAAAAGTGAAGTTTTCAAAAAGTCAGAAAATTGGCTGAAAACGACTTAATATCAAGGACTCATCGGGCGAATCACTCTGGAACTGAAATCGGAATACTCACTGACATTTTCCCTTCTCCGAAAGTCTGAAAAATGATGGAAAAATGACTAAGTCCAAAAAACATTTTTTTCAACTTTTTTCAATTTTACCCCCGTGGGATATATATTCTACCCACACACATTTGGAACTCTCCTGGGGTACCCTCGCACATATTATTCCCTCATTTAATGGATATTTTCACCAAAAAGTGAAGTTTTCAAAAAGTCAGAAAATTGGCTGAAAGTGACTTAACATCAAGGACTCATCGGGCGAATCACTCTGGAACTGAAATCGGAATACTCACTGACATTTTCCCCTCTCCAAAAGTCTGAAAAATGATGGAAAAATGACTAAGTCCCAAAAATTTTTTTTTTTACTTTTTTCAATTTTACCCCTGTGGGATATACATTCTACCCACACACATTTGGATCTCTCCTGGGGTACCCTCACACATATTATTCCCTCATTTAATGGATATTTTCACCAAAAGTGAAGTTTTCAAAAAGTCAGAAAATTGGCTGAAAACGACTTAATATCAAGGACTCATCGGGGGAATCACTCTGGAACTGAAATCGGAATACTCACTGACATTTTCCCCTCTCTAAAAGTCTGAAAAATGATGGAAAAATGACTAAGTCCAAAAAAAATTTTTTTAAACTTTTTTCAATTTTACCCCCATGGGATATATATTCTACCCACACACATTTGGAACTCTCCTGGGGTACCCTCACACATATTATTCCCTCATTTAATGGATATTTTCACCAAAAAGTGAAGTTTTCAAAAAGTCAGAAAATTGGCTGAAAACGACTTAATATCAAGGACTCATCGGGCGAATCGCTCTGGAACTGAAATCGGAATACTCACTGACATTTTCCCCTCTCCGAAAGTCTGAAAAATGATGGAAAAATGACTAAGTCCAAAAAACTTTTTTTCAACTTTTTTCAATTTTACCCCTGTGGGATATACATTCTACCCACACACATGTGGATCTCTCCTGGGGTACCCTCACACATATTATTCCCTCATTTAATGGATATTTTCACCAAAAAGTGAAGTTTTCAAAAAGTCAGAAAATTGGCTGAAAACGACTTAACATCAAGGACTCATCGGGCGAATCACTCTGGAACTGAAATCGGAATGCTCACTGACATTTTCCCCTCTCCAAAAGTCTGAAAAATGATGGAAAAATGACTAAGTCCAAAAAAATTTTTATTTAACTTTTTTCAACTTTACCCCTGTGGGATATACATTCTACCCACACACATTTGGATCTCTCCTGGGGTACCCTCACACATATTATTCCCTCATTTAATGGATATTTTCACCAAAAAGTGAAGTTTTCAAAAAGTCAGAAAGTTGGCTGAAAATGACTTAATATCAAAGACTCATCGGGCGAATCGCTCTGGAACTGAAATCGGAATACTCACTGACATTTTCCCCTCTCCGAAAGTCTGAAAAATGATGGAAAAATGACTAAGTCCAAAAAACATTGTTTTCAACTTTTTTCAATTTTACCCCCGTGTGATATATATTCTACCCACACACATTTGGAACTCTCCTGGGGTACCCTCACACATATTATTCCCTCATTTAATGGATATTTTCACCAAAAAGTGAAGTTTTCTAAAAGTCAAAATTGGCTATAAACGACCTAATATCAAGGACTCATCGGGCGAATCGCTCTGTAGCTGAAATCGGAATGCTCACTGACATTTTTCCCTCTCCGAAAGTCTGAAAAATGATGGAAAAATGACTAAGTCCAAAAATAATTTTTTTCAACTTTTTTCAATTTTACCCCCGTGGGATATATGTTCTACCCACACACATTTGGAACTCTCCTGTGGAACCCACGCACATATTATTCCCTCATTTAATGGATATTTTCACCAAAAAGTGAAGTTTTCAAAAAGTCAGAAAATTGGCTGAAAACGACTTAATATCACGGACTCATCGGGCGATTCACTCTGGAACTGAAATCGGAATACTCACTGACATTTTCCCCTCTTCGAAAGTCGGAAAAATGATGGAAAAATGAGTAATTCAAAAAAAATTTTTTTCAAGTATTTCAATTTTACCCCCGTGGGATATATATTCTACCCACACACATTTGGAACTCTCCTGGGGTACCCTCACACATATAATTCCCTCATTTAATTGATATTTTCACCAAAAAGTGAAGTTTTCAAAAAGTCAGAAAATTGGCTGAAAACGACTTAACATCAAGGACTCATCGGGCGAATCACTGTGGAACTGAAATCGGAATGCTCACTGACATTTTCCCCTCTCCAAAAGTCTGAAAAATGATGGAAAAATGACTAAGTCCAAAAAAAATTTTTTTCAACTTTTTTCAATTTTACCCCCATGGGATATATATTCTACCCACACACATTTGGAACTCTCCTGGGGTAACCTCACACATATTATTCCCTCATTTAATGGATATTTTCACCAAAAAGTGAAGTTTTCAAAAAGTCAGAAAATTGGCTGAAAACGACTTAATATCAAGGACTCATCGGGCGAATCACTCTGGAACTGAAATCGGAATACTCACTGACATTTTCCCCTCTTCGAAAGTCTGAAAAATGATGGAAAAATGAGTCAGTCCAAAAAAAATTTTTTTTAAGTTTTTTCAATTTTACCCCCATGGGATATATATTCTACCCACACACATTTGGAACTCTCCTGGGGTACCCTCACACATATTATTCCCTCATTTAATGGATATTTTCACCAAAAAGTGAAGTTTTCAAAAAGTCAGAAAATTGGCTGAAAACGACTTAATATCAAGGACTCATCGGGCGAATCACTCTGGAACTGAAATCGGAATACTCACTGACATTTTCCCCTCTCCGAAAGTCTGAAAAATGATGGAAAAATGACTAAGTCCAAAAAAATTTTTTTTCAATTTTACCCCCGTGGGATATACAATCTACCCACACACATTTGGAACTCTCCTGGGGTACCCGCACACATATTATTCCCTCATTTAATGTATATTTTCACCAAAAAGTGAAGTTTTCAAAAAGTAAGAAAATTGGCTGAAAGCGACTCAACATCAAGGACTCATGGGGTGAATCTCTCTGGAACTGAAATCGGAATGCTCACTGACATTTTCCCCCCTTCGAAAGTCTGAAAAATGATGGAAAAATGACTAAGTCCAAAAAAATTTTTTTCAACTTTTTTTAATTTTACCCCCGTGGGATATATGTTCTACCCACACACATTTGGAACTCTCCTGTGGTACCCTCACACATATTATGCCCTCATTTAATGGATATTTTCACCAAAAAGTGAAGTTTTCAAAAAGTCAGAAAATTGGCTGAAAACGACTTAATATCAAGGACTCATCGGGCAAATCACTCTGGAACTGAAATCGGAATACTCACTGACATTTTTCCCTCTCCAAAAGTCTGAAAAATGATGGAAAAATGACAGTCCAAAAAAATTTTTTTTAAACTTTTTTCAATTTTACCCCCATGGGATATATATTCTACCCACACACATTTGGAACTCTCCTGGGGTACCCTCACACATATTATTCCCTCATTTAATGGATATTTTCACCAAAAAGTGAAGTTTTCAAAAAGTCAGAAAATTGGCTGAAAACGACTTAATATCAAGGACTCATCGGGCGAATCACTCTGGAACTGAAATCGGAATACTCACTGACATTTTCCCCTCTTCGAAAGTCTGAAAAATGATGGAAAAATGAGTCAGTCCAAAAAAATTTTTTTTTAAGTTTTTTCAATTTTACCCCCATGGGATATATATTCTACCCACACACATTTGGAACTCTCCTGGGGTACCCTCACACATATTATTCCCTCATTTAATGGATATTTTCACCAAAAAGTGAAGTTTTCAAAAAGTCAGAAAATTGGCTGAAAACGACTTAATATCAAGGACTCATCGGGCGAATCACTCTGGAACTGAAATCGGAATACTCACTGACATTTTCCCCTCTCCGAAAGTCTGAAAAATGATGGAAAAATGACTAAGTCCAAAAAAATTTTTTTTCAATTTTACCCCCGTGGGATATACAATCTACCCACACACATTTGGAACTCTCCTGGGGTACCCGCACACATATTATTCCCTCATTTAATGTATATTTTCACCAAAAAGTGAAGTTTTCAAAAAGTAAGAAAATTGGCTGAAAGCGACTCAACATCAAGGACTCATGGGGTGAATCTCTCTGGAACTGAAATCGGAATGCTCACTGACATTTTCCCCCCTTCGAAAGTCTGAAAAATGATGGAAAAATGACTAAGTCCAAAAAAAATTTTTTCAACTTTTTTTAATTTTACCCCCGTGGGATATATGTTCTACCCACACACATTTGGAACTCTCCTGTGGTACCCTCACACATATTATGCCCTCATTTAATGGATATTTTCACCAAAAAGTGAAGTTTTCAAAAAGTCAGAAAATTGGCTGAAAACGACTTAATATCAAGGACTCATCGGGCGAATCACTCTGGAACTGAAATCGGAATACTCACTGACATTTTTCCCTCTCTAAAAGTCTGAAAAATGATGGAAAAATGACAGTCCAAAAAAATTTTTTTTAAACTTTTTTCAATTTTACCCCCATGGGATATATATTCTACCCACACACATTTGGAACTCTCCTGGGGTACCCTCACACATATTATTCCCTCATTTAATGGATATTTTCACCAAAAAATTAAGTTTTCAAGAAGTCAGAAAATTGGCTGAAAACGACTTAATATCAAGGACTCATCGGGCGAATCGCTCTGGAACTGAAATCGGAATGCTCACTGACATTTTTCCCTGTCCGAAAGTCTGAAAAATGATGGAAAAATGAGTAAGTCCAAAAAAATTTTTTTTCAACTTTTTTCAATTTTACCCCTGTGGGATATACATTCTACCCACACACATTTGTAACTCTCCTGGGGTACCCTCACACATATTATTCCCTCATTTAATGTATATTTTCACCAAAAGTGAAGTTTTCAAAAGTCAGAAAATTGGCTGAAAGCGACTTAACATCAAGGACTCATCGGGTGAATCGCTCTGGAACTGAAATCAGAATGCTCACTGACATTTTCCCCCCTCCGAAAGTCTGAAAAATGATGGAAAAATGACTAAGTCCAAAAAACTTTTTTTCAACTTTTTTCAATTTTACCCCCGTGGGATATATATTCTACCCACACACATTTGGAACTCTCCTGGGGTACCCTCGCACATATTATTCCCTCATTTAATGGATATTTTCACCAAAAAGTGAAGTTTTCAAAAAGTCAGAAAATTGGCTGAAAACGACTTAATATCAAGGACACATCGTGCGAAATACTCTGGAACTGAAATCGGAATGCTCACTGACATTTTCCCCTCTCCAAAAGTCTGAAAAATGATGGAAAAATGACTAAGTCCAAAAAAAATTTTTTTTAACTTTTTTCAATTTTACCCCCATGGGATATATATTCTACCCACACACATTTGTAACTCTCCTGGGGTACCCTCACACATATTATTCCCTCATTTAATGGATATTTTCACCAAAAAGTGAAGTTTTCAAAAAGTCAGAAAATTGGCTGAAAACGACTTAATATCAAGGACTCATCGGGCGAATCACTCTGGAACTGAAATCGGAATACTCACTGACATTTTCCCCTCTCCAAAAGTCTGAAAAATGATGGAAAAATGACTAAGTCCCAAAAATTTTTTTTTTTACTTTTTTCAATTTTACCCCTGTGGGATATACATTCTACCCACACACATTTGGATCTCTCCTGGGGTACCCTCACACATATTATTCCCTCATTTAATGGATATTTTCACCAAAAGTGAAGTTTTCAAAAAGTCAGAAAATTGGCTGAAAACGACTTATTATCAAGGACTCATCGGGCGAATCACTCTGGAACTGAAATCGGAATACTCACTGACATTTTCCCCTCTCTAAAAGTCTGAAAAATGATGGAAAAATGACTAAGTCCAAAAAAAATTTTTTTAAACTTTTTTCAATTTTACACCCATGGGATATATATTCTACCCACACACATTTGGAACTCTCCTGGGGTACCCTCACACATATTATTCCCTCATTTAATGGATATTTTCACCAAAAAGTGAAGTTTTCAAAAAGTCAGAAAATTGGCTGAAAACGACTTAATATCAAGGACTCATCGGGCGAATCGCTCTGGAACTGAAATCGGAATACTCACTGACATTTTCCCCTCTCCGAAAGTCTGAAAAATGATGGAAAAATGACTAAGTCCAAAAAACTTTTTTTCAACTTTTTTCAATTTTACCCCCGTGGGATATATATTCTACCCACACACATTTGGAACTCTCCTGGGGTACCCTCGCACATATTATTCCCTCATTTAATGGATATTTTCACCAAAAAGTGAAGTTTTCAAAAAGTCAGAAAATTGGATGAAAACGACTTAATATCAAGGACACATCGTGTGAAATACTCTGGAACTGAAATCGGAATGCTCACTGACATTTTCCCCTCTCCAAAAGTCTGAAAAATGATGGAAAAATGACTAAGTCCAAAAAAAATTTTTTTTAACTTTTTTCAATTTTACCCCCATGGGATATATATTCTACCCACACACATTTGGAACTCTCCTGGGGTACCCTCACACATATTATTCCCTCATTTAATGGATATTTTCACCAAAAAGTGAAGTTTTCAAAAAGTCAGAAAATTGGCTGAAAACGACTTAATATCAAGGACTCATCGGGCGAATCACTCTGGAACTGAAATCGGAATACTCACTGACATTTTCCCCTCTCCGAAAGTCTGAAAAATGATGGAAAAATGACTAAATCCAAAAAACATTTTTTTCAGCTTTTTTCAATTTTACCCCCGTGGGATATATATTCTACCCACACACATTTGGAACTCTCCTGGGGTACCCTCGCACATATTATTCCCTCATTTAATGGATATTTTCACCAAAAAGTGAAGTTTTCAAAAAGTCAGAATATTGGCTGAAAACGACTTAATATCAAGGACACATCGTGCGAAATACTCTGGAACTGAAATCGGAATGCTCACTGACATTTTCCCCTCTCCAAAAGTCTGAAAAATGATGGAAAAATGACTAAGTCCCAAAAAATTTTTTTTATACTTTTTTCAATTTTACCGCCATGGGATATATATTCTACCCACACACATTTGGAAATCTCCTGGGGTACCCTCACACATATTATTCCCTCATTTAATGGATATTTTCACCAAAAAGTGAAGTTTTCAAAAAGTCAGAAAATTGGCTGAAAACGACTTAATATCAAGGACTCATCGGGCGAATCGCTCTGGAACTGAAATCGGAATGCTCACTGACATTTTTCCCTCTCCGAAAGTCTGAAAAATGATGGAAAAATGACTAAGTCCAAAAAAATTTTTTTTTTACTTTTTTCAATTTTACCCCTGTGGGATATACATTCTACCCACACACATTTGGATCTTTCCTGGGGTAACCTCACACATATTATTCCCTCATTTAATGGATATTTTCACCAAAAAGTGAAGTTTTCAAAAAGTCAGAAAATTGGCTGAAAACGACTTAATATCAAGGACTCATCGGGCGAATCGCTCTGGAACTGAAATCGGAATACTCACTGACATTTTCCCCTCTCCGAAAGTCTGAAAAATGATGGAAAAATGACTAAGTCCAAAAAACTTTTTTTCAACTTTTTTCAATTTTACCCCCGTGGGATATATATTCTACCCACACACATTTGGAACTCTCCTGGGGTACCCTCGCACATATTATTCCCTCATTTAATGGATATTTTCACCAAAAAGTGAAGTTTTCAAAAAGTCAGAAAATTGGCTGAAAACGACTTAATATCAAGGACTCATCGGGCGAATCGCTCTGGAACTGAAATCGGAATGCTCACTGACATTTTTCCCTCTCCGAAAGTCTGAAAAATGATGGAAAAATGACTAAGTCCAAAAAAATTTTTTTTTTACTTTTTTCAATTTTACCCCTGTGGGATATAAATTCTACCCACACACATTTGGATCTTTCCTGGGGTACCCTCACACATATTATTCCCTCATTTAATAGATATTTTCACCAAAAAGTGAAGTTTTCAAAAAGTCAGAAAATTGGCTGAAAACGACTTAATATCAAGGACTCATCGGGCGAATCGCTCTGGAACTGAAATCGGAATACTCACTGACATTTTCCCCTCTCCGAAAGTCTGAAAAATGATGGAAAAATGACTAAGTCCAAAAAACTTTTTTTCAACTTTTTTCAATTTTACCCCCGTGGGATATATATTCTACCCACACACATTTGGAACTCTCCTGGGGTACCCTCGCACATATTATTCCCTCATTTAATGGATATTTTCACCAAAAAGTGAAGTTTTCAAAAAGTCAGAAAATTGGCTGAAAACGACTTAATATCAAGGACACATCGTGTGAAATACTCTGGAACTGAAATCGGAATGCTCACTGACATTTTCCCCTCTCCAAAAGTCTGAAAAATGATGGAAAAATGACTAAGTCCAAAAAAAATTTTTTTTAACTTTTTTCAATTTTACCCCCATGGGATATATATTCTACCCACACACATTTGGAACTCTCCTGGGGTACCCTCACACATATTATTCCCTCATTTAATGGATATTTTCACCAAAAAGTGAAGTTTTCAAAAAGTCAGAAAATTGGCTGAAAACGACTTAATATCAAGGACTCATCGGGCGAATCACTCTGGAACTGAAATCGGAATACTCACTAACATTTTCCCCTCTCCGAAACTCTGAAAAATGATGGAAAAATGACTAAGTCCAAAAAAATTTTTTTTTTACTTTTTTCAATTTTACCCCTGTGGGATATACATTCTACCCACACACATTTGGATCTCTCCTGGGGTACCCTCACACATATTATTCCCTCATTTAATGTATATTTTCACCAAAAAGTGAAGTTTTCAAAAAGTCAGAAAATTGGCTGAAAACGACTTAATATCAAGGACTCTTCAGGCGAATCACTCTGGAACTGAAATCGGAATACTCACTGACATTTTCCCCTATCCGAAAGTCTGAAAAATGATGGAAAAATGACTAAGTCCAAAAAACATTTTTTTTTCATTTTTTTCAATTTTACCCCCATGGGATATATATTCTACCCACACACATTTGGAACTCTCCTGGGGTGCCCTCGCACATATTATTCCCTCATTTAATGGATATTTTCACCAAAAAATGAAGTTTTCAAAAAGTCAGAAAGTTGGCTGAAAACGACTTAATATCAAGGACTCATCGGGCGAATCGCTCTGGAACTGAAATCGGAATGCTCACTGACATCTTTCCCTCTCCGAAAGTCTGAAAAATGATGGAAAAATGACTAAGTCCAAACAAATTTATTTTAAACGTTTTTCAATTTTACCCCCATGGGATATATATTCTACCCACACACATTTGGAACTCTCCTGGGGTACCCTCACACATATTATTCCCTCATTTAATGGATATTTTCACCAAAAAGTGAAGTTTTCAAAAAGTCAGAAAATTGGCTGAAAACAACTTAATATCAAGGACTCATCGGGCGAATCACTCTGGAACTGAAATCGGAATACTCACTGACATTTTCCCCTCTCCGAAAGTCTGAAAAATGATGGAAAAATGACTAAGTCCAAAAAACTTTTTTTCAACTTTTTTCAATTTTACCCCCGTGGGATATATATTCTACCCACACACATTTGGAACTCTCCTGGGGTACCCTCGCACATATTATTCCCTCATTTAATGGATATTTTCACCAAAAAGTGAAGTTTTCAAAAAGTCAGAAAATTGGCTGAAAACGACTTAATATCAAGGACACATCGTGTGAAATACTCTGGAACTGAAATCGGAATGCTCACTGACATTTTCCCCTCTCCAAAAGTCTGAAAAATGATGGAAAAATGACTAAGTCCAAAAAAAATTTTTTTTAACTTTTTTCAATTTTACCCCCATGGGATATATATTCTACCCACACACATTTGGAACTCTCCTGGGGTACCCTCACACATATTATTCCCTCATTTAATGGATATTTTCACCAAAAAGTGAAGTTTTCAAAAAGTCAGAAAATTGGCTGAAAACGACTTAATATCAAGGACTCATCGGGCGAATCACTCTGGAACTGAAATCGGAATACTCACTAACATTTTCCCCTCTCCGAAACTCTGAAAAATGATGGAAAAATGACTAAGTCCAAAAAAATTTTTTTTTTACTTTTTTCAATTTTACCCCTGTGGGATATACATTCTACCCACACACATTTGGATCTCTCCTGGGGTACCCTCACACATATTATTCCCTCATTTAATGTATATTTTCACCAAAAAGTGAAGTTTTCAAAAAGTCAGAAAATTGGCTGAAAACGACTTAATATCAAGGACTCTTCAGGCGAATCACTCTGGAACTGAAATCGGAATACTCACTGACATTTTCCCCTATCCGAAAGTCTGAAAAATGATGGAAAAATGACTAAGTCCAAAAAACATTTTTTTTTCATTTTTTTCAATTTTACCCCCATGGGATATATATTCTACCCACACACATTTGGAACTCTCCTGGGGTGCCCTCGCACATATTATTCCCTCATTTAATGGATATTTTCACCAAAAAATGAAGTTTTCAAAAAGTCAGAAAGTTGGCTGAAAACGACTTAATATCAAGGACTCATCGGGCGAATCGCTCTGGAACTGAAATCGGAATGCTCACTGACATCTTTCCCTCTCCGAAAGTCTGAAAAATGATGGAAAAATGACTAAGTCCAAACAAATTTATTTTAAACGTTTTTCAATTTTACCCCCATGGGATATATATTCTACCCACACACATTTGGAACTCTCCTGGGGTACCCTCACACATATTATTCCCTCATTTAATGGATATTTTCACCAAAAAGTGAAGTTTTCAAAAAGTCAGAAAATTGGCTGAAAACAACTTAATATCAAGGACTCATCGGGCGAATCACTCTGGAACTGAAATCGGAATACTCACTGACATTTTCCCCTCTCCGAAAGTCTGAAAAATGATGGAAAAATGACTAAATCCAAAAAACATTTTTTTCAGCTTTTTTCAATTTTACCCCCGTGGGATATATATTCTACCCACACACATTTGGAACTCTCCTGGGGTACCCTCGCACATATTATTCCCTCATTTAATGGATATTTTCACCAAAAAGTGAAGTTTTCAAAAAGTCAGAAAATTGGCTGAAAACGACTTAATATCAAGGACACATCGTGCGAAATACTCTGGAACTGAAATCGGAATGCTCACTGACATTTTCCCCTCTCCAAAAGTCTGAAAAATGATGGAAAAATGACTAAGTCCCAAAAAAATTTTTTTATACTTTTTTCAATTTTACCGCCATGGGATATATATTCTACCCACACACATTTGGAAATCTCCTGGGGTACCCTCACACATATTATTCCCTCATTTAATGGATATTTTCACCAAAAAGTGAAGTTTTCAAAAAGTCAGAAAATTGGCTGAAAACGACTTAATATCAAGGACTCATCGGGCGAATCGCTCTGGAACTGAAATCGGAATGCTCACTGACATTTTTCCCTCTCCGAAAGTCTGAAAAATGATGGAAAAATGACTAAGTCCAAAAAAATTTTTTTTTTACTTTTTTCAATTTTACCCCTGTGGGATATACATTCTACCCACACACATTTGGATCTTTCCTGGGGTACCCTCACACATATTATTCCCTCATTTAATGGATATTTTCACCAAAAAGTGAAGTTTTCAAAAAGTCAGAAAATTGGCTGAAAACGACTTAATATCAAGGACTCATCGGGCGAATCACTCTGGAACTAAAATCGGAATAGTCACTGACATTTTCCCCTCTCCGAAAGTCTGAAAAATGATGGAAAAATGACTAAATCCAAAAAACATTTTTTTAAACTTTTTTCAATTTTACCCCTATGGGATATATATTCTACCCACACACATTTGGAACTCTCCTGGGGTACCCTCACACATATTATTCCCTCACTTAATGGATATTTTCACCAAAAAGTGAAGTTTTCAAAAAGTAAAAATTGGCTATAAACGACTTAATATCAAGGACTCATCGGGCGAATCGCTCTGGAACTGAAATCGGAATGCTCACTGACATTTTTTCCTCTTCGAAAGTCTGAAAAATGATCGAAAAATGACTAAGTCCAAAAAAATTTTTTTTAAACTTTTTTCATTTTTACCCCCATGGGATATATATTCTACCCACAAACATTTGGAACTCTCCTGGGGTAACCTCACACATATTATTCCCTCATTTAATGGATATTTTCACCAAAAAGTGAAGTTTTCAAAAAGTCAGAAAATTGGCTGAAAACGACTTAATATCAAGGACTCATCGGGCGAATCACTCTGGAACTGAAATCGGAATACTCACTGACATTTTCCCCTCTCCGAAAGTCTGAAAAATGATGGAAAAATGACTAAGTCCAAAAAAATTTTTTTTTTACTTTTTTCAATTTTACCCCAGTGGGATATACATTCTACCCACACACATTTGGATCTCTCCTGGGGTACCCTCACACATATTATTCCCTCATTTAATGTATATTTTCACCAAAAAGTGAAGTTTTCAAAAAGTCAGAAAATTGGCTGAAAACGACTTAATATCAAGGACTCTTCGGGCGAATCACTCTGGAACTGAAATCGGAATACTCACTGACATTTTCCCCTATCCGAAAGTCTGAAAAATGATGGAAAAATGACTAAGTCCAAAAAACATTTTTTTTAACTTTTTTCAATTTTACCCCTGTGGGATATACATTCTACCCACACACATTTGGATCTTTCCTGGGGTACCCTCACACATATTATTCCCTCATTTAACGGATATTTTCACCAAAAAGTGAAGTTTTCAAAAAGTCAGAAAATTGGCTGAAAACGACTTAATATCAAGGACTCATCGGGCGAATCACTCTGGAACTGAAATCGGAATACTCACTGACATTTTCCCCTCTCCGAAAGTCTGAAAAATGATGGAAAAATGACTAAATCCAAAAAACATTTTTTTCAGCTTTTTTCAATTTTACCCCCGTGGGATATATATTCTACCCACACACATTTGGAACTCTCCTGGGGTACCCTCGCACATATTATTCCCTCATTTAATGGATATTTTCACCAAAAAGTGAAGTTTTCAAAAAGTCAGAAAATTGGCTGAAAACGACTTAATATCAAGGACTCATCGGGCGAATCGCTCTGGAACTGAAATCGGAATGCTCACTGACATTTTTCCCTCTTCGAAAGTCTGAAAAATGATGGAAAAATGAGTAAGTCCAAAAAAATTTTTTTTTTAACTTTTTTCAATTTTACCCCCATGGGATATATATTCTACCCACACACATTTGGAACTCTCCTGGGGTACCCTCACACATATTATTCCCTCATTTAATGGATATTTTCACCAAAAAGTGAAGTTTTCAAAAAGTCAGAAAATTGGCTGAAAACAACTTAATATCAAGGACTCATCGGGCGAATCACTCTGGAACTGAAATCGGAATACTCACTGACATTTTCCCCTCTCCGAAAGTCTGAAAAATGATGGAAAAATGACTAAATCCAAAAAACATTTTTTTCAGCTTTTTTCAATTTTACCCCCGTGGGATATATATTCTACCCACACACATTTGGAACTCTCCTGGGGTACCCTCGCACATATTATTCCCTCATTTAATGGATATTTTCACCAAAAAGTGAAGTTTTCAAAAAGTCAGAAAATTGGCTGAAAACGACTTAATATCAAGGACACATCGTGCGAAATACTCTGGAACTGAAATCGGAATGCTCACTGACATTTTCCCCTCTCCAAAAGTCTTAAAAATGATGGAAAAATGACTAAGTCCCAAAAAAATTTTTTTATACTTTTTTCAATTTTACCGCCATGGGATATATATTCTACCCACACACATTTGGAAATCTCCTGGGGTACCCTCACACATATTATTCCCTCATTTAATGGATATTTTCACCAAAAAGTGAAGTTTTCAAAAAGTCAGAAAATTGGCTGAAAACGACTTAATATCAAGGACTCATCGGGCGAATCGCTCTGGAACTGAAATCGGAATGCTCACTGACATTTTTCCCTCTCCGAAAGTCTGAAAAATGATGGAAAAATGACTAAGTCCAAAAAAATTTTTTTTTTACTTTTTTCAATTTTACCCCTGTGGGATATACATTCTACCCACACACATTTGGATCTTTCCTGGGGTACCCTCACACATATTATTCCCTCATTTAATGGATATTTTCACCAAAAAGTGAAGTTTTCAAAAAGTCAGAAAATTGGCTGAAAACGACTTAATATCAAGGACTCATCGGGCGAATCACTCTGGAACTAAAATCGGAATAGTCACTGACATTTTCCCCTCTCCGAAAGTCTGAAAAATGATGGAAAAATGACTAAATCCAAAAAACATTTTTTTAAACTTTTTTCAATTTTACCCCTATGGGATATATATTCTACCCACACACATTTGGAACTCTCCTGGGGTACCCTCGCACATATTATTCCCTAATTTAATGGATATTTTCACCAAAAAGTGAAGTTTTCAAAAAGTCAGAAAATTGGCTGAAAACGACTTAATATCAAGGACTCATCGGGCGAATCGCTCTGGAACTGAAATCGGAATGCTTACTGACATTTTTCCCTCTTCGAAAGTCTGAAAAATGATGGAAAAATGAGTAAGTCCAAAAAAATTTTTTTTAAACTTTTTTCAATTTTACCCCCATGGGATATATATTCTACCCACACACATTTGGAACTCTCCTGGGGTACCCTCACACATATTATTCCCTCATTTAATGGATATTTTCACCAAAAAGTGAAATTTTCAAAAAGTCAAAATTGGCTATAAACGACTTAATATCAAGGACTCATCAGGCGAATCGCTCTGGAATTGAAATGGGAATACTCACTGACATTTTCCCCTCTCCAAAACTCTGAAAAATGATGGAAAAATGACTAAGTCCAAAAAACATTTTTTTCAGCTTTTTTCAATTTTACCCCCGTGGGATATATATTCTACCCACACACATTTGGAACTCTCCTGGGGTACCCTCGCACATATTATTCCCTCATTTAATGGATATTGTCACCAAAAAGTGAAGTTTTCAAAAAGTCAGAAAATTGGCTGAAAACGACTTAATATCAAGGACTCATCGTGCGAATCACTCTGGAACTGAAATCGGAATGCTCACTGACATTTTCCCCTCTCCAAAACTCTGAAAAATGATGGAAAAATGACTAAGTCCAAAAAACATTTTTTTCAGCTTTTTTCAATTTTACCCCCGTGGGATATATATTCTACCCACACACATTTGGAACTCTCCTGGGGTAACCTCGCACATATTATTCCCTCATTTAATGGATATTTTCACCAAAAAGTGTAGTTTTCAAAAAGTCAGAAAATTGGCTGAAAACGACTAAATATCAAGGACTCATCGGGCGAATCGCTCTGGAACTGAAATCGGAATACTCACTAACATTTTGCCCTCTCCGAAAGTCTGAAAAATGATGGAAAAATGAGTAAGTCCAAAAAACTTTTTTTCAACTTTTTTCAATTTTACCCCCGTGGGATATATATTCTACCCACACACATTTGGAACTCTCCTGGGGTACCCTCGCACATATTATTCCCTCATTTAATGGATATTGTCACCAAAAAGTGAAGTTTTCAAAAAGTCAGAAAATTGGCTGAAAACGAC
Source organism: Phyllobates terribilis (assembly GCF_046119375.1). Classification (NCBI taxonomy): domain Eukaryota; kingdom Metazoa; phylum Chordata; class Amphibia; order Anura; family Dendrobatidae; genus Phyllobates; species Phyllobates terribilis. The sequence continues at coordinate 3,085,979 of NW_027362873.1, read as the reverse complement.
TAAATATCAAGGACTCATCGGGCGAATCGCTCTGGAACTGAAATCGGAATACTCACTGACATTTTCCCCTCTCCGAAAGTCTGAAAAATGATGGAAAAATGACTAAGTCCAAAAAAATTTATTTTAAACGTTTTTCAATTTTACCCCTGTGGGATATACATTCTACCCACACACATTTGGATCTTTCCTGGGGTACCCTCACAAATATTATTCCCTCATTTAATGGATATTTTCACCAAAAAGTGAAGTTTTCAAAAAGTCAGAAAATTGGCTGAAAACGACTTAATATCAAGGACTCATCGGGCGAATCACTCTGGAACTGAAATCAGAATACTCACTGACATTTTCCCCTCTCCGAAAGTCTGAAAAATGATGGAAAAATGACTAAATCCAAGAAACATTTTTTTCATCTTTTTTCAATTTTACCCCCGTGGGATATATATTCTACCCACACACATTTGGAACTCTCCTGGGGTACCCTCACACATATTATTCCCTCATTTAATGGATATATTCACCAAAAAGTGAAATTTTCAAAAAGTCAAAATTGGCTATAAACGACTTAATATCAAGGACTCATCAGGCGAAACGCTCTGGAATTGAAATGGGAATACTCACTGACATTTTCCCCTCTCCGAAAGTCTGAAAAATGATGGAAAAATGACTAAGTCCAAAAAACTTTTTTTCAACTTTTTTCAATTTTACCCCCGCGGGATATATATTCTACCCACACACATTTGGAACTCTCCTGGGGTACCCTCGCATACATTATTCCCTCATTTAATGGATATTTTCACCAAAAAGTGAAGTTTTCAAAAAGTCAGAAAATTGGCTGAAAACGACTTAATATCAAGGACTCATCGGGCGAATCACTCTGGAACTGAAATCAGAATACTCATTGACATTTTCCCCTCTCCGAAAGTCTGAAAAATGATGGAAAAATGACTAAATCCAAAAAACATTTTTTTCATCTTTTTTCAATTTTACCCCCGTGGGATATATATTCTACCCACACACATTTGGAACTCTCCTGGGGTACCCTCGCACATATTATTCCCTCATTTAATGGATATTTTCACCAAAAAGTGAAGTTTTCAAAAAGTCAGAAAATTGGCTGAAAACGACTTAATATCAAGGACTCATCGGGCGAATCGCTCTGGAACTGAAATCGGAATGCTTACTGACATTTTTCCCTCTTCGAAAGTCTGAAAAATGATGGAAAAATGAGTAAGTCTAAAAAAATTTTTTTTAAACTTTTTTCAATTTTACCCCCATGGGATATATATTCTACCCACACACATTTGGAACTCTCCTGGGGTACCCTCACACATATTATTCCCTCATTTAATGGATATTTTCACCAAAAAGTGAAATTTTCAAAAAGTCAAAATTGGCTATAAACGACTTAATATCAAGGACTCATCAGGCGAATCGCTCTGGAATTGAAATGGGAATACTCACTGACATTTTCCCCTCTCCGAAAGTCTGAAAAATGATGGAAAAATGACTAAGTCCAAAAAACTTTTTTTCAACTTTTTTCAATTTTACCCCCGCGGGATATATATTCTACCCACACACATTTGGAACTCTCCTGGGGTACCCTCGCATACATTATTCCCTCATTTAATGGATATTTTCACCAAAAAGTGAAGTTTTCAAAAAGTCAGAAAATTGGCTGAAAACGACTTAATATCAAGGACTCATCGTGCGAATCACTCTGGAACTGAAATCGGAATGCTCACTGACATTTTCCCCTCTCCAAAGTCTGAAAAATGATGGAAAAATGACTAAGTCCAAAAAACATTTTTTTTAGCTTTTTTCAATTTTACCCCCGTGGGATATATATTCTACCCACACACATGTGGAACGCTCCTGGGGTACCCTCGCACATATTATTCCCTCATTTAATGGATATTTTCACCAAAAAGTGAAGTTTTCAAAAAGTCAGAAAATTGGCTGAAAACGACTAAATATCAAGGACTCATCAGGCGAATCGCTCTGGAACTGAAATCGGAATACTCACTGACATTTTCCCCTCTCCGAAAGTCTGAAAAATGATGGAAAAATGACTAAGTCCAAAAAACATTTTTTTAACTTTTTTCAATTTTACCCCCGTGGGATATATATTCTACCCACACACATTTGGAACTCTCCTGGGGTAACCTCGCACATATTATTCCCTCATTTAATGGATATTTTCACCAAAAAGTGAAGTTTTCAAAAAGTCAGAAAATTGGCTGAAAACGACTAAATATCAAGGACTCATCGGGCGAATCGCTCTGGAACTGAAATCGGAATACTCACTGACATTTTCCCCTCTCCGAAAGTCTGAAAAATGATGGAAAAATGAGTAAGTCCAAAAAACTTTTTTTCAACTTTTTTCAATTTTACCCCCGTGGGATATATATTCTACCCACACACATTTGGAACTCTCCTGTGGTACCCTCGCACATATTATTCCCTCATTTAATGGATATTGTCACCAAAAAGTGAAGTTTTCAAAAAGCCAGAAAATTGGCTGAAAACGACTTAATATCAAGGACTCATCGGGTGAATCACTCTGGAACTGAAATCGGAATGCTCACTGACATTTTCCCCTCTCCAAAACTCTGAAAAATGATGGAAAAATGACTAAGTCCAAAAAACATTTTTTTCAGCTTTTTTCAATTTTACCCCCGTGGGATATATATTCTACCCACACACATTTGGAACTCTCCTGGGGTACCCTCACACATATTATTCCCTCATTTAATGGATATTTTCACCAAAAAGTGAAGTTTTCAAAAAGTCAGAAAATTGGCTGAAAACGACTTAATATCAAGGACTCATCGGGCAAATCACTCTGGAACTGAAATCGGAATGCTCACTGACATTTTCCCCTCTCCAAAAGTCTGAAAAATGATGTAAAAATGACTAAGTCCAAAAAAAATTTTTTAAACTTTTTTCAATTTTACCCCCATGGGATATATATTCTACCCACAAACATTTGGAACTCTCCTGGGGTACCCTCACACATATTATTCCCTCATTTAATGGATATTTTCACCAAAAAGTGAAGTTTTCAAAAAGTCAGAAAATTGGCTGAAAACGACTTAATATCAAGGACTCATCGGGCGAAACACTCTGGAACTGAAATCGGAATACTCACTGACATTTTCCCCTCTCCGAAAGTCTGAAAAATTATGGAAAAATGACTAAGTCCAAAAAACATTTTTTTCAACTTTTTTCAATTTTATCCCCGTGGGATATATGTTCTACCCTCACACATTTTGAACTCTCCTGGGGTACCCTCACACATATTATTCCCTCATTTAATGGATATTTTCACCAAAAAGTGAAGTTTTCAAAAAGTCAGAAAATTGGCTGAAAACGACTTAATATCAAGGACTCATCGGGCGAATCGCTCTGGAACTGAAATCGGAATGCTCACTGACATTTTTCCCTCTCCGAAAGTCTGAAAAATGATGGAAAAATAACTAAGTCCAAAAAAAATTTTTTTCAACTTTTTTCAATTTTACCCCTGTGGGATATATGTTCTACCAACACACATTTGGAACTCTCCTGTGGTACCCACGCACATATTATTCCCTCATTTAATGGATATTTTCACCAAAAAGTGAAGTTTTCAAAAAGTCAGAAAATTAGCTGAAAACGACTTAATATCAAGGACTCATCAGGCGAATCACTCTGGAACTGAAATCGGAATACTCACTGACATTTTCCCCTCTTCGAAAGTCAGAAAAATGATGGAAAAATGACTAAGTCCAAAAAAAATTTTTTAAAACTTTTTTCAATTTTACCCCCGTGGGAAATATATTCTACCCACACACATTTGGAACTCTCCTGGGGTACCCTCACACATATTATTCCCTCATTTAATGGATATTTTCACCAAAAAGTGAAGTTTTCAAAAAGTCAGAAAATTGGCTGAAAACGACTTAATATCAAGGACTCATCGGGCGAATCACTCTGGAACTGAAATCGGAATACTCACTGACATTTTCCCCTCTCCGAAAGTCTGAAAAATGATGGAAAAATGAGTCAGTCCAAAAAAAATTTTTTTTTAAGTTTTTTCAATTTTACCCCCGTGGGATATATATTCAACCCACACACATTTGGAACTCTCCTGGGGTACCCTCACACATATTATTCCCTCATTTAATGGATATTTTCACCAAAAAGTGAAGTTTTCAAAAAGTCAGAAAATTGGCTGAAAACGACTTAATATCAAGGACTCATCGGGCGAATCACTCTGGAACTGAAATCGGAATACTCACTGACATTTTCCCCTCTCCGAAAGTCTGAAAAATGATGGAAAAATGAGTCAGTCCAAAAAAAATTTTTTTTTAAGTTTTTTCAATTTTACCCCCGTGGGATATATATTCAACCCACACACATTTGGAACTCTCCTGGGGTAACCTCACACATATTATTCCCTCATTTAATGGATATTTTCACCAAAAAGTGAAGTTTTCAAAAAGTCAGAAAATTGGCTGAAAACGACTTAATATCAAGGACTCATCGGGCGAATCACTCTGGAACTGAAATCGGAATACTCACTGACATTTTTCCCTCTCCAAAAGTCTGAAAAATGATGGAAAAATGACAGTCCAAAAAAATTTTTTTTTTACTTTTTTCAATTTTACCCCTGTGGGATATATATTCTACCCACACACATTTGGAACTCTCCTGGGGTACCCACACACATATTATTCCCTCATTTAATGGATATTTTCACCAAAAAATTAAGTTTTCAAAAAGTCAGAAAATTGGCTGAAAACGACTTAATATCAAGGACTCATCGGGCGAATCGCTCTGGAACTGAAATCGGAATGCTCACTGACATTTTTCCCTCTCCGAAAGTCTGAAAAATGATGGAAAAATGACTAAGTCCAAAAAAATTTTTTTTAAACTTTTTTCAATTTTACCCCCATGGGATATATATTCTACCCACACCCATTTGGAACTCTCCTGGGTTACCCTCACACATATTATTCCCTCATTTAATGGATATTTTCACCAAAAAGAGAAGTTTTCAAAAAGTCAGAAAATTGGCTGAAAACGACTTAATATCAAGGACTCATCGGGCGAATCACTCTGGAACTGAAATCGGAATACTCACTGACATTTTCCCCTCTCCGAAAGACTGAAAAATAATGGAAAATTGACTAAGTCCAAAAAACATTTTTTTCAACTTTTTTCAATTTTACCCCCGTGGGATATATATTCTACCCACACACATTTGGAACTCTCCTGGGGTACCCTCGCACATATTATTCCCTCATTTAATGGACATTTTCACCAAAAAGTGAAGTTTTCAAAAAGTCAGAAAATTGGCTGAAAGCGACTTAACATCAAGGACTCATCGGGCGAATCACTCTGGAACTGAAATCGGAATACTCACTGACATTTTCCCCTCTCCGAAAGTCTGAAAAATTATGGAAAAATGACTAAGTCCCAAAAATGTTTTTTTTTACTTTTTTCAATTTTACCCCTGTGGGATATACATTCTACCCACACACATTTGGATCTCTCCTGGGGTACCCTCACACATATTATTCCCTCATTTAATGGATATTTTCACCAAAAGTAAAGTTTTCAAAAAGTCAGAAAATTGGCTGAAAACGACTTAATATCAAGGACTCATCGGGCGAATAACTCTGGAACTGAAATCTGAATACTCACTGACATTTTCCCCTCTCCGAAAGTCTGAAAAATGATGGAAAAATGACTAAGTCTAAAAAACATTTTTTTCAACTTTTTTCAATTTTACTCCCATGGGATATATATTCTACCCACACACATTTGGAACTCTCCTGGGGTACCCTCACACATATTATTCCCTCATTTAATGGATATTTTCACCAAAAAATTAAGTTTTCAAGAAGTCAGAAAATTGGCCGAAAACGACTTAATATCAAGGACTCATCGGGCGAATCGCTCTGGAACTGAAATCGGAATGCTCACTGACATTTTTCCCTGTCCGAAAGTCTGAAAAATGATGGAAAAATGACTAAGTCCAAAAAAATTTTTTTTCAACTTTTTTCAATTTTACCCCTGTATGATACACATTCTACCCACACACATTTGGAACTCTCCTGGGGTACCCTCACACATATTATTCCCTCATTTAATGTATATTTTCACCAAAAGTGAAGTTTTCAAAAAGTCAGAAAATTGGCTGAAAGCGACTTAACATCAAGGACTCATCGGGCGAATCACTCTGGAACTGAAATCGGAATACTCACTGACATTTTTCCCTCTCCGAAAGTCTGAAAAATGATGGAAAAATGACTAAGTCCAAAAAAATTTTTTTTAAACTTTTTTCAATTTTACCCCCATGGGATATATATTCTACCCACACACATTTGGAACTCTCCTGGGGTACCCTCACACATATTATTCCCTCATTTAATGGACATTTTCACCAAAAAATGAAGTTTTCAAAAAGTCAGAAGATTGGCTGAAGACGACTTACTATCAAGGACTCATCGGGCGAATCACTCTGGAACTGAAATCGGAATACTCACTGACATTTTCCCCTCTCCGAAAGTCTGAAAAATGATGGAAAAATGACTAAGTCCAAAAAACATTTTTTTCAACTTTTTTCAATTTTACCCCCGTGGGATATATATTCTACCCACACACATTTGGAACTCTCCTGGGGTACCCTCGCACATATTATTCCCTCATTTAATGGATATTTTCACCAGAAAGTGAAGTTTTCAAAAAGTCAGAAAATTGGCTGAAAGCGACTTAACATCAAGGACTCATCGGGCGAATCACTCTGGAACTGAAATCGGAATACTCACTGACATTTTCCCCTCTCCGAAAGTCTGAAAAATGATGGAAAAATGACTAAGTCCAAAAAACATTTTTTTCAACTTTTTTCAATTTTACTCCCATGGGATATATATTCTACCCACACACATTTGGAACTCTCCTGGGGTACCCTCACACATATTATTCCCTCATTTAATGGATATTTTCACCAATAAATTAAGTTTTCAAAAAGTCAGAAAATTGGCTGAAAACGACTTAATATCAAGGACTCATCGGGGGAATCGCTCTGGAACTGAAATCGAAATGCTCACTGACATTTTTCCCTCTCCGAAAGTCTGAAAAATGATGGAAAAATGACTAAGTCCAAAAGAATTTTTTTTAAACTTTTTTCAATTTTACCCCCATGGGATATATATTCTACCCACACACATTTGGAACTCTCCTGGGGTACCCTCACACATATTATTCCCTCATTTAATGGATATTTTCACCAAAAAGTGAAGTTTTCAAAAAGTCAGAAAATTGGCTGAAAACGACTTAATATCAAGGACTCTTCGGGCGAATCGCTCTGGAACTGAAATCGGAATGCTCACTGACATTTTTCCCTCTCCGAAAGTCTGAAAAATGATGGAAAAATGACTAAGTCCAAAAAAATTTTTTTTCAACTTTTTTCAATTTTACCCCTGTGGGATATACATTCTACCCACACACATTTGGAACTCTCCTGGGGTACCCTCACACATATTATTCCCTCATTTAATGGACATTTTCACCAAAAAATGAAGTTTTCAAAAAGTCAGAAGATTGGCTGAAGACGACTTAATATGAAGGACTCATCGGGCGAATCACTCTGGAACTGAAATCGGAATACTCACTGACATTTTCCCCTCTCCGAAAGTCTGAAAAATGATGGAAAAATGACTAAGTCCAAAAAACATTTTTTTCAACTATTTTCAATTTTACCCCCGTGGGATATATATTCTACCCACACACATTTGAAACTCTCCTGGGGTACCCTCGCACATATTATTCCCTCATTTAATGGATATTTTCACCAAAAAGTGAAGTTTTCAAAAAGTCAGAAAATTGGCTGAAAGCGACTTAACATCAAGGACTCATCGGGCGAATCACTCTGGAACTGAAATCGGAATACTCACTGACATTTTCCCCTCTCCGAAAGTCTGAAAAATGATGGAAAAATGACTAAGTCCAAAAAACATTTTTTTCAACTTTTTTCAATTTTACTCCCATGGGATATATATTCTACCCACACACATTTGGAACTCTCCTGGGGTACCCTCACGCATATTATTCCCTCATTTAATGGATATTTTCACCAATAAATTAAGTTTTCAAAAAGTCAGAAAATTGGCTGAAAACGACTTAATATCAAGGACTCATCGGGCGAATCGCTCTGGAACTGAAATCGAAATGCTCACTGACATTTTTCCCTCTCCGAAAGTCTGAAAAACGATGGAAAAATGACTAAGTCCAAAAGAATTTTTTTCAAACTTTTTTCAATTTTACCCCCATGGGATATATATTCTACCCACACACATTTGGAACTCTCCTGGGGTACCCTCACACATATTATTCCCTCATTTAATGGATATTTTCACCAAAAAGTGAAGTTTTCAAAAAGTCAGAAAATTGGCTGAAAACGACTTAATATCAAGGACTCATCGGGCGAATCACTCTGGAACTGAAATCGGAATACTCACTGACATTTTCCCCTCTCCGAAAGTCTGAAAAATGATGGAAAAATGACTAAGTCCAAAAAACATTTTTTTCAACTTTTTTCAATTTTACCCCCGTGGGATATATATTCTACCCACACACATTTGAAACTCTCCTGGGGTACCCTCGCACATATTATTCCCTCATTTAATGGATATTTTCACCAAAAAGTGAAGTTTTCAAAGTCAGAAAATTGGCTGAAAACGAATTAATATCAAGGACTCATCGTGCGAATCACTCTGGAACTGAAATCGGAATGCTCACTGACATTTTTCCCTCTCCGAAAGTCTGAAAAATGATGAAAAAATGACTAAGTCCAAAAAAATTTTTTTTAAACTTTTTTCAATTTTACCCCCATGGGATATATATTCTACCCACACACATTTGGATCTCTCCTGGGGTACCCTCACACATATTATTCCCTCATTTAATGTATATTTTCACCAAAAGTGAAGTTTTCAAATAGTCAGAAAATTGGCTGAAAGCGACTTAACATCAAGGACTCATCGGGTGAATCGCTCTGGAACTGAAATCGGAATGCTCACTGACATTTTCCCACCTTCGAAAGTCTGAAAAATGATGGAAAAATGACTAAGTGCAAAAAAAATTTTGTTAAAACTTTTTTCAATTTTACCCCCGTGGGATATATATTCTACCCACACACATTTGGAACTCTCCTGGGGTACCCTCACACATATTATTCCATCATTTAATGGATATTTTCACCAAAAAGTGAAGTTTTCAAAAAGTCATAAAATTGGCTGAAAATGACTTAATATCAAGGACTCATCGGGCGAATCACTCTGGAACTGAAATCGGAATACTCACTGACATTTTCCCGTCTCCGAAAGTCTGAAAAATGATGGAAAAATGACTAAGTCCAAAAAACATTTTTTTGAACTTTTTTCAATTTAACCCCCATGGGATATATATTCTACCCACACACATTTGGAACTCTCCTGGGGTACCCTCACACATATTATTCCCTCATTTAATGGATATTTTCACCAAAAAATGAAGTTTTCAAAAAGTCAGAAAATTGGCTGAAAACGACTTAGGCTATGTGCCCACGTTGCGGACCTGAAGCATATATTTTACGCTTCTCTCTGGCGGGAAAATCACATGCGGATATTACATGCGGTTTTCCCGTCAGGAAGAAGCGTTTGTGAGGCGTCTTTGCATGCATTTCCGCATGCTGGTTATCAAGCACTTCCCCAAGCATCACTTGGAAAAGTGCTTGACAACTTGTTCAGAATGGTAAAAAATAAAAGAATAAACTTTATACTCACCTTCTGATGCATTCTCTGCCCCGTCCGGAGGCTTGAGCGGCTCACGCTGTTGTGTGCAGGACCTGCGGTGACGTCATTGAGTCATGTGGTGGGTCACATAACTCAATGACGTGGCAGGTCCTTCAGACAACAGCGCGACGGAGGGAAAACATCAGAAGATAAGTATAAACTTTATTTTTTCTTTTTTTTACAGGTTCTTTGGTACCCAGGTCTGGAGGAGAGTCTCCTCTGCTCCAGACTTGGGTACCATCCGCACATTGATTCCGCTGCGCTTCCGCAAAATTAATGAACATGCTGCGGATTTTTGACCGCAGCATATACGCTGCGGAAAAATCCGCAGCATGGGCATTAAAATTGCGGAATGCCATTGGGGACCATGAGGTGCGGATATACATGCGTTTTTCAAGCGTTTACGCTGCGGAAATTCCGCAGCATATAAGCTTGAAAAACGCTACGTGGGCACACAGCCTTAATATCAAGGACTCATCGGGTGAATCGCTCTGGAACTGAAATCGGAATACTCACTGACATTTTCCCCTCTCCGAAAGTCTGAAAAATGATGGAAAAATGACTAAGTCCAAAAAACATTTTTTTGAACTTTTTTCAATTTAACCCCCATGGGATATATATTCTACCCACACACATTTGGAACTCTCCTGGGGTACCCTCACACATATTATTCCCTCATTTAATGGATATTTTCACCAAAAAATGAAGTTTTCAAAAAGTCAGAAAATTGGCTGAAAACGACTTAGGCTATGTGCCCACGTTGCGGACCTGAAGCATATATTTTACGCTTCTCCCTGGCGGCAAAATCACATGCGGATATTACATGCGGTTTTCCCGTCAGGAAGAAGCGTTTGTGAGGCGTCTTTGCATGCATTTCCGCATGCTGGTTATCAAGCACTTCCCCAAGCATCACTTGGAAAAGTGCTTGACAACTTGTTCAGAATGGTAAAAAATAAAAGAATAAACTTTATACTCACCTTCTGATGCATTCTCTGCCCCGTCCGGAGGCTTGAGCGGCTCACGCTGTTGTGTGCAGGACCTGCGGTGACGTCATTGAGTCATGTGGTGGGTCACATGACTCAATGACGTGGCAGGTCCTTCAGACAACAGCGCGACGGAGGGAAAACATCAGAAGATAAGTATAAACTTTATTTTTTCTTTTTTTTACAGGTTCTTTGGTACCCAGGTCTGGAGGAGAGTCTCCTCTCCTCCAGACTTGGGTACCATCCGCACATTGATTCCGCTGCGCTTCCGCAAAATTAATGAACATGCTGCGGATTTTTGACCGCAGCATATACGCTGCGGAAAAATCCGCAGCATGGGCATTGACATTGCGGAATGCCATTGGGGACCATGGGGTGCGGATTTACATGCGTTTTTCAAGCGTTTACGCTGCGGAAATTCCGCAGCATATAAGCTTGAAAAACGCTACGTGGGCACACAGCCTTAATATCAAGGACTCATCGGGCGAATCGCTCTGGAACTGAAATCGGAATGCTCACTGACATCTTTCCCTCTTCGAAAGTCTGAAAAATGATGGAAAAATGACTAAGTCCCAAAAAATTTTTTTTAAATGTTTTTCAATTTTACCCCCATGGGATATATATTCTACCCACACACATTTTGAACTCTCCTGGGGTACCCTCACACATATTATTCCCTCATTTAATGGATATTTTCACCAAAAAATGAAGTTTTCAAAAAGTCAGAAAATTGGCTGAAAACGACTTAATATCAAGGACTCATCGGGCGAATCACTCTGGAACTGAAATCGGAATGCTGACTGACATTTTTCCCTCTCCGAAAGTCTGAAAAATGATGGAAAAATGACTAAGTCCAAAAAATTTTTTTTTTTTACTATTTTCAATTTTACCCCTGTGGGATATACATTCTACCCACACACAAATTTTATCTTTCCTGGGGTACCCTCGCACATATTATTCCCTCATTTAATGGATATTTTCACCAAAAAGTGAAGTTTTCAAAAAGTCAGAAAATTTGCTGAAAACGACCTAATATCAAGGACACATCATGCGAAATACTCTGGAACTGAAATCGGAATGCTCACTGATATTTTCCCCTCTCCGAAAGTCTGAAAAATGATGGAAAAATGACTAAGTCCAAAAAACTTTTTTTCAACTTTTTTCAATTTTACCCCCGTGGGATATATATTCTACCCACACACATTTGGAACTCTCCTGGGGTACCCTCACACATATTATTCCCTCATTTAATGGACATTTTCACCAAAAAATGAAGTTTTCAAAAAGTCAGAAGATTGGCTGAAGACGACTTAATATGAAGGACTCATCGGGCGAATCACTCTGGAACTGAAATCGGAATACTCACTGACATTTTCCCCTCTCCGAAAGTCTGAAAAATGATGGAAAAATGACTAAGTCCAAAAAACATTTTTTTCAACTATTTTCAATTTTACCCCCGTGGGATATATATTCTACCCACACACATTTGAAACTCTCCTGGGGTACCCTCGCACATATTATTCCCTCATTTAATGGATATTTTCACCAAAAAGTGAAGTTTTCAAAAAGTCAGAAAATTGGCTGAAAGCGACTTAACATCAAGGACTCATCGGGCGAATCACTCTGGAACTGAAATCGGAATACTCACTGACATTTTCCCCTCTCCGAAAGTCTGAAAAATGATGGAAAAATGACTAAGTCCAAAAAACATTTTTTTCAACTTTTTTCAATTTTACTCCCAAGGGATATATATTCTACCCACACACATTTGGAACTCTCCTGGGGTACCCTCACGCATATTATTCCCTCATTTAATGGATATTTTCACCAATAAATTAAGTTTTCAAAAAGTCAGAAAATTGGCTGAAAACGACTTAATATCAAGGACTCATCGGGCGAATCGCTCTGGAACTGAAATCGAAATGCTCACTGACATTTTTCCCTCTCCGAAAGTCTGAAAAACGATGGAAAAATGACTAAGTCCAAAAGAATTTTTTTCAAACTTTTTTCAATTTTACCCCCATGGGATATATATTCTACCCACACACATTTGGAACTCTCCTGGGGTACCCTCACACATATTATTCCCTCATTTAATGGATATTTTCACCAAAAAGTGAAGTTTTCAAAAAGTCAGAAAATTGGCTGAAAACGACTTAATATCAAGGACTCATCGGGCGAATCACTCTGGAACTGAAATCGGAATACTCACTGACATTTTCCCCTCTCCGAAAGTCTGAAAAATGATGGAAAAATGACTAAGTCCAAAAAACATTTTTTTCAACTTTTTTCAATTTTACCCCCGTGGGATATATATTCTACCCACACACATTTGAAACTCTCCTGGGGTACCCTCGCACATACTATTCCCTCATTTAATGGATATTTTCACCAAAAAGTGAAGTTTTCAAAGTCAGAAAATTGGCTGAAAACGAATTAATATCAAGGACTCATCGTGCGAATCACTCTGGAACTGAAATCGGAATGCTCACTGACATTTTTCCCTCTCCGAAAGTCTGAAAAATGATGAAAAAATGACTAAGTCCAAAAAAATTTTTTTTAAACTTTTTTCAATTTTTCCCCCATGGGATATATATTCTACCCACACACATTTGGATCTCTCCTGGGGTACCCTCACACATATTATTCCCTCATTTAATGTATATTTTCACCAAAAGTGAAGTTTTCAAATAGTCAGAAAATTGGCTGAAAGCGACTTAACATCAAGGACTCATCGGGTGAATCGCTCTGGAACTGAAATCGGAATGCTCACTGACATTTTCCCACCTTCGAAAGTCTGAAAAATGATGGAAAAATGACTAAGTCCAAAAAAAATTTTGTTAAAACTTTTTTCAATTTTACCCCCGTGGGATATATATTCTACCCACACACATTTGGAACTCTCCTGGGGTACCCTCACACATATTATTCCATCATTTAATGGATATTTTCACCAAAAAGTGAAGTTTTCAAAAAGTCAGAAAATTGGCTGAAAACGACTTAATATCAAGGACACATCGTGCGAAATACTCTGGAACTGAAATCGGAATGCTCACTGACATTTTCCCCTCTCCAAAAGTCTGAAAAATGATGGAAAAATGACTAAGTCCAAAAAAAAATTTTTTTAACTTTTTTCAATTTTACCCCCATGGGATATATATTCTACCCACACACATTTGGAACTCTCCTGGGGTACCCTCACACATATTATTCCCTCATTTAATGGATATTTTCACCAAAAAGTGAAGTTTTCAAAAAGTCAAAATTGGCTATAAACGACTTAATATCAAGGACTCATCGGGCGAATCGCTCTGGAACTGAAATCGGAATGCTCACTGACATTTTTCCCTCTTCGAAAGTCTGAAAAATGATGGAAAAATGACTAAGTCCAAAAAAATTTTTTTTAAACTTTTTTCAATTTTACCCCCGTGGGATATATATTCTACCCACACACATTTGGAACTCTCCTGGGGTACCCTCGCATATATTATTCCCTCATTTAATGGATATTTTCACCAAAAAGTGAAGTTTTCAAAAAGTCAGAAAATTGGCTGAAAACGACTTAATATCAAGGACTCATCGTGCGAATCACTCTGGAACTGAAATCGGAATGCTCACTGACATTTTCCCCTCTCCAAAAGTCTGAAAAATGATGGAAAAATGACTAAGTCCAAAAAACATTTTTTTCAGCTTTTTTCAATTTTACCCCCGTGGGATATATATTCTACCCACACACATTTGGAACTCTCCTGGGGTACCCTCGCACATTTTATTCCCTCATTTAATGGATATTTTCACCAAAAAGTGAAGTTTTCAAAAAGTCAGAAAATTGGCTGAAAACGACTTAATATCAAGGACACATCGTGCGAAATACTCTGGAACTGAAATCAGAATGCTCACTGACATTTTCCCCTCTCCAAAAGTCTGAAAAATGATGGAAAAATGACTAAGTCCAAAAAAAATTTTTTTAAACTTTATTCAATTTTACCCCCATGGGATATATATTCTACCCACACACATTTGGAACTCTCCTGGGGTACCCTCACACATATTATTCCCTCATTTAATGGATATTTTCACCAAAAAGTGAAGTTTTTAAAAAGTCAAAATTGGCTATAAACCACTTAATATCAAGGACTCATCGGGCGAATCGCTCTGGAACTGAAATCGGAATACTCACTGACATTTTCCCCTATCCGAAAGTCTGAAAAATGATGGAAAAATGACTAAGTCCAAAAAACATTTTTTTTTCATTTTTTTCAATTTTACCCCCATAGGATATATATTCTACCAACACACATTTGAATTTTACCCCCATGGGATATATATTCTACCCACACACATTTGGAACTCTCCTGGGGTACCCTCACACATATTATTCCCTCATTTAATGGATATTTTCACCAAAAAGTGAAGTTTTCAAAAAGTCAGAAAATTGGCTGAAAACGACTTAATATCAAGGACTCATCGGGCGAATCACTCTGGAACTGAAATCGGAATACTCACTGACATTTTCCCCTCTCCGAAAGTCTGAAAAATGATGGAAAAATGACTAAATCCAAAAAACATTTTTTTCAGCTTTTTTCAATTTTACCCCCGTGGGATATATATTCTACCCACACACAATTGGAACTCTCCTGGGGTACCCTCGCACATATTATTCCCTCATTTAATGGATATTTTCACCAAAAAGTGATGTTTTCAAAAAGTCAGAAAATTGGCTGAAAACGACTTAATATCAAGGACACATCGTGCGAAATACTCTGGAACTGAAATCGGAATGCTCACTGACATTTTCCCCTCTCCAAATGTCTGAAAAATGATGGAAAAATGACTAAGTCCCAAAAAATTTTTTTTATACTTTTTTCAATTTTACCGCCATGGGATATATATTCTACCCACACACATTTGGAAATCTCCTGGGGTACCCTCACACATATTATTCCCTCATTTAATGGATATTTTCACCAAAAAGTGAAGTTTTCAAAAAGTCAGAAAATTGGCTGAAAACGACTTAATATCAAGGACACATCGCGCGAAATACTCTGGAACTGAAATCGGAATGCTCACTGACATTTTCCCCTCTCCAAAAGTCTGAAAAATGATGGAAAAATGACTAAGTCCAAAAAAATTTTTTTAAACTTTTTTCAATTTTACCCCTATGGGATATATATTCTACCCACACACATTTGGAACTCTCCTGGGGTACCCTCACACATATTATTCCCTCATTTAATGGATATTTTCACCAAAAAGTGAAGTTTTCAAAAAGTAAAAATTGGCTATAAACGACTTAATATCAAGGACTCATCGGGCGAATCGCTCTGGAACTGAAATCGGAATGCTCACTGACATTTTTTCCTCTTCGAAAGTCTGAAAAATGATGGAAAAATGACTAAGTCCAAAAAAATTTTTTTCAACTTTTTTCAATTTTA
The DNA here is from genome assembly GCF_046119375.1 of Phyllobates terribilis. NCBI lineage: Eukaryota > Metazoa > Chordata > Amphibia > Anura > Dendrobatidae > Phyllobates > Phyllobates terribilis. The sequence goes on along the minus strand of NW_027362873.1, from coordinate 3,069,743 downwards.
CCCCGTGGGATATATGTTCTACCCACACACATTTGGAACTCTCCTGTGGTACCCACGCACATATTATTCCCTCATTTAATGGATATTTTCACCAAAAAGTGAAGTTTTCAAAAAGTCAGAAAATTGGCTGAAAACGACTTAATATCAAGGACTCATCGGGCGAATCACTCTGGAACTGAAATCGGAATACTCACTGACATTTTCCGCTCTCCGAAAGTCTGAAAAATGATGGAAAAATGACTAAGTCCAAAAAAATTTTTTTTCAACTTTTTTCAATTTTACCCCCGTGGGATATACATTCTACCCACACACATTTGGAACTCTCCTGGGGTACCCTCACACATATTATTCCCTCATTTAATGGATATTTTCACCAAAAAGTGAAGTTTTCAAAAAGTCAAAATTGGCTGAAAACGACTTAATATCAAGGACTCATCGGGCGAATCGCTCTGGAACTGAAATCGGAATGCTCACTGACATTTTCCCCCTTTCGAAAGTCTGAAATATGATGGAAAAATGACTAAGTCCCAAAAAAAATTTTTTAAACTTTTTTCAATTTTACCCCCGTTTTATATATATTCTACCCACACACATTTGGAACTCTCCTGTGGTAACCTCACACATATTATTCCCTCATTTAATGGATATTTTCACCAAAAAGTGAAGTTTTCAAAAAGTCAGAAAATTGGCTGAAAACGACTTAATATCAAGGACTCATCGGGCGAATCACTCTGGAACTGAAATCGGAATACTCACTGACATTTTTCCCTCTTCGAAAGTCTGAAAAATGATGGAAAAATGAGTAAGTCCAAAAAATTTTTTTTTAAACTTTTTTCAATTTTACCCCCATGTGATAGATATTCTACCCACACACATTTGGAACTCTCCTGGGGTACCCTCGCATATATTATTTCCTCATTTAATGGATATTTTCACCAAAAAGTGAAGTTTTCAAAAAGTCAGAAAATTGGCTGAAAATGACTTAATATCAAGGACTCATCGTGCGAATCACTCTGGAACTGAAATCGGAATGCTCACTGACATTTTCCCCTCTCCGAAAGTCTGAAAAATGATGGAAAAATGACTAAGTCCAAAAAACTTTTTTTTAACTTTTTTCAATTTTACCCCCGTGGGATATATATTCTACCCACACACATTTGGAACTCTCCTGGGGTAACCTCGCATATATTATTCCCTCATTTAATGGATATTTTCACCAAAAAGTGAAGTTTTCAAAAAGTCAGAAAATTGGCTGAAAACGACTAAATATCAAGGACTCATCGGGCGAATCGCTCTGGAACTGAAATCGGAATACTCACTGACATTTTCCCCTCTCCGAAAGTCTGAAAAATTATGGAAAAATGACTAAGTCCAAAAAAATTTATTTTAAACGTTTTTCAATTTTACCCCCATGGGATATATATTCTACCCACACACATTTGGAACTCTCCTGGGGTACCCTGACACATATTATTCCCTCATTTAATGGATATTTTCACCAAAAAGTGAAGCTTTCAAAAAGTCAGAAAATTGGCTGAAAACTACTTAATATCAAGGACTAATCGGGTGAATCGCTCTGGAACTGAAATCGGAATGCTCACTGACATTTTTCCCTCTCCGAAAGTCTGAAAAATGATGGAAAAATGACTAAGTCCAAAAAAAATTTTTTTTAATTTTTTCAATTTTACCCCTGTGGGATATACATTCTACCCACACACATTTGGATCTTTCCTGGGGTACCCTCACACATATTATTCCCTCATTTAATGGATATTTTCACCAAAAAGTGAAGTTTTCAAAAAGTCAGAAAATTGGCTGAAAACGACTTAATATCAAGGACTCATCGGGCGAATCACTCTGGAACTGAAATCAGAATACTCACTGACATTTTCCCCTCTCCAAAAGTCTGAAAAATGATGGAAAAATGACTAAATCCAAAAAACATTTTTTTCAGCTTTTTTCAATTTTACCCCCGTGGGATATATATTCTACCCACACACATTTGGAACTCTACTGGGGTACCCTCGCACATATTATTCCCTCATTTAATGGATATTTTCACCAAAAAGTGAAGTTTTCAAAAAGTCAGAAAATTGGCTGAAAACGACTTAATATCAAGGACTCATCGGGCGAATCGCTCTGGAACTGAAATCGGAATGCTCACTGACATTTTTCCCTCTTCGAAAGTCTGAAAAATGATGGAAAAATGAGTAAGTCCAAAAAATTTTTTTTTAAACTTTTTTCAATTTTACCCCCATGGGATATATATTCTACCCACACACATTTGGAACTCTCCTGGGGTACCCTCACACATATTATTCCCTCATTTAATGGATATTTTCACCAAAAAGTGAAATTTTCAAAAAGTCAAAATTGGCTATAAACGACTTAATATCAAGGACTCATCAGGCGAATCGCTCTGGAATTGAAATGGGAATACTCACTGACATTTTCCCCTCTCCGAAAGTCTGAAAAATGATGGAAAAATGACTAAGTCCAAAAAACATTTTTTTTTCATTTTTTTCAATTTTACCCCCATGGGATATATATTCTACCCACACACATTTGGAACTCTCCTGGGGTGCCCTCGCACATATTATTCCCTCATTTAATGGATATTTTCACCAAAAAATGAAGTTTTCAAAAAGTCAGAAAATTGGCTGAAAACGACTTAATATCAAGGACTCATCGGGCGAATCGCTCTGGAACTGAAATCGGAATGCTCACTGACATCTTTCCCTCTCCGAAAGTGTGAAAAATGATGGAAAAATGACTAAGTCCAAAAAAATTTATTTTAAACGTTTTTCAATTTTACCCCCATGGGATATATATTCTACCCACACACATTTGGAACTCTCCTGGGGTACCCTCACACATATTATTCCCTCATTTAATGGATATTTTCACCAAAAAGTGAAGTTTTCAAAAAGTCAGAAAATTGGCTGAAAACTACTTAATATCAAGGACTAATCGGGTGAATCGCTCTGGAACTGAAATCGGAATGCTCACTGACATTTTTCCCTCTCCGAAAGTCTGAAAAATGATGGAAAAATGACTAAGTCCAAAAAAAATTTTTTTTAACTTTTTTCAATTTTACCCCTGTGGGATATACATTCTACCCACACACATTTGGATCTTTCCTGGGGTACCCTCACACATATTATTCCCTCATTTAATGGATATTTTCACCAAAAAGCGAAGTTTTCAAAAAGTCAGAAAATTGGCTGAAAACGACTTAATATCAAGGACTCATCGGGAGAATCACTCTGGAACTGAAATCAGAATACTCACTGACATTTTCCCCTCTCCGAAAGTCTGAAAAATGATGGAAAAATGACTAAATCCAAAAAACATTTTTTTCAGCTTTTTTCAATTTTACCCCCATGGGATATATATTCTACCCACACACATTTGGAACTCTCCTGGGGTACCCTCACACATATTATTCCCTCATTTAATGGATATTTTCACCAAAAAGTGAAGTTTTCAAAAAGTCAGAAAATTGGATGAAAACGACTTAATATCAAGGACTCATCGGGCGAATCGCTCTGGAACTGAAATCGGAATGCTCACTGACATTTTTCCCTCTTCGAAAGTCTGAAAAATGATGGAAAAATGAGTAAGTCCAAAAAAATTTTTTTTAAACTTTTTTCAATTTTACCCCCATGGGATATATATTCTACCCACACACATTTGGAACTCTCCTGGGGTACCCTCACACATATTATTCCCTCATTTAATGGATATTTTCACCAAAAAGTGAAATTTTCAAAAAGTCAAAATTGGCTATAAACGACTTAATATCAAGGACTCATCGTGCGAATCACTCTGGAACTGAAATCGGAATGCTCACTGACATTTTCCCCTCTCCGAAAGTCTGAAAAATGATGGAAAAATGACTAAGTCCAAAAAACTTTTTTTTAACTTTTTTCAATTTTACCCCCGTGGGATATATATTCTACCCACACACATTTGGAACTCTCCTGGGGTAACCTCGCACATATTATTCCCTCATTTAATGGATATTTTCACCAAAAAGTGAAGTTTTCAAAAAGTCAGAAAATTGGCTGAAAACGACTAAATATCAAGGACTCATCGGGCGAATCGCTCTGGAACTGAAATCGGAATACTCACTGACATTTTCCCCTCTCCGAAAGTCTGAAAAATTATGGAAAAATGACTAAGTCCAAAAAAATTTATTTTAAACGTTTTTCAATTTTACCCCCATGGGATATATATTCTACCCACACACATTTGGAACTCTCCTGGGGTACCCTCACACATATTATTCCCTCATTTAATGGATATTTTCACCAAAAAGTGAAGTTTTCAAAAAGTCAGAAAATTGGCTGAAAACGACTTAATATCAAGGACTCATCGGGCGAATCACTCTGGAACTGAAATCAGAATACTCACTGACATTTTCCCCTCTCCAAAAGTCTGAAAAATGATGGAAAAATGACTAAATCCAAAAAACATTTTTTTCAGCTTTTTTCAATTTTACACCCGTGGGATATATATTCTACCCACACACATTTGGAACTCTCCTGGGGTACCCTCGCATACATTATTCCCTCATTTAATGGATATTTTCACCAAAAAGTGAAGTTTTCAAAAAGTCAGAAAATTGGCTGAAAACGACTTAATATCAAGGACTCATCGTGCGAATCACTCTGGAACTGAAATCGGAATGCTCACTGACATTTTCCCCTCTCCAAAACTCTGAAAAATGATGGAAAAATGACTAAGTCCAAAAAACATTTTTTTCAGCTTTTTTCAATTTTACCCCCGTGGGATATATATTCTACCCACACACATTTGGAACTCTCCTGGGGTACCCTCGCACATATTATTCCCTCATTTAATGGATATTTTCACCAAAAAGTGAAGTTTTCAAAAAGTCAGAAAATTGGCTGAAAACGACTAAATATCAAGGACTCATCAGGCGAATCGCTCTGGAACTGAAATCGGAATACTCACTGACATTTTCCCCTCTCCGAAAGTCTGAAAAATGATGGAAAAATGACTAAGTCCAAAAAACTTTTTTTTAACTTTTTTCAATTTTACCCCCGTGGGATATATATTCTACCCACACACATTTGGAACTCTCCTGGGGTAACCTCGCACATATTATTCCCTCATTTAATGGATATTTTCACCAAAAAGTGAAGTTTTCAAAAAGTCAGAAAATTGGCTGAAAACGACTAAATATCAAGGACTCATCGGGCGAATCACTCTGGAACTGAAATCGGAATACTCACTGACATTTTCCCCTCTCCGAAAGTCTGAAAAATGATGGAAAAATGATTAAGTCCAAAAAACTTTTTTTCAACTTTTTTCAATTTTACCCCCGTGGGATATATATTCTACCCACACACATTTGGAACTCTCCTGGGGTACCCTCGCACATATTATTCCCTCATTTAATGGATATTGTCACCAAAAAGTGAAGTTTTCAAAAAGTCAGAAAATTGGCTGAAAACGACTTAATATCAAGGACTCATCGTGCGAATCACTCTGTAACTGAAATCGGAATGCTCACTGACATTTTCCCCTCTCCAAAACTTTGAAAAATGATGGAAAAATGACTAAGTCCAAAAAACATTTTTTTCAGCTTTTTTCAATTTTACCCCCGTGGGATATATATTCTACCCACACACATTTGGAACTCTCCTGGGGTACCCTCGCACATATTATTCCCTCATTTAATGGATATTTTCACCAAAAAGTGAAGTTTTCAAAAAGTCAGAAAATTGGCTGAAAACGACTAAATATCAAGGACTCATCGGGTGAATCGCTCTGGAACTGAAATCGGAATACTCACTGACATTTTCCCCTCTCCGAAAGTCTGAAAAATGATGGAAAAATGACTAAGTCCAAAAAACTTTTTTTCAACTTTTTTCAATTTTACCCCTGCGGGATATATATTCTACCCACACACATTTGGAACTCTCCTGGGGTACCCTCGCATATATTATTCCCTCATTTAATGGATATTTTCACCAAAAAGTGAAGTTTTCAAAAAGTCAGAAAATTGGCTGAAAACGACTTAATATCAACGACTCATCGTGCGAATCACTCTGGAACTGAAATCGGAATGCTCATTGACATTTTCCCCTCTCCAAAGTCTGAAAAATGATGGAAAAATGACTAAGTCCAAAAAACATTTTTTTCAGCTTTTTTCAATTTTACCCCCGTGGGATATATATTCTACCCACACACATTTGGAACTCTCCTGGGGTACCCTCGCACATATTATTCCCTCATTTAATGGATATTTTCACCAAAAAGTGAAGTTTTCAAAAAGTCAGAAAATTGGCTGAAAACGACTAAATATCAAGGACTCATCGGGCGAATCGCTCTGGAACTGAAATCGGAATGCTCACTGACATTTTCCCCTCTCCAAAACTTTGAAAAATGATGGAAAAATGACTAAGTCCAAAAAACATTTTTTTCAGCTTTTTTCAATTTTACCCCCGTGGGATATATATTCTACCCACACACATTTGGAACTCTCCTGGGGTACCCTCGCACATATTATTCCCTCATTTAATGGATATTTTCACCAAAAAGTGAAGTTTTCAAAAAGTCAGAAAATTGGCTGAAAACGACTAAATATCAAGGACTCATCGGGTGAATCGCTCTGGAACTGAAATCGGAATACTCACTGACATTTTCCCCTCTCCGAAAGTCTGAAAAATGATGGAAAAATGACTAAGTCCAAAAAACTTTTTTTCAACTTTTTTCAATTTTACCCCTGCGGGATATATATTCTACCCACACACATTTGGAACTCTCCTGGGGTACCCTCGCATATATTATTCCCTCATTTAATGGATATTTTCACCAAAAAGTGAAGTTTTCAAAAAGTCAGAAAATTGGCTGAAAACGACTTAATATCAACGACTCATCGTGCGAATCACTCTGGAACTGAAATCGGAATGCTCATTGACATTTTCCCCTCTCCAAAGTCTGAAAAATGATGGAAAAATGACTAAGTCCAAAAAACATTTTTTTCAGCTTTTTTCAATTTTACCCCCGTGGGATATATATTCTACCCACACACATTTGGAACTCTCCTGGGGTACCCTCGCACATATTATTCCCTCATTTAATGGATATTTTCACCAAAAAGTGAAGTTTTCAAAAAGTCAGAAAATTGGCTGAAAACGACTAAATATCAAGGACTCATCGGGCGAATCGCTCTGGAACTGAAATCGGAATACTCACTGACATTTTCCCCTCTCCGAAAGTCTGAAAAATGATGGAAAAATGATTAAGTCCAAAAAACTTTTTTTCAACTTTTTTCAATTTTACCCCCGTGGGATATATATTCTACCCACACACATTTGGAACTCTCCTGGGGTACCCTCGCACATATTATTCCCTCATTTAATGGATATTGTCACCAAAAAGTGAAGTTTTCAAAAAGTCAGAAAATTGGCTGAAAACGACTTAATATCAAGGACTCATCGTGCGAATCACTCTGGAACTGAAATCGGAATGCTCACTGACATTTTCCCCTCTCCAAAACTTTGAAAAATGATGGAAAAATGACTAAGTCCAAAAAACATTTTTTTCAGCTTTTTTCAATTTTACCCCCGTGGGATATATATTCTACCCACACACATTTGGAACTCTCCTGGGGTACCCTCGCACATATTATTCCCTCATTTAATGGATATTTTCACCAAAAAGTGAAGTTTTCAAAAAGTCAGAAAATTGGCTGAAAACGACTAAATATCAAGGACTCATCGGGCGAATCGCTCTGGAACTGAAATCGGAATACTCACTGACATTTTCCCCTCTCCGAAAGTCTGAAAAATGATGGAAAAATGACTAAGTCCAAAAAACTTTTTTTCAACTTTTTTCAATTTTACCCCTGCGGGATATATATTCTACCCACACACATTTGGAACTCTCCTGGGGTACCCTCGCATATATTATTCCCTCATTTAATGGATATTTTCACCAAAAAGTGAAGTTTTCAAAAAGTCAGAAAATTGGCTGAAAACGACTTAATATCAAGGACTCATCGTGCGAATCACTCTGGAACTGAAATCGGAATGCTCATTGACATTTTCCCCTCTCCAAAGTCTGAAAAATGATGGAAAAATTACTAAGTCCAAAAAACATTTTTTTCAGCTTTTTCCAATTTTACACCCGAGGGATATATATTCTACCCACACACATATGGAACTCTCCTGGGGTACCCTCGCACATATTATTCCCTCATTTAATGGATATTTTCACCAAAAAGTGAAGTTTTCAAAAAGTCAGAAAATTGGCTGAAAACGACTTAATATCAAGGACACATCGTGCGAAATACTCTGGAACTGAAATCGGAATGCTCACTGACATTTTCCCCTCTCCAAAAGTCTGAAAAATGATGGAAAAATGATTAAGTCCAAAAAATTTTTTTTAAAACTTTTTGCAATTTTACCCCCATGGGATATATATTCTACCCACACACATTTGGAACTCTCCTGGGGTACCCTCACACATATTATTCCCTCATTTAATGGATATTTTCACCAAAAAGTGAAGTTTTCAAAAAGTCAAAATTGGCTATAAACGACTTAATATCAAGGGCTCATCGGGCGAATCGCTCTGGAACTGAAATCGGAATGCTCACTGACATTTTTCCCTCTTCGAAAGTCTGAAAAATGATGGAAAAATGAGTAAGTCCAAAAAAATTTTTTTTAAACTTTTTTCAATTTTACCCCCATGGGATATATATTCTACCCACACACATTTGGAACTCTCCTGGGGTACCCTCACACATATTATTCCCTCATTTAATGGATATTTTCACCAAAAAGTGAAGTTTTCAAAAAGTCAGAAAATTGGCTGAAAACGACTAAATATCAAGGACTCATCGGGCGAATCACTCTGGAACTGAAATCGGAATACTCACTGACATTTTCCCCTCTCCGAAAGTCTAAAAAATGATGGAAAAATGACTAAGTCCAAAAAACTTTTTTTCAACTTTTTTCAATTTTACCCCCATGGGATATATATTCTACCCACACACATTTGGAACTCTCCTGGGGTACCCTCACACATATTATTCCCTCATTTAATGGATATTTTCACCAAAAAGTGAAGTTTTCAAAAAGACAGAAAATTGGCTGAAAACGACTAAATATCAAGGACTCATCGGGCGAATCACTCTGGAACTGAAATCGGAATGCTCACTGACATTTTCCCATCTCCGAAAGTCTGAAAAATGATGGAAAAATGACTAAGTCCAAACAACTTTTTTTCAACTTTTTTCAATTTTACCCCCGTGAGATATATATTCTACTCACACACATTTGGAACTCTCCTGGGGTACCCTCGCACATATTATTCCCTCATTTAATGGATATTTTCACCAAAAAGTGAAGTTTTCAAAAAGTCAGAAAATTGGCTGAAAACGACTTAATATCAAGGACACATCGTGCGAAATACTCTGGAACTGAAATCGGAATGCTCAGTGACATTTTCCCCTCTCCAAAAGTCTGAAAAATGATGGAAAAATGACTAAGTCCAAAAAAAATTTTTTTCAACTTTTTTCAATTTTACCCCCATGGGATACATATTCTACCCACACACATTTGGAACTCTCCTGGGGTACCCTCACACATATTATTCCCTCATTTAATGGATATTTTCACCAAAAAGTGAAGTTTTCAAAAAGTCAAAATTGGCTATAAACGACTTAATATCAAGGACTCATCGTGCGAATCGCTCTGGAACTGAAATCGGAATGCTCACTGACATTTTTCCCTCTTCGAAAGTCTGAAAAATGATGGAAAAATGAGTAAGTAAAAAAAAATTTTTTTTAAACTTTTTTCAATTTTACCCCCATGGGATATATATTCTACCCACACACATTTGGAACTCTCCTGGGGTACCCTCACACATATTATTCCCTCATTTAATGGATATTTTCACCAAAAAGTGAAGTTTTCAAAAAGTCAGAAAATTGGCTGAAAACGACTTAATATCAAGGACGCATCGTGCGAAATACTCTGGAACTGAAATCGGAATGCTCAGTGACATTTTCCCCTCTCCAAAAGTCTGAAAAATGATGGAAAAAGTAGTAAGTCCAAAAAAATTTTTTTTAAACTTTTTTCAATTTTACCCCCATGGGATATATATTCTACCCACACACATTTGGAACTCTCCTGGGGTACCCTCACACATATTATTCCCTCATTTAATGGATATTTTCACCAAAAAGTGAAGTTTTCAAAAAGTCAAAATTGGCTATAAACGACTTAATATCAAGGACTCATCGTGCGAATCACTCTGGAACTGAAATCGGAATGCTCACTGACATTTTTCCCTCTTCGAAAGTCTGAAAAATGATGGAAAAATGAGTAAGTCCAAAAAAATTTTTTTTAAACTTTTTTCAATTTTACCCCCATGGGATAAATATTCTACCCACACACATTTGGAACTCTCCTGGGGTACCCTCACACATATTATTCCCTCATTTAATGGATATTTTCACCAAAAAGTGAAGTTTTCAAAAAGTCAAAATTGGCTATAAACGACTTAATATCAAGGACTCATCGGGCGAATCGCTCTGGAACTGAAATCGGAATGCTCACTGACATTTTCCCCCCTTCGAAAGTCTGAAAAATGATGGAAAAATGACTAAGTCCAAAAAAAATTTTTTAAAACTTTTTTCAATTTTACCCCCGTGGGATATATATTCTACCCACACACATTTGGAACTCTCCTGGGGTAACCTCACACATATTATTCCCTCATTTAATGGATATTTTCACCAAAAAGTGAAGTTTTCAAAAAGTCAGAAAATTGGCTGAAAACGACTTAATATCAAGGACTCATCGGGCGAATCACTCTGGAACTGAAATCGGAATACTCACTGACATTTTCCCCTCTCCGAAAGTCTGAAAAATGATGGAAAAATGACTAAGTCCAAAAAATTTTTTTTTTACTTTTTTCAATTTTACCCCTGTGGGATATACATTCTACCCACACACATTTGGATCTCTCCTGGGGTACCCTCACACATATTATTCCCTCATTTAATGTATATTTTCACTAAAAAGTGAAGTTTTCAAAAAGTCAGAAAATTGTCTAAAAACGACTTAATATCAAGGACTCGTCGGGCGAATCACTCTGGAACTGAAATCGGAATACTCACTGACATTTTCCCCTCTCCGAAAGTCTGAAAAATGATGGAAAAATGACTAAGTCCAAAAAACATTTTTTTCAGCTTTTTTCAATTTTACCCCCGTGGGATATATATTCTACCCACACACATTTGGAACTCTCCTGGGGAACCGTCACATATATTATTCCCTCATTTAATGGATATTTTCACCAAAAAGTGAAGTTTTCAAAAAGTCAGAAAATTGGCTGAAAACGACTTAATATCAAAAGGACACATCGTGCGAAATACTCTGGAACTGAAATCGGAATGCTCAGTGACATTTTCCCCTCTCCAAAAGTCTGAAAAATGATGGAAAAATGACTAAGTCCAAAAAAAAATTTTTTCAACTTTTTTCAATTTTACCCCCATGGGATATATATTCTACCCACACACATTTGGAACTCTCCTGGGGTACCCTCACACATATTATTCCCTCATTTAATGGATATTTTCACCAAAAAGTGAAGTTTTCAAAAAGTCAAAATTGGCTATAAACGACTTAATATCAAGGACTCATCGGGCGAATCGCTCTGGAACTGAAATCGGAATGCTCACTGACATTTTCCCCTCTCCGAAAGTCTGAAAAATGATGGAAAAATGACTAAGTCCAAACAACTTTTTTTCAACTTTTTTCAATTTTACCCCCGTGAGATATATATTCTACTCACACACATTTGGAACTCTCCTGGGGTACCCTCGCACATATTATTCCCTCATTTAATGGATATTTTCACCAAAAAGTGAAGTTTTCAAAAAGTCAGAAAATTGGCTGAAAACGACTTAATATCAAGGACACATCGTGCGAAATACTCTGGAACTGAAATCGGAATGCTCAGTGACATTTTCCCCTCTCCAAAAGTCGGAAAAATGATGGAAAAATGATTAAGTCCAAAAAAAATTTTTTTCAACTTTTTTCAATTTTACCCCCATGGGATACATATTCTACCCACACACATTTGGAACTCTCCTGGGGTACCCTCACACATATTATTCCCTCATTTAATGGATATTTTCACCAAAAAGTGAAGTTTTCAAAAAGTCAAAATTGGCTATAAACGACTTAATATCAAGGACTCATCGTGCGAATCGCTCTGGAACTGAAATCGGAATGCTCACTGACATTTTTCCCTCTTCGAAAGTCTGAAAAATGATGGAAAAATGAGTAAGTCCAAAAAAATTTTTTTTAAACTTTTTTCAATTTTACCCCCATGGGATATATATTCTACCCACACACATTTGGAACTCTCCTGGGGTACCCTCACACATATTATTCCCTCATTTAATGGATATTTTCACCAAAAAGTGAAGTTTTCAAAAAGTCAGAAAATTGGCTGAAAACGACTAAATATCAAGGACTCATCGGGCGAATCACTCTGGAACTGAAATCGGAATACTCACTGACATTTTCCCCTCTCCGAAAGTCTAAAAAATGATGGAAAAATGACTAAGTCCAAAAAACTTTTTTTCAACTTTTTTCAATTTTACCCCCATGGGATATATATTCTACCCACACACATTTGGAACTCTCCTGGGGTACCCTCACACATATTATTCCCTCATTTAATGGATATTTTCACCAAAAAGTGAAGTTTTCAAAAAGACAGAAAATTGGCTGAAAACGACTAAATATCAAGGAATCATCGGGCGAATCACTCTGGAACTGAAATCGGAATGCTCACTGACATTTTCCCCTCTCCGAAAGTCTGAAAAATGATGGAAAAATGACTAAGTCCAAACAACTTTTTTTCAACTTTTTTCAATTTTACCCCCGTGAGATATATATTCTACTCACACACATTTGGAACTCTCCTGGGGTACCCTCGCACATATTATTCCCTCATTTAATGGATATTTTCACCAAAAAGTGAAGTTTTCAAAAAGTCAGAAAATTGGCTGAAAACGACTTAATATCAAGGACACATCGTGCGAAATACTCTGGAACTGAAATCGGAATGCTCAGTGACATTTTCCCCTCTCCAAAAGTCTGAAAAATGATGGAAAAATGACTAAGTCCAAAAAAAATTTTTTTCAACTTTTTTCAATTTTACCCCCATGGGATACATATTCTACCCACACACATTTGGAACTCTCCTGGGGTACCCTCACACATATTATTCCCTCATTTAATGGATATTTTCACCAAAAAGTGAAGTTTTCAAAAAGTCAAAATTGGCTATAACCGACTTAATATCAAGGACTCATCGTGCGAATCGCTCTGGAACTGAAATCGGAATGCTCACTGACATTTTTCCCTCTTCGAAAGTCTGAAAAATGATGGAAAAATGAGTAAGTCCAAAAAAATTTTTTTTAAACTTTTTTCAATTTTACCCCCATGGGATATATATTCTACCCACACACATTTGGAACTCTCCTGGGGTACCCTCACACATATTATTCCCTCATTTAATGGATATTTTCACCAAAAAGTGAAGTTTTCAAAAAGTCAGAAAATTGGCTGAAAACGACTTAATATCAAGGACGCATCGTGCGAAATACTCTGGAACTGAAATCGGAATGCTCAGTGACATTTTCCCCTCTCCAAAAGTCTGAAAAATGATGGAAAAAGTAGTAAGTCCAAAAAAATTTTTTTTAAACTTTTTTCAATTTTACCCCCATGGGATATATATTCTACCCACACACATTTGGAACTCTCCTGGGGTACCCTCACACATATTATTCCCTCATTTAATGGATATTTTCACCAAAAAGTGAAGTTTTCAAAAAGTCAAAATTGGCTATAAACGACTTAATATCAAGGACTCATCGTGCGAATCACTCTGGAACTGAAATCGGAATGCTCACTGACATTTTTCCCTCTTCGAAAGTCTGAAAAATGATGGAAAAATGAGTAAGTCCAAAAAAATTTTTTTTAAACTTTTTTCAATTTTACCCCCATGGGATAAATATTCTACCCACACACATTTGGAACTCTCCTGGGGTACCCTCACACATATTATTCCCTCATTTAATGGATATTTTCACCAAAAAGTGAAGTTTTCAAAAAGTCAAAATTGGCTATAAACGACTTAATATCAAGGACTCATCGGGCGAATCGCTCTGGAACTGAAATCGGAATGCTCACTGACATTTTCCCCCCTTCGAAAGTCTGAAAAATGATGGAAAAATGACTAAGTCCAAAAAAAATTTTTTAAAACTTTTTTCAATTTTACCCCCGTGGGATATATATTCTACCCACACACATTTGGAACTCTCCTGGGGTAACCTCACACATATTATTCCCTCATTTAATGGATATTTTCACCAAAAAGTGAAGTTTTCAAAAAGTCAGAAAATTGGCTGAAAACGACTTAATATCAAGGACTCATCGGGCGAATCACTCTGGAACTGAAATCGGAATACTCACTGACATTTTCCCCTCTCCGAAAGTCTGAAAAATGATGGAAAAATGACTAAGTCCAAAAAATTTTTTTTTTACTTTTTTCAATTTTACCCCTGTGGGATATACATTCTACCCACACACATTTGGATCTCTCCTGGGGTACCCTCACACATATTATTCCCTCATTTAATGTATATTTTCACTAAAAAGTGAAGTTTTCAAAAAGTCAGAAAATTGTCTAAAAACGACTTAATATCAAGGACTCGTCGGGCGAATCACTCTGGAACTGAAATCGGAATACTCACTGACATTTTCCCCTCTCCGAAAGTCTGAAAAATGATGGAAAAATGACTAAGTCCAAAAAACATTTTTTTCAGCTTTTTTCAATTTTACCCCCGTGGGATATATATTCTACCCACACACATTTGGAACTCTCCTGGGGAACCGTCACATATATTATTCCCTCATTTAATGGATATTTTCACCAAAAAGTGAAGTTTTCAAAAAGTCAGAAAATTGGCTGAAAACGACTTAATATCAAAAGGACACATCGTGCGAAATACTCTGGAACTGAAATCGGAATGCTCAGTGACATTTTCCCCTCTCCAAAAGTCTGAAAAATGATGGAAAAATGACTAAGTCCAAAAAAAAATTTTTTCAACTTTTTTCAATTTTACCCCCATGGGATATATATTCTACCCACACACATTTGGAACTCTCCTGGGGTACCCTCACACATATTATTCCCTCATTTAATGGATATTTTCACCAAAAAGTGAAGTTTTCAAAAAGTCAAAATTGGCTATAAACGACTTAATATCAAGGACTCATCGGGCGAATCGCTCTGGAACTGAAATCGGAATGCTCACTGACATTTTCCCCTCTCCGAAAGTCTGAAAAATGATGGAAAAATGACTAAGTCCAAACAACTTTTTTTCAACTTTTTTCAATTTTACCCCCGTGAGATATATATTCTACTCACACACATTTGGAACTCTCCTGGGGTACCCTCGCACATATTATTCCCTCATTTAATGGATATTTTCACCAAAAAGTGAAGTTTTCAAAAAGTCAGAAAATTGGCTGAAAACGACTTAATATCAAGGACACATCGTGCGAAATACTCTGGAACTGAAATCGGAATGCTCAGTGACATTTTCCCCTCTCCAAAAGTCTGAAAAATGATGGAAAAATGACTAAGTCCAAAAAAAATTTTTTTCAACTTTTTTCAATTTTACCCCCATGGGATACATATTCTACCCACACACATTTGGAACTCTCCTGGGGTACCCTCACACATATTATTCCCTCATTTAATGGATATTTTCACCAAAAAGTGAAGTTTTCAAAAAGTCAAAATTGGCTATAAACGACTTAATATCAAGGACTCATCGTGCGAATCGCTCTGGAACTGAAATCGGAATGCTCACTGACATTTTTCCCTCTTCGAAAGTCTGAAAAATGATGGAAAAATGAGTAAGTCCAAAAAAATTTTTTTTAAACTTTTTTCAATTTTACCCCCATGGGATATATATTCTACCCACACACATTTGGAACTCTCCTGGGGTACCCTCACACATATTATTCCCTCATTTAATGGATATTTTCACCAAAAAGTGAAGTTTTCAAAAAGTCAGAAAATTGGCTGAAAACGACTTAATATCAAGGACGCATCGTGCGAAATACTCTGGAACTGAAATCGGAATGCTCAGTGACATTTTCCCCTCTCCAAAAGTCTGAAAAATGATGGAAAAATTAGTAAGTCCAAAAAAATTTTTTTTAAACTTTTTTCAATTTTACCCCCATGGGATATATATTCTACCCACACACATTTGGAACTCTCCTGGGGTACCCTCACACATATTATTCCCTCATTTAATGGATATTTTCACCAAAAAGTGAAGTTTTCAAAAAGTCAAAATTGGCTATAAACGACTTAATATCAAGGACTCATCGTGCGAATCACTCTGGAACTGAAATCGGAATGCTCACTGACATTTTTCCCTCTTCGAAAGTCTGAAAAATGATGGAAAAATGAGTAAGTCCAAAAAAATTTTTTTTAAACTTTTTTCAATTTTACCCCCATGGGATAAATATTCTACCCACACACATTTGGAACTCTCCTGGGGTACCCTCACACATATTATTCCCTCATTTAATGGATATTTTCAAGAAAAAGTGAAGTTTTCAAAAAGTCAAAATTGGCTATAAACGACTTAATATCATGGACTCATCGGGCGAATCGCTCTGGAACTGAAATCGGAATGCTCACTGACATTTTCCCCCCTTCGAAAGTCTGAAAAATGATGGAAAAATGACTAAGTCCAAAAAAAATTTTTTAAAACTTTTTTCAATTTTACCCCCGTGGGATATATATTCTACCCACACACATTTGGAACTCTCCTGGGGTAACCTCACACATATTATTCCCTCATTTAATGGATATTTTCACCAAAAGTGAAGTTTTCAAAAAGTCAGAAAATTGGCTGAAAACGACTTAATATCAAGGACTCATCGGGCGAATCACTCTGGAACTGAAATCGGAATACTCACTGACATTTTCCCCTCTCCGAAAGTCTGAAAAATGATGGAAAAATGACTAAGTCCAAAAAATTTTTTTTTTACTTTTTTCAATTTTACCCCTGTGGGATATACATTCTACCCACACACATTTGGATCTCTCCTGGGGTACCCTCACACATATTATTCCCTCATTTAATGTATATTTTCACTAAAAAGTGAAGTTTTCAAAAAGTCAGAAAATTGTCTGAAAACGACTTAATATCAAGGACTCGTCGGGCGAATCACTCTGGAACTGAAATCGGAATGCTCACTGACATTTTTCCCTCTTCGAAAGTCTGAAAAATGATGTAAAAATGAGTAAGTCCAAAAAAATTTTTTTTAAACTTTTTTCAATTTTACCCCCATGGGATAAATATTCTACCCACACACATTTGGAACTCTCCTGGGGTACCCTCACACATATTATTCCCTCATTTAATGGATATTTTCACCAAAAAGTGAAGTTTTCAAAAAGTCAAAATTGGCTATAAACGACTTAATATCAAGGACTCATCGGGCGAATCGCTCTGGAACTGAAATCGGAATGCTCACTGACATTTTCCCCCCTTCGAAAGTCTGAAAAATGATGGAAAAATGACTAAGTCCAAAAAAAATTTTTTAAAACTTTTTTCAATTTTACCCCCGTGGGATATATATTCTACCAACACACATTTGGAACTCTCCTGGGGTAACCTCACACATATTATTCCCTCATTTAATGTATATTTTCACTAAAAAGTGAAGTTTTCAAAAAGTCAGAAAATTGTCTGAAAACGACTTAATATCAAGGACTCGTCGGGCGAATCACTCTGGAACTGAAATCGGAATACTCACTGACATTTTCCCCTCTCCGAAAGTCTGAAAAATGATGGAAAAATGACTAAGTCCAAAAAACATTTTTTTCAGCTGTTTTCAATTTTACCCCCGTGGGATATATATTCTACCCACACACATTTGGAACTCTCCTGGGGAACCGTCACATATATTATTCCCTCATTTAATGGATATTTTCACCAAAAAGTGAAGTTTTCAAAAAGTCAGAAGAATTGGCTGAAAACGACTTAATATCAAGGACACATCGTGCGAAATACTCTGGAACTGAAATCGGAATGCTCAGTGACATTTTCCCCTCTCCAAAAGTCTGAAAAATGATGGAAAAATGACTAAGTCCAAAAAAAAATTTTTTCAACTTTTTTCAATTTTACCCCCATGGGATATATATTCTACCCACACACATTTGGAACTCTCCTGGGGTACCCTCATACATATTATTCATTCATTTAATGGATATTTTCACCAAAAAGTGAAGTTTTCAAAAAGTCAAAATTGGCTATAAACAACTTAATATCAAGGACTCATCGTGCGAATCGTTCTGGAACTGAAATCGGAATGCTCACTGACATTTTTCCCTCTTCGAAAGTCTGAGAAATGATGGAAAAATGAGTAAGTCCCAAAAAATTTTTTTTAAACTTTTTTCAATTTTACCCCCATGGGATAAATATTCTACCCACACACATTTGGAACTCTCCTGGGGTACCCTCACACATATTATTCCCTCATTTAATGGATATTTTCACCAAAAAGTGAAGTTTTCAAAAAGTCAAAATTGGCTATAAACGACTTAATATCAAGGACTCATCGGGCGAATCGCTCTGGAACTGAAATCGGAATGCTCACTGACATTTTCCCCCCTTCGAAAGTCTGAAAAATGATGGAAAAATGACTAAGTCCAAAAAAAATTTTTTAAAACTTTTTTCAATTTTACCCCCGTGGGATATATATTCTACCCACACACATTTGGAACTCTCCTGGGGAACCCTCGCATATATTATTCCCTCATTTAATGGATATTTTCACCAAAAAGTGAAGTTTTCAAAAAGTCAGAAAATTGGCTGAAAACGACTTAATATCAAGGACTCATCGTTCGAATCACTCTGAAACTGAAATCGGAATGCTCACTGACATTTTCCCCTCTCCGAAAGTCTGAAAAATGATGGAAAAATGACTAAGTCCAAACAACTTTTTTTCAACTTTTTTCAATTTTACCCCCGTGGGATATATATTCTACTCAAACACATTTGGAACTCTCCTGGGGTACCCTCGCACATATTATTCCCTCATTTAATGGATATTTTCACCAAAAAGTGAAGTTTTCAAAAAGTCAGAAAATTGGCTGAAAACGACTTAATATCAAGGACTCGTCGGGCGAATCACTCTGGAACTGAAATCGGAATACTCACTGACATTTTCCCCTCTCCGAAAGTCTGAAAAATGATGGAAAAATGACTAAGTCCAAAAAACATTTTTTTCAGCTTTTTTCAATTTTACCCCCGTGGGATATATATTCTACCCACACACATTTGGAACTCTCCTGGGGAACCGTCACATATATTATTCCCTCATTTAATGGATATTTTCACCAAAAAGTGAAGTTTTCAAAAAGTCAGAAGAATTGGCTGAAAACGACTTAATATCAAGGACACATCGTGCGAAATACTCTGGAACTGAAATCGGAATGCTCAGTGACATTTTCCCCTCTCCAAAAGTCTGAAAAATGATGGAAAAATGACTAAGTCCAAAAAAAAATTTTTTCAACTTTTTTCAATTTTACCCCCATGGGATATATATTCTACCCACACACATTTGGAACTCTCCTGGGGTACCCTCATACATATTATTCATTCATTTAATGGATATTTTCACCAAAAAGTGAAGTTTTCAAAAAGTCAAAATTGGCTATAAACAACTTAATATCAAGGACTCATCGTGCGAATCGTTCTGGAACTGAAATCGGAATGCTCACTGACATTTTTCCCTCTTCGAAAGTCTGAAAAATGATGGAAAAATGAGTAAGTCCCAAAAAATTTTTTTTAAACTTTTTTCAATTTTACCCCCATGGGATAAATATTCTACCCACACACATTTGGAACTCTCCTGGGGTACCCTCACACATATTATTCCCTCATTTAATGGATATTTTCACCAAAAAGTGAAGTTTTCAAAAAGTCAAAATTGGCTATAAACGACTTAATATCAAGGACTCATCGGGCGAATCGCTCTGGAACTGAAATCGGAATGCTCACTGACATTTTCCCCCCTTCGAAAGTCTGAAAAATGATGGAAAAATGACTAAGTCCAAAAAAAATTTTTTAAAACTTTTTTCAATTTTACCCCCGTGGGATATATATTCTACCCACACACATTTGGAACTCTCCTGGGGTAACCTCACACATATTATTCCCTCATTTAATGGATATTTTCACCAAAAGTGAAGTTTTCAAAAAGTCAGAAAATTGGCTGAAAACGACTTAATATCAAGGACTCATCGGGCGAATCACTCTGGAACTGAAATCGGAATACTCACTGACATTTTCCCCTCTCCGAAAGTCTGAAAAATGATGGAAAAATGACTAAGTCCAAAAAATTTTTTTTTTACTTTTTTCAATTTTACCCCTGTGGGATATACATTCTACCCACACACATTTGGATCTCTCCTGGGGTACCCTCACACATATTATTCCCTCATTTAATGTATATTTTCACTAAAAAGTGAAGTTTTCAAAAAGTCAGAAAATTGTCTGAAAACGACTTAATATCAAGGACTCGTCGGGCGAATCACTCTGGAACTGAAATCGGAATGCTCACTGACATTTTTCCCTCTTCGAAAGTCTGAAAAATGATGTAAAAATGAGTAAGTCCAAAAAAATTTTTTTTAAACTTTTTTCAATTTTACCCCCATGGGATAAATATTCTACCCACACACATTTGGAACTCTCCTGGGGTACCCTCACACATATTATTCCCTCATTTAATGGATATTTTCACCAAAAAGTGAAGTTTTCAAAAAGTCAAAATTGGCTATAAACGACTTAATATCAAGGACTCATCGGGCGAATCGCTCTGGAACTGAAATCGGAATGCTCACTGACATTTTCCCCCCTTCGAAAGTCTGAAAAATGATGGAAAAATGACTAAGTCCAAAAAAAATTTTTTAAAACTTTTTTCAATTTTACCCCCGTGGGATATATATTCTACCAACACACATTTGGAACTCTCCTGGGGTAACCTCACACATATTATTCCCTCATTTAATGTATATTTTCACTAAAAAGTGAAGTTTTCAAAAAGTCAGAAAATTGTCTGAAAACGACTTAATATCAAGGACTCGTCGGGCGAATCACTCTGGAACTGAAATCGGAATACTCACTGACATTTTCCCCTCTCCGAAAGTCTGAAAAATGATGGAAAAATGACTAAGTCCAAAAAACATTTTTTTCAGCTTTTTTCAATTTTACCCCCGTGGGATATATATTCTACCCACACACATTTGGAACTCTCCTGGGGAACCGTCACATATATTATTCCCTCATTTAATGGATATTTTCACCAAAAAGTGAAGTTTTCAAAAAGTCAGAAGAATTGGCTGAAAACGACTTAATATCAAGGACACATCGTGCGAAATACTCTGGAACTGAAATCGGAATGCTCAGTGACATTTTCCCCTCTCCAAAAGTCTGAAAAATGATGGAAAAATGACTAAGTCCAAAAAAAAATTTTTTCAACTTTTTTCAATTTTACCCCCATGGGATATATATTCTACCCACACACATTTGGAACTCTCCTGGGGTACCCTCATACATATTATTCATTCATTTAATGGATATTTTCACCAAAAAGTGAAGTTTTCAAAAAGTCAAAATTGGCTATAAACAACTTAATATCAAGGACTCATCGTGCGAATCGTTCTGGAACTGAAATCGGAATGCTCACTGACATTTTTCCCTCTTCGAAAGTCTGAAAAATGATGGAAAAATGAGTAAGTCCCAAAAAATTTTTTTTAAACTTTTTTCAATTTTACCCCCATGGGATAAATATTCTACCCACACACATTTGGAACTCTCCTGGGGTACCCTCACACATATTATTCCCTCATTTAATGGATATTTTCACCAAAAAGTGAAGTTTTCAAAAAGTCAAAATTGGCTATAAACGACTTAATATCAAGGACTCATCGGGCGAATCGCTCTGGAACTGAAATCGGAATGCTCACTGACATTTTCCCCCCTTCGAAAGTCTGAAAAATGATGGAAAAATGACTAAGTCCAAAAAAAATTTTTTAAAACTTTTTTCAATTTTACCCCCGTGGGATATATATTCTACCCACACACATTTGGAACTCTCCTGGGGAACCCTCGCATATATTATTCCCTCATTTAATGGATATTTTCACCAAAAAGTGAAGTTTTCAAAAAGTCAGAAAATTGGCTGAAAACGACTTAATATCAAGGACTCATCGTTCGAATCACTCTGAAACTGAAATCGGAATGCTCACTGACATTTTCCCCTCTCCGAAAGTCTGAAAAATGATGGAAAAATGACTAAGTCCAAACAACTTTTTTTCAACTTTTTTCAATTTTACCCCCGTGGGATATATATTCTACTCAAACACATTTGGAACTCTCCTGGGGTACCCTCGCACATATTATTCCCTCATTTAATGGATATTTTCACCAAAAAGTGAAGTTTTCAAAAAGTCAGAAAATTGGCTGAAAACGACTTAATATCAAGGACTCGTCGGGCGAATCACTCTGGAACTGAAATCGGAATACTCACTGACATTTTCCCCTCTCCGAAAGTCTGAAAAATGATGGAAAAATGACTAAGTCCAAAAAACATTTTTTTCAGCTTTTTTCAATTTTACCCCCGTGGGATATATATTCTACCCACACACATTTGGAACTCTCCTGGGGAACCGTCACATATATTATTCCCTCATTTAATGGATATTTTCACCAAAAAGTGAAGTTTTCAAAAAGTCAGAAGAATTGGCTGAAAACGACTTAATATCAAGGACACATCGTGCGAAATACTCTGGAACTGAAATCGGAATGCTCAGTGACATTTTCCCCTCTCCAAAAGTCTGAAAAATGATGGAAAAATGACTAAGTCCAAAAAAAAATTTTTTCAACTTTTTTCAATTTTACCCCCATGGGATATATATTCTACCCACACACATTTGGAACTCTCCTGGGGTACCCTCATACATATTATTCATTCATTTAATGGATATTTTCACCAAAAAGTGAAGTTTTCAAAAAGTCAAAATTGGCTATAAACAACTTAATATCAAGGACTCATCGTGCGAATCGTTCTGGAACTGAAATCGGAATGCTCACTGACATTTTTCCCTCTTCGAAAGTCTGAAAAATGATGGAAAAATGAGTAAGTCCCAAAAAATTTTTTTTAAACTTTTTTCAATTTTACCCCCATGGGATAAATATTCTACCCACACACATTTGGAACTCTCCTGGGGTACCCTCACACATATTATTCCCTCATTTAATGGATATTTTCACCAAAAAGTGAAGTTTTCAAAAAGTCAAAATTGGCTATAAACGACTTAATATCAAGGACTCATCGGGCGAATCGCTCTGGAACTGAAATCGGAATGCTCACTGACATTTTCCCCCCTTCGAAAGTCTGAAAAATGATGGAAAAATGACTAAGTCCAAAAAAAATTTTTTAAAACTTTTTTCAATTTTACCCCCGTGGGATATATATTCTACCCACACACATTTGGAACACTCCTGGGGTAACCTCACACATATTATTCCCTCATTTAATGGATATTTTCACCAAAAAGTGAAGTTTTCAAAAAGTCAGAAAATTGGCTGAAAATGACTTAATATCAAGGACTCATCGGGCGAATCACTCTGGAACTGAAATCGGAATACTCACTCACATTTTCCCCTCTCCGAAAGTCTGAAAAATGATGGAAAAATGACTAAGTCCAAAAAATTTTTTTTTTTACTTTTTTCAATTTTACCCCTGTAGGATTCTACCCACACACATTTGGATCTCTCCTGGGGTACCCTCACACATATTATTCCCTCATTTAATGTATATTTTCACTAAAAAGTGAAGTTTTCAAAAAGTCAGAAAATTGTCTGAAAACGACTTAATATCAAGGACTCGTCGGGCGAATCACTCTGGAACTGAAATCGGAATACTCACTGACATTTTCCCCTCTCCGAAAGTCTGAAAAATGATGGAAAAATGACTAAGTTAAAAAAAAAATTTTTTCAGCTTTTTTCAATTTTACCCCCGTGGGATATATATTCTACCCACACACATTTGGAACTCTCCTGTTGAACCGTCGCATATATTATTCCCTCATTTAATGGATATTTTCACCAAAAAGTGAAGTTTTCAAAAAGTCAGAAAATTGGCTGAAAACGACTTAATATCAAGGACTCATCGTGTGAATCACTCTGAAACTGAAATCGGAATGCTCACTGACATTTTCCCCTCTCCGAAAGTCTGAAAAATGATGGAAAAATGACTAAGTCCAAACAACTTTTTTTCAACTTTTTTCAATTTTACCCCCGTGGGATATATATTCTACTCAAACACATTTGGAACTCTCCTGGGGTACCCTCGCACATATTATTCCCTCATTTAATGGATATTTTCACCAAAAAGTGAAGTTTTCAAAAAGTCAGAAAATTGGCTGAAAACGACTTAATATCAAGGACACATCGTGCGAAATACTCTGGAACTGAAATCGGAATGCTCAGTGACATTTTCCCCTCTCCAAAAGTCTGAAAAATGATGGAAAAATGACTAAGTCCAAAAAAAATTTTTTTCAACTTTTTTCAATTTTACCCCCATGGGATATATATTCTACCCACACACATTTGGAAGTCTCCTGGGGTACCCTCACACATATTATTCCCTCATTTAATGGATATTTTCACCAAAAAGTGAAGTTTTCAAAAAGTCAAAATTGGCTATAAACGACTTAATATCAAGGACTCATCGTGCGAATCGTTCTGGAACTGAAATCGGAATGCTCACTGACATTTTTCCCTCTTCGAAAGTCTGAAAAATGATGGAAAAATGAGTAAGTCCAAAAAAATTTTTTTTAAACTTTTTTCAATTTTACCCCCATGGGATAAATATTCTACCCACACACATTTGGAACTCTCCTGGGGTACCCTCACACATATTATTCCCTCATTTAATGGATATTTTCACCAAAAAGTGAAGTTTTCAAAAAGTCAAAATTGGCTATAAACGACTTAATATCAAGGACTCATCGGGCGAATCGCTCTGGAACTGAAATCGGAATGCTCACTGACATTTTCCCCCCTTCGAAAGTCTGAAAAATGATGGAAAAATGACTAAGTCCAAAAAAAATTTTTTAAAACTTTTTTCAATTTTACCCCCGTGGGATATATATTCTACCCACACACATTTGGAACTCTCCTGGGGAACCCTCGCATATATTATTCCCTCATTTAATGGATATTTTCACCAAAAAGTGAAGTTTTCAAAAAGTCAGAAAATTGGCTGAAAACGACTTAATATCAAGGACTCATCGTTCGAATCACTCTGAAACTGAAATCGGAATGCTCACTGACATTTTCCCCTCTCCGAAAGTCTGAAAAATGATGGAAAAATGACTAAGTCCAAACAACTTTTTTTCAACTTTTTTCAATTTTACCCCCGTGGGATATATATTCTACTCAAACACATTTGGAACTCTCCTGGGGTACCCTCGCACATATTATTCCCTCATTTAATGGATATTTTCACCAAAAAGTGAAGTTTTCAAAAAGTCAGAAAATTGGCTGAAAACGACTTAATATCAAGGACACATCGTGCGAAATACTCTGGAACTGAAATCGGAATGCTCAGTGACATTTTCCCCTCTCCAAAAGTCTGAAAAATGATGGAAAAATGACTAAGTCCAAAAAAAATTTTTTTCAACTTTTTTCAATTTTACCCCCATGGGATATATATTCTACCCACACACATTTGGAACTCTCCTGGGGTACCCTGACACATATTATTCCCTCATTTAATGGATATTTTCACCAAAAAGTGAAGTTTTCAAAAAGTCAAAATTGGCTATAAACGACTTAATATCAAGGACTCATCGTGCGAATCGCTCTGGAACTGAAATCGGAATGCTCACTGACATTTTTCCCTCTTCGAAAGTCTGAAAAATGATGGAAAAATGAGTAAGTCCAAAAAAATTTTTTTTAAACTTTTTTCAATTTTACCCCCATGGGATATATATTCTACCCACACACATTTGGAATTCTCCTGGGGTACCCTCACACATATTATTCCCTCATTTAATGGATATTTTCACCAAAAAGTGAAGTTTTCAAAAAGTCAGAAAATTGGCTGAAAACGACTTAATATCAAGGACGCATCGTGCGAAATACTCTGGAACTGAAATCGGAATGCTCAGTGACATTTTCCCCTCTCCAAAAGTCTGAAAAATGATGGAAAAATGAGTAAGTCCAAAAAAATTTTTTTTAAACTTTTTTCAATTTTACCCCCATGGGATATATATTCTACCCACACACATTTGGAACTCTCCTGGGGTACCCTCACACATATTATTCCCTCATTTAATGGATATTTTCACCAAAAAGTGAAGTTTTCAAAAAGTCAGAAAATTGGCTGAAAACGACTTAATATCAAGGACACATCGTGCGAAATACTCTGGAACTGAAATCGGAATGCTCAGTGACATTTTCCCCTCTCCAAAAGTCTGAAAAATGATGGAAAAATGACTAAGTCCAAAAAACATTTTTTTCAACTTTTTTCAATTTTACCCCCGTGGGATATATATTCTACCCACACACATTTGGAACTCTCCTGGGGTACCCTGGCATATATTATTCCCTCATTTAATGGATATTTTCACCAAAAAGTGAAGTTTTCAAAAAGTCAAAATTGGCTATAAACGACTTAATATCAAGGACTCATCGGGCGAATCGCTCTGGAACTGAAATCGGAATGCTCACTGACATTTTCCCCCCTTCGAAAGTCTGAAAAATGATGGAAAAATGACTAAGTCCAAAAAAAATTTTTTAAAACTTTTTTCAATTTTACCCCCGTGGGATATATATTCTACCCACACACATTTGGAACTCTCCTGGGGAACCCTCGCATATATTATTCCCTCATTTAATGGATATTTTCACCAAAAAGTGAAGTTTTCAAAAAGTCAGAAAATTGGCTGAAAACGACTTAATATCAAGGACTCATCGTTCGAATCACTCTGAAACTGAAATCGGAATGCTCACTGACATTTTCCCCTCTCCGAAAGTCTGAAAAATGATGGAAAAATGACTAAGTCCAAACAACTTTTTTTCAACTTTTTTCAATTTTACCCCCGTGGGATATATATTCTACTCAAACACATTTGGAACTCTCCTGGGGTACCCTCGCACATATTATTCCCTCATTTAATGGATATTTTCACCAAAAAGTGAAGTTTTCAAAAAGTCAGAAAATTGGCTGAAAACGACTTAATATCAAGGACACATCGTGCGAAATACTCTGGAACTGAAATCGGAATGCTCAGTGACATTTTCCCCTCTCCAAAAGTCTGAAAAATGATGGAAAAATGACTAAGTCCAAAAAAAATTTTTTTCAACTTTTTTCAATTTTACCCCCATGGGATATATATTCTACCCACACACATTTGGAACTCTCCTGGGGTACCCTGACACATATTATTCCCTCATTTAATGGATATTTTCACCAAAAAGTGAAGTTTTCAAAAAGTCAAAATTGGCTATAAACGACTTAATATCAAGGACTCATCGTGCGAATCGCTCTGGAACTGAAATCGGAATGCTCACTGACATTTTTCCCTCTTCGAAAGTCTGAAAAATGATGGAAAAATGAGTAAGTCCAAAAAAATTTTTTTTAAACTTTTTTCAATTTTACCCCCATGGGATATATATTCTACCCACACACATTTGGAATTCTCCTGGGGTACCCTCACACATATTATTCCCTCATTTAATGGATATTTTCACCAAAAAGTGAAGTTTTCAAAAAGTCAGAAAATTGGCTGAAAACGACTTAATATCAAGGACGCATCGTGCGAAATACTCTGGAACTGAAATCGGAATGCTCAGTGACATTTTCCCCTCTCCAAAAGTCTGAAAAATGATGGAAAAATGAGTAAGTCCAAAAAAATTTTTTTTAAACTTTTTTCAATTTTACCCCCATGGGATATATATTCTACCCACACACATTTGGAACTCTCCTGGGGTACCCTCACACATATTATTCCCTCATTTAATGGATATTTTCACCAAAAAGTGAAGTTTTCAAAAAGTCAGAAAATTGGCTGAAAACGACTTAATATCAAGGACACATCGTGCGAAATACTCTGGAACTGAAATCGGAATGCTCAGTGACATTTTCCCCTCTCCAAAAGTCTGAAAAATGATGGAAAAATGACTAAGTCCAAAAAACATTTTTTTCAACTTTTTTCAATTTTACCCCCGTGGGATATATATTCTACCCACACACATTTGGAACTCTCCTGGGGTACCCTGGCATATATTATTCCCTCATTTAATGGATATTTTCACCAAAAAGTGAAGTTTTCAAAAAGTCAGAAAATTGGCTGAAAACGACTTAATATCAAGGACTCATCGTGCGAATCACTCTGGAACTGAAATCGGAATGCTCACTGACATTTTCTCTTCTCCAAAAGTCTGAAAAATGATGAAAAAATGACTAAGTCCAAAAAAAATTTTTTTTAACTTTTTTCAATTTTACCCCCATGGGATATATATTCTACCCACACACATTTGGAACTCTCCTGGGGTACCCTCACACATATTATTCCCTCATTTAATGGATATTTTCACCAAAAAGTGAAGTTTTCAAAAAGTCAGAAAATTGGCTGAAAGCGACTTAATATCAAGGACTCATCGGGCGAATCACTCTGGAACTGAAATCGGAATGCTCACTGACATTTTCCCCTCTCCGAAAGTCTGAAAAATGATGGAAAAATGACTAAGTCCAAAAACATTTTTTTTGAACTTTTTTCAATTTTACCCCTGTGGGATATACATTCTACCCACACACATTTGGATCTTTCCTGGGGTCCCCTCACACATATTATTCCCTCATTTAATGGATATTTTCACCAAAAAGTGAAGTTTTCAAAAAGTCAGAAAATTGGCTGAAAACGACTTAATATCAAGGACTCATCTGGCGAATCACTCTGGAACTGAAATCGGAATGCTCACTGCCATTTTCCCCTCTCCGAAAGTCTGAAAAATGATGGAAAAATGACTAAGTCCAAAAAACATTTTTTTCAGCTTTTTTCAATTTTACCCCCGTGGGATATATATTCTTCCCACACACATTTGGAACTCTCCTGGGGTACCCTCGCACATATTATTCCCTCATTTAATGGATATTTTCACCAAAAAGTGAAGTTTTCAAAATGTCAAAATTGGCTATAAACGACTTAATATCAAGGACTCATCGGGTGAATCGCTCTAGAACTGAAATCGGAATGATCACTGACATTTTTCCCTCTTCGAAAGTCTGAAAAATGATGGAAAAATGACTAAGTCCAAAAAAATTTTTTTTACACTTTTTTAAATTTTACCCCCATGGGATATATATTCTACCCACACACATTTGGAACTCTCCTGGGGTACCCTCACACATATTATTCCCTCATTTAATGGATATTTTCACCAAAAAGTGAAGTTTTCAAAAAGTCAGGAAATTGGCTGAAAACGACTTAATATCAAGGACTCATCAGGCGAATCGCTCTGGAACTGAAATCGGAATACTCACTGACATTTTCCCTTCTCCGAAAGTCTGAAAAATGATGGAAAAATGACTAAGTCCAAAAAACATTTTTTTCAACTTTTTTCAATTTTACCCCCGTGGGATATATATTCTACCCATACACATTTGGAACTCTCCTGGGGTACCCTCGCATATATTATTCCCTCATTTAATGGATATTTTCACCAAAAAGTGAAGTTTTCAAAAAGTCAGAAAATTGGCTGAAAGCGACTTAATATCAAGGACACATCGTGCGAATCACTCTGGAACTGAAATCGGAATGCTCACTGACATTTTCCCCTCTCCGAAAGTTTGAAAAATGATGGAAAAATGACTAAGTCCAAAAACATTTTTTTTGAACTTTTTTCAATTTTACCCCTGTGGGATATACATCCTACCCACACACATTTGGGTCTTTCCTGGGGTACCCTCACACATATTATTCCCTCATTTAATGGATATTTTCACCAAAAAGTGAAGTTTTCAAAAAGTCAGAAAATTGGCTGAAAACGACTTAATATCAAAGACTGATCGGGCGAATCGCTCTGGAACTGAAATCGGAATGCTCACTGACATTTTTCCCTCTCCGAAAGTCTGAAAAATGATGGAAAAATGACTAAGTCCAAAAAACATTTTTTTCAACTTTTTTCAATTTTACCCCCGTGGATTATATATTCTACCCACACACATTTGGAAATCTCCTGGCGTACCCTCGCACATATTATTCCCTCATTTAGTGGATATTTTCACCAAAAAGTGAAGTTTTCAAAAAGTCAGAAAATTAGTTGAAAACGACTTAATATCAAGGACTCATCGGGGCAAATCGCTCTGGAACTGAAATCGGAATGCTCACTGACATTTTCCCCTCTCCGAAAGTCTGAAAAATGATGGAAAAATGACTAAGTCCAAAAAACATTTTTTTCAACTTTTTTCAATTTTACCCCCGTGGGATATATATTCTACCCACACACATTTGGAACTCTCCTGGGGTACCCTCACACATATTATTTCCTCATTTAATGGATATTTTCACCAAAAAGTGAAGTTTTCAAAAAGTCAGAAAATTGGCTGAAAACGAATTAATATCAAGGACTCATCGCGCGAATCACTCTGGAACTGAAATCGGAATGCTCACTGACATTTTCCCCTCTCCAAAAGTCTGAAAAATGATGGAAAAATGACTAAGTCCAAAAAAAATTTTTTTAAAACTTTTTTCAATTTTACCCCCATGGGATATATATTCTACCCACACACATTTGGAACTCTCCTGGGGTACCCTCACACATATTATTCCCTAATTTAATGGATATTTTCACCAAAAAGTGAAGTTTTCAAAAATTCAAAATTGGCTATAAACGACTTAATATCAAGGACTCATCGGGCGAATCACTCTGGAACTGAAATCGGAATGCTCACTGACATTTTTCCCTCTCCGAAAGTCTGAAAAATGATGGAAAAATGACTAAGTCCAAAAAAATTTTTTTTAAACTTTTTTCAATTTTACCCCCATGGGATATATATTCTACCCACACACATTTGGAACTCTCCTGGGGTACCCTCACACTTATTATTCCCTCATTTAATGGATATTTTCACCAAAAAGTGAAGTTTCAAAAAGTCAGAAAATTGGCTGAAAACGACTTAATATCAAGGACTCATCGGGTGAATCGCTCTGGAACTGAAATCGGAATGCTCACTGACATTTTCCCCTCTCCGAAAGTCTGAAAAATGATGGAAAAATGACTAAGTCCAAAAAACATTTTTTTCAACTTTTTTCAATTTTACCCCCGTGGGATATATATTCTACCCACACACATTTGGAACTCTCCTGGGGTACCCTCACATATATTATGCCCTCATTTAATGGATATTTTCACCAAAAAGTGAAGTTTTCAAAAAGTCAAAATTGGCTATAAACGACCTAATATCAAGGACTCATCGGACGAATCGCTCTGGAACTGAAATCGGAATGCTCACTGACATTTTTCCCTCTCCGAAAGTCTGAAAAATGGTGGAAAAATGACTAAGTCCAAAAAAAATTTTTTTAAAACTTTTTTCAATTTTACCCCTGTGGGATATACATTCTACCCACACACATTTGGAACTCTCCTGGGGTACCCTCACACATATTATTCCCTCATTTAATGGATATTTTCACCAAAAAGTGAAGTTTTCAAAAAGTCAGAAAATTGGCTGAAAGCGACTCAACATCAAGGACTCATCGGGTGAATCTCTCTGGAACTGAAATCGGAAAGCTCACTGACATTTTGCCCCCTTCGAAAGTCTGAAAAATGATGGAAAAATGACTAAGTCCAAAAAAAAATTTTTAAAACTTTTTTCAATTTTACCCCCGTGGGATATATATTCTACCCACACACATTTGGAACTCTCCTGGGGTAACCTCACACATATTATTCCCTCATTTAATGGATATTTTCACCAAAAAGTGAAGTTTTCAAAAAGTCAGAAAATTGGCTGAAAACGACTTAATATCAAGGACTCATCGGGCGAATCACTCTGGAACTGAAATCGGAATACTTACTGACATTTTCCCCTCTCCGAAAGTCTGAAAAATGATGGAAAAATGAGTCAGTCCAAAAAAATTTTTTTTCAACTTTTTTCAATTTTACCCCCGTGGGATATACATTCTACCCACACACATTTGGAACTCTCCTGGGGCACCCTCACACATATTATTCCCTCATTTAATGTATATTTTCACCAAAAAGTGAAGTTTTCAAAAAGTCAGAAAATTGGCTGAAAGTGACTCAACATCAAGGACTCATCGGGTGAATCACTCTGGAACTGAAATCGGAATGCTCACTGACATTTTCCCCTCTCCAAAAGTCTGAAAAATGATGGAAAAATGACTAAGTCCAAAAAAATTTTTATTTAACTTTTTTCAACTTTACCCCTGTGGGATATACATTTTACCCACACACATTTGGATCTCTCCTGGGGTACCCTCACACATATTATTCCCTCATTTAATGGATATTTTCACCAAAAAGTGAAGTTTTCAAAAAGTCAGAAAGTTGGCTGAAAATGACTTAATATCAAGGAATCATCGGGCGAATCGCTCTGGAACTGAAATCGGAACGCTCACTGACATTTTCCCCTCTCCAAAAGTCTGAAAAATGATGGAAAAATGACTAAGTCCAAAAAAAATTTTTTAAACTTTTTTCAATTTTACCCCCATGGTATATATATTCTACCCACAAACATTTGGAACTCTCCTGGGGTACCCTCACACATATTATTCCCTCATTTAATGGATATTTTCACCAAAAAGTGAAGTTTTCAAAAAGTCAGAAAATTGGCTGAAAACGACTCAACATCAAGGACTCATTGGGTGAATCTATCTGGAACTGAAATCGGAATACTCACTGACATTTTCCCCTCTTCGAAAGTCTGAAAAATGATGGAAAAATGACTAAGTCCAAAAAACATTTTTTTCAACTTTTTTCAATTTTACCCCCGTGTGATATATACACACACACATTTGAAACTCTCCTGTGGTACCCTCACACATGTTATTCCCTCATTTAATGGTTATTTTCACCAAAAAGTGAAGTTTTCAAAAAGTCAGAAAATTGGCTGAAAACGACCTAATATCAAGGACTCATCGGGCGAAACACTCTGGAACTGAAATCGGAATACTCACTGACATTTTCCCCTCTCCGAAAGTCTGAAAAATGATGGAAAAATGACTAAGTCCAAAAAACATTTTTTTCAACTTTTTTCAATTTTACCCCCGTGGGATATATGTTCTACCCACACACATTTGGAACTCTCCTGGGGTACCCTCACACATATTATTCCCTCATTTAATGGATATTTTCACCAAAAAGTGAAGTTTTCAAAAAGTCAGAAAATTGGCTGAAAACGACTTAATATCAAGGACTCATCGGGCAAATCACTCTGGAACTGAAATCGGAATGCTCACTGACATTTTCCCCTCTCCAAAAGTCTGAAAAATGATGGAAAAATGACTAAGTCCAAAAAAAATTTTTTAAACTTTTTTCAATTTTACCCCCATGGGATATATATTCTACCCACAAACATTTGGAACTCTCCTAGGGTACCCTCATACATATTATTCCATCATTTAATGGATATTTTCACCAAAAAACTGAAGTTTTCAAAAAGTCAGAAAATTGTCTGAAAACAACTTAATATCAAGGACTCATCGGGCGAAACACTCTGGAACTGAAATCAGAATACTCACTGACATTTTCCCCTCTCCGAAAGTCTGAAAAATGATGGAAAAATGACTAAGTCCAAAAAGATTTTTATTTAACTTTTTTCAATTTTACCCCTGTGGGATATATGTTCTACCCACACACATTTGGAACTCTCCTGGGGTACCCTCACACATATTATTCCCTCATTTAATGGATATTTTCACCAAAAAGTGAAGTTTTCAAAAAGTCAGAAAATTAGCTGAAAACAACTTAATATCAAGGACTCATCGGGCGAATCGCTCTGGAACTGAAATCGGAATGCTCACTGACATTTTCCCCTCTCCAAAAGTCTGAAAAATGATGGAACAATGACTAAGTCCAAAAAAATTTTTATTTAACTTTTTTCAACTTTACCCCTGTGGGATATACATTCTACCCACACACATTTGGATCTCTCCTGGGGTACCCTCACACATATTATTCCCTCATTTAATGGATATTTTCACCAAAAAGTGAAGTTTTCAAAAAGTCAGAAAGTTGGCTGAAAATGACTTAATATCAAGGACTCATCGGGCGAATCGCTCTGGAACTGAAATCGGAGCACTCACTGACAATTTCCCCTCTCCAAAAGTCTGAAAAATGATGGAAAAATGACTAAGTCCAAAAAAAATTTTTTAAACTTTTTTCAATTTTACCCCCATGGTATATATATTCTACCCACAAACATTTGGAACTCTCCTGGGGTACCCTCACACATATTAGTCCCTCATTTAATGGATATTTTCACCAAAAAGTGAAGTTTTCAAAAAGTCAGAAAATTGGCTGAAAACGACTTAATATCAAGGACTCATCGGGCGAAACACTCTGGAACTGAAATCGGAATACTCACTGACATTTTCCCCTCTCCGAAAGTCTGAAAAATGATGGAAAAATGACTAAGTCCAAAAAAATATTTTTTTTTAACTTTTTTCAATTTTACCCCTGTGGGATATACATTCTACCCACACACATTTGGAACTCTCCTGGGGTACCCTCACACATATTATTCCCTCATTTAATGGATATTTTCACCAAAAAGTGAAGTTTTCAAAAAGTCAGAAAATTGGCTATAAACGACTCAACATCAAGGACTCATTGGGTGAATCTATCTGGAACTGAAATCGGAATACTCACTGACATTTTCCCCCCTTCGAAAGTCTGAAAAATGATGGAAAAATGACTAAGTCCAAAAAAATTTTTTTTCAACTTTTTTCAATTTTACCCCCGTGGGATATACATTCTACCCACACACATTTGGAACTCTCCTGGGGTACCCTCACACATATTATTCCCTCATTTAATGGATATTTTCACCAAAAAGTGAAGTTTTCAAAAAGTCAGAAAATTGGCTGAAAGCGACTCAACATCAAGGACTCATCGGGTGAATCTCTCTGGAACTGAAATCGGAATACTCACTGACATTTTCCCCTCTTCGAAAGTCTGAAAAATGATGGAAAAATGACTAAGTCCAAAAACATTTTTTTCAACTTTTTTCAATTTTACCCCTGTGTGATATATACCCACACACATTTGGAACTCTCCTGTGGTACCCTCACACATATTATGCCCTCATTTAATGGATATTTTCACCAAAAAGTGAAGTTTTCAAAAAGTCAGAAAATTGGCTGAAAACGACTTAATATCAAGGACTCATCGGGTGAAACACTCTGAACTGAAATCGGAATACTCACTGACATTTTCCCCTCTCCGAAAGTCTGAAAAATGATGGAAAAATGACTAAGTCCAAAAAAAAATTTTTTTTTAACTTTTTTCAATTTTACCCTTGTGGGATATACATTCTACCCACACACATTTGGATCTCTCCTGGGGTACCCTCACTCATATTATTCCCTCATTTAATGGATATTTTCACCAAAAAGTGAAGTTTTCAAAAAGTCAGAAAATTGGCTGAAAACGACTTAATATCAAGGAGTCATCGGGCGAAACACTCTGGAACTGAAATCGGAATACTCACTGACATTTTCCCCTCTCCGAAAGTCTGAAAAATGATGGAAAAATGACTAAGTCCAAAAAAAAATTTTTAAAACTTTTTTCAATTTTACCCCCGTGGGATATATATTCTACCCACACACATTTGGAACTCTCCTGGGGTAACCTCACACATATTATTCCCTCATTTAATGGATATTTTCACCAAAAAGTGAAGTTTTCAAAAAGTCAGAAAATTGGCTGAAAACGACTTAATATCAAGGACTCATCGGGCGAATCACTCTGGAACTGAAATCGGAATACTTACTGACATTTTCCCCTCTCCGAAAGTCTGAAAAATGATGGAAAAATGAGTCAGTCCAAAAAAATTTTTTTTCAACTTTTTTCAATTTTACCCCCGTGGGATATACATTCTACCCACACACATTTGGAACTCTCCTGGGGCACCCTCACACATATTATTCCCTCATTTAATGTATATTTTCACCAAAAAGTGAAGTTTTCAAAAAGTCAGAAAATTGGCTGAAAGTGACTCAACATCAAGGACTCATCGGGTGAATCACTCTGGAACTGAAATCGGAATGCTCACTGACATTTTCCCCTCTCCAAAAGTCTGAAAAATGATGGAAAAATGACTAAGTCCAAAAAAATTTTTATTTAACTTTTTTCAACTTTACCCCTGTGGGATATACATTTTACCCACACACATTTGGATCTCTCCTGGGGTACCCTCACACATATTATTCCCTCATTTAATGGATATTTTCACCAAAAAGTGAAGTTTTCAAAAAGTCAGAAAGTTGGCTGAAAATGACTTAATATCAAGGAATCATCGGGCGAATCGCTCTGGAACTGAAATCGGAATGCTCACTGACATTTTCCCCTCTCCAAAAGTCTGAAAAATGATGGAAAAATGAGTAAGTCCAAAAAAAATTTTTTAAACTTTTTTCAATTTTACCCCCATGGTATATATATTCTACCCACAAACATTTGGAACTCTCCTGGGGTACCCTCACACATATTATTCCCTCATTTAATGGATATTTTCACCAAAAAGTGAAGTTTTCAAAAAGTCAGAAAATTGGCTGAAAACGACTCAACATCAAGGACTCATTGGGTGAATCTATCTGGAACTGAAATCGGAATACTCACTGACATTTTCCCCTCTTCGAAAGTCTGAAAAATGATGGAAAAATGACTAAGTCCAAAAAACATTTTTTTCAACTTTTTTCAATTTTACCCCCGTGTGATATATACCCACACACATTTGGAACTCTCCTGTGGTACCCTCACACATATTATTCCCTCATTTAATGGTTATTTTCACCAAAAAGTGAAGTTTTCAAAAAGTCAGAAAATTGGCTGAAAACGACCTAATATCAAGGACTCATCGGGCGAAACACTCTGGAACTGAAATCGGAATACTCACTGACATTTTCCCCTCTCCGAAAGTCTGAAAAATGATGGAAAAATGACTAAGTCCAAAAAACATTTTTTTCAACTTTTTTCAATTTTACCCCCGTGGGATATATGTTCTACCCACACACATTTGGAACTCTCCTGGGGTACCCTCACACATATTATTCCCTCATTTAATGGATATTTTCACCAAAAAGTGAAGTTTTCAAAAAGTCAGAAAATTGGCTGAAAACGACTTAATATCAAGGACACATCGGGCGAAACACTCTGGAACTGAAATCGGAATACTCACTGACATTTTTCCCTCTCCGAAAGTCTGAAAAATGATGGAAAAATGACTAAGTCCAAAAAGATTTTTATTTAACTTTTTTCAATTTTACCCCTGTGGGATATACATTCTACCCACACACATTTGGATCTCTCCTGGGGTACCCTCGCACATATTATTCCCTCATTTAATGGATATTTTCACCAAAAAGTGAAGTTTTCAAAAAGTCAGAAAATTGGCTGAAAACGACTTAATATCAAGGACTCATCGGGCAAATCACTCTGGAACTGAAATCGGAATGCTCACTGACATTTTCCCCTCTCCAAAAGTCTGAAAAATGATGGAAAAATGACTAAGTCCAAAAAGATTTTTATTTAACTTTTTTCAATTTTACCCCCATGGTATATATATTCTACCCACAAACATTTGGAACTCTCCTGGGGTACCCTCACACATATTAGTCCCTCATTTAATGGATATTTTCACCAAAAAGTGAAGTTTTCAAAAAGTCAGAAAATTGGCTGAAAACGACTTAATATCAAGGACTCATCGGGCGAAACACTCTGGAACTGAAATCGGAATACTCACTGACATTTTCCCCTCTCCGAAAGTCTGAAAAATGATGGAAAAATGACTAAGTCCAAAAAAATATTTTTTTTTAACTTTTTTCAATTTTACCCCTGTGGGATATACATTCTACCCACACACATTTGGAACTCTCCTGGGGTACCCTCACACATATTATTCCCTCATTTAATGGATGTTTTCACCAAAAAGTGAAGTTTTCAAAAAGTCAGAAAATTGGCTATAAACGACTCAACATCAAGGACTCATTGGGTGAATCTATCTGGAACTGAAATCGGAATACTCACTGACATTTTCCCCCCTTCGAAAGTCTGAAAAATGATGGAAAAATGACTAAGTCCAAAAAAATTTTTTTTCAACTTTTTTCAATTTTACCCCCGTGGGATTTACATTCTACCCACACACATTTGGAACTCTCCTGGGGTACCCTCACACATATTATTCCCTCATTTAATGGATATTTTCACCAAAAAGTGAAGTTTTCAAAAAGTCAGAAAATTGGCTGAAAGCGACTCAACATCAAGGACTCATCGGGTGAATCTCTCTGGAACTGAAATCGGAATACTCACTGACATTTTCCCCTCTTCGAAAGTCTGAAAAATGATGGAAAAATGACTAAGTCCAAAAACATTTTTTTCAACTTTTTTCAATTTTACCCCTGTGTGATATATACCCACACACATTTGGAACTCTCCTGTGGTACCCTCACACATATTATGCCCTCATTTAATGGATATTTTCACCAAAAAGTGAAGTTTTCAAAAAGTCAGAAAATTGGCTGAAAACGACTTAATATCAAGGACTCATCGGGTGAAACACTCTGAACTGAAATCGGAATACTC
Source organism: Phyllobates terribilis (assembly GCF_046119375.1). Lineage (NCBI taxonomy): Eukaryota > Metazoa > Chordata > Amphibia > Anura > Dendrobatidae > Phyllobates > Phyllobates terribilis. Next base: position 3,030,748 of record NW_027362873.1, on the reverse strand, counting down.
ACTGACATTTTCCCCTCTCCGAAAGTCTGAAAAATGATGGAAAAATGACTAAGTCCAAAAAAAAATTTTTTTTTAACTTTTTTCAATTTTACCCTTGTGGGATATACATTCTACCCACACACATTTGGATCTCTCCTGGGGTACCCTCACTCATATTATTCCCTCATTTAATGGATATTTTCACCAAAAAGTGAAGTTTTCAAAAAGTCAGAAAATTGGCTGAAAACGACTTAATATCAAGGAGTCATCGGGCGAAACACTCTGGAACTGAAATCGGAATACTCACTGACATTTTCCCCTCTCCGAAAGTCTGAAAAATGATGGAAAAATGACTAAGTCCAAAAAAAAATTTTTAAAACTTTTTTCAATTTTACCCCCGTGGGATATATATTCTACCCACACACATTTGGAACTCTCCTGGGGTAACCTCACACATATTATTCCCTCATTTAATGGATATTTTCACCAAAAAGTGAAGTTTTCAAAAAGTCAGAAAATTGGCTGAAAACGACTTAATATCAAGGACTCATCGGGCGAATCACTCTGGAACTGAAATCGGAATACTTACTGACATTTTCCCCTCTCCGAAAGTCTGAAAAATGATGGAAAAATGAGTCAGTCCAAAAAAATTTTTTTTCAACTTTTTTCAATTTTACCCCCGTGGGATATACATTCTACCCACACACATTTGGAACTCTCCTGGGGCACCCTCACACATATTATTCCCTCATTTAATGTATATTTTCACCAAAAAGTGAAGTTTTCAAAAAGTCAGAAAATTGGCTGAAAGTGACTCAACATCAAGGACTCATCGGGTGAATCACTCTGGAACTGAAATCGGAATGCTCACTGACATTTTCCCCTCTCCAAAAGTCTGAAAAATGATGGAAAAATGACTAAGTCCAAAAAAATTTTTATTTAACTTTTTTCAACTTTACCCCTGTGGGATATACATTTTACCCACACACATTTGGATCTCTCCTGGGGTACCCTCACACATATTATTCCCTCATTTAATGGATATTTTCACCAAAAAGTGAAGTTTTCAAAAAGTCAGAAAGTTGGCTGAAAATGACTTAATATCAAGGAATCATCGGGCGAATCGCTCTGGAACTGAAATCGGAACGCTCACTGACATTTTCCCCTCTCCAAAAGTCTGAAAAATGATGGAAAAATGACTAAGTCCAAAAAAAATTTTTTAAACTTTTTTCAATTTTACCCCCATGGTATATATATTCTACCCACAAACATTTGGAACTCTCCTGGGGTACCCTCACACATATTATTCCCTCATTTAATGGATATTTTCACCAAAAAGTGAAGTTTTCAAAAAGTCAGAAAATTGGCTGAAAACGACTCAACATCAAGGACTCATTGGGTGAATCTATCTGGAACTGAAATCGGAATACTCACTGACATTTTCCCCTCTTCGAAAGTCTGAAAAATGATGGAAAAATGACTAAGTCCAAAAAACATTTTTTTCAACTTTTTTCAATTTTACCCCCGTGTGATATATACCCACACACATTTGGAACTCTCCTGTGGTACCCTCACACATATTATTCCCTCATTTAATGGTTATTTTCACCAAAAAGTGAAGTTTTCAAAAAGTCAGAAAATTGGCTGAAAACGACCTAATATCAAGGACTCATCGGGCGAAACACTCTGGAACTGAAATCGGAATACTCACTGACATTTTCCCCTCTCCGAAAGTCTGAAAAATGATGGAAAAATGACTAAGTCCAAAAAACATTTTTTTCAACTTTTTTCAATTTTACCCCCGTGGGATATATGTTCTACCCACACACATTTGGAACTCTCCTGGGGTACCCTCACACATATTATTCCCTCATTTAATGGATATTTTCACCAAAAAGTGAAGTTTTCAAAAAGTCAGAAAATTGGCTGAAAACGACTTAATATCAAGGACACATCGGGCGAAACACTCTGGAACTGAAATCGGAATACTCACTGACATTTTTCCCTCTCCGAAAGTCTGAAAAATGATGGAAAAATGACTAAGTCCAAAAAGATTTTTATTTAACTTTTTTCAATTTTACCCCTGTGGGATATACATTCTACCCACACACATTTGGATCTCTCCTGGGGTACCCTCGCACATATTATTCCCTCATTTAATGGATATTTTCACCAAAAAGTGAAGTTTTCAAAAAGTCAGAAAATTGGCTGAAAACGACTTAATATCAAGGACTCATCGGGCAAATCACTCTGGAACTGAAATCGGAATGCTCACTGACATTTTCCCCTCTCCAAAAGTCTGAAAAATGATGGAAAAATGACTAAGTCCAAAAAAAATTTTTTAAACTTTTTTCAATTTTACCCCCATGGGATATATATTCTACCCACAAACATTTGGAACTCTCCTAGGGTACCCTCATACATATTATTCCATCATTTAATGGATATTTTCACCAAAAAACTGAAGTTTTCAAAAAGTCAGAAAATTGTCTGAAAACGACTTAATATCAAGGACTCATCGGGCGAAACACTCTGGAACTGAAATCAGAATACTCACTGACATTTTCCCCTCTCCGAAAGTCTGAAAAATGATGGAAAAATGACTAAGTCCAAAAAGATTTTTATTTAACTTTTTTCAATTTTACCCCTGTGGGATATACATTCTACCCACACACATTTGGATCTCTCCTGGGGTACCCTCACACATATTATTCCCTCATTTAATGGATATTTTCACCAAAAAGTGAAGTTTTCAAAAAGTCAGAAAATTAGCTGAAAACAACTTAATATCAAGGACTCATCGGGCGAATCGCTCTGGAACTGAAATCGGAATGCTCACTGACATTTTCCCCTCTCCAAAAGTCTGAAAAATGATGGAACAATGACTAAGTCCAAAAAAATTTTTATTTAACTTTTTTCAACTTTACCCCTGTGGGATATACATTCTACCCACAAACATTTGGAACTCTCCTAGGGTACCCTCATACATATTATTCCATCATTTAATGGATATTTTCACCAAAAAACTGAAGTTTTCAAAAAGTCAGAAAATTGTCTGAAAACGACTTAATATCAAGGACTCATCGGGCGAAACACTCTGGAACTGAAATCAGAATACTCACTGACATTTTCCCCTCTCCGAAAGTCTGAAAAATGATGGAAAAATGACTAAGTCCAAAAAGATTTTTATTTAACTTTTTTCAATTTTACCCCTGTGGGATATATGTTCTACCCACACACATTTGGAACTCTCCTGGGGTACCCTCACACATATTATTCCCTCATTTAATGGATATTTTCACCAAAAAGTGAAGTTTTCAAAAAGTCAGAAAATTAGCTGAAAACAACTTAATATCAAGGACTCATCGGGCGAATCGCTCTGGAACTGAAATCGGAATGCTCACTGACATTTTCCCCTCTCCAAAAGTCTGAAAAATGATGGAACAATGACTAAGTCCAAAAAAATTTTTATTTAACTTTTTTCAACTTTACCCCTGTGGGATATACATTCTACCCACACACATTTGGATCTCTCCTGGGGTACCCTCACACATATTATTCCCTCATTTAATGGATATTTTCACCAAAAAGTGAAGTTTTCAAAAAGTCAGAAAGTTGGCTGAAAATGACTTAATATCAAGGACTCATCGGGCGAATCGCTCTGGAACTGAAATCGGAGCACTCACTGACATTTTCCCCTCTCCAAAAGTCTGAAAAATGATGGAAAAATGACTAAGTCCAAAAAAAATTTTTTAAACTTTTTTCAATTTTACCCCCATGGTATATATATTCTACCCACAAACATTTGGAACTCTCCTGGGGTACCCTCACACATATTAGTCCCTCATTTAATGGATATTTTCACCAAAAAGTGAAGTTTTCAAAAAGTCAGAAAATTGGCTGAAAACGACTTAATATCAAGGACTCATCGGGCGAAACACTCTGGAACTGAAATCGGAATACTCACTGACATTTTCCCCTCTCCGAAAGTCTGAAAAATGATGGAAAAATGACTAAGTCCAAAAAAAATTTTTTTTTAACTTTTTTCAATTTTACCCCTGTGGGAAATACATTCTACCCACACACATCTGGAACTCTCCTGGGGTACCCTCACACATATTATTCCCTCATTTAATGGATATTTTCACCAAAAAGTGAAGTTTTCAAAAAGTCAAAATTGGCTATAAACGACCTAATATCAAGGACTCATCGGGCGAATCGCTCTGTAACTGAAATCGGAATGCTCACTGACATTTTTCCCTCTCCGAAAGTCTGAAAAATGATGGAAAAATGACTAAGTCCAAAAAAAATTTTTTTCAACTTTTTTCAATTTTACCCCCGTGGGATATATGTTCTACCCACACACATTTGGAACTCTCCTGTGGTACCCACGCACATATTATTCCCTCATTTAATGGATATTTTCACCAAAAAGTGAAGTTTTCAAAAAGTCAGAAAATTGGCTGAAAACGACTTAATATCAAGGACTCATCGGGCGAATCACTCTGGAACTGAAATCGGAATACTCACTGACATTTTCCCCTCTTCGAAAGTCGGAAAAATGATGGAAAAATGAGTAAGTCAAAAAAAAATTTTTTTCAACTTTTTTCAATTTTACCCCCGTGGGATATATGTTCTACCCATACACATTTGGAACTCTCCTGTGGTACCCACGCACATATTATTCCCTCATTTAATTGATATTTTCACCAAAAAGTGAAGTTTTCAAAAAGTCAGAAAATTGGCTGAAAACGATTCAATATCAAGTACTCATCGGGCGAATCACTCTGGAACTGAAATCGGAATACTCACTGACATTTTCCCCTCTCCAAAAGTCTGAAAAATGATGGAAAAATGACTAAGTCCAAAAAAAATTTTTTTTTAACTTTTTTCAATTTTACCCCTGTGGGATATACATTCTACCCACACACATCTGGAACTCTCCTGGGGTACCCTCACACATATTATTCCCTCATTTAATGGATATTTTCACCAAAAAGTCAAAATTGCTATAAACGACCTAATATCAAGGACTCATCGGGCGAATCGCTCTGTAACTGAAATCGGAATGCTCACTGACATTTTTCCCTCTCCGAAAGTCTGAAAAATGATGGAAAAATGACTAAGTCCAAAAAAAATTTTTTTCAACTTTTTTCAATTTTACCCCCGTGGGATATATGTTCTACCCACACACATTTGGAACTCTCCTGTGGTACCCACGCACATATTATTCCCTCATTTAATGGATATTTTCACCAAAAAGTGAAGTTTTCAAAAAGTCAGAAAATTGGCTGAAAACGACTTAATATCAAGGACTCATCGGGCGAATCACTCTGGAACTGAAATCGGAATACTCACTGACATTTTCCCCTCTTCGAAAGTCGGAAAAATGATGGAAAAATGAGTAAGTCCAAAAAAAATTTTTTTCAAGTTTTTTCAATTTTACCCCCGTGGGATATATATTCTACCCACACACATTTGGAACTCTCCTGTGGTACCCTCACACATATTATGCCCTCATTTAATTGATATTTTCACCAAAAAGTGAAGTTTTCAAAAAGTCAGAAAATTGGCTGAAAACGACTTAACATCAAGGACTCACCGGGCGAAACACTCTGGAACTGAAATCGGAATACTCACTGACATTTTCCCCTCTCCGAAAGTCTGAAAAATGATTTAAAAATGACTAAGTTCAAAAAAAAATTTTTTTTTAACTTTTTTCAATTTTACCCCTGTGGGATATACATTCTACCCACACACATTTGGATCTCTCCTGGGGTACCCTCAAACATATTATGCCCTCATTTAATGGAGATTTTCACCAAAAAGTGAAGTTTTCAAAAAGTCAGAAAATTGGCTGAAAACGACTTAATATCAAGGACTCATCGGGTGAATCGCTCTGGAACTGAAATCGGAATGCTCACTGACATTTTTCCCTCTCCAAAGTCTGAAAAATGATGGAAAAATGACTAAGTCCAAAAAAATTTTTTTTCAAGTTTTTTCAATTTTACCCCCATGGGCTATATATTCTACCCACACACATTTGGAACTCTCCTGGGGTACCCTCACACATATTATTCCCTCATTTAATGGATATTTTCACCAAAAAGTGAAGTTTTCAAAAAGTCAGAAAATTGGCTGAAAACGACTTAATATCAAGGACTCATCGGGTGAATCGCTCTGGAACTGAAATCGGAATGCTCACTGACATTTTCCCCTCTCCGAAAGTCTTAAAACTGATGGAAAAATGACTAAGTCCAAAAAAAATTTTCTTTAACTTTTTTCAATTTTACCCCCATGGGATATATATTCTACCCACACACATTTGGAACTCTCCTGGGGTACCCTCACACATATTATTCCCTCATTTGTTCATTTTCACCAAAAAGTGAAGTTTTCAAAAAGTCAAAATTGGCTATAAACGACTTAATATCAATGACTCATCGGGCGAATCACTCTGGAACTGACATCGGAATACTCACTGACATTTTCCCCTCTCCAAAAGTCTGAAAAATGATGGAAAAATGACTAAGTCCAAAAAAAATTTTTTAAACTTTTTTCAATTTTACCCCCATGGGATATATATTCTACCCACAAACATTTGGAACTCTCCTGGGGTACCCTCATACATATTATTCCCTCATTTAATGGATATTTTCACCAAAAAGTGAAGTTTTCAAAAAGTCAGAAAATTGGCTGAAAACGACTTAATATCAAGGACTCATCGGACGAAACACTCTGGAACTGAAATCGGAATACTCACTGACATTTTCCCCTCTCCGAAAGTCTGAAAAATGATGGAAAAATGACTAAGTCCAAAAAACATTTTTTTCAACTTTTTTCAATTTTACACCCGTGGGATATATGTTCTACCCACACACATTTTGAACTCTCCTGGGGTACCCTCACACATATTATTCCCTCATTTAATGGATATTTTCACCAAAAAGTGAAGTTTTCAAAAAGTCAGAAAATTGGCTGAAAACGACTTAATATCAAGGACTCATCTTGCGAATCGCTCTGGAACTGAAATTGGAATGCTCACTGACATTTTCCCCTCTTCGAAAGTCGGAAAAATGATGGAAAAATGAGTAAGTCCAAAAAAAATTTTTTTCAAGTTTTTTCAATTTTACCCCCGTGGGATATATATTCTACCCACACACATTTGGAACTCTCCTGGGGTACCCTCGCACATATTATTCCCTCATTTAATTGATATTTTCACCAAAAAGTGAAGTTTTCAAAGAGTCAGAAAATTGGCTGAAAACGACTTAACATCAAGGACTCATCGGGCGAATCACTCTGGAACTGAAATCGGAATGCTCACTGACATTTTCCCCTCTCCAAAAGTCTGAAAAATGATGGAAAAATGACTAAGTCCAAAAAGAATTTTTTAAACTTTTTTCAATTTTACCCCCATGGGATATATATTCTACCCACAAACATTTGGAACTCTCCTAGGGTACCCTCATACATATTATTCCCTCATTTAATGGATATTTTCACCAAAAAGTGAAGTTTTCAAAAAGTCAGAAAATTGGCTGAAAACGACTTAATATCAAGGACTCATCGGGCAAAACACTCTGGAACTGAAATTGGAATACTCACTGACATTTTACCCTCTCCGAAAGTCTGAAAAATGATGGAAAAATGACGAAGTCCAAAAAACATTTTTTTCAACTTTTTTCAATTTTACTCCCGTGGGATATATGTTCTACCCACAAACATTTGGAACTCTCCTGGGGTACCCTCACACATATTATTCCCTCATTTAATGGATATTTTCACCAAAAAGTGAAGTTTTCAAAAAGTCAGAAAATTGGCTGAAAACAACTTAATATCAAGGACTCATCGGGCAAATCGCTCTGGAACTGAAATCGGAATGCTCACTGACATTTTCCCCTCTCCGAAAGTCTGAAAAATGATGGAAAAATGAGTAAGTCCAAAAAAAATTTTTTTCAAGTTTTTTCAATTTTACCCCCGTGGGATATATATTCTACCCACACACATTTGGAACTCTCCTGGGGTACCCTCACACATATTATTCCCTCATTTAATGGATATTTTCACCAAAAAGTGAAGTTTTCAAAAAGTCAGAAAATTGGCTGAAAACGACTTAATATCAAGGAATCATCGGGCGAATCACTCTGGAACTGAAATCGGAATACTCACTGACATTTTCCCCTCTCCGAAAGTCTGAAAAATGATGGAAAAACGACTAAGTCCAAAAAAATTTTTTTTAAACTTTTTTCAATTTTACCCCCGTGGGATATACATTCTACCCACACACATTTGGAACTCTCCTGGGGTACCCTCACACATATTATTCCCTCATTTAATGGATATTTTCACCAAAAAGTGAAGTTTTCAAAAAGTCAGAAAATTGGCTGAAAACGACTTAATATCAAGGACTCATCGGGCGAATCACTCTGGAACTGAAATTGGAATACTCACTGACATTTTCCCCTCTTCAAAAGTCGGAAAAATGATGGAAAAATGAGTAAGTCCAAAAAAAATTTTTTTCAAGTTTTTTCAATTTTACCCCCGTGGGATATATATTCTACCCACACACATTTGGAACTCTCCTGGGGTACCCTCACACATATTATTCCCTCATTTAATTGATATTTTCACCAAAAAGTGAAGTTTTCAAAAAGTCAGAAAATTGGCTGAAAACGACTTAATATCAAGGATTCATCGGGCGAATCACTCTGGAACTGACATCGGAATACTCACTGACATTTTCCCCTCTCCGAAAGTCTGAAAAATGCTGGAAAAATGACTAAGTCCAAAAAACATTTTTTTCAACTTTTTTCAATTTTACCCCCGTGGGATATATATTCTACCCACACACATTTGGAACTCTCCTGGGGTACCCTCGCACATATTATTCCCTCATTTAATGGATATTTTCACCAAAAAGTGAAGTTTTCAAAAAGTCAGAAAATTGGCTGAAAACGACTTAATATCAAGGACTCATCGGGCAAATCACTCTGAAACTGAAATCGGAATGCTCACTGACATTTTCCCCTCTCCAAAAGTCTGAAAAATGATGGAAAAATGACTAAGTCCAAAAAAATTTTTTTTAACTTTTTTCAATTTTACCCCCATGGGATATATATTCTACCCACAAACATTTGGAACTCTCCTAGGGTACCCTCATACATATTATTCCCTCATTTAATGGATATTTTCACCAAAAACTGAAGTTTTCAAAAAGTCAGAAAATTGGCTGAAAACGACTTAATATCAAGGACTCATCGGGCGAAACACTCTGGAACTGAAATCGGAATACTCACTGACATTTTCCCCTCTCCGAAAGTCTGAAAAATGATGGAAAAATGACTAAGTCCAAAAAACATTTTTTTCAACTTTTTTCAATTTTACCCCCGTGGGATGTATGTTCTACCCACACACATTTGGAACTCTCCTGGGGTACCCTCACACATATTATTCCCTCATTTAATGGATATTTTCACCAAAAAGTGAAGTTTTCAAAAAGTCAGAAAATTGGCTGAAAACGACTTAATATCAAGGACACATCGGGCGAAACACTCTGGAACTGAAATCGGAATACTCACTGACATTTTCCCCTCTCCGAAAGTCTGAAAAATGATGGAAAAATGACTAAGTCCAAAAAGATTTTTATTTAACTTTTTTCAATTTTACCCCTGTGGGATATACATTCTACCCACACACATTTGGATCTCTCCTGGGGTACCCTCGCACATATTATTCCCTCATTTAATGGATATTTTCACCAAAAAGTGAAGTTTTCAAAAAGTCAGAAAATTGGCTGAAAACGACTTAATATCAAGGACTCATCGGGCAAATCACTCTGGAACTGAAATCAGAATGCTCACTGACATTTTCCCCTCTCCAAAAGTCTGAAAAATGATGGAAAAATGACTAAGTCCAAAAAAAATTTTTTAAACTTTTTTCAATTTTACCCCCATGGGATATATATTCTACCCACAAACATTTGGAACTCTCCTAGGGTACTCTCATACATATTATTCCCTCATTTAATGGATATTTTCACCAAAAAACTGAAGTTTTCAAAAAGTCAGAAAATTGGCTGAAAACGACTTAATATCAAGGACTCATCGGGCGAAACACTCTGGAACTGAAATCGGAATACTCACTGACATTTTCCCCTCTCCGAAAGTCTGAAAAATGATGGAAAAATGACTAAGTCCAAAAAACATTTTTTTCAACTTCTTTCAATTTTACCCCCGTGGGATATATGTTCTACCCACACACATTTGGAACTCTCCTGGGGTACCCTCACACATATTATTCCCTCATTTAATGGATATTTTCACCAAAAAGTGAAGTTTTCAAAAAGTCAGAAAATTGGCTGAAAACGACTTAATATCAAGGACTCATCGGGCGAAACACTCTGGAACTGAAATCAGAATACTCACTGACATTTTCCCCTCTCCGAAAGTCTGAAAAATGATGGAAAAATGACTAAGTCCAAAAAGATTTTTATTTAACTTTTTTCAATTTTACCCCTGTGGGATATATGTTCTACCCACACACATTTGGAACTCTCCTGGGGTACCCTCACACATATTATTCCCTCATTTAATGGATATTTTCACCAAAAAGTGAAGTTTTCAAAAAGTCAGAAAGTTGGCTGAAAATGATTTAATATCAAGGAATCATCGAGCGAATCGCTCTGGAACTGAAATCGGAACGCTCACTGACATTTTCCCCTCTCCAAAAGTCTGAAAAATGATGGAAAAATGACTAAGTCCAAAAAACATTTTTTTCAACTTTTTTCAATTTTACCCCCGTGTGATATATACCCACACACATTTGGAACTCTCCTGTGGTACCCTCACACATATTATTCCCTCATTTAATGGATATTTTCACCAAAAAGTGAAGTTTTCAAAAAGTCAGAAAATTGGCTGAAAACGACCTAATATCAAGGACTCATCGGGCGAAACACTCTGGAACTGAAATCGGAATACTCACTGACATTTTCCCCTCTCCGAAAGTCTGAAAAATGATGGAAAAATGACTAAGTCCAAAAAACATTTTTTTCAACTTTTTTCAATTTTACCCCCGTGGGATATATGTTCTACCCACACACATTTGGAACTCTCCTGGGGTACCCTCACACATATTATTCCCTCATTTAATGGATATTTTCACCAAAAAGTGAAGTTTTCAAAAAGTCAGAAAATTGGCTGAAAACGACTTAATATCAAGGACACATCGGGCGAAACACTCTGGAACTGAAATCGGAATACTCACTGACATTTTTCCCTCTCCGAAAGTCTGAAAAATGATGGAAAAATGACTAAGTCCAAAAAGATTTTTATTTAACTTTTTTCAATTTTACCCCTGTGGGATATACATTCTACCCACACACATTTGGATCTCTCCTGGGGTACCCTCGCACATATTATTCCCTCATTTAATGGATATTTTCACCAAAAAGTGAAGTTTTCAAAAAGTCAGAAAATTGGCTGAAAACGACTTAATATCAAGGACTCATCGGGCAAATCACTCTGGAACTGAAATCGGAATGCTCACTGACATTTTCCCCTCTCCAAAAGTCTGAAAAATGATGGAAAAATGACTAAGTCCAAAAAAAATTTTTTAAACTTTTTTCAATTTTACCCCCATGGGATATATATTCTACCCACAAACATTTGGAACTCTCCTAGGGTACCCTCATACATATTATTCCCTCATTTAATGGATATTTTCACCAAAAAACTGAAGTTTTCAAAAAGTCAGAAAATTGGCTGAAAACGACTTAATATCAAGGACTCATCGGGCGAAACACTCTGGAACTGAAATCAGAATACTCACTGACATTTTCCCCTCTCCGAAAGTCTGAAAAATGATGGAAAAATGACTAAGTCCAAAAAGATTTTTATTTAACTTTTTTCAATTTTACCCCTGTGGGATATATGTTCTACCCACACACATTTGGAACTCTCCTGGGGTACCCTCACACATATTATTCCCTCATTTAATGGATATTTTCACCAAAAAGTGAAGTTTTCAAAAAGTCAGAAAATTGGCTGAAAACGACTTAATATCAAGGACACATCGGGCGAAACACTCTGGAACTGAAATCGGAATACTCACTGACATTTTTCCCTCTCCGAAAGTCTGAAAAATGATGGAAAAATGACTAAGTCCAAAAAGATTTTTATTTAACTTTTTTCAATTTTACCCCTGTGGGATATACATTCTACCCACACACATTTGGATCTCTCCTTTGGTACCCTCGCACATATTATTCCCTCATTTAATGGATATTTTCACCAAAAAGTGAAGTTTTCAAAAAGTCAGAAAATTGGCTGAAAACGACTTAATATCAAGGACTCATCGGGCAAATCACTCTGGAACTGAAATCGGAATGCTCACTGACATTTTCCCCTCTCCAAAAGTCTGAAAAATGATGGAAAAATGACTAAGTCCAAAAAAAATTTTTTAAACTTTTTTCAATTTTACCCCCATGGGATATATATTCTACCCACAAACATTTGGAACTCTCCTAGGGTACCCTCATACATATTATTCCCTCATTTAATGGATATTTTCACCAAAAAACTGAAGTTTTCAAAAAGTCAGAAAATTGGCTGAAAACGACTTAATATCAAGGACTCATCGGGCGAAACACTCTGGAACTGAAATCAGAATACTCACTGACATTTTCCCCTCTCCGAAAGTCTGAAAAATGATGGAAAAATGACTAAGTCCAAAAAGATTTTTATTTAACTTTTTTCAATTTTACCCCTGTGGGATATATGTTCTACCCACACACATTTGGAACTCTCCTGGGGTACCCTCACACATATTATTCCCTCATTTAATGGATATTTTCACCAAAAAGTGAAGTTTTCAAAAAGTCAGAAAATTAGCTGAAAACAACTTAATATCAAGGACTCATCGGGCGAATCGCTCTGGAACTGAAATCGGAATGCTCACTGACATTTTCCCCTCTCCGAAAGTCTGAAAAATGATGGAAAAATGACTAAGTCCAAAAAAATATTTTTTTTTAACTTTTTTCAATTTTACCCCTGTGGGATATACATTCTACCCACACACATTTGGAACTCTCCTGGGGTACCCTCACACATATTATTCCCTCATTTAATGGATATTTTCACCAAAAAGTGAAGTTTTCAAAAAGTCAGAAAATTGGCTATAAACGACTCAACATCAAGGACTCATTGGGTGAATCTATCTGGAACTGAAATCGGAATACTCACTGACATTTTCCCCCCTTCGAAAGTCTGAAAAATGATGGAAAAATGACTAAGTCCAAAAAAATTTTTTTTCAACTTTTTTCAATTTTACCCCCGTGGGATATACATTCTACCCACACACATTTGGAACTCTCCTGGGGTACCCTCACACATATTATTCCCTCATTTAATGGATATTTTCACCAAAAAGTGAAGTTTTCAAAAAGTCAGAAAATTGGCTGAAAGCGACTCAACATCAAGGACTCATCGGGTGAATCTCTCTGGAACTGAAATCGGAATACTCACTGACATTTTCCCCTCTTCGAAAGTCTGAAAAATGATGGAAAAATGACTAAGTCCAAAAACATTTTTTTCAACTTTTTTCAATTTTACCCCTGTGTGATATATACCCACACACATTTGGAACTCTCCTGTGGTACCCTCACACATATTATGCCCTCATTTAATGGATATTTTCACCAAAAAGTGAAGTTTTCAAAAAGTCAGAAAATTGGCTGAAAACGACTTAATATCAAGGACTCATCGGGTGAAACACTCTGAACTGAAATCGGAATACTCACTGACATTTTCCCCTCTCCGAAAGTCTGAAAAATGATGGAAAAATGACTAAGTCCAAAAAAAAATTTTTTTTTAACTTTTTTCAATTTTACCCTTGTGGGATATACATTCTACCCACACACATTTGGATCTCTCCTGGGGTACCCTCACTCATATTATTCCCTCATTTAATGGATATTTTCACCAAAAAGTGAAGTTTTCAAAAAGTCAGAAAATTGGCTGAAAACGACTTAATATCAAGGAGTCATCGGGCGAAACACTCTGGAACTGAAATCGGAATACTCACTGACATTTTCCCCTCTCCGAAAGTCTGAAAAATGATGGAAAAATGACTAAGTCCAAAAAACATTTTTTTCAACTTTTTTCAATTTTACCCCCGTGTGATATATATTCTACCCACACACATTTGGAACTCTCCTGGGGTACCCTCACACATATTATTCCCTCATTTAATTGATATTTTCACCAAAAAGTGAAGTTTTCAAAAAGTCAGAAAATTGGCTGAAAACGACTTAATATCAAGGACTCATCGGGCGAATCACTCTGGAACTGAAATCGGAATATTCACTGACATTTTCCCCTCTCCAAAAGTCTGAAAAATGATGGAAAAATGACTAAGTCCAAAAAAAATTTTTTTTTAACTTTTTTCAATTTTACCCCTGTGGGAAATACATTCTACCCACACACATCTGGAACTCTCCTGGGGTACCCTCACACATATTATTCCCTCATTTAATGGATATTTTCACCAAAAAGTGAAGTTTTCAAAAAGTCAAAATTGGCTATAAACGACCTAATATCAAGGACTCATCGGGCGAATAGCTCTGTAACTGAAATCGGAATGCTCACTGACATTTTTCCCTCTCCAAAAGTCTGAAAAATGATGGAAAAATGACTAAGTCCAAAAAAAATTTTTTTCAACTTTTTTCAATTTTACCCCCGTGGGATATATGTTCTACCCACACACATTTGGAACTCTCCTGTGGTACCCACGCACATATTATTCCCTCATTTAATGGATATTTTCACCAAAAAGTGAAGTTTTCAAAAAGTCAGAAAATTGGCTGAAAACGACTTAATATCAAGGACTCATCGGGCGAATCACTCTGGAACTGAAATCGGAATACTCACTGACATTTTCCCCTCTTCGAAAGTCGGAAAAATGATGGAAAAATGAGTAAGTCAAAAAAAAATTTTTTTCAACTTTTTTCAATTTTACCCCCGTGGGATATATGTTCTACCCATACACATTTGGAACTCTCCTGTGGTACCCACGCACATATTATTCCCTCATTTAATTGATATTTTCACCAAAAAGTGAAGTTTTCAAAAAGTCAGAAAATTGGCTGAAAACGATTCAATATCAAGTACTCATCGGGCGAATCACTCTGGAACTGAAATCGGAATACTCACTGACATTTTCCCCTCTCCAAAAGTCTGAAAAATGATGGAAAAATGACTAAGTCCAAAAAAAATTTTTTTTTAACTTTTTTCAATTTTACCCCTGTGGGATATACATTCTACCCACACACATCTGGAACTCTCCTGGGGTACCCTCACACATATTATTCCCTCATTTAATGGATATTTTCACCAAAAAGTCAAAATTGCTATAAACGACCTAATATCAAGGACTCATCGGGCGAATCGCTCTATAACTGAAATCGGAATGCTCACTGACATTTTTCCCTCTCCGAAAGTCTGAAAAATGATGGAAAAATGACTAAGTCCAAAAAAAATTTTTTTCAACTTTTTTCAATTTTACCCCCGTGGGATATATGTTCTACCCACACACATTTGGAACTCTCCTGTGGTACCCACGCACATATTATTCCCTCATTTAATGGATATTTTCACCAAAAAGTGAAGTTTTCAAAAAGTCAGAAAATTGGCTGAAAACGACTTAATATCAAGGACTCATCGGGCGAATCACTCTGGAACTGAAATCGGAATACTCACTGACATTTTCCCCTCTTCGAAAGTCGGAAAAATGATGGAAAAATGAGTAAGTCCAAAAAAAATTTTTTTCAAGTTTTTTCAATTTTACCCCCGTGGGATATATATTCTACCCACACACATTTGGAACTCTCCTGGGGTACCCTCACACATATTATTCCCTCATTTAATGGATATTTTCACCAAAAAGTGAAGTTTTCAAAAAGTCAGAAAATTGGCTGAAAACGACTTAATATCAAGGAATCATCGGGCGAATCACTCTGGAACTGAAATCGGAATACTCACTGACATTTTCCCCTCTCCGAAAGTCTGAAAAATGATGGAAAAACGACTAAGTCCAAAAAAATTTTTTTTAAACTTTTTTCAATTTTACCCCCGTGGGATATACATTCTACCCACACACATTTGGAACTCTCCTGGGGTACCCTCACACATATTATTCCCTCATTTAATGGATATTTTCACCAAAAAGTGAAGTTTTCAAAAAGTCAGAAAATTGGCTGAAAACGACTTAATATCAAGGACTCATCGGGCGAATCACTCTGGAACTGAAATTGGAATACTCACTGACATTTTCCCCTCTTCAAAAGTCGGAAAAATGATGGAAAAATGAGTAAGTCCAAAAAAAATTTTTTTCAAGTTTTTTCAATTTTACCCCCGTGGGATATATATTCTACCCACACACATTTGGAACTCTCCTGGGGTACCCTCACACATATTATTCCCTCATTTAATTGATATTTTCACCAAAAAGTGAAGTTTTCAAAAAGTCAGAAAATTGGCTGAAAACGACTTAATATCAAGGATTCATCGGGCGAATCACTCTGGAACTGACATCGGAATACTCACTGACATTTTCCCCTCTCCGAAAGTCTGAAAAATGCTGGAAAAATGACTAAGTCCAAAAAACATTTTTTTCAACTTTTTTCAATTTTACCCCCGTGGGATATATATTCTACCCACACACATTTGGAACTCTCCTGGGGTACCCTCGCACATATTATTCCCTCATTTAATGGATATTTTCACCAAAAAGTGAAGTTTTCAAAAAGTCAGAAAATTGGCTGAAAACGACTTAATATCAAGGACTCATCGGGCAAATCACTCTGAAACTGAAATCGGAATGCTCACTGACATTTTCCCCTCTCCAAAAGTCTGAAAAATGATGGAAAAATGACTAAGTCCAAAAAAATTTTTTTTAACTTTTTTCAATTTTACCCCCATGGGATATATATTCTACCCACAAACATTTGGAACTCTCCTGGGGTACCCTCACACATATTATTCCCTCATTTAATGGATATTTTCACCAAAAAGTGAAGTTTTCAAAAAGTCAGAAAATTGGCTGAAAACGACTTAATATCAAGGACTCATCGGGCAAATCACTCTGGAACTGAAATCGGAATGCTCACTGACATTTTCCCCTCTCCAAAAGTCTGAAAAATGATGGAAAAATGACTAAGTCCAAAAAAAATTTTTTAAACTTTTTTCAATTTTACCCCCATGGGATATATATTCTACCCACAAACATTTGGAACTCTCCTAGGGTACCCTCATACATATTATTCCCTCATTTAATGGATATTTTCACCAAAAACTGAAGTTTTCAAAAAGTCAGAAAATTGGCTGAAAACGACTTAATATCAAGGACTCATCGGGCGAAACACTCTGTAACTGAAATCGGAATACTCACTGACATTTTCCCCTCTCCGAAAGTCTGAAAAATGATGGAAAAATGACTAAGTCCAAAAAACATTTTTTTCAACTTTTTTCAATTTTACCCCCGTGGGATATATGTTCTACCCACACACATTTGGAACTCTCCTGGGGTACCCTCACACATATTATTCCCTCATTTAATGGATATTTTCACCAAAAAGTGAAGTTTTCAAAAAGTCAGAAAATTGGCTGAAAACGACTTAATATCAAGGACACATCGGGCGAAACACTCTGGAACTGAAATCGGAATACTCACTGACATTTTCCCCTCTCCGAAAGTCTGAAAAATGATGGAAAAATGACTAAGTCCAAAAAGATTTTTATTTAACTTTTTTCAATTTTACCCCTGTGGGATATACATTCTACCCACACACATTTGGATCTCTCCTGGGGTACCCTCGCACATATTATTCCCTCATTTAATGGATATTTTCACCAAAAAGTGAAGTTTTCAAAAAGTCAGAAAATTGGCTGAAAACGACTTAATATCAAGGACTCATCGGGCAAATCACTCTGGAACTGAAATCAGAATACTCACTGACATTTTCCCCTCTCCGAAAGTCTGAAAAATGATGGAAAAATGACTAAGTCCAAAAAGATTTTTATTTAACTTTTTTCAATTTTACCCCTGTGGGATATATGTTCTACCCACACACATTTGGAACTCTCCTGGGGTACCCTCACACATATTATTCCCTCATTTAATGGATATTTTCACCAAAAAGTGAAGTTTTCAAAAAGTCAGAAAATTAGCTGAAAACAACTTAATATCAAGGACTCATCGGGCGAATCGCTCTGGAACTGAAATCGGAATGCTCACTGACATTTTCCCCTCTCCAAAAGTCTGAAAAATGATGGAACAATGACTAAGTCCAAAAAAATTTTTATTTAACTTTTTTCAACTTTACCCCTGTGGGATATACATTCTACCCACACACATTTGGATCTCTCCTGGGGTACCCTCACACATATTATTCCCTCATTTAATGGATATTTTCACCAAAAAGTGAAGTTTTCAAAAAGTCAGAAAGTTGGCTGAAAATGACTTAATATCAAGGACTCATCGGGCGAATCGCTCTGGAACTGAAATCGGAGCACTCACTGACATTTTCCCCTCTCCAAAAGTCTGAAAAATGATGGAAAAATGACTAAGTCCAAAAAAAATTTTTTAAACTTTTTTCAATTTTACCCCCATGGTATATATATTCTACCCACAAACATTTGGAACTCTCCTGGGGTACCCTCACACATATTAGTCCCTCATTTAATGGATATTTTCACCAAAAAGTGAAGTTTTCAAAAAGTCAGAAAATTGGCTATAAACGACTCAACATCAAGGACTCATTGGGTGAATCTATCTGGAACTGAAATCGGAATACTCACTGACATTTTCCCCCCCTTCGAAAGTCTGAAAAATGATGGAAAAATGACTAAGTCCAAAAAATTTTTTTTTCAACTTTTTTCAATTTTACCCCCGTGGGATATACATTCTACCCACACACATTTGGAACTCTCCTGGGGTACCCTCACACATATTATTCCCTCATTTAATGGATATTTTCACCAAAAAGTGAAGTTTTCAAAAAGTCAGAAAATTGGCTGAAAGCGACTCAACATCAAGGACTCATCGGGTGAATCTCTCTGGAACTGAAATCGGAATACTCACTGACATTTTCCCCTCTTCGAAAGTCTGAAAAATGATGGAAAAATGACTAAGTCCAAAAAACATTTTTTTCAACTTTTTTCAATTTTACCCCTGTGTGATATATACCCACACACATTTGGAACTCTCCTGTGGTACCCTCACACATATTATGCCCTCATTTAATGGATATTTTCACCAAAAAGTGAAGTTTTCAAAAAGTCAGAAAATTGGCTGAAAACGACTTAATATCAAGGACTCATCGGGTGAAACACTCTGAACTGAAATCGGAATACTCACTGACATTTTCCCCTCTCCGAAAGTCTGAAAAATGATGGAAAAATGACTAAGTCCCAAAAAAAATTTTTTTTTAACTTTTTTCAATTTTACCCTTGTGGGATATACATTCTACCCACACACATTTGGATCTCTCCTGGGGTACCCTCACACATATTATTCCCTCATTTAATGGATATTTTCACCAAAAAGTGAAGTTTTCAAAAAGTCAGAAAATTGGCTGAAAACTACTTAATATCAAGGCGTCATCGGGCGAAACACTCTGGAACTGAAATCGGAATACTCACTGACATTTTCCCCTCTCCGAAAGTCTGAAAAATGATGGAATAATGACTAAGTCCAAAAAACATTTTTTTCAACTTTTTTCAATTTTACCCCCGTGTGATATATATTCTACCCACACACATTTGGAACTCTCCTGGGGTACCCTCACACATATTATTCCCTCATTTAATTGATATTTTCACCAAAAAGTGAAGTTTTCAAAAAGTCAGAAAATTGGCTGAAAACGACTTAATATCAAGGACTCATCGGGCGAATCACTCTGGAACTGAAATCGGAATACTCACTGACATTTTCCCCTCTCCAAAAGTGTGAAAAATGATGGAAAAATGACTAAGTCCAAAAAAAATTTTTTTCAACTTTTTTCAATTTTACCCCCGTGGGATATATGTTCTACCCACACACATTTGGAACTCTCCTGGGGTACCCTCACACATATTATTCCCTCATTTAATGGATATTTTCACCAAAAAGTGAAGTTTTCAAAAAGTCAGAAAATTGGCTGAAAACGACTTAATATCAAGGACACATCGGGCGAAACACTCTGGAACTGAAATCGGAATACTCACTGACATTTTCCCCTCTCCGAAAGTCTGAAAAATGATGGAAAAATGACTAAGTCCAAAAAGATTTTTATTTAACTTTTTTCAATTTTACCCCTGTGGGATATACATTCTACCCACACACATTTGGATCTCTCCTGGGGTACCCTCGCACATATTATTCCCTCATTTAATGGATATTTTCACCAAAAAGTGAAGTTTTCAAAAAGTCAGAAAGTTGGCTGAAAATGACTTAATATCAAGGACTCATCGGGCGAATCGCTCTGGAACTGAAATCGGAGCTCTCACTGACATTTTCCCCTCTCCAAAAGTCTGAAAAATGATGGAAAAATGACTAAGTCCAAAAAAAATTTTTTAAACTTTTTTCAATTTTACCCCCATGGTATATATATTCTACCCACAAACATTTGGAACTCTCCTGGGGTACCCTCACACATATTAGTCCCTCATTTAATGGATATTTTCACCAAAAAGTGAAGTTTTCAAAAAGTCAGAAAATTGGCTGAAAACGACTTAATATCAAGGACTCATCGGGCGAAACACTCTGGAACTGAAATCGGAATACTCACTGACATTTTCCCCTCTCCGAAAGTCTGAAAAATGATGGAAAAATGACTAAGTCCAAAAAAATTTTTTTTCAACTTTTTTCAATTTTACCCCCGTGGGATATACATTCTACCCACACAAATTTGGAACTCTCCTGGGGTACCCTCACACATATTATTCCCTCATTTAATGGATATTTTCACCAAAAAGTGAAGTTTTCAAAAAGTCAGAAAATTGGCTGAAAGCGACTCAACATCAAGGACTCATCGGGTGAATCTCTCTGGAACTGAAATCGGAATACTCACTGACATTTTCCCCTCTTCGAAAGTCTGAAAAATGATGGAAAAATGACTAAGTCCAAAAAACATTTTTTTCAACTTTTTTCAATTTTACCCCCGTGTGATATATATTCTACCCACACACATTTGGAACTCTCCTGGGGTACCCTCACACATATTATTCCCTCATTTAATTGATATTTTCACCAAAAAGTGAAGTTTTCAAAAAGTCAGAAAATTGGCTGAAAACGACTTAATATCAAGGACTCATCGGGCGAATCACTCTGGAACTGAAATCGGAATACTCACTGACATTTTCCCCTCTCCAAAAGTCTGAAAAATGATGGAAAAATGACTAAGTCCAAAAAAAATTTTTTTCAACTTTTTTCAATTTTACCCCCGTGGGATATATGTTCTGCCCACACACATTTGGAACTCTCCTGTGGTACCCACGCACATATTATTCCCTCATTTAATGGATATTTTCACCAAAAAGTGAAGTTTTCAAAAAGTCAGAAAATTGGCTGAAAACGACTTAATATCAAGGACTCATCGGGCGAATCACTCTGGAACTGAAATCGGAATACTCACTGACATTTTCCCCTCTTCGAAAGTCGGAAAAATGATGGAAAAATGAGTAAGTCAAAAAAAAATTTTTTTCAACTTTTTTCAATTTTACCCCCGTGGGATATATGTTCTACCCACACACATTTGGAACTCTCCTGTGCTACCCACGCACATATTATTCCCTCATTTAATTGATATTTTCACCAAAAAGTGAAGTTTTCAAAAAGTCAGAAAATTGGCTGAAAACGACTCAATATCAAGGACTCATCGGGCGAATCACTCTGGAACTGAAATCGGAATACTCACTGACATTTTCCCCTCTCCAAAAGTCTGAAAAATGATGGAAAAATGACTAAGTCCAAAAAAAATTTTTTTTTAACTTTTTTCAATTTTACCCCTGTGGGATATACATTCTACCCACACACATCTGGAACTCTCCTGGGGTACCCTCACACATATTATTCCCTCATTTAATGGATATTTTCACCAAAAAGTGAAGTTTTCAAAAAGTCAAAATTGCTATAAACGACCTAATATCAAGGACTCATCGGGCGAATCGCTCTGTAACTGAAATCGGAATGCTCACTGACATTTTTCCCTCTCCGAAAGTCTGAAAAATGATGGAAAAATGACTAAGTCCAAAAAAAATTTTTTTCAACTTTTTTCAATTTTACCCCCGTGGGATATATGTTCTACCCACACACATTTGGAACTCTCCTGTGGTACCCACGCACATATTATTCCCTCATTTAATGGATATTTTCACCAAAAAGTGAAGTTTTCAAAAAGTCAGAAAATTGGCTGAAAACGACTTAATATCAAGGACTCATCGGGTGAATCTCTCTGGAACTGAAATCGGAATACTCACTGACATTTTCCCCTCTCCGAAAGTCTGAAAAATGATGGAAAAATGACTAAGTCCAAAAAACATTTTCTTTAACTTTTTTCAATTTTACCCCCATGGGATATATATTCTACCCACACACATTTGGAACTCTCCTGGGGTACCCTCACACATATTATTCCCTCATTTAATGTTCATTTTCACCAAAAAGTGACGTTTTCAAAAAGTCAAAATTGGCTATAAACGACTTAATATCAAGGACTCATCGGGCGAATCGCTCTGGAACTGAAATCGGAATGCTCACTGACATTTTCCCCTCTCCGAAAGTCTGAAAAATGATGGAAAAATGACTAAGTCCAAAAAACATTTTTTTCAACTTTTTTCAATTTTACCCCTGTGGGATATATATTCTACCCACACACATTTGGAACTCTCCTGGGGTACCCTCGCACATATTATTCCCTCATTTAATGGATATTTTCACCAAAAAGTGAAGTTTTCAAAAAGTCAGAAAATTGGCTGAAAACGACTTAATATCAAGGACTCATCGGGCAAATCACTCTGGAACTGAAATCGGAATGCTCACTGACATTTTCCCCTCTCCGAAAGTCTGAAAAATGATGGAAAAATGACTAAGTCCAAAAAGATTTTTATTTACCTTTTTTCAATTTTACCCCTGTGGGATATATATTCTACCCACACACATTTTGATCTCTCCTGGGGTACCCTCACACATATTATTCCCTCATTTAATGGATATTTTCACCAAAAAGTGAAGTTTTCAAAAAGTCAGAAAATTGGCTGAAAACGACTTAATATCAAGGACTCATCGGGCAAATCACTCTGGAACTGAAATGGGAATGCTCACTGACATTTTCCCCTCTCCAAAAGTCTGAAAAATGATGGAAAAATGACTAAGTCCAAAAAAAAATTTTTAAACTTTTTTCAATTTTACCCCCATGGGATATATATTCTACCCACAAACATTTGGAACTCTCCTGGGGTACCCTCATACATATTATTCCCTCATTTAATGGATATTTTCACCAAAAAGTGAAGTTTTCAAAAAGTCAGAAAATTGGCTGAAAACGACTTAATATCAAGGACTCATCGGGCGAATCACTCTGGAACTGAAATCGGAATACTCACTGACATTTTCCCCTCTCCAAAAGTCTGAAAAATGATGGAAAAATGACTAAGTCCAAAAAACATTTTTTTCAACTTTTTTCAATTTTACCCCCGTGGGATATATGTTCTACCCACACACATTTGGAACTCTCCTGTGGTACCCACGCACATATTATTCCCTCATTTAATGGATATTTTCACCAAAAAGTGAAGTTTTCAAAAAGTCAGAAAATTGGCTGAAAACGACTTAATATCAAGGACTCATCGGGCGAATCACTCTGGAACTGAAATCGGAATACTCACTGACATTTTCCCCTCTTCGAAAGTCGGAAAAATGATGGAAAAATGAGTAAGTCAAAAAAAAATTTTTTTCAACTTTTTTCAATTTTACCCCCGTGGGATATATGTTCTACCCACACACATTTGGAACTCTCCTGTGGTACCCACGCACATATTATTCCCTCATTTAATTGATATTTTCACCAAAAAGTGAAGTTTTCAAAAAGTCAGAAAATTGGCTGAAAACGACTCAATATCAAGGACTCATCGGGCGAATCACTCTGGAACTGAAATCGGAATACTCACTGACATTTTCCCCTCTCCAAAAGTCTGAAAAATGATGGAAAAATGACTAAGTCCAAAAAAAATTTTTTTTTAACTTTTTTCAATTTTACCCCTGTGGGATATACATTCTACCCACACACATCTGGAACTCTCCTGGGGTACCCTCACACATATTATTCCCTCATTTAATGGATATTTTCACCAAAAAGTGAAGTTTTCAAAAAGTCAAAATTGCTATAAACGACCTAATATCAAGGACTCATCGGGTGAATCTCTCTGGAACTGAAATCGGAATACTCACTGACATTTTCCCCTCTCCTAAAGTCTGAAAAATGATGGAAAAATTACTAAGTCCAAAAAACATTTTTTTCAACTTTTTTCAATTTTACCCCCGTGTGATATATATTCTACCCACACACATTTGGAACTCGCCTGTGGTACCCTCACACATATTATGCCCTCATTTAATGGATATTTTCACCAAAAAGTGAAGTTTTCAAAAAGTCAGAAAATTGGCTGAAAACGACTTAATATCAAGGACTCATCGGGCGAATCACTCTGGAACTGAAATCGGAATACTCACTGACATTTTCCCCTCTCCAAAAGTCTGAAAAATGATGGAAAAATGACTAAGTCCCAAAAAAATTTTTTAAACTTTTTTCAATTTTACCCCCATGGGATATATATTCTACCCACAAACATTTGGAACTCTCCTGGGGTACCCTCACTCATATTATTCCCTCATTTAATGGATATTTTCACCAAAAAGTGAAGTTTTCAAAAAGTCAGAAAATTGGCTGAAAACGACTTAATATCAAGGACTCATCGGGCAAATCACTCTGGAACTGAAATCGGAATGCTCACTGACATTTTCCAATCTCCGAAAGTCTGAAAAATGATGGAAAAATGACTAAGTCCAAAAAACATTTTTTTCAACTTTTTTCAATTTTACCCCCGTGGGATATATATTCTACCCACACACATTTTGATCTCTCCTGGGGTACCCTCACACATATTATTCCCTCATTTAATGGATATTTTCACCAAAAAGTGAAGTTTTCAAAAAGTCAGAAAATTGGCTGAAAACGACTTAATATCAATTACTCATCGGGCGAATCACTCTGGAACTGACATCGGAATACTCACTGACATTTTCCCCTCTCCGAAAGTCTGAAAAATGATGGAAAAATGACTAAGTCCAAAAAATTTTTTTTTTAACTTTTTTCAATTTTACCCCCGTGGGATATACATTCTACCCACACACATTTGGAACTCTCCTGGGGTACCCTCACACATATTATTCCCTCATTTAATGGATATTTTCACCAAAAAGTGAAGTTTTCAAAAAGTCAGAAAATTGGCTGAAAACGACTTAATATCAAGGACTCATCGGGCGAATCACTCTGGAACTGAAATTGGAATACTCACTGACATTTTCCCCTCTTCAAAAGTCGGAAAAATGATGGAAAAATGAGTAAGTCCAAAAAAAATTTTTTTCAAGTTTTTTCAATTTTACCCCCGTGGGATATATATTCTACCCACACACATTTGGAACTCTCCTGGGGTACCCTCACACATATTATTCCCTCATTTAATTGATATTTTCACCAAAAAGTGAAGTTTTCAAAAAGTCAAAAAATTGGCTGAAAACGACTTAATATCAAGGACTCATCGGGCAAATCACTCTGGAACTGAAATCGGAATACTCACTGACATTTTCCCCTCTTCGAAAGTCTGAAAAATGATGGAAAAATGAGTCAGTCCAAAAAAAATTTTTTTTAAGTTTTTTCAATTTTACCCCCATGGGATATATATTCTACCCACACACATTTGGAACTCTCCTGGGGTACCCTCACACATATTATTCCCTCATTTAATGGATATTTTCACCAAAAAGTGAAGTTTTCAAAAAGTCAGAAAATTGGCTGAAAACGACTTAATATCAAGGAATCATCGGGCGAATCACTCTGGAACTGAAATCGGAATACTCACTGACATTTTCCCCTCTCCGAAAGTCTGAAAAATGATGGAAAAATGAATAAGTCCAAAAAAATTTTTTTTAAACTTTTTTCAATTTTTCCCCCCGTGGGATATACATTCTACCCACACACATTTGGAACTCTCCTGGGGTACCCTCACACATATTATTCCCTCATTTAATGGATATTTTCACCAAAAAGTGAAGTTTTCAAAAAGTCAGAAAATTGGCTGAAAACGACTTAATATCAAGGACTCATCGGGCGAATCACTCTGGAACTGAAATTGGAATACTCACTGACATTTTCCCCTCTTCAAAAGTCGGAAAAATGATGGAAAAATGAGTAAGTCCAAAAAAAATTTTTTTCAAGTTTTTTCAATTTTACCCCCGTGGGATATATATTCTACCCACACACATTTGGAACTCTCCTGGGGTACCCTCACACATATTATTCCCTCATTTAATTGATATTTTCACCAAAAAGTGAAGTTTTCAAAAAGTCAAAAAATTGGCTGAAAACGACTTAATATCAAGGACTCATCGGGCAAATCACTCTGGAACTGAAATCGGAATGCTCACTGACATTTTCCCCTCTCCAAAAGTCTGAAAAATGATGGAAAAATGACTAAGTTCAAAAAAATTTTTTTTAACTTTTTTCAATTTTACCCCCGTGTGATATATATTCTACCCACACACATTTGGAACTCTCCTGGGGTACCTCACACATATTATTCCCTCATTTAATGGATATTTTCACCAAAAAGTGAAGTTTTCAAAAAGTCAGAAAATTGGCTGAAAACGACTTAATATCAAGGACTCATCGGGCGAATCACTCTGGAACTGAAATCAGAATACTCACTGACATTTTCCCCTCTTCGAAAGTCGGAAAAATGATGGAAAAATGAGTAAGTCCAAAAAAAATTTTTTTCAACTTTTTTCAATTTTACCCCTGTGGGATATATATTCTACCCACACACATTTGGATCTCTCCTGGGGTACCCTTGCACATATTATTCCCTCATTTAATGGATATTTTCACCAAAAAGTGAAGTTTTCAAAAAGTCAGAAAATTGTCTGAAAACGACTTAATATCAAGGACTCATCGGGCAAATCACTCTGGAACTGAAATCGGAATGCTCACTGACATTTTCCCCTCTCCAAAAGTCTGAAAAATGATGGAAAAATGACTAAGTCCAAAAAAAATTTTTTAAACTTTTTTCAATTTTACCCCCATGGGATATATATTCTACCCACAAACATTTGGAACTCTCCTAGGGTACCCTCATACATATTATTCCCTCATTTAATGGATATTTTCACCAAAAAGTGAAGTTTTCAAAAAGTCAGAAAATTGGCTGAAAACGACTTAATATCAAGGACTCATCGGGCGAAACACTCTGGAACTGAAATCGGAATACTCACTGACATTTTCCCCTCTCCGAAAGTCTGAAAAATGATGGAAAAATGACTAAGTCCAAAAAACATTTTTTTCAACTTTTTTCAATTTTACCCCAGAGGGATATATGTTCTACCCACAAACATTTGGTACTCTCCTGGGGTACCCTCACACATATTATTCCCTCATTTAATGGATATTTTCACCAAAAAGTGAAGTTTTCAAAAATTCAGAAAATTGGCTGAAAACAACTTAATATCAAGGACTCATCGGGCGAATCGCTCTGGAACTGAAATCGGAATGCTCACTGACATTTTCCACTCTCCAAAAGTCTGAAAAATGATGGAAAAATGACTAAGTCCAAAAAAATTTTTATTTAACTTTTTTCAACTTTACCCCTGTGGGATATACATTCTACCCACATACATTTGGATCTCTCCTGGGGTACCCTCACACATATTATTCCCTCATTTAATGGATATTTTCACCAAAAAGTGAAGTTTTCAAAAAGTCAGAAAATTGGCTGAAAACGACTTAATATCAAGGACTCATCGGGCGAATCACTCTGGAACTGAAATCGGAATACTCACTGACATTTTGCCCTCTTCGAAAGTCTGAAAAATGATTGAAAAATGAGTAAGTCCAAAAAAAATTTTTTTCAAGTTTTTTCAATTTTACCCCCGTGGGATATATATTCTACCCACACACATTTGGAACTCTCCTGGGGTACCCTCACACATATTATTCCCTCATTTAATGGATATTTTCACCAAAAAGTGAAGTTTTCAAAAAGTCAGAAAATTGGCTGAAAACGACTTAATATCAAGGACTCATTGGGCGAATCGCTCTGGAACTGAAATCGGAATACTCACTGACATTTTCCCCTCTCCAAAAGTCTGAAAAATGATGGAAAAATGACTAAGTCCAAAAAAAATTTTTTAAACTTTTTTCAATTTTACCCCCATGGGATATATATTCTACCCACAAACATTTGGAACTCTCCTGGGGTACCCTCACACATATTATTCCCTCATTTAATTGATATTTTCACCAAAAAGTGAAGTTTTCAAAAAGTCAGAAAATTGGCTGAAAACGACTTAACATCAAGGACTCATCGGGCGAATCACTCTGGAACTGAAATCGGAATGCTCACTGACATTTTCCACTCTCCAAAAGTCTGAAAAATGATGGAAAAATGACTAAGTCCAAAAAAATTTTTATTTAACTTTTTTCAACTTTACCCCTGTGCGATATACATTCTACCCACATACATTTGGAACTCTCCTGGGGTACCCTCACACATATTATTCCCTCATTTAATGGAGATTTTCACCAAAAAGTGAAGTTTTCAAAAAGTCAGAAAATTGGCTGAAAACGACTTAATATCAAGGACTCATCGGGCGAATCACTCTGGAACTGAAATCGGAATACTCACTGACATTTTCCCCTCTTCGAAAGTCTGAAAAATGATGGAAAAATGAGTAAGTCCAAAAAAATTTTTTTTAACTTTTTTCAATTTTACCCCCATGGGATATATATTCTACCCACAAACATTTGGAACTCTCCTGGGGTACCCTCACACATATTATTCCCTCATTTAATGGAGATTTTCACCAAAAAGTGAAGTTTTCAAAAAGTCAGAAAATTGGCTGAAAACGACTTAATATCAAGGACTCATCGGGCGAATCACTCTGGAACTGAAATCGGAATACTCACTGACATTTTCCCCTCTTCGAAAGTCTGAAAAATGATGGAAAAATGAGTAAGTCCAAAAAAAATTTTTTTCAAGTTTTTTCAATTTTACCCCCGTGGGATATATATTCTACCCACACACATTTGGAACTCTCCTGGGTACCCTCACACATATTATTCCCTCATTTAATGGATATTTTCACCAAAAAGTGAAGTTTTCAAAAAGTCAGAAAATTGGCTGAAAACGACTTAATATCAAGGACTCATTGGGCGAATCGCTCTGGAACTGAAATCGGAATACTCATTGACATTTTCCCCTCTCCGAAAGTCTGAAAAATGATGGAAAAATGACTAAGTCCAAAAAAATTTTGATTTAACTTTTTTCAATTTTACCCCTGTGGGATATACATTCTACCCACACACATTTGGATCTCTCCTGGGGTACCCTCGCACATATTATTCCCTCATTTAATGGATATTTTCACCAAAAAGTGAAGTTTTCAAAAAGTCAGAAAATTGGCTGAAAACGACTTAATATCAAGGACTCTTCGGGCGAATCGCTCTGGAACTGAAATCGGAATGCTCACTGACATTTTCCCCTCTCCGAAAGTCTGAAAAATGATGGAAAAATGAGTAAGTCCAAAAAAAATTTTTTTCAAGTTTTTTCAATTTTACCCCCGTGGGATATATATTCTACCCACACACATTTGGAACTCTCCTGGGGTACCCTCGCACATATTATTCCCTCATTTAATTGATATTTTCACCAAAAAGTGAAGTTTTCAAAAAGTCAGAAAATTGGCTGAAAACGACTTAACATCAAGGACTCATCGGGCGAATCACTCTGGAACTGAAATCGGAATGCTCACTGACATTTTCCACTCTCCAAAAGTCTGAAAAATGATGGAAAAATGACTAAGTCCAAAAAAATTTTTATTTAACTTTTTTCAACTTTACCCCTGTGGGATATACATTCTACCCACATACATTTGGATCTCTCCTGGGGTACCCTCACACATATTATTCCCTCATTTAATGGATATTTTCACCAAAAAGTGAAGTTTTCAAAAAGTCAGAAAATTGGCTGAAAACGACTTAATATCAAGGACTCATCGGGCGAATCACTCTGGAACTGAAATCGGAATACTCACTGACATTTTCCCCTCTTCGAAAGTCTGAAAAATGATGGAAAAATGAGTAAGTCCAAAAAAAATTTTTTTCAAGTTTTTTCAATTTTACCCCCGTGGGATATATATTCTACCCACACACATTTGGAACTCTCCTGGGGTACCCTCACACATATTATTCCCTCATTTAATGGATATTTTCACCAAAAAGTGAAGTTTTCAAAAAGTCAGAAAATTGGCTGAAAACGACTTAATATCAAGGACTCATCGGGCGAATCGCTCTGGAACTGAAATCGGAATACTCACTGACATTTTCCCCTCTCCAAAAGTCTGAAAAATGATGGAAAAATGACTAAGTCCAAAAAAATTTTTATTTAACTTTTTTCAACTTTACCCCTGTGCGATATACATTCTACCCCCATACATTTGGAACTCTCCTGGGGTACCCTCACACATATTATTCCCTCATTTAATGGAGATTTTCACCAAAAAGTGAAGTTTTCAAAAAGTCAGAAAATTGGCTGAAAACGACTTAATATCAAGGACTCATCGGGCGAATCACTCTGGAACTGAAATCGGAATACTCACTGACATTTTCCCCTCTTCGAAAGTCTGAAAAATGATGGAAAAATGAGTAAGTCCAAAAAAAATTTTTTTAACTTTTTTCAATTTTACCCCCATGGGATATATATTCTACCCACAATCATTTGGAACTCTCCTGGGGTACCCTCACACATATTATTCCCTCATTTAATGGATATTTTCACCAAAAAGTGAAGTTTTCAAAAAGTCAGAAAATTGGCTGAAAACGACTTAATATCAAGGACTCATTGAGCGAATCGCTCTGGAACTGAAATCGGAATGCTCACTGACATTTTCCCCTCTCCGAAAGTCTGGAAAATGATGGAAAAATGACTAAGTCCAAAAAGCATTTTTTTCAACTTTTTTAAATTTTACCCCCGTGTGATATATATTCTACCCACACACATTTGGAACTCTCCTGGGGTACCTCACACATATTATTCCCTCATTTAATGGATATTTTCACCAAAAAGTGAAGTTTTCAAAAAGTCAGAAAATTGGCTGAAAACGACTTAATATCAAGGACTCATCGGGCGAATCACTCTGGAACTGAAATCGGAATACTCACTGACATTTTCCCCTCTTCGAAAGTCGGAAAAATGATGGAAAAATGAGTAAGTCCAAAAAAATTTTTTTTCAACTTTTTTCAATTTTACCCCTGTGGGATATATATTCTACCCACACACATTTGGATCTCTCCTGGGGTACCCTTGCACATATTATTCCCTCATTTAATGGATATTTTCACCAAAAAGTGAAGTTTTCAAAAAGTCAGAAAATTGGCTGAAAACGACTTAATATCAAGGACTCATCGGGCAAATCACTCTGGAACTGAAATCGGAATGCTCACTGACATTTTCCCCTCTCCAAAAGTCTGAAAAATGATGGAAAAATGACTAAGTCCAAAAAAATTTTTTTAAACTTTTTTCAATTTTACCCCCATGGGATATATATTCTACCCACAAACATTTGGAACTCTCCTAGGGTACCCTCATACATATTATTCCCTCATTTAATGGATATTTTCACCAAAAAGTGAAGTTTTCAAAAAGTCAGAAAATTGGCTGAAAACGACTTAATATCAAGGACTCATCGGGCGAAACACTCTGGAACTGAAATCGGAATACTCACTGACATTTTCCCCTCTCCGAGAGTCTGAAAAATGATGGAAAAATGACTAAGTCCAAAAAACATTTTTTTCAACTTTTTTCAATTTTACCCCCGTGGGATATATGTTCTACCCACAAACATTTGGAACTCTCCTGGGGTACCCTCACACATATTATTCCCTCATTTAATGGATATTTTCACCAAAAAGTGAAGTTTTCAAAAAGTCAGAAAATTGGCTGAAAACGACTTAATATCAAGGACTCATCGGGCGAATCGCTCTGGAACTGAAATCGGAATACTCACTGACATTTTCCCCTCTCCAAAAGTCTGAAAAATGATGGAAAAATGACTAAGTCCAAAAAAAATTTTTTAAACTTTTTTCAATTTTACCCCCATGGGATATATATTCTACCCACAAACATTTGGAACTCTCCTGGGGTACCCTCACACATATTATTCCCTCATTTAATTGATATTTTCACCAAAAAGTGAAGTTTTCAAAAAGTCAGAAAATTGGCTGAAAACGACTTAACATCAAGGACTCATCGGGCGAATCACTCTGGAACTGAAATCGGAATGCTCACTGACATTTTCCACTCTCCAAAAGTCTGAAAAATGATGGAAAAATGACTAAGTCCAAAAAAATTTTTATTTAACTTTTTTCAACTTTACCCCTGTGCGATATACATTCTACCCACATACATTTGGAACTCTCCTGGGGTACCCTCACACATATTATTCCCTCATTTAATGGAGATTTTCACCAAAAAGTGAAGTTTTCAAAAAGTCAGAAAATTGGCTGAACACGACTTAATATCAAGGACTCATCGGGCGAATCACTCTGGAACTGAAATCGGAATACTCACTGACATTTTGCCCTCTTCGAAAGTCTGAAAAATGATTGAAAAATGAGTAAGTCCAAAAAAAATTTTTTTCAAGTTTTTTCAATTTTACCCCCGTGGGATATATATTCTACCCACACACATTTGGAACTCTCCTGGGGTACCCTCACACATATTATTCCCTCATTTAATGGATATTTTCACCAAAAAGTGAAGTTTTCAAAAAGTCAGAAAATTGGCTGAAAACGACTTAATATCAAGGACTCATTGGGCGAATCGCTCTGGAACTGAAATCGGAATACTCACTGACATTTTCCCCTCTCCAAAAGTCTGAAAAATGATGGAAAAATGACTAAGTCCAAAAAAAATTTTTTAAACTTTTTTCAATTTTACCCCCATGGGATATATATTCTACCCACAAACATTTGGAACTCTCCTGGGGTACCCTCACACATATTATTCCCTCATTTAATTGATATTTTCACCAAAAAGTGAAGTTTTCAAAAAGTCAGAAAATTGGCTGAAAACGACTTAACATCAAGGACTCATCGGGCGAATCACTCTGGAACTGAAATCGGAATGCTCACTGACATTTTCCACTCTCCAAAAGTCTGAAAAATGATGGAAAAATGACTAAGTCCAAAAAAATTTTTATTTAACTTTTTTCAACTTTACCCCTGTGCGATATACATTCTACCCACATACATTTGGAACTCTCCTGGGGTACCCTCACACATATTATTCCCTCATTTAATGGAGATTTTCACCAAAAAGTGAAGTTTTCAAAAAGTCAGAAAATTGGCTGAAAACGACTTAATATCAAGGACTCATCGGGCGAATCACTCTGGAACTGAAATCGGAATACTCACTGACATTTTCCCCTCTTCGAAAGTCTGAAAAATGATGGAAAAATGAGTAAGTCCAAAAAAATTTTTTTTAACTTTTTTCAATTTTACCCCCATGGGATATATATTCTACCCACAAACATTTGGAACTCTCCTGGGGTACCCTCACACATATTATTCCCTCATTTAATGGAGATTTTCACCAAAAAGTGAAGTTTTCAAAAAGTCAGAAAATTGGCTGAAAACGACTTAATATCAAGGACTCATCGGGCGAATCACTCTGGAACTGAAATCGGAATACTCACTGACATTTTCCCCTCTTCGAAAGTCTGAAAAATGATGGAAAAATGAGTAAGTCCAAAAAAAATTTTTTTCAAGTTTTTTCAATTTTACCCCCGTGGGATATATATTCTACCCACACACATTTGGAACTCTCCTGGGGTACCCTCACACATATTATTCCCTCATTTAATGGATATTTTCACCAAAAAGTGAAGTTTTCAAAAAGTCAGAAAATTGGCTGAAAACGACTTAATATCAAGGACTCATTGGGCGAATCGCTCTGGAACTGAAATCGGAATACTCATTGACATTTTCCCCTCTCCGAAAGTCTGAAAAATGATGGAAAAATGACTAAGTCCAAAAAAATTTTGATTTAACTTTTTTCAATTTTACCCCTGTGGGATATACATTCTACCCACACACATTTGGATCTCTCCTGGGGTACCCTCGCACATATTATTCCCTCATTTAATGGATATTTTCACCAAAAAGTGAAGTTTTCAAAAAGTCAGAAAATTGGCTGAAAACGACTTAATATCAAGGACTCATCGGGCGAATCGCTCTGGAACTGAAATCGGAATGCTCACTGACATTTTCCCCTCTCCGAAAGTCTGAAAAATGATGGAAAAATGAGTAAGTCCAAAAAAAATTTTTTTCAAGTTTTTTCAATTTTACCCCCGTGGGATATATATTCTACCCACACACATTTGGAACTCTCCTGGGGTACCCTCGCACATATTATTCCCTCATTTAATTGATATTTTCACCAAAAAGTGAAGTTTTCAAAAAGTCAGAAAATTGGCTGAAAACGACTTAACATCAAGGACTCATCGGGCGAATCACTCTGGAACTGAAATCGGAATGCTCACTGACATTTTCCACTCTCCAAAAGTCTGAAAAATGATGGAAAAATGACTAAGTCCAAAAAAATTTTTATTTAACTTTTTTCAACTTTACCCCTGTGGGATATACATTCTACCCACATACATTTGGATCTCTCCTGGGGTACCCTCACACATATTATTCCCTCATTTAATGGATATTTTCACCAAAAAGTGAAGTTTTCAAAAAGTCAGAAAATTGGCTGAAAACGACTTAATATCAAGGACTCATCGGGCGAATCACTCTGGAACTGAAATCGGAATACTCACTGACATTTTCCCCTCTTCGAAAGTCTGAAAAATGATGGAAAAATGAGTAAGTCCAAAAAAAATTTTTTTCAAGTTTTTTCAATTTTACCCCCGTGGGATATATATTCTACCCACACACATTTGGAACTCTCCTGGGGTACCCTCACACATATTATTCCCTCATTTAATGGATATTTTCACCAAAAAGTGAAGTTTTCAAAAAGTCAGAAAATTGGCTGAAAACGACTTAATATCAAGGACTCATCGGGCGAATCGCTCTGGAACTGAAATCGGAATACTCACTGACATTTTCCCCTCTCCAAAAGTCTGAAAAATGATGGAAAAATGACTAAGTCCAAAAAAATTTTTATTTAACTTTTTTCAACTTTACCCCTGTGCGATATACATTCTACCCCCATACATTTGGAACTCTCCTGGGGTACCCTCACACATATTATTCCCTCATTTAATGGAGATTTTCACCAAAAAGTGAAGTTTTCAAAAAGTCAGAAAATTGGCTGAAAACGACTTAATATCAAGGACTCATCGGGCGAATCACTCTGGAACTGAAATCGGAATACTCACTGACATTTTCCCCTCTTCGAAAGTCTGAAAAATGATGGAAAAATGAGTAAGTCCAAAAAAAATTTTTTTAACTTTTTTCAATTTTACCCCCATGGGATATATATTCTACCCACAATCATTTGGAACTCTCCTGGGGTACCCTCACACATATTATTCCCTCATTTAATGGATATTTTCACCAAAAAGTGAAGTTTTCAAAAAGTCAGAAAATTGGCTGAAAACGACTTAATATCAAGGACTCATTGAGCGAATCGCTCTGGAACTGAAATCGGAATGCTCACTGACATTTTCCCCTCTCCGAAAGTCTGGAAAATGATGGAAAAATGACTAAGTCCAAAAAGCATTTTTTTCAACTTTTTTAAATTTTACCCCCGTGTGATATATATTCTACCCACACACATTTGGAACTCTCCTGGGGTACCTCACACATATTATTCCCTCATTTAATGGATATTTTCACCAAAAAGTGAAGTTTTCAAAAAGTCAGAAAATTGGCTGAAAACGACTTAATATCAAGGACTCATCGGGCGAATCACTCTGGAACTGAAATCGGAATACTCACTGACATTTTCCCCTCTTCGAAAGTCGGAAAAATGATGGAAAAATGAGTAAGTCCAAAAAAATTTTTTTTCAACTTTTTTCAATTTTACCCCTGTGGGATATATATTCTACCCACACACATTTGGATCTCTCCTGGGGTACCCTTGCACATATTATTCCCTCATTTAATGGATATTTTCACCAAAAAGTGAAGTTTTCAAAAAGTCAGAAAATTGGCTGAAAACGACTTAATATCAAGGACTCATCGGGCAAATCACTCTGGAACTGAAATCGGAATGCTCACTGACATTTTCCCCTCTCCAAAAGTCTGAAAAATGATGGAAAAATGACTAAGTCCAAAAAAATTTTTTTAAACTTTTTTCAATTTTACCCCCATGGGATATATATTCTACCCACAAACATTTGGAACTCTCCTAGGGTACCCTCATACATATTATTCCCTCGTTTAATGGATATTTTCACCAAAAAATGAAGTTTTCAAAAAGTCAGAAAATTGGCTGAAAACGACTTAAAATCAAGGACTCATCGGGCGAAACACTCTGGAACTGAAATCGGAATACTCACTGACATTTTCCCCTCTCCGAAAGTCTGAAAAATGATGGAAAAATGACTAAGTCCAAAAAACATTTTTTTCAACTTTTTTCAATTTTACCCCCGTGGGATATATGTTCTACCCACAAACATTTGGAACTCTCCTGGGGTACCCTCACACATATTATTCCCTCATTTAATGGATATTTTCACCAAAAAGTGAAGTTTTCAAAAAGTCAGAAAATTGGCTGAAAACGACTTAATATCAAGGACTCATCGGGCGAATCGCTCTGGAACTGAAATCGGAATACTCACTGACATTTTCCCCTCTCCAAAAGTCTGAAAAATGATGGAAAAATGACTAAGTCCAAAAAACATTTTTTAAACTTTTTTCAATTTTACCCCCATGGGATATATATTCTACCCACAAACATTTGGAACTCTCCTGGGGTACCCTCACACATATTATTCCCTCATTTAATTGATATTTTCACCAAAAAGTGAAGTTTTCAAAAAGTCAGAAAATTGGCTGAAAACGACTTAACATCAAGGACTCATCGGGCGAATCACTCTGGAACTGAAATCGGAATGCTCACTGACATTTTCCACTCTCCAAAAGTCTGAAAAATGATGGAAAAATGACTAAGTCCAAAAAAATTTTTATTTAACTTTTTTCAACTTTACCCCTGTGCGATATACATTCTACCCACATACATTTGGAACTCTCCTGGGGTACCCTCACACATATTATTCCCTCATTTAATGGATATTTTCACCAAAAAGTGAAGTTTTCAAAAAGTCAGAAAATTGGCTGAAAACGACTTAATATCAAGGACTCATTGAGCGAATCGCTCTGGAACTGAAATCGGAATGCTCACTGACATTTTCCCCTCTCCGAAAGTCTGGAAAATGATGGAAAAATGACTAAGTCCAAAAAGCATTTTTTTCAACTTTTTTAAATTTTACCCCCGTGTGATATATATTCTACCCACACACATTTGGAACTCTCCT
This sequence comes from Phyllobates terribilis, assembly GCF_046119375.1. NCBI lineage: Eukaryota > Metazoa > Chordata > Amphibia > Anura > Dendrobatidae > Phyllobates > Phyllobates terribilis. The sequence goes on along the minus strand of NW_027362873.1, from coordinate 2,992,912 downwards.
GGGGTACCTCACACATATTATTCCCTCATTTAATGGATATTTTCACCAAAAAGTGAAGTTTTCAAAAAGTCAGAAAATTGGCTGAAAACGACTTAATATCAAGGACTCATCGGGCGAATCACTCTGGAACTGAAATCGGAATACTCACTGACATTTTCCCCTCTTCGAAAGTCGGAAAAATGATGGAAAAATGAGTAAGTCCAAAAAAAATTTTTTTCAAGTTTTTTCAATTTTACCCCCGTGGGATATATATTCTACCCACACACATTTGGAACTCTCCTGGGGTACCCTCACACATATTATTCCCTCATTTAATGGATATTTTCACCAAAAAGTGAAGTTTTCAAAAAGTCAGAAAATTGGCTGAAAACGACTTAATATCAAGGACTCATTGGGCGAATCGCTCTGGAACTGAAATCGGAATACTCATTGACATTTTCCCCTCTCCGAAAGTCTGAAAAATGATGGAAAAATGACTAAGTCCAAAAAAATTTTGATTTAACTTTTTTCAATTTTACCCCTGTGGGATATACATTCTACCCACACACATTTGGATCTCTCCTGGGGTACCCTCGCACATATTATTCCCTCATTTAATGGATATTTTCACCAAAAAGTGAAGTTTTCAAAAAGTCAGAAAATTGGCTGAAAACGACTTAATATCAAGGACTCATCGGGCGAATCGCTCTGGAACTGAAATCGGAATACTCACTGACATTTTCCCCTCTCCAAAAGTCTGAAAAATGATGGAAAAATGACTAAGTCCAAAAAAATTTTTATTTAACTTTTTTCAACTTTACCCCTGTGCGATATACATTCTACCCCCATACATTTGGAACTCTCCTGGGGTACCCTCACACATATTATTCCCTCATTTAATGGAGATTTTCACCAAAAAGTGAAGTTTTCAAAAAGTCAGAAAATTGGCTGAAAACGACTTAATATCAAGGACTCATCGGGCGAATCACTCTGGAACTGAAATCGGAATACTCACTGACATTTTCCCCTCTTCGAAAGTCTGAAAAATGATGGAAAAATGAGTAAGTCCAAAAAAAATTTTTTTAACTTTTTTCAATTTTACCCCCATGGGATATATATTCTACCCACAATCATTTGGAACTCTCCTGGGGTACCCTCACACATATTATTCCCTCATTTAATGGATATTTTCACCAAAAAGTGAAGTTTTCAAAAAGTCAGAAAATTGGCTGAAAACGACTTAATATCAAGGACTCATTGAGCGAATCGCTCTGGAACTGAAATCGGAATGCTCACTGACATTTTCCCCTCTCCGAAAGTCTGGAAAATGATGGAAAAATGACTAAGTCCAAAAAGCATTTTTTTCAACTTTTTTAAATTTTACCCCCGTGTGATATATATTCTACCCACACACATTTGGAACTCTCCTGGGGTACCTCACACATATTATTCCCTCATTTAATGGATATTTTCACCAAAAAGTGAAGTTTTCAAAAAGTCAGAAAATTGGCTGAAAACGACTTAATATCAAGGACTCATCGGGCGAATCACTCTGGAACTGAAATCGGAATACTCACTGACATTTTCCCCTCTTCGAAAGTCGGAAAAATGATGGAAAAATGAGTAAGTCCAAAAAAATTTTTTTTCAACTTTTTTCAATTTTACCCCTGTGGGATATATATTCTACCCACACACATTTGGATCTCTCCTGGGGTACCCTTGCACATATTATTCCCTCATTTAATGGATATTTTCACCAAAAAGTGAAGTTTTCAAAAAGTCAGAAAATTGGCTGAAAACGACTTAATATCAAGGACTCATCGGGCAAATCACTCTGGAACTGAAATCGGAATGCTCACTGACATTTTCCCCTCTCCAAAAGTCTGAAAAATGATGGAAAAATGACTAAGTCCAAAAAAATTTTTTTAAACTTTTTTCAATTTTACCCCCATGGGATATATATTCTACCCACAAACATTTGGAACTCTCCTAGGGTACCCTCATACATATTATTCCCTCGTTTAATGGATATTTTCACCAAAAAATGAAGTTTTCAAAAAGTCAGAAAATTGGCTGAAAACGACTTAAAATCAAGGACTCATCGGGCGAAACACTCTGGAACTGAAATCGGAATACTCACTGACATTTTCCCCTCTCCGAAAGTCTGAAAAATGATGGAAAAATGACTAAGTCCAAAAAACATTTTTTTCAACTTTTTTCAATTTTACCCCCGTGGGATATATGTTCTACCCACAAACATTTGGAACTCTCCTGGGGTACCCTCACACATATTATTCCCTCATTTAATGGATATTTTCACCAAAAAGTGAAGTTTTCAAAAAGTCAGAAAATTGGCTGAAAACGACTTAATATCAAGGACTCATCGGGCGAATCGCTCTGGAACTGAAATCGGAATACTCACTGACATTTTCCCCTCTCCAAAAGTCTGAAAAATGATGGAAAAATGACTAAGTCCAAAAAACATTTTTTAAACTTTTTTCAATTTTACCCCCATGGGATATATATTCTACCCACAAACATTTGGAACTCTCCTGGGGTACCCTCACACATATTATTCCCTCATTTAATTGATATTTTCACCAAAAAGTGAAGTTTTCAAAAAGTCAGAAAATTGGCTGAAAACGACTTAACATCAAGGACTCATCGGGCGAATCACTCTGGAACTGAAATCGGAATGCTCACTGACATTTTCCACTCTCCAAAAGTCTGAAAAATGATGGAAAAATGACTAAGTCCAAAAAAATTTTTATTTAACTTTTTTCAACTTTACCCCTGTGCGATATACATTCTACCCACATACATTTGGAACTCTCCTGGGGTACCCTCACACATATTATTCCCTCATTTAATGGATATTTTCACCAAAAAGTGAAGTTTTCAAAAAGTCAGAAAATTGGCTGAAAACGACTTAATATCAAGGACTCATTGAGCGAATCGCTCTGGAACTGAAATCGGAATGCTCACTGACATTTTCCCCTCTCCGAAAGTCTGGAAAATGATGGAAAAATGACTAAGTCCAAAAAGCATTTTTTTCAACTTTTTTAAATTTTACCCCCGTGTGATATATATTCTACCCACACACATTTGGAACTCTCCTGGGGTACCTCACACATATTATTCCCTCATTTAATGGATATTTTCACCAAAAAGTGAAGTTTTCAAAAAGTCAGAAAATTGGCTGAAAACGACTTAATATCAAGGACTCATCGGGCGAATCACTCTGGAACTGAAATCGGAATACTCACTGACATTTTCCCCTCTTCGAAAGTCGGAAAAATGATGGAAAAATGAGTAAGTCCAAAAAAAATTTTTTTCAAGTTTTTTCAATTTTACCCCCGTGGGATATATATTCTACCCACACACATTTGGAACTCTCCTGGGGTACCCTCACACATATTATTCCCTCATTTAATGGATATTTTCACCAAAAAGTGAAGTTTTCAAAAAGTCAGAAAATTGGCTGAAAACGACTTAATATCAAGGACTCATTGGGCGAATCGCTCTGGAACTGAAATCGGAATACTCATTGACATTTTCCCCTCTCCGAAAGTCTGAAAAATGATGGAAAAATGACTAAGTCCAAAAAAATTTTGATTTAACTTTTTTCAATTTTACCCCTGTGGGATATACATTCTACCCACACACATTTGGATCTCTCCTGGGGTACCCTCGCACATATTATTCCCTCATTTAATGGATATTTTCACCAAAAAGTGAAGTTTTCAAAAAGTCAGAAAATTGGCTGAAAACGACTTAATATCAAGGACTCATCGGGCGAATCGCTCTGGAACTGAAATCGGAATGCTCACTGACATTTTCCCCTCTCCGAAAGTCTGAAAAATGATGGAAAAATGAGTAAGTCCAAAAAAAATTTTTTTCAAGTTTTTTCAATTTTACCCCCGTGGGATATATATTCTACCCACACACATTTGGAACTCTCCTGGGGTACCCTCGCACATATTATTCCCTCATTTAATTGATATTTTCACCAAAAAGTGAAGTTTTCAAAAAGTCAGAAAATTGGCTGAAAACGACTTAACATCAAGGACTCATCGGGCGAATCACTCTGGAACTGAAATCGGAATGCTCACTGACATTTTCCACTCTCCAAAAGTCTGAAAAATGATGGAAAAATGACTAAGTCCAAAAAAATTTTTATTTAACTTTTTTCAACTTTACCCCTGTGGGATATACATTCTACCCACATACATTTGGATCTCTCCTGGGGTACCCTCACACATATTATTCCCTCATTTAATGGATATTTTCACCAAAAAGTGAAGTTTTCAAAAAGTCAGAAAATTGGCTGAAAACGACTTAATATCAAGGACTCATCGGGCGAATCACTCTGGAACTGAAATCGGAATACTCACTGACATTTTCCCCTCTTCGAAAGTCTGAAAAATGATGGAAAAATGAGTAAGTCCAAAAAAAATTTTTTTCAAGTTTTTTCAATTTTACCCCCGTGGGATATATATTCTACCCACACACATTTGGAACTCTCCTGGGGTACCCTCACACATATTATTCCCTCATTTAATGGATATTTTCACCAAAAAGTGAAGTTTTCAAAAAGTCAGAAAATTGGCTGAAAACGACTTAATATCAAGGACTCATCGGGCGAATCGCTCTGGAACTGAAATCGGAATACTCACTGACATTTTCCCCTCTCCAAAAGTCTGAAAAATGATGGAAAAATGACTAAGTCCAAAAAAATTTTTATTTAACTTTTTTCAACTTTACCCCTGTGCGATATACATTCTACCCCCATACATTTGGAACTCTCCTGGGGTACCCTCACACATATTATTCCCTCATTTAATGGAGATTTTCACCAAAAAGTGAAGTTTTCAAAAAGTCAGAAAATTGGCTGAAAACGACTTAATATCAAGGACTCATCGGGCGAATCACTCTGGAACTGAAATCGGAATACTCACTGACATTTTCCCCTCTTCGAAAGTCTGAAAAATGATGGAAAAATGAGTAAGTCCAAAAAAAATTTTTTTAACTTTTTTCAATTTTACCCCCATGGGATATATATTCTACCCACAATCATTTGGAACTCTCCTGGGGTACCCTCACACATATTATTCCCTCATTTAATGGATATTTTCACCAAAAAGTGAAGTTTTCAAAAAGTCAGAAAATTGGCTGAAAACGACTTAATATCAAGGACTCATTGAGCGAATCGCTCTGGAACTGAAATCGGAATGCTCACTGACATTTTCCCCTCTCCGAAAGTCTGGAAAATGATGGAAAAATGACTAAGTCCAAAAAGCATTTTTTTCAACTTTTTTAAATTTTACCCCCGTGTGATATATATTCTACCCACACACATTTGGAACTCTCCTGGGGTACCTCACACATATTATTCCCTCATTTAATGGATATTTTCACCAAAAAGTGAAGTTTTCAAAAAGTCAGAAAATTGGCTGAAAACGACTTAATATCAAGGACTCATCGGGCGAATCACTCTGGAACTGAAATCGGAATACTCACTGACATTTTCCCCTCTTCGAAAGTCGGAAAAATGATGGAAAAATGAGTAAGTCCAAAAAAATTTTTTTTCAACTTTTTTCAATTTTACCCCTGTGGGATATATATTCTACCCACACACATTTGGATCTCTCCTGGGGTACCCTTGCACATATTATTCCCTCATTTAATGGATATTTTCACCAAAAAGTGAAGTTTTCAAAAAGTCAGAAAATTGGCTGAAAACGACTTAATATCAAGGACTCATCGGGCAAATCACTCTGGAACTGAAATCGGAATGCTCACTGACATTTTCCCCTCTCCAAAAGTCTGAAAAATGATGGAAAAATGACTAAGTCCAAAAAAATTTTTTTAAACTTTTTTCAATTTTACCCCCATGGGATATATATTCTACCCACAAACATTTGGAACTCTCCTAGGGTACCCTCATACATATTATTCCCTCGTTTAATGGATATTTTCACCAAAAAATGAAGTTTTCAAAAAGTCAGAAAATTGGCTGAAAACGACTTAAAATCAAGGACTCATCGGGCGAAACACTCTGGAACTGAAATCGGAATACTCACTGACATTTTCCCCTCTCCGAAAGTCTGAAAAATGATGGAAAAATGACTAAGTCCAAAAAACATTTTTTTCAACTTTTTTCAATTTTACCCCCGTGGGATATATGTTCTACCCACAAACATTTGGAACTCTCCTGGGGTACCCTCACACATATTATTCCCTCATTTAATGGATATTTTCACCAAAAAGTGAAGTTTTCAAAAAGTCAGAAAATTGGCTGAAAACGACTTAATATCAAGGACTCATCGGGCGAATCGCTCTGGAACTGAAATCGGAATACTCACTGACATTTTCCCCTCTCCAAAAGTCTGAAAAATGATGGAAAAATGACTAAGTCCAAAAAACATTTTTTAAACTTTTTTCAATTTTACCCCCATGGGATATATATTCTACCCACAAACATTTGGAACTCTCCTGGGGTACCCTCACACATATTATTCCCTCATTTAATTGATATTTTCACCAAAAAGTGAAGTTTTCAAAAAGTCAGAAAATTGGCTGAAAACGACTTAACATCAAGGACTCATCGGGCGAATCACTCTGGAACTGAAATCGGAATGCTCACTGACATTTTCCACTCTCCAAAAGTCTGAAAAATGATGGAAAAATGACTAAGTCCAAAAAAATTTTTATTTAACTTTTTTCAACTTTACCCCTGTGCGATATACATTCTACCCACATACATTTGGAACTCTCCTGGGGTACCCTCACACATATTATTCCCTCATTTAATGGATATTTTCACCAAAAAGTGAAGTTTTCAAAAAGTCAGAAAATTGGCTGAAAACGACTTAATATCAAGGACTCATTGAGCGAATCGCTCTGGAACTGAAATCGGAATGCTCACTGACATTTTCCCCTCTCCGAAAGTCTGGAAAATGATGGAAAAATGACTAAGTCCAAAAAGCATTTTTTTCAACTTTTTTAAATTTTACCCCCGTGTGATATATATTCTACCCACACACATTTGGAACTCTCCTGGGGTACCTCACACATATTATTCCCTCATTTAATGGATATTTTCACCAAAAAGTGAAGTTTTCAAAAAGTCAGAAAATTGGCTGAAAACGACTTAATATCAAGGACTCATCGGGCGAATCACTCTGGAACTGAAATCGGAATACTCACTGACATTTTCCCCTCTTCGAAAGTCGGAAAAATGATGGAAAAATGAGTAAGTCCAAAAAAATTTTTTTTCAACTTTTTTCAATTTTACCTCCGTGGGATATATATTCTACCCACACACATTTGGATCTCTCCTGGGGTACCCTTGCACATATTATTCCCTCATTTAATGGATATTTTCACCAAAAAGTGAAGTTTTCAAAAAGTCAGAAAATTGGCTGAAAACGACTTAATATCAAGGACTCATCGGGCAAATCACTCTGGAACTGAAATCGGAATGCTCACTGACATTTTCCCCTCTCCAAAAGTCTGAAAAATGATGGAAAAATGACTAAGTCCAAAAAAATTTTTTTAAACTTTTTTCAATTTTACCCCCATGGGATATATATTCTACCCACAAACATTTGGAACTCTCCTAGGGTACCCTCATACATATTATTCCCTCATTTAATGGATATTTTCACCAAAAAGTGAAGTTTTCAAAAAGTCAGAAAATTGGCTGAAAACGACTTAATATCAAGGACTCATCGGGCGAAACACTCTGGAACTGAAATCGGAATACTCACTGACATTTTCCCCTCTCCGAGAGTCTGAAAAATGATGGAAAAATGACTAAGTCCAAAAAACATTTTTTTCAACTTTTTTCAATTTTACCCCCGTGGGATATATGTTCTACCCACAAACATTTGGAACTCTCCTGGGGTACCCTCACACATATTATTCCCTCATTTAATGGATATTTTCACCAAAAAGTGAAGTTTTCAAAAAGTCAGAAAATTGGCTGAAAACGACTTAATATCAAGGACTCATCGGGCGAATCGCTCTGGAACTGAAATCGGAATACTCACTGACATTTTCCCCTCTCCAAAAGTCTGAAAAATGATGGAAAAATGACTAAGTCCAAAAAAAATTTTTTAAACTTTTTTCAATTTTACCCCCATGGGATATATATTCTACCCACAAACATTTGGAACTCTCCTGGGGTACCCTCACACATATTATTCCCTCATTTAATTGATATTTTCACCAAAAAGTGAAGTTTTCAAAAAGTCAGAAAATTGGCTGAAAACGACTTAACATCAAGGACTCATCGGGCGAATCACTCTGGAACTGAAATCGGAATGCTCACTGACATTTTCCACTCTCCAAAAGTCTGAAAAATGATGGAAAAATGACTAAGTCCAAAAAAATTTTTATTTAACTTTTTTCAACTTTACCCCTGTGCGATATACATTCTACCCACATACATTTGGAACTCTCCTGGGGTACCCTCACACATATTATTCCCTCATTTAATGGAGATTTTCACCAAAAAGTGAAGTTTTCAAAAAGTCAGAAAATTGGCTGAACACGACTTAATATCAAGGACTCATCGGGCGAATCACTCTGGAACTGAAATCGGAATACTCACTGACATTTTCCCCTCTTCGAAAGTCTGAAAAATGATGGGAAAATGAGTAAGTCCAAAAAAAATTTTTTTAACTTTTTTCAATTTTACCCCCATGGGATATATATTCTACCCACAAACATTTGGAACTCTCCTGGGGTACCCTCACACATATTATTCCCTCATTTAATGGATATTTTCACCAAAAAGTGAAGTTTTCAAAAAGTCAGAAAATTGGCTGAAAACGACTTAATATCAAGGACTCATTGAGCGAATCGCTCTGGAACTGAAATCGGAATGCTCACTGACATTTTCCCCTCTCCGAAAGTCTGGAAAATGATGGAAAAATGACTAAGTCCAAAAAGCATTTTTTTCAACTTTTTTAAATTTTACCCCCGTGTGATATATATTCTACCCACACACATTTGGAACTCTCCTGGGGTACCTCACACATATTATTCCCTCATTTAATGGATATTTTGACCAAAAAGTGAAGTTTTCAAAAAGTCAGAAAATTGGCTGAAAACGACTTAATATCAAGGACTCATCGGGCGAATCACTCTGGAACTGAAATCGGAATACTCACTGACATTTTCCCCTCTTCGAAAGTCGGAAAAATGATGGAAAAATGAGTAAGTCCAAAAAAATTTTTTTTCAACTTTTTTCAATTTTACCCCTGTGGGATATATATTCTACCCACACACATTTGGATCTCTCCTGGGGTACCCTTGCACATATTATTCCCTCATTTAATGGATATTTTCACCAAAAAGTGAAGTTTTCAAAAAGTCAGAAAATTGGCTGAAAACGACTTAATATCAAGGACTCATCGGGCAAATCACTCTGGAACTGAAATCGGAATGCTCACTGACATTTTCCCCTCTCCAAAAGTCTGAAAAATGATGGAAAAATGACTAAGTCCAAAAAAATTTTTTTAAACCTTTTTCAATTTTACCCCCATGGGATATATATTCTACCCACAAACATTTGGAACTCTCCTAGGGTACCCTCATACATATTATTCCCTCATTTAATGGATATTTTCACCAAAAAGTGAAGTTTTCAAAAAGTCAGAAAATTGGCTGAAAACGACTTAATATCAAGGACTCATCAGGCGAAACACTCTGGAACTGAAATCGGAATACTCACTGACATTTTCCCCTCTCCGAAAGTCTGAAAAATGATGGAAAAATGACAGTCCAAAAAACATTTTTTTCAACTTTTTTCAATTTTACCCCCGTGGGATATATGTTCTACCCACAAACATTTGGAACTCTCCTGGGGTACCCTCACACATATTATTCCCTCATTTAATGGATATTTTCGCCAAAAAGTGAAGTTTTCAAAAAGTCAGAAAATTGGCTGAAAACAACTTAATATCAAGGACTCATCGGGCGAATCGCTCTGGAACTGAAATCGGAATGCTCACTGACATTTTCCCCTCTCCGAAAGTCTGAAAAATGATGGAAAAATGACTAAGTCCAAAAAAAATTTTTTTCAAGTTTTTTCAATTTTACCCCCGTGGGATATATATTCTACCCACACACATTTGGAACTCTCCTGGGGTACCCTCACACATATTATTCCCTCATTTAATGGATATTTTCACCCAAAAGTGAAGTTTTCAAAAAGTCAGAAAATTGGCTGAAAACGACTTAATATCAAGGACTCATCGGGCGAATCGCTCTGGAACTGAAATCGGAATACTCACTGACATTTTCCCCTCTCCGAAAGCCTGAAAAATGATGGAAAAATGACTAAGTCCAAAAAAATTTTGATTTAACTTTTTTCAATTTTACCCCTGCGGGATATACATTCTACCCACACACATTTGGATCTCTCCTGGGGTACCCTCACACATATTATTCCCTCATTTAATGGATATTTTCGCCAAAAAGTGAAGTTTTCAAAAAGTCAGAAAATTGGCTGAAAACAACTTAATATCAAGGACTCATCGGGCGAATCGCTCTGGAACTGAAATCGGAATGCTCACTGACATTTTCCCCTCTCCGAAAGTCTGAAAAATGCTGGAAAAATGAGTAAGTCGAAAAAAAATTTTTTTCAAGTTTTTTCAATTTTACCTCCGTGGGATATATATTCTACCCACACACATTTGGAACTCTCCTGGGGTACCCTCGCACATATTATTCCCTCATTTAATTGATATTTTCACCAAAAAGTGAAGTTTTCAAAAAGTCAGAAAATTGGCTGAAAACGACTTAACATCAAGGACTCATCGGGCGAATCACTCTGGAACTGAAATCGGAATGCTCACTGACATTTTCCACTCTCCAAAAGTCTAAAAAATGATGGAAAAATGAGTAAGTCCAAAAAAATTTTTTTTCAACTTTTTTCAATTTTACCCCTGTGGGATATATATTTTACCCACACACATTTGGATCTCTCCTGGGGTACACTTGCACATATTATTCCCTCATTTAATGGATATTTTCACCAAAAAGTGAAGTTTTCAAAAAGTCAGAAAATTGGCTGAAAACGACTTAACATCAAGGACTCATCGGGCGAATCACTCTGGAACTGAAATCGGAATGCTCACTGACATTTTCCACTCTCCAAAAGTCTGAAAAATGATGGAAAAATGACTAAGTCCAAAAAAATTTTTATTTAACTTTTTTCAACTTTACCCCTGTGCGATATACATTCTACCCACATACATTTGGAACTCTCCTGGGGTACCCTCACACATATTATTCCCTCATTTAATGGAGATTTTCACCAAAAAGTGAAGTTTTCAAAAAGTCAGAAAATTGGCTGAAAACGACTTAATATCAAGGACTCATCGGGCGAATCACTCTGGAACTGAAATCGGAATACTCACTGACATTTTCCCCTCTTCGAAAGTCTGAAAAATGATGGAAAAATGAGTAAGTCCAAAAAAAATTTTTTTTACTTTTTTCAATTTTACCCCCATGGGATATATATTCTACCCACAAACATTTGGAACTCTCCTGGGGTACCCTCACACATATTATTCCCTCATTTAATGGATATTTTCACCAAAAAGTGAAGTTTTCAAAAAGTCAGAAAATTGGCTGAAAACGACTTAATATCAAGGACTCATTGAGCGAATCGCTCTGGAACTGAAATCGGAATGCTCACTGACATTTTCCCCTCTCCAAAAGTCTGGAAAATGATGGAAAAATGACTAAGTCCAAAAAGCATTTTTTTCAACTTTTTTAAATTTTACCCCCGTGTGATATATATTCTACCCACACACATTTGGAACTCTCCTGGGGTACCCTCACACATATTATTCCCTCATTTAATGGATATTTTGACCAAAAAGTGAAGTTTTCAAAAAGTCAGAAAATTGGCTGAAAACGACTTAATATCAAGGACTCATCGGGCGAATCACTCTGGAACTGAAATCGGAATACTCACTGACATTTTCCCCTCTTCGAAAGTCGGAAAAATGATGGAAAAATGAGTAAGTCCAAAAAAATTTTTTTTCAACTTTTTTCAATTTTACCCCTGTGGGATATATATTCTACCCACACACATTTGGATCTCTCCTGGGGTACCCTTGCACATATTATTCCCTCATTTAATGGATATTTTCACCAAAAAGTGAAGTTTTCAAAAAGTCAGAAAATTGGCTGAAAACGACTTAACATCAAGGACTCATCGGGCGAATCACTCTGGAACTGAAATCGGAATGCTCACTGACATTTTCCACTCTCCAAAAGTCTGAAAAATGATGGAAAAATGACTAAGTCCAAAAAAATTTTTATTTAACTTTTTTCAACTTTACCCCTGTGCGATATACATTCTACCCACATACATTTGGAACTCTCCTGGGGTACCCTCACACATATTATTCCCTCATTTAATGGAGATTTTCACCAAAAAGTGAAGTTTTCAAAAAGTCAGAAAATTGGCTGAAAACGACTTAATATCAAGGACTCATCGGGCGAATCACTCTGGAACTGAAATCGGAATACTCACTGACATTTTCCCCTCTTCGAAAGTCTGAAAAATGATGGAAAAATGAGTAAGTCCAAAAAAATTTTTTTTAACTTTTTTCAATTTTACCCCCATGGGATATATATTCTACCCACAAACATTTGGAACTCTCCTGGGGTACCCTCACACATATTATTCCCTCATTTAATGGATATTTTCACCAAAAAGTGAAGTTTTCAAAAAGTCAGAAAATTGGCTGAAAACGACTTAATATCAAGGACTCATTGAGCGAATCGCTCTGGAACTGAAATCGGAATGCTCACTGACATTTTCCCCTCTCCGAAAGTCTGGAAAATGATGGAAAAATGACTAAGTCCAAAAAGCATTTTTTTCAACTTTTTTAAATTTTACCCCCGTGTGATATATATTCTACCCACACACATTTGGAACTCTCCTGGGGTACCTCACACATATTATTCCCTCATTTAATGGATATTTTGACCAAAAAGTGAAGTTTTCAAAAAGTCAGAAAATTGGCTGAAAACGACTTAATATCAAGGACTCATCGGTCGAATCACTCTGGAACTGAAATCGGAATACTCACTGACATTTTCCCCTCTTCGAAAGTCGGAAAAATGATGGAAAAATGAGTAAGTCCAAAAAAATTTTTTTTCAACTTTTTTCAATTTTACCCCTGTGGGATATATATTCTACCCACACACATTTGGATCTCTCCTGGGGTACCCTTGCACATATTATTCCCTCATTTAATGGATATTTTCACCAAAAAGTGAAGTTTTCAAAAAGTCAGAAAATTGGCTGAAAACGACTTAATATCAAGGACTCATCGGGCAAATCACTCTGGAACTGAAATCGGAATGCTCACTGACATTTTCCCCTCTCCAAAAGTCTGAAAAATGATGGAAAAATGACTAAGTCCAAAAAAATTTTTTTAAACTTTTTTCAATTTTACCCCCATGGGATATATATTCTACCCACAAACATTTGGAACTCTCCTAGGGTACCCTCATACATATTATTCCCTCATTTAATGGATATTTTCACCAAAAAGTGAAGTTTTCAAAAAGTCAGAAAATTGGCTGAAAACGACTTAATATCAAGGACTCATCGGGCGAAACACTCTGGAACTGAAATCGGAATACTCACTGATATTTTCCCCTCTCCGAAAGTCTGAAAAATGATGGAAAAATGACAGTCCAAAAAACTTTTTTTTCAACTTTTTTCAATTTTACCCCCGTGGGATATATGTTCTACCCACAAACATTTGGAACTCTCCTGGGGTACCCTCACACATATTATTCCCTCATTTAATGGATATTTTCACCAAAAAGTGAAGTTTTCAAAAAGTCAGAAAATTGGCTGAAAACAACTTAATATCAAGGACTCATCGGGCGAATCGCTCTGGAACTGAAATCGGAATGCTCACTGACATTTTCCCCTCTCCGAAAGTCTGAAAAATGATGGAAAAATGACTAAGTCCAAAAAAATTTTTTTTCAAGTTTTTTCAATTTTACCCCCGTGGGATATATATTCTACCCACACACATTTGGAACTCTCCTGGGGTACCCTCACACATATTATTCCCTCATTTAATGGATATTTTCACCCAAAAGTGAAGTTTTCAAAAAGTCAGAAAATTGGCTGAAAACGACTTAATATCAAGGACTCATCGGGCGAATCGCTCTGGAACTGAAATCGGAATGCTCACTGACATTTTCCCCTCTCCGAAAGTCTGAAAAATGCTGGAAAAATGAGTAAGTCGAAAAAAAATTTTTTCAAGTTTTTTCAATTTTACCTCCGTGGGATATATATTCTACCCACACACATTTGGAACTCTCCTGGGGTACCCTCGCACATATTATTCCCTCATTTAATTGATATTTTCACCAAAAAGTGAAGTTTTCAAAAAGTCAGAAAATTGGCTGAAAACGACTTAACATCAAGGACTCATCGGGCGAATCACTCTGGAACTGAAATCGGAATGCTCACTGACATTTTCCACTCTCCAAAAGTCTAAAAAATGATGGAAAAATGAGTAAGTCCAAAAAAATTTTTTTTCAACTTTTTTCAATTTTACCCCTGTGGGATATATATTTTACCCACACACATTTGGATCTCTCCTGGGGTACCCTTGCACATATTATTCCCTCATTTAATGGATATTTTCACCAAAAAGTGAAGTTTTCAAAAAGTCAGAAAATTGGCTGAAAACGACTTAATATCAAGGACGCATCGGGCAAATCACTCTGGAACTGAAATCGGAATGCTCACTGACATTTTCCCCTCTCCAAAAGTCTGAAAAATGATGGAAAAATGACTAAGTCCAAAAAAAATTTTTTAAACTTTTTTCAATTTTACCCCCATGGGATATATATTCTACCCACAAACATTTGGAACTCTCCTAGGGTACCCTCATACATATTATTCCCTCATTTAATGGATATTTTCACCAAAAAGTGAAGTTTTCAAAAAGTCAGAAAATTGGCTGAAAACGACTTAATATCAAGGACTCATCGGGCGAAACACTCTGGAACTGAAATCGGAATACTCACTGACATTTTCCCCTCTCCGAAAGTCTGAAAAATGATGGAAAAATGACTAAGTCCAAAAAACATTTTTTTCAACTTTTTTCAATTTTACCCCCGTGGGATATATGTTCTACCCACAAACATTTGGAACTCTCCTGGGGTACCCTCACACATATTATTCCCTCATTTATTGCATATTTTCACCAAAAAGTGAAGTTTTCAAAAAGTCAGAAAATTGGCTGAAAACGACTTAATATCAAGGACTCATTGGGCGAATCGCTCTGGAACTGAAATCGGAATACTCATTGACATTTTCCCCTCTCCGAAAGTCTGAAAAATGATGGAAAAATGACTAAGTCCAAAAAAATTTTGATTTTAACTTTTTTCAATTTTACCCCTGTGGGATATACATTCTACCCACACACATTTGGATCTCTCCTGGGGTACCCTCGCACATATTATTCCCTCATTTAATGGATATTTTCACCAAAAAGCGAAGTTTTCAAAAAGTCAGAAAATTGGCTGAAAACGACTTAATATCAAGGACTCATCGGGCGAATCGCTCTGGAACTGAAATCGGAATGCTCACTGACATTTTCCCCTCTCCGAAAGTCTGAAAAATGATGGAAAAATGAGTAAGTCCAAAAAAAATTTTTTTCAAGTTTTTTCAATTTTACCCCCGTGGGATATATATTCTACCCACACACATTTGGAACTCTCCTGGGGTACCTCACACATATTATTCCCTCATTTAATGGATATTTTCACCAAAAAGTGAAGTTTTCAAAAAGTCAGAAAATTGGCTGAAAACGACTTAATATCAAGGACTCATCGGGCGAATCACTCTGGAACTGAAATCGGAATACTCACTGACATTTTCCCCTCTTCGAAAGTCTGAAAAATGATGGAAAAATGACTAAGTCCAAAAAAAATTTTTTAAACTTTTTTCAATTTTACCCCCATGGGATATATATTCTACCCACAAACATTTGGAACTCTCCTAGGGTACCCTCATACATATTATTCCCTCATTTAATGGATATTTTCACCATAAAGTGAAGTTTTCAAAAAGTCAGAAAATTGGCTGAAAACGACTTAATATCAAAGACTCATCGGGCGAAACACTCTACTCACTGACATTTTCCCCTCTCCGAAAGTCTGAAAAATGATGGAAAAATGACTAAGTCCAAAAAAATTTTTTTTCAAGTTTTTTCAATTTTACCCCCGTGGGATATATATTCTACCCACACACATTTGGAACTCTCCTGGGGTACCCTCACACATATTATTCCCTCATTTAATGGATATTTTCACCCAAAAGTGAAGTTTTCAAAAAGTCAGAAAATTGGCTGAAAACGACTTAATATCAAGGACTCATCGGGCGAATCGCTCTGGAACTGAAATCGGAATACTCACTGACATTTTCCCCTCTCCGAAAGTCTGAAAAATGATGGAAAAATGACTAAGTCCAAAAAAATTTTGATTTAACTTTTTTCAATTTTACCCCTGCGGGATATACATTCTACCCACACACATTTGGATCTCTCCTGGGGTACCCTCGCACATATTATTCCCTCATTTAATGGATATTTTCACCAAAAAGTGAAGTTTTCAAAAAGTCAGAAAATTGGCTGAAAACGACTTAATATCAAGGACTCATCGGGCGAAACACTCTGGAACTGAAATCGGAATACTCACTGACATTTTCCCCTCTCCGAAAGTCTGAAAAATGATGGAAAAATGACTAAGTCCAAAAAACATTTTTTTCAACTTTTTTCAATTTTACCCCCGTGGGATATATGTTCTACCCACAAACATTTGGAACTCTCCTGGGGTACCCTCACACATATTATTCCCTCATTTATTGCATATTTTCACCAAAAAGTGAAGTTTTCAAAAAGTCAGAAAATTGGCTGAAAACGACTTAATATCAAGGACTCATTGGGCGAATCGCTCTGGAACTGAAATCGGAATACTCATTGACATTTTCCCCTCTCCGAAAGTCTGAAAAATGATGGAAAAATGACTAAGTCCAAAAAAATTTTGATTTTAACTTTTTTCAATTTTACCCCTGTGGGATATACATTCTACCCACACACATTTGGATCTCTCCTGGGGTACCCTCGCACATATTATTCCCTCATTTAATGGATATTTTCACCAAAAAGCGAAGTTTTCAAAAAGTCAGAAAATTGGCTGAAAACGACTTAATATCAAGGACTCATCGGGCGAATCGCTCTGGAACTGAAATCGGAATGCTCACTGACATTTTCCCCTCTCCGAAAGTCTGAAAAATGATGGAAAAATGAGTAAGTCCAAAAAAAATTTTTTTCAAGTTTTTTCAATTTTACCCCCGTGGGATATATATTCTACCCACACACATTTGGAACTCTCCTGGGGTACCTCACACATATTATTCCCTCATTTAATGGATATTTTCACCAAAAAGTGAAGTTTTCAAAAAGTCAGAAAATTGGCTGAAAACGACTTAATATCAAGGACTCATCGGGCGAATCACTCTGGAACTGAAATCGGAATACTCACTGACATTTTCCCCTCTTCGAAAGTCTGAAAAATGATGGAAAAATGACTAAGTCCAAAAAAATTTTTTTAAACTTTTTTCAATTTTACCCCCATGGGATATATATTCTACCCACAAACATTTGGAACTCTCCTAGGGTACCCTCATACATATTATTCCCTCATTTAATGGATATTTTCACCATAAAGTGAAGTTTTCAAAAAGTCAGAAAATTGGCTGAAAACGACTTAATATCAAAGACTCATCGGGCGAAACACTCTACTCACTGACATTTTCTCCTCTCCGAAAGTCTGAAAAATGATGGAAAAATGACTAAGTCCAAAAAAATTTTTTTTCAAGTTTTTTCAATTTTACCCCCGTGGGATATATATTCTACCCACACACATTTGGAACTCTCCTGGGGTACCCTCACACATATTATTCCCTCATTTAATGGATATTTTCACCCAAAAGTGAAGTTTTCAAAAAGTCAGAAAATTGGCTGAAAACGACTTAATATCAAGGACTCATCGGGCGAATCGCTCTGGAACTGAAATCGGAATACTCACTGACATTTTCCCCTCTCCGAAAGTCTGAAAAATGATGGAAAAATGACTAAGTCCAAAAAAATTTTGATTTAACTTTTTTCAATTTTACCCCTGCGGGATATACATTCTACCCACACACATTTGGATCTCTCCTGGGGTACCCTCGCACATATTATTCCCTCATTTAATGGATATTTTCACCAAAAAGTGAAGTTTTCAAAAAGTCAGAAAATTGGCTGAAAACGACTTAATATCAAGGACTCATCGGGCGAATCGCTCTGGAACTGAAATCGGAATGCTCACTGACATTTTCCCCTCTCCGAAAGTCTGAAAAATGCTGGAAAAATGAGTAAGTCGAAAAAAAATTTTTTTCAAGTTTTTTCAATTTTACCTCCGTGGGATATATATTCTACCCACACACATTTGGAACTCTCCTGGGGTACCCTCGCACATATTATTCCCTCATTTAATTGATATTTTCACCAAAAAGTGAAGTTTTCAAAAAGTCAGAAAATTGGCTGAAAACGACTTAACATCAAGGACTCATCGGGCGAATCACTCTGGAACTGAAATCGGAATGCTCACTGACATTTTCCACTCTCCAAAAGTCTAAAAAATGATGGAAAAATGAGTAAGTCCAAAAAAATTTTTTTTCAACTTTTTTCAATTTTACCCCTGTGGGATATATATTTTACCCACACACATTTGGATCTCTCCTGGGGTACCCCTGCACATATTATTCCCTCATTTAATGGATATTTTCACCAAAAAGTGAAGTTTTCAAAAAGTCAGAAAATTGGCTGAAAACGACTTAATATCAAGGACGCATCGGGCAAATCACTCTGGAACTGAAATCGGAATGCTCACTGACATTTTCCCCTCTCCAAAAGTCTGAAAAATGATGGAAAAATGACTAAGTCCAAAAAAAATTTTTTAAACTTTTTTCAATTTTACCCCCATGGGATATATATTCTACCCACAAACATTTGGAACTCTCCTAGGGTACCCTCATACATATTATTCCCTCATTTAATGGATATTTTCACCAAAAAGTGAAGTTTTCAAAAAGTCAGAAAATTGGCTGAAAACGACTTAATATCAAGGACTCATTGGGCGAATCGCTCTGGAACTGAAATCGGAATACTCATTGACATTTTCCCCTCTCCGAAAGTCTGAAAAATGATGGAAAAATGACTAAGTCCAAAAAAATTTTGATTTTAACTTTTTTCAATTTTACCCCTGTGGGATATACATTCTACCCACACACATTTGGATCTCTCCTGGGGTACCCTCGCACATATTATTCCCTCATTTAATGGATATTTTCACCAAAAAGCGAAGTTTTCAAAAAGTCAGAAAATTGGCTGAAAACGACTTAATATCAAGGACTCATCGGGCGAATCGCTCTGGAACTGAAATCGGAATGCTCACTGACATTTTCCCCTCTCCGAAAGTCTGAAAAATGATGGAAAAATGAGTAAGTCCAAAAAAAATTTTTTTCAAGTTTTTTCAATTTTACCCCCGTGGGATATATATTCTACCCACACACATTTGGAACTCTCCTGGGGTACCTCACACATATTATTCCCTCATTTAATGGATATTTTCACCAAAAAGTGAAGTTTTCAAAAAGTCAGAAAATTGGCTGAAAACGACTTAATATCAAGGACTCATCGGGCGAATCACTCTGGAACTGAAATCGGAATACTCACTGACATTTTCCCCTCTTCGAAAGTCTGAAAAATGATGGAAAAATGACTAAGTCCAAAAAAATTTTTTTAAACTTTTTTCAATTTTACCCCCATGGGATATATATTCTACCCACAAACATTTGGAACTCTCCTAGGGTACCCTCATACATATTATTCCCTCATTTAATGGATATTTTCACCATAAAGTGAAGTTTTCAAAAAGTCAGAAAATTGGCTGAAAACGACTTAATATCAAAGACTCATCGGGCGAAACACTCTACTCACTGACATTTTCTCCTCTCCGAAAGTCTGAAAAATGATGGAAAAATGACTAAGTCCAAAAAAATTTTTTTTCAAGTTTTTTCAATTTTACCCCCGTGGGATATATATTCTACCCACACACATTTGGAACTCTCCTGGGGTACCCTCACACATATTATTCCCTCATTTAATGGATATTTTCACCCAAAAGTGAAGTTTTCAAAAAGTCAGAAAATTGGCTGAAAACGACTTAATATCAAGGACTCATCGGGCGAATCACTCTGGAACTGAAATCGGAATACTCACTGACATTTTCCCCTCTCCGAAAGTCTGAAAAATGATGGAAAAATGACTAAGTCCAAAAAAATTTTGATTTAACTTTTTTCAATTTTACCCCTGCGGGATATACATTCTACCCACACACATTTGGATCTCTCCTGGGGTACCCTCGCACATATTATTCCCTCATTTAATGGATATTTTCACCAAAAAGTGAAGTTTTCAAAAAGTCAGAAAATTGGCTGAAAACGACTTAATATCAAGGACTCATCGGGCGAATCGCTCTGGAACTGAAATCGGAATGCTCACTGACATTTTCCCCTCTCCGAAAGTCTGAAAAATGCTGGAAAAATGAGTAAGTCGAAAAAAAATTTTTTTCAAGTTTTTTCAATTTTACCTCCGTGGGATATATATTCTACCCACACACATTTGGAACTCTCCTGGGGTACCCTCGCACATATTATTCCCTCATTTAATTGATATTTTCACCAAAAAGTGAAGTTTTCAAAAAGTCAGAAAATTGGCTGAAAACGACTTAACATCAAGGACTCATCGGGCGAATCACTCTGGAACTGAAATCGGAATGCTCACTGACATTTTCCACTCTCCAAAAGTCTAAAAAATGATGGAAAAATGAGTAAGTCCAAAAAAATTTTTTTTCAACTTTTTTCAATTTTACCCCTGTGGGATATATATTTTACCCACACACATTTGGATCTCTCCTGGGGTACCCCTGCACATATTATTCCCTCATTTAATGGATATTTTCACCAAAAAGTGAAGTTTTCAAAAAGTCAGAAAATTGGCTGAAAACGACTTAATATCAAGGACGCATCGGGCAAATCACTCTGGAACTGAAATCGGAATGCTCACTGACATTTTCCCCTCTCCAAAAGTCTGAAAAATGATGGAAAAATGACTAAGTCCAAAAAAAATTTTTTAAACTTTTTTCAATTTTACCCCCATGGGATATATATTCTACCCACAAACATTTGGAACTCTCCTAGGGTACCCTCATACATATTATTCCCTCATTTAATGGATATTTTCACCAAAAAGTGAAGTTTTCAAAAAGTCAGAAAATTGGCTGAAAACGACTTAATATCAAGGACTCATTGGGCGAATCGCTCTGGAACTGAAATCGGAATACTCATTGACATTTTCCCCTCTCCGAAAGTCTGAAAAATGATGGAAAAATGACTAAGTCCAAAAAAATTTTGATTTTAACTTTTTTCAATTTTACCCCTGTGGGATATACATTCTACCCACACACATTTGGATCTCTCCTGGGGTACCCTCGCACATATTATTCCCTCATTTAATGGATATTTTCACCAAAAAGCGAAGTTTTCAAAAAGTCAGAAAATTGGCTGAAAACGACTTAATATCAAGGACTCATCGGGCGAATCGCTCTGGAACTGAAATCGGAATGCTCACTGACATTTTCCCCTCTCCGAAAGTCTGAAAAATGATGGAAAAATGAGTAAGTCCAAAAAAAATTTTTTTCAAGTTTTTTCAATTTTACCCCCGTGGGATATATATTCTACCCACACACATTTGGAACTCTCCTGGGGTACCTCACACATATTATTCCCTCATTTAATGGATATTTTCACCAAAAAGTGAAGTTTTCAAAAAGTCAGAAAATTGGCTGAAAACGACTTAATATCAAGGACTCATCGGGCGAATCACTCTGGAACTGAAATCGGAATACTCACTGACATTTTCCCCTCTTCGAAAGTCTGAAAAATGATGGAAAAATGACTAAGTCCAAAAAAAATTTTTTAAACTTTTTTCAATTTTACCCCCATGGGATATATATTCTACCCACAAACATTTGGAACTCTCCTAGGGTACCCTCATACATATTATTCCCTCATTTAATGGATATTTTCACCAAAAAGTGAAGTTTTCAAAAAGTCAGAAAATTGGCTGAAAACGACTTAATATCAAAGACTCATCGGGCGAAACACTCTACTCACTGACATTTTCCCCTCTCCGAAAGTCTGAAAAATGATGGAAAAATGACTAAGTCCAAAAAAATTTTTTTTCAATTTTACCCCCGTGGGATATATATTCTACCCACACACATTTGGAACTCTCCTGGGGTACCCTCACACATATTATTCCCTCATTTAATGGATATTTTCACCCAAAAGTGAAGTTTTCAAAAAGTCAGAAAATTGGCTGAAAACGACTTAATATCAAGGACTCATCGGGCGAATCGCTCTGGAACTGAAATCGGAATACTCACTGACATTTTCCCCTCTCCGAAAGTCTGAAAAATGATGGAAAAATGACTAAGTCCAAAAAAATTTTGATTTAACTTTTTTCAATTTTACCCCTGCGGGATATACATTCTTCCCACACACATTTGGATCTCTCCTGGGGTACCCTCGCACATATTATTCCCTCATTTAATGGATATTTTCACCAAAAAGTGAAGTTTTCAAAAAGTCAGAAAATTGGCTGAAAACGACTTAATATCAAGGACTCATCGGGCGAATCGCTCTGGAACTGAAATCGGAATGCTCACTGACATTTTCCCCTCTCCGAAAGTCTGAAAAATGCTGGAAAAATGAGTAAGTCGAAAAAAAATTTTTTTCAAGTTTTTTCAATTTTACCTCCGTGTGATATATATTCTACCCACACACATTTGGAACTCTCCTGGGGTACCCTCGCACATATTATTCCCTCATTTAATTGATATTTTCACCAAAAAGTGAAGTTTTCAAAAAGTCAGAAAATTGGCTGAAAACGACTTAACATCAAGGACTCATCGGGCGAATCACTCTGGAACTGAAATCGGAATGCTCCCTGACATTTTCCACTCTCCAAAAGTCTGAAAAATGATGGAAAAATGACTAAGTCCAAAAAAATTTTTATTTAACTTTTTTCAACTTTACCCCTGTGGGATATACATTCTACCCACACACATTTGGATCTCTCCTTGGGTACCCTCACACATATTATTCCCTCATTTAATGGAGATTTTCACCAAAAAGTGAAGTTTTCAAAAAGTCAGAAAATTGGCTGTAAACGACTTAACATCAAGGACTCATCGGGCGAATCACTCTGGAACTGAAATCGGAATACTCACTGACATTTTCCCCTCTTCGAAAGTCTGAAAAATGATGGAAAAATGACTAAGTCCAAAAAAAATTTTTTAAACTTTTTTCAATTTTACCCCCATGGGATATATATTCTACCCACAAACATTTGGAACTCTCCTGGGGTACCCTCACACATATTATTCCCTCATTTAATGGATATTTTCACCAAAAAGTGAAGTTTTCAAAAAGTCAGAAAATTGGCTGAAAACGACTTAATATCAAGGACTCATCGGGCGAATCACTCTGGAACTGAAATCGGAATACTCACTGACATTTTTCCCTCTTCAAAAGTCTGAAAAATGATGGAAAAATGACTAAGTCCAAAAAAAATTTTTTAAACTTTTTTCAATTTTACCCCCATGGGATATATATTCTACACACAAACATTTGGAACTCTCCTGGGGTACCCTCACACATATTATTCCCTCATTTAATGGAGATTTTCACCAAAAAGTGAAGTTTTCAAAAAGTCAGAAAATTGGCTGAAAACGACTTAATATCAAGGACTCATCGGGCGAATCACTCTGGAACTGAAATCGGAATACTCACTGACATTTTCCCCTCTTCGAAAGTCTGAAAAATGATGGAAAAATGAGTAAGTCCAAAAAAAATTTTTTTCAAGTTTTTTCAATTTTACCCCTGTGGGATATATATTCTACCCACACACATTTGGAACTCTCCTGGGGTACCCTCACACATATTATTCCCTCATTTAATGGATATTTTCACCAAAAAGTGAAGTTTTCAAAAAGTCAGAAAATTGGCTGAAAACGACTTAATATCAAGGACTCATCGGGCGAATCGCTCTGGAACTGAAATCGGAATACTCACTGACATTTTCCCCTCTCCAAAAGTCTGAAAAATGATGGAAAAATGACTAAGTCCAAAAAAAATTTTTTAAACTTTTTTCAATTTTACCCCCATGGGATATATATTCTACCCGCAAACATTTGGAACTCTCCTGGGGTACCCTCACACATATTATTCCCTCATTTAATGGATATTTTCACCAAAAAGTGAAGTTTTCAAAAAGTCAGAAAATTGGCTGAAAACGACTTAATATCAAGGACTCATCGGGCGAGTCACTCTGGAACTGAAATCGGAATACTCACTGACATTTTCCCCTCTCCGAAAGTCTGAAAAATGATGGAAAAATGACTAAGTCCAAAAAAATTTTTTTTAAACTTTTTTCAATTTTACCCCCGTGGGATATACATTCTACCCACACACATTTGGAACTCTCCTGGGGTACCCTCACACATATTATTCCCTCATTTAATGGATATTTTCACCAAAAAGTGAAGTTTTCAAAAAGTCAGAAAATTGGCTGAAAGCGACTCAACATCAAGGACTCATCGGGTGAATCTCTCTGGAACTGAAATCGGAATACTCACTGACATTTTCCCCTTTTCCAAAAGTCTGAAAAATGATGGAAAAATGACTAAGTCCCAAAAAATTTTTTTAAACTTTTTTCAATTTTACCCCCATGGGATATATATTCTACCCACAAACATTTGGAACTCTCCTGGGGTACCCTCACACATATTATTCCCTCATTTAATGGATACTTTCACCAAAAAGTGAAGTTTTCAATATGTCAGAAAATTGGCTGAAAACGACTTAATATCAAGGACTCATCGGGCGAATCACTCTGGAACTGAAATCGGAATACTCACTGACATTTTCCCCTCTCCAAAAGTCTGAAAAATGATGGAAAAATGACTAAGTCCAAAAAAATTTTTTTTAACTTTTTTTCAATTTTACCCCCATGGGATATATATTCTACCCACAAACATTTGGAACTCTCCTGGGGTACCTCACACATATTATTCCCTCATTTAATGGATATTTTCACAAAAAAGTGAAGTTTTCAAAAAGTCAGAAAATTGGCTGAAAACGACATAATATCAAGGACTCATCGGGCGAATCACTCTGGAACTGAAATCGGAATACTCACTGACATTTTCCCCTCTTCGAAAGTCGGAAAAATGATGGAAAAATGAGTAAGTCCAAAAAAATTTTTTTAAACTTTTTTCAATTTTACCCCCGTGGGATATATGTTCTACCCACAAACATTTGGAACTCTCCTGGGGTACCCTCACACATATTATTCCCTCATTTAATGGATATTTTCACCAAAAAGTGAAGTTTTCAAAAAGTCAGAAAATTTGCTGAAAACAACTTAATATCAAGGACTCATCGGGCGAATCGCTCTGGAACTGAAATCGGAATGCTCACTGACATTTTCCCCTCTCCGAAAGTCTGAAAAATGATGGAAAAATGACTAAGTCCAAAAAAAATTTTTTAAACTTTTTTCAATTTTACCCCCATGGGATATATATTCTACCCACAAACATTTGGAACTCTCCTGGGGTACCCTCACACATATTATTCCCTCATTTAATGGAGATTTTCACCAAAAAGTGAAGTTTTCAAAAAGTCAGAAAATTGGCTGAAAACGACTTAATATCAAGGACTCATCGGGCGAATCACTCTGGAACTGAAATCGGAATACTCACTGACATTTTCCCCTCTTCGAAAGTCTGAAAAATGATGAAAAAATGAGTAAGTCCAAAAAAAATTTTTTTCAAGTTTTTTCAATTTTACCCCCGTGGGATATATATTCTACCCACACACATTTGGAACTCTCCTGGGGTACCCTCACACATATTATTCCCTCATTTAATGGATATTTTCACCAAAAAGTGAAGTTTTCAAAAAGTCAGAAAATTGTCTGAAAGCGACTCAACATCAAGGACTCATCGGGTGAATCTCTCTGGAACTGAAATCGGAATGCTCACTGACATTTTCCCCCCTTCGAAAGTCTGAAAAATGATGGAAAAATGACTAAGTCCAAAAAAAATTTTTTAAAACTTTTTTCAATTTTACCCCCGTGGGATATATATTCTACCCACACACATTTGGAACTCTCCTGGGGTAACCTCACACATATTATTCCCTCATTTAATGGATATTTTCACCAGAAAGTGAAGTTTTCAAAAAGTCAGAAAATTGGCTATAAACGACCTAATATCAAGGACTCATCGGGCGAATCGCTCTGGAACTGAAATCGGAATGCTCACTGACATTTTCCCCTCTCCGAAAGTCTGAAAAATGATGGAAAAATGACTAAGTCCAAAAAAATTTTGATTTAACTTTTTTCAATTTTACCCCTGTGGGATATACATTCTACCCACACACATTTGGATCTCTCCTGGGGTACCCTCGCACATATTATTCCCTCATTTAATGGATATTTTCACCAAAAAGTGAAGTTTTCAAAAAGTCAGAAAATTGGCTGAAAACGACTTAATATCAAGGACTCATCGGGCGAATCGCTCTGGAACTGAAATCGGAATGCTCACTGACATTTTCCCCTCTCCGAAAGTCGGAAAAATGATGGAAAAATGAGTAAGTCCAAAAAAAATTTTTTTCAAGTTTTTTCAATTTTACCCCCGTGGGATATATATTCTACCCACACACATTTGGAACTCTCCTGGGGTACCCTCGCACATATTATTCCCTCATTTAATTGATATTTTCACCAAAAAGTGAAGTTTTCAAAAAGTCAGAAAATTGGCTGAAAACGACTTAACATCAAGGACTCATCGGGAGAATCACTCTGGAACTGAAATCGGAATGCTCACTGACATTTTCCCCTCTCCAAAAGTCTGAAAAATGATGGAAAAATGACTAAGTCCAAAAAAAATTTTTTAAACTTTTTTCAATTTTACCCCCATGGGATATATATTCTACCCATAAACATTTGGAACTCTCCTGGGGTACCCTCATACATATTATTCCCTCATTTAATGGAGATTTTCACCAAAAAGTGAAGTTTTCAAAAAGTCAGAAAATTGGCTGAAAACGACTTAATATCAAAGACTCATCGGGCGAAACACTCTGGAACTGAAATCGGAATACTCACTGACATTTTCCCCTCTAGGAAAGTCTGAAAAATGATGGAAAAATGACTAAGTCCAAAAAACATTTTTTTCAACTTTTTTCAATTTTACCCCCGTGGGATATATGTTCTACCCACAAACATTTGGAACTCTCCTGGGGTACCCTCACACATATTATTCCCTCATTTAATGGATATTTTCACCAAAAAGTGAAGTTTTCAAAAAGTCAGAAAATTGGCTGAAAACAACTTAATATCAAGGACTCATCGGGCGAATCGCTCTGGAACTGAAATCGGAATGCTCACTGACATTTTCCCCTCTCCGAAAGTCTGAAAAATGATGGAAAAATGACTAAGTCCAAAAAAATTTTTTTTCAAGTTTTTTCAATTTTACCCCCGTGGGATATATATTCTACCCACACACATTTGGAACTCTCCTGGGGTACCCTCACACATATTATTCCCTCATTTAATGGATATTTTCACCCAAAAGTGAAGTTTTCAAAAAGTCAGAAAATTGGCTGAAAACGACTTAATATCAAGGACTCATCGGGCGAATCGCTCTGGAACTGAAATCGGAATACTCACTGACATTTTCCCCTCTCCGAAAGTCTGAAAAATGATGGAAAAATGACTAAGTCCAAAAAAATTTTGATTTAACTTTTTTCAATTTTACCCCTGCGGGATATACATTCTACCCACACACATTTGGATCTCTCCTGGGGTACCCTCGCACATATTATTCCCTCATTTAATGGATATTTTCACCAAAAAGTGAAGTTTTCAAAAAGTCAGAAAATTGGCTGAAAACGACTTAATATCAAGGACTCATCGGGCGAATCGCTCTGGAACTGAAATCGGAATGCTCACTGACATTTTCCCCTCTCCGAAAGTCTGAAAAATGCTGGAAAAATGAGTAAGTCCAAAAAAAATTTTTTTCAAGTTTTTTCAATTTTACCTCCGTGTGATATATATTCTACCCACACACATTTGGAACTCTCCTGGGGTACCCTCGCACATATTATTCCCTCATTTAATTGATATTTTCACCAAAAAGTGAAGTTTTCAAAAAGTCAGAAAAATGGCTGAAAACGACTTAACATCAAGGACTCATCGGGCGAATCACTCTGGAACTGAAATCGGAATGCTCCCTGACATTTTCCACTCTCCAAAAGTCTGAAAAATGATGGAAAAATGACTAAGTCCAAAAAAATTTTTATTTAACTTTTTTCAACTTTACCCCTGTGGGATATACATTCTACCCACACACATTTGGATCTCTCCTGGGGTACCCTCACACATATTATTCCCTCATTTAATGGATATTTTCACCAAAAAGTGAAGTTTTCAAAAAGTCAGAAAATTGGCTGAAAACGACTTAACATCAAGGACTCATCGGGCGAATCACTCTGGAACTGAAATCGGAATACTCACTGACATTTTCCCCTCTTGGAAAGTCTGAAAAATGATGGAAAAATGAGTAAGTCCAAAAAAAATTTTTTTCAAGTTTTTTCAATTTTACCCCTGTGGGATATATATTCTACCCACACACATTTGGAACTCTCCTGGGGTACCCTCACACATATTATTCCCTCATTTAATGGATATTTTCACCAAAAAGTGAAGTTTTCAAAAAGTCAGAAAATTGGCTGAAAACGACTTAATATCAAGGACTCATCGGGCGAATCGCTCTGGAACTGAAATCGGAATACTCACTGACATTTTCCCCTCTCCAAAAGTCTGAAAAATGATGGAAAAATGACTAAGTCCAAAAAAAAATTTTTTAAACTTTTTTCAATTTTACCCCCATGGGATATATATTCTACCCACAAACATTTGGAACTCTCCTGGGGTACCCTCACACATATTATTCCCTCATTTAATGGATATTTTCACCAAAAAGTGAAGTTTTCAAAAAGTCAGAAAATTGGCTGAAAACGACTTAATATCAAGGACTCATCGGGCGAATCACTCTGGAACTGAAATCGGAATACTCACTGACATTTTCCCCTCTCCAAAAGTCTGAAAAATGATGGAAAAATGACTAAGTCCAAAAAAAATTTTTAAAACTTTTTTCAATTTTACCCCCATGGGATATATATTCTACACACAAACATTTGGAACTCTCCTGGGGTACCCTCACACATATTATTCCCTCATTTAATGGAGATTTTCACCAAAAAGTGAAGTTTTCAAAAAGTCAGAAAATTGGCTGAAAACGACTTAATATCAAGGACTCATCGGGCGAATCACTCTGGAACTGAAATCGGAATACTCACTGACATTTTCCCCTCTTCGAAAGTCTGAAAAATGATGGAAAAATGAGTAAGTCCAAAAAAAATTTTTTTCAAGTTTTTTCAATTTTACCCCCGTGGGATATATATTCTACCCACACACATTTGGAACTCTCCTGGGGTACCCTCACACATATTATTCCCTCATTTAATGGATATTTTCACCAAAAAGTGAAGTTTTCAAAAAGTCAGAAAATTGTCTGAAAGCGACTCAACATCAAGGACTCATCGGGTGAATCTCTCTGGAACTGAAATCGGAATGCTCACTGACATTTTCCCCCCTTCGAAAGTCTGAAAAATGATGGAAAAATAACTAAGTCCAAA
Organism: Phyllobates terribilis; assembly: GCF_046119375.1. Taxonomy (NCBI): domain Eukaryota; kingdom Metazoa; phylum Chordata; class Amphibia; order Anura; family Dendrobatidae; genus Phyllobates; species Phyllobates terribilis. The sequence continues at coordinate 2,962,932 of NW_027362873.1, read as the reverse complement.
AAAAATTTTTTAAAACTTTTTTCAATTTTACCCCCGTGGGATATATATTCTACCCACACACATTTGGAACTCTCCTGGGGTAACCTCACACATATTATTCCCTCATTTAATGGATATTTTCACCAGAAAGTGAAGTTTTCAAAAAGTCAGAAAATTGGCTATAAACGACCTAATATCAAGGACTCATCGGGCGAATCGCTCTGGAACTGAAATCGGAATGCTCACTGACATTTTCCCCTCTCCGAAAGTCTGAAAAATGATGGAAAAATGACTAAGTCCAAAAAAATTTTGATTTAACTTTTTTCAATTTTACCCCTGTGGGATATACATTCTACCCACACACATTTGGATCTCTCCTGGGGTACCCTCGCACATATTATTCCCTCATTTAATGGATATTTTCACCAAAAAGTGAAGTTTTCAAAAAGTCAGAAAATTGGCTGAAAACGACTTAATATCAAGGACTCATCGGGCGAATCGCTCTGGAACTGAAATCGGAATGCTCACTGACATTTTCCCCTCTCCGAAAGTCGGAAAAATGATGGAAAAATGAGTAAGTCCAAAAAAAATTTTTTTCAAGTTTTTTCAATTTTACCCCCGTGGGATATATATTCTACCCACACACATTTGGAACTCTCCTGGGGTACCCTCGCACATATTATTCCCTCATTTAATTGATATTTTCACCAAAAAGTGAAGTTTTCAAAAAGTCAGAAAATTGGCTGAAAACGACTTAACATCAAGGACTCATCGGGAGAATCACTCTGGAACTGAAATCGGAATGCTCACTGACATTTTCCCCTCTCCAAAAGTCTGAAAAATGATGGAAAAATGACTAAGTCCAAAAAAAATTTTTTAAACTTTTTTCAATTTTACCCCCATGGGATATATATTCTACCCATAAACATTTGGAACTCTCCTGGGGTACCCTCATACATATTATTCCCTCATTTAATGGAGATTTTCACCAAAAAGTGAAGTTTTCAAAAAGTCAGAAAATTGGCTGAAAACGACTTAATATCAAAGACTCATCGGGCGAAACACTCTGGAACTGAAATCGGAATACTCACTGACATTTTCCCCTCTCCGAAAGTCTGAAAAATGATGGAAAAATGACTAAGTCCAAAAAACATTTTTTTCAACTTTTTTCAATTTTACCCCCGTGGGATATATGTTCTACCCACAAACATTTGGAACTCTCCTGGGGTACCCTCACACATATTATTCCCTCATTTAATGGATATTTTCACCAAAAAGTGAAGTTTTCAAAAAGTCAGAAAATTGGCTGAAAACAACTTAATATCAAGGACTCATCGGGCGAATCGCTCTGGAACTGAAATCGGAATGCTCACTGACATTTTCCCCTCTCCGAAAGTCTGAAAAATGATGGAAAAATGACTAAGTCCAAAAAAATTTTTTTTCAAGTTTTTTCAATTTTACCCCCGTGGGATATATATTCTACCCACACACATTTGGAACTCTCCTGGGGTACCCTCACACATATTATTCCCTCATTTAATGGATATTTTCACCCAAAAGTGAAGTTTTCAAAAAGTCAGAAAATTGGCTGAAAACGACTTAATATCAAGGACTCATCGGGCGAATCGCTCTGGAACTGAAATCGGAATACTCACTGACATTTTCCCCTCTCCGAAAGTCTGAAAAATGATGGAAAAATGACTAAGTCCAAAAAAATTTTGATTTAACTTTTTTCAATTTTACCCCTGCGGGATATACATTCTACCCACACACATTTGGATCTCTCCTGGGGTACCCTCGCACATATTATTCCCTCATTTAATGGATATTTTCACCAAAAAGTGAAGTTTTCAAAAAGTCAGAAAATTGGCTGAAAACGACTTAATATCAAGGACTCATCGGGCGAATCGCTCTGGAACTGAAATCGGAATGCTCACTGACATTTTCCCCTCTCCGAAAGTCTGAAAAATGCTGGAAAAATGAGTAAGTCCAAAAAAAATTTTTTTCAAGTTTTTTCAATTTTACCTCCGTGTGATATATATTCTACCCACACACATTTGGAACTCTCCTGGGGTACCCTCGCACATATTATTCCCTCATTTAATTGATATTTTCACCAAAAAGTGAAGTTTTCAAAAAGTCAGAAAAATGGCTGAAAACGACTTAACATCAAGGACTCATCGGGCGAATCACTCTGGAAATGAAATCGGAATGCTCCCTGACATTTTCCACTCTCCAAAAGTCTGAAAAAATGATGGAAAAATGACTAAGTCCAAAAAAATTTTTATTTAACTTTTTTCAACTTTACCCCTGTGGGATATACATTCTACCCACACACATTTGGATCTCTCCTGGGGTACCCTCACACATATTATTCCCTCATTTAATGGATATTTTCACCAAAAAGTGAAGTTTTCAAAAAGTCAGAAAATTGGCTGAAAACGACTTAACATCAAGGACTCATCGGGCGAATCACTCTGGAACTGAAATCGGAATACTCACTGACATTTTCCCCTCTTGGAAAGTCTGAAAAATGATGGAAAAATGAGTAAGTCCCAAAAAAATTTTTTTCAAGTTTTTTCAATTTTACCCCTGTGGGATATATATTCTACCCACACACATTTGGAACTCTCCTGGGGTACCCTCACACATATTATTCCCTCATTTAATGGATATTTTCACCAAAAAGTGAAGTTTTCAAAAAGTCAGAAAATTGGCTGAAAACGACTTAATATCAAGGACTCATCGGGCGAATCGCTCTGGAACTGAAATCGGAATACTCACTGACATTTTCCCCTCTCCAAAAGTCTGAAAAATGATGGAAAAATGACTAAGTCCAAAAAAAAATTTTTTAAACTTTTTTCAATTTTACCCCCATGGGATATATATTCTACCCACAAACATTTGGAACTCTCCTGGGGTACCCTCACACATATTATTCCCTCATTTAATGGATATTTTCACCAAAAAGTGAAGTTTTCAAAAAGTCAGAAAATTGGCTGAAAACGACTTAATATCAAGGACTCATCGGGCGAATCACTCTGGAACTGAAATCGGAATACTCACTGACATTTTCCCCTCTCCAAAAGTCTGAAAAATGATGGAAAAATGACTAAGTCCAAAAAAAATTTTTTAAACTTTTTTCAATTTTACCCCCATGGGATATATATTCTACACACAAACATTTGGAACTCTCCTGGGGTACCCTCACACATATTATTCCCTCATTTAATGGAGATTTTCACCAAAAAGTGAAGTTTTCAAAAAGTCAGAAAATTGGCTGAAAACGACTTAATATCAAGGACTCATCGGGCTAATCACTCTGGAACTGAAATCGGAATACTCACTGACATTTTCCCCTCTCCAAAAGTCTGAAAAATGATGGAAAAATGACTAAGTCCAAAAAAAATTTTTTAAACTTTTTTCAATTTTACCCCCATGGGATATATATTCTACACACAAACATTTGGAATTCTCCTGGGGTACCCTCACACATATTATTCCCTCATTTAATGGAGATTTTCACCAAAAAGTGAAGTTTTCAAAAAGTCAGAAAATTGGCTGAAAACGACTTAATATCAAGGATTCATCGGGCGAATCACTCTGGAACTGAAATCGGAATACTCACTGACATTTTCCCCTCTTCGAAAGTCTGAAAAATGATGGAAAAATGAGTAAGTCCAAAAAAAATTTTTTTCAAGTTTTTTCAATTTTACCCCCGTGGGATATATATTCTACCCACACACATTTGGAACTCTCCTGGGGTACCCTCACACATATTATTCCCTCATTTAATGGATATTTTCACCAAAAAGTGAAGTTTTCAAAAAGTCAGAAAATTGGCTGAAAACGACTTAATATCAAGGACTCATCGGGCGAATCGCTCTGGAACTGAAATCGGAATACTCACTGACATTTTCCCCTCTCCAAAAGTCTGAAAAATGATGGAAAAATGACTAAGTCCAAAAAAAATTTTTTAAACTTTTTTCAATTTTACCCCCATGGGATATATATTCTACCCACAAACATTTGGAACTCTCCTGGGGTACCCTCACACATATTATTCCCTCATTTAATGGAGATTTTCACCAAAAAGTGAAGTTTTCAAAAAGTCAGAAAATTGGCTGAAAACAACTTAATATCAAGGACTCATCGGGCGAATCACTCTGGAACTGAAATCGGAATACTCACTGACATTTTCCCCTCTCCGAAAGTCTGAAAAATGATGGAAAAATGACTAAGTCCAAAAAAATTTTTTTTAAACTTTTTTCAATTTTACCCCCGTGGGATATACATTCTACCCACACACATTTGGAACTCTCCTGGGGTACCCTCACACATATTATTCCCTCATTTAATGGATATTTTCACCAAAAAGTGAAGTTTTCAAAAAGTCAGAAAATTGGCTGAAAGCGACTCAACATCAAGGACTCATCGGGTGAATCTCTCTGGAACTGAAATCGGAATACTCACTGACATTTTCCCCTTTTCCAAAAGTCTGAAAAATGATGGAAAAATGACTAAGTCCCAAAAAAATTTTTTAAACTTTTTTCAATTTTACCCCCATGGGATATATATTCTACCCACAAACATTTGGAACTCTCCTGGGGTACCCTCACACATATTATTCCCTCATTTAATGGATACTTTCACCAAAAAGTGAAGTTTTCAATATGTCAGAAAATTGGCTGAAAACGACTTAATATCAAGGACTCATCGGGCGAATCACTCTGGAACTGAAATCGGAATACTCACTGACATTTTCCCCTCTCCAAAAGTCTGAAAAATGATGGAAAAATGACTAAGTCCAAAAAAATTTTTTTTAACTTTTTTTCAATTTTACCCCCATGGGATATATATTCTACCCACAAACATTTGGAACTCTCCTGGGGTACCTCACACATATTATTCCCTCATTTAATGGATATTTTCACAAAAAAGTGAAGTTTTCAAAAAGTCAGAAAATTGGCTGAAAACGACTTAATATCAAGGACTCATCGGGCGAATCACTCTGGAACTGAAATCGGAATACTCACTGACATTTTCCCCTCTCCAAAAGTCGGAAAAATGATGGAAAAATGACTAAGTCCAAAAAAAATTTTTTAAACTTTTTTCAATTTTACCCCCATGGGATATATATTCTACACAAAAACATTTGGAACTCTCCTGGGGTACCCTCACACATATTATTCCCTCATTTATTGGAGATTTTCACCAAAAAGTGAAGTTTTCAAAAAGTCAGAAAATTGGCTGAAAACGACTTAATATCAAGGACTCATCGGGCGAATCACTCTGGAACTGAAATCGGAATACTCACTGACATTTTCCCCTCTTCGAAAGTCTGAAAAATGATGGAAAAATGAGTAAGTCCAAAAAAAATTTTTTTCAAGTTTTTTCAATTTTACCCCTGTGGGATATATATTCTACCCACACACATTTGGAACTCTCCTGGGGTACCCTCACACATATTATTCCCTCATTTAATGGATATTTTCACCAAAAAGTGAAGTTTTCAAAAAGTCAGAAAATTGGCTGAAAACGACTTAATATCAAGGACTCATCGGGCGAATCGCTCTGGAACTGAAATCGGAATACTCACTGACATTTTCCCCTCTCCAAAAGTCTGAAAAATGATGGAAAAATGACTAAGTCCAAAAAAAATTTTTTAAACTTTTTTCAATTTTACCCCCATGGGATATATATTCTACCCACAAACATTTGGAACTCTCCTGGGGTACCCTCACACATATTATTCCCTCATTTAATGGATATTTTCACCAAAAAGTGAAGTTTTCAAAAAGTCAGAAAATTGGCTGAAAACGACTTAATATCAAGGACTCATCGGGCGAATCACTCTGGAACTGAAATCGGAATACTCACTGACATTTTCCCCTCTCCAAAAGTCTGAAAAATGATGGAAAAATGACTAAGTCCAAAAAAAATTTTTTAAACTTTTTTCAATTTTACCCCCATGGGATATATATTCTACACACAAACATTTGGAACTCTCCTGGGGTACCCTCACACATATTATTCCCTCATTTAATGGATATTTTCACCAAAAAGTGAAGTTTTCAAAAAGTCAGAAAATTGTCTGAAAGCGACTCAACATCAAGGACTCATCGGGTGAATCTCTCTGGAACTGAAATCGGAATGCTCACTGACATTTTCCCCCCTTCGAAAGTCTGAAAAATGATGGAAAAATGACTAAGTCCAAAAAAAATTTTTTAAAACTTTTTTCAATTTTACCCCCGTGGGATATATATTCTACCCACACACATTTGGAACTCTCCTGGGGTAACCTCACACATATTATTCCCTCATTTAATGGATATTTTCACCAGAAAGTGAAGTTTTCAAAAAGTCAGAAAATTGGCTGAAAACGACTTAATATCAAGGACTCATCGGGCGAATCACTCTGGAACTGAAATCGGAATACTCACTGACATTTTCCCCTCTCCGAAAGTCTGAAAAATGATGGAAAAATGACTAAGTCCAAAAAAATTTTTTTTAAACTTTTTTCAATTTTACCCCCGTGGGATATACATTCTACCCACACACATTTGGAACTCTCCTGGGGTACCCTCACACATATTATTCCCTCATTTAATGGATATTTTCACCAAAAAGTGAAGTTTTCAAAAAGTCAGAAATTGGCTGAAAGCGACTCAACATCAAGGACTCATCGGGTGAATCTCTCTGGAACTGAAATCGGAATACTCACTGACATTTTCCCCTTTTCCAAAAGTCTGAAAAATGATGGAAAAATGAGTAAGTCCAAAAAAAATTTTTTTCAAGTTTTTTCAATTTTACCCCCGTGGGATATATATTCTACCCACAAACATTTGGAACTCTCCTGGGGTACCCTCACACATATTATTCCCTCATTTAATGGAGATTTTCACCAAAAAGTGAAGTTTTCAAAAAGTCAGAAAATTGGCTGAAAACGACTTAATATCAAGGACTGATCGGGCGAATCACTCTGGAACTGAAATCGGAATACTCACTGACATTTTCCCCTCTTCGAAAGTCTGAAAAATGATGGAAAAATGAGTAAGTCCAAAAAAAATTTTTTAAAACTTTTTTCAATTTTACCCCCGTGGGATATATATTCTACCCACACACATTTGGAACTCTCCTGGGGTAACCTCACACATATTATTCCCTCATTTAATGGATATTTTCACCAGAAAGTGAAGTTTTCAAAAAGTCAGAAAATTGGCTGAAAGCGACTCAACATCAAGGACTCATCGGGTGAATCTCTCTGGAACTGAAATCGGAATACTCACTGACATTTTCCCCTTTTCCAAAAGTCTGAAAAATTATGGAAAAATGACTAAGTCCAAAAAAATTTTGATTTAACTTTTTTCAATTTTACCCCTGTGGGATATACATTCTACCCACACACATTTGGATCTCTCCTGGGGTACCCTCGCACATATTATTTCCTCATTTAATGGATATTTTCACCAAAAAGTGAAGTTTTCAAAAAGTCAGAAAATTGGCTGAAAACGACTTAATATCAAGGACTCATCGGGCGAATCGCTCTGGAACTGAAATCGGAATGCTCACTGACATTTTCCCCTCTCCGAAAGTGTGAAAAATGATGGAAAAATGAGTAAGTCCAAAAAAAATTTTTTTCAAGTTTTTTCAATTTTACCCCCGTGGGATATATATTCTACCCACACACATTTGGAACTCTCCTGGGGTACCCTCGCACATATTATTCCCTCATTTAATTGATATTTTCACCAAAAAGTGAAGTTTTCAAAAAGTCAGAAAATTGGCTGAAAACGACTTAACATCAAGGACTCATCGGTCGAATCACTCTGGAACTGAAATCGGAATGCTCACTGACATTTTCCACTCTCCAAAAGTCTGAAAAATGATGGAAAAATGACTAAGTCCAAAAAAATTTTTATTTAACTTTTTTCAACTTTACCCCTGTGAGATATACATTCTACCCACACACATTTGGATCTCTCCTGGGGTACCCTCACACATATTATTCCCTCATTTAATGGATATTTTCACCAAAAGGTGAAGTTTTCAAAAAGTCAGAAAATTGGCTGAAAATGACTTAATATCAAGGACTCATCGGGCGAATCACTCTGGAACTGAAATCGGAATACTCACTGACATTTTCCCCTCTCCAAAAGTCTGAAAAATGATGGAAAAATGACTAAGTCCAAAAAAAATTTTTTAAACTTTTTTCAATTTTACCCCCATGGGATATATATTCTACCCACAAACATTTGGAACTCTCCTGGGGTACCCTCACACATATTATTCCCTCATTTAATGGATATTTTCACCAAAAAGTGAAGTTTTCAAAAAGTCAGAAAAATGTCTGAAAGCGACTCAACATCAAGGACTCATCGGGTGAATCTCTCTGGAACTGAAATCGGAATACTCACTGACATTTTCCCCTCTTCGAAAGTCTGAAAAATGATGGAAAAATGACTAAGTCCAAAAAACATTTTTTTCAACTTTTTTCAATTTTACCCCCGTGTGATATATATTCTACCCACACACATTTGGAACTCTCCTGTGGTACCCTCACACATATTATGCCCTCATTTAATGGATATTTTCACCAAAAAGTGAAGTTTTCAAAAAGTCAGAAAATTGGCTGAAAACGACTTAATATCAAGGACTCATCGGGCGAAACACTCTGGAACTGAAATCGGAATGCTCACTGACATTTTCCCCTCTCCGAAAGTCTGAAAAATGATGGAAAAATGACTAAGTCCAAATACATTTTTTTTTTACTTTTTTCAATTTTACCCCTGTGGGATATACATTCTACCCACACACATTTTGATCTCTCCTGGGGTACCCTCACACATATTATTCCCTCATTTAATGGATATTTTCACCAAAAAGTGAAGTTTTCAAAAAGTCAGAAAATTGGCTGAAAACGACTTAATATCAAGGACTCATCGGGCGAATCGCTCTGGAACTGAAATCGGAATGCTCACTGACATTTTCCCCTCTCCGAAAGTGTGAAAAATGATGGAAAAATGAGTAAGTCCAAAAAAAATTTTTTAAACTTTTTTCAATTTTACCCCCATGGGATATATATTCTACCCACAAACATTTGGAACTCTCCTGGGGTACCCTCACACATATTATTCCCTCATTTAATGGATATTTTCACCAAAAAGTGAAGTTTTCAAAAAGTCAGAAAATTGGCTGAAAACGACTTAATATCAAGGACTCATCGGGCGAATCACTCTGGAACTGAAATCGGAATACTCACTGACATTTTCCCCTCTCCAAAAGTCTGAAAAATGATGGAAAAATGACTAAGTCCAAAAAAAATTTTTTAAACTTTTTTCAATTTTACCCCCATGGGATATATATTCTACACACAAACATTTGGAACTCTCCTGGGGTACCCTCACACATATTATTCCCTCATTTAATGGATATTTTCACCAAAAAGTGAAGTTTTCAAAAAGTCAGAAAATTGTCTGAAAGCGACTCAACATCAAGGACTCATCGGGTGAATCTCTCTGGAACTGAAATCGGAATGCTCACTGACATTTTCCCCCCTTCGAAAGTCTGAAAAATGATGGAAAAATGACTAAGTCCAAAAAAAATTTTTTAAAACTTTTTTCAATTTTACCCCCGTGGGATATATATTCTACCCACACACATTTGGAACTCTCCTGGGGTAACCTCACACATATTATTCCCTCATTTAATGGATATTTTCACCAGAAAGTGAAGTTTTCAAAAAGTCAGAAAATTGGCTGAAAACGACTTAATATCAAGGACTCATCGGGCGAATCACTCTGGAACTGAAATCGGAATACTCACTGACATTTTCCCCTCTCCGAAAGTCTGAAAAATGATGGAAAAATGACTAAGTCCAAAAAAATTTTTTTTAAACTTTTTTCAATTTTACCCCCGTGGGATATACATTCTACCCACACACATTTGGAACTCTCCTGGGGTACCCTCACACATATTATTCCCTCATTTAATGGATATTTTCACCAAAAAGTGAAGTTTTCAAAAAGTCAGAAAATTGGCTGAAAGCGACTCAACATCAAGGACTCATCGGGTGAATCTCTCTGGAACTGAAATCGGAATACTCACTGACATTTTCCCCTTTTCCAAAAGTCTGAAAAATGATGGAAAAATGAGTAAGTCCAAAAAAATTTTTTTTCAAGTTTTTTCAATTTTACCCCCGTGGGATATATATTCTACCCACAAACATTTGGAACTCTCCTGGGGTACCCTCACACATATTATTCCCTCATTTAATGGAGATTTTCACCAAAAAGTGAAGTTTTCAAAAAGTCAGAAAATTGGCTGAAAACGACTTAATATCAAGGACTGATCGGGCGAATCACTCTGGAACTGAAATCGGAATACTCACTGACATTTTCCCCTCTTCGAAAGTCTGAAAAATGATGGAAAAATGAGTAAGTCCAAAAAAAATTTTTTAAAACTTTTTTCAATTTTACCCCCGTGGGATATATATTCTACCCACACACATTTGGAACTCTCCTGGGGTAACCTCACACATATTATTCCCTCATTTAATGGATATTTTCACCAGAAAGTGAAGTTTTCAAAAAGTCAGAAAATTGGCTGAAAGCGACTCAACATCAAGGACTCATCGGGTGAATCTCTCTGGAACTGAAATCGGAATACTCACTGACATTTTCCCCTTTTCCAAAAGTCTGAAAAATTATGGAAAAATGACTAAGTCCCAAAAAATTTTTTTTAACTTTTTTCAATTTTACCCCCATGGGATATATATTCTACCCACAAACATTTGGAACTCTCCTGGGGTACCCTCACACATATTATTCCCTCATTTAATGGAGATTTTCACCAAAAAGTGAAGTTTTCAAAAAGTCAGAAAATTGGCTGAAAACGACTTAATATCAAGGACTCATCGGGCGAAACACTCTGGAACTGAAATCGGAATGCTCACTGACATTTTTCCCTCTACGAAAGTCTGAAAAATGATGGAAAAATGACTAAGTCCAAAAAAAATTTTTTTTAACTTTTTTCAATTTTACCCCTGTGGGATATATATTCTACCCACACACATTTGGATCTCTCCTGGGGTACCCTTGCACATATTATTCCCTCATTTAATGTATATTTTCACCAAAAAGTGAAGTTTTCAAAAAGTCAGAAAATTGGCTGAAAACGACTTAATATCAAGGACTCATCGGGCAAATCACTCTGGAACTGAAATCGGAATGCTCACTGACATTTTCCCCTCTCCAAAAGTCTGAAAAATGATGGAAAAATGACTAAGTCCAAAAAAAATTTTTTAAACTTTTTTCAATTTTACCCCCATGGGATATATTTTCTACCCACAAACATTTGGAACTCTCCTAGGGTACCCTCATACATATTATTCCCTCATTTAATGGATATTTTCACCAAAAAGTGAAGTTTTCAAAAAGTCTGAAAATTGGCTGAAAACGACTTAATATCAAGGACTCATCGGGCGAAACACTCTGGAACTGAAATCGGAATACTCACTGACATTTTCCCCTCTCCGAAAGTCTGAAAAATGATGGAAAAATGACTAAGTCCAAAAAACATTTTTTTCAACTTTTTTCAATTTTACCCCCGTGGGAAATATGTTCTACCCACAAACATTTGGAACTCTCCTGGGGTACCCTCACACATATTATTCCCTCATTTAATGGATATTTTCACCAAAAAGTGAAGTTTTCAAAAAGTCAGAAAATTGGCTGAAAACAACTTAATATCAAGGACTCATCGGGCGAATCGCTCTGGAACTGAAATCGGAATGCTCACTGACATTTTCCCCTCTCCGAAAGTCTGAAAAATGATGGAAAAATGACTAAGTCCAAAAAAATTTTGATTTAACTTTTTTCAATTTTACCCCTGTGGGATATACATTCTACCCACACACATTTGGATCTCTCCTGGGGTACCCTCGCACATATTATTCCCTCATTTAATGGATATTTTCACCAAAAAGTGAAGTTTTCAAAAAGTCAGAAAATTGGCTGAAAACGACTTAATATCAAGGACTCATCGGGCGAATCGCTCTGGAACTGAAATCGGAATGCTCACTGACATTTTCCCCTCTCCGAAAGTGTGAAAAATGATGGAAAAATGAGTAAGTCCAAAAAAAATTTTTTTCAAGTTTTTTCAATTTTACCCCCGTGGGATATATATTCTACCCACACACATTTGGAACTCTCCTGGGGTACCCTCGCACATATTATTCCCTCATTTAATTGATATTTTCACCAAAAAGTGAAGTTTTCAAAAAGTCAGAAAATTGGCTGAAAACGACTTAACATCAAGGACTCATCGGTCGAATCACTCTGGAACTGAAATCGGAATGCTCACTGACATTTTCCACTCTCCAAAAGTCTGAAAAATGATGGAAAAATGACTAAGTCCAAAAAAATTTTTATTTAACTTTTTTCAACTTTACCCCTGTGAGATATACATTCTACCCACACACATTTGGATCTCTCCTGGGGTACCCTCACACATATTATTCCCTCATTTAATGGATATTTTCACCAAAAGGTGAAGTTTTCAAAAAGTCAGAAAATTGGCTGAAAATGACTTAATATCAAGGACTCATCGGGCGAATCACTCTGGAACTGAAATCGGAATACTCACTGACATTTTCCCCTCTCCAAAAGTCTGAAAAATGATGGAAAAATGACTAAGTCCAAAAAAAATTTTTTAAACTTTTTTCAATTTTACCCCCATGGGATATATATTCTACCCACAAACATTTGGAACTCTCCTGGGGTACCCTCACACATATTATTCCCTCATTTAATGGATATTTTCACCAAAAAGTGAAGTTTTCAAAAAGTCAGAAAAATGTCTGAAAGCGACTCAACATCAAGGACTCATCGGGTGAATCTCTCTGGAACTGAAATCGGAATACTCACTGACATTTTCCCCTCTTCGAAAGTCTGAAAAATGATGGAAAAATGACTAAGTCCAAAAAACATTTTTTTCAACTTTTTTCAATTTTACCCCCGTGTGATATATATTCTACCCACACACATTTGGAACTCTCCTGTGGTACCCTCACACATATTATGCCCTCATTTAATGGATATTTTCACCAAAAAGTGAAGTTTTCAAAAAGTCAGAAAATTGGCTGAAAACGACTTAATATCAAGGACTCATCGGGCGAAACACTCTGGAACTGAAATCGGAATGCTCACTGACATTTTCCCCTCTCCGAAAGTCTGAAAAATGATGGAAAAATGACTAAGTCCAAATACATTTTTTTTTTACTTTTTTCAATTTTACCCCTGTGGGATATACATTCTACCCACACACATTTTGATCTCTCCTGGGGTACCCTCACACATATTATTCCCTCATTTAATGGATATTTTCACCAAAAAGTGAAGTTTTCAAAAAGTCAGAAAATTGGCTGAAAACGACTTAATATCAAGGACTCATCGGGCGAATCGCTCTGGAACTGAAATCGGAATGCTCACTGACATTTTCCCCTCTCCGAAAGTGTGAAAAATGATGGAAAAATGAGTAAGTCCAAAAAAAATTTTTTTCAAGTTTTTTCAATTTTACCCCCGTGGGATATATATTCTACCCACACACATTTGGAACTCTCCTGGGGTACCCTCGCACATATTATTCCCTCATTTAATTGATATTTTCACCAAAAAGTGAAGTTTTCAAAGTCAGAAAATTGGCTGAAAACGACTTAATATCAAGGACTCATCGTGCGAATCACTCTGGAACCGAAATCGGAATGCTCACTGATATTTTTCCCTCTCCGAAAGTCTGAAAAATGATGGAAAAATGACTAAGTCCAAAAAAATTTTTTTAAAACTTTTTTCAATTTTACCCCCATGGGATATATATTCTACCCACACACATTTGGAACTCTCCTGGGGTACCCACGCACATATTATTCCCTCAATTAATGGATATTTTCACCAAAAAGTGAAGTTTTCAAAAAGTCAGAAAATTGGCTGAAAACGACTTAATATCAAGGACTCATCGGGCGAATCGCTCTGGAACTGAAATCGGAATGCTCACTGACATTTTCCCCTCTCCGAAAGTCTGAAAAATGATGGAAAAATGACTAAGTCCAAAAAACATTTTTTTCAACTTTTTTCAATTTTACCCCCATGGGATATATATTCTACCCACACACATTTGGAACTCTCCTGGTATACCCTCGCACATACTATTCCCTCATTTAATGGATATTTTCACCAAAAAGTGAGGTTTTCAAAGTCGGAAAATTGGCTGAAAACGACTTAATATCAAGGACTCATCGTGCGAATCACTCTGGAACTGAAATCGGAATGCTCACTGACATTTTTCCCTCTCCGAAAGTCTGAAAAATGATGGAAAAATGACTAAGTCCAAAAAACATTTTTTTCAACTTTTTTCAATTTTACCCCCGTGTGATATATATTCTACCCACACACATTTGGAACTCTCCTGTGGTAGCCTCACACATATTATTCCCTCATTTAATGGATATTTTCACCAAAAAGTGAAGTTTTCAAAAAGTCAAAATTGGCTATAAACGACCTAATTTCAAGGACTCATCGGGCGAATCGCTCTGGAACTGAAATCGGAATGCTCACTGACATTTTTCCCTCTCCGAAAGTCTGAAAAATGATGGAAAAATGACTAAGTCCAAAAAACATTTTTTTCAACTTTTTTCAATTTTACCCCCGTGGGATATATATTCTACCCACACACATTTGGAACTCTCCTGGGGTACCCTCGCACATATTATTCCCTCATTTAATGGATATTTTCACCAAAAAGTGAAGTTTTCAAAAAGTCAGAAAATTGGCTGAAGACAACTTAATATCAAGGACTCATCGTGCGAATCACTCTGGAACTGAAATCGGAATGCTCACTGACATTTTCCCCTCTCCAAAAGTCTGAAAAATGATGGAAAAATGACTAAGTCCAAAAAACATTTTTTTAAACTTTTTTCAATTTTACCCCCATGGGATATATATTCTACCCACACACATTTGGAACTCTCCTGGGTTACCCTCACACATATTATTCCCTCATTTAATGGTTATTTTCATCAAAAAGTGAAGTTTTCAAAAAGTCAAAATTGGCTATAAACGACTTAATATCTAGGACTCATCGGGTGAATCGCTCTGGAACTGAAATCGGAATGCTCACTGACATTTTTCCCTCTCCGAAAGTCTGAAAAATGATGGAAAAATGACTAAGTCCAAAAAAATTTTTTTAAAACTTTTTTCAATTTTACCCCCATGGGATATATATTCTACCCACACACATTTGGAACTCTCCTGGGGTACCCACGCACATATTATTCCCTCAATTAATGGATATTTTCACCAAAAAGTGAAGTTTTCAAAAAGTCAGAAAATTGGCTGAAAACGACTTAATATCAAGGACTCATCGGGCGAATCGCTCTGGAACTGAAATCGGAATGCTCACTGACATTTTCCCCTCTCCGAAAGTCTGAAAAATGATGGAAAAATGACTAAGTCCAAAAAACATTTTTTTCAACTTTTTTCAATTTTACCCCCGTGGGATATATATTCTACCCACACACATTTGGAACTCTCCTGGGGTACCCTCGCACATACTATTCCCTCATTTAATGGATATTTTCACGAAAAAGTGAGGTTTTCAAAGTCGGAAAATTGGCTGAAAACGACTTAATATCAAGGACTCATCGTGCGAATCACTCTGGAACTGAAATCGGAATGCTCACTGACATTTTTCCCTCTCCGAAAGTCTGAAAAATGATGGAAAAATGACTAAGTCCAAAAAACATTTTTTTCAACTTTTTTCAATTTTACCCCCGTGTGATATATATTCTACCCACACACATTTGGAACTCTCCTGTGGTAGCCTCACACATATTATTCCCTCATTTAATGGATATTTTCACCAAAAAGTGAAGTTTTCAAAAAGTCAAAATTGGCTATAAACGACCTAATATCAAGGACTCATCGGGCGAATCGCTCTGGAACTGAAATCGGAATGCTCACTGACATTTTTCCCTCTCCGAAAGTCTGAAAAATGATGGAAAAATGACTAAGTCCAAAAAACATTTTTTTCAACTTTTTTCAATTTTACCCCCGTGGGATATATATTCTACCCACACACATTTGGAACTCTCCTGGGGTACCCTCGCACATATTATTCCCTCATTTAATGGATATTTTCACCAAAAAGTGAAGTTTTCAAAAAGTCAGAAAATTGGCTGAAAACGACCTAATATCAAGGACTCATTGTGCGAATCACTCTGGAACTGAAATCGAAATGCTCACTGACATTTTCCCCTCTCCAAAAGTCTGAAAAATGATGGAAAAATGACTAAGTCCAAAAAACATTTTTTTAAACTTTTTTCAATTTTACCCCCATGGGATATATATTCTACCCACACACATTTGGAACTCTCCTGGGTTACCCTCACACATATTATTCCCTCATTTAATGGTTATTTTCATCAAAAAGTGAAGTTTTCAAAAAGTCAAAATTGGCTATAAACGACTTAATATCAAGGACTCATCGGGTGAATCGCTCTGGAACTGAAATCGGAATGCTCACTGACATTTTTCCCTCTCCGAAAGTCTGAAAAATGATGGAAAAATGACTAAGTCCAAAAATATTTTTTGTTTACTTTTTTCAATTTTACCCCTTTGGGATATACATTCTACCCACACACATTTGGATCTCTCCTGGGGTACCCTCACACATATTATTCCCTCATTTAATGGATATTTTCACCAAAAAGTGAAGTTTACAAAAAGTCAGAAAATTGGCTGAAAACGACTTAATATCAAGGACTCATCGGGCGAAACACTCTGGAACTGAAATCGGAATACTCACTGACATTTTCCCCTCTCCGAAAGTCTGAAAAATGATGGAAAAATGACTAAGTCCAGAAAACATTTTTTTCAACTTTTTTCAATTTTACCCCCGTGTGATACATATTCTACCCACACACATTTGGAACTCTCCTGGGGTACCCTCACACATATTATTCCCTCATTTAATGGTTATTTTCATCAAAAAGTGAAGTTTTCAAAAAGTCAAAATTGGCTATAAACGACTTAATATCAAGGACTCATCGGGTGAATCGCTCTGGAACTGAAATCGGAATGCTCACTGACATTTTTCCCTCTCCGAAAGTCTGAAAAATGATGGAAAAATGACTAAGTCCAAAAAACATTTTTTTGAACTTTTTTCAATTTAACCCCCATGGGATATATATTCTACCCACACACATTTGGAACTCTCCTGGGGTACCCTCACACATATTATTCCCTCATTTAATGGATATTTTCACCAAAAAATGAAGTTTTCAAAAAGTCAGAAAATTGGCTGAAAACGACTTAGGCTATGTGCCCACGTTGCGGACCTGAAGCATATATTTTACGCTTCTCCCTGGCGGGAAAATCGCATGCGGATATTACATGCGGTTTTCCCGTCAGGTAGAAGCGTTTGTGAGGCGTCTTTGCATGCATTTCCGCATGCTGGTTATCAAGCACTTCTCCAAGCATCACTTGGAAAAGTGCTTGACAACTTGTTCAGAATGGTAAAAAATAAACTTTATACTCACCTTCTGATGCATTTCTGCCCCGTCCGGAGGCTTGAGCGGCTCACGCTGTTGTGTGCAGGACCTGCCGTGACGTCATTGAGTCATGTGGTGGGTCACATGACTCAATGACGTGGCAGGTCCTTCAGACAACAGCGCGACGGAGGGAAAACATTAGAAGATAAGTATAAACTTTATTTTTTCTTTTTTTTACAGGTTCTTTGGTACCCAGGTCTGGAGGAGAGTCTCCTCTCCTCCAGACTTGGGTACCATCCGCACATTGATTCCGCTGCGCTTCCGCAAAATTAATGAACATGCTGCGGATTTTTGATCGCAGCATATACGCTGCGGAAAAATCCGCAGCATGGGCATTGACATTGCGGAATGCCATTGGGGACCATGGGGTGCGGATATACATGCGTTTTTCAAGCGTTTACGCTGCGGAAATTCCGCAGCATATACGCTTGAAAAACGCTACGTGGGCACACAGCCTTAATATCAAGGACTCATCGGGCGAATCGCTCTGGAACTGAAATCGGAATGCTCACTGACATTTTCCCCTCTCCGAAAGTCTGAAAAATGATGGAAAAATGACTAAGTCCAAAAAAATTTTTATTTAACTTTTTTCAATTTTACCCCTGTGGGATATACATTCTACCCACACACATTTGGATCTCTCCTGGGGTACCCTCACACATATTATTCCCTCATTTAATGGATATTTTCACCAAAAAGTGAAGTTTTCAAAAAGTCAAAATTGGCTATAAACGACCTAATATCAAGGACTCATCGGGCGAATCGCTCTGGAACTGAAATCGGAATGCTCACTGACATTTTTCCCTCTCCGAAAGTCTGAAAAATGATGGAAAAATGACTAAGTCCAAAAAACATTTTTTTGAACTTTTTTCAATTTTACCCCCGTGGGATATATATTCTACCCACACACATTTGGAACTCTCCTGGGGTACCCTCGCACATATTATTCCCTCATTTAATGGATATTTTCACCAAAAAGTGAAGTTTTCAAAAAGTCAGAAAATTGGCTGAAAACGACCTAATATCAAGGACTCATTGTGCGAATCACTCTGGAACTGAAATCGAAATGCTCACTGACATTTTCCCCTCTCCAAAAGTCTGAAAAATGATGGAAAAATGACTAAGTCCAAAAAACATTTTTTTAAACTTTTTTCAATTTTACCCCCATGGGATATATATTCTACCCACACACATTTGGAACTCTCCTGGGTTACCCTCACACATATTATTCCCTCATTTAATGGTTATTTTCATCAAAAAGTGAAGTTTTCAAAAAGTCAAAATTGGCTATAAACGACTTAATATCAAGGACTCATCGGGTGAATCGCTCTGGAACTGAAATCGGAATGCTCACTGACATTTTTCCCTCTCCGAAAGTCTGAAAAATGATGGAAAAATGACTAAGTCCAAAAATATTTTTTGTTTACTTTTTTCAATTTTACCCCTTTGGGATATACATTCTACCCACACACATTTGGATCTCTCCTGGGGTACCCTCACACATATTATTCCCTCATTTAATGGATATTTTCACCAAAAAGTGAAGTTTACAAAAAGTCAGAAAATTGGCTGAAAACGACTTAATATCAAGGACTCATCGGGCGAAACACTCTGGAACTGAAATCGGAATACTCACTGACATTTTCCCCTCTCCGAAAGTCTGAAAAATGAGGGAAAAATGACTAAGTCCAGAAAACATTTTTTTCAACTTTTTTCAATTTTACCCCCGTGTGATACATATTCTACCCACACACATTTGGAACTCTCCTGGGGTACCCTCACACATATTATTCCCTCATTTAATGGTTATTTTCATCAAAAAGTGAAGTTTTCAAAAAGTCAAAATTGGCTATAAACGACCTAATATCAAGGACTCATCGGGCGAATCGCTCTGGAACTGAAATCGGAATGCTCACTGACATTTTTCCCTCTCCGAAAGTCTGAAAAATGATGGAAAAATGACTAAGTCCAAAAAACATTTTTTTCAACTTTTTTCAATTTTACCCCCGTGGGATATATATTCTACCCACACACATTTGGAACTCTCCTGGGGTACCCTCGCACATATTATTCCCTCATTTAATGGATATTTTCACCAAAATGTGAAGTTTTCAAAAAGTCAGAAAATTGGCTGAAAACGACTTAATATCAAGGACTCATCGGGCGAAACACTCTGGAACTGAAATCGGAATACTCACTGACATTTTCATATCTCCGAAAGTCTGAAAAATGATGGAAAAATGACTAAGTCCAAAAAACATTTTTTTCAACTTTTTTCAATTTTACCCCCGTGTGATATATATTGTACCCACACACATTTGGAACTCTCCTGTGGTACCTTCACACATATTATTCCCTCATTTAATGGATATTTTCACCAAAAAGTGAAGTTTTCAAAAAGTCAAAATTGGCTATAAACGACCTAATATCAAGGACTCATCGGGCGAATCGCTCTGGAACTGAAATCGGAATGCTCACTGACATTTTTCCCTCTCCGAAAGTCTGAAAAATGATGGAAAAATGACTAAGTCCAAAAAACATTTTTTTCAACTTTTTTCAATTTTACCCCCGTGGGATATATATTCTACCCACACACATTTGGAACTCTCCTGGGGTACCCTCGCACATATTATTCCCTCATTTAATGGATATTTTCACCAAAAAGTGAAGTTTTCAAAAAGTCAGAAAATTGGCTGAAAACGACCTAATATCAAGGACTCATTGTGCGAATCACTCTGGAACTGAAATCGAAATGCTCACTGACATTTTCCCCTCTCCAAAAGTCTGAAAAATGATGGAAAAATGACTAAGTCCAAAAAACATTTTTTTAAACTTTTTTCAATTTTACCCCCATGGGATATATATTCTACCCACACACATTTGGAACTCTCCTGGGTTACCCTCACACATATTATTCCCTCATTTAATGGTTATTTTCATCAAAAAGTGAAGTTTTCAAAAAGTCAAAATTGGCTATAAACGACTTAATATCAAGGACTCATCGGGTGAATCGCTCTGGAACTGAAATCGGAATGCTCACTGACATTTTTCCCTCTCCGAAAGTCTGAAAAATGATGGAAAAATGACTAAGTTCAAAAATATTTTTTGTTTACTTTTTTCAATTTTACCCCTTTGGGATATACATTCTACCCACACACATTTGGATCTCTCCTGGGGTACCCTCACACATATTATTCCCCCATTTAATGGATATTTTCACCAAAAAATGAAGTTTACAAAAAGTCAGAAAATTGGCTGAAAACGACTTAATATCAAGGACTCATCGGGCGAAACACTCTGGAACTGAAATCGGAATACTCACTGACATTTTCCCCTCTCCGAAAGTCTGAAAAATGATGGAAAAATGACTAAGTCCAGAAAACATTTTTTTCAACTTTTTTCAATTTTACCCCCGTGTGATACATATTCTACCCACACACATTTGGAACTCTCCTGGGGTACCCTCACACATATTATTCCCTCATTTAATGGTTATTTTCATCAAAAAGTGAAGTTTTCAAAAAGTCAAAATTGGCTATAAACGACTTAATATCAAGGACTCATCGGGTGAATCGCTCTGGAACTGAAATCGGAATGCTCACTGACATTTTTCCCTCTCCGAAAGTCTGAAAAATGATGGAAAAATGACTAAGTCCAAAAAACATTTTTTTGAACTTTTTTCAATTTAACCCCCATGGGATATATATTCTACCCACACACATTTGGAACTCTCCTGGGGTACCCTCACACATATTATTCCCTCATTTAATGGATATTTTCACCAAAAAATGAAGTTTTCAAAAAGTCAGAAAATTGGCTGAAAACGACTTAGGCTATGTGCCCACGTTGCGGACCTGAAGCATATATTTTACGCTTTTCCCTGGCGGGAAAATCGCATGCGGATATTACATGCGGTTTTCCCGTCAGGTAGAAGCGTTTGTGAGGCGTCTTTGCATGCATTTCCGCATGCTGGTTATCAAGCACTTCTCCAAGCATCACTTGGAAAAGTGCTTGACAACTTGTTCAGAATGGTAAAAAATAAACTTTATACTCACCTTCTGATGCATTTCTGCCCCGTCCGGAGGCTTGAGCGGCTCACGCTGTTGTGTGCAGGACCTGCCGTGACGTCATTGAGTCATGTGGTGGGTCACATGACTCAATGACGTGGCAGGTCCTTCAGACAACAGCGCGACGGAGGGAAAACATTAGAAGATAAGTATAAACTTTATTTTTTCTTTTTTTTACAGGTTCTTTGGTACCCAGGTCTGGAGGAGAGTCTCCTCTCCTCCAGACTTGGGTACCATCCGCACATTGATTCCGCTGCGCTTCCGCAAAATTAAAGAACATGCTGCGGATTTTTGATCGCAGCATATACGCTGCGGAAAAGTCCGCAGCATGGGCATTGACATTGCGGAATGCCATTGGGGACCATGGGGTGCGGATATACATGCGTTTTTCAAGCGTTTACGCTGCGGAAATTCCGCAGCATATACGCTTGAAAAACGCTATGTGGGCACACAGCCTTAATATCAAGGACTCATCGGGCGAATCGCTCTGGAACTGAAATCGGAATGCTCACTGACATTTT
The DNA here is from genome assembly GCF_046119375.1 of Phyllobates terribilis. Lineage (NCBI taxonomy): Eukaryota > Metazoa > Chordata > Amphibia > Anura > Dendrobatidae > Phyllobates > Phyllobates terribilis. The sequence continues at coordinate 2,940,760 of NW_027362873.1, read as the reverse complement.
CCCCTCTCCGAAAGTCTGAAAAATGATGGAAAAATGACTAAGTCCAAAAAAATTTTTATTTAACTTTTTTCAATTTTACCCCTGTGGGATATACATTCTACCCACACACATTTGGATCTCTCCTGGGGTACCCTCACACATATTATTCCCTCATTTAATGGATATTTTCACCAAAAAGTGAAGTTTTCAAAAAGTCAAAATTGGCTATAAACGACCTAATATCAAGGACTCATCGGGCGAATCGCTCTGGAACTGAAATCGGAATGCTCACTGACATTTTTCCCTCTCCGAAAGTCTGAAAAATGATGGAAAAATGACTAAGTCCAAAAAACATTTTTTTCAACTTTTTTCAATTTTACCCCCGTGGGATATATATTCTACCCACACACATTTGGAACTCTCCTGGGGTACCCTCGCACATATTATTCCCTTATTTAATGGATATTTTCACCAAAAAGTGAAGTTTTCAAAAAGTCAGAAAATTGGCTGAAAACGACCTAATATCAAGGACTCATTGTGCGAATCACTCTGGAACTGAAATCGAAATGCTCACTGACATTTTCCCCTCTCCAAAAGTCTGAAAAATGATGGAAAAATGACTAAGTCCAAAAAACATTTTTTTAAACTTTTTTCAATTTTACCCCCATGGGATATATATTCTACCCACACACATTTGGAACTCTCCTGGGTTACCCTCACACATATTATTCCCTCATTTAATGGTTATTTTCATCAAAAAGTGAAGTTTTCAAAAAGTCAAAATTGGCTATAAACGACTTAATATCAAGGACTCATCGGGTGAATCGCTCTGGAACTGAAATCGGAATGCTCACTGACATTTTTCCCTCTCCGAAAGTCTGAAAAATGATGGAAAAATGACTAAGTCCAAAAATATTTTTTGTTTACTTTTTTCAATTTTACCCCTTTGGGATATACATTCTACCCACACACATTTGGATCTCTCCTGGGGTACCCTCACACATATTATTCCCTCATTTAATGGATATTTTCACCAAAAAGTGAAGTTTACAAAAAGTCAGAAAATTGGCTGAAAACGACTTAATATCAAGGACTCATCGGGCGAAACACTCTGGAACTGAAATCGGAATACTCACTGACATTTTCCCCTCTCCGAAAGTCTGAAAAATGATGGAAAAATGACTAAGTCCAGAAAACATTTTTTTCAACTTTTTTCAATTTTACCCCCGTGTGATACATATTCTACCCACACACATTTGGAACTCTCCTGGGGTACCCTCACACATATTATTCCCTCATTTAATGGTTATTTTCATCAAAAAGTGAAGTTTTCAAAAAGTCAAAATTGGCTATAAACGACTTAATATCAAGGACTCATCGGGTGAATCGCTCTGGAACTGAAATCGGAATGCTCACTGACATTTTTCCCTCTCCGAAAGTCTGAAAAATGATGGAAAAATGACTAAGTCCAAAAAACATTTTTTTGAACTTTTTTCAATTTAACCCCCATGGGATATATATTCTACCCACACACATTTGGAACTCTCCTGGGGTACCCTCACACATATTATTCCCTCATTTAATGGATATTTTCACCAAAAAATGAAGTTTTCAAAAAGTCAGAAAATTGGCTGAAAACGACTTAGGCTATGTGCCCACGTTGCGGACCTGAAGCATATATTTTACGCTTCTCCCTGGCGGGAAAATCGCATGCGGATATTACATGCGGTTTTCCCGTCAGGTAGAAGCGTTTGTGAGGCGTCTTTGCATGCATTTCCGCATGCTGGTTATCAAGCACTTCTCCAAGCATCACTTGGAAAAGTGCTTGACAACTTGTTCAGAATGGTAAAAAATAAACTTTATACTCACCTTCTGATGCATTTCTGCCCCGTCCGGAGGCTTGAGCGGCTCACGCTGTTGTGTGCAGGACCTGCCGTGACGTCATTGAGTCATGTGGTGGGTCACATGACTCAATGACGTGGCAGGTCCTTCAGACAACAGCGCGACGGAGGGAAAACATTAGAAGATAAGTATAAACTTTATTTTTTCTTTTTTTTACAGGTTCTTTGGTACCCAGGTCTGGAGGAGAGTCTCCTCTCCTCCAGACTTGGGTACCATCCGCACATTGATTCCGCTGCGCTTCCGCAAAATTAATGAACATGCTGCGGATTTTTGATCGCAGCATATACGCTGCGGAAAAATCCGCAGCATGGGCATTGACATTGCGGAATGCCATTGGGGACCATGGGGTGCGGATATACATGCGTTTTTCAAGCGTTTACGCTGCGGAAATTCCGCAGCATATACGCTTGAAAAACGCTACGTGGGCACACAGCCTTAATATCAAGGACTCATCGGGCGAATCGCTCTGGAACTGAAATCGGAATGCTCACTGACATTTTCCCCTCTCCGAAAGTCTGAAAAATGATGGAAAAATGACTAAGTCCAAAAAAATTTTTATTTAACTTTTTTCAATTTTACCCCTGTGGGATATACATTCTACCCACACACATTTGGATCTCTCCTGGGGTACCCTCACACATATTATTCCATCATTTAATGGATATTTTCACCAAAAAGTGAAGTTTTCAAAAAGTCAGAAAATTGGCTGAAAACGACTTAATATCAAGGACTCATCGGGCGAAACACTCTGGAACTGAAATCGGAATACTCACTGACATTTTCATTTCTCCGAAAGTCTGAAAAATGATGGAAAAATGACTAAGTCCAAAAAACATTTTTTTCAACTTTTTTCAATTTTACCCCCGTGTGATATATATTCTACCCACACACATTTGGAACTCTCCTGGGGCACCCTCACACATATTATTCCCTCATTTAATGGATATTTTCACCAAAAAGTGAAGTTTTCAAAAAGTGAAGATTGGCTATAAACGACTTAATATCAAGGACTCATCGGGCGAATCGCTCTGGAACTGAAATCGGAATGCTCACTGACATTTTTCCCTCTTCGAAAGTCTGAAAAATGATGGAAAAATGACTAAGTCCAAAAAAATTTTTTTTAAACTTTTTTAATTTTACCCCCATGGGATATATATTCTACCCACACACATTTGGAACTCTCCTGGGGTACCCTCACACATATTATTCCCTCATTTAATGGATATTTTCACCAAAAAGTGAAGTTTTCAAAAAGTCAGAAAATTGGCTGAAAACGACTTAATATCAAGGACTCATCGGGCGAATCGCTCTGGAACTGAAATCGGAATACTCACTGACATTTTCCCCTCTCCGAAAGTCTGAAAAATGATGGAAAAATGACTAAGTCCAAAAAACTTTTTTTCAACTTTTTTCAATTTTACCCCCGTGTGATATATATTCTGCCCACACACATTTGGAACTCTCCTGTGGTACCCTCACACATATTATTCCCTCATTTAATGGATATTTTCACCAAAAAGTGAAGTTTTCAAAAAGTCAAAATTGGCTATAAACGACTTAATATCAAGGACTCATCGGGTGAATCGCTCTGGAACTGAAATCGGAATGCTCACTGACATTTTTCCCTCTCCGAAAGTCTGAAAAATGATGGAAAAATGACTAAGTCCAAAAAACATTTTTTTGAACTTTTTTCAATTTAACCCCCATGGGATATATATTCTACCCACACACATTTGGAGCTCTCCTGGGGTACCCTCACACATATTATTCCCTCATTTAATGGATATTTTCACCAAAAAATGAAGTTTTCAAAAAGTCAGAAAATTGGATGAAAACGACTTAGGCTATGTGCCCACGTTGCGGACCTGAAGCATATATTTTACGCTTCTCCCTGGCGGGAAAATCGCATGCGGATATTACATGCGGTTTTCCCGTCAGGTAGAAGCGTTTGTGAGGCGTCTTTGCATGCATTTCCGCATGCTGGTTATCAAGCACTTCTCCAAGCATCACTTGGAAAAGTGCTTGACAACTTGTTCAGAATGGTAAAAAATAAAAAAATAAACTTTATACTCACCTTCTGATGCATTCTCTGCCCCGTCCGGAGGCTTGAGCGGCTCACGCTGTTGTGTGCAGGACCTGCGGTGACGTCATTGAGTCATGTGGTGGGTCACATGACTCAATGACGTGGCAGGTCCTTCAGACAACAGCGCGACGGAGGGAAAACATCAGAAGATAAGTATAAACTTTATTTTTTCTTTTTTTTACAGGTTCTTTGGTACCCAGGTCTGGAGGAGAGTCTCCTCTCCTCCAGACTTGAGTACCATCCACACATTGATTCCGCTGCGCTTCCGCAAAATTAATGAACATGCTGCGGATTTTTGACCGCAGCATATACGCTGCGGAAAAATCCGCAGCATGGGCATTGATATTGCGGAATGCCATTGGGGACCATGGGGTGCGGACATACATGCGTTTTTCAAGCGTTTACGCTGCGGAAATTACGCAGCATATACGCTTGAAAAGCGCTACGTGGGCACACAGCCTTAATATCAAGGACTCATCGGGCGAATCGCTCTGGAACTGAAATCGGAATGCTCACTGACATCTTTCCCTCTTCGAAAGTCTGAAAAATGATGGAAAAATGACTAAGTCCCCAAAAATTTTTTTTAAACGTTTTTCAATTTTACCCCCATGGGATATATGTTCTACCCACACACATTTGGAACTCTCCTGTGGTACCCACGCACATATTATTCCCTCATTTAATGGATATTTTCACCAAAAAGTGAAGTTTTCAAAAAGTCAGAAAATTGGCTGAAAACGACTTAATATCAAGGACTCATCGGGCGAATCACTCTGGAACTGAAATCGGAATACTCACTGACATTTTCCCCTCTCCGAAAGTCTGAAAAATGATGGAAAAATGACTAAGTCCAAAAAAATTTTTTTTCAACTTTTTTCAATTTTACCCCCGTGGGATATACATTCTACCCACACACATTTGGAACTCTCCTGGGGTACCCTCACACATATTATTCCCTCATTTAATGGATATTTTCACCAAAAAGTGAAGTTTTCAAAAAGTCAAAATTGGCTATAAACGACTTAATATCAAGGACTCATCGGGCGAATCGCTCTGGAACTGAAATCGGAATGCTCTCTGACATTTTCCCCCTTTTGAAAGTCTGAAATATGATGGAAAAATGACTAAGTCCAAAAAAAAATTTTTAAAACTTTTTTCAATTTTACCCGCGTTGGATATATATTCTACCCACACACATTTGGAACTCTCCTGGGGTAACCTCACACATATTATTCCCTCATTTAATGGATATTTTCACCAAAAAGTGAAGTTTTCAAAAAGTCAGAAAATTGGCTGAAAACGACTTAATATCAAGGACTCATCGGGCGAATCACTCTGGAACTGAAATCGGAATACTCACTGACATTTTCCCCTCTCCGAAAGTCTGAAAAATGATGGAAAAATGACTAAGTCCAAAAAAATTTTTTTCAACTTTTTTCAATTTTACCCCCGTGGGATATATATTCTACCCACACACATTTGGAACTCTCCTGGGGTACCCTCGCATATATTATTCCCTCATTTAATGGATATTTTCACCATAAAGTGAAGTTTTCAAAAAGTCAGAAAATTGGCGGAAAACGACTTAATATCAAGGACTCATCGTGCGAATCACTCTGGAACTGAAATTGGAATGCTCACTGACATTTTCCCCTCTCCAAAAGTCTGAAAAATGATGGAAAAATGACTAAGTCCAAAAAACATTTTTTTCAGCTTTTTTCAATTTTACCCCCGTGGGATATATATTCTACCCACACACATTTGGAACTCTCCTGGGGTACCCTCGCACATATTATTCCCTCATTTAATGGATATTTTCACCAAAAAGTGAAGTTTTCAAAAAGTCAGAAAATTGGCTGAAAACGCCATAATTAGTGTTGAGCCACCCCCGTAGTGTTCGAGTTTGGTTCGGTTCGTCGAACACCCGTGTGTTCGCCGAACTGTTCGTCGAACACCTTCGAACACCGTTAAAACCAATGGCAGGCAAACAAAAACACATAGAAACACATAGAAAACAAAAGGTGTCCAAAAGCTGACAAACTGCTCAGAAGACATAACTAACACATGGAAAAGTGACAAGTACATATAGTCATGCGAAAATAAAAGAGGTGGAGGAGTAAAAGGAGGGGGAGACACAGATATAGGCATGTCATGCCCTTCTAAAATCCAAAAAGTGAGAAGCCGACACGGCCAGTCCGCTCCTGCCCGTGCCACCTCCGTGTCGCCGGGTTTGTGCCAGAGCCGCGGTGAACCCTGACGGCCAGCCCCCCTCTCCCAATACTGGTGCCTGTCCGCTGGTGGGTTGAGCGAGCCCCCCTGTGGTGGAGGCAGCTCTAAGCTTTTTAATTTAATTTGTCTCTCTAATTTGAATGAATACACTTTAAATCCATTTACAAGGATCTATTTGAGGGCAAGTCTCATGCCAGCAGCCGCGGTAATTCCAGCTCCAGTAGCGTCCACTAAAGCTGCTGCAGTTAAAAAGCTTTTATAAGGATCGAGCTCGGCTGTCCACCGCAAGGCATCCTACTGCCAGTCCCAGCCCCTATGCCTTGGGGTGCCTCCTGATGCTCTTCACTAAGTATCCCATGGTCCCGAAGCATTTCCTTTGATAAAATTAAGTGTCTAAACTACAGGTGGTGCAGCTTGCTTAACAGCCGGGATAATCCGCTCACTAGCAGACACTGCCACTAGGCACAAAGTATTTCCTGGGCTAGATGCAGTTAAAAATTTGTAATTAGATACTCTCGTTGGATGCTGAGAAAGCATTCCATAGAGTCTCCTGGCACGCCATATATGATTCTCTTAAAAAGCTTGGGGTAGGGGTCTAGGGGACCCTTTTATAGCCAAAATCACGGCCCTGTATCGCAATACGTCACCTAGGCTGAAGATAAATGGAACTGTAGCACTCTGAGGGCTCGGTTGCTACAGACGTATTGCACCTCACCCAGAGGTGTGATATCTCACTCTCAGGTAAGGATGGAGTGTGGATCAGGACCCGACACCTGCATGCATTACACCACATTGCCGTGGGGCAGGGCGACCAATATGCCCCTGAGATGGGCACGACAGTCCCTGTCCCTGGCTGGAGTGGGGGGAGGGAACACTGAGGAAGGGGAACCCTGTAGTGCAGGAGCAGGGAGGAAGCAGTTCCTGGGTGCATTGAGAAGGGAGTATAAAAGGTGGGCACCATCTTAGTTCAGTGCAGAGAAGTCTGAGCAGAAGTGGCAGGGAGCAGGGGCTCTGCATGAGCTCTGCTCCGGAGGCGGGCCTAGTAACAGAGGCCCAGGCCTGGAAGAGGGAGAAGGAAGGAAGAGGAGCGGAGAAGGCTCCAGGAACGAGGAATGAAGGGATCCCAGGGGTGCGGACGGGCGAGTCGCCACCGCACGCCCGAATCCACCTGCGTGGAGGGGTCAGGCCAAAGGGGGAGACCGGTCCCCGAACTAGTGGAGGCAGGAAACGACCCTCAGCTAGAAACCGGAGGCTCTGACATTTTATGTGGCGCAGCCCCTCGCTACACCCGCTAGGAAGGCACCACATAGGGTCAGGGAAACTGGCGCCAAGTTTACCAAGAGGAGGCCCGAGGCAGCCGGACAGAAGTGTTGGTAAGAAAGGCCAGACAAAGGACACACAAAGGGGGTCCTGTGAAGTGCTCCAAAGTTATCTGGGAGTTGTCTGAGCCCCTCACCTGGTGAGCACAGTACGACGTGGGCAGCCGTTACCTGCAGACGTGGTCTGGATAATAAGAACTGTGAGTAAAGGCCCTGAACTGCACCACTGACTCCGTGTCGTTACTGCTGCTGCCCTGCACCATCACCCCCATCCTCCGCATACACTGCCCTGAGGCTATACTCCTCCCATGGGGAGTTATGCTACGCTCTGCTGCACCCACAACACCAGCCTCAGTGGTCTGCCCTGTAGCGGCGGTTCACTCTGACCGCAATCCACGGGTGGCGTAGTCGGACATTTAAACATGAAAACCACATAAATAGTTCCGCCACTGGTTTGACCGCCCTGAGCCACGGAACTGGGTCGCCGCCACGAAGACTACAACCACCAGCATCCACCAAAAAGGGTCCGGCTCCGGGTGTCCCAAGGCCCAGGGGGTGCGTCAGAACATTTTCATCACCTTTCACAATCACCAATGGGACAAGGCAGTGATGTCCTCTGTCCCCTCTCTTATACATCCTAGTGACGGAGCACCTGCTCTCATCAATTCGCCATAACCCCAATATTAGGTGGATTGAGGTGGGAGGCACCGAGTACAAGTGCTCTCTATTTGCTGATGATGTCCTAGTATATATCACTCAATCACATATATCCATCCATGCTGTTATGGCTGAAATAGATCACTTTGTTACATGGTAAAATTTTAAAATCAATGCAGCGAAGTCTGAGGCCCTCGATGTCTCCCTCCCCAAATCCATATAGTATTCCATCCAGTCCAACTTTCCCTTTGCCTGGCCCTCACAGGGTATCAAATACTTAGGAATTCCTATTCATAGAGACCTCTCCCATCTATGTTATCTTAATTTTGGGCCCTTTATTGAACAACTCCATACAGACCACGGTTGGCAAGTTAGAACTGTAAGATTCACTACGTGAACCACTGGTGTTTTGTGGAAAAGCACATGTACACTGCGTTCCAAATTATTATACAAAAAGTGTTTAGGAGTGATAAGGGAAGAATTTGTTTGTTTGTCAGTTAAACTCATTGATGGTGATGTGTGTCAGGGCTCTTTATATCACTGTAAGCAATTGCAGACACCTGTGCTAATTAGTTTGGCAGGTGTGTCCAATGAAAGGCAAGACTACTTAAGAAGGCTCTATCACATTATTAAGCAGCCTACATTTTCTGCCAAAATGGGAAAGAAAAAGGATGTGTCGGCTGCTGAGAAGCAACAAATTGTGGAGTGTTTAGGTCAAGGCATGACTACAATCAACATTGTGCGATGATCAGGATGAAGTGTCTTGGCAATCAAGAAGTATGTAGCTGATTCACAGTACACACGTGTGCGTGCTGATAAGGGCAAATTGAGGACTCTTTCCTACAGGCAATTACGTCAGGTTGAAAGAGCAGCGGCAAAAAAGCCTTGTCATAGCAGCAGACAAGTTTTTGAAGCTGCTTGTGCCTCCAACGTCCCCCGAACAACAAGATGCAGGGTCCTTCAGAGGTTTGCAGCTGTGCATGCGCCATCCTGTCGACCTCCTCTATCCACTTCACACAAGCAGAAACGGCTCCAGTGGGCCAAACATTACATGAAGACTGATTTCAAAACTGTTTTGTTCACGGATGAGTGCCGTGCAGCGCTCGATGGTCCAGATGGCTGGAGTGGAGGATGGCTGGTTGATGGACACCCCACGCAAACACGGCTACAGCGCCAACAAGGAGGAGGTGGAGTAATATTTTGGGCTGGAATCATGGGGAGAGAGATTGTCGGCCCCTTTAGGATCCCTGAAGGCGCTAAAGATGAACTCCATAATGTATGTGGATTTTCTCAAACAGCACTTCCTGCCATGGTTCAAGAAGAAGAACCGTGTATTTCACAGCAAGATCATTTTTCTGCATGATAATGCACCATCTCATGCTGCACATAAAACATCTGCATCTCTGGCTGATATGGGCATAAAAGGGGACAAACTTATGGTGTGACCCCCATGCTCCCCTGACCTCTACCCCATTCAGAACCTTTGGAGCATCATTAAAAGGAGTGTCTATGATGGCGGGAGGCAGTTCACATCTAAGCAACAGCTCTGGGAGGGTATTCTGTCCTCATGCAAAACAATTGAAGCAGAAACCATCCAAAACCTGACAAATTCAATGGACGAGAGAGTTCAGAAGCTCCTTTCGAACAAGGGGTCCTATGTGAAAATGTAACATCACCTAGAATAAAGTTTTGAGTTGAAAACTGTTTGATTTCAGTTTCTAACAACCTGCTAATGCTTATAATTTCAAAAATGACCATTTTTTTGGTCTTTATTAAAATGAAAAGGTTGATCGAAAAGTTTGGGAGATCTAAGAGTGTGGCAACCCAGTAGTCATGATTACTTCGAATTCTGACAATATGAGGGTCATGCTGCAGGTAGTGCAGCAAGAAGGCACTTATGTGCCTTGCGCATCTCGGAGCCCAAAATTATTTTCCGGGCTAGATGCAGCTAAAAATTATTTTTAATTTTAAATCTGGTGAAGCTTTAGTATAGATGGCCTAATAGGATCAGTGCTGCACACTGCTACAAAGCCCAAATTATTTTCCAGTCAAGATACAGATAAACATGATTAGTAATTTGAAAGCTTAAAACGGTTGGTAGGGTGATTTTAACCAATCATCAAGCTTTTACTCTCCCCAGGATGACACAGGGGTAGAAAAGTCGTTTCGGATCCATGATTTGTTCATCTTTATGAACGTGAGTCTGTCTACATTATCAGTGGAGAGCCGCGTGCGCTTATCTGTCAGCACACCACCAGCAGCGCTGAACACACGTTCAGACAGAACGCTGGCTGCGGGGCATGACAAGATCTCCAAGGCGTAAGTGGCTAGCTCCGGCCATTTATCCAGATTGGAAGCCCAAAAATAGCAAGGGTCCAGTGACACAGTCGTGGCTTCAATGTTTACTTGGAGATACTCCTGTACCATCGTCTCTAGGCGTTGACTATGTGTCAGACTTCTTGTCTCCTGTGGCCTTGCAAAGGATGGGCTAAAAAAGTGGTGAAATGATTCCGTAAAATTGATGTTACCAGCAGATACTGTGGTTCTGTTACGGTTTGAGTGCTGAACACTTGACGGTCCCACGGTTGGCAAGTTGGAACTGTGAGATTCACTACGTGCACCACTGGTATTTTGTGGAAAAGCACATGTAAGATTCTGCAACAGTCTCTGCTGATACTCCTGCATGCGTGCATCCCTTTCTATGGCAGGAATAATTTCTGCAAATTTACTTTTGTACCGGGGATCTAACAGTGTGGCAACCCAGTAGTCAGGATTATTTCTAATTCTCACAATTCGAGGGTCATGTTGCAGGTAGTGCAGCAAGAAGGCACTCATGTGTGTTGCGCATCCAGGAGCACCAAGTCCCTGTTGTGTTGGTGGCGAGGTAACAATCATGCTTCCTTCCTCTGTCCTCTCCCCCCAACCTCGCACAACAGAAATGTGATCAAGGTCTCCCTCATCTGATGAGTCTTCCATCAGTTCGTCCTCCACTTCTTCCTGGGCTCCTGCACCTTCCTCACTAGTTTGGCTGCTACCATGCGCCCTGGTAAAACCATCTCCCCCACCCTCACATGCCTGCCGCCTTGGTGCTGCCGACCGTCTGGACCTTGCAGATGTTAGCCCTTCCGCATACAATTCCTCCTCCTCTACTTCCTCCACCTTCTCTTGTGCCACCACCTGACTCCGAATTCTGTTTAACATGTGCTCCAGCATGTAAATCACCGGAATAGTCATGCTGATAATGGCATCGTCAGCACTAAACATCTTCGTCGCCATTTCAAAACTGTGCAGAAGGGTGCATAGGTCCCTGATCTGAGACCACTCCTCCAGCGTGATTTGCCCCACCTCTGAATCTCGTTGGCCCAGGCTATACGTCAGAACATATTGCACCAGGGCTTGTCGGTGCTGCCACAGTTGCTGCAACATGTGCAGAGTTGAATTCCACCGGGTAGGCACATCGCATTTTAGCCGGTGAAGTGGCAGGCCCAACGACTTCTGTAGAGATGTAAGTCGCTGAGCTGCGGGATGCGAACGGCGGAAGTGAGCACACAGCGACCGTGCCCTCTGCAGAAGGCCATCTAGTCTGGGATAGTGGGCTAAAAATTGCTGGACAACCAGGTTCAACACGTGAGCCATACAAGGCACGTGTGTGACATTGCCCCGGAGAAGGGCCGCACCCAGGTTTGCAGCATTGTCGCACACGGCCTTCCCTGGTTTCAGGTCCAGTGGAGACAACCATTCATGAAATTGGTTCTCCAGAGCTGACCACAACTCCTCAGTTGTGTGACTCACATTTCCCAGACATTTCAATGTAAAAACCGCCTGATGACGTTGAGCCCTACTGCCAGCATAGTAAGGAGGTGTGCAGGATCCCTTCTGCGCAGTTAGAAAGCTTGTGGCATGACCAGACAGGCTTTGGGTGCAGGTGGAAGACCGAGAGGAGGTTGAGGAGGCAGAAGCAGTGGAGGAACTTTGACATAAAGAGGATTGACGCACAACTCGTGGGGACGGCAAGACTTGGACAGCAGCCCCTTGTCCTGCTGTCACCATAGTTACCCAGTGCCCAGTCAGCGACATGTAACGCCCCTGTCCATGCCTACTCGTTCAAGTGTCTGTGGTGAAATGCACCCTGTCACACACAGAGTTTCTCAAAGAAGCGGTGATGTTGTGTGCGACATGCTGGTGGAGCGCAGGCACACCTTTCTTTGAGAAGTAGTGCCGACTGGGCATCTGGTACTGGGGCACTGCGACGGACATAAGGTCTCGAAAATCCTCTGTGTCCACCAGGCGGAAAGGCAGCATTTCTGTAGCCAAGAGCTTGCAGATGGTGAAATTCAACCTCTTAGCTTTCTCATGGCTAGGAGGAAATGGTCTTTTACTTGTCCACATCTGAGGGACCGAGGGCTGGCTATTGTGCTTAGATGGGGTTGATAAGGGTGTCCCCGGCAAACTGCCGGTCTGTGAGGAAGATGCAGGCGGACATGTTAGGTTGCCTTGATCCAAAGGTGGTGCTATCGATGTCGGACAGCGATCAACACCAGCTGGTGTTACCACCTCCAAAGAAAATGATGACCTGCCAATCACGCTGGCTGTTGCGGGTAAAGAGGTGGCAGGTCTGCACCCCAAAACAGGTGTGACTGCTGTCCCCCCAGTCACAGAGGATGAAGAGGCCGCGGATGCACAAGATATGGCAGACGGTGATTGGCCCGGCCGGCTAGGCCGCATTGTAGCACACTGAGCTTCCCACTGCAACTTATGCTTCATGTCCATGTGCCGGTTCATGCATGAAGTACTCAAACTATGTATTTTTTGGCCTCTACTTAGCTTTTGCTGACAAATGTTACAGATAACACGAGTTGGGTCATCTTTATCGATCTGAAAAAATGCCCAGGCTATGCAAGGCTTAGCACCCATGCGACCTGAAGAGCCACCACGACTTGTGGTGAGAGGCAGAGTTGTGTTTGAGGATGCAGTTGTTGACGTGCTTCCAGTACTACGTCTCTGTCCAGGAAGGCGCAACCTGACCTCGTCGTCACTAGCATCTTCCTCCACCTCCTCTGCTGACCTCATCTCTTGGCTGACTGTGGGTTGACAGTAAGTGGGATCTCCGACCTCATCATCATCACCCTGTGCGTTATCACACCCGTCGTCCTCAGAGCCAACCTGTTCCTGCCCTGACAAAAAACTAAAGTTGTCGCTCCAATCAGGTATTTGAGTCTTATCATCGTCTTCCTCATTGTCTCCACCAACAGGAGTTACAGTTTGGGAATGAGGGTCTACATTATGGTCAGAACCTTCTGCGTCTGGTCCTGGATCCGACTCATAAAGATTCTGGGCATCAGTGCAGATCATTTCCTCGTCTGGATTCACAGAAGCGCTGGAGTCGACCTCTGATTCCCAGGCTATAGTATGAGTAAACAGCTCTGCAGACTCAACCATCTGTTCTACCTCATACTCAGACGGGCAGCTGGAGACTTGTGAGCTGTGAGGAAGCAAGTGCGATTTGGGTGACACCTTTGAGGACTGGAGTATTTGTGATGTTGAAGTTGATGTGGAGGAGAGCCCACTTAAAGGAGCACTTGATATCCGTTGAAGCACCTGCTGTTTTTGTGCCTCATCTGGAATTTGTAGCGATTGGCGTGGCCGTAAGAAAGGGATCTTATCACATTGTCCGCTAAAAGAAGTAGACATTTTAGTTTGGCTGGAAGATGGTCTTTCTTCTGCAGATGTTACTGTTGCTTTAACACCTACCCCACGGACACAACCTTTTTTCCCCTTCCCAACACGCCTATTCCCCTTTCCACCAGCAGCAGGCCTTTTTCCACTCATTTTGGTGGTTAACTAATTCACAACTCTGGAGTTGTTTGCACAAAAAAACAATGGATGGTAACCGAGCAGAGCTGAATGGCCAAACTGTGGTATTAGGCCAAAACTATTGGCTGGGTTAGATGCAGAAAAAAATTATTTTGAATTTGCAACCTGATGGAGGTCAGTATAGATGGACTAATACAAATAGTCCCACACACTGCTAGAAGCCCAAATATTTTTTCAGAGGTACTGTAGATGCAGATAAAAATTATTTTTAATTTGCAACCTGATGGAGGTCAGTATAGATGGACTAATAGACCAAGTCCCACACACCGCTAGAAGCCCAACTATTTTTTCAGAGCTAGATGCAGAAAAAAATTATATTCAATTTGCAACCTGCTGGAGGTCAGTATAGAAGGACTAATAGAACAAGTCCCACACACTGCTAGAAGCCCAAATATTTTTTTAGAGCTAAATGAAGAAAACAATTATTTTTAATTTGCAACCTGATGGAGGTCAGTATAGATGGACTAATAGACCAAGTCCCACACACTGCTAGAAGCCCAAATATTTTTTCAGAGCTAGATGCAGAAAAAAATTATTTTTAATTTGCAACCTGATGGAGGTCAGTATAGATGGACTAATAGACCAAGTCCCACACACCGCTAGAAGCCCAAATATTTTTTCAGAGCTAGATGCAGAAAAAAATTATTTTTAATTTGCAACCTGATGGAGGTCAGTATAGATGGACTAATAGACCAAGTCCCACACACTGCTAGAAGCCCAAATATTTTTTCAGAGCTAGATGCAGAAAAAAATTATTTTTAATTTGCAACCTGATGGAGGTCAGTATAGATGGACTAATAGACCAAGTCCCACACACCGCTAGAAGCCCAAATATTTTTTCAGAGCTAGATGCAGAAAAAAATTATTTTTAATTTGCAACCTGATGGAGGTCAGTATAGATGGACTAATAGACCAAGTCCCACACACTGCTAGAAGCCCAAATATTTTTTCAGAGCTAGAAGCAGAAAAAAAATATTTTTAATTTGCAACCTGATGGAGGTCAGTATAGATGGACTAATAGACCAAGTCCCACACACCGCTAGAAGCCCAACTATTTTTTCAGAGCTAGATGCAGAAAAAAATTATATTTAATTTGCAACCTGCTGGAGGTCAGTATAGGACTAATAGAACAAGTCCCACACACTGCTAGAAGCCCAAATATTTTTTCAGAGCTAAATGAAGAAAAAAAATTATTTTCAATTTGCAACCTGATGGAGGTCAGTATAGATGGACTAATAGACCAAGTCCCACACACTGCTAGAAGCCCAAATATTTTTTCAGAGCTAGATGCAGAAAAAAATTATATTCAGTTTGCAACCTGATGGAGGTCAGTATAGATGGACTAATAGAATGATGCTATGCCCAAAAGATTTTACTTCACTAGGTGCAGTAAAAAAATTGGTATTCTATACACAGGTGTTATATCTTGCAACACAGATAGGCTACTCCACTGACTAACACACTCTGCAATAGGCCAAAAAGGATTAGCTTTGCTAGATTCAGCCAAATGCTGTGAAAAAAACTTGCACAGCACTGGCACAGACCTGCCTGGCAAAAACTGATAGGAACTCATGTAACCTAGTCCTGAAAAGGACTCCAATTACAATTAGTCTTTACTCCCACAACCTATCTATTTAAGAGCACAGACCTCCCTGATAAAAGTCGTAGGAAATGCTGTAACCTAGTCCTTAAAAGGACTGCAATCACAACTATTCCCTACTCCCAAGCTATCTGTATATTTGTGCGAAAATTGGCTTGAAATTAACAAGGTATAGCGCACACAGCAACAGCGGTGCCGTCTAACACGCAGCTGCAGCAGTGAGAAAATGGTGGCGACGGGGAAAATGGCTTGGTCTTATAGAGCAAGGACATGTGACATACACTGCCAATGACACATGCCCTTGCTTGTGTGAAAAAAAGCACTTCGCTCCGTGTGTGCGCTGCTGATAGGCTGACAGATTGCACCTCCCCACTGCAAATGCGGGAAAGAGAAAAAAAAATGGAGATCTTCATTGTTCCTGCAGAGATCCATCCCCTGCCCCTCCCCCCACCCCGCTGTACACTCAAACTGCGTATTAACATTAATTTTCATCATTACTGAGAAAAAATCCAGTTATGATTTTGGTGCACGAACAGTTATCGAACATAACCTCGAACAGCCGAATTTTTCTCAAATTGTTCGTGTTCGCCGAACGGCTCGAACACCGCCCAAAACAGCTCGAATTTGAGATTGGCGAACAGTTCGAGTAGAACAACGCTCATCTCTAGACATAATATAAAGGACTCATCGGGCGAATCGCTCTGGAACTGAAATCGGAATGCTCACTGACATCTTTCACTCTTCGAAAGTCTGAAAAATGATGGAAAAATGACTAAGTCCAAAAAAATTTTTTTTAAACTTTTTTAAATTTTACCCCCATGGGATATATATTCTACCCACACACATTTGGAACTCTCCTGGGGTACTCTCACACATATTATTCCCTCATTTAATGGATATTTTCACCAAAAAGTGAAGTTTTCAAAAAGTCAGAAAATTGGCTGAAAACGACTTAATATCAAGGACTCATCGTGCGAAATACTCTGGAACTGAAATCGGAATGCTCACTGACAATTTCCCCTCTCCAAAAGTCTGAAAAATGATGGAAAAATGACTAAGTCCAAAAAAAATTTTTTTTAACTTTTTTCAATTTTACCCCTGTGGGATATACATTCTACCCACACACATTTGGATCTTTCCTGGGGTACCCTCACACATATTATTCCCTCATTTAATGGATATTTTCACCAAAAAGTGAAGTTTTCAAAAAGTCAGAAAATTGGCTGAAAACGACTTAATATCAAGGACTCATTGGGCGAATCGCTCTGGAACTGAAATCGGAATACTCACTGACATTTTCCCCTCTCCGAAAGTCTGAAAAATGATGGAAAAATGACTAAGTCCAAAAAAATTTTTTTTAACTTTTTTCAATTTTACCGCGTGGGATATATGTTCTACCCACACACATTTGGAACTCTCCTGTGGTAGCCACGCACATATTATTCCCTCATTTAATGGATATTTTCACCAAAAAGTGAAGTTTTCAAAAAGTCAGAAAATTGGCTGAAAACTACTTAATATCAAGGACTCATCGGGCGAATCACTCTGGAACTGAAATCGGAATACTCACTGACATTTTCCCCTCTCCGAAAGTCTGAAAAATGATGGAAAAATGACTAAGTCCAAAAAAATTTTTTTTCAACTTTTTTCAATTTTACCCCCGTGGGATATACATTCTACCCACACACATTTGGAACTCTCCTGGGGTACCCTCACACATATTATTCCCTCATTTAATGGATATTTTCACCAAAAAGTGAAGTTTTCAAAAAGTCAAAATTGGCTATAAACGACTTAATATCAAGGACTCATCGGGAGAATCGCTCTGGAACTGAAATCGGAATGCTCACTGACATTTTCCCCCTTTCGAAAGTCTGAAATATGAAGGAAAAATGACTAAGTCCAAAAAAAAATTTTTAAAACTTTTTTCAATTTTACCCCCGTTTGATATATATTCTACCCACAGACATTTGGAACTCTCCTGGGGTAACCTCACACATATTATTCCCTCATTTAATGGATATTTTCACCAAAAAGTGAAGTTTTCAAAAAGTCAGAAAATTGGCTGAAAACGACTTAATATCAAGGACACATCGTGCGAAATACTCTGGAACTTAAATCGGAATGCTCAGTGACATTTTCCCCTCTCCAAAAGTCTGAAAAATGATGGAAAAATGACTAAGTCCAAAAAAAAATTTTTTAAACTTTTTTCAATTTTACCCCCATGGGATATATATTCTACCCACACACATTTGGAACTCTCCTGGGGTACCCTCACACATATTATTCCCTCATTTAATGGATATTTTCACCAAAAAGTGAAGTTTTCAAAAAGTCAGAAAATTGGCTGAAAACGACTTCATATCAAAGAGTCATCGGGCGAATCGCTCTGGAACTGAAATGGGAATACTCACTGACATTTTCCCCTCTCCGAAAGTCTGAAAAATGATGGAAAAATGACTAAGTCCAAAAAACTTTTTTTCAACTTTTTTCAATTTTACCCCCGCGGGATATATATTCTACCCACACACATTTGGAACTCTCCTGGGGTACCCTCACACATATTATTCCCTCATTTAATGGATATTTTCACCAAAAAGTGAAGTTTTCAAAAAGTCAGAAAATTGGCTGAAAACAACTAAATATCAAGGACTCATCGGGCGAATCACTCTGGAACTGAAATCGGAATACTCACTGACATTTTCCCCTCTCCGAAAGTCTGAAAAATGATGTAAAAGTGACTAAGTCCAAAAAACTTTTTTTCAACTTTTTTCAATTTTACCCCCGTGGGATATATATTCTACCCACACACATTTGGAACTCTCCTGGGGTACCCTCGCATATATTATTCCCTCATTTAATGGATATTTTCACCAAAAAGTGAAGTTTTCAAAAAGTCAGAAAATTGGCTGAAAACGACTTAATATCAAGCACTCATCGTGCGAATCACTCTGGAACTGAAATCGGAATGCTCACTGACATTTTCCCCTCTCCAAAGTCTGAAAAATGATGGAAAAATGACTAAGTCCAAAAAACATTTTTTTCAGCTTTTTTCAATTTTACACCCGTGGGATATATATTCTACCCACACACATTTGGAACTCTCCTGGGGTACCCTCACACATATTATTCCCTCATTTAATGGATATATTCACCAAAAAGTGAAGTTTTCAAAAAGTCAAAATTGGCTGAAAACGTCTTTATATCAAGGACTCATCGGGCGAATCGCTCTGGAACTGAAATCGGAATGCTCACTGACATTTTGCCTCCTTCGAAATTCTGAAAAATGATGGAAAAATGACTAAGTCCAAAAACATTTTTTTCAGCTTTTTTCAATTTTACCCCCGTGGGATATATATTCTACCCACACACATTTGGAACTCTCCTGGGGTACCCTCACACATATTATTCCCTCATTTAATGGATATTTTCACCAAAAAGTGAAGTTTTCAAAAAGTCAAAATTGGCTATAAACGACTTAATATCAAGGACTCATCGGGCGAATCGCTCTGGAACTGAAATCGGAATGCTCACTGACATTTTCCCCCCTTAGAAAGTCTGAAAAATGATGGAAAAATGACTAAGTCCAAAAAACATTTTTTTCAGCTTTTTTCAATTTTACCCCCGTGGGATATATATTCTACCCACACACATTTGGAACTCTCCTGGGGTACCCTCGCACATATTATTCCCTCATTTAATGGATATTTTTACCAAAAAGTGAAGTTTTCAAAAAGTCAGAAAATTGGCTGAAAACGACTTAATATCAAGGACACATCGTGCGAAATACTCTGGAACTGAAATCGGAATGCTCAGTGACATTTTCCCCTCTCCAAAAGTCTGAAAAATGATGGAAAAATGACTAAGTCCAAAAAAAAAATTTTTAAACTTTTTTCAATTTTACCCCCATGGGATATATATTCTACCCACACACATTTGGAACTCTCCTGGGGTACCCTCACACATATTATTCCCTCATTTAATGGATATTTTCACCAAAAAGTGAAGTTTTCAAAAAGTCAGAAAATTGGCTGAAAACGACTAAATATCAAGGACTCATCGGGCGAATCGCTCTGGAACTGAAATCGGAATACTCACTGACATTTTCCCCTCTCCGAAAGTCTGAAAAATGATGGAAAAATGACTAAGTCCAAAAAACTTTTTTTCAACTTTTTTCAATTTTACCCCCGCGGGATATATATTCTACCCACACACATTTGGAACTCTCCTGGGGTACCCTTGCATATATTATTCCCTCATTTAATGGATATTTTCACCAAAAAGTGAAGTTTTCAAAAAGTCAGAAAATTGGCTGAAAACGACTTAATATCAAGGACTCATCGTGCGAATCACTCTGGAACTGAAATCGGAATGCTCACTGACATTTTCCCCACTCCAAAGTGTGAAAAATGATGGAAAAATGACTAAGTCTAAAAAACATTTTTTTCAGCTTTTTTCAATTTTACACCCGTGGGATATATATTCTACCCACACATTTGGAACTCTCCTGGGGTACTCTCGCACATATTATTCCCTCATTTAATGGATATTTTCACCAAAAAGTGAAGTTTTCAAAAAGTCAGAAAATTGGCTGAAAACGACTTAATATCAAGGACACATCGTGCGAAATACTCTGGAACTGAAATCGGAATGCTCAGTGACATTTTCCCCTCTCCAAAAGTCTGAAAAATGATGGAAAAATGACTAAGTCCCCAAAAAATTTTTTTAAACTTTTTTCAATTTTACCCCCATGGGATATATATTCTACCCACACACATTTGGAACTCTCCTGGGGTACCCTCACACATATTATTCCCTCATTTAATGGATATTTTCACCAAAAAGTGAAGTTTTCAAAAAGTCAGA
Organism: Phyllobates terribilis; assembly: GCF_046119375.1. NCBI lineage: Eukaryota > Metazoa > Chordata > Amphibia > Anura > Dendrobatidae > Phyllobates > Phyllobates terribilis. The sequence continues at coordinate 2,920,251 of NW_027362873.1, read as the reverse complement.
AAATTGGCTGAAAACGACTTAATATCAAGGACACATCGTGCGAAATACTCTGGAACTGAAATCGGAATGCTCAGTGACATTTTCCCCTCTCCAAAAGTCTGAAAAATGATGGAAAAATGACTAAGTGCAAAAAAAAAATTTTTAAACTTTTTTCAATTTTACCCCCATGGGATATATATTCTACCCACACACATTTGGAACTCTCCTGGGGTACCCTCACACATATTATTCCCTCATTTAATGGATATTTTCACCAAAAAGTGAAGTTTTCAAAAAGTCAGAAAATTGGCTGAAAACGACTAAATATCAAGGACTCATCGGGCGAATCGCTCTGGAACTGAAATCGGAATACTCACTGACATTTTCCCCTCTCCGAAAGTCTGAAAAATGATGGAAAAATGACTAAGTCCAAAAAACTTTTTTTCAACTTTTTTCAATTTTACCCCCGCGGGATATATATTCTACCCACACACATTTGGAACTCTCCTGGGGTACCCTCGCATATATTATTCCCTCATTTAATGGATATTTTCACCAAAAAGTGAAGTTTTCAAAAAGTCAGAAAATTGGCTGAAAACGACTTAATATCAAGGACACATAGTGCGAAATACTCTGGAACTGAAATCGGAATGCTCAGTGACATTTTCCCCTCTCCAAAAGTCTGAAAAATGATGGAAAAATGACTAAGTCCAAAAAATTTTTTTTCTAACTTTTTTCAATTTTACCCCCATGGGATATATATTCTACCCACACACATTTGGAACTCTCCTGGGGTACCCTCACACATATTATTCCCTCATTTAATGGATATTTTCACCAAAAAGTGAAGTTTTCAAAAAGTCAGAAAATTGGCTGAAAACAACTAAATATCAAGGACTCATCGGGCGAATCACTCTGGAACTGAAATCGGAATACTCACTGACATTTTCCCCTCTCCGAAAGTCTGAAAAATGATGTAAAAGTGACTAAGTCCAAAAAACTTTTTTTCAACTTTTTTCAATTTTACCCCCGTGGGATATATATTCTACCCACACACATTTGGAACTCTCCTGGGGTACCCTCGCATATATTATTCCCTCATTTAATGGATATTTTCACCAAAAAGTGAAGTTTTCAAAAAGTCAGAAAATTGGCTGAAAACGACTTAATATCAAGCACTCATCGTGCGAATCACTCTGGAACTGAAATTGGAATGCTCACTGACATTTTCCCCTCTCCAAAGTCTGAAAAATGATGGAAAAATGACTAAGTCCAAAAAACATTTTTTTCAGCTTTTTTCAATTTTACACCCGTGGGATATATATTCTACCCACACATTTGGAACTCTCCTGGGGTACTCTCGCACATATTATTCCCTCATTTAATGGATATTTTCACCAAAAAGTGAAGTTTTCAAAAAGTCAGAAAATTGGCTGAAAACGACTTAATATCAAGGACACATCGTGCGAAATACTCTGGAACTGAAATCGGAATGCTCAGTGACATTTTCCCCTCTCCAAAAGTCTGAAAAATGATGGAAAAATGACTAAGTGCAAAAAAAAAATTTTTAAACTTTTTTCAATTTTACCCCCATGGGATATATATTCTACCCACACACATTTGGAACTCTCCTGGGGTACCCTCACACATATTATTCCCTCATTTAATGGATATTTTCACCAAAAAGTGAAGTTTTCAAAAAGTCAGAAAATTGGCTGAAAACGACTAAATATCAAGGACTCATCGGGCGAATCGCTCTGGAACTGAAATCGGAATACTCACTGACATTTTCCCCTCTCCGAAAGTCTGAAAAATGATGGAAAAATGACTAAGTCCAAAAAACTTTTTTTCAACTTTTTTCAATTTTACCCCCGCGGGATATATATTCTACCCACACACATTTGGAACTCTCCTGGGGTACCCTCGCATATATTATTCCCTCATTTAATGGATATTTTCACCAAAAAGTGAAGTTTTCAAAAAGTCAGAAAATTGGCTGAAAACGACTTAATATCAAGGACACATCGTGCGAAATACTCTGGAACTGAAATCGGAATGCTCAGTGACATTTTCCCCTCTCCAAAAGTCTGAAAAATGATGGAAAAATGACTAAGTCCAAAAAATTTTTTTTTTATCTTTTTTCAATTTTACCCCCATGGGATATATATTCTACCCACACACATTTGGAACTCTCCTGGGGTACCCTCACACATATTATTCCCTCATTTAATGGATATTTTCACCAAAAAGTGAAGTTTTCAAAAAGTCAGAAAATTGGCTGAAAACAACTAAATATCAAGGACTCATCGGGCGAATCACTCTGGAACTGAAATCGGAATACTCACTGACATTTTCCCCTCTCCGAAAGTCTGAAAAATGATGTAAAAGTGACTAAGTCCAAAAAACTTTTTTTCAACTTTTTTCAATTTTACCCCCGTGGGATATATATTCTACCCACACACATTTGGAACTCTCCTGGGGTACCCTCGCATATATTATTCCCTCATTTAATGGATATTTTCACCAAAAAGTGAAGTTTTCAAAAAGTCAGAAAATTGGCTGAAAACGACTTAATATCAAGCACTCATCGTGCGAATCACTCTGGAACTGAAATTGGAATGCTCACTGACATTTTCCCCTCTCCAAAGTCTGAAAAATGATGGAAAAATGACTAAGTCCAAAAAACATTTTTTTCAGCTTTTTTCAATTTTACACCCGTGGGATATATATTCTACCCACACATTTGGAACTCTCCTGGGGTACTCTCGCACATATTATTCCCTCATTTAATGGATATTTTCACCAAAAAGTGAAGTTTTCAAAAAGTCAGAAAATTGGCTGAAAACGACTTAATATCAAGGACACATCGTGCGAAATACTCTGGAACTGAAATCGGAATGCTCAGTGACATTTTCCCCTCTCCAAAAGTCTGAAAAATGATGGAAAAATGACTAAGTCCCCAAAAAATTTTTTTAAACTTTTTTCAATTTTACCCCCATGGGATATATATTCTACCCACACACATTTGGAACTCTCCTGGGGTACCCTCACACATATTATTCCCTCATTTAATGGATATATTCACCAAAAAGTGAAGTTTTCAAAAAGTCAAAATTGGCTGAAAACGTCTTTATATCAAGGACTCATCGGGCGAATCGCTCTGGAACTGAAATCGGAATGCTCACTGACATTTTCCCTCCTTCGAAAGTCTGAAAAATGATGGAAAAATGACTATGTCCAAAAAACATTTTTTTCAGCTTTTTTCAATTTTACCCCCGTGGGATATATATTCTACCCACACACATTTGGAACTCTCCTGGGGTACCCTCGCACATATTATTCCCTCATTTAATGGATATTTTCACCAAGAAGTGAAGTTTTCAAAAAGTCAGAAAATTGGCTGAAAACAACTTAATATCAAGGACACATCGTGCGAAATACTCTGGAACTGAAATCGGAATGCTCAGTGACATTTTCCCCTCTCCAAAAGTCTGAAAAATGATGGAAAAATGACTAAGTCCAAAAAAAAAATTTTTAAACTTTTTTCAATTTTACCCCCATGGGATATATATTCTACCCACACACATTTGGAACTCTCCTGGGGTACCCTCACACATATTATTCCCTCATTTAATGGATATTTTCACCAAAAAGTGAAGTTTTCAAAAAGTCAGAAAATTGGCTGAAAATGACTAAATATCAAGGACTCATCGGGCGAATCGCTCTGGAACTGAAATCGGAATACTCACTGACATTTTCCCCTCTCCGAAAGTCTGAAAAATGATGGAAAAATGACTAAGTCCAAAAAACTTTTTTTCAACTTTTTTCAATTTTACCCCCGCGGGATATATATTCTTCCCACACACATTTGGAACTCTCCTGGGGTACCCTTGCATATATTATTCCCTCATTTAATGGATATTTTCACCAAAAAGTGAAGTTTTCAAAAAGTCAGAAAATTGGCTGAAAACGACTTAATATCAAGGACTCATCGTGCGAATCACTCTGGAACTGAAATCGGAATGCTCACTGACATTTTCCCCACTCCAAAGTGTGAAAAATGATGGAAAAATGACTAAGTCTAAAAAACATTTTTTTCAGCTTTTTTCAGTTTTACACCCGTGGGATATATATTCTACCCACACACATTTGGAACTCTCCTGGGGTACCCTCGCACATATTATTTCCTCATTTAATGGATATTTTCACCAAAAAGTGAAGTTTTCAAAAAGTCAGAAAATTGGCTGAAAACGACTTAATATCAAGGACACATCGTGCGAAATACTCTGGAACTGAAATCGGAATGCTCAGTGACATTTTCCCCTCTCCAAAAGTCTGAAAAATGATGGAAAAATGACTAAGTCCCAAAAAAATTTTTTTAAACTTTTTTCAATTTTACCCCCATGGGATATATATTCTACCCACACACATTTGGAACTCTCCTGGGGTACCCTCACACATATTATTCCCTCATTTAATGGATATTTTCACCAAAAAGTGAAGTTTTCAAAAAGTCAGAAAATTGGCTGAAAACGACTAAATATCAAGGACTCATCGGGCGAATCGCTCTGGAACTGAAATCGGAATACTCACTGACATTTTCCCCTCTCCGAAAGTCTGAAAAATGATGGAAAAATGACTAAGTCTAAAAAACATTTTTTTCAGCTTTTTTCAATTTTACACCCGTGGGATATATATTCTACCCACACACATTTGGAACTCTCCTGGGGTACCCTCGCACATATTATTTCCTCATTTAATGGATATTTTCACCAAAAAGTGAAGTTTTCAAAAAGTCAGAAAATTGGCTGAAAACGACTTAATATCAAGGACACATCGTGCGAAATACTCTGGAACTGAAATCGGAATGCTCAGTGACATTTTCCCCTCTCCAAAAGTCTGAAAAATGATGGAAAAATGACTAAGTCCAAAAAAAAATTTTTTAAACTTTTTCAATTTTACCCCCATGGGATATATATTCTACCCACACACATTTGGAACTCTCCTGGGGTAACCTCACACATATTATTCCCTCATTTAATGGATATTTTCACCAAAAAGTGAAGTTTTCAAAAAGTCAAAATTGGCTATAAACGACTTAATATCAGGGACTCATCGGGCGAATCGCTCTGGAACTGAAATCGGAATGCTAACTGACATTTTTCCCTCTTCGAAAGTCTGAAAAATGATGGAAAAATGAGTAAGTCCAAAAAAATTTTTTTTTAACTTTTTTCAATTTTAGCCCCATGGGATATAAATTCTACCCACACACATTTGGAGCTCTCCTGGGGTACCCTCACACATATTATTCCCTCATTTAATGGATATTTTCACCAAAAAGTGAAGTTTTCAAAAAGTCAGAAAATTGGCTGAAAACGACTAAATATCAAGGACTCATCGGGCGAATCGCTCTGGAACTGAAATCGGAATACTCACTGACATTTTCCCCTCTCCGAAAGTCTGAAAAATGATGTAAAAGTGACTAAGTCCAAAAAACTTTTTTTCAACTTTTTTCAATTTTACCCCCGCGGGATATATATTCTACCCACACACATTTGGAACTCTCCTGGGGTACCCTCGCATATATTATTCCCTCATTTAATGGATATTTTCACCAAAAAGTGAAGTTTTCAAAAAGTCAGAAAATTGGCTGAAAACGACTTAATATCAAGCACTCATCGTGCGAATCACTCTGGAACTGAAATCGGAATGCTCACTGACATTTTCCCCTCTCCAAAGTCTGAAAAATGATGGAAAAATGACTAAGTCCAAAAAACATTTTTTTCAGCTTTTTTCAATTTTACACCCGTGGGATATATATTCTACCCACACATTTGGAACTCTCCTGGGGTACTCTCGCACATATTATTCCCTCATTTAATGGATATTTTCACCAAAAAGTGAAGTTTTCAAAAAGTCAGAAAATTGGCTGAAAACGACTTAATATCAAGGACACATCGTGCGAAATACTCTGGAACTGAAATCGGAATGCTCAGTGACATTTTCCCCTCTCCAAAAGTCTGAAAAATGATGGAAAACTGACTAAGTCCCCAAAAAATTTTTTTAAACTTTTTTCAATTTTACCCCCATGGGATATATATTCTACCCACACACATTTGGAACTCTCCTGGGGTACCCTCACACATATTATTCCCTCATTTAATGGATATATTCACCAAAAAGTGAAGTTTTCAAAAAGTCAAAATTGGCTGAAAACGTCTTTATATCAAGGACTCATCGGGCGAATCGCTCTGGAACTGAAATCGGAATGCTCACTGACATTTTGCCTCCTTCGAAATTCTGAAAAATGATGGAAAAATGACTAAGTCCAAAAACATTTTTTTCAGCTTTTTTCAATTTTACCCCCGTGGGATATATATTCTACCCACACACATTTGGAACTCTCCTGGGGTACCCTCGCACATATTATTCCCTCATTTAATGAATATTTTCACCAAGAAGTGAAGTTTTCAAAAAGTCAGAAAATTGGCTGAAAACAACTTAATATCAAGGACACATCATGCGAAATACTCTGGAACTGAAATCGGAATGCTCAGTGACATTTTCCCCTCTCCAAAAGTCTGAAAAATGATGGAAAAATGACTAAGTCCAAAAAAAAAATTTTTAAACTTTTTTCAATTTTACCCCCATGGGATATATATTCTACCCACACACATTTGGAACTCTCCTGGGGTACCCTCACACATATTATTCCCTCATTTAATGGATATTTTCACCAAAAAGTGAAGTTTTCAAAAAGTCAGAAAATTGGCTGAAAATGACTAAATATCAAGGACTCATCGGGCGAATCGCTCTGGAACTGAAATCGGAATACTCACTGACATTTTCCCCTCTCCGAAAGTCTGAAAAATGATGGAAAAATGACTAAGTCCAAAAAACTTTTTTTCAACTTTTTTCAATTTTACCCCCGCGGGATATATATTCTACCCACACACATTTGGAACTCTCCTGGGGTACCCTCGCACATATTATTCCCTCATTTAATGAATATTTTCACCAAGAAGTGAAGTTTTCAAAAAGTCAGAAAATTGGCTGAAAACAACTTAATATCAAGGACACATCATGCGAAATACTCTGGAACTGAAATCGGAATGCTCAGTGACATTTTCCCCTCTCCAAAAGTCTGAAAAATGATGGAAAAATGACTAAGTCCAAAAAAAAAATTTTTAAACTTTTTTCAATTTTACCCCCATGGGATATATATTCTACCCACACACATTTGGAACTCTCCTGGGGTACCCTCACACATATTATTCCCTCATTTAATGGATATTTTCACCAAAAAGTGAAGTTTTCAAAAAGTCAGAAAATTGGCTGAAAATGACTAAATATCAAGGACTCATCGGGCGAATCGCTCTGGAACTGAAATCGGAATACTCACTGACATTTTCCCCTCTCCGAAAGTCTGAAAAATGATGGAAAAATGACTAAGTCCAAAAAACTTTTTTTCAACTTTTTTCAATTTTACCCCCGCGGGATATATATTCTACCCACACACATTTGGAACTCTCCTGGGGTACCCTCACACATATTATTCCCTCATTTAATGGATATTTTCACCAAAAAGTGAAGTTTTCAAAAAGTCAGAAAATTGGCTGAAAACGACTTAATATCAAGGACACATCGTGCGAAATACTCTGGAACTGAAATCGGAATGCTCAGTGACATTTTCCCCTCTCCAAAAGTCTGAAAAATGATGGAAAAATGACTAAGTCCCAAAAAAAATTTTTTAAACTTTTTTCAATTTTACCCCCATGGGATATATATTCTACCCACACACATTTGGTACTCTCCTGGGGTACCCTCACACATATTATTCCCTCATTTAATTGATATATTCACCAAAAAGTGAAGTTTTCAAAAAGTCAAAATTGCCTGAAAACGACTTAATATCAAGGACTCATCGGGCGAATCGCTCTGGAACTGAAATCGGAATGCTCACTGACATTTTTCCCTCTTCAAAAGTCTGAAAAATGATGGAAAAATGAGTAAGTCCAAAAAAATTTTTTTTAAACTTTTTTCAATTTTACCCCCATGGGATATATATTCTACCCACACACATTTGGAACTCTCCTGGGGTACCCTCACACATATTATTCCCTCATTTAATGGATATTTTCACCAAAAAGTGAAGTTTTCAAAAAGTCAAAATTGGCTATAAACGACTTAATATCAAGGACTCATCGGGCGAATCGCTCTGGAACTGAAATCGGAATGCTCACTGACATTTTCCCCCCTTAGAAATTCTGAAAAATGATGGAAAAATGACTAAGTCCAAAAAACATTTTTTTCAGCTTTTTTCAATTTTACCCCCGTGGGATATATATTCTACCCACACACATTTGGAGCTCTCCTGGGGTACCCTCACACATATTATTCCCTCATTTAATGGATATTTTCACCAAAAAGTGAAGTTTTCAAAAAGTCAGAAAATTGGCTGAAAACGACTAAATATCAAGGACTCATCGGGCGAATCGCTCTGGAACTGAAATCGGAATACTCACTGACATTTTCCCCTCTCCGAAAGTCTGAAAAATGATGTAAAAGTGACTAAGTCCAAAAAACTTTTTTTCAACTTTTTTCAATTTTACCCCCGCGAGATATATATTCTACCCACACACATTTGGAACTCTCCTGGGGTACCCTCGCATATATTATTCCCTCATTTAATGGATATTTTCACCAAAAAGTGAAGTTTTCAAAAAGTCAAAATTGGCTATAAACGACTTAATATCAAGGACTCATCGGGCGAATCGCTCTGGAACTGAAATCGGAATGCTCACTGACATTTCCCCCCCTTCGAAAGTCTGAAAAATGATGGAAAAATGAGTTATTCCAAAAAAATTTTTTTTAAACTTTTTTCAATTTTACCCCCATGGGATATATATTCTACCCACACACATTTGGAACTCTCCTGGGGTACCCTCACACATATTATTCCCTCATTTAATGGATATTTTCACCAAAAAGTGAGGTTTTCAAAAAGTCAGAAAATTGGCTGAAAACGACTTAATATCAAGGACACATCGTGCGAAATACTCTGGAACTGAAATCGGAATGCTCAGTGACATTTTCCCCTCTCCAAAAGTCTGAAAAATGATGGAAAAATGACTAAGTCCCAAAAAAATTTTTTTAAACTTTTTTCAATTTTACCCCCATGGGATATATATTCTACCCACACACATTTGGAACTCTCCTGGGGTACCCTCACACATATTATTCCCTCATTTAATGGATATATTCACCAAAAAGTGAAGTTTTCAAAAAGTCAAAATTGGCTGAAAACGACTTAATATCAAGGACTCATCGGGCGAATCGCTCTGGAACTGAAATCGGAATGCTCACTGACATTTTTCCCTCTTCGAAAGTCTGAAAAATGATGGAAAAATGAGTAAGTCCAAAAAAATTTTTTTTCAACTTTTTTCAATTTTACCCCCATGGGATATATATTCTACCCACACACATTTGGAACTCTCCTGGGGTACCCTTGCACATATTATTCCCTCATTTAATGGATATTTTCACCAAAAAGTGAAGTTTTCAAAAAGTCAGAAAATTGGCTGAAAACGACTTAATATCAAGGACACATCGTGCGAAATACTCTGGAACTGAAATCGGAATGCTCAGTGACATTTTCCCCTCTCCAAAAGTCTGAAAAATGATGGAAAAATGACTAAGTCCCAAAAAAATTTTTTTAAACTTTTTTCAATTTTACCCCCATGGGATATATATTCTACCCACACACATTTGGAACTCTCCTGGGGTACCCTCACACATATTATTCCCTCATTTAATGGATATTTTCACCAAAAAGTGAAGTTTTCAAAAAGTCAGAAAATTGGCTGAAAACGACAAAATATCAAGGACTCATCGGGCGAATCGCTCTGGAACTGAAATCGGAATGCTCACTGACATTTTCCCCCCTTCGAAAGTCTGAAAAATGATGGAAAAATGACTAAGTCCAAAAAACATTTTTTTCAGCTTTTTTCAATTTTACCCCCCTGGGATATATATTCTACCCACACACATTTGGAACTCTCCTGGGGTACCCTCACACATATTATTCCCTCATTTAATGGATATTTTCACCAAAAAGTGAAGTTTTCAAAAAGTCAGAAAATTGGCTGAAAACGACAAAATATCAAGGACTCATCGGGCGAATCGCTCTGGAACTGAAATCGGAATGCTCACTGACATTTTCCCCCCTTCGAAAGTCTGAAAAATGATGGAAAAATGACTAAGTCCAAAAAACATTTTTTTCAGCTTTTTTCAATTTTACACCCGTGGGATATATATTCTACCCACACATTTGGAACTCTCCTGGGGTACTCTCGCACATATTATTCCCTCATTTAATGGATATTTTCACCAAAAAGTGAAGTTTTCAAAAAGTCAGAAAATTGGCTGAAAACGACTTAATATCAAGGACACATCGGGCGAATCGCTCTGGAACTGAAATCGGAATACTCACTGACATTTTCCCCTCTCCGAAAGTCTGAAAAATGATGGAAAAATGACTAAGTCCAAAAAACTTTTTTTCAACTTTTTTCAATTTTACCCCCGCGGGATATATATTCTACCCACACACATTTGGAACTCTCCTGGGGTACCCTTGCATATATTATTCCCTCATTTAATGGATATTTTCACCAAAAAGTGAAGTTTTCAAAAAGTCAGAAAATTGGCTGAAAACGACTTAATATCAAGGACTCATCGTGCGAATCACTCTGGAACTGAAATCGGAATGCTCACTGACATTTTCCCCACTCCAAAGTGTGAAAAATGATGGAAAAATGACTAAGTCTAAAAAACATTTTTTTCAGCTTTTTTCAATTTTACACCCGTGGGATATATATTCTACCCACACACATTTGGAACTCTCCTGGGGTACCCTCGCACATATTATTTCCTCATTTAATGGATATTTTCACCAAAAAGTGAAGTTTTCAAAAAGTCAGAAAATTGGCTGAAAACGACTTAATATCAAGGACACATCGTGCGAAATACTCTGGAACTGAAATCGGAATGCTCAGTGACATTTTCCCCTCTCCAAAAGTCTGAAAAATGATGGAAAAATGACTAAGTCCCAAAAAAAATTTTTTAAACTTTTTTCAATTTTACCCCCATGGGATATATATTCTACCCACACACATTTGGTACTCTCCTGGGGTACCCTCACACATATTATTCCCTCATTTAATGGATATATTCACCAAAAAGTGAAGTTTTCAAAAAGTCAAAATTGCCTGAAAACGACTTAATATCAAGGACTCATCGGGCGAATCGCTCTGGAACTGAAATCGGAATGCTCACTGACATTTTTCCCTCTTCAAAAGTCTGAAAAATGATGGAAAAATGAGTAAGTCCAAAAAAATTTTTTTTAAACTTTTTTCAATTTTACCCCCATGGGATATATATTCTACCCACACACATTTGGAACTCTCCTGGGGTACCCTCACACATATTATTCCCTCATTTAATGGATATTTTCACCAAAAAGTGAAGTTTTCAAAAAGTCAAAATTGGCTATAAACGACTTAATATCAAGGTCTCATCGGGCGAATCGCTCTGGAACTGAAATCGGAATGCTCACTGACATTTTCCCCCCTTAGAAATTCTGAAAAATGATGGAAAAATGACTAAGTCCAAAAAACATTTTTTTCAGCTTTTTTCAATTTTACCCCCGTGGGATATATATTCTACCCACACACATTTGGAACTCTCCTGGGGTACCCTCGCACATATTATTCCCTCATTTAATGGATATTTTTACCAAAAAGTGAAGTTTTCAAAAAGTCAGAAAATTGGCTGAAAATGACTTAATATCAAGGACACATCGTGCGAAATACTCTGGAACTGAAATCGGAATGCTCAGTGACATTTTCCCCTCTCCAAAAGTCTGAAAAATGATGGAAAAATGACTAAGTCCAAAAAAAAATTTTTTAAACTTTTTTCAATTTTACCCCCATGGGATATATATTCTACCCACACACATTTGGAACTCTCCTGGGGTAACCTCACACATATTATTCCCTCATTTAATGGATATTTTCACCAAAAAGTGAAGTTTTCAAAAAGTCAAAATTGGCTATAAACGACTTAATATCAAGGACTCATCGGGCGAATCGCTCTGGAACTGAAATCGGAATGCTCACTGACATTTTTCCCTCTTCGAAAGTCTGAAAAATGATGGAAAAATGAGTAAGTCCAAAAAAATTTTTTTTATACTTTTTTCAATTTTACCCCCATGGGATATATATTCTACCCACACACATTTGGAGCTCTCCTGGGGTACCCTCACACATATTATTCCCTCATTTAATGGATATTTTCACCAAAAAGTGAAGTTTTCAAAAAGTCAGAAAATTGGCTGAAAACGACTAAATATCAAGGACTCATCGGGCGAATCGCTCTGGAACTGAAATCGGAATACTCACTGACATTTTCCCCTCTCCGAAAGTCTGAAAAATGATGTAAAAGTGACTAAGTCCAAAAAACTTTTTTTCAACTTTTTTCAATTTTACCCCCGCGAGATATATATTCTACCCACACACATTTGGAACTCTCCTGGGGTACCCTCGCATATATTATTCCCTCATTTAATGGATATTTTCACCAAAAAGTGAAGTTTTCAAAAAGTCAAAATTGGCTATAAACGACTTAATATCAAGGACTCATCGGGCGAATCGCTCTGGAACTGAAATCGGAATGCTCACTGACATTTCCCCCCCTTCGAAAGTCTGAAAAATGATGGAAAAATGAGTTATTCCAAAAAAATTTTTTTTAAACTTTTTTCAATTTTACCCCCATGGGATATATATTCTACCCACACACATTTGGAACTCTCCTGGGGTACCCTCACACATATTATTCCCTCATTTAATGGATATTTTCACCAAAAAGTGAGGTTTTCAAAAAGTCAGAAAATTGGCTGAAAACGACTTAATATCAAGGACACATCGTGCGAAATACTCTGGAACTGAAATCGGAATGCTCAGTGACATTTTCCCCTCTCCAAAAGTCTGAAAAATGATGGAAAAATGACTAAGTCCCAAAAAAATTTTTTTAAACTTTTTTCAATTTTACCTCCATGGGATATATATTCTACCCACACACATTTGGAACTCTCCTGGGGTACCCTCACACATATTATTCCCTCATTTAATGGATATATTCACCAAAAAGTGAAGTTTTCAAAAAGTCAAAATTGGCTGAAAACGACTTAATATCAAGGACTCATCGGGCGAATCGCTCTGGAACTGAAATCGGAATGCTCACTGACATTTTTCCCTCTTCGAAAGTCTGAAAAATGATGGAAAAATGAGTAAGTCCAAAAAAATTTTTTTTCAACTTTTTTCAATTTTACCCCCATGGGATATATATTCTACCCACACACATTTGGAACTCTCCTGGGGTACCCTTGCACATATTATTCCCTCATTTAATGGATATTTTCACCAAAAAGTGAAGTTTTCAAAAAGTCAGAAAATTGGCTGAAAACGACTTAATATCAAGGACACATCGTGCGAAATACTCTGGAACTGAAATCGGAATGCTCAGTGACATTTTCCCCTCTCCAAAAGTCTGAAAAATGATGGAAAAATGACTAAGTCCCAAAAAAATTTTTTTAAACTTTTTTCAATTTTACCCCCATGGGATATATATTCTACCCACACACATTTGGAACTCTCCTGGGGTACCCTCACACATATTATTCCCTCATTTAATGGATATTTTCACCAAAAAGTGAAGTTTTCAAAAAGTCAGAAAATTGGCTGAAAACGACAAAATATCAAGGACTCATCGGGCGAATCGCTCTGGAACTGAAATCGGAATGCTCACTGACATTTTCCCCCCTTCGAAAGTCTGAAAAATGATGGAAAAATGACTAAGTCCAAAAAACATTTTTTTCAGCTTTTTTCAATTTTACCCCCCTGGGATATATATTCTACCCACACACATTTGGAACTCTCCTGGGGTACCCTCACACATATTATTCCCTCATTTAATGGATATTTTCACCAAAAAGTGAAGTTTTCAAAAAGTCAGAAAATTGGCTGAAAACGACAAAATATCAAGGACTCATCGGGCGAATCGCTCTGGAACTGAAATCGGAATGCTCACTGACATTTTCCCCCCTTCGAAAGTCTGAAAAATGATGGAAAAATGACTAAGTCCAAAAAACATTTTTTTCAGCTTTTTTCAATTTTACACCCGTGGGATATATATTCTACCCACACATTTGGAACTCTCCTGGGGTACTCTCGCACATATTATTCCCTCATTTAATGGATATTTTCACCAAAAAGTGAAGTTTTCAAAAAGTCAGAAAATTGGCTGAAAACGACTTAATATCAAGGACACATCGGGCGAATCGCTCTGGAACTGAAATCGGAATACTCACTGACATTTTCCCCTCTCCGAAAGTCTGAAAAATGATGGAAAAATGACTAAGTCCAAAAAACTTTTTTTCAACTTTTTTCAATTTTACCCCCGCGGGATATATATTCTACCCACACACATTTGGAACTCTCCTGGGGTACCCTTGCATATATTATTCCCTCATTTAATGGATATTTTCACCAAAAAGTGAAGTTTTCAAAAAGTCAGAAAATTGGCTGAAAACGACTTAATATCAAGGACTCATCGTGCGAATCACTCTGGAACTGAAATCGGAATGCTCACTGACATTTTCCCCACTCCAAAGTGTGAAAAATGATGGAAAAATGACTAAGTCTAAAAAACATTTTTTTCAGCTTTTTTCAATTTTACACCCGTGGGATATATATTCTACCCACACACATTTGGAACTCTCCTGGGGTACCCTCGCACATATTATTTCCTCATTTAATGGATATTTTCACCAAAAAGTGAAGTTTTCAAAAAGTCAGAAAATTGGCTGAAAACGACTTAATATCAAGGACACATCGTGCGAAATACTCTGGAACTGAAATCGGAATGCTCAGTGACATTTTCCCCTCTCCAAAAGTCTGAAAAATGATGGAAAAATGACTAAGTCCCAAAAAAAATTTTTTAAACTTTTTTCAATTTTACCCCCATGGGATATATATTCTACCCACACACATTTGGTACTCTCCTGGGGTACCCTCACACATATTATTCCCTCATTTAATGGATATATTCACCAAAAAGTGAAGTTTTCAAAAAGTCAAAATTGCCTGAAAACGACTTAATATCAAGGACTCATCGGGCGAATCGCTCTGGAACTGAAATCGGAATGCTCACTGACATTTTTCCCTCTTCAAAAGTCTGAAAAATGATGGAAAAATGAGTAAGTCCAAAAAAATTTTTTTTAAACTTTTTTCAATTTTACCCCCATGGGATATATATTCTACCCACACACATTTGGAACTCTCCTGGGGTACCCTCACACATATTATTCCCTCATTTAATGGATATTTTCACCAAAAAGTGAAGTTTTCAAAAAGTCAAAATTGGCTATAAACGACTTAATATCAAGGACTCATCGGGCGAATCGCTCTGGAACTGAAATCGGAATGCTCACTGACATTTCCCCCCCTTCGAAAGTCTGAAAAATGATGGAAAAATGAGTTATTCAAAAAAAATTTTTTTTAAACTTTTTTCAATTTTACCCCCATGGGATATATATTCTACCCACACACATTTGGAACTCTCCTGGGGTACCCTCACACATATTATTCCCTCATTTAATGGATATTTTCACCAAAAAGTGAGGTTTTCAAAAAGTCAGAAAATTGGCTGAAAACGACTTAATATCAAGGACACATCGTGCGAAATACTCTGGAACTGAAATCGGAATGCTCAGTGACATTTTCCCCTCTCCAAAAGTCTGAAAAATGATGGAAAAATGACTAAGTCCCAAAAAAATTTTTTTAAACTTTTTTCAATTTTACCCCCATGGGATATATATTCTACCCACACACATTTGGAACTCTCCTGGGGTACCCTCACACATATTATTCCCTCATTTAATGGATATATTCACCAAAAAGTGAAGTTTTCAAAAAGTCAAAATTGGCTGAAAACGACTTAATATCAAGGACTCATCGGGCGAATCGCTCTGGAACTGAAATCGGAATGCTCACTGACATTTTTCCCTCTTCGAAAGTCTGAAAAATGATGGAAAAATGAGTAAGTCCAAAAAAATTTTTTTTCAACTTTTTTCAATTTTACCCCCATGGGATATATATTCTACCCACACACATTTGGAACTCTCCTGGGGTACCCTTGCACATATTATTCCCTCATTTAATGGATATTTTCACCAAAAAGTGAAGTTTTCAAAAAGTCAGAAAATTGGCTGAAAACGACTTAATATCAAGGACACATCGTGCGAAATACTCTGGAACTGAAATCGGAATGCTCAGTGACATTTTCCCCTCTCCAAAAGTCTGAAAAATGATGGAAAAATGACTAAGTCCCAAAAAAATTTTTTTAAACTTTTTTCAATTTTACCCCCATGGGATATATATTCTACCCACACACATTTGGAACTCTCCTGGGGTACCCTCACACATATTATTCCCTCATTTAATGGATATTTTCACCAAAAAGTGAAGTTTTCAAAAAGTCAGAAAATTGGCTGAAAACGACAAAATATCAAGGACTCATCGGGCGAATCGCTCTGGAACTGAAATCGGAATGCTCACTGACATTTTCCCCCCTTCGAAAGTCTGAAAAATGATGGAAAAATGACTAAGTCCAAAAAACATTTTTTTCAGCTTTTTTCAATTTTACCCCCCTGGGATATATATTCTACCCACACACATTTGGAACTCTCCTGGGGTACCCTCACACATATTATTCCCTCATTTAATGGATATTTTCACCAAAAAGTGAAGTTTTCAAAAAGTCAGAAAATTGGCTGAAAACGACAAAATATCAAGGACTCATCGGGCGAATCGCTCTGGAACTGAAATCGGAATGCTCACTGACATTTTCCCCCCTTCGAAAGTCTGAAAAATGATGGAAAAATGACTAAGTCCAAAAAACATTTTTTTCAGCTTTTTTCAATTTTACACCCGTGGGATATATATTCTACCCACACATTTGGAACTCTCCTGGGGTACTCTCGCACATATTATTCCCTCATTTAATGGATATTTTCACCAAAAAGTGAAGTTTTCAAAAAGTCAGAAAATTGGCTGAAAACGACTTAATATCAAGGACACATCGGGCGAATCGCTCTGGAACTGAAATCGGAATACTCACTGACATTTTCCCCTCTCCGAAAGTCTGAAAAATGATGGAAAAATGACTAAGTCCAAAAAACTTTTTTTCAACTTTTTTCAATTTTACCCCCGCGGGATATATATTCTACCCACACACATTTGGAACTCTCCTGGGGTACCCTTGCATATATTATTCCCTCATTTAATGGATATTTTCACCAAAAAGTGAAGTTTTCAAAAAGTCAGAAAATTGGCTGAAAACGACTTAATATCAAGGACTCATCGTGCGAATCACTCTGGAACTGAAATCGGAATGCTCACTGACATTTTCCCCACTCCAAAGTGTGAAAAATGATGGAAAAATGACTAAGTCTAAAAAACATTTTTTTCAGCTTTTTTCAATTTTACACCCGTGGGATATATATTCTACCCACACACATTTGGAACTCTCCTGGGGTACCCTCGCACATATTATTTCCTCATTTAATGGATATTTTCACCAAAAAGTGAAGTTTTCAAAAAGTCAGAAAATTGGCTGAAAACGACTTAATATCAAGGACACATCGTGCGAAATACTCTGGAACTGAAATCGGAATGCTCAGTGACATTTTCCCCTCTCCAAAAGTCTGAAAAATGATGGAAAAATGACTAAGTCCCAAAAAAAATTTTTTAAACTTTTTTCAATTTTACCCCCATGGGATATATATTCTACCCACACACATTTGGTACTCTCCTGGGGTACCCTCACACATATTATTCCCTCATTTAATGGATATATTCACCAAAAAGTGAAGTTTTCAAAAAGTCAAAATTGCCTGAAAACGACTTAATATCAAGGACTCATCGGGCGAATCGCTCTGGAACTGAAATCGGAATGCTCACTGACATTTTTCCCTCTTCAAAAGTCTGAAAAATGATGGAAAAATGAGTAAGTCCAAAAAAATTTTTTTTAAACTTTTTTCAATTTTACCCCCATGGGATATATATTCTACCCACACACATTTGGAACTCTCCTGGGGTACCCTCACACATATTATTCCCTCATTTAATGGATATTTTCACCAAAAAGTGAAGTTTTCAAAAAGTCAAAATTGGCTATAAACGACTTAATATCAAGGACTCATCGGGCGAATCGCTCTGGAACTGAAATCGGAATGCTCACTGACATTTCCCCCCCTTCGAAAGTCTGAAAAATGATGGAAAAATGAGTTATTCAAAAAAAATTTTTTTTAAACTTTTTTCAATTTTACCCCCATGGGATATATATTCTACCCACACACATTTGGAACTCTCCTGGGGTACCCTCACACATATTATTCCCTCATTTAATGGATATTTTCACCAAAAAGTGAGGTTTTCAAAAAGTCAGAAAATTGGCTGAAAACGACTTAATATCAAGGACACATCGTGCGAAATACTCTGGAACTGAAATCGGAATGCTCAGTGACATTTTCCCCTCTCCAAAAGTCTGAAAAATGATGGAAAAATGACTAAGTCCCAAAAAAATTTTTTTAAACTTTTTTCAATTTTACCCCCATGGGATATATATTCTACCCACACACATTTGGAACTCTCCTGGGGTACCCTCACACATATTATTCCCTCATTTAATGGATATATTCACCAAAAAGTGAAGTTTTCAAAAAGTCAAAATTGGCTGAAAACGACTTAATATCAAGGACTCATCGGGCGAATCGCTCTGGAACTGAAATCGGAATGCTCACTGACATTTTTCCCTCTTCGAAAGTCTGAAAAATGATGGAAAAATGAGTAAGTCCAAAAAAATTTTTTTTCAACTTTTTTCAATTTTACCCCCATGGGATATATATTCTACCCACACACATTTGGAACTCTCCTGGGGTACCCTTGCACATATTATTCCCTCATTTAATGGATATTTTCACCAAAAAGTGAAGTTTTCAAAAAGTCAGAAAATTGGCTGAAAACGACTTAATATCAAGGACACATCGTGCGAAATACTCTGGAACTGAAATCGGAATGCTCAGTGACATTTTCCCCTCTCCAAAAGTCTGAAAAATGATGGAAAAATGACTAAGTCCCAAAAAAATTTTTTTAAACTTTTTTCAATTTTACCCCCATGGGATATATATTCTACCCACACACATTTGGAACTCTCCTGGGGTACCCTCACACATATTATTCCCTCATTTAATGGATATTTTCACCAAAAAGTGAAGTTTTCAAAAAGTCAGAAAATTGGCTGAAAACGACAAAATATCAAGGACTCATCGGGCGAATCGCTCTGGAACTGAAATCGGAATGCTCACTGACATTTTCCCCCCTTCGAAAGTCTGAAAAATGATGGAAAAATGACTAAGTCCAAAAAACATTTTTTTCAGCTTTTTTCAATTTTACCCCCCTGGGATATATATTCTACCCACACACATTTGGAACTCTCCTGGGGTACCCTCACACATATTATTCCCTCATTTAATGGATATTTTCACCAAAAAGTGAAGTTTTCAAAAAGTCAGAAAATTGGCTGAAAACGACTTAATATCAAGGACACATCGTGCGAAATACTCTGGAACTGAAATCGGAATGCTCAGTGACATTTTCCCCTCTCCAAAAGTCTGAAAAATGATGGAAAAATGACTAAGTCCCCAAAAAATTTTTTTAAACTTTTTTCAATTTTACCCCCATGGGATATATATTCTACCCACACACATTTGGAACTCTCCTGGGGTACCCTCACACATATTATTCCCTCATTTAATGGATATATTCACCAAAAAGTGAAGTTTTCAAAAAGTCAAAATTGGCTGAAAACGTCTTTATATCAAGGACTCATCGGGCGAATCGCTCTGGAACTGAAATCGGAATGCTCACTGACATTTTGCCTCCTTCGAAATTCTGAAAAATGATGGAAAAATGACTAAGTCCAAAAACATTTTTTTCAGCTTTTTTCAATTTTACCCCCGTGGGATATATATTCTACCCACACACATTTGGAACTCTCCTGGGGTACCCTCACACATATTATTCCCTCATTTAATGGATATTTTCACCAAAAAGTGAAGTTTTCAAAAAGTCAAAATTGGCTATAAACGACTTAATATCAAGGACTCATCGGGCGAATCGCTCTGGAACTGAAATCGGAATGCTCACTGACATTTTCCCCCCTTAGAAAGTCTGAAAAATGATGGAAAAATGACTAAGTCCAAAAAACATTTTTTTCAGCTTTTTTCAATTTTACCCCCGTGGGATATATATTCTACCCACACACATTTGGAACTCTCCTGGGGTACCCTCGCACATATTATTCCCTCATTTAATGGATATTTTTACCAAAAAGTGAAGTTTTCAAAAAGTCAGAAAATTGGCTGAAAACGACTTAATATCAAGGACACATCGTGCGAAATACTCTGGAACTGAAATCGGAATGCTCAGTGACATTTTCCCCTCTCCAAAAGTCTGAAAAATGATGGAAAAATGACTAAGTCCAAAAAAAAAATTTTTAAACTTTTTTCAATTTTACCCCCATGGGATATATATTCTACCCACACACATTTGGAACTCTCCTGGGGTACCCTCACACATATTATTCCCTCATTTAATGGATATTTTCACCAAAAAGTGAAGTTTTCAAAAAGTCAGAAAATTGGCTGAAAACGACTAAATATCAAGGACTCATCGGGCGAATCGCTCTGGAACTGAAATCGGAATACTCACTGACATTTTCCCCTCTCCGAAAGTCTGAAAAATGATGGAAAAATGACTAAGTCCAAAAAACTTTTTTTCAACTTTTTTCAATTTTACCCCCGCGGGATATATATTCTACCCACACACATTTGGAACTCTCCTGGGGTACCCTTGCATATATTATTCCCTCATTTAATGGATATTTTCACCAAAAAGTGAAGTTTTCAAAAAGTCAGAAAATTGGCTGAAAACGACTTAATATCAAGGACTCATCGTGCGAATCACTCTGGAACTGAAATCGGAATGCTCACTGACATTTTCCCCACTCCAAAGTGTGAAAAATGATGGAAAAATGACTAAGTCTAAAAAACATTTTTTTCAGCTTTTTTCAATTTTACACCCGTGGGATATATATTCTACCCACACACATTTGGAACTCTCCTGGGGTACCCTCGCACATATTATTTCCTCATTTAATGGATATTTTCACCAAAAAGTGAAGTTTTCAAAAAGTCAGAAAATTGGCTGAAAACGACTTAATATCAAGGACACATCGTGCGAAATACTCTGGAACTGAAATCGGAATGCTCAGTGACATTTTCCCCTCTCCAAAAGTCTGAAAAATGATGGAAAAATGACTAAGTCCCAAAAAAATTTTTTTAAACTTTTTTCAATTTTACCCCCATGGGATATATATTCTACCCACACACATTTGGTACTCTCCTGGGGTACCCTCACACATATTATTCCCTCATTTAATGGATATATTCACCAAAAAGTGAAGTTTTCAAAAAGTCAAAATTGCCTGAAAACGACTTAATATCAAGGACTCATCGGGCGAATCGCTCTGGAACTGAAATCGGAATGCTCACTGACATTTTTCCCTCTTCAAAAGTCTGAAAAATGATGGAAAAATGAGTAAGTCCAAAAAAATTTTTTTTAAACTTTTTTCAATTTTACCCCCATGGGATATATATTCTACCCACACACATTTGGAACTCTCCTGGGGTACCCTCACACATATTATTCCCTCATTTAATGGATATTTTCACCAAAAAGTGAAGTTTTCAAAAAGTCAAAATTGGCTATAAACGACTTAATATCAAGGACTCATCGGGCGAATCGCTCTGGAACTGAAATCGGAATGCTCACTGACATTTTCCCCCCTTAGAAATTCTGAAAAATGATGGAAAAATGACTAAGTCCAAAAAACATTTTTTTCAGCTTTTTTCAATTTTACCCCCGTGGGATATATATTCTACCCACACACATTTGGAACTCTCCTGGGGTACCCTCGCACATATTATTCCCTCATTTAATGGATATTTTTACCAAAAAGTGAAGTTTTCAAAAAGTCAGAAAATTGGCTGAAAATGACTTAATATCAAGGACACATCGTGCGAAATACTCTGGAACTGAAATCGGAATGCTCAGTGACATTTTCCCCTCTCCAAAAGTCTGAAAAATGATGGAAAAATGACTAAGTCCAAAAAAAAATTTTTTAAACTTTTTTCAATTTTACCCCCATGGGATATATATTCTACCCACACACATTTGGAACTCTCCTGGGGTAACCTCACACATATTATTCCCTCATTTAATGGATATTTTCACCAAAAAGTGAAGTTTTCAAAAAGTCAAAATTTGCTATAAACGACTTAATATCAAGGACTCATCGGGAGAATCGCTCTGGAACTGAAATCGGAATGCTCACTGACATTTTCCCCCTTTCGAAAGTCTGAAATATGAAGGAAAAATGACTAAGTCCAAAAAAAAATTTTTAAAACTTTTTTCAATTTTACCCCCGTTTGATATATATTCTACCCACAGACATTTGGAACTCTCCTGGGGTAACCTCACACATATTATTCCCTCATTTAATGGATATTTTCACCAAAAAGTGAAGTTTTCAAAAAGTCAGAAAATTGGCTGAAAACGACTTAATATCAAGGACACATCGTGCGAAATACTCTGGAACTTAAATCGGAATGCTCAGTGACATTTTCCCCTCTCCAAAAGTCTGAAAAATGATGGAAAAATGACTAAGTCCAAAAAAAAATTTTTTAAACTTTTTTCAATTTTACCCCCATGGGATATATATTCTACCCACACACATTTGGAACTCTCCTGGGGTACCCTCACACATATTATTCCCTCATTTAATGGATATTTTCACCAAAAAGTGAAGTTTTCAAAAAGTCAAAATTGGCTATAAACGACTTAATATCAAGGACTCATCGGGCGAATCGCTCTGGAACTGAAATCGGAATGCTCACTGACATTTTTCCCTCTTCGAAAGTCTGAAAAATGATGGAAAAATGAGTAAGTCCAAAAAAATTTTTTTAAAACTTTTTTCAATTTTACCCCCATGGGATATATATTCTGCCCAAACACATTTGGAACTCTCCTGGGGTACCCTCACACATATTATTCCCTCATTTAATGGATATTTTCACCAAAAAGTGAAGTTTTCAAAAAGTCAGAAAATTGGCTGAAAACGACTTCATATCAAAGAGTCATCGGGCGAATCGCTCTGGAACTGAAATGGGAATACTCACTGACATTTTCCCCTCTCCGAAAGTCTGAAAAATGATGGAAAAATGACTAAGTCCAAAAAACTTTTTTTCAACTTTTTTCAATTTTACCCCCGCGGGATATATATTCTACCCACACACATTTGGAACTCTCCTGGGGTACCCTCGCATATATTATTCCCTCATTTAATGGATATTTTCACCAAAAAGTGAAGTTTTCAAAAAGTCAGAAAATTGGCTGAAAACGACTTAATATCAAGGACACATCGTGCGAAATACTCTGGAACTGAAATCGGAATGCTCAGTGACATTTTCCCCTCTCCAAAAGTCTGAAAAATGATGGAAAAATGACTAAGTCCAAAAAATTTTTTTTTTAACTTTTTTCAATTTTACCCCCATGGGATATATATTCTACCCACACACATTTGGAACTCTCCTGGGGTACCCTCACACATATTATTCCCTCATTTAATGGATATTTTCACCAAAAAGTGAAGTTTTCAAAAAGTCAGAAAATTGGCTGAAAACAACTAAATATCAAGGACTCATCGGGCGAATCACTCTGGAACTGAAATCGGAATACTCACTGACATTTTCCCCTCTCCGAAAGTCTGAAAAATGATGTAAAAGTGACTAAGTCCAAAAAACTTTTTTTCAACTTTTTTCAATTTTACCCCCGTGGGATATATATTCTACCCACACACATTTGGAACTCTCCTGGGGTACCCTCGCATATATTATTCCCT
The DNA here is from genome assembly GCF_046119375.1 of Phyllobates terribilis. Taxonomy (NCBI): domain Eukaryota; kingdom Metazoa; phylum Chordata; class Amphibia; order Anura; family Dendrobatidae; genus Phyllobates; species Phyllobates terribilis. The sequence goes on along the minus strand of NW_027362873.1, from coordinate 2,896,134 downwards.
CATTTAATGGATATTTTCACCAAAAAGTGAAGTTTTCAAAAAGTCAGAAAATTGGCTGAAAACGACTTAATATCAAGCACTCATCGTGCGAATCACTCTGGAACTGAAATTGGAATGCTCACTGACATTTTCCCCTCTCCAAAAGTCTGAAAAATGATGGAAAAATGACTAAGTCCAAAAAACATTTTTTTCAGCTTTTTTCAATTTTACACCCGTGGGATATATATTCTACCCACACATTTGGAACTCTCCTGGGGTACTCTCGCACATATTATTCCCTCATTTAATGGATATTTTCACCAAAAAGTGAAGTTTTCAAAAAGTCAGAAAATTGGCTGAAAACGACTTAATATCAAGGACACATCGTGCGAAATACTCTGGAACTGAAATCGGAATGCTCAGTGACATTTTCCCCTCTCCAAAAGTCTGAAAAATGATGGAAAAATGACTAAGTCCCCAAAAAATTTTTTTAAACTTTTTTCAATTTTACCCCCATGGGATATATATTCTACCCACACACATTTGGAACTCTCCTGGGGTACCCTCACACATATTATTCCCTCATTTAATGGATATATTCACCAAAAAGTGAAGTTTTCAAAAAGTCAAAATTGGCTGAAAACGTCTTTATATCAAGGACTCATCGGGCGAATCGCTCTGGAACTGAAATCGGAATGCTCACTGACATTTTCCCTCCTTCGAAAGTCTGAAAAATGATGGAAAAATGACTATGTCCAAAAAACATTTTTTTCAGCTTTTTTCAATTTTACCCCCGTGGGATATATATTCTACCCACACACATTTGGAACTCTCCTGGGGTACCCTCGCACATATTATTCCCTCATTTAATGGATATTTTCACCAAGAAGTGAAGTTTTCAAAAAGTCAGAAAATTGGCTGAAAACAACTTAATATCAAGGACACATCGTGCGAAATACTCTGGAACTGAAATCGGAATGCTCAGTGACATTTTCCCCTCTCCAAAAGTCTGAAAAATGATGGAAAAATGACTAAGTCCAAAAAAAAAATTTTTAAACTTTTTTCAATTTTACCCCCATGGGATATATATTCTACCCACACACATTTGGAACTCTCCTGGGGTACCCTCACACATATTATTCCCTCATTTAATGGATATTTTCACCAAAAAGTGAAGTTTTCAAAAAGTCAGAAAATTGGCTGAAAATGACTAAATATCAAGGACTCATCGGGCGAATCGCTCTGGAACTGAAATCGGAATACTCACTGACATTTTCCCCTCTCCGAAAGTCTGAAAAATGATGGAAAAATGACTAAGTCCAAAAAACTTTTTTTCAACTTTTTTCAATTTTACCCCCGCGGGATATATATTCTTCCCACACACATTTGGAACTCTCCTGGGGTACCCTTGCATATATTATTCCCTCATTTAATGGATATTTTCACCAAAAAGTGAAGTTTTCAAAAAGTCAGAAAATTGGCTGAAAACGACTTAATATCAAGGACTCATCGTGCGAATCACTCTGGAACTGAAATCGGAATGCTCACTGACATTTTCCCCACTCCAAAGTGTGAAAAATGATGGAAAAATGACTAAGTCTAAAAAACATTTTTTTCAGCTTTTTTCAGTTTTACACCCGTGGGATATATATTCTACCCACACACATTTGGAACTCTCCTGGGGTACCCTCGCACAAATTATTTCCTCATTTAATGGATATTTTCACCAAAAAGTGAAGTTTTCAAAAAGTCAAAATTTGCTATAAACGACTTAATATCAAGGACTCATCGGGAGAATCGCTCTGGAACTGAAATCGGAATGCTCACTGACATTTTCCCCCTTTCGAAAGTCTGAAATATGAAGGAAAAATGACTAAGTCCAAAAAAAAATTTTTAAAACTTTTTTCAATTTTACCCCCGTTTGATATATATTCTACCCACAGACATTTGGAACTCTCCTGGGGTAACCTCACACATATTATTCCCTCATTTAATGGATATTTTCACCAAAAAGTGAAGTTTTCAAAAAGTCAGAAAATTGGCTGAAAACGACTTAATATCAAGGACACATCGTGCGAAATACTCTGGAACTTAAATCGGAATGCTCAGTGACATTTTCCCCTCTCCAAAAGTCTGAAAAATGATGGAAAAATGACTAAGTCCAAAAAAAAATTTTTTAAACTTTTTTCAATTTTACCCCCATGGGATATATATTCTACCCACACACATTTGGAACTCTCCTGGGGTACCCTCACACATATTATTCCCTCATTTAATGGATATTTTCACCAAAAAGTGAAGTTTTCAAAAAGTCAAAATTGGCTATAAACGACTTAATATCAAGGACTCATCGGGCGAATCGCTCTGGAACTGAAATCGGAATGCTCACTGACATTTTTCCCTCTTCGAAAGTCTGAAAAATGATGGAAAAATGAGTAAGTCCAAAAAAATTTTTTTAAAACTTTTTTCAATTTTACCCCCATGGGATATATATTCTGCCCAAACACATTTGGAACTCTCCTGGGGTACCCTCACACATATTATTCCCTCATTTAATGGATATTTTCACCAAAAAGTGAAGTTTTCAAAAAGTCAGAAAATTGGCTGAAAACGACTTCATATCAAAGAGTCATCGGGCGAATCGCTCTGGAACTGAAATGGGAATACTCACTGACATTTTCCCCTCTCCGAAAGTCTGAAAAATGATGGAAAAATGACTAAGTCCAAAAAACTTTTTTTCAACTTTTTTCAATTTTACCCCCGCGGGATATATATTCTACCCACACACATTTGGAACTCTCCTGGGGTACCCTCGCATATATTATTCCCTCATTTAATGGATATTTCCACCAAAAAGTGAAGTTTTCAAAAAGTCAGAAAATTGGCTGAAAACGACTTAATATCAAGGACACATCGTGCGAAATACTCTGGAACTGAAATCGGAATGCTCAGTGACATTTTCCCCTCTCTAAAAGTCTGAAAAATGATGGAAAAATGACTAAGTCCAAAAAATTTTTTTTTTAACTTTTTTCAATTTTACCCCCATGGGATATATATTCTACCCACACACATTTGGAACTCTCCTGGGGTACCCTCACACATATTATTCCCTCATTTAATGGATATTTTCACCAAAAAGTGAAGTTTTCAAAAAGTCAGAAAATTGGCTGAAAACAACTAAATATCAAGGACTCATCGGGCGAATCACTCTGGAACTGAAATCGGAATACTCACTGACATTTTCCCCTCTCCGAAAGTCTGAAAAATGATGTAAAAGTGACTAAGTCCAAAAAACTTTTTTTCAACTTTTTTCAATTTTACCCCCGTGGGATATATATTCTACCCACACACATTTGGAACTCTCCTGGGGTACCCTCGCATATATTATTCCCTCATTTAATGGATATTTTCACCAAAAAGTGAAGTTTTCAAAAAGTCAGAAAATTGGCTGAAAACGACTTAATATCAAGCACTCATCGTGCGAATCACTCTGGAACTGAAATTGGAATGCTCACTGACATTTTCCCCTCTCCAAAAGTCTGAAAAATGATGGAAAAATGACTAAGTCCAAAAAACATTTTTTTCAGCTTTTTTCAATTTTACACCCGTGGGATATATATTCTACCCACACATTTGGAACTCTCCTGGGGTACTCTCGCACATATTATTCCCTCATTTAATGGATATTTTCACCAAAAAGTGAAGTTTTCAAAAAGTCAGAAAATTGGCTGAAAACGACTTAATATCAAGGACACATCGTGCGAAATACTCTGGAACTGAAATCGGAATGCTCAGTGACATTTTCCCCTCTCCAAAAGTCTGAAAAATGATGGAAAAATGACTAAGTCCCCAAAAAATTTTTTTAAACTTTTTTCAATTTTACCCCCATGGGATATATATTCTACCCACACACATTTGGAACTCTCCTGGGGTACCCTCACACATATTATTCCCTCATTTAATGGATATATTCACCAAAAAGTGAAGTTTTCAAAAAGTCAAAATTGGCTGAAAACGTCTTTATATCAAGGACTCATCGGGCGAATCGCTCTGGAACTGAAATCGGAATGCTCACTGACATTTTCCCTCCTTCGAAAGTCTGAAAAATGATGGAAAAATGACTATGTCCAAAAAACATTTTTTTCAGCTTTTTTCAATTTTACCCCCGTGGGATATATATTCTACCCACACACATTTGGAACTCTCCTGGGGTACCCTCGCACATATTATTCCCTCATTTAATGGATATTTTCACCAAGAAGTGAAGTTTTCAAAAAGTCAGAAAATTGGCTGAAAACAACTTAATATCAAGGACACATCGTGCGAAATACTCTGGAACTGAAATCGGAATGCTCAGTGACATTTTCCCCTCTCCAAAAGTCTGAAAAATGATGGAAAAATGACTAAGTCCAAAAAAAAAATTTTTAAACTTTTTTCAATTTTACCCCCATGGGATATATATTCTACCCACACACATTTGGAACTCTCCTGGGGTACCCTCACACATATTATTCCCTCATTTAATGGATATTTTCACCAAAAAGTGAAGTTTTCAAAAAGTCAGAAAATTGGCTGAAAATGACTAAATATCAAGGACTCATCGGGCGAATCGCTCTGGAACTGAAATCGGAATACTCACTGACATTTTCCCCTCTCCGAAAGTCTGAAAAATGATGGAAAAATGACTAAGTCCAAAAAACTTTTTTTCAACTTTTTTCAATTTTACCCCCGCGGGATATATATTCTTCCCACTCACATTTGGAACTCTCCTGGGGTACCCTTGCATATATTATTCCCTCATTTAATGGATATTTTCACCAAAAAGTGAAGTTTTCAAAAAGTCAGAAAATTGGCTGAAAACGACTTAATATCAAGGACTCATCGTGCGAATCACTCTGGAACTGAAATCGGAATGCTCACTGACATTTTCCCCACTCCAAAGTGTGAAAAATGATGGAAAAATGACTAAGTCTAAAAAACATTTTTTTCAGCTTTTTTCAGTTTTACACCCGTGGGATATATATTCTACCCACACACATTTGGAACTCTCCTGGGGTACCCTCGCACATATTATTTCCTCATTTAATGGATATTTTCACCAAAAAGTGAAGTTTTCAAAAAGTCAGAAAATTGGCTGAAAACGACTTAATATCAAGGACACATCGTGCGAAATACTCTGGAACTGAAATCGGAATGCTCAGTGACATTTTCCCCTCTCCAAAAGTCTGAAAAATGATGGAAAAATGACTAAGTCCCAAAAAAATTTTTTTAAACTTTTTTCAATTTTACCCCCATGGGATATATATTCTACCCACACACATTTGGAACTCTCCTGGGGTACCCTCACACATATTATTCCCTCATTTAATGGATATATTCACCAAAAAGTGAAGTTTTCAAAAAGTCAGAAAATTGGCTGAAAACGACTTAATATCAAGGACACATCGTGCGAAATACTCTGGAACTGAAATCGGAATGCTCAGTGACATTTTCCCCTCTCCAAAAGTCTGAAAAATGATGGAAAAATGACTAAGTCCAAAAAAAAAATTTTTAAACTTTTTTCAATTTTACCCCCATGGGATATATATTCTACCCACACACATTTGGAACTCTCCTGGGGTACCCTCACACATATTATTCCCTCATTTAATGGATATTTTCACCAAAAAGTGAAGTTTTCAAAAAGTCAGAAAATTGGCTGAAAACGACTAAATATCAAGGACTCATCGGGCGAATCGCTCTGGAACTGAAATCGGAATACTCACTGACATTTTCCCCTCTCCGAAAGTCTGAAAAATGATGGAAAAATGACTAAGTCTAAAAAACATTTTTTTCAGCTTTTTTCAATTTTACATCCGTGGGATATATATTCTACCCACACACATTTGGAACTCTCCTGGGGTACCCTCGCACATATTATTTCCTCATTTAATGGATATTTTCACCAAAAAGTGAAGTTTTCAAAAAGTCAGAAAATTGGCTGAAAACGACTTAATATCAAGGACACATCGTGCGAAATACTCTGGAACTGAAATCGGAATGCTCAGTGACATTTTCCCCTCTCCAAAAGTCTGAAAAATGATGGAAAAATGACTAAGTCCAAAAAAAAATTTTTTAAACTTTTTCAATTTTACCCCCATGGGATATATATTCTACCCACACACATTTGGAACTCTCCTGGGGTAACCTCACACATATTATTCCCTCATTTAATGGATATTTTCACCAAAAAGTGAAGTTTTCAAAAAGTCAAAATTGGCTATAAACGACTTAATATCAGGGACTCATCGGGCGAATCGCTCTGGAACTGAAATCGGAATGCTAACTGACATTTTTCCCTCTTCGAAAGTCTGAAAAATGATGGAAAAATGAGTAAGTCCAAAAAAATTTTTTTTTAACTTTTTTCAATTTTAGCCCCATGGGATATAAATTCTACCCACACACATTTGGAGCTCTCCTGGGGTACCCTCACACATATTATTCCCTCATTTAATGGATATTTTCACCAAAAAGTGAAGTTTTCAAAAAGTCAGAAAATTGGCTGAAAACGACTAAATATCAAGGACTCATCGGGCGAATCGCTCTGGAACTGAAATCGGAATACTCACTGACATTTTCCCCTCTCCGAAAGTCTGAAAAATGATGTAAAAGTGACTAAGTCCAAAAAACTTTTTTTCAACTTTTTTCAATTTTACCCCCGCGGGATATATATTCTACCCACACACATTTGGAACTCTCCTGGGGTACCCTCGCATATATTATTCCCTCATTTAATGGATATTTTCACCAAAAAGTGAAGTTTTCAAAAAGTCAGAAAATTGGCTGAAAACGACTTAATATCAAGCACTCATCGTGCGAATCACTCTGGAACTGAAATCGGAATGCTCACTGACATTTTCCCCTCTCCAAAGTCTGAAAAATGATGGAAAAATGACTAAGTCCAAAAAACATTTTTTTCAGCTTTTTTCAATTTTACACCCGTGGGATATATATTCTACCCACACATTTGGAACTCTCCTGGGGTACTCTCGCACATATTATTCCCTCATTTAATGGATATTTTCACCAAAAAGTGAAGTTTTCAAAAAGTCAGAAAATTGGCTGAAAACGACTTAATATCAAGGACACATCGTGCGAAATACTCTGGAACTGAAATCGGAATGCTCAGTGACATTTTCCCCTCTCCAAAAGTCTGAAAAATGATGGAAAAATGACTAAGTCCCCAAAAAATTTTTTTAAACTTTTTTCAATTTTACCCCCATGGGATATATATTCTACCCACACACATTTGGAACTCTCCTGGGGTACCCTCACACATATTATTCCCTCATTTAATGGATATTTTCACCAAAAAGTGAAGTTTTCAAAAAGTCAGAAAATTGGCTGAAAATGACTAAATATCAAGGACTCATCGGGCGAATCGCTCTGGAACTGAAATCGGAATGCTCACTGACATTTTGCCTCCTTCGAAATTCTGAAAAATGATGGAAAAATGACTAAGTCCAAAAACATTTTTTTCAGCTTTTTTCAATTTTACCCCCGTGGGATATATATTCTACCCACACACATTTGGAACTCTCCTGGGGTACCCTCGCACATATTATTCCCTCATTTAATGAATATTTTCACCAAGAAGTGAAGTTTTCAAAAAGTCAGAAAATTGGCTGAAAACAACTTAATATCAAGGACACATCATGCGAAATACTCTGGAACTGAAATCGGAATGCTCAGTGACATTTTCCCCTCTCCAAAAGTCTGAAAAATGATGGAAAAATGACTAAGTCCAAAAAAAAAATTTTTAAACTTTTTTCAATTTTACCCCCATGGGATATATATTCTACCCACACACATTTGGAACTCTCCTGGGGTACCCTCACACATATTATTCCCTCATTTAATGGATATTTTCACCAAAAAGTGAAGTTTTCAAAAAGTCAGAAAATTGGCTGAAAACGACTTAATATCAAGGACTCATCGTGCGAATCACTCTGGAACTGAAATCGGAATGCTCACTGACATTTTCCCCACTCCAAAGTGTGAAAAATGATGGAAAAATGACTAAGTCTAAAAAACATTTTTTTCAGCTTTTTTCAATTTTACACCCGTGGGATATATATTCTACCCACACACATTTGGAACTCTCCTGGGGTACCCTCGCACATATTATTTCCTCATTTAATGGATATTTTCACCAAAAAGTGAAGTTTTCAAAAAGTCAGAAAATTGGCTGAAAACGACTTAATATCAAGGACACATCGTGCGAAATACTCTGGAACTGAAATCGGAATGCTCAGTGACATTTCCCCCTCTCCAAAAGTCTGAAAAATGATGGAAAAATGACTAAGTCCCAAAAAAAATTTTTTAAACTTTTTTCAATTTTACCCCCATGGGATATATATTCTACCCACACACATTTGGTACTCTCCTGGGGTACCCTCACACATATTATTCCCTCATTTAATGGATATATTCACCAAAAAGTGAAGTTTTCAAAAAGTCAAAATTGCCTGAAAACGACTTAATATCAAGGACTCATCGGGCGAATCGCTCTGGAACTGAAATCGGAATGCTCACTGACATTTTTCCCTCTTCAAAAGTCTGAAAAATGATGGAAAAATGAGTAAGTCCAAAAAAATTTTTTTTAAACTTTTTTCAATTTTACCCCCATGGGATATATATTCTACCCACACACATTTGGAACTCTCCTGGGGTACCCTCACACATATTATTCCCTCATTTAATGGATATTTTCACCAAAAAGTGAAGTTTTCAAAAAGTCAAAATTGGCTATAAACGACTTAATATCAAGGACTCATCGGGCGAATCGCTCTGGAACTGAAATCGGAATGCTCACTGACATTTTCCCCCCTTAGAAATTCTGAAAAATGATGGAAAAATGACTAAGTCCAAAAAACATTTTTTTCAGCTTTTTTCAATTTTACCCCCGTGGGATATATATTCTACCCACACACATTTGGAACTCTCCTGGGGTACCCTCGCACATATTATTCCCTCATTTAATGGATATTTTTACCAAAAAGTGAAGTTTTCAAAAAGTCAGAAAATTGGCTGAAAATGACTTAATATCAAGGACACATCGTGCGAAATACTCTGGAACTGAAATCGGAATGCTCAGTGACATTTTCCCCTCTCCAAAAGTCTGAAAAATGATGGAAAAATGACTAAGTCCAAAAAAAAATTTTTTAAACTTTTTTCAATTTTACCCCCATGGGATATATATTCTACCCACACACATTTGGAACTCTCCTGGGGTAACCTCACACATATTATTCCCTCATTTAATGGATATTTTCACCAAAAAGTGAAGTTTTCAAAATGTCAAAATTGGCTATAAACGACTTAATATCAAGGACTCATCGGGCGAATCGCTCTGGAACTGAAATCGGAATGCTCACTGACATTTTTCCCTCTTCGAAAGTCTGAAAAATGATGGAAAAATGAGTAAGTCCAAAAAAATTTTTTTTATACTTTTTTCAATTTTACCCCCATGGGATATATATTCTACCCACACACATTTGGAGCTCTCCTGGGGTACCCTCACACATATTATTCCCTCATTTAATGGATATTTTCACCAAAAAGTGAAGTTTTCAAAAAGTCAGAAAATTGGCTGAAAACGACTAAATATCAAGGACTCATCGGGCGAATCGCTCTGGAACTGAAATCGGAATACTCACTGACATTTTCCCCTCTCCGAAAGTCTGAAAAATGATGTAAAAGTGACTAAGTCCAAAAAACTTTTTTTCAACTTTTTTCAATTTTACCCCCGCGAGATATATATTCTACCCACACACATTTGGAACTCTCCTGGGGTACCCTCGCATATATTATTCCCTCATTTAATGGATATTTTCACCAAAAAGTGAAGTTTTCAAAAAGTCAAAATTGGCTATAAACGACTTAATATCAAGGACACATCGTGCGAAATACTCTGGAACTGAAATCGGAATGCTCAGTGACATTTTCCCCTCTCCAAAAGTCTGAAAAATGATGGAAAAATGACTAAGTCCAAAAAAAAATTTTTTAAACTTTTTCAATTTTACCCCCATGGGATATATATTCTACCCACACACATTTGGAACTCTCCTGGGGTAACCTCACACATATTATTCCCTCATTTAATGGATATTTTCACCAAAAAGTGAAGTTTTCAAAAAGTCAAAATTGGCTATAAACGACTTAATATCAGGGACTCATCGGGCGAATCGCTCTGGAACTGAAATCGGAATGCTCACTGACATTTTGCCTCCTTCGAAATTCTGAAAAATGATGGAAAAATGACTAAGTCCAAAAACATTTTTTTCAGCTTTTTTCAATTTTACCCCCGTGGGATATATATTCTACCCACACACATTTGGAACTCTCCTGGGGTACCCTCGCACATATTATTCCCTCATTTAATGAATATTTTCACCAAGAAGTGAAGTTTTCAAAAAGTCAGAAAATTGGCTGAAAACAACTTAATATCAAGGACACATCATGCGAAATACTCTGGAACTGAAATCGGAATGCTCAGTGACATTTTCCCCTCTCCAAAAGTCTGAAAAATGATGGAAAAATGACTAAGTCCAAAAAAAAAATTTTTAAACTTTTTTCAATTTTACCCCCATGGGATATATATTCTACCCACACACATTTGGAACTCTCCTGGGGTACCCTCACACATATTATTCCCTCATTTAATGGATATTTTCACCAAAAAGTGAAGTTTTCAAAAAGTCAGAAAATTGGCTGAAAATGACTAAATATCAAGGACTCATCGGGCGAATCGCTCTGGAACTGAAATCGGAATACTCACTGACATTTTCCCCTCTCCGAAAGTCTGAAAAATGATGGAAAAATGACTAAGTCCAAAAAACTTTTTTTCAACTTTTTTCAATTTTACCCCCGCGGGATATATATTCTACCCACACACATTTGGAACTCTCCTGGGGTACCCTCACACATATTATTCCCTCATTTAATGGATATTTTCACCAAAAAGTGAAGTTTTCAAAAAGTCAAAATTGGCTATAAACGACTTAATATCAAGGACTCATCGGGCGAATCGCTCTGGAACTGAAATCGGAATGCTCACTGACATTTTCCCCCCTTAGAAAGTCTGAAAAATGATGGAAAAATGACTAAGTCCAAAAAACATTTTTTTCAGCTTTTTTCAATTTTACCCCCGTGGGATATATATTCTACCCACACACATTTGGAACTCTCCTGGGGTACCCTCGCACATATTATTCCCTCATTTAATGGATATTTTTACCAAAAAGTGAAGTTTTCAAAAAGTCAGAAAATTGGCTGAAAACGACTTAATATCAAGGACACATCGTGCGAAATACTCTGGAACTGAAATCGGAATGCTCAGTGACATTTTCCCCTCTCCAAAAGTCTGAAAAATGATGGAAAAATGACTAAGTCCAAAAAAAAAATTTTTAAACTTTTTTCAATTTTACCCCCATGGGATATATATTCTACCCACACACATTTGGAACTCTCCTGGGGTACCCTCACACATATTATTCCCTCATTTAATGGATATTTTCACCAAAAAGTGAAGTTTTCAAAAAGTCAGAAAATTGGCTGAAAACGACTAAATATCAAGGACTCATCGGGCGAATCGCTCTGGAACTGAAATCGGAATACTCACTGACATTTTCCCCTCTCCGAAAGTCTGAAAAATGATGGAAAAATGACTAAGTCCAAAAAACTTTTTTTCAACTTTTTTCAATTTTACCCCCGCGGGATATATATTCTACCCACACACATTTGGAACTCTCCTGGGGTACCCTTGCATATATTATTCCCTCATTTAATGGATATTTTCACCAAAAAGTGAAGTTTTCAAAAAGTCAGAAAATTGGCTGAAAACGACTTAATATCAAGGACTCATCGTGCGAATCACTCTGGAACTGAAATCGGAATGCTCACTGACATTTTCCCCACTCCAAAGTGTGAAAAATGATGGAAAAATGACTAAGTCTAAAAAACATTTTTTTCAGCTTTTTTCAATTTTACACCCGTGGGATATATATTCTACCCACACACATTTGGAACTCTCCTGGGGTACCCTCGCACATATTATTTCCTCATTTAATGGATATTTTCACCAAAAAGTGAAGTTTTCAAAAAGTCAGAAAATTGGCTGAAAACGACTTAATATCAAGGACTCATCGGGCGAATCGCTCTGGAACTGAAATCGGAATGCTCACTGACATTTTTCCCTCTTCAAAAGTCTGAAAAATGATGGAAAAATGAGTAAGTCCAAAAAAATTTTTTTTAAACTTTTTTCAATTTTACCCCCATGGGATATATATTCTACCCACACACATTTGGAACTCTCCTGGGGTACCCTCACACATATTATTCCCTCATTTAATGGATATTTTCACCAAAAAGTGAAGTTTTCAAAAAGTCAAAATTGGCTATAAACGACTTAATATCAAGGACTCATCGGGCGAATCGCTCTGGAACTGAAATCGGAATGCTCACTGACATTTTCCCCCCTTAGAAAGTCTGAAAAATGATGGAAAAATGACTAAGTCCAAAAAACATTTTTTTCAGCTTTTTTCAATTTTACCCCCGTGGGATATATATTCTACCCACACACATTTGGAACTCTCCTGGGGTACCCTCGCACATATTATTCCCTCATTTAATGGATATTTTTACCAAAAAGTGAAGTTTTCAAAAAGTCAGAAAATTGGCTGAAAACGACTTAATATCAAGGACACATCGTGCGAAATACTCTGGAACTGAAATCGGAATGCTCAGTGACATTTTCCCCTCTCCAAAAGTCTGAAAAATGATGGAAAAATGACTAAGTCCAAAAAAAAAATTTTTAAACTTTTTTCAATTTTACCCCCATGGGATATATATTCTACCCACACACATTTGGAACTCTCCTGGGGTACCCTCACACATATTATTCCCTCATTTAATGGATATTTTCACCAAAAAGTGAAGTTTTCAAAAAGTCAGAAAATTGGCTGAAAACGACTAAATATCAAGGACTCATCGGGCGAATCGCTCTGGAACTGAAATCGGAATACTCACTGACATTTTCCCCTCTCCGAAAGTCTGAAAAATGATGGAAAAATGACTAAGTCCAAAAAACTTTTTTTCAACTTTTTTCAATTTTACCCCCGCGGGATATATATTCTACCCACACACATTTGGAACTCTCCTGGGGTACCCTTGCATATATTATTCCCTCATTTAATGGATATTTTCACCAAAAAGTGAAGTTTTCAAAAAGTCAGAAAATTGGCTGAAAACGACTTAATATCAAGGACTCATCGTGCGAATCACTCTGGAACTGAAATCGGAATGCTCACTGACATTTTCCCCACTCCAAAGTGTGAAAAATGATGGAAAAATGACTAAGTCTAAAAAACATTTTTTTCAGCTTTTTTCAATTTTACACCCGTGGGATATATATTCTACCCACACACATTTGGAACTCTCCTGGGGTACCCTCGCACATATTATTTCCTCATTTAATGGATATTTTCACCAAAAAGTGAAGTTTTCAAAAAGTCAGAAAATTGGCTGAAAACGACTTAATATCAAGGACTCATCGGGCGAATCGCTCTGGAACTGAAATCGGAATGCTCACTGACATTTTTCCCTCTTCAAAAGTCTGAAAAATGATGGAAAAATGAGTAAGTCCAAAAAAATTTTTTTTAAACTTTTTTCAATTTTACCCCCATGGGATATATATTCTACCCACACACATTTGGAACTCTCCTGGGGTACCCTCACACATATTATTCCCTCATTTAATGGATATTTTCACCAAAAAGTGAAGTTTTCAAAAAGTCAAAATTGGCTATAAACGACTTAATATCAAGGACTCATCGGGCGAATCGCTCTGGAACTGAAATCGGAATGCTCACTGACATTTTCCCCCCTTAGAAATTCTGAAAAATGATGGAAAAATGACTAAGTCCAAAAAACATTTTTTTCAGCTTTTTTCAATTTTACCCCCGTGGGATATATATTCTACCCACACACATTTGGAACTCTCCTGGGGTACCCTCGCACATATTATTCCCTCATTTAATGGATATTTTTACCAAAAAGTGAAGTTTTCAAAAAGTCAGAAAATTGGCTGAAAATGACTTAATATCAAGGACACATCGTGCGAAATACTCTGGAACTGAAATCGGAATGCTCAGTGACATTTTCCCCTCTCCAAAAGTCTGAAAAATGATGGAAAAATGACTAAGTCCAAAAAAAAATTTTTTAAACTTTTTTCAATTTTACCCCCATGGGATATATATTCTACCCACACACATTTGGAACTCTCCTGGGGTAACCTCACACATATTATTCCCTCATTTAATGGATATTTTCACCAAAAAGTGAAGTTTTCAAAAAGTCAAAATTGGCTATAAACGACTTAATATCAAGGACTCATCGGGCGAATCGCTCTGGAACTGAAATCGGAATGCTCACTGACATTTTTCCCTCTTCGAAAGTCTGAAAAATGATGGAAAAATGAGTAAGTCCAAAAAAATTTTTTTTATACTTTTTTCAATTTTACCCCCATGGGATATATATTCTACCCACACACATTTGGAGCTCTCCTGGGGTACCCTCACACATATTATTCCCTCATTTAATGGATATTTTCACCAAAAAGTGAAGTTTTCAAAAAGTCAAAATTGGCTGAAAACGTCTTTATATCAAGGACTCATCGGGCGAATCGCTCTGGAACTGAAATCGGAATGCTCACTGACATTTTGCCTCCTTCGAAATTCTGAAAAATGATGGAAAAATGACTAAGTCCAAAAACATTTTTTTCAGCTTTTTTCAATTTTACCCCCGTGGGATATATATTCTACCCACACACATTTGGAACTCTCCTGGGGTACCCTCGCACATATTATTCCCTCATTTAATGAATATTTTCACCAAGAAGTGAAGTTTTCAAAAAGTCAGAAAATTGGCTGAAAACAACTTAATATCAAGGACACATCATGCGAAATACTCTGGAACTGAAATCGGAATGCTCAGTGACATTTTCCCCTCTCCAAAAGTCTGAAAAATGATGGAAAAATGACTAAGTCCAAAAAAAAAATTTTTAAACTTTTTTCAATTTTACCCCCATGGGATATATATTCTACCCACACACATTTGGAACTCTCCTGGGGTACCCTCACACATATTATTCCCTCATTTAATGGATATTTTCACCAAAAAGTGAAGTTTTCAAAAAGTCAGAAAATTGGCTGAAAATGACTAAATATCAAGGACTCATCGGGCGAATCGCTCTGGAACTGAAATCGGAATACTCACTGACATTTTCCCCTCTCCGAAAGTCTGAAAAATGATGGAAAAATGACTAAGTCCAAAAAACTTTTTTTCAACTTTTTTCAATTTTACCCCCGCGGGATATATATTCTACCCACACACATTTGGAACTCTCCTGGGGTACCCTCACACATATTATTCCCTCATTTAATGGATATTTTCACCAAAAAGTGAAGTTTTCAAAAAGTCAAAATTGGCTATAAACGACTTAATATCAAGGACTCATCGGGCGAATCGCTCTGGAACTGAAATCGGAATGCTCACTGACATTTTCCCCCCTTAGAAAGTCTGAAAAATGATGGAAAAATGACTAAGTCCAAAAAACATTTTTTTCAGCTTTTTTCAATTTTACCCCCGTGGGATATATATTCTACCCACACACATTTGGAACTCTCCTGGGGTACCCTCGCACATATTATTCCCTCATTTAATGGATATTTTTACCAAAAAGTGAAGTTTTCAAAAAGTCAGAAAATTGGCTGAAAACGACTTAATATCAAGGACACATCGTGCAAAATACTCTGGAACTGAAATCGGAATGCTCAGTGACATTTTCCCCTCTCCAAAAGTCTGAAAAATGATGGAAAAATGACTAAGTCCAAAAAAAAAATTTTTAAACTTTTTTCAATTTTACCCCCATGGGATATATATTCTACCCACACACATTTGGAACTCTCCTGGGGTACCCTCACACATATTATTCCCTCATTTAATGGATATTTTCACCAAAAAGTGAAGTTTTCAAAAAGTCAGAAAATTGGCTGAAAACGACTAAATATCAAGGACTCATCGGGCGAATCGCTCTGGAACTGAAATCGGAATACTCACTGACATTTTCCCCTCTCCGAAAGTCTGAA
This sequence comes from Phyllobates terribilis, assembly GCF_046119375.1. Classification (NCBI taxonomy): domain Eukaryota; kingdom Metazoa; phylum Chordata; class Amphibia; order Anura; family Dendrobatidae; genus Phyllobates; species Phyllobates terribilis. The sequence goes on along the minus strand of NW_027362873.1, from coordinate 2,879,968 downwards.
AAATGATGGAAAAATGACTAAGTCCAAAAAACTTTTTTTCAACTTTTTTCAATTTTACCCCCGCGGGATATATATTCTACCCACACACATTTGGAACTCTCCTGGGGTACCCTTGCATATATTATTCCCTCATTTAATGGATATTTTCACCAAAAAGTGAAGTTTTCAAAAAGTCAGAAAATTGGCTGAAAACGACTTAATATCAAGGACTCATCGTGCGAATCACTCTGGAACTGAAATCGGAATGCTCACTGACATTTTCCCCACTCCAAAGTGTGAAAAATGATGGAAAAATGACTAAGTCTAAAAAACATTTTTTTCAGCTTTTTTCAATTTTACACCCGTGGGATATATATTCTACCCACACACATTTGGAACTCTCCTGGGGTACCCTCGCACATATTATTTCCTCATTTAATGGATATTTTCACCAAAAAGTGAAGTTTTCAAAAAGTCAGAAAATTGGCTGAAAACGACTTAATATCAAGGACTCATCGGGCGAATCGCTCTGGAACTGAAATCGGAATGCTCACTGACATTTTTCCCTCTTCAAAAGTCTGAAAAATGATGGAAAAATGAGTAAGTCCAAAAAAATTTTTTTTAAACTTTTTTCAATTTTACCCCCATGGGATATATATTCTACCCACACACATTTGGAACTCTCCTGGGGTACCCTCACACATATTATTCCCTCATTTAATGGATATTTTCACCAAAAAGTGAAGTTTTCAAAAAGTCAAAATTGGCTATAAACGACTTAATATCAAGGACTCATCGGGCGAATCGCTCTGGAACTGAAATCGGAATGCTCACTGACATTTTCCCCCCTTAGAAATTCTGAAAAATGATGGAAAAATGACTAAGTCCAAAAAACATTTTTTTCAGCTTTTTTCAATTTTACCCCCGTGGGATATATATTCTACCCACACACATTTGGAACTCTCCTGGGGTACCCTCGCACATATTATTCCCTCATTTAATGGATATTTTTACCAAAAAGTGAAGTTTTCAAAAAGTCAGAAAATTGGCTGAAAATGACTTAATATCAAGGACACATCGTGCGAAATACTCTGGAACTGAAATCGGAATGCTCAGTGACATTTTCCCCTCTCCAAAAGTCTGAAAAATGATGGAAAAATGACTAAGTCCAAAAAAAAATTTTTTAAACTTTTTTCAATTTTACCCCCATGGGATATATATTCTACCCACACACATTTGGAACTCTCCTGGGGTAACCTCACACATATTATTCCCTCATTTAATGGATATTTTCACCAAAAAGTGAAGTTTTCAAAAAGTCAAAATTGGCTATAAACGACTTAATATCAAGGACTCATCGGGCGAATCGCTCTGGAACTGAAATCGGAATGCTCACTGACATTTTTCCCTCTTCGAAAGTCTGAAAAATGATGGAAAAATGAGTAAGTCCAAAAAAATTTTTTTTATACTTTTTTCAATTTTACCCCCATGGGATATATATTCTACCCACACACATTTGGAGCTCTCCTGGGGTACCCTCACACATATTATTCCCTCATTTAATGGATATTTTCACCAAAAAGTGAAGTTTTCAAAAAGTCAGAAAATTGGCTGAAAACGACTAAATATCAAGGACTCATCGGGCGAATCGCTCTGGAACTGAAATCGGAATACTCACTGACATTTTCCCCTCTCCGAAAGTCTGAAAAATGATGTAAAAGTGACTAAGTCCAAAAAACTTTTTTTCAACTTTTTTCAATTTTACCCCCGCGAGATATATATTCTACCCACACACATTTGGAACTCTCCTGGGGTACCCTCGCATATATTATTCCCTCATTTAATGGATATTTTCACCAAAAAGTGAAGTTTTCAAAAAGTCAAAATTGGCTATAAACGACTTAATATCAAGGACTCATCGGGCGAATCGCTCTGGAACTGAAATCGGAATGCTCACTGACATTTCCCCCCCTTCGAAAGTCTGAAAAATGATGGAAAAATGAGTTATTCCAAAAAAATTTTTTTTAAACTTTTTTCAATTTTACCCCCATGGGATATATATTCTACCCACACACATTTGGAACTCTCCTGGGGTACCCTCACACATATTATTCCGTCATTTAATGGATATTTTCACCAAAAAGTGAGGTTTTCAAAAAGTCAGAAAATTGGCTGAAAACGACTTAATATCAAGGACACATCGTGCGAAATACTCTGGAACTGAAATCGGAATGCTCAGTGACATTTTCCCCTCTCCAAAAGTCTGAAAAATGATGGAAAAATGACTAAGTCCCAAAAAAATTTTTTTAAACTTTTTTCAATTTTACCCCCATGGGATATATATTCTACCCACACACATTTGGAACTCTCCTGGGGTACCCTCACACATATTATTCCCTCATTTAATGGATATATTCACCAAAAAGTGAAGTTTTCAAAAAGTCAAAATTGGCTGAAAACGACTTAATATCAAGGACTCATCGGGCGAATCGCTCTGGAACTGAAATCGGAATGCTCACTGACATTTTTCCCTCTTCGAAAGTCTGAAAAATGATGGAAAAATGAGTAAGTCCAAAAAAATTTTTTTTCAACTTTTTTCAATTTTACCCCCATGGGATATATATTCTACCCACACACATTTGGAACTCTCCTGGGGTACCCTTGCACATATTATTCCCTCATTTAATGGATATTTTCACCAAAAAGTGAAGTTTTCAAAAAGTCAGAAAATTGGCTGAAAACGACTTAATATCAAGGACACATCGTGCGAAATACTCTGGAACTGAAATCGGAATGCTCAGTGACATTTTCCCCTCTCCAAAAGTCTGAAAAATGATGGAAAAATGACTAAGTCCCAAAAAAATTTTTTTAAACTTTTTTCAATTTTACCCCCATGGGATATATATTCTACCCACACACATTTGGAACTCTCCTGGGGTACCCTCACACATATTATTCCCTCATTTAATGGATATTTTCACCAAAAAGTGAAGTTTTCAAAAAGTCAGAAAATTGGCTGAAAACGACAAAATATCAAGGACTCATCGGGCGAATCGCTCTGGAACTGAAATCGGAATGCTCACTGACATTTTCCCCCCTTCGAAAGTCTGAAAAATGATGGAAAAATGACTAAGTCCAAAAAACATTTTTTTCAGCTTTTTTCAATTTTACCCCCCTGGGATATATATTCTACCCACACACATTTGGAACTCTCCTGGGGTACCCTCACACATATTATTCCCTCATTTAATGGATATTTTCACCAAAAAGTGAAGTTTTCAAAAAGTCAGAAAATTGGCTGAAAACGACAAAATATCAAGGACTCATCGGGCGAATCGCTCTGGAACTGAAATCGGAATGCTCACTGACATTTTCCCCCCTTCGAAAGTCTGAAAAATGATGGAAAAATGACTAAGTCCAAAAAACATTTTTTTCAGCTTTTTTCAATTTTACCCCCCTGGGATATATATTCTACCCACACACATTTGGAACTCTCCTGGGGTACCCTCGCACATATTATTCCCTCATTTAATGGATATTCTCACCAAAAAGTGAAGTTTTCAAAAAGTCAGAAAATTGGCTGAAAATGACTTAATATCAAGGACACATCGTGCGAAATACTCTGGAACTGAAATCGGAATGCTCACTGACATTTTCCCCCCTTCGAAAGTCTGAAAAATGATGGAAAAATGACTAAGTCCAAAAAACATTTTTTTCAGCTTTTTTCAATTTTACCCCCGTGGGATATATATTCTACCCACACACATTTGGAACTCTCCTGGGGTACCCTCACACATATTATTCCCTCATTTAATGGATATATTCACCAAAAAGTGAAGTTTTCAAAAAGTCAAAATTGGCTGAAAACGACTTAATATCAAGGACTCATCGGGCGAATCACTCTGGAACTGAAATCGGAATGCTCACTGACATTTTTCCCTCTTCGAAAGTCTGAAAAATGATGGAAAAATGAGTAAGTCCAAAAAAATTTTTTTTAAACTTTTTTCAATTTTACCCCCATGGGATATATATTCTACCCACACACATTTGGAACTCTCCTGGGGTACCCTCGCATATATTATTTCCTCATTTAATGGATATTTTCACCAAAAAGTGAAGTTTTCAAAAAGTCAGAAAATTGGCTGAAAACGACTTAATATCAAGGACTCATCGTGCGAATCACTCTGGAACTGAAATCGGAATACTCACTGACATTTTCCCCTCTCCGAAAGTCTGAAAAATGATGGAAAAATGACTAAGTCCAAAAAACTTTTTTTCAACTTTTTTCAATTTTACCCCCGCGGGATATATATTCTACCCACACACATTTGGAACTCTCCTGGGGTACCCTCACACATATTATTCCCTCATTTAATGGATATTTTCACCAAAAAGTGAAGTTTTCAAAAAGTCAAAATTGGCTATAAACGACTTAATATCAAGGACTCATCGGGCGAATCGCTCTGGAACTGAAATCGGAATGCTCACTGACATTTTCCCCCCTTAGAAAGTCTGAAAAATGATGGAAAAATGACTAAGTCCAAAAAACATTTTTTTCAGCTTTTTTCAATTTTACCCCCGTGGGATATATATTCTACCCACACACATTTGGAACTCTCCTGGGGTACCCTCGCACATATTATTCCCTCATTTAATGGATATTTTTACCAAAAAGTGAAGTTTTCAAAAAGTCAGAAAATTGGCTGAAAACGACTTAATATCAAGGACACATCGTGCAAAATACTCTGGAACTGAAATCGGAATGCTCAGTGACATTTTCCCCTCTCCAAAAGTCTGAAAAATGATGGAAAAATGACTAAGTCCAAAAAAAAAATTTTTAAACTTTTTTCAATTTTACCCCCATGGGATATATATTCTACCCACACACATTTGGAACTCTCCTGGGGTACCCTCACACATATTATTCCCTCATTTAATGGATATTTTCACCAAAAAGTGAAGTTTTCAAAAAGTCAGAAAATTGGCTGAAAACGACTAAATATCAAGGACTCATCGGGCGAATCGCTCTGGAACTGAAATCGGAATACTCACTGACATTTTCCCCTCTCCGAAAGTCTGAAAAATGATGGAAAAATGACTAAGTCCAAAAAACTTTTTTTCAACTTTTTTCAATTTTACCCCCGCGGGATATATATTCTACCCACACACATTTGGAACTCTCCTGGGGTACCCTTGCATATATTATTCCCTCATTTAATGGATATTTTCACCAAAAAGTGAAGTTTTCAAAAAGTCAGAAAATTGGCTGAAAACGACTTAATATCAAGGACTCATCGTGCGAATCACTCTGGAACTGAAATCGGAATGCTCACTGACATTTTCCCCACTCCAAAGTGTGAAAAATGATGGAAAAATGACTAAGTCTAAAAAACATTTTTTTCAGCTTTTTTCAATTTTACACCCGTGGGATATATATTCTACCCACACACATTTGGAACTCTCCTGGGGTACCCTCGCACATATTATTTCCTCATTTAATGGATATTTTCACCAAAAAGTGAAGTTTTCAAAAAGTCAGAAAATTGGCTGAAAACGACTTAATATCAAGGACTCATCGGGCGAATCGCTCTGGAACTGAAATCGGAATGCTCACTGACATTTTTCCCTCTTCAAAAGTCTGAAAAATGATGGAAAAATGAGTAAGTCCAAAAAAATTTTTTTTAAACTTTTTTCAATTTTACCCCCATGGGATATATATTCTACCCACACACATTTGGAACTCTCCTGGGGTACCCTCACACATATTATTCCCTCATTTAATGGATATTTTCACCAAAAAGTGAAGTTTTCAAAAAGTCAAAATTGGCTATAAACGACTTAATATCAAGGACTCATCGGGCGAATCGCTCTGGAACTGAAATCGGAATGCTCACTGACATTTTCCCCCCTTAGAAATTCTGAAAAATGATGGAAAAATGACTAAGTCCAAAAAACATTTTTTTCAGCTTTTTTCAATTTTACCCCCGTGGGATATATATTCTACCCACACACATTTGGAACTCTCCTGGGGTACCCTCGCACATATTATTCCCTCATTTAATGGATATTTTTACCAAAAAGTGAAGTTTTCAAAAAGTCAGAAAATTGGCTGAAAATGACTTAATATCAAGGACACATCGTGCGAAATACTCTGGAACTGAAATCGGAATGCTCAGTGACATTTTCCCCTCTCCAAAAGTCTGAAAAATGATGGAAAAATGACTAAGTCCAAAAAAAAATTTTTTAAACTTTTTTCAATTTTACCCCCATGGGATATATATTCTACCCACACACATTTGGAACTCTCCTGGGGTAACCTCACACATATTATTCCCTCATTTAATGGATATTTTCACCAAAAAGTGAAGTTTTCAAAAAGTCAAAATTGGCTATAAACGACTTAATATCAAGGACTCATCGGGCGAATCGCTCTGGAACTGAAATCGGAATGCTCACTGACATTTTTCCCTCTTCGAAAGTCTGAAAAATGATGGAAAAATGAGTAAGTCCAAAAAAATTTTTTTTATACTTTTTTCAATTTTACCCCCATGGGATATATATTCTACCCACACACATTTGGAGCTCTCCTGGGGTACCCTCACACATATTATTCCCTCATTTAATGGATATTTTCACCAAAAAGTGAAGTTTTCAAAAAGTCAGAAAATTGGCTGAAAACGACTAAATATCAAGGACTCATCGGGCGAATCGCTCTGGAACTGAAATCGGAATACTCACTGACATTTTCCCCTCTCCGAAAGTCTGAAAAATGATGTAAAAGTGACTAAGTCCAAAAAACTTTTTTTCAACTTTTTTCAATTTTACCCCCGCGAGATATATATTCTACCCACACACATTTGGAACTCTCCTGGGGTACCCTCGCATATATTATTCCCTCATTTAATGGATATTTTCACCAAAAAGTGAAGTTTTCAAAAAGTCAAAATTGGCTATAAACGACTTAATATCAAGGACTCATCGGGCGAATCGCTCTGGAACTGAAATCGGAATGCTCACTGACATTTCCCCCCCTTCGAAAGTCTGAAAAATGATGGAAAAATGAGTTATTCCAAAAAAATTTTTTTTAAACTTTTTTCAATTTTACCCCCATGGGATATATATTCTACCCACACACATTTGGAACTCTCCTGGGGTACCCTCACACATATTATTCCCTCATTTAATGGATATTTTCACCAAAAAGTGAGGTTTTCAAAAAGTCAGAAAATTGGCTGAAAACGACTTAATATCAAGGACACATCGTGCGAAATACTCTGGAACTGAAATCGGAATGCTCAGTGACATTTTCCCCTCTCCAAAAGTCTGAAAAATGATGGAAAAATGACTAAGTCCCAAAAAAATTTTTTTAAACTTTTTTCAATTTTACCCCCATGGGATATATATTCTACCCACACACATTTGGAACTCTCCTGGGGTACCCTCACACATATTATTCCCTCATTTAATGGATATATTCACCAAAAAGTGAAGTTTTCAAAAAGTCAAAATTGGCTGAAAACGACTTAATATCAAGGACTCATCGGGCGAATCGCTCTGGAACTGAAATCGGAATGCTCACTGACATTTTTCCCTCTTCGAAAGTCTGAAAAATGATGGAAAAATGAGTAAGTCCAAAAAAATTTTTTTTAAACTTTTTTCAATTTTACCCCCATGGGATATATATTCTACCCACACACATTTGGAACTCTCCTGGGGTACCCTTGCACATATTATTCCCTCATTTAATGGATATTTTCACCAAAAAGTGAAGTTTTCAAAAAGTCAGAAAATTGGCTGAAAACGACTTAATATCAAGGACACATCGTGCGAAATACTCTGGAACTGAAATCGGAATGCTCAGTGACATTTTCCCCTCTCCAAAAGTCTGAAAAATGATGGAAAAATGACTAAGTCCCAAAAAAATTTTTTTAAACTTTTTTCAATTTTACCCCCATGGGATATATATTCTACCCACACACATTTGGAACTCTCCTGGGGTACCCTCACACATATTATTCCCTCATTTAATGGATATTTTCACCAAAAAGTGAAGTTTTCAAAAAGTCAGAAAATTGGCTGAAAACGACAAAATATCAAGGACTCATCGGGCGAATCGCTCTGGAACTGAAATCGGAATGCTCACTGACATTTTCCCCCCTTCGAAAGTCTGAAAAATGATGGAAAAATGACTAAGTCCAAAAAACATTTTTTTCAGCTTTTTTCAATTTTACCCCCCTGGGATATATATTCTACCCACACACATTTGGAACTCTCCTGGGGTACCCTCACACATATTATTCCCTCATTTAATGGATATTTTCACCAAAAAGTGAAGTTTTCAAAAAGTCAGAAAATTGGCTGAAAACGACAAAATATCAAGGACTCATCGGGCGAATCGCTCTGGAACTGAAATCGGAATGCTCACTGACATTTTCCCCCCTTCGAAAGTCTGAAAAATGATGGAAAAATGACTAAGTCCAAAAAACATTTTTTTCAGCTTTTTTCAATTTTACCCCCCTGGGATATATATTCTACCCACACACATTTGGAACTCTCCTGGGGTACCCTCGCACATATTATTCCCTCATTTAATGGATATTCTCACCAAAAAGTGAAGTTTTCAAAAAGTCAGAAAATTGGCTGAAAATGACTTAATATCAAGGACACATCGTGCGAAATACTCTGGAACTGAAATCGGAATGCTCACTGACATTTTCCCCCCTTCGAAAGTCTGAAAAATGATGGAAAAATGACTAAGTCCAAAAAACATTTTTTTCAGCTTTTTTCAATTTTACCCCCGTGGGATATATATTCTACCCACACACATTTGGAACTCTCCTGGGGTACCCTCACACATATTATTCCCTCATTTAATGGATATATTCACCAAAAAGTGAAGTTTTCAAAAAGTCAAAATTGGCTGAAAACGACTTAATATCAAGGACTCATCGGGCGAATCACTCTGGAACTGAAATCGGAATGCTCACTGACATTTTTCCCTCTTCGAAAGTCTGAAAAATGATGGAAAAATGAGTAAGTCCAAAAAAATTTTTTTTAAACTTTTTTCAATTTTACCCCCATGGGATATATATTCTACCCACACACATTTGGAACTCTCCTGGGGTACCCTCGCATATATTATTTCCTCATTTAATGGATATTTTCACCAAAAAGTGAAGTTTTCAAAAAGTCAGAAAATTGGCTGAAAACGACTTAATATCAAGGACTCATCGTGCGAATCACTCTGGAACTGAAATCGGAATGCTCACTGACATTTTCCCCTCTCCAAAAGTCTGAAAAATGCTGGAAAAATGACGAAGTCCAAAAAAAAATTTTTTAATTTTTTTCAATTTTACCCCCATGGGATATATATTCTACCCACACACATTTGGAACTCTCCTGGGGTACCCTCACACATATTATTCCCTCATTTAATGGATATTTTCACCAAAAAGTGAAGTTTTCAAAAAGTCAGAAAATTGCCTGAAAGCGACTTAATATCAAGGACTCATCGGGCGAATCGCTCTGGAACTGAAATCGGAATGCTCACTGACATTTTTCCCTCTTCGAAAGTCTGAAAAATGATGGACAAATGAGTAAGTCCAAAAAAATTTTTTTTAAACTTTTTTCAATTTTACCCCCATGGGATATATATTCTACCCACACACATTTGGAACTCTCCTGGGGTACCCTCACACATATTATTCCCTCATTTAATGGATATTTTCACCAAAAAGTGAAGTTTTCAAAAAGTCAGAAAATTGGCTGAAAACGACAAAATATCAAGGACTCATCGGGCGAATCGCTCTGGAACTGAAATCGGAATACTCACTGACATTTTCCCCTCTCCGAAAGTCTGAAAAATGATGGAAAAATGACTAAGTCCAAAAAACATTTTTTTCAGCTTTTTTCAATTTTACCCCCGTGGGATATATATTCTACCCACACACATTTGGAACTCTCCTGGGGTACCCTCGCACATATTATTCCCTCATTTAATGGATATTCTCACCAAAAAGTGAAGTTTTCAAAAAGTCAGAAAATTGGCTGAAAATGACTTAATATCAAGGACACATCGTGCGAAATACTCTGGAACTGAAATCGGAATGCTCACTGACATTTTCCCCCCTTCGAAAGTCTGAAAAATGATGGAAAAATGACTAAGTCCAAAAAACATTTTTTTCAGCTTTTTTCAATTTTACCCCCGTGGGATATATATTCTACCCACACACATTTGGAACTCTCCTGGGGTACCCTCACACATATTATTCCCTCATTTAATGGATATATTCACCAAAAAGTGAAGTTTTCAAAAAGTCAAAATTGGCTGAAAACGACTTAATATCAAGGACTCATCGGGCGAATCACTCTGGAACTGAAATCGGAATGCTCACTGACATTTTTCCCTCTTCGAAAGTCTGAAAAATGATGGAAAAATGAGTAAGTCCAAAAAAATTTTTTTTAAACTTTTTTCAATTTTACCCCCATGGGATATATATTCTACCCACACACATTTGGAACTCTCCTGGGGTACCCTCGCATATATTATTTCCTCATTTAATGGATATTTTCACCAAAAAGTGAAGTTTTCAAAAAGTCAGAAAATTGGCTGAAAACGACTTAATATCAAGGACTCATCGTGCGAATCACTCTGGAACTGAAATCGGAATGCTCACTGACATTTTCCCCTCTCCAAAAGTCTGAAAAATGCTGGAAAAATGACGAAGTCCAAAAAAAAATTTTTTAATTTTTTTCAATTTTACCCCCATGGGATATATATTCTACCCACACACATTTGGAACTCTCCTGGGGTACCCTCACACATATTATTCCCTCATTTAATGGATATTTTCACCAAAAAGTGAAGTTTTCAAAAAGTCAGAAAATTGCCTGAAAGCGACTTAATATCAAGGACTCATCGGGCGAATCGCTCTGGAACTGAAATCGGAATGCTCACTGACATTTTTCCCTCTTCGAAAGTCTGAAAAATGATGGACAAATGAGTAAGTCCAAAAAAATTTTTTTTAAACTTTTTTCAATTTTACCCCCATGGGATATATATTCTACCCACACACATTTGGAACTCTCCTGGGGTACCCTCACACATATTATTCCCTCATTTAATGGATATTTTCACCAAAAAGTGAAGTTTTCAAAAAGTCTGAAAATTGGCTGAAAACGACAAAATATCAAGGACTCATCGGGCGAATCGCTCTGGAACTGAAATCGGAATACTCACTGACATTTTCCCCTCTCCGAAAGTCTGAAAAATGATGGAAAAATGACTAAGTCCAAAAAACATTTTTTTCAGCTTTTTTCAATTTTACCCCCGTGGGATATATATTCTACCCACACACATTTGGAACTCTCCTGGGGTACCCTCGCACATATTATTCCCTCATTTAATGGATATTTTCACCAAAAAGTGAAGTTTTCAAAAAGTCAGAAAATTGGCTGAAAACGACTTAATATCAAGGACACATCGAGTGAAATACTCTGGAACTGAAATCGGAATGCTCAGTGACATTTTCCCCTCTCCAAAAGTCTGAAAAATGCTGGAAAAATGACTAAGTCCAAAAAAAAATTTTTTAAACTTTTTTCAATTTTACCCCCATGGGATATATATTCTACCCACACACATTTGGAACTCTCCTGGGGTACCCTCACACATATTATTCCCTCATTTAATGGATATTTTCACCAAAAAGTGAAGTTTTCAAAAAGTCAGAAAATTGCCTGAAAACGACTTAATATCAAGGACTCATCGGGCGAATCGCTCTGGAACTGAAATCGGAATGCTCACTGACATTTTTCCCTCTTCGAAAGTCTGAAAAATGATGGACAAATGAGTAAGTCCAAAAAAATTTTTTTTAAACTTTTTTCAATTTTACCCCCATGGGATATATATTCTACCCACACACATTTGGAACTCTCCTGGGGTACCCTCACACATATTATTCCCTCATTTAATGGATATTTTCACCAAAAAGTGAAGTTTTCAAAAAGTCAGAAAATTGGCTGAAAACGACTAAATATCAAGGACTCATCGGGCGAATCGCTCTGGAACTGAAATCGGAATACTCACTGACATTTTCCCCTCTCCGAAAGTCTGAAAAATGATGGAAAAATGACTAAGTCCAAAAAACTTTTTTTCAACTTTTTTCAATTTTACCCCCATGTGATATATATTGTACCCACACACATTTGGAACTCTCCTGGGGTACCCTCGCACATATTATTCCCTCATTTAATGGATATTTTCACCAAAAAGTGAAGTTTTCAAAAAGTCAGAAAATTGGCTGAAAACGACTTAATATCAAGGACACATCGTGCGAAATACTCTGGAACTGAAATCGGAATGCTCAGTGACATTTTCCCCTCTCCAAAAGTCTGAAAAATGATGGAAAAATGACTAAGTCCCAAAAAAATTTTTTTAAACTTTTTTCAATTTTACCCCCATGGGATATATATTCTACCCACACACATTTGGAACTCTCCTGGGGTACCCTCACACATATTATTCCCTCATTTAATGGATATATTCACCAAAAAGTGAAGTTTTCAAAAAGTCAGAAAATTGGATGAAAACGACAAAATATCAAGAACTCATCGGGCGAATCGCTCTGGAACTGAAATTGGAATACTCGCTGACATTTTCCCCTCTCCGAAAGTCTGAAAAATGATGGAAAAATGACTAAGTCCAAAAAACATTTTTTTCAGCTTTTTTCAATTTTACCCCCGTGGGATATATATTCTACCCACACACATTTGGAACTCTCCTGGGGTACCCTCGCACATATTATTCCCTCATTTAATGGATATTTTCACCAAAAAGTGAAGTTTTCAAAAAGTCAGAAAATTGGCTGAAAACGACTTAATATCAAGGACACATCGAGCGAAATACTCTGGAACTGAAATCGGAATGCTCAGTGACATTTTCCCCTCTCCAAAAGTCTGAAAAATGCTGGAAAAATGACTAAGTCCAAAAAAAAATTTTTTAAACTTTTTTCAATTTTACCCCCATGGGATATATATTCTATCCACACACATTTGGAACTCTCCTGGGGTACCCTCACACATATTATTCCCTCATTTAATGGATATTTTCACCAAAAAGTGAAGTTTTCAAAAAGTCAAAATTTTCTATAAACGACTTAATATCAAGGACTCATCGGGCGAATCGCTCTGGAACTGAAATCGGAATGCTCACTGACATTTTTCCCTCTTCGAAAGTCTGAAAAATGATGGAAAAATGAGTAAGTCCAAAAAAATTTTTTTTAAACCTTTTTCAATTTTACCCCCATGGTATATATATTCTACCCACACACATTTGGAACTCTCCTGGGGTACCCTCACACATATTATTCCCTCATTTAATGGATATTTTCACCAAAAAGTGAAGTTTTCAAAAAGTCAGGAAATTGGCTGAAAACGACTTAATATCAAGGACTCATCGTGCGAATCACTCTGGAACTGAAATCGGAATGCTCATTGACATTTTCCCCTCTCCGAAAGTCTGAAAAATGATGGAAAAATGACTAAGTCCAAATTATTTTTTTTTTACTTTTTTCAATTTAACCCCTGTGGGATATACATTCTACCCACACACATTTGGATCTCTCCTGGGGTACCCTCACACATATTATTCCCTCATTTAATGTATATTTTCACCAAAAAGTGAAGTTTTCAAAAAGTCAGAAGATTGGCTGAAAACGACTTAATATCAAGGATTCGTCGGGCGAATCACTCTGGAACTGAAATCGGAATACTCACTGACATTTTCCCCTCTCCGAAAGTCTGAAAAATTATGGAAAAATGACTAAGTCCAAAAAACATTTTTTTCAGCTTTTTTCAATTTTACCCCCGTGGGATATATATTCTACCCACACACGTTTGGAACTCTCCTGGGGTACCCTCGCACATATTATTCCCTCATTTAATGGATATTTTCACCAAAAAGTGAAGTTTTCAAAAAGTCAGAAAATTGGCTAAAAACGACTTAATATCAAGGACACATCGTGCGAAATACTCTGGAACTGAAATCGGAATGCTCACTGACATTTTCCCCTCTCCAAAAGTCTGAAAAATGATGGAAAAATGACTAAGTCCAAAAAAATTTTTTAAACTTTTTTCAATTTTACCCCCATGGGATATATATTCTACCCACACACATTTGGAACTCTCCTGGGGTACCCTCACACATATTATTCCCTCATTTAATGGATATTTTCACCAAAAAGTGAAGTTTTCAAAAAGTCAAAATTGGCTATAAACGACTTAATATCAAGGACTCATCGGGCGAATCGCTCTGGAACTGAAATTGGAATGCTCACTGACATTTTTCCCTCTTCGAAAGTCTGAAAAATGATGGAAAAATGACTAAGTCCAAAAAACATTTTTTTCAACTTTTTTCAATTTTACCCCCGTGGGATATATATTCTACCCACACACATTTGGAACTCTCCTGGGGTACCCTCGCATATATTATTCCCTCACTTAATGGATATTTTCACCAAAAAGTGAAGTTTTCAAAAAGTCAGAAAATTGGCTGAAAACGACTTAATATCAAGGACTCATCGTGCGAATCACTCTGGAACTGAAATCGGAATGCTCACTGACATTTTCCCCTCTCCAAAAGTCTGAAAAATGCTGGAAAAATGACTAAGTCCAAAAAAAATTTTTTTCAGCTTTTTTCAATTTTACCCCCGTGGGATATATATTCTACCCACACACATTTGGAACTCTCCTGGGGTACCCTCGCACAAATTATTCCCTCATTTAATGGATATTTTCACCAAAAAGTGAAGTTTTCAAAAAGTCAAAATTGGCTATAAACGACTTAATATCAAGGACTCATCGGGTGAATCGCTCTAGAACTGAAATGGGAATGATCACTGACATTTTTCCCTCTTCGAAAGTCTGAAAAATGATGGAAAAATGACTAAGTCCCAAAAATTTTTTTTTTAACTTTTTTTAATTTTACCCCTGTGGGATATACATTCTACCAACACACATTTCGATCTTTCCTGGGGTACCCTCACACATATTATTCCCTCATTTAATGGATATTTTCACCAAAAAGTGAAGTTTTCAAAAAGTCAGAAAATTGGCTGAAAACGACTTAATATCAAGGACTCATTGGGAGAATCACTCTGTAACTGAAATCGGAATACTCACTGAAAAGTCTGAAAAATGATGGAAAAATGACTAAGTCCAAAAAAATTTTTTTTTACACTTTTTTTAATTTTACCCCCATGGGATATATATTCTACCCACACACATTTGGAACTCTCCTGGGGTACCCTCGCATATATTATTCCCTCATTTAATGGATATTTTCACCAAAAAGTGAAGTTTTCAAAAAGTCAGAAAATTGGCTGAAAACGACTTAATATCAAGGACTCATCGGGCGAATCGCTCTGGAACTGAAATCGGTATGTTCACTGACATTTTTCCCTCTTCGAAAGTCTGAAAAATGATGGAAAAATGACTTAGTCCAAAAAACATTTTTTCAACTTTTTTCAATTTTACCCCCGTGGGATATATATTCTACCCACACACATTTGGAACTCTCCTGGGGTACCCTCGCATATATTATTCCCTCATTTAATGGATATTTTCACCAAAAAGTGAAGTTTTGAAAAAGTCAGAAAATTGGCTGAAAACGACTTAATATCAAGGACTCATCGTGCGAATCACTCTGGAACTGAAATCGGAATGCTCACTGACATTTTCCCCTCTCCAAAAGTCTGAATAATGATGGAAAAATGACTAAGTCCAAAAAAATTTTTTTAAACTTTTTTCAATTTTACCCCCATGGGATATATATTCTACCCACACACATTTGGAACTCTCCTGGGGTACCCTCACACATATTATTACCTCATTTAATGGATATTTTCACCAAAAAGTGAAGTTTTTAAAAAGTCAAAATTGGCTATAAATGACTTAATATCAAGGATTCATCGGGCGAATCGCTCTGGAACTGAAATCGGAATGCTCACTGACATTTTCCCCTCTCCGAAAGTCTGAAAAATGATGGAAAAATGACTAAGTCCAAAAAACATTTTTTTCAGCTTTTTTCAATTTTACCCCCGTGGGATATATATTCTACCCATACACATTTGGAACTCTCCTGTGGTACCCTCGCACATATTATTCCCTCATTTAATGGATATTTTCACCAAAAAGTGAAGTATTCAAAAAGTCAGAAAATTGGCTGAAAACGACTTAATATCAATGACTCATCGTGTGAAATACTCTGGAACTGAAATCGGAATGCTCACTGACATTTTCCCCTCTCCAAAAGTCTGAAAAATGATGGAAAAATGACTAAGTCCAAAAAAAATTTTTTTTAACTTTTTTCAATTTTACCCCCATGGGATATATATTCTACCCACACACATTTGGAACTCTCCTGGGGTACCCTCACACATATTATTCCCTCATTTAATGGATATTTTCACCAAAAAGTGAAGTTTTCAAAAAGTCAGAAAATTGGCTGAAAACGACTTAATATCAAGGACTCATTGGGAGAATCACTCTGCAAGTGAAATCGGAATACTCACTGACATTTTCTCCTCTCCGAAAGTCTGAAAAATGATGGAAAAATGACTAAGTCCAAAAAAAATTTTTTTTAACTTTTTTCAATTTTACCCCCATGGGATATATATTCTACCCACACACATTTGGAACTCTCCTGGGGTACCCTCACACATATTATTCCCTCATTTAATGGATATTTTCACCAAAAAGTGAAGTTTTCAAAAAGTCAAAATTGGCTATAAACGACTTAATATCAAGGACTCATCGGGCGAATCGCTCTGGAACTGAAATCGGTATGCTCACTGACATTTTTCCCTCTTCGAAAGTCTGAAAAATGATGGAAAAATGACTTAGTCCAAAAAACATTTTTTCAACTTTTTTCAATTTTACCCCCATGGGATATATATTCTACCCACACACATTTGGAACTCTCCTGGTGTACCCTCGCATATATTATTCCCTCATTTAATGGATATTTTCACCAAAAAGTGAAGTTTTCAAAAAGTCAGAAAATTGGCTGAAAACACTTAATATCAAGGACATATCGTGCGAATCGCTCTGGAACTGAAATCGGAATGCTCACTGACATTTTCCCCTCTCCAAAAGTCTGAAAAACGATGGAAAAATAACTAAGTCCAAAAAAAATTTTTTTAAACTTTTTTTAATTTTACCCCCATGGGATATATATTCTACCCACACACATTTGGAACTCTCCTGGGGTACCCTCACACATATTATTACCTCATTTAATGGATATTTTCACCAAAAAGTGAAGTTTTTAAAAAGTCAAAATTGGCTATAAATGACTTAATATCAAGGACTCATCGGGCGAATCGCTCTGGAACTGAAATCGGAATGCTCACTGACATTTTCCCCTCTCCGAAAGTCTGAAAAATGATGGAAAAATGACTAAGTCCAAAAAACATTTTTTTCAACTTTTTTCAATTTTACCCCCGTGGGATATATATTCTACGCACACACATTTGGAACTCTCCTGGGGTACCCTCGCATATATTATTCCCTCATTTAATGGATATTTTCACCAAAAAGTGAAGTTTTCAAAAAGTCAGAAAATTGCCTGAAAGCGACTTAATATCAAGGACTCATCGGGCGAATCGCTCTGGAACTGAAATCGGAATGCTCACTGACATTTTCCCCTCTCCAAAAGTCTGAAAAATGATGGAAAAATGACTAAGTCCAAAAAACATTTTTTTCAACTTTTTTCAATTTTACCCCCGTGGGATATATATTCTACCCACACATATTTGGAACTCTCCTGGGGTACCCTCGCATATATTATTCCCTCATTTAATGGATATTTTCACCAAAAAGTGAAGTTTTCAAAAAGTCAGAAAATTGGCTGAAAACGACTTAATATCAAGGACTCATCGTGCGAATCGCTCTGGAACTGAAATCGGAATGCTCACTGACATTTTCCCCTCTCCAAAAGTCTGAAAAATGATGGAAAAATGACTAAGTCCAAATAAAATTTTTTTGAACTATTTTCAATTTTACCCCCATGGGATATATATTCTAACCACACACATTTGGAACTCTCCTGGCGTACCCTCACACATATTATTCCCTCATTTAATGGATATTTTCACCAAAAAGTGAAGTTTTCAAAAAGTCAGAAAATTGGCTGAAAACGACTTAATATCAAGGACTCATTGGGCGAATCACTCTGGAAATGAAATCGAAATTCTCACTGACATTTTCCCCTCTCCGAAAGTCTGAAAAATGATGGAAAAATGACTAAGTCCAAAAAACATTTTTTTTTTACTTTTTTTAATTTTACCCCTGTGGGATATACATTCTACCAAAACACATTTGGATCTTTCCAGGGGTACCCTCACACATATTATTCCCTCATTTAATGGATATTTTCACCAAAAAGTGAAATTTTGAAAAAGTCAGAAAATTTGCTGAAAACGACTTAATATCAAGGACTCATCGGGTGAATCGCTCTAGAACTGAAATCGGAATGATCATTGATATTTTTCCCTCTTCGAAAGTCTGAAAAATGATGGAAAAATGACTAAGTCCAAAAAAATTTTTTTTACACTTTTTTCAATTTTACCCCCATGGGATATATATTCTACCCACACACATTTGGAACTCTCCTGGGGTACCCTCGCATATATTATTCCCTCATTTAATGGATATTTTCACCAAAAAGTGAAGTTTTCAAAAAGTCAGAAAATTGGCTGAAAACGACTTAATATCAAGGACTCATCGGGCGAATCACTCTGGAACTGAAATCGGAATACTAAATGACATTTTCCCCTCTCCGAAAGTCTGAAAAATGATGGAATAAATTTTTTTTTAACTTTTTTCAATTTTACCCCTGTGGGATATACATTCTACCAACACACATTTGGATCTTTCCTGGGGTACCCTCACACATATTATTCCCTCATTTAATGGATATTTTCACCAAAAAGTGAAGTTTTCAAAAAGTCAGAAAATTGGCTGAAAACGACTTAATATCAAGGACTCATCGGGAGAATCACTCTGGAACTGAAATCGGTATGCTCACTGACATTTTTTCCTCTTCGAAAGTCTGAAAAATGATGGAAAAATGACTTAGTCCAAAAAACATTTTTTCAACTTTTTTCAATTTTACCCCCATGGGATATATATTCTACCCACACACATTTGGAACTCTCCTGGTGTACCCTCGCATATATTATTCCCTCATTTAATGGATATTTTCACCAAAAAGTGAAGTTTTCAAAAAGTCAGAAAATTGGCTGAAAACACTTAATATCAAGGACACATCGTGCGAATCGCTCTGGAACTGAAATCGGAATGCTCACTGACATTTTCCCCTCTCCTTAAGTCTGAAAAACGATGGAAAAATAACTAAGTCCAAAAAAAATTTTTTTAAACTTTTTTTAATTTTACCCCCATGGGATATATATTCTACCCACACACATTTGGAACTCTCCTGGGGTACCCTCACACATATTATTACCTCATTTAATGGATATTTTCACCAAAAAGTGAAGTTTTTAAAAAGTCAAAATTGGCTATAAATGACTTAATATCAAGGACTCATCGGGCGAATCGCTCTGGAACTGAAATCGGAATGCTCACTGACATTTTCCCCTCTCCGAAAGTCTGAAAAATGATGGAAAAATGACTAAGTCCAAAAAACATTTTTTTCAACTTTTTTCAATTTTACCCCCGTGGGATATATATTCTACGCACACACATTTGGAACTCTCCTGGGGTACCCTCGCATATATTATTCCCTCATTTAATGGATATTTTCACCAAAAAGTGAAGTTTTCAAAAAGTCAGAAAATTGCCTGAAAGCGACTTAATATCAAGGACTCATCGGGCGAATCGCTCTGGAACTGAAATCAGAATGCTCACTGACATTTTCCCCTCTCCAAAAGTCTGAAAAATGATGGAAAAATGACTAAGTCCAAAAAACATTTTTTTCAACTTTTTTCAATTTTACCCCCGTGGGATATATATTCTACCCACACATATTTGGAACTCTCCTGGGGTACCCTCGCATATATTATTCCCTTATTTAATGGATATTTTCACCAAAAAGTGAAGTTTTCAAAAAGTCAGAAAATTGGCTGAAAACGACTTAATATCAAGGACTCATCGTGCGAATCGCTCTGGAACTGAAATCGGAATGCTCACTGACATTTTCCCCTCTCCAAAAGTCTGAAAAATGATGGAAAAATGACTAAGTCCAAATAAAATTTTTTTGAACTATTTTCAATTTTACCCCCATGGGATATATATTCTAACCACACACATTTGGAACTCTCCTGGCGTACCCTCACACATATTATTCCCTCATTTAATGGATATTTTCACCAAAAAGTGAAGTTTTCAAAAAGTCAGAAAATTGGCTGAAAACGACTTAATATCAAGGACTCATTGGGCGAATCACTCTGGAAATGAAATCGAAATTCTCACTGACATTTTCCCCTCTCCGAAAGTCTGAAAAATGATGGAAAAATGACTAAGTCCAAAAAACATTTTTTTTTTACTTTTTTTAATTTTACCCCTGTGGGATATACATTCTACCAAAACACATTTGGATCTTTCCAGGGGTACCCTCACACATATTATTCCCTCATTTAATGGATATTTTCACCAAAAAGTGAAATTTTGAAAAAGTCAGAAAATTTGCTGAAAACGACTTAATATCAAGGACTCATCGGGTGAATCGCTCTAGAACTGAAATCGGAATGATCACTGATATTTTTCCCTCTTCGAAAGTCTGAAAAATGATGGAAAAATGACTAAGTCCAAAAAAATTTTTTTTACACTTTTTTCAATTTTACCCCCATGGGATATATATTCTACCCACACACATTTGGAACTCTCCTGGGGTACCCTCGCATATATTATTCCCTCATTTAATGGATATTTTCACCAAAAAGTGAAGTTTTCAAAAAGTCAGAAAATTGGCTGAAAACGACTTAATATCAAGGACTCATCGGGCGAATCACTCTGGAACTGAAATCGGAATACTAAATGACATTTTCCCCTCTCCGAAAGTCTGAAAAATGATGGAATAAATTTTTTTTTAACTTTTTTCAATTTTACCCCCGTGGGATATACATTCTACCAACACACATTTGGATCTTTCCTGGGGTACCCTCACACATATTATTCCCTCATTTAATGGATATTTTCACCAAAAAGTGAAGTTTTCAAAAAGTCAGAAAATTGGCTGAAAACGACTTAATATCAAGGACTCATCGGGAGAATCACTCTGGAACTGAAATCGGAATACTCACTGACATTTTCCCCTCTCCGAAAGTCTGAAAAATGATGGAAAAATGACTAAGTCCAAAAAACATTTTTTTCAGCTTTTTTCAATTTTACCCCCGTGGGATGTATATATTCTACCCACACACATTTGGAACTCTCCTGGGGTACCCTCGCACATATTATTCCCTCATTTAATGGATATTTTCACCAAAAAGTTAAGTTTTCAAAAAGTCAGAAAATTGGCTGAAAACGACTTAATATCAAGGACTCATCGTGCGATATACTCTGGAACTGAAATCGGAATGCTCACTGACATTTTCCCCTCTCCAAAAGACTGAAAAATGATGGAAAAATGACTAAGTCCAAAAAAATTTTTTTTAAACTTTTTTCAATTTTACCCCCATGGGATATATATTCTACCCACACACATTTGGAACTCTCCTGGGGTACCCTCACACATATTATTCCCTCATTTAATGGATATTTTCACCAAAAAGTGAAGTTTTGAAAAAGTAAAAATTGGCTATAAACGACTTAATATCAAGGACTCATCGGGCGAATCGCTATGGAACTGAAATCGGAATGCTCACTGACATTTTTCCCTCTTCGAAAGTCTGAAAAATGATGGAAAAATGACTAAGTCCAAAAAACATTTTTTTCAACTTTTTTCAATTTTACCCCCGTGGGATATATATTCTACCCACACACATTTGGAACTCTCCTGGGGTACCATCAATATATTATTCCCTCATTTAATGGATATTTTCACCAAAAAGTGAAGTTTTCAAAAAGTCAGAAAATTGGCTGAAAACTACTTATTATCAAGGATTCATCATGCGAATCACTCTGGAACTGAAATCGGAATGCTCACTGACATTTTCCACTCTCCAAAAGTCTGAAAAATGATGGAAAAATGACTAAGTCCAAAAAAAATTTTTTTTGAACTTTTTTCAATTTTACCCCCATGGGATATACATTCTACCAACACACATTTGGATCTTTCCTGGGGTACCCTCACACATATTATTCCCTCATTTAATGGATATTTTCACCAAAAAGTGAAGTTTTCAAAAAGTCAGAAAATTGGCTGAAAACGACTTAATATCAAGGACTCATCATGCGAATCACTCTGGAACTGAAATCGGAATGCTCACTGACATTTTCCACTCTCCAAAAGTCTGAAAAATGATGGAAAAATGACTAAGTCCAAAAAACATTTTTTTCAGCTTTTTTCAATTTTACCCCCGTGGGATATATATTCTACCCACACACATTTGGAACTCTCCTGGGGTACCCTCACACATATTATTCCCTCATTTAATGCATATTTTCACCAAAAAGTGAAGTTTTCAAAAAGTCAAAATTGGCTATAAACGACTTAATATCAAGGACTCATCGGGCGAATCGCTCTGGAACTGAAATCGGAATGCTCACTCACATTTTTCCCTCTCCAAAAGTCTGAAAAATGATGGAAAAATGACTAAGTACAAAAAAAATTTTTTAAACTTTTTTCAATTTTACCCCTGTGGGATATATATTCTACCCACACACATTTTGAACTCTCCTGGGGTACCCTTGCATATATTATCCCCTCATTTAATGGATATTTTCACCAAAAAGTGAAGTTTTTAAAAAGTCAAAATTGGCTATAAATGACTTAATATCAAGGACTCATCGGGCGAATCGCTCTGGAACTGAAATCGGAATGCTCACTGACATTTTCCCCTCTCCGAAAGTCTGAAAAATGATGGAAAAATGACTAAGTCCAAAAAACATTTTTTTCAACCTTTTTCAATTTTACCCCCATGGGATATATATTCTACCCACACACATTTGGAACTCTCCTGGGGTACCCTCGCATATATTATTCCCTCATTTAATGGATATTTTCACCAAAAAGTGAAGTTTTCAAAAAGTCAGAAAATTGGCTGAAAACGACTTAATATCAAGGACTTATCGTGCGAATCACTCTGGAACTGAAATCGGAATGCTCACTGACATTTTCCCCTCTCCAAAAGTCTGAAAAATGATGGAAAAATGACTAAGTCCAAAAAAAATTATTTTAAACTTTTTTCAATTTTACCCCCATGGGATATATATTCTACCCACACACATTTGGAACTCTCCTGGGGTACCCTCACACATATTATTCCCTCATTTAATGGATATTTTCACCAAAAAGTGAAGTTTTCAAAAAGTTAGAAAATTGGCTGAAAACGACTTAATATCAAGGACTCATCGGGCGAATCACTCTGGAACTGAAATCGGAATGCTCACTGACATTTTCCCCTCTCCGAAAGTCTGAAAAATGATGGAAAAATGACTAAGTCCAAAAAAATTTTTTTTAAACTTTTTTCAATTTTACCCCCATGGGATATATATTCTACCCACACACATTTGGAACTCTCCTGGGGTACCCTCACACATATTATTCCCTCATTTAATGAATATTTTCACCAAAAAGGGAAGTTTTCAAAACGTCAGAAAATTGGCTGAAAACGACTTAATATCAAGGACTCATCGGGCGAATCGCTCTGGAACTGAAATCGGAATGCTCACTGACATTTTCCCCTCTCTGAAAGTCTGAAAAATGCTGGAAAAATGACTAAGTCCAAAAAAAATTTTTTTTAACTTATTTTAATTTTACCCGTGTAGGATATACATTCTTCCCACACACATTTGGATCTCTCCTGGGGTACCCTCACACATATTATGCCCTCATTTAATGGATATTTTCACCAAAAAGTTAAGTTTTCAAAAAGTCAGAAAATTGGCTGAAAACGACTTAATATCAAGGACTCATCGGGCGAATCACTCTGGAACTGAAATCGGAATACTCACTGACATTTTCCCCTCTCCGAAAGTCTGAAAAATGATGGAAAAATGACTAAGTCCAAAAAATTTTTTTTTTAACTTTTCTCAATTTTACCCCTGTGGGATATACATTCTACCCACACACATTTGGATCTCTCCTGGGGTACCCTCACACATATTATTCCCTCATTTAATGGATATTTCCACCAAAAAGTGAAGTTTTCAAAAAGTCAGAAAATTGGCTGAAAACGACTTAATATCAAGGACTCATCGGGCGAATCACTCTGGAACTGAAATCGGAATACTAAATGACATTTTCCCCTCTCCGAAAGTCTGAAAAATGATGGAATAAATTTTTTTTTAACTTTTTTCAATTTTACCCCTGTGGGATATACATTCTACCCACACACATTTGGATCTCTCCTGGGGTACCCTCACACATATTATTCCCTCATTTAATGGATATTTTCACCAAAAAGTGAAGTTTTCAAAAAGTCAGAAAATTGGCTGAAAACGACTTAATATCAAGGACTCATCGGGAGAATCACTCTGGAACTGAAATCGGAATACTCACTGACATTTTCCCCTCTCCGAAAGTCTGAAAAATGATGGAAAAATGACTAAGTCCAAAAAACATTTTTTTCAGCTTTTTTCAATTTTACCCCCGTGGGATGTATATATTCTACCCACACACATTTGGAACTCTCCTGGGGTACCCTCGCACATATTATTCCCTCATTTAATGGATATTTTCACCAAAAAGTGAAGTTTTCAAAAAGTCAGAAAATTGGCTGAAAACGACTTAATATCAAGGACTCATCGTGCGATATACTCTGGAACTGAAATCGGAATGCTCACTGACATTTTCCCCTCTCCAAAAGACTGAAAAATGATGGAAAAATGACTAAGTCCAAAAAAAATTTTTTTAAACTTTTTTCAATTTTACCCCCATGGGATATATATTCTACCCACACACATTTGGAACTCTCCTGGGGTACCCTCACACATATTATTCCCTCATTTAATGGATATTTTCACCAAAAAGTGAAGTTTTCAAAAAGTCAAAATTGGCTATAAACGACTTAATATCAAGGACTCATCGGGCGAATCACTCTGGAACTGAAATCGGAATGCTCACTGACATTTTTCCCTCTTCGAAAGTCTGAAAAATGATGGAAAAATGACTAAGTCCAAAAAACATTTTTTTCAACTTTTTTCAATTTTACCCCCGTGGGATATATATTCTACCCACACACATTTGGAACTCTCCTGGGGTACCCTCGCATATATTATTCCCTCATTTAATGGATATTTTCACCAAAAAGTGAAGTTTTCAAAAAGTCAGAAAATTGGCTGAAAACTACTTATTATCAAGGATTCATCATGCGAATCACTCTGGAACTGAAATCGGAATGCTCACTGACATTTTCCATTCTCCAAAAGTCTGAAAAATGATGGAAAAATGACTAAGTCCAAAAAAAAATTTTTTTTGAACTTTTTTCAATTTTACCCCCATGGGATATACATTCTACCAACACACATTTGGATCTTTCCTGGGGTACCCTCACACATATTATTCCCTCATTTAATGGATATTTTCACCAAAAAGTGAAGTTTTCAAAAAGTCAGAAAATTGGCTGAAAACGACTTAATATCAAGGACTCATCGGGAGAATCACTCTGGAACTGAAATCGGAATACTCACTGACATTTTCCCCTCTCCGAAAGTCTGAAAAATGATGGAAAAATGACTGAGTCCAAAAAACATTTTTTTCAGCTTTTTTCAATTTTACCCCCGTGGGATATATATTCTACCCACACACATTTGGAACTCTCCTGGGGTACCCTCACACATATTATTCCCTCATTTAATGCATATTTTCACCAAAAAGTGAAGTTTTCAAAAAGTCAGAAAATTGGCTGAAAACGACTTATTATCAAGGATTCATCATGCGAATCACTCTGGAACTGAAATCGGAATGCTCACTGACATTTTCCCCTCTCCAAAAGTCTGAAAAATGATGGAAAAATGACTAAGTACAAAAAAAATTTTTTAAACTTTTTTCAATTTTACCCCCGTGGGATATATATTCTACCCACACACATTTTGAACTCTCCTGGGGTACCCTCGCATATATTATCCCCTCATTTAATGGATATTTTCACCAAAAAGTGAAGTTTTTAAAAAGTCAAAATTGGCTATAAATGACTTAATATCAAGGACTCATCGGGCGAATCGCTCTGGAACTGAAATCGGAATGCTCACTGACATTTTCCCCTCTCCGAAAGTCTGAAAAATGATGGAAAAATGACTAAGTCCAAAAAACATTTTTTTCAACCTTTTTCAATTTTACCCCCGTGGGATATATATTCTACCCACACACATTTGGAACTCTCCTGGGGTACCCTCGCATATATTATTCCCTCATTTAATGGATATTTTCAACAAAAAGTGAAGTTTTCAAAAAGTCAGAAAATTGGCTGAAAACGACTTAATATCAAGGACTCATCGTGCGAATCACTCTGGAACTGAAATCGGAATGCTCACTGACATTTTCCCCTCTCCAAAAGTCTGAAAAATGATGGAAAAATGACTAAGTCCAAAAAAAAATTTTTTTACTTTTTTCAATTTTACCCCCATGGGATATATATTCTACCCACACACATTTGGAACTCTCCTGGGGTACCCTCGCATATATTATTCCCTCATTTAATGGATATTTTCACCAAAAAGTGAAGTTTTCAAAAAGTCAGAAAATTGGCTGAAAACGACTTAATATCAAGGACTTATCGTGCGAATCACTCTGGAACTGAAATCGGAATGCTCACTGACATTTTCCCCTCTCCAAAAGTCTGAAAAATGATGGAAAAATGACTAAGTCCAAAAAACATTTTTTTCAACTTTTTTCAATTTTACCCCCTTGGGATATACATTCTACCCACACACATTTGGAACTCTCCTGCGGTACCCTCACACATATTATTCCCTCATTTAATGAATATTTTCACCAAAAAGGGAAGTTTTCAAAACGTCAGAAAATTGGCTGAAAACGACTTAATATCAAGGACTCATCGGGCGAATCGCTCTGGAACTGAAATCGGAATGCTCACTGCCTTTTTCCCCTCTCTGAAAGTCTGAAAAATGCTGGAAAAATGACTAAGTCCAAAAAAATTTTTTTTTAACTTATTTTAATTTTACCCCTGTGGGATATACATTCTTCCCAAACACATTTGGATCTCTCCTGGGGTACCCTCACACATATTATGCCCTCATTTAATGGATATTTTCACCAAAAAAGTGAAGTTTTCAAAAAGTCAGAAAATTGGCTGAAAACGACTTAATATCAAGGACTCATCGGGCGAATCACTCTGGAACTGAAATCGGAATACTCACTGACATTTTCCCCTCTCCGAAAGTCTGAAAAATGATGGAAAAATGACTAAGTCCAAAAAATTTTTTTTTTTACTTTTCTCAATTTTACCCCTGTGGGATATACATTCTACCCACACACATTTGGATCTCTCCTGGGGTACCCTCACATATATTATTCCCTCATGTAATGGATATTTCCACCAAAAAGTGAAGTTTTCAAAAAGTCAGAAAATTGGCTGAAAACGACTTAATATCAAGGACTCATCGGGCGAATCACTCTGGAACTGAAATCGGAATACTAAATGACATTTTCCCCTCTCCGAAAGTCTGAAAAATGATGGAATAAATTTTTTTTTAACTTTTTTCAATTTTACCCCTGTGGGATATACATTCTACCCACACACATTTGGATCTCTCCTGGGGTACCCTCACACATATTATTCCCTCATTTAATGGATATTTTCACCAAAAAGTGAAGTTTTCAAAAAGTCAGAAAATTGGCTGAAAACGACTTAATATCAAGGACTCATCGGGCGAATCACTCTGGAACTGAAATCGGAATACTAAATGACATTTTCCCCTCTCCGAAAGTCTGAAAAATGATGGAAAAATGACTAAGTCCAAAAAACATTTTTTTTAACTTATTTCAATTTTACCCCTGTGGGATATACATTCTTCCCACACACATTTGGATCTCTCCTGGGGTACCCTCACACATATTATGCCCTCATTTAATGGATATTTTCACCAAAAAGTGAAGTTTTCAAAAAGTCAGAAAATTGGCTGAAAACGACTTAATATCAAGGGCTCATCGGGCGAATCACTCTGTAACTGAAATCGGAATACTCACTGACATTTTTCCCTCTCCGAAAGTCTGAAAAATAATGGAAAAATGACTAAGTCCAAAAAATTTTTTTTTAAACTTTTTTCAATTTTACCCCCATGGGATATATATTCTACCCACACACATTTGGAACTCTCCTGGGGTACCCTCACACATATTATTCCCTCATTTAATGGTTATTTTCACCAAAAAGTGAAGTTTTCAAAAAGTCAGAAAATTGGCTGAAAACGACTTTATATCAAGGACTCATCGGGCGAATCGCTCTGGAACTGAAATCTGAATGCTCACTGACATTTTCCCCTCTCCGAAAGTCTGAAAAATGATGGAAAAATGACTAAGTCCAAAAAATTTTTTTTTAAACTTTTTTCAATTTTACCCCTGTGGGATATAAATTCTACCCACACACATTTGGATCTCTCCCGGGGTACCCTCACACATATTATTCCCTCATTTAATGGATATTTTCACCAAAAAGTGAAGTTTTCAAAAAGTCAGAAAATTGGCTGAAAACGACTTAATATCAAGGACTCATCGGGAGAATCACTCTGGAACTGAAATCGGAATACTCACTGACATTTTCCCCTCTCCGAAAGTCTGAAAAATGATGGAAAAATGACTAAGTCCAAAAAACATTTTTTTCAGCTTTTTTCAATTTTACCCCCGTGGGATGTATATATTCTACCCACACACATTTGGAACTCTCCTGGGGTACCCTCGCACATATTATTCCCTCATTTAATGGATATTTTCACCAAAAAGTGAAGTTTTCAAAAAGTCAAAATTGGCTATAAACGACTTAATATCAAGGAATAATCGGGCGAATCGCTCTGGAACTGAAATCGGAATGCTCACTGACATTTTTCCCTCTTCGAAAGTCTGAAAAATGATGGAAAAATGACTAAGTCCAAAAAACATTTTTTTCAACTTTTTTCAATTTTACCCCCGTGGGATATATATTCTACCCACACACATTTGGAACTCTCCTGGGGTACCCTCGCATATATTATTCCCTCATTTAATGGATATTTTCACCAAAAAGTGAAGTTTTCAAAAAGTCAGAAAATTGGCTGAAAACTACTTATTATCAAGGATTCATCATGCGAATCACTCTGGAACTGAAATCGGAATGCTCACTGACATTTTCCACTCTCCAAAAGTCTGAAAAATGATGGAAAAATGACTAAGTCCAAAAAAAATTTTTTTTGAACTTTTTTCAATTTTACCCCCATGGGATATACATTCTACCAACACACATTTGGATCTTTCCTGGGGTACCCTCACACATATTATTCCCTCATTTAATGGATATTTTCACCAAAAAGTGAAGTTTTCAAAAAGTCAAAATTGGCTATAAACGACTTAATATCAAGGACTCATCGGGCGAATCGCTCTGGAACTGAAATCGGAATGCTCACTGACATTTCTCCCTCTTCGAAAGTCTGAAAAATGATGGAAAAATGACTAAGTCCAAAAAACATTTTTTTCAACTTTTTTCAATTTTACGCCCGTGGGATATATATTCTACCCACACACATTTGGAACTCTCCTGGGGTACCCTCGCATATATTATTCCCTCATTTAATGGATATTTTCACCAAAAAGTGAAGTTTTCAAAAAGTCAGAAAATTGGCTGAAAACGACTTAATATCAAGGAAACATCGTGCGAAATACTCTGGAACTGAAATCGGAATACTCACTGACATTTTCCCCTCTCCGAAAGTCTGAAAAATGATGGAAAAATGACTAAGTCCAAAAAACATTTTTTTCAGCTTTTTTCAATTTTACCCCCGTGGGATATATATTCTACCCACACACATTTGGAACTCTCCTGGGGTACCCTCGCACATATTATTCCCTCATTTAATGGATATTTTCACCAAAAAGTGAAGTTTTCAAAAAGTCAGAAAATTGGCTGAAAACGACTTATTATCAAGGATTCATCATG
Source organism: Phyllobates terribilis (assembly GCF_046119375.1). NCBI lineage: Eukaryota > Metazoa > Chordata > Amphibia > Anura > Dendrobatidae > Phyllobates > Phyllobates terribilis. Next base: position 2,849,720 of record NW_027362873.1, on the reverse strand, counting down.
CGAATCACTCTGGAACTGAAATCGGAATGCTCACTGACATTTTCCCCTCTCCAAAAGTCTGAAAAATGATGGAAAAATGACTAAGTACAAAAAAATTTTTTCAAACTTTTTTCAATTTTACCCCCGTGGGATATATATTCTACCCACACACATTTTGAACTCTCCTGGGGTACCCTCGCATATATTATCCCCTCATTTAATGGATATTTTCACCAAAAAGTGAAGTTTTTAAAAAGTCAAAATTGGCTATAAATGACTTAATATCAAGGACTCATCGGGCGAATCGCTCTGGAACTGAAATCGGAATGCTCACTGACATTTTCCCCTCTCCGAAAGTCTGAAAAATGATGGAAAAATGACTAAGTCCAAAAAACATTTTTTTCAACCTTTTTCAATTTTACCCCCGTGGGATATATATTCTACCCACACACATTTGGAACTCTCCTGGGGTACCCTCGCATATATTATTCCCTCATTTAATGGATATTTTCACCAAAAAGTGAAGTTTTCAAAAAGTCAGAAAATTGGCTGAAAACGACTTAATATCAAGGACTTATCGTGCGAATCACTCTGGAACTGAAATCGGAATGCTCACTGACATTTTCCCCTCTCTGAAAGTCTGAAAAATGCTGGAAAAATGACTAAGTCCAAAAAAATTTTTTTTTAACTTATTTTAATTTTACCCCTGTGGGATATACATTCTTCCCACACACATTTGGATCTCTCCTGGGGTACCCTCACACATATTATGCCCTCATTTAATGGATATTTTCACCAAAAAGTGAAGTTTTCAAAAAGTCAGAAAATTGGCTGAAAACGACTTAATATCAAGGACTCATCGGGCGAATCACTCTGGAACTGAAATCGGAATACTCACTGACATTTTCCCCTCTCCGAAAGTCTGAAAAATGATGGAAAAATGACTAAGTCCAAAAAAATTTTTTTTCAATCTTACCCCCGTGGGATATATGTTCTACCCACACACATTTGGAACTCTCCTGTGGTACCCACGCACATATTATTCCCTCATTTAATGGATATTTTCACCAAAAAGTGAAGTTTTCAAAAAGTCAGAAAATTGGCTGATAACGACTTAATATCAAGGACTCATCGGGCGAATCACTCTGGAACTGAAATCGGAATGCTCACTGACATTTTCCCCTCTCCGAAAGTCTGAAAAATGATGGAAAAATGACTAAGTCCAAAAAACATTTTTTTCAACTTTTTTCAATTTTACCCCCGTGGGATATATATTCTACCCACACACATTTGGAACTCTCCTGGGGTACCCTCGCACATATTATTCCCTCATTTAATGGATATTTTCACCAAAAAGTGAAGTTTTCAAAAAGTCAGAAAATTGGCTGAAAACGACTTAATATCAAGGACTCATCGCGCGAATCACTCTGGAACTGAAATCGGAATGCTCACTGAAATTTTCCCCTCTCCAAAAGTCTGAAAAATGATGGAAAAATGACTAAGTCCAAAAAAAATTTTTTTAAAACTTTTTTCAATTTTACCCCCATGGGATATATATTCTACCCACACACATTTGGAACTCTCCTGGGGTACCCTCGCATATATTATGCCCTAATTTAATGGATATTTTCACCAAAAAGTGAAGTTTTCAAATAGTCAAAATTGGCTATAAACGACCTAATATCAAGGACTCATCGGGCGAATCGCTCTGGAACTGAAATCGGAATGCTCACTGACATTTTTCCCTCTCCGAAAGTCTGAAAAATGATGGAAAAATGACTAAGTCCAAAAAAAATTTTTTTAAAACTTTTTTCAATTTTACCCCCGTGGGATATACATTCTACCCACACACATTATGAACTCTCCTGGGGTACCCTCACACATATTATTCCCTCATTTATTGTATATTTTCACCAAAAAGTGAAGTTTTCAAAAAGTCAGAAAATTGGCTGAAAGCGACTTAACATCAAGGACTCATCGGGAGAATCACTCTGGAACTGAAATCGGAATACTCACTGACATTTTCCCCTCTCCGAAAGTCTGAAAAATGATGGAAAAATGACTAAGTCCAAAAAACATTTTTTTCAACTTTTTTCAATTTTACCCCCGTGGATTATATATTCTACCCACACACATTTGGATCTCTCCTGGGGTACCCTCACACATATTATTCCCTCATTTAATGGATATTTTCACCAAAAAGTGAAGTTTCAAAAAGTCAGAAAATTGGCTGAAAACGACTTAATATCAAGGACTGATCGGGCGAATGACTCTGGAACTGAAATCGGAATGCTCACTGACATTTTTCCCTCTCCGAAAGTCTGAAAAATGATGGAAAAATGACTAAGTCCAAAAAACATTTTTTTCAACTTTTTTCAATTTTACCCCCGTGGATTATATATTCTACCCACACACATTTGGATCTCTCCTGGGGTACCCTCACACATATTATTCCCTCATTTAATGGATATTTTCACCAAAAAGTGAAGTTTCAAAAAGTCAGAAAATTGGCTGAAAACGACTTAATATCAAGGACTCATCGGGTGAATCGCTCTGGAACTGAAATCGGAATGCTCACTGACATTTTCCCCTCTCCGAAAGTCTGAAAAATGATGGAAAAATGACTAAGTCCAAAAAATTTTTTTTTTTACTTTTTTCAATTTTACCCCTGTGGGATATACATTCTACCCACACACATTTGGATCTCTCCTTGGGTAACCTCACACATATTATTTCCTCATTTAATGGATATTTTCACCAAAAAGTGAAGTTTTCAAAAAATCAGAAAATTGGCTGAAAACGACTTAATATCAAGGACTCATCGGGCGAAACACTCTGGAACTGAAATCGGAATATTCACTGACATTTTAACATCTCCGAAAGTCTGAAAAATGATGGAAAAATGACTAAGTCCAAAAAACATTTTTTTCAACTTTTTTCAATTTTACCCCCGTGGGATATATATTCTACCCACACATATTTGGAACTCTCCTGGGGTACCCTCGCACATATTATTCCCTCATTTAATGGATATTTTCACCAAAAAGTGAAGTTTTCAAAAAGTCAGAAAATTGGCTGAAAACGACTTAATATCAAGGACTCATCGCGCGAATCACTCTGGAACTGAAATCGGAATACTCACTGATATTTTCCCCTCTCCGAAAGTCTGAAAAATGATGGAAAAATGACTAAGTCCAAAAAACATTTTTTTCAATTTTACCCCCGTGGGATATATATTCTACCCACACACATTTGGAACTCTCCTGGGGTACCCTCGCATATATTATGCCCTAATTTAATGGATATTTTCACCAAAAAGTGAAGTTTTCAAAAAGTCAAAATTGGCTATAAACGACCTAATATCAAGGACTCATCGGGCGAATCGCTCTGGAACTGAAATCGGAATGCTCACTGACATTTTTCCCTCTCCGAAAGTCTGAAAAATGATGGAAAAATGACTAAGTCCAAAAAAAATTTTTTTTTAACTTTTTTCAATTTTACCCCTGTGGGATATACATTCTACCCACACACATTATGAACTCTCCTGGGGTACCCTCACGCATATTATTCCCTCATTTAATGTATATTTTCACCAAAAAGTGAAGTTTTCAAAAAGTCAGAAAATTGGCTGAAAGCGACTTAACATCAAGGACTCATCGGGAGAATCACTCTGGAACTGAAATCGGAATACTCACTGACATTTTCCCCTCTCCAAAAGTCTGAAAAATGATGGAAAAATGACTAAGTCCAAAAAACATTTTTTTCAACTTTTTTCAATTTTACCCCCGTGGGATATATATTCTACCCACACATATTTGGAACTCTCCTGGGGTACCCTCGCACATATTATTCCCTCATTTAATGGATATTTTCACCAAAAAGTGAAGTTTTCAAAAAGTCAGAAAATTGGCTGAAAACGACTTAATATCAAGGACTCATCGCGCGAATCACTCTGGAACTGAAATCGGAATGCTCACTGACATTTTCCCCTCTCCAAAAGTCTGAAAAATGATGGAAAAATGACTAAGTCCAAAAAAAATTTTTTTTTTACTTTTTTCAATTTTACCCACATGGGATATATATTCTACCCACACACATTTGGATCTCTCCTGGGGTAACCTCACACATATTATTTCCTCATTTAATGGATATTTTCACCAAAAAGTGAAGTTTTCAAAAAGTCAGAAAATTGGCTGAAAACGACTTTATATCAAGGACTCATCGGGCGAAACACTCTGGAACTGAAATCGGAATACTCACTGATATTTTCCCCTCTCCGAAAGTCTGAAAAATGATGGAAAAATGACTAAGTCCAAAAAACATTTTTTTCAATTTTACCCCCGTGGGATATATATTCTACCCACACACATTTGGAACTCTCCTGGGGTACCCTCGCATATATTATGCCCTAATTTAATGGATATTTTCACCAAAAAGTGAAGTTTTCAAAAAGTCAAAATTGGCTATAAACGACCTAATATCAAGGACTCATCGGGCGAATCGCTCTGGAACTGAAATCGGAATGCTCACTGACATTTTTCCCTCTCCGAAAGTCTGAAAAATGATGGAAAAATGACTAAGTCCAAAAAAAATTTTTTTAAAACTTTTTTCAATTTTACCCCCGTGGGATATACATTCTACCCACACACATTATGAACTCTCCTGGGGTACCCTCACGCATATTATTCCCTCATTTAATGTATATTTTCACCAAAAAGTGAAGTTTCCAAAAAGTCAGAAAATTGGCTGAAAGCGACTTAACATCAAGGACTCATCGGGAGAATCACTCTGGAACTGAAATCGGAATACTCACTGACATTTTCCCCTCTCCGAAAGTCTGAAAAATGATGGAAAAATGACTAAGTCCAAAAAACATTTTTTTCAACTTTTTTCAATTTTACCCCCGTGGGATATATATTCTACCCACACACATTTGGAACTCTCCTGGGGTACACTCACACATATTATTCCCTCATTTAATGGATATTTTCACCAAAAAGTGAAGTTTTCAAAAAGTCAGAAAATTGGCTGAAAACGACTTAATATCAAGGACTCCGGGCGAATCACTCTGGAACTGAAATCAGAATACTCAATGACATTTTCCCCTCTCCGAAAGTCTGAAAAATGATGGAAAAATGACTAAGTCCAAAAAACATTTTTTTCAACTTTTTTCAATTTTACCCCCGTGGGATATATATTCTACCCACACACATTTGGAACTCTCCTGGGGTACCCTCGCACATATTATTAACTCATTTAATGGATATTTTCACCAAAAAGTGAAGTTTTCAAAAAGTCAGAAAATTGGCTGAAAACGACTTAATATCAAGGACTCATCGCGCGAATCACTCTGGAACTGAAATCGGAATGCTCACTGACATTTTCCCCTCTCCAAAAGTCTGAAAAATGATGGAAAAATGACTAAGTCCAAAAAAAATTTTTTTAAAACTTTTTTCAATTTTACCCCCATGGGATATATATTCTACCCACACACATTTGGAACTCTCCTGGGGTACCCTCGCATATATTATGCCCTAATTTAATGGATATTTTCACCAAAAAGTGAAGTTTTCAAAAAGTCAGAAAATTGGCTGAAAACGACTTAATATCAAGGACTCATCGGGCGAATCACTCTGGAACTGAAATCGGAATACTCACTGACATTTTCCCCTCTTCGAAAGTCTGAAAAATGATGGAAAAATGAGTAAGTCCAAAAAAAAATTTTTTCAACTTTTTTCAATTTTACCCCCGTGGGATATATATTCTACCCACACACATTTGGAACTCTCCTGGGGTACCCTCGCACATATTATTCCCTCATTTAATGGATATTTTCACCAAAAAGTGAAGTTTTCAAAAAGTCAGAAAATTGGCTGAAAACGACTTAATATCAAGGACTCATCCAGCGAATCACTCTGGAACTGAAATCAGAATACTCACTGACATTTTCCCCTCTCCGAAAGTCTGAAAAATGATGGAAAAATGACTAAGTCCAAAAAACATTTTTTTCAACTTTTTTCAATTTTACCCCCGTGGATTATATATTCTACCCACACACATTTGGATCTCTCCTGGGGTACCCTCACACATATTATTCCCTAATTTAATGGATATTTTCACCAAAAAGTGAAGTTTCAAAAAGTCAGAAAATTGGCTGAAAACGACTTAATATCAAGGACTCATCGGGTGAATCGCTCTGGAACTGAAATCGGAATGCTCACTGACATTTTCCCCTCTCCGAAAGTCTGAAAAATGATGGAAAAATGACTAAGTCCAAAAAAAATTTTTTTAAAACTTTTTTCAATTTTACCCCCGTGGGATATACATTCTACCCACACACATTATGAACTCTCCTGGGGTACCCTCACGCATATTATTCCCTCATTTAATGTATATTTTCACCAAAAAGTGAAGTTTTCAAAAAGTCAGAAAATTGGCTGAAAGCGACTTAACATCAAGGACTCATCGGGAAAATCACTCTGGAACTGAAATCGGAATAATCACTGACATTTTCCCCTCTCCGAAAGTCTGAAAAATGATGGAAAAATGACTAAGTCCAAAAAACATTTTTTTCAACTTTTTTCAATTTTACCCCCGTGGGATATATATTCTACCCACACATATTTGGAACTCTCCTGGGGTACCCTCGCACATATTATTCCCTCATTTAATGGATATTTTCACCAAAAAGTGAAGTTTTCAAAAAGTCAGAAAATTGGCTGAAAACGACTTAATATCAAGGACTCATCGCGCGAATCACTCTGGAACTGAAATCGGAATGCTCACTGACATTTTCCCCTCTCCAAAAGTCTGAAAAATGATGGAAAAATGACTAAGTCCAAAAAAATTTTTTTTTTTACTTTTTTCAATTTTACCCCCATGGGATATATATTCTACCCACACACATTTGGATCTCTCCTGGGGTAGCCTCACACATATTATTTCCTCATTTAATGGATATTTTCACCAAAAAGTGAAGTTTTCAAAAAGTCAGAAAATTGGCTGAAAACGACTTTATAATCAAGGACTCATCGGGCGAAACACTCTGGAACTGAAATCGGAATACTCACTGATATTTTCCCCTCTCCGAAAGTCTGAAAAATGATGGAAAAATGACTAAGTCCAAAAAACATTTTTTTCAATTTTACCCCCGTGGGATATATATTCTACCCACACACATTTGGAACTCTCCTGGGGTACCCTCGCATATATTATGCCCTAATTTAATGGATATTTTCACCAAAAAGTGAAGTTTTCAAAAAGTCAAAATTGGCTATAAACGACCTAATATCAAGGACTCATCGGGCGAATCGCTCTGGAACTGAAATCGGAATGCTCACTGACATTTTTCCCTCTCTGAAAGTCTGAAAAATGATGGAAAAATGACTAAGTCAAAAAAAAAATTTTTTAAAACTTTTTTCAATTTTACCCCCGTGGGATATACATTCTACCCACACACATTATGAACTCTCCTGGGGTACCCTCACGCATATTATTCCCTCATTTAATGTATATTTTCACCAAAAAGTGAAGTTTCCAAAAAGTCAGAAAATTGGCTGAAAGCGACTTAACATCAAGGACTCATCGGGAGAATCACTCTGGAACTGAAATCGGAATACTCACTGACATTTTCCCCTCTCCGAAAGTCTGAAAAATGATGGAAAAATGACTAAGTCCAAAAAACATTTTTTTCAACTTTTTTCAATTTTACCCCCGTGGGATATATATTCTACCCACACACATTTGGAACTCTCCTGGGGTACACTCACACATATTATTCCCTCATTTAATGGATATTTTCACCAAAAAGTGAAGTTTTCAAAAAGTCAGAAAATTGGCTGAAAACGACTTAATATCAAGGACTCCGGGCGAATCACTCTGGAACTGAAATCAGAATACTCAATGACATTTTCCCCTCTCCGAAAGTCTGAAAAATGATGGAAAAATGACTAAGTCCAAAAAACATTTTTTTCAACTTTTTTCAATTTTACCCCCGTGGGATATATATTCTACCCACACACATTTGGAACTCTCCTGGGGTACCCTCGCACATATTATTAACTCATTTAATGGATATTTTCACCAAAAAGTGAAGTTTTCAAAAAGTCAGAAAATTGGCTGAAAACGACTTAATATCAAGGACTCATCGCGCGAATCACTCTGGAACTGAAATCGGAATGCTCACTGACATTTTCCCCTCTCCAAAAGTCTGAAAAATGATGGAAAAATGACTAAGTCCAAAAAAAATTTTTTTAAAACTTTTTTCAATTTTACCCCCATGGGATATATATTCTACCCACACACATTTGGAACTCTCCTGGGGTACCCTCGCATATATTATGCCCTAATTTAATGGATATTTTCACCAAAAAGTGAAGTTTTCAAAAAGTCAGAAAATTGGCTGAAAACGACTTAATATCAAGGACTCATCGGGCGAATCACTCTGGAACTGAAATCGGAATACTCACTGACATTTTCCCCTCTTCGAAAGTCTGAAAAATGATGGAAAAATGAGTAAGTCCAAAAAAAAATTTTTTCAACTTTTTTCAATTTTACCCCCGTGGGATATATATTCTACCCACACACATTTGGAACTCTCCTGGGGTACCCTCGCACATATTATTCCCTCATTTAATGGATATTTTCACCAAAAAGTGAAGTTTTCAAAAAGTCAGAAAATTGGCTGAAAACGACTTAATATCAAGGACTCATCCAGCGAATCACTCTGGAACTGAAATCAGAATACTCTCTGACATTTTCCCCTCTCCGAAAGTCTGAAAAATGATGGAAAAATGACTAAGTCCAAAAAACATTTTTTTCAACTTTTTTCAATTTTACCCCCATGGGATATATATTCTACCCACACACATTTGGAACTCTCCTGGGGTACCCTCACACATATTATTCCCTCATTTAATGGATATTTTCACCAAAAAGTGAAGTTTTCAAAAAGTCAGAAAATTGGCTGAAAACGACTTAATATCAAGGACTCATCGCGCGAATCACTCTGGAACTGAAATCGGAATGCTCACTGACATTTTTCCCTCTCCGAAAGTCTGAAAAATGATGGAAAAATGACTAAGTCCAAAAAACATTTTTTTCAACTTTTTTCAATTTTACCCCTGTGGATTATATATTCTACCCACACACATTTGGATCTCTCCTGGGGTACCCTCACACATATTATTCCCTAATTTAATGGATATTTTCACCAAAAAGTGAAGTTTCAAAAAGTCAGAAAATTGGCTGAAAACGACTTAATATCAAGGACTCATCGGGTGAATCGCTCTGGAACTGAAATCGGAATGCTCACTGACATTTTCCCCTCTCCGAAAGTCTGAAAAATGATGGAAAAATGACTAAGTCCAAAAAAAATTTTTTTAAAACTTTTTTCAATTTTACCCCCGTGGGATATACATTCTACCCACACACATTATGAACTCTCCTGGGGTACCCTCACGCATATTATTCCCTCATTTAATGTATATTTTCACCAAAAAGTGAAGTTTTCAAAAAGTCAGAAAATTGGCTGAAAGCGACTTAACATCAAGGACTCATCGGGAAAATCACTCTGGAACTGAAATCGGAATACTCACTGACATTTTCCCCTCTCCGAAAGTCTGAAAAATGATGGAAAAATGACTAAGTCCAAAAAACATTTTTTTCAACTTTTTTCAATTTTACCCCCGTGGGATATATATTCTACCCACACATATTTGGAACTCTCCTGGGGTACCCTCGCACATATTATTCCCTCATTTAATGGATATTTTCACCAAAAAGTGAAGTTTTCAAAAAGTCAGAAAATTGGCTGAAAACGACTTAATATCAAGGACTCATCGCGCGAATCACTCTGGAACTGAAATCGGAATGCTCACTGACATTTTCCCCTCTCCAAAAGTCTGAAAAATGATGGAAAAATGACTAAGTCCAAAAAAAATTTTTTTTTTACTTTTTTCAATTTTACCCCCATGGGATATATATTCTACCCACACACATTTGGATCTCTCCTGGGGTAGCCTCACACATATTATTTCCTCATTTAATGGATATTTTCACCAAAAAGTGAAGTTTTCAAAAAGTCAGAAAATTGGCTGAAAACGACTTTATAATCAAGGACTCATCGGGCGAAACACTCTGGAACTGAAATCGGAATACTCACTGATATTTTCCCCTCTCCGAAAGTCTGAAAAATGATGGAAAAATGACTAAGTCCAAAAAACATTTTTTTCAATTTTACCCCCGTGGGATATATATTCTACCCACACACATTTGGAACTCTCCTGGGGTACCCTCGCATATATTATGCCCTAATTTAATGGATATTTTCACCAAAAAGTGAAGTTTTCAAAAAGTCAAAATTGGCTATAAACGACCTAATATCAAGGACTCATCGGGCGAATCGCTCTGGAACTGAAATCGGAATGCTCACTGACATTTTTCCCTCTCTGAAAGTCTGAAAAATGATGGAAAAATGACTAAGTCAAAAAAAAAATTTTTTAAAACTTTTTTCAATTTTACCCCCGTGGGATATACATTCTACCCACACACATTATGAACTCTCCTGGGGTACCCTCACGCATATTATTCCCTCATTTAATGTATATTTTCACCAAAAAGTGAAGTTTCCAAAAAGTCAGAAAATTGGCTGAAAGCGACTTAACATCAAGGACTCATCGGGAGAATCACTCTCGAACTGAAATCGGAATACTCACTGACATTTTCCCCTCTCCGAAAGTCTGAAAAATGATGGAAAAATGACTAAGTCCAAAAAACATTTTTTTCAACTTTTTTCAATTTTACCCCCGTGGGATATATATTCTACCCACACACATTTGGAACTCTCCTGGGGTACACTCACACATATTATTCCCTCATTTAATGGATATTTTCACCAAAAAGTGAAGTTTTCAAAAAGTCAGAAAATTGGCTGAAAACGACTTAATATCAAGGACTCCGGGCGAATCACTCTGGAACTGAAATCAGAATACTCAATGACATTTTCCCCTCTCCGAAAGTCTGAAAAATGATGGAAAAATGACTAAGTCCAAAAAACATTTTTTTCAACTTTTTTCAATTTTACCCCCGTGGGATATATATTCTACCCACACACATTTGGAACTCTCCTGGGGTACCCTCGCACATATTATTAACTCATTTAATGGATATTTTCACCAAAAAGTGAAGTTTTCAAAAAGTCAGAAAATTGGCTGAAAACGACTTAATATCAAGGACTCATCGCGCGAATCACTCTGGAACTGAAATCGGAATGCTCACTGACATTTTCCCCTCTCCAAAAGTCTGAAAAATGATGGAAAAATGACTAAGTCCAAAAAAAATTTTTTTAAAACTTTTTTCAATTTTACCCCCGTGGGATATACATTCTACCCACACACATTATGAACTCTCCTGGGGTACCCTCACGCATATTATTCCCTCATTTAATGTATATTTTCACCAAAAAGTGAAGTTTTCAAAAAGTCAGAAAATTGGCTGAAAGCGACTTAACATCAAGGACTCATCGGGAAAATCACTCTGGAACTGAAATCGGAATACTCACTGACATTTTCCCCTCTCCGAAAGTCTGAAAAATGATGGAAAAATGACTAAGTCCAAAAAACATTTTTTTCAACTTTTTTCAATTTTACCCCCGTGGGATATATATTCTACCCACACATATTTGGAACTCTCCTGGGGTACCCTCGCACATATTATTCCCTCATTTAATGGATATTTTCACCAAAAAGTGAAGTTTTCAAAAAGTCAGAAAATTGGCTGAAAACGACTTAATATCAAGGACTCATCGCGCGAATCACTCTGGAACTGAAATCGGAATGCTCACTGACATTTTCCCCTCTCCAAAAGTCTGAAAAATGATGGAAAAATGACTAAGTCCAAAAAAAATTTTTTTTTTACTTTTTTCAATTTTACCCCCATGGGATATATATTCTACCCACACACATTTGGATCTCTCCTGGGGTAGCCTCACACATATTATTTCCTCATTTAATGGATATTTTCACCAAAAAGTGAAGTTTTCAAAAAGTCAGAAAATTGGCTGAAAACGACTTTATAATCAAGGACTCATCGGGCGAAACACTCTGGAACTGAAATCGGAATACTCACTGATATTTTCCCCTCTCCGAAAGTCTGAAAAATGATGGAAAAATGACTAAGTCCAAAAAACATTTTTTTCAATTTTACCCCCGTGGGATATATATTCTACCCACACACATTTGGAACTCTCCTGGGGTACCCTCGCATATATTATGCCCTAATTTAATGGATATTTTCACCAAAAAGTGAAGTTTTCAAAAAGTCAAAATTGGCTATAAACGACCTAATATCAAGGACTCATCGGGCGAATCGCTCTGGAACTGAAATCGGAATGCTCACTGACATTTTTCCCTCTCTGAAAGTCTGAAAAATGATGGAAAAATGACTAAGTCAAAAAAAAAATTTTTTAAAACTTTTTTCAATTTTACCCCCGTGGGATATACATTCTACCCACACACATTATGAACTCTCCTGGGGTACCCTCACACATATTATTCCCTCATTTAATGTATATTTTCACCAAAAAGTGAAGTTTCCAAAAAGTCAGAAAATTGGCTGAAAGCGACTTAACATCAAGGACTCATCGGGAGAATCACTCTCGAACTGAAATCGGAATACTCACTGACATTTTCCCCTCTCCGAAAGTCTGAAAAATGATGGAAAAATGACTAAGTCCAAAAAACATTTTTTTCAACTTTTTTCAATTTTACCCCCGTGGGATATATATTCTACCCACACACATTTGGAACTCTCCTGGGGTACACTCACACATATTATTCCCTCATTTAATGGATATTTTCACCAAAAAGTGAAGTTTTCAAAAAGTCAGAAAATTGGCTGAAAACGACTTAATATCAAGGACTCCGGGCGAATCACTCTGGAACTGAAATCAGAATACTCAATGACATTTTCCCCTCTCCGAAAGTCTGAAAAATGATGGAAAAATGACTAAGTCCAAAAAACATTTTTTTCAACTTTTTTCAATTTTACCCCCGTGGGATATATATTCTACCCACACACATTTGGAACTCTCCTGGGGTACCCTCGCACATATTATTAACTCATTTAATGGATATTTTCACCAAAAAGTGAAGTTTTCAAAAAGTCAGAAAATTGGCTGAAAACGACTTAATATCAAGGACTCATCGCGCGAATCACTCTGGAACTGAAATCGGAATGCTCACTGACATTTTCCCCTCTCCAAAAGTCTGAAAAATGATGGAAAAATGACTAAGTCCAAAAAAAATTTTTTTAAAACTTTTTTCAATTTTACCCCCATGGGATATATATTCTACCCACACACATTTGGAACTCTCCTGGGGTACCCTCGCATATATTATGCCCTAATTTAATGGATATTTTCACCAAAAAGTGAAGTTTTCAAAAAGTCAGAAAATTGGCTGAAAACGACTTAATATCAAGGACTCATCGGGCGAATCACTCTGGAACTGAAATCGGAATACTCACTGACATTTTCCCCTCTTCGAAAGTCTGAAAAATGATGGAAAAATGAGTAAGTCCAAAAAAAAATTTTTTCAACTTTTTTCAATTTTACCCCCGTGGGATATATATTCTACCCACACACATTTGGAACTCTCCTGGGGTACCCTCGCACATATTATTCCCTCATTTAATGGATATTTTCACCAAAAAGTGAAGTTTTCAAAAAGTCAGAAAATTGGCTGAAAACGACTTAATATCAAGGACTCATCCAGCGAATCACTCTGGAACTGAAATCAGAATACTCACTGACATTTTCCCCTCTCCGAAAGTCTGAAAAATGATGGAAAAATGACTAAGTCCAAAAAACATTTTTTTCAACTTTTTTCAATTTTACCCCCATGGGATATATATTCTACCCACACACATTTGGAACTCTCCTGGGGTACCCTCACACATATTATTCCCTCATTTAATGGATATTTTCACCAAAAAGTGAAGTTTTCAAAAAGTCAGAAAATTGGCTGAAAACGACTTAATATCAAGGACTCATCGCGCGAATCACTCTGGAACTGAAATCGGAATGCTCACTGACATTTTTCCCTCTCCGAAAGTCTGAAAAATGATGGAAAAATGACTAAGTCCAAAAAACATTTTTTTCAACTTTTTTCAATTTTACCCCCGTGGATTATATATTCTACCCACACACATTTGGATCTCTCCTGGGGTACCCTCACACATATTATTCCCTAATTTAATGGATATTTTCACCAAAAAGTGAAGTTTCAAAAAGTCAGAAAATTGGCTGAAAACGACTTAATATCAAGGACTCATCGGGTGAATCGCTCTGGAACTGAAATCGGAATGCTCACTGACATTTTCCCCTCTCCGAAAGTCTGAAAAATGATGGAAAAATGACTAAGTCCAAAAAAAATTTTTTTAAAACTTTTTTCAATTTTACCCCCGTGGGATATACATTCTACCCACACACATTATGAACTCTCCTGGGGTACCCTCACGCATATTATTCCCTCATTTAATGTATATTTTCACCAAAAAGTGAAGTTTTCAAAAAGTCAGAAAATTGGCTGAAAGCGACTTAACATCAAGGACTCATCGGGAAAATCACTCTGGAACTGAAATCGGAATACTCACTGACATTTTCCCCTCTCCGAAAGTCTGAAAAATGATGGAAAAATGACTAAGTCCAAAAAACATTTTTTTCAACTTTTTTCAATTTTACCCCCGTGGGATATATATTCTACCCACACATATTTGGAACTCTCCTGGGGTACCCTCGCACATATTATTCCCTCATTTAATGGATATTTTCACCAAAAAGTGAAGTTTTCAAAAAGTCAGAAAATTGGCTGAAAACGACTTAATATCAAGGACTCATCGCGCGAATCACTCTGGAACTGAAATCGGAATGCTCACTGACATTTTCCCCTCTCCAAAAGTCTGAAAAATGATGGAAAAATGACTAAGTCCAAAAAAAATTTTTTTTTTACTTTTTTCAATTTTACCCCCATGGGATATATATTCTACCCACACACATTTGGATCTCTCCTGGGGTAGCCTCACACATATTATTTCCTCATTTAATGGATATTTTCACCAAAAAGTGAAGTTTTCAAAAAGTCAGAAAATTGGCTGAAAACGACTTTATAATCAAGGACTCATCGGGCGAAACACTCTGGAACTGAAATCGGAATACTCACTGATATTTTCCCCTCTCCGAAAGTCTGAAAAATGATGGAAAAATGAGTAAGTCCAAAAAACATTTTTTTCAATTTTACCCCCGTGGGATATATATTCTACCCACACACATTTGGAACTCTCCTGGGGTACCCTCGCACATATTATTCCCTCATTTAATGGATATTTTCACCAAAAAGTGAAGTTTTCAAAAAGTCAGAAAATTTTCTGAAAACGACTTAATATCAAGGACTCATCCAGCGAATCACTCTGGAACTGAAATCAGAATACTCACTGACATTTTCCCCTCTCCGAAAGTCTGAAAAATGATGGAAAAATGACTAAGTCCAAAAAACATTTTTTTCAACTTTTTTCAATTTTACCCCCGTGGGATATATATTCTACCCACACACATTTGGAACTCTCCTGGGGTACCCTCGCACATATTATTCCCTCATTTAATGGATATTTTCACCAAAAAGTGAAGTTTTCAAAAAGTCAGAAAATTGGCTGAAAACGACTTAATATCAAGGACTCATCGCGCGAATCACTCTGGAACTGAAATCGGAATGCTCACTGACATTTTCCCCTCTCCAAAAGTCTGAAAAATGATGGAAAAATGACTAAGTCCAAAAAAAATTTTTTTAAAACTTTTTTCAATTTTACCCCCATGGGATATATATTCTACCCACACACATTTGGAACTCTCCTGGGGTACCCTCGCATATATTATGCCCTAATTTAATGGATATTTTCACCAAAAAGTGAAGTTTTCAAAAAGTCAGAAAATTGGCTGAAAACGACTTAATATCAAGGACTCATCGGGCGAATCACTCTGGAACTGAAATCGGAATACTCACTGACATTTTCCCCTCTTCGAAAGTCTGAAAAATGATGGAAAAATGAGTAAGTCCAAAAAAAATTTTTTTCAACTTTTTTTAATTTTACCCCCGTGGGATATATATTCTACCCACACACATTTGGAACTCTCCTGGGGTACCCTCGCACATATTATTCCCTCATTTAATGGATATTTTCACCAAAAAGTGAAGTTTTCAAAAAGTCAGAAAATTGGCTGAAAACGACTTAATATCAAGGACTCATCGCGCGAATCACTCCGGAACTGAAATCGGAATGCTCACTGACATTTTCCCCTCTCCGAAAGTCTGAAAAATGATGGAAAAATGACTAAGTCCAAAAAACATTTTTTTCAACTTTTTTCAATTTTACCCCCGTGGATTATATATTCTACCCACACACATTTGGATCTCTCCTGGGGTACCCTCACACATATTATTCCCTCATTTAATGGATATTTTCACCAAAAAGTGAAGTTTCAAAAAGTCAGAAAATTGGCTGAAAACGACTTAATATCAAGGACTCATCGGGTGAATCGCTCTGGAACTGAAATCGGAATGCTCACTGACATTTTCCCCTCTCCGAAAGTCTGAAAAATGATGGAAAAATGAATAAGTCCAAAAAATTTTTTTTTTTACTTTTTTCAATTTTACCCCTGTGGGATATACATTCTACCCACACACATTTGGATCTCTCCTTGGGTAACCTCACACATATTATTTCCTCATTTAATGGATATTTTCACCAAAAAGTGAAGTTTTCAAAAAATCAGAAAATTGGCTGAAAACGACTTAATATCAAGGACTCATCGGGCGAAACACTCTGGAACTGAAATCGGAATATTCACTGACATTTTACCCTCTCCGAAAGTCTGAAAAATGATGGAAAAATGACTAAGTCCAAAAAACATTTTTTTCAACTTTTTTCAATTTTACCCCCATGGGATATATATTCTACCCACACACATTTGGATCTCTCCTGGGGTACCCTCACACATATTATTTCCTCATTTAATGGATATTTTCACCAAAAAGTGAAGTTTTCAAAAAGTCAGAAAATTGGCTGAAAACGACTTAATATCAAGGACTCATCGGGCGAAACACTCTGGAACTGAAATCGGAATACTCACTGATATTTTCCCCTCTCCGAAAGTCTGAAAAATGATGGAAAAATGACTAAGTCCAAAAAACATTTTTTTCAATTTTACCCCCGTGGGATATATATTCTACCCACACACATTTGGAACTCTCCTGGGGTACCCTCGCATATATTATGCCCTAATTTAATGGATATTTTCACCAAAAAGTGAAGTTTTCAAAAAGTCAAAATTGGCTATAAACGACCTAATATCAAGGACTCATCGGGCGAATCGCTCTGGAACTGAAATCGGAATGCTCACTGACATTTTTCCCTCTCCGAAAGTCTGAAAAATGATGGAAAAATGACTAAGTCCAAAAAACATTTTTTTCAACTTTTTTCAATTTTACCCCCGTGGGATATATATTCTACCCACACACATTTGGAACTCTCCTGGGGTACACTCACACATATTATTCCCTCATTTAATGGATATTTTCACCAAAAAGTGAAGTTTTCAAAAAGTCAGAAAATTGGCTGAAAACGACTTAATATCAAGGACTGATCGGGCGAATCGCTCTGGAACTGAAATCGGAATGTTCACCGACATTTTTCCCTCTCCGAAAGTCTGAAAAATGATGGAAAAATGACTAAGTCCAAAAAAATTTTTTCAACTTTTTTCAATTTTACCCCCGTGGATTATATATTCTACCCACACACATTTGGAAATCTCCTGGCGTACCCTCGCACATATTATTCCCTCATTTAATGGATATTTTCACCAAAAAGTGAAGTTTTCAAAAAGTCAGAAAATTGGCTGAAAACGACTTAATATCAAGGACTCATCGGGCGAATCACTCTGGAACTGAAATCGGAATACTCACTGACATTTTCCCCTCTCCGAAAGTCTGAAAAATGCTGGAAAAATGACTAAGTCCAAAAAACATTTTTTTCAACTTTTTTCAATTTTACCCCTGTGGGATATACATTCTACCCACACACATTTGGATCTCTCCTGGGGTACCCTCACACATATTATTTCCTCATTTAATGGATATTTTCACCAAAAAGTGAAGTTTTCAAAAAGTCAGAAAATTGGCTGAAAACGACTTAATATCAAGGACTCATCGGGCGAATCACTCTGGAACTGAAATCGGAATACTCACTGACATTTTCCCCTCTCCGAAAGTCTGAAAAATGATGGAAAAATGACTAAGTCCAAAAAAATTTTTTTTTTTTACTTTTTTCAATTTTACCCCTGTGGGATATACATTCTACCCACACACATTTGGATCTCTCCTGGGGTACCCTCACACATATTATTCCCTCATTTAATGGATATTTTCACCAAAAAGTGAAGTTTTCAAAAAGTCAGAAAATTGGCTGAAAACGACTTAATATCAAGGACTGATCGGGCGAATCGCTCTGGAACTGAAATCGGAATGCTCACTGACATTTTTCCCTCTCCGAAATTCTGAAAAATGATGGAAAAATGACTAAGTCCAAAAAACATTTTTTTCAACTTTTTTCAATTTTACCCCCGTGGATTATATATTCTACCCACACACATTTGGAAATCTCCTGGCGTACCCTCGCACATATTATTCCCTCATTTAATGGATATTTTCACCAAAAAGTGAAGTTTTCAAAAAGTCAGAAAATTAGTTCAAAACGACTTAATATCAAGGACTCATCGGGGCACATCGCTCTGGAACTGAAATCGGAATGCTCACTGACATTTTCCCCTCTCCGAAATTCTGAAAAATGATGGAAAAATGACTAAGTCCAAAAAAATTTTTTTTTAACTTTTTTCAATTTTGCCCCTGTGGGATATACATTCTACCCACACACATTTGGATCTCTCCTGGGGTACCCTCACACATATTATTCCCTCATTTAATGGATATTTTCACCAAAAAGTGAAGTTTTCAAAAAGTCAGAAAATTGGCTGAAAACGACTTAATATCAAGGACTCATCGCGCGAATCACTCTGGAACTGAAATCGGAATGCTCACTGACATTTTCCCCTCTCCAAAAGTCTGAAAAATGATGGAAAAATGACTAAGTCCAAAAACAATTTTTTTAAAACTTTTTTCAAATTTACCCCCATGGGATATATATTCTACCCACACACATTTGGAACTCTCCTGGGGTACCCTCGCATATATTATGCCCTAATTTAATGGATATTTTCACCAAAAAGTGAAGTTTTCAAAAAGTCAAAATTGGCTATAAACGACCTAATATCAAGGACTCATCGGGCGAATCGCTCTGGAACTGAAATCGGAATGCTCACTGACATTTTTCCCTCTCCGAAAGTCTGAAAAATGATGGAAAAATGACTAAGTCCAAAAAACATTTTTTTCAACTTTTTTCAATTTTACCCCCGTGGATTATATATTCTACCCACACACATTTGGATCTCTCCTGGGGTACCCTCACACATATTATTCCCTCATTTAATGGATATTTTCACCAAAAAGTGAAGTTTCAAAAAGTCAGAAAATTGGCTGAAAACGACTTAATATCAAGGACTCATCGGGCGAAACGCTCTGGAACTGAAATCGGAATGCTCACTGACATTTTCCCCTCTCCGAAAGTCTGAAAAATGATGGAAAAATGAATAAGTCCAAAAAATTTTTTTTTTTACTTTTTTCAATTTTACCCCCATGGGATATATATTCTACCCACACACATTTGGATCTCTCCTGGGGTACCCTCACACATATTATGCCCTCATTTAATGGATATTTTCACCAAAAAGTGAAGTTTTCAAAAAGTCAGAAAATTGGCTGAAAACGACTTAATATCAAGGACTCATCGGGCGAAACACTCTGGAACTGAAATCGGAATACTCACTGATATTTTCCCCTCTCCGAAAGTCTGAAAAATGATGGAAAAATGACTAAGTCCAAAAAACATTTTTTTCAATTTTACCCTCGTGGGATATATATTCTACCCACACACATTTGGAACTCTCCTGGGGTACCCTCGCATATATTATGCCCTAATTTAATGGATATTTTCACCAAAAAGTGAAGTTTTCAAAAAGTCAAAATTGGCTATAAACGACCTAATATCAAGGACTCATCGGGCGAATCGCTCTGGAACTGAAATCGGAATGCTCACTGACATTTTTCCCTCTCCGAAAGTCTGAAAAATGATGGAAAAATGACTAAGTCCAAAAAAAATTTTTTTAAAACTTTTTTCAATTTTACCCCCGTGGGATATACATTCTACCCACACACATTATGAACTCTCCTGGGGTACCCTCACGCATATTATTCCCTCATTTAATGTATATTTTCACCAAAAAGTGAAGTTTTCAAAAAGTCAGAAAATTGGCTGAAAGCGACTTAACATCAAGGACTCATCGGGAGAATCACTCTGGAACTGAAATCGGAATACTCACTGACATTTTCCCCTCTCCGAAAGTCTGAAAAATGATGGAAAAATGACTAAGTCCAAAAAACATTTTTTTCAACTTTTTTCAATTTTACCCCCGTGGGATATATATTCTACCCACACACATTATGAACTCTCCTGGGGTACCCTCACGCATATTATTCCCTCATTTAATGTATATTTTCACCAAAAAGTGAAGTTTTCAAAAAGTCAGAAAATTGGCTGAAAGCGACTTAACATCAAGGACTCATCGGGAGAATCACTCTGGAACTGAAATCGGAATACTTACTGACATTTTCCCCTCTCCGAAAGTCTGAAAAATGATGGAAAAATGACTAAGTCCAAAAAACATTTTTTTCAACTTTTTTCAATTTTACCCCCGTGGGATATATATTCTACCCACACACATTATGAACTCTCCTGGGGTACCCTCACGCATATTATTCCCTCATTTAATGTATATTTTCACCAAAAAGTGAAGTTTTCAAAAAGTCAGAAAATTGGCTGAAAGCGACTTAACATCAAGGACTCATCGGGAGAATCACTCTGGAACTGAAATCGGAATACTCACTGACATTTTCCCCTCTCCGAAAGTCTGAAAAATGATGGAAAAATGACTAAGTCCAAAAAACATTTTTTTTTAACTTTTTTCAATTTTGCCCCTGTGGGATATACATTCTACCCACACACATTTGGATCTCTCCTGGGGTACCCTCACACATATTATTTCCTCATTTAATGGATATTTTCACCAAAAAGTGAAGTTTTCAAAAAGTCAGAAAATTGGCTGAAAACGACTTAATATCAAGGACTCATCGGGCGAATCACTCTGGAACTGAAATCGGAATGCTCACTGACACTTTCCCCTCTCCGAAAGTCTGAAAAATGATGGAAAAATGACTAAGTCCAAAAAATTTTTTTTTTAACTTTTTTCAATTTTACCCCTGTGGGATATACATTCTACCCACACACATTTGGATCTCTCCTGGGGTACCCTCACACATATTATTCCCTCATTTAATGGATATTTTCACCAAAAAGTGAAGTTTTCAAAAAGTCAGAAAATTGGCTGAAAATGACTTAATATCAAGGACTAATCGGGCAAATCACTCTGGAACTGAAATCGGAATACGCACTGACATTTTTCCCTCTCCGAAAGTCTGAAAAATGATGGAAAAATGACTAAGTCCAAAAAAATTTTTTTAAACTTTTTTCAATTTTACCACCATGGGATATATATTCTACCCACACACATTTGGAACTCTCCTGGGGTACCCTCACACATATTATTTCCTCATTTAATGTATATTTTCACCAAAAAGTGAAGTTTTCAAAAAGTCAGAAAATTGGCTGAAAGCGACTTAACATCAAGGACTCATTGGGCGAATCACTCTGGAACTGAAATCGGAATACTCACTGTCATTTTCCCCTCTCCGAAAGTCTGAAAAATGATGGAAAAATGACTAAGTCCAAAAAAAATTTTTTTTTAACTTTTTTCAATTTTACCCCTGTGGGATATACATTCTACCCACACACATTTGGATCTCTCCTGGGGTACCCTCACACATATTATTCCCTCATTTAATGGATATTTTCACCAAAAAGTGAAGTTTTCAAAAAGTCAAAATTGCCTATAAACGACTTAATATCCAGGACTCATCGGGCGAATCGCTCTGGAACTGAAATCGGAATGCTCACTGACATTTTTCCCTATCCAAAATCTGAAAAATGATGGAAAAATGACTAAGTCCAAAAAAAATTTTTTTACACTTTTTTCAATTTTACCCTCATGGGATATATATTCTACCCACACACATTTGGAACTCTCCTGGGGTACCCTCACACATATTATTCCCTCATTTAATGGATATTTTCACCAAAAAGTGAAGTTTTCAAAAAGTCCGAAAATTGGCTGAAAACGACTTAATATGAAGGACTCATCGGGCGAATCGCTCTGGAACTGAAATCGGAATGCTCACTGACATTTTCCCCTCTCCGAAAGTCTGAAAAATGATGGAAAAATGACTAAGTCCAAAAAACATTTTTTTCAACTTTTTTCAATTTTACCCCCATGGGATAAATATTCTACCCACACACATTTGGAACTCTCCTGGGGTACCCTCACGTATATTATGCCCTCATTTAATGGATATTTTCACCAAAAAGTGAAGTTTTCAAAAAGTCAAAATTGGCTATAAACGATATAATATCAAGGACTCATCGGGCGAATCACTCTGGAACTGAAATCGGAATACTCACTGACATTTTCCCCTCTCCAAAAGTCTGAAAAATGATGGAAAAATGACTAAGTCCAAAAAACATTTTTTTTTAACTTTTTTCAATTTTGCCCCTGTGGGATATACATTCTACCCACACACATTTGGATCTCTCCTGGGGTACCCTCACACATATTATTTCCTCATTTAATGGATATTTTCACCAAAAAGTGAAGTTTTCAAAAAGTCAGAAAATTGGCTGAAAACGACTTAATATCAAGGACTCATCGGGCGAATCACTCTGGAACTGAAATCGGAATGCTCACTGACACTTTCCCCTCTCCGAAAGTCTGAAAAATGATGGAAAAATGACTAAGTCCAAAAAAAATTTTTTTTAACTTTTTTCAATTTTACCCCTGTGGGATATACATTCTACCCACACACATTTGGATCTCTCCTGGGGTACCCTCACACATATTATTCCCTCATTTAATGGATATTTTCACCAAAAAGTGAAGTTTTCAAAAAGTCAGAAAATTGGCTGAAAATGACTTAATATCAAGGACTAATCGGGCGAATCACTCTGGAACTGAAATCGGAATACTCACTGACATTTTTCCCTCTCCGAAAGTCTGAAAAATGATGGAAAAATGACTAAGTCCAAAAAAATTTTTTTAAACTTTTTTCAATTTTACCACCATGGGATATATATTCTACCCACACACATTTGGAACTCTCCTGGGGTACCCTCACACATATTATTCCCTCATTTAATGGATATTTTCACCAAAAAGTGAAGTTTTCAAAAAGTCAGAAAATTGGCTGAAAACGACTTAATATCAAGGACTCATCGCGCGAATCACTCTGGAACTGAAATCGGAATGCTCACTGACATTTTCCCCTCTCCAAAAGTCTGAAAAATGATGGAAAAATGACTAAGTCAAAAAAAAATTTTTTTAAAACTTTTTTCAATTTTACCCCCATGGGATATATATTCAACCCACACACATTTGGAACTCTCCTGGGGTACCCTCGCATATATTATGCCCTCATTTAATGGATATTTTCACCAAAAAGTGAAGTTTTCAAAATGTCAAAATTGGCTATAAACGACTTAATATCAAGGACTCATCGGGCGAATCGCTCTGGAACTGAAATCGGAATGCTCACTGACATTTTTCCCTCTCCGAAAGTCTGAAAAATGATGGAAAAATGACTAAGTCCAAAAAAATTTTTTTTTTAACTTTTTTCAATTTTACCCCTGTGGGATATACATTCTACCCACACACATTTGGATCTCTCCTGGGGTACCCTCACACATATTATTCCCTCATTTAATGGATATTTTCACCAAAAAGTGAAGTTTTCAAAAAGTCAAAATTGCCTATAAACGACTTAATATCAAGGACTCATCGGGCGAATCGCTCTGGAACTGAAATCGGAATGCTCACTGACATTTTCCCTCTCCAAAATCTGAAAAATGATGGAAAAATGACTAAGTCCAAAAAAAATTTTTTTAAACTTTTTTCAATTTTACCCTCATGGGATATATATTCTACCCACACACATTTGGAACTCTCCTGGGGTACCCTCACACATATTATTCCCTCATTTAATGGATATTTTCACCAAAAAGTGAAGTTTTCAAAAAGTCCGAAAATTGGCTGAAAACGACTTAATATCAAGGACTCATCGGGCGAATCGCTCTGGAACTGAAATCGGAATGCTCACTGACATTTTCCCCTTTCCGAAAGTCTGAAAAATGATGGAAAAATGACTAAGTCCAAAAAATTTTTTATTTAACTTTATTCAATTTTCTTACATTCTACCCACACACATTTGGATCTCTCCTGGGGTACCCTCACACATATTATTCCCTCATTTAATGGATATTTTCACCAAAAAGTGAAGTTTTCAAAAAGTCAGAAAATTGGCTGAAAACGACTTAATATCAAGGACTCATCGCGCGAATCACTCTGGAACTGAAATCGGAATGCTCACTGACATTTTCCCCTCTCCAAAAGTCTGAAAAATGATGGAAAAATGACTAAGTCCCAAAAATTTTTTATTTAACTTTATTCAATTTTCTTACATTCTACCCACACACATTTGGATCTCTCCTGGGGTACCCTCACACATATTATTCCCTCATTTAATGGATATTTTCACCAAAAAGTGAAGTTTTCAAAAAGTCAGAAAATTGGCTGAAAACGACTTAATATCAAGGACTCATCGGGCGAATCGCTCTGGAACTGAAATCGGAATGCTCACTGACATTTTTCCCTCTCCGAAAGTCTGAAAAATGATGGAAAAATGACTAAGTCCATAAAAAAAAATTTTGAAACTTTTTTCAATTTTACCCCCGTGGGATATATGTTCTACCCACACACATTTGGATCTCTCCTGGGGTACCCTCACACATATTATTCCCTCATTTAATGGATATTTTCACCAAAATGTGAAGTTTTCAAAAAGTCAGAAAATTGGCTGAAAACGACTTAATATCAAGGACTCATCGGGCGAATCACTCTGGAACTGAAATCGGAATACTCACTGACATTTTCCCCTCTCCGAAAGTCTGAAAAATGATGGAAAAATGACTAAGTCCAAAAAACATTTTTTTCAACTTTTTTCAATTTTACCCCCATGGGATAAATATTCTACCCACACACATTTGGAACTCTCATGGGGTACCCTCACACATATTATTCCCTCATTTAATGTATATTTTCACCAAAAAGTGAAGTTTTCAAAATGTCAAAATTGGCTATAAACGACCTAATATCAAGGACTCATCGGGCGAATCGCTCTGGAACTGAAATCGGAATGCTCACTGACATTTTTCCCTCTCCGAAACTCTGAAAAATGATGGAAAAATGACTAAGTCCAAAAAAAATTTTTTTAAAACTTTTTTCAATTTTACCCCTGTGGGATATAAATTCTACCCACACACATTTGGATCTCTCCTGGGGTACCCTCACACATATTATTTCCTCATTTAATGGATATTTTGACCAAAAAGTGAAGTTTTCAAAAAGTCAGAAAATTGGCTGAAAACGACTTAATATCAAGGACTCATCGGGCGAATCGCTCTGGAACTGAAATCGGAATGCTCACTGACATTTTTCCCTCTCCGAAAGTCTGAAAAATGATGGAAAAATGACTAAGTCCAAAAAAATTTTTTTAAACTTTTTTCAATTTTACCCCCATGGGATATATATTCTACCCAAACACATTTGGAACTCTCCTGGGGTACCCTCACACATATTATTCCCTCATTTAATGGATATTTTCACCAAAAAGTGAAGTTTTCAAAAAGTCAGAAAATTGGCTGAAAATGACTTAATATCAAGGACTAATCGGGCGAATCACTCTGGAACTGAAATCGGAATACTCACTGACATTTTCCCCTCTCCGAAAGTTCTAAAAATGATTGAAAAATGACTAAGTCCAAAAAACATTTTTTTCAACTTTTTTCAATTTTACCCCCATGGGATATATATTCTACCCACACACATTTGGAACTCTCCTGGGGTACCCTCACACATATTATTCCCTCATTTAATGGATATTTTCACCAAAAAGTGAAGTTTTCAAAAAGTCAGAAAATTGGCTGAAAACGACTTAATATCAAGAACTCATCGAGCGAATCGCTCTGGATCTGAAATCGGAATGCTCACTGACATTTTCCCCTCTCCGAAAGTCTGAAAAATGATGGAAAAATGACTAAGTCCAAAAAAATTTTTTTTTTACTTTTTTCAATTTTACCCCTGTGGGATATACATTCTACCCACACACATTTGGATCTCTCCTGGGGTACCCTCACACATATTATTTCCTCATTTAATGGATATTTTCACCAAAAAGTGAAGTTTTCAAAATGTCAGAAAATTGGCTGAAAACGACTTAATATCAAGGACTAATCGGGCGAATCACTCTGGAACTGAAATCGGAATACTCACTGACATTTTCCCCTCTCCGAAAGTCTGAAAAATGATGGAAAAATGACTAAGTCAAAAAAACATTTTTTTCAACTTTTTTCAATTTTACCCCCATGGGATATATATGCTACCCACACACATTTGGAACTCTCCTGGGGTACCCTCACACATTTTATTCCCTCATTTAATGGATATTTTCACCAAAAAGTGATGTTTTCAAAAAGTCAGAAAATTGGCTGAAAACGACTTAATATCAAGAACTCATCGGGCGAATCGCTCTGGAACTGAAATCGGAATGCTCACTGACATTTTCCCCTCTCCAAAAGTCTGAAAAATGATGGAAAAATGACTAAATCCCAAAAAAATTTTTTTAAAACTTTTTTCAATTTTACCCCCATGGGATATATATTCAACCCACACATATTTGGAACTCTCCTGGGGTACCCTCGCATATATTATGCCCTCATTTAATGGATATTTTCACCAAAAAGTGAAGTTTTCAAAAAGTCAGGAAATTGGCTGAAAACGACTTAATATCAAGGACTCATCGGGCGAATCGCTCTGGAACTGAAATCGGAATGCTCACTGACATTTTCCCCTCTCCGAAAGTCTGAAAAATGATGGAAAAATGACTAAGTCCAAAAAATTTTTTACTTAACTTTTTTCAATTTTACCCCTGTGGGATATACATTCTACCCACACACATTTGGATCTCTACTGGGGTACCCTCACACATATTATTCCCTCATTTAATGGATATTTTCACCAAAAAGTGAAGTTTTCAAAAAGTCAGAAAATTGGCTGAAAACGACTTAATATCAAGGACTCATTGAGCGAATCGCTCTGGAACTGAAATCGGAATGCTCACTGACATTTTCCCCTCTCCGAAAGTCTGGAAAATGATGGAAAAATGACTAAGTCCAAAAAGCATTTTTTTCA
Organism: Phyllobates terribilis; assembly: GCF_046119375.1. Taxonomy (NCBI): domain Eukaryota; kingdom Metazoa; phylum Chordata; class Amphibia; order Anura; family Dendrobatidae; genus Phyllobates; species Phyllobates terribilis. The sequence continues at coordinate 2,822,110 of NW_027362873.1, read as the reverse complement.
ACTTTTTTAAATTTTACCCCCGTGTGATATATATTCTACCCACACACATTTGGAACTCTCCTGGGGTACCTCACACATATTATTCCCTCATTTAATGGATATTTTGACCAAAAAGTGAAGTTTTCAAAAAGTCAGAAAATTGGCTGAAAACGACTTAATATCAAGGACTCATCGGGCGAATCACTCTGGAACTGAAATCGGAATACTCACTGACATTTTCCCCTCTTCGAAAGTCGGAAAAATGATGGAAAAATGACTAAGTCCAAAAAAAAATTTTTTTAAACTTTTTTCAATTTTACCGCCGTGGGATATACATTCTACCCACACACATTTGGATCTCTCCTGTGGTACCCTCACACATATTATTCCCTCATTTAATGGATATTTTCACCAAAAAGTGAAGTTTTCAAAAAGTCAGAAAATTGGCTGAAAACGACTTAATATCAAGGACTCATCGGGCGAATCGCTCTGGAACTGAAATCGGAATGCTCACTGACATTTTTCCCTCTCCGAAAGTCTGAAAAATGATGGAAAAATGACTAAGTCCAAAAAAATTTTTTTAAACTTTTTTCAATTTTACCCCCATGGGATATATATTCTACCCACACACATTTGGAACTCTCCTGGGGTACCCTCACACATATTATTCCCTCATTTAATGGATATTTTCACCAAAAAGTGAAGTTTTCAAAAAGTCAGAAAATTGGCTGAAAATGACTTAATATCAAGGACTAATCGGGCGAATCACTCTGGAACTGAAATCGGAATACTCACTGACATTTTCCCCTCTCCGAAAGTTCTAAAAATGATGGAAAAATGACTAAGTCCAAAAAACATTTTTTTCAACTTTTTTCAATTTTACCCCCATGGGATATATATTCTACCCACACACATTTGGAACTCTCCTGGGGTACCCTCACACATATTATTCCCTCATTTAATGGATATTTTCACCAAAAAGTGAAGTTTTCAAAAAGTCAGAAAATTGGCTGAAAACGACTTAATATCAAGAACTCATCGAGCGAATCGCTCTGGATCTGAAATCTGAATGCTCACTGACATTTTCCCCTCTCCGAAAGTCTGAAAAATGATGGAAAAATGACTAAGTCCAAAAAAATTTTTTTTTAACTTTTTTCAATTTTACCCCTGTGGGATATACATTCTACCCACACACATTTGGATCTCTCCTGGGGTACCCTCACACATATTATTTCCTCATTTAATGGATATTTTCACCAAAAAGTGAAGTTTTCAAAATGTCAGAAAATTGGCTGAAAACGACTTAATATCAAGGACTAATCGGGCGAATCACTCTGGAACTGAAATCGGAATACTCACTGACATTTTCCCCTCTCCGAAAGTCTGAAAAATGATGGAAAAATGACTAAGTCAAAAAAACATTTTTTTCAACTTTTTTCAATTTTACCCCCATGGGATATATATGCTACCCACACACATTTGGAACTCTCCTGGGGTACCCTCACACATTTTATTCCCTCATTTAATGGATATTTTCACCAAAAAGTGATGTTTTCAAAAAGTCAGAAAATTGGCTGAAAACGACTTAATATCAAGAACTCATCGGGCGAATCGCTCTGGAACTGAAATCGGAATGCTCACTGACATTTTCCCCTCTCCAAAAGTCTGAAAAATGATGGAAAAATGACTAAATCCCAAAAAAATTTTTTTAAAACTTTTTTCAATTTTACCCCCATGGGATATATATTCAACCCACACATATTTGGAACTCTCCTGGGGTACCCTCGCATATATTATGCCCTCATTTAATGGATATTTTCACCAAAAAGTGAAGTTTTCAAAAAGTCAGGAAATTGGCTGAAAACGACTTAATATCAAGGACTCATCGGGCGAATCGCTCTGGAACTGAAATCGGAATGCTCACTGACATTTTCCCCTCTCCGAAAGTCTGAAAAATGATGGAAAAATGACTAAGTCCAAAAAATTTTTTACTTAACTTTTTTCAATTTTACCCCTGTGGGATATACATTCTACCCACACACATTTGGATCTCTACTGGGGTACCCTCACACATATTATTCCCTCATTTAATGGATATTTTCACCAAAAAGTGAAGTTTTCAAAAAGTCAGAAAATTGGCTGAAAACGACTTAATATCAAGGACTCATTGAGCGAATCGCTCTGGAACTGAAATCGGAATGCTCACTGACATTTTCCTCTCTCCGAAAGTCTGGAAAATGATGGAAAAATGACTAAGTCCAAAAAGCATTTTTTTCAACTTTTTTAAATTTTACCCCCGTGTGATATATATTCTACCCACACACATTTGGAACTCTCCTGGGGTACCTCACACATATTATTCCCTCATTTAATGGATATTTTGACCAAAAAGTGAAGTTTTCAAAAAGTCAGAAAATTGGCTGAAAACGACTTAATATCAAGGACTCATCGGGCGAATCACTCTGGAACTGAAATCGGAATACTCACTGACATTTTCCCCTCTTCGAAAGTCGGAAAAATGATGGAAAAATGACTAAGTCCAAAAAAAAATTTTTTTAAACTTTTTTCAATTTTACCGCCGTGGGATATACATTCTACCCACACACATTTGGATCTCTCCTGTGGTACCCTCACACATATTATTCCCTCATTTAATGGATATTTTCACCAAAAAGTGAAGTTTTCAAAAAGTCAGAAAATTGGCTGAAAACGACTTAATATCAAGGACTCATCGGGCGAATCGCTCTGGAACTGAAATCGGAATGCTCACTGACATTTTTCCCTCTCCGAAAGTCTGAAAAATGATGGAAAAATAACTAAGTCCAAAAAAATTTTTTTAAACTTTTTTCAATTTTACCCCCATGGGATATATATTCTACCCACACACATTTGGAACTCTCCTGGGGTACCCTCACACATATTATTCCCTCATTTAATGGATATTTTCACCAAAAAGTGAAGTTTTCAAAAAGTCAGAAAATTGGCTGAAAATGACTTAATATCAAGGACTAATCGGGCGAATCACTCTGGAACTGAAATCGGAATACTCACTGACATTTTCCCCTCTCCGAAAGTTCTAAAAATGATGGAAAAATGACTAAGTCCAAAAAACATTTTTTTCAACTTTTTTCAATTTTACCCCCATGGGATATATATTCTACCCACACACATTTGGAACTCTCCTGGGGTACCCTCACACATATTATTCCCTCATTTAATGGATATTTTCACCAAAAAGTGAAGTTTTCAAAAAGTCAGAAAATTGGCTGAAAACGACTTAATATCAAGAACTCATCGAGCGAATCGCTCTGGATCTGAAATCTGAATGCTCACTGACATTTTCCCCTCTCCGAAAGTCTGAAAAATGATGGAAAAATGACTAAGTCCAAAAAAATTTTTTTTTAACTTTTTTCAATTTTACCCCTGTGGGATATACATTCTACCCACACACATTTGGATCTCTCCTGGGGTACCCTCACACATATTATTTCCTCATTTAATGGATATTTTCACCAAAAAGTGAAGTTTTCAAAATGTCAGAAAATTGGCTGAAAACGACTTAATATCAAGGACTAATCGGGCGAATCACTCTGGAACTGAAATCGGAATACTCACTGACATTTTCCCCTCTCCGAAAGTCTGAAAAATGATGGAAAAATGACTAAGTCAAAAAAACATTTTTTTCAACTTTTTTCAATTTTACCCCCATGGGATATATATGCTACCCACACACATTTGGAACTCTCCTGGGGTACCCTCACACATTTTATTCCCTCATTTAATGGATATTTTCACCAAAAAGTGATGTTTTCAAAAAGTCAGAAAATTGGCTGAAAACGACTTAATATCAAGAACTCATCGGGCGAATCGCTCTGGAACTGAAATCGGAATGCTCACTGACATTTTCCCCTCTCCAAAAGTCTGAAAAATGATGGAAAAATGACTAAATCCCAAAAAAATTTTTTTAAAACTTTTTTCAATTTTACCCCCATGGGATATATATTCAACCCACACATATTTGGAACTCTCCTGGGGTACCCTCGCATATATTATGCCCTCATTTAATGGATATTTTCACCAAAAAGTGAAGTTTTCAAAAAGTCAGGAAATTGGCTGAAAACGACTTAATATCAAGGACTCATCGGGCGAATCGCTCTGGAACTGAAATCGGAATGCTCACTGACATTTTCCCCTCTCCGAAAGTCTGAAAAATGATGGAAAAATGACTAAGTCCAAAAAATTTTTTACTTAACTTTTTTCAATTTTACCCCTGTGGGATATACATTCTACCCACACACATTTGGATCTCTACTGGGGTACCCTCACACATATTATTCCCTCATTTAATGGATATTTTCACCAAAAAGTGAAGTTTTCAAAAAGTCAGAAAATTGGCTGAAAACGACTTAATATCAAGGACTCATTGAGCGAATCGCTCTGGAACTGAAATCGGAATGCTCACTGACATTTTCCTCTCTCCGAAAGTCTGGAAAATGATGGAAAAATGACTAAGTCCAAAAAGCATTTTTTTCAACTTTTTTAAATTTTACCCCCGTGTGATATATATTCTACCCACACACATTTGGAACTCTCCTGGGGTACCTCACACATATTATTCCCTCATTTAATGGATATTTTGACCAAAAAGTGAAGTTTTCAAAAAGTCAGAAAATTGGCTGAAAACGACTTAATATCAAGGACTCATCGGGCGAATCACTCTGGAACTGAAATCGGAATACTCACTGACATTTTCCCCTCTTCGAAAGTCGGAAAAATGATGGAAAAATGACTAAGTCCAAAAAAAAATTTTTTTAAACTTTTTTCAATTTTACCGCCGTGGGATATACATTCTACCCACACACATTTGGATCTCTCCTGTGGTACCCTCACACATATTATTCCCTCATTTAATGGATATTTTCACCAAAAAGTGAAGTTTTCAAAAAGTCAGAAAATTGGCTGAAAACGACTTAATATCAAGGACTCATCGGGCGAATCGCTCTGGAACTGAAATCGGAATGCTCACTGACATTTTTCCCTCTCCGAAAGTCTGAAAAATGATGGAAAAATGACTAAGTCCAAAAAAATTTTTTTAAACTTTTTTCAATTTTACCCCCATGGGATATATATTCTACCCACACACATTTGGAACTCTCCTGGGGTACCCTCACACATATTATTCCCTCATTTAATGGATATTTTCACCAAAAAGTGAAGTTTTCAAAAAGTCAGAAAATTGGCTGAAAATGACTTAATATCAAGGACTAATCGGGCGAATCACTCTGGAACTGAAATCGGAATACTCACTGACATTTTCCCCTCTCCGAAAGTTCTAAAAATGATGGAAAAATGACTAAGTCCAAAAAACATTTTTTTCAACTTTTTTCAATTTTACCCCCATGGGATATATATTCTACCCACACACATTTGGAACTCTCCTGGGGTACCCTCACACATATTATTCCCTCATTTAATGGATATTTTCACCAAAAAGTGAAGTTTTCAAAAAGTCAGAAAATTGGCTGAAAACGACTTAATATCAAGAACTCATCGAGCGAATCGCTCTGGATCTGAAATCTGAATGCTCACTGACATTTTCCCCTCTCCGAAAGTCTGAAAAATGATGGAAAAATGACTAAGTCCAAAAAAATTTTTTTTTAACTTTTTTCAATTTTACCCCTGTGGGATATACATTCTACCCACACACATTTGGATCTCTCCTGGGGTACCCTCACACATATTATTTCCTCATTTAATGGATATTTTCACCAAAAAGTGAAGTTTTCAAAATGTCAGAAAATTGGCTGAAAACGACTTAATATCAAGGACTAATCGGGCGAATCACTCTGGAACTGAAATCGGAATACTCACTGACATTTTCCCCTCTCCGAAAGTCTGAAAAATGATGGAAAAATGACTAAGTCAAAAAAACATTTTTTTCAACTTTTTTCAACTTTACCCCCATGGGATATATATGCTACCCACACACATTTGGAACTCTCCTGGGGTACCCTCACACATTTTATTCCCTCATTTAATGGATATTTTCACCAAAAAGTGATGTTTTCAAAAAGTCAGAAAATTGGCTGAAAACGACTTAATATCAAGAACTCATCGGGCGAATCGCTCTGGAACTGAAATCGGAATGCTCACTGACATTTTCCCCTCTCCAAAAGTCTGAAAAATGATGGAAAAATGACTAAATCCCCAAAAAATTTTTTTAAAACTTTTTTCAATTTTACCCCCATGGGATATATATTCAACCCACACATATTTGGAACTCTCCTGGGGTACCCTCGCATATATTATGCCCTCATTTAATGGATATTTTCACCAAAAAGTGAAGTTTTCAAAAAGTCAGGAAATTGGCTGAAAACGACTTAATATCAAGGACTCATCGGGCGAATCGCTCTGGAACTGAAATCGGAATGCTCACTGACATTTTCCCCTCTCCGAAAGTCTGAAAAATGATGGAAAAATGACTAAGTCCAAAAAATTTTTTACTTAACTTTTTTCAATTTTACCCCTGTGGGATATACATTCTACCCACACACATTTGGATCTCTACTGGGGTACCCTCACACATATTATTCCCTCATTTAATGGATATTTTCACCAAAAAGTGAAGTTTTCAAAAAGTCAGAAAATTGGCTGAAAACGACTTAATATCAAGGACTCATCGGGCGAATCGCTCTGGAACTGAAATCGGAATGCTCACTGACATTTTTCCCTCTCCGAAAGTCTGAAAAATGATGGAAAAATGACTAAGTCCAAAAAAAAATTTTTTTAAACTTTTTTCAATTTTACCGCCGTGGGATATACATTCTACCCACACACATTTGGATCTCTCCTGTGGTACCCTCACACATATTATTCCCTCATTTAATGGATATTTTCACCAAAAAGTGAAGTTTTCAAAAAGTCAGAAAATTGGCTGAAAACGACTTAATATCAAGGACTCATCGGGCGAATCACTCTGGAACTGAAATCGGAATACTCACTGACATTTTCCCCTCTCCGAAAGTCTGAAAAATGATGGAAAAATGACTAAGTCCAAAAAACAATTTTTTTAACTTTTTTCAATTTTACACCTGTGGGATATACATTCTACACACACACATTTGGATCTCTCCTGGGGTACCCTCACACATATTATTCCCTCATTTAATGGATATTTTCACCAAAAAGTGAAGTTTTCAAAAAGTCAGAAAATTGGCTGAAAATGACTTAATATCAAGGACTAATCGGGCGAATCACTCTGGAACTGAAATCGGAATACTCACTGACATTTTCCCCTCTCCAAAAGTTCTAAAAATGATGGAAAAATGACTAAGTCCAAAAAACATTTTTTTCAACTTTTTTCAATTTTACCCCCATGGGATAAATATTCTACCCACACACATTTGGAACTCTCATGGGGTACCCTCACACATATTATTCCCTCATTTAATGGATATTTTCACCAAAAAATGAAGTTTTCAAAACGTCAGAAAATTGGCTGAAAACGACTTAATATCAAGGACTCATCGGGCGAATCGCTCTGGATCTGAAATCGGAATGCTCACTGACATTTTCCCCTCTCCGAAAGTCTGAAAAATGATGGAAAAATGACTAAGTCCAAAAAAATTTTTTTTTAACTTTTTTCAATTTTACCCCTGTGGGATATACATTCTACCCACACACATTTGGATCTCTCCTGGGGTACCCTCACACATATTATTTCCTCATTTAATGGATATTTTCACCAAAAAGTGAAGTTTTCAAAAAGTCAGAAAATTGGCTGAAAATGACTTAATATCAAGGACTAATCGGGCGAATCACTCTGGAACTGAAATCGGAATACTCACTGACATTTTCCCCTCTCCGAAAGTCTGAAAAATGATGGAAAAATGACTAAGTCCAAAAAACATTTTTTTCAACTTTTTTCAATTTTACCACCCATGGGATAAATATTCTACCCACACACATTTGGAACTCTCATGGGGTACCCTCACACATATTATTCCCTCATTTAATGGATATTTTCACCAAAAAATGAAGTTTTCAAAAAGTCAGAAAATTGGCTGAAAACGACTTAATATCAAGGACTCATCGGGCGAATCGCTCTGGAACTGAAATCGGAATGCTCACTGACATTTTTCCCTCTCCGAAAGTCTGAAAAATGATGGAAAAATGACTTAGTCCAAAAAAATTTTTTTTAACTTTTTTCAATTTTACCCCCATGGGATATATATTCTACCCACACACATTTGGAACTCTCCTGGGGTACCCTCACACATATTATTCCCTCATTTAATGGATATTTTCACCAAAAAGTGAAGTTTTCAAAAAGTCAGAAAATTGGCTGAAAACGACTTAAAATCAAGAACTCATCGGGCGAATCGCTCTGGATCTGAAATCGGAATGCTCACTGACATTTTCCCCTCTCCGAAAGTCTGAAAAATGATGGAAAAATGACTAAGTCCAAAAAATTTTTTTTTTAACTTTTTTCAATTTTACCCCTGTGGGATATACATTCTACCCACACACATTTGGATCTCTCCTGGGGTACCCTCACACATATTATTTCCTCATTTAATGGATATTTTCACCAAAAAGTGAAGTTTTCAAAATGTCAGAAAATTGGCTGAAAACGACTTAATATCAAGGACTAATCGGGCGAATCACTCTGGAACTGAAATCGGAATACTCACTGACATTTTCCCCTCTCCGAAAGTCTGAAAAATGATGGAAAAATGACTAAGTCAAAAAAACATTTTTTTCAACTTTTTTCAATTTTTACCCCCATGGGATATATATGCTACCCAAACACATTTGGAACTCTCCTGGGGTACCCTCGCATATATTATGCCCTCATTTAATGGATATTTTCACCAAAAAGTGAAGTTTTCAAAAAGTCAGAAAATTGGCTGAAAACGACTTAATATCAAGAACTCATCGGGCGAATCGCTCTGGAACTGAAATCGGGATGCTCACTGACATTTTCCCCTCTCCGAAAGTCTGAAAAATGATGGAAAAATGACTAAGTCCAAAAAATTTTTTATTTAACTTTTTTCAATTTTACCCCTCTGGGATATATATTCTACCCACACACATTTGGATCTCTACTGGGGTACCCTCACACATATTATTCCCTCATTTAATGGATATTTTCACCAAAAAGTGAAGTTTTCAAAAAATCAGAAAATTGGCTGAAAACGACTTAATATCAAGGACTCATCGGGCGAATCGCTCTGGAACTGAAATCGGAATGCTCACTGACATTTTTCCCTCTCCGAAAGTCTGAAAAATGATGGAAAAATGACTAAGTCCAAAAAAAAATTTTTTTAAACTTTTTTCAATTTTACCGCCGTGGGATATACATTCTACCCACACACATTTGGATCTCTCCTGTGGTACCCTCACACATATTATTCCCTCATTTAATGGATATTTTCACCAAAAAGTGAAGTTTTCAAAAAGTCAGAAAATTGGCTGAAAACGACTTAATATCAAGGACTCATCGGGCGAATCGCTCTGGAACTGAAATCGGAATGCTCACTGACATTTTTCCCTCTCCGAAAGTCTGAAAAATGATGGAAAAATGACTAAGTCCAAAAAATTTTTTTTAAACTTTTTTCAATTTTACCCCCATGGGATATATATTCTACCCACACACATTTGGAACTCTCCTGGGGTACCCTCACACATATTATTCCCTCATTTAATGGATATTTTCACCAAAAAGTGAAGTTTTCAAAAAGTCAGAAAATTGGCTGAAAATGACTTAATATCAAGGACTAATCGGGCGAATCACTCTGGAACTGAAATCGGAATACTCACTGACATTTTCCCCTCTCCGAAAGTTCTAAAAATGATGGAAAAATGACTAAGTCCAAAAAACATTTTTTTCAACTTTTTTCAATTTTACCCCCATGGGATAAATATTCTACCCACACACATTTGGAACGCTCATGGGGTACCCTCACACATATTATTCCCTCATTTAATGGATATTTTCACCAAAAAATGAAGTTTTCAAAAAGTCAGAAAATTGGCTGAAAACGACTTAATATCAAGGACTCATCGGGCGAATCGCTCTGGAACTGAAATCGGAATGCTCACTGACATTTTTCCCTCTCCGAAAGTCTGAAAAATGATGGAAAAATGACTAAGTCCAAAAAAATTTTTTTAAACTTTTTTCAATTTTACCCCCATGGGATATATATTCTACCCACACACATTTGGAACTCTCCTGGGGTACCCTCACACATATTATTCCCTCATTTAATGGATATTTTCACCAAAAAGTGAAGTTTTCAAAAAGTCAGAAAATTGGCTGAAAACGACTTAATATCAAGAACTCATCGGGCGAATCGCTCTGGATCTGAAATCGGAATGCTCACTGACATTTTCCCCTCTCCGAAAGTCTGAAAAATGCTGGAAAAATGACTAAGTCCAAAAAAATTTTTTTTTAACTTTTTTCAATTTTACCCCTGTGGGATATACATTCTACCCACACACATTTGGATCTCTCCTGGGGTACCCTCACACATATTATTTCCTCATTTAATGGATATTTTCACCAAAAAGTGAAGTTTTCAAAATGTCAGAAAATTGGCTGAAAACGACTTAATATCAAGGACTAATCGGGAGAATCACTCTGGAACTGAAATCGGAATACTCACTGACATTTTCCCCTCTCCGAAAGTCTGAAAAATGATGGAAAAATGACTAAGTCAAAAAAACATTTTTTCAACTTTTTTCAATTTTACCCCCGTGGGATATATATGCTACCCACACACATTTGGAACTCTCCTGGGGTACCCTCACACATTTTATTCCCTCATTTAATGGATATTTTCAACAAAAAGTGATGTTTTCAAAAAGTCAGAAAATTGGCTGAAAACGACTTAATATCAAGAACTCATCGGTCGAATCGCTCTGGAACTGAAATCGGAATGCTCACTGACATTTTCCCCTCTCCAAAAGTCTGAAAAATGATGGAAAAATGACTAAATCCAAAAAAAATTTTTTTAAAACTTTTTTCAATTTTACCCCCATGGGATATATATTCAACCCACACATATTTGGAACTCTCCTGGGGTACCCTCGCATATATTATGCCCTCATTTAATGGATATTTTCACCAAAAAGTGAAGTTTTCAAAAAGTCAGGAAATTGGCTGAAAACGACTTAATATCAAGGACTCATCGGGCGAATCGCTCTGGAACTGAAATCGGAATGCTCACTGACATTTTCCCCTCTCCGAAAGTCTGAAAAATGATGGAAAAATGACTAAGTCCAAAAAATTTTTTATTTAACTTTTTTCAATTTTACCCCTGTGGGATATACATTCTACCCACACACATTTGGATCTCTCCTGGGGTACCCTCACACATATTATTTCCTCATTTAATGGATATTTTCACCAAAAAGTGAAGTTTTCAAAATGTCAGAAAATTGGCTGAAAACGACTTAATATCAAGGACTAATCGGGCGAATCACTCTGGAACTGAAATCGGAATACTCACTGACATTTTCCCCTCTCCGAAAGTCTGAAAAATGATGGAAAAATGACTAAGTCAAAAAAACATTTTTTTCAACTTTTTTCAATTTTTACCCCCATGGGATATATATGCTACCCAAACACATTTGGAACTCTCCTGGGGTACCCTCGCATATATTATGCCCTCATTTAATGGATATTTTCACCAAAAAGTGAAGTTTTCAAAAAGTCAGAAAATTGGCTGAAAACGACTTAATATCAAGAACTCATCGGGCGAATCGCTCTGGAACTGAAATCGGGATGCTCACTGACATTTTCCCCTCTCCGAAAGTCTGAAAAATGATGGAAAAATGACTAAGTCCAAAAAATTTTTTATTTAACTTTTTTCAATTTTACCCCTCTGGGATATATATTCTACCCACACACATTTGGATCTCTACTGGGGTACCCTCACACATATTATTCCCTCATTTAATGGATATTTTCACCAAAAAGTGAAGTTTTCAAAAAATCAGAAAATTGGCTGAAAACGACTTAATATCAAGGACTCATCGGGCGAATCGCTCTGGAACTGAAATCGGAATGCTCACTGACATTTTTCCCTCTCCGAAAGTCTGAAAAATGATGGAAAAATGACTAAGTCCAAAAAAAAATTTTTTTAAACTTTTTTCAATTTTACCGCCGTGGGATATACATTCTACCCACACACATTTGGATCTCTCCTGTGGTACCCTCACACATATTATTCCCTCATTTAATGGATATTTTCACCAAAAAGTGAAGTTTTCAAAAAGTCAGAAAATTGGCTGAAAACGACTTAATATCAAGGACTCATCGGGCGAATCGCTCTGGAACTGAAATCGGAATGCTCACTGACATTTTTCCCTCTCCGAAAGTCTGAAAAATGATGGAAAAATGACTAAGTCCAAAAAATTTTTTTTAAACTTTTTTCAATTTTACCCCCATGGGATATATATTCTACCCACACACATTTGGAACTCTCCTGGGGTACCCTCACACATATTATTCCCTCATTTAATGGATATTTTCACCAAAAAGTGAAGTTTTCAAAAAGTCAGAAAATTGGCTGAAAATGACTTAATATCAAGGACTAATCGGGCGAATCACTCTGGAACTGAAATCGGAATACTCACTGACATTTTCCCCTCTCCGAAAGTTCTAAAAATGATGGAAAAATGACTAAGTCCAAAAAACATTTTTTTCAACTTTTTTCAATTTTACCCCCATGGGATAAATATTCTACCCACACACATTTGGAACGCTCATGGGGTACCCTCACACATATTATTCCCTCATTTAATGGATATTTTCACCAAAAAATGAAGTTTTCAAAAAGTCAGAAAATTGGCTGAAAACGACTTAATATCAAGGACTCATCGGGCGAATCGCTCTGGAACTGAAATCGGAATGCTCACTGACATTTTTCCCTCTCCGAAAGTCTGAAAAATGATGGAAAAATGACTAAGTCCAAAAAAATTTTTTTAAACTTTTTTCAATTTTACCCCCATGGGATATATATTCTACCCACACACATTTGGAACTCTCCTGGGGTACCCTCACACATATTATTCCCTCATTTAATGGATATTTTCACCAAAAAGTGAAGTTTTCAAAAAGTCAGAAAATTGGCTGAAAACGACTTAATATCAAGAACTCATCGGGCGAATCGCTCTGGATCTGAAATCGGAATGCTCACTGACATTTTCCCCTCTCCGAAAGTCTGAAAAATGCTGGAAAAATGACTAAGTCCAAAAAAATTTTTTTTTAACTTTTTTCAATTTTACCCCTGTGGGATATACATTCTACCCACACACATTTGGATCTCTCCTGGGGTACCCTCACACATATTATTTCCTCATTTAATGGATATTTTCACCAAAAAGTGAAGTTTTCAAAATGTCAGAAAATTGGCTGAAAACGACTTAATATCAAGGACTAATCGGGAGAATCACTCTGGAACTGAAATCGGAATACTCACTGACATTTTCCCCTCTCCGAAAGTCTGAAAAATGATGGAAAAATGACTAAGTCAAAAAAACATTTTTTCAACTTTTTTCAATTTTACCCCCGTGGGATATATATGCTACCCACACACATTTGGAACTCTCCTGGGGTACCCTCACACATTTTATTCCCTCATTTAATGGATATTTTCAACAAAAAGTGATGTTTTCAAAAAGTCAGAAAATTGGCTGAAAACGACTTAATATCAAGAACTCATCGGTCGAATCGCTCTGGAACTGAAATCGGAATGCTCACTGACATTTTCCCCTCTCCAAAAGTCTGAAAAATGATGGAAAAATGACTAAATCCAAAAAAAATTTTTTTAAAACTTTTTTCAATTTTACCCCCATGGGATATATATTCAACCCACACATATTTGGAACTCTCCTGGGGTACCCTCGCATATATTATGCCCTCATTTAATGGATATTTTCACCAAAAAGTGAAGTTTTCAAAAAGTCAGGAAATTGGCTGAAAACGACTTAATATCAAGGACTCATCGGGCGAATCGCTCTGGAACTGAAATCGGAATGCTCACTGACATTTTCCCCTCTCCGAAAGTCTGAAAAATGATGGAAAAATGACTAAGTCCAAAAAATTTTTTATTTAACTTTTTTCAATTTTACCCCTGTGGGATATACATTCTACCCACACACATTTGGATCTCTACTGGGGTACCCTCACACATATTATTCCCTCATTTAATGGATATTTTCACCAAAAAGTGAAGTTTTCAAAAAGTCAGAAAATTGGCTGAAAACGACTTAATATCAAGGACTCATCGGGCGAATCACTCTGGAACTGAAATCGGAATACTCACTGACATTTTCCCCTCTCCGAAAGTCTGAAAAATGATGGAAAAATGACTAAGTCCAAAAAAATTTTTTTAAACTTTTTTCAATTTTACCCCCATGGGATATATATTCTACCCACACACATTTGGAACTCTCCTGGGGTACCCTCACACATATTATTCCCTCATTTAATGGATATTTTCACCAGAAAGTGAAGTTTTCAAAAAGTCAGAAAATTGGCTGAAAAAGTCTTAATATCAAGAACTCATCGGGCGAATCGCTCTGGAACTGAAATCGGTATGCTCACTGACATTTTCCCCTCTCCGAAAGTCTGAAAAATGATGGAAAAATGACTAAGTCCAAAAAACATTTTTTTTTAACTTTTTTCAATTTTACACCTGTGGGATATACATTCTACACACACACATTTGGATCTCTCCTGGGGTACCCTCACACATATTATTCCCTCATTTAATGGATATTTTCACCAGAAAGTGAAGTTTTCAAAAAGTCAGAAAATTGGCTGAAAATGACTTAATATCAAGGACTAATCGGGCGAATCACTCTGGAACTGAAATCGGAATACTCACTGACATTTTCCCCTCTCCAAAAGTTCTAAAAATGATGGAAAAATGACTAAGTCCAAAAAACATTTTTTTCAACTTTTTTCAATTTTACCCCCATGGGATAAATATTCTACCCACACACATTTGGAACTCTCATGGGGTACCCTCACACATATTATTCCCTCATTTAATGGATATTTTCACCAAAAAATGAAGTTTTCAAAAAGTCAGAAAATTGGCTGAAAACGACTTAATATCAAGGACTCATCGGGCGAATCGCTCTGGAACTGAAATCGGAATGCTCACTGACATTTTTCCCTCTCCGAAAGTCTGAAAAATGATGGAAAAATGACTAAGTCCAAAAAAATTTTTTTCAACTTTTTTCAATTTTACCCCCATGGGATATATATTCTACCCACACACATTTGGAACTCTCCTGGGGTACCCTCACACATATTATTCCCTCATTTAATGGATATTTTGACCAAAAAGTGAAGTTTTCAAAAAGTCAGAAAATTGGCTGAAAACGACTTAATATCAAGGACTCATCGGGCGAATCACTCTGGAACTGAAATCGGAATACTCACTGACATTTTCCCCTCTTCGAAAGTCGGAAAAATGATGGAAAAATGACTAAGTCCAAAAAAAAATTTTTTTAAACTTTTTTCAATTTTACCGCCGTGGGATATACATTCTACCCACACACATTTGGATCTCTCCTGTGGTACCCTCACACATATTATTCCCTCATTTAATGGATATTTTCACCAAAAAGTGAAGTTTTCAAAAAGTCAGAAAATTGGCTGAAAACGACTTAATATCAAGGACTCATCGGGCGAATCGCTCTGGAACTGAAATCGGAATGCTCACTGACATTTTTCCCTCTCCGAAAGTCTGAAAAATGATGGAAAAATGACTAAGTCCAAAAAAATTTTTTTAAACTTTTTTCAATTTTACCCCCATGGGATATATATTCTACCCACACACATTTGGATCTCTCCTGGGGTACCCTCACACATATTATTCCCTCATTTAATGGATATTTTCACCAAAAAGTGAAGTTTTCAAAAAGTCAGAAAATTGGCTGAAAATGACTTAATATCAAGGACTAATCGGGCGAATCACTCTGGAACTGAAATCGGAATACTCACTGACATTTTCCCCTCTCCGAAAGTTCTAAAAATGATGGAAAAATGACTAAGTCCAAAAAACATTTTTTTCAACTTTTTTCAATTTTACCCCCATGGGATATATATTCTACCCACACACATTTGGAACTCTCCTGGGGTACCCTCACACATATTATTCCCTCATTTAATGGATATTTTCACCAAAAAGTGAAGTTTTCAAAAAGTCAGAAAATTGGCTGAAAACGACTTAATATCAAGAACTCATCGAGCGAATCGCTCTGGATCTGAAATCTGAATGCTCACTGACATTTTCCCCTCTCCGAAAGTCTGAAAAATGATGGAAAAATGACTAAGTCCAAAAAAATTTTTTTTTAACTTTTTTCAATTTTACCCCTGTGGGATATACATTCTACCCACACACATTTGGATCTCTCCTGGGGTACCCTCACACATATTATTTCCTCATTTAATGGATATTTTCACCAAAAAGTGAAGTTTTCAAAATGTCAGAAAATTGGCTGAAAACGACTTAATATCAAGGACTAATCGGGCGAATCACTCTGGAACTGAAATCGGAATACTCACTGACATTTTCCCCTCTCCGAAAGTCTGAAAAATGATGGAAAAATGACTAAGTCAAAAAAACATTTTTTTCAACTTTTTTCAATTTTACCCCCATGGGATATATATGCTACCCACACACATTTGGAACTCTCCTGGGGTACCCTCACACATTTTATTCCCTCATTTAATGGATATTTTCACCAAAAAGTGATGTTTTCAAAAAGTCAGAAAATTGGCTGAAAACGACTTAATATCAAGAACTCATCGGGCGAATCGCTCTGGAACTGAAATCGGAATGCTCACTGACATTTTCCCCTCTCCAAAAGTCTGAAAAATGATGGAAAAATGACTAAATCCCCAAAAAATTTTTTTAAAACTTTTTTCAATTTTACCCCCATGGGATATATATTCAACCCACACATATTTGGAACTCTCCTGGGGTACCCTCGCATATATTATGCCCTCATTTAATGGATATTTTCACCAAAAAGTGAAGTTTTCAAAAAGTCAGGAAATTGGCTGAAAACGACTTAATATCAAGGACTCATCGGGCGAATCGCTCTGGAACTGAAATCGGAATGCTCACTGACATTTTCCCCTCTCCGAAAGTCTGAAAAATGATGGAAAAATGACTAAGTCCAAAAAATTTTTTACTTAACTTTTTTCAATTTTACCCCTGTGGGATATACATTCTACCCACACACATTTGGATCTCTACTGGGGTACCCTCACACATATTATTCCCTCATTTAATGGATATTTTCACCAAAAAGTGAAGTTTTCAAAAAGTCAGAAAATTGGCTGAAAACGACTTAATATCAAGGACTCATCGGGCGAATCGCTCTGGAACTGAAATCGGAATGCTCACTGACATTTTTCCCTCTCCGAAAGTCTGAAAAATGATGGAAAAATGACTAAGTCCAAAAAAAAATTTTTTTAAACTTTTTTCAATTTTACCGCCGTGGGATATACATTCTACCCACACACATTTGGATCTCTCCTGTGGTACCCTCACACATATTATTCCCTCATTTAATGGATATTTTCACCAAAAAGTGAAGTTTTCAAAAAGTCAGAAAATTGGCTGAAAACGACTTAATATCAAGGACTCATCGGGCGAATCACTCTGGAACTGAAATCGGAATACTCACTGACATTTTCCCCTCTCCGAAAGTCTGAAAAATGATGGAAAAATGACTAAGTCCAAAAAACAATTTTTTTAACTTTTTTCAATTTTACACCTGTGGGATATACATTCTACACACACACATTTGGATCTCTCCTGGGGTACCCTCACACATATTATTCCCTCATTTAATGGATATTTTCACCAAAAAGTGAAGTTTTCAAAAAGTCAGAAAATTGGCTGAAAATGACTTAATATCAAGGACTAATCGGGCGAATCACTCTGGAACTGAAATCGGAATACTCACTGACATTTTCCCCTCTCCAAAAGTTCTAAAAATGATGGAAAAATGACTAAGTCCAAAAAACATTTTTTTCAACTTTTTTCAATTTTACCCCCATGGGATAAATATTCTACCCACACACATTTGGAACTCTCATGGGGTACCCTCACACATATTATTCCCTCATTTAATGGATATTTTCACCAAAAAATGAAGTTTTCAAAACGTCAGAAAATTGGCTGAAAACGACTTAATATCAAGGACTCATCGGGCGAATCGCTCTGGATCTGAAATCGGAATGCTCACTGACATTTTCCCCTCTCCGAAAGTCTGAAAAATGATGGAAAAATGACTAAGTCCAAAAAAATTTTTTTTTAACTTTTTTCAATTTTACCCCTGTGGGATATACATTCTACCCACACACATTTGGATCTCTCCTGGGGTACCCTCACACATATTATTTCCTCATTTAATGGATATTTTCACCAAAAAGTGAAGTTTTCAAAAAGTCAGAAAATTGGCTGAAAATGACTTAATATCAAGGACTAATCGGGCGAATCACTCTGGAACTGAAATCGGAATACTCACTGACATTTTCCCCTCTCCGAAAGTCTGAAAAATGATGGAAAAATGACTAAGTCCAAAAAACATTTTTTTCAACTTTTTTCAATTTTACCACCCATGGGATAAATATTCTACCCACACACATTTGGAACTCTCATGGGGTACCCTCACACATATTATTCCCTCATTTAATGGATATTTTCACCAAAAAATGAAGTTTTCAAAAAGTCAGAAAATTGGCTGAAAACGACTTAATATCAAGGACTCATCGGGCGAATCGCTCTGGAACTGAAATCGGAATGCTCACTGACATTTTTCCCTCTCCGAAAGTCTGAAAAATGATGGAAAAATGACTAAGTCCAAAAAAATTTTTTTTAACTTTTTTCAATTTTACCCCCATGGGATATATATTCTACCCACACACATTTGGAACTCTCCTGGGGTACCCTCACACATATTATTCCCTCATTTAATGGATATTTTCACCAAAAAGTGAAGTTTTCAAAAAGTCAGAAAATTGGCTGAAAACGACTTAAAATCAAGAACTCATCGGGCGAATCGCTCTGGATCTGAAATCGGAATGCTCACTGACATTTTCCCCTCTCCGAAAGTCTGAAAAATGATGGAAAAATGACTAAGTCCAAAAAATTTTTTTTTTAACTTTTTTCAATTTTACCCCTGTGGGATATACATTCTACCCACACACATTTGGATCTCTCCTGGGGTACCCTCACACATATTATTTCCTCATTTAATGGATATTTTCACCAAAAAGTGAAGTTTTCAAAATGTCAGAAAATTGGCTGAAAACGACTTAATATCAAGGACTAATCGGGCGAATCACTCTGGAACTGAAATCGGAATACTCACTGACATTTTCCCCTCTCCGAAAGTCTGAAAAATGATGGAAAAATGACTAAGTCAAAAAAACATTTTTTTCAACTTTTTTCAATTTTTACCCCCATGGGATATATATGCTACCCAAACACATTTGGAACTCTCCTGGGGTACCCTCGCATATATTATGCCCTCATTTAATGGATATTTTCACCAAAAAGTGAAGTTTTCAAAAAGTCAGAAAATTGGCTGAAAACGACTTAATATCAAGAACTCATCGGGCGAATCGCTCTGGAACTGAAATCGGGATGCTCACTGACATTTTCCCCTCTCCGAAAGTCTGAAAAATGATGGAAAAATGACTAAGTCCAAAAAATTTTTTATTTAACTTTTTTCAATTTTACCCCTCTGGGATATATATTCTACCCACACACATTTGGATCTCTACTGGGGTACCCTCACACATATTATTCCCTCATTTAATGGATATTTTCACCAAAAAGTGAAGTTTTCAAAAAATCAGAAAATTGGCTGAAAACGACTTAATATCAAGGACTCATCGGGCGAATCGCTCTGGAACTGAAATCGGAATGCTCACTGACATTTTTCCCTCTCCGAAAGTCTGAAAAATGATGGAAAAATGACTAAGTCCAAAAAAAAATTTTTTTAAACTTTTTTCAATTTTACCGCCGTGGGATATACATTCTACCCACACACATTTGGATCTCTCCTGTGGTACCCTCACACATATTATTCCCTCATTTAATGGATATTTTCACCAAAAAGTGAAGTTTTCAAAAAGTCAGAAAATTGGCTGAAAACGACTTAATATCAAGGACTCATCGGGCGAATCGCTCTGGAACTGAAATCGGAATGCTCACTGACATTTTTCCCTCTCCGAAAGTCTGAAAAATGATGGAAAAATGACTAAGTCCAAAAAATTTTTTTTAAACTTTTTTCAATTTTACCCCCATGGGATATATATTCTACCCACACACATTTGGAACTCTCCTGGGGTACCCTCACACATATTATTCCCTCATTTAATGGATATTTTCACCAAAAAGTGAAGTTTTCAAAAAGTCAGAAAATTGGCTGAAAATGACTTAATATCAAGGACTAATCGGGCGAATCACTCTGGAACTGAAATCGGAATACTCACTGACATTTTCCCCTCTCCGAAAGTTCTAAAAATGATGGAAAAATGACTAAGTCCAAAAAACATTTTTTTCAACTTTTTTCAATTTTACCCCCATGGGATAAATATTCTACCCACACACATTTGGAACGCTCATGGGGTACCCTCACACATATTATTCCCTCATTTAATGGATATTTTCACCAAAAAATGAAGTTTTCAAAAAGTCAGAAAATTGGCTGAAAACGACTTAATATCAAGGACTCATCGGGCGAATCGCTCTGGAACTGAAATCGGAATGCTCACTGACATTTTTCCCTCTCCGAAAGTCTGAAAAATGATGGAAAAATGACTAAGTCCAAAAAAATTTTTTTAAACTTTTTTCAATTTTACCCCCATGGGATATATATTCTACCCACACACATTTGGAACTCTCCTGGGGTACCCTCACACATATTATTCCCTCATTTAATGGATATTTTCACCAAAAAGTGAAGTTTTCAAAAAGTCAGAAAATTGGCTGAAAACGACTTAATATCAAGAACTCATCGGGCGAATCGCTCTGGATCTGAAATCGGAATGCTCACTGACATTTTCCCCTCTCCGAAAGTCTGAAAAATGCTGGAAAAATGACTAAGTCCAAAAAAATTTTTTTTTAACTTTTTTCAATTTTACCCCTGTGGGATATACATTCTACCCACACACATTTGGATCTCTCCTGGGGTACCCTCACACATATTATTTCCTCATTTAATGGATATTTTCACCAAAAAGTGAAGTTTTCAAAATGTCAGAAAATTGGCTGAAAACGACTTAATATCAAGGACTAATCGGGAGAATCACTCTGGAACTGAAATCGGAATACTCACTGACATTTTCCCCTCTCCGAAAGTCTGAAAAATGATGGAAAAATGACTAAGTCAAAAAAACATTTTTTCAACTTTTTTCAATTTTACCCCCGTGGGATATATATGCTACCCACACACATTTGGAACTCTCCTGGGGTACCCTCACACATTTTATTCCCTCATTTAATGGATATTTTCAACAAAAAGTGATGTTTTCAAAAAGTCAGAAAATTGGCTGAAAACGACTTAATATCAAGAACTCATCGGTCGAATCGCTCTGGAACTGAAATCGGAATGCTCACTGACATTTTCCCCTCTCCAAAAGTCTGAAAAATGATGGAAAAATGACTAAATCCAAAAAAAATTTTTTTAAAACTTTTTTCAATTTTACCCCCATGGGATATATATTCAACCCACACATATTTGGAACTCTCCTGGGGTACCCTCGCATATATTATGCCCTCATTTAATGGATATTTTCACCAAAAAGTGAAGTTTTCAAAAAGTCAGGAAATTGGCTGAAAACGACTTAATATCAAGGACTCATCGGGCGAATCGCTCTGGAACTGAAATCGGAATGCTCACTGACATTTTCCCCTCTCCGAAAGTCTGAAAAATGATGGAAAAATGACTAAGTCCAAAAAATTTTTTATTTAACTTTTTTCAATTTTACCCCTGTGGGATATACATTCTACCCACACACATTTGGATCTCTACTGGGGTACCCTCACACATATTATTCCCTCATTTAATGGATATTTTCACCAAAAAGTGAAGTTTTCAAAAAGTCAGAAAATTGGCTGAAAACGACTTAATATCAAGGACTCATCGGGCGAATCACTCTGGAACTGAAATCGGAATACTCACTGACATTTTCCCCTCTCCGAAAGTCTGAAAAATGATGGAAAAATGACTAAGTCCAAAAAAATTTTTTTAAACTTTTTTCAATTTTACCCCCATGGGATATATATTCTACCCACACACATTTGGAACTCTCCTGGGGTACCCTCACACATATTATTCCCTCATTTAATGGATATTTTCACCAGAAAGTGAAGTTTTCAAAAAGTCAGAAAATTGGCTGAAAAAGTCTTAATATCAAGAACTCATCGGGCGAATCGCTCTGGAACTGAAATCGGTATGCTCACTGACATTTTCCCCTCTCCGAAAGTCTGAAAAATGATGGAAAAATGACTAAGTCCAAAAAACATTTTTTTTTAACTTTTTTCAATTTTACACCTGTGGGATATACATTCTACACACACACATTTGGATCTCTCCTGGGGTACCCTCACACATATTATTCCCTCATTTAATGGATATTTTCACCAGAAAGTGAAGTTTTCAAAAAGTCAGAAAATTGGCTGAAAATGACTTAATATCAAGGACTAATCGGGCGAATCACTCTGGAACTGAAATCGGAATACTCACTGACATTTTCCCCTCTCCAAAAGTTCTAAAAATGATGGAAAAATGACTAAGTCCAAAAAACATTTTTTTCAACTTTTTTCAATTTTACCCCCATGGGATAAATATTCTACCCACACACATTTGGAACTCTCATGGGGTACCCTCACACATATTATTCCCTCATTTAATGGATATTTTCACCAAAAAATGAAGTTTTCAAAAAGTCAGAAAATTGGCTGAAAACGACTTAATATCAAGGACTCATCGGGCGAATCGCTCTGGAACTGAAATCGGAATGCTCACTGACATTTTTCCCTCTCCGAAAGTCTGAAAAATGATGGAAAAATGACTAAGTCCAAAAAAATTTTTTTCAACTTTTTTCAATTTTACCCCCATGGGATATATATTCTACCCACACACATTTGGAACTCTCCTGGGGTACCCTCACACATATTATTCCCTCATTTAATGGATATTTTCACCAAAAAGTGAAGTTTTCAAAAAGTCAGAAAATTGGCTGAAAACGACTTAATATCAAGAACTCATCGGGCGAATCACTCTGGATCTGAAATCGGAATGCTCACTGACATTTTCCCCTCTCCGAAAGTCTGAAAAATGATGGAAAAATGACTAAGTCCAAAAAAATTTTTTTTTATCTTTTTTCAATTTTACCCCTGTGGGATATACATTCTACCCACACACATTTGGATCTCTCCTGGGGTAACCTCACACATATTATTCCCTCATTTAATGGATATTTTCACCAAAAAGTGAAGTTTTCAAAAAGTCAGAAAATTGGCTGAAAATGACTTAATATCAAGGACTAATCGGGCGAATCACTCTGGAACTGAAATCGGAATACTCACTGACATTTTCCCCTCTCCGAAAGTTCTAAAAATGATGGAAAAATGACTAAGTCCAAAAAACATTTTTTTCAACTTTTTTCAATTTTACCCCCATGGGATAAATATTCTACCCACACACATTTGGAACTCTCATGGGGTACCCTCACACATATTATTCCCTCATTTAATGGATATTTTCACCAAAAAATGAAGTTTTCAAAAAGTCAGAAAATTGGCTGAAAACGACTTAATATCAAGGACTCATCGGGCGAATCGCTCTGGAACTGAAATCGGAATGCTCACTGACATTTTTCCCTCTCCGAAAGTCTGAAAAATGATGGAAAAATGACTAAGTCCAAAAAAATTTTTTTAAACTTTTTTCAATTTTACCCCCATGGGATATATATTCTACCCATACACATTTGGAACTCTCCTGGGGTACCCTCACACATATTATTCCCTCATTTAATGGATATTTTCACCAAAAAGTGAAGTTTTCAAAAAGTCAGAAAATTGGCTGAAAACGACTTAAAATCAAGAACTCATCGGGCGAATCGCTCTGGATCTGAAATCGGAATGCTCACTGACATTTTCCCCTCTCCGAAAGTCTGAAAAATGATGGAAAAATGACTAAGTCCAAAAAAATTTTTTTTTAACTTTTTTCAATTTTACCCCTGTGGGATATACATTCTACCCACACACATTTGGATCTCTCCTGGGGTACCCTCACACATATTATTCCCTCATTTAATGGATATTTTCACCAAAAAGTGAAGTTTTCAAAAAGTCAGAAAATTGGCTGAAAATGACTTAATATCAAGGACTAATCGGGCGAATCACTCTGGAACTGAAATCGGAATACTCACTGACATTTTCCCCTCTCCGAAAGTCTGAAAAATGATGGAAAAATGACTAAGTCAAAAAAACATTTTTTTCAACTTTTTTCAATTTTACCCCCATGGGATATATATGCTACCCACACACATTTGGAACTCTCCTGGGGTACCCTCACACATTTTATTCCCTCATTTAATGGATATTTTCACCAAAAAGTGAAGTTTTCAAAATGTCAGAAAATTGTCTGAAAACGACTTAATATCAAGGACTCATCGGCTGAATCGCTCTGGAACTGAAATAGCAATGCTCACTGACATTTTCCCCTCTCCGAAAGTCTGAAAAATGATGGAAAAATGACTAAGTCAAAAAAACATTTTTTTCAACTTTTTTCAATTTTACCCCCATGGGATATATATGCTACCCACACACATTTGGAACTCTCCTGGGGTACCCTCACACATTTTATTCCCTCATTTAATGGATATTTTCACCAAAAAGTGAAGTTTTCAAAAAGTCTGAAAATTGGCTGAAAACGACTTAATATCAAGGACTCATCGGGCGAATCGCTCTGGAACTGAAATCGGAATGCTCACTGACATTTTCCCCTCTCCAAAAGTCTGAAAAATGATGGAAAAATGACTAAATCCCAAAAAAAATTTTTTAAAACTTTTTCAATTTTACCCCCATGGGATATATATTCAACCCACACATATTTGGAACTCTCCTGGGGTACCCTCGCATATATTATGCCCTCATTTAATGGATATTTTCACCAAAAAGTGAAGTTTTCAAAAAGTCAGGAAATTGGCAGAAAATGACTTAATATCAAGGACTCATCGGGCGAATAGCTCTGTAACTGAAATCGGAATGCTCACTGACATTTTCCCCTCTCCGAAAGTCTGAAAAATTATGGAAAAATGACTAAGTCCAAAAAAATTTTTTTTTAACTTTTTTCAATTTTACCCCTGTGGGATATACATTCTACCCACACACATTTGGATCTCTCCTGGGGTAACCTCACACATATTATTCCCTCATTTAATGGATATTTTCACCAAAAAGTGAAGTTTTCAAAAAGTCAGAAAATTGGCTGAAAATGACTTAATTTCAAGGACTAATCGGGCGAATCACTCTGGAACTGAAATCGGAATACTCACTGACATTTTCCCTTCTCCGAAAGTTCTAAAAATGATGGAAAAATGACTAAGTCCAAAAAACATTTTTTTCAACTTTTTTCAATTTTACCCCCATGGGATAAATATTCTACCCACACACATTTGGAACTCTCATGGGGTACCCTCACACATATTATTCCCTCATTTAATGGATATTTTCACCAAAAAATGAAGTTTTCAAAAAGTCAGAAAATTGGCTGAAAACGACTTAATATCAAGGACTCATCGGGCGAATCGCTCTGGAACTGAAATCGGAATGCTCACTGACATTTTTCCCTCTCCGAAAGTCTGAAAAATGATGGAAAAATGACTAAGTCCAAAAAAATTTTTTTAAACTTTTTTCAATTTTACCCCCATGGGATATATATTCTACCCATACACATTTGGAACTCTCCTGGGGTACCCTCACACATATTATTCCCTCATTTAATGGATATTTTCACCAAAAAGTGAAGTTTTCAAAAAGTCAGAAAATTGGCTGAAAACGACTTAATATCAAGAACTCATCGGGCGAATCGCTCTGGATCTGAAATCGGAATGCTCACTGACATTTTCCCCTCTCCGAAAGTCTGAAAAATGATGGAAAAATGACTAAGTCCAAAAAAATTTTTTTTTAACTTTTTTCAATTTTACCCCTGTGGGATATACATTCTACCCACACACATTTGGATCTCTCCTGGGGTACCCTCACACATATTATTCCCTCATTTAATGGATATTTTCACCAAAAAGTGAAGTTTTCAAAAAGTCAGAAAATTGGCTGAAAATGACTTAATATCAAGGACTAATCGGGCGAATCACTCTGGAACTGAAATCGGAATACTCACTGACATTTTCCCCTCTCCGAAAGTCTGAAAAATGATGGAAAAATGACTAAGTCCAAAAAAATTTTTTTTAAACTATTTCCAATTTTACCCCCATGGGATATATATTCTACCCACACACATTTGGAACTCTCCTGGGGTACCCTCGCACATATTATTCCCTCATTTAATGGATATTTTCACCAAAAAGTGAAGTTTTCAAAATGTCAGAAAATTGGCTGAAAACGACTTAATATCAAGGACTCATCGGGTGAATCGCTCTGGAACTGAAATAGCAATGCTCACTGACATTTTCCCCTCTCCGAAAGTCTGAAAAATGATGGAAAAATGACTAAGTCAAAAAAACATTTTTTTCAACTTTTTTCAATTTTACCCCCATGGGATATATATGCTACCCACACACATTTGGAACTCTCCTGGGGTACCCTCACACATTTTATTCCCTCATTTAATGGATATTTTCACCAAAAAGTGAAGTTTTCAAAAAGTCTGAAAATTGGCTGAAAACGACTTAATATCAAGGACTCATCGGGCGAATCGCTCTGGAACTGAAATCGGAATGCTCACTGACATTTTCCCCTCTCCAAAAGTCTGAAAAATGATGGAAAAATGACTAAATCCCAAAAAAATTTTTTTAAAACTTTTTCAATTTTACCCCCATGGGATATATATTCAACCCACACATATTTGGAACTCTCCTGGGGTACCCTCGCATATATTATGCCCTCATTTAATGGATATTTTCACCAAAAAGTGAAGTTTTCAAAAAGTCAGGAAATTGGCAGAAAATGACTTAATATCAAGGACTCATCGGGCGAATCGCTCTGGAACTGAAATCGGAATGCTCACTGACATTTTCCCCTCTCCGAAAGTCTGAAAAATGATGGAAAAATGACTAAGTCCAAAAAATTTTTTATTTAACTTTTTTCAATTTTACCCCTGTGGGATATACATTCTACCCACACACATTTGGATCTCTACTGGGGTACCCTCACACATATTATTCCCTCATTTAATGGATATTTTCACCAAAAAGTGAAGTTTTCAAAAAGTCAGAAAATTGGCTGAAAACGACTTAATATCAAGGACTCATCGGGCGAATCGCTCTGGAACTGAAATCGGAATGCTCACTGACATTTTTCCCTCTCCGAAAGTCTGAAAAATGATGGAAAAATGACTAAGTCCAAAAAAATTTTTTAAACTTTTTTCAATTTTATCCCCATGGGATATATATTCTACCCACACACATTTGGAACTCTCCTGGGGTACCCTCACACATATTATTCCCTCATTTAATGGATATTTTCACCAAAAAGTGAAGTTTTCAAAAAGTCAGAAAATTGGCTGAAAATGACTTAATATCAAGGACTAATCGGGCGAATCACTCTGGAACTGAAATCGAAATACTCACTGACATTTTCCCCTCT
Source organism: Phyllobates terribilis (assembly GCF_046119375.1). NCBI lineage: Eukaryota > Metazoa > Chordata > Amphibia > Anura > Dendrobatidae > Phyllobates > Phyllobates terribilis. The sequence goes on along the minus strand of NW_027362873.1, from coordinate 2,794,250 downwards.
CCGAAAGTCTGAAAATGATGGAAAAATGACTAAGTCCAAAAAACATTTTTTTCAACTTTTTTCAATTTTACCCCCATGGGATAAATATTCTACCCACACACATTTGGAACTCTCATGGGGTACCCTCACACATATTATTCCCTCATTTAATGGATATTTTCACCAAAAAATGAAGTTTTCAAAAAGTCAGAAAATTGGCTGAAAACGACTTAATATCAAGGACTCATCGGGCGAATCGCTCTGGAACTGAAATCGGAATGCTCACTGACATTTTTCCCTCTCCGAAAGTCTGAAAAATGATGGAAAAATGACTAAGTCCAAAAAAATTTTTTTTAAACTATTTCCAATTTTACCCCCATGGGATATATATTCTACCCACACACATTTGGAACTCTCCTGGGGTACCCTCACACATATTATTCCCTCATTTAATGGATATTTTCACCAAAAAGTGAAGTTTTCAAAATGTCAGAAAATTGGCTGAAAACGACTTAATATCAAGGACTCATCGGGTGAATCGCTCTGGAACTGAAATAGCAATGCTCACTGACATTTTCCCCTCTCCGAAAGTCTGAAAAATGATGGAAAAATGACTAAGTCCAAAAAACATTTTTTTCAACTTTTTTCAATTTTACCCCCATGGGATATATATTCTACCCACACACATTTGGAACTCTCCTGGGGTACCCTCACACATATTATTTCCTCATTTAATGGATATTTTCACCAAAAAGTGAAGTTTTCAAAAAGTCAGAAAATTGGCTGAAAACGACTTAATATCAAGAACTCATCGGGCGAATCGCTCTGGATCTGAAATCGGAATGCTCACTGACATTTTCCCCTCTCCGAAAGTCTGAAAAATGATGGAAAAATGACTAAGTCCAAAAAAATTTTTTTTTAACTTTTTTCAATTTTACCCCTGTGGGATATATATTCTACCCACACACATTTGGATCTCTCCTGGGGTACCCTCACACATATTATTCCCTCATTTAATGGATATTTTCACCAAAAAGTGAAGTTTTCAAAAAGTCAGAAAATTGGCTGAAAATGACTTAATATCAAGGACTAATCGGGCGAATCACTCTGGAACTGAAATCGGAATACTCACTGACATTTTCCCCTCTCCGAAAGTCTGAAAAATGATGGAAAAATGACTAAGTCCAAAAAACATTTTTTTCAACTTTTTTCAATTTTACCCCCGTGGATTATATATTCTACCAACACACATTTGGATCTCTCCTGGGGTACCCTCGCACATATTATTCCCTCATTTAATGGATATTTTCACCAAAAAGTGAAGTTTTCAAAAAGTCAGAAAATTGGCTGAGAACGACTTAATATCAACGACTCATCGGGCGAATCGCTCTGGAACTGTAATCGGAATGCTCACTGACATTTTTCCCTCTCCGAAAGTCTGAAAAATGATGGAAAAATGACTAAGTCCAAAAAAATTTTTTTTAAACTATTTCCAATTTTACCCCCATGGGATATATATTCTACCCACACACATTTGGAACTCTCCTGGGGTACCCTCACACATATTATTCCCTCATTTAATGGATATTTTCACCAAAAAGTGAAGTTTTCAAAATGTCAGAAAATTGGCTGAAAACGACTTAATATCAAGGACTCATCGGGTGAATCGTTCTGGAACTGAAATAGCAATGCTCACTGACATTTTCCCCTCTCCGAAAGTCTGAAAAATGATGGAAAAATGACTAAGTCAAAAAAACATTTTTTTCAACTTTTTTCAATTTTACCCCCATGGGATATATATGCTACCCACACACATTTGGAACTCTCCTGGGGTACCCTCACACATTTTATTCCCTCATTTAATGGATATTTTCACCAAAAAGTGAAGTTTTCAAAAAGTCTGAAAATTGGCTGAAAACGACTTAATATCAAGAACTCATCGGTCGAATCGCTCTGGAACTGAAATCGGAATGCTCACTGACATTTTCCCCTCTCCAAAAGTCTGAAAAATGATGGAAAAATGACTAAATCCCAAAAAATTTTTTTTAAAACTTTTTCAATTTTACCCCCATGGGATATATATTCAACCCACACATATTTGGAACTCTCCTGGGGTACCCTCGCATATATTATGCCCTCATTTAATGGATATTTTCACCAAAAAGTGAAGTTTTCAAAAAGTCAGGAAATTGGCAGAAAACGACTTAATATCAAGGACTCATCGGGCGAATCGCTCTGGAACTGAAATCGGAATGCTCACTGACATTTTCCCCTCTCCGAAAGTCTGAAAAATGATGGAAAAATGACTAAGTCCAAAAAAAAATTTTTTTAAACTTTTTTCAATTTTAACGCCGTGGGATATACATTCTACCCACACACATTTGGATCTCTCCTGTGGTACCCTCACACGTATTATTCACTCATTTAATGGATATTTTCACCAAAAAGTGAAGTTTTCAAAAAGTCAGAAAATTGGCTGAAAACGACTTAATATCAAGGACTCATCGGGCGAATCGCTCTGGAACTGAAATCGGAATGCTCACTGACATTTTTCCCTCTCCGAAAGTCTGAAAAATGATGGAAAAATGACTAAGTCCAAAAAAATTTTTTTAAACTTTTTTCAATTTTACCCCCATGGGATATATATTCTACCCACACACATTTGGAACTCTCCTGGGGTACCCTCACACATATTATTCCCTCATTTAATGGATATTTTCACCAAAAAGTGAAGTTTTCAAAAAGTCAGAAAATTGGCTGAAAACGACTTAATATCAAGAACTCATCGGGCGAATCGCTCTGGATCTGAAATCGGAATGCTCACTGACATTTTCCCCTCTCCGAAAGTCTGAAAAATGATGGAAAAATGACTAAGTCCAAAAAAATTTTTTTTTTACTTTTTTCAATTTTACCCCTGTGGGATATAAATTCTACCCACACACATTTGGATCTCTCCTGGGGTACCCTCACACATATTATTTCCTCATTTAATGGATATTTTCACCAAAAAGTGAAGTTTTCAAAAAGTCAGAAAATTGGCTGAAAATGACTTAATATCAAGGACTAATCGGGCGAATCACTCTGGAACTGAAATCGGAATACTCACTGACATTTTCCCCTCTCCGAAAGTCTGAAAAATGATGGAAAAATGACTAAGTCCAAAAAAAATTTTTTTTAACTTTTTTCAATTTTACACCTGTGGGATATACATTCTACCCACACACATTTGGATCTCTCCTGGGGTACCCTCACACATATTATTCCCTCATTTAATGGATATTTTCACCAAAAAGTGAAGTTTTCAAAAAGTCAGAAAATTGGCTGAAAACGACTTAATATCAAGTACTCATCGGGCGAATCACTCTGGAACTGAAATCGGAATACTCACTGACATTTTCCCCTCTCCGAAAGTCTGAAAAATGATGGAAAAATGACTAAGTCCAAAAAACATTTTTTTCAACTTTTTTCAATTTTACCCCCGTGGGATATATATTCTACCCACACACATTTGGAACTCTCCTGGGGTACCATCGCACATATTATTCCCTCATTTAATGGATATTTTCACCAAAAAGTGAAGTTTTCAAAAAGTCAGAAAATTGGCTGAAAACGACTTAATATCAAGGACTCATCGGGCGAATCACTCTGGAACTGACATCGGAATACTCACTGACATTTTCCCCTCTCCGAAAGTCTGAAAAATGATGGAAAAATGACTAAGTCCAAAAAACATTTTTTTCAACTTTTTTCAATTTTACCCCCATGGGATATATATTCTACCCACACACATTTGGAACTCTCCTGGGGTACGCTCACACATATTATTCCCTCATTTAATGGATATTTTCACCAAAAAGTGAAGTTTTCAAAAAGTCAGAAAATTGCCTGAAAACTACTTAATATCAAGAACTCATCGGGCGAATCGCTCTGGAACTGAAATCGGAATGCTCACTGACATTTTCCCCTCTCCGAAAGTCTGAAAAATGATGGAAAAATGACTAATTCCAAAAAAATTTTTTTTTAACTTTTTTCAATTTTACCCCTGTGGGATATACATTCTACCCACACACATTTGGATCTCTCCTGAGGTACCCTCACACATATTATTCCCTCATTTAATGGATATTTTCACCAAAAAGTGAAGTTTTCAAAAAGTCAGAAAATTGGCTGAAAACGACTTAATATCAAGGACTCATCGGGCGAATCGCTCTGGAACTGAAATCGGAATGCTCACTGACATTTTTCCCTCTCCGAAAGTCTGAAAAATGATGGAAAAATGAATAAGTCCAAAAAAATTTTTTTTTTACTTTTTTCAATTTTACCCCTGTGGGATATACATTCTACCCACACACATTTGGATCTCTCCTGGGGTACCCTCACACATATTATTCCCTCATTTAATGGATATTTTCACCAAAAAGTGAAGTTTTCAAAAAGTCAGAAAATTGGCTGAAAACGACTTAATATCAAGGACTCATCGGGCGAATCGCTCTGGAACTGAAATCGGAATGCTCACTGACATTTTTCCCTCTCCGAAAGTCTGAAAAATGATGGAAAAATGACTAAGTCCAAAAAAATTTTTTTAAACTTTTTTCAATTTTACCCCCATGGGATATATATTCTACCCACACACATTTGGAACTCTCCTGGGGTACCCTCACACATATTATTCCCTCATTTAATGGATATTTTCACCAAAAAGTGAAGTTTTCAAAAAGTCAGAAAATTGGCTGAAAACGACTTAATATCAAGTACTCATCGGGCGAATCGCTCTGGATCTGAAATCGGAATGCTCACTGACATTTTCCCCTCTCCGAAAGTCTGAAAAATGATGGAAAAATGACTAAGTCCAAAAAAATTTTTTTTTAACTTTTTTCAATTTTACCCCTGTGGGATATACATTATACCCACACACATTTGGATCTCTCCTGGGGTACCCTCACACATATTATTTCCTCATTTAATGGATATTTTCACCAAAAAGTGAAGTTTTCAAAAAGTCAGAAAATTGGCTGAAAATGACTTAATATCAAGGACTAATCGGGCGAATCACTCTGGAACTGAAATCGGAATACTCACTGACATTTTCCCCTCTCCGAAAGTCTGAAAAATGATGGAAAAATGACTAAGTCCAAAAAAATTTTTTTTTAACTTTTTTCAATTTTACACCTGTGGGATATACATTCTACCCACACACATTTGGATCTCTCCTGGGGTACCCTCACACATATTATTCCCTCATTTAATGGATATTTTCACCAAAAAGTGAAGTTTTCAAAAAGTCAGAAAATTGGCTGAAAACGACTTAATATCAAGTACTCATCGGGCGAATCACTCTGGAACTGAAATCGGAATACTCACTGACATTTTCCCCTCTCCGAAAGTCTGAAAAATGATGGAAAAATGACTAAGTCCAAAAAACATTTTTTTCAACTTTTTTCAATTTTACCACCGTGGGATATATATTCTACCCACACACATTTGGAACTCTCCTGGGGTACCATCGCACATATTATTCCCTCATTTAATGGATATTTTCACCAAAAAGTGAAGTTTTCAAAAAGTCAGAAAATTGGCTGAAAACGACTTAATATCAAGGACTCATCGGGCGAATCACTCTGGAACTGACATCGGAATACTCACTGACATTTTCCCCTCTCCGAAAGTCTGAAAAATGATGGAAAAATGACTAAGTCCAAAAAACATTTTTTTCAACTTTTTTCAATTTTACCCCCATGGGATATATATTCTACCCACACACATTTGGAACTCTCCTGGGGTACGCTCACACATATTATTCCCTCATTTAATGGATATTTTCACCAAAAAGTGAAGTTTTCAAAAAGTCAGAAAATTGCCTGAAAACTACTTAATATCAAGAACTCATCGGGCGAATCGCTCTGGAACTGAAATCGGAATGCTCACTGACATTTTCCCCTCTCCGAAAGTCTGAAAAATGATGGAAAAATGACTAATTCCAAAAAAATTTTTTTTTAACTTTTTTCAATTTTACCCCTGTGGGATATACATTCTACCCACACACATTTGGATCTCTCCTGGGGTACCCTCACACATATTATTCCCTCATTTAATGGATATTTTCACCAAAAAGTGAAGTTTTCAAAAAGTCAGAAAATTGGCTGAAAACGACTTAATATCAAGGACTCATCGGGCGAATCGCTCTGGAACTGAAATCGGAATGCTCACTGACATTTTTCCCTCTCCGAAAGTCTGAAAAATGATGGAAAAATGAATAAGTCCAAAAAAATTTTTTTTTTACTTTTTTCAATTTTACCCCTGTGGGATATACATTCTACCCACACACATTTGGATCTCTCCTGGGGTACCCTCACACATATTATTCCCTCATTTAATGGATATTTTCACCAAAAAGTGAAGTTTTCAAAAAGTCAGAAAATTGGCTGAAAACGACTTAATATCAAGGACTCATCGGGCGAATCGCTCTGGAACTGAAATCGGAATGCTCACTGACATTTTTCCCTCTCCGAAAGTCTGAAAAATGATGGAAAAATGACTAAGTCCAAAAAAATTTTTTTAAACTTTTTTCAATTTTACCCCCATGGGATATATATTCTACCCACACACATTTGGAACTCTCCTGGGGTACCCTCACACATATTATTCCCTCATTTAATGGATATTTTCACCAAAAAGTGAAGTTTTCAAAAAGTCAGAAAATTGGCTGAAAACGACTTAATATCAAGTACTCATCGGGCGAATCGCTCTGGATCTGAAATCGGAATGCTCACTGACATTTTCCCCTCTCCGAAAGTCTGAAAAATGATGGAAAAATGACTAAGTCCAAAAAAATTTTTTTTTAACTTTTTTCAATTTTACCCCTGTGGGATATACATTATACCCACACACATTTGGATCTCTCCTGGGGTACCCTCACACATATTATTTCCTCATTTAATGGATATTTTCACCAAAAAGTGAAGTTTTCAAAAAGTCAGAAAATTGGCTGAAAATGACTTAATATCAAGGACTAATCGGGCGAATCACTCTGGAACTGAAATCGGAATACTCACTGACATTTTCCCCTCTCCGAAAGTCTGAAAAATGATGGAAAAATGACTAAGTCCAAAAAAATTTTTTTTTAACTTTTTTCAATTTTACACCTGTGGGATATACATTCTACCCACACACATTTGGATCTCTCCTGGGGTACCCTCACACATATTATTCCCTCATTTAATGGATATTTTCACCAAAAAGTGAAGTTTTCAAAAAGTCAGAAAATTGGCTGAAAACGACTTAATATCAAGTACTCATCGGGCGAATCACTCTGGAACTGAAATCGGAATACTCACTGACATTTTCCCCTCTCCGAAAGTCTGAAAAATGATGGAAAAATGACTAAGTCCAAAAAACATTTTTTTCAACTTTTTTCAATTTTACCCCCGTGGGATATATATTCTACCCACACACATTTGGAACTCTCCTGGGGTACCATCGCACATATTATTCCCTCATTTAATGGATATTTTCACCAAAAAGTGAAGTTTTCAAAAAGTCAGAAAATTGGCTGAAAACGACTTAATATCAAGGACTCATCGGGCGAATCACTCTGGAACTGACATCGGAATACTCACTGACATTTTCCCCTCTCCGAAAGTCTGAAAAATGATGGAAAAATGACTAAGTCCAAAAAACATTTTTTTCAACTTTTTTCAATTTTACCCCCATGGGATATATATTCTACCCACACACATTTGGAACTCTCCTGGGGTACGCTCACACATATTATTCCCTCATTTAATGGATATTTTCACCAAAAAGTGAAGTTTTCAAAAAGTCAGAAAATTGCCTGAAAACTACTTAATATCAAGAACTCATCGGGCGAATCGCTCTGGAACTGAAATCGGAATGCTCACTGACATTTTCCCCTCTCCGAAAGTCTGAAAAATGATGGAAAAATGACTAATTCCAAAAAAATTTTTTTTTAACTTTTTTCAATTTTACCCCTGTGGGATATACATTCTACCCACACACATTTGGATCTCTCCTGGGGTACCCTCACACATATTATTCCCTCATTTAATGGATATTTTCACCAAAAAGTGAAGTTTTCAAAAAGTCAGAAAATTGGCTGAAAACGACTTAATATCAAGGACTCATCGGGCGAATCGCTCTGGAACTGAAATCGGAATGCTCACTGACATTTTTCCCTCTCCGAAAGTCTGAAAAATGAAGGAAAAATGAATAAGTCCAAAAAAATTTTTTTTTTACTTTTTTCAATTTTACCCCTGTGGGATATACATTCTACCCACACACATTTGGATCTCTCCTGGGGTACCCTCACACATATTATTCCCTCATTTAATGGATATTTTCACCAAAAAGTGAAGTTTTCAAAAAGTCAGAAAATTGGCTGAAAACGACTTAATATCAAGGACTCATCGGGCGAATCACTCTGGAACTCAAATCAGAATGCTCAGTGACATTTTTCCCTCTACAAAAGTCTGAAAAATGATGGAAAAATGACTAAGTCCAAAAAAAAATTTTTTTAAACTTTTTTCAATTTTAACGCCGTGGGATATACATTCTACCCACACACATTTGGATCTCTCCTGTGGTACCCTCACACATATTATTCACTCATTTAATGGATATTTTCACCAAAAAGTGAAGTTTTCAAAAAGTCAGAAAATTGGCTGAAAACGACTTAATATCAAGGACTCATCGGGCGAATCACTCTGGAACTGAAATCGGAATACTCACTGACATTTTCCCCTCTCCGAAAGTCTGAAAAATGATGGAAAAATGACTAAGTCCAAAAAAATTTTTTTCAACTTTTTTCAATTTTACCCCCATGGGATATATATTCTAGCCACACACATTTGGAACTCTCCTGGGGTACCCTCACACATATTATTCCCTCATTTAATGGATATTTTCACCAGAAAGTGAAGTTTTCAAAAAGTCAGAAAATTGGCTGAAAAAGTCTTAATATCAAGAACTCATCGGGCGAATCGCCCTGGAACTGAAATCGGTATGCTCACTGACATTTTCCCCTCTCCGAAAGTCTGAAAAATGATGGAAAAATGACTAAGTCCAAAAAACATTTTTTTTTAACTTTTTTCAATTTTACACCTGTGGGATATACATTCTACCCACACACCTTTGGATCTCTCCTTGGGTACCCTCACACATATTATTCCCTCATTTAATGGATATTTTCACCAAAAAATGAAGTTTTCAAAAAGTCAGAAAATTGGCTGAAAACGACTTAATATCAAGGACTCATCGGGCGAATCGCTCTGGAAATGAAATCGGAATGCTCACTGACATTTTTCCCTCTCCGAAAGTCTGAAAAATGATGGAAAAATGACTAAGTCCAAAAAATTTTTTTTAAACTTTTTTCAATTTTACCCCCATGGGATATATATTCTGCCCACACACATTTGGAACTCTCCTGGGGTACCCTCACACATATTATTCTCTCATTTAATGGATATTTTCACCAAAAAGTGAAGTTTTCAAAAAGTCAGAAAATTGGCTGAAAACGACTTAATATCAAGAACTCATCGGGCGAATCGCTCTGGATCTGAAATCGGAATGCTCACTGACATTTTCCCCTCTCCGAAAGTCTGAAAAATGATGGAAAAATGACTAAGTCCAAAAAAATTTTTTTTTAACTTTTTTCAATTTTACCCCTGTGGGATATACATTCTACCCACACACATTTGGATCTCTCCTGGGGTACCCTCACACATATTATTTCCTCATTTAATGGATATTTTCACCAAAAAGTGAAGTTTGCAAAAAGTCAGAAAATTGGCTGAAAATGACTTAATATCAAGGACTAATCGGGCGAATCACTCTGGAACTGAAATCGGAATACTCACTGACATTTTTCCCTCTCCGAAAGTCTGAAAAATGATGGAAAAATGAATAAGTCCAAAAAAATTTTTTTTTTACTTTTTTCAATTTTACCCCTGTGGGATATACATTCTACCCACACACATTTGGATCTCTCCTGGGGTACCCTCACACATATTATTCCCTCATTTAATGGATATTTTCACCAAAAAGTGAAGTTTTCAAAAAGTCAGAAAATTGGCTGAAAACGACTTAATATCAAGGACTCATCGGGCGAATCACTCTGAAACTCAAATCAGAATGCTCAGTGACATTTTTCCCTCTACAAAAGTCTGAAAAATGATGGAAAAATGACTAAGTCCAAAAAAATTTTTTTTAAACTTTTTTCAATTTTACCCCCATGGGATATATATTCTACCCACACACATTTGGAACTTTCCTGGGGTACCCTCACACATATTATTCCCTCATTTAATGGATATTTTCACCAAAAAGTGAAGTTTTCAAAAAGTCAAAATTGGCTATAAACGACTTAATATCAAGGACTCATCGGGCGAATCGCTCTGGAACTGAAATCGGAATGCTCCCTGACATTTTCCCCTCTCCGAAAGTCTGAAAAATGCTGGAAAAATGACTAAGTCCAAAAAAATTTTTTTTCAACTTTTTTCAATTTTACCTCCATGGGATATATATTCTACCCACACACATTTGGAACTCTCCTGGGGTACCCTCACACATATTATTCCCTCATTTAATGGATATTTTCACCAAAAAGTGAAGTTTTCAAAAAGTCAGAAAATTGGCTGAAAACGACTTAATATCAAGGCTCATCGGGCGAATCGCTCTGGAACTGAAATCGGAATGCTCACTGACATTTTTCCCTCTCCGAAAGTCTGAAAAATGATGGAAAAATGAATAAGTCCAAAAAAATTTTTTTTTTACTTTTTTCAATTTTACCCCTGTGGGATATACATTTTACCCACACACATTTGGATCTCTCCTGGGGTACCCTCACACATATTATTCCCTCATTTAATGGATATTTTCACCAAAAAGTGAAGTTTTCAAAAAGTCAGAAAATTGGCTGAAAACGACTTAATATCAAGGACTCATCGGGCGAATTACTCTGGAACTGAAATCAGAATGCTCAGTGACATTTTTCCCTCTCCAAAAGTCTGAAAAACGATGGAAAAATGACTAAGTCCAAAAAAATTTTTTTTAAACTTTTTTCAATTTTACCCCCATGGGATATATATTCTACCCACACACATTTGGAACTCTCCTGGGGTACCCTCACACATATTATTCCCTCATTTAATGGATATTTTCACCAAAAAGTGAAGTTTTCAAAAAGTCAAAATTGTCTATAAACGACTTAATATCAAGGACTCATCGGGCGAATTGCTCTGGAACTGAAATCGGAATGCTCCCTGACATTTTCCCCTCTCCGAAAGTCTGAAAAATGATGGAAAAATGACTAAGTTCAAAAAATTTTTTTTTTAACTTTTTTCAATTTTACACCTGTGGGATATACATTCTACCCACACACATTTGGATCTCTCCTGGGGTACCCTCACACATATTATTCCCTCATTTAATGGATATTTTCACCAAAAAGTGAAGTTTTCAAAAAGTCAGAAAATTGACTGAAAACGACTTAATATCAAGTACTCATCGGGCGAATCACTCTGGAACTGAAATCGGAATACTTACTGACATTTTCCCCTCTCCGAAAGTCTGAAAAATCATGGAAAAATGACTAAGTCCAAAAAACATTTTTTTCAACTTTTTTCAATTTTACCCCCGTGGGATATATATTCTACCCACACACATTTGGAACTCTCCTGGGGTACCATCGCACATATTATTCCCTCATTTAATGGATATTTTCACCAAAAAGTGAAGTTTTCAAAAAGTCAGAAAATTGGCTGAAAACGACTCAATATCAAGGACTCATCGGGCGAATCACTCTGGAACTGACATCGGAATACTCACTGACATTTTCCCCTCTCCGAAAGTCTGAAAAATGATGGAAAAATGACTAAGTCCAAAAAACATTTTTTTCAACTTTTTTCAATTTTACCCCCATGGGATATATATTCTACCCACACACATTTGGAACTCTCCTGGGGTACGCTCACACATATTATTCCCTCATTTAATGGATATTTTCACCAAAAAGTGAAGTTTTCAAAAAGTCAGAAAATTGCCTGAAAACTACTTAATATCAAGAACTCATCGGGCGAATCGCTCTGGAACTGAAATCGGAATGCTCACTGACATTTTCCCCTCTCCAAAAGTCTGAAAAACGATGGAAAAATGACTAAGTCCAAAAAAATTTTTTTTTAACTTTTTTCAATTTTACCCCCATGGGATATATATTCTACCCACACACATTTGGAACTCTCCTGGGGTACCCTCACACATATTATTCCCTCATTTAATGGATATTTTCACCAAAAAGTGAAGTTTTCAAAAAGTCAAAATTGTCTATAAACGACTTAATATCAAGGACTCATCGGGCGAATCGCTCTGGAACTGAAATCGGAATGCTTCCTGACATTTTCCCCTCTCCGAAAGTCTGAAAAATGATGGAAAAATGACTAAGTCCAAAAAATTTTTTTTAGAACTTTTTTCAATTTTACCTCCATGGGATATATATTCTACCCACACACATTTGGAACTCTCCTGGGGTACCCTCACACATATTATTCCCTCATTTAATGGATATTTTCACCAAAAAGTGAAGTTTTCAAAAAGTCAGAAAATTGGCTGAAAACGACTTAATATCAAGGACTCATCGGGCGAATCGCTCTGGAACTGAAATCAGAATGCTCACTGACATTTTCCCCTCTCCGAAAGTCGGAAAAATGATGGAAAAATGAGTAAGTCCAAAAAAATTTTTTTTTAACTTTTTTCAATTTTACCCCTGTGGGATATACATTCTACCCACACACATTTGGATCTCTCCTGGGGTACCCTCACACATATTATTTCCTCATTTAATGGATATTTTCACCAAAAAGTGAAGTTTTCAAAAAGTCAGAAAATTGGCTGAAAACGACTTAATATCAAGTACTCATCGGGCGAATCACTCTGGAACTGAAATCGGAATACTCACTGACATTTTCCCCTCTCCGAAAGTCTGAAAAATGATGGAAAAATGACTAAGTCCAAAAAACATTTTTTTCAACTTTTTTCAATTTTACCCCCGTGGGATATATATTCTACCCACACACATTTGGAACTCTCCTGGGGTACGATCGCACATATTATTCCCTCATTTAATGGATATTTTCACCAAAAAGTGAAGTTTTCAAAAAGTCAGAAAATTGGCTGAAAACGACTTAATATCAAGGACTCATCGGGCGAATCACTCTGGAACTGACATCGGAATACTCACTGACATTTTCCCCTCTCCGAAAGTCTGAAAAATGATGGAAAAATGACTAAGTCCAAAAAACATTTTTTTCAACTTTTTTCAATTTTACCCCCATGGGATATATATTCTACCCACACACATTTGGAACTCTCCTGGGGTACGCTCACACATATTATTCCCTCATTTAATGGATATTTTCACCAAAAAGTGAAGTTTTCAAAAAGTCAGAAAATTGGCTGAAAACGACTTAATATCAAGGACTCATCGGGCGAATCGCTCTGGAACTGAAATCGGAATGCTCACTGACATTTTTCCCTGTCCGAAAGTCTGAAAAATGATGGAAAAATGAATAAGTCCAAAAAAATTTTTTTTTTACTTTTTTCAATTTTACCCCTGTGGGATATACATTCTACCCACACACATTTGGATCTCTCCTGGGGTACCCTCACACATATTATTCCCTCATTTAATGGATATTTTCACCAAAAAGTGAAGTTTTCAAAAAGTCAGAAAATTGGCTGAAAACGACTTAATATCAAGGACTCATCTTGCGAATCACTCTGGAACTCAAATCAGAATGCTCAGTGACATTTTTCCCTCTACAAAAGTCTGAAAAATTATGGAAAAATGACTAAGTTCAAAAAAAATTTTTTTTAAACTTTTTTCAATTTTAACGCCGTGGGATATACATTCTACCCACACACATTTGGATCTCTCCTGTGGTACCCTCACACATATTATTCACTCATTTAATGGATATTTTCACCAAAAAGTGAAGTTTTCAAAAAGTCAGAAAATTGGCTGAAAATGACTTAATATCAAGGACTAATCGGGCGAATCACTCTGGAACTGAAATCGGAATACTCACTGACATTTTCCCCTCTCCGAAAGTCTGAAAAATGATGGAAAAATGACTAAGTCCAAAAAAATTTTTTTTTAACTTTTTTCAATTTTACACCTGTGGGATATACATTCTACCCACACACATTTGGATCTCTCCTGGGGTACCCTCACACATATTATTCCCTCATTTAATGGATATTTTCACCAAAAAGTGAAGTTTTCAAAAAGTCAGAAAATTGGCTGAAAACGACTTAATATCAAGTACTCATCGGGCGAATCACTCTGGAACTGAAATCGGAATACTCACTGACATTTTCCCCTCTCCGAAAGTCTGAAAAATGATGGAAAAATGACTAAGTCCAAAAAACATTTTTTTCAACTTTTTTCAATTTTACCCCCGTGGGATATATATTCTACCCACACACATTTGGAACTCTCCTGGGGTACGATCGCACATATTATTCCCTCATTTAATGGATATTTTCACCAAAAAGTGAAGTTTTCAAAAAGTCAGAAAATTGGCTGAAAACGACTTAATATCAAGGACTCATCGGGCGAATCACTCTGGAACTGACATCGGAATACTCACTGACATTTTCCCCTCTCCGAAAGTCTGAAAAATGATGGAAAAATGACTAAGTCCAAAAAACATTTTTTTCCACTTTTTTCAATTTTACCCCCATGGGATATATATTCTACCCACACACATTTGGAACTCTCCTGGGGTACGCTCACACATATTATTCCCTCATTTAATGGATATTTTCACCAAAAAGTGAAGTTTTCAAAAAGTCAGAAAATTGGCTGAAAACGACTTAATATCAAGGACTCATCGGGCGAATCGCTCTGGAACTGAAATCGGAATGCTCACTGACATTTTTCCCTGTCCGAAAGTCTGAAAAATGATGGAAAAATGAATAAGTCCAAAAAAATTTTTTTTTTACTTTTTTCAATTTTACCCCTGTGGGATATACATTCTACCCACACACATTTGGATCTCTCCTGGGGTACCCTCACACATATTATTCCCTCATTTAATGGATATTTTCACCAAAAAGTGAAGTTTTCAAAAAGTCAGAAAATTGGCTGAAAACGACTTAATATCAAGGACTCATCGGGCGAATCACTCTGGAACTCAAATCAGAATGCTCAGTGACATTTTTCCCTCTACAAAAGTCTGAAAAATTATGGAAAAATGACTAAGTTCAAAAAAAAAATTTTTTAAACTTTTTTCAATTTTAACGCCGTGGGATATACATTCTACCCACACACATTTGGATCTCTCCTGTGGTACCCTCACACATATTATTCACTCATTTAATGGATATTTTCACCAAAAAGTGAAGTTTTCAAAAAGTTAGAAAATTGGCTGAAAACTACTTAATATCAAGGACTCATCGGGCGAATCACTCTGGAACTGAAATCGGAATACTCACTGACATTTTCCCCTCTCCGAAAGTCTGAAAAATGATGGAAAAATTACTAAGTCCAAAAAAATTTTTTTCAACTTTTTTCAATTTTACCCCAATGGGATAAATATTCTAGCCACACACATTTGGAACTCTCCTGGGGTACCCTCACACATATTATTCCCTCATTTAATGGATATTTTCACCAAAAAGTGAAGTTTTCAAAAAGTCTGAAAATTGGCTGAAAACGACTTAATATCAAGAACTTATCGGGCGAATCGCTCTGGATCTGAAATCGGAATGCTCACTGACATTTTCCCCTCTCCGAAAGTCTGAAAAATGATGGAAAAATGACTAAGTCCAAAAAAATTTTTTTTTAACTTTTTTCAATTTTACCCCTGTGGGATATACATTCTACCCACACACATTTGGATCTCTCCTGGGGTACCCTCACACATATTATTTCCTCATTTAATGGATATTTTCACCAAAAAGTGAAGTTTTCAAAAAGTCAGAAAATTGGCTGAAAATGACTTAATATCAAGGACTAATCGGGCGAATCACTCTGAAACTGAAATCGGAATACTCACTGACATTTTCCCCTCTCCGAAAGTCTGAAAAATTATGGAAAAATGACTAAGTCCAAAAAACTTTTTTTTCAACTTTTTTCAATTTTACCCCCATGGGATATATATTCTACCCACACACATTTGTAACTCTCCTGGGGTACGCTCACACATATTATTCCCTCATTTAATGGATATTTTCACCAAAAAGTGAAGTTTTCAAAAAGTCAGAAAATTGCCTGAAAACTACTTAATATCAAGAACTCATCGGGCGAATCGCTCTGGAACTGAAATCGGAATGCTCACTGACATTTTCCCCTCTCCGAAAGTCTGAAAAATGATGGAAAAATGACTAATTCCAAAAAAATTTTTTTTTTACTTTTTTCAATTTTACCCCTGTGGGATATACATTCTACCCACACACATTTGGATCTCTCCTGGGGTACCCTCACACATATTATTCCCTCATTTAATGGATATTTTCACCAAAAAGTGAAGTTTTCAAAAAGTCAGAATATTGGTTGAAAACGACTTAATATCAAGGACTCATCGGGCGAATCACTCTGGAACTCAAATCAGAATGCTCAGTGACATTTTTCCCTCTATAAAAGTCTGAAAAATGATGGAAAAATGACTAAGTCCAAAAAAATTTTTTTTAAACTTTTTTCAATTTTACCCCCATGGGATATATATTCTACCCACACACATTTGGAACTCTCCTGGGGTACCCTCACACATATTATTCCCTCATTTAATGGATATTTTCACCAAAAAGTGAAGTTTTCAAAAAGTCAGAAAATTGGCTGAAAACGACTTAATATCAAGAACTCATCGGGCGAATCGCTCTGGATCTGAAATCGGAATGCTCACTGACATTTTCCCCTCTCCGAAAGTCTGAAAAATGATGGAAAAATGACTAAGTCCAAAAAAATTTTTTTTTAACTTTTTTCAATTTTACCCCTGTGGGATATACATTCTACCCACACACATTTGGATCTCTCCTGGGGTACCCTCACACATATTATTCCCTCATTTAATGGATATTTTCACCAAAAAGTGAAGTTTTCAAAAAGTCAGAAAATTGGCTGAAAACGACTTAATATCAAGGACTCATCGGGCGAATCGCTCTGGAACTGAAATCGGAATGCTCACTGACATTTTTCCCTCTCTGAAAGTCTGAAAAATGATGGAAAAATGAATAAGTCCAAAAAAATTTTTTTTTTACTTTTTTCAATTTTACCCCTGTGGGATATACATTCTACCCACACACATTTGGATCTCTCCTGGGGTACCCTCACACATATTATTCCCTCATTTAATGGATATTTTCACCAAAAAGTGAAGTTTTCAAAAAGTCAGAATATTGGTTGAAAACGACTTAATATCAAGGACTCATCGGGCGAATCACTCTGGAACTCAAATCAGAATGCTCAGTGACATTTTTCCCTCTATAAAAGTCTGAAAAATGATGGAAAAATGACTAAGTCCAAAAAAATTTTTTTTAAACTTTTTTCAATTTTACCCCCATGGGATATATATTCTACCCACACACATTTGGAACTCTCCTGGGGTACCCTCACACATATTATTCCCTCATTTAATGGATATTTTCACCAAAAAGTGAAGTTTTCAAAAAGTCAGAAAATTGGCTGAAAACGACTTAATATCAAGGACTCATCGGGCGAATTACTCTGGAACTGAAATCAGAATGCTCAGTGACATTTTTCCCTCTCCAAAAGTCTGAAAAACGATGGAAAAATGACTAAGTCCAAAAAAATTTTTTTTAAACTTTTTTCAATTTTACCCCCATGGGATATATATTCTACCCACACACATTTGGAACTCTCCTGGGGTACCCTCACACATATTATTCCCTCATTTAATGGATATTTTCACCAAAAAGTGAAGTTTTCAAAAAGTCAAAATTGTCTATAAACGACTTAATATCAAGGACTCATCGGGCGAATTGCTCTGGAACTGAAATCGGAATGCTCCCTGACATTTTCCCCTCTCCGAAAGTCTGAAAAATGATGGAAAAATGACTAAGTCCAAAAAATTTTTTTTTTAACTTTTTTCAATTTTACACCTGTGGGATATACATTCTACCCACACACATTTGGATCTCTCCTGGGGTACCCTCACACATATTATTCCCTCATTTAATGGATATTTTCACCAAAAAGTGAAGTTTTCAAAAAGTCAGAAAATTGACTGAAAACGACTTAATATCAAGTACTCATCGGGCGAATCACTCTGGAACTGAAATCGGAATACTTACTGACATTTTCCCCTCTCCGAAAGTCTGAAAAATCATGGAAAAATGACTAAGTCCAAAAAACATTTTTTTCAACTTTTTTCAATTTTACCCCCGTGGGATATATATTCTACCCACACACATTTGGAACTCTCCTGGGGTACCATCGCACATATTATTCCCTCATTTAATGGATATTTTCACCAAAAAGTGAAGTTTTCAAAAAGTCAGAAAATTGGCTGAAAACGACTCAATATCAAGGACTCATCGGGCGAATCACTCTGGAACTGACATCGGAATACTCACTGACATTTTCCCCTCTCCGAAAGTCTGAAAAATGATGGAAAAATGACTAAGTCCAAAAAACATTTTTTTCAACTTTTTTCAATTTTACCCCCATGGGATATATATTCTACCCACACACATTTGGAACTCTCCTGGGGTACGCTCACACATATTATTCCCTCATTTAATGGATATTTTCACCAAAAAGTGAAGTTTTCAAAAAGTCAGAAAATTGCCTGAAAACTACTTAATATCAAGAACTCATCGGGCGAATCGCTCTGGAACTGAAATCGGAATGCTCACTGACATTTTCCCCTCTCCAAAAGTCTGAAAAACGATGGAAAAATGACTAAGTCCAAAAAAATTTTTTTTTAACTTTTTTCAATTTTACCCCCATGGGATATATATTCTACCCACACACATTTGGAACTCTCCTGGGGTACCCTCACACATATTATTCCCTCATTTAATGGATATTTTCACCAAAAAGTGAAGTTTTCAAAAAGTCAAAATTGTCTATAAACGACTTAATATCAAGGACTCATCGGGCGAATCGCTCTGGAACTGAAATCGGAATGCTCCCTGACATTTTCCCCTCTCCGAAAGTCTGAAAAATGATGGAAAAATGACTAAGTCCAAAAAATTTTTTTTAGAACTTTTTTCAATTTTACCTCCATGGGATATATATTCTACCCACACACATTTGGAACTCTCCTGGGGTACCCTCACACATATTATTCCCTCATTTAATGGATATTTTCACCAAAAAGTGAAGTTTTCAAAAAGTCAGAAAATTGGCTGAAAACGACTTAATATCAAGGACTCATCGGGCGAATCGCTCTGGAACTGAAATCAGAATGCTCACTGACATTTTCCCCTCTCCGAAAGTCGGAAAAATGATGGAAAAATGAGTAAGTCCAAAAAAATTTTTTTTTAACTTTTTTCAATTTTACCCCTGTGGGATATACATTCTACCCACACACATTTGGATCTCTCCTGGGGTACCCTCACACATATTATTTCCTCATTTAATGGATATTTTCACCAAAAAGTGAAGTTTTCAAAAAGTCAGAAAATTGGCTGAAAACGACTTAATATCAAGTACTCATCGGGCGAATCACTCTGGAACTGAAATCGGAATACTCACTGACATTTTCCCCTCTCCGAAAGTCTGAAAAATGATGGAAAAATGACTAAGTCCAAAAAACATTTTTTTCAACTTTTTTCAATTTTACCCCCGTGGGATATATATTCTACCCACACACATTTGGAACTCTCCTGGGGTACGATCGCACATATTATTCCATCATTTAATGGATATTTTCACCAAAAAGTGAAGTTTTCAAAAAGTCAGAAAATTGGCTGAAAACGACTTAATATCAAGGACTCATCGGGCGAATCACTCTGGAACTGACATCGGAATACTCACTGACATTTTCCCCTCTCCGAAAGTCTGAAAAATGATGGAAAAATGACTAAGTCCAAAAAACATTTTTTTCAACTTTTTTCAATTTTACCCCCATGGGATATATATTCTACCCACACACATTTGGAACTCTCCTGGGGTACGCTCACACATATTATTCCCTCATTTAATGGATATTTTCACCAAAAAGTGAAGTTTTCAAAAAGTCAGAAAATTGGCTGAAAACGACTTAATATCAAGGACTCATCGGGCGAATCGCTCTGGAACTGAAATCGGAATGCTCACTGACATTTTTCCCTGTCCGAAAGTCTGAAAAATGATGGAAAAATGAATAAGTCCAAAAAACATTTTTTTCAACTTTTTTCAATTTTACCCCCGTGGGATATATATTCTACCCACACACATTTGGAACTCTCCTGGGGTACCATCGCACATATTATTCCCTCATTTAATGGATATTTTCACCAAAAAGTGAAGTTTTCAAAAAGTCAGAAAATTGGCTGAAAACGACTCAATATCAAGGACTCATCGGGCGAATCACTCTGGAACTGACATCGGAATACTCACTGACATTTTCCCCTCTCCGAAAGTCTGAAAAATGATGGAAAAATGACTAAGTCCAAAAAACATTTTTTTCAACTTTTTTCAATTTTACCCCCATGGGATATATATTCTACCCACACACATTTGGAACTCTCCTGGGGTACGCTCACACATATTATTCCCTCATTTAATGGATATTTTCACCAAAAAGTGAAGTTTTCAAAAAGTCAGAAAATTGCCTGAAAACTACTTAATATCAAGAACTCATCGGGCGAATCGCTCTGGAACTGAAATCGGAATGCTCACTGACATTTTCCCCTCTCCAAAAGTCTGAAAAACGATGGAAAAATGACTAAGTCCAAAAAAATTTTTTTTTTACTTTTTTCAATTTTACCCCCATGGGATATATATTCTACCCACACACATTTGGAACTCTCCTGGGGTACCCTCACACATATTATTCCCTCATTTAATGGATATTTTCACCAAAAAGTGAAGTTTTCAAAAAGTCAAAATTGTCTATAAACGACTTAATATCAAGGACTCATCGGGCGAATCGCTCTGGAACTGAAATTGGAATGCTCCCTGACATTTTCCCCTCTCCGAAAGTCTGAAAAATGATGGAAAAATGACTAAGTCCAAAAAAATTTTTTTAGAACTTTTTTCAATTTTACCTCCATGGGATATATATTCTACCCACACACATTTGGAACTCTCCTGGGGTACCCTCACACATATTATTCCCTCATTTAATGGATATTTTCACCAAAAAGTGAAGTTTTCAAAAAGTCAGAAAATTGGCTGAAAACGACTTAATATCAAGGACTCATCGGGCGAATCGCTCTGGAACTGAAATCAGAATGCTCACTGACATTTTCCCCTCTCCGAAAGTCGGAAAAATGATGGAAAAATGAGTAAGTCCAAAAAAATTTTTTTTTAACTTTTTTCAATTTTACCCCTGTGGGATATACATTCTACCCACACACATTTGGATCTCTCCTGGGGTACCCTCACACATATTATTTCCTCATTTAATGGATATTTTCACCAAAAAGTGAAGTTTTCAAAAAGTCAGAAAATTGGCTGAAAACGACTTAATATCAAGTACTCATCGGGCGAATCACTCTGGAACTGAAATCGGAATACTCACTGACATTTTCCCCTCTCCGAAAGTCTGAAAAATGATGGAAAAATGACTAAGTCCAAAAAACATTTTTTTCAACTTTTTTCAATTTTACCCCCGTGGGATATATATTCTACCCACACACATTTGGAACTCTCCTGGGGTACGATCGCACATATTATTCCCTCATTTAATGGATATTTTCACCAAAAAGTGAAGTTTTCAAAAAGTCAGAAAATTGGCTGAAAACGACTTAATATCAAGGACTCATCGGGCGAATCACTCTGGAACTGACATCGGAATACTCACTGACATTTTCCCCTCTCCGAAAGTCTGAAAAATGATGGAAAAATGACTAAGTCCAAAAAACATTTTTTTCAACTTTTTTCAATTTTACCCCCATGGGATATATATTCTACCCACACACATTTGGAACTCTCCTGGGGTACGCTCACACATATTATTCCCTCATTTAATGGATATTTTCACCAAAAAGTGAAGTTTTCAAAAAGTCAGAAAATTGGCTGAAAACGACTTAATATCAAGGACTCATCGGGCGAATCGCTCTGGAACTGAAATCGGAATGCTCACTGACATTTTTCCCTGTCCGAAAGTCTGAAAAATGATGGAAAAATGAATAAGTCCAAAAAAATTTTTTTTTTACTTTTTTCAATTTTACCCCTGTGGGATATACATTCTACCCACACACATTTGGATCTCTCCTGGGGTACCCTCACACATATTATTCCCTCATTTAATGGATATTTTCACCAAAAAGTGAAGTTTTCAAAAAGTCAGAAAATTGGCTGAAAACGACTTAATATCAAGGACTCATCGGGCGAATCACTCTGGAACTCAAATCAGAATGCTCAGTGACATTTTTCCCTCTACAAAAGTCTGAAAAATTATGGAAAAATGACTAAGTTCAAAAAAAAATTTTTTTAAACTTTTTTCAATTTTAACGCCGTGGGATATACATTCTACCCACACACATTTGGATCTCTCCTGTGGTACCCTCACACATATTATTCACTCATTTAATGGATATTTTCACCAAAAAGTGAAGTTTTCAAAAAGTCAGAAAATTGGCTGAAAATGACTTAATATCAAGGACTAATCGGGCGAATCACTCTGGAACTGAAATCGGAATACTCACTGACATTTTCCCCTCTCCGAAAGTCTGAAAAATGATGGAAAAATGACTAAGTCCAAAAAAATTTTTTTTTAACTTTTTTCAATTTTACACCTGTGGGATATACATTCTACCCACACACATTTGGATCTCTCCTGGGGTACCCTCACACATATTATTCCCTCATTTAATGGATATTTTCACCAAAAAGTGAAGTTTTCAAAAAGTCAGAAAATTGGCTGAAAACGACTTAATATCAAGTACTCATCGGGCGAATCACTCTGGAACTGAAATCGGAATACTCACTGACATTTTCCCCTCTCCGAAAGTCTGAAAAATGATGGAAAAATGACTAAGTCCAAAAAACATTTTTTTCAACTTTTTTCAATTTTACCCCCGTGGGATATATATTCTACCCACACACATTTGGAACTCTCCTGGGGTACGATCGCACATATTATTCCCTCATTTAATGGATATTTTCACCAAAAAGTGAAGTTTTCAAAAAGTCAGAAAATTGGCTGAAAACGACTTAATATCAAGGACTCATCGGGCGAATCACTCTGGAACTCAAATCAGAATGCTCAGTGACATTTTTCCCTCTACAAAAGTCTGAAAAATTATGGAAAAATGACTAAGTTCAAAAAAAAAATTTTTTAAACTTTTTTCAATTTTAACGCCGTGGGATATACATTCTACCCACACACATTTGGATCTCTCCTGTGGTACCCTCACACATATTATTCACTCATTTAATGGATATTTTCACCAAAAAGTGAAGTTTTCAAAAAGTTAGAAAATTGGCTGAAAACGACTTAATATCAAGGACTCATCGGGCGAATCACTCTGGAACTGAAATCGGAATACTCACTGACATTTTCCCCTCTCCGAAAGTCTGAAAAATGATGGAAAAATTACTAAGTCCAAAAAAATTTTTTTCAACTTTTTTCAATTTTACCCCAATGGGATAAATATTCTAGCCACACACATTTGGAACTCTCCTGGGGTACCCTCACACATATTATTCCCTCATTTAATGGATATTTTCACCAAAAAGTGAAGTTTTCAAAAAGTCTGAAAATTGGCTGAAAACGACTTAATATCAAGAACTCATCGGGCGAATCGCTCTGGATCTGAAATCGGAATGCTCACTGACATTTTCCCCTCTCCGAAAGTCTGAAAAATGATGGAAAAATGACTAAGTCCAAAAAACTTTTTTTTCAACTTTTTTCAATTTTACCCCCATGGGATATATATTCTACCCACACACATTTGTAACTCTCCTGGGGTACGCTCACACATATTATTCCCTCATTTAATGGATATTTTCACCAAAAAGTGAAGTTTTCAAAAAGTCAGAAAATTGCCTGAAAACTACTTAATATCAAGAACTCATCGGGCGAATCGCTCTGGAACTGAAATCGGAATGCTCACTGACATTTTCCCCTCTCCGAAAGTCTGAAAAATGATGGAAAAATGACTAATTCCAAAAAAATTTTTTTTTTACTTTTTTCAATTTTACCCCTGTGGGATATACATTCTACCCACACACATTTGGATCTCTCCTGGGGTACCCTCACACATATTATTCCCTCATTTAATGGATATTTTCACCAAAAAGTGAAGTTTTCAAAAAGTCAGAATATTGGTTGAAAACGACTTAATATCAAGGACTCATCGGGCGAATCACTCTGGAACTCAAATCAGAATGCTCAGTGACATTTTTCCCTCTATAAAAGTCTGAAAAATGATGGAAAAATGACTAAGTCCAAAAAAATTTTTTTTAAACT
The DNA here is from genome assembly GCF_046119375.1 of Phyllobates terribilis. Classification (NCBI taxonomy): domain Eukaryota; kingdom Metazoa; phylum Chordata; class Amphibia; order Anura; family Dendrobatidae; genus Phyllobates; species Phyllobates terribilis. The sequence goes on along the minus strand of NW_027362873.1, from coordinate 2,769,672 downwards.
TTTTTCAATTTTACCCCCATGGGATATATATTCTACCCACACACATTTGGAACTCTCCTGGGGTACCCTCACACATATTATTCCCTCATTTAATGGATATTTTCACCAAAAAGTGAAGTTTTCAAAAAGTCAGAAAATTGGCTGAAAACGACTTAATATCAAGAACTCATCGGGCGAATCGCTCTGGATCTGAAATCGGAATGCTCACTGACATTTTCCCCTCTCCGAAAGTCTGAAAAATGATGGAAAAATGACTAAGTCCAAAAAAATTTTTTTTTAACTTTTTTCAATTTTACCCCTGTGGGATATACATTCTACCCACACACATTTGGATCTCTCCTGGGGTACCCTCACACATATTATTCCCTCATTTAATGGATATTTTCACCAAAAAGTGAAGTTTTCAAAAAGTCAGAAAATTGGCTGAAAACGACTTAATATCAAGGACTCATCGGGCGAATCGCTCTGGAACTGAAATCGGAATGCTCACTGACATTTTTCCCTCTCTGAAAGTCTGAAAAATGATGGAAAAATGAATAAGTCCAAAAAAATTTTTTTTTTACTTTTTTCAATTTTACCCCTGTAGGATATACATTCTACCCACACACATTTGGATCTCTCCTGGGGTACCCTCACACATATTATTCCCTCATTTAATGGATATTTTCACCAAAAAGTGAAGTTTTCAAAAAGTCAGAATATTGGTTGAAAACGACTTAATATCAAGGACTCATCGGGCGAATCACTCTTGAACTCAAATCAGAATGCTCAGTGACATTTTTCCCTCTATAAAAGTCTGAAAAATGATGGAAAAATGACTAAGTCCAAAAAAATTTTTTTTAAACTTTTTTCAATTTTACCCCCATGGGATATATATTCTACCCACACACATTTGGAACTCTCCTGGGGTACCCTCACACATATTATTCCCTCATTTAATGGATATTTTCACCAAAAAGTGAAATTTTCAAAAAGTCAAAATTGGCTATAAACGACTTAATATCAAGGACTCATCGGGCGAATCGCTCTGGAACTGAAATCGGAATGCTCCCTGACATTTTCCCCTCTCCGAAAGTCTGAAAAATGATGGAAAAATGACTAAGTCCAAAAAACATTTTTTTCAACTTTTCTCAATTTTACCCCCGTGGGATATATATTCTACCCACACACATTTGGAACTCTCCTGGGGTACCCTCGCACATATTATTCCCTCATTTAATGGATATTTTCACCAAAAAGTGAAGTTTTCAAAAAGTCAGAAAATTGGCTGAAAACGACTTAATATCAAGGACTCATCGGGCGAATCGCTCTGGAACTGAAATCGTTATGCTCACTGACATTTTTCCCTCTCCGAAAGTCTGAAAAATGATGGAAAAATGACTAAGTCCAAAAAAATTTTTTTTAAACTTTTTTCAATTTTACCCCCATGGGATATATATTCTACCCACACACATTTGGAACTCTCCTGGGGTACCCTCACACATATTATTCCCTCATTTAATGGATATTTTCAAAAAAAAGTGAAGTTTTCAAAAAGTCAAAATTGGCTATAAACGACTTAATATCAAGGACTCATCGGGCGAATCGCTCTGGAACTGAAATCGAAATGCTCCCTGACATTTTCCCCTCTCCGAAAGTCTGAAAAATGATGGAAAAATGACTAAGTCCAAAAAAATTTTTTTTCAACTTTTTTCAATTTTACCTCCATGGGATATATATTCTACCCACACACATTTGGAACTCTCCTGGGGTACCCTCGCACATATTATTCCCTCATTTAATGGATATTTTCACCAAAAAGTGAAGTTTTCAAAAAGTCAGAAAATTGGCTGAAAACGACTTAATATCAAGAACTCATCGGGCGAATCGCTCTGGAACTGAAATCGGAATGCTCACTGACATTTTCCCCTCTCCGAAAGTCTGAAAAATGATGGAAAAATGACTAAGTCCAAAAAAATTTTTTTCAACTTTTTTCAATTTTACCCCCATGGGATATATATTCTACCCACACACATTTGGAACTCTCCTGGGGTACCCTCACACATATTATTCCCTCATTTAATGGATATTTTCACCAAAAAGTGAAGTTTTCAAAAAGTCAGAAAATTGGCTGAAAACGACTTAATATCAAGGACTCATCGGGTGAATCACTCTGGAACTGAAATCGGAATACTCACTGACATTTTCCCCTCTCTGAAAGTCTGAAAAATGATGGAAAAATGACTAAGTCCAAAAAAATTTTTTTTTAACTTTTTTCAATTTTACCCCCATGGGATATATATTCTACCCACCCACATTTGGAACTCTCCTGGGGTACCCTCACACATATTATTCCCTCATTTAATGGTCATTTTCACCAAAAAGTGAAGTTTTCAAAAAGTCAAAATTGGCTATCAACGACTTAATATCAAGGACTCATCGGGCGAATCGCTCTGGAACTGAAATCGGAATGCTCCCTGACATTTTTCCCTCTCCGAAAGTCTGAAAAATGATGGAAAAATGACTAAGTCCAAAAAAATTTTTTTTAAACTTTTTTCAATTTTACCTCCATGGGATATATATTCTACCCACACACATTTGGAACTCTCCTGGGGTACCCTCACACATATTATTCCCTCATTTAATGGATATTTTCACCAAAAAGTGAAGTTTTCAAAAAGTCAGAAAATTGGCTGAAAACGACGTAATATCAAGGACTCATCGGGCGAATCGCTCTGGAACTGAAATCGGAATGCTCACTAACATTTTCCCCTCTCCGAAAGTCTGAAAAATGATGGAAAAATGACTAAGTCCAAAAAACATTTTCTTCAACTTTTTTCAATTTTACCCCCGTGGGATATATATTCTACCCACACACATTTGGAACTCTCCTGGGGTACCCTCGCACATATTATTCCCTCATTTAATGGATATTTTCACCAAAAAGTGAAGTTTTCAAAAAGTCAGAAAATTGGCTGAAAACGACTTAATATCAAGGACTCATCGGGCGAATCGCTCTGGAACTGAAATCGGAATGCTCACTGACATTTTTCCCTCTCCGAAAGTCTGAAAAATGATGGAAAAATGACTAAGTCCAAAAAAATTTTTTTTAAACTTTTTTCAATTTTACCCCCATGGGATATATATTCTACCCACACACATTTGGAACTCTCCTGGGGTACCCTCACACATATTATTCCCTCATTTAATGGATATTTTCAAAAAAAAGTGAAGTTTTCAAAAAGTCAAAATTGGCTATAAACGACTTAATATCAAGGACTCATCGGGCGAATCGCTCTGGAACTGAAATCGAAATGCTCCCTGACATTTTCCCCTCTCCGAAAGTCTGAAAAATGATGGAAAAATGACTAAGTCCAAAAAAATTTTTTTTCAACTTTTTTCAATTTTACCTCCATGGGATATATATTCTACCCACACACATTTGGAACTCTCCTGGGGTACCCTCGCACATATTATTCCCTCATTTAATGGATATTTTCACCAAAAAGTGAAGTTTTCAAAAAGTCAGAAAATTGGCTGAAAACGACTTAATATCAAGAACTCATCGGGCGAATCGCTCTGGAACTGAAATCGGAATGCTCACTGACATTTTCCCCTCTCCGAAAGTCTGAAAAATGATGGAAAAATGACTAAGTCCAAAAAAATTTTTTTCAACTTTTTTCAATTTTACCCCCATGGGATATATATTCTACCCACACACATTTGGAACTCTCCTGGGGTACCCTCACACATATTATTCCCTCATTTAATGGATATTTTCACCAAAAAGTGAAGTTTTCAAAAAGTCAGAAAATTGGCTGAAAACGACTTAATATCAAGGACTCATCGGGTGAATCACTCTGGAACTGAAATCGGAATACTCCCTGACATTTTCCCCTCTCTGAAAGTCTGAAAAATGATGGAAAAATGACTAAGTCCAAAAAAATTTTTTTTTAACTTTTTTCAATTTTACCCCCATGGGATATATATTCTACCCACCCACATTTGGAACTCTCCTGGGGTACCCTCACACATATTATTCCCTCATTTAATGGTCATTTTCACCAAAAAGTGAAGTTTTCAAAAAGTCAAAATTGGCTATCAACGACTTAATATCAAGGACTCATCGGGCGAATCGCTCTGGAACTGAAATCGGAATGCTCCCTGACATTTTTCCCTCTCCGAAAGTCTGAAAAATGATGGAAAAATGACTAAGTCCAAAAAAATTTTTTTTAAACTTTTTTCAATTTTACCTCCATGGGATATATATTCTACCCACACACATTTGGAACTCTCCTGGGGTACCCTCACACATATTATTCCCTCATTTAATGGATATTTTCACCAAAAAGTGAAGTTTTCAAAAAGTCAGAAAATTGGCTGAAAACGACGTAATATCAAGGACTCATCGGGCGAATCGCTCTGGAACTGAAATCGGAATGCTCACTGACATTTTTCCCTCTCCGAAAGTCTGAAAAATGATGGAAAAATGACTAAGTCCAAAAAAATTTTTTTTAAACTTTTTTCAATTTTACCCCCATGGGATATATATTCTACCCACACACATTTGGAACTCTCCTGGGGTACCCTCACACATATTATTCCCTCATTTAATGGATATTTTCAAAAAAAAGTGAAGTTTTCAAAAAGTCAAAATTGGCTATAAACGACTTAATATCAAGGACTCATCGGGCGAATCGCTCTGGAACTGAAATCGAAATGCTCCCTGACATTTTCCCCTCTCCGAAAGTCTGAAAAATGATGGAAAAATGACTAAGTCCAAAAAAATTTTTTTTCAACTTTTTTCAATTTTACCTCCATGGGATATATATTCTACCCACACACATTTGGAACTCTCCTGGGGTACCCTCGCACATATTATTCCCTCATTTAATGGATATTTTCACCAAAAAGTGAAGTTTTCAAAAAGTCAGAAAATTGGCTGAAAACGACTTAATATCAAGAACTCATCGGGCGAATCGCTCTGGAACTGAAATCGGAATGCTCACTGACATTTTCCCCTCTCCGAAAGTCTGAAAAATGATGGAAAAATGACTAAGTCCAAAAAAATTTTTTTCAACTTTTTTCAATTTTACCCCCATGGGATATATATTCTACCCACACACATTTGGAACTCTCCTGGGGTACCCTCACACATATTATTCCCTCATTTAATGGATATTTTCACCAAAAAGTGAAGTTTTCAAAAAGTCAGAAAATTGGCTGAAAACGACTTAATATCAAGGACTCATCGGGTGAATCACTCTGGAACTGAAATCGGAATACTCACTGACATTTTCCCCTCTCTGAAAGTCTGAAAAATGATGGAAAAATGACTAAGTCCAAAAAAATTTTTTTTTAACTTTTTTCAATTTTACCCCCATGGGATATATATTCTACCCACCCACATTTGGAACTCTCCTGGGGTACCCTCACACATATTATTCCCTCATTTAATGGTCATTTTCACCAAAAAGTGAAGTTTTCAAAAAGTCAAAATTGGCTATCAACGACTTAATATCAAGGACTCATCGGGCGAATCGCTCTGGAACTGAAATCGGAATGCTCCCTGACATTTTTCCCTCTCCGAAAGTCTGAAAAATGATGGAAAAATGACTAAGTCCAAAAAAATTTTTTTTAAACTTTTTTCAATTTTACCTCCATGGGATATATATTCTACCCACACACATTTGGAACTCTCCTGGGGTACCCTCACACATATTATTCCCTCATTTAATGGATATTTTCACCAAAAAGTGAAGTTTTCAAAAAGTCAGAAAATTGGCTGAAAACGACGTAATATCAAGGACTCATCGGGCGAATCGCTCTGGAACTGAAATCGGAATGCTCACTAACATTTTCCCCTCTCCGAAAGTCTGAAAAATGATGGAAAAATGACTAAGTCCAAAAAACATTTTCTTCAACTTTTTTCAATTTTACCCCCGTGGGATATATATTCTACCCACACACATTTGGAACTCTCCTGGGGTACCCTCGCACATATTATTCCCTCATTTAATGGATATTTTCACCAAAAAGTGAAGTTTTCAAAAAGTCAGAAAATTGGCTGAAAACGACTTAATATCAAGGACTCATCGGGCGAATCGCTCTGGAACTGAAATCGGAATGCTCACTGACATTTTTCCCTCTCCGAAAGTCTGAAAAATGATGGAAAAATGACTAAGTCCAAAAAAATTTTTTTTAAACTTTTTTCAATTTTACCCCCATGGGATATATATTCTACCCACACACATTTGGAACTCTCCTGGGGTACCCTCACACATATTATTCCCTCATTTAATGGATATTTTCAAAAAAAAGTGAAGTTTTCAAAAAGTCAAAATTGGCTATAAACGACTTAATATCAAGGACTCATCGGGCGAATCGCTCTGGAACTGAAATCGAAATGCTCCCTGACATTTTCCCCTCTCCGAAAGTCTGAAAAATGATGGAAAAATGACTAAGTCCAAAAAAATTTTTTTTCAACTTTTTTCAATTTTACCTCCATGGGATATATATTCTACCCACACACATTTGGAACTCTCCTGGGGTACCCTCGCACATATTATTCCCTCATTTAATGGATATTTTCACCAAAAAGTGAAGTTTTCAAAAAGTCAGAAAATTGGCTGAAAACGACTTAATATCAAGAACTCATCGGGCGAATCGCTCTGGAACTGAAATCGGAATGCTCACTGACATTTTCCCCTCTCCGAAAGTCTGAAAAATGATGGAAAAATGACTAAGTCCAAAAAAATTTTTTTCAACTTTTTTCAATTTTACCCCCATGGGATATATATTCTACCCACACACATTTGGAACTCTCCTGGGGTACCCTCACACATATTATTCCCTCATTTAATGGATATTTTCACCAAAAAGTGAAGTTTTCAAAAAGTCAGAAAATTGGCTGAAAACGACTTAATATCAAGGACTCATCGGGTGAATCACTCTGGAACTGAAATCGGAATACTCCCTGACATTTTCCCCTCTCTGAAAGTCTGAAAAATGATGGAAAAATGACTAAGTCCAAAAAAATTTTTTTTTAACTTTTTTCAATTTTACCCCCATGGGATATATATTCTACCCACCCACATTTGGAACTCTCCTGGGGTACCCTCACACATATTATTCCCTCATTTAATGGTCATTTTCACCAAAAAGTGAAGTTTTCAAAAAGTCAAAATTGGCTATCAACGACTTAATATCAAGGACTCATCGGGCGAATCGCTCTGGAACTGAAATCGGAATGCTCCCTGACATTTTTCCCTCTCCGAAAGTCTGAAAAATGATGGAAAAATGACTAAGTCCAAAAAAATTTTTTTTAAACTTTTTTCAATTTTACCTCCATGGGATATATATTCTACCCACACACATTTGGAACTCTCCTGGGGTACCCTCACACATATTATTCCCTCATTTAATGGATATTTTCACCAAAAAGTGAAGTTTTCAAAAAGTCAGAAAATTGGCTGAAAACGACGTAATATCAAGGACTCATCGGGCGAATCGCTCTGGAACTGAAATCGGAATGCTCACTAACATTTTCCCCTCTCCGAAAGTCTGAAAAATGATGGAAAAATGACTAAGTCCAAAAAACATTTTCTTCAACTTTTTTCAATTTTACCCCCGTGGGATATATATTCTACCCACACACATTTGGAACTCTCCTGGGGTACCCTCGCACATATTATTCCCTCATTTAATGGATATTTTCACCAAAAAGTGAAGTTTTCAAAAAGTCAGAAAATTGGCTGAAAACGTCTTAATATCAAGGACTCATCGTGCGAATCACTCTGGAACTGAAATCGGAATGCTCACTGACATTTTTCCCTCTCCGAAAGTCTGAAAAATGATGGAAAAATGACTAAGTCCAAAAAAATTTTTTTTAAACTTTTTTCAATTTTACCCCCATGGGATATATATTCTACCCACACACATTTGGAACTCTCCTGGGGTACCCTCACACATATTATTCCCTCATTTAATGGATATTTTCAAAAAAAAGTGAAGTTTTCAAAAAGTGAAAATTGGCTATAAACGACTTAATATCAAGGACTCATCGGGCGAATCGCTCTGGAACTGAAATCGAAATGCTCCCTGACATTTTCCCCTCTCCGAAAGTCTGAAAAATGATGGAAAAATGACTAAGTCCAAAAAAATTTTTTTTCAACTTTTTTCAATTTTACCTCCATGGGATATATATTCTACCCACACACATTTGGAACTCTCCTGGGGTACCCTCGCACATATTATTCCCTCATTTAATGGATATTTTCACCAAAAAGTGAAGTTTTCAAAAAGTCAGAAAATTGGCTGAAAACGACTTAATATCAAGAACTCATCGGGCGAATCGCTCTGGAACTGAAATCGGAATGCTCACTGACATTTTCCCCTCTCCGAAAGTCTGAAAAATGATGGAAAAATGACTAAGTCCAAAAAAATTTTTTTCAACTTTTTTCAATTTTACCCCCATGGGATATATATTCTACCCACACACATTTGGAACTCTCCTGGGGTACCCTCACACATATTATTCCCTCATTTAATGGATATTTTCACCAAAAAGTGAAGTTTTCAAAAAGTCAGAAAATTGGCTGAAAACGACTTAATGTCAAGGACTAATCAGGAGACTCGCTCTGGAACTGAAATCGGAATGCTCACTGACATTTTTCCCTCTTCGAAAGTCTGAAAAATGATGGAAAAATGACTAAGTCCAAAAAAATTTTTTTCAACTTTTTTCAATTTTACCCCCATGGGATATATGTTCTACCCACACACATTTGGAACTCTCCTGGGGTACCCTCACACATATTATTCCCTCATTTAATGGTCATTTTCACCAAAAAGTGAAGTTTTCAAAAAGTCAAAATTGGCTATCAACGACTTAATATCAAGGACTCATCGGGCGAATCGCTCTGGAACTGAAATCGGAATGCTCCCTGACATTTTTCCCTCTCCGAAAGTCTGAAAAATGATGGAAAAATGACTAAGTCCAAAAAAATTTTTTTTCAACTTTTTTCAATTTTACCTCCATGGGATATATATTCTACCCACACACATTTGGAACTCTCCTGGGGTACCCTCACACATATTATTCCCTCATTTAATGGATATTTTCACCAAAAAGTGAAGTTTTCAAAAAGTCAGAAAATTGGCTGAAAACGACTTAATATCAAGGACTCATCGGGCGAATCGCTCTGGAACTGAAATCGGAATGCTCACTGACATTTTCCCCTCTCCGAAAGTCTGAAAAATGATGGAAAAATGACTAAGTCCAAAAAACATTTTCTTCAACTTTTTTCAATTTTACCCCCGTGGGATATATATTCTACCCACACACATTTGGAACTCTCCTGGGGTACCCTCGCACATATTATTCCCTCATTTAATGGATATTTTCACCAAAAAGTGAAGTTTTCAAAAAGTCAGAAAATTGGCTGAAAACGACTTAATATCAAGGACTCATCGGGCGAATCACTCTGGAACTGAAATCAGAATGCTCAGTGACATTTTCCCCTCTCCAAAAGTCTGAAAAATGCAGGAAAAATGACTAAGTCCAAAAAAATTTTTTTTAAACTTTTTTCAACTTTACCCCCATGGGATATATATTCTACCCACACACATTTGGAACTCTCCTGGGGTACCCTCACACATATTATTCCCTCATTTAATGGATATTTTCACCAAAAAGTGAAGTTTTCAAAAAGTCAGAAAATTGGCTGAAAACGACTTAATGTCAAGGACTAATCAGGAGACTCGCTCTGGAACTGAAATCGGAATGCTCACTGACATTTTTCCCTCTCCGAAAGTCTGAAAAATGATGGAAAAATGACTAAGTCCAAAAAAATTTTTTTCAACTTTTTTCAATTTTACCCCCATGGGATATATATTCTACCCACACACATTTGGAACTCTCCTGGGGTACCCTCACACATATTATTCCCTCATTTAATGGATATTTTCACCAAAAAGTGAAGTTTTCAAAAAGTCAGAAAATTGGCTGAAAACGACTTAATATCAAGGACTCATCGGGTGAATCACTCTGGAACTGAAATCGGAATACTCACTGACATTTTCCCCTCTCTGAAAGTCTGAAAAATGATGGAAAAATGACTAAGTCCAAAAAAATTTTTTTTTAACTTTTTTCAATTTTACCCCCATGGGATATATATTCTACCCACCCACATTTGGAACTCTCCTGGGGTACCCTCACACATATTATTCCCTCATTTAATGGTCATTTTCACCAAAAAGTGAAGTTTTCAAAAAGTCAAAATTGGCTATCAACGACTTAATATCAAGGACTCATCGGGCGAATCGCTCTGGAACTGAAATCGGAATGCTCCCTGACATTTTTCCCTCTCCGAAAGTCTGAAAAATGATGGAAAAATGACTAAGTCCAAAAAAATTTTTTTTAAACTTTTTTCAATTTTACCTCCATGGGATATATATTCTACCCACACACATTTGGAACTCTCCTGGGGTACCCTCACACATATTATTCCCTCATTTAATGGATATTTTCACCAAAAAGTGAAGTTTTCAAAAAGTCAGAAAATTGGCTGAAAACGACGTAATATCAAGGACTCATCGGGCGAATCGCTCTGGAACTGAAATCGGAATGCTCACTGACATTTTCCCCTCTCCGAAAGTCTGAAAAATGATGGAAAAATGACTAAGTCCAAAAAACATTTTCTTCAACTTTTTTCAATTTTACCCCCGTGGGATATATATTCTACCCACACACATTTGGAACTCTCCTGGGGTACCCTCGCACATATTATTCCCTCATTTAATGGATATTTTCACCAAAAAGTGAAGTTTTCAAAAAGTCAGAAAATTGGCTGAAAACGACTTAATATCAAGGACTCATCGTGCGAATCACTCTGGAACTGAAATCAGAATGCTCAGTGACATTTTCCCCTCTCCAAAAGTCTGAAAAATGCAGGAAAAATGACTAAGTCCAAAAAAATTTTTTTTAAACTTTTTTCAACTTTACCCCCATGGGATATATATTCTATCCACACACATTTGGAACTCTCCTGGGGTACCCTCACACATATTATTCCCTCATTTAATGGATATTTTCACCAAAAAGTGAAGTTTTCAAAAAGTCAGAAAATTGGCTGAAAACGACTTAATATCAAGGACTCATCGGGAGAATCGCTCTGGAACTGAAATCGGAATGCTCACTGACATTTTCCCCTCTCCGAAAGTCTGAAAAATGATGGAAAAATGACTAAGTCCAAAAAAATTTTTATTTAAGTTTTTTCAGTTTTACCCCTGTGGGATATACATTCTACCCACACACATTTGAATCTCTCCTGGGGTACCGTCACACATATTATTCCCTCATTTAATGGATATTTTCACCAAAAAGTGAAGTTTTCAAAAAGTCAGAAAATTGGCTGAAAACGACTTAATATCAAGGACTCATCGGGCGAATCGCTCTGGAACTGAAATCAGAATGCTCACTGACATTTTTCCCTCTCCGAAAGTCTGAAAAATGATGGAAAAATGACTAAGTCCAAAAAAATTTTTTTTTAACTTTTTTCAATTTTACCCCCATGGGATATATATTCTACCCACACACATTTGGAACTCTCCTGGGGTACCCTCACACATATTATTCCCTCATTTAATGGATATTTTCACCAAAAAGTGAAGTTTTCAAAAAGTCAAAATTGGCTATAAACGACTTAATATCAAGGACTCATCGGGCGAATCGCTCTGGAACTGAAATCAAAATGCTCCCTGACATTTTCCCCTCTCCGAAAGTCTGAAAAATGATGGAAAAATGACTAAGTCCAAAAAAATTTTTTTTCAACTTTTTTCAATTTTACCTCCATGGGATATATATTCTACCCACACACATTTGGAACTCTCCTGGGGTACCCTCGCACATATTATTCCCTCATTTAATGGATATTTTCACCAAAAAGTGAAGTTTTCAAAAAGTCAGAAAATTGGCTGAAAACGACTTAATATCAAGGACTCATCGGGCGAATCGCTCTGGATCTGAAATCGTTATGCTCACTGACATTTTCCCCTCTCCCAAAGTCTGAAAAATGATGGAAAAATGACTAAGTCCAAAAAAATTTTTTTTAAACTTTTTTCAATTTTACCCCCATGGGATATATATTCTACCCACACACATTTGGAACTCTCCTGGGGTACCCTCACACATATTATTCCCTCATTTAATGGATATTTTCACCAAAAAGTGAAGTTTTCAAAAAGTCAGAAAATTGGCTGAAAACGACTTAATATCAAGGACTCATCGGGCCAATCGCTCTGGAACTGAAATCGGAATTCTCACTGACATTTTCCCCTCTCCGAAAGTCTGAAAAATGATGGAAAAATGACTAAGTCCAAAAAACATTTTCTTCAACTTTTTTCAATTTTACCCCCGTGGGATATATATTCTACCCACACACATTTGGAACTCTCCTGGGGTACCCTCGCACATATTATTCCCTCATTTAATGGATATTTTCACCAAAAAGTGAAGTTTTCAAAAAGTCAGAAAATTGGCTGAAAACGACTTAATATCAAGGACTCATCGTGCGAATCACTCTGGAACTGAAATCAGAATGCTCAGTGACATTTTGCCCTCTCCAAAAGTCTGAAAAATGCAGGAAAAATGACTAAGTCCAAAAAAATTTTTTTTTAATCTTTTTTCAACTTTACCCCCATGGGATATATATTCTACCCACACACATTTGGAACTCTCCTGGGGTACCCTCACACATATTATTCCCTCATTTAATGGATATTTTCACCAAAAAGTGAAGTTTTCAAAAAGTCAGAAAATTGGCTGAAAACGACTTAATATCAAGGACTAATCAGGAGAATCGCTCTGGAACTGAAATCGGAATGCTCACTGACATTTTCCCCTCTCCGAAAGTCTGAAAAATGATGGAAAAATGACTAAGTCCAAAAAATTTTTTATTTAAGTTTTTTCAGTTTTACCCCTGTGGGATATACATTCTACCCACACACATTTGGATCTCTCCTGGGGTACCCTCACACATATTATTCCCTCATTTAATGGATACTTTCACCAAAAAGTGAAGTTTTAAAAAAATCAGAAAATTGGCTGAAAACGACTTAATATTAAGGACTCATCGGGCGAATCGCTCTGGAACTGAAATCGGAATGCTCACTGACATTTTCCCCTCTCCGAAAGTCTGAAAAATGATGGAAAAATGACTAAGTCCAAAAAACATTTTCTTCAACTTTTTTCAATTTTACCCCCGTGGGATATATATTCTACCCACACACATTTGGAACTCTCCTGGGGTACCCTCGCACATATTATTCCCTCATTTAATGGATATTTTCACCAAAAAGTGAAGTTTTCAAAAAGTCAGAAAATTGGCTGAAAACGACTTAATATCAAGGACTCATCGTGCGAATCACTCTGGAACTGAAATCAGAATGCTCAGTGACATTTTCCCCTCTCCAAAAGTCTGAAAAATGCAGGAAAAATGACTAAGTCCAAAAAAAATTTTTTTAAACTTTTTTCAACTTTACCCCCATGGGATATATATTCTACCCACACACATTTGGAACTCTCCTGGGGTACCCTCACACATATTATTCCCTCATTTAATGGATATTTTCACCAAAAAGTGAAGTTTTCAAAAAGTCAGAAAATTGGCTGAAAACGACTTAATGTCAAGGACGAATCAGGAGACTCGCTCTGGAACTGAAATCGGAATGCTCACTGACATTTTTCCCTCTCCGAAAGTCTGAAAAATGATGGAAAAATGACTAAGTCCAAAAAAATTTTTTTTAAACTTTTTTCAATTTTACCCCCATGGGATATATATTCTACCCACACACATTTGGAACTTTCCTGGGGTACCCTCACACATATTATTCCCTCATTTAATGGATATTTTCACCAAAAAGTGAAGTTTTCAAAAAGTCAAAATTGGCTATAAACGACTTAATATCAAGGACTCATCGGGCGAATCGCTCTGGAACTGAAATCGAAATGCTCCCTGACATTTTCCCCTCTCCGAAAGTCTGAAAAATGCTGGAAAAATGACTAAGTCCCAAAAAATTTTTTTTCAACTTTTTTCAATTTTACCTCCATGGGATATATATTCTACCCACACACATTTGGAACTCTCCTGGGGTACCCTCGCACATATTATTCCCTCATTTAATGGATATTTTCACCAAAAAGTGAAGTTTTCAAAAAGTCAGAAAATTGGCTGAAAACGACTTAATATCAAGGACTCATCGGGTGAATCGCTCTGGAACTGAAATCGGAATGCTCACTGACATTTTTCCCTCTCCGAAAGTCTGAAAAATGATGGAAAAATGACTAAGTCCAAAAAAATTTTTTTCAACTTTTTTCAATTTTACCCCCATGGGATATATATTCTACCCACACACATTTGGAACTCTCCTGGGGTACCCTCACACATATTATTCCCTCATTTAATGGATATTTTCACCAAAAAGTGAAGTTTTCAAAAAGTCAGAAAATTGGCTGAAAACGACTTAATATCAAGGACTCATCGGGTGAATCACTCTGGAACTGAAATCGGAATACTCACTGACATTTTCCCCTCTCTGAAAGTCTGAAAAATGATGGAAAAATGACTAAGTCCAAAAAAATTTTTTTTTAACTTTTTTCAATTTTACCCCCATGGGATATATATTCTACCCACACACATTTGGAACTCTCCTGGGGTACCCTCACACATATTATTCCCTCATTTAATGGATATTTTCACCAAAAAGTGAAGTTTTCAAAAAGTCAGAAAATTGGCTGAAAACGACGTAATATCAAGGACTCATCGGGCGAATCGCTCTGGAACTGAAATCGGAATGCTCACTGACATTTTCCCCTCTCCGAAAGTCTGAAAAATGATGGAAAAATGACTAAGTCCAAAAAACATTTTCTTCAACTTTTTTCAATTTTACCCCCGTGGGATATATATTCTACCCACACACATTTGGAACTCTCCTGGGGTACCCTCGCACATATTATTCCCTCATTTAATGGATATTTTCACCAAAAAGTGAAGTTTTCAAAAAGTCAGAAAATTGGCTGAAAACGACTTAATATCAAGGACTCATCGTGCGAATCACTCTGGAACTGAAATCAGAATGCTCAGTGACATTTTCCCCTCTCCAAAAGTCTGAAAAATGCAGGAAAAATGACTAAGTCCAAAAAAATTTTTTTTTAAACTTTTTTCAACTTTACCCCCATGGGATATATATTCTACCCACACACATTTGGAACTCTCCTGGGGTACCCTCACAGATATTATTCCCTCATTTAATGGATATTTTCACCAAAAAGTGAAGTTTTCAAAAAGTCAGAAAATTGGCTGAAAACGACTTAATATCAAGGACTCATCGGGAGAATCGCTCTGGAACTGAAATCGGAATGCTCACTGACATTTTCCCCTCTCCGAAAGTCTGAAAAATGATGGAAAAATGACTAAGTCCAAAAAAATTTTTATTTAAGTTTTTTCAGTTTTACCCCTGTGGGATATACATTCTACCCACACACATTTGGATCTCTCCTGGGGTACCGTCACACATATTATTCCCTCATTTAATGGATATTTTCACCAAAAAGTGAAGTTTTCAAAAAGTCAGAAAATTTGCTGAAAACGACTTAATATCAAGGACTCATCGGGCCAATCGCTCTGGAACTGAAATCGGAATTCTCACTGACATTTTCCCCTCTCCGAAAGTCTGAAAAATGATGGAAAAATGACTAAGTCCAAAAAACATTTTCTTCAACTTTTTTCAATTTTACCCCCGTGGGATATATATTCTACCCACACACATTTGGAACTCTCCTGGGGTACCCTCGCACATATTATTCCCTCATTTAATGGATATTTTCACCAAAAAGTGAAGTTTTCAAAAAGTCAGAAAATTGGCTGAAAACGACTTAATATCAAGGACTCATCGTGCGAATCACTCTGGAACTGAAATCAGAATGCTCAGTGACATTTTCCCCTCTCCAAAAGTCTGAAAAATGCAGGAAAAATGACTAAGTCCAAAAAAATTTTTTTTTAATCTTTTTTCAACTTTACCCCCATGGGATATATATTCTACCCACACACATTTGGAACTCTCCTGGGGTACCCTCACACATATTATTCCCTCATTTAATGGATATTTTCACCAAAAAGTGAAGTTTTCAAAAAGTCAGAAAATTGGCTGAAAACGACTTAATATCAAGGACTAATCAGGAGAATCGCTCTGGAACTGAAATCGGAATGCTCACTGACATTTTCCCCTCTCCGAAAGTCTGAAAAATGATGGAAAAATGACTAAGTCCAAAAAATTTTTTATTTAAGTTTTTTCAGTTTTACCCCTGTGGGATATACATTCTACCCACACACATTTGGATCTCTCCTGGGGTACCGTCACACATATTATTCCCTCATTTAATGGATATTTTCACCAAAAAGTGAAGTTTTCAAAAAGTCAGAAAATTGGCTGAAAACGACTTAATATCAAGGACTCATCGGGCGAATCGCTCTGGAACTGAAATCGGAATACTCACTGACATTTTCCCCTCTCTGAAAGTCTGAAAAATGATGGAAAAATGACTAAGTCTAAAAAAATTTTTTTTCAACTTTTTTCAATTTTACCTCCATGGGATATATATTCTACCCACACACATTTGGAACTCTCCTGGGGTACCCTCACACATATTATTCCCTCATTTAATGGATACTTTCACCAAAAAGTGAAGTTTTAAAAAAATCAGAAAATTGGCTGAAAACGACTTAATATTAAGGACTCATCGGGCGAATCGCTCTGGAACTGAAATCGGAATGCTCACTGACATTTTCCCCTCTCCGAAAGTCTGAAAAATGATGGAAAAATGACTAAGTCCAAAAAACATTTTCTTCAACTTTTTTCAATTTTACCCCCGTGGGATATATATTCTACCCACACACATTTGGAACTCTCCTGGGGTAGCCTCGCACATATTATTCCCTCATTTAGTGGATATTTTCACCAAAAAGTGAAGTTTTCAAAAAGTCAGAAAATTGGCTGAAAACGACTTAATATCAAGGACTCATCGTGCGAATCACTCTGGAACTGAAATCAGAATGCTCAGTGACATTTTCCCCTCTCCAAAAGTCTGAAAAATGCAGGAAAAATGACTAAGTCCAAAAAAAATTTTTTTAAACTTTTTTCAACTTTACCCCCATGGGATATATATTCTACCCACACACATTTGGAACTCTCCTGGGGTACCCTCACACATATTATTCCCTCATTTAATGGATATTTTCACCAAAAAGTGAAGTTTTCAAAAAGTCAGAAAATTGGCTGAAAACGACTTAATGTCAAGGACGAATCAGGAGACTCGCTCTGGAACTGAAATCGGAATGCTCACTGACATTTTCCCCTCTCCGAAAGTCTGAAAAATGATGGAAAAATGACTAAGTCCAAAAAACATTTTCTTCAACTTTTTTCAATTTTACCCCCATGGGATATATATTCTACCCACACACATTTGGAACTCTCCTGGGGTACCCTCGCACATATTATTCCCTCATTTAATGGATATTTTCACCAAAAAGTGAAGTTTTCAAAAAGTCAGAAAATTGGCTGAAAACGACTTAATATCAAGGACTCATCGTGCGAATCACTCTGGAACTGAAATCAGAATGCTCAGTGACATTTTCCCCTCTCCAAAAGTCTGAAAAATGCAGGAAAAATGACTAAGTCCAAAAAAATTTTTTTTAAACTTTTTTCAACTTTACCCCCATGGGATATATATTCTACCCACACACATTTGGAACTCTCCTGGGGTACCCTCACACATATTATTCCCTCATTTAATGGATATTTTCACCAAAAAGTGAAGTTTTCAAAAAGTCAGAAAATTGGCTGAAAACGACTTAATATCAAGGACTCATCGGGAGAATCGCTCTGGAACTGAAATCGGAATGCTCACTGACATTTTCCCCTCTCCGAAAGTCTGAAAAATGATGGAAAAATGACTAAGTCCAAAAAAATTTTTATTTAAGTTTTTTCAGTTTTACCCCTGTGGGATATACATTCTACCCACACACATTTGGATCTCTCCTGGGGTACCGTCACACATATTATTCCCTCATTTAATGGATATTTTCACCAAAAAGTGAAGTTTTCAAAAAGTCAGAAAATTGGCTGAAAACGACTTAATATCAAGGACTCATCGGGCGAATCGCTCTGGAACTGAAATCGGAATGCTCACTGACATTTTTCCCTCTCCGAAAGTCTGAAAAATGATGGAAAAATGACTAAGTCCAAAAAAATTTTTTTTTAACTTTTTTCAATTTTACCCCCATGGGATATATATTCTACCCACACACATTTGGAACTCTCCTGGGGTACCCTCACACATATTATTCCCTCATTTAATGGATATTTTCACCAAAAAGTGAAGTTTTCAAAAAGTCAAAATTGGCTATAAACGACTTAATATCAAGGACTCATCGGGCGAATCGCTCTGGAACTGAAATCAAAATGCTCCCTGACATTTTCCCCTCTCCGAAAGTCTGAAAAATGATGGAAAAATGACTAAGTCCAAAAAAATTTTTTTTCAACTTTTTTCAATTTTACCTCCATGGGATATATATTCTACCCACACACATTTGGAACTCTCCTGGGGTACCCTCGCACATATTATTCCCTCATTTAATGGATATTTTCACCAAAAAGTGAAGTTTTCAAAAAGTCAGAAAATTGGCTGAAAACGACTTAATATCAAGGACTCATCGGGCGAATCGCTCTGGATCTGAAATCGTTATGCTCACTGACATTTTCCCCTCTCCCAAAGTCTGAAAAATGATGGAAAAATGACTAAGTCCAAAAAAATTTTTTTTAAACTTTTTTCAATTTTACCCCCATGGGATATATATTCTACCCACACACATTTGGAACTCTCCTGGGGTACCCTCACACATATTATTCCCTCATTTAATGGATATTTTCACCAAAAAGTGAAGTTTTCAAAAAGTCAGAAAATTGGCTGAAAACGACTTAATATCAAGGACTCATCGGGCCAATCGCTCTGGAACTGAAATCGGAATTCTCACTGACATTTTCCCCTCTCCGAAAGTCTGAAAAATGATGGAAAAATGACTAAGTCCAAAAAACATTTTCTTCAACTTTTTTCAATTTTACCCCCGTGGGATATATATTCTACCCACACACATTTGGAACTCTCCTGGGGTACCCTCGCACATATTATTCCCTCATTTAATGGATATTTTCACCAAAAAGTGAAGTTTTCAAAAAGTCAGAAAATTGGCTGAAAACGTCTTAATATCAAGGACTCATCGTGCGAATCACTCTGGAACTGAAATCAGAATGCTCAGTGACATTTTCCCCTCTCCAAAAGTCTGAAAAATGCAGGAAAAATGACTAAGTCCAAAAAAATTTTTTTTAAACTTTTTTCAACTTTACCCCCATGGGATATATATTCTACCCACACACATTTGGAACTCTCCTGGGGTACCCTCACACATATTATTCCCTCATTTAATGGATATTTTCACCAAAAAGTGAAGTTTTCAAAAAGTCAGAAAATTGGCTGAAAACGACTTAATGTCAAGGACTAATCAGGAGACTCGCTCTGGAACTGAAATCGGAATGCTCACTGACATTTTTCCCTCTCCGAAAGTCTGAAAAATGATGGAAAAATGACTAAGTCCAAAAAAATTTTTTTCAACTTTTTTCAATTTTACCCCCATGGGATATATATTCTACCCACACACATTTGGAACTCTCCTGGGGTACCCTCACACATATTATTCCCTCATTTAATGGATATTTTCACCAAAAAGTGAAGTTTTCAAAAAGTCAGAAAATTGGCTGAAAACGACTTAATATCAAGGACTCATCGGGTGAATCACTCTGGAACTGAAATCGGAATACTCACTGACATTTTCCCCTCTCTGAAAGTCTGAAAAATGATGGAAAAATGACTAAGTCCAAAAAAATTTTTTTTTAACTTTTTTCAATTTTACCCCCATGGGATATATATTCTACCCACCCACATTTGGAACTCTCCTGGGGTACCCTCACACATATTATTCCCTCATTTAATGGTCATTTTCACCAAAAAGTGAAGTTTTCAAAAAGTCAAAATTGGCTATCAACGACTTAATATCAAGGACTCATCGGGCGAATCGCTCTGGAACTGAAATCGGAATGCTCCCTGACATTTTTCCCTCTCCGAAAGTCTGAAAAATGATGGAAAAATGACTAAGTCCAAAAAAATTTTTTTTAAACTTTTTTCAATTTTACCTCCATGGGATATATATTCTACCCACACACATTTGGAACTCTCCTGGGGTACCCTCACACATATTATTCCCTCATTTAATGGATATTTTCACCAAAAAGTGAAGTTTTCAAAAAGTCAGAAAATTGGCTGAAAACGACGTAATATCAAGGACTCATCGGGCGAATCGCTCTGGAACTGAAATCGGAATGCTCACTGACATTTTCCCCTCTCCGAAAGTCTGAAAAATGATGGAAAAATGACTAAGTCCAAAAAACATTTTCTTCAACTTTTTTCAATTTTACCCCCGTGGGATATATATTCTACCCACACACATTTGGAACTCTCCTGGGGTACCCTCGCACATATTATTCCCTCATTTAATGGATATTTTCACCAAAAAGTGAAGTTTTCAAAAAGTCAGAAAATTGGCTGAAAACGACTTAATATCAAGGACTCATCGTGCGAATCACTCTGGAACTGAAATCAGAATGCTCAGTGACATTTTCCCCTCTCCAAAAGTCTGAAAAATGCAGGAAAAATGACTAAGTCCAAAAAAATTTTTTTTAAACTTTTTTCAACTTTACCCCCATGGGATATATATTCTATCCACACACATTTGGAACTCTCCTGGGGTACCCTCACACATATTATTCCCTCATTTAATGGATATTTTCACCAAAAAGTGAAGTTTTCAAAAAGTCAGAAAATTGGCTGAAAACGACTTAATATCAAGGACTCATCGGGAGAATCGCTCTGGAACTGAAATCGGAATGCTCACTGACATTTTCCCCTCTCCGAAAGTCTGAAAAATGATGGAAAAATGACTAAGTCCAAAAAAATTTTTATTTAAGTTTTTTCAGTTTTACCCCTGTGGGATATACATTCTACCCACACACATTTGGATCTCTCCTGGGGTACCGTCACACATATTATTCCCTCATTTAATGGATATTTTCACCAAAAAGTGAAGTTTTCAAAAAGTCAGAAAATTGGCTGAAAACGACTTAATATCAAGGACTCATCGGGCGAATCGCTCTGGAACTGAAATCAGAATGCTCACTGACATTTTTCCCTCTCCGAAAGTCTGAAAAATGATGGAAAAATGACTAAGTCCAAAAAAATTTTTTTTTAACTTTTTTCAATTTTACCCCCATGGGATATATATTCTACCCACACACATTTGGAACTCTCCTGGGGTACCCTCACACATATTATTCCCTCATTTAATGGATATTTTCACCAAAAAGTGAAGTTTTCAAAAAGTCAAAATTGGCTATAAACGACTTAATATCAAGGACTCATCGGGCGAATCGCTCTGGAACTGAAATCAAAATGCTCCCTGACATTTTCCCCTCTCCGAAAGTCTGAAAAATGATGGAAAAATGACTAAGTCCAAAAAAATTTTTTTTCAACTTTTTTCAATTTTACCTCCATGGGATATATATTCTACCCACACACATTTGGAACTCTCCTGGGGTACCCTCGCACATATTATTCCCTCATTTAATGGATATTTTCACCAAAAAGTGAAGTTTTCAAAAAGTCAGAAAATTGGCTGAAAACGACTTAATATCAAGGACTCATCGGGAGAATCGCTCTGGAACTGAAATCGGAATGCTCACTGACATTTTCCCCTCTCCGAAAGTCTGAAAAATGATGGAAAAATGACTAAGTCCAAAAAAATTTTTATTTAAGTTTTTTCAGTTTTACCCCTGTGGGATATACATTCTACCCACACACATTTGGATCTCTCCTGGGGTACCGTCACACATATTATTCCCTCATTTAATGGATATTTTCACCAAAAAGTGAAGTTTTCAAAAAGTCAGAAAATTGGCTGAAAACGACTTAATATCAAGGACTCATCGGGCGAATCGCTCTGGATCTGAAATCGTTATGCTCACTGACATTTTCCCCTCTCCCAAAGTCTGAAAAATGATGGAAAAATGACTAAGTCCAAAAAAATTTTTTTTAAACTTTTTTCAATTTTACCCCCATGGGATATATATTCTACCCACACACATTTGGAACTCTCCTGGGGTACCCTCACACATATTATTCCCTCATTTAATGGATATTTTCACCAAAAAGTGAAGTTTTCAAAAAGTCAGAAAATTGGCTGAAAACGACTTAATATCAAGGACTCATCGGGCCAATCGCTCTGGAACTGAAATCGGAATTCTCACTGACATTTTCCCCTCTCCGAAAGTCTGAAAAATGATGGAAAAATGACTAAGTCCAAAAAACATTTTCTTCAACTTTTTTCAATTTTACCCCCGTGGGATATATATTCTACCCACACACATTTGGAACTCTCCTGGGGTACCCTCGCACATATTATTCCCTCATTTAATGGATATTTTCACCAAAAAGTGAAGTTTTCAAAAAGTCAGAAAATTGGCTGAAAACGACTTAATATCAAGGACTCATCGTGCGAATCACTCTGGAACTGAAATCAGAATGCTCAGTGACATTTTGCCCTCTCCAAAAGTCTGAAAAATGCAGGAAAAATGACTAAGTCCAAAAAAATTTTTTTTTAATCTTTTTTCAACTTTACCCCCATGGGATATATATTCTACCCACACACATTTGGAACTCTCCTGGGGTACCCTCACACATATTATTCCCTCATTTAATGGATATTTTCACCAAAAAGTGAAGTTTTCAAAAAGTCAGAAAATTGGCTGAAAACGACTTAATATCAAGGACTAATCAGGAGAATCGCTCTGGAACTGAAATCGGAATGCTCACTGACATTTTCCCCTCTCCGAAAGTCTGAAAAATGATGGAAAAATGACTAAGTCCAAAAAATTTTTTATTTAAGTTTTTTCAGTTTTACCCCTGTGGGATATACATTCTACCCACACACATTTGGATCTCTCCTGGGGTACCCTCACACATATTATTCCCTCATTTAATGGATACTTTCACCAAAAAGTGAAGTTTTAAAAAAATCAGAAAATTGGCTGAAAACGACTTAATATTAAGGACTCATCGGGCGAATCGCTCTGGAACTGAAATCGGAATGCTCACTGACATTTTCCCCTCTCCGAAAGTCTGAAAAATGATGGAAAAATGACTAAGTCCAAAAAACATTTTCTTCAACTTTTTTCAATTTTACCCCCGTGGGATATATATTCTACCCACACACATTTGGAACTCTCCTGGGGTACCCTCGCACATATTATTCCCTCATTTAATGGATATTTTCACCAAAAAGTGAAGTTTTCAAAAAGTCAGAAAATTGGCTGAAAACGACTTAATATCAAGGACTCATCGTGCGAATCACTCTGGAACTGAAATCAGAATGCTCAGTGACATTTTCCCCTCTCCAAAAGTCTGAAAAATGCAGGAAAAATGACTAAGTCCAAAAAAATTTTTTTTAAACTTTTTTCAACTTTACCCCCATGGGATATATATTCTACCCACACACATTTGGAACTCTCCTGGGGTACCCTCACACATATTATTCCCTCATTTAATGGATATTTTCACCAAAAAGTGAAGTTTTCAAAAAGTCAGAAAATTGGCTGAAAACGACTTAATGTCAAGGACGAATCAGGAGACTCGCTCTGGAACTGAAATCGGAATGCTCACTGACATTTTTCCCTCTCCGAAAGTCTGAAAAATGATGGAAAAATGACTAAGTCCAAAAAAATTTTTTTTAAACTTTTTTCAATTTTACCCCCATGGGATATATATTCTACCCACACACATTTGGAACTTTCCTGGGGTACCCTCACACATATTATTCCCTCATTTAATGGATATTTTCACCAAAAAGTGAAGTTTTCAAAATGTCAAAATTGGCTATAAACGACTTAATATCAAGGACTCATCGGGCGAATCGCTCTGGAACTGAAATCGAAATGCTCCCTGACATTTTCCCCTCTCCGAAAGTCTGAAAAATGCTGGAAAAATGACTAAGTCCCAAAAAATTTTTTTTCAACTTTTTTCAATTTTACCTCCATGGGATATATATTCTACCCACACACATTTGGAACTCTCCTGGGGTACCCTCGCACATATTATTCCCTCATTTAATGGATATTTTCACCAAAAAGTGAAGTTTTCAAAAAGTCAGAAAATTGGCTGAAAACGACTTAATATCAAGGACTCATCGGGTGAATCGCTCTGGAACTGAAATCGGAATGCTCACTGACATTTTTCCCTCTCCGAAAGTCTGAAAAATGATGGAAAAATGACTAAGTCCAAAAAAATTTTTTTCAACTTTTTTCAATTTTACCCCCATGGGATATATATTCTACCCACACACATTTGGAACTCTCCTGGGGTACCCTCACACATATTATTCCCTCATTTAATGGATATTTTCACCAAAAAGTGAAGTTTTCAAAAAGTCAGAAAATTGGCTGAAAACGACTTAATATCAAGGACTCATCGGGTGAATCACTCTGGAACTGAAATCGGAATACTCACTGACATTTTCCCCTCTCTGAAAGTCTGAAAAATGATGGAAAAATGACTAAGTCCAAAAAAATTTTTTTTTAACTTTTTTCAATTTTACCCCCATGGGATATATATTCTACCCACACACATTTGGAACTCTCCTGGGGTACCCTCACACATATTATTCCCTCATTTAATGGATATTTTCACCAAAAAGTGAAGTTTTCAAAAAGTCAGAAAATTGGCTGAAAACGACGTAATATCAAGGACTCATCGGGCGAATCGCTCTGGAACTGAAATCGGAATGCTCACTGACATTTTCCCCTCTCCGAAAGTCTGAAAAATGATGGAAAAATGACTAAGTCCAAAAAACATTTTCTTCAACTTTTTTCAATTTTACCCCCGTGGGATATATATTCTACCCACACACATTTGGAACTCTCCTGGGGTACCCTCGCACATATTATTCCCTCATTTAATGGATATTTTCACCAAAAAGTGAATTTTTCAAAAAGTCAGAAAATTGGCTGAAAACGACTTAATATCAAGGACTCATCGTGCGAATCACTCTGGAACTGAAATCAGAATGCTCAGTGACATTTTCCCCTCTCCAAAAGTCTGAAAAATGCAGGAAAAATGACTAAGTCCAAAAAAATTTTTTTTAAACTTTTTTCAACTTTACCCCCATGGGATATATATTCTACCCACACACATTTGGAACTCTCCTGGGGTACCCTCACACATATTATTCCCTCATTTAATGGATATTTTCACCAAAAAGTGAAGTTTTCAAAAAGTCAGAAAATTGGCTGAAAACGACTTAATATCAAGGACTCATCGGGAGAATCGCTCTGGAACTGAAATCGGAATGCTCACTGACATTTTCCCCTCTCCGAAAGTCTGAAAAATGATGGAAAAATGACTAAGTCCAAAAAAATTTTTATTTAAGTTTTTTCAGTTTTACCCCTGTGGGATATACATTCTACCCACACACATTTGGATCTCTCCTGGGGTACCGTCACACATATTATTCCCTCATTTAATGGATATTTTCACCAAAAAGTGAAGTTTTCAAAAAGTCAGAAAATTGGCTGAAAACGACTTAATATCAAGGACTCATCGGGCCAATCGCTCTGGAACTGAAATCGGAATTCTCACTGACATTTTCCCCTCTCCGAAAGTCTGAAAAATGATGGAAAAATGACTAAGTCCAAAAAACATTTTCTTCAACTTTTTTCAATTTTACCCCCGTGGGATATATATTCTACCCACACACATTTGGAACTCTCCTGGGGTACCCTCGCACATATTATTCCCTCATTTAATGGATATTTTCACCAAAAAGTGAAGTTTTCAAAAAGTCAGAAAATTGGCTGAAAACGACTTAATATCAAGGACTCATCGTGCGAATCACTCTGGAACTGAAATCAGAATGCTCAGTGACATTTTCCCCTCTCCAAAAGTCTGAAAAATGCAGGAAAAATGACTAAGTCCAAAAAAATTTTTTTTTAATCTTTTTTCAACTTTACCCCCATGGGATATATATTCTACCCACACACATTTGGAACTCTCCTGGGGTACCCTCACACATATTATTCCCTCATTTAATGGATATTTTCACCAAAAAGTGAAGTTTTCAAAAAGTCAGAAAATTGGCTGAAAACGACTTAATATCAAGGACTAATCAGGAGAATCGCTCTGGAACTGAAATCGGAATGCTCACTGACATTTTCCCCTCTCCGAAAGTCTGAAAAATGATGGAAAAATGACTAAGTCCAAAAAATTTTTTATTTAAGTTTTTTCAGTTTTACCCCTGTGGGATATACATTCTACCCACACACATTTGGATCTCTCCTGGGGTACCGTCACACATATTATTCCCTCATTTAATGGATATTTTCACCAAAAAGTGAAGTTTTCAAAAAGTCAGAAAATTGGCTGAAAACGACTTAATATCAAGGACTCATCGGGCGAATCGCTCTGGAACTGAAATCGGAATACTCACTGACATTTTCCCCTCTCTGAAAGTCTGAAAAATGATGGAAAAATGACTAAGTCTAAAAA